>NC_036448.1:19204827-21793993 GCF_002775205.1 Xiphophorus maculatus
ATTGCATAGGAATTTTGTTTTTTACGTTGCTCTTCTCTTTTCTTTTTAAGGTTGCTCTTATAGTTTTCTATATTTTCAGAACCAACTTTTCGGAGACGAAATTCTTCCTTTTCCAAAAATGTCAGTTCCTTCCATATTTGACCTTGCAAAGGAAACTGATTTTCTTTGAATTGAAAAGTATCTTTTATCTCTGCAGTGATGGCATCTGCATTTTTCTTTCCATCCTGGCACTCTGGAGAATCTTCATCAACTGAAATTGCTAATTCATGAGCAACTTCAGCCATCTGCTCTACTGACATCTTTAACCGTGGGTTGGCAAGTACACTGCTCACAGTTTCCTTCAAAGATTTGACAAAGTCTGCATCATTTGTTTGTTTAGTTTTTATAATTATATTGTTTTTTGTCAAGTTCAACCTGGTTGCTAGTTTCTTCAGAACATCTAGAGCAAGGCTCTTGTTTTGTTGGTTTCCCACTAAGAAGATTTGAGCTTTATGGTTTTTGTTCATCAGCAGTTCACACTCAGAGTCCAGCTGGTCAAAGAAAACAAAAACTGCAGCAGATGTCTGACATAAAAAGGAAAATTGAGTTTCAAATGAAGCAATGTCTCCACGAAGGTTAGCTATAGCAACTGGTTCACTGAAGATGTCCATGTTTTTGTTTCCACAGGGAAGGTACCAGGTCATTTCAGTCAGTCCATTGGATATTCTTCTCTGAATGTCTCCACACTCCATGTTGTGGTGAACAAAGGTGTCATGGTATTGCTCAGAGTTACTCAGAAGTTTATTGAGGATCTCTGATTTGGACAGAGAGCACTCACCCAGTCTCACAAATGAGATCATTGGAAGTTCAGAAAGAACTATTCTTTCTTCTATGAAGCCTTTTGATTCTGAAAGATCTGAAGGTCTGTACTTCTTAACAATGTCTCTCATGGCCCACAGCATGAGGGTGCACTGCTGTGTATCACAGTTAGGAAGCAGCAGAGGAACAGAGAACTGGCACATGGACATTTTTAGAGCTAACTCTTGCTGAACAAAACCATCAGAACACAAAAGGAGAGCAGTCATTAAATCAAGAGGATTAAATGTTTCAGTCTTATTTGGGCTCTCAAACAGGTCCTCAAAATTGCTCTCTGTACTCTCTGATTCATCATCACAGTTTGACTCAGAAGATTCATTACTCATGTCACATGATACACCTTTTACGTTCTTAGCAGTCACATTAACCATCACTAATTTCTTAAGAAAATTCAACGGGATATTTGATTTACAGTCGCCCAGGTCATCAGTGATCGTCTTCCCATCAATCCCAAGTATTTTGCTTAAAGCTTCCCTGTGCTTGTTGTCTACTGTGATTGAGATTTTACTTGAATTGTAAATTAAACTATATGCTACTGACACCAACTGTTTAGGATACCTTTTTTGTGTTACACCCAGTGCCAGCACTTACCCTTAGTGGTCGTGGGAATGGTTGTAAAACTACTTCATCATTTTTCCTGTATTTGTTTTGCTTGGGCACAGCATTGGTATTGGCTTTAGTGTATGTGCAGATTAATTTTCTGATTTTTAAAATTTTCTCTGCAAAGAACCTGAAAAAACTGGCTACAGGCAGCATTAGATTGAAATTCAGGTGGTAACGTCACAGGAGGGTTTGTGAGCCTGTCAACTGTTGCAAATAAAGCTCGAGCATTGTTAATGTTTTTGCCTGAAAAAACAGAGTCTACTTCTTAACGTGGTTGTCATTTTCAAATTAAATTCACTGACCTTCATCATCTGTAGCAGGCTTTTGATAGTCAGCCTCACAGTCAGTGTATGCTGAAGGAGGGCCCTCGTCTTCCTCACCATAAATATCCTCTGAGTTGTCAGATCTGGGCTCCTTAAAACAAAAATATATAATTTAAGTATCGTGTGGAAAGATGGACAGTGATATAATTTTCATTATATGTTGGACATTCATAATGTGGCTATGTACCTCCATTGTGGGTCAAACTCTAAACCAGGGGTGTCCAAACTTTTTGCAAAGAGGGCCAGATTTGATAAAGTGAAGATGCCCGGGGGCCAATAGTTTGTTCGGACATTTTTTAACTACAAAAGTTTCATGCAAATACACACTGTTATAAAACAATTTTCATTGTCACAATTATCTTTATTTTTGAAATGACAAAATAACCAAATATAAGCCACTGTTGAGGCGCTTATCAAGTTCAAATACATTTTTCATATGCTTTCACACACTGCATTCTCATATTCTCACACAAAGGCCCTTTGTAATTGTAACATCTATAGAAACTCCTCAGACTCCCGTCTCCCAGGAAATAGAAACTTAGTTGATAAAATGACGTAAGACATCAGATGACCACCAGGTGCATCCGTAGTATAGTAAACGAATCTTCCCGTTTTGGATCAGATGCTGTATAGACTCGGTCACAGAAACATCTAGTCTGTAAGGGTAAGCGTCTCCTTTTTTAGCGCTAAAAAAGAATAAAATAAGTAAAGTCTGATTACTTGTACTGGCTGATTTTCTGCTCTGTGTGCGGTACATTTTTGATCCATTTTCAACAATTGGTAGCAGAGGATGGTTTTGTGCTGAGACACGAGCAGAGATTGAACAGGCCGTTTCGGCGCAGCCTGACGGAGGCAGTGCTCTGGTGTTGGGGCCCACATAAAAGGTGAGGAAAATTTTCCTTAATAAACACCATAGCATTGTTTCTGTTGGACTGTCTAAATTCCAGAAATCAGCAGTGGATGGTGTTGCATTCTTCTTAAACCTCTGAATTCCAGCTATTGATTGCTGTTATATTGTGTGTTACTGAGTTGTCTGAAGTGGTCAATCATTGTTCGATTGTCAGCTGTTGTTCGTACTGCTTTTGATTTGTTTGTCTAAAGGCTTTCGAGTTAGTCATAGGAGTAAAGTTAAGGTTACTTAAACAGTTAATAGTCAAAGTAAAAGGTCGATTGGCTCTGTAGTGAGAACTGGTCGTCTCCGACTTTTCCTGGACGCGGGAAAAGGAAAGACTAGGTTTTGTCGGTTCTATCCTTGGGGAGTGCTGCCCCCTAAAAAAACGCGTTAGCCAATCTGTGACTTGCTCAAAAAACACAAAAGTGTTGAGAGGGGTCCACCATAGGAAAAAGATAAGAGAATAAGATAAAGATTGATCGCGATCTGTTCCTCTGTAGAGAAATAAGTGAAGAAAATAAGTGAAAAAAGAGGACATCATAGGAGCTGAAAAGCGTGGATCCATTTCTGTGTATTTGTCAGCCGTGTGTGTGTCTGTCAGCTGTGTGTATGTAAACGTCTGCCGCTGAGCAGACTTTGCGTGTTTAAATGTACTCTCCTTCGTTTATTGCAATGTCTTTTAAAACCATGGTAAACATTCGGGGATTATAATCTGTGGGAAGTTTCTTTATCTCATCTGTGGTCTTTGATTTTCTCGCCGCCGCGCGAGCAAAATCTTTCTGCTGTGTGTGATTTCCTCGCCGCTGTGCGAGCAAAAAAAAAAAAAGAGAAAAGGAGACAGAGGCTCGCCGCAGTGCGAGGCAGTAAAAAAGGCAGAAAAGAGGAGAGGTGATCTCTGGGTTTGAATATGGCGCAGGAGGTCGACAGGGAGAAATATGATCCAAAGTGGGGCATCGGGCCATGGATTGCGCTCAGTGAGCAAATAGATGGATTAATAACTTATCTGGGGGAACATGACGAATTCCAAACGGACGGGGACGGACAAAAAATACAAAATAAATTAAAAGGTCTGGTTGAAATGGGTGGAGGCGATTTGCTAAGCAGACAGCCCCTGGGGAAACATTTGCTGCAGGGAATCAACAATTCTAAAAAACATTTGATAGACACTATGCAAAAAGAAGGAGAAGCAGGAGTTTTCACTAAAAGAAGCTGTAAAACAAACGAGCAGAATGCTGAGAGAGAACTCAGGCAGAGGGAAGAACTTTTGGTTTTCTGGCAGGGACTTTCACATGCATTTGAACACAAAAAACAAAAAGTTGCCACCAGCTCTGAACACACAAACATAAATACAGACAATTCACTTCCTCCACCATATAGTGGAGACGAAACTCGGCCTTCCCAGGGCATTTATCCCATAGTTAACATTACACAGGGAACTTTAGCAGTCGAGGGGGAGACAGCTACCCCACAAAACGCTCCCGAAGTCCACACTGGGACTAATACCCCGAACTGGACTATATTAGATCAGACCCTGTCCACACCAAATCCCATGGCTTGGTCTCAGTTAAATGACACCTTTGTCAGATCTGCTCAGAGGTTGCAGAACCTGTGTGACAGAGCAGAACAGATGGAGAGAGGAGAGATAAAATCTAATTTAGCCAAAAACGTTCAAATTAAAATGGATGCAAATGGAACGTGGGTTTCAGAGGAGAACCTTACAGATAAAACTGATGAACTGAAAGAGGTCTATCACATCTCGTGCCCTCTAGAGAGCATGCGTGGCTTAGGCCTTCACACAGCAGAAGGACAGCACGCCCTGGTTGGGAGCAACACAGGGGCTTATCCTCTTTTGAAAAACAGTACTGGGGGTCAGAAATATGTTCCCTTTCCTCTAGGTGACAGGGATGCAATAGTCGATAAACTGCCCAGCATTACAGCTGGTGGGAGTCTTTGGTTGGCAGAGTTAGACCTGCTGACCTCTGGAATGACTCTAGCGCTGGGAGATTTCAGAGCAATAATGAGCAGAGCTATGTCTGGCATGGTTATGAGAGACATAGAACACGCAGCAGGGACCCAAAATGTAAGTAATTCTACTCCAGCACATCAATTCATCACACCTTTGGCACGGGAAATAAAAAGGCAGTTTCCACTGGCCACAATCACTCCCATCACCAGGTTTGAATGGGATTACAGCATGGATCCTAAAGAATACATAAATAAAGCTGCAGAAACCTGGCTCGGACAAACTACAATTAATCCAAAAGGCCCACACTCAAACTTAACTGAAATGTTTAGAGAGGCAATCTTGAAAGGTGTTCCTGAACAGGTTGTACAATCTATAAGAAACAACTCAGATTTGACAGGGGGCGAGCACGTTAGATGGGAGAGACATTTGCTTCATCACTTAATAAAGCCACAAGATGAGTTCAAGAAAAAGCAGTCTGACACTAAGGATTTAGAAATTCAGCTGTTGAAGCTCCAATTGCAGGAAGCAAAACAAAAATTGAAAAAAAAAAAAACAGATAAAAAGGAACATGTGATGGTTGTGGCTGCAGGTGCCGGAACCCCCACACAGAATGCAACTTCCTGGCAAAACACTAATCAGATTGGGGAGGACTGGTTCCTCCTCCTGTTTTTTCTGTTTCATATCCCCAAAACAGGTACAGAGCGTTTCCTCGTGGACGGGGAAGGCGTTTGGCCGGTCACGGGGGCGGTGCTCCGTGGAGGGGTCGTGGGGCGCGGATCAGGGGACCACAGCAGGAGGACATATGCTACCGATGTGGACGTGTTGGACACTGGGCAAAACATTGCTGGGCCATACCAAATCACGGGGAACCAGGTATGATCCCCCACAATCCCAATGTTATACCTGGACAGTCTTTTCAGGGGAATAACGGGCCCACACAGAACATCTAGTGACACGCCCCTGGAGACCCACAGCCCAGCATGGGAACTGCAGACCCCATGCTGTCAGCAACACTGGAGGGGAGAGAAACACACTTCCTGGTGGACACAGGTGCTACACACAGCACATTGAACTTTGTTTCTCCCCTCAGTTTGACGTCACAAACTGTATCTTTAACTGGGTTCTCAGGGACAGATCAGAGTCTGCCTTTCACTAAGCCTCTGACCTTCACACTGGGCAATCAGCACCTGCAACATTCTTTTGTCAGCTCTCCCACAACTCCCGTCAATTTGCTAGGAAGAAACTTACTGATAAAACTGGGAGCAACAATTATGTGCTCTGTGAATGGATTAATTGTTTCATTTCCCGATGGCACGTCCCTCCCTTGTGCAAACTTTCACACGGATGGACAATTTCTCATGCAGCCAGTTGTTTCTGAGTATGCAGACATATATTGGGGCCTTTTAACGAACTTACCCTCCAGCCGTCTAATGTCAACGTTTGTGGACTGGAAACCTTGGCTCCTGTGTCTGCGCTCCTACGTCTCTCCTCCGGGTCCCCCCACGTGACCCTGTTCTACGACAGAGACGTCTCTGAATGGTACCAGGAACCTTTCCTTTCCACTTTGGAGGAAACAACCTGGGAGGTAAAAATCTCAGATATTCATGTAGCTCCAGTTGGTGTAGCTGCTGCTGTCTCTTTCACAGAAACGCAGTCAGAATGTTATCAAATATCTGATGAAGCTGTGCCTCACATCTCTCTCTGTTTGCACCCTGAGCACCAAGCAAAAGAATTGGGCCCAATGATGAAACGCTCCCTGGCAGCCACAGATTGGATTGCGACAGCAGTGCCAGGTTTGTTTTTCTCCCCTTCTATTGACACATATAAGATCAGCTTTTCAGGGTCTGAAACAGTAGAACTTCATCATGAACATGTCCAGGCATCACGGTAGGGAAAAATCAGACCACTCTTCAGCAGAACATATGATAACATCTATGCCTGCATCTCTCTGGGCGGAAACGCCTACGGATGTGGGGCTGGTCTCCTGTTCTCCTATTCCATTTCAGGTGGACTCTGAGAGACCCCTCTGGATTCCTCAGTATCCACACAAATCCGCAGCTGAACAGGGCATCGCAGAGACAATAACAGGACTGATTGAGGCTGGAGTGCTGGAACCCTCACAGTCTGACTGGAACACACCCATTTTGCCAGTGGAGAAAAAAGGATGTTTTGCAGGACTGTCCTCTCCCTCCACAAACGACCCTCATCCAATATGTGGACGACCTTTTGCTGGCTGCCCCCACCGCGGAGACCTGCGTTAAAGCGACCTCTCTGGTTTTGCAGCACCTACATCAGGCGGGTTTCAAGGTTAGTAAAAATAAATTGCAGATTGCAAGAAAACAGGTTTCTTTTCTGGGCAGGATAATTTCTGCAGGCACAACTAGCATGTCTCCTTCCCACAAGCAGTCCATTCTGCAACATCCTAAACCCTCCAGAGTTAAAGACATGCTCTCTTTTCTGGGGTTAACTGGCTACAGCAGGAGCTACATTCCCTCTTACACTGACCTGACTCAGTCTCTTCGGGCCTTGGTTAAAGAACAAGGCATGCGAAATCTGAACAATCCCCTCATTTGGACAACTGAGGCGGAACAAGCTTTTATCTCATTAAAGCAAAACATGGCATTGGCAGCGGAACTCTCCCTCCCAGATTACACCTTGCCGTTTTTTCTTGATGTTTCTGTAACAAAAATGGCTGTTAACGGAGTTTTGTTCCAGAAAAAAGGGGGAGAGAGAAAAGTACTGATGTACTTATCTGTAATGATGGACAATATGGAAAAAAGGCACTGATGTACTTATCTGTAATGATGAACAATATGGAAAAAAGGCATCCCCCATGTACGCAACATGCAGCTGGGATAGCCAAACTCATACAAAAAACCGCACATATTGTCATGGGACATACACTGCAAGTGTTAACTACACACAGCGTGGTGGCATATGTAAACTCACAGAGTTTCACCATGACGGCGTTGAGACAACAAAGGCTTTCCAAAGTTCTGGAAGCTCCAAACATTTCATTCACTCATGAAGGCATAAATATGGCAGACTGTTTTGCAGACGGAGAACCACACGAGTGTGCAGAGTTGGTGGCAAAGTCAGAAAAGGTAAGACCAGACCTGGAAGCAACTCCCTTGATTGGACCAGAGGTGAGACAGTTCTTCACAGATGGTTGTTGTTACAGACACCAAACACAAGAACTAAGAGCTGGTTTTGCAGTAGTAGAAAGCACAAAAGCAGGCTTTCTCACAAGAAAAGCAGAAAGACTGGAAGGAACAGCGTCTGCGCAGAGGGCAGAAATAAAAGCAGTGATCGAAGCGTTAAAGCTTGCCCAAGGATCACAGGTAAATGTGTACACAGATTCCGCTTATGTTGCAGGAACAGTGCATTTGGAACTTTGCCAGTGGATGAGGGGCGGATCTCTGACCACCAGCGGCCGAACCATAAAACATGAGGCGGAGGTAAAAAAAAAAACTTGCAGAAGCATCGCTATTGCCAAAAACAGTAGCTGTAATCAAATGCAAAGGTCATGACTTATCAGGCACAATGATTGCAAAAGGTAATCAAGCAGCGGACAGAGCAGCTAAAGTAGCTGCGGGGTACACCAATTTGGCCATGGTGTGTTCCTCGGAGGAGGAATTACATGACAAACTCACACTGGAGGAGGTGGTAAGATGCCAAAAGGGGGTGCCACTTGAAGAGAAAAACATGTGGAAGCAACGAGGCGCCACTGAGACAAATGGATGCTGGAGGGGCCCAGACGGCAGGTTAATTCTGCCCCCTGGGAGGAAACAGGAGCTGTTTCAGGAAGCTCATGGGGTTGGACATGTGGGAACTAAACAGATGATGTATAATCTTAAAGACTGGTGGCAACCCCAAATGATCAACATGGTGAAACAGTTTGTAAATAATTGTGAAATGTGTGGACAGGTTAACCCTAAGAAAACTTTGAAGCCACATCTGGGACAGTTTCTTCCACTCACAGGTCCAGGGAAAGAGGTTGTGTTGGATTTCACTGACATGATAAACACGGTGCAAGGCACAAGATATTTGCTGGTTTGTGTTGATGCTTTCACAGGATGGCCTGAAGCGTGGCCAGCAGCGAGAGAAGACAGTAAAACGGTCATAAAATGTCTGATCAACCATTACATCCCCAGGCACGGTTTTCCAGAAAAAATCAGATCAGACAATGGAACACATTTCAGAAACAAGGACCTGCAAACAGTGGAAGCTCATCTTGGTTTGAAACACAAGTTCGGTACGGTTTATCACCCGGAATCCTAAGGCAAAGCAGAACGAATGAATCAAAATTTAAAAACAAAATTGGCTAAAGTTTGTGCACAAACTAAATTAACAGTGACCAAGGCGCTAGAAGGACTTAGGGCCCTTAGTAAAACGATGCATGAGCACTCTGGAGTTTCAAACCCCTTGGATAAGTGGTTCACTGATCTGTTTGGAAAATATAAAGAAATCATCATCTCTTTGCTCCTTTCTGTGACAACCTTCCTTGCCCTCCTGATCACCTGTGGTTGCTGCTGTGTCCCCTGTCTGAGGTCATTGGCGGTGCGGTGCATCACCTCAACCATAGAGAAAGGCAGCAGTAGTGATGGAAATCCACCTGCCTATCAGATGTTATCCCGGAGACGTGAAAGAACCGTGAAATTCCAGATTGCCAGAGTTTAAGGGCAGTACTAGTATCCAGTGACAAAAGAAAATTTTCCTTCACTTTAATGTTCTTTATATAATCCATTGATTTCGCTTTTGTTGTGTTTTTTCTTGCAGAATGAAGTCCAATCCTTTCTGGGTGTGCCGGGGTGTGAGACTGTGGGCGCATTCCACGATTGTTGGACCAAGTTACAGCCGAAATCCCACACTGAAGCCTTCCAGGCAATGTCGGGGTTTCCCAGCGACCGCGCCGGCTCTACATCTGGACACACGCAGAAACTGATTTGACGTTGATAGGTCTCGCTATAGAGAGGCTGCAGTGATTTGATTTCATTACAATGATTAAAGTTTGATCAGAAAACATTTTTACTTACTTTTAATCCTAGTTTAATCATGCCAGTGTATTTTGAGTGTACTGCCTTTAATCCTGATTTACTTTATTGATTTGATGTTTTACGAATGTGTTCATTGTTCTGTGCCTTTCAATACTCAGAATTCTAAGCTTTTCTTACCATTTCATTCCGGTTCACTTTGCATCCTTTTCGTAGTTCATTAACTTTTACATATTACATAGAAATCTCACCTTTTAGTCTTCTAACAATGTGTTCATTTTTGCATACTACCTAACAATTCACTGATTTTACAAATAATTTTAACCTAACACTTCACTATAAGTTCCACACACTATCCTAACATTTTGTTCACTTAGCACTTTTGTAGAACTTAACAACTTCGTAGCTGTGACTTTTCACCTTGTTTTTAAATACTAACAATAAAACAAAAAAAAAAAAATATACAAAACCTAACACAAAATTTTAGACTTTGCTCTTTTGAGTTCATTACCCTCCTGTGGCATGGCGTTGAACTGAGGTCACTACAGAATGAATATAATGAAAAATCAGACATATGAAGTAATAATGACAACAAAAATGATTAAGACAAAACTCACAAGACTACGGATAACATTTTATTGAAAATAAATATAATAAATAAAACAACAGAAACAGCTGACATAGTCATGCCATGGGTGGTTGACTAACATTTCCCTAAACCCCAACACCCTTCAAAATTTTGTTTCTATTTGTGCATTTCTCCAGATTGTAAGGGGGACATTGTGATTTTTTCCACCGCCTGCTGAGGCCAGGGGTGCCCTGTCCGTTTTTACCCCCAAAATATGTGATGAAATGAAATGAAAAACATTGGTGGAGGATGCGGGAGGACGAAGCCTCAGGGGGAAGTTTTCCGGAAGGGACAATGTCTACTCGAGGATGTACAGCCCCCCCTCTTTTATTCTTTTCGTTATTTTCCATTTTTCTTGTTTTGTGTGGTCTCGTTGAGACCAAAAGGGGGAGCTGTTGAGGCGCTTATCAAGTTCAAATACATTTTTCATATGCTTTCACACACTGCATTCTCATATTCTCACACAAAGGCCCTTTGTAATTGTAACATCTATAGAAACTCCTCAGACTCCCGTCTCCCAGGAAATAGAAACTTAGTTGATAAAATGACGTAAGACATCAGATGACCACCAGGTGCATCCGTAGTATAGTAAACGAATCTTCCCGTTTTGGATCAGATGCTGTATAGACTCGGTCACAGAAACATCTAGTCTGTAAGGGTAAGCGTCTCCTTTTTTAGCGCTAAAAAAGAATAAAATAAGTAAAGTCTGATTACTTGTACTGGCTGATTTTCTGCTCTGTGTGCGGTACATTTTTGATCCATTTTCAACACCACTCAGGCAGATGAGAATAACTCTAAAAACCCAAATTCTGCCTTTCATTCATATCTGGAGAGTCAGATAACATTGAACAAACTGTATGAAATACCTTAAATTTACATGAGTTTAAAAATATCTTTGCCTCAAGAACATTTTAAACAGGAGTTATAAGTAATGCAAAGTTGTCTATTATTATTAAATCTTAAAACAAGTGAATTTTGCTCTTGTCATTTACAATATCTTTCAGAAAGTAATAGTTTGTCACATCTACAGGTTCATAACATCAACAGTAATAACCAAATCTTACTCAGGAGTTTAATAAAAATAAGTGCCATAAATCCAGGTGCATAAATGTTCTTTTGGCTTTTCACTGCTGATAGTGACAGACGGTTATCGTTCAAAATACTCAGTTTCATGTCTTCAACTCTCAGTGCGACACTGTTACGTGCCAGGCAAACATTCGCAAATTCTTGCTTCTTCTCAGGGCAAAATGTTCTCCACCATTTTCATAACACAGTCTTTGATAAATGTATCTTCAGTAAAAGGTTTGCCATGTTTAGCTATTAACATGGCCACTTCGTAGCTTGCTTTGGTGGTATTTTCTTTTGACTCACAGGCCGCGTGAAGAATCGCTGTTGTGATGCCAGTGCAGCTTGGAGCTGCTTCACTTTTTCAGCACGGTCACTTCCTGTTAGCTTGTTGTATGTGTTAGCATGTTTAGTCTGGTAGTGTCTCTTTACGTTGAAATCCTTAAACAAGGCAACCGTCTCATTACAAATTAGGCAAGCACAATTGGCTTGATTTTCAGTGAAGAAGTATTGTAATTCCCATCTCTCTTGAAAGCGGCGGCCCTCACTGTCAACTTGTTTTCTTTGCAGTGGCCATGGCAGAAATGAGTGGAGAGGGGTTCGCTGCACGGAGGCAGAGACTGATAGTATTAAAGTGGTGCTGCCACCATTTGGTGAAAGGAGGAATTACAGTTTCAAGTTTTATGATTTATTTATTCTGTTTGACAGTGCAGGCAGGCCATAAATAATACATTATAAGACCGAAGCTGCGAGCCGTATGAAATCTGACCGCGGGCCGTGATTGGCCCCCGGGCCGGACTTTGGACATGCCTGCTCTAAACCATTCAGCTTCTCTCTGAAAGAAAAGGACAAAATATTGAAACATTTGTTTTGATAACAAGTGAAAGAGTAGCAGCATTATCTTCCAGTTCCTATTTTTTCTTTTCCTGTCTGGTAGTGTGGCACTCAGAATTGTTGAATGATTGTCAAGGAGAGGCTGAATAGATGCACTTTCTCAAGTAGAGCATTACAGCTTTTGCTATTATAATGCATATATATATACAGTATATACATACTGTATATATTTATATATAAGGGTGTCTGTCTGGGACATTTACCCACCAGGGTCGTGGCAGCAGAACCATTGAGCCTGTCTTTGTTTTACAGATAAAAACTGTCTATCAGTCCTGAAAGTAAAGAGAAAAGAATAAACATTTAGCTTAAAGTTTAACTGCATTGGTGCCATGACAACTTAATAAGCTGAACATCAGAGTGCACACATTTGGACCATCACAGCACCTTTATTAAAACATCAACTTTTATCATTATAGACAGTGTGATGATAGTTATAATGAAAGAATCCATAAATCATAATGCATGTAAAATCCAGCAATGTAAAAAAGATGATCAATTCCTAACTGTTCTAAGCATTTAAATCAGAAAACAGGAATACACATACATATAATTTTAATTTTTTTGAAACAGGAAAACGTATGTAGTGTTTTTTTCCCAGAAACCTTTCACCACAAAACAACTAGCTTAATGTAAAACATAACTCAACAAACCCTGTAAACGACGGTGACTGACCATCTGGAGCACATTGATTAACATTAATTTGATATTTTATGTTTTATCGGCAGCTGATTCAAAATGAAGTTCCAGTAAATCTGTTGGGCATCACACGTGTGAATTAGTTTCCTGTCTTTTAGCCCTGATAATATCAGAGGTTAGTATAACAAGTGAATATTGACTCTTTTATTTCGTTTTTTAAATCAATCAACAAAACAGTATAAATAACTTACCGTAGCAGAAGATCTGTTTGAGGACCGGCTGTTTTTCATTAAAAACAAACGTGCCCCTCCTTCTTCTAACAGAGCTGCAGGACTGCAGTGCAGACGTCCTTTTGTAACCTGCTGAAAAACACTTTCACTTTCATAAACACGTTTTTCAATTGTTTCTTGTAAATCACATGGTTTCCATTACATGGTCATTCCAGCTCTGCTGTTGGGATATATTTTTAAAAGAACTGCAGCTAATGTCTATGACGTTACGACAGAGTAGCTAAAAAATAACAAAATAAAATAAAAATAAAAATACTTGCATGCAGAAAGAAATTTCTCTTTGCACAGTTTTCTGAGTCATTGTCCAAAGTCGCCCCCTGTAGGTCGGTAGGAACAACAATCCAACAAATTGAATTGTAAAACAGATTTACGGTAATATGTTGAAAAATTACATCTTAACATTGTTAGTAACCAGATTCTTCTACCTTAAATACCCTACAAATAAAAATAAGAAAATAATATATATTTGTTAGTACCGTGTCATTATAGTAGAGACATCTACAGTCTTGGGTATTCTGGATGACTTTTTCAAATAGACTTTTACTGCACCGTCTGTCTGTCTGCCTCAGTGTCATTGCTGTAAAGTTCTCCTCTACCATTATCAGAAATAGTTTAGTTTTTCTTTCACTGTTCATCTCACTGCTCACAATATCCCAAAGAAAGAGTGACAAGCAGTGCAAACATGTTCAGTTCCTTTATTGTCCCCCAATGGGGGCATTTATTTTGTAGCCAGGCATTTCAAACATACAAGGCAACATGAAATAGACAATATTAAACACAGATAAAGCATACAAGCACCAATTCATTTATATGCAATGGAGATTGTGAAAAAATTACAATGATTGGTCAGAAAAAAGTGGGTCATCTATACTTTAGACCTTTCAGTCTGCCTCAGAGTACTGACTTAGACCAATCAGCTGGTTTGCTGCTTTGGCCTGTATTTGCACCCAACTACAAGTATTCAAGAAAATATTTAAACTGTGACAAGTCATTATCTAACATCTTATCTTTCCAAGGTTGCAAATCTTAAATTTAATACTTTTATTCAGTGCGAATCTGTATGACTTTGTGTCTTTTAATGAGAATGAGAAAAGTAGAGAGAGAGAAAGAGAAAGACTGCAAATCACAGAAGTACAAAAACTGGATTAACAAAGTATTTGAACCTAATTTTTCAAGGAAGAAGCATTCTGTGTTTCTACTGAACTGTATGATTCAGAGATCATATATAATCTCAACAAAGAACTTGCAGGTCACTTAAAAAAACATCTCTAATTAAGTGATCCATTTGCAGAGGTTCTAGTGATACCAGTTACAAGATATTTTGAAGGTTCATGAAAGGATCCAAACTGATCAGGCAGTGAGAAAGACTTACTACGATGTTCAAATCTCTATATTTTGAAGTTTAATGAATCAAATTAATAAAATGTTTGGGTGAACATTTTTGGAGGATTCGTGGAGTGTTTTTTTTTATTTTGAAAAGGAAAATAACCTGCTACATCATTATTGTGAATCATTTTACCATTGTAAAAAAATACTCATAAACATTATTTATTAATTTTTCATTGAATTCTCTTTTACTTTTGATGGAAATGTGCTGTGCAGTGTTTTTGTTCATATGTGTAAACAAAACATCCAGCAGGTTATGTTCATAAATCATTAACTCACTGTATCCATAGTCATTCATTTCTGCTAAGGATTAGATGAATTTTATGCTGTAACACCATAAAATGCTTCTTTTTTCTTTTACTTTACAAAACAATGAAATCAGAGAAGACAAACTTGTTTTTCACTGAGACACTAAACAAACAGAAAAACTTTTTAGAAATCTTTTTGACTGAATATAATATTAATTTAGATGTGTGTGAAATAAACACTACACAATATCCCCGATGGAGGAGCAGTTTGACCTTTAGTGCAAAATCTGCAACGTTTTGTACTTTATACTGAATTCAGAAAGACTTGAGAGTAACCAAACTGTTAAATATTGAAAAATGTTTTAAAGCGATTATATTTTTATTACTTTGGAAGTTACTGTATTTTAGTAAAACAGTGATGTTAATATTAGAGATAAACTCAATATAAGACCCAGAACTAGACATTGGTAAAAACTATATTCTTATGATTGTGGCAAGATGATAAAATGGAAACAAGACATGAAATATTTGTGGAAACAAAACATATGGAAATGACTGATGTCATGAAGAGTGTTTGACATTAAATATATCAATCACACAAAGGAAATATATATAAGAATATTTATTTCATAACATTCCTGCACCCATACAGCAAAAATAACTAAAATAAAACTAATATGACATCAATCTTAATTCAATTAAGTTTATTGTTCTCATGCTAATTAGAGGTAGAACAATAGTAATCACAAAGTATTTTAGCATACAAAGCAGATGCATTTAATATATATACAACATATAATCAATTCAACCACATCATATGGACAGAATTAAAGTTAAATACATTATAATTTGACTCAAATTACATTTTCTATGTAAAGAAACTCAGCAAAATACACCCAGTGATTGACTTTGCAGCAGTCAGTTTGCTGAATGATGTAATGACTCTGGAGAGTTGATTGAATCAATTTGTTAATGATGAACAATTTGTTCTCACTAAAAGTCTCCAATTATCAATCTAATGTAGTGGCGCATTTATACAATTTTTAGAGTGTAAACATTTTCACACAAGAAAATATTAGTTTTCTTTGACTAAAAAAATTACGTTTCTTAGTCAAAAAAAACTAAGAACTTTAGTTTTTTAAAAACTAAAGTTCACAATGGGATAGAATGAACAAATTATAAATGATCAAAAGAAAAAAGAAATAAATAATAAGTAGCTATAGTAAAGTAAGATGAAGCCACTTATGTTGTCTTCAGTGGAAAGGATAAGTTCAGTGTGGAAAACAGAGGGGCTTTCAAAAAAAGATTAAAAAAAGGAATAAAAATGTTCTACATGCAAGAACCAGTTTTGTTCTAACAACTAAACATGAATTATGGTTTCACCTGATAATGAATGATTTCTTGAGGTTTTCCTCTGCCTCTTCTTTTGTGATTCTCTTCCAAGCATCAGGAATGTCAGCAGGCTCTGCATCATATAATTTAGCAAATTCCTCATTGAATGTGGCCATCACATATTTCCAGTAATTTGATGCTTGATGACTCACATCTGGAGGAATATTCCAGTCTGGGTAAATCTCCCTATATTCTTTGTAAGGATGCCATTCACCCTTTGTGGCCCTGCAGTGAAAATATTCGTCACTCATAACAAGAGAGGAGCAGATGTCAGTCGTGAGCTTTTGTGACTCATCCCACATGGCCCAACCTAAACCCTCTGGTCGATGCATGGAAGCAAAGTGTTGAGTGTGGTTTTCTCCACCTGCATCACAGGGAACTTTGCAGAATGGACACCTTTTGCCACAACCAATCACTCTGGTGAAAAGCTCATTCTCTGGTTTTATGTGAAGCTGTGAGAGTTTTGTTTCAAACTGTGTGTTTTTAAACTTGACTGTAAGAGCTTCTGTCATTTCCTGCACACATTCTTTGAGCCAGTGAGCAAACTGTTCCTGGTCAACATTGTTCAGAACCATGAAGGCATCAAGAGCATCCTGGGAAATTACCAGTTTGTCATGAAGTTCTGTGCAGATCTTGACAACAAATGTCTTCAGGCTGTCAGACTTTTCTGCTGTTGCCTTTTTAAAGGCAGTATCTATGTGGTCCATGCAGAACTTAAGATGTTTGTCCTCCAATTCACATATTGTAGACTGAGAGGAGAAACTCTCCCTAATTCTCTCAGATATCCACCATTTTACATAATCTTCATATGAGCGAATGTAACTCTTAAAGCTTTCAAAGTCACTTTTTGAAATCAGATCCAAGAAAATGTTAATTGGAAGGACATTTGTGAGCTGAACTCCTCTTTTGTCTTTATTTCATCAACAATATCAGGACCAAGAGAACGATAGATAAAATCTTCCACAGCAGGTTTCAGAATTTGGTTTGTGAATTCTTCAGCTATCTTCAGGCATTGATCTCTTTCTTGAAACACGTTTGAAATCTGTGCAGAACTTTTCCTTGTGTTTCTGCAGAGATTTGTAAGGATCATTTTCTTGGATGAAACTTTCATGAATTTTCTGAAACTTTCTGGCTGCAGATCCACAGATGTGTTGTTTCAGAGACACCTCAAACTTCATGTCTATGTCAACATCAGTTTTGTTCAACCTCTTATCAATGATGTGAAGGATCTCCTGGATGTAAGTATCATGATAATTGGTTTTTCTTTTGATTTGATCACTAATACAGTCATTGCAAGCAGATATGATGCTGTCAGCAATTTCTTGTCTTGCCTTTACATGATCTGTCCAGCACCATGCTCCTTTTCCCTTGTCTTTGATGGTGTCATTACTTCCTTTGGGTTTGTATGTAAAAGGCTTCAGTCCACAGTCTTTGAGGTTTTTGTTACTCAGCAGTTCACATGCATGGCTTCCCTTGGGTGAAAGATTTGTTTGTAACTGATGGGACACACTGGTGTAGATATTTGAAGTCTGCTGTTCGGAGAAGGCCAAGGTTCTCAGTGTTTCAGTCCACATCTTATCAAAATTTTCATCAAGATCTCTGTCAGTCATTTGAACTTTTTTCTTATGACATTCATCAATTAAAGCAAAAACTGCTTTCTCAATTTTTTCTGTATAAGTGTCCCTGATTTTGTCGAGTTCTTTCAATCCCTTCTTAATATCAGCTGCTGCTGTGATCTGGTTGAACATTGATCTTTCAGTTTGTCGTCGAAGACTCTTTATGCTGTTGGAGAAATCCTCTCTGTATCCTTCAACCAGATAAACATGACCTTCTGGCTGATCAAAGTATGTCTTCAGACTGTCAAGGGTCTTTGTCTCCCACTTGGTCAGCTCTGTGATTGCTTCACTTTTCAACACAATGATGAATTTATTCATGTCAGATATTTGAGATTTTGGAGTAAATGAACCAAAATTGGAAATTCTTGTTTCTGCTGTGGTAACCCATTTGTACATTTCTTTTTTGAATTCCCACTCCCATTGGTTGTACTCTGTGCAGAGCCTCATGTAAGCATCAGCCACCAGGCTGTTTCTGAAGCTGAAGATGAAGTTTTCATGTTTTACTGCATTCCACAGGCTGGTTATCCACTCTCTGAACTCCAAGATGTTATTAGAAGTTGACCCACACTTTCCCCAGCTGTTGGATGATGTTTTTCTTGAGTTCATAGACAATCTCACTGTATCCTGCATTGACTGGAGCCATTGGTGGGTTTCCATTCCAGAGTCCAGGAATGTAGCAGTTCCCAGTGTCTGGATTATACTCCATCACATCAGTGAAGCTCTTGTATTTTTCTTTCTTCTCCATTTTAGCTGCAGCCTGGGTCATCTCATTCAGCTGTTCTAACAGCAGCTTCCTGTCTCTCAGGTTCTTCTCATGAGCTGAAACATCAGAAACGTTCTGGTGAACAAACTGACATTGAGGCTTTTTGTCGACCTCCTTCATCCTGAGGAAAGCATGCACCACTATCTGCAGGATGTCTTTCATCTCTGTTGAATTCTCCATTGCAATATTGATAATGGTGATGTCACTCAGCCCAACAACAAGTGTTGCCAGCTCATTGTCATGTTCATGGCTGTTGTCCAGCTGTGCTAGCTCTGGTGACTTTAAGCCTTCAGTGTCGATGATCATCATGAAGTCACAGTTGAGAACTTTCTTGAAGTCTTCATTGACTTTGATGAGCAGCATGAAGGCACCTCTAGTGCATCGACCACTGCTGACTGCAAACTGGACTCCAAACATGGTGTTAAGGAGAGTGGACTTCCCTGTGCTCTGAACTCCAAGAACTGAGACGACCAGGATCTTGTTCTTTGGAGACACCAAGTCATTGAGCTGAGAGAGAACATCACTCACCCATCTGAGAGGAATGTTGGAAGCATCTCCATCTACAAGCTCAAGAGGAAATCCATCCAGCAACAACTGAGCACAGAGTTTGGGCAGATGTTGCAGTTGTTGATGTAATGGATCTGTTTCTGGAAGGTAAAGAGAAGCTTCATAGATCTGACCCATTTCACGGAAGAAGTGCTCAACTCCCAGTGAGCTGCTGGAAAGTTGTTGGTCTATTTCTTTGATCTCCTGTTTGTTTTCAGAATCTTTGCATTTTTCCTTATAAAGTTCCCTAAGGCCAGAAAGTTCTGTTCTAGACAAGTTGTCGAGGTTCATTTGCATCCATTTCAGAAAATAACACCTTTCTCTATGTGAGCTGGATATTGCACTAATGAAGCATGTCATTGCTTTGGACAATGCAGAATCATTTTGCTTTTTCCTCAGTTCTTTTCTCTCTCTCTGAAGTTTGCATTTGTAATTTTCAATGTTTTCTGAACCAACTTTTCGAAGACGACGTTCTTCCATTTCTAAGCAAGTCAGTTCCTTCCATATTTTATCTTGTAAAGGAAGTTGATCTTCTTTGTATTTCAGTATGTCGTTAATCTCTGAAGTGATTTCATCAGCTTTCATCTTTCCATCTTGGCACTCTGGAGAATCTTCATCAACTATGATTCCCAGTTCATGTGCAACATCAGCCATCTGCTCTATAGACATTTTCATCTGTGGGTTTTTAACTACATCACTGATAATTTTTTTCAATTTTTTGACAAAGGTTGCTTCATTTATTAGTTTGTTTTTTGTAATGATATTGTTTTCAGTCAAGGCCAGACTTGTCACTAATTTTTCTACAGAATCAACTCTGAAGTTTTTGCTCTGTTGGTTTCCCACCAAAAAGATTTGAGCTTTATGGCTTTTGTTCATCAGCAGTTCACACTCAGAGTCCAGCTGGTCAAAGAAAACAAAAACAGCAGCAGATGTCTGACATAAAAAGGAGAATTGAGTTTCAAATGAAGCAATGTCTCCACGAAGGTTAGCTATAGCAACTGGTTCACTGAAGATGTCCATGTTTTTGTTTCCACAGGGAAGGTACCAGGTCATTTCAGTCAGTCCATTGGATATTCTTCTCTGAATGTCTCCACACTCCATGTTGTGGTGAACAAAGGTGTCATGGTATTGCTGAGAGTTACTCAAAAGTTTATTGAGGATCTCTGATTTGGACAGAGAGCACTCACCCAGTCTCACAAATGAGATCATTGGAAGTTCAGAAAGAACTATTCTTTCTTCTATGAAGCCTTTTGATTCTGAAAGATCTGAAGGTCTGTACTTCTTAACAATGTCTCTCATGGCCCACAGCATGAGGGTGCACTGCTGTGTATCACAGTTAGGAAGCAGCAGAGGAACAGAGAACTGACACATGGACATTTTTAGAGCCAGTTTTTGATGAACAAACCCATCAGAACACAGAAAGAGAGCAGTGATTAAATCAAGAGGATTTAGAGAGTCGTCCTCATTTGAACTGGCAAACCAATCATCAGAATCAACTGTTATAGCTGTTGCTTTCGCCATCATTAGTTTATTAAGAAAATACCGTGGAACATCTGATTTACGCTTTGGAGGCTCATCATTGATGGTCTTCTCATTGATCTCCAGTATCTTGCTGAGTGACAGCTTCTCCTTGTAGAACTGATCCAATCCCAGATCCTCCAAAAGCATCTTCAGTTTATTTCCTGTTCAAAGATAAAGATAGTTATCTTTTTTATCATTAATTTTAAATCCAACATAATTATTTCTTTTAAATGTTCATTGATTCCTTCCTTTGTTTTATTGTCTATCTGCTCTGTCTTCTCAAATTCTCTGTTACTCAACCAGGTTCTGCTGGAGGTTTCATCCTGTTAAAAGGGGAGGTTTTCCTCTCCATTGTCACTTTGTTTGCTTTGTATGTTTTACTTAGTTCAAAGTAGTGCGCTACACGCAAATGTGAGTGAAGAGACGTGTGAGTAGCCAGACTGGTTTGGTCAGGGCCAAATTTAGCTTTAAAAACCACTGCAGTTAGAGCAGGCGGCCCGTTCACAGGGTCTTTGGACCTGGATGTGGCGTTCCTGTGTTCGATTCCCATTCTCGGTTCCTTTGCTGCATGTCTTTGCCTGCACTTTGTTCTCTGCCAAAAAAAGTTATTTATAGAGAAGAGCACCATGATGGACGTTTGGATGAAACCAAGGTAGTCGGTCGTCTATTATTGCGAATTATCCTTACACCAAGCACAACCAGTTTCTAGTTAACATTTCTATATTATGTTTGAAATTAAATTACTTTTAAACTTTTTTGAATATGAAAACCTTGGAACGTTATTAGTTTGGTTTGAGACATTAAAACATTTTTTTCAAACAATTTTTGTAAACCTGCAGTTTTACGTTTCAAGCTTACAACGTGAAGCATATTGATTAAACAAAGTGTGATTAATCTAATTAATTTTTTAATCAATAAACAACACTAAACCAAATGAAGTATTTGTATGTCTTTATCAGAGTAAAGATAAATTTATTTGTTTGACAAATGGATCACAGCTTCAAATAAATTTCACATGAATACAAATCTATTTTGGGACGTCTTGATTTATTTCATTCTTGCACGTTTGGTTGCAGTAAACAATGTTGGTATCAATTTTTACTGTGGTTTATGTAGCATTTTATGAGATTTATGGACTGAACTTTTCTGTAGCAACTGTGGTTCTGCAAACTGTGCAGGCTGTCAAACGGAAATTAACAGAGACACAATGGCACAACGACCAAGGCATGGCGTCCATCTTAACTCAGACTGAGCATGAAAAGCATTGATCAGAAAATCAGCTAAAAGGCCTGCAGTAACTCTTAAGCAGGTGCCTAGTCAAAGTCCACACCTGATTTCATTTGGGAATATGACAGATCAGGAAATCAAATTTGAACACTTCTTACTTTGCTTCTCATTCAAGTTTCTTTTACTGACCTTTATCATCTGTATCAGTCTCTGGACTGACAGCATCAGACTCGTCACATGTTGATGAAGGTTCATCTTCTTTCTCACCAGCAAGATTCTCAGATTTATCTTCAATGTTTGCTCCCTGAAGTAAGAAAAATATTATGACTAACATATTGGAGGATAGATGGCTCCATTATATTCACCATATTTTGGACTCTTACATTGTGACTTTGTACCTCCAATGTGGCAGCAGACTCGTTAGCATCACATTCTTGCTGGTTATTTTTGCAGCTCTCTGAAAGAAAATCATATAAAATGTTTATTGTATTTGCATCTGTAAACTCTTCACTGTAATCTGCAGAACAACATCCATTCTCCTTTATCCAAATGTAAGAGAAAACATATTTTACAACCTATGTAAAAAGCTTAAGATAAGAAAAAAATAGTTTGTTTTCACATCAGATGGAAGAGTAGCAGCAACGTTTCCATGACTAGAGAAAGATCAGCTATTAGAATATTTGTTCTTCTTCGATTCAACTGAGACTCCACATACAGTAAATTATCCTCTGTGCAAAAATGAGAGGTGCTTAAACAAATATACTTTTGGCCAGCAGGAGGAGACAAAGGAGCTGTAAACCTGTAGGTTATTCTGTGTGCAGTCAAAGGTGAACTTTTGTCTGGTTTAATTAGCAAGAAATATATATTTTACAAATGCTTTGCTTTTATCCTCTTTCAAATAAATAAATATTAAACTGCATAAAAATAAACAAATGAGTTAAATGTTTTGAGTGAAACTAAATATGTTGTTGTCTTTATTGACTTTTGTCTCCTGTATTCACAAGTGTGTGCAGGTGTTGCAGCAGGAATACCTGTTCTTCCTGTTGGGCTTTTTTCTGGATTCTCATCGATTCCCTCCTGAAGTCTATGTGAGCTGAATTGGCCCATCAGCAGTTCTGTGATGTATGTCATACAGATATAGATCAGAGTCAAGATATTTATTTAACCATCCGGCGTTGGGTGGATACGTAAGTTTACTGTAGATTTTGTGCTCTACTGTCTCCACATGATGGCATCAAGCTGACATTAGTAACGGCCCTAATATTTATTGATGGCCAGATTAATATTTTTCAGGTATGACTGCCTGTAGCAAACTCTGAAGGCTTTATTAAGACCCAACAAACCTCCCATTTAAGGTGTGTTGTCTCCACCTTTCCTTAAAATCTGATCATCTTCAATGCTAAGAGGTCATAAAGGTCACTGCAAGGTTTAAAACATGTTAAAGTCTTTCTGGCTTTTGATGTCTCTTCAATATTCTGAAACATTTTAAGACATCTTGGTGTATTATCTATATTGGGACACTTAAAGCTGCAGTAACTTTGATAAAAAATTTATTTATTACATATTTGCTAAAACTGCCAATATGTCCTGACAGTAGAACAAGTGACAGATAATCTCTGAAAACATCAAAGTCCTCTGGCTCCCTCCAGTGGTCGTACTGCAGAAATGCACAGTCAGAAACCACCAATCAAATCCAGGAGGAAGGTTTTAGCACTGCCAATCTGCTGTTAAAACTCAAGATTGTTGTGTGATGCAGTTGTTCTAATGGTGGAGCAACAATGTAAACAACGACAATTTCCAAAGTTTTCTCCAGTGTCTGCTGTAGCAAAGCAGAGGAGGAACATGTAAGGTGTTCTTGTTCAAATGTTCAGGGTTTTATCAGAAATTTTTACTGCAGTTTTAAGTTACTGCTAGATTTGAAAGAAATGATCAAGTATTTATGTTATTTTATTGATGCAGCTATTGCTGAAACACAGATTTGAAACTGAATTACATGTTTGTAGAACCAGCTGCAGTTAAACCTCTGATCACTGGATGAAACAAAGTGTTTCCAATATGATCCATGGAATGTAATGTTGTATGATTTTAGTTATAAGGTGAAATTTAAAATAGTCATTTAAAAATATGAAACAATTTAGGATGAAGCAGTTAATTACAAATATATGGTGAAAACTGTCATTTATACAAAAACATCAATATCTGACAAAGACAAAGCAACAATCCTAAAAGAGAAAATCCTCCAAGACTGAAAATAATTTACCTTAAAATTAAAGAGAAAACAAAATTTCACTATTGAAGCAAGTCATAAGAAATATTTGTATCATGCATAGTAACAGTAAGAAAACAGATATATTTTTTTACAGATTGTAAAAAAACAAACAAAAAATACTAATTTTTCCCATCATGTTTATCCAAGCGGAACTAACACTGTTGCATCTTAAAATAAATCTAATAAATATTAGGGTAAATATATATTTAAATTTTATCTTCAGTTATACAAGGTATCACCAATCATCTAAACACCTGGATGTAATCAGTGCAAGTTACTTTTCCACCATTTAACAATAAAATGTACAAAATTGACTTCATAAAGAGATGCTTTATTAACATAATCTAAACACCAACCTTGAAGGAAGTTGTGTAGCGTTGTGATTCTGTAGAGCAGCAGTTCTGTCTGAGATCTGATCAGCAGCCGACTTCTGTTTTATTCTTGATTCTTCTTTCACTTTTGGATTCAACTGAAACAACTGGATCCAAGTTAAGAACATTATTCTCACTTAAAGGACAGATTTGTTTAATCATGTTGAAATCTGGTGACAGTTTTTCAGGGAATCAATGATCAAAACACTAAATAGAACAAAAAATATGAATAGATTCATCATAATTAAAAATTTTCTGTCACTAATTTTTTTTAAAAAGCATCATTGCAACAAAATATCAAACAAAGAAATAATATTGTTTTAGATTAATAAACAGCAGTAATTGAAGGTTATTTGGTGTATTACTAGACTGATATACATTTTATTTCATTTATAACCAAATGTGCAGTGAAATTGGGAAACAATGTTCAATAATCAAAGAACACAGATAATGCCAAACAACAATTAATAAAATCATATAACATTTGTGCATTGGATATTTAGTTGCTTCACTGCTAAATATTTTTTTTATTCTTCTGCTGGTTAAACCCTTTTTGGGTTTGACACTTTTGAATGTTACAAATAAAGTATTTGTTCACTTATCTAATTACACAAGAATATCATCATGTCATTCCTGTGTAATTACCTATCAATCACAGATGTTGATTAGTAATGAAGATGGAGCAGCAAAAGCAAAACGTGTAGCTGAAAAACTGAGAGATAAAACAGAAAAACCTCCAGGAAAGAAACAAATATAAAAATGTCTGACTTGTTTACTGGTCCTTCCTCTGATTCCATGTCTGGTCTCTTCAGCAGACATGAAAAGTCACATGATACTGTTTATAGCAGCTTTAGCAAGGTTAGCATTGTTTTATTTTAATTACTGCAAAATGTTTTAATTTAGTTATTTACCAGTTCCTTGTTCTGTGTTCATTTCAGTCCTTTTCCTCCATGGGTCTGGGGTAAATCCCCAACACAATCAATGATATGTTCTTCCTTCTTAACAGGTTTCCTAACATGAGAATGTGACCAGCAGGGGGGTTCTTTTTTTTAAAAACAAGATGCACCAGAACACAGAATAGTTCACAATATTTTATTTAAACAATTCTTTTTAAAAGCATGGCTTCGGGCCCACTACTCTGTCCCTGGAAATGAAAAGGGATCATGTGAAATAAAAGTGACAACTTGAATTAAAGCTGCAAGCAGCCTCGGGCGGCCCTCGCAGCAAGCGCCGCTCCGGCCTATTGGCCACCGCGGGGGTTCCGGCCAGCGCAGAAGCTCTCGCGCGTTTTCCAGAGCCGCAGCCCGCTCCCCACCGCGGAAGCTCTGCCGCAGTTTCCAGCATCGCCGCCCGCTAGCCGCCGCAGAAGCTGTCGCGCGTTTTCCCCGCCTGTCCACCGGGCGACAGGCGTGAATGCGTTCGGCGGCGCTCCCCGACGACTGTCGAAAAATCTGGCGCAGATCGGTCGATGCGTCGAGGAGATACAACCCATGTATTAACTTAGGGGGCGCAGTGGAGCCAAATTACATTTCAAACCCGTTGGGCTCTTTAGAGGTGAACAAAGGTCATACATATCCAGTTTGGCGCCAATCGGATGATCCATGCCTGAATAAGAGCCAAACGTATGCATATGGCGAGGGACTGATATTCGCCATTTGGCCACGCCCACACGGTTCAGCCAGCAGCGAGCATTGACAGAGTTTATCATCCGAATCATCTTGATTAGGTCAAGAGAGCCATAAACGGAGCTTTCCAAGTAAAAAAACGGCACTTCCTGTTCTGAGGGGGCGGGGCTTAGATGACGTCATAATATGATGACATAGGGTCGTCAAGGATCCCACCAGGGTCACTCGTGCAAAGTTTGGTGCAGAAGCTATCGACCGTTCACAGTAAAATACAAGACTTCCTGTTGTCAGAGGGCGTGGCCTACGTGATGTCATCATTTGACCATTGGATATTATTCTACACCCGAGGATGATCAATAACTCAAACTTTGGTGTCTCTGTCAGTTTTTGTGTTAGAATTACAAATTATTTAATTTTTTCCTCTATAATTCAACATTGAACTGTCATTCCGTAGGGCAATGCTGCCCTCTGGTGTCGAATTACTGAAATTACTGAAATAGTTTCATTATTTCAGTAATTCGACACCAGAGGGCAGCATTGCCCTACACATGACAAAGCCCTTTGTATTACACAGTCGATCAAAATTGAACTCTGTCATTCCGTAGGGCAATGCTGCCCTCTGGTGTCGAGGGCCGTGCCCTACACATGACAAAGCCCTTTGTATTACACAGTCGATCACAGGGGATCTTTGAGCCTTGCTAACCCCCCTTCAACATGCTCCAAAACTCACCAATTTCATAACTTTAAATCAGACATGCCTTATGATCAGACTGACCAAGTTTGAAGTCGATCAATCGAAATCCCTAGGAGGAGTTCGATCAAATACGAAGGCTGTAAACGTCAAAATCGAGGTCAAATGAACTTCAATCTAAAATGGCCGACTTCCTGTTGGGTTTAGAGCATGGCTCCAAGAGACTTTTTTGTACGTCCTGACAAGATACACATATGTACCAAGTTTCGTAATTCTAGGATAAAGCATGGCCTGGGGCTGATTTTTTAAAATATTCTAGGGGGAGATGTAGAGAAATTAGGCCACGCCCACCAGATTTCGCTATGGATTCCTGTTGGCGGGTGTATAAGGATCCATCCAAGTGAGTTTGGAGCAGCTCACCCCGAAACTGTGGAATTCAGAGCCAAACGAAATTCGATGGCGTTCGCAACGCCGCCACGCCCACCTGCTTCATTGCAGCCGGTCGGGGTTGGAATCCACAGCACACCAACATGTCTTCTGACTCTGGACACAGTTTCATGTTGATTAGGTCAAAGGGCTAAGATAGCGACCGTTCACAGTAAAACATGACACTTCCTGTTGTCAGGGGGCGTGGCCTACGTAAAAAAATAATTTCACCACAGGGTATTTTAGGTAACCCCATAACGATCAATCCCAGAAAGTTTGGTCCCTCTATGTGTTTTTGTATAGGAAATATAAGAGTTTCGTGTTTCATGGCGAGTAGGTGAACTTTGACCCCTGGTAACCCCCCTTCAGCAAGCTCATACAGTCACCAATTTGATAACTTTAAATCAGACATGCCTTATGATCAGACTGACCGAGTTTGAAGCCGATCAATCGAAATCCCTAGGAGGAGTTCGATCAAATGCAAAGGCTGTAAACGTCAAACTCGAGGTCCAAAATGGACCTTCAATACAAAATGGCCGACTTCCTGTTGGGTTTCGACCATGGCTCTAAGAGACTTTTTTGTACGTCCTGACAAGATACACATATGTACCAAGTTTCGTAATTCTAGGATAAAGCATGGCCTGGGGCTGTTCATTTAAAATACTCTAGGGGTCGCTATAGAGAAATTAGGCCACGCCCACCAAATTTTTTTATGAATTCCTGTCGGAGGGTGGATAAGGATCCATCCTAGTGAGTTTGGAGCAGCTGGGCCCGAAATTGTGGAATTCAGAGCCAAACGAAATTCGACGGCGTTCGCAACGCCGCCACGCCCACCTGCTTCATCGCAGCCGGTCGGGGTTGGATTACTCAACACACCAACATGTCTTCTGTCTCTGGCCACAGTTTCATGTTGATTAGGTCAAAGGGCTAAGATAGCGACCGTTCACAGTAAAACATGACACTTCCTGTTCTCAGGGGGCGTGGCCTACTTAAAAAAATAATTTCACCACAGGGTATTTTAGGACACCCGATAACGATCAATCAATGAAAGTTTGGTCCCTCTCTGTGTTTTTGTATAGGAAATATAAGAGTTTCGTGTTTCATGGCGAGTAGGTGAACTTTGACCCCTGCTAACCCCCCTTCAACATACTCCAAAACTCACCAATTTGATAACTTTAAATCAGACATGCCTTATGATCAGACTGACCAAGTTTGAAGCCGATCAATCAAAATCCCTAGGAGGAGTTCGATCAAATACAAAGGCTGTAAACGTCAAAATCGAGGAAAAAAATGGACTTTCAATACAAAATGGCCGACTTCCTGTGATAGTTGGCTTATAACATTAAATGTAAGTTCTGAGTCTTTTGGGGAGCTCTACAAGTGTACCAAATTTCATGTCTCTACGATGAAATACGTTCATACCATTGTGTCAACAGAAAATTGCTAGTTGCCGCCGTTGAGCAATTTGTTTTGCGATTTTTGCGACAACCTTAAAATTCAAAATTTTGAATTTTTCTAGTCGCGACCGCCAAGTTTGGTGAGTTTTTGAATATGATAAAGCCCCCAAAAAGGCGCCTCTTTAGGGGGGCAGAAAAATAAGAATAATTAAAGCTGCAAGCAGCCTCGGGCGGCCCTCGCAGCAAGCGCCGCTCCGGCCTATTGGCCACCGCGGGGGTTCCGGCCACCGCAGAAGCTCTCGCGCGTTTTCCAGAGTCGCAGCCCGCTCCCCACCGCGGAAGCTCTGCCGCAGTTTCCAGCATCGCCGCCCGCTAGCCGCCGCAGAATCTGTCGCGCATTTTCCCCACCCGTCCACCGGGCGACAGGCGTGAATGCGTTCGGCGGCGCTCCCCGACGACTGTCGAAAAATCTGGCGCAGATCGGTCTATGCGTCGAGGAGATACAGCCCATGTATTAACTTAGGGGGCGCAGTGGAGCCAAATTACATTTCAAACCCGTCGGGCTCTTTAGAGGTGAACAAAGGTCATACATATCCAGTTTGGCGCCAATCGGATGATCTATGCCTGAATAAGAGCCAAACGTATGTATATGGCGAGGGACTGATATTCGCCATTTGGCCACGCCCACACGGTTCAGCCAGCAGCGAGCATTGACAGAGTTTATCATCCGAATCATCTTGATTAGGTCAAGAGAGCCATAAACAGAGCTTTCCAAGTAAAAAAATAGCACTTCCTGTTCCGAGGGGGCGGGGCCTAAGTGATGTCATCATTTAACCATTGGATATTATTGGACACAAGATAATGATCAATAACTGCAGGTTTGGTGTCTCTGTCAGTTTTTGAGTTAGAATTACAAATTATTTAATTTTTTCCTCTTTAATTCAACATTGAACTGTCATTCCATAGGGCAATGCTGCCCTCTGGTGTCGAATTACTGAAATAATGAAACTATTTCAGTGGGCAGCAGAGGGCAGCATTGCCCTACAAACAAAGAACATGGACTGTTTATTATGTAATTACACAGAAGATCTCTCTAATTCATTCTGAGGGGGCGGGGCTTAGATGACGTCATAATATGATGACATAGCATTGTCAGTCATCACACCAGGATGAGTCAGGCCAAGTTTGGTGCAGCTCGGTCGAAACATGTGGAATCTAGAAGCAAACGTATGGCATCGGCGTTACAGGTCACTTCGCCACGCCGCCACAGCCAGCTGCTTCATCGCAGCCGGTCAGGGCTTGAATCCACAACACACCAACATGTCTTCTGTCTCTGGACACAGTTTAATATTGATTATGTCAAAGGGCTAAGATAGCGACCGTTCACAGTAAAACATGACACTTCCTGTTCTCAGGGGGCGTGGCCTAAGTGATGTCATCATTTGACCACAGGGTATTTTTGGACACCTAATGATGATCAATAATTTAAAGTTTGGTGTCTCTGTGAGTTTCTGTGCAGGATATATAAGAGTTTCGTGTTTCATGGCGAGTAGGTGAAATTTGACCCCTGGTAACCCCCCTTCAGCAATCTCAGACAGTCACCAATTTGATAACTTTAAATCAGACATGCCTTATGATCAGACTGACCGAGTTTGAAGCCGATCAATCGAAAACCCTAGGAGGAGTTCGATCAAATGCAAAGGCTGTAAACGTCAAAATCGAGGTCAAATGAACTTCAATCTAAAATGGCCGACTTCCTGTTGGGTTTAGAGCATGGCTCTAAGAGACTTTTTTGTACGTCCCGACAAGATACACATGTGTACCAAGTTTCGTAATTCTAGGTTTAAGCATGGCTTGGGGCTGTTCATTTAAAATACTCTAGGGGTCGCTATAGAAAAATTAGGCCACGCCCACCAAATATCGCTATGGATTCCTGTTCGGGGATGGATAAGGATCCATCCTAGTGAGTTTGGAGCAGCTCACCCCGAAACTGTGGAATTCAGAGCCAAACAAAATTCGATGGCGTTCGCAACGCCGCCACGCCCACCTGCTTCATCGCAGCCGGTCGGGGTTGGAATCCACAACACACCAACGTGTCTTCTGTCTCTGGACACAGTTTCATGTTGATTAGGTCAAAGGGCTAAGATAGCGACCGTTCAGAGTAAAACATTACACTTCCTGCTCTCAGGGGGCGTGGCCTACGTAAAAAAAAAATTTCACTGCAGGGTATTATAGGACACCCGATGCCGATCAATCACTGAAAGTTTGGTCCCTCTATGTGTTTTTGTATAGGAAATATAAGAGGTTTTTGTTTCATGGCGTGTAGGTGAACTTTGACCCCTGGTAACCTCCCTTCAACATGCTCCAAAACTCACCAATTTGATAACTTTAAATCAGACATGCCTTATGATCAGACTGACCGAGTTTGAAGCCGATCAATCGAAATCCCTAGGAGGAGTTCGATCAAATACGAAGGCTGTAAACGGCAAAATCGAGGTAAAAAATGGACCTTCAATACAAAATGGCCGACTTACTGTGATAGTTGCACTATGACATTACTTGTAAATTCTGAGCGTCTTAGTGAGCTCTACAACTGTACCGAATTTCAAGTCTCTACGATGAAGTAAGTGAATAGCAATGGGTCTGTTGAAAATTGCTAGTTGCTGCCGTTGAGCAATTTTTTTTGCGATTTTTGCGGCGACCTTAAAATTCAAAATTTTTAAACCGCCTAGTCGCTTCCGCCAAGTTTGGTGAGTTTTTGAATATGATAAAGCCCCCAAAAAGGCGCACGAAGAGGGGGGCAGAATCGTAAGAAGAATAAGAAACAGTACAGATACAATAGGCCTTCGCAGCGCTTTGCTGCTCGGGCCTAATTAAAGCTGCAAGCAGCCTCGGGCGGCCCTCGCAGCAAGCGCCGCTCCGGCCTATTGGCCACCGCGGGGGTTCCAGCCACCGCAGAAGCTCTCGCACGATTTCCAGAGCCGCAGCCAACTCCCCACCGCAGAAGCTCCGCCGCAGTTTCCAGCACCGCCGCCCGCTAGCCACCGCAGAAGCTGTCGCGCATTTTCCACACCCATCCACCAGGCGACACGCGTGAATGCGTTCGGCAGCGCTCCCCGACGACTGTCAAAAAATCTGGTGCAGATCGGTCGATGCGTCGAGGAGATACAGCCCATGTATTAACTTAGGGGGCGCAGTGGAGCCAAATTACATTTCAAACCCGTCGGGCTCTTTAGAGGTGAACAAAGGTCATACATATCCAGTTTGGCGCCAATCGGATGATCTATGCCTGAATAAGAGCCAAACGTATGTATATGGCGAGGGACTGATATTCGCCATTTGGCCACGCCCACACGGTTCAGCCAGCAGCGAGCATTGACAGAGTTTATCATCCGAATCATCTTGATTAGGTCAAGAGAGCCATAAACAGAGCTTTCCAAGTAAAAAAATAGCACTTCCTGTTCCGAGGGGGCGGGGCCTAAGTGATGTCATCATTTGACCATTGGATATTATTGGACACTCGATTATGATCAATCACTGAACGTTTGGTGCCTCTGTGAGTTTTTGTGTTAGAATTACTAATTATTTAATTTTTTCCTCCATTACAACATTGAACTGTCATTCCGTAGGGCAATGCTGCCCTCTGGTGTCGAATTACTGAAATAATGAAACTATTTCAGTGGGCAGCAGAGGGCAGCATTGCCCTACAAACAACGAACATGGACTGTTTATTATGTAATTACACAGAAGATCTCTCTAATTCATTCTGAGGGGGCGGGGCTTAGATGACGTCATAATATGATGACATAGCATTGTCAGGCATCAGACCAGGATGTGTCAGGCCAAGTTTGGTGCAGCTCGGTCGAAACATGTGGAATCTAGAAGCAAACGTATGGCATCGGCGTTACAGGTCACTTCGCCACGCCGCCACACCCAGCTGCTTCATCGCAGCCGGTCAGGGCTTGGATCCACAACACACCAACATGTCTTCTGTCTCTGGACACAGTTTCATGTTGATTAGGTCAAAGGGCTAAGATAGCGACCGTTCACAGTAAAACATGACACTTCCTGTTCTCAGGGGGCGTGGCTTAAGTGATCTCATCATTTCACCACAGGGTATTTTAGGACATCCGATGCCGATCAATCACTGAAAGTTTGGTCCCTCTATGTGTTTTTTTATAGGAAATATAAGAGTTTCGTGTTTCATGGCGAGTAGCTGAACTTTGACCCCTGGTAACCCCCCTTCAGCAAGCTCATACAGTCACCAATTTGATAACTTTAAATCAGACATGCCTTATGATCAGACTGACCGAGTTTGAAGCCGATCAATCGAAAACCCTAGGAGGAGTTCGATCAAATGCAAAGGCTGTAAACGTCAAAATGGAGGTCAAATGAACTTCAATCTAAAATGGCCGACTTCCTGTTGGGTTTAGAGCATGGCTCTAAGAGACTTTTTTGTACGTCCCGACAAGATACACATGTGTACCAAGTTTCGTAATTCTAGGTTTAAGCATGGCTTGGGGCTGTTCATTTAAAATACTCTAGGGGTCGCTATAGAAAAATTAGGCCACGCCCACCAAATATCGCTATGGATTCCTGTTCGGGGATGGATAAGGATCCATCCTAGTGAGTTTGGAGCAGCTCACCCCGAAACTGTGGAATTCAGAGCCAAACGAAATTCGATGGCGTTCGCAACGCCGCCACGCCCACCTGCTTCATCGCAGCCGGTCGGGGTTGGAATCCACAACACACCAACATGTCTTCTGTCTCTGGACACAGTTTCATGTTGATTAGGTCAAAGGGCTAAGATAGCGACCGTTCACAGTAAAACATTACACTTCCTGCTCTCAGGGGGCGTGGCCTACGTAAAAAAAAAATTTCACTGCAGGGTATTATAGGACACCCGATGCCGATCAATCACTGAAAGTTTGGTCCCTCTATGTGTTTTTGTATAGGAAATATAAGAGGTTTTTGTTTCATGGCGTGTAGGTGAACTTTGACCCCTGGTAACCCCCCTTCAACATGCTCCAAAACTCACCAATTTGATAACTTTAAATCAGACATGCCTTATGATCAGACTGACCGAGTTTGAAGCCGATCAATCGAAATCCCTAGGAGGAGTTCGATCAAATACGAAGGCTGTAAACGGCCAAATCAGGGTCCGAAATGGACCTTCAATCCAACATGGCCGACTTCCTGTGATAGTTGCACTATGACATTACTTGTAAATTCTGAGCGTCTTAGTGAGCTCTACAACTGTACCGAATTTCAAGTCTCTACGATGAAGTAAGTGAATAGCAATGGGTCTTTTGAAAATTGCTAGTTGCTGCCGTTGAGCAATTTTTTTTGCGATTTTTGCGACGACCTTACAGTACTTAAATTTAAAACTCGTTTTATGCGACCGCCAAGTTTGGTGAGTTTTTGAATATGATAAAGCCCCCAAAAAGGCAATTCATTTGGGTGGAAGAATAATAAGAATAATTAAAGCTGCAAGCAGCCTCGGGCGGCCCTCGCAGCAAGCGCCGCTCCGGCCTATTGGCCACCGCGGGGGTTCCGGCCACCGCAGAAGCTCTCGCACGATTTCCAGAGCCGCAGCCAACTCCCCACCGCAGAAGCTCCGCCGCAGTTTCCAGCACCGCCGCCCGCTAGCCACCGCAGAAGCTGTCGCGCATTTTCCACACCCGTCCACCAGGCGACACGCGTGAATGCGTTCGGCAGCGCTCCCCGACGACTGTCAAAAAATCTGGTGCAGATCGGTGGATGCGTCGAGGAGATACAGCCCATGTATTAACTTAGGGGGCGCAGTGGAGCCAAATTACATTTCAAACCCGTCGGGCTCTTTAGAGGTGAACAAAGGTCATACATATCCAGTTTGGCGCCAATCGGATGATCTATGCCTGAATAAGAGCCAAACGTATGTATATGGCGAGGGACTGATATTCGCCATTTGGCCACGCCCACACGGTTCAGCCAGCAGCGAGCATTGACAGAGTTTATCATCCGAATCATCTTGATTAGGTCAAGAGAGCCATAAACAGAGCTTTCCAAGTAAAAAAATAGCACTTCCTGTTCCGAGGGGGCGGGGCCTAAGTGATGTCATCATTTGACCATTGGATATTATTGGACACTCGATTATGATCAATCACTGAACGTTTGGTGTCTCTGTGAGTTTTTGTGTTAGAATTACTAATTATTTAATTTTTTCCTCCATTACAACATTGAACTTTCATTCCGTAGGGCAATGCTGCCCTCTGGTGTCGAATTACTGAAATAATGAAACTATTTCAGTGGGCAGCAGAGGGCAGCATTGCCCTACAAACAACGAACATGGACTGTTTATTATGTAATTACACAGAAGATCTCTCTAATTCATTCTGAGGGGGCGGGGCTTAGATGACGTCATAATATGATGACATAGCATTGTCAGGCATCAGACCAGGATGAGTCAGGCCAAGTTTGGTGCAGCTCGGTCGAAACATGTGGAATCTAGAAGCAAACGTATGGCATCGGCGTTACAGGTCACTTCGCCACGCCGCCACACCCAGCTGCTTCATCGCAGCCGGTCAGGGCTTGGATCCACAACACACCAACATGTCTTCTGTCTCTGGACACAGTTTCATGTTGATTAGGTCAAAGGGCTAAGATAGCGACCGTTCACAGTAAAACATGACACTTCCTGTTCTCAGGGGGCGTGGCCTAAGTGATGTCATCATTTCACCACAGGGTATTTTAGGACACCCGATGACGGCCAATCACTGAAAGTTTGGTGTCTCTGTGAGTTTCTGTGCAGGATATATAAGAGTTTGGTGTTTCATGGCGAGTAGGTGAACTTTGACCCCTGGTAACCCCCCTTCAGCAAGCTCATACAGTCACCAATTTGATAACTTTAAATCAAACATGCCTTATGATCAGACTGACCGAGTTTGAAGCCGATCAATCGAAATCCCTAGGAGGAGTTCGATCAAATACGAAGGCTGTAAACGTCAAACTCGAGGTCCAAAATGGACCTTCAATAGAAAATGGCCGACTTCCTGTTGGGTTTCGACCATGGCTCTAATAGACTTTTTTGTACGTCCTGACAAGATACACATATGTACCAAGTTTCGTAATTCTAGGTTAAAGCATGGCTTGGGGCTGTTCATTTAAAATACTCTAGGGGGCGCTATAGATAAATTAGGCCACGCCCACCAAATTTTGTTATGAATTCCTGTCGGTGGGTGGATAAGGATCCATCCTAGTGAGTTTGGAGCAGCTGGGCCCGAAATTGTGGAATTCAGAGCCAAACGAAATTCGACGGCGTTCGCAACGCCGCCACGCCCACCTGCTTCATCGCAGCCGGTCGGGGTTGGATTACTCAACACACCAACATGTCTTCTGTCTCTGGACACAGTTTCATGTTGATTAGGTCAAAGGGCTAAGATAGCGACCGTTCACAGTAAAACATGACACTTCCTGTTCTCAGGGGGCGTGGCCTACTTAAAAAAATAATTTCACCACAGGGTATTTTAGGACACCCGATGACAATCAATCAATGAAAGTTTGGTCCCTCTATGTGTTTTTATATAGGAAATATAAGAGGTTTTTGTTTCATGGCGAGTAGGTGAACTTTGACCCCTGGAAACCCCCCTTCAGCAAGGTCATACAGTCACCAATTTGATAACTTTAAATCAGACATGCCTTATGATCAGACTGACCGAGTTTGAAGCCGATCAATCGAAATCCCTAGGAGGAGTTCGATCAAATGCAAAGGCTGTAAACGTCAAACTCGAGGTCCAAAATGGACCTTCAATACAAAATGGCCGACTTCCTGTTGGGTTTCGACCATGGCCCTAATAGACTTTTTTGTACGTCCTGACAAGATACACATATGTACCAAGTTTCGTAATTCTAGGATAAAGCATGGCTTGGGGCTGTTCATTTAAAATACTCTAGGGGTCGCTATAGAAAAATTAGGCCACGCCCACCAAGTATCGCTATGGATTCCTGTTCGGGGATGGATAAGGATCCATCCTAGTGAGTTTGGAGCAGCTCACCCCGAAACTGTGGAATTCAGAGCCAAACGAAATTCGATGGCGTTCGCAACGCCGCCACGCCCACCTGCTTCATCGCAGCCGGTCGGGGTTGGAATCCACAACACACCAACATCTCTTCTGTCTCTGGACACAGTTTCATGTTGATTAGGTCAAAGGGCTAAGATAGCGACCGTTCACAGTAAAACATGACACTTCCTGTTCTCAGGGGGCGTGGCCTAAGTGATGTCATCATTTCACCATAGGGTATTGTAGGGCACCCGATGCCGATCAATCACTGAAAGTTTGGTCCCTCTATGTGTTTTTATATAGGAAATATAAGAGTTTCGTGTTTCATGGCGAGTAGGTGAACTTTGACCCCTGCTAACCCCCCTTCAGCATGCTCCAAAACTCACCAATTTGATAACTTTAAATCAAACATGCCTTATGATCAGACTGACCGAGTTTGAAGTCGATCAATCGAAATCCCTAGGAGGAGTTCGATCAAATACGAAGGCTGTAAACGTCAAACTCGAGGTAAAAAATGGACGTTCAATACAAAATGGCCGACTTTCTGTGATAGTTGGCTTATAACATTCAATGTAAGTTCTGAGTCTTTTGGTGAGCTCTACAAGTGTACCAAATTTCATGTCTCTACGATGAAGTACGTTCATACCATTGTGTCAACAGAAAATTGCTAGTTGCCGCCGTTCAGCAATTTTTTTTGCGATTTTTGCGACAACCTTAAAATTCAAAATTTTTAAATTTTCTAGTCGCGACCGCCAAGTTTGGTGAGTTTTTGAATATGATAAAGCCCCCAAAAAGGCTCCTCTTTAGGGGGGCAGAATCGTAATAATAATAAGAAACAGTACAGATACAATAGGCCTTCGCAGCGCTTTGCTGCTCGGGCCTAATTAAAGCTGCAAGCAGCCTCGAGCGGCCCTCGCAGCAAGCGCCGCTCCGGCCTATTGGCCACCGCGGGGGTTCCGGCCACCGCAGAAGCTCTCGCGTGATTTCCAGAGCCGCAGCCCGCTCCCCACCGCGGAAGCTCCGCCGCAGTTTCCAGCACCGCCGCCCGCCAGCCGCCGCAGAAGCTGTCGCGCATTTTCCCCGCCCGTCCACCGGGCGCCACGCGTGAATGCGTTCGGCGGCGCTGCCCGACGACTGTCGAAAAATCTGGCGCAGATCGGTCGATGCGTCGAGGAGATACAACCCATGTATTAACTTAGGGGGCGCAGTGGAGCCAAATTACATTTCAAACCCGTTGGGCTCTTTAGAGGTGAACAAAGGTCATACATATCCAGTTTGGCGCCAATCGGATGATCTATGCCTAAATAAGAGCCAAACGTATGCATATGGCGAGGGACTGATATTCGCCGTTTGGCCACGCCCACACGGTTCAGCCAGCAGCGAGCATTGACAGAGTTTATCATCCGAATCATCTTGATTAGGTCAAGAGAGCCATAAACGGAGCTTTCCAAGTAATAAAACGGCACTTCCTGTTCTGAGGGGGCGGGGCTTAGATGACGTCATAATATGATGACATAGGGTCGTCAAGGATCCCAGGGTCACTCGTGCAAAGTTTGGTGCAGAAGCTATCGACCGTTCACAGTAAAATACAAGACTTCCTGTTGTCAGAGGGCGTGGCCTACGTGATGTCATCATTTGACCATTGGATATTATTCTACACCCCAGGATGATCAATATCTCAAACTTTGGTGTCTCTGTGAGTTTTTGTTATAGAATTACAAATTATTTAATTTTTTCCTATTTAATTCAACATTGAACTGTCATTCCGTAGGGCAATGCTGCCCTCTGGTGTCGATTTACTGAAATTACTGAAATAGTTTAATTATTTCAGTAATTCGACACCAGAGGGCAGCATTGCCCCACACATGACAAAATAATCCCCTTTGTAATTGACTGTGTAACATATTACACAGTCAATCACAGGGGATCTTTGAGCCTTGCTAACCCCACTTCAACATGCTCCAAAACTCACCAATTTGATAACTTTAAATTAAACATGCCTTATGATCAGACTGACCGAGTTTGAAGTCGATCAATCGAAATCCCTAGGAGGAGTTCGATCAAATGCGAAGGCTGTAAACGTCAAAATTGAGGTCAAATGAACTTCAATCTAAATGGCCGACTTCCTGTTGGGTTTAGAGCATGGCTCTAAGAGACTTTTTTGTACGTCCCGACAAGATACACATGTGTACCAAGTTTCGTAATTCTAGGTTTAAGCATGGCTTGGGGCTGTTCATTTAAAGTACTCTAGGGGTCGCTATAGAAAAATTAGGCCACGCCCACCAAATATCTCTATGGATTCCTGTTCGGGGATGGATAAGGATCCATCCTAGTGAGTTTGGAGCAGCTCACCCCGAAACTGTGGAATTCAGAGCCAAACGAAATTCGATGGCGTTTGCAACGCCGCCACGCCCACCTGCTTCATCGCAGCCGGTCGGGGTTGGAATCCACAACACACCAACATGTCTTCTGTCTCTGGACACAGTTTCATGTTGATTAGGTCAAAGGGCTAAGATAGCGACCGTTCACAGTAAAACATTACACTTCCTGTTCTCAGGGGGCGTGGCCTACGTAAAAAAATAATTTCACCACAGGGTATTTTAGGACACCCGATGACGACCAATCACTGAAAGTTTGGTCCCTCTATGTGTTTTTGTATAGGAAATATAAGAGGTTTTTGTTTCATGGCGTGTAGGTGAACTTTGACCCCTGCTAACCCCCCTTCAGCATGCTCCAAAACTCACCAATTTGATAACTTTAAATCAGACATGCCTTATGATCAGACTGACCGAGTTTGAAGCCGATCAATCGAAATCCCTAGGAGGAGTTCGATCAAATACGAAGGCTGTAAACGTCAAACTCGAGGTAAAAAATGGACCTTCAATACAAAATGGCCGACTTCCTGTGATACTTGCACTATGACATTACTTGTAAATTCTGAGCGTCTTAGTGAGCTCTACAACTGTACCGAATTTCAAGTCTCTACGATGAAGTAAGTGAATAGCAATGGGTCTGTTGAAAATTGCTAGTTGCCGCCGTTGAGCAATTTTTTTTGCGATTTTTGCGGCGACCTTAAAATTCAAAATTTTTAAACCGCCTAGTCGCTTCCGCCAAGTTTGGTGAGTTTTTGAATATGATAAAGCCCCCAAAAAGGCGCACGAAGAGGGGGGCAGAATCGTAAGAAGAATTAAAGCTGCAAGCAGCCTCGGGCGGCCCTCGCAGCAAGCGCCGCTCCGGCCTATTGGCCACCGCGGGGGTTCCGGCCACCGCAGAAGCTCTCGCGCGTTTTCCAGAGCCGCAGCCCGCTCCCCACCGCGGAAGCTCCGCCGCAGTTTCTAGCACCGCCGCCCGCTAGCCGCCGCAGTAGCTGTCGCGCATTTTCTCCGCCCGTCCACCGGGCGACACGCGTGAATGCGTTCGGCGGCGCTCCCCGACGACTGTCAAAAAATCTGGTGCAGATCGGTCCATGCGTCGAGGAGATACGGCCGATGTATTACCTTAGGGGGCGCAGTGGAGTCAAATTACATCTCAAACCCGTCGGGCTCTTTAGAGGTGAACAAAGATCATACATATCCAGTTTGGTGCCAATCGGATGATCCATGCGTGAATTAGAGCCAAACGTATGCATATGGCGAGGGACTGATATTCGCCATTTGGCCACGCCCACACGGTTCAGCCAGCAGCGAGCATTGACAGAGTTTATCATCCGAATCACCTTGATTAGGTCAAGAGAGCCATAAACAGAGCTTTCCAAGGAAAAAAACGGCACTTCCGGTTCCTGAGGGGGCGGGGCTAGATGACGTCATAATAGTGATGACCCTCAGGCCAAGTCGATCAGAAGGATCCCGCATAAATACAAGACTCGGTTCAACTACGATTCAGCAACCAGATTGATTGCACAAGAAGCATAACTCAACCGTCATCCATTTTGTGTTAGAATTACAAATTTTTAATTTTTTCCTACATTACAACATTGAACTGTCTTTCCGTAGGGCAATGCTGCCCTCTGGTGTCGAATTACTGAAATAACTGAAACTAGTTTCATTATTTCAGTAATTCGACACCAGAGGGCAGCATTGGCACTACACTTGACAAAGGATCCCCTTTGTATACATATACACAGTCGATCACAGGGGAACTTTGACCCTGCTAACCCGCTTCAACATGCCTCCCAAAACTCACCATATGATAACTCTTAAATCAGGACATGCCTTATGATCAGACTGGACCGAGTTTGAAGCCGATCAATGAAATCCCTAGCAGGAATTCGATCAAATCGGAAGGCTCTAACTGTCAAAAATCGAGGTCAAATGAACTTCAATCTAAAATGGCCGACTTCCTGTTGGGTTTAGAGCATGGCTCTAAGAGACTTTTTTGTACGTCCCGACAAGATACACATATGTACCAAGTTTCGTAATTCTAGGATAAAGCATGGCTTGGGGCTGTTCATTTAAAATACTCTAGGGGTCGCTATAGAGAAATTAGGCCACGCCCACCAAATTTTGTTATGAATTCCTGTCGGTGGGTGCATAAGGATCCATCCTACTGAGTTTGGAGCAGCTGGGCCCGAAATTGTGGAATTCAGAGCCAAACGTATGGCAACGGCGTTACAGGTCACTTCGCCACGCCGCCACGCCCACCTGCTATGTCAAAGCCGGCCGGGGTTGGAATCCTCAACACACCAACATGTCTTCTGTCTCTGGACACAGTTTCATGTTGATTAGGTCAAAGGGCTAAGATAACGACCGTTCACAGTAAAACATGACACTTCCTGTTCTCAGGGGGCGTGGCCTACGTAAAAAAATAATTTCACCACAGGGTATTTTAGGTAACCCGATAACGATCAATCCCAGAAAGTTTGGTCCCTCTATGTGTTTTTGTATAGGAAATATAAGAGTTTCGTGTTTCATGGCGAGTAGGTGAACTTTGACCCCTGGTAACCCCCCTTCAGCAAGCTCATACAGTCACCAATTTGATAACTTTAAATCAGACATGCCTTATGATCAGACTGACCGAGTTTGAAGTCGATCAATCGAAATCCCTAGGAGGAGTTCGATCAAATGCAAAGGCTGTAAACGTCAAACTCGAGGTCCAAAATGGACCTTCAATACAAAATGGCCGACTTCCTGTTGGGTTTAGAGCATGGCTCTAAGAGACTTTTTTGTACGTCCTGACAAGATACACATGTGTACCAAGTTTCGTAATTCTAGGTTTAAGCATGGCTTGGGGCTGTTCATTTAAAATACTCTAGGGGTCGCTATAGAAAAATTAGGCCACGCCCACCAAATATCGCTATGGATTCCTGTTCGGGGATGGATAAGGATCCATCCTAGTGAGTTTGGAGCAGCTCACCCCGAAACTGTGGAATTTAGAGCCAAACGAAATTCGATGGCGTTCGCAACGCCGCCACGCCCACCTGCTTCATCGCAGCCGGTCGGGGTTGGAATCCACAACACACCAACGTGTCTTCTGTCTCTGGACACAGTTTCATGTTGATTAGGTCAAAGGGCTAAGATAGCGACCGTTCACAGTAAAACATTACACTTCCTGCTCTCAGGGGGCGTGGCCTACGTAAAAAAAAAATTTCACCACAGGGTATCTTAGGACACCCGATGACGACCAATCACTGAAAGTTTGGTCCCTCTATGTGTTTTTGTATAGGAAATATAAGAGTTTTCTGTTTCATGGCGTGTAGGTGAACTTTGACCCCTGCTAACCCCCCTTCAACATGCTCCAAAACTCACCAATTTGATAACTTTAAATCAGACATGCCTTATGATCAGACTGACCGAGTTTGAAGCCGATCAATCGAAATCCCTAGGAGGAGTTCGATCAAATACGAAGGCTGTAAACGTCAAACTCGAGGTAAAAAATGGACCTTCAATACAAAATGGCCGACTTCCTGTGATAGTTGCACTATGACATTACTTGTAAATTCTGAGCGTCTTAGTGCGCTCTACAACTGTACCGAATTTCAAGTCTCTACGATGAAGTAAGTGAATAGCAATGGGTCTGTTGAAAATTGCTAGTTGCCGCCGTTGAGCAATTTTTTTTGCAATTTTTGCGACGACCTTAAAATACGTAAATTTGAGCGTCGCTGTATGCGTCCGCCAAGTTTGGTGAGTTTTTGAATATGATAAAGCCCCCAAAAGGGCGATTCATTTGTAGGGAAGAAAAATAATAATAAACAGTACAGATACAATAGGCCTTCGCAGCGCTTTGCTGCTCGGGCCTAATAAACAGTATGAAAACAATAGGCCTTCGCAGCGCTTTGCTGCTCGGGCCTAATAAACAGTACAGATACAATAGGCCTTCGCAGCGCTTTGCTGCTCGGGCCTAATAATAAACAGTACAGATACAATAGGCCTTCGCAGCGCTTTGCTGCTCGGGCCTAACAAGTTCATGTAGAAAAACAAGCACTTCAATATCTGGCAGTCTGAGCATTACTAACACGCATTTACTCACATTAGCTCGATTCCCAAAGGCAGCGTAGAAAGGCTGCTTATTATTCTGAAACAGGTTCTTGATGTCTGTAAGGCATTCGATCTTGAAGATCTCTGGTTTTTTCTCGATGACCTCCCTGAAAAAAAAATGGTTTTATGAGTCCTCTGCTTGCTACCATATTAAATCAGAAGGTTTTACGTCAAACATACTTTTTAATTATTCATTCTATTAAATATATCATTTCAATAGACAAGAAAACCCAACCCAAAAATACCAAGACCCCTTAAGAAGTAAAATACTTTGATGAACAAGGTTTTTACAGAAAAATGTTTGAAGCAAATAAAATAAGACACTCAATTTGAAAAGGCAACATTTGAAAATGACTGATGTCCATCGGATACCAGGCTATAGTACATTGCCATAACAACTACAATGTATAGTCTTCAAGGTTGTAAAACATTCCCATGGCTCTGACGCACAACTCAAAATACACCTAAGTAGTGTTTAATTAAAATATAAACACTGATCTACTACATACTTTTGTAGCATTACTTTTTCAGATCATATCTGATGATAAACCAGTACAGATTGTTGTATATTAAAAACGGAAGATATGCGAGGACAAAATGATGTACAAAAGCCAACAAACCACTGACAGTGAAGTCCACACAAATCTAGCAACTCTGACAGAAGGTGAAGGGCTAGACTGGTTCAACAGTCAACAAGATATCATGGGTAAAAGCAAAAATGCTGCAAGCTATCCAATGCTAAATGATTTGTTTAATAAACCCCCGATACATCTTGTTGACCAGAAAATATGATTTTTTCTGTCTGAATCTATTGGCAAATAGAATTAAATTGTCATTTATACCCCGACTACAAAATATCAGCTACGATTCTTAACATACATTAGCTCAAGTCTTAAATAAACATAGATATGTATCTATTTACCTAAGAAATAATCCAAGTTTAAAGAGAGAAAACCAAGGTTTGGTATTATGTACATGAGAACTTTCTAGATGAAAGTGTTGGTCATAATCACACTTTATTGTACCTGTGGAATGCAGAGAAGAGACTGCTAGGAGACAGCATGAGCGGTCCTCGTGGCAGGATGATGCCTCCATCATTGACCCACTGCAGGTAGCCTCTCGTCATGTCTGCCATGCCAATAGCCCGAGCTGAGCAGTACAAGAATTTGTAGCCATTCCTGCAAATGAGAGAATGAGACTCAAAGTCTGCACAAACCACCACCATCATCATCATCATAACCCATAACTTCTATATAAAAGTTCCAAGATTTTTATTGTTACTTAAGTGCAGATTTATAGACTATGTCCTAGTCACCAAGGTTTCTCCTGTGTGGCGGTAATTTTTCTAATCTTTACTAAAGCAGCAAATATAAGACTACAAATTTAATTACTGTCTTTTAGCAAGAATTAAGTTGTGATTATAATTGAGCACACTGAGTCATCCACTTCACAGCATCCCACGCAAACACTGAGAGGAAATATCAACTCCTCAGAAAGCCAACTGGGAATCAAAGACGGGCACTCCTAACCACTGACCAAACATTCATTCTGTCCCTGTAATTAATCCCGGTTGTTGTGCACTTACTCGGCCACAGAGTGGTACAGCTTGGCAATGCCCTGGTGGGTCCAGTCTTTCCCCAACTGTGGGAGAATCTGTCCAAAAACATCTGATCTAAAAAACAAACAAACATTATTGACATTATGTTGAAAACGCCCCCAAGTGAGAGGCAGGCCACTCAAAAAGCAAAATGGAAGAAATGTAAAGTCACACCTTAAATATACAAAGAGAAAAATATATAGGATTCTTAGTACAGACTGTTCAGAGAAGGTTAAATAAGCCACACCCCACTACATTAACATTTCATCATGAATATAAAACTTTATGGGATTTCCTTTGCTAATGAGAATTACTGGCCCCATAGGGAAGACACAGAGTCACCCTTAGCTTATGGCTGTGTGCACTGACAGAACGAGATGTAAATGGGCTCATTATAGATCCTGTACTTTTCAACCTGTTCTTGAAAGAGCACCACGTCACATGCTGGCCTTGGGGTTTGCAGAGATAATAAGCTCCAGTCGATCTGGACTTGTTTGATGTCAAACGTCAGAGAACAGGCATGAAATAAGCTGCAGTCAGTTTTGGTTCAAAAGAGGAGCCATCGGTGAGATAATTTACTAAAACAGAAATAACATTCTGGATAGTTTTAAGAGACAGTAGAGATTTATAATGTACAATATTGTTGTAGTCTTGATCAAAATATTTGATGTGTAGAATTTTAGTGATGGCACTCATCAAAATGTAATGTTTGTTCAATTGTTGACTGTATGGCATTTTCTTTACAATTTTATTATGTAAAGCACCGTGAACCGCCTTGCTGCTGAAATGTGATATACAAATAAACTTGATTGCTGGATTGAAATGGGGCTCGCAGCACAAAAATTAGATTCTGCTCATGTGGAGATGTTTCCCCATCAGCCTTGTGGTAAAATATCAACAAGATGAACAAGTGACAATATATGTGAACGCTGCAGCAAACCTTCCACACGAGTTACAAATATTTATTTATAGCGTTATTGTCTGCCCTGCAGTCTAATCTGATCATCTAAACTGAAAGCCATTATTGTCACTGATATAACTAGAAGTTATACCAGTGACAATAAAGAGTGCTGAGCTACAGATAAAGAAAAAAAACAAAAACGTTTCCACTTCTGCATAATGAATGTTTACGGAGCAAGATCCAAGACTGACAATCTGAGCCTTCACTGATTTTAAAATAGATCACCATTTTGCAGCAAAAGTCAAAGAGGCTCCAGCATGGCAAAAGAATGAATCGCAGTTTCTAAAAATATGCAGTGTGGTAAGCCAGTACATCTGCATGTATTTATACAAAAGAAACCCAATAAAGTGTTCCAAAATTAATCCCCCAACTCCCCATATGTGCTGCACTAAATGAAAAAAAATTAAAAATACAAGACAGACATAGTTTTGGACTTTTATTTCCTACTGAGACTTTAAATTTTCTTTTGAGACACCTACTTGGTAATGGTACCATCAATGTCAGAGATGATGACTTTGTCATCCCAGTTCCACAGGTAGATGGTCCCCTCACAACGGCATGTGCCTTGGTACTGAGTGGTAATGCTAAATGTCACGTCATTTGGTCCCTCCTTTAGTTTCAAACTAGCCTAGGGAAAAAAAACAGAATGAAAAATGTGAGGCCATCTGGAGGAAAAATCTATTTCATTCACAAGAAAAAAAACGAAACATTGCAGACCATTGCAAACCCAGCAGGCAATGGTCTGCTGAACAAACTGTTTAGTCATAATGCAAAAATCTGCACAGGTCTTTAGAGCCCCCTACTGGCACCAAGCGTGACAATATATAGCCAGCAGGGGGAGCTCTAAAACACAGAATAGAGGCTTAGACAGTGGAAAGGTCAGTTACTTGCACCATCGAAGCACTACAACGTTTCCTAAAATGAAATTGTGGGGAAAAAAAAGAAAAACTATAATGAGACAATAGAACTATTCTATTTTAGAAAGCAACAAAGCACTTACTATCTGATCTGAGGAAAGACGTAGTGACTTCCTGTAAGTGTGGGGGGTGGGATGATGTCCATCTGCTGGCTGCAGCCTCTCTTGGCAGGACACAGCACTGACCTCCTTGGATTCCTCATCACTTGATGTGTCTCCTGCTTTTGGCCTACAGGACAAAACAATTATGTTTATTATTTACCCCATGAAATACTAGTGAAAAAATAAAGTGATAAAACATATAGTAGACATTAAATGAAGTCACTTTATAGTTACAGGTTGCAGGTAACTATAAAGTGACTTTATTGTTAGTTTAAAGTAAAAATAAAGTCACTTTCAGCAAAATATCATAGATGGATGAACTTATTTCAGTAAGTCAATTCAAAAAGTGAATTATTAAAAGATGAGATTATTAATCTTGATTTTGAATTATTGCTGATAATCCTAACTTTCGTTTGTATAAAAACAGAATATTTAATAAGACCAATAAAAAACATAGATGCAAACTGTTGAGGAAGACGACTAATTTGAGTCGCCCAGCAGACTGCCCAGCATAAAAAGGTCAATGACGAAGCTTGATGTTCAGTATCGTATTCAAGAATGTTAATGTAAAATTAAATGTGAAAAAAATTTATCCCCTCTGTATTTCATCTTACAGTGTTGCAAACTACATTAATTCTCAATGTTGATATTTAAATTGGACTTTTTCTCATTTTTTTCATGAAATTCTTAACACATTACAACAGTATTCCTCCGAAGTGCTGTGTGTGCAGTGAGTCCGTTCAATATGTATGTGCATCTGTAAATTAGTGTGTCAAGTCACTCAAAAGCAACAAAGCATAAAAGAGGTCTGGATACTCTTTAAGTTTTGCTATGCACTGCAGTAGCAGAGTGATGCAGGAGAAGAAGCAGAGATCTGTTGGCAGGGATCATGATGAGCCAGAAAGAAAAAAAAACTACAGCGAACCACCCCTCCCCCCAAGCTGTTAAATGCACTCTGAAGTTAGACAGGTGTTCTATCAATGACATTTTTGACCTACATTTGACTGATAAGCTACCTCCATGTGTTGATGTGCTAATTTAATGCTAAACCCAAAATTAATAAATACATAAAGATAACTAGATCACTTATTCAAAGACGAAATCCATAAATTATCCCAAAGAAAGACTCCTTTAATGGCAACTCTAGCATAAAACTGTGTGTATAAAGTATCTGATATAACATGAGTTTCAGTTTTTGAATTGAATAACTGAAATGACTCTTTAAAAATCTAATTCAATGAGATGAACCTGAATTGACAAACATCTTTATTCCAATTCCATACCAAGTCAAGATTTAGTTTGCTGTTCAATATTTCCACATTTTTAAACATGAATGTATAGTACATACGGTAAAGACAATTTCTCATGAGAAATAGAGGGTTCTCCTTCCTCTAACTGAGACTCCTCCTTGGTTTCAAGCTTTGTTTCAGACTAAAGAAAAAAAAGAAAAGAGAAGGGATTAGGAGCAATTAATGTAGCTTATAATCTAGGTTTGGTCAAACATATTGTTAATAAAATGTGGGCAAAGTGTTTTCTTGCATTACCTATGAGATTATATACCTACCTGTTTGACTGAACTATCTGCTCTTTTTCGCCAGAACCACCAGCGACCTGATTTCTTTGGCATTTTTTCCTTCATCCAAGCCTCCTCTGTAGCCTGTAAACAAGAACAAAAAATACTTACTACCGAGTTAATCATTCTTTGAATTTGGTAAATAATTAAGATGCAAAATAAATTTAATTAAAAAAATTACCTTTGGTAAATTCTTCTGAAATGCCTGTAGACTTAGAATCAAGGGTGCAGCTAGTGTCCAGTTATAATACCTAATAAACAAACAAAAACTAATTCAGACACATGAACTCCTACAAAACAAAGCTTTCAAATTAGATAGAATAAAACAAAAAGCTTACAAACCTATTTCCTATCTTTACGACCAAGTTAGGGTTGTCTATGATTGCTGGATTTTCAGCAAATTCATGATATGTGATGATATGTTCCACAAATTTTTCTGCAAACACAGATAGGATTCAAAATTAATTACAAACATGTATCTAAACTGGCAATAAAAAAAATCTGTTTGTGTATAAAAGATCCTATGACAACATAATATGAATGTCTTATCTGAAAACAGCAGGCAAACTTTATTGCCGACCTTTGGATATTTCAGCATTTTCTGTGAGACCTCCGCATAGAGAAAGAGTGACATCAGGGAGGTCACTGGCCGAGTCAGAAAGACATTCTGTCCCGCTGTCAGCAGCTGCACTACCCACGGACTGTGGAGACTGGGAACCAGAATGCATCTCTGAGTCGATCCAGTGCTTTGCTGTTGCCTCAGATTCACTGATGGAAGAAAGAATGAAGAGACCAGAAAGGCAGACAAAAAGTAAGGATGTTCAAAGCTGTAGGTTGAAATTGATATTATTTCCAGTTTTAAAATACAGCACGTGTTTAATAAATAAGAAGTGAATGTATTAAGTGTTTCTTGCGTGAACAAACCTCTTGGGAAAATATCTTGCAGCCACATCAGGTTCAAGGACATTTAGGTCATCTAGGTAAATGTCCTCTGGACCCTGATGCTGACTCCTCTTTGGGACTCCTACACATAAAACATAAAATCACTTGCTACTTTACAGTGACTTAGGAAAGTATTAACAGCCCTTACACCTTCTTATAATTTGCCAAATTACAACCATAAGCAATGTATTTTTTGAGATTTTGTGTAATTAAAAAAACAAAAGTAGTGGATAGCTGTGCCTTTCTATTCAGCTACCCTTAGGCAATGCTTTGCTGAACCTGTTGCAATTGCAGCTGCATGTTTTGAACTTTATTTGATTTCTGCCTCTGGATCTCTATGGGTTGGCGACACAAGTGAGCCAGTGGCAAAGATGAACAATGTGAAGTCTACAGAACAGCAGAATTTATAATGAGGTTGAGAAGACAGGGACTGTTTACTAATTAGGAGTCATTTTTTAAATTTTATTTATCAGCAGGAATCATTTTTCTTCTACTGCATAGTTATGCACTGCTTTTGTTTGGGTCGATTATAACCAGTTATATTAAAATACACAGAAGTTTGTAGTTGTAATGTGACAACATGTCAAAGTTCAAGGGCTTTGTGAGACTCTGCTTATATTTTTTTTTATTCACTGCAAACCAGAATGTGTGACACCCGGTGTACCTTTCTTCTTGGAGGGTGAATCGGTATGTTGGCAGTTTGAAGGGGTGGAGGTGGTCACGCTGGATGGAAGGACATCAGGAGGTTCTGTTGGAGTTAAAGGACTCACAGACATTACGGTGCTGATGCTTGATAGACTATCAGGTGTTACAGTGGTGACAGGGGTACGTGGCTCAGGCTTGACTATGGTACACACTGAGGGCCCTCCATCTTCCTTTTCAGTCTCCGTTTCATTCGCCATAGCCTCTGAACTGAGGATGACGCGGAAGTGGGTACTTTCTGATGGGGTGATGGTCACTGTCTTTAGTGGTTCAGGTTTTTCTTTCCTTGTGACCTAAACATTAAAACAGCAGATGTCACTTCAGAAAACATGGCAACTTGGCATCTGCTGTGACTTTTACAGGAAAGAAGTGCTTACCCTGGTTGTTTCTGGAAACTCCCCCCAGGTCCACTGCATATGGGACTCAGCCCTCAGCAAACTCTCTGAAGACTTCATCACCAGTTCAGAGTCACTCTTTGGGGAAAAGGCCTGAGACAAGCTGTGACTGAAAGACAGGAAGTGAAAAACAAACAATGAGCAAAACATGAACTTTTTATGCATCTATGCTAAACACATACTCGAGATGCAAAGCTTAGCTTTACACATACCTATCACCTGATGGCCATTCACTGTCAGACAGGGGGTAACCTTCCAGATTATGTCTGACTGTAGGCAGTTTGGGGTCAATGTCACGGATTGTTGAAGTTGAAGGTGACCTACATCCAGAATGCAAAATATATATAAATATACAGTATATGTTGTTAAAAGCCTTTCCCAGCAGTCCTTGAATCCAAAACTACCTCGATACATGTGGTGCAGATTCTTCATCAGAGCTGAGATCCATCTCAAAAATCTCTTCGTTTTGTCCAGTGCCCGACACAGCAGTGGTTGTAGCAGCGACAGAATTACCAGAAGACACCGGTGGGGTCAGCTCTTCTCTGCGAGGATCTCCTTTGTGCTTCTTTCTTCGTCTTTTTTTCTTTTTTGTGGCAGTGGCACTGGGAGCAGGGGGCTCAGGTGGGTCTTCTGGGTCGAGAGGATCATCATCATTTAGATCTTTAGGTGCCCGGTTCTCTACCTCCGAGATCCAGAACAGGTGACTCTCGGTGGGTATTGGAGATGTGGCCAAGTGGGCAGGAATAATCTGCTGAAGAGGAAATATGTCAATATACGCCTGAAAGCTTAAGCAACAACAAAACAATAGATGTAGAGATGTAAGTACCAATGCAACGCAAGTAGCTGTCACAATAGGAGAAACATTTGCAACTGTCAAATGTGTCAACTGAACAAAGTGGGTGGATTTCTCAATACAGACCTTGCTGTTTTTTTTACAAACACATCCGAAAGTGGTTTGTTGAAAAGGGGATTATAAACTGCTTAACTTCTTCTCAAATGCATTATTTGGAACTTGATCTAACATTTTTCTTTCAGTCATAAACAGTTTAACTTTATTTCCAAATTAATGATGTGTGTATTTATTATGCTTACATTTTCCTCTTCAGCTTCCTGGACAAAAAAAGCCTCTCCGTTGTCACCGAGTTTCATATGCAGGTCTACAGGATCACCATTTACTTCAATATCAATCTGAAAACATTAAAGAAAATTCAGGCTGATATTTGTAACAACATGAAACAACATGAAAACTAAGAAAGTAATCAGTTATATTGGCAGAGGGTTTTATAAGAAGATTTTGGCAAACAGCGGTTTAAGATGGCCAGTTTGAGGCCATTTGAAAGAATTTCCCTTTTAGTCTAAAACTCAAAAGTTGAGCTCAGTGAACACACCAAGCTGAGTGCAAAAATATATTTAAAGGCAAGATGTTTTCTCTGCTGCATGCCAAGACTTGTCTGTGGTTCAGTCAGGGGGCAAGAGATTGAGTGACAGACGTTAACAGGAAGTTTAAACATTGTGCAGGTAAGTTGCTCCATTTTGTTCTTTCAAGCTTTCTACCTGAAGGTCAGACTGGTCCAAAAGCTAGCTAGCTATATAGCTATATAGATATACAGTATATCTATAGATATATGTAGGTATCTAGATATGTGTATATCTAGATAGATAGATATCTAGATAGATAAGATATATTTAAAGAATATACTTTTTGTTCATGTTTGAATATGAATGTAAATAGTTTGGAGTGCTATTTTACATGAGGAGCAGTTCAATATGTATGCAATCAGAGACATTACAGTGCTTCAGAGATGTGTTTATGCCTGAAGGCAACAAAAAGAAGGGATGTAAAATGGGAGACGATTAAAAAAAAAGCAGTTAGCTGCCAACAGAACAAGTTGTAAAAATGTTTTTTTTTTCTCTGCTGTATTTTTCCAAAGGTATTCTTTCTCAACTTCTCACATGGGGACAGATTCATGTTTAGTTAGGCATTTTTTTTCTGCCAAGAAAGCAATGGTTTAATCAGCTATGCAATCTAAAAATCAGAAAGATGGCACTCAAAGTAAAAAAATACATAAACTATTTAGGTAAGCTCATGTTTCACCTGAGGGATTATAAATCCTAATAAGCATTCAAGTACCCAGGGCTTTTATTCTGTGGAGAGGCCAATAAAACAAGGCTTTTTGAGTTTGCTGGGGAAACCCCAGTGGAATGAAGCCAATTCTGTAATTTAACACCACAATGAAAAAAAAGTAGTAACATCTGTAAAATACTACCGAACAGGCTGGCTATGGCACACAAGTGCTCTGCAACATGACACCATATCATCAATATTGGGTTGAAAACCACAGCCACAAGAACGTTCTTTGTCCACCCTTTAATAGATTGCTGCTTGGATTTTTCCATGTGTTGTACTAAACTTTCCAGCAGATGCTGGATTCTTTACAGGTTTGAGATGAAATTTCACCTGGTGAAGGAAACTATAGCAACTAATCTGAGTGTGGCTTTGAATTTCTGGCTCTAATTAATAATGAGACAGAATAAATGAGGCTTCTCCTTATCCACTTACAGTCAGTGAGAGGTTAGATTCACTTCAAGTGGTTATATTCAGTCCAACAGCTCATTGCCAATATCATCCTTGAGCTACTTTTCAGTACCTTTTGATGTCATTGATTAGTTTATTACATGAACTTGCATTAGTTTCACTAAATTAATTTACTTTCATATTGCAAAGCACAATTTAGAGGAAGATAGTAGCTGCCATGGTAAAATTGTGTTCAATAAATATTATTTTCAAATGGAAGGAATACTTTGTGGTTGCCATCCAGAGTGACTAATTAACTAATGTTGAAAAATGTCTGCATATAAGAGACAAATATATTTCATGATATAACTTCCCAAAAGGCTATAAATACACAAAGCAGCAGTCCTCACTTATTTGAAAACTGCGCTTAGTAACAGGTATAAATGTTCGTTACACAACAGCCCTTCTGTGAGCCACTGAGGACCTTTTCTTCCCTCCCCCATGCATTCAAGTTGTAGAGCAGTTGCCATAGAAACAACTCATTCATTCCTTTCCAGGCCCATCAGCATTCTAGCTAAGTCGGTAGACAGACTCAGGTTAAAACAAATTTTTCTTGTATACCAAGTTAAAAGGATTTTTCAGAGACTCTCTAAACAAGCGCTCCACTCAAATTATATATTATAAGTATAGGCACAAATATAAAAATATTCCATTCATTCATTTGAGTAAACCAATGTAAATTTTCACTCTAACCACATTAATACATCCACTTTCTAAAAAAAAAATGAGAAGTGCAATTTCATGGTCATGACAAATTAGTTTTTATCTGTATGCTTTTTCTAAGATTTGGTTAATTTCTCTGCTCAGATTAAAAAGACAATGTACTAATGGCAAGTGAACTGAAGTTATGCTGCGCTTTCCAAGTTATACAAACAGCTCACACATTCTTACAACTTGCAATTAAACATACCAGTAGTGGAAACTGAAATCGAACGCACAACTCTCCTATTGCAGGATAAGACCTCTTCTTGTTAACAGCAATACTGACATATTTTGAGCCTTTGTAATTAGCATTCTCTTAGAGATCATTTTCTCATTGTCAAAAAGATTGAAGAGCTGACATTTTAATCCATCTTTAGCAACTTGTTTTAGATATCTGCACATCACAAGACATAAGGGAGTTTTGGAGATCCTGAATGGTTATCCCTTTGTCTCTGCATGTATAGGACAGTGTTTAAAAAAATATGGAATAAGAAAACTCACAATTCGTTTTTAAATTGTATTTTAACTTTAAATGCCAGTCCCGATTTTAATGTGCCGAACATAAAAAAGATGGGCATGCTACAACAGACTGATGTAAATCTCTCTCCTGATACTGAAGCATCACTACCAAACTGGACGTATCCTTCTGCCCCTTCTCAGCAATTAGGCTAATGAAAAATGTGCTACAAAAATAGTTTTTACCCTAGTGAGAAGCAAGCACTCAAAATAACCTAACTGTTCCAAAGTCAATATTAACTGAGCTATCTTGGAAAAAAATAAATGGTCTCAGCTATTTTTTGGGAAAAAAGAAGCATCTTTGTTCTGCAAGCGCAAAAGATTCCACTGGCGGAGTCGCATGTTGTGATCTCTATGTATAAAACTTTGTTTGTTTGTTTAATGGAAAGCCAGAGCCATTCTTGTGGATGATAAAAACTGCAGCATATATTACTGACAAAAAAAATTAAAAAACAAGTATGCATCTTTAAGGCTGCACCCAGTAATCTATTTTTGTTTTAATGAATGAGTTGCATCATAACAGTTGATAAGGAACGCAGATTTATGGACAAAATAATGATATACATCTTTTTTTAATTATCTGTATGACGTGTTTTACATAATGAGTTCATAAAAAAATATTTCACATCAGAGTTATTAAATATAGCTGTTCACAGGCAGGGAAGTGGTCCACAAAACAATTCCTAGAGGGTCACCTTCCTCAGAATCTGTTGTGGCCATGCTTCGACACACACGTTTCCTATGGTCGTTTTACTTCCCTGGTGTCATGTGCCACAGAGGCCTAACAATAACTCATCCATTCAAGTAAGGTGTGGTTACATACAAAAACATTTGAAGGACAAACTGTTAGACGGTGGTCTTTCAGGACTGGAGTTGCACACAACAAGTGAAGCACTAGTTGTATGCAATCAGTTGTATAACTTAGTTGCATTAGTGTTATTCTAATCAAATTCTTTGCATCACATTAAAGTATGTTTTCATTGCTCTTTTTACGACTGGAAAAAAGATTTTAGCACATCAAGGGAGCAAAGTACAATGTTATGTAATTCACAGTAATGTTGATAAGCTCACATATATCACCTGAATATCCTTAATGACACACGTACTATTATCACACATAGATTCAAAGAAGAAAAGCATAATATTGAGGAAAACCAAACTACTGAAAACCAACAACTGACTTTTTTTAAACTGTTATGCCTGCAGATTACTTATCCATTGCCAATTGACTCATGACTGACGCAGGTAGGATGAAAAAAAACTATCAAGGACAGATAAGTGAATCGTTTTATCTTTCAGTGATGGCTCAAATTAATTCCTTCGTGCACACTGCTAGCAAAAAGCTTTAACTTTTATGTAGACCAAAAGCTGCTTGCTTGTAGAAGCAACCAGATAACAGCAGTTGTACCATGGGGCGGATCCAGAAAAATGCTTTTGGTTTCTTTTATACATTGCTGTTTTTAACTGTGTAACAGTTAGTTATAGAATTTGATTTTGATACATCTATGTTGAAAGTTAATCAAAAATGTCCATGTGCTAGGCATGACAGTTTAAAAAGAGAAAAAGTGTATTAAAAAAAAAGATGGAATTCAGTTGTAAATAAAATAAAGGCAATTATTTAATACAACTTGAAATGCTTTTTTCCACAAGAACTTTAAAACCATCAATCTACATAAAAGTATAAAGGAGAAAACTTGAGGACGAAAAGTTAAACTTACTACTTTTTCTTTAGAGCGCAGGACACCCAGTTTGCCGAAGCGCACGTGGAACGGGGAACATTGGTAGGTCCCATCTCTCTGGCGGACAACAACAACATCAATACAGCCCGACAGCGTGGCCTGATTGATGCCTTTATACAGTTCTTTGACTGTTACAAGAACTTGACCAGCCAATTGTCCCACGTAGTTCATGGTGTCCGTCTTCAAGGGAAAAAAAAAAAAAAAGAGAAAAAAAACAATTTTTACTTACATTTAAAAGACCTTATAAATACACAAAACAATACAGTTCAACTGTTTATGAAGTAACTTTGTCCTTTTTTTTTTAAACTTTTCCTTTCAGATTTTAGTTTTCTCTCTGCTTGCCTTCGCTACAGTTGTTTGTCTGAACCTAAAGACTGACAAAGAGCATTGTTTTCCTATCTTTGGCTACTGTCCAACATGAGCAACAACAGAGCGAGCAGCAAATGGATGGACCAAAACAATGAGATAACCCCAAACAGAGGTCCCCACTGCTCTGCAAAAATGGAAGCAGCTGACATTCTGCTTACAGTCACAACTCCCAGCGAACCGCATTACTCATGTTTTACTGCCTTATTAAATTTGTAAATATGGTTGAGAATTAGTATTAAAATGATTTTCAAAACATTAATCCTTACAGATATATTTGTTTAAGCAGAAAGTTATTTTTGCAGTTTGCTGAAATTACTAAAGCAAAGAAAATGCCATACAGGCCAAGATTGAATTTGATAAAAGTTATTGGTGCACAGCAACAGAGTTATGTGTAACCATTAACTTCACAAATAAACGTGATTTCAGTTTTCTGGGTCAGGGTCTAATTTGGTGAAGCCAGTAAATAAATTCCCATGTTGACTTCATCATGTTTATATAACCTGATTTTTCCCAATACCACAGTAACCTTTGTTCGCAATCTCACCATGAGAGGACTAACAGAGGATTTAAGTGGGAGCAAATGGGGCAAGTTTTCAAGGGCAGAATAAATAAATATGAACATTTGGTGAGATATTAACCTCATTAGAGCAAGCTGCTAATGTATGCACCTAAATGTCACCAAAATAAAGAAAAGAAAACCATTCAACACCAACATGTTTCAGTAATGGAGGCAATTTTCCATGAGACTAAATGAAAAAACAAATGTGTACACATAGACCAATGTTAATTTCATGTTCTTGGCTCTGTTTCCAAACAAGTTTCTTTTACAACCTATAAATTTTGATATTGAAAAAGATAAAAACATAGACAGATAATTTCCTTGGTGTTGAACTTGCTGATATTTTCCAATAAAGTTGGCATGTTAAGAGCTTAAAACAACTTGAGCCAACATACAAACTAATCTTCTACATTATTAAATACAAGTGAGAAGAGGTCAATGCTAGCAACATGTTTTCTGCTGACCACAAAAGTTGCTTTCCAATCACTCATGTGAACACAATTGAATAAGAGATGTACTGATAGTTACAGGCTTTTACTGACCACTACTGATTTCCATTTTTCTAACTGCTAAAACTGGAACTTTAAAGTTATATAAAATTACACATTAATTTGTCTAAGGCTTGTTTTAAAATCAAAACTTAAAAGCAAAAACATACTGACAGTAAAATAAAAAGAACAGGTTTCTGCTAGAAGCAGTACCTTTGAATAAAAAATTTTATATTTCCATTCATGTATCAAAGTACATATTCAACTTTATCAGATTTTTACTGAATTCAAAATTATATTTATCAAACAACAGTAAATGTGTAATATAGTTTTATTCCACTTACAGGCAAATAGAAACTAAACAAGTGCAAACAAATTGATGCATTCTTTTCAATCAGCAGTTCAATAAATTGTTAAACATTTTTTGTCAATGTAACTACAGTTCAAACCATTTTCAGGTTGGGTAAGATGCGCATTAAAACAAGGTCAAACCAAAAAGTGAAGAGCTTGTCTGGGAGACAGTAAAAAAATCATCTCGCTGGCAAGGAGAGTAAAAAAACTCATTTAGAAACTAAAAGTGAAAGACAACGGTCACAAGAAAGCCGTAAAATTACAAATTCAAAGGTCGGCTCTTCTGAATGACAACAAGAAAAAGTCTAAAGAATGCATTAAAAAAACTGAACCATATTAATATAGAGAATGAGAAGAAAAGAATCAGTCTTCAACATAAGCAGACATGAGAAGGTCTCACGTCAAACATGATTGAACTGTTTCAAACCATTGCCCTGTTCTATGAACTAAGCAAAAACACAGTTGACTAGCAGACCCACAAATTTTAAAATCCCAGTCCCATTTTCACAAAACTGAGTTCTTAAAAAACATTAGGGTCTCCAGTCTTTTACCATAAGCTGTGACCAATTACAAAACCCTTTCAGACTCACCAGGGACCAAGATGACCTCAGAGAGGACGACTCATCAGCTTCACTATAGTCTGTGTTGTCCTCTGTGTTGCTCCCCAGGAGCTCCCAGCTTGCCAGGGATCTCTGCCTCTTCATCTCAATAAGTGGAGCGGAGGCCGTACATGACAGACCTTAGGATACTCTCCTGGGACCAATACCTTTTGCCTTTGGATTCCGGCGATAGTTTAATGCTGCCATGTTGAATCCAATATTCAATAGGACCCACCTACTCACCTTTGAATGACTGCCCCCGAGGTAAATACAGATACGTTATCTGGAACTTGTGGCAATTGTGCAAGACAGCCGTAAACGCTGCCATCCTTGTTCTGGGATTTTCTCTTGAGAACGTGTACTTGTACTCATCCAGTCAGCTGCCAGGGTACAGCGATGTAAGCCAATGGGATGGGATCTTTACAGTGGCAGTGTACGGCTGATAAGGTGAAGCTATTTCCTCTGAACGAATACGCAATGTTTTCTTCTGATAAGAGTAAAAGCTCAGGGGGGAAAAAATACCAAGCCGCTGTCGTCTGCACCATTTTTCTGTCACATGTACATTACAATCTTCACTGTGTGTTCTTGTTATTGTGCATAACTTATCAAAAGCGAGGTGGAGGTGAACGACACCAAATTGCTAAGGTCAGCCTATAGTTGAGCCAGTGTGCTGGACTTCAACATGTTTTCTGCTGCTCATTATCAATAAGACGTTTCACCAAATGAACAGGCGATTGCAAAACAAACTGCAAACACCGAAAGCATGAGAACATTAGAAATGATTGAATGTTTATATTCAACAGTCTAATGACAGATTTGTGAGACTAACAGATGAAATGGAGTCCAACTAATAATGACAAAAACATGTTTTTCTCATCAAGGAGCTCTCCCTGATCTGGCCTCGCGGATCACTCTGGCTAGTCTGGGTCCCCACTGACTGCCCAGGATGAAAATAATGCAAGAGGCTGCTCCAGAAAGGGCCTCAACCCTGCCATCTCATCTGCTCAGCCTTTTGTAAACAAACCAAAAAGAAGCACTTGGGCTTATAGAGCTGAGGACTTATTTTCTTGTTGTGCTAAAACTCATTTTGAAAGTAAAAACAGCAATGAAGTATAAATTAATAAATGATAATATTTTTTTGAAATATGTGTAATGATACACACAATGCCTAGGGACATACCAGGATCTCACAATATTAAAATGGGATAATTTTCTCATCCAGAGGAAGTGTCTCACACAGCATGTTTCATTTGTTGTCAACATTACTTCATCATGGCTAAATTAGCATCTAAGAACCCTCATGGGTATACAGTAGATAATAAATAAATGGTGAGTCAAAAACAAGAAAAGAACAGTATGTAAGCACTGAACAGAACATTTGAAGACACTGAGTAAAAATTGTAAGTGAAAAGGTTTTCCTTTGTTTTTGAAGGATTTTGAACTAGATCAGCTGCACACCGTTATCTAAAGCATTTACACTGATCGAACCAAAACTGAAAACTCTATAAGAGTTGTGTTAAAATAGTTTGTCATCTACAAAACGACTACTCTACCTACAACAAAATAATAATCCATCAACTTTTTTTTCTCCTGTAGACATGTAGATAATGTAAACATCAGATTCCCAGCTTCAGCAGTTGGCCGTTTTGCTGTTATCAAAATAACTTGCACTGCTTAAAATTAAATATTGAGCTCAAAGTCTTTTTTAGTGTAAAATAATTTGATCAAGCCTGAATAATTCCATACTGATATGAGATTTATTAACATTCAGTAAGTACATTTTGGAGTCAATCTTTTGTCTGGGTGACATCAACATGTTTTCTTTGTAGTATTCAACACTAGGCATGTTACAATAAGCAGTAAATCAATTAATCACATGATATATTAAAACAAGCTTAATAATATCCATTTGCATTACTTATAGTTTCTCTCTCTCTATTTCTAAACTGGATGACAAAAGTCTTCAGCCTGGTTTATTGTTCTCATCTAGCCATTTTGTAAAGGACAATTTTGTTTACAAATATTTTATAATTCATTTTATTTGTTGTTTTGGGTCTTTTTTGTTTGTTTCCTTTGGATATTCAAAATGTCTTCTAGTACCAGTGTTAAATGTTCATTAAGATTTTAAGTTTATTGCTCTTTGACAATGTGTTTTTTCTGTATTATGTCATTAGCATTATATTACTTGAAAATAGTCAAAAAAAACATTGTTTATCTCAATAACTTCTGGGACCATTTATCGACCAGCAAATTTTTTATTGTGACAGGCCTATCGAACACAGGGTAGATTTTAGCTAAAAATTACCTTTGATTTGTGAAACATTTTAAAAACATGTTGAAGTCTGATCTTATATCCAGAACAAAACAGCATAGAAAGTCAAAGTCCTGTAAGCTGAATGTATTTCACTTCTAATGATAAAAAAACACTATAATATTATAGCACATGAAAGGTAGCAAATAACCAAGCTACATACTGTAAGTTAGTAACAATGAACATAGAAACCTTTAACTCATAATCCCAATGTGACTAAGCCAAATAATTCACTGACTAGGTTCATGTTACACTACATCAAGCATAAACACAAAACTGAATTACCTCTTCCAACTCATTATGTGGGTATAATTAAACCAAGACAACCTAAAACAGGAAGCCCTCTTCAATTTTTCCACATTCCGCAGTGCTAATAATCCCTAATATTCCTCTAAAGTATAATTTCCTTGCTTATTTTCCACAGTGCTCCAAAAATTCCTAGCTGCTGGGAATAAAAGTCATTTACAAAACAAAGAGCGTAAATGTTAAGTCTGACATTTTCAAATCATACTTCTTTTATAACAGAAAGTAAAGTTTTTTTTTAAGGATACCAGTCCTTGCTCTTTAAATAGTAAAGACAGTAAAATGTGTTGATAACTAAAAAGGACGCCAATTAGTAGGATTTAGTTCAATTTAAAAAACAGGGTTTCCTCAGGAAATGACATACGCAGTATTTGTATATAACTTCAAATTTAACTTGGCTCCTGCAGCCCACACCCTTTTCAGGAAGTTTAAAGAGTGACACAGTCAACAATATCAGGAGAAGCTGCCCTGTTATTAGCTTTAGAAAGCATAAATTTATGCTACTCAGGTTGAAAGGCTTGCCAACTAAAACGAATCATTCATTTACTACTGGTGTGCCAGCTTGAAAGGTTTGTTAAAGTAACAAAGTTTTGATCAATCTAGAAGGAACAACAGTTTCCAAATTTCCGGGCTCATCGGGGATATGTGATTATATACAAAAACAGGCATACGTTAAATTCACTAATCACCTTTTGTTGAAAAATCTGTTGTTTCTTTCCTTATTTAAAAGATATTAACCATGAACCAGTATGAGAATCTTACTGAATGATAAAAATGAAATGCACAATCTAATTGCTTTTATTGGAACGAGTGAAAGATTTATTTCTACTTTAAACAATACACCATACTGATTAGAGTCATAAAGCCTGCATCATTATAATTCTAGAAATTCTTTTCTTAAATAAATTATCTGAACCAGTTATGCACTTTTAAGTGATAGTGACTTCAAAACTGTTATACTAGAGTTTCATTAACCCATTCACACACAAAATGCTCACAAATTCATACACCAGTACAAAGACAGACAACTTAGAGGTTATCGTAGTAGTGTTCTATTTCATATTATGCCGAAACATGTCTTCTGCCATTTTGGTTTTTCTAGAATAAAACTGGGAGTGTAACACACTAATATCAGGCCTGATTTATCAACACTGTCCACTTGCCTGTGTGCCAAAAATGGTGTCTACTGTCCATTCAAAGGTTAGATTCCACCAGAAAGCAGGTAAAGAAGTTGAGGGTTCAGATTATGAGCAGAAAGAAAATAAAGAAGAAATGCCACTTTTTAGGAAATAGAGCACTCATGAGATCTGGTGCTTTCTTCATTTTGACAATTCATCTCTGATTAACCACAAGGACATAAAGTGAGAAAACACTTCAGTCTTACAGTTCTTTCAGCCAGCTGATGAACAGAGCACAGCAACATGTGAAGGAAGGGCAGTGCTGGGTTTTCTCCATATACCATAAAACAAACAAAACTTCAGTCACCCCCTCACTTTGTCTGCCAACATTAAAAGGTCTGTGGGAACAATTAATGGCTACTGGTTTGGATCAAATTAATTTGAATTCCATAAATGACTCATCACACTTACTTTAATGAACTATGCTTATTATCAATGAATTATATTTTGCCTCTAGATAAAAAAAAGCTGAGCAAATGGGTAGTTAATTTGCTTAAATACACAACTAAACATGTCTGGCTCAAAAATAAGTGACTTTGGCTTCAATGCTTAAATGGCACTATATGTCAGGATCTGATATATACTGGTGTTGTTATTAAATTTGAAGTGTTTTAGTATTAAAGTTGCTGCATAACAGTTTGAGTTACAAGGTGCTTGTGTTTTCAGTGTCCCCCCAGATAGGTGTTTTGTTCGGCGGTGTCAGCACGCTACAACTCCTGCAACCTATTTTAAATCGCAAATTAACACAGGTCAGCTGATCTCAACACCGTGTACTTTGCCATCTTCGCACTTATACACATACATCTGAAAATTATAATAGAAATCATAATATTAGAAATCACAGCTTCGACAAAAAAAAAAAAAAGAAAAACGCGATACATTACACACGCTGGAATAAAACAGGCGGAAATACAAAGAGAAAACGAAAACAAAAATAGCATCCGCTTTGACCCACATTGCTTCTCGGTTTTACACATTAACTTCATGAAAACGTGAATGAAAAACAGTGGAAAGCTGGAGAGATTGAAATGAATGGAGTCGAGGCTCTGCTAAGCTCAGCTAGCTCCATAGTTATCGCCTGGTTGGAGCTTACGTTACCGTTAATGTCAAACGGACAGGCGTTAGGTAATGACAGCAACTCAATCGGCAGATGGTTCCGATGAACACTCGGTAGGTACATTCATTAGTTTGATAAATAAATGACAAACCCAGTAATTTTGGCTCGCAGTCAAACTGCTTCCATATAGCTAAAGGGCAGGTTAGCCAGCTTACCATGCTAGCTACCATTAGCCATGGTAGAATAAAGAAATATACGTTAACATGCATCTCAACAACATTAGTCCAAATCATTCACCTAATACGTTCTTACTTCTCGGTTCCTTGAGTCTGACTGCTGCCTACTCAGGAAAGTTGTAATGTCTTCAGTGAATCTCCATAATTTTCTTCGTGAAACTCCTCTGAAGCCTCTTGACGTGTCCCTGTTTGGACAACCGTGACCGACTGGTTTGTGTGTAAGTGTGTGTGTAAGTGTGTGTGTGTTGAGGTGAATAGACACTGAGTCGGCGCAGCTGGTGGGACGGTCGACAACTCACAGCTGACTAATTAATTATTCCAGTAGTCAAAAATACATTTCAAGAGCAGCGAATTTTAACACAAGGTTTATAGAATTATATTGAACTTTGTTCTTATGTTATCAAGCACAAAACAATTTAAAACTATATACATTGTAGTTTGATTTGGTTTCTTTTAACTTGTCATATTATGTGGGCATGTTATATTTTTTTTATTTTACTATTAAGTAATTGTTTACTCTACCAGGTTTATTTGTTTGTATTACTTGCAGTATATTTCAATCTCTTGTCTCAATATGGAGCCATGCTTGTGTCGTTTGTGTGAGATATTGCTTTTTAGGGATGTGTGGATCTGTTTTTTATACCTGATTCTGATGTTCTTTTGCATCCTATTTTCCACATATGACTTGACCAGAGATCGGAATTGGCCAATTTTCTCCTGAAAATGCAAATATTTGAAAACTTGTTTTTTTTCTAATTCATTGTGTAAAGTCAAAACTAAGAACTCTAATAACGATCTATCTATAAATACACAAATCAACTGCAACAACTAAAAGAGGCATGAAAATGAATGTATTCATTTAACAGCTTTATTGCACCAGCATGTGCCTTGGTAACATTATTTAGAGACAGCTCAGCAAATTATCTCCATTTTCTTCCTGACATTTAGTCTTTCTTGTCCTCTCTGCTCTCCTCATCAGGGTTGTACACGCTGACAGTGAACTCGCCGGCCTCCTTGCCGTACTTGTTCTTCACCACGAGGGCGTATTTGCCAGAGTCGGCCGTGGTGACAGCTGCGATTGTGATGCTGGCGAACTTGCCATGCTCAAACTTCAGCTTGTAGTGGTCATCCGACACCAGCTCCTTGTCGTTCTTCACCCAGCACACCTCAGGCGCCGGCTCGCCCCACACGTTGCCAGTCAAGTTCAGGGACTGAGAGAGAGAGGAGAATTTAGTTTTACAGGTTTTACAAACATGCATTTGGCAGGAGCCTCGATCAGATTTCAAAGAAAGGAGGCACTCAAAGGGATGATACATTGATGCACAGAGGTCAATAGTATGTTTGCAGTTAACACTATTTAATTTCCTTACCTTGCCCTCCTGGATTGCAACCACATCTGGCAGGCCTCCAACAACACGAGCGCGGTCTAAGCAAGAAAAACAGGATCAAAAGCCAAGAATGTTTACCACATTTTGTTTCCCTGCTTTGCACTTTGACTCTATAAGTATTTTAAAAGATTTTTTTATTTTTTATTTGTGAAATAAAAGAGAATTTTTAATGCACAAATATTAAACCAGTGTAAAATATGTATATGTATTGCATTGTATATTTTCCAATACTTTTTCCTGGGTAAGAATGTATGAATTACTGCATCAGTTAGTATAAGTACTGGTATATAGCTCATCTGCATGATTGGGAATGTTTTTCCATATTTCTCTTGACAACACACAATGAGGCTTTAGGTCAAAAGATTTTGCTGAACAATCAAGCGCAGTCACACAATGGACATTAAAAACCACGGGAGAAAGCCCAGCCTGTGCTGATTTGAATAGAGCGGAATAACTCTCCAATCAGTCATGGGATTCTGGGACCTTGATTTCCAACTGAAAAATAAAGTGTACTTTGATCTGAAAAGAGGGCTTTTGGAAGAAAAAAAAATTTTTTTTCCTTCACAGAGTCAAGATGATTCCGACAGTGTCTCTGTTTTATAACATAAGTGATACAACAGTGACTCCAGCTGCAGTCCACACTTTCTGAATCTTTCCCTAATTTGAAAATTTACTTCACAATTTTCTCGAGGCAATACATATCCTTATGTTTTCTAATACATTTTACCTTGCACTTAACTTTTGTTAATATGTGTGGATGCAAAACTCTGTAAAGCACAGACGTCTGTAACAATAACCTTTACTGACTTATTCCTCTTGTGGAGAGTGCCAAAAACTCTGCTGGACACCTGTTAACTCAGCGGATATCTCCATGATTGCATAGGCCACAACATGACTATAAAACAACATGCATAGATTAAAACAATTTTATTAGTCTTATCTAGTACTCTACTTGTCAGAGAAATTGAATTTTAGGTTTTTGGTAGCTGTAGACCATAGTCATCAAGATTAATAGGAATACATGTTTGAAATACATCACTCTGTGAGTATAAATCCAGAACGTAAGAGTTCCAATTAAACTGAGAAATGTTACATTACTTTATGAAAGACAAATTCCAGTAAGATTAGGAAGAATAATAACTTACTTCTTTCTGCAATTGCTGCTGCTCTAAAGAAAGGAAGAGACAAAAGATTGTCAGAAGTGTCTAAAAATAGTATTGGGGTTATTAATTAAGTTACATAATAATAGGAAATGTGTTGTGTTTGTCTCAGAGGTTCACAAAGTACACTGTAGGTTTGAGACAACTTTTACTATTTTTGCACATAAACATCCTTGAATACAAAACCCAGAATCGCAGAAATGAACAATGGAGTTGGATGAGTTTATTTACTTACTTGAGCCTTTGGAATTCTTCAAATGCATCCTGCCATGCTGCAAAGCAGAAAAATAACATTTATATTATAATTAGAACAAGACTAATAAAGCACAACTCAAATAGGATGTAATTATTTTCTAATTGTAAGGAGTAATTGTCTCCTATTGATTGAAAACTTTGACTTACCCTTGCCAGTCAGATCCAAGACTCTCTTTACTCCATCCTTGCCATCAAAGATATCCATGGTGTATTTGCCCTTGTCCTTCTCTGTGGGTTCATTGATCTTAAGCCAAAGCTGCTCCCCTGTGACGCCGGACTTAACTCTCTCTGAAGCTGCAATCTTGGCATCTCTGATCAAGAAATCCAGAGCAAAAAGATCAAATAGCTTCAGACGGCCTTTTTAGCGAGACTTCAAATCCAGAACACTGAAATGTGGTAGTTTTAGGGGTCAGCTTCAGTCCCTCTGCTACAATAGTTTTTTTTTTCCAATTCTATGTTATAATAAATAACATGTTTTGAACTAAACAGGGTTTGTTCTGATCTTTTTCTTTTCTCAACATAAATCTGAAAGTATTTTGATAATCTTTCTAAAGTGTATGTATTTATAACATAATGTTGAGAGCAGACCCTAATAAATATAAGAATAAATTGCAGCACAAAATTATGTTCAACTGTTAAAGTTTGATGTATGTTGATCAATCCCTTGATACTGATACAGTGGGCCAGAGTTCCTGCTTAATGCTGTGAAATATATCTATGATGTTAATTTTACATACTTGTGAAGCCAACCGACACGCAGGTCCTCATCATAATATGTCACATTGGAGTAGAGGATGATGCCATTTTCAGAACTCTGAATTTGAATGTCACTGGAAGAATTGGCTGCAAGGAAAATAACAAAAACAGTCTCTTCTTTAACACCCTGTGGAAACTATGAGAAAATTGTTATACAATTAGATAGAGCATTTTAAGAAAATTGCACACACTGATGCACTTTTCATTTTGAATGTTTCCCTTAGGAGTTGTTCTTTAGCATGAAAAACTACTTACCAATAACTCTGAAGAGCTCATTCATTACAGCTTGGTATCCTGGGGAAAATAACAGCAATAATTCATGTGACTTTTAAAAAAATAAAACCTTTTATGTAACTTTAACATATCTTCACTTTTTCTCCTAATTCCCTGCTAATGAAATCCACAAAGAGTACTTCACCTGCTTCTGTAAGATTGAAGGCGCTCTTATCTTTTCCTCTCTCGTCTCTCAGGAAGACCTCGTAGATACCTGCGTCTTGCTTGGAGATCTAATATTTAAAAAAAAGTCACATAAGTATCCTTGAGGCAATAATGATTCCCCTTCCAAATTAAATTAAGTGGAACACAATATAATTCTCGAGACAGTCAACAGAATAAAAGGAACACAGTGACCAGGTAAACCGAAAAGCCAGGCTTTTCTGGCGCCCATGATGCTGCAGGCGATAAAACATGAAATGATGGAGGAAAACATGAAAAAGATAAGACGACGAGGACACATTGAGACATTAAGTGAAACTTATGACAGATAGATTATGTCCAGACTTTAGGCCTTGGTGGCAGGAGAACGTCCTTTGCAGATGGTTTTTTCCTTCCTTTCTTTTGCTCTTGCTTAATAACCCACTGTGAATTAGACAGATGAGACAGGCAATGCAAATGTGACTGACCGGAGCTTATGCAAAAACACCAACCCTTTGGTGTTGAGTGACGTTTGAACAACTATGATGACAGATTAATATAACTTCTCTGGCACTTTCAGTCACTTCAGTCAAAGAATCATGAGTCTGACAAAAGCAGTTACTATTCTTTAATTAAAGTGACCAGAGGAGTTACATTGAATTGAGAGTTAGAGATGAAATGAATGAATGGATGAAACACACAGATAGACCACATGCTGTAGGCTCAATATATAGTTCCAGTCAGAAAATTGGATAAACTCATTATCAGAAAATATTTATTTATTTATTTTATTTTTGGATTTTAATGATGCATTTGACCTGTTCTTTTTTCACAGTGGTTTAATAAGGCAATATATACATTATTTATTTATTTATTTTTTGTCAAAGATCCACAAATGAATAGATTTTCTGTAATTCATAGAGGAACAAAATTACACTTACAGTCTAAAATATATAGATAAACCTCCAGTGACATTTAGTTTACAGTTTCGAAGCTCACTACCAAGAATTTGGCATAAAATTGGCTGAATAATTGATCACTTTTATTTTTATTATTTATAGAGTTCATTTAAGTTAATCGTATGCTTTCTTGTAGCAAGCAAGAAAAGCACAGTCCACAAGTTTTAACATGATTGAACAGGGAGCTTTAAGGAAAATATTATAGAAGCTTAACATCACCCTGCTTTATACATTTCACTTTAAGGTTGAGCTCAACATCATTGTTGAACACAAAAACAACTGTCTTTCTCTGTCATAATCTTTAGACCTTGAAAGTTGTTCTGAGCTCTGAGTTTATTCTGTGTTTTATTGCGTTTAATAAAAAATTAATTCCTGATCAGTTATTTTCCCATGTGTTCCCTTCCCAGTAATTGTTGCCATTCTTCCTCAGTCACTGTGGCACGTTCATTTTATTTTACTCATCTGTTCCTCGCAACAGTAGTCATTGTTCTAGAACTTAATCTCTTTGTTTTCAACCACTTTTTGTTGGATACTTCTATTGTAAGCCAATTTTTTCTCAATTTGGCTTCCAGTTGGTCTCAGCCTGTGTTTTACCCAAAATGAAACCTCTTCACCATTATTCTGCCTACCTCCTGCTTATGACCCTCAGATGAACAGAAATTGGTTAGGATATTCAAAAGAAACCTGTAGTCTGCTTTAACTAAAAACTGTCATGAAGTGGAAGCTGTCAAAAGTGATCAGTTTAAATCGCCATAGGTTTGTTTTAGTGCTAATGAATAAAAAACCCACTACCTCTTCCCAAATTAACACATTCAGCCATCACTGAAAATTGTACCTGTATGTATGGAGAATCTAAATACCTTCTGGAGAAATGTCAAATATGTATACAAAATTGTGCCAGAAGCTTGCTGGCACCAAACAGGCAGAGAAGAACTTCAAAATTTAAATATTCATCCAAGAACAGGGCTGTATGTTCACATTTAAGCCTATATATATAATTTTCACAGTTTGTGGATCAAAGAAAACTGCAAAAGATTCAAACCAATTTTTCCAGTTTTTCCTTTGAAATATTTTTAGATGTGAACATTGTGTAATCGCTCCACCCCAGATAAATACTGTACTGTTCAAATGCTTCAGTAAAATCCAAATTTAAAATGACTTCTGTTTGAAATGAATTAGTAAATAAAACTCTGACTGGAACTGGGCTGAAAAAGATACAATTTGTCAGAAAAAATGTAATAATTTAATGTTTCTTCAGACTTCTGACTAGAAATATTTGCTGTTCTGAGTCTAGCAGTGCTTACAAGAATATACAGTATAAATATGTCTATAAAATATATATAAAATGATATTTTATTCTGTGTCAGAGATGTATGACTAGCAGCACATTTTGTAAAGCTCTAAAATGAAAGCAGAGCTGGATCACTACAATTTTAGCTCTTAACTCATAAACACTCATCTCCTCACAATGTACACCGTCAGACCGACCTTTCCAATATTAAAGGTCAGGTCGCAGTCCTTTTTCTCGATTTTCGCAGCATCCTCATCATCCTCTGCAATCTCAATGCTGTCCTTAGACCATATGATCTCAGTCACTGGTTTGATATTTCCAAGCTGTAGAAAAAGGAGGTGATCAACAAGGGTACATGAATTAAAAAGGGTAATATTGGTAGCTTTATATTGTTAAAGTTTTTTGTTTCACCTTGCATTTTAGCAGCACATCACATTCTTGAGTGACAGTAAAGCCAAGGTACTCAACAAAGTGAGGACCTGTTTATTGGAAACAGAAAATAGTTAAAGAAAAATACCAATAAGCAAAAATCTTAACATGTTACAGATAAAGCATTACTCCTTACCTTGTTTCCTGACCCATTCTGCTCTCTCAAACTCAGATTTCCTTTGTAGCTCCCTAAATTCTGGATAAAAAAAACTGCAGATATTCAGTCCTAGACCATTTTTAAAAATCTTACATAAACTTATCACCAACACAAAAATATAAAGAATGATCTGCTGCCCCTCAGTGGACACATGCTTTACCTGCAGAGTACCTTATTCGTCTGTCGTTATAAACCATCTGTATTTGCAGATGTCTATTATGTATTTGAGATCTTACCATCTCCAATTAGCACTAGACTTGTAGTGCCCTTAGCCTTGCCATCCACCAGGTTAAAGGTAAACGTTCCTTCATCAGTGACTTCCAGAGAGTCCATAAATAGTTCTATAAGGCCGCTGGACTTGTCGAACTTCATCGTGTATTTCTGCAGACAGGGAAGCACACAAATGCACATATTTCAGTACAAATGCTCACTAGAACAAAATATGTGGATTTATTGTTCCATTTATGCCCACCTTTCCTTGCTCAATGATGACATCATTGAAAACATACTCCACTTGGCAGGCAGAAGTGAATTTCTCCATCTGAGCCCAGAACCGCACACAGCCTTTCTCAAGCAGCTCCATGGCCATTTCATTCTTGAAGGGAATAACTAAAACATTGAACAGGTAATTGAGCAACCAAGCACAAAAGGAATGACTTGACTAGTTTTGTGCGGTGTTAGTAATATCTTAGACTGTCTCTATAAGTTGTTTTTCCAATTTATATCTACATGAATGATAAATAATTGCATGTGTGATATTTGAGCTAAGATTTAATATTCACCAGGGAACTTGTGTTCATGGCTAAGGTCCAGGAGACGCAGGAGGGCTGTCAAACAGGAGAACAGTAAGACAGGAAAAAAAAGTTGAATAATATCCATTCAGTCAGCCACACACATCCTGGTGTATGAACATAATATCAAGCAGCTGTTCAAGCAGGCTAGGACAGACAAGCATGCACTGCCAAGACTGTGGGCTGACTCACCCTCCTCAGTGAGAATGTAGCTAGAGGAGATGCCTTCGGTGTTGGTGACCATACAGGAGAAGGTGCCCAGATCCTCCATAGAGAGACTATTAAAGATAGCTCTGGATCTAAACACAAGACAACAACCATGGGAAGTGAGATAAACAAAGGAGTTTTACTCATTTAGGCTGATGAGTCGGATATGTTGGAGAAACACAGTGAAAAGTTCACATACTGTACATTCATAATGTACATAAGATTTATGCATGCCATAAGTTTCTCTTAGGGATGGATTAAGATCAAGAATGGATTTAGAGCTGATTAAGAAATACAGCTCCAGTGGTTTTAAAAACAAAATATGTACATCTATCAATTGCTTTTTGATTTATTGTCTCTTTGCAAGCTGCATTCTTCTTGACTTCGAACTCTCATGAGCCATCAACAAGCAACAAACAAATTTAAGTGGGCTCTACTAATTCTCTCAAGAAGTCAAATACCTAGCCAAAATTATACAAGAAACCTATTCAACCCATACAACAAGCATGTGTACAGGGTGCAGTTGAGGAGAAAACTATGAGGACTGGAGACAGCTTGTTCAATCAATCCTTATTTTAAAGTCAAAATCAAGAAAATTTGAAATGCATGTAGAAAAGCTTAAAATTATTCTGATATTCATGCCAAAGATAAGTGTATATAAGCTTCTTGCTGGAATCGTATGTTGGACTCAATCACAATGAGGACACATACTTGCCGCCCTGGGTGGCAATAGTGAGACGAGATGTGTCTGTGATTTCCTGGTAGTTCTTGAACCAGACAAACTGTGAGCCTTCTTTCATCTCAGAGCATTCAAAAATCATAGAAATGACACCGTTGTCATCAACATCCACATAAATCTCCTTGGTGCCTAAAAGAAATAAGACCAAACAAAATAGTCAGTTCAGCAACAGATCTTCAAAATGTATGTAACTGCAAACATAAACTGTCAAAGCTTGCATTTGTACCAAGCAATATGTTTTTTCTCTATATTTCTAACTTGACATGTGCAAGAATCAAGTGAGACTAAATGTGTGACTTAAATATTAATTGCACTCACCAGGGCGAGTCTGGGCCAGAATTGGACCCAAATCTTGGGAGGGTTTTCCAACTCCAACAAGATTCTGAGAACGCACACGGAAGACGTAGGATGTTCCTGCTGTCAGCCGAGTCACCTAATTTAGCACAAAAAGAGTCGGAAAGGAGGCACTTAAAAACAGTATGTTTCATTCCCTCATCTAACTATGCTTATTTTATTTACCTTCATGAACTTTCCCTTGTTGGTCTTCTCATGCACAGCCTTCCAGCCTTCCTCGCCTGCAGACGCGTCCTTGATGTCCAGGTAGTAGCCGTTGACGGGGCTGCGTCCATCAAACACAGGAGGTTCCCACAAGACCACAACAGAGGTGTCACGAACCTCCATCACATAGAGACCAACAGGGGGTCCTTGGAAGATCAAAAACCAAAGTTGTATCGCTTGAAGAATTTTTCTTCAACAGGAGAATATTTTACTTATACTTATTCTTACAATGCATACCTATTTTAAGTAGAAATTTCTTAAAAGACTGAGGAATATTAGGTATTTAGCATGAGGCAAGAGAAAGAACTAAATCCAATCATCTTAAATCAGATTAGATGTTAGATTACTCCTCAAAATGACTGATAAATTTTCACTGAATCAGATTAAAGGTTAGGCAATCAATCATCTTTTTTTGCCTTTTCAAACTACAATCTTGTACCTGGAATAGTAATGGTCCATTCCTTGCACTCCAAACTTGCAGTGGGCAGAGAGGGTTTACTCACACCTGCCATGTTCATTGCACGGACTTGGAACTGATAGAAGACGTTTTCCTTCAGGTTCTCGGCCTAAAGGAACATAACAGATTAAGATGCAGATTACGCAAAGCCACTCTTTTAAACTAATCAAGTCAGTGATGAAGATGTTTGCACTTGTGAACAGCAAGACAATAAGTAAACCGCTTGACATTTTCAGTATGAATTTACCTTATAGGAAGTTGTGGTTAGAGCCTTTTGGTTCATTTCGTGCCATTTTCCATAAATGTTCCCCTTCACTGTTCTGTAATCCACAAAGTATCCTCTAATGTCGGCTCCTCCGTTGTCAGTGGGTGCAGTCCAACCCAGAACCATGTAATCCTTCACGGCTTCCAGTAGGTTCACATTGGTGGGGCTTGCAGGTACAGCTGCCGTCAGCAATAGTGGTGAGACAAAAATGATTAGAGATACATTTTTATTTAAAAAAAAAATAAACAACAACAAAAACAAAACAATAAATCAACAAACTTTTTAATTGCCTAAGTATTTTAATCTTTGTGATATTGATTGTTGCAATTTTTAGGTCATCTTAAATCATAAGTCACCAGTGAAGAGGCAAATACTTTCTGGACACACAAAAAGTATAAAAGCTATTGGTTATGAGCTTCACACACAGATGCAACACACTGTTTTGAGAGTTGCTTAACTAGGTAAAATACTTACTCTCAAGGGCAGAAAGTCGGCAAGTGTCATTCTAAGAAAATTACTGGAGACAGGCGGGACTCTCCACAGGAACATGCTGTTTCAAAACACACTGCTTTAGCCTTCAGCTTGGTCATGCACCAACAGGCTCCCTGAAGACTTATCAAACAGTAGAACAAAACTCCAGCAAAATCCAGTTAAAAAGAAATCAATACTGACATGTAGTAAAGCATCTTAAAACATTAGGTAATGTCTTTGCCTAAAGAAGGCAAAGAAAATGGGCGGAAATGGTTGCATGTAGAAATGACTTTTTCCTCATGCAGACACATGCTGCATTAGTATTCAGTAAATGCATTTCTGTTTGCAGCTCAGGGGAGTTAAATTGTGAAGTGATGGTAAAAGTAAAAATACATCCTTTAAGGGAGTTCTTCAGCAGGATTTCTCTTTTAAATATTTAAATGAGTCAGTAATTATTTAAACCCATCCCAGCAGGCAGGAGAGCGGGTCAAAGCGTGGGCCGAATATGACAGGGTATGTGAACAATGGAGAAATCATTTGTAAAAAGTTGCACTCACAGATAGCAGCCTGTACAAGCACGGCATCAGAATTGGAGGAGTTCTGGCTATATCCAGCAGCGTTCACCGCCTTTACTCTGAACACGTAGTTGGACCCTGTGGTGAGGCCGTGGCACACAAACCTGAAAGGAATACATTTCAACCAGGTATATTTTATTGATATATTCTGCTGGCCGCCAAGGGGCACTTCTCCTCTGGGGGAAGAATATCTATTAGGATTCAGCTGTAAGGTCGTGTGCAAATTCTGGGTAGTTCTTTTGCGGTGGATACACACTTAAAATGGATTGCCCAAAACTATGAAAGCAACTGTAGGACATATCCCAAGACTAATTCTAATTTCTGTGGCTTTGAGGAAAAGCAAACATTTCCCACCTGGTCTGCTTGACAGGTTTATTGTTGCAAGGCATCCACACATCAGTTCCCGTCACACTAGATTCAATGTAATAGCCAACCAAGTGCTTTACATCCTTAGATGCCCCCCAGGTGACAACCACTGAGGTATCTGTGTTTCTGGTGGCCACTGGATTGCCTGGGGCGGAGGGAAGATCTGCAGGAAAATAAAAGACACAAAATGCGTATTTTAAAGGATGTCACTTATCGAAATTCTATAAAGATGAAGCACTTGGATCAGAAACAGGACTGGCATAAACTACAGATATTATCCTGTTAAATAATGCAGCAGGGTTCTCTGTATGCAAAGTCTGTAGTGATGCGGCTGCAAGTTTTGTCAGCTCACCAAGTTTGTCACCAACTATGGTGTCTCCGGTGGGTACGGAGGGCTCGCCCACGCCAGCGGAGTTGCAGCATCGCACACGGAAGTTGTATGATTTACCCTCTGCCAGGTCAAAGATCGCAAAGCGAGGGGACTTCACTGGCATCCCAGTGTTCACCCTCTGCCAGGTGTCTGTCCCTTGAATACACTGAGAACAGAGAGCAGGAAAACTTTTAAAGTTGAAGTTTGAAGAGAGTGCTTTTGCTTATAAAAAGCTAATTATGTTATATTCAGCCATATTCTGTTGGAGGTTATTTCACTGTGAAAGACCGGTGGCCTATCCAGTGTATAATGTGCCTCTAAGCCCTTAAGTCCTTGAGATATTCGCCAATTAATCCCAGAATAAAAACCTTTCACACATAATATTTGCTGGCTGACTAAGGGGAAAACAATGTCTCATCTCTTGAGGGGTTTGCTTCCTATGCTAAATGAACTTAGATGTGTGTTCAAATTGGTTTTCTTTGTCAACAATATAACAGTACTGACAAAAAATAGATAGATAGATAGATAGATAGATAGATAGATAGATAGATAGATAGATAGATAGATAGATAGATAGATAGATAGATAGATAGATAGATAGATAGATAGATAGATAGATAGATAGATAGATAGATAGATAGATAGATAGATAGATAGATAGATAGATAGATAGATAGATAGATAGATAGATAGATAGATAGATAGATAGATAGATAGATAGATAGATAGATAGATAGATAGATAGATAGATAGATAGATAGATAGATAGATAGATAGATAGATAGATAGATAGATAGATAGATAGATAGATAGATAGATAGATAGATAGATAGATAGATAGATAGATAGATAGATAGATAGATAGATAGATAGATAGATAGATCGACTTGAAACTAAAACTCAACTCGGGTGTGATGTCATTCCCATATAGAGGACAAATGAATGAAAGCAGCAAGAATGTCTGAAACAATCAATTGGAAACCTGGGAATATGCATATTGTGGAAAGATAATAAAAAAAAACATTGCAAGAAAGATTATTAGAAATCCAAATGAAGTGACAAATAAGACTAGCATAAAGGACAAGCAACTATATGAAAAATGTTCTTACTTTCTCAATGTAATACATGACTCCCTCATGACCCCTTTGCTCTGGGGGCTTCCAGGCAAGCACCACATAACTCTTGGTGGCCTCAGTGACCACAACATCAGTAGGTTCTCCAGGAATCACACCCACTGTGTGTAAAAAAAAACACACTCATGGTTTACTCCAAAATGGTAATCTAGACTTACATATGGTAACTGGTTGGCACAACAGATGACTCAGTTAAAATGAAAATAGCAAGCGTCCTAGTTGATGTTTTATCAACACTAACAGTAATGTAGAATTTAGTTTTCTTTAGACTTTTTAGTTTTATAGATAGAAATGAGCCAACACATTAATATGTATACTTAAAATCTGAAATATTTTAAATAGTCCACCTCTGTTTGCCTAGAATTTGATCCAACCAAAGCATTTGCTGGATGTTTAAAGCTGGTTTGGGCAGACACACTGTGTTGAGTTGGTGTTTGCAGAACTGAAAATTATGATCTTTGAGAAGGGAGCTTGTAGTAAAGAATGTAATTAGAGGACAAAATATTTATCAGTAATACTGTACATTGAATAAATATATGCTGGGTCATGATCTGAGTTACATTATCTTAAACTTTACATTACTATTTACCATTTAAAAAGTCAATGTCAGGTCACATTAACATGACAGGTGGCCTAAATTACGGCCCTGAAAGGCTTTCTGAAATTTATTTGCTAAAATGTAAGACATTAAAGGAGATGCAACAGAATGTGCAAAAAAGTTCTGCGGGTTAATTTCAAGTTTATTTTGACTAAATTAGAAATCAGTAGTGGTGATTCCCAGCTTTACTCAACTTTATCAGGAAAAATATCACATGAATTGTTATACCAGTGGGTTCCTCTTCTGTGAACTTGATCACCCCAGTCCAAGGTGCCAGTGGTCCAGCTGTTGTGGAGAGGACAATCATCAGCAATTTACATAGAGAAGGGTGTCAACAGGTTTCTCTTATGTCTCAAACCTCTGAGTCGAGCTCGGTCTGAAGGATCCATGGCAACCACAGGATCAGAGATGCGGGATGGACGACTGACTCCCACGTTGTTAAAGGCACGCACCCTAAAGACATAAGAACGCCCCTCCACCAGCCCTGTAACAGGGAACCGGGCGTACTTGACTGGGGCATCATTACACTGAGCCCAGTGATGGGTGCCCACTTCACACCTTCCAACACAAAACACCAACATATATTCATGTCAGTTGTTGAAATAGCTTTTTCTAAAAAGTAACCTGCTGGCATACAGTGCTCTGAAAAAATATTTACCCCTTTACAGATTTCTTTGGATTTCTTTTTTTTGTAACACTTAAATATTTAAAATCTTGAACACATTTCAACATCAGACAAAGATAACTGGAACAAATACAAAAAGCAAATTTCCCTTTAAGGCAGCAGCTTGGGATTCTCCCGTAGGAGCTTCTCCAAGTGAATAGGGAACAGATGGATGAATGAATGGATGGATGGATGGATGGATGGATGGATGGATGGATGGATGGATGGATGGATGGATGGATGGATGGATGGATGGATGGATGGATGGATGGATGGATGGATGGATGGATGAATGGATGGATGGATGGATGGACTGACCACTGTCAGCAGTGAGTTTTTTTGTCTAGCAGCTCCCCAATATATACTATTTTTATCCAGTACTTTTCATTATAATTTAATTAATAACACTAAAATTGAATAAGGCAAAAGAGAATTGCATTCCTTTAGTTGTAGTTTGGGTTTTTTTGTGACCTCCAGATGAGTCATTGATGGCCCTTTAGAGTAGCTTTGGTTAGCATGTTACTCCTAAGAAGGTTCCCCGCTTTTCCATTTCAGGTGTGTATGATATTTAAATTTCAGTCACAATTTGAAACATTTAAATGTGATGAAAAATCAGGGAATTCCATGGGGTCAGATATTTTTACAGCACTGTGACAACTGAACAACTGGAAGAAGTAAACAGTTATAAATCAAAGAAGTTTGGACAAATGTCAATACAATAAATACTTTTTGTGTGTATTTCAATATAAATACAAGTTTCTTATGTGCTCTAAATGCAGAATTAATTTTAATTACTGAGTCTTTTTTCACAGATATTTCCAGTAAAATACATTAAAGCTAAGCAACCTGTCGATGTAGTATCCGAGGATAGGGCTGCTGCCCTCCACTGCTGGCTGCTTCCAGGTTACCACCACATAGTCCTTGTTGGCATCGTGACAACGCACATCCAGGGGGGCCACGGGAACCCCCTCCAACTCCACATCAGCATCTGGTAAAGCGAGAAACGCACAACCATGTCAACGGATCCACTCATACTTGTGGTGTTTCTAAATTAGGTGGATCTTCAGTATGCTCTCAGGTTTCATTGCCTCACTTACAGTTAATATGGCCTCACTGTAACTAGCTGAGATGCATCACATTATGGTCTAAGAAAGTATTCAAAAAAACTAAACTATGTGAGAAGTTTTAAAAATGATCAGGGAATCACTCATTGTATCCACTTTTTCAGTAATTAAACCAACTTAGTGACAAGAATGACCAGAAAAAAACCAAACAGATCTGCCACATTTCTATTGCTTGAGTCTGAGTATTGTTCAGTGCAGACGTGAGAGAGTTGTTTTTTATGTTAGCAACCCTCACAAAAGTATCTCTGTTCAAAGGCTGAACTTTTATTTTGCCATAACATTTCCAGGCAATGAATTTAGGTACTTTACCTTTGACAAATACATAGGCTGAGTAGGAGTCAAAGCCGGATTTTGTGTTGACGCGCAAGGTGTACATGCCCTCATCTTCCTTGTTAAGGTGGGTTAGAGTGAGAGTGGCGCGTTCTCCAGACCAGTGTGTGTGCACCCACTTGGAGGGCTTCAAAGGTACAGCTGACAAGAAAAGCAAAAATAAATGACTGTTACACTTTGCTTCAAAACAAAGACAAAAAAGTTACTTGCATTTAATCTTCTAACTTACAGTTTCTGTACCACACAACTTCAGGCTGGTACTTTTTCACAGTGGGAAAAATGATGACAGTGCAGCCCAGACTCAGTGTTTCCCCCTCACGACCAAAGGCCACTTCAAATTTGTCAATAATGCTTGTATGAAAAGTAACCCCATGCTCAGGGCAAAAACCATCTGAAAACAGAGAATAGATACCATCAAATATTATTTTTTAAAATTATGACCTACGTTTTCTTCCACTATTTGTGGTCAATGATTGTAAAATACAAATTATGCTCTATAGAACTGAAGACACATAAATGTAGAAGCTTGTTATCATTGTAAGCATTTTACAGTAAAAATAATAATAAATAGTCATTTAAAATCTTTTTTTTAAAAGCAAACGTGCAAATATTACATAAAAATTTGTCTTACGTGGTTTGGGATCAAATGGACCTTCTTCTCTATCTTGGAACCCTGTGAACAAATTTAGATCTATAATTTTGTGTGACAAAAATTCTTGCAGTATAACAAACTAAATTCACAAAAATTAATTTCCACTCTCTAATTTTTTCTTGACAACTGGCCTTTTAACAATATTTGATTCCTGAGAAAAATGCTCTTATAAGCAGCTGTCCATGCAGCAATAGTTTCTAGCACTTCCACATACAAGTATGCTTAGGTATAATAACTTTTCTGCTTATATATTAGCTCAGTTGTGCTGGAATAGCCAAACCAGCAGCATATGTTGTTACTCAGAGATCTTCGTGGTGGAAGTACATATTTTTATGGCATCATTAGCAACACAAATGTTGTTAATGACAACATAGGTAGATAATATCTGACTATTATCTACCTATATTATAGGTAAGTAACTACAAAATAGGTTGTCATATAGATTCATTAAATATGACAAAAGGTATGGGTTTGCATACTCTTTTGACACAGTAAATAACAGAAACAGTGCTAAGTTCACTAGCTGCTAAAGTGCTAATGTTAGCCTGTACAAAAACAGGGTGTGTTATTGTTTATTTTGCCGTTTGTGACAAAACTACTATTTTTCATTTTATTAGGATCTTTGTTTATGAGAGACTAAGATGTTCTTTGGTGCTGCTTCATTCTCTAAATCTATTGCTTTTGTTGAAATAAAAGCAAAAGGTACATCCATCTGCCACAAAAATGGAGAAAAGGGTTATTGTGGCATTCATAGCCCCCATCTGATGATGATGCTTGGAAATGTAGCAAATGATGCAATTATAGATCTCATCTTTTATCTTTAATTCCAGGAGTCATTAGCTGCAGCTAAGAAAGGTAGAACTACATGTAAAAGAAAACACCTACGTTTGACAACAACAGTAGCTGCAGAGGAAGCTTCCCCTTTCACATTGAGAGCGGAGACATAATACTGAGCAGTGTCCAAGAAATCGCAACTAAAAATAAAATGCAAGAAATGAGCAGTCTGTTTACATTTGACAAAGCAGAAGGTTGAACATGTCGATTATTTGCATAATGGGTGATTGATTGGAGCTGAAGCAATGCAGAGTGTGAGGTGAATGATTACCTACTTCTTGATCTCCAAGGAGTGCATGTTGTAAGTGCTTTCGGCTGTGTACTTCTCAGGATGGGCCTTGGCATCGATCAGCACATTGTTCTTATACCTTCAAAGCAGTTTTAAGATTTTCATTAACTTTTGTAGTTGATCTTTCTGACATGAAATTAATGTGTACAGTTTTTATGCTGTGGTTCTTGGGGGCAGAGGGGATGGGGAGGACATTGTTTCCTTTGAATTTCCACATGGTAGCTGATTGTTGTGATCAGCCTATTGTAATAATAATGCTACTAAACTTGAACTGTAACTTACCAAGCAATCCTTGGTTTTGGCCATCCGGCCACGGTGCAGTGCAGCCTCACTGTTTTGCCCTCCCACACAGTCTGTCCACGGGGCTTGACAATAAACTCCGGAGGGTGCGTCAGCCTATCTGGGTGCATTTTCTTACGAAACTCTGACCACTCCTCCAACTTCACCACGATGGGGATCCCATGTTGGGATGGAAAGAGTAAATAAGAACTGGCTTTGTGAGTCCCAATTAAGTGAAAACAGAATAAACAGGACTTACCGCTCTGTCAAATTCCATGCGCTCTGCTGATTCCCTGACATGCTTTGATCTTGTTTTCTTTTCAACCTTTACCTCCATGGCCTCCCTGGCCTCCCTGACAAACAGGTTCCTCATTGCCACATAGTTAATACCCTCCTCTGTAACATCATCCTCCTGAGCCTCCATCAGTCCCCGTACGACGTCATGGCTAAAGAAAACCAAAACCACGAGGATGTGAAAGCAGAAAAATTACTTCAAAATTCATTTGGTGTTTAATAAAAACAACACCGGATTTCTTGTACTCACTTTGCTCTAAACATAGGAATGACGTAGCCTATTACTTCTTTGTCCTTGTCCATGGCCAGGTAGGTACGTTTGGCTCTTTTGGGTAGCGGGCTCAGTTTAACCACCTGCTGCCCCTTGTCTGTCTTCACAGAGGTCTTCAGGCTTAGAGGTAGGAGATGACATCCAAATTAAAAACAGTTTGTCAATAAACTGCTGTATAAAGGTGGAGATGTTATAAATAAAGGACAAGACATTTTCTTTGAATTCAAAGCTTGCTGTTGGGTTTTTTATGACTGAATTGACATAATTCAATGTCCAAAAACAAGATCTAAAGTTGTGAATTTTGTGTTTGTCCCACACTGGTTGCAAACACACAAGAAGGAAAGGTTTGTAAAAAATATCTTTGCAGAAATTCTCCTAATAAAATCAAGCATATTCATTTAGCTAAATCCCCAAGCAAAGCTGTGTGGAAAATATAAATTATTCACCATTAGACAGAAGTAAGGCAGGCAACAGTCGCAGATAGATAAAAAAAAAGAATCAAAATGAGAAATATTACATATCACTACAAATTCTAAAAAATATTCTTATCTGTTTACAAAAGACTTGAAGAGGAAGTTGAAAGTTTACCAAAAAATTCTTGTCTAAGAACTGAAACATTAAATCAGCTTATGAAGTACTGCTAGAATTTTTTTAAAAGCTCTGATCGATTTTGATATGAGGAATGTAGCGTTCTGTTCAGGGCTGCACACCATGAGTGGGGACACCATAAGACAAAAAGGACCTTAGCATAGAACAAGTTTGAAAAGTATGATATAATGAAGCTGCACATATTTGGACTGAATTATGCTTTCTAGATGCTTTTAAAATCCCCAAAACTCTATGTAAAAACAGAAGACATTTAGTTTTCCAAAATGTATTGTTTAAATCTGTCTAGCTCATATATTTATCTCTCTATATAAAACAATACAAGGAATATTTGTTTGTGTTGTTTCTGACATCTAATAAATGGTTTTTCCTTGACAAGAATGAATTGTCAGGTAATAAATTATGTGTTTGGTCGTGTTTTGGGGGAGGCTAAAGGAGCGACCTGCCCAGGGCAACATTTGTGGAAGAACCACCACTGGCTGTGATGTAAGTTCCATTTTGTAAACTGCCAGCTGACACATTTGTTTGTAAAAATAAACACAATCATCCAAAAAAGTAAAAAAAAGAAAGAAAAGCTGCAGTGCATTTCTGAAATAACTCCACTTGCTCATTGGCCTTATGTATACCTCCTTAAATAAACATGCTTGTTACATAAAGCCATCTAAAACCAATTCTCCAGTCCTACTCAGAAAAGATGTTGCATTTACTTCCACCCTCCAGACCCTGACTCGACACTACTCTCTGACTCATTTACCTCTCAGACTTTCTTTTCGTTTGCAGGGTTTATAAATGGAACAAAAACTAGCGGATATGAAGCGTGGTGTAAAGGTCCACTTTAAAGCCTTGCTTTCACTTAAAATATGCCTTCCTCTCTCTAGATGGCTTAACGCAGGGTTGGATATCTGTTTCAGACTTACAGGATCATGGTCACGCAGTATGCTGGGTGCAAGTCACAGGAAAACATCTGAAGTGAGTGCGTTAAGAAGTTATTTCCGCTGCTGACTCACAAGGTGCACTGAATGGGCACTCAGGGGCATAAAAAGTTTTTAGCTTAAAGTCTAAGAAGAAATTATGTTCCACTCAGTCACATGAATTCTATAGGGAGAAATATTTTCACCCTAAAGAAAATTAGAAACAGAATGTAGTTCTAGAAGCATAAAAGCACATACAGCCAGTATCGTACAGCTGCAGTGGTATTATTTACAACAGAGTTAACCTTTAATGGGGGTTTGGGAAAATTTCCAGTCTTTCATAGAGTGTATTTACAGTTGGCCTGAAGGCAATGCTTCATGTCAAAGAGTTCAGAAATAGCTCAGTTGTCTATGAATACAGCTGGCAGCTCTCAGTTACAGCTGAAATTCTTTCCCTGACCTCATTTAGAAAGCAACATGTCCGGCATGTACATGAGCCCCACTAAGCTTAAAACAGGCAACAAAAAACCATCTTCCCCTGGGTTACAAGGTGAGTGCTGGTGGCACAATGGTGTCATTATATGTACCAATGTACCAATCAAGTACCAAGGGTATAAGAAAATGGATGGATGGTTGGATGGATGTACCAATCTCTAGTAATGTGGTTTGGCAATTGTAAATCCATTGACTTTGCATAATGAAGCCTTGATGTCTTAAAATGCCTAGAATTAAAACAATTATGTGTTGTCTGAAAGATTAAGGCAATGTTTCCACCATATCTGAGAACCGCAATACTGATAACAACAGTAATTATCTGTTTGGTGTGTTGAGCATTTCCTATCTGACATCTTAAAACCTTTATTCCATAATGTAAAGTTGTAAATGTAAATGCAATGTAAATGTAAAGTACTTTTATTTAAGCCTTTCCTTTGAAGAAGGGAAGAGTTGTTTTATTTTATTCATTAGTATAACCGCATAGAGTCAGCAAACACCTTTTCATATTGCTCTACTCCACTCACAGTCATTCTAAAATACAGTAACAAAACAGATAAATTAGTCTGAAATATAGATTTTAATACATTACATATAGAGATGTCTAAAACTAGGAATAATTAGTAACAAATTAATGTCACAACTGTTGTTATAGCAACTGCAAGATTCAGTGTGGAGACAATTGTCTTCAAAAGACAAAGACACGTTTTAAAAATCATCGAAAGATACATTTTAATCTGATTAGAAACTTAATTACAACACAGTAAACTAATCTAATTTAGGCCATCAGGTTTAATAAACATGAACATAACTTTTTTGAGTTGTTAAGACAAGAGTTTCAGAATTATGACAGTAACAGAATTACAATAAGCACAACTAAAAGAATGAATAACCAGTTTTTCGATTTGAAAGGGAAAAACAACTCAACAATATATCTTCATAAATTTGGATTGTAAATGTTCAAATAGTGAATCTTGCTAAAAAAAAAAGAGAGTATTTGCTTAAACCTAAAAGAATATTCTGACCTGGTTTTAAGGAGAAAAACACTGTTTAAAAAAAATAAATAAGAAAGAACTCTGAGTTAGAAAAAAAACTTGTTCTTTCTGCACTAAGGTGCACCTCAAACTGCTTGCTTAATCATACCACCAGACTCCAAGTAAAAATGCAAATATGTCTAGGAAGCTGCATTTTAGGCACCTTGATTAAAGGTGGATAGCAACCCATATCCAAAGAAGTTTGCTTTAGCTTATTTCTTGCTGTTATTTAGAGACTATATTACTTTGAGCCTCTTACCGATGGCTGCTGGTCTTGTGAGTTGAGAAGGCCTGCTTGCTAACAGACGACCTGGTGCTCAGGTAATAGCTGCTCTCATAGTGCTGCTTCTCCTCCAGCTGTTGATGCAGCTGCAGCTTCTGCTGCTGCTTCTGAGTCACTTGCACTGATCCTGACATCCCGAAGGGCCGCTCCGCCAACTTACAATGGCTGCCCTCTAGTTTACCCGCTCTGTAAATCAATCTCACTGTTATTACAATAAACTGATTTCTGAGCTGGAGGTTAGGGGAAAGCAGAGCATGATCATTAGGAATTAGGAAAGGATGGTTTAGGGAATTAGTGACTGATAAAAACACGTTGTTTTCTTTTTCCAAGTCGGGGTTACGAATGGTTATGTTTTAACAGTTGAAGGGTTAGCTCTGCCCAGGATCTACCTCTACTGTGTTAAATGAAGCAGCGAGTTATAAATGAACTGCAGCAGAAGTTTTCAACATTCACTATTTTTATTTTGTGGTAGTTTAATTCAGAAAATCTCCAGAAGAGGAAGATAAATCACAAAAATACTGTGATATTTATCTCTACTATGGTTATAAGGTATTCAATTATCATGTTTAATGTAATGTATATATGTATATAATGTATGTATTTTTATGAAGAGGTCTTTTTATTAGCTTATTAATACAGAAAAGAAGTACATAATGAAATCATGGACACATTACAGAATAGTTTTGCAGAGTTCAGGCCCATATGTCATTTAGTGGGTAGGGGTACCCACCAGTCTAGCTAGTGGTCGTTTCTACTGAGTAAACTATCAAAAAAGATCAGCTAAAAAAAAGAAAGTAAGAAAGATAATATGCAGACATTCTGAGAAAAATGCTCAACTTGGGCATAATGCCATAAAAAGTGTGAAGAATGATTCAAGTCTCTTAGGACAAGCTGTCATAAATATGACAGCATAACATTACACACAGTATGAGACACACAAACAAAGTGAGCCACAACAATGTCAAAAAAAAAACTGCAAAATACCACTAGAGACACAAGTAACAACATTGTCAGGAAACTATTTTGTATGATGTTTCTTAGTGCAGAGTTTCAGGATAAACTAGAACAAATTGGAGACAAATGATCCCAGGATCCTTTGTTTCATAATCCCTTAATGGTCACAATAACTGGTAAGTAACTAATAAGTAACTAATGAATGGCTTGACGGATTGAAAAAATGCATGTAAAGTTTGTTCACAGTGATACCTGTTTAAACTGAACTATATGCAGAATCAGCAGCCTAGACCATGTTATAATTATGTTATTGTAAATCAAAGACATGCAATTCAGAATATGATTCTAAAACAAACAAGACTTTGTTAGAGAGGGGCATAATTTAAAAAATCAATTAACATGTTCTTAAAGATCAATTAACCAGTTATTGAAAACTCATGACACAAAAACAAGGCCCATTGCAAGTGTTGGAAATTTACAGACACAAACAAGACAAACCATAATTTAATGAAGTTGATGGAACTTAAAAAAAAGATACAAGCCTTTACTTACCACCAACAAAAATGTACCAGTCCACAACAAGAAGAAAATGTGTTTTATTCCAAACAAACAAGCTCAGATCCAGCAAAAGCAGTAGGGCGAGGGTCAGTGGACAGGACAGCAGTCCACTGAACAAAAATAAGGCTGCCACTCGGCAGAAAGAGCAAGACACCGTCAGTACCTTTTAAGGTGAGGGCAGCTTTAAATTTAGACCATGAGAAGGGCCACAGGAACCGCAGTGCCTGCCCCTCAGCTGTTCCACTGTACTTCAGAGACATGTTTAAAACACCTCTAGTGCTGTGCCTGAAGCACAATCATGTGAAACTTCACAATCACAATGATAGACAGAAGACCATTTGATCACTAAGCTAATTTATGTCTACCTTTCCGGTCATGTTTATCACCCTTAATGTTAGCATTTAACATTAAGCTATGTTGCATCATACATTTGGATCACAAAATGTATATTTCTTCTTTCACTTGGATGTGTGAAGAAGTCTAAAATTCACACATTTTACTGTTTACTGTTTTAAGCAGTAAACTGCTTAAAACAAGTTTACTAAAACACATAGCATTGCTGCCACCTAGTGGTGGAAAATAGTAATGCTAAACATTATTTTTTTAGGGAAAATGACAAAACACTTTATCATGGCTCTACTTGTTAACTTCAGAAAATGCATTCCCTTCTATCACTATAGATAATCATTTATTTGTTAATTGTTTTTTCTAATGTTAACCTAAAGTAATAGGGACGATTCGGAATGAATGGAACATTCCAGATAGTTGGTTCTTTCCAGCTCTGCTCCCCTCTGACTGTGGGATGTGCTGATAGCTTTGTGTACAGCTATTTTTCTACACATTTTGCATTTTTTCTAAGGTGGGTCAATCATTTTCCGTCCAAAGAACGCTCACGAAACATATTGGATTTAAGAACAAGCAATATATTTTCTCTTTGACTTCGTTGTAGCTACTATTCTGAAGCTAACTGTTATGTAGGTCAGAGGAGATGGCTAATATGTTTTGATTAAATTATGTTATATACGAAAAGCATGCTGGGTTGTACATGGATTATTGCAGAGGAGAAGTGTCAGTATATATAACCCCAGAATTAAAGACTTGGTTTATTTAATGTATTTTACGTTTGGCACAGTAGCGCTAGCATAATATGTTCTGATGATCTTTAATAACAACACAAATAACTTGCATAAATATGATTATATTACATCTGAAAAAAAAACGTTTTTACAAAAATATGTATATGTCAATATGTGATTATGAAGAGGTTCTGCAAGATAGGAATTCATGTATTTTATATTGATTGCTAAATTTCCTACGTCCTTTGAATGCGGTCTAACAGTTGCCTTCACCTCCAGTTTTCAGTGGGAGTTTCACTCTGAAATTAAATTAAACAGGCTGTAGGATCTCATACTTTTGATGGAAAATTGTAATAGTCAAGTAAACAATACCTTATATGCTTACAGCGAGATCTGGATAAAGTAAACAGAATATGAAAAGTTTTCAAACTTTTTTTTGTTATCCAACTGTCTAGTTTTCCAGATCTGACCATCCTTCTCAGCCTCCATTCAGCTGTCCATCACCCATCCATCAGTTTACTTCTTTGTTTTGCCCATTCATCTGTCCGTTTTTTATCTGTTTACCCATCTTGTCAATTTGTTTTTGTATATTTTTCCATCCATCTTGAACCTTTGCACTATACTTTGAAAAAGACAAAACATGGACTAAGAATTCTGGAAATTGTGTGGATTCTTGCAACTATTATAAAGTCCAGCTTGTCAGCTCTGTAAAAAGTATTTTTACAAAATAAAACTTTTTGTGACTTACTACTTCATAGATAGTAATTTTGTCATCTATCTGCCTCTAAAGGTAGATAATTGAGCTAAATGATTTCATATTGCTGCCCAGCCCAGGCTGACGGCTACACCGTTGTCTCCATTACAGGTAGAGAGGGAGCCACCAGACGGCAACATGTCGAGTAAAAGGGCCAAGGGGAAGAACACCAAGAAGCGTCCCCAGCGGGCCACCTCCAATGTGTTTGCCATGTTCGATCAGTCTCAGATCCAGGAGTTCAAAGAGGCTTTTAACATGATCGACCAAAACAGAGACGGATTTATTGACAAAGAAGATCTCCATGACATGCTCGCCTCATTAGGTGACATTTGTAATCACAGATATTCCTGTTCAGCTGATCAATAATAAAACTCTTGATAAAGGCATTTTCCAACATAAGAATAAAAAATATTTAAAAACACGATGTACTATTTCATTTTGTAAAGCCATTCAAGTTTAAATATGGGACTAAAGCAGAGCAACATTAACCTTTTGTTTTGTTTAACATTTGCCAGGTAAAAATCCTACTGATGAGTACCTGGAGACCATGATGAATGAAGCCCCCGGCCCAATTAACTTCACCATGTTTCTGACCATGTTTGGAGAAAAGCTGAACGGCACTGATCCAGAGGACGTAATTCGCAATGCGTTTGCCTGCTTCGATGAAGAGGGCACAGGTATGTTGAACTTTCACCGAACTGCATTTTCACTTCCCTGACTACAAGGTGAGGAAATCAATAACATTTCAACCTGTTTTCTCCTCTCAGGTGTGATCCAGGAGGAGTACCTGCGGGAGCTGCTCACCACCATGGGCGACAGGTTCACCGACGAAGAAGTGGACGAGCTCTTCCGCGAGGCGCCGATTGACAAGAAGGGCAACTTCAACTATGTAGCTTTCACACGTATTTTAAAACATGGCGCCAAGGACAAGGACGATTAGTGACGGGGGATGTTCCTGTTGAGGTTCATTATCTACTCCATTTGCATCTTGAAACGGGTTAATATTTTATTTAGATCAGCTATATCCTTAGTTTGGCTCATGAAAAAGCTTCTCTGTGGTATAGTCTGTTGAAGGTCATTTGTTTAAGCTGCTTCCTGGACCTCTGGGTCCCCTTCTAATCTTTATTTCAGAGCTCATTTTGCACATCTTTGACAACATTTCAGGGTCCAATTATGTAGGAAAGGACCCTCGTGGAGAAAGCTGGAAATAAACTGACACGAGGTGTTTACTTAAGACTAAATAACTTGTGTTTTTGTAGGAATGTTTTGACATTAAATTGTGTTCTGATACCAGTGACAGAATCTCTGATCATTTTTCAAAACATTTTATTTCAAAACAAAGGCAGATGCTTATGACTTGTCTTTCCATTCTACAAAAGAAGACAATAAATTTGACCAAAACTGCAGGTGACTCAGGATTTCTTTATGTGAACAAATGAAGAACTAATTCTGCCCATAGTGGGCAGTGTTGTTGACAGTGGGTGTAGTTTCAATGATTTCCTTTTTGATGCATTAAGCAGCAGGCTTACATGTTTAAAATCTACAGTCAAAACCCCAAATAAGTTTTTTGTGTACTTAAGAAAAGTTCTGAAAGTTTAGTAACAATTGCTTTAAAAATCCCAAATTTAAGTATTTTCCTTTTTGTACTAAAACAAAAAACGCTTTCATGTATCCAGGGATTACTTTATATATGCACCTACATTCGAGTGAATGAACCTGACTAACCTACAGATTTAGGAAGGCTTCTGGGAAAATTTCCCAAACTTTAAAAGTACCAGCCATGATAAGACCTGGGATCATTTGCCTTCGTTTGTGTGTTCTTGTGTCCAATGACGACACATCTCATTTACGTGATGATTGGAGTATTAAACATGTAAGCACCCAACTTCAACAATATTCAATATAACTACATTAATGACAGCTGCATCCAGGTTCAGTGTTCTTAACATTTCCTACTGTGATGATTACGTTCCTACGCAATCTGAAAAAGTAAACACATTAATTTTGGTATCTTTCAAGTCTGGATTAATGGCGTAAAAAGACAAAATGGAAAATATTCTATATTCAACTGCTAAAACTTGTATGAAGAATTCTTCAAATTTGACGAAACAAGACTGAGAACTTTGGAAAGTTGATTCTGAAAAATATTTGAGTCCCAGATTACTTTTTGACCTCTTGATTTCAAGTAGCAGTAGGGACAGAGGATGAAAGAACGCAACATAAATGTGGCCTTGACCTCAAGTACACATCTAACACCTGAAAAATGGATATAAACCACAAATGCCTTTGCTGTTACAGAATGGGTGCAAGCCCCTGTAGAATCGACCTCAATCTTGAACAAGACTGGAGTGTTATGGTAGAAAGCACATACACTGCAGAGGTCCAGTCTGCATTCAGACACCAATGTTGATAACCAACAGCCCATGTTTTCAAATGATTGATTGTTTGTCCCATACAGCACCCTCTTCACAATAAATAAAGTAGGATCTGCTTCTTACTTGAAGCACTCTGAGACCTTTGCATTGCTCACAGAGCAACTTAAAGCACACAACATAGGAGAGTTGATTACTCTGCCAGGGCCAGGTTTTTAGACTGGATCTTTGATAGGTGGTCTGATATACAAGCCTCGATCCTGTCGCACTGAGCCAGAAAATCCTAGAAATATACAATGATTGTAGTTATTTTTTTTATCAAGACTGTTTTCAATAAAACCTGAATGTGCCTTTTAGAAAAAAAAAACACAAAACTGCAGATAGGCTAACCTGCACTGCTTTCACAAGACCCTTCTTCTTTGTTCTGCAGTCGGCAAAATTTTCTGGGATGGCCTTAAAAGAGAAGATGGTAATATTAGGTCATACAAGTCACAATAATAATAATAGAAAAACACCACATGAATACAAAATAGCAGAACAGATTACCATGGCATCTATCTGCTCCAGGATTTTCATGAACTGCTCAGCTGCTATTTTTACTCTGTGATCTAGTTTACTCAGCGCTTCTGCCTGGAGGTCTTTTGCAAGGAAGCCCTAAAGAAAGAAAGAGCAAAGAAATATTGATGTTGACAATAGACTGAAAGACATGTTATTGACAACAATGATTAGTAAACAAAAGTTACCATGCCGTAACTGACTGCTTACATTCTTTAATCCAGTTAATTCCCCATCTACCGCCTCCAGTTTCTTAGCTGTCTGCTCCACAGACTTTTCAATTTCTTTCAGCTTCTTTAGTTCAGCCTCTTCCTCTGGGCTGTTCTGTTTGTTTGCAGATTACAGTGAGTATCTCCTTATTTACACACCATCAGACACCAGACATGGTGCACGTAAAGTCCTCACCCGCTTTCCAATCATCATGAGTTTGCAGCCCTCTTTTACTCCACAGCTGGAGAGACTCGCTTCCATGTCCTTCAGAGACTTTCCTGCAAAATTTGGTGTTAGAGATTAAACAGAAAATTCAAGTTCACTTCTGAGTTCAGTAATAGCTTACCTTTAAAAATGAGTTTCTGTGAGGCCGGTGGGACACCGGTAGCTTCATTAAGAGCATCTGACAAGTCTTTAACAGTGGGCTCCGTTCCGTCCTCTTGACTTGTTAGTGTGATGCTGTGTTTAGTTGATCCTGAAAAGGAAAATTAAACTAAATTTGAGAAAATATTAGCACCACTACCTAAAAGTGTGATCATTGTTTCATCAGTAAGTTGAGATTTTGAATTGGAAATTATTGTTGTCAATAACAATAAATGACTTTGTTTCGCTTTTGATTATTTTTGATTCATGAGAGATTTTAAGTAACTACAAATTAATAACAATAGTACAAAAAGTTACTATCTAAAAATATTTTTACTTGTTATTTTCATTTTAGGTTTTGCTTAGCAATGAGGGTAAGCTACACTAGTATTTAAAAATACATTCCGTCATTGTGTGCTTGTTTTAAATGCTGGCCTGAGAAAAATGGATAAAGTATAGCAAAACATGAGGTAAAAGACTCAAATCCTTCGAAGCTGCATGGTGTGATCCTTTTACTTTTTAAATAGTACTGCTAGCATAAACATCAGCGACAAAACAAATCACGTCTATGTTGCGCGATTAAGATGGTTTTGTACATCATAACGTGACAAAATGTATTCAAAACATGTCACATTAATAGTGACTTATTTAAAACATACACAACTGTTAAAATAACAATGCAGTTTAGAACAAAAATAAATATAAAACACCGATTTCAATCAACCCCTAGCTGTAATTTATTTAGTCGAAACTAACCAATTTACTGGATCTGTTTTCTTTGATTTTGAATGTTTAAAATGTGATAACCCCATTCAAATATGAACTGTAATGAGATACATCAGCTTAGCATCACCTGGCACCTAACCACGCTAAAAAAACAACTAAAACAATCATTTAATGACAAACTTAACGTTATAATGTAGAAGAGTTTTACCGTATGCGACAGTCACAGTAATTGTTTGCGCTGACATTGTTGCGTTCTAGCTTCCGTCCTCACATACAACGCTAATACAGCTAACTGTTGCTAACTGCGAACATTTCCGGTGAACACCGGAAGCACTTATTTATTTAATTATATGTCTTTATAAAAATATTTCTATATAAAAGTACATACATAGGAAAATTAACTCTTCAAAATACTAATCATAAGGTTTTATTATTGTTAGATATATTTATAAACATAGCGCCAAAAAGTACATGTGCGATCACCCGGGAGATCTGACACGGTTTCTCCAACTGGCTCTGTGGCGCAATGGATAGCGCATTGGACTTCTAGCAAAACTCTAGAGAAGAGATTCAAAGGTTGTGGGTTCGAGTCCCACCAGAGTCGCACTTTTCAGGAAAGTAAAACAAAATTTTTAATTTACCTTTTTAATTTGCTTTTAAGAAATAGCATGTTTTATATTACTACCCCTTTCTTCCGTGAGGGGGTCAAAAATGACCCGCATTCATGTCCTATGGAATTGAATGGGAATCTTTGTCAGGAATTTTTTTTTTTTTGAGAAACGGGGAAGACCCAGGGCACGCTGGAGGGACTATGTTTCCCAGGTGGCATGGAAATGCCTTGAGATTCCCCCAGAGGAGTTGGAACAAGTGGCTGAGGAGAGCGAAGTCTGGGCCTCCTTACTTAGGCTGCTGACCCCACGACCTAGCCCCGGATAAGCGGAAGAAGATGGATGGATGGATGGATAAATAATTGCACACACATACATACACTCACATGCGTGATACACATAGAATACAGACAGTAATGTTAGATAGCTTGATTAGCGAGCTAGTTTCAATGAACGCACTCTTTCGCACCCTGTCCCCATGCCCACACACACATAACGGATGTTGACATTGTCCATTATTGACGTTTCATCATTGTAAAATTGCTGTTGTTGTCATTTTGTTTTAAAAATGTTCCACAAATTGTCACAAATGTTCTATAAATTGTTCTAAAAACATTTTAAATGAAAAATGAAAATATTTCAAAAATGAAATAATTCTTGTGTGAAATAAAACTCAGTAGAACGTATTATACGAAACATTATTTTGAATCAAAATGACAAAAGTAGCATAAAAACACACTGATTGTAACCAAAAAAGTCAAAAAAGACCCAGTCATGGAAGACTGTATAGTCAGTCACTCACGCATCAGAGGGTTAAAGACTGAGAAAAATTATTAAATGTCAAATTTAGATATTGATAAATTGTCAAAACTGAGCAGTCACAAAATATTTGTTTTACCAGCCTTTATTTTTTTCCCTGTGATTTTTATAAGCAGACTGCTCTCAACATTTTTGTTTTTTAACCTTGCAATGAGCTAAAATACTGAGCCTTGCAAAAGACATATACGGAAAAACATGTTTTTATTACATATTTATATAGTTTGAGCTATTTATTTTTATTTTTTGGGGATTTTGTAAAAGTAACTCTGGATCTCTGCAAAATATTAAACAAATTAAAACATTTTGCTAGCTTCTGCAAAAGAAGAAACCTTTGCAGAACATAGTGAATGCTTAAATATTTTTCTCCAAAAGTTTGCTTTGTCATTAGCTTTCCGTTGATTTTGTAATCTCCAACACCAGAATAAAATGTTCCAGGATGTAACAGTATTTCTACAAAAGTGTATCTTTTTTTCCCTTGAGAAGTCCAAATTTTCTTTCCAAAGGTTTTGCAATAGCTTGCACAAACAGAATACATTCATGGGATATAGCTGTAGGTCACAAAATAATTCAAAAGAAGAAGACAGGTTTTGCGGGATATGATCAGTAATCATATGATGATCAGATCAGTGCAAAAGCATATTTATGAATGCTATCTAAACATTGGTTTCAACACTTGTTTTTAATTTTTCATTGTATTTCTATATTGTATTACTTGGTAAATAAGTTGAAGGGTAGTTCAGCAGGAAAACTGTCCCTAATAAAGAAGAGACAAACCCCTACAGAGACAAAAACAATACAATTATTATTAATAAATTACAAACACAACGCTAAGATAAAAGACATCATTTATTTTGCACGTTTCAAGTACCCCTGCAGATATTTTAAACAAGCAGAGCGAGGAAATCAGCTCCACCTTGGAGAACTCAAAACCAAGGTGGTTTTGTAAGGACTTAACTGTAAGGACTTAACCGAGACAAAGCTCATAAATAGACAAATAAATTAATAATAAGTCATGAACAAAACCAAAAAATTGGTGAGGACAACAGGTCGAAAACGATGGTGAATACTGTTTTTAAAGGCCACATGCTAACATGGTAGTAGTAACCATAGTAGTAACAATCCAACACCAGGGCAGCTTCAAAAGAGTAGTGTGTTCATATCCAACAGGTTTGCATGTATAAATGTTACTCTACATAGAAAAGTGTTTTCAGTTGAAGTGCAGTCGTCTTCATGCCATCTTTGTTTACGAGGCAGGAATCTGTGGAAGGCCAAACTCATCCACCAAAACCCCGTCCTGAAAGAGAAACAGAGAGAGTTTTCTATTATTGTATAATTCATTTATTTTACAGAAACTGCCTAAAAGACACATCTTACTAAACTGAGATTTATTTTTAAAAAAAGGGCATAGACCTCAACTATTACATTTATGTCCTTGAGATCCCTTTTTCTCAAATATAATTTCTGAATAAAATAACGTAAACAGACCACTGTGTGGATTTAGGGGAACACCTACTCATATTTCTACTAGAAAAAAATAAAAAATAAAAAGCAAACATCCTTTTCCTTCCATTTTAACATATACTTTGTATTAGTTTAACACATAAAATCCATTGAAGTAACATTGAAATTTGTGGCTGTAATGTGATAAAAAGCAGAAAGGTTCAAGTAATACTTTTACAAAGCAGTGGAAAGGATACTGCACTGCGAGGCTTAAATGTCACACTGGATCCGTTGATAGCGGTGATAACTGGACCGCTACCTTGTTTGTCTTGCTGTCGCTGGGAATTCCTTCTGGGATAGACGGAGCGGCCGACGCTTCGTCCAAATAGGAGGTGTCATCATCCAGCAGCAGCTCATCCCCCAGGGCATCCAGCTCTGAAACAGTTTCAAATCCACGCTTATTTTGGAAAACTAAGAAAGCCGTGATTATCATTTCCAGTCAAATTTACAATTCATTTCATCAGTTCATTTTCAGCACAGCCCATCCTGCTTAACGTGGCTCATTTCTTTTGCTGTCGGTGAGGCCGGCAGACATGACTGATTTGCAGGATATTATTTTCTCTCATCGCTTGTACCATGTAATTAGAAGTCTGCTGTTGATGCTTTCGCTCTCATTAACTGTGATCAGTCATTGTGAAATACCCATTCGCCCAAAATACCTGCTTCAAGATCCTCCTCGTCGATGTCTGGAGTGCAGTAGCTGCGGCTCAGGGACTCCTGCACCTCACCGGCTTCCTCCATCATGTCTTCCAGCTGGTCTTGTAAATCCTGCGAGTCCAAAGAAACAAATTTCACATGAAACAAACAATAAGTTAAAGTTATATGAGAAACAGAAGCTATTTCCAATTAGCTCTATCCCTGTTTTTAATGCAACACCTCGTCCATTAAAATTTCACCTGCTCTTCAAGTTTTACTTAGCTTTCTGTGCATCCCTGCGTGCTGCTGAAATTCTTAATTACACTTAACATACCTTTGTGTTTTTAAGTAAAAACCACTGCAAGAAAAGTCTGACCCATCTCAAGAAGTACTGCGAATAATTTCAAACCATTTTAAGAAAAAATGACAGTCATAAAATTGTAAAAATAATTTCCACTTTGACCGCTGGTCCCATCTTTTTAAAGTGCTGAGGTCTCCAGCTGTGTGTTTCCCATCTGTTTTCTGATAACCTGTTTCAAGCAGGATCTCTTCTGCCAGCTGGGTTTTCTGTTTGCTAGCCCTCTGTTGCTTTCTTAAAAAGTATACAGCCCTTTGGAGAAAAAACCAGGACAGAAAGACACAGACTTATGGTGAAGATGTGAACACAAGCTTGTGTTATGCTTATGAGCAGAATGGTAAAATCATATACTGGCAAAACAAGGGTGTACAAAGTATTTTCATTTGTCATAAAAACACTGTTTTCCCATAACGTGATCAAATTAAACAGTAAATATTTCAAACATTTTGAATCAGAGGTTAAGCTACAGCAATGAAATCTTCATTCCTTTACAATTTTTTGACCCACAATTTAGTGAGGTAAAGTAAAAATGACATTCCTCTTGTTCATTAAATGCTGTTTAACCATGCCAGCCTGCTAGTTTTTTATTATTGTTTCCTAAAAATCCTAAAATATTTGCTGGTGTATCAAAGAAAATAATGTTCCTTGTGCTAGTTGGCAGTCTTTTGTAACAGAATCAATCAAAGGACAGGAGAAGAAGAGTGTGTCCCAAACATACATCGATCTGATCAAGCTTGACGTCCTTGTAAGCTTTTTTCATTTCCTTTGCACCGATCTTCATCGCCTCCACCTGGGGAGAGAAAACAGGCAGAAGAATGTATATTTAGTCGCCGCCACTATAATCGGACTTGTTGAGAAGAAGACGGGTCAAGACAAATCTGTGTCCTGTGATCTTTGGACTGTAGAACAAAACAGGATTAGATGACTGGAGGTTTAGCTGCAGGGTCTACTCTGGTGTTTTAATGTCACAAAGATGGCTCTCTGTCAAGACCCTGTCATTTCTGATGTCTTCATATGTTTGTAATGTGAGCCATTTCTTTAATATTTTATCATTCACTGAACTCACCTCCAAATGTTTCTATAATTGTTAATCTAGCCTAAATTGTTTTAAATACAATGGGAATTTAAAGTAATTTGGTGAGCAATTTCCAAAGGATTGCTGATAAAAAAAAGATTAAAAACTAACATTTGTAAAATCAAAAGAAAATTAAACCCATATGTTTAGATCCTGCAGGGTGGATGATAACCAAAATAGCAATTACACAAGCACTGCTGGTTACCAATGCGTTGTGTTTATTGTCAGTTGGGCTGAATGTATTAAACTTAATAATCTAAAAGTAATTTACATGCATTAAAAAAACAAAATGATTATATTATTACACTCTAATATTTAAATTTTCCCATTGACACAATAGGCATACTGTTTGTTTGAGCTCCTTTCTTCATTTAAGCCTCAGTCTAGTCTAGCCTGTAGCATGTAAATTATATGTATTAAATGAGGGTTCAAAACGTGTGTGATTGGCCATTTTGCTTTAGCACTCACATTTCATGAATAACTATGCTTGTATTCAGCATAACACCAAATAGATGATATGACTGAAATATCTGACAAGGCAAATGACATGCAGATAATTTTCAACAACAACTTCTTGTTTTGCTTCTATTCTTCGGTTCATTTGTTGATTTCATGATTGTAAAATCTCCAGAATAGTCTGGTGTTTTTCAGTCTTTACAATAATTTTCACATTGGAACAAAGGCCATACTGGCTGCTGCAACTCCCTGTCTGTCTGTGTCATGTTGCTTGCTTTACATGTTGTGCTCAAAGTGAGAGCTGAGCAGAAAGCAGATGAAAATTTTACAACGTCCAAAACAAGAGCACAAAGTTTATGGCGCAGGACAACAATATTTGTTTTCCTTTTTCTTTTTAAAGATTTGTTCGACTATCTGTTTGTCAATTAAACCAGAGATAGGATCTTTTATGTCATTGGTAACAGTTTGGTAACAAAAAACAAGGCCTTAATTTTTATTTTTATTTTACCTCTAATGTAATATCAGATCTGGACCTCCCTAATCCTGATAGATTTCTTATTCACAATTTTAGTCTCTTACTGTAGTTTTTGTGTCCTTCAGAGTCTGGATTGTGTAGTTAGCTTGCTCCATATTGAATGACTGCTGGGCCAGCTGCTCCCTTTGACCTTCATACCTGAGAGAAAAAAACGGTACAAAAGTTTCAGACATCTCATCCATCCACTGAGCATGTTTTGACATTTAAATAAACTTGCACTGTCACCATCCTACTCGTCAAGTTCTACATCCCGCAAACAGTCGCAATTTGTTTTCTTAAGGACTTTTTAACCATTTCATCTGTCACATTCAGAGATAAGCAAAAGCGGCTTCTCAAATGCTGTCCCCTCATCCTGAAACTCCCTACAGCGACACTTTGAAAATGTTAAATTTTAACAGCCATTTAAAGACGAGTTTCAATGGACGTCTGTTGTTGCTTTTGCTACTCATCTTCTCACTGGTGTTATATAAGTTGGCGTGTAGATTTATTAAAAAGTCCCTCTTCAAAATGAGGTTGGGAATCTCAGTGAGGCTAACCTGCATAAGTATAGGTGACATTTTTAAAGCCAGAGCAACATGTCTTAAGGAACAATATTATAATACTTTTATATTCCTATTTGGAGTTTAAAAACATTTGTTTGGAATATAATAAAATAAAACAATCCTTTAATTGCCCTCCGATGAGGAAAATTGTAGTGTATTAGCACTTGAATAAAAAGTAAATGTAGACCCTGTAAATACAAGTGAATATATGCATCTGTAGAAATTGTGTTTTTCTTTGATACAAATATGTAATATGTACAAGAATATGGAGATCTGACAGCAGGAGTGTGAACAGTTTATTTGGTGGTTTGGGGGGATTACTGGTGAAGCAGTCTGATTTAAAATTGATCATTGTTCAAGATTACAAAAAACACAAATTATAAACTAATTTAAGCTGAAATGACTGAATTCTGAAGGTTACAATGATGAGAAGCTAGCCAATCCTAAATGCCCTCTGATGCCACAAAACTCCATCCAAGAGTTCCTGAGTGTTACTACCTACCAGGACCTTTTTCTGAAGTAAACTGGCTTAGTAACTTGGTTTTAACCAGATAGTTTAACCTGGAAATAGTGGGTGGAAAACAAATGTCTCCTGTTGTCAAAACCCACGTTTAAGCAGCCGCTATTTCTTGTTCTTAACTCACTTTCATCTGTCATTTGTTTTCATCTCGCAAATAATTATTACAAGAGTTTATTTTGACCATACTATGATGCCCAGGTACCACATTTTGAGAACCTTAAATGTAGTCAATGAAGTTGTTGCAAATATTCATTTGCATCAGAGAAGTAGATCCAATGTCAGTCTGAGTATACTCACATTCTCTTCTGCTTTAGGACTCTCATGGCCTTCTGCTTCACCATATTCTGCATTCAGGATTAAATACAAACATCAACACTCGACATGTTTTCCTTTATTCAGAAGAACAATTTCAGCAAATCGTTTCCATACCTTTGAGGGCCCATCTCTCATCTTTTTCAGCTGATCTTTGTACTTCAGCAGCTCGGCATCGAGCCTGCCCACTTTCTTTTCAATGGACTCTGACCTGGCATCCACCTAAAAGAGGATGGGATCAGTTGAAGGTAATGATTTCCAGCATCCTGTGTTTAAAATGACCTGCATTTGTGAATGTGCTTGCATTAGAGGTAACAGTGAGGTAAAGGCTTTTCAAATAATTGAGGCTAGCAAACACATTCATTGTTCCATATCTAACGCAGCAGGTTCGGGTGTAAAAGAGCAGATGCTTTGTTTGTGCTTTATGTCAGCGGGGATAATTAACAGTAAGCTGTGAGGTAATTAGCACAGTATTGACAGCATTTCTGTGGCCGTGTTAGCTAAGTAACGCCGTCGTTGGTCACATAAAGCAGCCATAAACAACAATACCTCTGATGTTGACAATACTCACAGTGCTGATGCAGTCCGACAGGTTCGGAGGAGGCGCTTTGGGCTTCCCGCGTCCGAATATTCTGTTCATTTTTCAAAGTCTTTAATTACCTTGAGGTTTTTAGTTTCCTTTAAAATAAATGATAAGCATCAAACGGAAACGATTCATGCATTGGAGCCGACCGGAAATAACGGTGCAAACGCAAAATCGACATGATTGGTTAGTGCGGAGATCGTGACCAATAAGAGACTGGACTACATGTTGCCGCCCAGCGGTGAGCTGAGGTACTGCAGATTTCAAAGAAACCCTTTTGTCCCAACAGACATCATCCATCATCAGTCTTTGTTAGTTCTCCTCTGCAGAGGGGGCAGGCATATAATGGAGACTTTAATCAAGATTGATCTATCCATCTATCAATCACATTCTTTAATATCATTGTGAATTATTATTTGTAAATATGTGTATAAATAGTAACTATTACAGATTTTTCTGTCGCTTTGATACGTTTCTCACATCACTTTTAGACATTTGCGCAACAGCTAGTGCGTTTTTCAAAACAACTAGTACAAACTGCAAAACATGGTTGATACTCACAACCATGTTGTCCACTTTGCAGAAGTGAGTCAAAATGGAAAGTTTATTTATCAAGAACCAAATGCTATGAATGAAAATGTTATCAAAATCTAAGTCCCAACAACGTATTTATGAACAAGATAGTCAAATGGCTTAGTCTTGTTTTATGACAATTGTCACAAAATAAGAATTCTGATGCAGTTGCAGGTTTTTTTTTCAATTTTTTTATTGCTTTCATGCAGGCGTCAACTCAAGCTTCACATTTTCAAGACTACCACACAGGCCTAAACAGCAGCACTCGTGGAGACACATTTTGTTTGCAAAAGGCTTTAACCGTGCCAAAAATAATTCAAATGTGACACAAAATCAAATCTTGCCTTCAAACACTTGCAACCAAATCTATGAGCTTTTCCAGTCATCTCATAATGGACAAAATACAGCACTAGTTCAACATGTTTGCAATGTATAAATCAAGTAATGAAATAAAGAATATTGGTTTTATAGTTAATGACCAAACTGCATTCAGAAATATATTTGCTTTTGACTGACATGGCAAAAGCAAATGTTAATGTTATAAGATCAAGTTCGTAACATGCAAACTGCTCTCTTGATTTAAAAGGACATTTGTGAGGCATTTCGAAACAAAAAATAACACCAATCACCCATAAATCTTATTTATTGCTCTTTTGGAGCACAAAACATCCTTCTAAGCAAAACATTCACAATTTATGTTTTAATCAGTGACCCAACATGCACCTCATGTGGAACAATTTTCTCTTTGAAAAGTGAGGCTTGTCGGATTCTTAACACGAACAAGAATCTATTACACAACCCGCTACATGTAAGAGCTAATTCACATGCAACTTGACAGACATACACTGAGAAAAGAAAAAAAATGCTGTAATCTTTTGTGATTGGAGCTGACAGTTTCATCAATTCACCCAAGGACAGATTGATTTCATTTCTTCGTTTCTGACTCTGTATAATGATTGCACCAATAGGACTGTAAGCTGCTCCAAGAAACATGGATTTGAGAAATTGTTGAGGTGAAAGAAAAACTCTGCAGGGGTCCAGCTCTTAGCCCCCAGCTTTGCTTCCGAGTGGTGGTGTCTACCACTCAGCTGCAGTAATCCCAAAGATCTCAAAGGTTTCCAAAGTGTTCATTTCAGAGTGAATTTCTTCTTCCCTTGAGAAAATATTTGACAAGTGCTATTTAAAAAGCATAAAGAGTTTTAGCGCTTATTCAGTTGTTTCAGATCTACATTATGTAATGATCTGCTCCCTTTTGAGTACAGCCACTTAGTCAACTAACTATTTTTAAAAAAATATTTCTTTGTGAACAAAACCCTCAAAGAATGACCCAATCAATGAAATATACTCTCTATCATGGAAAAAGTTTTTGACAAGCCTGGAGTCCTGGCTCATTTAGCTGCATCACTCATGTTTTTGTATCACAACCTTGATGGAAAAGGAAATGTCAACTGTCTCAATCAGTTTAAAAGCTTCACAGTTACCCTCGCAGATGGAAACACAAGAAACAAGGTGATGACAGTATACAACAGGGGATAACCAGGACTCTTCATATGAGGTATATTTCTGTGAAATGACACTTTATCAATATAATGCAAGGAACGTCAGTTGCCCTAAAGCATATCAATAACATTTGGGATAAGGGAGACGTGGAGGTTTTTAATTATCCAAACAGGTGGCTTAGAACAACAACTTGCAGTTAACAGCTTGAACACAGTGAGAGAACAAACTCTGAGAGTCAGAGCAAGATTTAACAATTTTACACAATGTCAATTTTTATTTGCTTTCAGGATATTTTCTCTTACGTAAAATAAACAACAATTAAGATTTAAGATTTGGCACAGAAAGGGATAACTAAACAGGAAAACAAAAGAATAGGTTTGTAGATTTACTTTGGTAGTGGTATTATTTTATGTTGTTTTTTTTTAGATTGTATGACTTTCTGTTGAATCATCACACCAGGGTAAGCGCATAAATATGATAAAGAGGGGAATTTTTTTCTGGAGCTTCAGCTCCTGGTAGGGTTTCTCCAGGGCAAATTGGCCTTTGAATGAGAGGTCAGGTGATCCTAATGATCAAGCTTTTGCCTCTGGAGCTAGAGGAAGCACCCTCTATTTGTGCCCACTACCATAAGAGAGGAACATCAGGATCCAATTCCATGCAAGCTGGGTAACAGGTGAGGGCCAGGCCTTTGACAAGCTACTTCCACTTGACGTAATCTGGCTTTAGGAATGTGCAATGTCACTATTCTTTCAGGTAAGTTGGTCTCACCTCTACGTACATCTTGGGCTCTTGATCCAAGCTCCTGCAGGTACTGGACTCTCTCCTTCCCAGGAGTTGTCCAGTTACTGCCTGAGGTGTCAGGCAGGAGTGGAGATACTCACAAACCCCTGACTGTGCGCCTTGATTTTAGAGTTTTCTATAATCAGCAACAGACTTTGCGACTTCAGGACAGATTTATTTATAGGCCTCTGGCACCAGTCACTCCTTAAAGAATTTTCCTGTTGCCTGACAGCAACATGTCAGGTTCCATGTTTCCACTTGTTGATTTTTCATGTTGCTTCCCATTTGCTGTCATTATTTCTTTCAATTTTAAGTTAAATTTAAATTTTTTTTGCAACAATTAAGACTGCTTACCTGCTCCCTGCATTTCCAACAAAATCTACACACCACACACTGTCATGCTCAACTTATGCTTTGCTCTTCATTCACAACTATCTACATAAATCTGTGTCATATAGACAGAATTGAAAGAAAACAGAACAAAGACATAATGTCTTTGATCACTTTAAAACCTTGCAACCATTAAAAGCAATTCCAATTAGAAATAATTTATTTGAATTATGACATGTTTGAACTAATTTAAATTATAATTTCTTCTTGCCCTTTAATTGTGACATGACTTGGTGCGACTCACTCAGATCTTCCTGTTGTGATTGCTTTCAAAGATGGATTGAAATTTCAGTGGCTTACAAAAAACTGAAAAAATGTGGGTGGCTTTTTGGCAATAATGACTCAATCGTGAAAAAAAAACTGTCTTAAACTAATTTCTCTGTACACTTTTTATGTGTAGCACAGGTGTCACGCCTTCAGAATAACTTCTTCTCGCGTCTTTGATTTAACGTAACCTTGATTTGTCAGATTGGGACAGTTTTTATTCTCTTTTCAAATTCCTCTGCAAGGCCACAGCACAAAGTCCCTTACAATTAATGAAACAAGCCTTGGACCGCCACCGTCTTTCAGTCAGCATTCTCACCATGGAAACGCTGCCATTGTATGTGAGCTGAATTGAGTAATGCAAAAAAGAAAAAAAAAAAAGCAGTCATGGTAAGGTGAGAAATAATTTCATGGGTGATTTGTGTCTTTTTGGAACCCATATGGATGTGAATAACAACTGCATTTTTGTTTTTTTAACAGCCACACTGCCAAAAAGAAAGGAAAAAAACTAATTTCCAACTTTTTTACTTATTTATTCTGACTTAATACTGCATTTACAAAGCGTCATTTGACACCCAAAGCTAATATACATTGAAATATCAGATGCGACACGAGGGGCACTTTTTGCATGCTTGACTCCCAGAGCTGAGCTCAAATTAAAAGATTTTTGTTCATGACTAAAGTTTTAAAATGTCAAGGAAACATAATATGAGAGACAACACTGACTAAAATAGTTGGGATATCAACTGTAAGACTGATAGTTTGACAAGATACTATCATAAATATGAGTAAAAATAAAATTAATAGAAGAATGAAGGCACAAAAACAAGGCACAATAACAACTTCCTAATAGCACTACTTCAGTAATATAACTTTGAAGCTAATCTTTAGAACATACACAATTCAATTCAGTCAGACTGACCACTATTTTACTGTATTCAAGAAAAAAGCAAGGCAGTAAAGTCTCAGGAAGATTTTTTTGCAATAAAAAAGCAGGATGCATATTTCAGCTAATATAAGCCAAGCTTTGTGACATTAAATATATTTTATGTACACAATCTAAAAAGTACTGTGCTTGTGTAAATTCAGAGGTTGGTGGTTATTAAAGTTTCCTTCTAGAACACTGCCCATGTGTGTGGTTAAAACGAAGTCTGCATATTGATATTTAAATTATCCCTCCAGTATCACATAATAGGATTCATCACACATTCACAAGTGCACAAATACCAAGCTATAAAGATGAAGTGCTAAGCAGAAATTTACACCCAGCAAGATAGTTTTGTGCTCATTAGACACGTGCGGATGTATTTTATTTTACATATATGCTATCTTCATATTGGTTTTAGCCTTGAAGTTCTCTCAGCGTTAAGGAGATACTGAATATTTCACAAAGGTGTATCGTCAAAAAGGAGTTGGCAAATATATTGTACTCCAAATCACAAAAACACCAATTAAGAACTATTGATAATAAGCTGAAAAAATGCTTACAATTAATGCCTTTCCTAAAATAATCAGGGAATATATTTTTACTCTCTGTCTGAAATTGCAGTAATTGTGTATTAAAGCAACGTAGTAATAATTTCCCTACCAGAGTTCAAATACTACGGTCCCTTGTTGCTAGTTTGATTGGATTTTTTAACGCAAATTAATAGACTGTAATTTTCAGACATGTTGGATTTGCAGGTTGAGGTTGCTTCCAAAAGTTCAAATTCTGACTTCATGGGAGGATCATAATATTGAATTTTGATATAAATCGAATGCATACCTAGCCTGTTGGAAATAAAACAAAACAAAAAAAAAAACATGCAGAGATGTTGCTTTCATAAATGAGATGAAGTGGGGTCAAATCACTCTTGGTTTTGGTCTTTTCATGGGATTTATTAATCAATACTGATACTACTTCTCAGATTGTGGTAGTGATTTGAGTCAAACACAGATCAATGGAGTCCTCCCAGCTCTGGTACGGCCTGGAGGACATGTTCATGGCTAGTCATACGGGCCTGGCTTGTCTCCCGTCACCCCTCCCTTCGGTGGCGCAGGTGTGATCCCGAAGCGTGCTCCTCACTCTGCTCACCCCGTGACAGTCACCATGACCCCGCCCTCCAGGGCAGCAGAAGTCTCTGAAGCACCTCTTAAAGTTCTCATCCAGGAATGCATAAAGGATGGGGTTGAGGCTGCTGTTGGTGTAGCCCAGCGCCACGCAGAAGAAGTAGGCAGCCATAACAGCGGTGGTCTCGGGCACGTTGGCTGACAACGCTTTGACCAGGATGAAGATGTGGATGGGGGTCCAGCACACCACAAATACCGCAACCACCACCAGAACCAGACGGGTGATCCGTCGAAGGTTGCGGTCTTTCTCGCGCGAGCCAGACAGGAGGCGCACGCTCTTCAGCCGCAGCACCATCAGGGTGTAGCAGACAGTGATGATGATGAGGGGCGCCACAAAGGCAAAGATGAAAACACATATCTTCATCAGGGTGTCCCAATAGGTGTAGGGATCAGGGAACTGTAAAGCACATTCTGTGGTTCCTGTTAGTTATGGAAAAGTTGCAGAACAATTAGAAGAGAACATGTAGGGAGTCAGTTACAAATACACAAAATCAGGCAGAGTATTCTGCTTTAAGAGATTTCAAATCTTGGTCTTCTACAAAAAAAAAAAAAAAAAAAAAATCAGCGGTCAACAATTTTAAATATGTTCTAAAAGTTTTATAATTTTGAACTTCTTATCTTTTGATACATAGGCCTTGTGCTTGTAGATTCCCTACATCAGGGGTGCCCAAAGTCGGTCCTCGAGGGCCAGCATCCTGCATGTTTTAGTTCTCTCCCTGGTGGTAGTAACAATCTTTTCAGCATGTCAATGTTCTTCTTAGGCCTTCTAATGAGCCGTCATTGGATGGCCCTTGAGGACAGACGTTGGGCACCACTGCCCTATATTAATGTATAGTTTAGCTTACATCCTGCTAACGTCTTGTCTGGAACCACAGACCGAAAGTACATGGTACCTCAATGGTATCCGTGCCCTGCAAAAGTTTGAACCTTTCACATTTTGTCATAATACAACCACAAACTTTTGTGTATTTTATTATTATTTAAAGTATGCAGTAGAACATATTGTGAAGTGGAAAGATATTTATGCCTAATTTTTGTGATTCACTTTCACAAATGAAACATGGAAAAGTGTGGGGTGCATCTCTTAAAAATCTCCTGAGTCTTTATGGTCATAATGTGGCAGAATGTGAACAGATTCAGGGGGTGTGCATTCTTTTGAAAAACTCTTAAAGTGCAGATGTAAAATCATTTATCACTTAGCACTGCAAAGTTTTGAGGTCAGATTGAAATTATGAGTCAGTGATCTAATAGCTTTCTGTAAAATAAATGTCATAATTTTCCTGTCAAGTCTGGAAGCCTTTGTAGACTTTTATAAAATTAAAGAACATCTTTTTCAAGAAATTGAAGCAGTCGGCTAGACTAATTAGGGTCAAATATTCTTGAGAGAAGTTATATTTTAGATTGGCTTTTGGAATACGAAGGAAGACTATAGAGAATAGAGCTGAAGCTGATGTACCGTTGTTGGTGTTGGTGTTGCCAAGGACCATGGCAGGAATCCCAGCAGCCGAGGACAGAACCCAGATGATCACATTGATGATCTTTGCCTTCACTGGCGTACGGAAATCCAGAGCCTTGACCGGGTGACACACAGCAATGTAGCGATCCACGCTCATCATCGTCAGGGTGAAGATACTGGTGAACATGTTGTAGTAGTCGATGGAGATGAAGACTTTGCATGCCACCTCGCCAAACGGCCAGGAACTGAGCAGGTAGTCAGTGCTCTGGAAGGGCATAGTGGTGGTAACCAGGGCGTCGGCCACCGCCAGGTTGAAGATGTAGATGTTGGTGGCTGTTTTCATCTTGGTGTATCTGCAGGGGGTGAAGATGCAAACACGGGGTACAAAGGCAGTTATGGTGTAGCTGACTTACACTGCACACTGTAAAAAGCTAAAAATAATTAAAGAGTTTAATACAATTTGGTGTTTTCCCTGTTATGATGATGGATGCTGTATTATTTTAGGCCTTCAAATTGTTCATTTGAGTTGTTCTTTCTTCAGGGTGGAATAGTTGTGCAAAATATTTATTCAGTCTTTAGGTATGACTTTGACTCATTAGAAAAAAAACAAAATATTTTTATTATAAAAATTGATTTGATTGATTTACTTAATTATTTGGGAAAGTTCCAGCAGGCATTTCAACATTGCACAACTTTTTCACTCTGTTCTTGCCTTTGTAGAACTCGTTTGTACACATTCCTATTAAACATAATTAATTTCTCAGGTACAGCCTGTATTTGGTGCTTTTTTGATGCGATATTCTGATTCTTGAGAAAATATTGTGGTAAGTAAGATACACCTTGGATTTCTTTTAATGTAAAAAACAATCAGTGTAATAAAGGGATGGGATCGTAATTTTAGATTAAATTGTTCAGCTCTCCTGCAGAAATTCTGACGCAAAGTAAAACTTGTGGACACTTAATTAAAAATATAATAAAGATCGGTCCTTTCATCCCTCTTTTTCTGATATCTGAATCAGTATTCAAAGCTTTGCATTGGGCTTCTCAGGACTTCCCGTGTAATTGAACAGATGACATTTACTAATGAAAAATAAGCTGTGCAGCTTCTACAAACCTTACAGCTTGGAAGGTAGTTCAAAGATTAACAGAATAAAAAGGAAAACACATGCTACTGTTTCAATAGGGTCGAAATCCACAATCCCACTAAGGAGACAAACAGAGACAAATAGAGAAAAATCCAATATATATGTAAATAAAGAAAAAAAGCAATTATTTTTGCTACGTGATGTACTAGTTGAAATTACTTAAACAGAAGGCATTCATGACTGCCGCTGAAAAGATACTCATCAGTCTCACAATAACGCGCCGCCTCTGTGCGCGCATGTTGGCTACGTGGGGCGCCTGACACTTACTGACATGTCACAGAAACCGCACACACACACACGCATACCAAGCATCCAAACTCACCTGATGATGACATACATCACCAAACAGTTGCCCACCAAGCCCACCACAAACACCACCGAGTAAACGGCGACTATGATGGGGATGATGGGTGACATCGGCTCAGGTTCCGCGTCCCAGGTGCCGTTCGGGGTGTCGTTGAAGATGTCCGACAAGCCGGGCTGCCAGGTGAAGTTCGGGACGCACTGCCCCGGCTGGCCCAAGGGACAGCGGTCCTCTTTGAAAATGTGCACCACGCCGCTCTCCATGGTGCTGAACGCTGGCTCTCCTTCTTCTGCTGTTGCTGGGCGCAAACTCACCACCGGAAAACAAGTGAATCGCCTAATTAGGGCGGAAGAAGGTAGCATTTTCAGTTTAAACAAGTCTCAGTTTGTTGTGAGGAAAAACTACGCGCAAAAGCTCCGCGCTCAAGGACATCTTCACACAGGAGTAAAACCACCTTACCTCTTTTTAGTCCTTTCCTTCCCCTCAAAAAAAAAAAAGCTCCTTCGAAAGAAACCAAGGCTGATTAGGACTCTTTGAGGACTCTCGACCAGAAAATCGGTTGTAGAAAAATATGAGCAGAAACAGCAGGTTTCTGTGCAGAGTGTGCAGGAAGAGGACAATTCACAGGCTGTGCCACCGCTGCGCGCCCGAAGGTGCGCACTGGAAGCCCGCACTGCTCATTCAGTGACATCAGAGCCTGAGCCAACACATATGACAGCCAGCAGATAGATAGGTTCAGACCATATGTAGTCAACTTCTGTCAGACTTTACTTAGATTTGAGTGAGTTTTGCATTACTAATGAATCCGCACACAGGCGATAGCATATAGATTGTGACCTTTGCAAACTGTGCTGTCCAAATCCTCAAAAATTTTCAAACTTTTATTTTTTGCATTGTGCAAATTAAAGTTGCCAAAATGTCCAGCAGAACATATTTTCTAAAATTTCATACCCTTTTTTACCATAGAAATGTTAAAAATCAAAGTATTAATGGCATGAACAGTATCATGACATGGGAATGCTGCCCCTCAGCAAATACCAGTCAGATAAGAGCAAAACGCTATTTTTTGGCTTGTAGCAAGAAATTAACTCTGCACATCACCCTGGATGTATTATTTCCTTGGTGAACCATGGTAGTGTTGGCATCATGCAATGGATTTTTTAATCTACCAGAGAAGAGGAAGTTCTGTAGATGAATTTTACTCAATAAAAGGCAGTTTTAGGAGAAAACTTGTTAGAAGCTGCAAAAGATGTTTGTTTTGGATCTGTAATCTACTTAGAAAATGACCCTAAAAATACAGCCAAAGCTACAACTGAAGGGATTGGATCAGAGCACATTCATGGTCTGATCAAAAACCAGACAAAATGCAATTTAAAATCAGCAGCAATACTTGAAAAAAGGTGCTCACAAATTTGACAAACCCAGTCTAATTGAGCTTGTGCAGAGAAAAAAAGAAACACAGACATTCTCCAAATCACTTGCTGCTGTAATTACACAGAAAGGTTAAAAAAAGCATCAATTTAGGGGATTGAATACAGATGCACAACTCATTTTCCATGCATCACTTTGTGTTGCTCTATCAAGCAAATTCCCACTGTTTTTGATTACAATATGAGTAAATGTGTAAAAAGTATGTTGTGTGAATACTTTGGCCAAGACATTGCATGACCTCAGTGTAAAACAAGCACCTAATTTAAAAGGTGTTATTGTAGTTTTCATCAACAGGGTAAGGATTTCATAAAGTATTACGAACAAGATTATACACAAAAACAAGGAGGAATTTGGAACGGCTTCAAAGAAAAAAATTAAAAAAAAGACTTAATTACCTCCTTAGCACCTTCTGACTCATTTTTTTTATCAGCGCTATTTTTGCTCTGAACAAAGTCGACTCCCAATTTCACCAAAGATTCTTAGCTGTGTGGTCTTGTTGCACACAACCTCTTTCATGTGCATCATTGTCCCTGTTTTATCAGTTCCATTTTTCTCTCCACCGTGACACCACCCTCACAACAACGTCACAGCTCTGAAGGTTCAACATGAAAAGACACCGAGGATCTAAATGAAGAAAGCTCCTCTTGACTTAAATCACTCGAGCAGCTCCTCTACTCCTTCCTGCAGGAGATATGAGACAGGTTTCGACCAGCGCGTCATTAAGCAAGTGCTGTTTCCCTTCCCTTTCTTTCATGCACTAACAGTAGTTGCTTAGAGACCCATCACAGCCAGGTGTTTGCTTGAGTGACAAAGGCTTTTCGTCATTGTGTTCCCACATTGTCAAGACCGTCCTCGCTTGACTTTGTGAGGCGGCCCCTGTCTGTCAGTACAAATATATGATAAAAAAAACTAAAAAAAAAGAAAAAAACTATCTCGGAGGTCCAACTTGAACCTTGAACTGAGAGCGAGTGAATCACCTCCTCTGTTGTGCGAGGGACTCAGTGAAACAGTTGCAGTGTTTACCTTTAATCTTAATATTGCAGTGCCAAAGGTCTGTTTATTCACAGATACAATCAGGTCTGCCTCTTCTGGCACTCGAAGCAAGGCTTTTTTTTTATTTCAAAGGGAGGATGGCAAATGGCTTTTTTGTTGCCTGCGGAAAAGAGGTCAAGGGTAGCGATGCTTTTTTACAGCGCTTTTTTCTCTTTACGCATAAAACTTTGGGTACTGTCCATTCAATTTGGCTAAACACAAGGAAGTAAGATCCTGGTTATTCAGATACAGTCAATACATGAGGTATATCAAGAAATGTAATTTAATTTCAACCTTTATAATGCATTTTCTCTAATTGATTTAGGGTCAAAATCAATTCAATTCAGTTCAGCTCATTTATATAAAGCACCAATCCACAAAAAAAATGGTCTCAAAACATTTTACTAACAAGCAATTTCAATCCTAGTTATCAAATAGTGAATTACGTTCAGTTCATTATTCAAATTAGTTTAACAGACTGCATTGAGTCATTAACTTGCAGAATTCACTCCTCCTGGAACAGCATGTGGTGACAGTAGACGATCGCCTGCGTTGTGTTGTTGACTTTACATCGATCCCTCATGCCGACGTAGCAACAGTGGAGAGGAAGAAACTTCTGGCTGAACCAGAACCTGGCTCAGTACTGGCGGCAATCTTTTCTGTCTGACCTTAACCTTGTTTAGATGGTAGGAAGCTAACACCTAGTTTAAATTTGTACTCCCCGTTTCTTTAGTTTGCAAATTATTGAAGCTGTAGGTTATAAAATCAGCCCACACTAGAAAAAGAAGGTTTAACAGTATCATTAAACTCTCCAAATTGGAATGACTTTCATGACCATGAGTGGATGGAAATTTCTAACTGCATTCCATAATTGATTTTACATTATTTTTATAACAAGACACTCATTTTACGTGTATTTCAGCAGCCATTAACTGTTTAAATGCATTATTTTCTCCATTGATCCTTTCCTGCTTCCAGGATAAATACATTTCTGTAATAAGATTTTATAAATCACAAAGCCATACAGATTTATCAAATGCTTTTGATTGTTTTGTAAAATTGTCCCGACATCTAAACTGAACAATGCTTATTACTTTAAGAAAATTAAAGTAAAGTCGTTGGCTTTGTTGCAATAACTAAGTATAGCAAAATAACCAACTTGTGTTTTCCCATGTCAAAAAAAAAAGCGAGGAAAATTGCTGCAGAAAGCTTGGCTTGGTATTGATGTTGCCAAAAATAACCATAATAAGTTGAGTGGTAATTTTATTGATTCTGACGTTGTTGATCTAAGAGCAGATGAATGCTGGAAATGAGAGTAATGAGAGGAAAATGAGTGAAAAGTGGTGAATCCACACACTTTCAGAGCTACTGATCTCTGTACAGCTGGAGGACAGCAAAAGCAGTGAAAACTTTTAAATTACCCTTGACAGGACATCTATTAATAATATTCTCTACAGTTCTGGTTTTCATATAAGTGGCAATAGGGAGGCCATTGTTGAATGGTAAATGGACTGAATTTACATAGCAGGTTTCTACTTATATGGACCTCTCACACTATAGGCACATTCACCTCAGTGCACTCAGAAATGTGCGTCCACTTATACACTTAGCAGCATCATAATGTGAAAACGCTTTTCTTCAGCAATTCATTAAATTTTCTTTCTATTTTTCCAGTTCACAACAAATATCATCTGAGGAATATAAACAGGTCCAACTTTTTTTAGAGCGTTGTATAGAAATACACAATAAATTAATCAAAACAATTCAGTCAAGTAGACACATTCAACTCCAAGTACACACTGTTTGATCCAGTTATAAGACAAGGTCAAACGTTGGCAGGTATTATGAATAACTGACTTTTTTGAGTTTTATTTAATGTTATATTATTCCATCATCAGACACATTCCTGGAATGTTGCTTTGACTTATTCATGAATGTCTGAGCCATTTGGGGGTGACTAATCGTTTGTTCATACAATGTGCCGCCCATTTAGCCCAAGCTCCGTCTTGGAGCTTCAGTGTTCACCTGAGCTCCCGCCCCTCACCGGACTGGCAGCAGCACCAATTAGCAAACACCTGGTGGAACTAAGCATCTACTGAGCTTACAAACGGCAATGTTCCTATAAGAACGATTATAAACTGCAAAAATGGACGGCATGGAGAAGTAATGTTGTCGTGATGGACTGAAGGGGAAAATGGTCATAAGTTCTTAAAAAGACAGAGGCCACATTCAAGGGATCAGATGTGGCTATGATGTAAGTCAAATGTCTTTTAAGTTGTTTTAGATATATACATCATTTTTATTACAACTGAAGGTAACATAGTTCCTTGATTGTGCTATGAAAAGACACTATGTGCCTGGATAATATGTTGTACTCCTCCTTTAAAGAACTCCAGCTGATTCCATCGAGTCACTGACATTTTAGCAAGTCCTCCTTCTAAGCAAGCATGTGGCGATAGTGGATAGGGAAACAAGACAGAGTCAAAGGGAAGGATGAATGAGAATACAGGGCGATCCTGGAAGGAAACCTGTTAGATACTGCAAAGCAATCAAAACATGAGGTTCACCCTCCAACATCACAGACATCCAACCAGGGCTGGAATGATTTAGAATGAAGCACATTCATGTTGTAGAACAGCAGTGCTAAAGTACTGCTGTTCTACAAATGCTGTCTTACCAAAAATGCTGCTTGAACATTTAATCAAGTTAATTTATTAAGAAAAATTTATTAAAAAAATTATCTTTAGATGGGAAAAGTTGATAAAGGTGTACCTCATAACACTGGCAACTGTAATTACACACTATCACTTCAAATAGCAGTAAATATATATTGAAGTTTGCGGTTGCAACTTGACAAACTGTGAAAACTTTAGAGCGGTATGAACAACTTTGCAAGACATTTCAGATACAAACAAACCTAAAATACCATTGACATTCAAATCTAGAACAATATATCATCTGACCAAAGATAACACTATCTTTGGTCAGATGATATTGATTACCTTCAATAGCAACTAACTATTAAAATATAAAGCATGTAGGTTGAACACATTGAGTTGATAAAAACCTTTGATTTTTACATTAGGGAAATTAAGAAATTAAACATAATACCCACACAATGTATGCAGTTTCTCAAAAATTATGACACAAAATGTATACATTTATACAACAACAAAAGAGTGTGACTGTCTGTCCTCATCACTATGTAACAAGAGGATTCTGATTCTAAACTGCCTGTTGAGTAATGCAGAAAAAGGGCCTGTATATTTTATACTTCAGTGAGGGAGATAGATGGTCCTTTTACACTATTATCTCCATTTTTAGCCAGAACCCCCCCCCCAAAAAAATACTTTATTCACAGCCATTCAGTGCCTCTGCAGCACACTCTGTTGCATATACGTCTTAGAGTAAATATAAACACAATCTTCACATAAAACCTCATCCTGGTTCCATTTTTATAAAACTGCACAATGCTCAAAACACTTTCCCAGGACCCATTTGGGAGAACAAAATTGTATACTATTTTATACCATTAGCAGAGCCTCTATATTTCTTTAGAGATGTAGCACTCACAGGGGATGGAGGTGTGCATTTTAATGCACTCCTTTTTGTTAAGTGCAAATGTTCAAGCTGAGGGAAGATTGGTAAATTGCTTCTTTAAATAAGCATAATAAATTTGTTTCGTGATAGGACTGTGTATTTACAAAAACTACGTTTTTTTTCACTAATGTTAACAAATTATATTCAGAATTTTCTGATGCATAATCACAATCAATCAATAATCAATCAGCGTTTGAAAGGGGAGACAGAGGTTTCATAAACATGCTTGTTTTTACTTTTATTTTTTAGCTTTAAATCACCTCCACTTCTAAACCCATCATTACCAAATTAAATGCTTCACCTCTTGAAAACAAGGAATCCAAAATCGCTGAGAATAAACTTTTTTTTTGAAAAAGGTTTTGAAACTTTTTCAGCCTGTGGCTAAAGGTTTTGTAATCTTGCAGTAATACATATTTGCCTCCTCCATCCTGATGGATCCCTTTAAGTCCTGTCATACTGAACAGAGGAGTAGAGGAAGAGGCATGCGTGTTTGTTGGGGAGGAGGGTGGTGTTAATCTGTGACCTGCTCCACAAAGCTGCTCCAGCTCAAGGACAATAACAGACCTGGAGGGCCTGTGGGGTTGTTTTGTCTGGGCTCACAGGTGAATCATTATTGTTGAACTCTCAGATCGCTGCAGGTTTTCCTTAATGAGTGCTTTGTATTTGGCATCAAGAGCTGCATCCTCAGTGGACGATGCATGTCTGTGCGGTGATAAAAGGGGACTACGGTTATGCATGTTTTAGAAAGACTGCTGCATTCAGCCCGTTGAATTGATAGTTTGTAAAACCACCATTTGATTGATGTCTAGATTCTGAAGTTTTTGCCCATTCTTCTTTTGAAAATATCTCAAGTTCAGTCACAGTGGATGGCAAGAGTCGGAGAAGAGAAGCTTAAAGCCACAGTGTGTAACTTAAACTAAAAATAAAAGGTTTTAAATATGTTTGTTAAAACTGTTACCATATAATGACAGTATAGTGTAAGACAGAAAATCTGTTTGCAGTGTTCCCAGGGCTAACTACAGAGATACAAATCACAATAAGTAACAACAGCCAGGAGGAGGGTCTTAGCACTGTCAATCAGGCTTGTGTACATGTCTCTCACATCATCCCCCTTACTCTCTGTTACGCTTCTTCTTGTCAGCAGAGCCTGCCACGGCTGCACAGGCTAGCATAGCCATGGATGATGGTGGAAAAACAGTTTTCCTGGGATGTTAGTTATTTTTCCATCAGCGCATACACGTGATTGATTGACAGCACTAAGATACTCCTCCTTGCTCTGACTGGCTGCTTTTGACCGGAAGCGGAGCATTTCTTTGGCAATAATGAGATACTTTGGCAATAGTATCTCAGGGAAGAGGTGGAGGAGGTTGATCTTTTCACAGATTTTTTGATTATCAGATTATCTACTTCACTGTTACAACAACATGTTTACAGTTTAAACAGATATATAAAAAAACACATTTTTGTAAAAGTTATACACTGGAATGTTACGTCACACATCCCCAATCGTATTTAGGTTTGGACTTTGACTGGAACTTTATAACACAAAATTTTGGATTTAAACTATTTTGCTGTAATATAGGCTGCATTATAGTCCTTGTATCTCTACAAGGTAAGCTTCAATTGGTTGGCAAGACACTGTATAAAAGTTCCTGCAAACTATAGAAAGTGTTCAGTTCTCTGGTCATGGAATTCGTTTGTATGTTTAATGTAAAACTGACTTCATTACTTTCAAAAACAATCTGATGCAGATTTAATTCTCTCTGCTGCAGCAGATATACTGAATCAATAAGCAGGCATGGCAGCAATTAGTTTCCTGGCTCTAAAATGAGTGTTAATTTTCTCAGACAAAGACCAAGAAATATTACAGTTCCCCTCCTTGTATTTAATGTTTACATAAACTGAGCCAGTCACACCTTCCAATGTGTTATTTCTGGTGTGATGATCCTCTACTCAATATGTCATCAGATATAAAGGTATGAACGGCACAGTCGTTGCAGCAGCCTGTCCCCCACCTGACACTTAGGTGAAGCTTTGCATGCAGACGCTGTCCCGCCTCACAGAGATCATCACCTGCACATCCAGGCGTCCAGATGGCCGGTCACCTCAGCTCTGTGTGATTCTCTGTTTTTTTCCAAGTCGTGATCGGCACGTACCGTTTTCTCGGACAATTCAGCTGCAGCGCTGGACACTCCTGAGGCGACCGGTTTGTGACAAACACACCAAAGTACCGGAGGATCAAACAAATGGGACCAAAACCAAGCACTTGATAAATGAGTTGTTTATGATGTACACACAGGTCAGTTCACATTTTTATGTAAACCTCCTTGAACACATTGGTGGAGAACATTTTCTGTGTCTTGACTAGGCCTGTCACGATAACAAATTTTGCTGAGAGATTAATTGTCTCAAAGATTGTTGCAATAAATGATAGTATTGTCTGAAGACCATTTTAAAATGATGTAGTGGTAATGACATGATAATGCAAGCACATCCTGCCAAAAATAAATACACTTTATTTTCAAAAGAACACTTAACACTGGAACTGGTAAACAAAATAAACAAAACAATCAAAAAGAAAAATTAAAATGGACTCAGTCACTGTTAGCAAAAAACTGCACTTGAATAAAAACTAAACAAAACATAAAACTAACGTGGAAATAAAAACTACATTCAACCAAAAGAGTACAGATTATGAACTCTGTATACTATCTTTCCCTTCAATAATCATTAGATTAAAATAGAGAAGATGGGCATATCCGACTACCGGATGCAATAGTTCAGTCCTCCCTTACGCTAAGGAAATGAGGAAGGGAGGAGTGGAGAGCACCGGAGTTCAGCCTTTTTCATCTAGTGTCATCAATAGAAAGAGAAAAAGGTAGGAAGAAACGATAAAGTCGATAAATGAAGATTATGTCAACAATTTTCATTTATCATGTGATTAATTGATTTATAGCTAATCGTTACAGGCCTAGTTTTGACACGTCTGTTCTTTATCTATGTTCTTCTCTGAATCAGAGAGTTTATGTATAATCAGAAACAATTTGCATGCTAAATGACAAATGTCTAGAGCACAGGTGTCAAACTCCAGTCCTGGAGGGCCACTGCCCTGCAACTTTTAGATGTGCCTCTGCTGCACCACACCTGAATAGAATAATTAGGTCATTAGCAAGGCTCTGGAGAACTTATCTACATGTTTATCTTACTGTGCACAAGAAGGAGGTAATTAAGCCATTTCATTCCAGTGTTTTGTACCTGTGGCACATCTAAAAACTGCAGGTCACTGGCCCTTGAGGACTGGAGTTTGACACCCCTGGTCCAGAGTATAGCAATAGAAGAAAAGCCTTACATGAAATGATGCAGAGTTTTGCACCTAATCAATGTCTCAGACGAGGGTTAAAATAGTAGAACGGTTAGGTCCCATGCAGCTGCGATTGCATAACAGCCAGCTGCTGGTCAGCGTGGCCTATTACTTGTAAGCACGGCATTCACCGAAACATCTGAGGACGAGTGTCCCAGCGGTACGTGTGGGTTCAGTGTGTAATGATTACAGCAAATTTGAAAGAAAAAAAACAAGATCTGCTTTTAGAACAAGTAGCCTACTCGAAAATACAAGAGGCAGTGTGGCAAGGCGGAAAAATTATAGTGTTTTTCTTTTTGAGCTAGAGAGAGGAGAACATTGAAGCAGACCTAAAATAAGCTCATTTCTCTTAACTGGTTTTATTTTAGCATGACAAATAAGGAGAAAATACATATTTTATTAGCTATTTCAAGGTAGTTTTATTAAATCTAAATGAACAGAAAGCTGTTCTCATTTAAAGTATTCTATGAAGAAGAGCGGTCACCGAGCTGTACAATAGAGCAAGTTATAAGCACTGTTGCCTCATTGAAAAAGGTATGAGCAACTACGGCTGGTGCTTCTCTCTGAATATTACCTGACACAAGGACAATGTTTTTCTCAGAAATCTAGGATTTCAAAACTTCCGTCACAGCAGACAAGTGAATTTTTAAGACACAACACGCGTGTGAATCTTGTATAACCAACAAAGCAGTTGGTAACTTGTTGTTTGCAAGAACCCGCTGATGTACCACTGAGCTGCCTTTGTTTGGTCCTACTGAGTCACCAAAGGCAACGTGCTTACCAGGGAAATTGCTTTTGCAAAGAATTGCTATGACTGGCGTAAAAAAGAAAATAAGAAATGATTCTGCTTCACAAGTCTCCAAAGATGAAAGCTCTTTGAGTTGACTAACCCATAGAAAGGTTTGCTCATGGTGTTAAATAGGTTTTGCAATCCTAAAGGGGAGGAGCGAAGGACGGCTGAGGTATTGTATAAAAATGACTTTTTTGAACTTTTTATTGTGTTATAATGTTATTCTATGATCAAAAAAATACCTGGAATGTTGCTTTGATTCTTCCACCTCACAGAGTCCCCTTTTCCACCTCTATTCCACACTGCTCCTCCAAACTAGCTGCAGCAGCAATCAGCAAACACCCACTGAGCCCGAAGAACGTTTATAATGGCAAAAAGAGAAATATAACATGCTGAAGACACAGTGTCAGAAAGAGGAGTTTCTTAAAGAGACAGAGGCCAACTTCAAGGTGTCAAATTTGTTTTAAGTTATGTTTGATATATACAGCATTTTTATGACAACTGGAGGTAAGAGCTACTTGATTGTGCTATAAAATATGCCTGGAAAGTACATAATACCACCTCTTTCAGGTTTAACCCACCCAGGTGTTTTGTGGCACAAAAAGAGTTCTACTAACTTCAGCTCAATAATGTCAGTTAAAAAACAAAATACACAGCACTGCAACCAATTAGCATAAAACAAACAAGCAGCCGTATCATTGCTTTCTAATGACAGGGATGTGAGCGCACTCATAATCTTTAAACAATCCACCCAGAGCTATTCATTTTTTACTAGTTCTGCATCAATGGTGGCTTGCTGGGCGCAGACCGTTTTCTTTAGGAGTAATTCCCTGCAGCCTGTAGCATGCAAACAGAGCTCAGCAGGAACGTTATTACTGGGCACCTGGGCCATGAGCAATATGGAAAGAAGCTTCTCAAATAGAGTAATTCCAGTTTTCACACAACACCACCGATTTCACAGCAGGACTTGGAGGAAATCTGCATTTTGCTGCAGCAGACATCAACGTCACTGTCAGGCAGAGGAGCAAAGCAGGGACGGCACATGTGCATATGCGATTCTCTTTCGATGGGGGCTTAAATGGAACTCCGTGCTGGGTGGCTGTCGGCAGAGTCTTGTTTTGATTGTCGCTATGGGAACGGACAAGGTCTGACCCACTGATACAAGAGCAAAGGGATTTGATCGATAGACCGAGGCAACAATAGGTTTCTTCAGCTAAACCAGACAGATGAGGATGTCAAGTCTGAGCAATTTGAATGCATGATCCAGAAAAATCCCTGCTAATATTCAGAACAGTGTCTTTAGAAAGAAAAATCTAATGAAACATAGGAAGGACGCTGCTTCATGGGAGTCCTACCAACTGAGCACATAAACATCCTTCCTCCTCCAGCCTTAGGGAGAAATGTGTGTGGCATAATAAAAAAAGCCAGTAGGGAGCAGGAACCATTTTTCTCAAGGTTCAGAGTTCACTCGGATGGTGCAGGTGAGCGTGCACTGGGATCACAATGTGCCAGCCACAGTAAACAGTGTTTGGAGAGCAAGGCAAGGCCAAGCTACTGCAGCCAGAGGCACTGAGCCTCTACACAAATATTGACTTTACGTTCATCCCTTGTTCTCTGCACCTTTCAGACGCGAAACCACGAGGGACGAGTACGTCAGAGTTTCCGAAGAAGAGCCTGATTTGAATGCCTCCTAACAAACATGAAGGACTGGTTACATGCTCAAGAGATTGTAGGCGTTTGCGTTGAATAGGCGCTCTTTGTTTATCAAGGCCAAAACCTAGCGCGCAGGGGAATAAGAAGGTATCTGTTGGAAAGTTTAAACAGCTGTGTGCATTTGAAAAATGTTGATTAATATAGTTTGGTTTCTGCAGAGGATAGAGAGCTGGGGAAACAAATCATTCCCTTGTGGAGTTTAACTTCATAGCAGTGAAGGCATATGGAAGTAGATCTCCTCTGGGTGCCAGAAAGGATGTGTGACCGCCTGGCCTGTCAGCTGAAGCAGACAGTATCTGTTGTAAATACTAACAGAGAGGTTTGTAGAAGTTTTTATAGCAGGGGTGCCCAAAGTCAGTCCTCGAGGGCCAGCATCCTGCATGTTTTAGTTCTCTCCCTGGTGGTAGTAACAACCTTTTCAGCATGTCAGTGTTCTTCTTAGGCCTTCTAACGAGCCTTTATTGGATCCAGGTGCGTTAAACCAGGGAGAGAACTAAAACATGAAGGATGCCGGCCCTCGAGGACCGACTTTGTGCACCGCTGCCTCAGGGCAAGTACTACAGTTTGTTGATTTAGTTTTTTTGGGGGGGGTGGAAAGTTTTAAATTCAGCTCAAGCAGCCAAACAGCAGCATGAAAGAATTTCTTCATGTGTAGTGCGTTTTCTGTTTACTGACTTGAGAAAATATTTGTCAAGCGTGTCCAATATTTTCAGTGTGGCCTCAGTAAAAATGTTAGGCAATCTATATTTTAATTTCTTGCCAAGATATCCATGTTTGTGCTGTAGATGGCCATGAAGCTCATTAATTTTGGGCTTTAAAACTATTTATTCAAAACTGTTTTTTTGGAAACATGTTAAATTAATATCAAACACAAAAATAGGCAACCAAGTCTTTTTTGTTTTGCAGATTTAAATTTACATACACCCCCACCAATATAGTTAAATATCTTTTAGCAAGTTGAACCTTGACCACACAGTTTTTTTAATTCGTCATCAGGCTTCTGGCACGATTCTGGTAGGATATTTTACCTATAAAAAGTAAATCAGTTAAACTGATCATTTTAAGCGGTCTCTTAAAATGATAAATTTTCCAGAGCTTTATACATACATTTGAGTTTGCATGTTTTTTTGTTCAGTTAGATCAAGTCAGAATTATCTTGGAAATTGACAAATTATTAAAAAAATGGAAATAATCACATTGTAAAACCTCAAACTGATTTATCACAACATAATATAAAAATACATCATATCACAATTAGAGCATCTTTGTTGTTCTTTTATCTTAAATAATCTGTGAATCAGATATCATCATTTTAGTTTTACCTGTCTCTCTGCCGATCCAGTTGGACATAAATGAAACATTTATTGTAAGTTATTGTAAGTTTTTACATTTTTGTGAAATGATCATGGGAACGCTCTGTCAAGACACCAAAGTGATTATTCCAGCTGGTTAAAACACAGATGGGATTTTGTTTTCTTCGTCAGGGACTCATTACAGAGGAAAACAACATGAAATTCAGCACTCAAAACTATTAGAGTTGCAGAACAGCTGTTGGTGTTGTTTCTTTAGCTTAATTTAAATCTAATCTTGAGTCCTTCAGTAACATTTCCCTTCATAGAAAAGTAAACACATCTAAGCAACTCACAGCTGTGTTCAGGTGAATGATCCAACATAATTACAGAGAAGCTCTGTAAAGTTTATGTTCAATCTAAGTCAGATAAGAGAGTAAATGCTTAGGATTTAATTCAAATAATGATGGAAATGCCAATTAATGCATCAATTGAAACTGATGTTAGAGCACAAAATAATCTCAGAGCTGTTATAAGAGGCTGTTGTTCACATCAAATGGATTGTCGCAACAGATACTAAACTTTTGGCATGTTAGCAAGGTTTTCCTCGTGTCTACACTGAAGAAAGTAAGCACGTTATATGAAACGTCAAATCTTTTCACATGTATGCAGCGTATGTTTATTTTGTGATGAAGGGTGTGAAATATAAAATCAGTACTATGTCACAGTTTTTGTCATATTTGATTATTACTTTAAAGAGATGAAAAATCCATGCTTGGTACTTAGTCCATGAGAATCCCATGAGTTTGGAAAATCACAAGTACTTTTTGAAAGTACAACCTTTACGCATCTATGGAAAAACGTTTCATTTAGCTCACATTTCTGTATTAAAAGATTTATTGGCTTGTTGTAATATTTTGATCTTAAATGTGTTTTCATTTAATGCAAGCAGAAAATCCTCATAATTAACAAAAAAAACAGCCCGATGCTATCCTCACTCTGTACCAGACATTATGACACAATGCACTCGTGGCATCTCCCAAACCCAAACTCCTCCACCCAATTTTCACATTAAGGGGCAATATTTGTGAATTCAGCGGATATGCCTCCACTACTCCAGAGACGTTTTGCAGAGCAGTTTGTGATCCAAGGCGTCGATGCAGCCACTTAGCAATAATATCAAATACCATGAGGCTCTCTACACGTTGGTTTTGAACAATATATGAATGGCCATGTTAAGCTAGGTCAGTTACAACTGACTTTGCCAAAAGTAGGTGACCTCTGCACTCCATGCGCCTCCTTCTTTGTTCTGGAAATCACTGAGCGCCTTAGAAAGACTTATTCTTTGACAAAATGCTTGTGGAAGCAAACACCATGCCTCAGTGCTGAACTTTGTAAGCCAGGAACCATACAAGTGTTTTGAACACCTAAATTCAATAGTCTGCAGTTAAAGGTATCTTTAAGTCGAGGTGCTGATGGTACTGAATGTTTTGTCATGAAAAACCAATTACCTGCAGCTGTTAGTTAGATTTGCAGACCTGACAGAGGTATAACATGTTGACCTTTTGCTGGTAAACTTTGACAAGAAAACAGTACAGATGATGAAAATAGGACAACACTGTGTGTATAGTTTTTAGGCAAGTAAGTAGTTCACCTTTCATAATTTTCAGGCATACTTTCAAACTGACAGACTCCATGAAAGGAAGGCTTATCATCAATATAAATAAAAAAAAAGGTTGCTATATTGGTAACTAGTTTTTTTAAAACTAGTGACCAAATGTCCAAAATATTAATTGGAAAGTTGAGAGGTGTCTGATGAAAATCAAAAGATGAAATGGGAAAATGAGTTTCATTTAGCTGAGTAATAATGCAGCAAAATATTAGCTGCCTAATAACTGTGCACATATATTCTCCTAAAAAAAGCCCAAACTTCACTCTGAATGTTTTAGAAATTCACATTTGACATCTATTAACAGTTTGGATTAACCAAAATGTAGCTTGGGATTAATAGAAATAATCCTCACACAGTGAAAGTCAACCTCTTATTAAAATTATTTAAAAGACGTTCAGATCCCACCATGCAATACTTGCAACTCTGGCAGCTTTGGAAAGCAGCTCACTGTCATGTTATTGTAAGTGACTCTAAAGTGTAGCTGGCCATTGAAAGATCAGATTGAGTTGGAAGTGATGAGTGAACAGAGCATCATTTCCAGAAGGTGTCCTTTAAAGGGCTGGGTGACCCAGGTCTCATTTTATTTGAGAAAGTCAGACAGTGAGAGGTGTTGGACCGAAAATCAAAGGGACCCGTCAAAGTCAGTTTTTTGATCAACAGTTTGGAAGCAAAAGACTTGATAGTTGTATAAGATTCATGACCACTAGTTAATTCTGCCAGTATATTAAATACACATGTATGTATTCAAAATAAGTTTATGTCGAGTTACTTTTGCTGGTGAAAATTAATTGGAAATGGCACATTTAATGTGCAAGCTGTTTTAGACTACTCTGTTATTTTAAACCAACTTTAAGGGTTGCAAATTTGACAAAAAAATCTTGTTTGAGTTTTAAACATAGCTTATGATCACAGATAAGTTTCCAAACACGTTTATGTCTCTCCTATATATTAAATATGTTTCATGGCTTTAAACACAAAGTTTCAACACATCTAAATCAAGTAAACGTCTTTATTGGAATTCATCGAATGTTTTACAAGTCAGACTTAAATATCTTGCAGTTTTGTACATCACAGACAGTCACCACACATCACTAAGCTGAGGTCACAACATCAAACGGCGAAATCAGTTCACATGGAGGATCACGTGAGGCGCGGCCAGACGAGGGAAGCACAAAGGTGGAGCTTTTAACTCATTTATTACAGGAAAGCGGATTACAGTGCAGTTCTAAACTCATCCACGCAACAACACAAAAACACGAATGCAGATGAAGAGTTCAGCTCCGGGCTGCCACAGCCGGAGCCTGCTGTTGGTCAGAGGACTGCAGCTGTCTGCCAAGATACTCCCTGTAAAAGAAAAACAGTTACTTATTATAAATCGTTCTCCTCCAATCAGTAAGAGCAGAAAATTGCGGTATAACTGTTACTTTTTGTAGAAAACAGTAAAACGTAAGTGGTTTTGATGAGTCAACCGGCATGTTGCTTCATAATTCTACAAAGTGTTTATGTAAATATGAAAAGTGATCTTTGGTAAAATCAGCCTCCATTCTCTATCAAATTTTGGGTTTTCACACAGAAAAACCAGAAATTATCTGATCTTTTCCAGACACTCAGTTGTACTCGTTATCGAACGCTAAGTGCATGAAATCTCAAAGTCTACATCCCACCATGCCATTTATTAAGACCACAAAGACAAAAGGGAAAAGTTTGTGAAAAATAAGCTGTGCCCACAAAAAACAACGTCCTGATAAATGCAGGAAACAAAATGTTTTAGTGATACCTTTTTACCATGACTGTACAACGTTATTTTATATTAATTAACATTACATAAATATGGTTTGAACTACACACAGACGGTTTGACATTACACAAAAACAGTAAAAAGTAAAGTGCGCCATTTGTCTACAATAGTTTATGATATTAAGATATTAAACCGTCTTTATTACGCCTACATTTCTGTATGTTTTCCGTATCTTTATTAGTGTGAGGTATTGAGTCAATCTTAAATGCTGTGTTTGTTATTATCTACAAGTGGAAAATCATCATAATTAACAGAAATAGAGGCTTAAACAAAGTCTGTGTGCAGTTTAATCTGCATAATGCGTTTCACTTAGTGAATTGAGTTAATAAAATGAATGAACATTTTAATAATATTTAATTTTTTTTAAAAATGACTGTTTGTGTGTGTGATGGACAGTCATTTCCATCTGAAAATACTGATATGATTTGCAGTCCAAGCCACTAATTTCTATCATCCACATTAAATTTTAAATTATTCTTTCAAGTTTTAATTGCCTTCAATTTATTTTTTATATAGGATTATTATAAACATTCTTTCTCTGGCAATAAACATAAAATCCTCAGGGGTGGCGAAGTCATAAGGAAAACAATTAACTGAACACTCTTCAGGTCTTCGTCTAATAATCTGCTGTCCAGAAACACATATTTCCAGTCAAAATTCCTGTCATCATTTTGCTTTTTTTTTTGCATTTGTGATTAATGAGCTCTACAGCCACTGATAAGAGAGTAATAATGTCCAACTATTGCTTGATTTAAGCGCATTTCATTTTTAATCTCTTCACTACCTCGGTGGAATTATGGCACTTATTATTCCTTAATAAGACAGCAGGTTTCAGTGGAGCTTCTCCCTCTTATTTGGACCCAGACGTTGTGCACAGCTCAGATATAATGACAGTATATTGAAAGGTCAGAGCTTTTTCTCAGGCATCTCCTTGGCAGAAACACTTCAGATCATGACACTCACCTTATTAGAACCAGAAACATCAAGGGTCTTACAAGAGTCTAATAAAGGCTGTCCAGAACGTCTAATAGTAGGGAGTACTTTCTCTTCAGAAAAAAAAAATAAAATGCCCCACTCACACTATAATTACTCAATCTTTCTCTACAGAGTAGCAGCTCTTGTTGAATTTTCAAAGGAAGTAAATTTCTATTTTTACTGAATGGTACTTTCCTATAATTACATCAAATATGAATCACTGAGTGCCGTATGGAGCTATCTCGGTAAACAGCTAAATCTTTTCTGACAGAAACAAAGTGTGTTTTAGTGTTTTTGTCTTGTACTTCCTCTAAAATGCTGTTTATTTTAAGTCCTGCCGTCTTATACAACCCAATTAAAAGGATGAGTAATTATGACAAAGTTAGACACTTCACTAAGTTGGATGTAGGTAATGAAAAAAGTGTTTCCTGTAAACTTGAAAATCTACATTTCTTTCCAGAGCTCAAATCTCCCGTCGGAGGCTTGCGTTTTAGAGACTGTTGAAGCTAACGAACAATAAGCAGGCGTTTGTTTACTGAGCACTGAGTGCATTAATAAAGGAAGATGGAAATAACTGGGATATTAGAATGATTCATGAAGATGAGGTGCATTCAGATGTATGCTTTAGCAGATGCAGCACTGTGAAATGATTCAAGAAGGAGAAACATGCAAAAATGTCACGCATGTTTAGACGAAAGGGTGAATGAGGCCTTTCATATATTTTAATATGCGTACATTAATCTACAGACTTAATAAAAGTATCTGAAAAAATGTCAGTGAAAACTCTTCACTTATTCTTCAATTATTCTGTTGATAATGTAGGGTATTGATTTTTAGATTGTATTGTTATTGTTTTTATGTAATTTGTTGTTGATGCATGTAACAGGTCTCCCTTTTAAATGAGACGAGTTTCTAGAGATTTTCCTGCACAAATAAGGGATTAATAATAGCAATAGTAATTTTTTGTTAGCCTTCTTGTAATAATTAACGGTTTCTGCCTTGTCAAGAACATTTTAATATTTTAAGATAACCTTAAGCAAGTAAAAACTGTAGTTTTCCCAATAATAATTTTATTTATCAGAAAAAGACTATTTTCCAAAACCAAAAACCCTGGGCTTTTTTCATATAAAATTTAACCGCCCCATAAGCCTCAGGACTGATAGCGGAGAAGCTTTAACCCACACTTCTTTAAAAAACTGTTTTTATTCAGAACTTTAGCGATAAATTCAGTCCTTGCCTCTTTGTTTTGATAAACTTCGCAGTCTGGTGGATTTGCTCTGAACCAGCTAATGAAAACGTACCAGATAAATATTTTTATCAACTTGCTTGAAAGGATGCAGCTTATCGAGTGCAGCTGACTGCGAAACAACTCCTAATGGGCTGATAACTAGCAAATATTTCAACTCCATTTAAATTATTTGGCATCAATGTCACAAACATTTGAATAACTGTTTCTATGTTTGAGATTCAGGCTCAGAAACGTCCCAGATAAATGGTCTGTTTGTATATGTAACAATCTATTTAATCTAGGATTATGGGGGAAAGTAGAACTATATATAAAAAAAGCTTTATTTATCAACTATCCGGTAATAATAGTTGATAAATTGAGCACTTTTAAAACTCCTTCAATAAAGATGTAATTTTTTGTGTAAAAGTAGCATTACTTGATATTGAGAACATACTGTATGTACATGTAGTTAAAATTATATAACAATTTTAATTGCTATTGATCAACACACAATGTCCCCACCTTTAGCTTCTATAAAATGTGGGAATAAAAGGTTTATCCATCTGATTAAATATGTTGCAGATTAAGAGAGTGTCATGCTTGAAATACCAAATATTTTACACAGAATTTATTGGTCCAATTATGAAAAACAGATGCAAACTCTGTCATTTACAGAAGTTTTTCACTTTACTTGGCAACCTTCATCTACCATTTTTGACATCGCCTGCATATTCTTGTCTAGACTGTAAAGTGGGAGATTAACTTTAAACGCATGCATCCTTGAAACCCAGAACGAAGGTTAATTTAGACTTCCTGCATTTCTTTCACTGTCTGCCTCCCTAATACATGCAACACATATCACCACAAAACATTGCACTTCAGTCTAATTACTAACACAAGGTGGAGGGCAGCTGAGGACAAGGACGGAGAGGCTGTCAATAGCTTTCAGGCTTCACAACAGTTCAAAACAGAGCCGATAGGCTAAAATGACATTCTTTCAAGATCGGGACATACATTAAAGAAAGCAACTTTTCAAAACGGTGTAAAAGGCCACGGAGATAACCATGCACATATTCACTGTTGTCATGACAGCAAGAGGCTCAGATAAGTAAGGACGTGAAGAACTCCTCATGGAAACAATGAGGCAACCCACTCAAGGTGAAAACAACTGAGGTGAGGCGCTTTGAAAATCTCGACACCGTGGTTCAATGAAACTTTGCTATTTACAAAATAATGATAATGAAAAAAAAAATTAACCTCCCCCTGACGACTTCCTCATACATTTCTGTTTTCATTGAGTCAATCAGTGTAGGCAGCAGATCATTTGATGAGAACTTTGAGATGTGACACACCTCTCTGACTTTACAGGTCCCTACAAATATAAATAAAAACAGCAAGCTCAACAGCAAAACAGTGAGCATGAGTAACTTTCCTTTGCTATTGTTGTCTCAAACGCATTAGAACACAAAAATCGCTGTACTACTGCATCAGCACAGTATGTCAGCCTTTCAATAGCTCTCACAAGGGGAAGGCGTGGGTGAGTAATATCTCATTAAGAAGTCGACGTAAAAGAACGGATGAAAGTCGTCGGATGCGATACAACGCTGCCGCTTTCAAAAAGCGACAAAAAGAAACAAGCTCTGTGCAACAAAATGTCCATTTTCATAGGCAATGTAATTAACTTTGCCATGGTATGAGGGACTGTGCTGAATTTTACATGAGTTTTCAAACCAGACTCGGTGTGCACCAACAGCGGCTACTGTTTTGGACCTTTTTGGGGCCTGCCATGCAAAGCAATGGCAGGAACCTATTGCTATTCTCCCAAGAAAAGTTTCTTTATTATTATTATTCTTTATTTTTCATCCGTAACCGTTAATGCGGCTCATACCGCTGCGTGCACACCTACAAAAGAGGTATCAAAACGTGCAGAAAATTCACGCCATTCCAGCTATTACTTTTGGTGGGATTCGGGATTAACATGGCGACATAATTCGCAAAAAACTACGAAAAAAACCCCATTATAACTCAATGGGAAAAATCCTAGAAATACCCTATTTTTGAGGATTTGCTGTGTCGTCACAAATTCACCTAGAAATGCCATTCAAATTTCATTTTGTAGATACGTCTGTGATCTCTTCGAAAGTGAAGACGGCTCGTCGATACCAGTTATGGTTTGTCCACAATTTGCCTCTAAGCGACCCAAAGTTTCTCATTTTTGCTCATATTAGAGTGACAGCCGACCTCGGTTCATATCTGGGCACAACATTTCTTTCTCTCATCACTGTAAATGCTCTGAGTGAGGTACAGATATGAATCTCGGGACTATCGCAGAAGACACATTGAACTGTCATACGCTTAAAACGCTTTTCGAATATGTATTACGGTTCCCGAACAAGAAGGATTTGTTTCCAATGCTTTTTTTCAGTAAAGTGTGTTTGCTCAAACACACTTGTGTGTTTGAGAGCTCACAGCTCAGAGCTCACACCTGCTGAGACCATTATTTGCCATAGCAACGGAACTCAAGAGGCTATTGGCTGCTGGTTAGGACTACGAATACGCATCGTTGTAGTTCTATCTATCCTCAGTTGAAACAGATCAGGACTGAGAACTGGCCTTTACAACTACTTGCTGCTTTGGGCTGTATATAACTGATTTAACTCAGTAACTGTTACACATGGGATTAGTTTTACACTTTAAAATTAAGCATATTGAAAATTTCACAATAAAAGCCCTGAATATTTTTACATGACGTAATTGCTCTTTTTTGGCTTTATTTGACTTTTTCATCCAAAGCACTGTTACACATGGTATTAGTTTGGCCCTTTAAAATGAAGCTTAACAAAAATTTCAAAATAAAAGCCTTGAATATTTTTACATCAGCTACTTGTGTTTTGAGCATTATATAACTATTTTAACCGAAGGACTATTACGCATGGGATTAGTTTGGCCCTTTGAAATGAAGCATCCTGCAAATTTCAAAATAAAAGCCTTGAATATTTTTACATGACGTAATTGCTCTTTTTGGCTTTATTTGACTTTTTCATCCAAAGCACTGTTACACATGGTATTAGTTTGGCCCTTTGAAATGAATATTAACAAAAATTTCAAAATTAAAGCCTTGAATATTTTTACATCATGTAATTGCTCTTTTTGGCTTTATTTGACTTTTTCATCCAAAGCACTGTTACACGTGGTATTAGTTTGGCCCTTTGAAATGAAGCTTAACAAAAGTTTCAAAATAAAAGCCTTGAATATTTTTACATGACGTAATTGCTCTTTTTGGCTTTATTTGACTTTTTCATCCAAAGCACTCTTACACGTGGTATTAGTTCAGAACTTTAAAATGAAGCATACTGAAAATTTCAAAATAAAAGCCTTGAATATTTTACATGAAGTAATTGCTCTTTTTGGCCGTATATGACTTTTTCATCCAAAGCAATGTTACACATGGGATTAGTTCGGAACTTTAAAATGGAGCATAATAATAATTTCAAAATAAAAGCCTTGAATATTTTTACATCAGGTAATTGCTGTTTTTGGCTTTATTTGACGTTTTCATCCAAAGCACTGTTACACATGGGATTACTTTGGAACTTTGAAATGAAGCATACTGAAAATTTCAAAATAAAAGCCTTGAATATTTTTACATCAGGTAATTGCTGTTTTTGGCTTTATATGACTTTTTCATCCAAAGCACTGTTACACATGGGATTAGTTTGGAACTTTAAAATGGAGCATAATAATAATTTCAAAATAAAAGCCTTGAATATTTTTACATCAGGTAATTGCTCTTTTTGGCTTTATTTGACTTTTTCATCCAAAGCACTGTTACACGTGGTATTAGTTTGGCCCTTTGAAATGAAGCATTCTGAAAATTTCAAAATAAAAGCCTTGAATAATTTTACATGACGTAATTGCTCTTTTTGGCTTTATTTGACTTTTTCATCCAAAGCACTGTTACACGTGGTATTAGTTTGGCCCTTTGAAATGAAGCATACTGAAAATTTCAAAATAAAAGCCTTGAATATTTTTACATCAGCTACTTGTGTTTTGAGCATTATATAACTATTTTAACCCAAGGACTATTACGCATGGGATTAGTTTGGCCCTTTGAAATGAAGGTTAACAAAACTTCCAAAATAAAAGCCTTGACAACATTTTAAATCGTACCGAACGGTGCACGTCCGCCTCGCTTAACGTTCTTGCGGTTCTCCGCGTGCCACTGATCACGTCGCGGCGTCCTTTGGCGTCGACGCCGATTTGTGGCGCGACGACGCCGGGCCCATGCCCGACGGGCGCGCCTTGGCAGGCCCCGGCTAAATTTCTTCCGAAATTTTCTAGTTCTTCATTTAAAATTAAAATTGCCATCATCTTAGCGTAACTGCACTGTTAGATTCATTTACTAGAGAAGGAAAACAAATCAAATATGACTAAAGAGCCAGACACGAGGTTCAATATGTACAAACATGATCATAACGATTTTAAGCAATGCAAGAAATTCAAAATCGCGCACATATAAAGACCAATCTAATAACATTTATCTCTTTCTGATAGAAAGATGTAATTACAGATAAAGTGCAAGTCAAATATACTGTATATATATATCTAGTTGTTTTGGTGTGTAGGATAGTAGTTATAAGGTGGAAAGCACATCTTCCTTTGATCCAAAGCCTCGATTATAAAAACCCGTTTTTCTTTCCTCTCTGTAACCAAAACAAGACAGAAAGCCTTTTATGCCCCTGCTTATAAATTTCTACCCACATTTCTGTGATTACATTATTTGCAGGGGACATGACTTAGATGGGTAAGCTGCAAAAAGAGAAGCTCAAAGGACTGTGTTTTAGATAACAGATCCACACAAATACACACACACAAAAAACATTTCCCTCGCCTTCTTGTTTTCGAGCAGTGCAGCGGGCAGTGAGTGAGCGTTTTGAAAATAAAAATACAAAGGGAGAGGTGGTGCAGCAGAAGCAAAATAAATCACAAAGAGTTTGGAATGGAGTTGGTGACAAATCTGGACAGGTGATCAACAGCTAAGATTTATGACAGCAGAGAGCTGGAGCAAACATTTGTGCTGATTCATTTGACCTTAAAAAGAAACATGGCAGTGTGTTGTGACAGACAAGTTTGGGGATGGAGCAAACCAACAAATATAAAACACATTCTTTAACTGGGATTTTGTGATCCTAAATATTTCAGTATTAGTTGACCTTTGATCGAAACATTCTACAAGATATTTCATAAGAAGGAAATGTAAATTTAATGTAGCAGAGTATCTCAGAAGGGAAAATCTCATCTCAGATCAAAATGCAAAACTTTGGCATTGTGGTCTAAAATGTTATGTTTTTTTTTCTCTTCAAACTATTTTCATCTTCTTCTTATATCTTGTCACTTCTTGGCAAATTACATCTTTCCTTTAGGTTTAAACAATTTTTGAAGACGTCATGTAAAGTTTTTTTTAATTCCTTTTGAATGCTTTCCCTGTTATCAAATCTAATGTCTTTGTAGAGTTAACTATTCAGTTTAAAAAATTAAAAATACTAAATGACCTTAAGAGGGTTTCCATATAGTTTTCCATTATATTGGCATTTTTGGGAGTGGCAGAATTTGTTAATAACACAAATAGTATTGATGTAAATAAGGAAAGGCATGAAAGGGAAACAGGTTTCATATTTGTTGTACAAATCACTACAAGGTGACACACAAAAACGTCTTATGGGAAGAAGTTATTGCAACAAAAGTAGGCCTCAAAGATTACCATGAAGCGAATTAAACAGAAATTGTATAACATGTAAAGAAATTTTGTGAGGTTGAATAAAGTTGCTCTGTTTTTGAGGTTTCAACCCATCTATTCTGGAAAATGCTAAAACATTTTGCCACATGCACAAAAGTGCTTGAGGGCCAAAAAATATATATATTTATTTTTGTATTAATAACTTCTTTTTGTTTTTTATGAAACCTGCCCCATTTTTTTTACTTTTTTGTCTGCTCAATAAAAAAATACACATGCTATGTTTTTGTTAGATGAACAGTATTGTTGAGGTAAAAAGGCATCTACAGATCATTGTACATCTAAATCATTAAAAAAGGGTTGTGTTATTAAGAAAAAGTCATAAGGTTGGCAAATATTGTAGTGGAGGGAAGGGTGGACTGATTTTTGTTGTTATAGATGATTGCCAAATTTGGTGACCACACAAAATAATTTTAGTGGCTACAAACAGCCCACAAAATTAAAATTAAACCTTGTCCTAAAGCAACTGTTCTGTCAATGTGACATTGCCTCTGTTGCTGCCATACAAAATTGACTGTGAATATCAGAGAGGCTAAAAAAATGTTTCCAATACAATTAAATCTCATTTTATAGTTCTTAAAGCAAAATTGGAATTGTCCATCATTGGTTGAAGCATAACTAGAGATCAGAAATCTGAAAAAAAGAAATCATGATTTATCAACTGATTTTTCTGTGAAGAAAGCATTTAAAAAGTATGAGGTCAAAATTTCACAAGTATGTATTCTGCTTTTGTCAGACAGCTTTCTTTTTCAGGTAGACAAAACACTTAAACATTTACTTTCGACCAATCTCACTGTTAAATGTGGTTTTAAACATATTGACTGAAACCATCTTCCACAGATGTTTTTAAAGAAAAATCACAAAATACTTTGAATAAATACTCCAACACTCTTATTTAAAAAGGAACATGATGACTCAGACCTAATGCTTTGAAAAATTGATGAAATGTTTCTCAGGTCTGAACAGGGAGCGGTAGCCATTACTTAAATCTGTGTTATTTTTTTTGGACCTCCTGATTCTCCTCGGCAGAGATCTCCAACGACCTTACATCATGTCAGACACACCACCGACCTTCAACCTAAGCAAATGTCTAATCAAGCTGCGTAGGTGAAATCATTTATGAGAGTGAGATCAGGGCTTCGGTCATTTGTATGCAGATTGTAGCTGATGGGCTCTTCACCATCAGAAGGTTTGCTTCAGATAACATCTGAGGGTTCACTGAGGTTAGCGATCAACGTCAAACTAAAAAAATAAAAAGCATTTGTAAACCAATGTACTGATGGATTTGTTCATACCAGTTATGCACCATCAGTTTCTGCACAGCCAACAGGGCGTTGTAACGGACTAGTTGGTCCTCATGGTGCATGTGATTCATCACCAGCTGTTTTCCACCCAGCTGCTCAATCACCCTGAGATGGGAGATAATGGGAGAGAGCCTTTATAAACACAACATGCCCGCTATTTTCATGTTTCAGGTCATTCAGTGATCCATCATGTAATCTAATCCAGTCCAGCTGAAATTTTCTGTGTATCTTATAATGGGTCAGCGGCCTTGTGAAAGGACATAATGCTTATGAAAAGAAAAACAGTGCTGCATGATGCTTCTCACAATAAAGTACATGGTCTAACCAGAGAGAAACAAGGACATCCATGTAAAAGGAGTTTCCATCTGCACCGCTGCCTATCAGCTTAAAATTAATAGACCTGTCCTATTAATATGAGTAGCTTGAATTGCTAAATTTCTTACCGTTTACCACGTGGATAATGTCGCACGTACTCTCCGATATCGTGAGCGGCCACGGCTATAACTTGAGGATCATCAGAGACTTCCAGCAGACGCGTCAAGATCCTTTTGAGAATGAGACACAAAAAGAGAAACTCCGATATAAACATTTTTTCACCATGTGAGGATTGTTATTTTATACAGGATTTTGTCAAAATCAGAAACGCATGAACTCAAAAGCTAATGTCACTTTAAAACAGAGGCACTCCTAACCCATAAAGTTACTATAACACTCCAAGGTTCCCTAAAGCTTAAACCAAGAGAAATACTTGTGATAGTCAAGAAAAACACACAAGGAAAAAAGAAAGGCAATTTAATCTGATGTCTGGGCTGATTGCAGAGAGGGCAATGATGGGAAAGATGAGCAGATTAGAATTTTTACTAAATGTCAATAAGAGCATTGGGCTGTGTGACTGAAATAACAAGGAAAACAACCACAGATTGATTCTGTTTTATCTCTGGTGGCCCAAGTCCTCACACAGACACACAAACTTGACAAACAAGATGCTGGTGTTAAAAGTATTACCAGAGACAGGTGTCAACAAAGAACAACTTGTCGGTTAAATGTTTTGAATTAGGACTCTGGCACACCTACAAGTGTTTTTTTAGGAGAAGAGGGTTGAGCAAAATACTTTTCCACAGAGCACAGGTGTTTAAGACTGGAGGAACGTGTTCAAACCTGTTACCGCAGCACAAGGGTGTCAATTTACTTTTCAATTACGGTTTTCAGCCTAACATTTTCAGTTGTTTTTTTTTTATTAGAAATATTTTTAAGAAGTCAGACCAATCCAATTCTAGCGGTTGCTCCGCCTGAGATATTTAACACCCAGCTGCTGGCTTTTATATTAGGTTAGTGTTTGTTATTATCAGTGTGAATGCAGGTGGACAAAAACCAAGAAGCAAAGTTAAGCGTAGTTTTCTCAATTATATTTTTTGGCTTTGGTTTTGACTACTATTGAAATTTCTTTTTCTAACCAAACTTTGGTAAAAATAAAGATTTAAAGAAACCATACTATAATAATAAAGCAGTGCATGGTAAATTAGTTGATGAGATTTCAAGACTTGATGGAATAAAAATATTTTTATGTACAAAAAGAAGATAGAAAGAGACAGAAAAAAAGATATTTTGGCCACTCAGTTATTTTCAACTCACTGATTTTAGCCTGGCTGTCTAGAAGTCAGGTCACCAATGCTATACAAAGCTACAAGTATTGCTTTTAATATAAAGTGTCAGTGCTTCGCAAAGGTTAAACAATTCAGTAAAGTATACCAAAAGCACAAAGTTTACTTCAGTTATACCTCGAGTGAATGCGCAACAAATGCAGAATATATATGCAGTTCTTTATATCTGTTACTAACAGAACAACTGCATCACTGTTGAGCAGAAAGCAGTATTTTGTTGGTATTACTTCAAGATCACAAGCTGATTATTTTATCACAAAATGAGAATAATTAATTCTGTTATCCTGAATATTTTGTACAAAAATGATGAATTGGCCTTTCACGTCCAGATAATTAATTTGATAAGATCAAATAGAATTTACTTTTAATTAAACCTAGATTTCTGTGTAGTAGCCAACATGAAAGAATCATTTCAAACAAGAATCTTCTGATCTTCAACTGATTCAAAAGACAATTAAGTCTGCAATTTTAAAGGATACAAAAGTTTAATTCCCCCCTCTTTGTGGGTACCCAAATAATAATAAAAAGAATACAAGAACCTCAATTATTAAAAGCTAAAAAAAGCATCTCCTGTTTTGCTGAAAATGAGGATTGTAGTTAGAGGAAGTCTAATTTATGGCGATCTTGGTAGCAATAACTGAGATGGTTCAAACAAAATAATTTGTATAAAATGTATTAGGCACTTTTGAAATTTTGTAGGATAACATGAGATTTTATTACCCATCTTAAAAATGAGTTTTTTTGCATGTGCTTCCAAAAAACAAATTTTTTGCACCACATTAAATAAAACTTTAGTCCTTATGTGACTGAACAGTCTGCACTTTAAGCAGTTTCACTCTTACTGCAGTTTCAAAAATAACAATAAATAAAGTTTCAGGCCAAGGATAAAATTCCTTTTCTAGTCATAGTAAGGGCTTCTCTTACTTGAGAAGCTCGTAGTTCTTCTCATTCAGGCGGACAGCGTTCTCACGCCAGAATTTCTCCGACTTGTGAACAGGACTCCATTCCAGGCGGCCGGATTTGAGCTCAGAGCTGTACTCATCAAAGGAGCTTTCAATAAAAGATTTTTAAAAAACCACACACAAGAAAAAGAACATTGTTATAAAACAACAAGGAAAGAAAGTCTGTGAATTACCTTTTTTGTTTTTACTTTGTGAAACACAAAAAGTGCTTTTATTAAACCCCATTAGATCTGAAGAGGTGCAATGGCAGACAGAGATCATCTAAGCATGTTATCACTTCAGTATTCACAGTTATTAAAGTGTTCAGCCTTTATAGTGTTGAATAATATAATGTCCATAATTCGGTTAAGATAGGCGTCATCCACAATTGTAATTGTAGATGACTCTTAAAAAACATCTTTGGATTTTTTACATTGGAGAAGTAATTCAAACTAAAAACAAATGGTCACTGATTGCCTTCTTTTCATGAAACTGTGTCCACTGAGTACCTAAGATCCTGGACGCTCTCTCCCAGCCTCTCAAGCAGGAACTTAATGTCGTCGGTTATGTCCTCGTCGTCGTACTTCTGCTGCTCAAGATTTTCCAGCTGCTTCAGTACCTTGCACTGAATCATGGCCAAAGCGTATTCCTGACGAGTCTCCCTCTCCGCAGACTTCTCCAGCAGATTCTGTCAACAACAACGTAAGCAAAAGATCTATTCAGAAGTTTGTCAGGTATGGATTATCTCTGTTAAAACGTTGAGAACTGATAACTTAAAGATCTGTTTTGTGGGACCCAATCAAATGTAATATTAACATATTATGACCATTTGTTTAATGCTTTATTTTTTTTTAAAAAGTAATAATCCAGCGTGTAAATAACTTAACAGACTGGATTTCAAAATGTTGAAATTGTAATAAACAGGCCGATGTTTATTTCAATTCAGTTTATTTCTAAAGTGTCAATTTCCGACAAGTCATCTCAGAGTAATTTACAAAAAATAAGTATTAATTTACTGCCTTGTTTCATACTGAGTGAACATGCAGCAACAGGAGAAAGGAAAAACTCCAGTTTACAGGAAGAAACCTCCAGCAGAACCCGGTTCAGTACAAGCGGCCATCTGCCACGACCGACGGGGAGTTTCAGAAGACAAAGCAGATACACAAAAAAGAAACGCAAGAACTGCCAGAAGCTACATCTGGTCTGCCAGAAGAACGCCACACCAGATGTACCTGCTATGAAGATATTTTTTATTAATTTACAAGTAATAATACCCACTGCTCTTATCATGCTAATCACTGATACAATATTTTTTTTAAATGCCAACTACTGTACATGATCAGAGATCAGATCTGTGTACAAACTATTTTGAATTTTGTTCATTCTTAAAGAGAAATCAGCTAAAATTATTATTGGCAGCTAATCAGAGTCTGATCAGTGCATTTATAGTTTGGAGTATTTAGCAAACTGTAAATTAAACATCTTAGATTCCAGCATCGCCTTTATTCTCGTATGCATAGTACAAAAACCGTTATTAAGAGTCATCCCATATATGCAGATGTCTGAGAAAATGACGCTGGCATGGTCAGCTGCCGTCGTACCTGCTCCAAAACCTTTCAAGTATATAGTAATTTTAGTTTTTATCTTTTTAAATACGTATTATTTGCTGTGTGAAAACTCTGCTTTCTCTTATTTTGTTTCTTTCCTGTCTTTTTTTCTTTGGCTGCAGGTACCAATAAATTTCACTGTGCTGTGTGTAACTGTGCATGTGACAAATAAACTAATCTAAGTTGGTAATTCTCTTTTTCTTATAATGGTACAATCATAAATCAAGGCACGGGCGTGCCGTGATGGCGTAGGGGTTAGTGCGACCCATATTTGGAGGCCTTGAGTCCTCGACGCGGCCGTCTCTGGTTCGACTCCTGGACCCGGCGACATTTGCCGCATGTCTTCCCTCCTCTCCTTCCCCACTCCTGTCAGCCTACTTTCGTAAAAGGGACACTAGAGCCCACAAAAAAACCCCTGGAGGGGTAAAAAAAAAAAATAAAATCAAGGCACATAGTTTTTCTATTGTATTACTGATTCTAACGTCATTTAGCACAAAAACAGACAAACCTTCTGCATGGATATTTCCTCTAGAGAAATTTTAAGTTGATTTAGGAAAACCGTATGTCAGACGTAGAGTAAAAATTCAGTAATAAAGATTTTATGCATGTACAGTCTTTCAATGTTAAATCAACATATAATGGATATGCATGTCTTAAACCAGCATTTAATGTGCAGTATTAAGATTGTGCGGGAAAGGAATAAAACAGAGTTAACCACTAATAAGAAACGACGTTAAAGAAATTTATAAAATTATTCTCAAGAAAATAATTAGGAGAATATGAAAAAAAATCTATAAAACTGAGAAAGTAAAATTTGTAACATTTTCTGCAAAATAAAAGAAGAATAATTTTCTTAACTTGAAATACAGACATTAAACAATTTATATTCCATCAGGCAGGTAGCGGAGTTGGTATACTGTTATTTAAAAAAATGTTTTTTAACCTACCAATAAAATTGCCATTTCTTACTTCTTGTCTATTGTGTTTAAAAAATGGAATTGTTTTTGTTTTGGACAAATGCACCTTACAGAAAACAAAAAATAATGCACTTAAATTTAAATAAACTTGTTCTCACATAGTCTGACTGGGAGAGAAAGCTGCACTGACTCTGTAGTACAACGTTTGGTGATGTTTTCAAGGACGTCCAGATGGTGAAGATAATTTAAGTCCCTTTGCTCGTCCCATATGGAGAGCAGAATCATTTGCATAATAAGGACATTTGGGAAAACACAAACATGCAAAATACTGCTGATTATTCTTTAAAAGATTCCATTCGAATAAAAAAAATGAATGTTCTGCATGTTTACAGAAAATTTGCAGTGATACTTTGAGAGACCTTGAGTTTCAACAAATACACTTCTTAATTGTTGCTAAACAGAGAAATTGTGTAGCTTCTTAGAAGGAAACAGTGGAAAGGAAGTTGGGTGACTCAGGGGAAACCCACTTAAGACGAGTCTCTTCTCCCATGGCCACTTGCCACTCACTTCTTTTAATTAGTTGTAACAGGCATTCTAACTCTACAAGAAACTTTTAAGAATGCCTGAAGGAAGAAACCCTTTCCTCTGACAGAGGGATCATTAAATACTTAACTTTTTTGTCATTTTTTCTCTACTTTAAGCACTGAAAGAGTTCTGGGTAAGATTAATTAAAACAAAAACTAAAAGGAGATGGACAACAGATGGACATCTTAAATGGACAATGAGACAAAACATATCTTCTGTACTCTATATTCTTTATCCACATTAATCCAGATCATAGCTATATTGAAACCAAACCTGATATTTTTCTAGATTTTGTAGAAATTTTGTATTTCTACAAAATCTATGTAGAAATACAAATATAGTAGAAAACCTACTCTCTCACAGAGTATTTTATTCCATTCAACCCTTGGTGCTAAATTAATTTCATTTAGTCAAAAAACAAGTGAAGGAAATACAGTTTAACATAAACAGACATATCTGTCACAGATGAAAATGACTGAAACATTACAGCAACGGCAGTTTGAAGGAGAGGCCTAAAATGCGGAGTACTTTCCAGTAAATCAGGGTTTAAAAATCAGCTTGTTCTGGGCTCATGTTTCAAACATGTAATCAGTGCCATTTATCTCACCATTGTACTTGGACCAAGGTCACTCAGTCTGTCTGATGTTGGACAAAGTTGAGATACCGCTGAAGCTTTTTCTTCTTAAAATCCTACTTCCCTCCTTACAATTTACTCAAAGTGAATTCTGAATAAGTTATCCTCTTGAAAACACTGATCATGTTTAGTGGACTGTCAGTTGCACTTTACTTTCAAAAGATGAAATAAACCAGGTTTGTCTCCCAGTGGATTTATACCACCAGTTTTCATTTTGCTACACTGGGTCAGGTAATTTTTCAGCTCATCTTTGTAATTTATCACCATTTGAAAAATGTTATTACTGAGCAATTTTATCCACTTAGAAGTGACTTTCCCTGCACATGATACACTTCAAGCAAGTATTTATTTCTACTTAAAATTCATTCCAACTACAATAAGAAAAATGTGTCACTTAAGATGAAAGTGTAACTCATCTCATCTGAGCAGGAAGGATAGGGTTTACCTTGAAAACAACTGCTGACTAGAGCAGAAAATAAATCTGAAACTAATGAGTGAATACAATAAAATAAAAGAAAACATTAAAGCAACAAATGTTCTAATTTTTGTCAAATATAAATGGCAAAGCAAAATAAAACCACAATCATGGGAACAGGTAAGCAGGAATCTTTGATTTTAAGTCTTTTTCCTAGAAATAGGAACATGTACAGGGACACAAAAACAGTGAAAAATTCACCACTGACCCTGAAGGCAGCCAGAATGATTCGAGTGACCTTCTCCTTCACAGACTCCTGAAGGATGTCAGACAGGGCGGGAACTACGTTGTAGCGCCTCAACTGTTCACAAAGTTGCGGACTGAAAGCCAGCAGCCATATACAGAAGATCATCTGGTACTGAAGCTGGAAGCCACACTTGTTGCTAAGCACTGCTGTGATGCTGCAACAGAAAAAAAATTATATAATTAAGTAAAATATAAAACAAGTAAATAAAGCACAAAGTATGAGAAGAGGACTCACTTTTTTATCTAATGCCTGTTTACTCAGCCTGGCTTTCACAGCTGTGTACCTACATGTTGCACATCCATTATCTCTGATGATAGCTCAGAATAAAATATTCAGACAGTCTTCAAATAATGGACAAGTTGATTAAAATGCTCTGTACAGTACTGATGCTCACAACTAAACAACTTGTACATTTGCAGAAATGACTGTTAAGTGCAGAGATGTGGACCTTATCGATGCGCAACAATTAGCACACAAATTGTGTGGTGAGGCTGGATTTACAGCCCACTTCTAGGAACAGAGCATGGAGCCAGTTTGAAGATGCTGAGAATCATTGATCATTTCATTAGAACATAATCTTGAACCACAAGTTAAGACTGGTTTAATCACCTGGCTTAAAACATGTGTACACACCACAAGCAGAGAGTCACATTTACTGAAAAACATCATCATTAGCTCAGGTGTGAATTTAGAATATGTTGCTTTAACATATTCTAAAGTGGAGGGGCTCAGTATTACATTGAGAGTGCCGTGTTTTTAAGTGATATCACTTAAAAATGTAATAATCTCACATTTTTATAATCTGATGTACCTTTAAAGTCATCAGGTTTTAAAGTGAAATCTGATGGTTTCACTTTAAAGACTGTAAATCTCAAGATCCCCAACCCATTTCCAGGGCAACTTTTAAATTTACGGACAATTCTACAGTAGTCAGATTTAAATATGGAACTCAAAAAGAATAAAACAAATATTATGGATGGATGGACAGAGGGACTAATTGATCTTCAACCACAAAGACAGAAATTAAAGTTTAGAAATACAGATATTTTTCCATATTCTGTTTTATTTTTCTGTTCTAGTTCAAACCTGGAAAGTATTTAAATCAATTCTCTACATTTTCCACACTTTTCCAAAGTGTGTAGAACCACTTTAATCTTAAATAAATACTGATGCAAAACTGTCAGTAATCAAATTAAGTCAAAGCACACAGTGTGTGTACTCACTTACCAAGTATGGGTCAGTTTCAGATATGAAAGTAGCAAAGACTTAGAGTAGCAGCAAATATTTAAAGCAGCAAAACTATCCATCATACAGTTTATACAGTACAACTATTAAAGTTTATAGTAATCAGAGTTTCTTCTAACTGTTTGAACAGTGTTGTAAAGTAGCACTCCTCCTGCCCCACTTGTCGCTGCACACTACCTCTCACCCAGGAAAAGAGACAGCTTCAATGCTTTACCCAAAAGATTCTAGTATTCTGCAAAAAATATAATTAAATAAATGTAATACTGTATTTTTTATTCAAGAATTGGTAGGTATAATTGTTGACTAGTATGAATAGTGTGATGCGGCTTTCAGTGTTATAATACCCAATAATAAGGAAAAATAATGTGAACAAAACCACAAACTGAACAGGATGCAAGTTAATTTAGCAGCCTGTTATTATTTGTCTACTAATGTTTTTGGATGGAAAAATATGAACAGACAAGAAGAACTGAAGACTGAATATAGACAGAGTTAATTTAATTAGGAATTCAGAATGTGACTGAAAATCTAATTATAAGTAAAACACATTTTATTCCCTCTTCTCTTTCATACAATTTAAAGTAAACTGTTTTAATCAAATTAAATTATATGAAATGTGTTGGCACTTTACATGCTTTAGTCATGCTTAAATTAGACTTAAAAAAAAAAAAAACTAAATCTAGTTTAAAGGACTGGAGCTCGACATCACTCCAAATCAAAACAATATGTCTAGTTCTATAAGATGAGCTGTACAACTATGCCACACTGGGACTGTGTATATTCATAAACCATGTGCTGGGAATCAATCATTAAACTAACAATTTCTAACATTAGTTACAATAATTAAATATGAAAATTCTTACCCTAATCAAAAGTAGAGTACAAAAATGCAAACAAAAACAAAGTAGCTCAAAATCAAACTTTACATGACCTCTAAGTTATTTATAATATTTTGTATAAATGGTAAATAAAGTGCTACAACTTAAATGAATTATTTCTCACCAGTTGACTCCATCAGCTTCGACCCAGGCAAACCTGTATTCATTGACTCTCAGCATCAGCTGAAGACAGCCAGCCACACACTGAACATACTGAGAACTCTGCAAAATACAAAGGCAAATCCAAAATCAAGCATGGAAAAGGGTTAGAGCTGCATAGTCAGGGGACTGAACAAATCAAATTTTTACACATTTAAGTGCAATTTCGAACATCAAATGGTTCATAAGCAGAAAGCACAGAAGAAGGCAACTTCAACCTTGCATTATTGTCACGTATCAAACCAGAGGCAGTGCACATGCAGTCAATAATACCAACACATGCTAAAAAAATAAAAATATCACAGTAGAGTTACGATACAGAGCAAAAGTGGACAAAAAGGGTCCAATTAGACCTGAGCAAAATGTAAAGAAATATTAGAGTGCAGGAAGCTGAGGAAAAAATTAGATCACATTAATCAGTTAATTGAAAGAGGTAGAATAAAAGCAAAAGTCCAGCAAGAGGTTCAGGCAGCAATGAAGACAGAATAGCAGAGGAGCAGACGTTACCTGGTTGAAAATGCAGAGGGGAAGGAAATGATAAGTTATTAGATAGCTTGCGTGGGCACATTTCTGAGCACACTTCTCAGAATAACTGCAATATGCTTGAAAAAGTATGGGATAAGAAATGGTGGGATGCCACGTCTGTGCAAATGTTACTTCAATTTCCTCTTGTTAGTCTAATATTCAGAGAAAGCTGTCTGTCATGCGCCTTCAACATTAGAGCGGAATTGGCTTCTGGCATGCATTTTTCATTTGGACTTTAAAGATCAACCTGTGGCAGCAAACACCATGCTGTCTAAAATGGAGGCGTCGCTCTAATATTGCTCATGTCTCCACCCATCTAAAGCTGGTAATGAAAAACTGGAGTGCAACAACAGGATGGGTGAGAAAAGAGAAAGGGAGAGAATAGATGTGGAAGTCCAGCAGCAGCTAACGTATGCCAGCTTCAAACCCAGATGTTTGTCCTTTTCTTTCCGGGTGCTGAGTTGACTGGAGATGCACTTTGCTCATACTCACTTCACTGGGGGAAATTGTTCCTGCTCCTGTGCCTGTTTCTGGACCTGAACCGTGTAGATTCTAATAAAAGATAGAAAACAATAGACAAAACTAAAATAAAATTTTAAAAAAATATTGTGAGGCAAAAGAACCACACAATATGTGCATAACCAAAGATGAAAGTCAGGAACAGTGGAAGCTCAATGGTTCCTTTTGTGCCTGTTGAAAAAAAAAAATCAAATGCAATTTCAAGAAGCAAAATTAGTTTAAAAATCCTAATTTTAATGCAGATATCTGCCAAGGTAATGCAAGTGTTTAATATGCAGTCATTAGCCCATCTTCAAGAATAATGAGTCTGCTGAAATCAAATATGAATGAATACATTCAATTAATTTAGATAACGGTTTTACTTTAAATTCAAATCACAGGACAAAATGAAGAAGAAATGAATAGAGAGAAGAATTAGAAATGCCTACAGCCAGTAAACTAATTAGGAAGGGGGATAAATTGAAACTCTTTATGAGAAGGAAGAAACTAAACCTACAGGCTCACTAGCTTATATCTTAGAAATGAACAATTTGTTGTTAGGAAATAAAAGAAAACAAATCATTTTCAAAGACAGCTAAATCAATTTCAATTCTAATCAGGAACATACGTAAGATTTTTTCATTCATAATGTCACACAATGATCCAAAAACTGGACCATCACAACAACCGTCAGCCTCCAGATAATAGCAGGAATCATGGTTTTAATTGCAACACTTTGCAAAATGCATACACTATGCTGTGAATCTGAAACACAAAGAGAAATAAGAAATATTTCACAAAAAAATCAGCTTAACGTTTAGTTTCTAGTTATGACATTTGTTTCTAAGATGAAACCATCTCTAAATTTCTTTTTAAATCTTATATTTGAGTTGCATACCTGTGAACTGAGTTGGCTTTTAATCCAGTTAAAGTAGTAGTTCAGATCACTTCCCTCCATCAGATCTCGCCCCCAGGCAGCCAGCTTAGCGATGATCCTTGCAGCCTAAGATGGAAGTTTACATCAACTATTATTTCAACATCTACACCATGATTTTTGTAAAATGAATCAAAACATGAACTGAAAAAAACAATGCATAGAGATTAAAAATCTATAAAAAAAATGTACTCAGAAAAGTGTTGTGAATTTGTATTCATCCCCTTTAACCGATACCCTTAAACAATAACAAGAGCTTTGAATTTCTGAGAGAGCACTGTTCATGAAAATCTGTTGACAAGACGCCTACCATATTTATTTGACATTCTAAGAAAACCATCAGTAGTCATGTTTGAAGTTTTCCACAAGATTGACATTGTTCAAAACCCTCACCCCCGCAGTAAAACATGGTGGAAGAAGCATTGTTCTTGGTGGATGTGTTTTTCAGCACAGATGGGGAAGACGTGCTTCCCCATCTGTGCTGACTATTAATTGACTATCAATCAATAGTCAATAGCAAAAACGACTATTGATTGAGAGAAATTGGAGGGCAATCCTGGAGGAAAAGACAAAGATAATGGCAATCCTTATCAAAGCATATTCATACAGTAGTATAGTCCAGTCAAGTAAACGCAAGCTGTAAATTAGATTGTAAATTTATTTTTAAAACTTAATAGTTAAAACAAAAACAAAAATAAAATCTCTGTTCCTAGCATTTTTTCAAAGAGAAATAGACAAAAAGTTTCAGTCTGTACAGGTGCAGAACTGGTAGAGACATTTAACAAAAGAAAGAAAGTTGCAGCAAATGGTGTTTAAAAGATGGCTACAAATGGATGCCAAATGTTTCCGAAATGTATTAGTAAAAAAACAATTTCTTTCAAATTTCCATTTAGAAACAACTTTTTATTGATCTTTTAAAATACATCCCAAAATATCAAGTTTAGGTTTGTGGTTGTAACCTAAGATGTGAAAATGTTCAAGGGTGAATTAATACTTTTCAACAATTTCCACATTGAATGAATGTTATTAGTTAAAATGAAATAAATAGAACCATAGTGAGACTTAAGAATGCCACTAGGAAATAAAGTAATTTTGTGTTCATTGCTGTGTTTTCAAAGAAACTGCATGATAAGAGTGACCTTATGAGAGTTTCAACACACAACAAGATAAAGTCTTCTATAAAGCATGTCTAATTGAAATTCCACAGGCATATACGTCAAAAAGATAAGCAAGCCAACGTCTGGGTGCGCACAGTGTTAATACAAGTTTTCTTTTAAAAGGCTTTTCAACAAAACTGTTCTAAAACAAGATTATGGTAGAAACTTCATCTAAGGCAGGACTCACTGAGCCTCATGTCCCAAAACTCCATCATGGTAACACTTGACTGTGGCCCAAGATGAGACAGGAAGAAAAAAAAAAAAACAACTCTCCAATTTTCTTTTTGTCAAGGGGAGGCTGTATAGAAACAAGGTTGAAATTTAAAAGCAAGACTCAGCATGACACTTAGATTGGGTAAAGTGCTCTGTCACAGATCTGAGGTCACATTTTGCCCACCTGCTGGATACCATCTGGCTGCTCTTCGTAATTAGACAGTGTGTGTCGTGTCATAGTGCTATGTCTGCCATCAGATGGTCATTCTTGAATTGAAAAGGAGTGGCAGGCAGGTCATTACCTTAATTGCTTGCTTTTCAGGAAAAAAGGAAGGCTGTTTTGTGAGGAATTATTGATGAATTTCTAAGATTAGTAACAGAAGCATCTGTTAAAGTGACTGGATGTGAAAAATGTGATGCAGTACACCAAGTTGGAGGTGAAAATGTCAGCCTTCTTTTACTATTTGGTACACAGTGATGACTCTTAATCATTTTGTTTCCTTTCCCAAAAATCACAACATTGTGGTTAAGTTGTAAGGGCAAGCTATAGATAGCTCGTATCCCAGCCTAATATGAATAAACACCGTTTCACAGAGTTCAGGTAGAAAAATAAGCACGTTCAATGGGTGGACCCATGCTATAGGAGAACAGAAAGGAAAGAGTTTTATAAGTGAAGAACATTAAGAAATTTACTGTGATACGCAAGTCGATAAAAAGTTCACAATTCACACAATCAAAATAGAGACGCATCAAGAAATTGGTCGGTGACAAGTATTCATTCTCCAAAGAGCTACCAATCAACGCTGACAATAATATTCGTTGTTGAAGAATTTATTACTGAGATTTAAGGCAAGGGTCTAACTGGATTCATTTTATTTGGCCACAACAATTCTTAATCTATCTAAAAATAGAAACTAAAATTTACTATTTTTCAATAAATTATGGTTTACCAGAATTTGACATGTGAATTTGTACAGTCTTAAACTAACAGTTGATGCATAATGAACCCTGCAATAAAAAACAAAAAAGTCTGAAGGCCGGAAATACTAATCAGACTACATTCAATGACTAATTAAAACAAAATACTATGCTCAAGCATTTGCCTAGCCAAGGGGAACATCCAGCAGAGACAGAGTGAGTTAACAAGAAATCATTATCTAATATAGGACAATCAACCAAATGCTGTACGATCCCTGCAGAGCTAAATGATGATTACTAACCAATCTGTTTTAGGCTGTCCTGTCTTACGGATAGAATATATCATGTATTTCTTTCTTTTTTTCTTTTTTTTTTACAGATTTCCAAATTATCTATTGCTGGCAATAGCAGCAATATTTAGCTTCAAAATGGGAACAAAGCAAACCATCATGTTATAAAAACCATTTAAAAAACAACCAAGAAACAGGTTAAAATTTGGAAAATTTTATACGTAATATTTTATTTACTATTAAGCAGAGGACCTTGGAAATAGAGAAAGTTGTAAGATTTTTACAGATTGCATATTTTACTTTTTATACCTTACTTTGTTTCTTTTCTTAAGTTATTTCTGAACAATTATTCCAAGCTGTCCTGCTGACAAAGGTTGCTGCTACTTGAAAAAGTGAATCACAAGAAACAGGGTATGCACCATTGTTCAACTAGATGCGTGTGTGAAGGTAACATGGCTGTTATAAAAGATTTTTCCTCTGTCGGCTTCCTATCCTTCGATCAAGTCTATTGCTGTTATCTTTTGCCAAACTTTACCACACACTCTTTGAGATTTACACACTACACCCAAATACATGAATCAACAGACGAGGTCACCACCATCTGTAGAGACACTCCTTCACCAAGGTTTTGATACAAACATGCCCTTTTATTTATTTCATACTGCAGATAGAAGTTGGTGTTGGGCGCTGTGACTGCTTTAATGCTTTGCAGCTTTCATATGCTGCAAAATGAAATGCTCCATGTTTTGGGAATTTTCTCAATTAAAGCACATTTTAATAATATTTTGTTAATGTGTGAAGCAGTCTTGTACAAGACAGAAATACTCCCATAATACCCTGGACTACAATCCAGGATATTATTTAAGCCAGAACCTTTTCATTCGCACCTTACCTGACTATAGCACTTACACTTTCTTCTTTAAACACGAGAATCAATACCAGTACATTATCAATTTGTAATATGATACAAAATAACCCAACCAGAAACCCATTTTGACTTTAACTTAATTAATGTGTTTTAATATTGCATGTTTTATCCAGAAGAAAGGACAGCACTTTTCTTAATGAAGAGACATTTACCAACTTCAAGGTACCAGCTTATAGGTTTGTGTATATATTAAATGTACCGCTCAACAGCTCAGAGATCAGAATCACTCAGGGCTGTACAACAGGAAAGTATCAGGAAAACATATATCTGAAAGCCAAACATTAAAACTGTTGACATCAGTTACAATTAAATCATGATTTAATGACTCCTTATTCTTTTTTTAATCTTCATGAGTGGTTTGTAGTGTAACTTTGGGTTGCTTGGAATTTTCTTTGTGTAAAAAGAAACCAAACCTGTGGAAAAAGTTACAAGTTAACAAGCTAACCAACTGATTGGGACCAAAGTAAACTGGCTATAAGTGTGAAAATGCCCTGACTTGCCAAATATATAAGTGGCAAGCAGAGCGTGAATGAAAAGGTAGCAAGTCAAATATTGCATCGAAGTCATGCTTTGTGACTGCAATAATGCTGATAATCCGATGGCAATTGATATGCAGTTCTAGAATCTTTTCAATTGATTGATTCTGAATCGTGAGGTCAAATAAAAAAACTTAGTTTTTTTTCTATTCCACTAATCCAACAAAAATAAGTACTCTCTAAATTTTATATCTATAAATACATCAATCAACAACATATATTGTGAAGAACATCTTTTAAGTTTGATAAAAATCTAACTTTTTCTTTGATACGTTAATTGGGGTAATCTTCAAATTATTTCATTTTCTGGAGGAACTTTTAACAGCTACCTCTCAACAGCATGATTATTCTTGTTTTTGTGACATGGTTTTTAGAAAAAAAAGTAAGTCAAAAATTTGGAATCACAACCTAAAAGAAAACTTAAAAACTTGGTGCATCTCTAACTCACCATGTGGACAGTAAACAGATCCTGACGATTGAGCATTGGAAGGAAGTAGGACCAGGCTGTGTTTTTCGTCTTTTTGGCATAGTCAAAGAAGATGTTCACTCTCTGGTGGTTCTCCTAACAAACAGTTGAAGTAAAATCTTGGATTAGTACTTGGACTGTAAATGTGTTGATGTATATCAAACTGACTGTATGGGAGAAACCACAATATCAGAATCATGTCAGTAAAACATTTTATTTGTAAAATAATTTATTTTAAAAGGGTAATTAAATTATAGAATGTGAAAATCATCAAAAAATAACTTTTTTTGTGCAAGTACCTTGAAAAACCTTCTAAACTTAACTTTGTTCACAAAATAAAATGGTACATGTCCAAAAGCGTGAGGTTGTATTTGTTTACCTGCAGAGTGTCATCAATCAGAGTCAAGATGTATTGGACTGTCTGCTCCTTGGAGATGTGGGCCATCAGGTTCAGAAATGTCTTTGCACACTGAAAATGGGAAGAAACAAACCAAACCTTGTGGGGGGGGGGGTTTGTTTGTTTTTTTAATGAACAGTCTTGTCTTGCTTTCATTTGTAATTAACAAACACCTTTGAATAGAGGCCAGAAACAAGGTAATAACAGCAAAAATCAAGATAATTTGTGGAGCAACACAATAGTGGGAATTCAGAGGGAGGGAGAGTTAGTGTGTGCACAAAATGAAAAATTGAAATGGTATCTCCAAATTACAGATTTTCAAAGGACTCAGTTTGAGACTTTTGTAAGACATTACAATTTTGCAATGTTACCAAAAACAGACAGTTCTAGAAAAGTTTATAATGTATGAAGGACTGAGTTAAAGTTTAGGCTGTGAACACATGTGCAACAAATCAGCCAAGTGTCTTCTGGTAGATTTTGAATAAACTAGAGACACAGAATGACCCTTATAAAATGAGAAGTACACTGCAATGTACACAAACTGTTTACCTGGTGTCCCTCTTTGGTCAAAATGACTTGTTTCTCTTCAGAGTTGGCCTTTTCAAATTTCTTGATGAACTCACAGTCCTCTGTAGAGATCATCTGACTCCTACAAGCAACACAAATTAACAATAATGACAATTTTTGACAGCAGGGCTACAATAATGTTTTCAGATTGCCTTAGACACATAATATCTGAACAAGAGTAACATCTGCAGGGAGAAAACAAAAACCTGTGATTTATTTTTGAGGCAGTTTTACAGCACGCATGCTTGCCATTGACACATCCTCTGTGACTGACTTTTCACAAGCAAGCTAGTTGAAAATGACAGAGGCTGCTTGAGCAACCGAAATGACCATGTACATAAAATGCAGCCATATTGAGACAAAAACAAAGCTAGGTCTGAAGTGGTATGTAGATACAGCAAAACAACAATTGAATCGGTCATGTAATTGAAGCTGAAATGGTAATCAATGGTTTATTGACTTAGAAATAATACTGTGGGTCAAATAAATCAGAGCTGTTAAACTGAAAGGTTAGAGTTAAAACAGGAAGTATAACTCAAGACAATGAATCACATTTGAGGAACAGCTGAAGAGCTACTGTTAGGCAATGAAATTACAACAAATCTCGCCAAACATTAACAACTAATCACAGAAAGACTGCAAAAAGAGATTTTGGAGCAAAGAAATGAGAAATACTGCTTATATAATAGGACTGATGACAAGTACAAAAATAATATCAATCAGACCACATGAAAACCTTATACAAACGTAAATGTTGACTACCTAAATAAGTACATTTGTGACACCACAACAATGGTGTCACAAATAGATATCTACCAATTACATTTAGTTTCTAAACTCAAGTATGTGATGCATTTGCCGAGAGTACTTACAAAAGCTGAAAATTTATGAGCTTAGAACTAGACTTTATGCAAGTATCACTCTATTAAAATCAAGAATTTAGAATAATTTGTACAAATGTTGTGCTTGTCCATCAACAGAAGAACAGCTAACCTTGCACAATCCAGCCAGCAACAAGGCTGTTAGACATTTACTATATTGAAAATGTAAATATATGCCTGTACAATATGGAAACAGGTCATTTATGTGTGAAGACATTTATTTCTTATTAATATGTTCTCACCAAGAGTTGAAATTAATTGCTCTTCTTCTTGACATATGTTTTTATTAACCAGCCGTTTCTTGCACATAACAATTTAAAAATAAATTGGACCACATTAAATTGTGCATTATAAGTATTGACTAATTTGAATTAGGACTTATGGGTTAAGTAGAGCTAACTTACTGAAGATAAGACTGCCAGTTGACCAGATTGGCCCGAACCTCAGCTGCCTTTGCAGCTATGATGTTGGTAGGGACAGCAGCATCCACAGCGCCACGGATATCCATTTGTCCTGAAGTCTTTACAGAGTATGTCTGGATAAAAACACAACCTGAGAAGAAAATAATTACTTATAACACCATAGTATGAAAGACTGGAAATCACACACTTAATGACAGCAGAAGATATTCTCAGAATTTGAACAGGAGTAATATGTTCCCACCAAGAGCAGTGATTAATTGCTATTCTATCCGACACATGTTTTATTAAGCAGCTGCTTCTTGAACAGAAACATTGATACGCAAAATTTAAAGTTAAAAAATTCTGACATACAGAATTTGACTAAAAGGTACATTAAAAAAAACATAATATGGCTACATATATACAGAAAAAAAATTTCTACTTATGAAATGCATCAAAATAAAATTCCCCCTGCTACTTGTGGTCATACATTTCAAAGTCCAAAAATTAACATTATTCCCTCATTTAGTCGGATACATAAATTGGACTGATTTGAATTATGTGTTCAGATCAAGTCAAACACGTCAGGTGTTTTGGTTGTACAGCAAAACAAGCTGGAGTATTGAGTAGGAGGGTTATATACTAATTTATGGAGCTCTTCCGCGAAACAGAGAGATTATATGTTGGCAAATTCAAACTGCAGATAACTAGCGGAAAATAATAAATGACAGATCAAGTGTTATATATTTAACTAACTTACAGAGTTGAAGAAGCCTGCTAGCATTAGCTTGCTATCGTAGCTAACACAATGTCATTTACTAGTTATGGTAGGTTTTACCGAGAACTGGGATAAAATTCCACAATACTCAGCCTCCAGCACTGTAATGCAAGAAAAGACTTTAACCGGATTTGTTCCGAACAAGTAAAAAGGCTTAATTCTGACCTGAACAATGACACAAAAACCGTTAGCTTGATTATAGCTAGAGACGAACAGCAGAGAAAACGAGAATGCTAACCCATTTGGCTAAATTAGCACCGACTGCATCCCACAAACTGCCCGAAATAATAGATGCTATACGTATAATGCAACAATACAGTATGAAAACATGTGTACTTAACACATCACATTCAATAAAAAATATCCAGCGTCTTTACTTACAGCTGTTCCTCACTGCTATTCTGTGCTATGCTACGCTAACAGCTGACAACACGGCGTCACGACCTGTCATGTGACAGTCACTCAGATAGTCACATGCACCTCAGTCTGCCTTTTTTTTTTTTTTTTTTTTTTACAAAGCCCTATCTGGTAGACTTATGTTTTTCTAATAAGACTGTATTAGGTATTTTTTAACATTTAACCAGGTTGAAGCACCAGAAAGCATTTTGAGCATTCCTCCTTTCAAAATCCCTCCAGATTGTCAAGAGTATACTCATCTAGTCTGCTCAGTATAGTGGTTTTCTAGGATTGAAAACTGAACAGTGAAGTAAGAAAATTGATGACGATTTGTTTGATTTGATGATATGTTTGGGGTTATGATAAAACAAACAGTTTTTTTAGTTTTATTTGAGATGTTAACAGTTTGATTTTGGTTGTTCTGTTGTTTCACATTTGTGATACCGAGTAGGTTCCCAGGGCCGTTAAAAAAGAAACAGGTCTTCAACATCCCAGGTCATCCACCATGCCCAACTATCGGCATTAAATGCTTCATATATATTCTTTAGAGGTCTTACACCAGTCCAAGGTTGCCTAAGTAACTTCAATGAAATGTCATGTGGGTCAAAAACCAATTAACTTGAGGAGGCTGATAGAAAATGTATGCCACACTTTTCAGTTTTATTTTCATTTCTATAAAAAAACATCTTATTTTACTAACACTATACAGTTATGTACTACTTTGTGTTGAATCCAATTCAGTCTCAATTCACTGCATTTAGTTAGTTGTTGTAATGTGACAAATTGTTATCTTTAGCATTCCAGCAACAAATTGTTGCAAATTATTTTTTTAAATCATTAGGCTGCACTGCATGCAAATTTATTCAGTGATTGTCTGATGTAAAACAAAATAATTTATAAATATTAAGTAAACATAAGTCAGAAACAGTCAGAAATAACTCCATGCCTGTCACTAGTCTTCCTCTCTGTCCATCTAGCTCAGACATTAAGACCTCCAGGCCTAATCTGGCCTAAGCTGGTGAGACGCAGAAAAGCACAGAGGAATCAGGATCGTATCCAGAGGGAACATTGTCCTAATCCCCATCTGCCCTCTCCTTTGTAAACACTCTTTGTGGCATTGGGGTCGTCGATGTTTTTCACCCCCTCTTCTCCTCTGCCTTCACGATGGGTTTCATGTCAGACTGTGGGAAAGCGTAGAGGAGATGACCAGGAAGAGTGGATTTCCTACGATTTCAAGCAGACCTGGGCGCAGCGCTGCGAGTAAGGACTCAAAGTCAAAGCATGCCATGTGGTAGCGTGGTGAGGCAGTGGGAGATCAGACCCACAGCCGTGCTGTGTGGGATCAAACGCACCAAGGTTCTGATGTGGCAGTGGATTCAGGGGCTGACCAGGTCCTGCAGGCAGAGTGTGGGCTACCAGGTTAACTACATTGGCGCGGACCAAGCAGAACAGGAGATGGTGTGCCTTGAGGTATGGTCGTGTTCTCATATTCACATCAACCATCATCTTTTTGGGTATTATCACTTTACTAAAGTAACATACAACAAACTTGGGAACAAACTTTGTAGGAATCTTAGTGACAATTTTGTGCATTTTCCACATACGTCTTCACAACATAATTTGATTCCAAACAGATTATGAGTGAATTTCCTATTTGACACAACTCTGATAATAAGATGCGGAAAGCAAAACACAGATAAGAGACTGAGCTCAATTTTCAAAACCAGTGAAGCAACATGTCACCACATCATTCATTTAATATTCCTGTCAGCTCTAAGAAACACCCTTCAGAATGTATTTTGCTGTTGATAGGCTGGCATTGTGAAGCCTCTTTGATTCACACAAAACTTCTATTTAGGGAAGCATCTCCAGTCTAAACAAGACTTAAAAAGAAGATTAAAAGAAGGCGACAGCATGACCTAAAATAGTATGAGTCAAGTGATTTAGATTCTAAAAAAAGGGGTTAAAACATTTAGCTAAATTCTCCACAACAACGGATAAGGTCTAATGAGAAACATCAAATTGAACATTCTTAGACAGCTAAGTTTATAAATGAATCTTGGTAAATAATAACTAAAAGTTTCCAGCAGTTCTCTGTTGTGAGGAAGCATGTGTTGCTATTTCTAGAAAGGAAGGGATTTTAGAGTCATTAGGACAAGGGAGACACATCCAGATCTGATTGGTAGGTCACAACTAGACAGAAAATAGTCCAAGTCATTAACAAGTATGACTCCAATTTACCAGATATGTTGAAACAAAAATTATGACACCCTGAGACACTTCATGACACTACTTATACGGTTACTTATAAGGTTTCATATATATGGTTTCATACAAGTATATGAAACCATATACTTATACTGCATTAAAAGACAATTAACTCCTTTCAGTCGGTGTTTCACATTAAATCAGAGTGAATTTCCTGTCTTTGTTGCAATGCAATTTGCAAAACTATTTCTCTTTGCTAAATTCCAGAAATATATAGAAGATATTCCTTTATGTTTTTGTTTTTTTTACATTCTTCTAATTTAGAAGTTTGCATACATTTCATTGGTATTTTATACCTTTCAAACTGAATCACTTTTCGATTATTCTTCAATAAGCTTTTCTGATCACAAATCAAATTTTTATGACAATCACAACAAAATATCAGCTTTATCTCTGTTAAAACAATTAATGCTTTGGATTGTCTATTTAAAACCTATTTGGGAAAAAACCTTTGGCTTCCTGACAGACGTTTTGCTCAATATTTCCTCATCATCGTCTTTTCTTATGATGCCAGCCATTTTGTACCTCAAACAAAACTCCAACACATTACACGATGCTTCTCCCCCTATACTTCACAGCTGTGATGCTGTTCTTATTTGCAATCTCCCTCCTTTTTTCTCCAAATGTAGCAATGCTCTTTAAAACCACGTTTTAGTTTTGCTTTTGTTGAACTGTATTTTTCCTCTCTGAGAGACCTTTCAAACCAACATGGGCACAGAATTAGTTTCAATGTAGATAATGACATTCTTTTTCCAACTTCTTTCCAGCATCTTCACAAAGTCTTCACATCTTAATCAGATTATTTGATACTTCGAGATAAATAACCCGTCCATGACTTCACAAAAACAATCCTGGAGAGGAAATGTTCTGTACCTTAATGGGTGTCTCATAATTCTTCGCTCTTAATCAGTAACAACTCTTTTCACAGCAGCTTGTAACAGAATTAGAGGCACAAGTGTCCTTAATAACTCTAACGAATGCTCTTCACTTCTTCGCAGGTGTTTCCACTTGTCCTGTTTGATTAAGCCTCCATTCAAACTGATTTTTAGAGCCACTTTGCATCAGGGTCTGTGAACAATGCCACTAACTGTTTTGTTAGTTTTCTTATCCAATACATATGATTACTCTATAGTAAACTTGGTTTCTTACATGAGTGGAACAAGTATTCTCTTTAAATACACCATTCACCAAATGAATACAATAGAATAAGAGGTCAAACTTGCTCTAAATTTTTCATCTCTCTTTTCATGTTATTAATCCATCCAGTTTTTAAGCCCTCGCAGATAATATTATTAGTCATGCAGTGGGTTCATGGTTGCAAACAAATGTACTTACTTTCATTTTGATGGGCATGTTCCTTTCTAGGCTGGACATGGTTTCTGAAAATCAGAGACTATACCAAAAAGGATACAACCATTTTGCTTTTTATCTCATTTCAGATTACTTCTCTCTTCAGATTTAATACAAAGTTTTTTTCTAAAGCTGCAAAAATGTTCCTCAAACTCTGATAAATAAAATACTATATTCACATGTACTGTAAAAAAGGCATGAAACCCTTTTTTAACTCTGATATTAAGTCAGAATGGATAAATGCCAAAATTATTTCTTCAGAATGATGACATTTATATTTTTTAGATTTATTACAGTGTTTTACATACACTAAGGTCACTATTGTTTTGCAGATGGGTTCTGCATCCCAGAGGTTCATCTGTTTTGGAGTGAAATTTCTTTAGATTCAGAAATGAATCTAAAGACTAAAGATGCTGGTTGAAGAGGCACAAGAATGAAACTGACATCTATATCTAATCAAAGATAATTCAAAAACAAAATTAGAATCAAGCATAACGTTTTTTTATGCGATCAAGGAGAGAGACCTTAATATTTGAAGACATGTCCAGTGGTCTGATAAAATTAGAATAGAAGTGTTTGATCAAAATGACTATTACTACATTTGGAGAGAGAAGAAGGAAGCTTGCAAGCCAGAGGACACCATCCCAACTCTGAAGTACAGGGGTGGCAGCATCATGTTGTGTGAGTGTTTTTCTTCAGAAGGAACTTGTGTTCTTCACAAAATGGATGGCATCATGAGGAAAGGGCATTAGGCAGAAAAATTCAAGTATTAAACAAAGGCAGTCTTAGCCTGTTTGGCACCCTGGGCGAACCACCCTAACAGAGGTGTGTGAAATTGTTGGGTTGTTTTTGCATTAGGCACCACTGACATTCGGATCCACTGGTTCAGTGGTGGTGGGGGAAATAGACAAGATGAACAGGTCTAGGGGGAGGCCCCCCCGCACAAGATGCCACCCAGGATGGTTGCCCATGTTGCTCGTATCAGAAACCGCACCTGGTACTAGGTGAAAACTAGGGTGTAAATGGGTCTTCAATGTCTCCATTAATCGATCCATATGCATACTATTTTTAAGTCTTAATAATTAGTTATTACTTTATTAATTAGTTATGGGTTAGGGTTAATATTAATTAGTTATTAATATTAATTAGTTAGTAATTTAGTTGTAACACACATTGATCTTAAACTATTAATTCTTACTGTGAATTCTGAGTAAAACCAGCTTCATGAAATGAAATGAGTGGAACTGATAATACACTGTTAAAATAAGCCTGACATTTATTTACCAAAAAGCATCTTGATCAGCACAGATCAGGGAAATACTGAAATTAATTCGCAGCAAAACAGGGAAAGAGAAAATCCTTTCATTTACTGTGTGCTTCCACATTTTCTACTGTGACAGAACAATTTTCACCTTCAGATTACTCACCAATACCATGCATGATGTCTTGTTATATTAATCAGGCAACGTAATACTCCCTACCCAGTAACTCTCTGCATGATGGTGATAGAATATGTGCACTCTGTCTTCCTTTCTAGCTATTCTGAGTCGTATTAATCACACACTGAAAAGACTTTATTCACCTTGTCAGACGCCTTGTCATCTATCTTGTCCTTATAGCCTTGTGTGCTGAGATGGGCTCACACCTTCACTTGACATTGTGCCCTCACAGGGAAAAGTGTGAGCGTCTCATGTCACAATGACTAAAGTATCAATCATTGCTTGTTTATGTGAATCAGTCTTGCAGAACTATTTGTAGGGCTTCTTTGTAAAAGTGTGCAACAGGATGTTACATCTGTACACCACAAAGGAATAAAAAATGCTTAAATGCTCAACTTTAAAAGTTATTAATTTGAACAAGACATTATTTGATTGTCTTTTTTTAGGAAGATGATAATCAATATTTTGGATTATTTTTAAGACACTCTATTTATGCTGGAAAATTCAAAAGTAGAAAAGGTGCAACAAGAGGATTTAGTTGAGTCCCTCTCTTTTGTGGTTCTTCTTACTCCGATGAGAATCTGGCAAGATTGATTTTCACACCATCAGGAGGCACCTCTAAAAGATAGCATGTCCCCGAAAGGGAACAGCATGAATGCGCTGGTGTAAATTAAGCATATAGAAAGCTGTGTCACGCTGGAGTTTGGCTGAATGGCCAGGTGCTGAGTGCATAGTGCCATCTTGTGATTGTACGTTGCAAAAAGCACTGTGAGCTCTAAAAGCAGAAGTATTTATATTTGTCTAGAGTAGAGAATATTGAAGTGTTTATTTAAAAATGCACCTCAAAGCTGATATAGATCTCCATTCATAGACTTTAAACAATAAATGTAAGATGAAAAGTGGTTGAATAATATAATTAAAATAGTTGAGAGATATTAAAATGTCGTCAATCAGTATATGATCTCTTTGCATCGTCTATAGAGATCATCATGTAAGTGCTTTAATGACAGTTGCCTGGAGATGGCAGTGTTGTTCTCTACATTATCACTCTTCACAGAGATGTGCAGAGGATTAAACAGCAAACAGCTGCCTGATAATAATCAGTAACACAACAGGAAGAGTAAAGTGAAACATTAGAACAGAACAAACAAACATCTGAAGTGTCAGTTATAAGGTCTCTATGTATATGAGAGTTTTCTCACAGGCTGAGAATGCAACAGATGTAGTGCTATATGTAGAGAGTGCCCACGCCCTCAAACCTACTTTGTGGTTGCAGAAAACAGTGAAAAGTATTTTGTAAATCAAATAAATAAATGTGTTAATTCATTATATAACTACTAAATGAGACAGCATTTCTGGAATCTTGTACAGATTTTTTTTTTTTAATCATTCAATGATATTAGAAAAAATGCCAAATGTATATTGAAGAAAAGGTAGACTCTTTTATTCCCAAATGCAAAAAAATATTTTGCACAACGTTACGCTGCCAGGACATGACAAAAACTAGCAGTAGATATTTAAAATGTGTCGTTTTAAAACGAAAATGAAAAGATCCATTCTGTTCATGAATGATTTTGTCCGGTTTCTTTCAAAACTAAGGCTGCTTTTAGCCATTGCTAGATAAAAGGGCACTTCACTCATTCCCAAAGTAATAAAATAATAGACCTAGGCATTGAAGATAAGAGGCTGATGATATCCTTTTGTGTGAGGCTTAGTGTGTAATCTTAGGAGCAGTTGTGTAGTGGTTTTCTGACAGATAAAAATGTGGCATGGAGATACATGTGTGGTCTCTATAATGAGGTTCAAACTGTTGCTCTGAATCCGACCTGTATAGAGGGTAGGGTCACAGCAATGACCCTTTCAGCTAGACCTGCACAATATATTGAATTGCAGTTGTCATTGCAAAATAAATGTGTGCAATATTCCAATTTTTATTGCTTGGATGCAATATATGGTAGTTTTATATTTCAAGTACAATGCATTTGTGGTCTAGATGCTGATTATCCAGCCAGTTTGTTGCCAGCTAATGATAGAAAAACGTAGGGACATCACAGTGGCAAAATGAAGGAGAAAATTGACAACTAAAGATATTTAACAGTAACTGTGTGATTTTCTAATATTTTTTCTTCTACAGAGCCTCTTTCTTTTTCATGCTGCAGCTGGGGTGACATCAATAGATGCAGCGTATCAACACGCTCTCAAACACAGTTCTGCACAGTGTTGTTTTCATTCATTCATTTGAAGTATGTACATATAATTGTGTGTCTAAAATCTAAAAAGTTGAAAGTAGCAAAACAGACTGAGTTACAGCATGCACTCTGCAATTTAGCAGCACAGACAGAGGTTGCAGGCAAAGGCTGAAGACTTCATAAAAAAAACGTGGAGATCAATTTTCTAAATTGGGCATTTTCAACATATTCTGGTGCCGTGGTGGCGTAGGGTATAGCGCAACTCACGTTTGGAGGCCTTGAGTCTTCGACGCAGCCGTCGCGGGTTCCCCCCTCTCCTTCCCCCCTTCCTGTCAGCCTACTTTCATATAAAGGACACTAAAGCCTGCAAAAAGACTCCTTAGAGGGGGGGGGAGCTGCAGAAGGTAAATTTGATATAAAAATATGTTGTTTTTTTACACATATTTGTTAGAACTGTCACTATGTTGTGACAATATAGGCAAATAATCTGAAAAAAATCTCCTTTTGGTTCTACTGTCATTTCCAGAAATACACCGCTCTAAGTCAGAAACAATCAATCAGAGCCAGTAGGAGGGTGTTAGCGCTGTCAATCATCCTCCTGTATGTGCAAGCTCAAGATTGCCAGTTTGCTGCAGCTGTGCTAATGGGGGAGAAACAACTTACAGGAAAACTGTTTATCTGCCATCATTGGTGGCCATGTGCATACATGGCAGGCTCTGTTGTGGGGAAGAAGCTTAGCATAACAGAGAGCAATGGGAAGGGTGTAGGCAGTGTGTAGACAAGTGAGATTGACAGCGATAAAATCCTTCTCCTGACTCAGATTGGTTGTTTCTGACCAGGAGCTGCGTATTTCTGCAGATGACACTAACACAGGGAGGATTTCCTTTTTTTTTACAGATTATCTGTCTCATACTAAACTGTCACAACATAGTGACAGTTTTAACAAATATGTGAGAATGTTTATATATATATATATATATATATATATATATATATATATATATATATATATATATATATATATATATATATACTACTGCAGTTTTAGGAGAACTTTAAGGTGACATTTCTGTTTATCATGCTTTTTATCTTCAGCATTTCTTCTTTCCCAAAGGTTGGTATAAATCAGACAATGTTTAAAAAGCATCATTCAATATTCTATACATGGTGCCAGAGAGGCATGTCAATAAATTTAAGTATTGAAAATTTAAGCAGTTTGTTTAAAAATTTTTTACTTACAAATGATTTTGATTCTGTTTTGTCAATTGAATCATATCTACAGTACATGTAACTTTTTGATTAGAAACTCACTTATTATTTAAACTGAAAAAGAAAAGGTAACAATTATTTAGATTCAATACACACAGAGAGATAAATCTCATATGTCTATGTAACTCTACTGAGGCAGGAACAAATAGAAATGTTCAGCTTGATTATATTGTTAATACCTGGATACATCATTCTATGAACAGTCAACTTCTCTAGCAATCATTTTTGTTGTTTACCCTCATCCTTTCAAGGACTGTTTGCTAGACAAGTGTTAATTCGGGAATCTTCCTCTTGTTTGGGTAGACTATAATGTGTCCAGAATATTTCTGCATTAAATATTATGGCTATTATGTATCACTTCAATAAAAACATCAGCTTTGAGTTTTCATCAGCTGCAAGTCAGTATAATATAATTTAACTGAAATTGAAGCTTAATGTGTTTATTCAGTGTTTGTTTGGTGTTAAGGTGAGGGATATTCAGATTTCCCCACCCACACCTGACAATCTCTCGTCCCAAACTCTGATAAGAGAAAGACAATAGACATCTTCCTTCCACCAAATTTTCTATAAGTATTCATGGATACACTACTGTGTGAATCTTTATGGCTTATTTTCCGTGTGGAAGCAGTCAGTGATTGAATGCTTTTCCATGAGTAACTAGGCCAACATGGCTACAGCAATCCATTGCTACATTACAAAATCCCTTTCTTATTAGTTTTATGTAACATTCTTATGTTCTGGGGAAAAATAGCAATTTGGAGTTTTCATCAGCTGTGAATCACATCTTACTGAAATGGACAGAAATAAAAACTTTAGATATATCAGTCTGTGTGTAATGATTTATTTGAGTTTCACCTTTTGATTTTAATTACTGAAACAAATTAAATTTCTAATTATATTCTAATTCATGGTGATGCACCTGTATTTCCTACTATAACTTGACTCCATCGGACAATGCGTGTAACATTCGTTCATGTTAAACGACCTGCACTGTAAATCTGTGACATATTGTCGGGGTTTACGCTCTTCACTGGGCTACTACGAGTTGGAGAGGAGACGCATGCGTACTGACTAGAAGCAGCCGGTCGGAGGAGAGGGGAAAAAAAGCCTTATGTTCCATCGGATGTAATCAAAGCAGAGAATTCCCTCTTCTCGTGGTGCATACATGGTGAAATTGTAAGTACTGGGAGTAAGCAGTTGTATCTGTGCAGGTGGCATTTTATGGTCGGAGCGGTCGTTTTTTTTTTTTTAACGGCATGTCATTAACAGATCTAGGCAGTGTCTTTTCGGTGGTTGTCCAGGGCGATGAAGCGCTATGGTTCTTCATGATGGCACTTTCAATTGATGTGATGCGCGACTCAGCAGTGGAGTGTTTTCATTATTATTATTATTATTATTATTATTATTATTATTATTATTATTATTATTATTATTATTATTTCTGCTGTCAAATCAGTAAGGGGACACATAATCTCCTGTGGAGAACAGTGATTTAGTTAGAGTTTTTATGATTTATGCGTTCAGAGGATACGACCACCCTCGCCCCCTCCGTGCCATTCTCTATATCGCTTTTGAGTCAAACCCTAGCGTACTGCTAGTGCCAGCTTTGAAGTACATCCAATGCCTAATGCGTAAAAATGTACCATTTGGCAAGACGCACGACGTCTGAGGGCTGATGCCTGCTCGGGTATCTGAGAACAAAAAAGAACTGAACGACAAACCAAGCAAATGATAGTAATAAAAAAACACGCGGGTCCATTTTAGAAATGGCTAAATGGTGTATTCATTGAAAAGGATGCGATAGAACGATGCTCAGATATAGATTTGCAAGCTGCGCTTTCAGCACCCCCACCCCCACTCGTCTCCCTTACATCAAAATCTTTAGGCATATTTTAAGGCTTCGTGTCTTGTGCCAGGTAATGTCCGGACGATTCCGTGTGCCGGAAGAGTCCGCTTTGTTACCTAAATGATCTGATAGGATTTGGCAGAGTCTGACCCGGTGATGACACGTTTGTTAGAATCAGCTCACATTCCGTGAGCATAACCCTGTCTGTCTATGGGCCTGCAAACCGATGGGATTCTTGTGCATAGGCCAGATATCCATACTCACAATTAGAACAGCAATTCCTCATATAGCCTGCATAATGACAGAAGCCTACACGGCCAGAGCCAGCCTAAGGCATAAGCGAAGTAAGCGTCAGCTTAGGGCACCCATGCCAGCAGGGGGCTCCCAAGAGGAAAGATTTGAGACTCAGATAAATTCTCTGCAAAAATAGCACAACAACACACACATACACCACTCTACAGCAATCATTATGTGATTCATAAAATTGTATTTGATGCCATGAGCTCATGAGTTATGTATAATTTCAAACCATGCAGCTGGGATCATATAAACCAAAGTGGTATGGTCTACCACTTAACTGGCTTTACCAGAGCAGTATGTACAAGATATGTGAGAGGAATTTACCCTTTATTGGCCAAATAGAAATGATGATGATGACAGTAACCCGTAATGGTTACTGATTTGAGACTACATCCTGATATTGACCAGAGGCAAAATATTCAACCCCACATTCAATAAGGGGACCTCATAGATCACTAGTTGAGAGTTTGATCTGAAATTCTCAACTTTTGCGTTGATTTATCCTCTAAAGACTAGACTTGACTTAGAATCAAGGTTTGGTACTTGAGGCTCATAAACAATCTTTATCTCAGCTAATTATAGGTGAACACAAGCCTGTAAATGAAGGTGATTTTGGTAAATGATTAATGTTGTCCCCTCTGAGTTACCATAGTGTATACAAATGGCTGGTTGTCATGGTAACATTACACACAGTATATCATGGGCCTATTCTCAACAGTGTTTTCCAGCCAAAAGCAAATATTGTAAAAAAAAAAAAAAAAAAAGGCGGAGTTAACAACAGCTTCCATGCTATGTTACCATTTATGAATCATAAACAGAACAGAGAATCAGTCAAAGATTTCAAGATGCATTATGCCAGGGCTAAGACAAAGATTTAACGAAGGAAAAAGCAAAAGTCCTTTCCACATTCTGATAATTTCAGTAGAATCAAATTGTCTTGCTTCAGAGTGTCCAGCAGTGCATGCCAGCACATGATTGAGTCAAATAACATCTGGTCTGCTGCATTTAGCAGTTTCAGATTTGGACATTATATGTGTACATCTATTATTTTAATGATGTTGTGATTCTGTTTCTGTTATTCCAGATGCTTCCTTACATCTTTTGGTCTTTGCTTCTGAATGCTTGTCATATGTTTCTTTACGCTTTTAAAAATACTTTAGTTAGTTTAAACATTTTGCCCCATTAAAATAATCCCACAGTTTTTCAGCAAGAGGCCCCATTTTAACTTTGAACAGGACATTGTTTCCTTTTCAATTTCAACTGCTTTGGATCACATGAGTCATAAGTTTTATGAAACATTTGTTTCATAAAACACACTGATTTAACTGTTGTTAAGGGAAGTTCTAACAGTAAGGTGTCATCATCACAACACTCATCCTATTCCTACAGATTTCACTCTTCATAAACAGAGGGGTGTTTATGAAGAGTGTCTCTTTCTACTTTAGTTTTCTTTTCAAAGTGTTGTCAAAAAGTGGATTGAATGTCATAATTTCACACTACCATCTTCTCTACTGTCACATTACAGCATTACACCCAGTGCTGCCCTTGCTACACTTGTTACACTGGAACTGATTTCCATCACACTAATGCATTGCAGGCCAAGAGCTTTTCTTGCGAGATAAAATCTCAGTTACATACTATTCCTGACATCAACACTCCAAACCCTTCACCCTCTCTCTCCCCCCACTCTCCGCTGTCTGTAGCCCATGGGATCAGAGCGGATGGAGATGCGAAAGAGGCAGATGTCGGTGCAGCAGGAGTCGGCAGCGGGGGGAACTGCACCGGCCCAGCAGGACCAGCCGAGCCAGGCCAACCCGAGGGGCTCCAACGCGTGTTGCTTCTGCTGGTGCTGCTGCTGTAGCTGCTCCTGGTAGGTCTTCCACAAACCGAGAACCTGATTGCTGAGGTGCAGCATGGCCGACATCGTCGCACGCAAGACGCCACCGCCTGAGCTAGAGCGTCTCAAAAGCAGGCGTCAGCTTCTGTCTTACACTCTTGACAGATTTGCATGTGATCCGTGGATGTCGGTTTAGCAGCAGCCGCCTCATTACATTCAGGAAAGCCTGAACATCATTTTCATATGCATGTCTGTGTAAGCTCTTCACTTGTCGGCAATGTTGCATTCAAAGTGATACATTTGAATCAGTCAAAATTAGAAGGAATATAAATGATTAACTGATGCTCATATTTTATTCAATTACCTGAACTACTTTTACAATTTTAACATTTAGACCTACAGTAAAACATAAAACTGTATAGTTTCTCATTTATTAAACTTCTAATTGCATTAACAAGACATCAGTCCTGATGAAAGTAATAATTTATTACAGTCTTATGAATGTCTACCTACCTGATACTCACAATATCAAGATATCAATTTTGGGCATATAACATTTGACATAATTCTGAATATATACCGCTAAATGATCAAAATAATTATGTCATGCTATTTTGTTGGTGAAAAAAGCTAGCTGTTGGCAGGATTGTTATTGATTTTGGCCATTTAATTGTGCATTCTGCCTGCTAGTTTTGGGTGTTGGGTGCTTATGCATTGCAAAAGTTATATACCCATATGATCAAAATTATCTATACTGTCTCAAGTACTTACACCCTCACAAACAATTTGTGAAATGCCTTTCTGCATCATGGTTCTGACTAGACGTTAGACCATTTATCTTATTAGAAATGACACAGTTCATTTTTATTGGCTGGTTTTCTGGCTCAAGCCCAGCTTCCAAGCATAGTTCATACATTTTTAATATGTTTGAGGTCAGGCCCATTCCAGAAGCTTAATGTCAGCCTGTTTTATATGTTTTAGTTTTAATGGGTATTCAAACACTCATGTAAATTGATTTATCAAACACCCAGTTGTTTTCAAGTTTCAAGTACCCCCTCAACAGTCAACAAATTGATTAGGATGGTCAGGATCAACAACAGAAGCGACCAAAACTTGGGCTCATCATAAACTAGAAGCTGATAGAAAAGTAGTGAACAGTGAACAGAACTTTACATCCCCTTGAACTAAGAGGATTACAGAAAAAAGAAAATAGTTGAGCCAATTTAATTGAGTTGGGAATTGGTAACAAGTAATTCAGTTAAGTTTATCCAAATTAATTTATTAAGTTTGTTTAACTTGTTTTAAGTCAGTATTACTCAAATCATTTAATTTACTTCAAATAAAGAAGTACACTAATAAAGGATCTTTTGGGTTGAGGATGCCTTCATTTGACAGTAGTTAGACAGGAAAGTGGGTTATGAAAGAGGGGAAAGACATGTGGCAAAGTCATCAGGCCGGGAATTGAACCTGCGACTCTTATGTGGGTTGTGCACTACTTCTGCTCCACCACAGCACCATGGTTGGTACAGGACCTGTCCCTGGTGAAGCTTGCGTTATGACATCAGATGTTGGATATGACATTGAACGTAATTGTTTCACTCTTGACAATGAAGGTCAAAGTAAAAAGTTCATTTAAGTTAGAATTTGTAGCTCTTAAGTTAATTCAACACAAAAAAGTGATGAGAACTTTCCGGCAAGTTCTCATCACTAAACCAAAAGAATTAAATAAGACTAATGTAAATAAGTCCATTACATGAACGACAGCCCAAATACACTTTTTAGAGTGATGTTGACCAAGAAGGAAGCATCTGCTTTGAAACAGTTTCATTTGAACTTGAAATAAAAATGCAGCTACTCGCGTGGACAAGCCAGAAAGGTTTTATCTTTATACTGTAGATGTTTATTGTAGTGATTAATGAATACACTGACTTATATAATTATGGTCATTCATACCACTTAATTACAAACTTAGTTCCATGACCACATTTGTGAAATGAGTACTTCTTGCCAAGGTGTTTTTGTCTGTTTTCAACAGGAATGAAGACAGGGATGAACGGAATCGAAAGGCATCATATGACGTCAAGGAAGGGACCTCAGACTGTGAAGACTGGTGAGCTAAAATCCCTGCACAACAATGCCTGGCAAATAAACAGACTTCTATTCCATCTGATGTTAAAGAGACTTACTCCAATGTTCTCATGTTCTCTGCAGCCCAAAGCCCACGCTGGAGGAGGTGCACATGTGGGGGCAGTCGTTTGATAAGCTGATGTGCTGTCCAGCTGGGAGGAACTCTTTCCGGCAATTTCTCCGCACCGAGTTCAGCGAGGAGAACATGCTGTTCTGGCTCGCATGTGAAGAGTTCAGCAAAGAGACCAATAAAAGTGTGATCGAGGAGAAGGCCCGGCTCGTCTACGAGGACTACATCTCCATTCTCTCGCCGAAAGAGGTGTGAAACCTTTATTGATTTATATTTTGGTAAAATAGAGTTTCCTTGATGGGTGAAACCTTGTGATGTCTGAGTTCAATGAGTATATCAATGCCACTTTCAAGTCGTGTGGTGAAGCCTCATACACTTAGCTTTGCACAAGTTTAGCTCTACACAGGGGGTAATAAAGTCCATCATGTCTGTATTCAAGAGTGTGTTTCATTGAACTCTTACTTTTACTTTAATGCAACAGATGACAAAATGTTTTTGTCAGACCTAGCTTAACATGCCGTACTAAAAATGCCGACTTCTGAAAATGGAAATGAGAGATATATGTGGTGGGCCGGCTGCATAGTGCTGCAGTTGGTAGCACTGTTGCCTTGCAGCAAGAAGGTCTGGGGTCTTTCTGCATGGAGTTTGCATGTTCTCCCTGTGCATGCATGGATTCTCTCCGGGTACTCTGGCTTCCTAACCACAGTCCAAAAACATGACTGTCAGGTAAATTGGTCTCTCCAAATTCTTCCTAGGTGTGAGTGTGTGTGTGGTTGTTTGTCCTGTCTGTCTCTGTGCTGCCCTGCGACAGACTGGCGACCTGTCCAGGGTGCACCCCTCCTCTCCCGCTGAACGATAGCGGGAGATAGGCACCAGCACCCCTCCTGACCCCGCTAGGGACAAGGGTGTTAGAAAATGGATGGATGGATGGATGGATGGATGGATGGATGGATGGATGGATGGACGGACGTGGGGGGCCATTTTATATGATACATAGGTGTAACCATTTAGCTCTTGTAAGCAACTTATAAACAAATGAACATAAGTTTAGATATAATTTTTGGGTTTTGGAGAGCAGTGTTATGTGGATATGTGTGTACATGGAGTTTAAACTCCAGCTGTGCCAGACTGACAGATTACATGGGCTAGTCAAACAATTATATTGCCTTTGCATCATCAATGCGTTCACACAGCAGGAAAATGCAACACAAATCAGATATTTTTGCCCATATACTATGCGACCTACAGTATGTCCAAATATCAATCTGAACTGGGCACTTCTGATCTTTTCACCCTGCAAAATATCTGATTTGTTTCAAAGTTGGAATTGAGTATCAAGACCTGTTGCGTGAATGCAGCCAAGAGACTACATGTTTACTGCACATGTGCTCCACTGCTGCACAATTTATCCAAGTTCTGCACAAATACAATAACCAGTTATTAGAAAGAAATATCATGCTACCCAAGAACCCTGTGTTTTCAAGTCTTGATAAGAAAGCTAAAAATCCAATTTTTCACATCCCTGTTACAGAAAAAGAAAACATTCTGTTCTTCCTGATGTTGTGTTTTCTTAACTTCCAGGTGAGTCTTGACTCCCGAGTGCGTGAGACGATTAACAGGAACATGCAGGAGCCCAACTTGCACACGTTTGACGATGCCCAGTTGCAGATCTACACGCTAATGCAAAGAGACTCGTATCCCCGCTACTTGAACTCCCTAGCGTACAAAAACCTGCTCAAACCTCTGTCAGAGCAGTCCCCCGAATCTTAGGGCGGCAACGACAACCTGTGATCTTTTAATCCTCTTTGCCCTTTCTAAGTCCTTCAATCCCCCACAACCCCCCTGACCCAAACCCCAAGTTTATGAAAAAAGGTTTTCTTCTTTGTATGTTCAGTGTAGGATTACATGAGCCAGGCCTCGGGCCCCGGCCCCTCCCAGGGATCTCAGCGATATTGTGATCTGCACCTGACCGAAGACAACTCAGGTCTGAAAAACCTCCTGAGGGCTTGACATCACATGTACTGCTACAGATCAACATAGCAAAACACTCCAAAGGAATATGAATAACACTTTAATTCTGCTTCTTTTTCCTTCTTTTTTTTGATAGAAATATTCTATTTTATTTGTGTTCAGAGTTTTTTATGGTCTGTTGTTTTTTGTATGATTGTTTTTGGGGGAAATGATTCCTATTGTAGACTATCTATACATATATACATATATATTTATGAGTTTGTAAAAAGTTCAAATGAAATTGTGGGTATTTTATGTGGAAATGCCTGGTTCTATTTACTGCGTATGAAAATCAAAGCTCAAGTCCAAGCTACACATTAGCTTGACTTGCTGGCAGCTTTGTGGGGTACTGTTTAATTTTTTATTCTTATTTATTTCACTTCGTTTTGTTACCTAACCTCACACTTCAGTATCTGTGGCAGCGACTTGGCAACTCCAGTTCATGCACAACCTGTGTGTGGTTTAGAATAATGTATGTATGGTTACCAGAGAAGTAACAGGGTGCAATAAATGAAAATCAGTAATGGTGAAGAGTATTTTAACCTTTATCAATTGCCAGTATAAGACAATATTGTTGTTTTTCTAATACTAGTGGGACAATTTGCACAAATCATAGGTTTATCACAAATTTATTGGTGTATGATTCTAAGCTGAATAGATTTTAACAAAGAAAGTATTTTATTTAATATTGCACCATGTCAAAAAAAATTAAAATTATATTTAATTATTTTTGATGGAGTAAATAACACAAAAAAATGAAGACATTTTATTCAAGATAATTTATTTTATGGGTCTGTAATTTTTCAACAACTTTCCAAGGTTTTCCTGATATTACCTATATTCTTTCCGTTAATAAAAGGTCATTTGTCTTAGTTATGTTAGTTGTGCTCCAGTTCTGACCAGCATTGTCACCCTGATGCCTATTCCTCTAAAGCAGTATTGTCACTCTGATGCCCATTTCTCTAAACATCTTTCACCAGAATATTTCATATCAGGGAGCCATGCAGTATTATGTATAGTCAGCTCATACCTTATTGATGAACACCTAACCGCACCACAGTGATGCAGCTGTCAAAATGATATTATGAGGATGCAGTCACACCATTAAAACTCTTAAGTTCATCTACAGTTAGTTTACTCCCTGTTTCTGTTTACTACCACAGAACTCATTTATGTTTGATGCATAGAATAAATCCATTTTCTGCCTCACCCATAAACAACCACACATCCATTAGACATGTTTTTGTTAAAAAGTTTGTGGTTTTTTTTTTGTTCAGAGAACAACCCGTAATCTGTCGACAGCCATATAGAACGACAACTTCAAAACTGGTGCCATTTCAGATGCAAAGTCATCATTTATACAAACCCATTGCAGTATGAGGTCACGAGTGCCAATGCTGACACACATTTTCCCTCTTCTGAGATTCCCCAATATAAAAAGTTAAAGTTATGAAAAACCTGTTGTTTGTCAGATTTCATTTGACGTGTTAACTGATGAGATGCACCGTTGCTCTTGAGTCATGCTAGCAAGGTACATCCATGGTTCGTGAAATTTGTTTGGGAACTTCTGTTACCATTTTTACAAACGAGATTCCTCTAGCAGGCTTCAGTATAACACCTAAACATGTCCTAAACACAGTTGGTTTATGCTATTTATTAACTGGTTAAGTAAAAGCAATGAAATTATTTTTATTAGCAATAACTAACATTAAACTTTAACGTTTGTCCAAAGAACATGCAGGAAAGTCATGAGAAATTGCAGACCTATTAATACAGCATCACATTTGAGAATTATCATAAAAAAATCATATATTTAAAAACGGATAAGAAATATTATGGTTAGAGGATCTTGCCAGGTTAGCAGAAACACCAAAGCTATGATGTAAGCTGTGTTCACATGTTTAAAGAGAGCGTTGAGTAGGGGTGGAGTTGCCAAGTGTTTTAATACTTAGAATATCTAGTTTTATTTGAATTACTTTGTTGCCTCACATTGTGTCACTCGAAGACAAGATCCTCTCATGGGGAAGTGCCTTGACATTCAGTTTACTGACATCTTTCTCATGGGCAACAGTTGTTCGCTGACTTGCGCCGAAAGGTCGTTCACTGGAGAATGACTACAGTTTTACCGTAAATTGTCCCTCTCATTGGCCAAAATATCTTGCGTGTTTGGTCTCGATTCCTCAATTGTGAACACATCGGTGGAAGGTGGTAGGATGCAGCACCTCTTTGTCGGCTGAAGACAGAGATCGCTGTGACCAGGCGTGAGGAGTCGGAGCTTCTCGCCAACCTGTGTGCTTCATGGTGGCTCTTGTCTTAGAGTTAACTCAAACTCACTACATACGATGTGCAATTTGAGCTGATGAGTTATACCGCGCAGATCAACCTCAAAACACAATCTAAGCCAATGGTTTGGAGTGATGCCTATAAATGTTGTTTCTTCTGTTTACTATATGAAATGTGTTATTTTGCGCTGAGTTTACTTATGAAGACATTTTTCAAAAAACAAATAATGTGAATGTTTACAGTATGGTTTAGTTATTTTTTTGTTTGTTTCTTTTTCTGCTACTCTTCAAGAAAAAAACTGACTTGTGGGCATTTTGATTGAGATAAAATAAAGCACAATAATTTTACTCATTCTTGAGTGACTTCATCAATAAATCTTGAGTTAAATAATAACTTTGAAACTTATTAAGTTTATTCCTAACAGCAGTTTTCAGCCTAGAGATTGGAAGGCTAAGATTGCAACAAATGTTTATTTTTTTCTTATTCTTTATCCGCAGCACAATATTTCTATTTTATTGTGTTTTCATAAAATTATTATTATTTAGCCCCTAATCAAAATTTATGCACAGTACACATTTTATGGTCTGAACAATGGCCTTCAGAGACTTCTTGTATTAAATTTGAATGATTTTGGATTATGTCATTAAAAACACCAAAACATCTCTGACTTCAATTCTTCTGAGTCATATCACACACAGTTGCACATATCACATAGATTTCAACATCACTCATCACCTCGTAATTTTAACACTTCTTCTGGAAGTCAGGTTCATCTTGTCAAAGTAAACAAAGGCATTCACCTTCTTTTTCTGCAGTGACCAACAATGGAATTTAAGTCATTTGTTTATTGATTTTGTAGAAGGAACAAATATGTGTTTAGATGTCAAAAATTTTTATTTAAACCTTTAACAAAGAGCATTGTGGCTGATGTTACTTTCAACATTTTTTTATATCTGCTGATTGTTTCAAAAGTCACTAAAAATATCTTCAGTTTCCTGCATTTCATACTGATTACACAAATTATCACTATAATGTAATACTGAGGAGCTACAAGCACCCATAAGAGGTCTTGTTAAAAAAAAAGTGGGACAGTGCCACATAGGGGACAGAGTAAACATGGAGACGAAACTACTTTGGTTACATAAGTCCACAAGTTATTTATTTCTTGCCTATATGCAAAATATCAATGAAACAGAAGTCTAATAATGCAAATGACCCTGAACACACCAGTCTTGCAGGCTTAACATGTGGAAGGCAGTGTCATGCTGTGGGGATGCTTTTCTTTAGGGAAAGAGGTTGGAGCTGAATAGAGGGTGATGATGTAAGCAGAGGCGGTCCTAGCCTGTTTGGCGCCCTGGGCGAACCACCTTTTTGACGTGTGTTGAGGCAGCGGTGCATTTAAATGTTACAGGACAGTAGCTTTCGAAAACTAAAACTGGACACTCCTGGTTTAAATCAAAACAATAGCCTTGTCAAAGATCGATCAAAAATCAATGTAAGATTCTGTTTGAAAAAAATGAAATACAAATTTCAGTCTCTATTGTCCACGTCACAGTTATGCACTCATAAGTTTCTCTAATCTTAGAACAAGTTCAAAAAAGAAAAGTACAAGGTGCATAAACACTTTTAAAAGATGAGTTATGTGTAACTACAAATGCTCTTTATCGTAACATATTACTGGTCTGGTTTCAGCATGGCTTGTAGAAAGGCAGCAAAGCAGCTCATCAGCACAGAGTGTTTGCACCTGGCAATTACAAAAGCTCCATGAAAGGGGGAACAATTGTATTTTTCCTGATCCAACCAATGACATTATCCAGTCTCTAGACAGATTAATAATATGCATACATCTGCATTCACTTTGAAGTGATGAATATTCTACCAATTACAAAAACATACTCCCACACACTCATACAGAATGTGTGTCCGCTCAGATACTCACAGGCATTATAGCGATAGTAAAGGTTCGCATAGACTATGGAGCATAATAAAAGACAAGCAATTAAAATAACTCCTTTTTAATCAAATGGGTTACACTTTATTGGGAAATTAAATAAAACAATACAATGCTGTGCCGAGAAAGCAAAAACAATATTATCCAAAGTGTTAAAACTACATATAAAAACGCAGATAAAAGAGAATGACACAAGATTCATGGCATATATATGACAGCGAGAAACAACTAATAACAACAGTAAGAGATTTGGAGAGAGGGGCCTTAAGGGAAGTGACAATAAGCTCAATCTATGACCATGATATTTACTCAAACGGTAACCGTAGTGGCATCTTGGATGTTGAGTACAACGCAACCACAGAATACAAAGCTCCGCTCTGCTGCAGGCGGACAGAACCTGGTCCGGGAATTTTGCTACTTGTCGGGAGTGCCGTGGATGACGCCAGCAGATTCAGCAGAACTAGAAGATGAGAAGAAGATTCATTGAGAAACATCACAGATTTTACCAATAACTGTTATTAATAGCAGGTTTAACAAAAGCAACTTGTTTAATGTGCTTTAAGGAAGTCATTTGGAAATGCAAGATTTTGGAAAGACAATCAAGTCATTTTAATAAATGTACAAAAACTTTGTTTATTCTTCAGGTTCTTAGTTGTAAGGTTCTGTGGTGTGTTTGCAGCCTTTCATGATTCTTTAATTTGTCCTTGTGATGGCCTATCCACCTTACTTGTTATATGGAACATGACAAGGTTTTTCAGATATTATCAAGTTGTTTTTTTTTTTTTTAAGTTGAACTAACGAGCTTTTCACAAATTTACATGATACTTTGTATACATTTGGACCTTTCACAGTAGGTCTTAATAGCTTTGGCTACAAATAATAAAGAACTAGCTAATGTTTTTAAATATACTGTACTGTGTAGATATAATAAACAAGTTTTCATGGATTAGTTGCATTAAATTTCCAAAACAGAATGACACTAAAAACACCAGTAATATTTTTATGCCCATTTTTCTTGTCATTAGGCTGAACAGTAGGCTTTTTTTAGGTAGAATTTAAAAATGCTATTTGTGCTAATTTTGATAATTATGGTTCAAGACAATGAAAACCAAAATGTTGCGTCTCAGAAAACTAGAATGCTGAGAGAAAATCATAAATCAGTCATGAAAAGTTGTGTGGAAGGAAAAAGTGTGGTAGGAAAAGGTGCACCAACAACAGGAACAACTGCAGCCTTTGAGTGGACTGTCCAATAAAATCCATTTAAGAATTTGGAGGAGCTTCACAGGGAGTGACCTGAGGGTGAAGTCATTGCAGAAAGAGCTGCTACAGAAGTACCAAGAAAGGGAGCAAAAGCTAGTTCAATGACCATAGTGTTACTGTGCTTGATTGACCAGTAAAGCTTGCCTGACCAGAACCATATGGGGTTTGTTAAGAGGAAGCTGACAAAAACCAGATCAAACAATGAATATGGCCTGAAGGCTGCTGTCAAGGCAACAGCAGAGCCACAGGCTGATCACCTCCATGTCACGCTGCATTGATACAGTAATTCATGCAACAGGAGAACCAACAAGGTTTTAGGTACAAAGAAATAAACATGTATGCCTGACATTTCTCCTTTTTTATTAAGCTTATGTAATTTTCCAGTTTTCTGGTAAACTGAATTTCGGTTTTCACTGTGTAAGTTGTAAGAACTATTTTCTATGTGAAATGAATATAAAAAATAAGCAAGTTTCACTCTCTAAAATGAGTAACAAAATATATTAAACTTTTTTGTAATATTCACATTTTTTTTGTACATTTACCTGTCAGAACAGAAAACAGCACAAGATGTAAATCAAATCAAAATATTTTGTGGACCGATCATAAAGATCCCTTAACCTGCTGGAAAAGTTCCCATGTTGATCTGAGGTGAATGTGTTTAAACTAAATGTGAGATTTCTTTCAGAATGACAAGAACGAATGAATGCAGTGCAAAAACAAAACTGCACAAGTTCAAAAGTGTAATTTAGAGTCAGAAGGAGCTGCAAATGCTAGTTACCTAGACCAGGAAAAACTAATTAATTTGCATACCTTCCATCTATTTCCACACTGCTGGCAGAAGACAAACGTGGTCATCGGTTCATCAGCACTTCGAGTTTGAACCTACAAATCATTCAAGAAAATTGACGCAACTTACTACCAAATATCATGCTTTTAAAATCCCCCTGATTATTCATTCAGAGTAATAAATCAAATAATATAAATAAACACACTTAAATATATTTGATGTATCCTAGTAGCATGCTAAAGTTTACAATACTGCAAATGGGTGCATTGTAACTGGAAATTTGAAATTAAACTTGTCTGCTATTTCATCACAACATACTGTAAATAAAGGCCTTTTCAGAGTTCATCTCTACCTGTGTGTAGGTGCAGTTCTTCCCCTTGCATTTGCCACAGGTAAATAAATCAGTCTGAGTGCCGCCGGTGGTGGCCATCTGGTGGTCCCTGACAGCTTCTTTGGTCAAATTCTTCCTCATTTCCTTCAGCTCGTCACTGGCCATTTCCTAAACAATGACAGCAGAAAAAAAACTTTTAAATATATGTTGTGATTTCTGGTCATTCTATGCGCTGGAATATTAACAACATGGTTAGCACCATCAACAGACACCATACCTCTGCGGTCATCTTGGCCATCCGCTCCGGGGTTACACTCCCGCAGAGCACGGTCCTCCTTAAATTGGGATTTTTCATATCTTTTAGATTCGAGATCCGGCTCCGCACACGGTTCTTATATTTCATGTCTGTGTTCTTAAACTCTTGGAAGATATGTGGGAGCAGGTCAAGGACTTATATTTTGAAGAGGTGAAATTTTCTTTACCTCAGCACAAAACAAGAAGGCCAAAAATGAAAAATGTAATTGAAAATTGTTGAACTTTGAGTGTTTTCTTTTCTTAAAAGAATAAATATGAAGTGGTTCATTGAGTTTGCCACTGAAATGTGTGTCTAAAAAAGGCCATAACACTATTCCCAAATATAGACAAATACATAACAAATGAATCCCTGGAACTGAGCTTCAAATAAAGTGAAAATGTAAAGGATATATTCTTCAATCTGTGCGCCGAGCTCCTCACAATCAGCACCAATGGCAATATGATCCTCTGAAAATGATCAAACATAGCTAACATAAATAAACCAGCAAAACATAACCAAACAACATGACTTGGTGTGCAGTGTTGGGTTATACCTCCAGTCTGCAGAGCACTGGCCAACATCTCTCGGCACTTGAGCCGGATGGAGTCGGAGGTGGTTGGGGCGCGAGGAAAGGAGGTGGTAAACGTGTTGGAAGCGACTTCAGAAGTTTCACTTTTGCTGCTGGAATTACTGCTGGAGCTGCTGCAGAAGTTAGGAGGAAAGCTGGAAATCAATGGAGGCAACAAAGCACTACGACAAAAATAAGAGAAAGTAAAAGGAAATAAAAACATTCAAAACATGTTTCTCTTACCTCTCTTCCTTAGGCTCTGGGCTTCCCTGCGATGGAGAGACGACAGGTGTTGTTTGTTCTTTTCGCTTCTCATCTGGAGCTTTTTCTCCACCTCCAGGCTCATCTGAAGAGTAATTATCCAAGTTTGGAAAATATGAATCTCAAGTATATATTATTAAAAAATATAGAATTCATATTATTAAACAAGGAGTTGACAGCTTCTACATATAGATCCTGGAAATTCCACAAATCAATCTAAAAATATAATCATGATTTATTACTTAAATGTAACAATGATAAATTAACATTGAAAACAAATACATAAATCAAGTCTTACATACTGAACAAGTGAGCTTAAACATGTATATTTATAAAGAATAAATACAATTCAATCTTGTTTACAAGAGCACATCAATTTATTTTATCAATTATATGTCTGATATAACTGATAGCTCAGTGGAGACAATACTTCTGTAAACAAAAGTGATTGGTTTGAAGTGAGCTCTCTGAGAAGACTAGCCAATCAGATGTTAGAGTCTTTTTGACATCCAAATGTAAAAAAAACATGAACTAAAACAATCTTAATAATTGTTTTATTAATTCTATAATAAAACAGGTACTTTAAACTTTCAAGATGTCTTTAAACATACCTACAAATTTTTACTGATCAATTTGACATATAACTGTACAATTAATAAATTGCATAGTTTAAAGTCAGGAAATATCTGGATACATTCATCTGTGCCTTTCAACAATTAATTATGACCTGTACAAGTAATTTATTCATCCATGTCATGTTGGCACCTGTACTATGCCAATTTATTTGCTAGATTTGCTGATGAATTTATTTTTCAGCAGTAAAAAATGTGAACCTCACAATTGTCATGTGTGGAGCTCATTGGTAACGATAACACACTGGACATTCTCAATTTTCTTTTACAATGATTCTTATCAGATCAGCAGGAAACATCAACAATAAAAATTACCCAAAAGCTTCTTCCAAGACTTGATCAAGGACTTGGCGAGAGATGTCACCTCCTCATCTGTGCTTTGCTTGCGGATCGCATTAACAGACATTCCGATTCTGGTGGACTGTTGGGGAAAAAAACAAACAAACAAACAGTAATTTAGACTAAAAACACTGCCTGAATCCACAGAAACAGAAAAATACACATTAACAACAAAAAAAGGCATACCTGGAGCAGCTCCAGAGTCATGGGTACACTCCGCAGCTCTTTCAAGAGATCCAATGCACCAGCCTGCAGAGAAAAGGAGACAAGAGACGTTTGAGTGAAACTTTAATGCATCTAACATTGTTCCTATCTAGTAACTCCATTTCAGTAAAACAGACTCAAAACTATGGGCTACAAAAATTTGATTTCCTGAATTATCTGTGTCGACTCTAAATCATTTTGAAACAAACATACATTACTTTTAATCCTATATTGTGGAAACTATTTTGACAAAGTGTGACTCTGTGTAGAGTTCGGCATAAAGCACTTGGAAATTAGTAGGTTGTTTTATGTTTTGCACATTGTAACTGAACTGTCACAACAAAGATTTATGAAACTGACTCTTTTAGAGTAGACAGACGTCTCATAACAACAGCGAGTATTATTCAAAATATTAGAAGCATTTACCATTAGTAACTCCTACTTAATACTGGTAAAAATTACTCAAAGTTGTATAACAAAAAAAGTCTATGCTTGAATGTAGTTAGGAATGTGGAAATATCAGTGTTACATATAAATTTATTGATATTATAGTGAGAAATTTAAAGTGTGATTTTCTTAAATGTGACAGGGTTAAATACATGATTGATTTTGAATGTGTTACTATTTTTAATTAAATGTTATTTTTCTTATGGTTTTTAATGTGTGTGCATAATTATGTGTGAACACTATGAATAAAAATTATATTAATAATCTATATATTTTAAATAAAAACTTTAACAGTGATATTAAAATAATACAAATTAATATCATTGAAAGAAATCACACTTAAGCAACTGTACTGATGGCAAGGTAAAGTTAAAATTTTATTTTCAAGTCCCTCTGACTGATACATTATCGTGTATAAAATTTTATATTAATGTCAATACAAAAATTTGTTTGTAAAGGTCCCCTTTGGCTTAAAAGATAAACCTAAAATAATGTAAAAATCAGACAAATTAGGTCCAGTGAAGTTTACAACATACAAAACAAATACATAAACAAACTTACGGGTAGTGTGTTTTTAATAGCAACAGCCTATCAACTGAATGCTGCTCTATTAACCAACAAAAGCTGCAAAAACAAAACAAAAATCTAAAGTTTCCTCATTCTTAACTTTCGTTTCAGGGCTAATGTTTTGATATTCCCTTTAAATTACAATTTGGGCTCAACCCGAGGATTCATTTTAAGTTTGCAAGCATTGTTCTCATACTTTAGAGTAATCAGAGTAGTAAATGTTTACATATTAATCTGTAATTGAATTAACAATTTGTTACAGCTTTATAAATGCTTATAACACACAGTAGTAATATTGCATGGATAGTTGCTTGGCGGCTACATATTGAGTGTCCAAGGCGAACTGGGGAAGCTAATTCACACCGTATCAAATGCATATGACTTCTACACAAATTATATTATCTCATCTTATGCTGTATTGTCAAACGAACACTAACTTTTGAATATCACATGGATCATTTATTGATTTTTTTTCACGCTTATGAACCTTACAATGCTCCTTAGGCTGCTAACTGCTAACTTTTTAGTAGCACAAATAAACAGACTGGCAGCAAACAACTTGTTTTTGTCAGCAAACGGGTTAGTTCCAAACTTCATGAATATTAGCTGTGAGCCTTTATGCTGGAGATAGGTGTGAGTAAATTCGCGAAATAAATAACAAGTATTTGCATCAGAAATGTTCTTATTTGCGTGAACTTGCTAGAAGCTAAATTAGCCGCTGCTGAGCTCCATCGTATCCCATTAGCGTCCATGCTAGCACGGTCGGCTAACAGCGTTCATCTCTCTGAGAACATCTCACCCCGTTTTTCTTCTGCGCCATTTTATCCATCTTTTTAGCGATTCTGATTATCTCCTCTTCCTCCTTCTTCCCCATCGTGATTTATCTGACAGAACGGGACAAAAAAGGCGCAAGCGAAAAAGAAAATACGGGACAAAAAAACCACGCCAGTGAGGAAAAAGCGGTAGCGGCGGAGGCGGCAGCGTCAACTTGGCGGACCGGGACCACACAGCGACTGCCCCCGTTGTGTAGCAGGCCTGACTAGAAGATGCCCGCTTGTAAGTTACAAAGTGGAGTTAATCGAGCCAGAAAAATGGATCATGTCGCCATAAGCACACTGAACCAGAAAACATCTTTTATTATTAATTATTATTATTATTATTATTATTATTATTATTATTATTATTATTATTATTATTATTATTATTATTATTTTATCACATAACTTTACTTTTAATAAAACTTCAAAAATGTGTTTCTTTCTACAACCAATAACAATTTCAGCATTTTTTCAGTAATGTACGGAATGCCTTCAGATGGCGCCAAAGCGCAACTTTTTGACACCTGATGAGTTGAGACACGACACGGTATGTTTATTTAAATCTTGCTCACATTTAAAAAGTATTATTTAACCAATTTCTTCTTATCAAAAACCAGCAACTATACACACAAACTAAATGAACCTATTGACACATTAGCACATACTTCTGGAAAAAACAAATATTTTGGCACATTGTGTGTATTGACAAAATGCATGCAGTAGTTGGACTTGAATCAGCTTGGTAAATGATCAAAGATTGTAAGGGGCTTTTAGTAGAATTTGATTTTGGTCCCTACTTTTAACTAAACACATAAGCCACAACGACACCAATGATATTCCTTAAATTGTCCAAGATTGTTGTTGTTTTTTTTGTTTGTTTGTTGTTGTTTTTTTCAATTTTCAGCTGTTTTGCATTTAAGACTCTTAAATTTAATGGTAGAAAGAGAATTGTACAGTGATGTTTGTGCCATTAGTTTAAAATTAGTTTAAAATTGTTGGGATCACAAATTAATTGAGGGGTTTTTAACAAATAAACTTCCTAATGCCATTAAAAAGGATCACCCTTTCAGATTTATTATGTTGTTGCTATTTTTTCTCCCTTTAATGATTCTAATAATCACTGGAATAAATAAAAAATCAAGTCAAATAGATAATTCTGTAATTAGGAGTGGGAGAACCTTTCCAAATCAACCAGGTTTGTAAAGCTAATGGTTGTGAAGTGTTTGTTGTGACAAGCAATGAGCATCACTGTGGAAAGAATTTGGCCTACTCTCTCCAGCATTGGCTTAAATTCAACCATAATGTAGGATTTTCAAAAATGAACTGATTGTTTATAGTCATATCACAGCATGTCACTTATATCTTAGTGCAGACTTACTCCAAAACCTTGCTGTTTATTTTAGCCATTCAGAGGTGGACTTATTGGTGTGCTTTGGATCAGTGTTTTGTTGCATACATCAACAATTATTGATTTAACAAGGCATTTTTCAAATAGTGACAGGACTATTTGGACAGCTTTCTGTTTAGTCAATGAAATCCTAATTTGATAACTGTTTATTAATATTTAGCCACATCATTCTTCACTAAAATGTGTTTGATAATCATCTAAAACTTTTACGTGTGGTAAAAGAGTAAAATCGCAACTTACTTTTTTTTAGATCACACATTTTTTGTGCACAAAAGGCAAAAGTACAAACACATGTCAGTGGTGTTTTGATTGTATAGTGTACTAATACTCTGATGTATATTGTGACTTGTATTGGCTATTAGCTTGGGCCACTCTCACGAGCAGTTCCCACCTTTCAGGATGCTGCACATGTTGGTGGGATTTACCAGCAGATTATGCTCAGTTAGGAACAGATGGGAATTGGCACAAGGCCTGTTACCTGAAAAACAGTGACACAGTGCTCAGTTTCTCATGCAAATACAACATTGGTCCATTCAATTCAAAGGTAAAGTCTAAAAATCTAAAAATCTGTTAAAAAAAAGTATATAATTTACTGTGGGGGCACAGATTATATATTTTATAATCTGAAAATATACATTATTTTCTGATCTTATATTTCAGTATCAACATACTTCCACGATCACAGGTACTAATACAGATACAATGTTTGTCCTGAGGTCTGATTGGGGAATTGCCAGGTAAAACTTCTGCTTAAAGACTTTATTCTGCCTCCTGCTGTCAGCAGGTGCACAAAACCTTCAAACTAATCCCTATTAGGCCTAGACCTCACAAATCTGATTATGGTGGCCGCCTGCAAATTCCGACTAGTTCGAGCCACCCGTGAGATCTGTTGACAACAGTATTGCCATCATTTAACCCAGAAAATGTAATTAATTTCAAGAACAATCACAGTTTTTCTCAAGTTAGCTATCACGTTTTTTCTTTACAAACACGTAAATTCCGTATTTACTTTCGTGTTGGCTTTGAGCACAAACAATAAATTATCAATGAATTGTTTACAGGTAAAATTACAATTAGAAAGTGTTTTTTATACTAAATTTGAAACTGATTTCTCGGACAATTATAAAAATGTGTTTAAATATTAATAATAACAAGTTACATTGTCCCAAACTTGCAAGAAATAAGTAATTAATATTTTGAAATTTAATATGAGTAAAATGTGTTGTTTATTTCCTTTTTATATATATGTAAACATATATATGTATATATATATATATGTATATTTCCTCAACCTTAGGTGCTGATTAAGTGTTAGCAAAGATTAAGCAAATTGGCCATGATGTTGCATGTCCCAAAATAGCCCTCCAACGCAGCTGAGAGGCTTTGATCAGCCGTGGAACACAACAGAGGCAGGTTTTGAATTGTTTTTGCCTTTAAAAAACTAGAAGAAATGCACCTTTTGTGGTAAGTTTTGCTGATTACATCAGTTGATTTGTTAGTTTCCTCACTGGAATTTATCTTATTACTTTGAGATTGCAATCTGTCTTTATGTTTAAGGCATGGAAGGCCTGTGTCCATGTTTGCTTAAAGCTAATGTTGGCAGTAACCGGAGGAGAATTACTGGTTTGGAAAGAAATTAAGTTCCATACTAATAAGCTATAATGTACAAAATAATACATTCTCTTTATATGTATGCATATAATGTCAGATATGTTTACTGTATTAATGCTGACTATCATTATACAGCTTCAGTCCAGAACTACGCTATGTTATGTTTTTGTCTATGATAACATAGACACAAAATAGATTGAAAGCATTAAGGAATTAGTAAGTTTAACATGCTTTGCTGAACATTATGCTAAGGGAACAGCCATAAAAAGTCCTAATTTCCAGTAATAGACTGGAAATTAGTCTACTTATTTCCAGTTAATAATAAAACGTTATTTATATTCTCAATATAAATATTGTTCTTCCTTTATATTGAGAATATATGACAAAATATCAGAAATTGAACCCAACACAAAAAAGTAATTGAAAAAAAAAACCCACAAAAACATTTGTCTATGTTCTCCATCAACTTGATCTTGTTATTGTAACCACTGTTCTAGTTTTCCCCTATGAACAGCGCCCAGATTCTCTGACCTACACTCTATCAACTACCTCACAATGAGAAAATAATGTATTAATTGGCAACAATATATGTAGTGAATAGAGTGCGTAACTGAGCACAAGAGCAAGACTAAGATAGCTATAAGTAAGATCTAAATGCAGTGTGACTGTGACCTTATACTAAAATAAGGAAGGAAGATGGTAAAGTTGAATATGTACCAGTTTAATAAACCGTACTGGTCAGTAATAAACCAAGGGCAATGCACATTAACAGAGCACAGATAACTTTCAGCACCATGGAACAATAGCACAGAAGGTATCCCACCCATTAATTAGATATTAATCGCAGGAAGTGCTACACTCAATATTACAACCCCAATAGATTAGTAATAAGATTTTAAGCACACTTAGTGCAACTGTGCTGTCTCAGAACCAGAACTGTTCAAAACAACCCCTTTAAACAAGTGGTATTCAATAAACAAAAACAATAAAGCTGAATGTATGAAATACAAATACTGTTGGCATCAACCACACTATTCAGTTTCTTGAGTTATTAAAGCAGTCCGTTGGCTTTTCAAACGTTGCAGGCCTGAGGAGACTCTGTTAGCATTCGTCCTCGGAATAGCAGTTCCAATGATGGCGGCTCCCAGAACAACCACGAGGAATGGGTTACTCACCCCACCATGGATTACCAGTTTTAAACGAACGGCAATAAAACTGCTCCAACTTCGGTCCCACCGTCCGTTCCGGCTCACGAGCGTGGTTCGGATCTGCAGCTCCAAAATCCAAGCAAAACGTTGAGCGTGGTCCGGATCCGTGGCTCGAAAAACCAAGCAAAGCGTTCAGGAAAAGTTGGTAGCTCCAAAAGGTTAGCAATAAAAAAAATATAATAGTCCACAACGGCACAGGTCCAACCTCGTCCATGAACGGCCGCAGGCCGACTGACTGACTGTGCGTAGCAGCGGCACGTACACCTCCAGTACCGTTCTCACCCCAGTCCGTCACAACCAATCAAATTGCTTAAACTTGATTTTGCCCTTGACTGACCAGTAAGGTAGAGCCAAGTAAAACTGATGCATTTACTGGCGGTAGTAAATAACAATATGTGAGTGTAAAACACTTACCAAATTAAGAAAACGTGATTACTACTGTTTAAGGGGAGAAAAGAGTGATATATATATAACCTGAGGGGTTACATCCTCCCCCTTCTAAAAGTCCAGATGCCCTCATCGGACTATCTATGCAGAACAAATCAATTTACCCTTAGGTGGCTAAATTACTTGTCAGAAAACCCCAGCTAAACTGCAGGAGGCACACACTGGAACACAGGGGCATGGCTCCTTCTTTCAATGGTGATTCTCACTCCTCGGTGTACTATCACAAATGGCTTGTCGATGGAATGTCCAGGCTTGTCATAACTGAGCCGAATGACTGGTCTAATCTCTCGACGTGACTGATGATCACTGAGGGGCTCTGCACTGCTTTCAGACTGACTAGCCAAAGGGAGCGCTCCCCCAGCTAGACCTGCGTCCGCCACAGGGTCGTCAGGCAGCTGCCTAACCTCTGGTTCCTCCTCAGCCTCTGAGACAGTAATAGCACTCATAGGCTCTGTTGGACAAGCACTGTTTGAAGTTAGTGTTGGGTCTGCAGTGACAGCAGACTCTCTGCGGTTGAAGTGATCTGCAAGGAGATCTAGTGCTTGGGAAACAGACTCTCTTTGAGCAGTGGATAGGTACCACAGATCGTCTTCCTCCGTCTCAGACATGATCTCCTTGTCAGTTCTTTGCATTGCACTGTCATCAGGTCTGTTCGTCTTGGTCTCTGCTGAGGACCTTGTTTCTGGTCGGTGGCACTCTGGTTTCTTTTCATGATCAACAGGAAACCGAACCAGGTGCCCAATAGGTAGTAAATGGTCACGATGCAAGGTTTTGACAATGACTCTGCCCCTTTCTGGCTTTACCTTGTAAACCGGCAGGCTTGGCAATTTTTCAACCACTATATAGGGGCTTGAGCTCCACTTGTCTCCAAGTTTATTCTTGCCAGGTACACCTGTAGCTCGAATAAGTACTCTGTCTCCTGGTCCTAGAACTTGATTTCTTACTCTTGTGTCATAGTATCTTTTGTTGCGCTGGTGGTTCTTGTCTGCAACTTCTTGTGCCAGTTTGTAAGCCTTTTGCAACTCTGCTCTTAGCTTTTCAACATACTGAAGGTAACTTTGGTGGTCTGTGCCATCTGGAGATGTACCAAAGCAAAGGTCAACTGGCAGACGAGCCTCACGACCAAACATAAGGTAGTATGGTGAGTAACTGGTAGCGTCGTTCCGCGTACAATTGTAAGCGTGAACCAGCAAACTGATATGTTGACTCCACTTTTGCTTTTGAGAGGGATTGAGCGTGCCCAGCATAGATAGGAGTGTGCGGTTAAAACGCTCTGGTTGGGGGTCACCCTGGGGGTGATAAGGAGTTGTCCTAGACTTCTTTATGCCCAACATTTGTAGAAGTTCTTTGATTAACCGGCTCTCAAAATCACGCCCCTGATCAGAGTGAATCCTTGCAGGCAGCCCGTAGTGAACAAAGAACTTTTCAACCAAAATCTTGGCAACGGTTGAGGCTTTTTGATCTTTGCTGATGTAGGCCTGGGCGTATCGGGTGAAATGGTCTGTAACAACGAGAACATTGGCCACTCCCTTCGAATCAGGCTCAATAGATAAAAAATCTATGCAGACTAGGTCGAGAGGGCCATTGCTTGTGATTTGGTGTAATGGTGCAGCCCGTCGAGGTAGGGTCTTGCGGGCAACACACCTGCCACAATTCTTGATGTAGTCTGTCACATCGGAGACCATCTTGGGCCAGAAAAATCTGTCTCTCAGTAGCTCAACTGTGCGATCAACTCCAAGGTGCCCTGACTCATCATGAAGAGCCCTGAGTACTTGTGGTCTGAACTGAATTGGGAGAACGAGTTGTAAGTTCTGGAGGCCGGCAGGCCTGGAAACTTTTCGATGCAACAGGCCATCTTTCATCAGGAGTTTTGAACTTTCCTTTTGTAGAAGCAATAAGTCAGGATGTCTGTTGGAGGGCCAGACCGCATCCTGGACTGCTTTCTTGGCAGGACCTATTACAGGATCTAGGTCTTGTGCTTTGGCCAGGTCCAGTTTGCTTAGTCTCTCCAGAGGACTTAACTGCAGGTGAGTAAAACAAGCATATGCATCAGGAACAGCACTCGGTGTGGCCCCCAGTTGGTCAATAAGCCGTTCTGGGTGCTCTGAGGACTTGGTACTGTCCACAGGGTGGAAAAGAGCTTTAACTCCAGAGGGGGGTATTACTCTCCAACCGAGTTCATCACCGATTGCATTTCTGGACAACCAATCAGCATCCACATTATCCCGGCCGGGTTTGTATTGGATGTCAAAGTCGTAAGTGGTAAGTGCGGCTAGCCACCTATGACCAGTTGCGTTCAACTTGGCGGTTGTAAGTACATAAGTGAGGGGGTTATTGTCTGTCCTCACCGTAAAGCGGGCCCCATAAAGATAATCATGGAACTTATCCACGACTGCCCACTTCAACGCCAAGAATTCTAGTTGGTGAACAGGGTAGTTTCTCTCTGACTGACTCAACTTGCGACTAGCAAATGCAACAGGGCGTAAGCCATCAGAGTGTTCCTGATTAAGGACCGCTCCAAGCCCGTCAAGACTGGCATCCACATGAAGGATGTACGGCTTGGTAGGGTCCGCAAAGGCCAAGACTGGGGCATGGGTGAGGCACTGGATAATTTTTCGAAACGCCTCAGTGCATTCTAGCGTCCATCGCTCTCCAAATGACTCAGAAGGGTGATAGTATGGTGTGACAATGCGCTCATTTTTCCTTTGTTTCTTTTGTGTTGGTGGGTAACCCTTTGTAAGATCTGTGAGGGGCCGGACTATGGCAGAATAGTTGGCGATGAACTTGCGGTAATAACCGCAGAACCCTAAAAAGGACTGCAGTGATTTTAGGTTTACTGGAGGTTCCCAATTCGCCACTGCCTTTATCTTGTCAGGGTCTGTTGCGACGCCAGCAGCAGACACGATGTGACCAACGTATTTGACTTGGGGTTGGCAAAATTGACACTTATCAATGGACAGTTTTAACCCTTGTTCTCTCAGGCGATCGAGCACTTTCAGAAGTCGCTCTTCATGCTCTTCCAGAGTACGACCAAACACAATAAGATCATCGAGGTAGACTAGACACTGGAGGAGATTCATATCGCCTACTGCCTTCTCCATTAATCTCTGAAATGTCGCAGGGGCACCTGTGATCCCTTGAGGCATGCGTTCGAATTGGTAGAAACCCAATGGGCAAATGAATGCAGTTTTTTCTTTGTCTTCTTCTGCCATTTCAATTTGGTAATAGCCACTGCGAAGGTCGAGCACAGAGAACCAGCGACTCCCAGTGAGGCAGGCCAAGGCATCGTCTATTCTCGGAAGTGTGTATTGGTCTGGTATGGTTCTGGAATTAAGTGTGCGGTAATCAATGCACATTCGAATTTTGCCAGTTTTCTTTCTTGCGATTACAATTGGGGAGGCGTATGGTGAACGAGATTCTTTAATTATGCCAGCAGCAAGAAGCTCTTGTAAGTGTCGACGGACATCATCAATGTCTGCGGGAGCCAGGCGTCTTACCCGTTCTCGAAATGGTCTAGAATCATTTAGTCGGATGTGGTGTTCAACCCCTTTTGCAAGTCCAACATCCCATTCGGTCAGAGAGAAAACTTCAGGTCGCTCAGCCAACTTTTGTGATAGTTGGACTTTCCAGTTTTCAGGAATGGGGGAGTCACCAAAATTGAAGACTGTCGGGTCAAGTCGTTGGTGGGGTACTTGGCTTGGCTGTATCTGGGTGACTATGTCAGCTTTATGGACATGAGCTATGACCGTGCCTTTAGGAAGGGACTTGGGTTTGGCCGTTTCATTTTTCAGGAACAGAGGGAATTGTTCTGCATCCATGTCCATGGACAAAAGCACACATGAGGGCATTAGCACCCCTGCAGGAAGGGATCTGGTAACAGGTGTCTCAATCACCAGTATGCTGTCCTCCAAAGATTCTGAGCAGGACACTTTACATGTAGCTGTAAGTCCAGAACCAGGGGGTATAGTTAGAGGCCCAGGTCCAACCCATTTCACAAAAGCTGCTGCTCTGTTTGGGGTCACAGGTGACTTTTGGATGGACTGTGTGCACACCCGCATAGTTTGTGCCACCTTGTTGTTCTTTGATGCCCTTTTGGATTGTGGCTCATGAATGAAAGTCCGTGCATTTGTGCCAATAATCACTGGCTGCTGTTCGGGACCATTCGGTTCTGGACAGACTAAAGCCAAGACTGTCCGGGACCCACCTTTTACAATATCCTCAGGAAACTGTATTTGAGCAGCGATAAAACCTTTATAGGGGTAACTGTTCTGGCCAAGGCCCCAAAGGTCTAGACTCGAAATGGGGTGTAATGGTAAGTGGGATAGGTGTTGGGTATACCAGCCCTCAAATACAATAGAAACAGTGGAGCCACTGTCCATTAAGGCATCACAAGGCTGGCCTTCAATAATAATTTGGCCTACTGTTGGTGCCCCAATGAGACCTGTAGGTATCTGGTTGGGTGTGGGAGGACCAATTTGGCTCACAGTGACTTGGCCACCTTTTCTTTCTGGCTCTGAAGACCGTGAGCTGGTTCTCTTTTGACTTTGTTGCAGTTTTTGCATTGACTGAATTAGTTTTCGGATGACCTTGGAAGAGTTTTCAGGACAGGTGCAATTGGTGGCAATGTGGCCATCTTCGCCACAACGGTAACAAAATACATTGGAACCCTCTCTGGCAAACTTTGTGGGTTCTCTATCTTTACGCCAAGAATTTCTTTGGTTCCTTGGCTGAGGTATGGGAGCCGTGGGTGGTGTAGCTTGTTGGCTGAACTGGTGTTGGAGACTAAGAACTTGTTCTTTTAACACATGCATCTCAGGATTAGAACGTGCAGCCACAGCTTGCGGCACTCCTCCAATTAGGTGAGGGCTATCTTGTCCTTTTACTGTTAGCTGCTGTACTTGGCTTCGAAGCTCCTTTATCTGATCCTTGAGGGCATCCATTTCAGAGAGCTTTGGTGCCTTTAGGTCTGCTGCGCCAACTTGTCGCACACTGGTAGTATGCCGCCTTAGCATTTTCTGATCCTCATCTGCACGTACCTCACTTAGCAGTGCCATGAAGGATGGGGGATTGTGAAGTCTTTCTTTTAGCCGCAGCTGCAGCAGCATAATGTCAGATTCAACAGCACCTCGTAACAGCTGCTCAGCTCGTGCACGGTCTCTTAGGGCAGGAGGGACACCACCCTTTTGAACAGCCTTGGTGAGAACTTTCTCCAGCCTTCTAACAAAATCTGAAAGTCTTTCATTTGGGTTTTGCTGCATAGATCTGAAGGCAAAATATAGGTCTTCACCTGATTCTGTGGTGCCAAATACATTTTCAATTGCCTCCAAGAATTTTTGAGGGGGTGTGTCTGGATCATTGCAGCGTATAGCTTGTATTATTTCAAGCGCTGGCCCCTTTACACTCTCAACAATCCTCTTCCGCTTCTCTTTGGCAGAACAATCACATTCATCGAGCATTAATTGTGCCTGCTCCAACCAATTCTCAAGTGTCTCTTCACCAGCAGGGGTGGGAGTAACTCCAGAGAAAACTCGTAGTCGGCGAAATGCATTGTTCTCCTGTGGGGGTCTCACTTTTTCCAACAGTTCTCCAACAGCCCGAATAATAGATGAAGGGTGCTCCTGTTTCAGATTTGACTCTTGGGAAAGCAAGGGCTCAATATCTGCTAATGTTTTTCCTTCACTTTCAAGCAGTCTTTTTAGTTTTATGGCAAACTCGTCTGGTTCTTCCGCAGGTTCAGTAAGCAAAGTTAGCTTCCACGGTAATTCACCCGTGTGGGGGAATATTTCTGGAGGCGCTTTGCTAGGGTCAACTGGATTGCGACACTCACACAGCAGTATGTCAGTTTTCAGTTGAGGGACAGACTTTTGGGCTCGGACACGTACTCTGCCGAAGGCTTTAACTGTCTCCAGTAACTCTTCCACATCCGCAATACTGGTGTCCATGGGAACTCCACTCACGACAACTGCATAAGCTGGATTTACATTTGATTCGCTGCACCAGGTCTGAAGCTCTAACGGTGGTAGTGGGAGGGATGAGTTGGCCATTGTGGTATGATTATAGTTCTTCTAGTCTTGATTGTAGGACAGTTACTCGGTCTAATATCCCAGCGGTGCCTCCATTTATGTAACCACTGTTCTAGTTTTCCCCTATGAACAGCGCCCAGATTCTCTGACCTACACTCTATCAACTACCTCACAATGAGAAAATAATGTATTAATTGGCAACAATATATGTAGTGAATAGAGTGCGTAACTGAGCACAAGAGCAAGACTAAGATAGCTATAAGTAAGATCTAAATGCAGTGTGACTGTGACCTTATACTAAAATAAGGAAGGAAGATGGTAAAGTTGAATATGTACCAGTTTAATAAACCGTACTGGTCAGTAATAAACCAAGGGCAATGCACATTAACAGAGCACAGATAACTTTCAGCACCATGGAACAATAGCACAGAAGGTATCCCACCCATTAATTAGATATTAATCGCAGGAAGTGCTACACTCAATATTACAACCCCAATAGATTAGTAATAAGATTTTAAGCACACTTAGTGCAACTGTGCTGTCTCAGAACCAGAACTGTTCAAAACAACCCCTTTAAACAAGTGGTATTCAATAAACAAAAACAATAAAGCTGAATGTATGAAATACAAATACTGTTGGCATCAACCACACTATTCAGTTTCTTGAGTTATTAAAGCAGTCCGTTGGCTTTTCAAACGTTGCAGGCCTGAGGAGACTCTGTTAGCATTCGTCCTCGGAATAGCAGTTCCAATGATGGCGGCTCCCAGAACAACCACGAGGAATGGGTTACTCACCCCACCATGGATTACCAGTTTTAAACGAACGGCAATAAAACTGCTCCAACTTCGGTCCCACCGTCCGTTCCGGCTCACGAGCGTGGTTCGGATCTGCAGCTCCAAAATCCAAGCAAAACGTTGAGCGTGGTCCGGATCCGTGGCTCGAAAAACCAAGCAAAGCGTTCAGGAAAAGTTGGTAGCTCCAAAAGGTTAGCAATAAAAAAAATATAATAGTCCACAACGGCACAGGTCCAACCTCGTCCATGAACGGCCGCAGGCCGACTGACTGACTGTGCGTAGCAGCGGCACGTACACCTCCAGTACCGTTCTCACCCCAGTCCGTCACAACCAATCAAATTGCTTAAACTTGATTTTGCCCTTGACTGACCAGTAAGGTAGAGCCAAGTAAAACTGATGCATTTACTGGCGGTAGTAAATAACAATATGTGAGTGTAAAACACTTACCAAATTAAGAAAACGTGATTACTACTGTTTAAGGGGAGAAAAGAGTGATATATATATAACCTGAGGGGTTACATTATGATCTTAAGGAATTTGATTTTTGTTGTCCCTTTGTTTTTTGTTTCTGTAAATTTGTCTTTAGTTATTCAGTAATTAGCTCTTTTGCCACTATTATTGTTTAACTAGCCTGTCATTATTTCCCCTGTGTGCCCCCATTGTTTTTTTGTTAGGTGTTCTGTGTTCAATAAGCAATCAGTTCACAATAACTCCTGTTTTATGCTTTAATTTGGGTCTCAACATCAAATTGTGACAAAAAACAGACTTCAGTCAGACACTTGAAAGTACATTACAAGACAAAATAATCAAATTAAACAATGTGTGTATGTATTTCTTAGCAGAAGAAATGCATACCAAATAAATAATAATAAATGTGATACAAGTTTGAAAGATACATAAATGCATTTTAAAACTCTTAAGGCATAACATTACCCTCTCTTAAAACTTAGCTTTGCAAAAGTTTTAAGACATAAAAACTTAGCTTTTAAGTTAAGCTAAGTTTTCGGAAACCTTAGCTTTTAAGAAAGCTAGGTTTAGTAAATAAAAAATCTGTATTCTCCTTTTTAAGAGAATGACTGAGATCTGTTTCCACAAGACAGGGAACTAAAAACTAAACACTGCATAAAGTTTATGAAATTCTGGAAATGAGTAAAATTTCTGCACCATGAAAGCAGAGATTTAGCATGAAGTTGTTATTAGACAATCGGATCTTTAAATTACATGGATTACTCCCATTAATGGTTTTATATGTGATGAAAAGCATTTAAAAGTATGTCCTTACTTATACATGAGGGCATTGTAAAGTTTTTTGAAGATATGGAAAAGTAGTGTTTTGAACAAAAGTACTTATCAACATTTTATAAGAAATAGCTTAAGAAATGGCAAAAAACTAATTTGCATTTGTGGGTTTTTTTGTGTGACAGTTTGTATGTTTTTTTTAAACAGTTTTTAACAGACGTCCAAACAACAAAAAAGAAACAACAACTCCCAAAAACTAGTTTATTAAATGATTTAATTAGTTTCTTTTGTAATATCACTGCTATTAATTTTTTGTGATTCAAACACAAAGACTAGCTTAAAAAGCTTAAACTCAACTCTGGTTTGATGTGAGTATAAGGAAAGATAAAAGCAGTTTTCAACTTTATGTGCAGATGAAAATTAATAGGGAAACTACCAAGCTTAAAAAGTTACATTTCTTCTTTTTTCTCTTTTTTTCCAAGTCACTTTCTTACAATATGAGCAACACATCTATCCCGGACCCTCCAGCGGAGGAGATGTCCTCTAGCAGTGGACAGATGTTGCCCTCTCGGCCTGTGCAATCTGTCTCGGAGCCTTCAGCTTCTAAACGGGTATGCTTCTACAAAAGCGGTGACTATCAGTTCAGTGGGCATCGGATGATAGTCACTGCCCGTATCTTTAAGACATTCGATGCTCTGCTGGACGCTCTTTCCAAAAAAGTGCCTCTGCCATTTGGAGTACGAACCATAACTACACCTCGAGGAACTCACTTTATCAAAGCTTTGGAAGACTTACAGGATGGGGGAGCTTACGTGTGTTCGGATCAGAAACGGGTGAAGCCATTAAACCTGGAAGAGGTGAACCGCAGGCAGGTGCCTTGGAACGCGACAAGGCCTTTCAATGCAAGACGGCATAAGAGGCAGGAGCTCAAGTATCATCAGTTTGGCAGAGGGACTGATCCAAGCAATAGGCCAGCGAAGGTCACTGAGAAAGTGGCAGTGCGGACGCCCAAGAAGCTCACAGTTATCAAAAACAGGGATCCTACAGTTAGACGAACCATTGTGTTGCAGAGAAGAACAGCACCAACTTTTGATGCTTTGCTGGATTACCTCTCCCAGATACTCCAGTTTCCAGTGCTGAAACTCTATTCTACAGATGGCAGACGGGTAAGTCATTGGTGAAACTAGAAATATAATTAAAGGATATGTGAAATAAGAAAAGTTATCTAAGCAGGTAGAAAAATCTACCCATTTTGCTTTGCATTTAAACCTTTGAACCATTTGAAGATGCAAATTATTATTTTTTATTTACAGTTAAGGGGAGTGAGTCATTTGGGAGACTGGCACAAAGTCTTGTACTTGACTCCTGACCTTTAATGACACGAAACAGGACAACAATCCTACGTGACATAGAACCATATATAACCATGAACCTAAAATAACAAAACAAAAAGTGGCAGAAAAAACATTTAGTATGATTGTTTTCAACAACAGTTAAGTTTAGAATGTGTTAGTTGTAGGAAATTTGACAGTAATATTTTACACACAACTCTCCTGTCTCTACTGTTGGTGATAAGATAATTGTTTTTTTTTACATATTTATGAAGTTTTAGTTTTATTAGAGAAAATGATTTAGAGCTTCAACAATCCTTGTAATTTCAAGAAGTACTGTCACAATAATGGCTCCTGAAGCACAATTAAAAATAGAAATTATAATATTTGGAACAAGTAGTTGGTTTTATAAACACATCTCTCAAATGCTTTGTCTAATGAAGAGGGCAATCATTTTGCAATCAGTAAATGCCAAAGTAACAAAATGACTTCAGGTTAAGAGCAGAAGGAACTTTTCAGTTAATTTTAGAGAAGACAAGAGAGATCTTGTTTTAAACATTTTTAAACAAAAAGGAGAAAACATATTTTATTCTATAGTGTTTAAAGAACAACAGATAAGTGATAACTTGTTACACAGATGCCTTTTAGAGCTTTAGAAGTATTTTTTTTCTTTACAGTGGTACTTTTTCCAACATTTAAATGATTCCGTGACTTTACAGTCGGAACATGCTGAGGACTGTTCTGCAACCTCTTTAGGCATTCCTAATCTGCTGTGATTCTTAATTCTTTATCTAATGACACCCAGGACTATATAAGGCAGAGATTTCTTTGGGAAACACTATCAGGATCATCTTGACTGTGAACATTTTCCTAGTGTCTGTCACTTATCTAATAATTAAGTTCAGTATTTTTCCTGAGACCATTTAATCTAATCTTACCAAGTTTCTGATACTTGAACTTTATATCACCTGGTCTGAAAAGACCAAAATGTTTGGCTGAAAAGTAGCCATTTATCCCGAAAGAGAGTATGTAGAATACATCTTTTTTTTATATATGCTGTATTATAAAAAGGATTCCGAGAAGTACTTTAGAAGTGCTGCCTAAACATCCCCCCCAGTGAGAAAATGCCTTAATCCGGAGTGTCCTTCAGTGACAAAGTAAAGATCAAGAGCACCACATGCAGATTTCGGCACGTGTTCTGGTGAAGGTTTGACAGTGTGAATTAGTGTCTTACAGACTGTGAGCAAAATTTATAATAGCCTTAATGTTGAAGAAGCAAAGGTTTGTTGTCTAATTCGCAATTACAAAGTAACAAATATACCTTTTTGATTTCAAAAACCGACATTGATAATTCCTGTCGAGTTTAACTTGCCTCCACTTTCTTCCTCCAGGTTGATGGTCTTGCTGCACTTATCTTATGCTCTGGAATCATTGTGGCAGCTGGCAACGAGCCTTTCAGATTAGGAAACCAGCGTTTTCACAGAGCAGGCCAGACGGCCCAGATTATGTATGTGGAACATGTGGAACCATCAACATTAAATCCCAGAATGCGTAAGTGTTAATTACTATTATTGCAACAAAAAAAAAGAAAGAGAAAAGAAGCAAAACAGGAACACCTTGAAGAATAATACAAACGATTAAAAATGTATAAGAAAAAATGTATAAGAAAATGTATAAAACTCATCTCTTTGCTCTGCCCTTTGACATAGCTTGAGATGCTGATTTTTATTTTATCTTTTGTTGATTTTATTAATTGATAGTTCTTATTGCTGCTTTGTAAGAGTTATCAATTACTAGAATTGATAGCTCAATTCTAGTAATTGAGCTATCATTCAGGACAACCAAATAAATCAATTCTAGTAATTGATAGCTCTTGTCCTGTCAAATTTTAGACTTTTCTTCTAATTGATTTTGAGGGTTTTTTTTAAATGTATGGCACTTTGACCTTGTATTGTGTTTGATAACTAAAGCTGAATTGGACTGGACTGGGGAAAATCCTTTTTAATAGCATTGTACATGACAAAAACTAAATTCTTAAGGACAAATTATTACGGTTAATTCAGTTAAATCAGTATAATAATATTTTTGTAGAAACACATTCAAGAAAGTATATTTAGGCTACTTTCTCATAAATTACAATTTGTGAGAAACGACAATGACAATGAAATTGGAGAATGATGTCATGACAGTAAGTGAAATATTGGCCCATATTCATCCCTTTCACCCACGTTGAGCTACTTTTTTCTATCTTCAAACACAGGGCCAAAACATTTTAGTGTCACAATACAGTCTGCCCTTTTTTCTACATATGTACATTGACCCATTTGAGTTTAATGTAATAAAAACTGCAAATTTATGTATTTGTATCTTATTCTTGCTTTGGCTCCCTTAGTGGAAAATGCTACACTTATATCCTTATTTTTAAACTTTAAGACACTGATTGTGCTTGTTAAGTATAAACCTTGTACATAAGCCCTTTGTCAAACTAAACAAGGAGAGGAAATATTTGGTGTCTATCCTCCTCAGGTCTTGAACCAACTCCTTGAAAACCAGAGCTCTGCAGAAAATGTAAATTGCCATAAATGTAAAATATTATTTCATTAGTTAATTTGTGCAATGTCTAAATTATTATTTTTCCTTTATATTACAGATTTTATTTCTTTATAAATGCTGCCTAAATATTGCTATTTTTATTTCTTAGTGTATTTGTATTAGTTTTCAATGTAATTTCCTTTTACAGTAGTTCATTCGTTTTCCTATGAAGCCCCTTGGATTACCCTTTTTACAATAGGATGTATACCTAAGCTTACCTAGATGAATGCAGCATAATATTTATCCAATAATAAATATTTTTCTTTTTTCCTCACATGCCCTTCACAAACTCCTGTATATTATTCATCAACCAACTCCAGAGAAAGATAAATCTTTATCTAGTGGAAGAGGCTCAAGAAACTTCTCCGTGTCATCAGAGCGATTCATTGTCAACCAGATAAACAAGTCCCAGAAAAGCAGCTTGAACGGCTACCTGCACCATCCCAGTGGACTGTCTGAAACAGAAGCCCATCAGCATCATGCAGCCATGGAGACATGCGAACCTGAGAGGATAGAAGATAATGAGCATGTTAGCGACGTCGTCCCTCATGATGACGACATTGAAAAGTCATTCCGCATAAACCAAGACGGCAGCATGACAGTAGAGATGAAAGTTCGTTTGACGATAAAGGAAGAGGAGATGCTTCACTGGACAACCACGCTCAGCCGCTCCGGCCTTAACAAGAAGACAGTTTGTGCCTCCCTCTCTGGGTCAGACAACAGCTCACCTGACTCAAACAATGCTGTTGCCAAAGACTCCCCAGGTATTGAAGAGGATGAAAGAAAAGAAGAAAACTACCATGACGGAGCTGCAAGGGGCGTTGCCTTTAATGAAGAACACATCTATAAAGGTTATAGTTCCACAACTTTGGGTAGAGCAAAAACACGATTTAAGCGGACTCCTACACCAGGCCCACAACAGGTGAATGAGAGGGCTTCGGTAGAGAGTGTGAAAATGGTTACAGAGACAGGATTTCAAAAGAGCACCCTGGGACATTATTCGTATATGGAGAGAACTGCTGATGGCGAGACTACCGAGGGCTATTGCGTTGTCAGACATAGCAGCAGCAATAAGCCTAAACCTTGTAGGACGACGTCATCAGAAGCAAGCAGCAAACGCTCCTCTGTCAAATCATCAGGGGTTGCTGAGGTCCTTCAGATACAGAATGGTGGAATGGAGGTCACGGAGACCGTGATGCATATTTATGAGAGTCAAGGTTGCTACGACAACTATGTTGCAAATGAGGAGCTTAGCGCAGGTGGCACTTCTTTGCATGGCTCCCCTCCGGTTGCAAAAAGCAAACCGTCCACTTCCTCTGGGCCTCAATCATCTAGCAATGATTGTGATATAGATTGTAACTGGCAGCCGCCCACCACCGACTCACTAGAGAGGCAGAAAGAGGAGATGCTATCACTTTCATCAGAGGCAGGATCTCTAACACATCAGGCTGCAAACAATCTGTCCTCGGTAACTGAGAATGAGGCTGCCGGCTTACAAAAGGTGGAAACAGTAAATAAACATAATGCTGCCAAAAGTACTAAGAAGAAAAAGATTGCTAGGCCACTTTTCAATGAGAAGAGTTCAGTTTCAACAAACAGCTCAGATAAAAAACTTCAAGAAAGCATAAAAGGCTCCTCAAAACATAGTAAATATTCATCTACTGACAAACTGAGCAGCAATGCCAGTGTAGGAAAAAAGAGCCTGAGTTCATTGGAGAGATCGAAAAGTTCACTGACGAGTAAAGGAACAGAAAATTCTCAGTCTAAGAAGTCAATCAAAGATGAAAAAACAAAAAAGGATTCAGTCTTACTACTTAACCCTGGACATGCTAAACCAAGCCCACAGCAGAAAAAAAGTCAAAACAAAATAGCATCAAACAATGGACACAATATTAACACTCCAACCGGGAGGCCTCAGATGAAGAAGAACATGTCAGACATTTTACAAGCGAAAAAGCCACTTTCACCCAGTCAAAAGACAATCAGCAGGCCAAAATCTATGACTGAATGTGGACTATCATTACCCAAACCACCACAGGAACTGAGTGAGAGTGGGTCTTTACCTTCTCTGAATCCTTCTTCTTCAGAAATTCACCAGTATGTTGAGAACTGGTTGGAAAATGCCAACCCAGACTCTGTGCCATATGCAGACGAGGTGATTACAGATGGAGCAGAAACTCAGGCAAAGGTTGTATTTAAGATAGGTGATGACTCCGAATCAGATGAAATAAATCAATGCCAGACTAGCTTAAACGATGCCATGAAGAAATCCTCCTCTTGTTTATCAGTTCCTCTTTACCATGAGGGGTTGGCATCAGGTGCACAGCAGGGTGAACAGAGAGCCCGAGGTGTTTGTGTTTCAATGCCAAGTGTCAGGTGTGACCCGGAAAACAATGAGAATAAGCTCAGGTTGCACAAATCTGTTGAAGCCCTTGGTACAAATGACAGTGAAATGTCTTCGTCTCACTTGTTGAGCCCAAAGGCAAAGCTAAGGCCAGTCCTTCGCCAGGTTTGTTCATCAATTCAATGCATCAGAAGAACATCTACAAGCAGCACTGGTCCCACTCTTCAAAATTCAAGCAGCCTTCCTAATTTCTCAACACAAGTTGCCTCAGTGTTTGGCTCATCGTGTAAAGCCTTCATCTCATTCTTGTCGGTGATGACGCTGAGAGACAATATTAAAGGCTCCCAACTTGGGGAAGGTAGCCAATCAAGAACCCCATCAGAGGCCATGCTAATGATGGAGTCTCTCCAGAAGATTTCTGCTATGGAAGATGAAGAAGAGCAGAGGGCAAGTCTTACCGACTTGCAAAGCAGAGCATCTTCTCAGCTAAGAGAATACTGGAAGGATTTCCAGATTTTGAGGGAGAGACTTGAAAGTGAACCACTTTCCCCCAGAGTTTCAGAGACTGAGTTTGCTCTAGATGTTGTCTCTGATGGCGGCGATGCATTCGAGGATCAGCAAATGGTCCTAGATGAGCTCATGGAGGAGCTAAACATGCCACAAGACCTCAGAGAAGAGATTGTTTCCACAATCCAACAAACCAAAAGTTTCTACCCTGCTGAGGAAAGTACTTTTGTTGAGACTGTTAGAAACCAGTCAGATTCAGAGGAAGATTTAGAGCGATTTGTCGGTGATTGTGAAGAGGAAACAAAAGATTCACCAGAGCCTAGAAGTACAACTGGGGACTTAACCGAGACCAATTATGAAAATGACGATGAGGTGAATCCGGAGTTAGCCACAGAAAGTCTGATAATGTCAGAAAGAGACAAGGAATTAAAAAATGAAAAGCAGGAAACAGAAACTGTCAATAATTTAGGAAACAATGAAAATGTAAATGCTGATGAAGAGGATGACAGGGAAGAATTGGAAAGGGAAAGGGAAATAGAGATGGAAGTGAAAACAGAGATGCAGGGGGATTCAGAGGAAGAGAAGACAAGTGAAGGGGAATTTGTCCAAAAAATAGAGGAAGTAGAGGAAGCAATGACAGGGGATGAAGAGGTTACACAAAAGAGACTAGAGGATGAGGAAGAAGCAGTTGAGGAAACAGAAAATGCTGATACAATTGAAGATACGGATGAGCGGGAGGGGGCGGGAGAGACAGAGGAGGAAGGAAACAATCAGGATGTCCAGACTGAAGAGAATGAGGAACAAGATGACGATGAAGTAGAGAGTATAATTAATGAGGAGGAAGCAGAGGAGGAGGTCATGACGGAGGGACAGGAAGATGAGGAAGAGGAGGAGGAGGAGGAGCAGGAGGAGGGGGAAGAGAAAGGAGAGGAACAAGATGAAGAGGAAAGTAAAGGCTCTCTCCCTGGGGAAACAGAGGAGGAAGTAGAAGAGGAAGAGGAAACTGAGAGAAAAGGAGATGTAATTGAGATGCTTGAACATGAAAACATGGATCCTGATATGATGTCAAATGCATCTACTTTTACAGTTGAAGGCAAGACTGATGAGGAGGAAAGTGAGCAAATTGAAGAAGATGTTGGAGAAAAAGAGGAGGATGAGAAAGGGCAGTTAACAGATGAGGTTACTGAAGAAAAAGGAGAAGAGGAAATGGAAAATGAAGAAGAAAAAGTCAAACATCAAAAAGATGAGGAAACTGAGAAAGAAACAAATGGAGAAAAGTGTGATAAGGTTGAAGGAGAGGGAAATAGTCTGGAGGATACAGAAACTGATTTGGAGAAAGAAACACCAGAAGATGAAGAAGTTATGAATGAGTCCGACAATGAGCAAAATGCGGTGGCAGGAAAATCTGTAGTTGAAGAAGAGAGGAATGTTAGTGAAGAAAGCGAATCAAATCAGAAATTAGAGCAGATGGAAGTGGTACAAAAAGATGAGGCACGAGAAGGAGCTATTTTGGATGAAGTGGACAGTTTTCCCGATGATCAAGATTGTGAAACAATCCCGGAAGAAGCTTCTTGTGTGCAGCACAGTAATAGTTGTGAAGAAACAATTGACACTCTATCTAAATATTCCTCTGAAGGCCAGTGTGAGGATAAATGTACAGACACCATTCATGAGACAGATGAGGGAGGAGAGGAGGATAGAAGAAACAGTTTAACTAATCCAGTGGAAATTTCTCAGGAGCTACTTGACTTTGTGAATGATGCTCTCCAGTCTTACACGCTTATATTTACATACGACACTCAGGGAAATGTTAGAATTGTGCCTGATAATGCGAGAGTTGTGCAAACTAAGCAAAGTTTGATACCAAAACCAAGAAAGGATAGTTCTTATGGTCTAAAATGCCTACCAAGCCCAGTCACGTCTGATTTATCAGATTACAGACCAGAGACGTCGGGCAGTGGAGGGTATAAAACTCAAGAGTCTGTAGATATTGTCTCAGAAAGTGGAGAAGAGCCTTTAGAGAAAGCAAGCAGCACTGAGAGAAGGATGTTGGAAAAAAGGCCCTCCAGACTGTCACCTTCAAGTTGCTCATTAAAAAGTGGAAACAGCCCTCCTTCCAGTGATGAAGGCACTAAAGCTTCAAGGGAGGATCTCTCTTATTTCAGTGCTGCAAGCTCATTAAAAGCTGAAACCGACGCTGAAACACAAAATCCACAAAACGCCCCTTTAAGCTTTGATAAAGACTCAGCTGATGGGGTTTTGATTGATCGAGGGAGATGGCTTCTAAAAGAGAACCATCTCATAAGGAAATCCCCCCCTGTCTCTCTAGCAATGTATGGTAATCTGGACAGTACATCCACAGACACAGGCCAGGAAAACACAAGCGTCGATTCCCCAACTTACACTAAAACCCAGCACAGCCCCCTTGCTGCCATATCCTCCTCCGAGCTCGAGGAGATGGCGAAACCTCTGACTCCAAAGTGCACCTACTACAACATGCCACATGGAAGCGACTCTGACCCCTTTTTGGAAGACGTCAGCATCAGGAGTCAGAAACACGACGCAGGCAGCATAAAAGCAAGAGGCTTCAGAGTTTCACCAATTGTTGACACTTCCAAAACTTGGGCTAACAGAAATGGCAGCCTGTCATCATTTGCTTCAGTTGAGTTTAAAATACCAGACAGAAAAGTTCACCCTGAGGTTGACTCCTCTGCAGCAATGCAGCCAAGAAGGACATCTACTGGTGAACAGGGTGCACTGCAAGCTCAAGACTCTTTGGACTCACTGCATTTGAGATGTGGGCAGTACTGCCCGATACTATAGAAGAAGAAGGACACTTTACTTTGAAAAAACAACATTATCCCTATACTTTCGTGGCATTTTTGTCTTGTGTTGCTTATAGAAAATGTTCTCTCCGTCAAATTGTAATCAACAAGAACGTGCTAGGTGTATTTGGTGATTGATAAGAGTTGTGCCTCTTACTTGTATTCTAGTCAAAAGTTATTTTTATACTTACACTAACTTCAGTGCTGTCTTCTGGGTGATTGCTGGATGAATGTATTTTGAAAATAAAAATGACCTATTTTTTACCAAATTGGTGCCTCACACAGTCATTGCTGAATAATGTAACTGCAAGCACCACAGAGAAATGCCTCTGACAAATTTTCTGTATCTGTGCATTTTCTATTTTTAAGAAATTAACAAAACGAAGAGAAAGATCTTTATAGAAAGAAGCTGCAACATTTTATGAATAACTTTCTTTTATGTAATATTTAGGGTTATGACTTATTATCCTTGTTCATCCTCTGATTTCATATTGCAAATATGTAAAAACTTAATTTTACTTTTTAATGTGTCCTCAGATAGTTTTTCAAAGCTAGTGGCTCCCAAAACACATTCTGAATTAAAATTCCCTTCTGCTAAGTTTTTGTGATGTCAAAAATGAGAAAAATCAAGACACGCTTCAACCAAGCAGCTTGAAAATATCTACACTTAAAAAGTAGTTTTTATTTAGTTTCATTTTTGATATTTCTTCCTCTACTAATATTTTGGCTTTAAACTTGAATTGCACAGGGTTTATGTCAATTATACTGTTATGTTGAATAGATTAGAATATGTGTTCTAATTAGGCTCTTTTTTTAGATTTAAAGTGGTTTTTAAAATAACCTTGCAGAAGTTAAACCTAAATCGAAGGCTGAATTACTTCCTCAAAATGTCAGTAAGTTTTGCAAAGGCCTGTTCATTACCTGTTAATTTTATTGTGCAGTGGAGTAATGATGAATTCAATGCAGGACAGAACTAAAGTTGTAGGCCTCTACGTTAAGCTCACAATTCTGTATTAAAAATGTTTTTATGGGTTTGATGTAATATTAAAATCTTAAATTTCAGATGTTTTTTTTATCAGCTGCAAGTATAAAATCATCCTAATTAATAGAAACAAAAGCTTGAAAACATCATTCTCTATGTAATTTATCTATATGTGTTTCACTTAGTGGAATGAATTTGTAAAATACATGAACTTTTAAAGGATATTATAACAGTTTGAATATAAATTTATGTCCAAAAAGGTTTGGAAAGGTTTATTATGGTCTCATTTTTACACTTTACAAAAACCTAGCCTCCACTTAATAATGAGCCAGTTTAAACTGAAATGTAACACAATTTGCCTTTGGAGCAGCAACCTTTCTTCTTTGAAATCCTAGCAAAGTTATATTTATCACATGTTCACAATCTTGTATCCAAGTCTTAAACAGTCTTAACTTTGGCAAAGTTCATCTTTTTGAATTTGTTACCACAGAATACTCTACAAAGTTCAACCAAACAGCTTGTTCTTGTATTTTGGTAGCATAAATAATTTACTGGGTGTAATGAATTTGATTATGAAACTCAACTGTTCTTGAATTTTGATGTTGGCACAGCTGTCATAGAGCTGTTTCTTCTCATCTTCCAGGCAGAATCAAGTCAATCTGATTTTTAAAAAATTCATAGCAATGAAAATTGATTTCAATCTGAAAAAATCACTTTCTCATATATCTGCCTATGAAAGGACAGGTGAATGCCTGTTAAAGTTTTTAAAGTGAACTTAATTAATTACAGAAAACCTTTAGGCAAGCTGTATTCATCAGGATGCAACAACTCAAAGTTTGAAAAACATACAGTATTTAAATATTTTATTGTCATTTTCTTGACAATGATTTGGTAAACATGAGTTCTTTGTTATGTAAATGTGTTCAATTAATCAACAGTTCCTCACAGATTGGTTCATATAAGAGAAAAATATTCAGAGTTTTATATTTTCACATTTTTCAAAGCTTTTCTTTTTGTTTAAATTCCTCCGTATATGTAATTGAGGAGAGGCTGAAGGTCCTCTGCAGCTGTTAGTGTCACTGATGCCATTTTGATGTTAACAGGCTTCTGACCAGGCAGTTTGATGTGATTTGGTCTGGCAGGTTGATTTAAAATATGTGCAACCAGAGGGTATTGTCCTAGAAATAAGCATAACTGGATGAGGACACGGAAAGTGGTCAGTGAAAATTCAATGTTGTGTATTCAACAAGTTGCCCCGAGCAACTTTAACAGTATTTTAACGGAAAATCCCACAAAATGCTTTTCTGATGTACGTACGGGAAGTGTTTCCTCACCCTGACCTTGACCCAATCAGTCACTGGAAGCAACCTCTGCACACAGTGAGACAAAGAAGGAGGGATACAAATGGAGAGGTATCCTGAAAGTGGCCTTTCAGAATATTTTCCAAATGTTAGGCCAGTTACCATGGAGACCAGGAAAAAGAGTCCTTGCTGTTTAAGACCTCTTTTGTTGCTACAGCCCAAAGGTGCCTCGTTAAGCTTCATTTCCCAAAATGGCTGCATGTCCCCACTCACTGACAGGAATGGGCACTTTGGCAGAAAACCAATTAAAAGTTCAGTCATGATAGAAATTATTAGTGTAAATGTTGTTTAAAGACACATTTTAGACTGTTAGCTGGTTAATGTGGTGGCAAAAATGTAAAATATAGCAAGAATATTTGCTAAATAATAAAAAATCTATATTATACCTATAAAACGATGATAACATAGCAGTGTGTTCACAGCTGTGGTCAGCTATGATTTTGAGCACAGCTGCTTTTATGAAAGAAGTCACACATGCAGTTATTAACAATATGATGCATTTTAAAGAAATACTAATTTATGATAAGAAATCTTATTTTATTTACAACTACAACTTTTTCTGTTTAGCCCTGGCTGCAAAATTTAGGCTCCTAATGGAAATAAACCTGAACACCTCAAAACTTTAGCGTTCATTGTCTAGGTTTTCAAATATCACTTCACACACTGACTTAATAAGACTTCTGAGAGGCTTTGGTTGAGAATTACAGGTTTTCTTTGTCCTCCTTTAATTACTTCAGTCTGCCCTTTGTGCAATGATGGTGACCCATCACGGTGCAACACTCTCACCTCTAAATCTGCACTGTCATGACAACAGAAAGGTTTGCCCATTCATCACAGCAAAAGAAAGACAAAATGTCAAATTAACTGAACCGACGAACACAAATAAATAAGATCTGCACATTTATCCTTGAACATGTTATACATTTTCTGTATGTCTACAGGGTTGCCAGAATTCTCTTATCTAGCAAAACCTGTGACAAAGTTGAAAACAATTGCTATGGCTACTGGAAGTTCTTGGTGGTGACTCACCATCATGAGAAACAAAACAAAGATTAGCTTTTTGCTGTCTGGTGCCCGAAGTTTAAAGATGATGACACCCAGAAACAAACTGTTACCCTCCACACCCCACTGACTGACTCTAAAGTCTCTGGGCTCATTCAGTTGTTGTTAAGCACCACTTTTTTTTATCAACTCTTGCAATTTACCAGCATCTGCAATTCTTGGCAATATAAACTAGAAGAACCAAATAATAAATTCCCAGCATTGCCAAGAATGTAAGCTATTTAGCCCGAGTTGTGACACCAGCAAATAAAGGGCTGTAGACAATGAACATGACCTGCTGCCCACATTCTGCTGCAGCAGTTAGGTGACAGGTCAGCAATACACAATCCCCGCTCTGTCTGTGACAATTCCAGCAGCTGCTGTTTCTGTGGCCGGTTGGGAAATAGGAGGCTCATAATGAGCCTGAGAGCTGGAATTTCTATTGCCCCCACCCGTGACTGTGTGAGTGTTTTTAATGTGAACTTCCCCAGCAAGTGCTGAAAATGAGCTCCACTGTTTATCACCGAGGTCATTTTGGGTGAACCAACAAGTATACAAGCAGCGTCCAGGGGTTTATCGTTTCTGTTACTTCTGTTGTCTTTGTCACATCTTCACATTATTCACAATTTACAATAAATTGTGAATAAAATGTTCACAATCTTGTATCCAAGTCTGTTTTTCAGTTTTATTTTCATTATTTATCCAAGAAATCTTCAATTCATTTCACTTTATTATTCCTTATTTACAATAAATTGTGAATAATAATACAAAAGGCCTGAGACAGTGGACTGTAAAAGGGCATACAATACGAGGAATGTCTTGACTGTCAAGGTAACATTACCATACACTGAAAAAAATTATTTACGTTCATCTTCCATTCTTTAAAAATGTCTCAAAAGTATCAATAAACACTATTTTCACCTATTCTGCAAAATATTACACTGGAAAGAGAAAAAATAGAAATATGTTTTATTGTCCCCTATAGTGGGAAAAATCTGGTGCAACAACAGCAAAGTGACAAGCAATTGAAGCATGAAGATATAATAAGAACAATAGGTGGCAATAAAAACTCTGTAAACAGCAGAGAAAAGCAAGTAACAGTAGAAATGGGTTTTTTTAATGAAAAAAGTTGACAAGAGTGATGAGTATAGTAATAGCTACTGAGAGAAAGGATCTACAATAATTCTCCCTTTTGCACCCAGGATGCAGTAGTCTGTTACTGAAGGAATGGTCCAGGTTTGCGACGGCTTCATGCATTGGTGGGAGAAATTTTCCAACAACGATGTTATTTATCCAGATTTCTTCTAATTTGCCTTCCACCACCTGCAATAGGTAAAGGAAGCATGCTAGCTCAACATTAGCTTCCCTGAAGAACAACATGAGCGAAAAAGTGAATTTTTTTTACAATTTTGACCACTTTGTGAGATCCTTTCCTTCCTCACAGTTATTTGCAACAAAAGGTGTGGATTTTTTTTATGTCTGTTGTTGTTTACATAATCTTTTTTTTTTTATTATTTCTTTTGACAGGGATCTCACGACAATTTACATCAATAGATTTTAATGCTCCTCAAACAGTGGTTTCACAGAAATAGACATGGATTTATATCTTCAAGTATTAAATGACTTGTTCCTACATTTCTTGCATGTGGGAACCATAAATCAATGGTTTGGAACTGACTTTGTAATTTTTGATGTGGCTAACAAGCTACTTAGGAAGATCATTAGTTAGTTAGTTGACATTGGTTGCCATGTCAATGCTTTTTCAATATAACAAACTTTCCAACTATTAAACAAACTAAAACATCAATCCAAATGACTGCTAACACAGACAATACTCTTGATTGAGAACAGGACATAAAATGGGTTCAAACTCCTTAAAACTACAAACTTGAATTTGAATTGTGACATATTGGAGCTCTCATTCAGTATTTTCAGATGATCTAAGAATGTTATGTAAGACAAGAGCCAAAAGTAATTCCCAGTCCCACAGTCTGCTCTTTTTAATATCAGACTCTTTCCTCTGGTCTCACAGGTCAAAGAAAATCTCTGTTTATCTCTCTGCTGCCAGTCATACCTCAAAGACAGCATGCCAACCTAAAATCCCTGCAGCCAACCACATCCCCAGGGTGAAGTCTCTTCAGATAAATATTTGTGCATTCAGAGTTCTTCAAAAAAACAAATATCACTAATCTAAACTAAACATTAGCTTCTCTCTGAGATATTCCCCTCATGGTTTCCATGGAGAAACTCAAACCGAGTTGCATCAGGGATTTAAAAGTGTAGAGTGTCCCTGGCTCAGCTCTTCTGCTCTGTGTCTCTCAGAATCACTGAATCTCAGCGAGTCAGCGGGACAGCCCTGGCAGCTCTGTTGGCTGAAATGGGAGTCAGACAGAAAAACAGGAATGAAAAGCTTCTGGGATTAACTGACTTATATGATAATAACTGACTTATATGATACATCTTTATGATCTATTGCTGAATAAAGAGACAGCAAAAACACAAAACTGCAAATGACCTTGCTGGCAGATTCTGATGTGAAACCAGTCCACCCTCTCCTAGGTTTGAAGATTATATGAAAAAATAATATTCTTTAAACTAAGTACAGAAGCTGACAGTTTCTCCACCTTTTACAATATCTTGCTTTCTCCATCTAGAAGTTCCCCACATCACAACTAAACTAATTCATAACGCCACAAAGAGGGACTTTATGCACTTACTTGCTGATAAGGACTTGTACATGGTTGCTTGATATTTTTGGTCTTATGACGCCATAAAAGTGCCCAACAACTTTTAAGAGAGTTAGCAAAAACACATAAAACTCAACTAATGTCCCAATGTCTTGAGTTAAGTAAATATTTAAATACCACCATCGTACTGTATCACATTATTTTTCATTTCATTTGAAATGTTTTGTTTTGCAGCAATAATTTACAGCAATAAACAGAAATCATCTCAAGGCACTTTGGCCAGATCCATTACATACTTCCCAGTTCTCATCATTATTACTTTTCTCCAGTTGTGAATCATGGGTCTCACTGTGGTTCACTGGAATCCCAAAGCATTAAAAAAAAGCTCTGTCTTCTTGAGCTCTTATGCTTGATTTCATGTTGTCATATAAGCAATTTCTTGATTCTGAATATCTACCAATAATCAGGAACAAGTATGCCAAAACTAAGTTGATCACAAGTTGTGGCTAATTACAGTTTATTCTTAACCTTTGTCCCTATCAGATTAGTCATTAGATTTAGCATCCAGGAAATACTAGTCTAGATTTCGGATTTGCTTGATTTGTTTTTTAAGTCACAGGCTGGATCTGGAAGTGATTTCACATCCTAGTTGAGCGTTTTTCCAGCTATAAGTTGGAGAATTAGTGGGATTTTCCAATTGTGTTGCTGCCTATTAGCCATACAAGCTGACATTATATTTATCTTCATTTCATGCTTTACTAAATAAACATAAAGAAAAATTGTAGAGTATTCTATGTGCCCTTGATTTATGGATATGCAGTCAGAAGTCTTAGTAAATAGTTTATATCTGCAACTCCCAAGGCAGAATCTCATTGTTGTTTGTGAAGCTTGCACTACTGCACTATCTTTCTTCTACACAATTTTCCATTAATAAGCTGATATACAGTTACCTTTGTGGCTTACTCTTCTTGTTATTGACATTTATTTTCCGGAGGACTGTCAACAGTCTTATTCATGGTTGTAGGCCATGATATGCTCTTAATATTACATGTCTGTGTTGAAAATAATTCTCATTGGTCCTATTTACTGGCCAAATTTTTGTTTATATTTGGTTTTTATCAGCTGTAAAATAAAATCATTTAAATTAAGTTTAACTTTCACTTTCTTAGCTACCTTACTGAAACAACCTGATTTAACTTTCTATAATATTCACATTTATTTAGATGAACCAAAGCAATTTGGCTTATTTCTGTAAGGGAAACAAAATGAATGCTGGATTTTGATGAGGTCTGAAGGGAAATGCTGGTGTGCTTTCTGAACTTTGATTGGATCATCAACGTGTCGCTCAAGTCCCCGTTAAGTAATTTGCATAAGGGGGGGACTATAAATAAGTAATGTTTCAGGGAACGCCTTTCCAGGCGCAGTCCGCTGATGCACCAGGGTTTGCAGCAAACTGCGACCACTCTGCTCTTTTTGCTGACAGTTTGAAAAAGACAGCAGTGGGATGTCCTACAGAGTAGCTCCGCATTCTTCCTACAAGAAGATGTTTGGCGGGGAGCGTAACGTGACCAGGAGCAGCTACTCCAGCCGCCAGCTCTCCAGCCCAATGCGCTCCTCTCGGGTGTCCTTCGGGCTCCCTTCCGCTCCGACCATTTACTCTGCCAAGACCCAGAGGCTCAGGAGCAGCGCGGCCATGCCCCGACTGGCCTCCGAGAATCTGGACTTCTCCCTGTCCGACGCCATCAACAGCGAGTTCATCACGAACCGCACCAACGAGAAGGCGCAGATGCAGTCTCTCAACGACCGCTTCGCCAGCTACATCGAGAAGGTGCGCTTCTTGGAGCAGCAGAACAAGATCCTGCTGGCCGAGCTGGAGCAGCTGCGGGGGAAAGGCACGTCCCGGGTCGGGGATCTGTACGAGGACGAGATGCGGGAGCTGCGGCGCCAGGTGGACCAGCTCAGCAACGAGAAGGCTCGGGTGGAGGTGCACCGGGATAACCTGGCCGACGACATTGGCAGGCTGAGAGACAAGTAGGAGGCGTGGCACTTTTTTGTGTGTGTTTTTCCATCTTGGCCTCTATAAAGTGAAGATTTTGCAGCATAGACAAATTTTTCTAAGGCTGTATTTTTCATCTGTTTGCTCTTTAATTCCGTTTTAATGTGCATAGACATGCAAGAAATGCATAGAAAGCTAGTAAGACATCAGTGATTTGAGGCAGAGGCCACAAAATATGAAATATTTTAATGTTGATATTTACTAGTTGATATTTTAATTTTAATAATAATGTTTCGCTGTCTGTTGTTTTGCAGGTTGCAGGATGAAATTTCCCAGCGGGAGGAAGCAGAAGCCAATATGCAGAGCTTTAGACAGGTGATCCATTGCTGAAATCATATGTTTGTATTTAAGTTTTTGTAATGAAGAGACGGGACACTTCTCAGTCCTCAGAAGTAAAAGACGATGATTCCTGGGACTTCCACTGCTCCACCTTTCCAACTTTTCCCTGTTAAATGAAGCTTAAAACCCTAAAAACAGATCATAACCAGATCTTTTTCCTTTTTAGTCATTTCTGAGCTCTCATGTTTTTCATTTATCTGTATAAGCTCCAGAGACAGTAATACTCTCCACTGTTGGCACAACAGTGGATTCTAGGCATGATTCACAGACCGAGACAAAACGCCAAGTTTTGGCTGTTGTGTTAAGTCAGGCCTGCGATGAGAAGAGAGATCTTTTTAAGTCTGACGGGTCATGGCAAATGAGCTGGACACCATAGCACAAAAACAGTGTGGATAAAATGTGGTTATCAGAGCGAGAGGACAAGCCACCATGTGACCTGGCTGCCTCGTTCCTGGGAGAACCTCAGCTCAAAAGAATGTCTCTTGTTTTTGGTGTTGTCAGAGATCGTTCCCTGTCACCCTGTCATAGGACAGCCACTGGACATAAAAGGTAAAATTTTAAAAAGCACCATACATTTAAGTCAATATTTCAAGTTGCAATATTTTAACCTTGTGTGTATGAATGGCAGGAAGGAAGTGCCAGTAGGCTGCCTCGGTGGAACACAGACAACAATGCGCGGCCCGCGGCCGGCTCCTGCTCAGTCAGGCAGACAGTCACTCCACCAGCCTTGGGCTTGTTTGGGAAACCCTGCTGAATAGTTCACTTTGTTTGTGGAATTAGCACTGGGGCAAATCTGCTTCATTCGCTGATACCCCAATTAGAAGCCTGCCAACACCCTAACAAAGCAATGCTGCAGGACAGAATGAACATTTTCTGGACAAGAAGGGTTTTAAACATTTAGTTTACGCAAAATAGGTTGCTATATGCAGTTGATTTAAATGGAAAGCATACAATTAATTTATTTAATGCAACCAATTACTAAATATTGCTTTACTAGAACTAAAATTTCACCAAAGCAAGAAGTAAGTTTAAAAAAAATCTGTATCTATCTAGTTGATGAGATGAAAGACCTTTAAAATAATGAGTTCATCAGAGCAATTCGCGCTTTCAGTTAAAATCAACTGAAGACACAGTTGATTTCTGCATGCTTTGTTTGCAACATTTGTGAGTTCTCTTTGCAACTTTAGTGCATTTATTTTACATGTCAGCAAATCCATTATGCATAATTCATGTCACCTTTCCAAGTCACCTTATTAAGACTCAGTGTCGTGGCACAGGATGTGGACAACGCTGCCCTTGCCAGACTGGGCCTGGAGCGGAAGGTTGAGTTGCTCCAGGAGGAAATGAACTTCCTCAAGGAGCTGCATGATGAGGTAAGCATTCCTTTTTTTTTTTTTTTGCAGGCAAAGCGGAAACACACTGCTGTACAGACGTTGCACTGCCTGCTGTATTAAAGGCAGCGCTTAGGAAAGCCAAATCATTGGAAATATGTGTTAATCTGCTCAAACTGGTAGAATTTAGATCCAAATAGCTTTTCCCAAACAAACAGGCAAAATTAAAAGAAACTGTTGTTTGGCAGGAAATGCTGGAGCTACAAAACCAAATCCAGCAGCAGCAGCATGTGCAGCTGGACATGGAGGTGGCCAAGCCAGACCTGACGGCAGCTCTGAGGGACGTCCGTCTGCAGTATGAGAACCTGGCCTCTAAAAACATCCAGGAGTCAGAGGATTGGTACAAATCCAAGGTGAGCACCGATGGAATGGAATTCATATCAGTTATGTATAATTAATTTTGTTCCAGATTCAATTCCAAAACATTCAGTTTATTCCAAAAACAGTTTACTAACTTTTAATAAAATGCATTCCAAATTCACCTAAGCATTTAGTGCCGGTTAGTGAAAAGTTTCCACGCTGTGAAAGCTCAACCTATTTGTTTAAGTCTTTAACTTTTCAGTAATACCTGATTGTGAACCAGCAGGGCAGCGGAAAGCAAATTTTTCCTTTTAATAGGAAGCTTACTGTGTCTCCACAATATCCCAGCTCAGTTCATCGCCCAGGTACCGTGACAAGTTGTTGGTTGAGAATACAAAAAGAGACAGAAAAAAAAAACCACTGAAGCATCGGGCGAAACTAATTTATATGGAAAATAAAGGCAAAGACACCTGGACAATCACACCAATGGCTCATTCAGTGAGACACAAACTGACATGTTATGAACCACCTAGAGTACTTTCAATGGAAAGACATTCCACACATAATTAAAGGCAACGATAGATCTGTCAGAGGAAGAAGACTCACAGCGCAGGAGCTCTGAGCCAGGAGCCGTCTCTCTGTCAAAGGACTAGAGGATGTACACAATAACTGGACCAATAGCTTTGCCAATTGCTTAACCGAACGAAAAAGAAACAGTTACACAGAAAAAATGTGTTTATTAAAACAAAATGAATACAGAGAGAGATGTTACTAGTTGCTGTAACTTCAATTAATGAACTACTGGAGTGTAGAGTACAGAAAAATATAAGGCTGATGAAAAGTGGTCATTCTAAATGCACTGGGGAAGTTAAAGATACTCCCAAACCAAACCCAAAAGCTTTTTTAACAATTACAAATGCAAAAATAACATTTTAGTCTTATTTGATAGACTAGACACAAAGTAATTTTACTTGATTATTGTAGAAAAGGAAACTATAAACCAAGGCTCTAAAACGTATGCTACATGGTTGCCCTATTAAAAAACAGATATCCAAGAGTTCGGATGTTGTCAATCCCCTATGATGGCAAACCAAGTTTGTACCATTCTCGAACTGAAATTTAAATTGAATCTGCAGAAACTCCTTGCAAAGGATTTTCCTTGAGCCGCTTTGAGCACCCTTGCAGCATAACTACAGAAAGATCTGGTTAGATATAGTCACTCTAACAATAAAATAGATCAAAAAGGAAACTTTTGTACCTAGTTCCAAAAGTAGACAGGGTTTCTGGCTCACTGAGAGTTGAAATCCAGTGGTTTCACAGGAGAGGAGTTTCCTGTGGAGACAAGAAAAAAAAATAACTCAAAGAATTGTAGTGAAATAGAGAACAGATCAAATTTTGTGTGTTTCAGATCAACTTTAATATGTACAATGTGGCACAAAGCTTTAATGCTACTGGTAGTGACAACTTTAAAGCCGAAATTGACCAAATGCAACTCTGGGAATCTTACTTTTGCAACAGAAAAATTACAAAAAGAGTTGATAATATACTCCATATAAATGTGGTAACAGTTTATATTTTGCCACCATTTTTTATAGTCAGTATTAGTTTGATGGTTCTTTATCTGCAAGGAACAGCAGATATAGACAATGAATGGGTGGGTGGATGGATTATTTACTGTAAATGCCCATTCTACTTAACATAAACCTGACTTAATGAGGGACTCAAACAGGGATTGATTCCTATTTCATAAAACAATTTTATTTCAAATCCTTTACAGTCGCTAAATTCCTCCAGCCTCTGTCATCTCCACATTTCATAATTTAGAAGCTCCACCCCATCGACTATATTTTCTCTCCTTCAGTTTCTGGCTCATCATTTATTGAGTAGTTGATTTCTCGGTTGTGTCCTTCAAGATGTCTGACTCTCCTCGTTTTTCTTTCTTTGTTTTTGTGCCACTGCGATTTTTAGTTTGCTGACCTCACCGAAGCGGCAGCTCGGAATAATGAATCTCTGAGATTAGCCAAGCAGGAGGCCAACGACTACAGGCGTCAAGTTCAGGCACTAACTTGTGAGGTGGATGCCCTCAAAGGATCTGTGAGTGTGCAGTTTCAGGCTCTCATTGTAATTTTAAAGAAAACAACTATTTAGTCAACACATATTTTTACTTTATTTTGTCATGTTTTTTCTTTTGCTCCAGAATGAGTCCTTGGAGCGCCAGATGAGGGAAATAGAAGAGAACTTTGGCCTGGAGAACAGTGGCTACCAGGACACCATCAGCCGCCTGGAGGTGGACATTCACAACATGAAGGACGAGATGGCCCGTCACCTCCGAGAGTACCAGGACCTGCTCAATGTGAAGATGGCCTTGGACATTGAGATCGCTACCTATAGAAAACTGCTGGAGGGAGAGGAGAGCCGGTAACAACATTTCTTAGAAATGTTTAGCACTCGCTGGGTGTATGAGAGAAGTATGAGCCTTCATTTTATTGATAAAAGATGTTAGTTTAAAAAAAAATGGTGGGGTTTTTTTCCTCTTTCTTGGCAGGATCTCCACCCCGTTGCCAAAGTTCTCTTCTCTAAATCTCAGAGGTAAGGTTGCTGTTTACATTAATTTCACCAATGTTAGCTTTTTATTTTATTAATAGATATTGCTATTTATTTTCTTAGACGGATTGCCTGATTCAAAACCTCATTCTGAAACATCAGCAACGAAGAAAGTTGTCATCAAGACCATTGAGACCAGGGATGGTCAGGTATGGCATGCTCTAAGTGACTTAAAGTCAGTTTCTTGATAGATTTCTGATTTTTTTGTCTTGTTTTTCTTAGGTGATCAATGAGTCAACCCAGAATCACGAGGACATGGACTAATAGCTTCTTTGTCTATGTCAAACAAGCAACACAAGCAATAAGAGGAAAAACATTTCACTGGAGTTACAAGCAAGAAAATAAATCTACCACACAAATCGAAAACAGCTTTGAAAAGTGCCTTTATCTGTGAAGATCCAGTGAGCCTGTTCTAGCTGACAGACTGTTATGCTTTTTTGTTTGGTTGAGAGTGCTTAAGTCACATTTGTCTTGACACAATTATGAAAATCGGGACACATTTAGCATAGCAATTTTTTCCGAGGTCGACAAAAAACATTTCTTTGTAACCAAGGTAGTGTTTGATCAACAAAGCATGAACCACAACAAATCTGTATGCTGAAGAAGTCACAATTACCTGTTTGCAGCAATAAACTATGAAGACTGTAACTCAAGCGGTGTGGACGAGTGTTTGTTTGAAGGTATTTTACTTTCTCAGAGGGGCCCATTCAAATAGATTCACAGCTGTGTTCTCATTTTAATGAAAAGTTGTGATATATACTAGCAGACGTTCATAAAGCAATGAACCAACTGAGCTTTCCAAGATTATTAAAATCGCGGAGTTTGAAATATAAAAAATAAACTATCTAGAAATCTGCAAGTTAGCTTTACTGCCATCTGTCGGCCAAAGACGGAGCATTACACTTCTATTCAGCAGGTTGACCCAATCCAAAGATTCTGCCTTTTTTTTCTTTGTCTGTTTCTTTGATACATTTTGTTGTTTTATTGCGTCCAAATCTCGTGAACATTGACTGAGGTAGGTAAAAATTAGGACCATGCCCAACAAAGTTTAAACATTTTCCATGATCATGATCTCACCTCAATAGTTTCCCCCTCTTTTAATTCGGAATTGTTGGGTCCTCCTCCTATTTTAATAATCCTGGAAACTTGTCGGCGGCTAATTAATGTTGCTTGTTTTCACCTGTCTGTCCCGGGAGATCGGTGTGTTTGTCGACAGAGCAACTTTCTCCATGTGACGTGTCTGCCGGAGGAAAGGCAAACAGGCAGAGCAACAAACGGTTTCCGCTAAAAACCCCGACGTCTTGTTGTTCATTCTGTTGCATCCTGACTTTTTGACACCCAAATTTCTCAACTATGAGACATGGGTCAAATATCTGAACAGTGACGAAGGTGGACTTTTTGGAGTTTTTTTTTTTTTTTTTTTTGTACGATTTTGAGTAGTGTTGAGGAAAATGACAGGCGAACTCAAGGGAACTGGTTAAAAGAAAGCCTTTACTTAAAAGCTTGTTTTGTGATGGGGTCGGTGACTTCTGCTCTGACCAGGACGAGGAACGCGTTGGTGAAAGTAGGTTCCCAGCCGGAGAACCACGACTCAGAGAGGAGTCGGTCCGCTCCGGAGTCGGACCGGCCCAGGAAGAGGAGTAAAGGCTTCAACGTGCCGGGCCAGACCGGTCGGCAGAGCTCCCGCCAGTCGCTGTCCGAGGTGCTGAGCAGACAGGACTCCGATGGAGCCAAACAAAGTTCAAGGAAAAAGCCTGCTGAGGCTCAACAGAGCGGTGAGTTCATGAGCTGGGAAACAAACGCCTCTTCCTGTTTATGGTTAAATGGTATTTATTTTACACTCTTTTCAAATAGAGATCTTCCCAGGAGGAACAAAAAGGTATTCATGTACAGTACTTGAAGTTCAGGTTCAAGCATAAATATGAATGGCGTTCATAATTAATGCAATATTTGTTGTGTCACTTCTTGAACAATACCTTCATATAAAAAGTGCTGTCTCTTAAGGCTTTAATATTAATATAATGTAATTTATGCCTTGTTTCAATAGAAAACATGTTTTCAGTCACATAAGCTGTGTAGAGAGTATTTTAAATTTCTATCATTTCTATTTTTTTTTCGGAAATTAAGAATATTATATAAAGGCAGCAATTCATAACGAATATTCTACTCTTTAGATTAATAAGCTTACCAGGACTGAACAGGCATAGATGAAATTTGTCTGTTACAATTCAGCTAATAAAAAAGATAAATAATTTATATGCATTCTTGTATGGGTTTTGTTGGATAAAATCTAAGTAAAAATGATTATTTATCTCCTAAGACATACTTGATTAAATGAATTACGGCTCTATTAGCTCTTGTTTGTTCAAAAGGGTGTTAAATTCTAACACAATTTTTGGATTTTATTCAATTTGACTTATTATTCCTTGTTGACTCAATTTTAAATATGCCAAGCACTGTGTGGTCCTTTATGTTTAACAGCCAAATCAATAGAAATAAAATGTGTTTAAATTTTCTTCATTCACAATCTAAAAGCTAATTAACACAGAGTTAAACACAGAGTTTTGCAGATGCATCCATTAGAGCGCATTAGTTTTATGAATTCCACTATCATCTTTGCTTGGTCTTCAATGGTAAGAGAATCATAACTTATATCTCAACAGACTTTCACTGTTCCTTTTGTTTTTTAACAAAAATAAGAACTAGTTATAGCACAAGACCACATAATACATTTTTCTTGAAGTTATTTGTCCATTTTACATGTTTAAAAGAACCAAACAACATCAACTGGTTGCTGATTTAAGCAAACCAGACTGGTAACAGACTTTTTAAATCTATTTAACAGAGAAGCTTGTGGGATTCTTCTCTAAAACTATGAAAATATGCCAATAATTTAGAAAAATGGTCTTAAGATAAAGAAACTCCGTGTTTTTAAGTTTGACTTAAATAGCTTTATGTCTCACTGCTCAGGGCAGCATTGTCTATGAAATGGCATTAGTTGCATTTAAATAACTGATGGCTAATTTTCAATGCCCTTAATTATCACTATTCTTCCTCATGCAAAATAAATATGAATTTTCAGTATAACAAATACAGTATACCTTGTACTTCAATTCATGCGTGTATTTATTTAGTTTTTTATTTATTAATATTTTATTTTCAACAATTACTTACAGTATTTGTCCCATGTATATGTGCAAAACCAATGAGTTTATGCTTTGGTACAAGTTGAACTATTGTGGGCTGCACAATGGTTTTTTTTTAAGTGTTTGTGACACTTTAACATCCATGACATTAGAAACAATGAAAGAAAGAGACTATATTGTTTTGTGCTGCATGTATGCTGCATTAACATATTGTAGTTTCTGTGGAGTTTTTCATGCATTTTGCACATTTATGTCTGAACAAACCCCTTTAATTTCAAGTACTTGGACTTATGATTGCAAGGAAACTACAATTACAAGTGATAAACTTATTTGATATCTCAATAAATTAGAACCGTGAGCCAACATTTGCAGCTCCAGAGCCATTTGTTTATCTAATTTGGAGGGTGCTGTAAGAGTTAACGTAGCTGACTATGCCTATTTTATCGTGGAACATCTGAACCTCTGGGGTTTGATTATCCCTCCAAAGCCTTAAAAGGTGAAATCAGATATCTTATTTTTTATTAAAGTAGTAGGTATTATAAATAGCTTAATTCAAATTAAAAGTAGACCTTGGAAATTTGCAGAACCACATTTCAATATAAAACTTTATTTAAAACAGTAATACCTAGTAGATCAGTTGCTGCCTAATTAGTAGGGATGTTATTTGTCTAACAGATTTAATTTGGGCTCTTTACTCAAACTGCATTATACATCTTGCTATCTTAACATTAAACTAATTTTAAAAAATCTTGTGATAAGAAATGTTAGATTTGGTTTATGATAGGGAACGTTCTGTCCCCTGCTATATTTTTATTCTGCAGCTCTCTGTTGTTCAGTTCTCATATTTCTTTACAGATGAGAGCAACTGGTCACTTTAGAAGATCAAAAGAATATGCTGCTGAAAAAGTATTCATTGAATGAATGCCGAGCTCTTTGAAGGTCGGTCACAATACAGCATATCTCTACTACCAAACATCTCTTTGATGTTTGAGATGTCCGTGAGATTGAAATAAGCGAAACTGACAGCTCTATCTGAGCAAATTCACAACAGCAGAATTTTTAAATATGTGTTGAGAGCATTCAGGGACACTCACATTTGGAAATTACAAAATATGCAGTACCTTGCAAAAGTAATCCTGGAACTAGAGTTGTTATCATTTGTGCATTACAACTAGAAACATACATGTTTTTATTGGAGTCTGATCTGATATCAAAACAAAATAGGGCATAATAGAAAAAGAAGGCTGTAGGAAAATGATACATGGTTTTCCACACTATTTTACAAATATTAATGTGAAAAGTGTGACTTGTTATTCTATTCAGCTTCCCTTACCTGCGGCACTACTACATGAATTAGTATAATCATTTACCTCCAAAACGTAAAAGGTACCAAAATTGTACAAGAGCCAGTCTGTAAAGGTTACTTGAGCCTGATAGTGGCAAAAGCCTAATAGTCATCTATTAAGTAAAAATAGTTCATTTTCCGTAATTTGATTGATTTTACCGTAGCTATAGAGAAAATGTGTCAAAATAAGCTTGCATGTAGGATAAGCTTCTTACATAAAAATCTAATCTTGTTGGCTGTCATATATAGAAATCCAGATGACATCATGAAAGTTTTTAGTGGGCTTCTAGTTGCTGCTGTTTATCGTCATTTCTCCTTGCTCCATTACTGTCACCTCTGCTTTCAGCTCCTTGTCTGTCCGTCTCAGAGGAAAAAAGCCTCTCCCTGGTTGGTTCCCCAAATATCCTCTGTACTGTGGTGTTTCCATGACCATATGACAGTGTCGACTCCTGTTGAATTTCCCCCATGCTCCCCAGTGAGGCTGATGTGTAATAAGGAGTCTCATCATGACTCCCAGCCTGACTGTACACTCATCTATTCCCTCCTCCTGATGAACAAACACACAGACACCTGCCTCCCTATCAGCTTATTAGCTCATTTGGTCGGGTCCCCTCAGTGTCAGGCAGACCCAGCAGCGTAACAACCTCAACTGTGATTTAGTTATTAGGAGAGTTAGTTCTCATCTGTCCTGACAGCTGCAGAACATACTATCTAAGCTATCACGACTCTGTACAACACAAGATTCTTATATATGTATCAATTTAAACAGGCTCATTTAAGGTTCAACTTCCAAGAGCATGTGACAAGTCCTCAAAGTTGTTGTACAGTCAGTCAGTCAACAAGATGTAAAAATAATCTGCTGTGATTATCAAAAACTGCTGTTTATCCTGAACTCATTTCCAATTGTGGCTCAAGAAATAGGTCACCTTCCTGAGTATGTTTCACATGAGGAACTAGACTTAATGTTGTAGGTTTGCTAAGATGAATTCCTTTTCAAATCTTTTTGTTTTGAAAAACTAAAAAGTTTTGATTCTTCTGGCTGTAGTCAGAAAGAAACTGTAGGATAATTTTACTAGGATTTCCCACTGTTTCCTTATGTTATTTGTAATAAGTACATGCTGTGATGGTTTCAGACATCTCAGAGGACTATAAAAATAAATTAAAAACATTTCTAAAGTTGTGACATGTCATAAGATGTTAATAAGAGTCTAACATACAGTTTCAGCTGGATTTTATTAATAGTTCATGGTTAATTTTAATTAACTCTTTATTTAACTTTAAGTCAATTTATTAACAAACCATTTGGTTAAAAGTATAGCAACTCCTCAAAGAGAGGTGTGACATATAACCACCCACTTTGCTGATTTCTCATAAGATCTTTTAAAATATTCTGTTTTTCTTTAGGGTATTTGTTCCCTTGACTGAATATGAGTATTTTTTTAAATATTCTTCAAAACAAAAGTCCAACACTCCTCCTGAAGGGTTGATGTCCAGCAAATTTCAATAAGCTGCTCCAACACACCTCTTTCAAATGATTGTACAACCTCCTCAGCATGTCAACGAGTTCTGAAGAGGCTCCTTAATTATCTTTTCATTTAATTCAAATATGTTGAAGCAGGAGGACAGGAAAGCCTGGAGAGCACCATCCCCTGAAGACTAGAGATAGGGGCCACAAAACAAACAAACAAACAACAACAAAAAAACCACAAAAATTTATGGTAAAACATTGTGGATGTTCTGAAGCCTCTCGCATGTGGAAAAAAGATGCAAAGTCATTGTGGTTTGGTTCTGGCACTGTTATGCATAAATTCATATAACTTTGGAGATCTTCATGCAGATCTTTTTTCACAAGCTATTCGTTTAGTAAATCAGGTAGCAACACAATAATAGGATTTTATTACCATAGGATTTATATTTGATGTAGAAGTGTAAAACCAGTTTTTAAGTATCTTCTATTGGAGTTGCAGAGGCTCAGAGGTAAGGAGTTTGTCCTGAAACCCCTCTCTTATCCTCTTAGTCACCTTTTTGTTGTGTTGTTGTTGGGCAAAACACAACAAAAAGGGTGATGGTCATAAGCCCTGGAGGCACAGATTGAATGTCAACTTAACATCTGTCATTGTGCAGATCGGAGTACAGTCTTGCTTCCACCATCAGCGTTCGGATGTGTGCATGAATGGATGAATGACTGAATGTTTTGTAAAGCAATTTGGAGTCCTACAACTTGATAAAGTGCTATACAAGTACACACCATTTGTCATTGTTGTTAAAGTTTGATTTATGCATACTTCCTCCAGCAGCGCTACTTTAAGCAGCATGTGCAGTTCTGATTATGTAGAGGAAAGAATGCACAAGTATGCATGAATTGTTTAAAATATGTAAAGTGGCAAGAAGTTCATAAACAAATAGTCATGTAAAAGTTAGGATAGTACTGTTTGGATATGTGGATATGTGATATGAATTTAACATTGTGGTGACATTGCATGAATAAACAATAAAGCCTGAAGAAAACATAATTTAAAGTTTGACAGAAGCAGTGCTTTGCCTTCTAAGGTATTCATACTGCTCATACAAATCAGAAGAGAGTACCTTAGATTTGTAGTCCAACCCCTTTCATCTGAAACCTCTAAATAAATAAATAAAAATATTCTAAATAAAATCAAATGCAATATAATTTCTTCAAAGCTGCATTTAATTTAATTTCACAGAAAACATTAGTGGATATGTCATTTGGTGGTATTTGACATTTTTCAACACATGGTCCAGACAACACAGGTTTGCTGTTTCACTGAGTTGTTTTTAGGGAGATGTCTGCTATTTGAGAGATGTTCAAAAGCTTCAAATTGTTTTGATCACTGACCAAAGACTTTTTCAGCTGACTTTGCCTGCTTTACTCTGAAACCATGCTGTTCTCTAAATCATTAGCTAAACTCGTGCAAGCTTTGGCTCAAAACATCTTTTTCTCACATTTTCCGTCGTCTTTTTGCAGCAGGATCCAGATGACGATTCATGAAACTCTGTTTTGTCAGCTTATTTCCCTGCGGTTTGCAACACAGGCTAACATTATCCTTAAAGGTTTCTCTAATGAGTATTTAGCAGGGGAAAAGGCAAGCTCCCTGGCACCTTATGTGTCTTAATTACATGTGTGTGTCACTGTGGTGACAGTAGTGTGGGGACTGACAAAGTGTGTGCCATTTCACAGCGAAGGGAAGACCTTTAATGAGCTTATTTTACAGTTTTGTTGCATAGTTATTTTTCATTAAATGTGATGAGCTGGCAGAACAATCAGAAAGTCTCAGTATGTATAAAACAACAAATAAAATCACATAATTAGGAACATTCTGAAAATATGTAAAATCATTATCTGTTCAAAATTACATTTATTGAGATCATTTTATATGTTTATTATTGTTACAAGCATTGACTCGCAAAATTTTTTGATTTTGTGGTGTTTAGATCACTTCTCTGCAAGAGGATGTCTCCATTCCAACCAGTTTTTGTTCACCTCCCTTTATCCTCACAGATAATTAATGTCTATTGATGATTCCCTGTCTTAGTGTTTGATGACCAGATCAAAGGTTGAGCAACAGTTCTTCCTCTGTGAACGCCAGTAAAAAAAACAGCTGTGTTTTTGTGCTTGCAACCTATTGTATTACAGTTTTAAAAATGTTTATTTCTAAAAAATAACTTTAGAAACAAAAAATAGAGGAAAAGTGATTTAAACTCACACAGGTGTGCAAAACTGCTGTCAAAACTGACTGATCTGTTGCGTTTTTCAGAGGCACGCATGCAGATAATTAAAAACAGTATAATGGCTTATGTATAAAAATGGGGCTATAAAACCAGTCCAATGAGTGCCATTTGCTAAATTAAACTCTTATCATCTGCTGTGCAGTGTAACCAGCTTGTCAGACTGGTTCTCCTGTTGCCTAGTGATAATCATGTTGCGATGATCCTTGAAGCAGAAAGACCTCAACTAGGATTCAGCAGATATTTACTAATGCAATTATACTCAACTTTATTTCTTCATATTTTGCTTTAAATGTATGTTTAGGAATATATCTGTGGGCTTTTAAAAGGTCTTTGGAAGTTTTATGATAGATTTGTCACTTTCTTTATAATTTCTGCTCAATTTTTGTGGCTGATGGCTTTTTCTTTGTTTACCTACTGAACAAAAATCAATGAATCCTTTAAGCACTAAAAAGGCTGCCAAAGACATTAACCATTTTTGTCATAACAGCTGGTGGAAAGCCTAAATAAGCTGGAGTTTTTGGTGACTGCTTGTTCGGTGACACACACATATCACACCACTGCCACCACAGTGACACACACATGCAATTATGTATTTAATTAAATTACAATAAAAATGAAGTTTTGCTTGCGTGAAACAGAAGTGGTCTTAATGAGGCGGAGGCTGGTGCTTATATCCAGTTGTGATTGGGCGAGAGGTGGCGTGCATGTTGGACAGGTCATCAGTCCATCACAGGGCAACACAGAGAGACTCAGGACAAATAACCAGGCACTCACACACATACACACACCTCACACAATTTTACAGAGACCAATTTACAGTGATGTTTTTGGGCTGTGGGAGAAAACCAGTTTGCTATTGGCATGTTTCTTGTAAATCCAGGCAAAGAAGATTTACTTCTTTGCCTCCAGACACACCTGACTGGATTTCCATCTTGATAATAGTATTAAAATAGAAAAAACAAACAAAAAAAACCACATATATATATATATATATATATATATATATATATATATATATATATATATATATATATATATATATATATATATATATATATATATATTGCTGTATTACTTCCTGATCTCCGCAGAGCAGGACAGGAAATTATTTTAGCCCTGCGAAGCAAATTAGTTTTTCTTTAATATTTTTCATCCTCAAGAACTAAATCAACATCCCCATAATTTCTATATTTCTATTTGCTTTTTTGTAAATCTTCTTACTCATTAAATTATTTCCTTCGCAGTATAGGATACACATGTTGCTGCCTCTTCGCATGTCCTGATTAAAATGTGAAATCTGGTTTACTCCCCGGGGAAAGCTGGTATATACCAGAAACTGTCTGCTGCAGCTGTTACTTCTTTCATGGGTTACAGATGGCAGGCTTGTTGCAAAAGAGGAAATTTCACTCGGCTTCTTCTTTGGAGGTGCTGTTGGATTATTATATAGACATTATTAGAACACCTATGAAGCTGATGCTTACATTTATAATTTGGCATGAAGACAGGGGAATGAATATAAGTAGATCCAGTTAAATTCATTACATTGGAAATTTCAAGATGCTAATTAACTATACCGTCAGAAGCATCTTTTATTTTACCAGTACACCAAACTGACTTTGTTATCCTAACATGAGGCCTTTTTTGATCAGATTAATTACAATTGTGATTCTAATTAAGTAAATTATGTCACACAGGTATTGTTTAACTGTAAATATGCTGCAAGTCCATTTTCAATTTCGTAGCAGCTTGACTTTTTTTGTAATTTTTCTGAAGGGTTTTGTTTTCTACAGCCTAAAGACTTGGGATGTTATGATCATCATTTTCTGGTCTGTCATTTATGAAGTTTTAGTTATTCAAAAATAAATATACTTTTTTTCTGTTCCCTTTATATTAATAGACTGAATCATTTTTACATGAATCCCAAGTTCTAAAAAACAAAATTTGAGTTTGTGAAAACTAGTGAGATTTTTACCACTTATACAGTGGTAAAAAAAAAAAAATTGAGATACTCCCAGGTCAATGATGTTAATAATCATATTTTTTTACTGCTAAGTTTGTCATTTTATTGACAGTATAACTTCAAACTTATCAATAAATATATAATCAGTGTTGCTTACTTCCCAACTACTTAATCTGCATTAAAACTCAATATGGGTCTGTGTTAGATGTGTTAGACAATGAAATAACTTTTATGCTATAGTGTTAAGACAAAAATATAAACAGCAATGGATAAGACAATCTAATTTCTTTACCAGTTTAATTTCTTTATACAGAATAGACACATTTTTGTCCTGCATAATTATTTAGATTTATGAATGACTATATTTAAAAAGCATTATTCTTTGAAGCTTGGCTGAAAAAAAAAGATGTCAGACATTCAAACACACACTTTCCGCAATCAAATTGTAAAGAGTTTAAAAAGAAAATAAACCTAATTTAGTTACCCCAGCTAGGTCTGTAGGAATGGGCCAAAATTAGAGCAAACTAAAGTGAGAAGTTTATGGAAAGTTACCCTAAATTTTTTACCCACGTCACACAGATTGAAAGGTAGTTACAACAAAATCTTTTGTGTAATTATCTTGGAATTTAGAAAATATAAATAATTCTTGTAATCCTGGGTGATCTAAACCAATGAAAAGTAAACATAAAAGAAGATGTCTGGTGTACAGAAATATCTTTCTTTAGCTATTTACTGCAACTCAGGTATAACATGAGCATGTTTGACCAGAAGGAGGCGATCTCTATTTGTTAATCCAACAAACACACTCCTTGTAGCACACTCACACCTTTACTCAGATATTAACAGTCATTTAACAAAAAATAAATAAATGCTGACTTCAGGGGCATTTAATGTTAACCTGGACATTTATTGTAATTATTTGCTTTTAGCACCACAGCAACAAAGTACTGAATCCCTCCACATACCTCAGCTTTTGTAGCTGCACAAGCTTTTATCAGTGTTGTTTGAAAAGCTACTATTTAAACTTTTACTAGGCAAAATATAAAGTTATAGAAGACTACACTGTCACCTAAAACAGTATAAAAATAACACCAGAAGTACTCCAGTTCTTCAGTTAAGTGAGTTATATAATCTCCACTCTAACCCTACAATGCATTATTAAGCAGGCAGGTTTGAGCATACTGCAACACATGTAAATACCTGCTTTTGCATGGAACAGTTATATATAAAATACATCCCTTTAATACATATTAACTCTAAATTACACATTACTCCTGGCTATGTTAATATTATTAATGACACTATTTATTAATTTTGAAAACCATTAATACGGCTGGCACACCTGAGGTTTAACAGACTAAATATAACCATTTTGTCAAAGTCTGCAAATAAGAGAAGATAATAATGCAGTCACATTCCAGACATGCCCCTATTAACACAAAGAATAACCTTGAACAAGGGCCTGCTTGATGTGAAAGCTTTAGACTCGAGTGAGAGAGTTCAAAATTAGGTACTCATAAATTGCTAACTCCAAAATTAACTGAAAGCTGTGGAGATGCCAGAGAGTGACACAAAAAGAGAACGTCAAGGGCTTTATAGCTCACAGAAGAAATATGTGAGCTATATTTCTTCACTTCAGAAGAAATGAGATGTATTGTTAATAGTGTTTATCACGTTGACTGAAATTTCATTTTTGCTTTGATGTCCTAGTAGTTATCAATTTCCTAGGAGTTATTTTGGACAATATCTCTAACGCAATTCTTACAAGTTATACATTTATCGTTTTTACTGCTGTCATTCCATATACATATCACATGTCAAGGTTTAAGGGTTGTTTCCTCCCTGTGTTTCTTAGATAAGATCATGTATCATTGTTTGAATGCAGGTTGCTCATCCTTAATGTGGTCATTTATGCTGTTGTTTCTTGCTAACTATTTTCTACAACCTCGTCATTATTATTATACTGGGAATGTGTTAGTAAAGAAGGTTTCCTTTCACATAATGTCAATGTCATGTTTGAAGTTTTCAAAAATGCACAACAGTGCATAAACAATATCTTGAAATATAAAAGTAATGCAAAGTGGGTTTCTTATTAGTCTTTGCAGGCAGAGAAAATAAGAAACCTGTATTCAGGATCCTACAAGTCTCTGGCCATGTTCTCAACTTGAAGAGTAAATTGCTTCATCCAGGTTAGATCACAATCTGCCTCAAGTGGGAGAATACAAGTATGTCGATGTCTTGTTTACCAGTGATGGTGGGACAGAGTGAGAGATAGATTGAAAGACTGAGACATTGTTTGCAGTAAAGTGGGCTCCATTCTGGTGAAGAAAGAGCTGAAAAGTGAAACTGTTGATTTACTAGTTATATGGATCATTACCAAAGGAACAAAAGCTTCAGAGAAAGGGTAAGGATATTTGATTACAGATGCTGCTACTTTAAAAAAAAGTCAGCTGAGGTGGTTTGGACATCTTATTGGGTGGGTGCAGGTGGAGGTTTTCCTAGCACATACCAGTAAGAGGTGACCCAGGGGCATATCCAGAATTAACTAGAAGGACTATATTCCTTTTGGCATGGGAAATACCAGAATGAACTACAGAGTGTCAATAAAGAGACAGATGTCTAAAGTCCCTTGCCAAATAATGTTACATTTCCTTTCATTTGGACCAAAAACTAGTTCACTTATTGTAACTTAGCTCTAAACAATAAACATACAGAGCCTATGAACGTATTTCACTTTTTGTCATGTTATAACCACAAACCTAATTTAATCTTTTTGGGATGTTTTGTGTTTGTCTAACAAAAGATTATGACATAGAAATAGAATAATATATGTTTAAAAATAAAATAAAAATGTTTTCAAATCTTTGCTCCTTCTTAGAAAAATTATTCAAGCTCTGCTCATATTTGGAAGGAGAGCGTTTTTTTACATTTCTACAATGGTTTGCACTGTACTGTTCTTCCTACAAAGGAAGAACATACCCACAGTATAGTACTATGTGTGTTTGATGCACATTTTTATTTTTAAAGGTAATTTTAAAAAATAATTATTTCACTTCACAAAATCTGAAAAGGTTCAGGAGTTGTGAGAACTTGAACACAATTGCAGACTTCAAAAGATTAATTTTACCTTAGAAAATATAAAACCCTCTTCTGTGCATGTCACAAAAACAAAACGTAATGTTATAGAAAATATTTAGCTCAATTCCTACAACATGGTTATTAATCTATAAGCCTGACAATGTGGGAGTCTGAACTGATCTAGAGATACTACATGTGAAACTGCTATCTAGCCTTAAAACCTTGTCAAGGGTAATAAAGGGTTCATAAATTTGGCACACCTAAAAGTCAGATGAAAAACAAACACATAAACTGAAGATAATTAACTAATTATGCTCTCTCTTTGTGATTAAAAAATCCATTAGGATGTGTAAATCCATTGTTTCCAGTCAACAGGATTGTTTACAAGCTCTTTATTAAATACAGAGATGTGATAATGCTTCTAAATCCCCAAGCTTTGTTGTCACATTGTGTTTGTCATGTTACACTGATTGTGGCTGTTTTTAGCCAAGCTGCTCAGTTGGAATAAACTCAGAATGAGGGCAAAATGCACAAAATGAAGGCGCTTCCGTAAAAGGTACGGTGATAAGCAGTCTCTTTGAAATGATTCGGATTGCTTTACAGTCGGATTGACAAACCTCATCAGCAAGACCAAGCTGTGTGCATCGAGAAGCTGTGGACTGTGCCTAAACAAAGACTCAGATTCTGAAAACAACTTGTCATTTTAATTTGCACATCTTATTAAAAGGGCTTGTTTTATTGAATTTGGGAGAAGGTCATGGCAGAAGCCCTCATAAAGAGCACTCGGATACCAATCAGTGGGGAGAATGAAACATGGGAAAATGACATAACTAAATGTCAGATGGTGCAAACATGCTGAGCTTTTTCGCTTTTGCTGTATACACATCAGAACAGATGAGGAAAAAAATGTATTGGTAGGAATATGATAAAGCTGAAAAAATGTATTCTTTTTGGATAATATGTCCTTGCACTAGAGTTAAATGTTTATCATTCAAATAAATACCACATAGGCTTCTGTTGACCTTCAAATTTCTGTGCCAAAAATTAAAAAGTAGTGGGACTGATTTAATTATTAGCTCTGACTAAACACAGATTATTACCCTTCCACAGATTTGCTTACTGTATAACACTACATCAGGTTAGGTTACTTTTTCTGTACGTTTTCAACTGTTTGAGAAAAACTATAACAGACTCCTGTAACCTTTTGCCTTTTTATCTCTCTGAGCTTTTGTTCTCTTGCTATAAATTCTTGACAGTAGGTGGAGTCACGATCACTCAAACACCTCTAGACATGTCCTCTCTGCCTAACCACCACCACCACCACCCCCACCACCTCCACCACCCACCACACACACCTACTGTACCTCTTGGGAAAGAGTGATGAGGAGAGAGAGCGGGGAGGGCGGGAAGGAGAAAAACCGAGAGGAGGAAAAACAAATCAGAGAGCCGTAAGCTCCTAGAAATGAGCTTGTTGAGGTGTGAGGAAAACGGAGCGAAAGGGAGAGAAAAGATTAGTACAACAAAGACTCTGGGAAGGGAAGGGCTGGAGAAATTCTCCCACTCTGCTTTTTGTAGCGAGAAGTGGAGAGAGTCTGACAGTTTCTCCTCCAGCGCTCAGCAGCAACCAGAGTCAGAGGGCTGCATTTTTCCTCTCTCATCTCCATGAGTGGAGTTACATTAACGAAGTAAAACAGCACAACGCAACTGACAAGAGGCGCTGAAACAAGGTTACAGAGAGTTGGGGGTTGGGGGGGGGGCGACCCGAGGGTGCTGAAGTGATGGAGGCTAACTCTAAAAAGCATCGATTTAGGAAGGGTCGTAGTGCCACCTTCAGCATTGATGGCTTCAACATCACCATCGGTAAGAAGAAGCATGCAAGGCATGAGGAAACTGTTTACAGGCTATCTCAGTGTGCAGGTGTGCGCGTGAGTGTGTGTGTGTGTGTATGTGTGCATAAGGATCAAGATACATGTGCGTCTGATATCCTGTGCTTCTGTGCGATGAGGCATCTGGGACCTACTAAACGTGTTCAAAGAAAGATCCCATTTGTGCGTATCTGAGAAATTGAAACATTAGTTCATCTGGCTGAAGTTAGTGCTCGCTTCTATAATGCAACTACACCATGGAAACAAGGGGACTTAGGACTAACGCTGACGTCACCGGGAATTCATTGTATTGTCTTGACAACCACAGTTGATAAACTTGTGTGCTACTTAGTCTTTTACTTTTTATTTTACTCTCTAGTAAGAGTAAGTGATGAAAGCCTTTTGTAAATAGAACAACTTGAAGATTCTCCAAGCTGTCGACAGCAGATGATTTGTGTCCTTAGCAGATTGAATTTAGTTTTGCAACTTTTTCTGTGTTTGGGGAACCATTGTTTTCACAACACATGTACAAAATGTGACGCTAGACAAAACATGCTGGCTAGTCATGAGGCAGTTTTGTTTGGTAATCATAAGAAAAAGGTGCGTTCACATTCTGGCATGAGGCTCACCTTTGTTGACAAAAGAAACTGCATTTTAAAGCCACTGGTCATATTCTTTATTGCTCACTGTTGCAAGCTATCAGGACATTAACTTTCAAGTATAGGTAAATCAGATAAGGCTAAAAACTGTGCCTGCACTTTTGCCACACCTGTATCATTGTTGCTATGGGGGAGTTTAACTCCAATAGATGTAAATGCTGGGAGAAGCTTGAAAGGCAACATGGGATGGTTTCAATATGATAACAGAAAAGTAAATTATGTTATTACGATAGTAGATTGATGCATAAATTCTACATTCATATCATCTGCCAATTTTGAGTTTGTTGAATTAACCTAGATTTACGTAAAACCTAAATCAAACAAACCAAAAGAATTTAGCATTTGTGTAGTGAGTGTGGCTGAATTTGTGGTGTGGGATGTGGATGTTTATGAAAGCATCAGTGTGTGAATGTTGTATGGTGTAAATCAAAAGCAAACCTAAACAAGTCATAACTGCTGAATCAGCTTATTATTTGAGGACCAATCAGGTTTAAGCATGCTGGGAACATTGAGCACTGGTGATTACAATCAGAACCAGTCCCACTTCACCTCAGAGGCAGCATGTCAAATTTCAAGGCAGACAAACAGAGAAATATTATGTCTTTGAATAAAGTTGCCAGTCTCTTAAGTTATCAGATTTGTTTTATTCTTGATGTGTAATGGATATGGTAAGCACGTTAACTGAGTTAAGATTTGTAATAATTGATTTCATTCAGGTGAATGTCTGCTTTCTTGTAGTTGCACTCTTGTATCTCTTGTATGGCAATTCTATACAAATATATATAACTGCATTTCAGTTTATGTATAACTGAACTGGTGAGAACACAAACACTTTCTTTAATATTTAAAAGGAAAGCTGTACTTTACACTCAGTGTTTGTTTAGATTGCCTACACTGTTCTTTTACACAATAGTCTCCTGTCATCTTTTGGCAATACATAAGATGAGTTACACAACGGCGAGTGTAAAATTGTAAATGCCATGGATATGTTGAAAATCTGTCACTTCTAACAGCTTTACTTAGATTATACTATATTTCTCCACTTCTTCATGTTGTTCTGCTCAGTATTTCTCAGATGCAACACAAGGGATTTGAATTAATGAGAAAATCACCTTTGTGATAAAACCTTGTAAGAACTGTGGGCCACAGGTTGCTGAGATCAGTTTTCCTGGAAACGGTAGATGGCAATCTCTAATCTCAGGCAAACAGCACAAATCTTCATGATAAGCTTTTTCAGACAGGAATAAAAAAAGTTACATGCTCTGCAAATTGGAGAGTATAGGCATTGAAAGCCGCTCTAAATGATTTTATTATTGCACAGAAAATACATTATATTTTCCTCCTACATGATCGCATCCTCTTAAATGTAAACAGCATCTCAGTAACACGTGTTCAGTATCATGGCAGTCCTCTCCGACGAGCATGGCCGTTGTCATGGTAAACCACAAGTGTCACAATCAATTGCTGAATGGTCTTAGGTTTCAGCCTGCACAGCATCACCTCCTCTGATGCGTGACTCCCAACCGCTGCTGCCTCATTGCCTATCTTGACTCGTTGTGTTTTCTCCTCTATTAAACTCTGAACCTGAACTGTAGCTGGCAGCCTCTGTGTGGATTCCACGCGAGGTGTTTTGTCATGTTTTAGGCTTATTAGTGTAGCTGATGTTACAAGATTCATACGGAGAGGTGCAATTTTAGCCTTTTAGCTGCTATCTTGGAGTGCCCAGCACTAAAGCCCTTTTTGTGCAGTTAAAAAAAATCACATCTCTTTTTGGTTTCCTCTTTGTTCTGTTTAGTTTGTATCCCAAAGTATAATTTGTGAGTAGTATTTTTTTGTGTGCCAAATTCGAGCACTGCATTGTTCTGCTTAAACCCTAGGTTGTAATTACCAACAAGCCATTTTGTCTTTCTTTCTCAAAAGCTGATGGAAGAACATCAGACAATTGACATGTGATTCATTGTCACTTTCTTGATAAATGTTGGCCCAGCATGAGTTATTCCAGCAGAAAAGTTTATTCTCCCACACCAAAGTAATAATTGTTCTTTTCATCTGATTTTAATACCCCTGTATAGAAGTCTGAGTTAAGCAAAAATGACGGTGGAGAGGCTTTTTGAGTATGTCAAAGTGATGGTGATACACGAAACAATAAATACTAAGTGAAGACTAAGTGACTCCTTAGTAGGTAAAATGTAAATTGTTTTTATATCAACATTTGAAACCAGCATGATTAGCAGTGATAAAACCTTAATCCTATTTCTGATTGGTTGTTTTTGACTGGGAGCAGCACATTTCCGCTAATGGCAATAGGAGCACAGGGAGGAGGTAGAGGAGCTCACATTTTCACCATCTTGTACAGTACTCTTATGACAAAGTGACAGTCTTGACAAACATGTAAAAATATATTTTTGTAAAAGTTACATGCTGCAGCTTCTTACCAATCTTTAAGTCATTATAATCACTTTACAGTTGAACTTTTGCCTTAATCCAAGAAGTAAACCGTTATTGAAAGAAAGCCACAATAAATCCCATTCAAAATTTATCACAACCATTGAAAAAAAGTTCCCTGGTCAGATGGTACCAAATCAAAATTTTAAGCTTATATTAAAAATGTTTTGTGTTGCACAAACATTTGCATGTCACCTTGAAAACACAATCTTTCTGGAAATAAATGGTGGTGGCAGCATAATGCTATGGGCATGCTTTTGGTGGATCGAGCCAAGTACAGAGCAATACAGAAAGAAAACTTGTTGAAGACAGCTGTATGTTAAGAGTAAAACAATTCTTATCATACAACCCAAACCACAATGGAATCGATGAGATCCAAATCAACGCCTGTTTTCAATTGAAAATGTGGCAAGACTTTAAAACATCCACTCACAGACACTCTGTCCACTATTGACATACCCCACTTCAACAAGGTTATAAATTATAAAAGTTTTTTTTGCAAGAACGAATGAGGCACCATTAGCTTAAGCTTGGATATTGTACTGTCTATGAAAGGGAACATGCTGTTCCATTGCATTTGTACAGACATGCATTTACAGCCTAGAATTTGGAATTGAATAGAAAAATTTAACAAACAAGAGAACATAAACATAACTGTATCATTAATTTAAGCATAATTGAAGCACAACATGTCTCTACACACCCATTTCAGTTACGAGTTTGCTGCTCCTGCTTCCTCTTTGCTTTAGAAGATGTCTGTCCCCGACGCTTTCACAGTGTTGGATCTCTTTAGCTTGAATGTGAGTTGTGAGATTTTTTTATAAGTCTTTATGACCTTCAATAGAAGAAGCAGCTTTGAAATTCCATCAAGAAAGACATTTGAAAGTGTGGTGCTGCTTGTTTTCCACAGAGTCAGAATAATTGGTCATTAAAAATTACACATAGTTCAGCTCTTCTGTACAATCACGTTTATATTCAAGGAATGTTCTAGTTTACCCACCCAGTTAGATAATCTTTTTTAGTGGAAACTTATTGCTTTATTGTCTGTGTTTGGTGAGGAAAGAAGAACAAAAAAGAAAGCTAAAAGCAGAAGGACACAGAGTCAGAGATCAGTGAGCACAGTGTTGAAGTTAGACACCACACACACACTTACTTCTGTTTCCATGGTGAGAACATAATCCTGTTTTTATCTACTTTTTTCTCATGACATTGAAAACATTTTTCCTCGTTTGATGCTACTTGTCTCACTCTGTTTTCTTATCAATAGTTTCCCAGCTTTCTTTTTGTTTTCTCTAAGTCTGGACCTTATAGGTTCAGTAGTAGAACCCACAGCAATGTAATTACATGTATGGCAATGTGACATTTTAAAATGTTGTGAAATGTGCTGCACAATTTGTGTCAGATATGGATTGTACATTTTCAGAAAATATTTGCACAAACAGCCTACAAAGATAAAGTTTTTAACGCCTTGCTGTTTTCTTTTGTTTGACATAATTCTATTACGTATTTCAGATCATCAAAAAACGGATCAAAATAAGATAATCTAGTTAAATTCAAAGGACATTTACAAAAGATTGCTTTATGTTCAATCCGCTCCAATGTTGGAAAAGTAATAAGCTAATAACTGGTTCTACTACCCTTAGAGGGAACTGCTTCCACCAGTCATTATAACTAGTAATGAGTCTTTCATAACACTGAAGATAAATTTTGGCCCTCTCTTTATCCAGACATGATTTCAACATTATGCTTAATGTCTTTCTGTTTTCTATTCTGATTCAAAAACAGCATCCATAGCTGCTTGTCTGGCTATTTAAGCAATCTGTTCTAACAACGCTATGACTTTTGTTGCGTTCTCACCCCTCAGGTGTGGGTTGTTGCATTCCTAAAATTTAGGATTCATTTTTCTACATAATCCTGGGGCAAAAAGTGCTTCTAAAGGCGAGACATTTTTGGATGGGTGAGGCGACATCTGCTCTCTTGTGTCTGCCTACACTCATCTCACTCGCATACATTTCTTGCTGCAAATATATTTATAGCAAATGTGCTTGCTACATGTATTTTTATGTCAACAATAAGCAACCACATGTTTCTCTGGAATATTCCTTTTAGAAAGCCAGTATTTTGTTTTCATGGCATGGAATTAAAAGTTGTTTTTTTTTTTTGTTTGTTTGTTTTTTTGTGTTTGTTGTAAGGTTATGCATCGAAAACCAATGTAAAGGCCAATTGTGATATTTTTGGTTCAAACTTCTATTTTAGTTTTTCTGAATATAATAAGTTATAGGTTCCTAAAGGATTAAAGCAAAATGGAAGAGATTGTGAAAAACTCGAGATGCCAATCTTAAAAAATGAGAATCCCTAAAACCCAAACATTTAAAGCGGTGTGCTTTCTTTTTACCCTTACTGTATGTCAAATAATTTTGTTGAAAGATTATTACGAAAGATAATGTGGGTCGACTCTAGATCACACTGTGCACATTTCTATACAAAATCATCTCACTGAGTGCCTACCAACCATTACTCTAGTAATTACATCTATCTGAGTACATGCATTAACCCTCTAACATCAACCATGTGGCCTTTCAACAGGGGCCTTCACAAATCTAATTCATGTTATGTAACTCCAGTAGGTACATTCATCTATAATAATGTAAGAAACAAAGTGTGAGATTGATGATTTGGCCCTTTACACTTTCAAGTGCAACTCATCCTGTGCAAAAACGTTGAGCTTCTCCCACATTCACCTCTGAGCCCCATTCTTCATAAAATGAATCAAATTCAGCATCTTATTTCTCCACATGAGCTGTGCAAATTCTTCCATCCAAGCAAAACACTTTTCTGTGGCGGAGGAACAGTGAGCTAAGTTGTTGTGAGATATGCATTGCTCATTCAAGGACAAGGAGTTCTAGCTGATGTGTTTAAAACGCTTTTTGGTGTTTCTGTTTGCATCTGTTACATGATTTTTGTTATGGAAAAAAATGAAACTCTGCAACAAAATACAACATTCAGTCGTTGAGACAACAAATTAATTACAATTACAGTTATTACAGTTAGTGCCATAAAGTAAGGGTGAAACAGATACCTTTCTACAATAGTGCATTGTCCAGAATATCTTTCAACATGATGCTGGCCTCTATGTGGTGTTTGCATTTGGATGTTATTGCTTTTCAATGATCCATACTGTGCGCAGCAGTAAGAAAGACAGCTAACTTAACAAAGCATGGCCCTAAAACTCTGAGGTTATGTAACCAGACACGCTTCTCCCACAAGAATTTGAACAATTAACCACAACAGGCAATTTTGATTAGAGGCTCTCACTTTGGAAGCTTAGGTACATTGCTGGTTGAATTCAATTAAGTCATGTGAAATGAAAAAGTATGCAATTACCATTTCAATGAAGCAAAAATATAAGTAAAATACTGTCATTGTATGAGTGACCCATACAGTAGTTCACTTACTCATAAGACTTAGGATATGAATAAATGAAACAAGTAGATTTTCTTCTCTCTTTTTTTGCATTCCTATAGTATATTTTATCTGTAATCTGAATACCTTATTGACTGGCAGCTTTAAAAAGATTAAGTTGGAAAAAATCCTGAAACTGGAGACAGATTCAGGTTGATTTTCACAAAGCTAAGCTATAAATAGCAATCCGCAACATCAGAGCTTTGTACTGATGATGAAGTTGTGTTTTTTTATCATCATTTTAATTTTTTTGCCATCATTGTGAAACACAGTTGAATAAATAAATGAAGCTTAATTGAAAATGTAAATGCTTTGATAAATTGTACTTTCATGACGGAAATACACTGTGTTGCCAAAAGCATTGGGTCCCTTTGCCACCACATACATAAGTGACATCCAGTTCTTAATCCACTGGGTTTTGAATGATGGTGGCCCATGCTTTGCAGCTAAATCAGCTTCAATTTTTAGCTTTTTACAGTGTTATTATTTTTACAATATTATAGGGTTGTGTTTGTGGGAATTTGTGAAATTTTACAATATGTGCTACTCCAATTTGATCTTTAGTTTAGTTTAGTTTTTTTAGTTTTTTCATTTATTTCTCTGATAAATGTTATTCTTGCCTTCCCCGTAGTCACATTTGCAATATTATACATAAAAGATCATTATGGAGACCATTACCCAAAATGCAACACACTGCAATATTGCTACCTGTTGAATAACTATTTCCTGTATTTGTTTAAATGAATACGTACTGCTAAATATCAAACGATATTTCATGCATGTGAATACTTCTTGTTAATAGAAGAATAGATTTAGAAGACAGCTGAGCTCCATTCAGTCTCATAAGTATAATTAGCTGGTGGAGAATTAAAAGTGATTCCCTCTTGATCTTCTCTTACTGTCACAGAAAAACATCCTTAATAAAAAAGAGGTTTGGGAACTATTTGATAAAATGAGCTTAGAAGATGTGTCTAGACAATTCCTCACTATAGCACTAATGAAGCTCCTACATTCTACATCTATGATGGATGATGACATTCCTTGTTGCCTTTGGGAAAATTTTGTACTAGGATTGTTTGGTATTTCTTACTATCAGCATCTAATGACCAAAAAATTAAACAAGTTTATTATTCCTAATCTGTAATATTGCATCTCAGTATTTGGACTGGATTATTTTTAGTTAACCTTAGCATCTTCTCATTGGCAGCACAATATTATCTTTCAGTAAAATGTAGTATAATTAGAAATTGACTTATTGTGCAGCGACACTCTTATTTCAGTTATTGTTTACTTCAGTACTTGTGTAACTGCTGCGAATGCAATTAGATCTTTTCTCTTTCTACATGTGTCTCGTTTGTGGCAGTTTTTTTGTACAACAGTGCACAATTTCTAATACCTTAGAATATCATCCGAAAAAAGTATTTATTTCAGTAATTCAATGCAAAACGTGAATTGCATAACACACACAACAGTCTAGTCTGTTGTGTCTAGTCTGTTGTGTGTCCATCCTGTGTCCAGATAAGACTTATTCAACAAGGTGTTGTTAGCACTTTTCAGATCATCCTCTGGTGCCATGATCCACCTGTGATCTTACGTCTCACAACCAGGTAACCTGAGTTGATGTAGACTCACTAATATTATGCACAATCCTCTTTAGGAGGTGTTCATAAACTAGTAGCCACCATGAAGTGAAAGACAATGGAGGACTGCAGAACAAGTAGGACATACCGATATGATTGAACAGAAAAATGACATAGCACAGAGAGCAGAGACACTGGATGATCGAGCAGATGGTCTATTCGTCTAATCTTGGAAATATGTCAGCACAATCTGATGCAAATGGTAAAGTGGATGGGGCGCAAAAGCTTTACTTTAATTTAAAACTTTGAGATAGAACTCTGCCAGATAGAAGAGGATTCGCCCACATATATCGTACACATAAAACCTAGGTAAATACAATAATTTGACAGCCACCTATATGATGTGAAAATGAACATGCCCGTGATCTTGGTAAATAGAGTGACATGAACGGACAGAACAGTCCCCACGAGAGGATTCGTGTTTATGTGTTTATTCATTTAATTAAGGCCTTGGAAAGGTTAATGAGTCATTGCTGGACATCTGCCTTTCCCATGATTATTTAGAGCAAAACCTGGCCATGGTCACTTTGAATAAACCGCTATCTTTTAATTGTTTGTTTTTAGCTGGGGGTTTTTGTGTGCATGTGGGCGTGTGTGGGGGTGTGCAGGCGTGTGGGGGCATGTGTGCATGTGAAAAATACTTTTTGTTTGTTTCAATGCAGTATTCTAGATTTTTGAGAAATAAAATGTTGGGTTTAGAAGCTTTAGATATTCTGACTCAGTAAGATGCCTCTGTCCTACCATGGTGTCAGTTTCAAGTGATTTAGTGTACGAACATCTAAATTATTAGTGGTTTGTGTTCAATACCAGCTTCAATACCAGTGAAACTGGTATTGAACAGCTTCACTGTTCATTATATGTGAAGCTTTGTTCACGGGTATTGAACAAAGCTTTCTTTGCATAGTTTCCTTTATGCAAAAAAATGCATTGGAAAAATTATTGTGTTTATAAAACAACCAAAATAGAGCAAAATTTTAATATTATTGCACAGTTTGTTTATTTCGGTAATTCATTATATAGATAAGAATTTTGTTTTTTAACCCTTTTTATTAACTATGATGAAAAAAAAGATATTTTTGTTTCAGAAATATGAACTTATTCAAAATAATACCTGCTTTTTTTTCAAACATACTCTTAGTCTTAAACAAAAAAACAAGTTTTATCAAACTGTATATTCCAGTTATCTCAGCAAACACTAAACACATAGATTTTTTTTTAATAAGAAATAAAACATGTATCCAATTACCAATGATAAATGCTATTGGAATTACTGACATACAGTATGTGACATAACTTTAAGTTATTATGCATGGTATAGCTTTCAATTCATGATGCTTTGGGTTTTTTTACTCAAATAATTATTTTCAATTTCAGAAACATTTTTCAGTGTAATTTTCAGCTCACTGAAAATACTTAAATCTGACAGAGCAACAAAACTCATACAATAAAAGAAGTTATTTATTTAATCTCAATGCATTGAAAGTAATATTTAGACTCTGTGGTTTTATGTTTTATGCATTTATTCAGTATTGATTTTACAATTTTTTGCATTATTTTTTATCAGTGGCAAATGAAGATGGAGAGAGCTCCTGCAGACCCCCGGCAAGTTTTGCACGTAAGTTTAATGTGCACTGTATTAGTTTCACTTCAATTTTAGTCAGTTCCCTGAAATAATTCATTTTGAATCAATTCACCATTCAGCTCAAACCATTAAAGGGTCATTTTACCCACCACTAATGAGATATTAATGATGCAGATTTATGGCCACTTCATTAACAGTTAGATTAGAGGTCATTAAACAGAAACTCTGGCATGGGTTTTAAAATCTTTCTTTGTTGGCAAGACAAAATTTCATGTATCACCGGATACATTTGCAGTCTCTGAATGACACGTGCAGTTTTAGGTTTGTGAGCTACCAAAAGCTGGTACAGCCTTTTTGTGCCACTAGTGGTGGAATTAAGATTAGATGACACAGTGTTTGTGGGAAAAAAAACTAGCAAAGGTCTTAGAAATGTAAGAACACAACTGAAATATACAAGTAGAAGGCAACCTCATCCCTTATTAGTGCCAGCCTGAACTGTCATTATGAAGATAACATCTAATGAGAGCTAAGCACTCTCTAGCAATCTTAGAAACCTTATTTTTCCAAAAAAAAAAGATTGATTTCATCACTTCCCACCCATATCTGTAACCTCTGACTATCTTCAAAACTACCTTCAAAACAACATTCAAAACTATCATTTTGAGTAGGATATATTTTAATTTCACCTTAAATCAGTTCTACTTGCAATATTTCTAACAGAGGAGTTAAAACAATTATCAGAAGAGTTGTCCAAGAAGTACAGACTACCAACAGAGAGTGTGAAAAAGTTTTGGATTGAAGATGTTTGACCAAAATGTAACTGTTTAAATGCATATTTGGCTTAGCAGCATGTTTCAAAAAGGAAAGGCCATTGCACGTTTCCTCTAAACACCACACAAACAGTGGAGTTTGGGGCTTGGGATGCCATTGTGTGACTGTGTGAATGTCCTACATTTTCTGACACTTATGCATCTTCAGTATATTATCACAGTAATACTTCTCCATGCTATCTACATTAAAAAGCACCCTTCTTAGGAGCTTTTAAGTTTGTATCAGCTCAGCACTCCACCAGGATTACTTGGATTGTTACCAATAGAAATATATTTTCTGAGAAAGAAATTGATGTGTTTAACCCTTTTATGCATAGTGGTCACTACAGTGGGCAGCTATCTAAAAGCCATTTTCTTGTGCCTCTCGTGAATTTTTATGTTATAAATGCACACAGACCACTGAAGTGGACACTAATGCATCATAAAATATACTATCAACTACTGGCCATCAGCTGCAAATGCAAGAAATTATTGAACTTAAATCAGATATGGCAGACAGACAAAAAAGCATGCCAACTGACTCTGTCCCTCCTTTTACTGTAGACGACTCTTGCAGGTAAAAAAAATATTGTGACATCAGATAAAGAACCCCTAAAGAACAATGCTACTGATGTATTTTTCAAATAATAACTTTGTATTTGGAGAAAATTATAGTTGATCACCTAAAACAAATATAATAAAAATAAATAAAAAAAATTTACCAAATTTTTGTCTTACCTTTTTTTATGCCTTAAGAAAATAAAAAAAAAAAATTGGAACAAAATTCTGACACAAAGGATCATAATTAATGCATGAAAGGGTTGATATTTATTCAGCTGCTCTATCTACTGTGCTGGGGAGTTCATTTCAAACGTATACAGTCACTGACAATATTTATCCACATGAGGGCAGCATTGCAAAGGAATTGAATGATCCTGTTTCATTTGTATGCGACTCTGAAAGTTGCATCCTTCCAGGGAGTACACCACATTTAATATTATTAATTTACCAGATGGTATTGGGACACCAGCTGGTAAACAAACATGAGCATCATTTGTGTTGCTCTTTATGCAGCTATCTCTCTCTCTTCTGCAGGCTCTAAATCCCAGAGTGCTTTGTGGAATGCCATCACGGCGGGAATGGGGATCAAAGGCAAAGAGCAGAAGGTCCCCTTGAATGACCCGCGGAGTCCCGAGGAGATTCTGGCCGACGACCTTCCAGCAGCAGACGAACCAGATGCAACAGAGAAAACTGCCATCAGGTTTGCTGCTGTCAACCTGTAGCATAACTGAGAGATTCTTATGTCTGAATTATCATAGAGGAATCAATGAGACTTCAACAGACATGTTCAGTCTATTATAGAGTACTCGACAAATTTTCCAGTAGCACTTCACTGGATGGAGAGAAGCCAGTGTCTAAAATTCAGCATCATCCTGCAGTTTAAATGTTTATTTTTAGATTAGTGAAAGCTTAAACATTGTGTTTGACATTTAGCACTCTTGACTCAGTCTCACATACGCTGGTAATTGTTATGTATGGCTGCTGACCTCAGGGGACTCAGCCATGATTGATTTCACTTGGATAACAGGGACATGAAACCAGCATTAGCATAACAATGTTGTCTTTTAAGACGTTACTCCAATTAACCTTGATTGCTAAGGAGTATATTACAAAAGCAACAAGTAGCAAAAATAGAGCCTTTTTCCAGAGGATACAGAAGCACACCTTATATTTCACAAGAGGTTTTTAATTGTACATGATAAATTGTGGGAACCCTGTTTTAGTCTCACCTCCTTTTGTTTTTCCTCTCCCATGTTTCCTTGTGAAGTCTAAAAATGCAGCATTGTTTTTGGCCATTGTGTTCCCGTGCAGTTTGGATCCAGAGAAGTGTGATAAGATGTAGAAAGTGATTTTCCACTTGACTAGTCTCAACCTGTTCCTTTATTTAAAAGCTGTACCAGCACATCTTAGAAGAAGGAACTGTGCAGAAAAGCAAATTCACCTGTTCTGAGGAAATGACTCATTTATCCATGAAGACAATAAATTTGTCTTATCATTATAGATTACATTTAATTACCGCAAGTAAGCACCTGCATTGCAGGAAAGCAAGCTATAAAACATTTGGATGAAGAAGAAAATCTCAAAGTAGGTGAAAGACAAAAACATCACAACTAAAACACTGTTTAGGCAGGAGGTTCATGAAAGTGGAATCACTTACGGTGACATAGACCACGCTCAATACAACTATGGAAAAAGACTCAAGAAAAAGGGAAAGACTTTAAGAGAATGACTCAAGCAAGAAGCAGAAAATTCCAACTAGAGGTAGGTGAATAAGAAGGTAGGTATATGAGGCCTATCCAGAAATCACACTTGGAGGCTTTCTTTTAGCCCATCACACAACGGCTGTTGGAAAAAGTTTCACTAATTAATTTCGTCCCATTTTGACATGCAGGTGGTCTCATGCCTTTCTCAGTGTAAGGTGGTCAAATGCTACTTCTTTTTTCCTCTTATATTTAATGCTCTTTTTTATTTCTACAAATAATCAGTGCAAAAGCAATCCAGTCCAGCTGTGATCAGAGTATGTTCGAATTTGATCTAGAGTTGATCAAATGGATTTCAGATTCCTTGGGAGAAACAACCCCAATGAAACAGCCCTTTCATTTAGCACACAGCCAGTGCTGAGACTGAGCTCATTCTGCAGCATCATTACCCACCTGTGGTGTGTGGCTATATTTTCCTACGGCTTTCAAAATGCACAACTGATGAGATGTCCAATCCCCGTTGACTGAACATTCAAACAATTAACAGAAAACTTGTTCAGGGCAGAACAGACAGATAACAAAAAGGCGCCCACATTTTGGAGCCATGTAAGTCAGATCAAAAACCAGTGTTTTGTTAAGCATTTTAGACACTTTGAAGTGTTACAGTTTGTGAACAGTTTTTCACAAACTGCAGCGTATTAAATTAAAAGCTATCATTGAAAAACAACAATTATTACATTTACCTTAAAATATGACTTTAAGATAACTTTACATATAAAAGGTTTATGCTGAAAAGAAACCTTTAGCTTATAAAACCCCCCCCAAAAAAGGTGATTTCCCAGTGCACAATCTTAATCACAACCTTCAGCGGTGATCTAACTCCTTTGCTGCTTTGTCATGGAAATCCCACTAAAGCCAGCTCATGACTTTGGCCCTGCTAACTGTGGTTAATGGAGGATAAATCCATTGAGAGTGAGAGGGATCTGCACCTGAATGACAAATAGCGAGATTACGGTAGAAGGTGATTAAATGACTGAGAAAACAATAGTAATCCATAAAATGATGGAACACAACGTTACCTCTTTGACCGTAGCTGAATGTTATCCTCCAGTCTGTGATAATTAGATTTCAACGGTAAGCAAAGGATGATAAGATAATCTTTTACAGGCAGGAAGGACATCAGTAACTGACTTATAAATAAAATTAAAAAAAAAGGTTTCCAGGGAAACACTTTTAGATAAATAGCTGTTCTTTTTTTTTCTTTTTAAGCTAAGGAGCGACTGCTTGACTATCTTCTACGTCTTGTTCTTACTGATACCTTTTTAAGTTGGAGGTGTTTTCCAGTTAGCATTGCTCTACGTGCCAATGAAACATTTCCATTCCCACTCTTTTTTGGTTTTCTTTCTTGCAGGGGCTGGAGGGCACAACTGTGCCCAAATTAAATTACTGGGGCTAAAACTGTGATAGAAAAGGTGATTGGTCAGCAGCTATATAGAATCCTAGCCGTTTAAATGGTAGATAATCAATAACTTTCTACTATATATAGAATGCTGTGAGTGTCTTCATTTGGCTAAACTGCTGTCTGGCATCAATATCATATGAATTGCACTGATTCAAGCTGCATGATCTGCAAGTGCTTAATCCAATGTTATTTACCTGATACAACTCAAGAAGATACAATCTTATAGGTTAGTTTAACAACTTTACCTGCCTTTTTGTATTACTAAAATTAGTTATGATTGGAATTTATCTTCAGTTTTGTATCAAAATTTTTATTTACAACATTCTTGTCATTCTGTATGAGTTTAGTTTGTTTAGTTTTTAACTTTTCTTTGTCTTGTGACTGTCTTGTTGGTAGAAAAGGCAAACTTTCATCAACAAAGTTAAGGTTTGTTACCAATCTAACCCAAAGTTTAAATCTGTTACTTTCTGTTGCAATTATTTTGCTTTGTCACTTATGTCAGAACGGTAAAGCCGTTCAGACAAGAAGTTAATGACCTAGATTATCTAATTAAACTTAAAACTGATTGACTCTGAAAAATATTCTTAGTTAAACACAACAGGACTCTCCCAAAAGATCCTGTATCCACATCACAATAGATCGGAGCTATTTTAGCAATAGGAAGATTAGCAGCATCAGGCTGTTAAGGCTGTGACTGATTGCAGTGGTTACACTTTGAAAAGGCGCATTTGTCTTTTATATTTGTCTAATTTATTCCTGCATAGTAAGCGAGTTCTATTGAAATATTATCTTAACTTTCTCCTGTATGGCTGCATTAAACTTCTTGTTTTGTTTTAATGGATTCTTTTTGTTGTCTTGTCAACAAAAAGAAATGGAAAATCATTGGAGACATTATTTAAATTTGTTAATGGGAGTATCTGTGCTAAAAACATAGATTAACACACAAAAATAAACATGAATAAAGAACAGAACCATACAAAATAAAATATATTCTTGAATTTATTGATCACACCCAATTTTCTCTAATTGCAAGGTTAAGATCCTGGATCAAACCAAAGTAATGGTGGATATACATTATTAGAAGCAGATAACTTTTATTTCTGTCTAGTACACTCAATAAAATGGACAGTAAGTGTATACTTATCATCAAACCTTCTTTCATTTTAGGTGTTTAAAGTAATACAGCACATCTTAGAAATAATTGTCAAGACAAGTGTGCTTTTTCATCCTAATGCCTTCTCCAGGGCTGTTTTTGTGTTCATATTGGTCCATAAATAGTGAATAAATGTCAAAGGACAACTGAAATAAGTCAGAATTATATGGTTCAGACTTGCTGTGGTTATGAAGACAATTCATTTTGAAAAAAAAAATATTACAACAATACTGTTGTATGAAGAATAATGGCAGTCCAACAACAAGCAGAAGACTCAGAATAATATAAAAGAGCAGCAAAGAGCTAAGGGGGAAAATCAGCTTTCTCATAAAATATTGCAAAAATTGCACAGAAAACAACCAGCAACCAGCATAACCTCACATATTGCTAATTCACCATGTTCATTTGCAGCTAAAACCCTTTTGTGGTCAGCTGGGAGATTTATCTGATGGTTAATTGGATGCTGTGTGCTGCAGTGCACTTTGCAGCTGATTAAGGCAGCTGTCTCCATCGTGGCAGCCCACTGTCTCTGTAGCTGACCCCTCATTTGGCAACAGCAGTGGGTTCACAGACCCCCACAGACAGCCCCTGTGAAGCAACAAGCTCCATCACGAGCCTCAGTAGCCCACTAATGAGCCTCCGCTGGTTGGAGAGACGGGAAGTCCAAATAGCAAAGCCACTGATCTAAATGATTAAGAGACAGCCTCAACATTATGATGTTACTGCTGTACCACAGTGAATGGCATAATATTACATGTTACAGACATAAAATCTAAACATAATCATCAGTACCCTATGTTTTGTTGAAATGGTTGTCAAATTTTCAAAAACTGGGAACAAAATAAAGCTTTTGTTTGTGCCAAGCCAAAGGAGAAACAGTCCACACCTGCCCAAATAATAAGTCTTTTTTTCTTTTTTCTTCTGACCTATGATTAAGGAAGGACATGATTTTGTCATCGGATTCAATCAAATTGAATTGAAGTTATTTAATGCATACAAAGATAAAATTAAGACCAAATGCCATAATACTATAAAATACTATGACCAATTTATGTTACATGGAAGAAATAGTCCTGCACCTTAAATCACATCCCTAACCTAATTCTATTATTGCATATTTGCTTTGTCAACATGACTTCCTTTAAACACGCCACAGATACCACGCAATATATGAGGAAACCATCTCTGTTTTTAAAAGATGCTATAGTTAGACTATTACAGTAACAGGATCAGGATCGTAACTGAAGCATGGAGATAAGATGGGCAGCAGAAACTTGTCTGAAAGAATAATTGTGCTGTTGTTTTGATCAGTGGACTTTTGCTGGACTTCACTGTTGACATCTCAGGGTGACTGATCTGGAGAAAAAATTGCTTACTTTGATGGAAGATGAGAAAAAGCTGTTGCAGACAAATTAATCCAAGTTTACGGTGTAGAACAAATGAAAAGTTGCACAAACAGTGCAAAATGGCAACAGTCAGTAAGATAATTTTGTATGCTTCAGGGGAGATAAAATAGGAGATTTGTACCAAGTGCAGTGATGGCTGATGGTGGAGTCAGACCTTCATCGGCCATGGAGTTTGTCCTGCAATCGGTAGGTTGCCTGTCCAAGCCCCGGCTCCGTCTGCCTCTTTTGTTGTGGGAAAAACATTTCGCACACCTTGCTTGGTGGTGGTGGACAGAAGGGCTGATGGTGCCGGTGTAAAATTTTGCTTCTACCAAGGCAGCTGTGGCTATAGTTTGCTGCCTTCAGTGCGTGAATGTGAGCGCGATTGAGAATACCTGATTCTCAATCACGCTCATTATAAGGCTGAGTGCCCAGGAAAGTGGCATATAAGTCTGATGTCATTTCATTTCCATTTAAGGTCATTTCCTTAAACGGGAAGAACCTTCATAGGTAAAAGGCTACTATAACACTTTGCACCATGACATACAAAAAGTGTTGTTTTTCTTTTAAAGAAAAGCCAGATTTGAAGAACAGATTAATTTTCATGTTTTAAAAGTAGAACTTTTTCAAGTGAACACAAACCTTTGAGTGGTTGGATTCATAAAGGTTACCTCATAGAAAATATATGAGTGTTTCATTACATGGAACTAACTTTGGAGAAAATTTTGATATGTAATTTGCTTTAATTTTCAACCTTAAAAGAAAGTTGAATTGCATACGTCTGAATGCATAACACAAAATACAGCAAATTATGAAAGCGCTTGTAAATGGGTAATTTACCAACCTTTACGTTATAAGAGTAGTTTTTTAGAATCTAGCTGAGTCTAAACTAGAATCTATTATGGCTGTGTCCCATCCAGTGCTGAGCTTGGTACCTATTTGTGGAAGTATTTACACTTGTAGTTTACATCATCTCTTTATTTGGATTACAGTCTCCATTTAGCCTCTGTGGTTACTTTTTAAATAGCTCTCAATCTTGTCCCCATTTGCTCCTTCCAGGAGCTGTGGGTGTCTAACTAATGAGCTTCCAGAACCTACTGCTTTACCCGTTTAGACTGAATAGACTGCAAAACAGCAAGGAACATTTAGCAAAGAAAATCAGGTTAAAAGGTGCATAAATATATCCATCGGGTACCTGGAAATTAGGCTGCAATAAGCAGCAAGTAAGTAAACACACATAAAAAGCACCTGGGAAGCAGATCATGAGGGGTTTTATAACTCTGATATCTATAAGGTGAGCCGAACTAAATTAATTTGAGAGAACACTTTATATCTTCTCAATCTAGAACAATTATCTTGTGGCATTTTTGAAGACTGTGCTATTAGCCAATTGCATTGTTTTTGCTTCATCCTTGATCCAAGGAAAGGATCTTCATTCTTCATCAAATAATATATATTTGTACAGAAAAACTCAAAAAGTTTAAGAACAAGTCTTACCATGTGGATCTCTTTTGTTGGTGAAAACAAGGATCCAATCCTGTGTAATTTTGGTTTTTTGCCCAGATTGCTTCCCCTCTCCCTTGAGTCTCCACCTTTGACCTGTTTCTATCTGTCTTGGGAGGAAGCTGATGTATTTTTCCACTTCTATAACTCTGCAAATAAATAAAGCTTTATGGTTGAGTGCCCTCAGTTGCTCCCATCCAGCTTTACATCGCTACTAATTCCAAGAGAAATACAGTTTATACAGAGGAATCATATTTTTTGATAGATGATTTTCAACTAAATGTGGTCATTACTGTGAAGGCGCTTGCAATTTTGATGCATAGCTATCCTTAACAAGCGGCCGGGAAATTTAAATGAGATTTAAATTTTTCATGTACCTCCAAATGGCTGGGGCTGTTAATGTCTTGATTTCACTATGTGAGCCATGTACAAGCCTCAGTAGAGTTAGTACAGTGTAATTTCTATCATGTCCTTTCATTTTAGTCACAGAAATGTTGCAGATGACTTGATTCTCTAGGGCCCTTCGTGAGCACCTGTAGTAGTAATTAATCATGTAATTTATCATTAGAAGAAGGTATGGAGGAGATTTAAGATCTTGCATTGATCCATTAATCTGGAATTGAAATTAAATGTTTGCTAAGTGGATAAGCTAAATTGTCCTGCAGACAATCAGAGCTGCAGGTTGTTATTGTTTAGGCCTACCCAACCATCCATCATGGTCGCTGACAAAGCTTTTAGCTGTTAACACTTTCCACTTTGTTTCCCCATGTGCTTGAGTTGACCCATGCTTTATCTTGACTCTGTAACAAATGCAGCAAATTGTTATGAATTATCTTTGAATATCCTCTCTAGTCTCAACTTTTTAGCCAATTTACTGACATAAAACATGCAGATAAGAAAACATCTGAGTATTTTAGAAATGTTCTCAGACATTCAACTGTGTAATTTATTTCTCTCTTTTTTTGTTTCCTGAAAGTGTTTCACTCATCATTTGCAGATTTATTCAGAGTACTGGCTGATATTTTGTTTTAGAGTTTATACATCTCTCAGTAAAGCTGCATTTTATCCTGCTGTTTAATTCACCATGGAAGTTTTTGTTTTGCAAGTCAGAACTTCTATCAGTGCTATCTGATTTAAATACAGTTTAGATTATTCTAAAATGCATATTATGCACCTGATTTGTTAGGCAACCAATAGCAACTAACTTCTAATTTAAACAAAATGTATTTGCTTGAATAAACTGTAGAAGATATAAAAATAAAAACAACTACCTGCTGTGAAATCCTGTTTTCTCAAACTGTACACGTGTTGTACTATAGAAACACCTAGATGTGAAGGTTTTCCATACATCTAGGTGAATATGTTCAGGCAGGGTCAACCAGAGTGCACATATTTCAAACAGAGCAAGCAGTTTATCAGTGTATACAAAAAGAATTATTTCAGATACAGAACAGAAAGCGTGGCAATAGACCCAAGAAAATCACACTCACTCTGACCTAGGCTGGAAAAAGTGAGCATGTTTATTAAGGGCTTCCTTTGACTATTTTTTAAGGCTCTGGTAAATGTGTTGCAATATGCAAACATAAAGATAAAAAAGGCAATGTTTTGCAATGTGCTGCTGTTAGATAAACTTCATAACTGCCAGATATGAAAAGTTATCTTCAATCTTCAGGGTGAAAGCTTTGTCATATAAAAACATATCAGTTTGAATTATGAACTGCAATGATCCTTTGTGTTTAATACTTGGAAAACATCCTTTTACTGAGGTGTAGAAGGGCACCTCAGTAAAAGTTAATTTTAGTAATTCATTTTAGAGGTATGTTTCAAGTGTTTATTTTTGTAAAACTGGATAATTTTTAGAATCATCCAAACTGGATGATTCAGAGAAGGCAGAACCTTTTCTGCCTTCTCTGAATTCAGAATATTGCTGAAGACAAAACACAAAAGAGGTTTTATCACAACATTATGTGGAAGACAAAAAAGCTCATTGCTAAAGTAGTTGGGCGTTCAAAAGTGATCGATCCAATAATGTTAATAGAGAGTATTAAGGAAGAATAAATTATAAATTAACTTTGGAAAAAAGTTTGGCTCTCTCTTCCTCTGATCCCAGGCCCTCTCAGCGGGCGACGTGCGGCCACAAGGAAAAACAACAATGCGTGTTAACGTCACAGAGTTACAGAGTTTAATCCCATACAAAGCAACGCATGAATCAACAACAAAGCTGCAGAGGAACAGAGATATACATTCATTACCTTATACAGACAAAGACAGACAAGACAGACAAACAAAGACGTGTCTTTGGAGAGAGCTGATGCAAAAAAGCAAAATAGTGGCAGCTCTCTGAATTATTACTCCTGTGCACGAACTCTTATACTGAAGGTGTGTCTTTCCTTTTTAATATATTCAATTAAGGCGTACCTCTGGTTGACCAACTGGAAGCTACCTTGGACACTCAGAGAAACTTAGAACTCCCCCTAATTTACGCCAAAGATCAAAGGCCATTTGCTCTCTGGTAAAACAAAAGAGCCAACAGCTGCGTCCTGGGCTCCTGGATTCTGCGGTCATTTGGGCAAAGAAAAACATGAGATAAGATTTCACAGATACCTGTGGAATCCGAAGTCTCTCCCGTTATCTCTCCTTACATAAATTCTCAGGAGAAACTTAAATCCAGTAATTTTGGTTCAAGGAAAGGTTATCTTCACAAAACCCAATTTAGCATAAATCCTGAGCAATTTTCTAATACTAAACAAAACATGTTCATTCAAACAATTTCCATTTGATTCTGGTATAGTCACAGATAGTACAATTTTCAAATACATTCATCATTTACTAGATTAGTAGTTCTACAATTAGATAATACAATCTTCTTTTAAAAACATGGTATTAATACTTAGAAAAATGTCTTAGAAATTAAATGTTAGTGGTTTCATGTTGTATTCAGTTTTACACTATCCCATATGTTGGGTTCTGGAAGACTTTTGAACTTCTGTGAACCAAACAGGCTTCTCTCCTCCAGGCTCAAATGATAGTGCCCTGGAGGAGATGCTAATTTTACGGCCTCCTGTGCTCTGACAACACAGCAGGAGCTCCATTTAGAGATTCCCTTTTGATCTGCATTTGGTTCCTGTTGTTTGCATACTTGCCCATCAATAGTTTAGTTTTAAATCCTTAACACAAGCCTGTTAAAAATTAAGAAATTTCTTCAAAATAAGAATGTTCAATATACCTTTTACACATCCCGTAAGATTAACTGTATTAAGCACTAAAAATAATCATTTTTCCTCAACAAGAGTTGAGGAGAAGGAAAAGATGTGGTGGAAAAAGTTTCACAAGCAATAGGGATAATGAGAGGATTGTGAAGGCCCTTCATAAGTTTGGGATGGAAGGCACAAATTGTGGACTGCAGCTGTAGTCAGTAACTGCAACCTTGAGAGGCATGTTGGGTAAAATCCAGATAAGGATTTGGAGGAGCTTCACGCAGAGTGAACTGAAGCTGGAATGAGTACATTAAGATGCTCCTCCCCCTAAGGGAGGGTAGATGCAGGCCAGCAGCCAAATAAAAATCCTACACATGGACCACAAATGTCACCTTTCTCTTTTCAAGCCTCTTGAACCAGAGACTGTACTGTTGCTTAGTGAAAAGAAAATCCTCTTTTCAAATAAAGAGGCTGAAGGAGCAGTGGAGAAACACATAGCCCGTTGAAAGTCAGTGTGAAGTTTCCACAGTCAGTAATGATTTGGGGTGCAATGTCATCTCCTGGTGTTGGTTTGCTGTGTTTTATGAAGTCCAAAGTCAGTGTAAGCTTGTGCCTTTAGAGAGCTTGAGGCTTGCTTCTGCTGGCAAGCTTTATAAAGATGGTGACCAGACCAAACAATGCTATTTAACCAACCAGAACGTCCTTAGCACATCTTCAGAGCCTGTGGCTGAACACTTTTGTACCACAACAAGGCAGTAATTTATGCAAAAGGAGATCAAACCTCTTATAGAGTGCTTATACTGTTAACTTTTCTCTATTTGGCACAACGTTTTTCTTAGCTATGACGTCACCGCATTTGCAATGAACCTTCTAAACTAAACAATGTCATCGCTTCCAGGTTTGTGAATCCGCCATTTTTTTCACCTCGCTGCGATTTTGTGCTACAAGATCAGCTATTCCGAAGTTGCAAGTAAACAAGTTGTAGCGTGTATTAACACACAAGATTTCTTACATTGCACCCCGGCGTCAGAGCTTCTTCGAAGGTTCTGGTTGAATTTGATTTTTCTTGGGAATGTACCCAGTGGGGAAAGTCCGTTTTTGGAGCACTTAAGGATCCCTGCTTCAGCAACCTCTCAGAGGGATTTCAGACTTCGTCTTATTGAGGCATCTGTTTCTTATCTCTCTACTAAAACGAGGCACACGGCAAAGCAGTAAGTTCCAGATAACGCTAAAATGACAACAAAGCTTATTTTAGACATAAATATTTTTGTCTTAATTTTGACGTCCTAGCCGTTGGGTTAATATTAGCATTGAGCTGTGTGCTTCTGTTAGCCCTGTGTGCTAGCTTAGCTGCCTCCTTGAGGATATAACTGTTCTGGATGTTTTGGAACTTTTTGTCTTTGTTTTTGTCTTGGGGAACACATCCAAATGCACGCAGTGACATTCGTGACACAATTAACTCCTTAATTATGTCAAGGCTGTTTACGTCATTCAAATTGTGGTAGCATTAATATTTTAATAAGTATCTGAAATTCATGGACACTAACAGCTAAACTACACTCCATGTTTCTCCATCCATATTTGCTATGGATGGAGAAGGTGTAAATACAGTAGTAACGCCATTGCGATGCATTCATTTGAATGTGTGATTCTGCTGGTTCGTTGTCCATTGTTGACATCTCTAATGAATAAAAAAAGTTTCTCTGCGGTAGATAATGGACCTTACCAGAGGGGCCGCTTTTGATTGGCTGATGCTAATTCTACGTGGTCACGTGCGTGGCCTTCTCACAAACACACCGTTAGCTTCCCTTAGCTAAGTACAGCATAATGGCAGAACTGATACAACTGCTACACCTTGAAGCCTGTCTGCTACACAGTATTACGTTAGCTAAACAGATCAATATGCAATGTGTCTGTATCTGACATACACTAAACTGTTACTCGTGTTAGCCACGCTAGCACCAAGTACAGCTAGTCAATCAACCATCGCTGTGTTCAGGGAAGCGCTGATTAATAATCGAGACATAAATATCAAGCCTGGAAACTTGATATCGTAACGGACTGAATGTTATGTTTTTAACGTAATCTTTGCTCGTCTTGCGGGGAGCAGGCGGTTGCCACGGTAACAGGTGTGCTTAAACTACAGAGAGAGAGAGAGAGAGAGAGTAAAAAGGTAGGAGTGGTTTTGAGTTAATCACCTGTTCCGGTTATTTTACCTTTGTTTACCTTTGCTGTGGCGCATTACAGCCGCTGTAGTTTCTAAACGTTGGACTAATTACCTCGTTCGTTTGTGAGTTTACGTCATTCACAATAAACAACAAATAGGACAAATATATTTCATAAAATTTTAACAAACAAATGGCTTCTACCGCGATAATTATGTGAAATTAAATTAATTATATCCCAACTTCAGAAGATTTGCCTTTACCTTTACAGAGCTCTTTGGTTCCTCCTATCAGTCTGTAGCTTCTCATATTGACGTCATCAAACCAAATTTCAGATCTACCATAACTGACTGACACCTGCTGGCCTCAGGTTTGCAACCAGCTTGTGACTGAGAAACCAGTAACCTCCTCCCAGATAATGACATGAACTTGTTAGCTCCTCTGTCCATTTAGTAGCTGATATATTGTGAAAATCCGGTAGAAATAATGTGGGCGGAGCTTGGAAAGGTCCATTGTATAGCTGCCATCGAACTACAAACATGGCCGAATGGGGTGGAGTGGAACGCTCTGCGACCTGGAGGGGAGCGGGGCTTGAAATGTCTTGTTCATATTCAAAAAACAGCGAAACATGTTGATCTAAAATGCTCCGGAAAAGGGCTAAAGGACAGGTCTGTAGAGCTACATTAAAGAGCAGTTCAGACCAAAGCATTGCAGTTCTACTTTATATAGATCAGGGTGAATGATTTATATGTAAAAAGGAAGGATTTTAAAGCATGATATATCCATTTTAAAATTGTAAATACATTATTCATATCTGAATATACTGTACACTATTTTTGTTAACATGAAGTTTGCAAAAAGGATTTTTCGTGGATTTCAAGAAATTGTTAAAATCTGTTATTGCCTCTAATATTTGTCGTCACTTTGCAGTGGGCTGAAAAAAGTAGTCCTAATAGGCACGTGGATGGCTTAGGAAGCATTAAGTATAGTCTCTGTCCATCCATTTATTGCAATAAGTAAATCCAGGGTCATGGGGTTGCTGCCAATCTCAAAACAACCTATAGGCTAGAGGTGGGGTCCCTCCCTGACTGACCACTAGTCCATCATAGGCTAACAGAGAGACAGAAAACATTCATCCATACACACTCTCAGACCTCAGAGTGACTTAAAGAGATAAGTTAACCTAGAAAGCATTCTTTTAGGCTTTTATAGAACCAAGCAAACAAAAATTGTTTTGAAAAGATTCCAAATGATGCCAGCTAATGACTGTAATTTCGAACCACCCTCCTCCCTCTAAAAGCACATTTTTCTAACATTTAAGTGCAAGGCAGGGAGCAGTTTATTATTTTCTTCTATTCCACTTGTAAAATATGTTTTTCACATATAATTTTGAGTTCATTATTTAAGATTATGTTGCTACGGTTAAAACAGCAGAACACTGGCGTCAGACAAACCCCCTTTTCCTGATATGAAAGGAAAACTGATCTTATGATTCAGATTTTCCTCTACCAATCACATTTTGAGGGAAACAGTTTTATTGTTTTTTCCAAATGGCCACTTAAGGGCATGAATTAATTGTTCATATGCACTTTTGTTCGATAATTTCTCAAACACATACATTTTCTCGTCATTTTAAGCATAAAATGTCACATTTGAAGCAAAAAGCTACTTCTTCCAAGTGGTCTGTGGAAAAGAAGCCGTGTTTCCAAAATTATACTACTTTTCAAGCAATCAGTCTAATGTTGTTACAATTTTAATGTTAGGATGTCATGCGGGCCACATTGTCTACATTTTTACTTAATTTTTACTTAATTTGTTAAAGTCAGTTGGAAAATAGACTTTTATCAAACAGAAGAGATTCTTTCACTTTGCCTTTCTCTCTTTACATATTAATTTATGCCATTTTTAGTTTTTGTGTCAAAAATCGAACCGTGCTCGGTGTCATAAATTCACATACAGATGGTATATTACATTAGGTGTGTGAGGTGGAAACGTGTGCGGCTTGAAGACAGATGTTAAGCTGCTGCTGTGGTTTTCTTCCCTAAGCGGATATGTCATTTCTGCTCACAACTTGAAAACCCCTTGGGCTGGAATACCTCCACAAAACACAATAAACACTCTGCTATAAAGGGGATACGAAAAGAGAAAGAAACTGAGGGTTGAGAGAAAGCGACGTGGATCAGTGCACCTGTGTGAACATCACTAGACTCATGGCACTCAGGCAAGCCGCTCTCCTCTGTCCTCTTACAGGGCCCATCTCAGCAGATAAAAGCGAGACCCTCTTTGAGGTGTCCCTTGGCATTATCCCCACATCCTACATCAAGTAATTGAAAGACCTGAGAGTAGTGTGGGGGCTTGCAGAGATATGGAAAAGATCAAGGGTGACTAATTAAGTTGTGCTCACATTTACAAGTTTTATACAAGACAAGAGAAAAAAAACACATGCTTGTTTATGTGGAAGGTTAGCCTGGTAAAAAACAGTCCTCTTGTACTACGCTATTTGGGTCTGGGCTCTTGGCTATTGAGAAACAACTGCTTTTCTGAGGTGTGAACTGTGTTGAAGTTTAAAATTTTACCCAATTGCTAGCATTCGTCTGTGACGTATGTAATGCGCCAATTCGACGCTATGACGTTTACCCGAAATTGCCTGCGCTGTAAATCACCTCCACAGCAAAGAGAGAAACCAATCTGAACAAAGTAGCTGTTAGTGTTAATTCAATATGTGGAAGCATGACCAACTCAGACTGAACGCTTTGTTCATTTTCTCCACTGCATAGCTAAAGCTACAGGCAGACTATGATTAAAGCAGCACAGAAAAACAACTTTCTCGTTCAAAACTTTTCCTTCTGGTCCAGTAGAAAATCGACTGGAGGGAATCTAAGTGAAGAGGAGGAAGCCCAGACTGTGCTGTATGTGAGAATTTATTTGAGTGAAATTGCATAGGAAGGCAATGGCCAGGCAAGTGGAAAGTAGTGCCGCTCAGAATCTTACATACATTCATAACCATGAATCTTAAAGCAATTTGGGATTTTTACCCAGGTTTTAGAACCAGTTTCAGACAGTGGACTTAGTGCAAAACAAACAACTCCACTGAATTTTAAACACAAGTTCTAGCTGCACATGCTTAATTGTTTGTGATTATCTCTGAGTTATAGTGTCAGAATAATACACACATGTTTAAATATATCCATACAATCCCTATACATATTTTTAAGAATATGTATCTCAAATCAAACAACGGGGTGGTAGAAACTTTAAGAATATTGGCGTCTTAACATGGGTTAAGGTTTTTACACCTGTCGTTTTGCTTGTATTTCATATCCTTGGTGAGAGGATAAACCAACTGGCTTTAAAAAGCCCATCTAGGGACAAGTCCTTCATAATAACTCACATTATAAGCACTATGACACAAGAATGGGACTGCTGTTTTGTTCAGTTTGTCTATCTTAATGAGTGTCTGTCCCTATCAGATAAACTTAATAAATAAAGATGTTTAATTTGATCATAACATGGAATAAAATATACAAATTATCTTGTACTTTACTCTCCCTTTTAGTGAATCAGCTTCCATTGCTAATATGTCATCATGAATACTTGTATTCAAAAAACAACCTAAATTTAAACTCAGCGCCTTACCTCCCATATCGTCTCACCAAGTGAAATATTTGCATGTATGCTTTTGTAGAAAACACCACGGTATCTCTATGTGTATTAATAATAGGAGGAAGAGGGAATTGTATTTGACATGTTCTTATGTTTGTATTTGGTGGGATTGAATATAAGATTGTCCCACATGCACTCAATGGATCAAAGTAATCTCTGTAAAATCAGTGTCACTGCACTGTCTGCATGCTATCTAATCCCTTTTGCCATGGCTTTTAATATCTTGTAGAGTAAATGTATTGTCTACATTTTAGATGAATAGGAAAAAGATACAGAGCTAAAGATAAGAAGCAATGGCTTTTATCCCTTCAACATTGATCAACTCCTTAAGGATTAGTTTCCCTCTCTTTGCTTCATTGGGGCCTGCCATGCAAAGCAATGGCAGGAACCTATTGCTATTCTCCCAAGAAAAGTTTCTTTATTATTATTGGGGCCTGCCATGCAAAGCAATGGCAGGAACCTATTACTCTACACCCAACAAAGTGTCTCTTTATTATAATTCTTTATTTTTCTTCCGTCACCGTTAATGCGGCTCATACCGCTGGGTGCACACCTACAAATGAGGTATCAAAACGTGCAGAAAATTCACGCCATTGGAGCTATTATTTGTGGTGGGATTTGGGCTTAACGTGGCGACATAATTCGCAAAAAACTACGAAAAAAAACCCATTATAAGTCAATGGGAAAAATCCTGGAAATACCCTATTTTTGAGGATTTTCTGTGTCGTCACAAATTCACCTAGAAATGCCATTCAAATTTCATTTTGTAGATACGTCTGTGATCTCTTCGAAAGTGAAGACGGCTTGTCGATACCAGTTACGGTTTGTCCACAATTTGCCTCTAAGCGACCCAAAGTTTCTCATTTTTCCTAAAGTTAGAGTGCTGATTAGAGTGAGAGATCAAGACAACTTTTTCCACCCAAATCATTTTTGAAATCGCCATCACGGCCACAAATATCGCACGATTAGTATCAAAATCGGTCCTGACATTGATACGCCTGTCTGCTCCGGTAAAATGTTTTCGAAATTTATCTAGACCGTACGGTTTTCTGTCACGGTGCTTCAGAGCAAAGTCATGCGACAGGATTTTCTGAGGCTCTCAGGCTCTTTCACTAACACTTCACACCTTGGTGTGAAACTTATTTAACATAGCAACGGAGCTCAAGAGGCTATTGGCTGCTGGTTTGGACTACAAATACGCATCATTGTAGTTCTATCTATCCTCAGTTGAAACAGATCAGGACTGAACTGGCCTTTATAACTAATTGCTGCTATGGGCTGTATATAACTGATTTAACTCAGTAACTGTTACACATGGGATTAGTTTGGAACTTTAAAATGAAGCTTAACAAAAATTTCACAATAAAAGCCTTGAATATTTTTACATCATGTAATTGCTCTTTTTGGCTTTATTTGACTTTTTCATCCAAAGCACTGTTACACATGGGATTAGTTTGGCCCTTTGAAATGAAGCTTAACAAAAATTTCAAAATAAAAGCCTTGAATATTTTTACATCAGAAAATTGCTCTTTTGAGCTGTATATAACTGATTTAACCCAGCAATTGTTACACATGGGATTAGTGTGGCAATTTAAAATTAAGCTTGATGAAAATTTCAAAATAAAAGCCTTGAATATTTTTACATCAGGTAATTGCTGTTTTTGGCTTTATTTCACTTTTTCATCCAAAGCACTGTTACACATGGTATTAGTTTGGCCCTTTGAAATGAAGCTTAACAAAAATTTCAAAATAAAAGCCTTGAATATTTTTACATCATGTAATTGCTCTTTTTGGCTTTATTTGACTTTTTCATCCAAAGCACTGTTACACATGGTATTAGTTTGGCCCTTTGAAATGAAGCATACTGAAAATTTCAAAATAAAAGCCTTGAATATTTTTACATCATGTAATTGCTCTTTTTGGCTTTATTTGACTTTTTCATCCAAAGCACTGTTACACATGGTATTAGTTTGGCCCTTTGAAATGAAGCATACTGAAAATTTCAAAATAAAAGCCTTGAATATTTTTACATCAACTACTTGCGTTTTCAGCATTATATAACTGATTTAACCCAATGACTATTACACATGGGATTAAAATAGACTGTTTTGCATGAGCAGCAGATAGATCCTCTATTGCACATGTGTCAAACTCAAGGCCCGCGGGCCACATGTGGCCCGCTACGTCATTTTATGTGGCCCTCTCCCCCCTACCACCGTTTTACAGCCCCATTGATTGACTTAAAATAGGTTTTGAGCACGAATTGACTACAAACTACATATCCCATAATGCCTTCCGATTCTTACCAACCAACATTACGGCTTCTCGCCACTAGAGTGCAGCAGAGTCACCTCAAGCTGATTATTAATTTTCCCAGCGAATAAAACTGAAACATCGACAAGCTAACAAGCTAAAGAGCGAAGTCCCGTGATGTTTCAATCGAGGACTTTTACCGTCTACTGCCCCCTGATTTGATGCCACAGCTTCGACTCCATGCAGCTCCTGTGTTTTGTCCACGTTTGGAAGCACCTATCTGTGCGAACAGATGTTTTCAATAATGACTTTAAACAAGACCAAGCACAGATCGCGCATTACTGACGAAAACCTACACGCCGTTTTGCGGATTGCCACAGAATAGAGCTAAAACCAGACATCGACGAACTGACCAGGGGAAAACGGTGCCTGACATCCGGCCAGAAAACATTGGTAAGCACAAACAAACTACATTTAAATAGAATGAATGTAAAACCAAAACTCAGTATACTGGAATATGCATATAGTTTATTGATTTTGCTTGTGTTGTGTTTATTTACAGAACACAACACAATGAGGATGTGTGAGTTGGTGACAGGGTGAAGAGGGATCAGCGTTGTGTTCAAGGACAGGCAACGTCACCTCATTGTTTTGTTCTTATGTGAAATGCATGTTCGTTGTGTAATAAATAACGAAAAAGTTTTGTGAATGAAGTTGAGAGTTAATATCAAAACTTGTTTTTTATTATTTGTCTGCTTATCTTCAAAGCAGACAAAGAGTAATTTTCCCAGCGAATAAAACTGAAACATCGACAAGCTAACGAGCTAAAGAGCGAAGTTTAGCTGAGCAGTTTAAAAATACTGAGCATATTTTTAAACTGCTCAGTTTAAAAATACTGTAATTTTTAAACTGAGCAGTAATTTTACATCCATGCAAACTCAAATGTAATATTTAAAACTTGAATACATAAAATCAGTTATTTAACAATATGAGGTGTTGTTTAAAAATAAAAAAGATAGCAATTTCTTTTTATTGCAGAGACATTAGATTCTTAAATTTATGGTATTCTTTAAATGTTGTAATTTTGGTTCATTGTAAACTTTACCTGTAAAAAGTTTGTAGAAATCTTTAACATAAGGTCAATATATATTTTTAAACTGTAATATGTTGTGTGTGTGCGTTATTGAAAATTTATATTTGTGACAATCATTAGGTAAATGCTAATGAACTGCCTTCCTGCAGTTTATGAGCATTGAACTGTTACTAAACAGTTCAATGCAAGGTTCATTAGCGTTAGCATTTTAGCTTCAATAAGCTATTAGCTATTTATTTTACTTTTTAGCAATGTTTAGTATACTGAATGGAGTAAATCAATTACAGAAAATATCCTAGTGATTTCCCACATACTGATGAAAGCAATGACGCTAACATTAGCGTTTCTGCTGATTTTAGCTGATATACTTACTTTATAATACTGAATGGTGCACGTCCGCCTCGCTTAACGTTCTTGCGATTCTCCGCGTGCCACTGATTACGTCGTGGCGTTCTTTAGCGTCGATGCCGATTTGTGGCGTGACGACGCCGGGCCCGAACCCCACGGGCGCGTCTTGGGAGGCCCCGGCTAAATTTCTTCCGAAATTTTCTAGTTGGGGCCTGCCATGCAAAGCAATGGCAGGAACCTATTACTATTGTCGGAGAGAAGCGTCTCTTTATTGGGGCCTGCCATGCAAAGCAATGGCAGGAACCTATTACTATTGTCGGAGAGAAGCGTCTCTTTAATCTTTATTTTTCTTCCGTAACCGTTAATGCGGCTCGTACCGCTGGGTGCACACCTACAAATGAGGTATCAAAACGTGCAGAAAATTCACGCCATTGGAGCTATTACTTCTGGTGGGATTTGGGCTTAACGTGGCGACATAATTCGCAAAAAACTACGAAAAAAACCCCATTATAACTCAATGGGAAAAATCCTAGAAATACCCTATTTTTGAGGATTTGCTGTGTCGTCACAAATTCACCTAGAAATGCCATTCAAATTTCATTTTGTAGATACGTCTGTGATCTCTTCGAAAGTGAAGACGGCTCGTCGATACCAGTTACGGTTTGTCCACAATTTGCCTCTAAGCGACCCAAAGTTTCTCATTTTTGCTCAAGTTAGAGTGCGTTTCTGGCTGCTTAGAGTGAGAGATGAAGACAACTTTTTCAACCCAAATCATTTTTGAAATCGCCATCACGCCCACAAATATCGCACGATTAGTATCAAAATCGGTCCTGACATTGATACGCCTGTCTGCTCCGGTAAAATGTTTTCGAAATTTATCTAGACCGTACGGTTTTCTGTCACGGTGCTTCAGAGCAAAGTCATGCGACAGGATTTTCTGAGGCTGTCTGAGGCTCTCTCCCATGTATTTGAATAGAATTTCAGATCTGGGCACAACATTTCTTTCTCTCATCGCTGTAAATGTTCTGACTGAGGTACAGATATGAATCTCGGGACTATCGCAGAAGACACATTGAACTGTCATACGCTGCAAACGCTTTTCGAATATGTATTACGGTTCCCGAACAAGAAGGATTTGTTTCCAATGCTTTTTTGTCAGTAAAATGTGTTTGCTCAAACACACAATTGTGTGTTTGAGAGCTCAGAGCTCAGAGCTCACACCTGCTGAGACCATTATTTACCATAGCAACGGAACTCAAGAGGCTATTGGCTGCTGATTTGGACTACAGATACGCATCGCTGTAGTTCTATCTATCCTCAGTTGAAACAGATCAGGACTGAGAACTGGCCTTTAGAACTACCTGCTGCTATGGGCTGTATATAACTGATTGAACTCAGTAACTGTTACACATGGGATTAGTTTGGAACTTTAAAATTAAGCATACTGAAAATTTCAAAATAAAAGCCTTGAATATTTTACATGACGTAATTGCTCTTTTTGGCCGTATATGACTTTTTCATCCAAAGCAATGTTACACATGGGATTAGTTTGGAACTTTAAAATGGAGCATAATAATAATTTCAAAATAAAAGCCTTGAATATTTTACATGACGTAATTGCTCTTATTGGCCGTATATGACTTTTTCATCCAAAGCAATGTTACACATGGGATTAGTTCGGAACTTTAAAATGGAGCATAATAATAATTTCAAAATAAAAGCCTTGAATATTTTTACATAATGTAATTGCTTTTTTTGGCCGTATATGACGTTTTCATCCAAAGCACTGTTACACATGGGATTAGTTTTGAACTTTAAAATGAAGCTTAACAAAAATTTCAAAATAAAAGCCTTGAATATTTTTACATCATGTAATTGCTCTTTTGAGCTTTATTTGACTTTTTCATCCAAAGCAATGTTACACATGGGATTAGTTCGGAACTTTAAAATGGAGCATAATAATAATTTCAAAATAAAAGCCTTGAATATTTTTACATCATGTAATTGCGCTTTTTGGCTTTATGTGACTTTTTTATCCAAAGCACTGTTACACAATGGAATAGTTTGGCCCTCTGAAATGAAGCATACTGAAAATTTCAAAATAAAAGCCTTGAATATTTTTACGTCATGTAATTGCTCTTTTTGGCCGTATATGACTTTTTCATCCAAAGCACTGTTACACATGGGATTTGTTCGGAACTTTAAAATGGAGCATAATAATAATTTCAAAATAAAAGCCTTCAATATTTTTACATCAGGTAATTGCGCTTTTTGGCTTTATGTGACTTTTTCATCCAAAGCACTGTTACACATGGGATTAGTTCGGAACTTTAAAATGGAGCATAATAATAATTTCAAAATAAAAGCCTTGCATATTTTTACATCAGGTAATTGCGCTTTTTGGCTTTATGTGACTTTTTTATCCAAAGCACTGTTACACATGGGATTCGTTCGGAACTTTAAAATGGAGCATACTGAAAATTTCAAAATAAAAGCCTTGAGAATTTTTACATGAGATTATTGCTGTTTTGAGCACTATATAACTGATTTTATCCAATGACTGTTATTCATGGGATTAGGTTGGCCCTTTGAAATGAAGTTTAACAAAACTTCCAAAATAAAAGCCTTGACAAAAATTTTAAATCGTACCGAATGGTGCACGTCCGCCTCACTTAACGTTCTTGCGGTTCTCCGCGTGCCACTGATTACGTTGCGGCGTTCTTTAGCGTCGACGCCGATTTGTGGCGTGACGACGCCGGGCCCAAAACCCCACGGGCGCGCCTTGGCAGGCCCCGGCTAAATTTCTTCCGAAATTTTCTAGTTATAATTCTTTATTTTTCTTCCGTAACCGTTAATGCGGCTCATACCGCTGGGTGCACACCTACAAATGAGGTATCAAAACGTGCAGAAAATTCACGCCATTGGAGCTATTATTTGTGGTGGGATTTGGGCTTAACGTGGCGACATAATTCGCAAAAAACTACGAAAAAAAACCCATTATAAGTCAATGGGAAAAATCCTGGAAATACCCTATTTTTGAGGATTTTCTGTGTCGTCACAAATTCACCTAGAAATGCCATTCAAATTTCATTTTGTAGATACGTCTGTGATCTCTTCGAAAGTGAAGACGGCTTGTCGATACCAGTTACGGTTTGTCCACAATTTGCCTCTAAGCGACCCAAAGTTTCTCATTTTTCCTAAAGTTAGAGTGCTGATTAGAGTGAGAGATCAAGACAACTTTTTCCACCCAAATCATTTTTGAAATCGCCATCACGGCCACAAATATCGCACGATTAGTATCAAAATCGGTCCTGACATTGATACGCCTGTCTGCTCCGGTAAAATGTTTTCGAAATTTATCTAGACCGTACGGTTTTCTGTCACGGTGCTTCAGAGCAAAGTCATGCGACAGGATTTTCTGAGGCTCTCAGGCTCTTTCACTAACACTTCACACCTTGGTGTGAAACTTATTTAACATAGCAACGGAGCTCAAGAGGCTATTGGCTGCTGGTTTGGACTACAAATACGCATCATTGTAGTTCTATCTATCCTCAGTTGAAACAGATCAGGACTGAACTGGCCTTTATAACTAATTGCTGCTATGGGCTGTATATAACTGATTTAACTCAGTAACTGTTACACATGGGATTAGTTTGGAACTTTAAAATGAAGCTTAACAAAAATTTCACAATAAAAGCCTTGAATATTTTTACATCATGTAATTGCTCTTTTTGGCTTTATTTGACTTTTTCATCCAAAGCACTGTTACACATGGGATTAGTTTGGCCCTTTGAAATGAAGCTTAACAAAAATTTCAAAATAAAAGCCTTGAATATTTTTACATCAGAAAATTGCTCTTTTGAGCTGTATATAACTGATTTAACCCAGCAATTGTTACACATGGGATTAGTGTGGCAATTTAAAATTAAGCTTGATGAAAATTTCAAAATAAAAGCCTTGAATATTTTTACATCAGGTAATTGCTGTTTTTGGCTTTATTTCACTTTTTCATCCAAAGCACTGTTACACATGGTATTAGTTTGGCCCTTTGAAATGAAGCTTAACAAAAATTTCAAAATAAAAGCCTTGAATATTTTTACATCATGTAATTGCTCTTTTTGGCTTTATTTGACTTTTTCATCCAAAGCACTGTTACACATGGTATTAGTTTGGCCCTTTGAAATGAAGCATACTGAAAATTTCAAAATAAAAGCCTTGAATATTTTTACATCATGTAATTGCTCTTTTTGGCTTTATTTGACTTTTTCATCCAAAGCACTGTTACACATGGTATTAGTTTGGCCCTTTGAAATGAAGCATACTGAAAATTTCAAAATAAAAGCCTTGAATATTTTTACATCAACTACTTGCGTTTTCAGCATTATATAACTGATTTAACCCAATGACTATTACACATGGGATTAAAATAGACTGTTTTGCATGAGCAGCAGATAGATCCTCTATTGCACATGTGTCAAACTCAAGGCCCGCGGGCCACATGTGGCCCGCTACGTCATTTTATGTGGCCCTCTCCCCCCTACCACCGTTTTACAGCCCCATTGATTGACTTAAAATAGGTTTTGAGCACGAATTGACTACAAACTACATATCCCATAATGCCTTCCGATTCTTACCAACCAACATTACGGCTTCTCGCCACTAGAGTGCAGCAGAGTCACCTCAAGCTGATTATTAATTTTCCCAGCGAATAAAACTGAAACATCGACAAGCTAACAAGCTAAAGAGCGAAGTCCCGTGATGTTTCAATCGAGGACTTTTACCGTCTACTGCCCCCTGATTTGATGCCACAGCTTCGACTCCATGCAGCTCCTGTGTTTTGTCCACGTTTGGAAGCACCTATCTGTGCGAACAGATGTTTTCAATAATGACTTTAAACAAGACCAAGCACAGATCGCGCATTACTGACGAAAACCTACACGCCGTTTTGCGGATTGCCACAGAATAGAGCTAAAACCAGACATCGACGAACTGACCAGGGGAAAACGGTGCCTGACATCCGGCCAGAAAACATTGGTAAGCACAAACAAACTACATTTAAATAGAATGAATGTAAAACCAAAACTCAGTATACTGGAATATGCATATAGTTTATTGATTTTGCTTGTGTTGTGTTTATTTACAGAACACAACACAATGAGGATGTGTGAGTTGGTGACAGGGTGAAGAGGGATCAGCGTTGTGTTCAAGGACAGGCAACGTCACCTCATTGTTTTGTTCTTATGTGAAATGCATGTTCGTTGTGTAATAAATAACGAAAAAGTTTTGTGAATGAAGTTGAGAGTTAATATCAAAACTTGTTTTTTATTATTTGTCTGCTTATCTTCAAAGCAGACAAAGAGTAATTTTCCCAGCGAATAAAACTGAAACATCGACAAGCTAACGAGCTAAAGAGCGAAGTTTAGCTGAGCAGTTTAAAAATACTGAGCATATTTTTAAACTGCTCAGTTTAAAAATACTGTAATTTTTAAACTGAGCAGTAATTTTACATCCATGCAAACTCAAATGTAATATTTAAAACTTGAATACATAAAATCAGTTATTTAACAATATGAGGTGTTGTTTAAAAATAAAAAAGATAGCAATTTCTTTTTATTGCAGAGACATTAGATTCTTAAATTTATGGTATTCTTTAAATGTTGTAATTTTGGTTCATTGTAAACTTTACCTGTAAAAAGTTTGTAGAAATCTTTAACATAAGGTCAATATATATTTTTAAACTGTAATATGTTGTGTGTGTGCGTTATTGAAAATTTATATTTGTGACAATCATTAGGTAAATGCTAATGAACTGCCTTCCTGCAGTTTATGAGCATTGAACTGTTACTAAACAGTTCAATGCAAGGTTCATTAGCGTTAGCATTTTAGCTTCAATAAGCTATTAGCTATTTATTTTACTTTTTAGCAATGTTTAGTATACTGAATGGAGTAAATCAATTACAGAAAATATCCTAGTGATTTCCCACATACTGATGAAAGCAATGACGCTAACATTAGCGTTTCTGCTGATTTTAGCTGATATACTTACTTTATAATACTGAATGGTGCACGTCCGCCTCGCTTAACGTTCTTGCGATTCTCCGCGTGCCACTGATTACGTCGTGGCGTTCTTTAGCGTCGATGCCGATTTGTGGCGTGACGACGCCGGGCCCGAACCCCACGGGCGCGTCTTGGGAGGCCCCGGCTAAATTTCTTCCGAAATTTTCTAGTTGGGGCCTGCCATGCAAAGCAATGGCAGGAACCTATTACTATTGTCGGAGAGAAGCGTCTCTTTATTGGGGCCTGCCATGCAAAGCAATGGCAGGAACCTATTACTCTACACCCAACAAGCGTCTCTTTAATATTATTGGGGCCTGCCATGCAAAGCAATGGCAGGAACCTATTACTCTACACCCAACAAAGTGTCTCTTTAATATTATTATAATTCTTTATTTTTCTTCCGTAACCGTTAATGCGGCTCATACCGCTGGGTGCACACCTACAAATGAGGTATCAAAACGTGCAGAAAATTCACGCCATTGGAGCTATTATTTCTGGTGGGATTTGGGGTTAACGTGGCGACATAATTCGCAAAAAACTACGAAAAAAACCCCATTATAAGTCAATGGGAAAAATCCTGGAAATACCCTATTTTTGAGGATTGTCTGTGTCGTCACAAATTCACCTAGAAATGCCATTCAAATTTCATTTTGTAGATACGTCTGTGATCTCTTCGAAAGTGAAGACGGCTCGTCGATACCAGTTACGGTTTGTCCACAATTTGTCTCTAAGCGACCCAAAGTTTCTCATTTTTCCTAAAGTTAGAGTGCTTCTCTCGCTGATTAGAGTGAGAGATGAAGACAACTTTTTCAGCCCAAATCATTTTTGAAATCGCCATCACGCCCACAAATATCGCACGATTAGTATCAAAATCGGTCCTGACATTGATACGCCTGTCTGCTCCGGTAAAATGTTTTCGAAATTTATCTAGACCGTACGGTTTTCTGTCACGGTGCTTCAGAGCAAAGTCATGCGACAGGATTTTCTGAGGCTCTCAGGCTGTTTCACTAACACTTCACACCTTGGTGTGAAACTTATTTAACATAGCAACGGAACTCAAGAGGCTATTGGCTGCTGGTTTGGACTACAAATACGCATCATTGTAGTTCTAACTATCCTCAGTTGAAACAGATCAGGACTGAACTGGCCTTTAGAACTACGTGCTGCTATGGGCTGTATATAACTGATTTAACTCAGTAACTGTTACACATGGGATTAGTTTTGAACTTTAAAATGAAGCTTAACAAAAATTTCACAATAAAAGCCTTGAATATTTTTACATCATGTAATTGCTCTTTTTGGCTTTATTTGACTTTTTCATCCAAAGCACTGTTACACATGGTATTAGTTTGGCCCTTTGAAATGAAGCTTAACAAAAATTTCAAAATAAAAGCCTTGAATATTTTTACATCAGAAAATTGCTCTTTTGAGCTTTATATAACTGATTTAACCCAGCAATTGTTACACATGGGATTAGTGTGGCAATTTAAAATTAAGCTTGATGAAAATTTCAAAATAAAAGCCTTGAATATTTTTACATCAGGTAATTGCTGTTTTTGGCTTTATTTGACTTTTTCATCCAAAGCACTGTTACACATGGTATTAGTTTGGCCCTTTGAAATGAAGCTTAACAAAAATTTCAAAATAAAAGCCTTGAATATTTTTACATCAGAAAATTGCTCTTTTGAGCTTTATATAACTGATTTAACCCAGCAATTGTTACACATGGGATTAGTGTGGCAATTTAAAATTAAGCTTGATGAAAATTTCAAAATAAAAGCCTTGAATATTTTTACATCAGGTAATTGCTGTTTTTGGCTTTATTTGACTTTTTCATCCAAAGCACTGTTACACATGGTATTAGTTTGGCCCTTTGAAATGAAGCATACTGAAAATTTCAAAATAAAAGCCTTGAATATTTTTACATGACGTAATTGCTCTTTTTGGCTTTATTTGACTTTTTCATCCAAAGCACTCTTACACGTGGTATTAGTTCAGAACTTTAAAATGAAGCATACTGAAAATTTCAAAATAAAAGCCTTGAATATTTTTACATCAGCTACTTGTGTTTTGAGCATTATATAACTGATTTAACCCAATGACTATTACACATGGGATTAAAATAGACTGTTTTGCATGAGCAGCAGATAGATCCTCTATTGCACATGTGTCAAACTCAAGGCCCGCGGGCCACATGTGGCCCGCTACGTCATTTTATGTGGCCCTCTCCCCCCTACCACCGTTTTACAGCCCCATTGATTGACTTAAAATAGGTTTTGAGCACGAATTGACTACAAACTACATATCCCATAATGCCTTCCGATTCTTACCAACCAACATTACGGCTTCTCGCCACTAGAGTGCAGCAGAGTCACCTCAAGCTGATTATTAATTTTCCCAGCGAATAAAACTGAAACATCGACAAGCTAACAAGCTAAAGAGCAAAGTCCCGTGATGTTTCAATCGAGGACTTTTACCGTCTACTGCCCCCTGATTTGATGCCACAGCTTCGACTCCATGCAGCTCGTGTTTTGTCCACGTTTGGAAGCACCTATCTGTGCGAACAGATGTTTTCAATAATGACTTTAAACAAGACCAAGCACAGATCGCGCATTACTGACGAAAACCTACACGCCGTTTTGCGGATTGCCACAGAATAGAACTAAAACCAGACATCGACGAACTGACCAGGGGGAAATGGTGCCTGACATCCGGCCAGAAAACATTGGTAAGCACAAACAAACTACATTTAAATAGAATGAATGTAAAACCAAAACTCAGTATACTGGAATATGCATATAGTTTATTGATTTTGCTTGTGTTTTGTTTATTTACAGAACACAACGCAATGAGGATGTGTGTGAGTTGGTGACAGGGTGAAGAGGGATCAGCTTTGTGTTCAATTACAGGCAACGTCACCTCATTGTTTTGTTCTTATGTGAAATACATGTTCGTTGTGTAATAAATAACGAAAAAGTTTTGTGAATGAAGTTGAGAGTTAATATCAAAACTTGTTTTTTATTATTTGTCTGCTTATCTTCAAAGCAGACAAAGAATAATTTTCCCAGCGAATAAAACTGAAACATCGACAAGCTAACAAGCTAAAGAGCGAAGTTTAGCTGAGCAGTTTAAAAATACTGAGCATATTTTTAAACTGCTCAGTTTAAAAATACTGTAATTTTTAAACTGAGCAGTAATTTTACATCCATGCAAACTCAAATGTAATATTTAAAACTTGAATACATAAAATCAGTTATTTAACAATATGAGGTGTTGTTTAAAAATAAAAAAGATAGCAATTTCTTTTTATTGCAGAGACATTAGATTCTTAAATTTATGGTATTCTTTAAATGTTGTAATTTTGGTTCATTGTAAACTTTACCTGTAAAAAGTTTGTAGAAATCTTTAACATAAGGTCAATATATATTTTTAAACTGTAATATGTTGTGTGTGTGTGCGTTATTGAAAATTTATATTTGTGACAATCATTAGGTAAATGCTAATGAACTGCCTTCCTGCAGTTTATGAGCATTGAACTGTTACTAAACAGTTCAATGCAAGGTTCATTAGCGTTAGCATTTTAGCTTCAATAAGCTATTAGCTATTTATTTTACTTTTTAGCAATGTTTAGTATACTGAATGGAGTAAATCAATTACAGAAAATATCCTAGTGATTTCCCACATACTGATGAAAGCAATGACGCTAACATTAGCGTTTCTGCTGATTTTAGCTGATATACTTACTTTATAATACTGAATGGTGCACGTCCGCCTCACTTAACGTTCTTGCGATTCTCCGCATGCCACTGATTACGTTGCGGCGTTCTTTAGCGTCGATGCCGATTTGTAGCGTGACGACGCCGGGCCCAGACCCCACGGCCGCGCCTTGGCAGGCCCCGGCTAAATTTCTTCCGAAATTTTCTAGTTATAATTCTTTATTTTTCTTCCGTAACCGTTAATGCGGCTCGTACCGCTGGGTGCACACCTACAAATGAGGTATCAAAACGTGCAGAAAATTCACGCCATTGGAGCTATTATTTTTGGTGGGATTTGGGCTTAACGTGGCGACATAATTCGCAAAAAACTGCGAAAAAAACCCCATTATAACTCAATGGGAAAAATCCTAGAAATACCCTATTTTTGAGGATTTGCTGTGTCGTCACAAATTCACCTAGAAATGCCATTCAAATTTCATTTTGTAGATACGTCTGTGATCTCTTCGAAAGTGAAGACGGCTCGTCGATACCAGTTACGGTTTGTCCACAATTTGCCTCTAAGCGACCCAAAGTTTCTCATTTTTGCTCAAGTTAGAGTGCGTTTCTGGCTGCTTAGAGTGAGAGATGAAGACAACTTTTTCAACCCAAATCATTTTTGAAATCGCCATCACGCCCACAAATATCGCACGATTAGTATCAAAATCGGTCCTGACATTGATACGCCTGTCTGCTCCGGTAAAATGTTTTCGAAATTTATCTAGACCGTACGGTTTTCTGTCACGGTGCTTCAGAGCAAAGTCATGCGACAGGATTTTCTGAGGCTGTCTGAGGCTCTCTCCCATGTATTTGAATAGAATTTCAGATCTGGGCACAACATTTCTTTCTCTCATCGCTGTAAATGTTCTGAGTGAGGTACAGATATGAATCTCGGGACTATCGCAGAAGACACATTGAACTGTCATACGCTGCAAACGCTTTTCGAATATGTATTACGGTTCCCGAACAAGAAGGATTTGTTTCCAATGCTTTTTTGTCAGTAAAATGTGTTTGCTCAAACACACAATTGTGTGTTTGAGAGCTCAGCGCTCAGAGCTCACACCTGCTGAGACCATTATTTACCATAGCAACGGAACTCAAGAGGCTATTGGCTGCTGATTTGGACTACAGATACGCATCGCTGTAGTTCTATCTATCCTCAGTTGAAACAGATCAGGACTGAGAACTGGCCTTTAGAACTACCTGCTGCTATGGGCTGTATATAACTGATTGAACTCAGTAACTGTTACACATGGGATTAGTTTGGAACTTTAAAATTAAGCATACTGAAAATTTCAAAATAAAAGCCTTGAATATTTTACATGACGTAATTGCTCTTTTTGGCCGTATATGACTTTTTCATCCAAAGCAATGTTACACATGGGATTAGTTTGGAACTTTAAAATGGAGCATAATAATAATTTCAAAATAAAAGCCTTGAATATTTTACATGACGTAATTGCTCTTATTGGCCGTATATGACTTTTTCATCCAAAGCAATGTTACACATGGGATTAGTTCGGAACTTTAAAATGGAGCATAATAATAATTTCAAAATAAAAGCCTTGAATATTTTTACATCAGGTAATTGCGCTTTTTGGCTTTATGTGACTTTTTTATCCAAAGCACTGTTACACAATGGAATAGTTTGGCCCTCTGAAATGAAGCATACTGAAAATTTCAAAATAAAAGCCTTGAATATTTTTATGTCATGTAATTGCTCTTTTTGGCCGTATATGACTTTTTCATCCAAAGCACTGTTACACATGGGATTTGTTCGGAACTTTAAAATGGAGCATAATAATAATTTCAAAATAAAAGCCTTGAATATTTTTACATCAGGTAATTGCGCTTTTTGGCTTTATGTGACTTTTTCATCCAAAGCACTGTTACACATGGGATTAGTTCGGAACTTTAAAATGGAGCATAATAATAATTTCAAAATAAAAGCCTTGCATATTTTTACATCAGGTAATTGCGCTTTTTGGCTTTATGTGACTTTTTTATCCAAAGCACTGTTACACATGGGATTCGTTCAGAACTTTAAAATGGAGCATACTGAAAATTTCAAAATAAAAGCCTTGAATAGTTTTTACATCATGCAATTGCTGTTTTTGGCTTTGTATGACTTTTTCATCCAAAGCACTGTTACACATGGGATTAGTTCGGAACTTTAAAATGAAGTTTAACAAAACTTCCAAAATAAAAGCCTTGACAAAAATTTTAAATCGTACTGAATGGTGCACGTCCGCCTCGCTTAACGTTCTTGCGGTTCTCCGCGTGCCATTGATTACGTTGCGGCGTTCTTTAGCGTCGATGCCGATTTGTGGCGTGACGACGCCGGGCCCGAACCCCACGGGCGCGCCTTGGCAGGCCCCGGCTAAATTTCTTCCGAAATTTTCTAGTTGGGGCCTGCCATGCAAAGCAATGGCAGGAACCTATTGCTATTGTCGGAGAAAGTGTTTCTTTATTCTTTATTTTTCTTCCGTAACCGTTAATGCGGCTCATACCGCTTGGTGCACACCTACAAATGAGGTATCAAAACCTGCAGAAAATTCACGCCATTCCAGCTATTACTTCTGGTGGGATTTGGGCTTAACGTGGCGACATAATTCGCAAAAAACTACGAAAAAAACCCCATTATAAGTCAATGGGAAAAATCCTAGAAATACCCTATTTTTGAGGATTTTCTGTGTCGTCACAAATTCACCTAGAAATGCCATTCAAATTTCATTTTGTAGATACGTCTGTGATCTCTTCGAAAGTGAAGACGGCTCGTCGATACCAGTTACGGTTTGTCCACAATTTGCCTCTAAGCGACCCAAAGTTTCTCATTTTTCCTAAAGTTAGAGTGCGTCTCTGGCTGCTTAGAGTGAGAGATGAAGACAACTTTTTCAGCCCAAATCATTTTTGAAATCGCCATCACGCCCACAAATATCGCACGATTAGTATCACAATCGGTCCTGACATTGATACGCCTGTCTGCTCCGGTAAAATGTTTTCGAAATTTATCTAGACCGTACGGTTTTCTGTCACGGTGCTTCAGAGCAAAGTCATGCGACAGGATTTTCTGAGGCTGTCTGAGGCTCTCTCCCATGTATTTGAATAGAATTTCAGATCTGGGCACAACATTTCTTTCTCTCATCACTGTAAATGCTCTGAGTGAGGTACAGATATGAATCTCGGGACTATCGCAGAAGACACATTGACCTCTCATACGCTCGAAACGCTTTTCGAATATGTATTACGGTTCCCGAACAAGAAGGATTTGTTTCCAATGCTTTTTTTCAGTAAACCGTGTAGGCTCAAACACACAATTGTGTGTTTGAGCATGTATGACTCACAGCTCACACCTGCTGAGACCATTATTTACCATGGCAACGGAACTCAAGAGGCTGTTGGCTGCTGATTTGGACTACAAATACGCATCGCTGTAGTTCTATCTATCCTCAGTTGAAACAGATCAGGACTGAGAACTGGCCTTTAGAACTACCCGCTGCTATGGGCTGTATATAACTGATTTAACTCAGTAACTGTTACACATGGGATTATTTTGGAACTTTAAAATTAAGCATACTGAAAATTTCAAAATAAAAGCCTTGAATATTTTACATGACGTAATTGCTCTTTTTGGCCGTATATGACTTTTTCATCCAAAGCAATGTTACACATGGGATTAGTTCGGAACTTTAAAATGGAGCATAATAATAATTTCAAAATAAAAGCCTTGAATATTTTTACATCAGGTAATTGCTGTTTTTGGCTTTATGTGACTTTTTCATCCAAAGCACTGTTACACATGGGATTAGTTTGGAACTTTAAAATTAAGCATACTGAAAATTTCAAAATAAAAGCCTTGAATATTTTACATGACGTAATTGCTTTTTTTGGCCGTATATGACTTTTTCATCCAAAGCACTGTTACACATGGGATTAGTTCGGAACTTTAAAATGGAGCATACTGAAAATTTCAAAATAAAAGCCTTGAATATTTTTACATCAGCTACTTGTGTTTTGAGCATTATATAACTATTTTAACCCAAGGACTATTACGCATGGGATTAGTTTGGCCCTTTGAAATGAAGTTTAACAAAACTTCCAAAATAAAAGCCTTGACAACATTTTAAATCGTACTGAATGGTGCACGTCCGCCTCGCTTAACGTTCTTGTGGTTCTCCGCGTGCCACTGATTACGTTGCGGCGTTCTTTAGCGTCGACGCCAATTTGTGGCGTGACGACGCCGGGCCCAAGCCCGACGGGCGCGCCTTGGCAGGCCCCGGCTAAATTTCTTCAGAAATTTTGTTTTTCTAGTTATAATTCTTTATTTTTCTTCCGTAACCGTTAATGCGGCTCATACCGCTGGGTGCACACCTACAAATGAGGTATCAAAACGTGCAGAAAATTCACGCCATTGGAGCTATTATTTTTGGTGGGATTTGGGCTTAACGTGGCGACATAATTCGCAAAAAACTGCGAAAAAAACCCCATTATAACTCAATGGGAAAAATCCTAGAAATACCCTATTTTTGAGGATTTGCTGTGTCGTCACAAATTCACCTAGAAATGCCATTCAAATTTCATTTTGTAGATACGTCTGTGATCTCTTCGAAAGTGAAGACGGCTCGTCGATACCAGTTACGGTTTGTCCACAATTTGCCTCTAAGCGACCCAAAGTTTCTCATTTTTCTTCAAATTAGAGTGACAGCCCATCTCGGTTCATATCTGGGCACAACATTTCTTTCTCTCATCACTGTAAATGCTCTGAGTGAGGTACAGATATGAATCTCGGGACTATCGCAGAAGACACATTGAACTGTCATACGCTCGAAACGCTTTTCGAATATGTATTACGGTTCCCGAACAAGAAGGATTTGTTTCCAATGCTTTTTTTCAGTAAAGTGTGTTTGCTCAAACACACTTGTGTGTTTGAGAGCTCACAGCTCAGAGCTCACACCTGCTGAGACCATTATTTGCCATAGCAACGGAACTCAAGAGGCTATTGGCTGCTGATTTGGACTACGAATACGCATCGCTGTAGTTCTATCTATCCTCAGTTGAAACAGATCAGGACTGAGAACTGGCCTTTAGAACTACTGCTGCTATGGGCTGTATATAACTGATTTAACTCAGTAACTGTTACACATGGGATTAGTTTGGAACTTTAAAATGGAGCATAATAATAATTTCAAAATAAAAGCCTTGAATAGTTTTACATCAGGTAATTGCTGTTTTTGGCTTTATTTGACGTTTTCATCCAAAGCACTGTTACACATGGGATTACTTTGGAACTTTAAAATGGAGAATAATAATAATTTCAAAATAAAAGCCTTGAATATTTTTACATCAGGTAATTGCTTTTTTTGGCCGTATATGACTTTTTCATCCAAAGCAATGTTACACATGGGATTAGTTTGGAACTTTAAAATGGAGAATAATAATTTCAAAATAAAAGCCTTGAATATTTTTACATCAGGTAATTGCTGTTTTTGGCTTTATTTGACGTTTTCATCCAAAGCACTGTTACACATGGGATTACTTTGGAACTTTAAAATGGAGAATAATAATAATTTCAAAATAAAAGCCTTGAATATTTTTACATCAGGTAATTGCTTTTTTTGGCCGTATATGACTTTTTCATCCAAAGCAATGTTACACATGGGATTAGTTTGGAACTTTAAAATGGAGAATAATAATTTCAAAATAAAAGCCTTGAATATTTTTACATCATGTATTTGCTGTTTTTGGCTTTATATGACTTTTTCATCCAAAGCACTGTTACACATGGCATTAGTTCGGAACTTTAAAATTAAGCATACTGAAAATTTCAAAATAAAAGCCTTGAATATTTTTACATCAGGTAATTGCTCTTTTTGGCTTTATGTGACTTTTTCATCCAAAGCACTGTTACACGTGGTATTAGTTTGGCCCTCTGAAATGAAGCATATTGAAAATTTCAAAATAAAAGCCTTGAATATTTTTACATCATGTAATTGCTTTTTTTGGCCGTATATGACTCTTTCATCCAAAGCACTGTTACACATGGGATTAGTTTGGAACTTTAAAATGGAGCATAATAATAATTTCAAAATAAAAGCCTTGAATATTTTTACATCATGCAATTGCTGTTTTTGGCTTTGTGTGACTTTTTCATCCAAAGCACTGTTACACATGGGATTAGTTTTGAACTTTAAAATTAAGCATATTGAACATTTCACAATGAAAGCCCTGAATATTTTTACATGACGTAATTGCTCTTTTTGGCTTTATTTGACTTTTTCATCCAAAGCACTGTTACACGTGGTATTAGTTCAGAACTTTAAAGTTAAGCATACTGACAATTTCAAAATAAAAGCCTTGAATATTTTTACATGAGGTAATAGCTCTTTTTGGCTTTTTTTGACTTTTTCATCCAAAGCACTCTTACACGTGGTATTAGTTCGGAACTTAAAAATGAAGCATACTGAAAATTTCAAAATAAAAGCCTTGCATTTTTTTACATCAGCTACTTGTGTTTTGAGCATTATATAACTATTTTAACCCAAGGACTATTACGCATGGGATTAGTTTGGCCCTTTGAAATGAAGTTTAACAAAACTTCCAAAATAAAAGCCTTGACAACATTTTAAATCGTACCGAACGGTGCACGTCCGCCTCACTTAACGTTCTTGCGGTTCTCCGCGTGCCACTGATTACGTCACGGCGTTCTTTAGCGTCGACGCCGATTTGTGGCGTGACGACGCCGGGCCCAAACCCCACGGCCGCGCCTTGGCAGGCCCCGGCTAAATTTCTTCAGAAATTTTGTTTTTCTAGTTGGGGCCTGCCATGCAAAGCAATGGCAGGAACCTATTACTATTGTCGGAGAGAAGCGTCTCTTTAATATTATTATTATTGGGGCCTGCCATGCAAAGCAATGGCAGGAACCTATTGCTATTCTCCCAAGAAAAGTTTCTTTATTATTATTATTCTTTATTTTTCATCCGTAACCGTTAATGCGGCTCATACCGCTGCGTGCACACCTACAAAAGAGGTATCAAAACGTGCAGAAAATTCACGCCATTCCAGCTATTACTTTTGGTGGGATTCGGGATTAACATGGCGACATAATTCGCAAAAAACTACGAAAAAAACCCCATTATAACTCAATGGGAAAAATCCTAGAAATACCCTATTTTTGAGGATTTGCTGTGTCGTCACAAATTCACCTAGAAATGCCATTCAAATTTCATTTTGTAGATACGTCTGTGATCTCTTCGAAAGTGAAGACGGCTCGTCGATACCAGTTATGGTTTGTCCACAATTTGCCTCTAAGCGACCCAAAGTTTCTCATTTTTGCTCATATTAGAGTGACAGCCGACCTCGGTTCATATCTGGGCACAACATTTCTTTCTCTCATCGCTGTAAATGCTCTGAGTGAGGTACAGATATGAATCTCGGGACTATCGCAGAAGACACATTGAACTGTCATACGCTTAAAACGCTTTTCGAATATGTATTACGGTTCCCGAACAAGAAGGATTTGTTTCCAATGCTTTTTTTCAGTAAAGTGTGTTTGCTCAAACACACTTGTGTGTTTGAGAGCTCACAGCTCAGAGCTCACACCTGCTGAGACCATTATTTGCCATAGCAACGGAACTCAAGAGGCTATTGGCTGCTGGTTAGGACTACGAATACGCATCGTTGTAGTTCTATCTATCCTCAGTTGAAACAGATCAGGACTGAGAACTGGCCTTTACAACTACTTGCTGCTTTGGGCTGTATATAACTGATTTAACTCAGTAACTGTTACACATGGGATTAGTTTTACACTTTAAAATTAAGCATATTGAAAATTTCACAATAAAAGCCCTGAATATTTTTACATGACGTAATTGCTCTTTTTTGGCTTTATTTGACTTTTTCATCCAAAGCACTGTTACACATGGTATTAGTTTGGCCCTTTAAAATGAAGCTTAACAAAAATTTCAAAATAAAAGCCTTGAATATTTTTACATCAGCTACTTGTGTTTTGAGCATTATATAACTATTTTAACCGAAGGACTATTACGCATGGGATTAGTTTGGCCCTTTGAAATGAAGCATCCTGCAAATTTCAAAATAAAAGCCTTGAATATTTTTACATGACGTAATTGCTCTTTTTGGCTTTATTTGACTTTTTCATCCAAAGCACTGTTACACATGGTATTAGTTTGGCCCTTTGAAATGAATATTAACAAAAATTTCAAAATTAAAGCCTTGAATATTTTTACATCATGTAATTGCTCTTTTTGGCTTTATTTGACTTTTTCATCCAAAGCACTGTTACACGTGGTATTAGTTTGGCCCTTTGAAATGAAGCTTAACAAAAGTTTCAAAATAAAAGCCTTGAATATTTTTACATGACGTAATTGCTCTTTTTGGCTTTATTTGACTTTTTCATCCAAAGCACTCTTACACGTGGTATTAGTTCAGAACTTTAAAATGAAGCATACTGAAAATTTCAAAATAAAAGCCTTGAATATTTTACATGAAGTAATTGCTCTTTTTGGCCGTATATGACTTTTTCATCCAAAGCAATGTTACACATGGGATTAGTTCGGAACTTTAAAATGGAGCATAATAATAATTTCAAAATAAAAGCCTTGAATATTTTTACATCAGGTAATTGCTGTTTTTGGCTTTATTTGACGTTTTCATCCAAAGCACTGTTACACATGGGATTACTTTGGAACTTTGAAATGAAGCATACTGAAAATTTCAAAATAAAAGCCTTGAATATTTTTACATCAGGTAATTGCTGTTTTTGGCTTTATATGACTTTTTCATCCAAAGCACTGTTACACATGGGATTAGTTTGGAACTTTAAAATGGAGCATAATAATAATTTCAAAATAAAAGCCTTGAATATTTTTACATCAGGTAATTGCTCTTTTTGGCTTTATTTGACTTTTTCATCCAAAGCACTGTTACACGTGGTATTAGTTTGGCCCTTTGAAATGAAGCATTCTGAAAATTTCAAAATAAAAGCCTTGAATAATTTTACATGACGTAATTGCTCTTTTTGGCTTTATTTGACTTTTTCATCCAAAGCACTGTTACACGTGGTATTAGTTTGGCCCTTTGAAATGAAGCATACTGAAAATTTCAAAATAAAAGCCTTGAATATTTTTACATCAGCTACTTGTGTTTTGAGCATTATATAACTATTTTAACCCAAGGACTATTACGCATGGGATTAGTTTGGCCCTTTGAAATGAAGGTTAACAAAACTTCCAAAATAAAAGCCTTGACAACATTTTAAATCGTACCGAACGGTGCACGTCCGCCTCGCTTAACGTTCTTGCGGTTCTCCGCGTGCCACTGATCACGTCGCGGCGTCCTTTGGCGTCGACGCCGATTTGTGGCGCGACGACGCCGGGCCCATGCCCGACGGGCGCGCCTTGGCAGGCCCCGGCTAAATTTCTTCCGAAATTTTCTAGTTATTATTATAGAACTTTATTTTTCTTCCGTAACCGTTAATGCGGCTCATACCGCTGGGTGCACACCTACAAATGAGGTATCAAAACGTGCAGAAAATTCACGCCATTGGAGCTATTACTTCTGGTGGGATTTGGGCTTAACGTGGCGACATAATTCGCAAAAAACTACGAAAAAAACCCCATTATAACTCAATGGGAAAAATCCTAGAAATACCCTATTTTTGAGGATTTGCTGTGTCGTCACAAATTCACCTAGAAATGCCATTCAAATTTCATTTTGTAGATACGTCTGTGATCTCTTCGAAAGTGAAGACGGCTCGTCGATACCAGTTACGGTTTGTCCACAATTTGCCTCTAAGCGACCCAAAGTTTCTCATTTTTGCTGAAATTACAGTGACAGCCGCTCTCGGATCAGATATGGGCACAACATTTCTTTCTCTCATCACTGTAAATGCTCTGAGTGAGGTACAGATATGAATCTCGGGACTATCGCAGAAGACACATTGAACTGTCATACGCTCGAAACGCTTTTCGAATATGTATTACGGTTCCCGAACAAGAAGGATTTGTTTCCAATGCTTTTTTTCAGTAAAGTGTGTTTGCTCAAACACACTTGTGTGTTTGAGAGCTCACAGCTCAGAGCTCACACCTGCTGAGACCATTATTTGCCATAGCAACGGAACTCAAGAGGCTATTGGCTGCTGATTTGGACTACGAATACGCATCACTGTAGTTCTATCTATCCTCAGTTGAAACAGATCAGGACTGACAACTGGCCTTTAGAACTACTGCTGCTATGGGCTGTATATAACTGATTTAACTCAGTAACTGTTACACATGGGATTAGTTTGGAACTTTAAAATGGAGCATAATAATAATTTCAAAATAAAAGCCTTGAATAGTTTTACATCAGGTAATTGCTGTTTTTGGCTTTATTTGACGTTTTCATCCAAAGCACTGTTACACATGGGATTACTTTGGAACTTTAAAATGGAGAATAATAATAATTTCAAAATAAAAGCCTTGAATATTTTTACATCAGGTAATTGCTTTTTTTGGCCGTATATGACTTTTTCATCCAAAGCAATGTTACACATGGGATTAGTTTGGAACTTTAAAATGGAGAATAATAATTTCAAAATAAAAGCCTTGAATATTTTTACATCAGGTAATTGCTGTTTTTGGCTTTATTTGACGTTTTCATCCAAAGCACTGTTACACATGGGATTACTTTGGAACTTTAAAATGGAGAATAATAATAATTTCAAAATAAAAGCCTTGAATATTTTTACATCAGGTAATTGCTGTTTTTGGCTTTATATGACTTTTTCATCCAAAGCACTGTTACACATGGGATTAGTTTGGAACTTTAAAATGGAGCATAATAATAATTTCAAAATAAAAGCCTTGAATATTTTTACATCAGGTAATTGCTGTTTTTGGCCGTATATGACTTTTTCATCCAAAGCACTGTTACACGTGGTATTAGTTTGGCCCTTTAAAATGAAGCTTAACAAAAATTTCAAAATGAAAGCCTTGAATATTTTTACATGACGTAATTGCTCTTTTTGGCTTTATTTGACTTTTTCATCCAAAGCACTGTTACACGTGGTATTAGTTTGGCCCTTTGAAATGAAGCTTAACAAAAGTTTCAAAATAAAAGCCTTGAATATTTTTACATCATGTAATTGCGGTTTTTGGCTTTATGTGTCTTTTTTATCCAAAGCACTGTTACACAATGGAATAGTTTGGCCCTCTGAAATGAAGCATACTGAAAATTTCAAAATAAAAGCCTTGAATATTTTTACATCATGTAATTGCTCTTTTTGGCCGTATATGACTTTTTCATCCAAAGCACTGTTACACATGGGATTAGTTCGGAACTTTGAAATGGAGCATAATAATAATTTCAAAATAAAAGCCTTGAATATTTTTACATCAGGTAATTGCTCTTTTTGGCTTTATTTGACTTTTTCATCCAAAGCACTGTTACACGTGGTATTAGTTTGGCCCTTTTGAAATGAAGCATACTGAAAATTTCAAAATAAAAGCCTTGAATATTTTTACATCAGGTAATTGCTCTTTTTGGCTTTATTTGACTTTTTCATCCAAAGCACTGTTACACGTGGTATTAGTTTGGCCCTTTGAAATGAAGCTTAACAAAAGTTTCAAAATAAAAGCCTTGAATATTTTTACATCATGTAATTGCGGTTTTTGGCTTTATGTGACTTTTTTATCCAAAGCACTGTTACACAATGGAATAGTTTGGCCCTCTGAAATGAAGCATACTGAAAATTTCAAAATAAAAGCCTTGAATATTTTTACATCATGTAATTGCTCTTTTTGGCCGTATATGACTTTTTCATCCAAAGCACTGTTACACATGGGATTAGTTCGGAACTTTGAAATGGAGCATAATAATAATTTCAAAATAAAAGCCTTGAATATTTTTACATCAGGTAATTGCTCTTTTTGGCTTTATTTGACTTTTTCATCCAAAGCACTGTTACACGTGGTATTAGTTTGGCCCTTTTGAAATGAAGCATACTGAAAATTCCAAAATAAAAGCCTTGAATATTTTTACATCAGCTACTTGTGTTTTGAGCCTTATATAACTATTTTAACCCAAGGACTATTACGCATGGGATTAGTTTGGCCCTTTGAAATGAAGCATACTGAAACTTCCAAAATAAAAGCCTCGACAACATTTTAAATCGTACCGAACGGTGCACGTCCGCCTCGCTTAACGTTCTTGCGGTTCTCCGCGTGCCACTGATTACGTCGCGGCGTTCTTTAGCGTCGACGCCGATTTGTGGCGTGACGACGCCGGGCCCATGCCCGACGGGCGCGCCTTGGCAGGCCCCGGCTAAATTTCTTCCGAAATTTTCTAGTTGGGGCCTGCCATGCAAAGCAATGGCAGGAACCTATTGCTATTCTCCCAAGAAAAGTTTCTTTATTATTATTATTCTTTATTTTTCATCCGTAACCGTTAATGCGGCTCATACCGCTGCGTGCACACCTACAAAAGAGGTATCAAAACGTGCAGAAAATTCACGCCATTCCAGCTATTACTTTTGGTGGGATTCGGGATTAACATGGCGACATAATTCGCAAAAAACTACGAAAAAAACCCCATTATAACTCAATGGGAAAAATCCTAGAAATACCCTATTTTTGAGGATTTGCTGTGTCGTCACAAATTCACCTAGAAATGCCATTCAAATTTCATTTTGTAGATACGTCTGTGATCTCTTCGAAAGTGAAGACGGCTCGTCGATACCAGTTATGGTTTGTCCACAATTTGCCTCTAAGCGACCCAAAGTTTCTCATTTTTGCTCATATTAGAGTGACAGCCGACCTCGGTTCATATCTGGGCACAACATTTCTTTCTCTCATCACTGTAAATGCTCTGAGTGAGGTACAGATATGAATCTCGGGACTATCGCAGAAGACACATTGAACTGTCATACGCTTAAAACGCTTTTCGAATATGTATTACGGTTCCCGAACAAGAAGGATTTGTTTCCAATGCTTTTTTTCAGTAAAGTGTGTTTGCTCAAACACACTTGTGTGTTTGAGAGCTCACAGCTCAGAGCTCACACCTGCTGAGACCATTATTTGCCATAGCAACGGAACTCAAGAGGCTATTGGCTGCTGGTTAGGACTACGAATACGCATCGTTGTAGTTCTATCTATCCTCAGTTGAAACAGATCAGGACTGAGAACTGGCCTTTACAACTACTTGCTGCTTTGGGCTGTATATAACTGATTTAACTCAGTAACTGTTACACATGGGATTAGTTTTACACTTTAAAATTAAGCATATTGAAAATTTCACAATAAAAGCCCTGAATATTTTTACATGACGTAATTGCTCTTTTTTGGCTTTATTTGACTTTTTCATCCAAAGCACTGTTACACATGGTATTAGTTTGGCCCTTTAAAATGAAGCTTAACAAAAATTTCAAAATAAAAGCCTTGAATATTTTTACATCAGCTACTTGTGTTTTGAGCATTATATAACTATTTTAACCGAAGGACTATTACGCATGGGATTAGTTTGGCCCTTTGAAATGAAGCATCCTGCAAATTTCAAAATAAAAGCCTTGAATATTTTTACATGACGTAATTGCTCTTTTTGGCTTTATTTGACTTTTTCATCCAAAGCACTCTTACACGTGGTATTAGTTCAGAACTTTAAAATGAAGCATACTGAAAATTTCAAAATAAAAGCCTTGAATATTTTACATGAAGTAATTGCTCTTTTTGGCCGTATATGACTTTTTCATCCAAAGCAATGTTACACATGGGATTAGTTCGGAACTTTAAAATGGAGCATAATAATAATTTCAAAATAAAAGCCTTGAATATTTTTACATCAGGTAATTGCTGTTTTTGGCTTTATTTGACGTTTTCATCCAAAGCACTGTTACACATGGGATTACTTTGGAACTTTGAAATGAAGCATACTGAAAATTTCAAAATAAAAGCCTTGAATATTTTTACATCAGGTAATTGCTGTTTTTGGCTTTATATGACTTTTTCATCCAAAGCACTGTTACACATGGGATTAGTTTGGAACTTTAAAATGGAGCATAATAATAATTTCAAAATAAAAGCCTTGAATATTTTTACATCAGGTAATTGCTCTTTTTGGCTTTATTTGACTTTTTCATCCAAAGCACTGTTACACGTGGTATTAGTTTGGCCCTTTGAAATGAAGCATTCTGAAAATTTCAAAATAAAAGCCTTGAATAATTTTACATGACGTAATTGCTCTTTTTGGCTTTATTTGACTTTTTCATCCAAAGCACTGTTACACGTGGTATTAGTTTGGCCCTTTGAAATGAAGCATACTGAAAATTTCAAAATAAAAGCCTTGAATATTTTTACATCAGCTACTTGTGTTTTGAGCATTATATAACTATTTTAACCCAAGGACTATTACGCATGGGATTAGTTTGGCCCTTTGAAATGAAGGTTAACAAAACTTCCAAAATAAAAGCCTTGACAACATTTTAAATCGTACCGAACGGTGCACGTCCGCCTCGCTTAACGTTCTTGCGGTTCTCCGCGTGCCACTGATCACGTCGCGGCGTCCTTTGGCGTCGACGCCGATTTGTGGCGCGACGACGCCGGGCCCATGCCCGACGGGCGCGCCTTGGCAGGCCCCGGCTAAATTTCTTCCGAAATTTTCTAGTTGGGGCCTGCCATGCAAAGCAATGGCAGGAACCTATTACTCTACACCCAACAAAGTGTCTCTTTAATATTATTATAATTCTTTATTTTTCTTCCGTAACCGTTAATGCGGCTCGTACCGCTGGGTGCACACCTACAAATGAGGTATCAAAACGTGCAGAAAATTCACGCCATTGGAGCTATTACTTCTGGTGGGATTTGGGCTTAACGTGGCGACATAATTCGCAAAAAACTACGAAAAAACCCCCATTATAACTCAATGGGAAAAATCCTAGAAATACCCTATTTTTGAGGATTTGCTGTGTCGTCACAAATTCACCTAGAAATGCCATTCAAATTTCATTTTGTAGATACGTCTGTGATCTCTTCGAAAGTGAAGACGGCTCGTCGATACCAGTTACGGTTTGTCCACAATTTGCCTCTAAGCGACCCAAACTTTCTCATTTTTGCTGAAATTACAGTGACAGCCGATCTCGGTTCAGATCTGGGCATAACATTTCTTTCTCTCATCACTGTAAATGCTCTGAGTGAGGTACAGATATGAATCTCGGGACTATCGCAGAAGACACATTGAACTGTCATACGCTCGAAACGCTTTTCGAATATGTATTACGGTTCCCGAACAAGAAGGATTTGTTTCCAATGCTTTTTTTCAGTAAAGTGTGTTTGCTCAAACACACTTGTGTGTTTGAGAGCTCACAGCTCACAGCTCACACCTGCTGAGACCATTATTTGCCATAGCAACGGAACTCAAGAGGCTATTGGCTGCTGATTTGGACTACGAATACGCATCGCTGTAGTTCTATCTATCCTCAGTTGAAACAGATCAGGACTGAGAACTGGCCTTTAGAACTACTGCTGCTATGGGCTGTATATAACTGATTTAACTCAGTAACTGTTACACATGGGATTAGTTTGGAACTTTAAAATGGAGCATAATAATAATTTCAAAATAAAAGCCTTGAATAGTTTTACATCAGGTAATTGCTGTTTTTGGCTTTATTTGACGTTTTCATCCAAAGCACTGTTACACATGGGATTACTTTGGAACTTTAAAATGGAGAATAATAATAATTTCAAAATAAAAGCCTTGAATATTTTTACATCAGGTAATTGCTTTTTTTGGCCGTATATGACTTTTTCATCACAAGCAATGTTACACATGGGATTAGTTTGGAACTTTAAAATGGAGAATAATAATTTCAAAATAAAAGCCTTGAATATTTTTACATCAGGTAATTGCTGTTTTTGGCTTTATTTGACGTTTTCATCCAAAGCACTGTTACACATGGGATTACTTTGGAACTTTAAAATGGAGAATAATAATAATTTCAAAATAAAAGCCTTGAATATTTTTACATCAGGTAATTGCTGTTTTTGGCTTTATATGACTTTTTCATCCAAAGCACTGTTACACATGGGATTAGTTTGGAACTTTAAAATGGAGCATAATAATAATTTCAAAATAAAAGCCTTGAATATTTTTACATCAGGTAATTGCTCTTTTTGGCTTTATTTGACTTTTTCATCCAAAGCACTGTTACACGTGGTATTAGTTTGGCCCTTTGAAATGAAGCATTCTGAAAATTTCAAAATAAAAGCCTTGAATATTTTTACATGACGTAATTGCTCTTTTTGGCTTTATTTGACTTTTTCATCCAAAGCACTGTTACACGTGGTATTAGTTTGGCCCTTTGAAATGAAGCATACTGAAAATTTCAAAATAAAAGCCTTGAATATTTTTTACATCAGCTACTTGTGTTTTGAGCATTATATAACTATTTTAACCCAAGGACTATTACGCATGGGATTAGTTTGGCCCTTTGAAATGAAGTTTAACAAAACTTCCAAAATAAAAGCCTTGACAACATTTTAAATCGTACCGAACGGTGCACGTCCGCCTCGCTTAACGTTCTTGCGGTTCTCCGCGTGCCACTGCTTACGTCGCGGCGTTCTTTGGCGTCGACGCCGATTTGTGGCGCGACGACGCCGGGCCCGAACCCCACGGCCGCGCCTTGGCAGGCCCCGGCTAAATTTCTTCCGAAATTTTCTAGTATCTTTATTTATTTTTCTTCCATCACCGTTAATGCGGCTCGTACCGCTGCGTGCACCCCCACAAAAGTGGTATCAAAACGTGCGGCTCGATGCCGAGAAGGGAGCTATTATTTTTATAAGGAATCGGACTTACGATGGCGACGTAAAAAGCGAAAAACGAGCCAATTTTCCAACTGCCAAAACGCAGAGCATAACTGACACCAACTGCCGCTTTTTTAGAGTGAGAAATGAAGAGAATTTTTGACCCCAAAATAATTTTGAAATCGCCATCACGCCCACAAATATCGCACGATTGGTATCAAACTCGGTCCTGACATTGATACGCATGCCTGCTCCGGTAAAATGTTTTCGAAATTTCTCTAGGGCTTACGGTTTTCTGTCACGGTGCTTCAGAGCAAAGTCATGCGACAGGATTTTCTGTCGCTCTCTCAGGCTCTCTCCCATGTATTTTCATATATTTCTCAAAAATTTCAGATCTGGGCACACCATTTCTTTCTCTTATCGCTGTTAATACTGTGAGTGACGTAGAGATATGAATCGCGGGACTATCGGAGACGACAAATAGCCCTCTCATACGCTTCAAACGCTTTTCGAATATGTATTACGGTTCCCGAACGGGAAGGTGTTGTTTCCAATGCTTTTTTTAGTTCAAACTGGCTGGCTCAAACAGAGAATTGTCTCCCCCTGCAAGTCTCACTCACAGCTGACAGTTGGCAGAGAGAATTATTTACCATAGCAACGGAACTCAGGAGGCTATTGGCTGCTGGTTAGGACTACAAATACGCATCACTGTAGTTCTAACTATAGTGGAAGACTCAGTTGAAACAGAGGAGGACTGAACTGGCCTTTACAACTACTTGCTGCTATGGGCTGTATTTAACTGATTTAACTCAGTCACCGTTACACATGGGATTAGTTTGGAACATTAAAATGAAGCATACTGAAAATTTCAAAATAAAAGCCTTGAATATTTTTACATCATGTAATTGCTCTTTTTGGCTTTATGTGACTTTTTTATCCAAAGCACTGATACACATGGGATTAGATTGGCCTTTTGAAATGAAGCATAAAGAAAATTTCAAAATAAAAGCCTTGAATATTTTTACATCAACTGCTTGTGTTTTGAGCATTATATAACTGATTTAACCCAATGACTATTAGACATGGGATTAGTTTGGACATTTGAAATTAAGCTTAACAAAAATTTCAAAATAAAAGCCTCAACATGCCCCTGAGGTTAGTGCACCGCCGCTGGCGGTGCAATAATATTATTCTGCATTATCTTTTTCTTTCAGGTTAGGGAACTGCCTTGCGCAGCATGGCAGTTCATTAGCATTAGCATTTTAGCTTAAATAAGCTATTAGCTATTTATTTGACTTATTAGCCATGTTTAGTATACTGAATAGAGTAAGTCCATTATAGAGAACATCCTAGTGATGTCCCACATGCTAGTGACAGCAATCACGCTAACATTAGCATTTTTGCTAATTTTAGCTGATACACTCACTTTATCATACTGAATGGTGCAAGTACATGTTAGTAAACATTCTTGTGATTCTCCTCATATGATTGCAGCTTTCTTTAGCATTGATGCTAATTTCTAGCATCAGAACGCTGGGTCCAAACCGACGGGCACACTTTGGCAGGCCCCGGTTAAATTTCTTCAGGAATTTTCTAGTTATTCTTTATTTTTCATCCGTAACCGTTAATGCGGCTCATACCGCTGCGTGCACACCTACAAAAGAGGTATCAAAACGTGCAGAAAATTCACGCCATTCCAGCTATTACTTTTGGTGGGATTCGGGATTAACATGGCGACATAATTCGCAAAAAACTACGAAAAAAACCCCATTATAACTCAATGGGAAAAATCCTAGAAATACCCTATTTTTGAGGATTTGCTGTGTCGTCACAAATTCACCTAGAAATGCCATTCAAATTTCATTTTGTAGATACGTCTGTGATCTCTTCGAAAGTGAAGACGGCTCGTCGATACCAGTTATGGTTTGTCCACAATTTGCCTCTAAGCGACCCAAAGTTTCTCATTTTTGCTCATATTAGAGTGACAGCCGACCTCGGTTCATATCTGGGCACAACATTTCTTTCTCTCATCACTGTAAATGCTCTGAGTGAGGTACAGATATGAATCTCGGGACTATCGCAGAAGACACATTGAACTGTCATACGCTTAAAACGCTTTTCGAATATGTATTACGGTTCCCGAACAAGAAGGATTTGTTTCCAATGCTTTTTTTCAGTAAAGTGTGTTTGCTCAAACACACTTGTGTGTTTGAGAGCTCACAGCTCAGAGCTCACACCTGCTGAGACCATTATTTGCCATAGCAACGGAACTCAAGAGGCTATTGGCTGCTGGTTAGGACTACGAATACGCATCGTTGTAGTTCTATCTATCCTCAGTTGAAACAGATCAGGACTGAGAACTGGCCTTTACAACTACTTGCTGCTTTGGGCTGTATATAACTGATTTAACTCAGTAACTGTTACACATGGGATTAGTTTTACACTTTAAAATTAAGCATATTGAAAATTTCACAATAAAAGCCCTGAATATTTTTACATGACGTAATTGCTCTTTTTTGGCTTTATTTGACTTTTTCATCCAAAGCACTGTTACACATGGTATTAGTTTGGCCCTTTAAAATGAAGCTTAACAAAAATTTCAAAATAAAAGCCTTGAATATTTTTACATCAGCTACTTGTGTTTTGAGCATTATATAACTATTTTAACCGAAGGACTATTACGCATGGGATTAGTTTGGCCCTTTGAAATGAAGCATCCTGCAAATTTCAAAATAAAAGCCTTGAATATTTTTACATGACGTAATTGCTCTTTTTGGCTTTATTTGACTTTTTCATCCAAAGCACTGTTACACATGGTATTAGTTTGGCCCTTTGAAATGAATATTAACAAAAATTTCAAAATTAAAGCCTTGAATATTTTTACATCATGTAATTGCTCTTTTTGGCTTTATTTGACTTTTTCATCCAAAGCACTGTTACACGTGGTATTAGTTTGGCCCTTTGAAATGAAGCTTAACAAAAGTTTCAAAATAAAAGCCTTGAATATTTTTACATGACGTAATTGCTCTTTTTGGCTTTATTTGACTTTTTCATCCAAAGCACTCTTACACGTGGTATTAGTTCAGAACTTTAAAATGAAGCATACTGAAAATTTCAAAATAAAAGCCTTGAATATTTTACATGAAGTAATTGCTCTTTTTGGCCGTATATGACTTTTTCATCCAAAGCAATGTTACACATGGGATTAGTTCGGAACTTTAAAATGGAGCATAATAATAATTTCAAAATAAAAGCCTTGAATATTTTTACATCAGGTAATTGCTGTTTTTGGCTTTATTTGACGTTTTCATCCAAAGCACTGTTACACATGGGATTACTTTGGAACTTTGAAATGAAGCATACTGAAAATTTCAAAATAAAAGCCTTGAATATTTTTACATCAGGTAATTGCTGTTTTTGGCTTTATATGACTTTTTCATCCAAAGCACTGTTACACATGGGATTAGTTTGGAACTTTAAAATGGAGCATAATAATAATTTCAAAATAAAAGCCTTGAATATTTTTACATCAGGTAATTGCTCTTTTTGGCTTTATTTGACTTTTTCATCCAAAGCACTGTTACACGTGGTATTAGTTTGGCCCTTTGAAATGAAGCATTCTGAAAATTTCAAAATAAAAGCCTTGAATAATTTTACATGACGTAATTGCTCTTTTTGGCTTTATTTGACTTTTTCATCCAAAGCACTGTTACACGTGGTATTAGTTTGGCCCTTTGAAATGAAGCATACTGAAAATTTCAAAATAAAAGCCTTGAATATTTTTACATCAGCTACTTGTGTTTTGAGCATTATATAACTATTTTAACCCAAGGACTATTACGCATGGGATTAGTTTGGCCCTTTGAAATGAAGGTTAACAAAACTTCCAAAATAAAAGCCTTGACAACATTTTAAATCGTACCGAACGGTGCACGTCCGCCTCGCTTAACGTTCTTGCGGTTCTCCGCGTGCCACTGATCACGTCGCGGCGTCCTTTGGCGTCGACGCCGATTTGTGGCGCGACGACGCCGGGCCCATGCCCGACGGGCGCGCCTTGGCAGGCCCCGGCTAAATTTCTTCCGAAATTTTCTAGTTATCATTCAAAATCTGAAAAAATATGCAATGTCAATAAATAAGGTAATATTCTACATGTGTTTTTAATGCTTTTCCAGAAAACGTGTTTTATTGAGTCAAAGGTCTTGCCCTTTCATTCCTTCGTATCCCCATTCGTTTTCCTCTTTCACCCCCTGTGGTTTTCCTCTGGGTGAAACCGGACATGGGTTCTCGTTATTAGTCTGGCTCCTCCCTCTCTTTGACTCGAGCTGTTTTTCCTCCCTCCCACTTATGAGGAGAGCTCGGCTGTGTGCGTTAATCCCGGATTGCACTGCCCTGCCGTCTGCATCCCGTTGTTGCTGGGAGAGCATGGCACGGCTCCAGGACCCCTGTGCTCACACCAGAGAGAAGTGAACGTAAAACGGGGAGAGACAGGGAGAGAGAGAGTAAAAAAAAAAAAAAAAAAAGAGCTGCAGTTGGGCTGTTTTACGACTGTCACAGCTGGTTGAGCGCTGTGCTGCACTCAGAGTTATTGAGTTTTGGCCACATACTCTCTCATACTACAGGAGAGGAAAAGGAGAAGAATGGCAGGCTGTTTGTTGCAGTGTTGGGTGAAAATTTAAAACAAGGGAACCTTGGTGACCTTCTGGCTTTCACAGCACTTTACTGCCTTCTTCTACGCATTGCATCTGCCTTTCTCCTCATTTTTTGAAAGGATTTAACTTTTTGATTTTGTAATTTTTTTTTACTTCATCTCTTGCTGTCTCATCTGGAACTCTGTCTGACATGGAGTCCCCCACCAAAGAGATCGAGGAGTTTGAAAGTACTGCTCTGAAGTACCTACAGCCGGAACAAATAGAGAAGATTTGGCTCAGGCTCCGTGGACTGTGAGTATATTCAGTTTTTAGTCTTATTTTTATCAAGATAAAGTCTGAGAGCAAAAGAGCATTTGAGCTAAATTTTGAGTATTTTATCATGGCTTACACTAGCTTCATATAAACTAATGAAGCATGCAGAAATTGTCAGTGTTATTAGAAAAGATAAGCTTTAATTGATTTTAATGTTTGATTGCTCGTGAAAACTAACAAAACAGATACGTTTTAGGGTGTTTTATCGGTTACAAATGTGTGCACATTGTTTTTGTTGTTAAACAAGAAGGAAATTAAAGCCCTTTGAGAAAGAATAAAAGGTTGATTAAAGTAAATGTGAGCCCTTTTTATAAAAAGAAATTGTAGTTTTTGGTAAGCACTTTGTCAAGATTACGTCATTGGATGTCATGTGTTTTCTGTGGCATGCTGAACACACGTTGGAGATGTTTTCATATCAAATGTATCTCTGTACACTTGTATGTCAGATATTCAATGGAAGTCCATATAAATACTTCCTAAATGACACAAAAACATGCCTTAGCAGCACCTACCTTGTTTGTGCCTTTATCTTTATAAGCCTTTAACTTTATTTTTAACTCTAAATTATTTACAATTATATAAACAAAAATCTATTTAGGGTCTCTGCTGCCCTGTTTTTAAATCAGATGCAAATTTGATAATTCACATACACTTTGTAGTGTGTTGAATATGCATCTGCAGGAATTATGCTTCTACTGATACCAAAAATATAACTTTACCCTTATTTCAATAACTTTCAAACTGAAGAGTGTTATTAGTAGCCCAACCTGGTACTTTGCTCACTGATTAGGGAACAATTTTCTTTTGAGTTTCCACCTATATTCCAGGACGATTAGAACATAATTAATGAGAAGATCAATGATGTAAATATGAAAGGAATGAACGTACTTAGACTAAACTAAAAATGGCATGAGGTCAATAAATCAAAGGAATATCTAACTATTCATCAAGAAAGTAATGGAAGTGAAAAGATTGGCACTGCTCATAAGCATCACTGAACCAAAGCCAAAGTAAACATTTGTTATGAGAAATCTTAATTGGATATAGCAACAATTTCAAATTCCTCCTTTTAATATATGCTACAACTTAACTTGTTGCTTGAGACTTTCTACAGCTATTTGTATGTTGAAAGAGATGAAAGAAGCCCTTGTGTCTGTTCCCACTCGCAAAATTTGTCAGTTGCAAATTTTGCTATAAAATGCAAGTATAACATATTTTTCATCGAATCTAATGATTTTGGACAAATAGAGTAGTTTTAAGACTTCTAAAAGATTCACAACCTTACAGGCATTATTTTAATATTTAGTCCAATCAACCAACCAATCAACATCTTTATGGCCTTTCCCCCTGACAAGGGAGCCAAGAATCACTTTTCATGTAACTTAAGTGTGAATTTCCTTATTATCCATTTCTTGTTTCATCATTTTGACTCAGCAGGGAAGAGAGATGGCATTGTTATGAGGAAGGTTGGCTTGTGAAAGGAAATGGGTAATGTTGTTATGGGAAATCTGAGAGAAATACATTTTTTCTCTTCACTACGGGTGGTGATTATGTTAATATTTAAAAACAAACAGCTGAAGCACTGAGCTCCTTTAAATCAGGACTAAAACCTCACCTGTTTAGAGATGCCTTTAATTAAAAACAGCTGGAACATTGGTTAATATGTTTGATGTATATTTGATAATGATTATTCTTGATGATTTTGATGTTATTTGACAAAGTGTAATATCTGTTGCTTATTTCATAATTGGTTATTGCCTTGTTTTTATCATATAAAGCACTTTGAACTGTCTTGTGCTATACAAACAAACTTGACGTTAGAGGTAGTTGTTTGGGATTTTCACGGCTAGTTCCTGTTATTTGACTTGACTGTTGCTCTTATAAGGTTTAGTTTTACAGTATTTCACTCACTCTATGACTGATAATAGTTTCTTTCCTCATGTGAAAAGCCCAGGATGCAAGTCCCGCTGTCATCTTCATCTGCCACATTAAGTTTTCCTGGATGATTTCATTGTCTCTTCAATTCGGTCCCCATCATAACCATCTGTCTTTTTGGATAATTGATGGCTAGTGAGTCAGATGAAAGCAGTGGGAGCCAACGCTTTTTTTTTTATTATTAATTTTTTCTCTCCATCCAATATTAACTGTAGTATTCTTGTTGCTCAAAGGCCTCCTGTTGCATGTCAGAGACAATATTAGCCTTTAATCTCATGAAGAGAGCCAACCCCCACAAATGTTGACACTTCATGCAATGCATGTTGTGCATAGCAGGGAGAGAGCATTATGCAGTGTGTTTGAATGTGAAGATCGGGGAAAGTTTCGCTGCCCATGTGAATGATAGAGAGTGGATGTGGGTTTCAGAGTGTATTTGATGGCGTGCTTATGCGCTGCCAGCTTATCCGTGGAGATTTGTTTGGCAGCTGTGTGATTTATGTGTGAGTGTTGCTATCACACCACAATCTCTGGCACAGTCTCTGGCACACCAATCATCTACAGAGAGACAGGTAGAGAATTCACTTCAGAGAGTTTGATCTCAGCTTCACGTTCAGTGAAGTCGTCTAAAACCTGACAATGTCTTCTCTGCATGGGATAATACACACAAATTGCACATTTTCCTTCATTTTATTTACACTTAAAAGTTGAATAACTTTCCGTTATTTTAAGTTAATGAAAGAAAAAAGAAATGCAGAGATTACTCTAAATGAAAAATGACCCTCACTGCCTGAATTGACTAAGTTACATATAACAATAAATTCTTTGCTTTTACTGTCTAACATGTGATTTAAACACATCAGATGTGCATTTATATAGCATAAAATGTCCATAAGTGGTAAGCATAAGGTGTCCTGTGGTCTCAGCTGAATTGAAGTGTACACAGTTCATAGATTAGAATACCCTCAATTTTTTTTATTTTTTTTTACATATTTAATAGGCATGGGCCGGTATGAAATTATGATTGTATAATAACTGCAGGTAAAGAGGCCTTTCTCTTTAAGCCATCATAAAACTTGCAGAGTTGGTTGCTATACAGGGGTGTGTGTGTGTGTGTGACACTGTACATGCACATGACCGATAGGTTTTGACCTCTACTTTGTCTCTGAACAGATATAAAAACACTTGTATTGCAGTAATGTTATGATGGAGAATTTCACTGTATCTAGTATCTAGTTCGAACCTTGAAATGTAAACATGTTGGATAATTACTGCATGGGCAGTTATTTTTCTGATGGCCGCAAGTATAACCCCAACTGATGAAATGAGCAGCTTCTCATTTCTCAACCATGTTGAAAGACACATTCTGTGGTCGTGGGAGGGATGTTAGTCTGTTTAAGAAAGGCCAATTCATTGGAATGCATCAAGCACACAAAACATCTAAGGATAAAACAGAAACTAACAAAATTGGGTTATAAAACGGCCAACAGATTGTAATAAAAGTAGGAAACCATCATCTTTGAGGAAGAAATGTGGTTGGAAGAAAATCCTGGATGATTGTTATTGGCGATCACTATGGTGAAATCAAATTGTTTTCTTATACCTGGTTAGTCATAGCTGCATTGTTGTGTCTGGTGTCATCACAATTGCCATCTCATTTTTCTCTTCATCTATATAATCATCATCAGCAGATAGTGAAGGACTAAAGTTTTCTGGTACACCACTGTGTTGACTTCAGACTTAGAAAAACACAGTGGACCAACACCAGCAAATGACTTGGCTTCTCAATTCATCACTTACATTTACAGATTGTGAAACTTTGATTTTTTTAAAAATCTTCCATTAAGATCCCTGATAGATTCAATTAAATATTTTCTAAATGAAAGCATAAACATGTATAATTAACCTCCATCCACTATTATGTGCAGCTCTGGTAAAGATGTGAAAAAGTCTTAAATATTGAGAATCTATTAGTTTTAGCATTTTAAATAAAATCCTGATGTATTATTGCCACACTTAAAACTATGGTAATAAATTAATCTGGGGAAGTTTCCAAACGTTTATTTAATAATTCAAAAGTTAATGTCTTTTTCTATTTGCAATTGTGATTTGATACACTTCACATAGTTGTGCTTCAAAATGAAAAAGACTTGCCATTCAAATATGGGAGACATTTGTTGATCTTTATAAATAAGGTAATGGTAGTTCGATAAAGGCTACTGACCTAGACTTGATCATATCTACAAAAATAGCAATAATATTAAACGTTTGCAGCAAGCTCAGATGTAACAAGCAGGGCTAGACAAGGACTCGATGTACAACCATAAGAGGCAAAAACCCCCACACCTCTTTCCGAAGAGGTTCGATATTTCGGCATTTCATTTATCCAAAGAATATGTTCACGCCGTTTTATTATTCATTTTGGTTAAAACAAAAGATCTGAACAAAGAAATGATCAAACACCATAAACAGCAGTCTTTCACAGAGTCCATCCTATGATGGGATTTAGTCATAAACTTCAATCAGTTATTACAGTGTTTTATGGAATTATCTGACCAATCTTACCCAATGCCCTTACTATGCTAAGACGTTGGGATAAAAGCTGATGAAAGACCTTCTTAATGGCCCACAGAGTAAGCTTAGTAAAAGGGGTGACAGGTTAAATATTAATGTTGCAGTTTCCCTTCTAGATTCATATCCTTCTCATTCATATCTCAGCATAAAACTGCTTCTCTTCTCAATTCTAATTTTCTTTGAACAGTCAATGAGACATGCATCTGACTGTGACAATTAATTTGGTGTTAATTTTAATTGCTTGATGGCCCACAGAAGATTGATTTATCTTTCTTTTTCACCACGGGGGAGCTTTTACAATTTCTCTGGGGTAGGATAACCTCCTTAGCTTGCAGTTTCACTCCAAGCGCTAAAAGGTTAAGACAGAAAATGACTGGGAAACAAATCAAGTTAAGTGCTGTGAATAGTACCTGACTGGAATTTAAATCCATGTCTGCAGTCCTAAGAACAGTGGTGGGTTCAGCCAATATATCCTCTCGTACTAACCCCCTCCCAGTTTCCTCTAACCGATCTCTCTTTACTTTACTGTTATGAGCAAATATGTAAGTGTATGCATGTGAATCATCTAGAGCCATGCTGTTAACATTTTGTGGAGGTGTGGGTGTTTTTAGGCCAATGTTAGGAAAAGTGATACAAGTTTTGGTGTGTTAATATGAGTGTGTGTCATGATAAAGTCAGCTGGGTGTCCTGGGGAGCAGGTGTGTGTGGTATAAATGTGCTCAGATTTTATTTGCATAGCATTACGCCTCTCTTAATCCACACCTGTTTTACTGATTGTAGGCATTTGCAGCCTTTTGGGTGGAAGCTATGAATGCACTGCATGCTAAATTTGACAGTGGCCCATTTATAGATGTGGACAAATTTGCTGGTATGCCTTCACAAAAGATGTAAAAAATGAAACAATCTCTGAAAGAACCTTAACATTGCAAAAATATATCATCATCATCTCTCATCTGTAAAATCTGTCTTTGCTTCAATAAATTCTGTAGAATTTTCCATGCAGTTAAACAAATGAAGATAGCATGGTCAAAGAGATGGTCAGATTTGTTTGATCCTGGCACAGATTCAAAGGTTCTAGTGCCAGATGCAACAGACCAACTCCAAACCAAAGTGTGTAGTTATGACTTTGCTTTGTAATAGTAAAAAAGCAAAGCTAGAGATGACCGCATGCATCACTCCCTGTTGGTGAAGTAATAATAAAAACCTGTTAGATTAAATTGTTAGGGCCCAAGCTTTCAGATCTATGCTGTTATATTTAAATTGAGCAAGAAGGTATTATAGTCTTGTTGTAAGCAAGGGGAGGGACATACTATATAATGGGTCCCATGAAAAATAAATTAGTTGGTGTGCTTAATGGTAAATATTATTACTCTGGCCAGAAAGAGAAAGTTTGTGGTAAAAGTTTCTATGCTTCCCTTTTTCATTCCCTGTTATTGGAGCACCATTTATTGACATTAGGGAAAGCTTTACTGAGATCAATTTTACATGAAAAAAACAAGTTTAAAATTGGATAAAAAGTTAATTCCACTCAAGAAATGTTAGTTTATTTAAAAGCTTCATTTTTCCTCCTCTAATAATAGAACAAATGTGGCAATACGTTTATATCATGGATATAAATATTATCCCAGCATCTTTGCGGCTTGTCAACATGCGATTTGGTGAATTCACTTTTACCATTATACTCCATGGTTCCATTTGGTGTTGCATCCACATCCTGGAAGGTTGGCTGCAGTCTTACGAACCTTGATCTTTTTAACAATATTGGCATCTATGGTCTCAGGACCATAATCTGACTGGAAACGGTTTTGTAAAAACTACCTTTTTTTAACTAGGAAATAGTTCTACATTCTTATTCCCTTGCTCCTCAAAAAGCCCTTGCCCTCGTAAGGGTTCATGGGTTCATGTCCACTTTGGTCCACAGAACAATGCCAAGCTATTCATCAGCATGTTTGTTCCCTTTAATTAGGTCCTAGAACACCTGAGATGAACCATAAACACCTTTATTGTAAAGTTTGTTTTGTGCATTTTTAAAATGTGTTCAATCTAGATTTGCAATTTTACTACAGTAATGGTATCCAGTAAATGATCTGCAAGTCTGATAGCACATTTGCCTTTGTGCTGATGTTTGATTATAGAAAAGATAAGTTTGTTGTATTTACTCTGATTTTTATACTGAAGATTATTTCACATTAAGAATTTTTTGCTGCTTTTTTCACAAGTGAGAAAGCCGAACCTTTCATGATACACTCACATGAGATTGCAAGATAGTACAAAAAGATGGTAACAGTAAACAGCTTTACTTACTTTGACCCCTTTCTCTTAAGTTTTTTGCATGTTTTAAAAATAAATCAGTTGATGTTGAGCGGTTTGCATGTTTCCGATCTTTGTTTTGTCTGATGCTTCACTTTTTCCCCTATTTGTTTTCTTTGGCAGGCGCAAATACAAGAAGACGTCCCAGAGGTAAGGTTTGCAACTGGGATTCTGCGTTCTCCCTCTTTGCCTCCTTCCCGCTCAGATTTCTTCTTCCTGCTCATCGTCTTGGCCCAATTATCCCCTTTTTTTCTCGATTTTCCACAATATATCTTTCCTCTTCCCACTTGCATCACCAGATCTCATGAACCTTCTACCATCATATTGCCTTCTTTATTCATTAATTATAGTTTAATTTCCTGTTGAGCACTTTTTAGCCATCTTACATTCATGTAGCTTAGTAAAAGTGTTTATTATTATTGCTTTAGTTATTATTCTTGCCTCCATTCATCCGCGTACATTCCCAGAGATGCTCAGCTGCTGACAGCTAGCAGCTGAAAGAGTAAAGCCTTGTCATGTGAATAAACTGACAACTACTCTTTCATTCACTCTCTGAGTTTCATTTTGATGGGTCAGCTTGTTGTTATTGCCAGATAACTAGCTCCTTAATGGATAGAAATTATGGTGACATGCTTTACTGTATAAACAATACGCAGCACTTGAAAGGTTGATGAATGACAAATGAAGATGTTTTCTTCCTCATTATGAAACTTTCATTTGTTGTGTTCTGTTAGAGATACTCTGGGGAAATCAAGCTTCCATTAAAGTGGAATATGATTTAATTTATTTGCTAAGATGAAGGTAGAAATTAATTAATGACAAAGGATAAAGGAGTAATCTGGATTTAAACATTGCTTGAGGTTTTTTCATTTATTGAAAAGTCTTTGCAGATCTTTTGTAACATGTCATTTTAATGGATAAAATACATACCAACACTATAAAACTTTCACATTGACACAAACATTGTTCAAGTCCATGAATAAGCAATGACTGATAAACCAAACACTGATATGTTGTGTTTTGCAAGTGTATATCACTTAAACTTCATTTGTAGCTCTTAAACCTTTTTTGGTCTTTTCCTGCCATTCTCAAAACTTTCCCTGTGCTCTACTGGGTTTTATGTTATAGATCAAGACAAACTAGTGCAAAGTTGTGGCATGAATATCTGGATTTGTATTCAAACCCTTTTACTCTCATTTTCCTAAATGCTATCCAGTGCAACTATTAGCTTTTAGAAACACAGCTGTACTATAGATAATACAGTACATTGACTTGTTAGAGATCTTACACAAATTAAAAGCACTACAAAGACCAAGCAACAAAGAAAACAGGACAGACAAAATCATTTGAGTTGAAAGCTGCCTTAGATTATGCAACATCATGCTAACTCTCAAAAATCTCATACAGGATTTCAGTGTCAAGTTATAATTGATGATGAATTATAACCTGAACATTAATGTAATCATCTTGAACATATCCATTTTAAGTGAAACTTGATAATTGCTGAATCATGGGGTGGGAATTTATGGTGATGACTAGTGAGTTGGAATTAGCCCATGGGAAGATGGATGGAGCTGGGCGATAAATGGATGAAAACTCATTAGAGACTACAAAAGACTGGAATGGACTTTTAGCTTCCAGTATGAAAATGAACCTAAACATACAGCTTAAGATGAAATGAAGTAATTAAATCATGATCAAGTCCAGACTTTTGGAGCAAACTATATGCACTTAATTTTATTTGGGGGTACTTCATAAAATTCTTGTCCTTTTTTAGGACTGCAATAACACCCAAAGGAAAATTGAAACTAATCCATAAAACAGAGCTCAGCTTTAAACCTATGTCAAGGAAGGATGTCTCTAATATGGTTTCATGGTATTTTTCATGCAAACTGTGGGATTGCCACACAGTCGGAGTAATTGAACTGAACCCTCCTCTTCCTACTTATTGAAACAGTGTGAGTTTTTCTAGAGCACTACAGTAGCAGCTGTTGGGAACCCGTTTGCTCTTCTTGTCTCTGTCTCTCTGTGTCTCTCGCTCTCTTTTGTGGGCGGGAGAGTTCCTTCTGCGGAGGAGCTGGGTGATTGACAGCTCCATATGTGTCTGTGTAATTACGGCTAGGCTAATTGGCAGAGAGGAACACTGGGACATTGTCATTACTGACACACCAGGACAGCCCCTCGCACTTGCAGATGGAGATGGAGATGGCCCTTTTCACAGAGGGAGGCATGCAGCAATGGGAGAAGACTGTTTCTGTGGGAGTGTCCTTGTGTATGTGTACAGAAGGGGTGACAAGGGATGGAAAAACCAAAGGCATCTGCTTTAGGTTGTTTGACCTACTCTGTTGTCAAAAAGCCAAAATATGAATCACATGTAGAGTTTCATGTTTTCTCCTGTACTACTGTCTCTAATATAAAGCTGGTTTTATGCAGGTTTTTAATTCTGAATCACATGCTTTCGTTGTTTCTTCTGCTTTTTCTCCCCCAGAAATAGGAAGGTTTTTAAGTCCCGCCTGACTTAGTTACTGTTGCTAGAGCAAGACTTCACGTATATGCAGCTGGCAGTGATACAAAGACAGACAGTGATTTAGACATCATTAGAAATGTTTAAAGAAATAATCAGCCGAAGGTGGAAAGCAAGTTGAATGTTTTCATTTTCAGTTATTTGCTGAGGTATTCATACCACATAAAGTTTCTCACAGTTCGTCACATTGCAACCATCACAACTTGATGTGATACCTGATCTTTTGCAAGGTTTTTTCTTTTAAGAAAAAATTCTTAAATTGAACTTCTTTTCCTCTTCGTCTGCTCTTTATATCATATTCCTTTTAAACATCTGCTAATTTCTTTGATTTAGGAAATTTACTTCTTTATCCCATCAGCAATCAGATATCTTTTTACGGCAACTGCAAGAATGCACTTAAGTAGCACTGTCAACGAAAAATAAAAAAAATCACAGCTTGGAAGAGAAGAATAGAATAAAGGAGGGTTGGAAACAGTGCAACAAAAATCTCAACTATGGGAATCTTGTAATGTTGACTCATTTTTGTCTAATAACTCTCTATCCTGGATAAATCTGTCATGTCATGAATTCTGCTATGATTGTGTGGTGACATTATCAAGCATCAATAAGTTTAGTGTGAACTCATCACACTGAATTGTAAAAGCTGAATAAGATGAGCTATAACCTTTTAGTGAAACTGTAATGATTTTTTTTGCGGACTAAAAATGTGAGATTGGGAATAATCCTGTAACCTACTGATGTAATTTTGCTCTTAAATACAACACATGCAATAGGTAGTTCACAAAATTGATAGTACCAAAGCAATCCTATTGTTTAAACGGAAATACTGGAGAATTGTAAGGAAATAATGCACTGGAGCAAATAAAGATCAAGAACAGTGGAGCGAAAGACAGACACTGTCAAACCTAGAGTCACAAGAGACAATTCAGCTCTTTAGTTAATGTCAGTAATTGGGTAGAAAACCCAGTCATTGGCTTCTATTCAAGAACATCCAATTAAATGTCATTAACCCGAGCCTTTCTGTGCTTTTTCCTGTGGTTCAGAGTCATCGGTCAAGAACCAGCTATTGAGCACTCTGCTGAAGATGATTCATTCGGGAAATGCTTTCATTGGCTTTATGTTTGGATTAGTGGCTGCAACAAATACAATTATTTCTCAAAAAGTAGACCAGTAATTTCAAAGAGGCAATAACAATGATGGTGGTGTTCAGATAATGATTCATAAATAAAGGTTGACCGATGACATGTGAAACAGATCTCATTGACTCAAGTTTCAAATATATGTCATGTTAACCAGAATTAAGGTGGGGGTAGTAGTTGAGAGATTTACTTTTCATAAAATCAAACTATTCTCAGATATTGTTAGTTTACTAAACACAACAGAAAGCTATTGGTTTCATATTCAGACATTACCAGCAATGAATTTACTCAAGAATGTTTCATCAAAAATGTTTTCATCTCTCAGGATGATCATTCTTTTTCTCCTCACTTCTGTCACCCAGTCTCCTGTTCTTCCCAACTACCTGATGATTAGAGTTGTAATTACCTGACTCAAGCAATCCCCAAGCTTGGGTTAATTACATTCTTCTCTACCAATCTTGTTTCTTTTTCCTCTCTTTATCCCCCACTGTGCTTCTCCACATCAGGTGCTCATTTTTCCTCTCAGGTAACCACCAGAGTTAGTTCAGTTTGCACCCCATCACAGTTTTCTAATCATTGCAGATCTTCAAAGGCATCTTTCTTTTTTAAAAAAAAATTTGATGCATACAAGATGTTGGCCTTTTGATGTACAAATGTTGCCTGGAAAAAATGACCACGCTCCTTCTCTTGTTCCATAATCCTTTCTAAGCTGAACACTGCTGCATTATTTCTGAAGGTATTTTAAAAGCAACTGATGTCAGGAAAAGTAGTCAATGCTTCATACTGATAGTAAATACATTTCTGTAAACTCTTTGTGTTTATTTTGATTCATGAAAGATTTTTCAGCAGGATACTAAATACAGAATAAATAGACATAGGTAAAAAAAATACCACTATGGAGAAGTAAAAATACATTTTGTATACACTGTACAGTAGAGTTGTGCATACAAACATCTCAGTTTTATTTGATTCCACCAAGTGTCTTTGTCATTATTTAAGATCTGGTCAAATTGAACCTCGTGCACTATGGATGATGTCTAAAAACCTGGATTATATAAATGTTTTTTTATGTTTTTACTTTTATGTGTTAAAGTAAGTCTAATATGTTCTATCTTATTTAGTGAATTTAAAAGTTTGGAAAGCATTAGATAAAGCTACGACACAGGATGGCATCAATCACAGGTCCCAGATAATGTCATGAAGAGGTGACACAAACAGATCCAGTCTTAATAGTCATATTACTCTGGACAGTGTAAACAAACATTGCTAATTTAAATAATAATAAAAAGTAATTAAATGAAAAACATTGACATTCTAAGCTTAAATGTCTTTTACAACTGAGTTAAATTCAGCTCAGAAACTGTTAAAGCAACTTATTTTTTCACTACATGTAATGCACATATACATTTCCAAATGTAGATATTTGAATATTTCATAAAAATGTGCAACATCGTCAACTTTGATTATCAGAAATTTTGTTGGGATTCTGTTGGAATTTTTATTCTGACTCAATATTCCACAGTTGTTAAACAAAGGTAATAAAGACGTCACATGTTAATGTAAGTGCTGCCTTGTCATTTTACAATAAAGGGCTTCTACACTGATTATTTTTCCCTGGTTACCTTTCTCTCTAAGATATTACAAAGCTAAGTGTATTTCTATTCTGAAGATGGATTACAAATCTTAAATGATATCCTTTTATTCTGAGTTGAGTCTATAGCAAAGATAAGCTTATATAAACATCACCCGTTTTCATGGTGCCAGCTCGCCAGACTTCCCTCTTCATACTGCCTGCAGCAAATACTATTGTAGATTTATGTCGCAGATTGTCCCGTTTAATCTGGTTGTTTATATCCACACTTCCACTAAGCATCCCACCTCTACCCTTGTCCCTACTGGCTGTTTGTTCAAGTGCGAGACAAGCAGAGAAGTGCAGCTATTTGCTAGTGTCTGCATATTTTTAGGAAGGGTGAAAAAGGGTTACTATGTGATAATATGAATAGGGACCATGTGCTTTCTTCAGTGTTTTGTTTGCCAAATGTGTGTACTCATGTGTGATGCCCTGCAGTTATCTGCTGTCATCCCCCCCATTCAGCAACAACCTTATTTCTATCCAACTAGCCCAATAATTTTGAACCTTGTAGAAGTTATAAACCTGATCTATAGTATGTTTGAATAGCTGATACATTGTTCAAAAATAATATCTTAAAAATTGCTTCTTCATGGAAAAGCAAAAAGATGAAAAAAAAAAGAATTCATGACATTGATTTCTGCCTGCTTTGAGGGAACTTTTCATTTCCAAATATTTATGGTTGCATTACATTTAATTATTCAGGCCGCACTTGCAGACAAATAAAGTTCAGCAAATAATTGAGCTAGATGTTTGCTTCAGTTTTATGTAAACAATAAATAGTAAAAGATCAGACATTGTAAAATAACACATACTGTCATGTCTTTATGCTACTGTTGCATCATAAACATACATCATACATGGTAAAATTTTTATGAAGCATGAATTAGTTTTCCATTAGTGAGTTTGCGCGTGAATAAACATACCAGTGTCTTCTGTGATGCTATCCGTAGAGCAAGGCAGGAAATCTTTCCTGTAAAGCACTTAGAAATCTGCTTTGTGTCAATTTTTTTCAATGCACCCCTGGACATGCTTGACTAAACATCCTCTCCAGAAAATAAACTGAGTCCAGTAGGTCACTGTTATACAATCACATTCTTGCAGACTGAGGCCTAATATCTTGAACACATAGTTTATTTCAGATAAATCTTACATATGTTGACTTTCTGAGATGGTTTCAATTTAGTCAAAGACTGGAAATGTAAACAAATAATTCATTGCTGGGTTAAAGAGAAAACATGACATATTGATACCCTCACAAACAAACTCAGTGGTGATATAATCTTACTTTTGGGTTTTACTATACAGTAAGTACACTGATAAGGCATTACATAATGGCCACCTGTTTTATGGTGTTGGTTTTTCTTTAGGTGCTAACAGTGCCCAACTATTCAAGACATAAACTCCTCTAAACATCTTCTCTAGAAAACAAATGCAGTGGTATCTAGAATCAAGATATTAGTAGTAAGGTTTCCTGGCAAAGGCTTATCTGCACAACATCACAAAGCCTCTCTAGGCTTGTTGGCTTTTCATAGTTCAGCCTGGCATTATCTGTTCCATGACACACAAGCACCAGGTCATCGTTGGTATTTAACCTTTGTGTTGTCTTGCGGGTCAAAAGTGACTCACTAGCATGTTTAACTGTAGAAAAAATACCCTAAACAATTTTTTTCCGACTTGAAATTTTAGAACTTTTCCTAAATTGACCCCATCATTAGAAAAAGTGATACTTTGTTTTTGTTTATATTTCCTTGTGTGCTGTACACCAGTAGGATACAAGAATTGTCTTATGGGTCATTTTGGACCTGTGAATCATAAAAGCATTTAAACACCAGAAAAAGGCTTCAAAGGCCACACACAAACTTTCCCTAATACGTACACACACACACCCGCACCCCCCGCCCCACACATACATATCATAGAAACTGTATTGTATCTTTAAAGTGAACTAAAAGACACGTGTGGGTGGGTTTGCATCACAGTGTAATCCGTTTTGGGTAGGTGGTAAATAACCAAGATAACCAACCATGTCATACATGTGTATGACATGATTAGATCATTACAGCAGCTATTATTAGATGCAGTTTTTGAATGAAATCTAGATGCAGTGGTTCTTGTATGTGAAATCCGGTAAATCCTGATGAAAGAGAAAAATTACATTTGCTATTTAAATTTTGTCCAGTTCTTCTTATGATGGCAATTCTGGTGGGGTTTGGTATTATTTTTCCTCATTGGCAGCATTTTGTTTGAGATGAGAATAGCAGTGAGTGCAGCTAAATTAACATTGGTCTCTTTTACATGACACCTAAGGCCAAGATTTATATGCCTTTCACCTTGCCAATGTGTCTGGCTGTCTGACGTGAAAGGTTAGTATAAATCTACTGTTTTTCACAGATCTAAGCCTTCAAGCAAGGTGATCACAGCACCCTGCTGGCTGAGTGATGTTCGAGTTGACTTCCTGGCTTGAGAATGTGTTGTAGTGATTACAAACAGTTTGTGGGATCAGAGGCTGCAGGATTCTAGGCAAAAATGAATTGTGACTGGGCTGAACAATATTTCACAGAAATATTATTATGTGTTTCAATGTTGCCATATCCAACTATTTTAATAGGACAATGCTGCTGAGATGTAAGTTATGAATTTATTTCTTTCCTCAGTAGCTGGACAGACTAGACTGGGTTTGTCTATGTTTGGAATGACTCCACAGCAGAATGGCATTAACACGTATTGAGGAAGTATTTGCACTTTAGTGAGTTTTGTTTATTCATTCTCAGTGCATTTCAGTCCTAGACTTGTAACCATTTCACAACTTGGAGGTTTTCTTAAAATCACTCAGCAAAAATGTCTTTCTATTTACATACCTTGGAAGGGCCGAACTGAAGTGCACAGAGACAGAGCAGATCAATGGACTCGGGATGCTATACACAATTAATTTGTACTACCTTGCAGCATTGTAGCATGTCCTGCATTAGTTTTCTGCATAAGTGCTGCCGAGTTCCTCTCTATGCCTTTTTTGGTCACAAGAGGAGTTCTAAAAACTAACATGTGTGCAGGATATCACCAACTTGATCTGTGATTTATAAACAGCCAGAGAGAGCTCAGCAAGAGCACAGTTTTTGTGGGTGGACTGCTTTGTGAACGTTGTTACTGTAAAGAGCTTTTAGGATCTCAGTGATTCAGCACAGTTAAATTCAGCCAGATCATGTTGATCAAGTTTTCTGAAGAAGCACCTTATTATATGTCATGGCATGTTATACAGTGAATTGCTGGCAAGTTTGTAATTTAATGAAGTGGTTCTACCAATATTTTTTGGTTATTTTAGTCTTTGCATGAATAATTTAATAATTGTTGCTATTTCCTCTTGAAATTAGACTGACCATAATTTACTGAATCACATTAAATCATATTATGTTGAAGAATAACATTGATTTCCATTGAATTACAGTTGGTGTAAATCAAATTGGATTCAATCACTTTTATTTAAACAATATTTTTGCTATACTTTACCCTTCCTGTTGGAGCAAATATTTTAATAGTGGTCCATATAAACAGTTAAAAAGTAACACCACAGAATGATGTAGCTGTAAGCAGATGCTAGAAAAACTGTTTATTGATAAGTTTATCACAGCATGTGCTTCATTAGCAAAGGCTCTCATTATAATGGCTGCGTCTAGCTGAGACCTCCTTTCCCAGTTCAGCAATCTCAGATAAACGAGTGACGCTCAGGGAAACGAAAACAAGAAAAGGAACGAGGAAGAAGAAGAGTCTCCTAGGAGCTTAACAATCCTCTTCTCTCTTCTTGTTCCTGCTGAACATAATGAAGCGTAATTGAGTCAAATGGAATACTAATTTTGGTTACCATGGTGTTTGATGGAGACATGCTGTTTCAAGAAGACTTAAAGGGATAGGTTGACTTTTGCTGAGTTTTGTTTGACGTTATTTTCAAATGCCAAACTCATAATGAAAAATATTGGTTGTTATGAATTCACCATATCAGCTATTAAATATTTGAAGAGTCATTTTCAAATTGCTTAATAGTATTTCACTTAAATTGCCTTTTATTGACGTTTCTTTTTTTATTTGGTTGTTTATAATAAGTGAATTGATGGCAGGGACACAATTGAAAAGCATCATATTTTTAATTACAGCAACACTTAAATAGGACAAGAAAAGAAAAAAAAATAATGGAAAGTTTCCATTTGTCCATCTGGCATTATACATATAAGAATTCTACTGTCAGTTAAAGAGCATGGAAGCGAAAAAAGGCAGTTGTAGCTAATTTCCACAGAAATATATATATATTAAAGTTTTGACAAAAGTAAATCAATTCTGCTGCTTTGTCGTTTGCCTTCCAAGCTTGACTACCAGATCACAACTCAGTAACCATTTAACAATCATTCGCTTCATTTCCCCCACAACCCACTGACTGAATGTGCTTCTGTATGTAGACTGCTGTTGATTGCCTTCAGGTAAAAATAAGATAAGTCACTGAGTATGTAATCAAAAGATCACTCATTTTAGGCCATTAGATATTATCAGAATGATTTGACAGGAATTTGGATATAAATTGAACTTGTCTTCTAAAGTACCTTAAGATGGCATTTTTCTGTAAGCTCTTGAAGTAATTTTGGTGGGTTGGTCGCTCCTTGTGAGTTTCACCACTGTTTCATGTGTCCTCCATTTTTAAATAATGGATCTTACTGTGATTCTTTGGAGCCCCAAATGCTTTCTAACCCTTAACTAACTGATAAGTGTGTTTGTTTTTGGTCTCATGTTTTTATTTGTGTATATGTGTTGTTTATTTTGTTTATTTGGTTTGCCCTACTTCATGTTGTCACACATTATGTTTGAGTGACATTGTGATTTTGCAAGTATAGCAGTAATGTAGTCAAGGTGTGACTAGGGAAATTGAGCTCAGCTGTTCAGAGAATGGGGCTTGTCACAGTTAATTCATGATGTGATAAGGGAGATATTAATCAAATGGGTATTAATTGTTGATAATGTATGGAAGAAATTAATACTGTGTTTGCCAGACTTACCCTGTCAATTATGTTGTTTTGGTTAGAATAGGGTGACCATATTTTAAATTGGGAAAACCAGGACAACCTGGAGCAGGGGGGGCGGGTTCGGAAGACCAGAACATCGTGGAGCGTGGCGGGGGGTGTTCGGAAGACCAGAGCATCGTGGAGCGGGGGGGTTTGCGGGGAAAGTCCATACATTTGCGCTTTGGCATGTTGTTGGCTTACAGGGCTGCTCGCACTGACGCGGCTCAGGGAGTACGTCGCACGCAGCGCAGTGCGCAGTGCCCTAGTGCCCGTAAATTTAATGGTCCAATGAAGGAAATTTTAAAAAACAGGACATTTCCTCACTTTCTAAAAAAAACCCGGGACGCCCAGGACAGGACGTGAAATACGGACATGTCCCGGGAAATACGGACGTTTGGTCACCCTAGGTTAGATTAATTTGCATTTAGTCAAACAGTAACACATACTTATTTGGGGGGTTTTCAGCTAGGATGATGCAGAGTAAATTTAGGCAAAATTATTGATACTTAATAAAATTAGTATGACTAATACAAAATCTTACCTGCACCAAGATACATACAAGTTCAGTATTACATGAATTTGTTGATCAAAATAAAGCACAATATGTTGAAATAACAGAATATGAGTTATAAAATATAAACTACAGAAACAAAAAAAGGTCTTAGTTCTTTTTTAATATCTGCTCAACAATATTTTTTAGGCTTCTGATGTTCATATTATTGAACATGGTAGAAAACATGTCAGTCACTTACACAGGAGATGACACTCAAACCGAATCTTAAAAGATAGTGCATGTACACCATCTGTTAGTATGGAGCTTTCTATCTTGTTTACTTATTGTTAGTGCAAACTCCATGCCCTTTGTACAGAGACAACAGGTGCTTGGGTTCCTAAAATAGATTATTTCTGGTAGCAAGGCAGTGTAATGAGAAGCCTCTCATATACTGTATATTAACCTGCAACCTGCAATAATAGTGACTCACTAAGACTCCAAGGTATCAAAAACATACTAAAAGGTTTGGGAAATAAGTGTTGCTAGAAATAAGTGGAGGACTGTAAAAGTTTCACTTTATTTAAAAGTGCTTAAAGAAATATGAACTTAGAGAAATATGTTGATAAACTTTGTTTTCTTATTTCTCATATTTTACTTTTGTCCAAAAACATGCATAGACATGCATCATGTCAATATTATATCTAATTTACTGAATAGTACTTCCATGGCAGTTTTGTATGTGGATTCTATTTGTTGAAGCCAAGTTCTGCTTTGATCCTTTCTGCAGCATCAGCAGAAACAGATTCATTAGGTCAGACTGCTTCTTCCCGGTTTCTAATAAATTGCTTGCTGAGTCAGAGAGACTGAGCTGGTAGAAGTCCAAAAACATGTTTTATGTGCTTGTTAACTGAAAAAAAAACCCATAAAGGTAATCAAGAAATAGCGATGTGCGTTCCTAGGACTTGCTTATTGTCACTCAGAGTTGTAGGGAGAGAATAACATTTTCACTATAAGTTGCTGTATTATTTGTTTTTATATATTTTTGTACAGGACTTTGGTGTACTACTATGTTGTATTTTAAATGCCCTAGAAATAAAGTAGTATGGTATAAACCACACATAAAATTGAAATCAATCAATCAAATTTAAGTAAGAATGATGGAAAGTAATTGGAAAGAGAAAAAAACCCCATCTTCAATTAATCCAATAATGTGTTTGACCAACTTTTATATTTTAAAAAGTCCTCAGTACTAAATTGTCAGAAAATCCTACAGTTCATCCTTGTTGCATTATCCCACTTTGGTAATCATATGTCTGTGTGACAACAATTGGTGTAAAATGCTACAATGTCCATTTTTAAAATGCTATTCAGCCCAAATAAAATGTGCAGTAACAAGGCCTTTCCATGCCAGTCCATTGTGTGAAGAGGCGCATCGCCAAGCAAAGTGCATTGTGATGTCCTTGTTTGTTTTCTAGTTGAAGGACAGGCCAGTGATCGCCTCATTCACCACAGAGCACCACTTTTCAGGCTTTATTGATCTATTTGTGTAGCTATGTGTTTGCGTGAGTGTGGCGAGGAGAATAGGAAGGATAGTGGTGTTGTCATTACCTTTGTCTATTCATTTTCTCCCTTTTCCTACTCTTTGTTTTAAAATAAATCTAAGTTATCTTTACAAGGCTGTCAGTGATATAAATATCTGTCCAACAATAAAACAACTGTCAGTTCTAGAGCGCAATGCTACACTTTTATGCCAATTTCTAAAGACTGAAATACTTGTTTTTTTTGTCAAAGTAACATGGTGGTATAGGTTATATATTTCAATTACTCTCAGTCTTTAAGAACTTAAAGAAATATGCAATAAGCTGAATTAAAGAGGTTATATTTTGACTGGATGTGTGCACAAGTCAGAGTTCCACAAGCCATGTCCACTATTCCAATTTAAAACTGTTATGCTAGCAAAAACCTTCCCAACCTCTTTTCTCAAGACTTCTTGGTCCCCTATGAGATGCTGACAAACATTCCAGTCATCCATTAAAGGACACTGAAAGTCAGTCGCACCATTTGTGCAACATTTTCCATGCTGGAACCCTCTGGGAGTAAACATGTACCAAGAAACAGACAAAACCACTCCAAACTCTGGATGGAGTTACTAACTTTAAATACCTGGGAGTAACATTTTTGGAATATTTGACTTTGAGCAATAACATCTCCTCAGCTGTTGGGAAAGCACAGAAACGTATGTGGTACCTGAATATGTTGAGGAGCAATTGAATTCCAAAAAAGCTGATGGAAATATTTTATAAGTGTGCCATCTGCAACTGTCACACACCATAGTGACACTTCTATAACCATAGAAGTCAAGTACATTAATACTTGCACAGCTTAAAAATTAACAATGTATTCATTAGATTTAGAGGCCTATGTAAAAGCATTAGCTGATTAGTAGATTAGGGTTTTGTAGTGGTGGCTAATCAGTGCTGGGCTAAAAATAACATTTGAAACCATTGTGAAACAAAACTGTTACAGTGTCTTAATCTGATCCTATTATACTCTTAGGCTTTTAGGATGCTTAAAGTGTTGCAGATCATGTAGATTGTAGTCAAACGTGAGTATGTTCTATTTTTGACCTGTCAGGTGCCACGGTATTTCAATCATTCAGTAGCTTTTAGGCAAATCAATAAATAATATTTTTGATTTTCAGTGTCTCACAATGTCTCTGGTAGTTGCTCAGTATCTGTTTTTTTAAATACCATTTTCTATTCAATATAATCAAAGTAGCTAAACCTGGTATAATTAGTTAAGTAATTAAGCTAATATGAAATTAAAAAGCAGATGCAAAAGAAAATAAACATCCACACTGTATAGCCATCCAAAAATGAAGTCATATTAAGTCATAAGACATATCTTTAAAATGAATTGTTGATTTCAATCACTGCCATTAGTTTTTATTACATGTTGTCTGTATGCTTAATGTAGGACTGTGATTGTGTGTATTTGTTGCAGACACAGAAACAAAGTCTTTTTAATCTCCTGACAGCATGACTCATCTCACATGGTATTTCAATGAGCTTTGAAAATCGTGTTTTATTTTATTAGATTATTTTAAGGAAACGCTGAATAAACAGATAAAATACACTGGCCAACACCCCAACCTAATTACAAGACTTAGATGTTTTTCCAAAAATTTTCAGGGCATTCAAAAGCAATAAAAAATCCCTCTCCACTTGCACAGCATTTTAAATTGTTTAATTATTCAATCCAATAACACATATCAAAAGTTTTGAGTTATTTTAGGGAGCTTGTTTCTTCTCATGAGAAATTGAGTTCAAAGACCTTAGCTGCCAATCCAATGACCAGGCTACTGAGAAAAAAATGTCAAAAAGACAACGCTTGTAAGTTGTTCCAGGGTGACGCATGCAACACTGGTACATATCTTATTGATAGCCACTCCCACTTAACATGAAGCACTGGAAGGATCTTCTTGTAATGTGATAAAATCTTTGGGGAAAATCGTGCAGTGTTGCTGCTACTGCAACAGATGTCTTATTGTTGCCCATTTTTGGCCAACCATGAGCTCTTCAACAGCTGTCTCCATTTGCTCTTCCTCCATTTCACTATTGGACTGAATTCTCTGTTCGATTTTTCAGACATAATTCTGCTGCAGCAAGAAATCATGCAGTCTGGCATATTCCACAAGATTCAACAGAAGTTATTGTTAAGGTTCTACTATGTCTATTATCCACATAGTGTGTACTGGATATTATTGATATTAATATTTAAGTTCCCATACGTCTCAAGATACTAGCCAATATTTTAATAACTGACTGAAATAAATGTATAAAACACTCAATAAAAGGTAAAATTTTGGAAGATAGTACCAGTTTCTTGAAACGATGTGACATGCCAGTGATGGTTATAGAAGTGTGAATTCAACTTGAAGTCATCGGGGTCGCGGTGTTGCTACGCTCTTCTCAAATTATGAAATTATATCAACATGCATGAAAACGTGAACACTTGCACTTCTTTTCAACTAAAAATCACTTTTTGAAAATCTGTGTAAGATTGCCAGGCATTTGTCTTTCTATATGTAGTTAATAAAGGACTTGTTTTTATACTCACACCCATGATGTTCAAGGTGATAAGCCACTGATGTAAGTCATAACTGAGCCCATTAGATTCCTAATTATGTAAACACACTGTGATGTTTACATTGCTACAAGCTCACTCATTTAGCCCAAGTTTGTTTGCTTTTGTTAAACTTCATCTCCCAGGCTACCATTTATTAAAAGTAATTTGCTAATTAATGGTGCAAATCATGGACTGACATTTAAATTAGCCATGTTGCTTTTTTTCAAATTCCATGTTGGGGTTCTCATTTATAGAAGTTGCATTCATGGAAACTAATTGTGCCCATTAGTTTCCATGGAAATCAATGTGAAGATCAGTAGTAATAATTATTACTGATAATTTTTTTTATTTTATTCCACAACAAGTGGCCATTTGACAAATTTATATAACAAACTCTACTAGTAAAATTTTGTCAGTGTGCATCCTCACAATTACTATAGATCTTACTGATCAAAACAAACATGAAGTACATGTTGCACATGTAAATAGAGGCTTGCAAATTTTGTTTCTGACATAGTACTTACTGTCAATCATGTAAAGCTGCATGCAAGCAGAATGAAAGCACTTTGTTAAGCTGTTTGTTTTTATTTCCCTCAAGAACAAGTTATTTCGCAGAATTTTCAAATTGCACACAGGGATTAAATGAAATGTAGTTTGGATTTAGAACAGCTCTTCTTTCACATGCCTCTTGAAAACAAACACAAGCTTGCATGCTCCGAACATTTGACAGTTAAATGCTTCCACTTGAACAGCTATTGTTGCACAAAATTTTAATGCATTTTGCAAATTCAATATTAACAGCTTTTGTGTTAGCAACTGTGATACGATTTTACTCTTGAATGAAGTATAAAATGCTGGGCAGAATTATTGGACTTTTCCGTTTTGTTTGATCCACAGTTTGTCTTTTGTATTTTTGCTATTAAAAGCAAAAATTATATTCTGGTGCTGGCTCTAAAAGCAATCTCAGTTTGCAACTGAGATTTTTCACCATGTCAACATTGCTGAAAAGGTCTCTTATTTTGTCTCCCAAAGTCCAGGATATTCCTGACAATCCAAAATGATTCTGCTTAAGTTGAACTGCATTTAAAGTATAATTGTGGCCTTTACCCTGATGTCTTTCTGAATGTGCTTTCTCCTTTTTCCCTCTCCTCCTCACCATCTTTGTTTAATGCAACTATAGTACTTCTCTACAACAATCTGACATGTATATTTTTGGATTGGAGGTATAGTCAGATACAATTACAATTTTCTTTAGTCATTCATCATAAATACAAATTGGAGGTGTGAGTGCTTCTCCACAGTTGTTTTTCTAATGTTCAGAAGCCCAGGATATTCCAATCTCTGTGTGCAGTAGGTCTGATTATGGGTTTGTGTTCATTGTCTTGGAGAACCATATGTTTTTCATTTCAGCTGCTTGGTGAGATTCATTTGGTGGCAGACATAGCAGTGGTGGGACATAAGGTTCATAGAAACAATGCTGCTATGACTGATTTTTTTTTAAGTACTTGAAGTCCTGATGATTCATTTTGGGTGTGGCTGCTCATTTAAATTCACACGATTGAGACTGGTGTGTGAATGTCATGGATTAATAATTATAATTATACCAGGCTAATACCTGCAACCGAGATATTTTGCCAACAGGAAAATGACTAGCGACAATTTTAACATGGGAAGTTTGTGCATGCTTAAAGCAGTTTGGGAACTCATACTCTCCTTCAGATGTGAAGAGGAATCTAGTTTGTTCTTGATACATTCATGAAGCCCTCTCCAAAACTCGGCAGAGACAACCCATGTTCTGGTAAATGTTTAACTCTGTGGTGCTGTTGCATTTGGGTGTGAAAGGAACCTTAGATAATTAGCTTCTCTGATTGTTTTTGATTTGCTTAAATAGAGCATTAGAGTTTTTCCAGTTTTTTTTTTTCCCCCCGTTTCAAACAAGATATTCGCCAGCCCAGACTCTACTCTATTATTATGAGAGCAAACTAAATCATATCTGCATGTCTCAGCTCGTGCATGAATTAAGGATTTATAGGCTGCACTGAGAATGCATAAAGAGATAATAATGACAATAAAACTTTATGTGGCATATGGAAACTCAGCCTTTTATTATGATGACTAGGTTGTTGGTAAATCAAGGACCCTGTGTGTGTTTCTGCTTAATGCTTCATCACTTTGCCTTATGCTAATTCGTTGTGTGCCTGCCTGAATTTACTGAAACCCATTTTCTTAAAGCTCTATCTCCACATGAGTATAGATATTTAGCACAATTGCATTTACTTTGTCACAGAGATCCCAGAATGTTCAACATTCTGTGTTGAATTAATAATTTAGTATTTTTGCTCTGCCAACTCTCTTGGTTCTGCTTATATCTTCAAACATTCCTTTTAAAATCTCCTGTTCTATCGTCTTGTTTCATTTTATTTTTGTTTTGCCTTATTTGCCGTATTTTCCTTCCTATGAACTGCAGATTAGAGTTGGCAATATATTTTACCAACAAAAACGACAAGATGGTCCTGGAGAAATTTGAAGCTATCTTTCTTCCTCGTTATTGTGTCTTTGTTGTGTCTAAAATTTATTATTTTAAAAGAAAATGTAACTTACTTTTGTTTGGTTCTTTGTAGCAGACTGCATCAATAACTAGTGAATATATTCCGGTATTTAGAAAACGTGTAATCTCTCTTTGCACCTACAGTACTGTTTTATAGACATGGCAAGTAACCATAGTATTTTTGTGTTTCATTTAAAAAATACTCATCCTGTGACACTTTGTTTGAAATATATATTTTACCCAAAGAATTATCTCATTCTTTCACACACACAAATGCACTCACTTTATTTTCATTGCTTATGGTATAACAGAGAATATTTTACTTCATCTTGTTGATTTGATTGGCAGACTTTGACATGAGTGGGCTGCATTCAGCCAGCTACTGATCTTTTTTAAGGTTTCTTCTGTCCCACGCCATTCTTGTCACATCTGTCATTTGCAAACTCCCACAGGAAAGGCTTTGTTTAGAATGATATTAGAAAATCTTTGAAGGAGTTACCAAAATTGCTTGGGGAGTGCTGTCATGCACTGTAGCAACACTTGTAAGTTTATTGAAAGGTTTTAGTAGAATTAAAGCATGCTGAACATACCTGCTGTGACCGTTCTCACTCTTGACAAAATAAAAACCGACAATCACTGTGGATAAAGCAAATAGTGTTTACCCATTTAGTCAATGTTTTCTATCGGCACACAAAAGGAGAAGGAATTTTAAAAGATTAAAACCGCTCGCTGGTTACTCTGTCAATCACTAAAGTATTTATAACCAGACGTGGGTAGTTCCTACTTACATTTACTCCTTTACTTGAGTAAGCTTTTTTGAAGCTGTGCTTTTTTACTTTTACTTGAGTAATAATATTTCAAAGTAAAGCTCGTTTTACTAGAATACAATTTCTGGCTACTCTACCCACCTTTACGTTACTTCCCTAAATGAAGAAAGAAACTTTGACACGCTTGCAGCTTATGTTAAATTAAGACTTGTTTGTACAAAAGCCTCACTATTTTAATGTTTTTGTTTTTGCTCAACCTGCTGTGTGATATGGATTTGAATTTATAATATGCCATTGGATATACTGGATGTACTGTGCCCAAATAGTTATACAGTTTTAAAACATACATCAAAACACACAATAGAAATCAATAACAATAATAGAAAAATTTTAAAGTGAATTAAGATTTATCTGACAAATTATCACACAATACAAGTTAGTAGATAATTCCTAGCCTTACTCTCACATTAAACAACTCAAAACAACATAAAGCAGCTTTGGAAAAAGTGCAATCCTAAAAGTTTAAGTTTTACATTGTGAAAGTAATGGACAATTTAATTATCTTCTTGAAGAAAATACAATTTTGCCATCTAATTTACTTAAAATCAAAATATACAAATAGTATAATTAATTATAGTAATTTCTTTATCAATAACAGATAATTACTTCATTACCAGGCTTGCATGTTGTCAAAGAACATCAATGACCTAATAAACAGAACAAATGAAAAACTGTCTTCTATTGAATTCTCAGAAAATGCTGCAGGCTTAGTACTGCACTAGTTTTTGTTATTTGCTTGACACCAGTTCTGTTATTCACAATCTCTGTAATTTCTCTTTTACCTCTATGTGCCTTGTAAAGCTGTATATGCAACCTGATTTTCTTTTTTTTTTTCATATTTTTTTTTACCAATAACCCTGCTGCAGTCACAAATGACAATAGATGCTCCTGAATACGTGGAGGCTATCTTAGCTTAACTTGAGTGATCATGTTTTAACAGGCCTTATTCTGCTTATCAGCCCAAAACCTGTGTGTGTGTTTCCTGAAAGCACCCAAATCTCCCTGGGTGATTACATTGACCCAAGGCCATTGATTACTCACCATGGAGGCTAGAATGTCATTGGAACACAGGCGGTTACCAATTTTTGCATCCTGGCTCTGCTCTCATTCCACTATTGCTCAATCCAGTCTCATTTATTCCCCTGTCCTTTGTTCTGAATAGAAAGCAGGCTGTGCCTGTTGCTACAGTTTCTCAAAGCAGAAATTAGCTATTTTTTTTTATCTAAGTCAAAATGGCACAGCAATCAATAAGGGACAAAATAATTCTTAAATGAAGAAAAAAAAGAGCTGGTTCTGCCCCCCACCCTTTATTTTGCCTTCATTTTATTTCATGCTCTCTTCTGATTGTCAATGGCGGTTGACAAAAATTTGAGCGTTGTCGAGATCCTCCATATCCAAGCAGCAGCGAACTGCAGTCATTTTTCTCTTTTCCATACTTCTGTGTGACAAGGTTAGCTTAGGGCAAATGACTGGAAGCAGTGTGTAGTGAGCAAAAAATACTCTTGATTTGAATTTCAACTTTAATCTCTTCTCGCTTTATCTTTTCAAAGGAACACAAATCCTATCTTTAGGCTGACAGCTGGAGGCTAATGTTCTTTATTTGCTCTGCACAACCTGAGCAAAAACTTAAAGTGAACATATTTGACAAGAAAATTTGAGACATGACTTTGCATATTTCTTTTTTTATAAAAGCACCTACTCCTGCTTTAAACCAGCTGACCAAAGCTAGCTTAAGGTCTGCTTGAGTTGCCAGGTGAAGGGATGGGTTTGGCTGGGCTTGCTAGGCAACAGGGCAGCACTCGCCGATTGTGATTGTGTCAATCACAAAGCGAGAAAACTGATGGGTGAGTTTTTAAGCAGTTGGATGGTTATTAGAAGCAGTTGAGACCCAAATGGAGTTATAAAAATGTGCAAAAAGTTAATTTTGCATTATAGGTGAGCATCTAAAAGGATGATATGGTCTGTTTAATTAGTATCAGAGTGAGTCTGCAGAGATGAAAACTATAGTTTGAAAACATTTAGCGTGAGTTGAAAGTTGTTGAAGTTTTTGCAACTTTATTTTTCAGTGAATTCTTATCTGTCTGCTTACTTTGGTGTTCAGTCATAGTTAGTCTCGTTTTTGGCTGTTTTGACTCGCCTGTTTCACTTGAAGCAATCACTCCTCCCAAAGTTTTGTGGTTCTTTTCGATCATCATCAATCCTTCCTGGTATTAGTGGTATTTGCTTTTTGTTTATTCATTTCAATCTCTGAATTATTTCCACTCGTTGAATTTTATTTGCTGTTTGTCTCTGAGTTAATCTGTTTACTCATTAAAAGGTCAAATTTTCATCCCTACTACTGACCGTTTTCCTATTTGAGCCATCAATTACACACCAAAACGAGGGAGTGATGGGTGTAGCTCTTTAGTTTCCACACACCTTGAATTTTACAAACCTATAAATTTACCTTTCTTTTATCCAAGAAAATGGTATACTAGCCTTCTTTCAGCCATCTGACTGACAATGTGCAGTAACTGGTGAGAACTTATTCTATGCCACATACATTCACAGAAAATGTGACAAAAAATATTTTAGGTTTAACTTAATTTTATTGCCTTACAGAATGTTAGACATATATCCATTGAGCAATATTTTAAGCTAATTATGTACAATCTCTCTGGCTGTAAATAAAGTATTTTTCAAGACAGAATTTCTATGATATTTTTTATAAAGATGCTTAAAACATCAGTAAGTAATTATTTTTAAGTTTAATACTTTAAAACATATCGGAAAGATTGCTATGGATTCAAGGCTACACAATGCCATTTAAATCTTGACAATGATGGAAACTGCTGCATTTGGCAAAAAAAAAACAAAACCTGGTCTTAATGTCAGAGGTGAGAGAACCCCAGGTATCAGTTATTAAAAAGGATGTAATTAGTGGAAATGTATCTCCAACTTAATTTGTAAGAATCAAAAGACCTTTTCATTTATTTATTTTTTAACTATGACTGCAAAAGCTCTGCTTAAAATGTTTCATACCCCATTGTATCACATTTACCTGTTGAGACAGTGAAGCAAAGTATGATTGAACACTGTCAAAACATGAGTTCAGTTTTGTCCTTTTGACATGTGTGTTGAATGTCCCATACATTTAAAACTAAATCCAATATCCTCATTGTATTACTCACTTCTGTCAACTATTTCTCATCTATATGTATGAGCAATATTCTCAGGACAGTAGTAAGAGCAGTATTAATTTAAATCAAAAAGCCCATACATAAATTGTATGTTCATTTTGTCTTCACAAGTATTTGCTCTGATAATTCTGTCTCCACTGTTTGACTATTAAGTATCACTCCTGCATAGTAAGGGCGGTTTGACATGAAGTGACAACAATTGTGCTTAGCTCATGGTTGACATGCACAAATACTCAAATACAACTAAATTGTCAAATAGAATATCATCAACAAGTTGGAAGTGGTTGGAATTAGTTCTCTTATTTTAAATTTTTGTGGTTTATAGCCAATGGAAAGTCAAAATTGAGTTTCTCAGAAATTTGAAACACAACAAAAGCCTTTTTAATACAAAATGAGCACAGTAAAAATTAGGCTTTGATTTTGACTCTGTCACAGGATTAGGAAACTATTGAAGAAAAATTCATAATTTTACATACAAACATTAATATAGAATAGGGGACCAATGAAAATCTCATCAAATTCCTCTCGTAGTGTAACAACACATTTCCGCATTGATTCTCGGTTTCTTTAAAAAAAAAAAAAGCTACTTGCTTTATTTTTGAATAGTGTTTTCTAAAAGGAAAATCAAATTACCAAAATAACCACAAATCCACAAGGTACCAAGTTTCCCTTCTTTGAATTTAATTTCTGAAATAAATTGCGTTATTAATAATATACTAATTCACTGAGCTTTCCTGGGCAGAGTTACTAATGTCCAGAATTAGTAAAAGTGCTCTGTATGTAAAATTACATCTTACCCTGAAGAGTGATCTTCATACTTAAAGCTACATTTTATGTAAAAGCTTGAAATAAAGTGAAAACATGTGGGGATCAGACACTGAGCTGTTTGTTGGGTTTAATTGAAAAATCTATTTCAGTTCAAGTGGTTAGCCAAAGAAAAGCTGAATTCCTGCTAGGCAATCACAAATTTTTTTTCAGGCACTGAATATTTCAAATGGTTTGGGCCCTGACTCATAGTATTAGCACAGTACATTGCCTCCATTGGCAAAGGCATCAGGTGAAATGGGCTGATTTTGTTTTGTTGGCATTGTCATTTATTGACAATCCTGGAGCTAAGCTTCTCACTGCTGCCTCTGTTATTTTAATCATGTTTTAACAGAGTACTTCCTTCACCAAGTTTATTTTTTCAATTCTGTCAAACATCACTGTTTGGCCTTCAATCTACAGTACAAAACATTTCTTTTTCTGTTTTGTTCTCTCACAAAAAGCAATCACTCGCTAGAAAGCTTCCCTGGATGCCTAAAGTCTACTGAATAATAAGTCCCTTGAACAAATAATTGGTTGGACATCCTGTCCAGGCTGTTGTGAGAGAGACAATTTTTCAATATTACCTTTCAAACAACCATTCCTTCAAGATACAAAGTCAAAACAAATTGACAAGTCACACAACAAATTATTCATTTTGTGGCATTATGCAATTTGTTCAAGAAGATGTAATGTTGCATTTTCTCTGTTTTTCTACACAAAGAGTGAACATTACTAGAACACAGCTGTTCTTAATAGCCATCATTAGCGGCATCCAACTAATAAGCACAACAATAGGAGGGTTACAGTTTTGTATTCACTTGCTTATGCTAAGTTAAAGCCATCTATGCATAGAGCTGTTTATGAGCAAATTAACATATTTAGATATATTTTTGTCTTGCTGCAATTTGAAGGGTAATGTAACACTGAGTCATCAGTCTTTTGTTTCTATAGTAATTTGATGACAGCATTCTCTTTTTTTCAACATTTAAATAGTAAACAGTTATTGTGATGTTCAATACATGTTATGTTTTCTTTAACCAGAATATCCTAGATGAGCAGAGATGCTACTTACACTTGGATAAGGTTTTAAGACCTCCTAATACTCAAGTTGTTGTTATTTCTTGGTTGGTAGTGAGAGTGGGCAGGTGCTTCGAGGGAATGTAAGTGATCAATGAATTCATCGGAAATCACCCGCAGCTCCTTTTAATAATTCATCATCAACAGTAACCTCTCTGGGCATTCATTCACTACCTACAGAACAACAGGTGGCGTACAGCAAGAGGTGACAGTGTGCTAATTGAAGCGACCACTTTTAATTCTATTGTTGGCATTGAATATAAGAATAAAATTTATTATGTCAGACATATTACTATTGTATAGACAAGCTTATATTTGATATTTTCAGTGATTTCTATATGATTTAGCTTTTTTACATATTTTATTTATGTAGCATTTTTCACTAATAAAAAACAAACAGTGCTTCTGACATAATGCTTATGTGTAGCATAAACATTAAATTGTGAATAGAACTAAAAAAAACCCAATTTATTAAATTACACAGATAATAACAGATGGGCACAACTGAAAGAGATAAATACCGAAGCAACACATTTTTTTTTAAACCACACTCATATATATATATAATGTATGTGGTATGTGTGGTCTGTAACATAACATTCCAATACAGATGAAAAAAAAAAACATTTAAGGTTTTGATTGTAACAATGGTGTAGAAATATGGTTACACGCTTCAAACTCTCTTGTACTGAATCAATTTTCACAAGGAAATGATGAGGAAAATATCCTGCTGTTTAACCGAACATTAACGCTGAATGCTTTTTAGCTTGAATATCAAAGCCATATTTCAGAAAAATTTATTTTTAAATAGCTAGTTCAGTCCTTAAAATATGCTAATTTGGATGCAAAGCAGATGCAGGTAAAATCAGTGACACTGACCTAGTTTTGCAGGTATTTTTACAAATAGAGCTTGTCACAGTGTCAGAAGCTATTTCACAGGAGCACATGGTGCTTCAGTGTTTGGACTATATAGGGATGAGTCACTCTCTGCTGGATATTTTGATGATGTTGTGTTTAAAAAGTCACAATGCTTACTTTGAGGAAAATTTTTGTTTGACATAATGTCTATACTATCCACATTGCTTAAGAACTTTATTTCATACAGAGTAAAACCACCTGAACATATTAAAGTAGCAGCCATCGTAGAAGAAACAAAATGAGTTATTCTAGACAGATTGTAGAGCCATTCCTTTTAAAAGAGAATCAGATACAGTTTAATTAGTCTACTTTATATATACACACAATTAGATAGGGTTGGTTACAGTGAGGTGAGTCTGCTTTCTTGTCAAACACAATGTTGTTGCTCACTATTGACATGATTAATAGTGACCAGGTGCACAATACTTAAAAAAAGTAAAATTCATAAAAAGAGCAAAATAAAAACACACAGACTTAAATATAGTTTGCTCAGAAGGACAAGATAATAAAAATTAAAAAGAATCTAGCATAGTTTTCTATGCTAGATTTAATTTTTGTGGCAACATTTATTGTCCACTTCACTTTCGCTGTATCACTCAAATCCATGCTTGGGTATGGATATAGTCATCTTCAGTGGCATTCATGTAGATCAGGGGTGCCCAAACGTTTTGAGACCAACATCTACTTTTACTGTCACTTTTTCTGAGAAATTTCAGACTAATAGGAGGAACCACAGAGGACTGTTGAGATAAAATAGAATATAGAATAGAATATAATTACTTTATTCATCCCAGCAGGGAAATTATTTCGCAGTTACAGCAGCATAGAGACAAGACACACAACATCCACCACTGAGTAGCAATGTAGACAAAATAAATAAGAATAAAATATGACATGCTCTCAATATAAAAAGCAGCTTAGAGCAGACCTTGCAAGGATTCAAAATGCAGAACAGAATGTATATGTAAATATATGTACAGCAAGTGTGCCACAGTCCAGTTGTGCGAAATTGGACTGATTAGTGCAGAACAGTGATTTAGCTTTTATTGTACAGTGAGATGGCATGTGGCAGGAAGGATTTTCTGTATCTGTCCCTACGACAGCGGAGCTGGAGCAGCCTATGTGAGAAGGTGCTCCGCTGTCTGTCCACTATGTTGTGGAGAGGGTGCTGTTTATTGTCCATAATAGACAGAACCTTCTTCAATGTCCTCCTCTCCACCACAGTTTCCAGGGACTCCAGCCTTAGTCCCAGTACATAGCCAGCTTTCCTGATGATTTTGTCTAGTCTATTAGAGTCGCCGGCTCTGATGCTGCTTCCCCAACACACAGCAGCAAAGAAGATGGCACCGGCAACAACACTGTGATAGAAGGTCTCCAGCATCTTACTGCACACATTGAATGATCTCAGCTTCCTTAAAAAATAGAGTCTGCTCATCCCCTTCCTGCACACAGCGACAGTGTTAGATGCCCAGTCCAGTCTGTTGCCGATTACAACTCCCAGGTATTTGTAATCCTCCACCTCCTCCACCACTTCCCCTTTGATCTTTAGTGGCCGTGAAGGTATCTTCTTCCTTCTGAAGTCAATCACCATCTCTCTGGTCTTACTAATGTTGAGCCTCAGGTGATTCTGCTCAGACCACTCCACAAAGCCGTCCACCAGTGTCCTGTACTCCCCCTCCCCTCCATCCCCTATACACCCGACAACCGCTGAGTCATCAGAAAACTTCTGTAGGTGACATGATTCAGAGTTGTACTGGAAATCAGTGGTGCACAAGGTGAAGAGAAAGGGAGAAAGCACAGTTCCCTGTGGAGCTCCTACGTCACTGACCACCACATCAGACAGGACACTGCCCAGACGGACAAACTGTGGCCTGCCTGTCAAGTAGTCAGTCACCCAGGAGATCACTGAGTCGTTGACACCCATCCTCCGCAGCTTCTCACCCAGTAGCAGAGGCTGGATGGTGTTGAAGGTACTGGAGAAATCAAAGAATGTGATTCTCACAGTGTCTCCTCCACCATCCAGGTGTGACAGTGCTCGTTGCAGCAGGAAGATGACGGCATTGTCAACTCCTAAGTGGGGCTGGTAGGCAAATTGCAGGGGGTCTAGAAACGTCCTCACCTGAGGCCTCAGCAGGGCCAGGACCAGTCTCTCCATGACCTTCATCACATGAGATGTGAGAGCGACTGGTCTGTAGTCCTCTGGGTCGGCTGGCCTTGGCTTCTTGGGAACAGGAACCACATGTGATGTCTTCCACCGCAGCGGGACTCTCTCCAGCCTCAAGCTGAGGTTGTACATGTGTGCTAGTACCGGGGCCAGCTGGATGGAGCAGGTCTTCAAGATCCGTGGTGTAATGTAAAAGCACATCTTCTGAAGTTGGGATATTTTTCCTCCAACAGGATCCAGAGGTGTCACCTCAAACCAGATGTTGGACTGGAGTTTATTTCAATGTCATTTGTGAATGTCAGCTTCTCATTTTCTCAACTGTGGCCCTATAATGCTTGTCAGAGTCGATCTTTGAGTCCCTTATTTTTGTTAATTGAACCGAAACGCACTAAATTGCGCAACACCTTGTTGAAACAATAATTACTGAGATTATTAACTTGAACACGTTTTGTTGATGTTTCTTTTTCTTTAATAAAGTTACAACTATTTTGGATCTTTGAATATTTTGATAAACGCGTCAGAAGACGACGCACTGGTTTCAGCCTCTTGGCGGCGTTCAGTTTGTCACCTTCTGCGATCGACCAGTCGATGGCGATCGATGTATTGAGCACCCCTGAAGTAGATCATAGTTGACCAAGAACAAAGTGACCAGTATAGGTGGCCATATTGTGACATCATATATTGATTTTATTGCTTTTATTTACTTTTTTCAACAGAAGAAAACTGTATTTTGACAAGGCAAAGAATTTCTTGGTACAGAGACCCCAAACAAGATTAATCCAATATCATTTACAATTAATTTGTCATGTCAGTAACATAGAAGCATAATCCCATTTATTCAGTGACTGCTGGATCTCTGTTTTAGATTACGATGTCTGGTGAAGCAACTGGAGAGAGGAGAAGCTTCCCTTGCTGACCTCAAGAAAAACCTGGAGTATGCAGCATCGGTGCTCGAATCGGTTTACATTGAGGAGACAAGGTAAGAAAAACATTAATATTGTAGAAGGGACTGACTTTAGGTATACTTAATTCTTTGATAACGACAGAAATGCACTTCTCATTACCAAACCCTGCAAAAATAAATATACCAATTAAAAACTGACTTGAAATATTATTTTTTTTTACTGTGGTTGTAGTTTCTTTATTTCCTTTTCTCAAATTAAGTGGAAGCTAAGACTTTGTTGTTTACCATGCATAGCATTCAGTAGTATTTAGTTACTGTGGAGTTGTGAGCATGTGTGTGTCTGTCTATCATAGCTAGTCTTATGATGTTAAAGTTTTTTTTGTTACTTTTTTTTTTTTTTTTTCAACTCTTGCATCACCGAATGTCTGCATGGCTAACGTGGGCAGCTGGTATGTACTTTTAACAAGACCTCACATTTAAATGACTGACGGCAAAGAAAATTTGGCTGTATGTTTATAAATCTTTTTTTAGATATAATTGAAGTTAAAAAATAAACTTGGTCTATAAATGTCAATAGTTGAGTGACAGTTCAAAATATGAGCTTTGACCAGGCTTTGGGAATTATGTAAACCTCTCATCATCTAGATTCAAACAGATTAGGGTCAGCAATAGGCTGACTCCAGTCCAGGAGAAAGGATGATGAAGTATCAAGTGCAGGATTCATGTAGTACCATCGTTATCAGTGGGATGTGAATGCTTTTTCTGAACGTAAACAGGCTTTGCTTTTGATCCTGGACACGTTATGGAGAATTATGTCACCCAATAGGATTTGTATGAAGCCTTATGGGGTTTCTGTGATGTTTTGGATTTATCAAATATATGACATAACAGGTCATACATTTGATTGACAGGTGAATCAAAAAATCCTAGAACTTATGCTTTATCCACAGTGAATCTCTTATCTTTCATCTTCATATAGCTGATCTTTTTTCTTTTAAAGATCCTTTCAGTCTTATACTTCCATCTCTTCATTCAGGCGATTGGTGGACACAGAAGATGAGCTCAGTGACATCCAGTCAGAGTCTGTGCCTTCGGAGGTGCGAGACTGGCTGGCCTCCACCTTCACCAGGCAGATGGGCCTAATGCTCCGGCGAAATGAAGAAAAGCCCCGTTTCCGGAGCATCGTCCACGCCGTGCAGGCTGGAATTTTTGTCGAGAGGTAAAGTTTGCATGATGTAATAAAGCATTTTCACAACCTCAAATAACCAAGCAATTGCAGATCATAAATAATTTACATGGGCAGTCACTTGGAGCTGCAAATCTATCACTTGTGAGCCCAGACAAAAGCTGCCTGGAGGGAGGTAAAGAAATTCTATCAACATCTTTAATTTGGCTCTGCATAAAACATGAGTAAGGGCATAATTCATGAACTTTGTGACTGTAGGTGAAATTTACTATTTGATTTTGAGTAGTAAAGCTTTATTGGCTTTATGCTAATCAGTCAGCCTGCTCTGTATGTTAATTTTATTATGAATTTACATGCTTCAATTTAAAATTTGTCATACGTTCTGAGATATGAGCAATGTTGTTAGAAAAAAATACCTTTATTACACCTGCATGTTGTAAAGATGTGCTAAAGTTTTTTTTTTTTTAAACTTATGTCACCTCATATTTAACAATGGATCAGAATCCAAATGTCAGGCAGGCAAAATAGCTGCAAAAAAGTAAAAAGGTGAATAGTCAAACTAATACAAAATGTCAGCATAAATAACCAGAAAAGCACAAGAATATTGAAAAGGATTGAGGTATGTTACAATGGATATATTTTTTAAACTGATACGGTTTCCTCGGGGGTTGATTCACCTGTATCCTCGCTAGAATTCAATCTGAAAATTCAGCAAAAATATTGGTACTTATAAACTAAAATAATATCCTGAGCATGGTTAAAACAGAGCTAAAAAGATTCTTTTTTACTTATATTCTCATAGTCATATCATTTCTTAAGCTCATATTTTTAAGTTTAATGGAAACAGTCTGGACAAGGTGAGAAAGACAGATACACACACTGAAAACTCAATCTTCATGTACACAGGAGGCGCAAATACAGCAGAAAATCCCATAGTAAGTGTGAGAAGATGCTGAATGAAACCAATTTACCACATGTACCGAAGAGGATGTTTAATATTGGTAGCAGCATTTGAAGGGACTGGACCCAATAGAACACAGGGAGACTAAAGGACCATGAACATTATGCAACAAAAGAGAAATGTTTCCTTTCTCCCAGGGCTTCAAAAACAAAATGGTGTCATTCTGTTCTTGGTCCCTTTGGGAGTTTTTGGTTTTGTTCTTCACACATATTCTGGGCAGAATGTTTTTAGTGTTCAGTGTTTGACAATTAAAGTGTTGTGGGAGTAAGCTATGAGGACATCCCAGGGCATTTGTACTTCTTGTACAGTATGATTACTATGAAGTATGAAACCTTTGACCTTTGAAAAGTGTTGATTTTGAGATGTCTGCAGCTATTGCACAGTGCATCATTACCTTAGACCAGGGGTTGGCAACCCAAAATGTTGAAAGAGCCATATTGGACCAACAAAACAAATCTTTCTGGAGCCGCAAAAAATTAAAAGCCTTATATAAGGTTCGTAATGAAGGCAACACAGGCTTTAAGTGTTTATGTCAGCTATTTTAGTCTATTATCAAAATAACTAAGTGCGTACATTTATGAGCATTCATGATTAAATGTTTATTTTCCCTGCAGTGCGTCCTGGAAGGAATGACGCACCATGTGACTACTCTGTTGTACGATGGTGCTTTAAGTTTACCTCCCATTACATTATAAATGTATTATGTTTCGTTGTACTGATAAAATTAAATAAATGCAATAAAGTAATCAGATTTTTGATTTCATTTTTATTATGAAGATTCGACAGGGAAAGATATTTTTTCTTTTGGAACTCAACAAATGTGCTCCCAAATACAGTTTGCATAACGATTGCTCCTTGTAAATAGTCATGCTAACTGTGTGATCGAAAAAACAACAAAACTGAACGTGCTTAACGTGCCCCTTATTTGGGCAACAAATGGAGTGCAATAAAACACAACCTGCAGTTTTAAAAATAAATCAGTAGCCTTTTGAAAAGCTAAAGTATAAATCAATAAAGTTTAAGTTTGATTTCTGTGTAAATGCAAAGCAAGTCAGTGCAACGGTAAAAACATAGCAGCATCCTCTTCTCTTTTGACACGCAACCATCTCGGACCTGAAGATGTTAAACACAATAATATCGCTAAGTGTCATTCTAAATATATACTGACAAAAATTACTAATCAATTTATAAAAACAGCCACTTTTTTACAAATATGTGACTGTGGCAGGATTGTGTTCTTACGTGTTTAATGTTACTTCTGTTTACGGACCTCAATGGACAGTTTCTCAACATCGGGCTTGTAAGATGTAACTTTAATCTTGACGCTGACCCCTGCCTTAGACAATGATGCATTGTTAAAGCCTTGACAAACCTGTCTAATCGCAACAAGTCAGCCAGCTCTCTTTCCAAGGTGGAGCTTCATCACAAAGTAACATCCAAAACCATGCAAGCTATAATCATTCTTCATTTACTTTCTCAGAAGCCACTCCACTGTTTCTACGTATAAGGTAACAGTGGGAAAAAGAAGGAATAAGTGTAAAAAGGGGGAACTATGTGTTGCAATCTAAGTTGTTGGTATTTATTTACATGTTTAATGAGATTTAACTTTTTGAGATAAAAATATTGTGTCAGTTCTATTGGTTTGATGGAACTGAATCATGTCTTATAGTAATAAGCAAAAGTTTGACTTACTGGATTACACAGCTTTTTACTGAATGTCATTACTAATTTAATGGAAAACTACACATCTTATTTTGTCAGTTTTGATCATTGTAAACAATACTCCAACCTTCTAGTACTACAAACCTATTTTTTTTCATTTGGAAAAACCTAAAGCAATATTCATTCATTTGCAAATTTCTATTTATTGTATCACTCTTTTGGTCTGAGATGCAATTAGTTGAAGGTTTAGTTGTGGTGGGGGAACATCCCAAGCTGTGGTTTAGGTGCACTGTGTTTTCTTAAGATATTTACTCTCAGCAAGGCTCTGAATTTGATGTCTTTATCTCATCCAAACAGGATGTACCGACGCACCTCCAATATGGTGGGACTCAGCTACCCTGCATCTGTCATATCTGTTCTTAAGGTATTAACATATGCATATACACAAAAGCAAACAAAAAGGAAAAAAAAATCCTCATGCAATGTAAACTATTTGAATAATTTATTTTATGTTCATCTTTACTTTTAGGTTGGTACATTTATAATGGCTTTCAAAAGCATTCATACACTACATATTTCCACATTTTGCAATAAGAAACCTAAATGTATTTTATTTAATTTTTTTAAGAATTTTACGTAGCAGAACATCTTAGTTAGTAGCTGAGTATGAAATCGATTAAAAGGGTACATGGTTTTCACATTATATGTAGTGCACAGTTTGGTATGCATTCAGCTCTCATGAAGATTTAAAGAACAACACTTTGCTAGGGTGGTACCTGTAAGTATTCTGTGTGATGTCTACCAGCTTAGAGAAAGTGAACCAATTGTTCTTACACTGCATACTCCAAGCTCAGTGTGATTGGATGGAAAGCATTTATTTTACACTCGTAGTGAATATGCTGACATTTCTAACATATAGATAAGCTTTCATCCAAATTCCAAATAAAGCTCTGCCTTTATTTTTAGGTTCAATAGCTGTGTTTCCATTGACCATATAATTGCACAATTTGAAAATAAGTTTGCTTAGTGGAAACACACCAATTTCAAAAATACTGTTGTTTTTGGATAAAATGTTTTGGCACCAGGATGAGGTGCTTTTTCAGCCATATTGAAATTGGTTTATTTCACAAAACTGCAATGGAAACACTTTTTTACCCTCACATGAACCACATGATCAACAACCAGATATCACCACTGGTGCAAACCACGAAGAAGACATGAAGTAGTGGAAGGATCATAGTGTGCCATGTTTTTAATGACTTAAACATATGTATTTTTTATGAGGTAAGATAAATGAGGTATCCCTTCCTCTTCACTTTACAATTATGCTTTTTTTGGCCTGTCCCATAAAGTAATAATACTTTTATAAATTACTGCATATTGCTTCAGACTTAAAGTTGAATTCTTTGATTTTTTTTTCTTCTCTCCTTCACAGAATGTTGACAAATGGTCGTTTGATGTGTTTGCCCTAAATGAGGCCAGCGGGGATCACGCTCTTAAATTTATATTCTATGAGTTGCTCACAAGATATGATCTCATAAGCCGCTTCAAGGTAAACTCTCAAAGATGTAACTTTCTGCATCACGGGTCATTTATATTTCCATGCCATTAAAACAAGGTTAAAGAAGCCCTCTTCAATCCTGACAAGAACCTTCTACATTTCCAAATTGATGAAAGCAGGCACACAATTTCAGTCCCTTAAGACCAAGTTTATGTTGTTTTATTCCAGCAATGATAATTTTATAGTGGAGTTTAGACACACTTCATCTGCTTTTAATAGTTGTGCAGCTCATTTTCCACAGCGTCTAATAGCTTATAACAATCCACTGGTACTGATAGCATCTGGCAGTAAATGACACAGGCTGTAAAGCAGATATGAATATGTAATCATAAGATGCTGTAACTCAAGTGATTCTGATGGATGATTTTATGACATCGGTTTCCGATGCTGCACCCATTAAGTCACAAGTTAGCTTTAGGATTTGCTCTAAGTGTTAGTAACTCACAGACTCTTTCGATTTTGTAATTTTCAGATTCCGATCTCTGCGGTGGTGTCATTCGTGGAAGCCCTGGAAGTGGGATATAGCAAACATAAAAATCCCTACCACAACCTGATCCATGCTGCTGATGTAACCCAGACTGTACACTACCTGCTTCTCAAAACTGGCATGGTGGTGAGTAAGAAACATGCGGCTTAGATTGCATAATTTGTCTAAGCTCTGAGCACCTACAGAAACAAGTTGAGCGTTGAGGTTGAGTTCCAACAGGGAAAGCACATTGGACTGAAGCTAAGCCTGTAAAATGAAAGGGATTTTTATCCCATTGGTATTCAGAACATCGCTGTCAGCTGACGTATGCCAGCCTAATTGCTGCTTTTCCTGACATTCAGTTTCTAAGCAGATAAAACTTACGTAGATAGATGAGAGTATGTTTTACTCTGTTTTTTTTCCTTTGTTTTTTTTTTTTTTGCCATAAAATTGTAGTTTACTATTTATCTTGAAAATGTATGGTCACTTCAAGAAAAGAAAAGAAAAACTCCTTTGTTTTAAGGTGACTACATTTTCACATGTTTTTGATAGTTTCTTGGTAACATGTTCTGACCTACATTCTTTAGCTTCTCACAGAAGTAACTTGAGGGCACATGTGACACAACATTCATTTCAAAATGAAAAACCCAACCCAGACTTCAAAGTCTATGACTTTCCAAAGAGAATGCCACCCCCATTCCCACTGTTTTTACTTAATCACCTTAATAAGGTGGCTGCGACAGCTGCCAACACGGTGTGTTTCTCTGGGCTCTGCCTTGTGGAGTAAAGTCACATTCATTCTCCGACCACAGTCTCATGGGAGAGCAAGAGAGCTGCATTTATCATTTTTAAAAAACCCTCCAGACTCATCTAAATCAACAATCAAAAGGTCATTCATAAAACTGTTCTATGAAGAGTTACATAGCAGTGGATTGACCATTTTGCCCCCACCCTGTCTTTAATGACCCCATTACCCACTGTTGATTAGTCACCAACATCGACCTGGCTCCCTGAGCTAACTCCCCTCACTGGGTGTGTGAGTGCAGTCATGAATGCTCATCTCAAAGGAATTGCCCACTCACCATTGTGTCTTTTATATTTCATACACTCATTGGATCCATCTAATCCTACAAAATGTAAATAAACACACACACACAGTAAACTACGGTATGTCAGATGGTTGCTGGTCTATTGACCCTTTTACCATTTTTTAATTTTTCAATTTTGCAGTTTTATTTCTCACATTTTAAGACTTAAGAAAGTTTGATATGAAGTGAAAATGTTTGTAATAGGATGTAATACACCATACATGCCTCAATGTGCACTCACCCAGAAAAATGTTTTTTTTATGACTGCAACATGATACCAGAAGAAGGTTGTTTAGAGTTATTTTGGCTTGATTAGGAGTCACAATCTGTCACATTTCATGTTAAACAACTAGTCTAGATAGACATCATAACTAGAATAAATAGAAACAGGGTAAAATACTGGGTCTTCCAAAATAGGATGCAGTTAAATTTGAAGAAAGACAAAATAGACGTGACAGCACAAAACTATAAATTGGAGGTTTAAATAGACAAAGGTTTAAAATGAAGGGAATTATACTTTTGGGTATCTGCCTGTCATTTTATCCTACAAATTATATTGCAGTGTAGGTTGCCATGGATTTGTTTGGACATGTCAAAAAAGTATATGGCATGATTGTCACACCTCTTAAAATTTCACCTGCATTGCATGTATGTCCCGCTGCTACACAATTTATACACATGCTACTCAAATGTTGCAAGAATTATCAAATTTGAACATGACCTCATCCCATGCTGCACTCTGCAGATGCTCTGCCTGGACTCATAAAGATTCTTCTCCTCTACATGCTGAATGTTTGAAGCTGCTCCAAGTGACAGCTGCTCTACCTAATTCCAAATTAGTACAGCTAGAAATGATTTGATCACTTTGAGAAATCTACAGCTTCATGCTGCATGTAGTTTGGGATTTTACTTGACAAACCTGGAATTTTTGTATTTGAGTTAAAATTGACCGATTTGCTCATGCGTAATACCTGTGATCTTCTCTTTTGATGTTTGCTGTACTCAGAAACTGCACTTAAAAAGGTCTGAACTTGACCTATGAAATTGAAAGCATGGTGTGTTCTGTGACCTTTTGATAGCATTAACTCGTAAAAGAATAACAGAGAGCATGACCTTTTTATTTATATTTATACGTCGTGAAAACCAGAGTGACGGTGAGAGAAAGAACAGTGGGAGGGAGGCTTATAGGATGCTGTTTCCCAATAGACCTTATCTTATCTAGAGTTCTCTATTTTTGCTTTCCTAACCTTTTTGGTACCTTCTTTTCCCCATTTGTTTGCTTTCATTCCTGATGCTAATGTATTCCTCATGCCAAATTCTTCTCTGAATTTTTTATATTATATTTCTCCATAATATTTTTATGGCCTAATGTGCCATTCCCTGCATTCCCCATCACTGGATTCTCATTTCTCTTGCCTAATCTATGTCCATTCTTTTCTCTTGCATTCATTACTTCCTCATCTTTCTTGCCTGTCAAATGCCTCAACTTTTCCATCTGTCTGACTTCCTTTCTGCACTCCTCTGCTATATAATTTTCTTAATGTTTTCCTCGCCCTCCGTCACATCTCCTTTTCCCCTCCTCCAGCATTGGTTGACTGAACTAGAGATCTTCGCCATGATCTTTGCGGCTGCGGTGCACGACTACGAGCACACAGGGACCACAAACAACTTCCATATCCAGACAAGGTAATGGATGATAAAATCAAAAATGCATGGCGCTGACTCACCCGATCAATGATTTCATTTACAGCAAGGGGGCTTTACATTCATACTGTGATCGCCCGCAGTGTAATAATAACAGGATGGATTTGTAGACGAACTCAAAAGTCGAAGCTTTTTGTAAATGTTCAGCTTTTACTTTAAAAAGCTGAAGTTTAAAACTGGAAGAAACATTGGCTTGCATAGTGCTTTTTAAAATTACCCAAATCTGTGAACTTGTTCACATTTTGTCAGATTACCAACACAACAGATTTTTGTTTGTATCAACTTTAACTTCACAATTATACACTATATTTTTTCACTACAGTTCTATCACACACATTTCCAAGAAAACACTCTCAGGTTTGTGGTTGTAAGATGACAAAACTTGGAAAAGGTCAAATAGACAAAACAAAACGTTAACTTCTCTTAGAAATTTTGTAAATTCTACAACATTCTGTTGTATCATTTTCATGCAAGTTTAATAATAATTTTAAAGAAAATTCCTTTGTATATTAGGTGAAAGTTAATCTAAATTTACAAGGAGGATGAGAAAATAATGAAAGTCATTTTACAATAAATTTATTTTAGAGGCAGTATTTTCATCATCCAGAGTGAGTCAAAATTCAATATTTTCCAAAAAGTTATATAAAGGTTAGTCATGTTTAATGATTCTCTTGCCAGAGTGAATTAATATGTATTAATTTCTCAGGTGTTTTTGATACCTACACAGACCAATCAGACACAGTTGTTTTACGTTTTCTTCATTTGTAAGGTCAGACACAGCCATCCTCTACAACGATCGCTCAGTGTTGGAGAGTCATCACGTCAGCGCAGCCTATCGCCTACTGCAGGACGACGATGAAATGAACATCCTCTACAACCTCTCCAAGGATGACTGGAGGTCCGTTTCACATAGCGCTACTGTACTTAAATGATTGTAAAGGGAATGAAAAACCCCTCTGAGAAAGATTGCAGAAAGCCATGATTCACCAATCTTAAGCCCCATGTCAACTATGTTTGACATAAATGCGGCTAGTTAGATCATCCTCAGGGTTCAATGACACTCATGACTGAATTCACCTGATTCCAGGTGTAGTCATGTACTCAAGCCAGGACTCGTTACCATAAATAGCTCTTATTTATTTTAATAACTGTTTTTGGAATACTTCAGCCTTTAGAACCTGCAAGTTTATCATTGATTTAACAGCTTGTAACTAATTATTTTTTTCTCCCTTGTCTTTCGCAGAGAGCTGCGTGCTTTGGTGATCGAGATGGTGTTGGCTACTGATATGTCTTGTCACTTCCAGCAGGTTAAAGCCATGAAGAATTATCTACAGCAACCTGAAGGGTCAGTTGGTTTAAAATCAATTCTGTCGCTGCTGTAACAATGCTGCTTTGGCTGCATTTACGCGGCAGGAATGTGATCCAAATGTGCATTTTTTCCCCCTATATGCAAGTTATATTCAACTTTTTCATGGCTGTCTGAATGGCCCAATTCTGACCTTTTTGCCCAAAAGAAAATCTGATTTGGCCTCTCCCATATGTGGTACTAAATCAGATATGTATGCGATTATTTTCAAAGCGTCTGCAGTCTGAAGTATCATGTTGCACTTTATTTGATTTTAAGTCATTGATGACATAAAATGCAAATGTAAAAAATGGCTGAAAATGATAATTATGAAAGAAATCTGTCAGTGAAGATCATCACATCCCAATCCTAATCCCAACACTCCTGATGTTACTGCACATCCAAACAGACTTCAGAAGTTACATTCAATGCTCCACAAAAGGTTCTTACTATTAGCTTTACTCATGTTGTGACAATATTGTCACAACATTGATCCATAGACGATGGCATCCATTAATACTTCTGTAAAAAGTGAGGTGGTATGTAACGGTTACATTCTTCTGCGTATGTGGGTGGCTTTGGGGTCATTATTTTTTCACACAGCGGTCTCGTTGCAGTTGGGCTTAGTTAGTACTATGAACAATCACAAAAAAAACCATTAAGACCAAAGACATAACCTTTAATGCCTTACAGAACAAATAACTAAGCATTAGCCTCTATGAGATTCTGACACAGTGACAACCACAAGTAAAAGGCCGCCATTTCTCAGTATAATTTTTTTTTTATCTTTAATCATATTTATGCAAAAACATATTTAATGTGTTTATTTAAAACAGAAAGACAACAATTATTATGACTGCTATTATGATTACAGAAATATGAACAGCAAAATTAACATTTATTGGCTTTTGGTTAGAAAACTGCATTAATTGACATGAAAATTAGCATGTATGCTACAAAACAAACAATACAAAAAAACTGTGAACATGTGTTTCTTTCCTGAAACGAAAAGGAAAAGTTGTGGAAGCATTCAGTGTAGCAAAATAAACTTCTATATGTTTTCAATGACAATTTAAGTCATTGAAATACTTGAATGTCATGTTAATTTGTATTTTTAGTGAACATGTTTATGTAATTTAGGTTAATGCGGTTCTTGCCTGACACAGAAAGTCTGAGTAGCCTTACGATTTACTATAAAGTAGATGATAGTATAAACTGGCCCAAGAATTTAAATAGACTAATATTATATTCAAACCTAAAAGGAATATAAGAAGCTATGAAAAAATTACAGTCTACCAAAAGCAGAGAAATCTCAGAAACAGATTAAGGATTAATCTGAGATTATCTTTAAAGAATTCCTCTTTCTCTGATCCTTTTTGTTTATTTTAGTTTAGCTTTCTTGTGCATATGAGATGAAAATACTGCCTCGATAAGACATTCAGTAAACAAAGAACAAAATATTGTGTAAAGTTCACTTACAAATTCACTTCAATTTATGATTTCTATAAACATTTTCAGGCAGACCTGAGGTCTACTGTGCTGTGTGCAACTTCCAGTACTTCCTAACAGAACTTCCTTTTTGCACACTTCGAGCACAGGGCCCTGGAGATAGCTAGCGGTTGTTGTACAACCAGATAAAGGGTTGCAGCTGGAGAACAGAAATAAAAGAGCTATCACACAAACTATCACATAGCATGATGAGTCATCACTGCCACAGCTTCTACTAAAAGCAGGCGGCAAGGGACTTGTTAACCTTCAGACTATTCTTTTCCGATTATGGTAACATCCAAAACACCTCCCAATCTTATATATTACATACATATATAATATATAAAATATGCATGACCTTATATGGATATATCTTTAAGACAAAAAGTGCTGACTGCAGGGTAATCAGTCCTGTATAGTCCTTACACACATATATACACGATTGCAGTCTGCAGGCGGCGGTGAAGCTGAAAAGACTTTAATGTGAAGTAATTTAAACCAGTGTGCTGCAGGCCTGCTTAGAGCACACTTCAAGACTCAATCTGCCACAAATGGAACACAGCAAAATAGAAGCCAGTCACTCTCACCCCTGTTTAACCTTGTACTGTGTGTACACGTGTAGAGTGTTTTTGTGTACTTTGTGTGTCTCTTCCATTTAGTCTGCCTCTTTTTCATATTTATCTGTGGCTGTTCGTTCATGCATCAGTCCATTAAACAAGATATTAGGATATGGTTATCAGGTGATATTTTACACACCATTTCTGATGAGGTGGGATGATGCATCTTCATGCTGTGATCCAGGGCAGAGGACCGATTAGCCTAATGGTGGCAGTATGACTAAAGAGGGGTTTTTTTCTTATCTCTTTGGATCATCTTCTGTTATGAGTGTAAATTTAATGGCTTACATTAGAAGTACTATTTAGCATCCACGTAATGTTAAAATGTTAAAACCTTAGATTTACATATACACTATAAAAAGACACAACCTTTCTTTACTGTTTTAATGCATATTAAGCTTTTCTTGTTGATCAGTAGCTCAGTGCCATAAGCTGTTTCATATCTTATTCACAAACAGTGTAGAGAAAGGTTTTATTGTCACAGTAAATTATTATAGCTGCAGTATGTAACTTTTATAAAAATTGCTACACTGTCACAATGTAATGACAGTATAGCGAGACAGATAATCTGTGAAATAATTGAGCTCCTCTGCCTTCTCACAGTGCTAACTAGAAACAACCAAACAGAGCCCGGAGGAGGGTGTTAGTGCTGTGAATCAAGATTATATACCTGCTGCTCACAAATCCCCTCAAGCCTTCGCCCTTGCTCTCTGCTATACTAAAGCTTCTCTTCATCAGTACAGCCTGGCATGAATGCTCGGACTAGTTAGCAGGCAACTGATGACAGATGAACAATTTTCCTGAAACAATAAGTTGTTTCTTTGCCACTAGCCCATTTAGCAGCACGTACATGAGATTGACAGACTGTTTTTGACTGGTAGCCATGTTTTTCTTCAAACAGTGGAGGAGATCTTTTCACAGATTATCTGTCTCATACTGTAACGACATGGGGATGGAGGCGAGTATGTCCATGTATGGATGAATGAGTTGTATTTAAAATTAAACTATAGTTTGTTGTTTATTTGCAAGTTAAGGTTCTGCAGCAATGGTTTATTTATCCCTGATCTCTGGCTGTGAGCCTCAAGAAATTTAAACTGAAATAAATGGTCAGAGTACACAAAAGATAAAACAAAAACATAAGAAATATTAATGTTCTATATTTTGACTTTAAAGGCGTTTTCTCTGTTGTTATTGGTGTTGTGTGACTGGTAACCACCTATTAGCTTTTATTGCAGCAGAAATAAAGCTGTCTCTGACTCAAGTTATTCCATTGCTTTATCTGGATATTGGGTGAAAGTGTGTGCACTTCTGGGCATATAATTTAGGTACTAGTGTGTCATTGTTCCAATTATGTCACCTCTTAGTGATCCGGAGGAGTTCCAAGCATGGATTGATTTTTAGAAGCTCTATGAAGCAAATACTGTGTTGCTAATGTTATGGCATGATTTTTGTGCTGACGGTCCTTATTGTTTGAAGATTATTGTGTGGAGTAATCAAGTCTCTGAAACGACCTGTATTATTTCATAAAATTCACTTTGCAAACAAGAGAACAGAAAACAAAAACGCATTTCTGTCTCTTCACAAAAAATTTTTATTAACTTCATTCACAAGCATACATAACAATAATGAAGCCTTAAATGAGTGCAGTTAAATTCACTGGAACAATCAGGGGCAGATGTTCTTGAAATACTGATCCCCTTTTTTCTGCAATGACTAACTCCAAAGAGCAGCATAACACCATTTTTCCTTAGCATCTAATTAGCCTTGCATGCAAACAATATTGCTAACAAAGCAACACTTCTTCAGATCATCTAGAACTTCAAGAAGAAAGATTCAGCAGCTGTAGTGAAAGCTTCATGAAAAATGACTGTCAAGGTCTAGGAAATTGTGCTGCCTCCAGTTTATAGCTTGTTCAACTTCAATATTGTTTGTCTGTGAGTGCATCTGAAAGCATCATGATCCAAAGACTTTATGATAGTGATCTTTTTACAAGGGCAGCATAGAAGCTTCTTTTGTTCAATAAAAATACTAAGTTTAGACTAAAAACATGCATAGCAGAGACAGTAGAACAGTAGAAAACTGGGGCAAGGCTACCTTTTTTCACAAGTCCATCCATCCATCCATCCATCCATCCATTTTCTGTACACCCTTAGAGGGGTTGGGAAGGGTGCTGGTGCCTATCTCCAGCTAACGTTCCGGGCTAGACGCGGGGTTCACCCTGGACAGGTCACCAGTCTGTCGCAGGGCAACACAGAGACAGACAGGACAAACAACCATGCATACACACACACACTCAGGGAGAATTTAGAGAGACCAATTAACCTGACAGTCATATTTTTGGACTGTGGGAGGAAGCCGGAGTACTCGGAGAGAACGCACATATGCACAGGGAGAACATGCAAACTCCATGCAGAAAGACCCCGGGCTGGGAATCGAACCCAGGTCCTTCTTGCTGTAAGGTAACATCTCTACCAACAGCTCTGTGCCACTGCAGCCTTTTTTCACAAGGGCTGCACAATATTTGCCAATATTTTGGAATGTTAATAACATCTTTAAAACATCTTTAAAAATGACTTTCTGTCTCTATATGGTACTGTTTCTGAACCAATGAGGTGGGCATGATTCTGCCTAACACCACTGCTACGAATAGAAAATTAGATAAGATTGTTTTCCACTTCTTCCAACAAAGCATACACAAAGTGGGCCTGAAACCTGCCAGCTGTCAAAAAGTAGGCAAATAAAGACAACAAAGAAAAGTCAATACTTGAAATATTCACCGTTTACATAAACTTACTGTATTTGCTGGTAAACTCCAATAGAACATATGGAACATTGAACTGACATTAGGGATATATCAGCTCTAACATTGGCATGGGCCTATATCATTTCTAACATGATGATATTGGTGCGATACATAAAACTGAGCTGATATTATCAAACAATATGTATTCCCATCTTGTTGCTATTTGTTTCTGGAGGATAAGTGCAGGAGGTTGGTCGTGTGGTATTTGTTTTGTTGCAGCAGAGGACTGTGGGGAGTTTAACTGAAGGACAGAAGCAGTGGTGAAGTCAGTAGTGTGGTCAAAAAAGTGAAAAAATATATATACATAACATATAATATATGGGTAAATATCAGTAATTGGCCATAGCAGAAATACGGGTCTGGAAAAAATTAAGAGACCACTTAAAATGTTCAGTTTCACTGATTTTACTTTTTATAGGTATATGTTTGAATAAAAGGAACATTGTTCTTTTATTTTATGAACTGCTGACAACATGTCTCTGAAATTCCAAGCAAAACTTTAGTATTTATTTGCAGAAAATGAAAAATGGTCAAAATAGCAAAAATGATGCAGTGCTGTCAGACCTCAAAAAATGCAAAGAAAATTTAGAAACAGCAATACTAATGTTTTAACTCAGGAAGAATTAAAAAATCAATATTTGGTGGAATAATCAGGAGGTCTTCAATGGGGTTCAGTGCAGTGGTTTTTTAATTTTTTTCCCAGAGCTGCAATAATATTGCATATCAATATCGGCCCAAATGTTCATATTAGTGCATCGCTACTTTTAATCACTGGTTCTAGTATTTGATTTAACACAGTCAGATGGCACTCCCCAAGAAAATCCCCCTTTAAGTAAGGCAACTCTACAACATCGTTCTTTAAACCATGAAATGCTTAAATGTCCTTGACATGCTGACTTGGAGATAACAGTTTCTTTGGTGGTCTTGCTGACTCCTTCCGCTCCCACATACATTCTTTATTTTTGTTTCAAAACCTGAGGATTTTAAGTGCTTTTAAATGTGAGAAGCTTCTCCCATGGTGATGCAGACAGATTCATCCTTGAAATACTGGAGATATCAAAGGATATAATCATCGGCATTGAGCTTGCCTATTTGTCAGCATGAGAGTGGTTTTAGTGGTTTCATCTACAGCTCTGACTCTGTCATAGCAATAAAACTACGGCGGGTCTGGGTTTATATGCAGAAGGAAAAAAAACATCTTTGCTTTTATGATGTGGGGTATTAGAGTGGCTGGTCTTTAGCTGTTGTGGGCAGATGAATGAGGTTTTTTTCAGGCACTGTCAGAAGACAGGACGTCTAGAACACAGACTCTGGTACTCTGAAGTTGCACATAGCGATCCTGGAGCTAACATTATCTTTATTTACAGCCTTTTTGTGCTCAGTCATTCCAGCTGCCTCTTCTTCTTTCTGCATGAGAGGAAAGTAAAAACGCAAGTTTAAGTTGCTATGTATACTGATATAAATGTTGAATGTGCCTAAGGCTGTGTTAAGGGCAATGATTGAGGTCTATGGTGACATTAAATGGTGCATTGAAAATCTTTGGTTTCAAGGAGGCTGTGAAGTCTGTGTGTCTAGATGCATGAGAGAGCAATGCTGCACATCCTTATGAGTTTACCTTCTTTATAGGAAATTGTTCAAAAATAATTGGTTCTGTCCAGGGTTACCTCAATCTGATCACTCTTCACCTCGAAGCAAGAGATCTTTTTCATCTCTGACCAGACATCCCACACACTGTTCTGCCAATGATTGCTCTCTAACTTTTCACTGTCAACAACGTTGCACTATCGTTAAGCTTTCTGAGCTCACTCTTCAGTAACTCTCTGTATCTCACCCCCAGACGGCTCTTTTCCTTATGTTCAGCAGCCTTTTCAGATAATGACAATCTAGGGGTTGTTATTGTGGAAGCTCCTCATTGTACTGCTGGGGATTGTGCTCTCCACAGATAATGCAGTTTGTCACATAGTCATGGCATTGATGTCACCACAGTGTCACTCACTGAGTGCGTCCCAGTCAGTGGTCTCATCATAGCATTTTGGAGTTTCTTCAGCTTCCATGGCCACCTCCTCACGATTCGTTTGATCACCGGTTGGTGCTGAACAATAGGTGTGTAGGTGGAGGTGAGAATTAAATGATTATGTCTGTGGCTGTTCATATTATTCCATAAAATGAGAGATACAGGAGGATTTTGACCAACAGCTCGAGCTGTTGTACTAATTATAGTGATTTCATCCGATTTAAACAAAAATCTCTTGAGAATATGTTCTGTATAGCTGTCAATTTTTTTGTGTGTTTTTATAATTTTTATGTTGTTGTTGAACAAACTTGTTATAAAATAAATCTCAATGCGTGTCATCAGTTTTTTTTATTTGCCATCACATAATAACTTATAACCCCTGAGCTTAGAGTTCTAACATTTTTTTTCCACTTAGGCTTTGTCTATGTTTTGTCTGCACAGACTATCATTTAACCAACTGAGCTGTGCTATAGCTTGCTTCCATACTTTTGTCTAACCTTATATTTATGGTTGTTCTCCACCACAAATAAAACATTCAACACGTCTGTATCTTAGAGAGAGAAATTACCGTAATAATATAAGTATGACCTTCCATTTTTAAAAAAAGATTTGTGTCTGTTTTTCTTTTTCCTCTTTCACAGCATCGACAAGCCTAAGGCTCTCTCCCTACTTCTCCACACAGCTGACATCAGCCATCCAGCCAAAAGTTGGGACCTGCACCACCGATGGACCACTTCTTTACTTGAGGAGTTCTTCAGACAGGTGAGTGAGTTCTCCTGGCATTTTCGCTGGAAGCTTTGGTAGCTTTTGAAATAAAAAAAAATTATCTGTTGATGTCAGTACGATGGTGTTTCTTTTAAACTGGCAGTGTATTAGTTATTTGTTACTAAGACTGATTCAGGAAAATCGGTTGGTTGACTGAAAGATTGTCATACCTTATGCAAAATTTGACAATTGGGTGTTAAATACCCCAGTTTCATCTAAAGAAAATTTTAAAAATGGTTTGGGTTTATGGTAAATGTATATACGCCAAAGGGGCCACAGGGTTTGTTGAACTTCTGACAAGTTATTGGCATACTTGAAAAAACTCCAGTCATTTAATCAGCATCACCTAAATGAAGTAGAGAAGTTTTTGAAATGCATGTCAACAAAAGACAGAGGCTATGGAAGTGAGTCTAGATTTCTTTTAATGGCAGATGAAGTAGAGGATTCTACAATACATCTGATTTATTTTGTCTCTTCTGTTCAAGTTCGACAATAAAATAATGTTGTTAATGAGTAACTGTTTTAATAAAGAACCTCAGCAGAAGATTCCCTCAGAAAAAAATCTTTATATGTGGGTTATGTATACATAAGTATTATTTAAATAAAGAAACAGACACCATGGAAGATTAAGTTGTACAATATGTCCTATTCAATAAAACAGTAGTCTATGAATTCTAAAATATGTATTTGTAAACATTATCGAAAGCGACATAGGTGTAAATGATGCACCAATCCATTAATCAGTTTCTTTGTAAATATTTGTTTTCATTTTCATTCTCATTGTCATCTTGCCTACTTCTATAAGGCCTTTGTCTCTTGGGATGTGAATCGACAACAAATAGCTTCTCAAAAGAATATTGCCTCTCCATTGCCCATCTAAGTGGTTTGCGACAAACTGGAGGAGAAATTGAAACAGATTTGTGGCCTGAAAAGATAATGGGTGGGGCTCAGACAAATCTGATGTCTAATGGCTTGTCTGTATGCCTATGTGATGTGGGGTATTTTTATTTATTTTTTTGTAGGATCCAATCTAAAGTCCCTTTACTGTTGAAATTGATGTGTTTGTAGGGGGACAAAGAAGCCGAACTAGGCCTGCCATTCTCTCCACTGTGTGACAGAAAGTCGACGTTGGTTGCACAGTCTCAGATTGGTGAGTGGCTTCTAATATTTTGCTTACTTTTGTTAGGACAAAAACACCAGGTTTTTTTAATTTCTTTATTCAAAATAATCTTGAAATAAAGCATAAAGTTAGAGCTGAAACAACTAATCAAATTAATCGTGTTGTTTCAATAGTATTGAAATAATTGTCAACTAATTTAGTAATTGGTTACTAAATTACTAAATTACTAAATCATTCACTGGAGTATGCAGATTAAAAAAGTCCATTTGATAAAAGAACACACTCAGAGCAGTAACTAAACCAAAACAGTCCTCAAGACGCATAGTCTTGGTTCACATGTTCAAATTCTGTAAAAATAATAATAATATTTGTTTAATTAAACGAAATGAATGAAACATCAGAAAAGAAAGAGAACATACATACTCATGAAACAATGCATTCTAGTAAGTTTATGACATTTTCAATTTAGATACAATATTGAAGGTATTTGTTGTGGTTTTAACTCTTCCCCATTAACTGTTTTGTATTTGTTTTCTTTCCTGTCACAGCCATACTGACAATAATTCTTCCTGAAATGTTTGTCACCAGGGTTCATAGACTTCATCGTGGTTCCCACCTTCACTGTGCTGACTGACATGATGGAGCGCATTGTCACTCCGCTCATCGACGAGGCCTCCCACTCTGGTCTTTCTACCTTTAGACGCTCAAGGTAAGTTATGAGAGAAATTTCTGGTGAAAATGTTTGTTAAATGCTTTCTTGGTAGTACAGCAAAGCAGAGGGCGTTGTGTATAAATGTGAATAGATTTTAATCTTCCAGGCTATTTAATCAACGATAAAACATTTTTTCTTGTTTTCAAGCCTTCACCTCTCAAATCTTTCTGAGCAACAGCTCTCTAAATTGCATGACTGAACCTCTACAGCTCCTCTGCAACAACAGCATGTCTAATGGAAGTATTGAGAACAGCAGATGAGTCTCCCATGAGTAATCCATTTCTGTGCATGGAAATGTCTCCACCTTTCATCTTGCGGAGCCACACACCTTGAAATTGGCATTTTAGAGACGCTAGTTAAGCTCTGCTCATCAGCCATGATCATGAATGAGCCTTCAAGCTGGCCTGGCTTACATATTTGCCTGAGGAGATACAAAAGGAAGTGATTTTCTCTCCCCTGGTTTAATTTGTTGGCTCGGTACTTTTTCTCCAGTCTCCTTCTATATCAGCTATGTGCAAGGCTGAGAGGTGACACATAAGTAAGGCACAGTTCCCTTAATATTGTGTTTTTAACAAGTGAGCTGCACTGAAAAGGATTGTTTAAAGGAACTTTCCATCTTGGAAAGCACTTTTATTGGATAATAAACCAGTCCTTTAACTGTCTGGCTCTACAGCCATGCTTGGAACTGAACATAAATTTGAGCCCAGTCTTTCTCTTCTACAGCCATCATTACCATTACTCAGTGAGGCTCCAGTTGAAGCAAACAGTGTAAAACTTGCATAGTGCAGCTGTGCTTATAGACACCTGGGTGTTTACAGCTTTCCTCATGCAGGTTATTGATAGCATTTAACTCTGCCACAGTAGTCTGTAACTATATTTGCTCTTTCAGTCTTCCTGAGGGTCCGTCCGGAAAGTATTCATAGATTTTCACTTTTCCCACATTTTGCTATGTTACAGCCTTATTCCAAATTGTATTAAATTGATCTATTTCCTCAAACGTTTGCACACAAATACCTCATTATGACAAGGTGGAAACATGTTCTTTAGAGATTTTTGCAAATTTATTAACAATACAAAACCAAGAAATCACATTTATGTCACTATTGAAAGCTAGTTAGACAGCACAGACAGGACACATGAAAAAACCAAAGGGCTCAGACACCTTTTACCACTTGTGCTTTATATATTGTAATTTATCCTTTTTCACATTTATTTCCTTCAAGTTACTTGTGAAAATATTAACATCAGTATGAGTTTTATTGTAGATTTAGTACCAAGAAAAATAGGAAATATCATATATCATTAGCAACTTAACTAAAAGGATACAAGTGGTATGCTATTAGTTTACAGTTCAAACAATATCCTGTCATAGATGCCTCTCAGCAGAAACTATGGCTGTCAACTTGTCTTCTTGGAATTTTGCTGTTCATCTTTTATATATTTCTTTTCTTTTCAGTCTAAACAGTATTAGCTCAGATGAAACCAAGAGGCACAGCGTGAAGAGCATGGGATCTGACAGCAGCTCGTCTGGCCAAAGCTCCCTTCTGACGGTGGACATTAAAAACTTCAAGGCCTTGTGGAATGAGGAAGTTTATCAGAACAGGGAAAGATGGAAAGCCCAGGCTACCAAAGGTACAGTTTAACCTTCACAGTTCATCATATGCAACAAAACATATAAAGCTCTAAAGACTGCAGCATTTCTGATAGTGGGAAAGTTTAGATAGTGGAATATAAAGATGAACTGCTTTTAGCTTGAAGCGAAGTTTAATTTAGTTTTACTCAGATGTTTACCTCTCTCCCGGGCAGACCATTATTTCTCACTTTGTTTTTATTTTTTTTTTCTGCAGCAGGTAGTGTAAACAAACTAAGTTGGCAGATATTCTAGCAAGCATTGTAAGGTGTTTGGCACTTTTTTGTTTGTTGGCACTAAGAAGAAAGTGAAAAGGCTGTGATAATTGCCTGAAAGGAGTAAATCAGCGAAACATTCTGAAGCTAATATATGGGCTAAGATGCAAAGGTTTGCTAAGCTGGTGAGGCCAACACAAATGAAATCATTGTATATAGATAGAATCTACTGTATGTTCTGAGTCATGTAAGTCTTAGTACTCTTAAGTGTTTAATGTGGAAGAACTGGACAACTTGGTTGTTGAAAATGTTGCACCTCTCATTCGTAAAGCTTTTTCTGCTGGTGAAATGTAAATATGAGCCAAAAGAGGCCCAGTTCTCCTTTTTGAGTGTTGAACAGTAACATTCTCTTGAAAGCAAGTTTTGGCTGCCCTCAAGTGGTCAAAAGTGTAAATGGTTGTTTTAACTTCAGAAGATTTTAAGATCTTGCTATGTATGGCGTCTGAATCAGAACAAAGCACTTAAATTAAGTCAATATTAGCTGATTGATAGAGGCTCCACCTTGCCAAACAACCTTAATCTCTTATGTGACTCCAGAAGCGGAAGAGAGAGCTAAAAAGGAAGCAGAAGAGCGAGCTCAGCAGGAGGAAGCTATGGAACCGCAGGAGGTCCAGACAGAGTCTGCATACCCTGAACAGAAGGAGAACAAATCGGACAGCAAGGTGCCAGAGTCAGCAGAGGTCAGCAGATCACCAGATGGAAACACAGGGGAACCAAAGGAGGCGAACCCTCTTGAGAACATGTCACACCAGAGTCCCCTGCTGCAGAACGGTACGTCAGCTGAACTTTCCAATTCCACTGGTGACAAAACTTCAACATCGTGATCAGACGTACAAACTAGTCGTGTGTTAAAAGATGCACAGGTCTCAGATTTCATGGCAATTTTCCAAACTCCCATTTTTGTGAAGCTTTTACCTTCTTTAAAGAACAACAGTTAACAGCATTTAAAACATTCCTTTTGACCGTTCTGGGAATCTTGCATTTTACATATATATGTCAGTGTAATAAGTAAAACTGGTATTTTGGATTTCCAGGTGAGTTGTCAGAGGGGGGTGAATCTCCTGATGGTGAAGAAAACAAGAACAAAGGAATGAGTGGTGGGTTTAAAGTGAGAATTATGAATTATTGACAGAATGCCAAAGTGGCTGTCATAAAGATCTAATAAAACATTCAAAGAAAAACAGATGTTTATGTGCCTGAAGGCACGAACGAGATACAAAATAAAATATCTAGACCCCAAAATAGGGTGTCGTCGCAATGATTGATATACAAATGATGAATTTGGTAAAACTTGTTTTCAAAATTTCTAAAGTATGTATCCTGTTGCATCCAAACAGAGGCAGTGATGGAATAACAGAGAAGAGGAGCATCATGGCTACACTGATTCTGCCCTGTTGCTGTTTAAAGGTTGAAGTTGGACTCTGCTGCCCTCTACAGACGACTGAAAAACTGACACCTTTGCTTCCTTTTTGTTTATGTCTTTGCATTTCAACAGCTTCTATCACATGTATAATGTTTTCGCCATTTATAAACAGTAAGGTGCATTATTCCTTCTTTCCTGCTTTTTTTTTTTTTAATAATAATAATAAAAAAATAATAATGAAGAGGTTTATTTCCATCCAGTGGCTATAACAGTGTCAAACTAGTTTGTTTTTTTTTTGTGGTAGTTTGGGCAGTGTTCTTTTATTTTCCTTTTTATTGCATTTTTTAACTCAACTCTTGTAGCTGTTTTAAAAGTCCCACTTCCACATCTTGGATACATCTATATTAGATTTATTTGTTGGGAGATGGGAGTTAAGAGATTTGTTGCGACTTACTACCAAATATGCAGAATAGATGCATATCTAGAGGGACTTCTACAATGCCTATACTGCATGTAGATTATATGTCTGTACAGTAATTTGAGATTCTTGCCACAGGTCTTCAGCACTACTGTTTTATTACCAAGTACTCCTTAAATAAATCTAGACTAACTTAGAAAACAATTTTCCTTTGAGTGCTCCTTATGGTTGCTAAAGCCACAAAAAGAAAATATTTTGTGTGTTTACTTTCTTTAACTTTTTTGCAATTAAATGCATTTGTATTCTTTACAGCCAGGTGCAAATGGTTTTATTTTTTCCTATGTTTTTCTTTTCTGTACATATATAAATGTTTATTAATGGTTGAATATGGAACAGAAATCCATCAGCCGTCCAGTGAGGGAAATATTTTTGAGATAAAATGTAAGATATTTGTGGAAAAAAATAAAAGTCCAAAAATTAGAAAGCAGCTTTTTGCAATTTTAACATATCACACGCTCAGATGCATTCAAGTTTGTTTTTGTTTTTTTTGTAAATACAATGTTTTTGTTCATCTTTTTGAAAACATATTTGTTTTGCATTAATTTCCTGTACAATTTATGCACTATTTCTGTCTAATATTGTCACATTGTGTGTTTACTTGATGCCTTCTGATGTGTTTTGAAGCTGTAGCAAGAGCTCAACATTGTTGCTAACAATTTTTTCAGTGTTCATTTTTGCTTTTATTCCACAGAGCAGTTTTGTCCAAACAGCTTCCCCTTCTTGGTCGCTGGTGTGACATTCAATCAGCGTGTTTACAGTGTGCCCATACGCCACTTAGGCTGCCGAAACTTTCACGCTTCTGCGACGCATCTGAGGCGTATCTGTCCAAAGCGTGTCTGCTTCTCTTTGCCAGGATTTCAAGGCCTGTAATGTTGTATATAAAAAATGTACTTATTGCGCACTTTGCATATGTACCATATTGGACACGTGGGTCAGTTTTCACTTTATGCAGTGCCTAGCAAAGGTATTTATGATTTGTATAAGGTTTATGTTGTGTTGGAACCACAAACATTTATTTGTTTTATTTGGATTTGTTGTGACAGAGTAATGCATAGCTGTGAAGAAAACAATTTTTCAACGTTTTCTTCATATATTTGTATCTGAAAACTGGGCACATAAATCCTGCCCTGAATCACCATTTTGTACAGCCATTATTGGCTGCTATTACAGCAACTCACTAAGAGTAAATCAAGAGCATTTGCCTTGTGTTTAACTTGACTCATGTACTCATCACCTCTGACTAGCTTCCCTTTCGCTGCTGAGCAGAAGCATGATGCTGCCCTCTCCATTTGTCACATTGGAGATGCTGTGTTCATGGTGAAGATTGCATGAAGGCCAAATATATATATATATATATATTTTTTTTTTTCCCAATGTGTTTTAGGCAAATTAAAACTGCTGCTGTTATAGCTTTCTTTATGATGATGGATTCTGTGAATGCTCTGTGAGATGTTACAAACTTTTATATCCCAGCCCTGCTTTAAATTTCTCCACGATTTCATCACAAGCCTTTCAACTACATCCCTTGGTCTATGAGACCCTCATAGAAGAGCTGGATTTGTACTGAAAATAAATTACACACGGATTGACTCTAATTAGGCCACTTTCTGAAGGCAGTGGTTTGCACTGGGGTTTCAGTCATTTTCTTCCCACTTCAAAAATATTGCTCTATATCATATAAAATTCCTTTATAATACATTGAAGTTTGTGGTTGTAACACAACAAAATGTGAAAAAGTTTTAAGTCGGTACCTTTGTAATGCACTGTGCTCAGCACATTAATTTGCAGAAGAGAAAAGACACATCTGGGCAGTATTTGCTAAGTGATGGATGTTATTTTCCTTAAACCTCAAAGTTTTTTTCTATGAAATTAACCACATATATTGTGTGAAGTTTAAGTTTTAGAAGGTACCTGTGTATATTATATTGTACCACATAGTTATATCCAAACGTCTGAGAGGATTGAACATTTAAAGAAATTATGAAAACGTATATCAAAAGTGAGGGAAAGATTGTTTTTGTATCCATGTTGTTTTTTATAACCAGCTTCTGATGGGTTAGAGCAGTTTCTCATGCACTGAAACCATATGCTACTTTCCATCGAAAAGATGCAGTCAGTGGTTAGCAAGCCAGCTGGCTGAATGTGTGCCTCTATCTGTACTTTCCATGTCACAAGTAACACCTGTAAACGTGTTCAGTGATGTCGTTAAAACCTGCGCTGATCCCGGTGCAGCTGAACCGCTAGTCGAGTTCTCCTTACAATTTTTCACACTTAGGATTCAGCCGAGACTATCTTGTTTTTAATGTTGCAGAATATAGTATTTTTAAAGCTAGATATTGCGCTATATTTTGCTCACTTTCATTCAGAGAAGTCTATTTTATAGCTAGGCGGTGTGGCGTAGTGTCTGTTTTTCAGTTTTATTCTACTGTTTTAGCCTTTTTATCAGTCCTTTTGTTTTATCCATTGTCTCCCCTGTGTGTTTGTCTACCTTGTTTTTCTTCACCAGCGCTGAAGTCAGAAAAAGAAAAATTTAAACTGTTAATGTAACGTGCAACAATCTTTAAATATTAGAAATAAAAACATAATTGTAATAGGCTGCCTGACGCTTGGTAAAGCAGAATATATTTTCTGGACCAAGAGACCAACACATGTACAGACTTGTAGTTTTTGCTCTACGTTCTTCTAGCTACTGTGATAGCCTATAATATATAAACATTTAACAGGACATTATACCGACCACCATAGGAACATAGCTGTATTGCTGATCTGTAAAGACTTCTTAATATGGTGTTTTGTTCTGGTTACAATCAGTCTGTTTAATGCTTTGTTTCCCTGTTTTGTCTCTCTGTAACAACTGATCTCAGCAACCAGTGATCTAATGACTGAGAATAGATGGATGTAATGCGTGGATGCGTGTGTGTGTGTGCTGCAAAAATACTTAACGTGCATTTCTGATCTCCTCACTGTGACCTGCTCTGTCAATGAGTGTGATTAGATGAGTGGCTGTGAGAGAAAGAGGATTAAACAAAGAGATGCAGTGGACTGCTTAAATCTGACCAAACAACCCATTTAAGATACAACAGTGATGGGTTTTAGATAACCCAATTGGCTGACGACGTTGATCTGTTTTGGTTCATAAAACTGTAGCAACACAATAATCATAATTGAAGATCACAGCTGCAACATGCTAGCGTACAGAAGTTGATGAATTGTTTTAAAAGCTGGTAATAATTCTCCTCTGCCTCTCTTCTGTGGACAGAATGAAGAGAAGCGTGTGAGTGTGAGCGCACGTGCATGTGTGTGTCACTGTCCCAAGCTGGCCAGGCGGCCGTGTGTGCCACCATGCTCTGTGACTGCACAGCCGTATCAATAAATCTGAACTCAAAGGGCTCAGATCATGTGTGCCTGTCTTCATTTCTGCACCTCTACCCTAGAACCTAGAAGTGAGATCTTTTAAATTGTATTCAACTTCTAGTCCTTTAATAGAACAGATGCACATAACACTAAACAAAAATGCCTAAGCTGTAATAATGTAGGCTTTTCCTGGTATCACTACCTGTTCACAATAATGAGAATTTCACTGAAAAGTAATTGTTTTCAGTATATTAATTCAAAACCCAAATAGCTTTATTACAGAAACTGGTGAGTTTTCAGAGTTTATGACACTATGTCACACTTGAAATGATCAGTTTATGTGATTTCACTCTTTATAGGTATATGAGTAAAATGAACATTGTTCTTTTATTCTATGAACTACTGACATGTCTCCAAAACACGTGTCAAACTCAAGGCCCGGGGGACAAATCCGGCCCACCATAGCTTTTTATGTGGCCCTTTACAGGTGTCAAGTAGTCCCTCCAGTTTTTCACAAATCTGCAAAATTCATACAAATTCCACACAAAATCAACAGCTCCCCACATTTCTTTTCCTGATTGTCTGAAAACATTGGGTTTCAGTGACTGCTGCCTCAACCTGACTTGATGTCGAGCTATAGTCCATGACCGATACGGCGAGTAATAAAAGTTACATTTAGCATCATATATTAGCAAAAAAAAACCCTCATTCAAAACCCACAAACATTCACAAAATCCTGGATGGACTGGTCAGTGTGAAAAGATGTTCAATATTTAATTTTAAAAAACTGACACAAACAGCCATTCATTGATATTTTAACAGCTTAGTGGGTTTTATACATTCTGGCACAACCGGCCCTTTAAGAACATTCAGGTTTTTGATACGGCCCAAAATGAAAATGAGTTTGACACCCCTGTGTAACTAGAACAAAGCATGTGTCCACTAGATGTCTCTGTTAGACTTTAAATCTCATTGAAACATCCGAGGTATCACAGCTCTCATCCTCAGGGGGCCTGTGGCGGTAAAAAGAAAGAAAGATCAACCAACTTGATATATACCATGTCAATCCCCAAGACAGTCTACATGGTATAACTCTTTATTCGTTGTGCAGGCAACTCCACAAACATTAGACACAGAGCGCATATTTATCACTAGCAGCATGCATATTCATGGGCAGGTTGATGGAGCTCAGAGAAGGTTTTCGTATGACTTCTCAGCACAGCGCTGAGTGCCGGAGCAGAAGGCGAATGTTAATTCAATTATATGGCAGCTGTTCCTCGGTGCCTATGGCCACTGTGTTTGCACTAGAACAGAAATCTTGTATTAGGTTCCTCGCCATAAAAGACCAGTGCCAGGCGTGTGAACAGGGACTGCCTGTAACCAAAAGCTATCAACAGTGTTTTAAAGAGATTTTAATGCTTATTTTCTGGCCTTAGCGAGATATTTGGAGCAGCTGTAAAGGAAGATTTGTCGGATTTCTTTGTTCTTTTGGCTCACTGTTGATTTACAGAGCTGCTGTTTTTTTTTTTTTTGTCATTGCTCAATTAAATCCACTTGGTAGTAAAATGTGTAAATGAGTTTCTTTGCTGTATTAACTCCAGTCAAGGGTGGCTGGATAGAAAATGTGTCCTGTGGAGTCTGCTACATCATTTTGTCAATCTTTCTCTGGCGGCGTGTGTTTGTGTGTGTGTGCTGTAAGTCATACGTTTTTAAACCTAGAAAAGACAACCTGTATGTTTAGATCCCCTGTATTCGAATTGTTCCTTTCTTAGATGACAAAGTGATGAATAAGTACATTAAGCGGCATTAAACAAGGTCCTTACGTGTGTGAGTGTGTGTGTCCGTGCTCCACCCAGCCTGATGTCCCAGTCTTGGGCCGAGCTCCAGTGCTGCTTGTTGGAGGGAGAGTAGGAGGACGTGAGGGGGAGGAGGGCGCAGAGGCATTCACCAGCTTGTCCCTTCATTAAGCTGCTCCTTGAGACTCACTTCGTGTGATTTAATCACACAACCACTGGCGGGAACAAAGCTGCACAGATCTTACCTGGACCTGCTAATCAGTTTGCTTTTTCTTCCATTTAAAAGAAATCAGCCACACCTGCAGAGAGATTTGCTCTGAGGGCACTGGACAGAAGCAGCGTGACACAACATGGCCTAAAACTTGTATCTTGTCCAGCAGCACACACCAGCTGGAATTTATAATTACGTCGCTCTAAAAAATTAAAAGTGCAAAAGTTTTTGATATTCTCATTTTACAATTTATGACTATATCCTGAGTGAAATGATCTATTTTGTTCTATTCTATAACCTACTACAAACATTTCCCTGATTCTAAATTGTCATTTGCAAAAGGTGAAATAAAAAAAATGAGCAAAAATGGAGAAATAAATAATTAAAAAATATATATATATTTATATCCATGTTTAAAAAACATGAAATTATTTGAATCTAGGGAGAGTTGTGAAATAAATATTAAATGAAATAATCCTAATTTTTAGCTACACCTTTCAAGTGCATTAACATTGGGTTCAGGTGATCAACCTATCGGTGCTTAATTGAGTAGAATTAAGCACCGATTAATTTTTTGTATTAAAATTAAATAGGCAATGGGATATAACAGCTGTCTTATATGTAGAGATGCTATTTTTTATATAAACAATGTGTTTAATGTTAAAATATATATATTTGTGACAAAATATTTAATATCATCTATCATAGAAATGATTCATTTCTGAATATTGAAACAGATTTTTTGTAACAGTGATTTAAAAAATTATTCAATTGAATCATTCAGTCAATCATATTTTAGAGCAAAAATATAAAATTATGAAACACATAAACTGTTTTAATAAAGGTCAAATAAAATATCATTGTTAATCAAACAAAGATCTAGAAAATGTTTAAGAAATAAAAAACAAATTAAATGCCAAAACAAAAGATAAAAATCTTAAGACTCTGTGACATTATTTAAAACAAAAACATCCACCAAACAGACAAATGTAAAAAAAATGGTTTAATTTCAAATTTCTGTTTGGTTTGTATCTTATTTAAAACGTTTTTTGTGTTTTATGAAATGTGCTTCTGTAGTGACGTTATGATCTCAGGTAACCTTTTAATTGAGTTTTATTTGCTTGCATCTTTTATCTGATATTGTTGTCGATACATTGTTTGCTCCCTCTTTAAAGTCAAGCTGCGCATCAATAAACTATCACACCCTTTTCCACCCTTATATGTGGCCTCTTAGGAAATTGTCCCCTAACTAAAGCAGAACCGACAACATGTTGTCGGCACTTAACCACACACGGCCACTTGATACAGCATGTAACATAGACACTGCATATCAAGCTGTTTAATAAAAATGAAACCCTGTCTATCCATTGGAAAGAGCACAGAGCTGCATTTAGAGTGACTGATCGAGAGCCCAGAAGCAAAGGGGCCCTACGGCTCGAGCTGCTTGTGAGTCTGGGAATCGGCCCAACACTTAAAGAGCCAAGCTTCCCTCCTCTTGACTGGGGACGACCTCCGAATAGGAAGAAGCTATTTCTGCTGGCAGCCAAGTGGCTCGTTTTTTTTTTTTCTGAGTTTTTTTTGGAAGGCTGTCAGGTGCCAACTGTAACCCCCTCAGGTGGGCACAGGGGGCAGGACAGACGCCCATCATGGCTGCAGCATTGTGACACGCAGCAGATGATGCAAGTGGCTGAGGGCATTGGGCTCCCTGAAGTCTCCAGTGAAAGATTTGCATTGAAAGACTCTGTGGCTGCGATGATTAGAGAGATAGCAGCAACCTGACCCTGACCGCAAAACTGGCAGCAGCTCATTTGGATTAACGGCGTAACAAGTTGTGAGCACTGACATTACTGTAAGTTTATGTGGCAAATTTGCAGGCAGGCGTTCAGCAGTTACAGACATGTATGATGTGTTGCTGAAACTCACTGTGTGTGTCAGTTTCATTAGAAAAACAATAAATCAGCCACTGATTAAAGCAGATACAAATGAGGGCCTTTAATTAGTAGAGTAAATGTTTGTTGCAACCCTTATAGTGTTTCTGTGACAGATAAATGTGACCTGACTCGAGGCTTTCTGGCATCATTAGTGAAAAACCAGGAAACAAATGGATCATTTTATAAGAAAGGCAGAAAAAATACAAGGTTTGCAAAATATTGTTTCAATAAGTTAAGTTAACTCTGCCTCAGTAGTCTGTAACAATTTTATAGCAAATAAGATTAAAGGTGTCCAAATAAACTGGAGTCAACCTGACGTTTCGAAAGGGTTGACAGTTCATTCTTTAGGTTTGTACGTAATTCTAGGTTAGTTTTACAGTGCTGTGAGAAACCACAGATTTTCTCAACGGTTCTGGTTCTTTTCAGTGTTTCTGTCTTTTATCCAAACTTAAATGTTTCAGTTCAAACAAATTTTTATATCAGGCAAAGATGACCTTTACAAACAAGTTGCAATATTTAAATTATTATTGAGTTCATTGAGGCTAGTCCCGATCTGAACCAACCTGGGTCTAGTGTAAAAATGTCATTTCCCCCTTATTAAATTATATTAATCAACAGACTTTTTTTGCCCACTTCACTAGCTACACCCATGACTGATTGATCCCAGAAAAATAAAGAATTTTCTCAAATAAATCCTGCCTGACAATATGAAGCAGACAGAAAGACAGAAAAAAGAAAACATCACTTCCCTCCCAGATCAAAAGAAATTTAAGAACAGACGAACAACTAAGTTGGTGATTTCTAACACTCTGGTGAAGCTTTTCAAGGTTTTGGGACTAAAACTATCCATAGTCAGAGCTTCTGTCCACAAATAAAGAAAACATAGAACACACATGAATGGCAAAAATTGCAAACATGGGTCAGTTAGTTCCATAGTGAAAACTTCTGCAAACCAAAAACAAACACAAAGGTCCAATAATTTGGAGATCCCAACAACATTTTGGAAAATGTTCTGATTGATAAACCAAACACAGATCCTTTTGGAAGGTGGGAGTTCTTTCTCTTGGACCGTTGTCCAAAATCATACCACCCAGTCCACTTCTGAAGACTCAAAGATCACAAGTAAAAGATTTTGGGAGTGGCCTAGTCAAAGTCTAGGCTTAAGTCTGATTCTGTGGCCATTCATGCTTAAACTCTCAATGGGTGAATTAAAACTGTTCAACAAAAAATGGTAGGTCAAAATCCCTGCAAAACACTTTAAAATATTCATTACCACGTGTCGCAAACAACTGATAGGAGAGCAATTACTTTTTCACATATGGCTTGCATAGTTTATTTCCATAGATAAATACAAAAAACCAAAACGGTTTCTAAGAGGGCTAGTCTTTGTTCAGTGTGCTGTATTTTCGTTTTCAAGTGTTTCTTAAGACATAGAAACTCAAAGTAGAAAAAAAACAGAAAATGAATTGCCATGATGTATTTGAAAAGTGATTTAAGAGTTTCAAGTTAAGTCAAAGATAAAGGAAAGAGAAAGGGGGAAAACTGAGCTCCTATTAACACTCAGTGTGTTGATAATGTGAGAAAATAAAATCTCAGCCCAATCAATCAACTCAGCATTTGAAAAAGTGGATTCAGCGCTACCATCTAATGTGTAAAAGTAATTACAAAAAAAGCATCTTCAAGTAAAATTGACAGCTGTAGGCTTTTTGTTTCTTGTCTTCAAAGATTAGTAAAACCAGATAATCCTACACCTGTGGGCTGCATCGTGGGGTCTCGTGTATTTTGGAGAAATGATGATCAATCATGATTTTATCAATATCATGGTTCACGTCTTTTACACCGTTATATATCCATTGTCTTCCCATGCTTATACAAGAGGAAAGATGTGATTCTCACTTAAATATGAAATGTGACACATTTTTATTTATCTTATCACTCTTTGTGTATGGAAGTGTCGCATTCTTCCACAGCAGATTGTCACAGGCACTTTGAACGAGTGCGAACAGATTGTGCTTTGAAAGAGAAACGGGCGCCTGCAGCAACGCTTCACGTCTGCATCCCGTCTCTGTCTGAAAACAGGACTAACATCTTTACATTATACATTTTCACAAACATATCCATTATTCATGCTCCCATATTTTAATACTATTAGCACTTCTGCGCCACCCACCTAAATACCTGTTTGCTTGTTATCAAAGGTGCAGCAACAGCCGGAGTAAATGTAAGTGTGAGAAAACAGACTTGAGAGTTTTGCACAATTGGGCCATCACACGCAGAATGGAAATAGATCTTACAGGGACATATTGCATTACACGTTTTGGACATTTGGGAACCAAGCTGAGTGGACATTGGAGAAAATCCCTTCACCTGTCTGTAGAGTGTTTGCATTAGCAGACCACAGCAACCAAATAAAACACACACACAAAATACACAAAAAGGAGCAGACAATGCTCCACCTGTGTGGGTGGGAGGTGCAGCCACTCAGCAGCTGAGTGGGGCAGCATATGGAGGTTCTAATTGGGTAGAAAAGCACAGCTGGAGGACACCAGTGTAGGACTTGGCCTCTGGTAATCAGTCCCTCAATCCATAGCTCTCCTTTGCATGTCCACCAGGCTGCATGTGAGGAACGATTGAAACCAACAAGAAACTTACTCTAAACAAAGGATTCTCCCAAAAATGATTTATCTCTAGACTCAAGGATGTGGCCTTTCCTAAGATATATTTCAGTTCTCATAGCTAATAATGAACAGAAAGACACAACTTTGTCCACCTACATAAAAGATGTTTTAACAAACCTCAACCTCACAGTAAAGGAATTCGTATACATATTCAAACAAAAACGCTATACAGTATGCGCCTGAAAAAACGTGTGCAGTAATTGTAATGCATAAAAAATAGAAGTACATGAGCCACAGCATTACTCAATGTATTTCATAAATAATAATGATGTCATATGATAGTCATAGTAAACAGGTGTCACATTGAAATACACATTTTGAGAAATTACACCCAACTCTCAAACATGAAATATTTAGAGTAAGCGCAAAGTCCATGTGAACTGCAAATCACAAGACATTTTATTGTGTTTTTTTTTGTTTGTTTTTTTAAACAATACTCTATGAATTTGAGAGTTTGTTGTCCGGGAAAATTTCCGGTAGGTCAGCAGGCTCAGATCAGCCTGTCTAGTCCCAACAATCCTGCCACGTTCAAAGTCACTTCCCCTTTCTTCACCAGTTTCAACTACAGTAAGTCATCTAGATCTTAGAGATCTAAATGAAATGAGTTGCTGTCATGTGATTGGCTGACTTGCTATTTGTGCTAACAAGCAACTAAGCAGGCACACATAATAAAGTGACCTGTGCAGTGTTTTATGGATTCAACTAATGTACAATAATACTGTGTGTCAAACTAAGTTCATGAGATGCAAACTAGAAGAAGTTAAACGTAAGCTTCCTGCTGCAGCCAAAACATATTTAATATTCAAACCTGAAAAGTTGGATTGTGACCTTGTTTCAAGTGGGACACTTCTGGTGTTAAAAGTCAGATTTTCAACAGCTTTCACTTAAAGCTTAAATATTTTGACTCCCAAGTTCAAATGCAATGAACCAATGCAATGGTTACTCTCTTCTTTTGTTTCTAGTATGTTCACTGTCTTTTTCTCCTAAATGTTTCTTTGAAATTATTGAAATGTCCTTTATTTTGCTTTATTAAAGATATCAATCTTGTGACAGACATGGCAATTGTTATTGTTATCCTGCTATCAGTACAGAAAATGTTACCGTAAAGCAATAGGTAAGGTAATTGATAGACAGAAACATGCTTCCTCTCCAGAACCTCCCGTTTTCCACATCCTATATAAGCAGATAGTAACGTTTGCTTATTAACTTCATTGTTGTAGTTTTTTTGTTGTTTGTTTATTTACTCATCAGTGGTTACATGAAGATAAAGAGAACAAATACTACACACACTTGAGGCATTCCTTGAACAAAACGTCAGAGATTTGGAAACAACATATGATGGATGTTGAGAAAAACAACAACAATAAAACAAACAATAAATCATTTTGGAAACAGCTTTATACCATGACAACAAGATTATTATTGACAACAACTGAAGTGTTCATTTGGGTATCCACAAGTACTCAAAATAAATGGCTTGCACTTGTATGTGGCACAACATAAGCACTTCCTCATTTAGCTTCTGTGTTTGGCATTTAGTTAATTGTACATGGAGCTCAGTTGAAGGCGGTGTAATATAAATAGCGAGAGTTGTCGCAGGGCTCATTACGGAGTCGGTGTTACTTAGAGTTGCTTCGTATATTGGTTCTGAAAGAGAACTAACCCACGAGATGTGACTCTAAATTAAACGTTGGACAGAATCCTGTTGTATAACCACACCATTACCGTCCTTTTAACCACATCACCTCGCACTCATCATCCAGACACGGATCCTTTCTAACTGCTGACATCAATTGAGAAATGCTTTCGACTCAGCGTGCAATGTGTGGCGCCTTCATTTGCAGCTCTGCACTGCCTATAAAAGCTGATAATGTGATAATTAAAAAAGCTGACAGGCAAGAACTGTCAGCCAGGCTCCCTGATTTACCAACCTCTGCTATTTGTTATACCTTCCAAATTACAATGCTTCCACCCTTCAAGTACAACATGTGAAATATCAAATGAAATAATTAAGCAAAGCTGGAGGTGTGATTAAAAAAAGAAAGTTAAGCGAAGAAGTCTCTGTGGATGACAGCTTGATAAAATCTGTCCGTAAAGCATCACCGGATCAGATTCGGAGCTGAGACGAGGATTTTAGCAGACAAAAGATCACAGTCCTGTCGCTTTCTCTCTTCCTCTCTCAACCACACCATGATTTATTACCTGAAAAGACAAGAGAACTAATTAGTGGAGTAATTAATTAATATAAATTTGCATATTTGCATTTGCAATTAGTGCAGTCAACTGATTAGTCTGAGATGGGGAGTTTGACTCTTCAGCATGTATCCGTGTGTGTGTGTGTGTGTGTGTGTGCGTGTGTGTGTGGGCGTGCGTGTGGGGGTGCATGTGTGTGTGTGTAGTAGACCAGAACGACCAGCAGACCAGCTGAAATATTTCGGGGGGGGGGGGGAGTCAGAAATGAAGCGACACTTTTTGGCCGTTTTGCTTTGGCTTTTAATTTTTGTTTTGTTTTGTTTTGTTTTTTTTTATAGAACCACATGTGCAATTAACATGTGTTTAGATACAACTGTCTACATGCATGCATTAGATGAAACGTTGCAACATTCACCATGTTCTGTGCATGCCCTAATTGTCGCTGTTGAAGGTGCCCTGAACTCACGCCAGCCACCTTTCTGCAGCCTGACTCATACTTGTGATCGATGCCCTGTGATAACCAATACAAGAGAGACTGATAAGTTGCTTTAATTGATTCTCCTTGCAGCAAGGTCATTCACAGGCACACATTTCCGCATGCAATTGTGTATGTGAGTGTTCCACATAACTGAGGAGTGCATATACCCATATCGAGTGCCAGCTGTGCCCCAGCGAGGATTTGGCAGCGTGCCATTGTGTCTTTTTCCACTGGGTGTGCTTAATGGCTATAATGGTAAGGAACCAACACCGTGCACGCTCCTCTGTTATGTTCACACCATCCTGTGCTTGTAAAGTATCTGCTGAATTTTCTTAATCACTTGTGCATAAAGCTGAAAAAAAAATTAAGACAAAAAACAAACTTGCTTATGAGACATTTTTAAGGCAATTTCAACTAAAATAGTTTTGCTGGAAAACTTCCTTGATTTCTAAAGAATGTCTGTTTCACTTTTTTTTTTTTTGGAACATGGAATATGTAGGTTGTAGGTCTCTTTTTTCATAGAAAAAAATCATAGAGGTTTCTTCTATCCATCATCTACAATTGAAGATACAACAGACATAATATCGTGACCACCGACAGGTGATGTCATTGATGCTGATTATATCTTTATTTGAACTTTATTTATCAGGGTGTGGGATATTAGGCATCAAATTAACATTTTGTCACCCAAGTTGATGGAAGTTAAAACAGATAAAAGGAGAAAAAATTAGCAATTGTTTGGATTTTAATGTGACACTGGAGCCCATTTCCTTAATAGCTGGCCACTAAATTGAAGGAAGATCCATCTCTGTCCGTCTTCTCAGCATGCAGACTGGGGAAGATGGTAAAGAACATTTCCATAACTTCTTGTTGAAAAACTAGGAATGAAATCTTCAGATCAGCAACTGTTTATGGTCAATAAATGTTTACTATTTGACTGTTAGAGTCAAAGAGCGCTAAATTCAAAAAGTTCTGATATTTCAAAGAGTTTATGTTGCCATATTCTCTACCAACCTATCTGGAACATATAGAAGAGAATGAGCCCTTTGGCATCACAGATGCATGTTTATCTGTAGGTATGAGATACTTTTCTACATCCTTTGTTTCAAGTCAAACCCAACTTGAGCGATTGTAGTCGAAAAGCTAAATTTCAGACTCATTCATTTAATTTTACATTCATTGAAAAATTCCAGTCGAGACCATCAAACTCTGCATACTAAAAATGTTTAATATCGGACAGGAGTTTTCGCCCTCTCTTCCTTGAAAGATTGTTTTAATTCAGCCATATTGCAGGTCATCTACTCTGTCATAACAAAATCTTCTTTCATTCAACCAGATCTAACATGACACACCTTCCAAAAAATCCCACTTTTATATAGCCAGTGCACATAAAATTGTCCTATAACAATGTCTCTTGATAAATCTAAGCAAGATTTTATTGTTCTTTCTGGTCAGCAGACTTATCCAGCAGGAATCTCTCCTTTGCATGCAATTTTTGCTTCTATTTGTCTCTTTCTTATTGTTAAACCGTGAACATCGACACAAACAGATGTAAATTAGGTTTACGAGGCTTTAGATGATATTCTGGCTTCTTTTGTGATCTCTTGGATGAATCGTTGCAGTAACTTTGGAAGCGCAGCCAATCAAACCTTTTCCATATTTTGTCAATTGTGTAAAATGGCTCTCTTGGTAGATTGCTGGAGCCAGTCTTAGAAATAACCTTGCTGCAGTTTTCAGACTAATAGATGCCAAGAACTGTATTTCTTATCTGACTGGTGTAAAGCTTCTTCAGATCTTTTAGCCTACTTCCTGTTGTTAGACAGGTCCTGGTTGTGGCTAATGAAATTAAACCAAAAATGTGGTTAATTACAGCTAATTGATTATTTAAATTGGGAAGCATCTATATTTTTGAATATGGACAGTTTAATAATCTAATTTATTTTAGTCTGTCTGTCTGTCTGTCTGTCTGTCTGTCTGTCTGTCTCTCTATCTCTCTATCTATCTATCTATCTATCTATCTATCTATCTATCTATCTATCTATCTATCTATCTATCTATCTATCTATCTATCTATCTATCTATCTATCTATCTATCTATCTATCTATCTATCTATCTATCTATCTATCTATCTATCTATCTATCATGCTTTTTTCATTTCACCAATCAACAGAAGACTTCTGAAACTAATCATTTCTATTAAACATTTATCTGTCTACTTGTTAGAATGCCTGTAAATCCTTACGCATTCCATCTTTTTTTCGTAGACAAAATAAGTAAATAAATAAATAAAGTTCCTCTTTCTTACAGCGAGTGAGAAGCAGGTATTAGTCGTTATCCCTCTCCGGTCTGCGTTTTTGACGGTAAACGTGGGCCTCCCGGTGCCTTTTTACCGGAGCTGCCAGATGATCGGTGCGGACTGGGGGGTCCCACGGGACGCTGAACACGTGGTCTCGGCTGCCACAAGACGTCAGCGGCAGATGGCATGGGTACCCGGTGTTGGCATGAGTGTCATTCCTCAAAGAGAGAGGAAAGGAAGGGGGAGAGCGGATCGCAGCGAGGAGGAGAAAGGAGGGTTTGAGCTCTGGCTGGTTTAATTGTGCAGTTTTGCAAAAAAAGAAAAAAAAGAAGAAGACGCTGCAGCGGAGATTCAGAGGCGATAATTGGGACCATGAGGACAAGTACATGCTGACCAGAGGTGGGTATGATGGGGTGTGTGTCTGTGTGTGTTTTATTAATATTTCTTTCAATGTAAGTAGTTAATTCATTATTTTTTCAGCTGAATTTGAAGAAAGAAAACACGGGGCTGGATTTTGTAAAACTGCCCAAAAATATGCAGTAAAAAGGGCCAAAACATTTTTCAGATCATTGTGAATTGAGTGTCTTTGAAAAGACATCAGTCACATCGGCCTCGCTTGCCAATTTGTTCCTCTTCCTCCTGGGAGGACTCATTCACAGGGTAATTAACTGACAACCTTCAAAAGACGTAGGCGCTGAATTTTGCTCTTACAATTTACGTCGCCACTTTCTTTTTCTTTTTCCTGCAGGAGATAAGTTGACGCTGCCATTCGAGGTACCTCATATGATGTGTGAGCCGCGCTTTGGTGCCAACTATCCCCGCGAAAGCCTGCCTGACAGCCTGCAACAGCCGGAGCGACAACAGCGCCCCACAGCCAGATCCGACCCTCAGATGATGAGGGAGGCCGAGGACGACCTTTCCGACAGGGAGGAAGACGAAAGAGAGGACGACCAGGACGAGAACGGGCTACAGAAGAAACGGGGGCCGCGGAAAAAGAGGCCCGGCAAGGAGCAGGTGGACAGGGCCAAACTCCGGCGCCATGAAGCCAACGCCCGGGAGCGCAGCCGAATGCACGGCTTGAACGCCGCGCTGGAGAGTCTGCGCAAAGTTGTGCCGTGCTACTCGAAAACTCAGAAACTGTCCAAGATCGAGACGCTAAGACTGGCAAAAAATTACATCTGGGCCCTATCAGAGACCCTGAGCGCGGGGAAGAGACCGGACCTCCTCGCTTTTGTGCAAACTTTGTGCAAAGGATTATCTCAGCCTACCACCAACTTGGTGGCGGGCTGTTTGCAGCTGAATGCCAGAAATTTTCTCACGGATCACAATGGAGAGGTGATGTTTTCGGGCAGGTCGCCCTACGAGGCTATGTACTCGTACACCAGCTCGGACATGAACTCGCCCCCGGGCCACAGCGGCGGCGCGCTGGACACCGGCTCCAAACCTTTCCGACACTGCAGCTACAGCAGCGCCTACGAAACTTACTTCGAGAACCCGTCCCCGGACAGTGGGAGCCCGCATTTTGACGGCCAGCTGAGCCCCCCGATAAACTTCAATGGAATTTTTTCCCTAAAACACGACGACCCGCAAGATTATGGGAAAAGCAGCCACTATGGCGTGCGCTACTGTGGCGCGCCAGGGCGCTCGGCCCTCGCATCTAACTCAATGTACCGAGTCTCCCCAGAGGCCCGTTTCCCCTACGACCTGCACGTCCGCAGTCAGTCCTTCCAAACGCAGGGGGAAGTCAATGGCTCTTACCACAATTAATTCACCACATGGGACAAAGTGCAAACTTCAGATGCAAATTTCTCTGCACAAAAGTAAAAAGTAAAAAAAGAAACAAAAAGAAAACTCAGATGTTGATGCACATTTTTGGGGTTTAAAGTTACTTCTTAACTGTAAAAGCAGCAGTTTGGATGTTATTTTAATTTATGTTGAATGATTATTATCTTAAATACTTCAGATCCCCGTTTTTTAAAAAGGGAAAACAAAGTTTGAATAAGTTGGTGCTACATGTTTGTTTCCAAACAAGTCAAATTTAAGACGAAACACGAACTTGTTTACTTTTTATTTATTTCTTTCTCTCTTCTTTTTCTTACAGTTGCAGTGTAGTGTTTAAATTTCTTTTCTTTCATGGAGGTGCAGCAAATGTTGGTAATTATACACTTTTTGGATATAGCTGATTGCACCCAACATAGTTTGTTATATATGAAAACGATTTAAATGAAAGGGAGAAAAAGAGCTAAATTGATTTCAGTTCATCAGGGTAGTTGACTCAGACATGTTTCGAGCTAAGAGAATCTGTGTTTTCAACAAAACTTCAATTGAGCTATGCAATCTTGCCAAATGCAATCAGTGCTTATTAGAAATGTATTCTTACAAACACACCAGATAATTTAGGACTTAAACTAGGTCAACTGAAGGACAAGGAGGTAAAAGTAAAGGCGGAAAATGTCACGTTTAAATTCATTCCTATATGTCGGATCATTTTTTACAGTACCGAACTGAATGTAATTTTTTTCCCCAGTATTTATTTACTTTTAAAAAAAAAAAAAAAAATAAGTCCGTTTTGTTTGATTGTGAATAATATATATTAAAAATAATGTAAAACGACAATGTAAAGTTTTATGTGAATTTCAAGTTCGTTTATGTTGCATTGTTGTAAAATTTCACTGCAGCTGACAGGGGGAGAAGAAAAAAAATCACATTTGTGTTCAGCTGGAATAAAATGTAACATGCCTTAATAGGGGGGAGAAAATGATAAAGGCAGTGGCCATTAGTAAACCACGGAGGGGAAGTTTTTGGTTGCTTGATGTGAACTTTTCTTTCCCGTGGAGCGACTGTGATGCACTTCGTATATTTCTGCACAATGTTGGTGACCGTGCTCATAAATCCTGTTGATTTTTGTAATCGGATGCCGAATGCTTGGATGATGAATCTAATTTATTTCCTGAAACGCACACACACACACACACACACACACACACGCATACACACACATGCACGCACGCACAAACTCTTCACACTGACGCGCACTCCTGGAAACCCGTTATGGATCGAATTATTCGTGAAGTAATGTGTTAATGTTTTGTGATGTGTTTTGTCGCAATAAAAATAAATAAATTAAAAATAAAGGAATAAATTAAAGAAGAGGATGTGGGAGGCTTTATGTTGTGGCCCAGATTCTCAGCTTTCTGTGGCAATGATCGACAGCAGATGGCAATTAAGAAAAAAAGAAAATAATAATAACAATAGTAGCTGGAAAATAAATTAAGATAAAACCATTACTTTTATTTTATGTTTATTAATACCACTCAGAATGCGGCAGCGCAGGCCCTTAAGATTTGCACTTTGGATGTTTCTTTTTTATATATATCCGCTAAAACGCTCGAATTTATGCAACTCATAGACACTTTGGGTAATTATAAGTTGGCATTCATTGTTCTTTTTAGGATCGTTTTTTTTTTTTTGCCTCTCTTTTTCCGTTTTTATTTGTCGCTAATTTGACTGACTTCCAGCTGATCAGATGGCTGATTTGTGTCAGAAGCGCCCAGGAGGTGTTGGATGTCATCCAGACCGCGGCTCATGGCGGTTGGTTGATCCTCCCAGTTTGGAACCAAGTGGGTTTGATAATCCCCGGAGGCAACAACATTACTGCTGTAAAAGACAAGCGATGTGTTCGAGAACAGAAACGATCAGCAGTCCTTCCTGTCTGCTGCCTGTTCCTGCTCTTTTCGTGTCTGGAGCTATCCGCATGTTGCTCTTTCTGGGTGATTTTCTAAGCGTTTCCAAAAGGCCGTTTTCAGTGGCGTCACGGGATTGTTAAGGGATACTAATCTAACAAAAGTGCCGTTGACAATCACTTTGTTTAATGTTACATCGCAAACATTGTTCTGTCATGAAAGATTGCGAATACTCATAACTTTCAGGCCCGGGAACTTCCTTCGTAATATAATGCAATTTTGTTCAACATTCTTTTAACTAACAGCAAAAGCTCCACTTATACCGCTTTGTTAAATTGCGCATCCCTTAACTTTTTTACATTGTGTCACATTTCAGCCACAAACCCAAACTTGTAATGGATTTTAGGAAATAAACCAACAAAAGTAATGCATAACTGCAAAGTTAAGGTTACATGGCTTTAACAATGTTTTTTTTTTTTTTAAATGAAAGTCTAACAGTTGTAGTGTGCATTTTTATTCAGCCCTCCTTCTGTTCAGTACTCCTAAAAAAATAAATCCAGCGCAACCAATTGTCTTTATAAGACACCTAATTAGTAAATAGAGCCCACTTGTGTGCAGTTTAATCTTAGGGAAAATACAGCTGTTCTTTGTTCTAGTGAACAAACAACATAATGAAGACCAAGAAACCCAGAGAACAGGCCAGAGAGAAAGTTGCAGAGGAGTTTAAGGTCAGGTTATAAAACAATATTCTCAGCTCTTATGGCAAACCAAAGACAGTAACTCTAAACTGACAGGTTGGACAAGGGAAGTATTATTCAGAGAACATCCCAAGACGCTCCAGTCAGAGGGAAAATATTAAATGCTGTGTTAGGAGGAAAACTAACAATGAACGTCCCTTTGAACACATCATTCCCACTACGAGGATGACTTTGTTAAACAGTGACAGTTCAACCTGTTGGTGATGGAAGGATCCAAATAATGAGCAATGTTGTTGGGAAACCTGTTAAGCTTGAGGTGTAAGTTCACCTTCTAGCAGGACAACAACCCAAAATTATGTCAGAGCTCCTTTTTAACAGATTATTTGTAACCATATTCATATGAATATGGAACAGCCCAGTCAAAGTCCAGACTTAAATGGAATTTAGAGTCCTTGGTGAGGCTTCAAGGTCATGAGATGCCTTTTATACCCATATATCCAATCCATGCTATGTTCTGTCACTGAGATGTTGCTTATTCTTCCACTTCACAATTATGCACTCAGGTTGGACATTATAACGAGGGAAAACGTTTAAAAGATCAATGGGGTACCAAAACTGAAATTCCTCTTCAGTTTCTCACTTAAGGTCAGTATTTAAGACAGTTAAATAGACAAAATAATATCAGAGATAATATCTAACCCTGCCAGTTAATTTTGTTGCTCTAACACCTGGGATCGCACTTGTGTCTGTGATGTATGAAAATCAGAGAGAGTGCAGAGACACTTTATAAACACAAACAACCTAATATTGTGCTTCTGGAATCCTGCTCAATCCTTTAAACAAGTAAAAAGGTCCAGCAAAGTCAGAAACAGGAAATTCAAATTTGGAAAATTTAAAAGTTAATTACAACTTTTTCAGGTTCTACTCACAGTCTTTAGTTTGAAAATTAAACTGTTGAGATCAACCTGATCCAATTCAGTTCAATATATTTATTTAGCACAGATTCACAACAGGCACCATACAAAAAAACCAGATCAAATGTACAGAAGTAAACTGTCAATTTGAATTAGATAAGCTTATGCCATAAAAAAGAAGAGAAAATAAAATCAGTCAGAATACCTTATTCAACTGCTTTGTAAGACTAAAACAGGATTAAACACAGAAACAAAAAGAACTTGAAGTTGTTGGTAACGCCCCAGAGCGAACATAACTGCAGATAAAGCACAATTGGAGAGTAAAAGAAAATAGCAAAGTGATGAAATTGGTCATTCTGCCTTTCAGCAATTTATCCCAGCATGACTATAATAGGTCAGGATAACCCAGGTCCATGTAACTCCAAGTTTTGCATTAAAAAAGAAAAGTTAATGCAAAGTTTTAAAAGTAAACAGGGTATTTGGTTCACTGTCAAAATCTGGGATCTGGTTTCACAGGAAAGGAGCCCAGCAAGTAACTAAAGATCTGCCTCACATTCTCTAAGAGAATCGTTTTTTTAATCATGTGACATTAGGACGGTCTGAATTGTAAACATAATCCAAGTTCACAGGCCAAGATTTTAAAACTGTCGGATGATTTCCCAAATCTTAGAGACCACAAAGGTGACAAAAAAAAAAAAAAAAAAAAAAAAAAAAAAAAAATCAAGTTTAACAAGTTGGATCTTACCGTGTGTGCTGTCCAACCAAATGGCAGTTGGATCAACACACCACACACGAACCGATTTCATTCACAAACATTCATATTGCAGACAGGAAATCCCACAGAATCCCGCGATATCACACGTGAATTTAGCGTAAAGAAACATGGCAGGCGAGCGATAGCGATAGTTTGTGGACTTATTTTAAGCGGGGAAAAAGTAATAAAAAGAAAAGGCTTTGGATAAAGGATTGGAGACAGAGCGAGCAGCTACGGCTGCACTATGATTTTGGAGGTGAGTTGCTCTGTTTTTGTTTCGTCTTTAAGCTTCAAGTGTTACTTTGTGTTCATTTTAAGTTCTTGCTGTCTTAATGTTATAAAATATTTACATGCATTTGGATAGTATCAATGGCAAGCCTTGGCTGGATGAATAAACTTCTAGTGACCAACTTATGCCAAGTTAATGATGGATAGCTGAAAAGTTTCCGGGTACATCAATTACGGTAACAATTTCAGTTCTTTTCCAACACAAAATGCTGAATTAACATTCACACTGGATGTGATATGTCAATGTGGGTTTCTTCGTTTTGGATTTCCTTCTGTTCTTACGTTACCGCGCTTTCTGATTGGCTACCTGTCACAATCAACGGGCTTCGTTCTCACTGAGGTAACGCAAAAGAAAAAAATTCCCCATGTCCCCTAGGGGGCTCCGTAGAATAGAAATGGGTTGTGTCATCCCAATAAAAGGGGCGTTATAAGATTTTCAAAAATCGGCATAAAATCCTACAGTGTGAACTAGACTTTAGGCACCAAAATAATCGTATAACCTATTTTTTCTTTCAATTGAGAAAGTTTGACTAATAAATGAAAATCTCTTTTCAACTAGTTGAATAAACTGCACAAAATAAGCTTTCTATGTTTCATACCAATTCTGTGCTATAAGCAATCAATCAATTGTTTAACCAGTCAGGCATTTTCTTATCTAATAAAGTTTTTACTCAAGCACCTTCCCATAAGAACTTTGAGGTCAAAACTGCTATTGCTTCTAGGTGGGACTTGTCTTGACCTAAGCTGATGAGATCCTGTTGTTGCTCTCAAACCCTAGAATAATGTCTGAATGATTTTAAGTTCCTGTTAAAGACCCATCTGTTTGACTTTGAGCAGAAATGATCAGACGGTTCTTGTCTTTTTTATATATATATATTTTTAAACTTGCAGTATTTTGGCCTCTTTTTAGCTGTCCTTTCTTTTTGCTGCTGTTAGTTTTGTCCCAGTTGTAACAGTATGCACACCTTTGAAAAAGTTCCACTTTTATCTCGTCAGTCCTCTCAATCTTTTCCCAAATGTCTTGAGGAACATAAAGATGTTTTTTGGTAGATGTGGGAAGACTCTAGGTAGCAGTTGTCACTTTGGAGGTTGAATGCCAGTTTTACCAAGTCTGTTTTGTTATCGTAAACCATGAAATCTGCCTTGAGGCAAGTGGCACCAGCAGTAGTTTATATGTTGTTCTATTTTTTCATTGATGCTTGTATTAATTTTGGTTGGGCAGCCACTCATGGGTAGGCTAAATTTCATGTTTTCTCCATTTATGGATGATGGCATTCAGTGTAGCCCAGTAGAGTCTCAACCCCTTAGAAATGGCTTTGTCTTTTCAGAATGATTTGATTCCCAACTATTCTTGATTTTCTTTAGATCAGGAAACCGTGTTTTGGTTTTTAAGCTCTTTTAGCCAGCCGTATGTTGTCAGCAACGTTTTACTTATTTGAGTTCTTGATTATACAGGTTTTAGAGTAATTAGACGTGAGTGTGGATTGAACTCTGACCATCAGAAAGATGAAATCACAGGGATTTTAGTTTCATTTAGGAATAAGTTTGCGTAAACATTTTTAAAGTATTATATTTCAAATGCAAAAATGTTTGATCTAAAATATTTAAATGTGGGGTTAGGAAGAGCAAAAAATTAAGCAAATCTATAACTATTTCTTCACAACCACCGTAGCAACTGCATTTTCTTCGGTTATGCTGCAAAATGGTAGCGATTAGACACATTTCATAACACTGATGAACAAAACACAAATCCATCTTTATGCACATTCATTGGATTTATTATAGTCAGGATGGATTTTCTGCAATGTCTGAAAAGCAGAGCACCAGTGAAGAAAAATGAAAATAATGTCCCCCCACTGCATGAGCATCCTCAAAATTTTGTTCCATTCCCAAGCCCCAGATGGTCTGGGATGGGAAACGCTCCCCCATTAAATTCCTAATAATCATTTCTCCAGTGGAATCGGGGGTGGCAGCAGTGGGGATAGAGGAGGGCTGGGTGCGAGTTTGTGTGTGTGTTTGGAGACGATGAAGAGGGGTGAGGTGGGGAGTGAGAAGTGTGGATTGGGTTGGTGGGTGGGTGAGGGGGGAGTAGTGGGATTTGGTGTTTTAATTAGACAGATTTAAGGAGCTGAACCCCCTCTCGAAGAGAGTGCGCGTGTGCTGGGGGTGGCACAGGGTTGGTGGGGGGGCCCCGTATTTCTGTGCGTGTGGGTGCATGTGTGAAGAAATTATAAAGAGGCTACGAGTGGGGATGTGCGTGTGTGAGCGTTGTGGGTCATGGCAGGGATGGCGATGCAGCGGAGGAGGCCTGACACTCCCGTACTACGGGCCAGGATCTCATTAACGTGTCAGATTGGTGGATCAGTCTCCTTGGCAGCCGGCCCGTTCTCTCACAGGAAGTACTTTCTCTCTATCTGTGAACTTGGCGCTTAAAGGTTAGGCCAGGAGGGGGGGCTCAGTATGTAGGAAATATACTGGCCTGAAGGAGAGGAGGAAGAAGAGGAAAATGGCAAAACATTAATTATACCATTTGGTCAAATTGGATAAATATTGGGTAAAAAAAATTATTGCGAATCATCCGTCAGGGAGCGGAATGAATGTAAGTTATGAGAAAGTAGAGCTGATGATTTCCAGGGGTGAAAGAAGGAGACTGACTCTTGCAGTTTAGCTATTCTGGAGGTGGAGATATGCTAAGTATGTGACGGGAGCATCTGTCACTACATCACCTTTGTGCTTTGTGCTCTTTGTCTGGGGGCACTTTAACTTGGTGAATGCAGGCTTCTGTAATATGTGTGTGTTGGCGTGGGTGTGTGCGTGTGTGTGGGGTGGTTGGGAGGTTTGCTACAATACGACGGCATATAGGGTGGGTTTTGGAGCAGGTGGGAAACATACAGGGGTGTGATCCTCTGACACCCCAGCAACACTCTATTTCAGGGCAAAGACACGGGTGCTGTTGGATGAAGTGCTTTTTGATTCCCTTGACTGTGAATGTGAGCATCTGGTAATAATGACTGCAGTGTGATGCAAGGTACATAGATAACTTGGAGAAATTCTCAAAGAGATATAGACAACACTTTACCTTGAATACATACAACTTGCAGTAAAATAATACGGCTTGTTTTTCTCAAGGAATAACAGAAACCATAAAGAGTAGAAAACAATCCAATTTGACTTTGTGATTGAACATACCACTGATTTTTTTTTTCATCTTTTAACATTATAATAGCAATATTTACATTACTTTTGTCTGTTTTATTGCTTTCATAGATTTTGTCTACTTATATTTTTTAGAAAAAAAAACCCCAAACAAACTCAAAGATAAAAGGAAATTGGTGAGGATGTTTAACAACTACTAAGAACCCAACAAGGGTCTAAACTACTATGACCTGGAAACTTCTGAGACTCCACTGAGAAACCAGATTAATGCCTACATGGAGCGAGAGGGTGATGACCAACAGAGAGGCACAAAATTCATGCTTTCAATTTCGAACGAGCCAATTATTTAGGTGACAATAGCAAGAGGTTTATCAGGAAAAGTCAAAGTGGGTACCAACAGACATGCATGGTAGTGGTTAGACCACATTTACCAAGGGAGCCAGAGTGGCGTCACTGCTTTTTTATGGAGGCACAGAAAAACAGAATAAAACAACAGTAAAGGACAACATTTTATTGCTTAATGGGATGTGTGATGTACTTTCCAGGTACGTAGCTCCTTTTTAAAGCACAATCAATTAACTATGTTACCTTTAGTTATATTATCAGATATAACTGAAAATATATTTGACTTAGCAATTTGGAGCCTTGAAATTGTGGGTCTGTCTCTTTAAGAAGCTCTTGCTCTTTCCAACACTCTTCAGCATGAAACCACAACAATGCTGTTCCATTATGTCATTAACAACCGTTCTTAGCAGCATTTTACTGAGAAATAGCTTGTATAATCTCCGGAGATTAGAACTTCTATTAGGTGTTTGCTAATTGCTGCTGCCGCTAGTCTGGTGGAGCTGAGTGGGGAAAGCAGGGGGGAGAGAATCTCTGTGAGGCGGAAGCTTGGCTGGTGACTGCAGCTCTAAGGAAGAGATTTGAGGTAAAGGGCAGTGCTTTATGCGAAAGGGTTTAGGCTCTCCTTAGTGGCTGCCAGGAGATATTCAAGGATTTTTGAAACATGCATGAAACAGTCAAAGTAATACTTTTAACGTTTTTGATGTGGGAATAACATTATAACTTGAGATAAAGCTGTAACAAAGTTGATTTTTACATAATAGTAAGAGTCACTTGTTGCTCCACAGATTCAGATTTCAGATCCCGAAAACTGTGATTTTATCTTAATATGGCTCAAGCTAAGAGTGCAATGTCTTATTTTGTTATTCGTTAAAGTAAAACTGTGAAGGTAAAAATAAAATAGATTCAAGGGGTCATTTACTGAAGGTTTCTGTGCTAAAAGGTAGTCTTTAAAAGTGGTCGGGACACAACTTTGTACAACAGAGGTTTTGAGTTCTACCTGTGCATGTGGCGTGCAAATGCATCAGTAGAGAAAAGGTAGAGCTTCGTGATTAAATCCGGGTGTATTGGTTTTTACATTCTTGGGTCAATAAAACTCAATCTGTTTAATAAGTGTATTAAAATACTTTTATTTAGAAATATATGATATACTTTTTGATAGAAAGGAGACAATGGTTATCATCACCAAGGAAATGGAGCCTGTGTAAGGTGCATCCCACAAAAATAACTAGGTAGAGATGTTGTAGGTGATAATAATACACACAGTGCCTAAGAATAAGGTAGTATAATTTACATTATTGCACATTTGAGAAAGCAGCATTCTGTGAATGTATAGGTCGTCCTCTAACCTCAGATTTAGACTTGTCTTGGACCAGAAGCTCCAAAAGTGGTGAGAAACTTTTTTGCTGTCCTTTAGAAAAACCTGTGCTAAAATGGTTACACATGCCGTCACCTTCTTTAATGATATACAGCCTTATAAAGTTACGGAGAACATTACTTTTAATACCTCCATATTTTTTGTTATGAATTTCTCTATGTGTCAGAAGAAGGAGCATTTTTAACACAGCTGAGCTATGTCACTGTCATTACAGTTAACGTTCAGAAGTGATAGCGGTGCTAGTTTAAAGCTTATTTCCAAATTTGATATTTCATAGACAAATGTTTTATTAAACATTCTAAGCTAACGTAATGATTTATTGTCCATGAAATAGAAAATGCATTTTTCTACCCAGTGATGAGTTAATGTTTGACTGTTAATTACATCTGCAGCCTGAAAGATTTTACAGATTTGCTCTAAGCCTCAGTTTTTTTTTGGTTCATTGTGAGTCAGGCTTTATAAGTGTGCTAATACTAATAGACAATACCAGTTTGTGCAAGGTTGTTTTTTTAATAAGCAGGCATATTCAGCAAGATAGTATAGTTTAGTTGCTTTGTCTTGTCACACTGTGCAAACCCTAAAATAAGTTGCACAGAGAGATGCACAACCCTGATCTAAACACAAAACTAACATTTATGTTTATTTTCATAATAGCAAAAGTTCATTCAGAGAATCTGCGAACCTCAATTTTCAAGACTTGCCTAAAATTTTTAATTGCATTGAGCTCTGAACTTTGAGTCATTCCAACACATATGCTTTGGTTTAAACCATTTCATTTTCGCTCTGTCTATCTTTTGGTGTTGTTTGACTTGAAAGTAAACATGTTCAGCGTTTAGCTGCCTGTAACAGGTTTTCTTTCAGTGTGGATCTGTATTTACCTTCATTTATGTTTCCTATTAACTTTGACCAGCTTCCCTGTCCCTTCTGAAAAAACTAACTGTAAGCAATGTGCTCAAGTTTTTTTAGGGGGAGCCTGTCATTTTAAGAAAATGGGTTGAGAACCTATGCATAATTACAATAATAGATCTATGTATAGATCGATATATAATGCGGGCAGTCTTAAACCACCATCATCCACAGTCTAATTTGAAAATGAGAAATCACCAGCATTAAACATGTAGGAACAAGTAGGAACTTTCTTGGCTCATCCAGGCTAATTATATACTGCTTTGTGAGGAGTCATTAAGTACATAATTAACTATCTATTAGCATGAAGAAAGAAATCATTCATAATATCTCTCCTAAAAAGGGATTACTTCTTTCTCTTAACTCATAAAATATTGTTCCATAATCACTCCTCCCAATGACTAAGAATCTTGATCAAGCTTAAATTTTTTCACATGTACATCATTCCAGATGAGGTTATCACTGCAGTAACACTATTCACTGTATTTGATTGATGTAAAATTAATAAAACTCGAGTTTTAAAGTCACTCTCTTCACTGAACAGGAGGTGTTTGCAAAGTAAAACTTGGTACACACGCATCAGCTGGCAAAGAGCATTGCCAAACAACAATGTGGATCAGCAAACTCCAATTAAATCTTTGTAGTGAAAGAGACTACATCTACGCAGTTTGTGTGGGAAGGCATGCCGATGCACAATGGTGGTGGTAGTGGGGGGAGGGAGGCGTTGTGGAGGTTATGACTATAACAAATGTCCCAACCTGGCAGGAGAGTGATGGCATGGATATATGTTCTCACTGCTGTGGAATATCTTGCAGTTTTTCTTTTTAGTATTCTAGACCATTCTGTCCCTTCACCAATCTGTCCCATACTGCCTTTCAAGCATTTCCTGTGGGACTCATGCTGTGCTAGCAAGGCCTTTCTCTCTTTTTTACACACATGCATACACACGCACACACACCAACACAGACCGTGGTGACTGCGTGGAGAAGTGAGCTGTCTGCGGAGGGTTGGATTTTTGGTGCCGGTCCAAAAATGTGTCACTCGGGACACGCATGGCCTGCTGGAGGCAGGAATTCTGTCGCTAATGGGCCCCGCAGCCGTCGGCACCACCTGGGGATATGGGAGACGGGGAGGATGGATGGGGGAGGACTGAGGAGGCTGGGAGGAAGGGAGAGAGGAAGGAGTGAGTGCAGCACAATATATGACTAATAAATAGGAGGGAAAAATATCTATCTATCTATCTATCTATCTATCTATCTATCTATCTATCTATCTATCTATCTATCTATCTATCTATCTATCTATCTATCTATCTATCTATCTATCTATCTATCTATCTATCTATCTATCTATCTATCTATCTATCTATCTATCTATCTATCTATCTATCTATCTATCTATCTATCTATCTATCTATCTATCTATCTAATTCATAGATATTCATTTTTTGCTTTGATATGAAATTCTTAAGTTATGTTGTGAAGGAGAAACAATACCGACACACAGCAAACATGGGAAAATGTTGGTCTTATCAAATGAGACCGCGCATATCAACCTGACCACTCCATCACCAGTGAAACATGGTGGTAACAGTGTTGTACTGTGTGGGTGATTTTCTTCAGCAGAGGCAGGAAAGCTGGTCAGAGTTTACTGAAGGAGATAAATCACTATATCTATCTATTTATCTGTCTGTCTGTCTGTTTGTGGGCAGTGTAAATTAAACTTTTAATCAACAGAAATCAAAAGAAGACTATCCAAATTCTATTAAACATAAACCAAGTTGTTTGTCTCCCAATACATTCTTTGAACTTTTGCAATTAATATATTTAGAAGGAAAAGTCAACATTTCTTCCCTGCCATGAAAGGCAGCTTATAAAAAATGTGAAGGCATAAACAGGCAGGGCAGGTGTTGACGATGCAAATGAAACGGATGACAGATGGTGAGCCTCGCAATTGCTCACTGTGCAGATAATGGATGGAGGTAATCAAATTCCTCTGAGGCTTCAGGACTTTCTTCAGAACTTTCCCATCAATTGCACCATCAAATGGTGGCTTCTTCAAATGCAGCACCCTTCTAACTCAAAATGGGTTATGAAAGAGTGACAAGATTTTATTTTCTCGAGTTTCCGGGCTAATGTGAATATTAGATGCAAAGACAAGAATCCAAGTTGCTGAAGGGATCATTCAGGTGTTTTGTCTCGGGTAAAATAGATGTGTTCAAGACAGATCAGGTTAACTCTTGAGTAAAGTGGAACAACATCAGTAGCAGGCCAGCAAAGCCAGTTTGCAGGCAGAAGTCTTTTTCCATTGAAGCAAAACGATGCTTTTCATGTTCTATGATCAGACTTTTCATATATCTATTTACTCATGTGAGAGCTGCAAGTTCAGAAAAGATCATGAAACAAAGCATTTGATGTGTGTTTTTTACACTCTCACTGAAGGGAAACGGGGTGCGTTTTGTGTAGACTCCCCCATCAGTGTGATGACAGTCGTTTGATTTTTATATGAAGGTCAGTTTAATGGTCCATTTGTGTTTTGTGGTCGTTTTGCATCGATGGACACTTCATAACAAAAAGGGTCAGGCAAGAAAACACAATAAACGTGCTTTTATGAGTAGAATGTGTAATTACATTACAGTGAGTCTCTCAATAAACTAGTTTTACTGCACATGTTTCATTAACATATTTCTGGAGAAGTTAATTTATCGACTTGGAACACAAGATGTGTTGTGTCGGACAAGATCTGAAGTTGCCAGTTATCAGAAAAACCATTTCCTTGTCACATCTCTCAAGTGAAAGATATTACTGTAACCGCTTTCTTTCACACTTCAAGCTAATATAACAGCTTCAAGTGTCACACATATGTCTGCAGGAAAAAGAAAACGTAGGGGAAAGCATCGCAGAGCCAAAGTATGCTCAATATCACAAGTTTTTTACATGTCAGGTGATTTTGTTATTTTCTTCAGATGTGATAACTACAATTTGAGAAGCTTTGTACAGAGGAACATATTGATTCAGTAAAAGCTGTGAAAGCATTTCGCTTGGCGTTGGCTTTTAAAGCTGGTGGAAATATTACATGGCGAGCGCAAGGGAGAAAACAAAAGTCAATTAAAACGGAACACAAAAAAGACGAACGCAAATCAGCAAGTTAGTTTCTTTCTGTGTTTTACATCTCATTGTGTGGGATAAAATGCAATAGTTTAGGAGATGTGGATTTTAAAGCAATACTATAGTTGCTATAGTTAATAATTGTTGCTTCCCTTTTTGCTTTTTTTTTTAAGTTTATGGTCTCAGTTAGTCTAAATCTCTGCACTGTTTTAATTTGTACTTCCCTAACAGACAAAAAATAGGTGTGAAAATTCAATTTTACAGTTATTTATACCGTAACCAGTGGAAAATTGACTCTCAGTGGAAGCTTTTCTTGAACTCATTTCCAGTATGTATTAGTTTTAACATATTCTTAATATTGCATAAACATCCGTTGTGGTTTCATCATTGTTTGATAAATAATTGAAAGTTGAAATCTGTGGTGTGATTTTGCTCAACAGAGATCTGACACATAATTTTGGAACTAAAAGACCAAATTAATTTAAGTTTAAACAGTCTTAATGAAAATGTGCATTGTTTTATTTATTACCCCCTCTCAATAAGATTCAACGTAAAAATGACTAATAAATAGTTAACAGACCAGTAATCAGTCAAGCTATATAGACTCTATAAACTAACATTAAGCAGTAATAATGCTTATGGGGGGAGAGTAAACTTAAATGTGCCCAGTCTTTTGCAATATTATGAATCTGAATACATATAAAAAAACAGCTGTCTTATGGAGGAGTTATAAAGTCTATGCTCTTTAATTAATAAATGGGAGCTAAATAATTTATAAAGGATTTTTTGTGTGCTTGGTGTACTGTCTTTCAGCTATGATTGTAATTACTTTTAATATTAAATAATATTTTTTAGTTTATTTTGCAAATCTTATAACACTTTTATAAGATTTGCTTTACATACCTAAATACAATGTAAACCAGTTATAATGTAAGTCGTAAGAGCCTAACAAAACAGTAATAAAAACTTATAGTGCATCAATTAGCGAGTGACAGACCAGTTAAAAGTGCCGGTATGTCAGTTATAAAAGTTTATAACTGACTTTTAACAGCTTATTTATCATGTATAGGTAAAAAACAGGTCCCTCTTGAAAATGAGATCCAGATCTCAATGGGATTTACCTGGTTAAATAAAGGAAATAAAAAAAAAACAAAACAAAACAAATCAGTTACTGCGACAGTCACCGTTTTGTAATGAGCAGTGTTGCTTTCAAGATTACGAAATCATTTTTTCCCCAATTGACACTTTAGAATAGGCTTCACCCTGTAAATTCACCCTAAAAATATAAAATTACTCATCAAACCAGTTACACGATCAAGTGGTGATAAACTAGTTACAAGTAACTACAATGTATAAGCAAGTCAATATGTGGAAAATGTAATTTACCTACTTTACAATTGTTTACTGATGATTTATAACTGATTTACAAAATGATAATTAATTGTATTGTTAAGTGTTTGTAAATTCCTTATGAGGCACTTGTACCTTTACAGTGTTGAGACTTTTTGCCCAAATGGAGGAAAACATATGCATTTACAAAACAATGTACAACAATTTGATATAAGACTACGTTATATATCACACATTATCATTGTTACAATAAACAGGGTGGATATTTATTTTAGAACCTAATAAACACAACATTGTTTATACATTAAAACCACAGCTTCAATAAAGGAAATAGGAAATATCAGCAAGGGTTACAACAGTTTTGCACAAGAAAGTGTCAACTTGAACCTTGTTGAGAAGAATTTGAACTGTCCAATTTTCCACATGCCGTCCTCCTTGAATCACAAAGTCCACTTCATCGCCAAACCATCTGCTGCCATCAGTGGACTTAACACGACTGCAAGTTATTTGTTCATTTCAAAATGACTGCAAAATGTTGCCTTATTTTTGATAGTTTTCTGCACTTCTCTGGCAGATATTTGGATATTTGTGCCTTTGTTCATCAAAATCATAGTAAGAGATAACTTAGTCGTGGTTTCCTCATGTCACTTAAATTATGGAGAGGCGTGGTATTAAGGATAAATGTGAGTTTTTTTGGACCAAACTTCCCTGTTGTTTCCTGCCCTGCCAGACCAAGGACACACACTCGTGTGTGTACGTACACACAGCCAAGTGAGTGTAATTAACTTTTCTAAACTCATTTGGATGCTCTCTCCTTCAGTTGTCTTAGCTTGTGTGAAATTCCCAATTAACTACATCCCAACAAAATCACAAAACAACTCTATGTGAATTTTTTTAATGAATTCCTTTGTCTCTCGCCGGCCCAGATGAGGCATGAGAAAGGCACATGTACGATGAGCATATTAGTTAGGCGAGCCCATGTGATGGTGCCCGTTCACGGCTGACGGAACGTTGGTATCCTCGGGCATCGCTGCCAAGCTGCCAGTCTGTGCCGTCACACCTTGCTGCCTTTAAAGATTGCCCTGCAGAGATGGGGAGGGGGTACGGAGGGCCTCGTGGTTTTTAACAGCTCGCAGTCTGGCAGCCCAGGAGGGTTTACGACTCAGGATCGGTGCCAAGAACTGCCCACCAGAGAGATGGGGGGTGGGGGACAGGGATGCAAAGAGATATGGGTTTGGCGCACAAGCACATACATAAATTCAGCCCTGGATCAGTTGCATTCCTGCAAGGTATGTGTGTATGGATATGACTGTGTGTGAACTCCATATTCATCAGTGTGCAAAAGCAAGGGCAGCTGGGACAAATGGAAAGGAATGTATACAACAAAACTATATGTCAAATTAATTCATCAAGCTTTTGTATGACATGTTAAAGGAAAGAAGGCAGTGTGTATGCACATAGAACGTAGCTCTCACACCATCCACACACACACACACCCACACACACTTTGCCTTTTCTCAGTAATCCACACAAATGGCAGTGGATGGCAGAATGTAAATGAGCTGGTTATTACACAGCAACGTTCATCAAGCTGAGCTGGAAAGACTTCAATGGCCCTGATGAATATGCATGCAAATTTGTTAATTAAGTTAATTATTCTGCTGAAAATTCATTTGTCTTCCCAAGGACATTTCTGCAATGATTTTAACATGTTTCCACCATTAGTCATGCACGGTGCTATTGAGAATCACTCCTGTTCACCTTTTTTGGAAAGTTGAGCCGAAGAAGAAGGGAGAGCAGACACAAAACGAGGAACAGGATTGACAAGACGACCAGAGGAAAACATGTTAGGAGCTTGGAGTGAGGTCGGAGGTAGACGGCAGCTGGTGCAGCCCGAGGATAAGAAAGGACAAGCCAAAACGTGGGGTCTGCAGGACATGAGCTCAGTGGGAAGTGGTCCAGGTGCTGAGATCCAAGATCTGAGATGAAAATGTTTTTATTTTTCAGTATAATAGCCATTTTAATAAAGAGGTATGTCACAGGTATGAGTTGGAATGTAGACAGAGATACAGAATTTAGTATGCGCTTATTTAAACATTTCATCAAGATTATTTAAATTAAAATAGCTGAAACTTTAGGAGTAAACTCATACAAATATATACATTGATTGCACACACAGTGACAAGTTCAAATGTTTATTTCAGTTAAATTTGATTGCTGCAACTTGCAGCTAAGGAAACCCACAATATTATCCCTAAGGTTTCTGCAAACCTTGATATTACATGATCAGCCATTTAAACAAATAAATTAATGAACCTTGCTCTAGAGAAACATATGTCAATCTACTGTGAAGTATAAACCTCTTTGAAGCTCATACTTCATCCTTCCACTCAGCTTTCCATATATCACTTGCAGCTTATCCTTGTGTGGTTGGTGTGCTGTCAAGTCGGTAGTGTGGCCTACACAGTTCCAGGATTGTGTGTAGGCCATACAAATGTGGATAACATAAGATTTTGTGCTGATCTAATGTAATACTGACCTTTTGAGAGAAACTTTACTTATTGTATTTTTTATTAGCTTTCAGGTTTAAAAATTTTAAAAAGTTCAGACATAAATTTTATATATACTTCTATAAATCACTTAATTTTCTTCACATAACTTTGGGGTTCATTGTGTGGCTCACTTACAACTACAAGTATATCTCTATGTTTTTAATGTTAAATATAACAATGGCAATAGTTAAATAATGCACAATGAGACATGCTTTGGAGATTGTTTCCACATTTTTGACACTGAACTAGTAAAACCTTTATTCTTCTAATTCTCTTAGTTTTAATTGAGGAATTATTCCATTATTTTAATCATCTAAAGAAACCAATAAGGAATTAGCCTAAATATCAGATATTTAAACCTACAAAGTCCTAGCCGTTGCCAGAGTGTGAAGGTTTTATAGACACAGTCTCTCTCATTTAAACCTTTGCCATCTTGACAAGTGTGTCGTGTCACCATGCCAAGATGTAAAAGGCTCTCTAAGGTATTCAGGAAACAGGTTGAGCATGCATTGGTGTGGCATGGAATTAATGGAGGTCTGATTATTTTCTTTCCTTTTTTTGATAACGTTTATTTATTTTTCAATAAAACAAAAACCCTGATGGGATTTGCCATTCAAGACAAGACTGAGGCACTATTGTTAGACCTTGTATTACCCTTAATTCAATTTCGTTATACGTATGATAAAATAGAATAGATGTATCTTTTATTGTCACACAATGGGGGTGTAACAGCAAGATCTAGGTATGTAGGTTCGCACAAAGATCAAAGGTCATCAACAGACGTGAACTGATATTTGAATAGGACAGTCATCTCTTTCAAAGCTTAAGAAACCTACAGTTTACAACATGCTTTTTAACATTTAGACTGCATGCTCTGATAATGCATCTGTTTGGTTGGTTTGAATGAATAGCTACACAATAAGGTTATAACTTATTTAGTGACACAGTTACACAGATGCTGTATAAATGCAACAAACTGTTCTGAACCTCTAGCCTTAAAAATTCCTGATACAAAACAACGATCAAATAACTATTAACAATTGTGAGGCATAAGTAAATCTTGAGCAAAATTTTGTTAAAAATGCAAAATAAAATTGAAGTACCATCTTAGTCTTCCATCCAGCCAACCCATAAATCTGGTAGAAAATTCTTACTTTACCTCACCATCTTTCATTTGATATCTCATTTAACTCATCCATTTACCATGAACAGCATTATAGCTTCAGACTTCAAGGTAAGAAATTTAATCACAACTCTGCTTGGTTAAGCAGAGTTCAGTGTTAAAACTTTTAATTTTTAGAGAAATTCCAAGCTTCTATAATTCAAAAATTAATTCTGGCAAAGCAGAATGTTTGTGGAAGAAAGCTGTCTTACAGAATGACCCATTTGTATGAATGTTACTGATATATTATTCATTCCAAAAATATACATTTGAGAATTTGACAATCCAAGGTCTCTTGTGGGACCAAGCAGCTGCTTAGTTGTCTTCTGTTGCCTCTGGCAGCCTACATAAAGATGTCTGAAGATGCATAAACATGATTTGAAGGTAGTGATTATTGATTAAACATGCTATCTGAGACTAACTTACAATGTCAAAGTCTGAACAGGACATTTGGGCCCTCATCCCAAATATTTTCTCTTGACTGAATAGAGATATTTAATTGACTGACGTGAAATCGTCATAAATATTGTGGCCATTGTGTCTGTTTTGGTCCCTCTGAGAACCTTTCTTTTGCAAAACAACGATATAAACTTTTCATTCTACTAAATGATTATATACGTATCCTTTAAAATATCAACAGACACTTTCCCATCTGGAGGACATTTGGGGCAACGCAGGTGCAGTTCCTGGCTCATGTGCGAGGTATTCTGTCATTCACCCAGTTAGAAACACTGTGCTGGGAATGGCAGAAGACCAGTCCAGGAGGCCAATTTTCACCTGGCCACTGAAGGTTTAACACAAGCTGGATGCAACAACACAGACTGAATGTGTGCCAGTGGTGTACAAAGAGGGAGGAACCATGAGATATTATTAGTTTTAACTTGCATTTTAAAGTTTATAGTATTTTAAAGAACTATTATCAATATGTTAACACAAACCACAAAAATAAGAAAAACCAGTAATCTGTGCAGACAAAATGTAAGGTAATTTTGTAAAACTCGTAAGATTAAGCCTCAAGATTTAGACTTTTTTTTCCACATAAATTAAAAGTTTTTAAGGATTTGCAAAGCAATAAACTGGAATAAAAATACTTATGGATGGAACAATGGTACAGACCTAAAAAAGAGAATATCTGGATAAAGTTTAGCGAGAAAACAAGCCAGATGGGAAAAATTTAAGCGAAACATCAGGCCGCACTGTTTGATACATCAAATGGCTACTTTTTAACTGATGCAGCAAAGCTCAGTCTGAATATCCAGATGTTTGATTTCTTAATTAAGTCTCCACGGTAGTTAATCACTATGCTTTTTTTCCTATCTGACAACAGCAGGTAAAAAGGGGAGGATGACCCTAAGATATATCAGAGACAGGTTGCAGTTGTTCTTCATGGTTTGTGTCTAAAACGCACCAGGAGCCTAAAAACATGTTCATAAAATTCACATAAGAGGACATATATGTATATGGACCAATAACTTCTTGTCAGCTTTGTTAGAGTATGTGCAGTAAGACGGAACTCTGATATCAACATTTAAGAACTGCTTTAGTCCAGTATAAGATGCCCTCTAGTGGAAGAGAGCAGTATTGCAGAGGAAATTGGTAAATCACAATGCTTCTTTAAATCAAGTTCCTTTTTTAGAGGTTTTTAAACATGAGTTTGTATTTGTGTTTGAGTAGAAGTTTTATATTTTTTCAATGTTTTTTTTTTTTTTTTGCATTTATGTTTGTGATTAATTTGTTTCTTCTCCATCTTTTTGTTTTGTTTTAAATTTCCCATAACAAACTTGATGAGAATTTCAGGATAAGTTGCATTAATGAAACGACATAAATGTCAGCATTTGCCGCATGAGGATTAAGTTGTCAATATTTATTGAACAAAACAGTTGTTAGAAAGGATAGACTGGCACACTTAATCGATTTGCATGCGTTTTCCTGACAGTCCAGATTAACAAGCAATAAGACTTTATTAGCGACATGAACAGAGTACGCACACACATTTCACACATTTGAGAGGCATCAATTAAATTCACATATGGTCAGAGTAATTATCGTTACAGATAACTGAAATTAAAGGGGAGATATCGATGTGCGACTTGCCTGGGAGAAAACAAGGGAATGGCAGGAATTTTAAGGCCATGGAAGGCAGTAGCACCGACTACATAAGAAAACAACAACAGCTGTTTTGCTTGTGGCTAAAAAGACGAGTGAACAACAACATCATTTGCTGAGAAAATGAACTCGGAGATAAGAATGCACTGACTCAAAAGAAGTGGGATGCTTTGAGATTGTAAGCAGGATCTCTGCAGGATGGAGAGTACATTTTAAGTTTGACTCGTTCTTTCTGATCTATGATGTGATATGTTATAGCGTTTGACCAGTTCAGTCAGTTCCTTTTATTAAAATATTTAAATGTAATGTACCTTTAAATGTAAGTATTAACAACCCTTGAACTTTTTCACATTTTGTAATAATGTACAAAATGTACATTATTGCAATAATGTATTTCCAGCATGATTTGGCCATCACCATATTTACCAAGTGTATTCAGGATGGTGTGCAGAGTTCTTTGGTCTTCATGATGCTGTTTGTTCACTGATCAATCTCTGAGGCCTTTTTAAAAAAGTTGGAATTATACTGATTATACACAGTTGGACTCAAATTTACTAATTTGGAGATGTTATGTAGTGGCATCAGAGAATGGACAAAGTAAAATAAATATTTTTTTTCCTGTCCTAAAATTCTGAAATCTATATCTTTCACTCTATAAATGCACTTTTGTGACTTGGTCTGCTACTTTAGATCTTAATTAAATAAAATAACTCAGCATAATGTGAAAAACTAATGCACGGACACTTTTTCCAATACAGAAAAACCTTGAAGTGATGCTTTCAGTCGTTCATAGATCAATGCAATTAAGGCAGAACAAGCCTCTTTATTGTACTTGGCCTTAAACATGGCTTTGAACAGCTAGAGTGTCAAATTTTACACATCCAGTTAAAATCCAACACGAAGCTCTTTCTTGCCAGAGAATGTGCGAGCACTCCTGTGACTGCTCTGCCCTTGACTTCTATCCATTCATTCAAGCATGCTGAATGGTTTAGTTAATTAAGCTTAATCTAGCCCCAGAGATGTGGCTGCTGTTACAGAGACCCAGTGAGCTGTCCCTGAGCACTCCTCTCCGGACCCCCACCCCCAGACGATGAGCCATCGGGGCCAAGTTGAGTGTACTGACAGGACTCCAGAGAAATGCATCGTAGGAGATCATTTTCCCAGAGAAATACTAAAGAAAATTATATTTCTAGATAGTGTACATAGAAATATTGCTCTGTCATAGACTTTCTGACGAGACACAAGTTCATTTTCCCATGTAGAATTACAACTAGTAACTTTGTACAAATGTTGTAAAACAGAGGCCCCAATGGTAAAAAAGATTGCTTCCAACTCTCAATCAGAAATAGAGTTGCACAAAGTAGTCTACAATTTGTCAAAAGGTAGATTTTAAAGACTTTTTATTAGTAACATTATTATTGTGGCTGTCAAGAGTACAGAACAAAGTTTTTGTGATGGTACTGAGACCATTATGGTAATGTGATATATTTTAAACAGTTAAAATAAGAAACAAGCAAATCTGTTGGTGGGAAATGTTAAACAATAAAATCCTGCAATAATCAATTTTCATAAAGGTGGACAACCTTTAATTAATACTTGGCAATGGCACCTTAAAACCACTTTTCAGCATTCAGTCTTCCTGAGTTTACACTGAATCTGATTCACCTTTAGCTACGGTACAAAGGTATTAGGACAAAAGTGCAAAATGTTCCACTGTGTTATTATTATTATTATTATTACTGCAAAATACAATACACACAATAAATTTGTCAATAACTCTAAACAATGCGTGACAACAATAGCAGCAGAGGCAAAAAGAAGACATTTCTCAGAAATCATTGAAAAAACATTTCAGAAACTGGGTGGAGGAGGTTGCTAAGGACTTAACAGCAATATTAAAATAATTTTAAGAACGTCCAATGACTGTTTACCATAATGGCAGAAATTCACTGTGTTCTCTTTGTCTAATTAAACTAAGGAGTCGGATTGACAGAAGTTGAAAGACAAGTCTTTCTTCATAAGAAAAACTCAGATTTGGCTGTCATGGTCATTGATCAGAATTAAGGTTGCAATTCTTAAATCTAACTTCATTGGGCATCAACCAAAAGATTTCTATGCACACAGTGAAATATGGCAGCATCATGCTTTAGAGTACAATTTCTATGCATTGCACAACATCAGGATGTGTGTCTCATAATACAACTCTGAGATGATTAATCAAAAGTCATGTAATTTAACACTATGAAAAGAAATTATGATCACGGGCCATTACTACAGTAGAAGTCTATTTCATTCCTTTTTGTTGCCCCCTTGTGGGTTAATTTATTCACCACATTATTCAAGAAATGACTAAAATATTCACCAAGAGGAAGTGAAGAATAGTTTAATTTGTTCATCATGTTAGAAAACGTTTCTTTTGCAATATAAAACTTTCCTCTTGTATCTTCCTTCTTCTTATAAAAAACTCTTGCAAAACTTTCACAATTGGATTACTTAATTTGTGTATTCTGCTTCCCTCATTGTTAGCTTACGTATTTACAAAAAAATAACATTTAAAAAAAAAAGGAATAGCCTACTGTGTGTAATAAATAATGTGTCTGACAGCTTAATAAAATAGGCACAATGAAAACAAATTTAAGATCCAAATTATTGAAAGTGAAAAACTTGATTTTTACTCCATATTTTGTTCAAACAAATAAATTAAATTTAGTTTTTTTTCTGTTTATTATACATCATAGCAAGCTTCTTAAAAAGCAAAGCTATTTGATTTATTTGACCTTTTTGGTGGTAGGAACTGCCAGAAAAAAAGTTTCACAGATTTACGCTTTAGTTTTTATTAATTAACAAATGCTTTTTTTTTTCAAGCAAAAATGTTTTATTTACTCATAAGCACACAAACAATCAAACGGGCTAAACAAACAGATAAGCTCAAGCACTAATAGCAAAATTTAACATAACTCAGTACATAGTTAAACAGCAGTTTCAAATGTTTGAAAATGCAACATAAAAAAGTGAAAAAATGCTAAACAATTTTTATTGTTCCTCAATAATAGAGTTGTGCTTGGTATTGCCCTAACAGTATTGCATTTACAGTCTGTAGTCCTGATCACTTATAAAACACAAATCAAAAAGCAAATAAAAAGAAAGAAATAACTAAGTTGAACATAGAAAACTGACTAACATTGTCCTCACAATAAATTTTGTTATTTAAAAAAACAAACTTCGGATCCATAGAAGCAACATGCAAAAAAGATTTGGTGCCAAAAAGATATATATTTTAAAAATGATTGAAACGTTACTCTTCAACATGGTGAGTCAATAAAAATCAGTGTGGAAAAATAGCCAGACTTTTAAGATTCCATATTCGTGTATTAGTATTTCTGGCTTTCAGATGCACCATATAAATATAATTTGTGTAAACTTGTGCACATATAAATTTAAAAAAGAGAGTTCCTGTGGTGTGACCTGGTGTTTGGTTGTTACCAATTATCTGCTGTGCAACTTAAGCAGGACACGTGTTTTGCGAGCTGGACTGGCATTCTCAACATAAGACATGTTCTGGTCAGTTGGCTCCTTCTCTGTTAATACCAACTATCTGGCGTAAAAGACAAAACAGGTGACTTCGAAACTTTTGTGTGAGCATACAAAGCAGAGGATTCATACAGCAGTGGGAGAAGGCAAGCATTCGACAGATATTGTAGACAATATCTAACCGCTGCAGTTCTTCACAGTCTTTGGGTCTGTACAAATCCTTAATGAGAAGTACAATATTGTAGGGTCCCCAGCAGATGATGTAGACTGCAACAATGCAAAAAACTATACTTAGAGCTTTGTGCCTTGTTCTGCTTGCTGTCTGTAAAATAGTATACATAATGGCACAATTGCAGAAAATAATAATGGCAATTGGGACGAAAAAAAGCAGAGAAACTTGGAAATAATATCCAAGTTCATCAGAAAAAGCAACTTCACAGTAGTAATCATCAGAAAGCTCCATTTTGAAAGCATCATACACAGATGTACCAATACTGATCACCCAGACAACCACACAGGCACCGATGGCATACTGTTTCTTCTTCTGATTGTTGTTTGGCCAGTTGTTCAGCACCACAGTACAAAAACGATCCACAGTCATTGCTGTTAGTACAAAGATGCTGCTGTACAGACCAGTGAAGTGCACCCAAATGATGAATTTGCACATAAAATCCCCAAAGATCCAGTGATGAAGGTGGTAGACAGCCCAGAAGGGGACTGAGGCAGCAAAGATCAAATCAGAACAAGCGAGGTTTATGATGAAGATTTTTGTGACAAGATAGAGTTTTTCAAAAGTAAACAGAATACATAAGAGGAGGACATTGCCGATGACGCCGACGATGAAGATTATGATGAACACGGCTCCAGTAATGGTTGAAAAGTCCAAAAATTGACAAGCAAATGGGAGGCTGTCCTCATCTTCATCTGTGCTGTTGTAGTCGTAGTCCATTGCTGAATATCTAGGGAATATGAGCACAGAATATGCCTTGTTAATTTATAATAAAAACAAAGCATATTATCTCATCATACACTTTTGTTTTTTACAGCTTCTTCTGTTAAATCTTACTGAAAAAGAACACAATTCTTCATCAAATACAAAAGAGTGTTAAACAACTTACCCCAGACAGCAGACACTTCCAGATTTTGCTTTGAACTCAAAGGAAAAGCAAAAATAAGAAGTCGAACTTCTCTCTTTCTGTTTCAGATTAGGTCAGATGTTACTGCTGATCCATTCTGACCCCTTATGGTTTTTCAGAACAAAAATAAATGGTAATAGATCTCACTTTTTCTGTTTGAAAATATATATTTTTCACCCTGGAGTCATGTTTCTCTCATACAACTTGTTATAAAATCCTAATTAATAGGTATTTAAAGATTGCTTTGATCACATTCTTTTTTACTTGTAGTTAACTTCTCATGTTTTAATCCTCAGATTTACCTCTATTAAGATGCTTAAACATACCAAATGAAAATAAGGATGGCACAAGTTAAACTAAAACAAATTATAAATCTAACACATTTCGTGCAGCTAATCATTGACCAATCAATCATCTCCCCTTTTATCTATCCGTTGTAATAATCAGTGTCATATTAAATGACTTTTGAATCTCAATGTCTCAACAATTCAACCAATCAACAGATAAAGTTTTATTTGCGCAACGCTTTGCAACAGTCTGGAAATTAAAATCAGTTAAGTCTCATCTCGTTTGAGTAAAATTAATCTTATCTAATTCATTATTTGAACTTTTTCTATTACTTTTTTTTCCAATTGCAGACTTACAAGACAAAGGAGCTTTCTTTTATTTTTACAGAAAAGTTTTCAGAAAGTAAATATAGAAAAGCTACTGTACTGTACTATGTTTAAAGAAGGAAGAAATATTGCTTCTTATAATAAGGTACTGTTATCACTACATAAACTAAACTAAAATAAAGCAAGTCTAAGCAATCAACCAAACTAATAATACATGTAGTGAATCATTAGCTCTAAACCACTGGGCCATGGCTTTATTTTGACAACAGTTTTGTTTCAGGCTTGGATTTCTGGACATCCTTAATTTGAAATGTGTTATTTATCTTAAAATCCAGATTTCCTCTTTCTTATAAAACAACCTTGTGAAACATTTCAAACTTAAGTTTGATGCTTCTTCTTTTCTGCTTCCCTGTTTGTTAAAAAAGGTACAACAGCCACATTATGATACCGGAAATAAGTATCCTAACTTAGCTTGAGGGTTGGTCGTTTCATCACTGTGACATTACTGTGGCAGGTCACGACAGTGAGGATTGAGAGACTTTGTACTCAGAGTAATCAAAGTCCTGAGATGACTCCACAGGACCACTTGTCAAAGATCCATCCATGGAGTGCACTGCACACAGAAAAGTTAAGAATTGCCATGAATTGGTTAGAAACTATAAGCTGCAGAAGGAAGATGTCAGACATTGTCTTCCACGTCTTGTTCCTCAGGAGAAACCTCGAGAGGAAGGAGTTTTCAGGCATGCTTACAAGAATGATGACATTCTTGCATACAAAAGCGCACTGAAGTCTTCCCATTTATGAGAAGGTTCTTCCATGTCACTATTGCTGTCATTCTGGAAGAAGTAAAAAAATCACTTTTGGTGTCTATTGCTGATTTTGTGGTCATGAAAGAAAACCACAAATGATCTAATGAGGAAATAAAAACAACAGGTCAGAGGGGTTTTTTTTGCTGTACTGCTGAACCTACAATTCAAAATACATTCAAATTTAATGATGAATTAGTGAAAATGCATAAAAGGTCAAAAATACTCCAAATACACTAAATAAATGTAATTTTATTCTTGAAGCCTACGTCTCTAAAACAAAACAATAATCTCAGAACAAAAAGCTGAAGAGAAAAAAATCTTAAGGTTTCTAATGTCATAAACTGTAACATATCTTAAACTATGTTCTTGGTAAAGCACAAAACCGTTGTCACATTACTTCAAATTCAAGTGAAACATTCGACTTATATAATTTTGAATTATTCAAAAAATAACTGGATTACATTTTCTTGAATCATTACAACTTTGATAAACTCTCTGTTTCATAAAAGTCTCACAATGTCATTTCAGAGACGAATGCAGGTGATATCGGCCACATTAGCTTAGCGGTATGACACACTCCAGCTAGTGATGTTTTGATTCTGATTGCATTATGTGTGTCATGTCTACATTATTTTCTCAGTCTTGGACTTAGACTTTATTTCGTGAGGGACAAAAAAAAGTGTACCTCAGCATTTTTTTAAGACTCAGCCTTTCACAAAGTGCTAGAAGATTTTGTTTAGACAGGGAAGTGAAAACTGCTTAGAAAGGGAAGTAAGAACTAAACAAAAATGAAAGTTAAAAAAAAAAAATCCCAAACATGTTCGTACGTTACAGTATCTTACAGCATAGCAATTACAAAAGAAAGCAGAATAACATTTAAAATCAGAGATAGAGATAAATAATGTTGCAGGGGAAAATGTTGACACAATGTATACATTGAGGGTTAACTAAGTAAAAGCTGAATTTGTGTTTTTTAATTAATAAATAAACACAGTTTTTCTCTCTGGTATCTTAACAATGTGTTTTGTGTAATGGACAGTTAGTTTTTAACTATGTGAATGTGTCTTAGGTTGTAAAACTGATATAATATGTCATATTCAATGAAAAATAAATATGATGCTAATTAATAAGCAGTTTTTCTTTCTTTCACCCCCATTTTTTCTTACTTTCTTTCTTAGATTGTGTAAGACACAATCTACTTTATTACCTTAATTTACTTATTAAAGAAGATGAATTTATCATCAATCAAATTGTTTACATATAATCAAGGATTATTTCTTGTATAAGTTACACTAAGGTCCATTTCCTAATGATTTAACTGGAATAAAAAGACCAACGCTAACTCTAGAACCCAGGGTTTTTCTAGAACCCAGAAAAACTATCCTAGGAACTACTTTTTAAACTCCTGTTCTTCCAAACCAGAAAAGGAATTAGACCAGAGGATACTTACTTATACTTAACTAGCAACCCCGAATAAGAGTGTCTAGTTTATTTACTTTGGATCAACATTACTGGCTTTTTCTGCCATCCATCCATCCATTTTCTGTTCACCCTTTGTCCCTAATGGGGTCGGGAGGGTTGCTGGTGCCTATCTCCAGCTGCGTTCCGGGCGAGAGGCGGGGTACACCCTGGACAGGTCGCCAGTCTGTCGCAGGGCAACACAAAGACATACAGGACAAACAACCATTCACACACACACTCACACCTAGGGAGAATTTAGATAGACCAATCAACCTAACAGCCATGTTTTTGGACTGTGGGAGGAAGCCGGAGTACCCGGAGAGAACCCACGCATGCACAGGGAGAACATGCAAACTCCATGCAGAAAGACCCCGGGCCGGGAATCGAACCCAGGACCTTCTTGCTGCAAGGCAACAATGCTACCAACTGCGCCACTGTACAGCCTTGGCTTTTTCTTCTTTTGCTCTTTCTTTTGATTTGTTATTTTGTTTGTATTTCCTTTTAAATCCTGTAAAGCACTTTGTATTGCCTTGTTGCTGAAAATGTGCTATATAAATAAAATTACCTTTACCTTTTAGCATCTATTTCTACATAGAAAAGCGGTACGCTATCTGCATTAGAGACATATCAATATCATGATTAAAGGATTAAAGATGTAACCGTTATTAAATGTCAGGAGTTTAATTATTTATGACCTCAAATTCTGAGTTTTAATCTAACCATCTTTCTGGGGTCACTACAGTTTTAGGTGAACAAATGTCCACTTATTAAAGAAAAATACAAAGAGAAGCATAACAATATGGTGTTTTTTTCAAGCTGAAATATTTTATTTGCTCAAGCAAAACACACACAAAAGAACTCCAAAAACTGTAACAGGTACAAAATAAACAAAACTACACCGAAGCAGAAATAGCAATTCAGCATAATACATAGTACATAGTTCATTTAGCAGTTGTTTCAAATTACCAAAAATCCATCATAAACGAAGAATAAAACCAATTTATACATTTAAAAAATATAAAACCTTTCAAATAAATGACTAATTTATCTTTCTTTCTTTATAGAGCTGTTCTTGGTATTGCCTAATCAGCAAGTCTTGTTGCTAACAGTGCTTTTTGTCCCGTTTCATCATTCACATTTACAGTACACGTATTCCTCATCATTTGTAAAACAAAATAAGAAAAAGAAATAAAAAGAAAAATAGAAAAATAACAGGTTGAACATACAAAAGCTGGCTAAGATCATCTTCACACTAAAACAGATATTTTGCTAAACTGAATTTTCTGATCCATTTGTTCCCAGCACCCACATGACAAAACAGTTTTGGTGCCAAAACCCTTTTTTATTTTTATTTTTTCAAATACTTCCAACTATTTCAGTGTGGTAAGCCATCTCATGCCAATCTATTTGGAACAATATCCAAACTATACTAGATTCTGTATCCATGTACTATAACAAATACTCTTGAATTTCAGCATTGTTGCTTAAAGACCTGAACTGTGAGATTCACTGGCATTCTGAATATAAGCCTGGCCACTGGCTCTCTCTCTTTCAGTCCTAGCAACTTTGTAGCGCAAAATATAAAGCAGGTGATTTCGTAACTTTTGTGTGAGCATACACAGAAGAGGGTTTATCCAACAGTGGGAATAGGCAAGCATTCGACAGATATTGGAGGCAATATTCATCTGCTGCAGTTCTTCACAGGTTTTGGACTGAATGAGAAGTACAATATTGTAGGGTCCCCAGCAGATGATGTAAGCTACAACGATACAAAAAACTATACTTAGAGCTTTGTGCCTTGTCCTGTGTGCTGCTCGTAAAATAGTATATATAATGGCACAATTGCAGAAAATAATAATGGCAATTGGGATCAAAATCAGCAAAGCAATTTGGAAATAATATCCAAGTTCATCAGAAAAAGCAGCTTCACAGTAGTAATCATCAGACACCTCCATATTGGAAGCATCATACAAAGATGGACCAATACTGCTCAGCCAGGCAACCACACAGGCGCCGATGGTATACCGTTTCTTCCTCTGAGTGTTGTTTGGCCAGTTGTTCAGCACCACGGTACAAAAACGATCCACAGTCATTGCTGTTAGTACAAAGATGCTACTGTAGAGACCAGAGAAGTGCACCCAAATGATGAATTTGCACAAAAAGTCCCCAAAGATCCAGTGATGAATGTGGTAGACAGCAAAGAAGGGGACTGAGGCAGCAAAGATCAAATCAGAACAAGCGAGGTTTATGATGAAGATATATGTGAAAAGATTATGCTTTTCAAAAGTAAACAGAATACATAAGAGGAGGACATTGCTGATGACGCTGATGATGAAGATTGTGATGAACACGGCTCCATTAATGGTTGAAAAGTCAAAAGCCTGACAAGTCATATTTTGGATGATGAAATGTAAGACGTCCTCATCTATCTCTGTGCTGTTGTCCATTGCTGATTATCTAAGGAATATGAGCACAAGTTTAGGACTTTGAGATTTCTAATAAAGACAAAGTATAATTTCATTCATTCATTTGTATAGCACCTAATTCCAGATCAGTTACAAAAAAACTTAAAAAAAAAACTTACCACAGACAGACACTGCCAATTCTCATCTGCAAGTCAAAGAAAAAGCAAAAATGAGAACAAAAACTTCCCTTTTCTGCTTCAAATTAAGTCAGATGTTATTGTTGACCAATTCTGACTACTAATGATTTTTCAAAACTAAAACAAATGACTACCTTTTCCATTCAAAAATGCAGATTTTCTTACCCTGGAGACTTTTTTTCAGCCATACAATTTGCTGTACAAACCAAATTAATAGTTAAAGATTGCCCTTTATTTGCTGCATTATTTGCTACTTTGTGCTATAATTTGTACACATTTTTATTTTAATTAACCATTGTTTCTATGATATTTTATTTGCTGCTTAATAATGTGTTGCTTGGTTTTGTTTCTATATTATTTTAATCTTGATTTCCTTTAGGGTACCAACATGAATTTTGTCTGACATTATTACAGTGACAATAATCTTTAACCTTGAATCATTAAACAGATGTTAAAATGCAGCATTTTACTATCTATAAGAGGTAATTTAAAGGAAGTCATTGTGCTGCACCATTTTTTTTTTTTTACCTGTGTTTATATGTTCATACATTCATGGGAGAAGGGGGGTTCTTTTCTTTTCATAGTTCATTTTTTATCAGGCAAGTCAGACTTCAGGGGTTTTTGTCTGATTCTTGTCTGAAGAACTTTGATGGCAAAAATCCAACATTTCTTACAGTATCAGACGCTGCCCTCTAGGTTTTGAGTTTATCTAGAAATCTCTCCAAAAATATATTTTGTTTTTAAGCCAGTTTTGACAAGAGAAAGAAATTAGACATCTCTTCATGCTGACATTACCTCAGACAGGTGCTGCCATCTTCAGTCCGACTATCCGACGTGGCAGCTTAAACAGTCAACGCAACATCACTGTGGCTGAAAATGAATCCAAAGGTGCTGCAAACAAAACAAAAAGAAAAAAATAATAATTTTTTTAAGTAGTGTTTCCGAAACCTTTTCAGGCTGAGGAACACTAAAGCTATTTAGCAAACACCCCCGGCCACCTAATTGAAATTGCTCCAGCAATAACACAACATATTACAACATGTGGCAGGGCTTGACAGCAGTTAACAGCAGTTATAGTAGCAGTTAACAGTTATAAAATTAAACATAGCTAACACGCATAATGGTAAGAGTTAAAAGCGTGTATAAGAACATAGCAAAATTACTCATGAAACACTGTATATGATTTAATTTGTGTAAAATATTTGTTAAAATCGAATACTTGTAAAGAAAACACAGAGCTGATCCTAATACGTACCGCAATTACCGACGGCGACGGAAGAAGGTGACGAGTGATCGGTTATTGGTTGCTATGGTAACCATCGACCTTCAAGAGCAGTGATACACCAATAAATGTCAGGAGAAACAACTGCTGGACTAAACAATACAAATTAAAAGAATAAATGAAGAAATTTATATAAACTCATGCATAATATTGTTAAAATATTAGGCTCTTAACACTTTTTTTCGTGAACAAGTCAAGTCGGGGCATTTTCAGCTATTTACAGATTCTTAAAGTGTGGATTCTATGCTTTCCAATTATGTCAAACACATAGAAATCAAAGTGTTGTGCTGTGTTCATTAATAACATTCAGACCCATTTATATAGAAGCACAATAAAAGAAAAATAATTGCTTTTAAAGAAACAAAAATCCTCTTCTGCGGCATCCATTTATTTATGTATTGTATTTAATTAATTGAATTTAAACATTTTAAATTAAATAATAAATAAAAACAACAATAAATATTGACGTGCGAGTAGAGCATAATAAGCAAGCAAAATCGTCAAAAAAAACAAAACCAAGAACAGTTCTCACTAACTGAAACTAGCAAAGAGCCGTTCAAAAAGAATCGAATCACTAGTGAACAACACATCTCAACAGGTATGACTTAGCGTCCTCCGGTCATATAAATTGTCCTGGTGTTTTTTATTTTCAGTTTTTCTTTGGAGTGACTCGGTTTTAAGTCACTTATCCATTATTATTTTGAAACACAATTCTTTGATTAACTGTGGATGAATGCGTCTCACTTTGAGCTGACGTCACAAGAAATAACGGTCGTTTACGTGGAGCACCGTAAAGACCACTAGGGGGCGCCCAGTGGTCCAGGTACCACGGTTTGAACAAGACTGGTTTTTGACTTGTCCACCTGGCTATAACACCTTTATGGTGGTTTTCTACTTTCTTCCCTACGTACTGCCTATTTTTAAGTTGAATTTTGCTGAATAAATGTCAATTATTATAATATGACAAGTGCAAATTTTTTAAAATTACTTATTTGTCTCATTTTTCATATCAAAATTTGGGGATTTTAACAGGTGTTCACTTTTGAGAGCCACTGAATAAGCAGCTGATCTGGTCTGGTAGATACCAAAAAGTCCCTTTTTGACTTGGTGTCTAGTGGAATGGTGTATCTATCAGGAAACATCTTCCTTGGTGTTTATTTTAAAGTAAATTGATCAATGACCTAATATAATAAGATTCATATAATATAATTCATATAATTCTGTTATTGCTCTGCTTAATACTAAGTTAGTGTTTACGTTAAAAAGATTCTATTAAATGTTGAAACAGTCATCATAAAATCTGCTTGTGTAGAATACAAACATAAATGAGTTGCAGGAGGCAAGATTACCAACAGTTGTATTTAATTTGAACTTCAAAAAGAGATTAGTAATGCAATAATTAGAAAGTATGCATGTGTTTATGGGAATTTCATAGCAAGTGGACAGGATCTTCTGATTCAGCTTCATTCTTGTTCAACTTCCTTGTTTCTGTCAGTTTATACAAAAGTTTGTACAGTTAAGGCGACATCAGTTTACATCACAGAATGAACAAAATGGTCTAAATGTATGGTACAAGTGTACGATGAAAAAACTCAAACAAAGCAGTTTACAGGTACATGAAGCTATCATTGCTTATTTACATTACAACAACTTTTCATCCATCTAAGAACATCATCAAGTAGTTAATATCTTGATTTAATACTAACAAATAATCACCAAACAAAGACTGATGGAAAAAAAAAAGAAGTCAAAAACCCATTTTATTTTTGCCACATATGTTCCCTTCCAAGCCTTTTCTATTACATGGTACAGTAAAGTAGACAAATAAGTTGTTTTCCTGTCAAATTAGCAGTGCATTTACAAATATTTAGTATGGACTGATTGGTCAAAGACTCATTAAAAGTATTGAAGTTTAGCTTCTGATAGCTAGGATCATTTACATATTGAGGAGTCTTCAGTAATAAAAAAGTCCAGTTGTTAGATCTTAGAGGCACAAACAGTTTCCACTGTGTCTGAAATTTCAAGCAAATATTGTATTTTCCCTCTATGTAAGAACTGCAAAATATAAAAAAAGGTTACTTAAATTTGATTTGAATTTAAATGGAGGTTTCATGCTTTCTAATATTAATCCATAAATTAGTATATTTTTATGGATATGTGGATAATTCGTTGCTGGTTAAAGACGTGATTGTGATCCTGCTCACTCTGTGGGAGAAGCTGTTGTTCCTGTGACCGAAGTTCTGCAGGAGTTTTTTTAAATGGGTTTTGAATTTAACTCCTGCAAACACGTAAAACACAGGGTTGAGGCAGCAATGCGAAAAGGCAAGGAGTCGGGTGATGTAGAAGGCATATTCCATGTTTATGTGTTTTTCACAAGCTACTTTTATTTCAAAATCATCAGATGCAGTTGGTGGGTTCCCATAAGCCAATGACCTCAGAAAAATTACGACATTATAAGGTCCCCACCCCAAGAAGAAGACAACCATAAGAACGAAAATGAGTTTGACAGTTTTGTTTCTTCTTCTTTGGGCAGTCGGACGCAGCAACCTGTACATGATCTGAGAATAGCAAAACACGAACACAAATGCTGTTAGGACAAAGAGAGCAATTTGTTCATAGATTCCCAACTTTGAAGAATAGGAGTCCTCATATCCACAATATTTCTTGAATGTTTGACTTGAGCTGTCATCATCTTTTACTTTGATGTAGATGAAGACTGGACTGGCTGCCAAAATACTAGCAACCCAAACGATGAAACTTGTTAAAATCACAGAAGGGCCTGTAGTGGATACAATGCTAGACAGAGGATTTATGACGGCTATATAGCGGTGAATTGTCATCAGGATGAGGAAGAAACCACTGCTGTAGAAGCCAACATAGAAAATGAAGTTGACGACTTGGCATGCAGGCTCTCCTAATGTCCATCCATACATGTAGTAGTAAGCCCAAAAGGGCAGCCCTAAAGTGAAGAAGAGATCTGACACAGCCAAGTTCAGGATAAGTGTATTGGTGATGGATCTGACATTCTCGTACTTGAACAGAATTACAAGAACAAGAATGTTGCCAAAAAGACTGAATAATATCACGAAAGAGAAAAAAGACACAGTCAAAGTGGCTCCAAATTCAATCACATTTGTCTGGTTGCATTTTTGATCCTCATAATCACCAGTGTAATAATCAAAAGGGCTTTCAGTTTTGTTCTCCATGAAGTATTCATATGAGGCCATCTTCCTCCAGCAGGTAAGGAGTCTAAATACACAAAAATCTTTGTTAGATAATTAAAATTTGATTTTCCTTTTAATTTGTACAGTTATCTTTTTCATTTGCTTGCTTGTTTCTATGTAAACTAGTATGTGTAACTTTCTTTCTCTCGCTAATGTCTGAATCTGTCCTGTATACTAAGTAAGAACTTGACTATGCTTCTTCACTGTAGAGATGAGATCTGGATGTTTCTTTCTGGACTGTTGTCTATGTTGGAGTAAACAAATCAGAGAGAGGCTAATGTTTTTATCTTATCCTTTTAGTCTCTTTTTGCTTTGAGATTATAATCATTGCGAAACACAAACAAGGAATTTGACTCTCATTTCAAGCCCTGACAGCAAGTAGAAATTAGGTATCATGTAAACTTAAACAATAGGGATTTGTAAATGGCTGTGTGTGGAAAAGCAAAATATTATAATGTATTTATCTATAATATTGACTTTATGTAGTTTTGCTCAGTATTTGGGTGGAAGTGTGAAAATTAAACTGGCTACTGTCATATCTCATGAGTTAGGTAGTTACACAAGTCAGAACCAAGAACTGTTTTACTGCTAAAACATAGTTTACATATTTAACATATTTGGCTGAATAGATTTTATTTATATGGAAAAGTAATGCAGTGGATAAAAATCAAGTCTTTCATTTTTCAAAATTTTAAGGATAACTTGAATTTCATTTGCGGACACCTAAAGTATTGCAATTAAAATGCATAAAAATGTAACCCTAAATCTTACAAATATATAGAAAGGAAAAAAACATGAATAATATAAAGAAACATACTGCACCTGCACAATGATGCAAAGGATGGTTGAGACCAAGAGCGGTGAAGAACTGGGCAGTAGGTCTCACCTTAAGTAGAAATCATAGAGGAACAGAAACAACAACCTGTATGTTGTAACCTGTTTGGCCATCATTTCAGAATAGAAAAATAAAAACAGTGTTCAGTTGTGAATGACTTCCAGTAGTTAGTTTGTAGTTTCCAGACCTGTTGTGTATTTTACTGAGATATAGATATTTTTAATAAAGCCCTGATGAAAAAGCAGGGATATACTGTATGCTGTTTTTCATCAGGCTATAAAAACCTATTATTATTATTATTATTATTATTGTTGTTTTGTTGTTGGAAGAATAGTAGCGATAATCATATATTTTGTTTAAATTATTTTTTCGGGCTTCCGTAGTCATTTATTTAATTCTGTGTTTTTGCCAAATAACACTTATATCTTCTCTTTTTCAACATTATGTGGATTCTAGTGATTCAATAAATAAATAAATAAATAAATAAATAAATAAATACATTTCTGCTGTCATGTATGCCTCTCAGCCAAACTACAATTGCATTGAGCTGATTCGTCAATCAGTCTGTCAGTCATTTTTGAGCCCGCCTCCAAAGCCAGCAAGGTTTTTGTTTTGGCTGAATCAACAAGAAACTAGACGTTGCGGACAGTTCTGCTTATCGGGTATGAATTTTGTATTGTTGTATTTTTATTGAGAAGGCGTCCTTTTGGTAATTTTAGTTAAACTACCGACACAAATTACGGGAATGTAGATAAAATCAGAGCAGGAAGTTGATAGCTTGGAGCAGGTGCATGCTCAGACACAGCTCTGACTAAGTCGATGTTTATGTTGCGTTTCAAAGCTGTTTATTAGTGTTATCAGGCATTATTAATGATTTAAAATCACATTAAATTGTGTATCAGTGCTATATGACCAGATCGACACACGGCGAGATCCTGTCAGCTGCCGTCGTTGTTTCTCTGCCTCCCAACAACAAGAGGACTTTGCTAACTTTGCTCAGCTACAGCATCCCGATCCACATAAATCTATGATGGTTGTTTAATTTGTAGTGAACACACTGAGTGTCAGAGATGACATTCACATATTCTTTCGAGTGGGAAAGCATTACATTAATTCGCACTGTCAGCCGCAATAAAGTAACCTGAATATGTGTTTTTGTGATTCCTTATGAAGTCCCTGTCTGCCAGCCTTATCCCCTCACAATGGCCTCCTCTTCATCGGTTGGAGATAAACAGCTGCAGAGGATAATCAGAGATCTACACGGTAATTAATATATTCACACACATATGACAAATACGACTGTTTTTATATAATGTCAATTGAACAAAATACGTCATCCCTCAGAAAAATAGATTAAAGTCATTGACAGAAATGTATATTCAAAACATTTTTAATAAAATACAAGCATATAGACAAATTTATATTAAGTTGCACAAGTTCCTATCCAATTCTAATTATAATATTACAATTATTAACAATTGGTTTCTAACTAGTGACATTGACACCAGAGGACATTATTATGTGGTGTTTAATTCTGGTAGGTTTTGGTTATTTTGCATGGCATCTTTGTGGATTGAGCTTGTTTCCTCCAGATGACACATTTTTGCATCAAGAGGTTGAGTAAGCATCTCTAATATGGTTTCATGTTCCTTGACATATTCGTGCATGCACATGTATGAATGTATACATTTATGCAAGAAGACTACTACAAAACAGTAGTACTGTTTCTAAATGGCAGATTAGTATTATTATTAATGGGCTACGAAAGCAAATGTAGTCCATGGCAGTTGTCAAAGTAGAATCTAAGTGATTGTCGTGTGTTGCAGGTTTTCCCAGTTGAACAATATATTGGCTAATAGCATGTGTATCAAGTAATGTATTGCTTAAAGTTTGAAGAATGGGGTTTTTGTTGAAGACGGAGCAATCAATTGGTCAAAGATCAGTAATGGGTATTTCACACACAGAAAAAAGTTTTTCCCTGCTTGATTATTCAGTTCGTTATAACTGAGAATTTTCACCTGTTCTAATTTATACATGGATAAACCAACAACAACATGATCTTTAATGTCCTTTTTTTATGCTGATAAAGTCAAACAGAGGTTAGAAACGTATTGCTTTGCTGCATAATTGGGGATCATTTTAAATTTTGTTTTCTTTTGGGTTTAAACGTGTATTTATTAAAGAAACCTGCAACATTTTTTTTTGTCTCTTATGTCTTTTAATCTGCAGAATTTAAAAAAATAGAATTAGCAGATTTTTTTATCTTGAAATCTAGACTTATTTTTATTGATATATGGTAATTCTGCTCTTACTGTTTTAACACAGATGCTGTGGTGGAGTTGACTAAAGAACACACAGAGTGTAATGAACCTATAACAGATGACAGTGCTAATCTGCACAAGTTCTTCTATAAGCTTGAATACCTTTTGCAGGTATGGTGTTTTTACCACAATATAGCACATATTGATTTGTTTCAAGTTTATCTACTAAATGATCCGAGTAGTTAAAAGAATAAAAACAAACAAACTACAAAATCTGGAGACTCCTAAATCCAGAGAACCAGACATTGTTGTAATTTATATAAAGTGACCCTGATGAGTTTTTCAGGACTTTTAGTTATTCTGAGAACATATAAGAGGGATTTTATTTCTCTGAATTGTAAGTTTTGCTGATTAAAATTTTGTTTAAACTACAGACACGTCAACGTTTTACAGGGTAACAGGCAGAAATATTCTAGATTGGGATCTAAACATGACACGATGCAAAGATTGCCTTCAACCATTATGAAGGAAACATTGTTGCAGTTCTATTTTGGTACTATTTTTAACTTATTTGTGAGATTGATCAATCATCTTGACATGCTAAACAAATATTTTCATTTGTAAAAGACAGCAGCCGATATGTGTTTGGCTTTTCCAATCATGCAAAGCCAAGTTTGTCATTTTCAGAACCATGTATAGTGACGGGTAAAAGCATGTGCACCTCTTTGAAAACTAAAACTAGAGTTTAATAGGACAATAAAAAACTCATAATTGACCAAAACCAATATATCTGGCCTACATTCAAAATGCTATTTGACAAAAAAAATAGCATCTCCATCATATAACATGGTGATGGCAGTGTCATTCTGTGGCAAACTTTTCTTCAACAGGAACAGGGCAGCTACTTGGAGCTTATGTCCTTATGAACGGCACTAAATACATCATAAATCATATACTTTCTTGTGTTATAAAATAATGATAAACATGTGAATATACATTATTTGGGTTGTACTTTTCAGTATTCATGATTATGTGATATGTTTGTTTAATGCCAACAAAATTACAGTATATGATGTTGAAGAATAGAAGTGGAAAAAGGATATACATGAATCGACTTGATATAAACAGAATTTAAATGTTTGCTTGACCTGTTTGATAATCCATGTCACACTGAGGATATTTTAACATGCTACTGTTTGTGTGACTCAGTTTGACCAGAAAGAGAAGACAACCTTTCTTGGCCAAAGAAAAGACTACTGGGATTACTTTTGCGACTGCCTGATTAAGATCAAAGGAGCTAACGATGGCATCCGTTTTGTTAAATCCATCCCTGAGGTAATCCTCCCATGTAACACACACATACGTACAGGCACATCCACACAATGTGCCCCTGTCCTGCCATGGCTTGCATCACATGTGCTCGTCCCGTTACACAGTGACTGTTTAATCATGTAGGTAATCCTCTGTTAGTCAGGAGGACTAGAAGATACTGCTAATTGCTGCAATTCTCACATCTTTCAGCAATTTCTTCCTTTCTCACATTTTGTGCTTGGAAGTCACTGTGGTGAGCTTTAAGATTGGCATTACACTATGTTCTTTTTTTTTTTTTTACAGTATTTAAATTATTTATTGTTTGGCAAAAAACAGATTTATTTTTTTTTTTAAATTCAAGGTGTAGATTTGTTTTTGCTTTTTGCCTTTAGGTTTTGGCAACTTTGAGGCATGCTACTGCTGAATTACCGACCTACAAAATCTCTTAATCATTTACTTAATCATTTGGCTAAAGACATATTGTGGAATGTGTATGTTTTTTCTGATAGGTTGAGTTTTCAGCTTTAAAATAGCTCAATAACTTTCAATTATTACCTTTCTTTAATAAACACTTTGGAACTTCGATGTATACTATTTGTCAGGATTATGATGCAATTGTTTTTCTAAGTTTTTTACTTTGCTTTATGCTTGTTGCCATTTGTTGAAACTGCTGCTGATGCTTAAAAGAAGTTATGCATCATTCTAATTTAAACCTTCTAAGTTGCTTGTTTTGTCCACATTGCTTGCTAAAATATTCAGTTTGATTCAGTCTGTGGCACAAAGAGAAACATCAAGTCACATTTGATTATCACATTACATTTATTGTTTATTTAGTACAATTTAACATATGCATTTTGATCAGATATTATTAGGGCAATTGTCACATAAAAAAATTCTGTTTGATGTATTATCAAAACACATCAATATGAATTAGAGATCTGGTGTGTTATTTTTTCACTAAAGCTAAAAACTTTGATCTGTGATTACTAATAAATTCTTGTGGGCTTTTAGTGTTCTTACTTCAGCTTCACTTTTTGATTGTGAACTCTGAACAAGTCCAAGAACTCCAGCCGGTGTCCGTCTGCTAGATTGTTGTATCCGTCGTCTTACTTAAAATCCTTTCATCTGCTAATGTTTTTAGAGTCTTTTATTCAACATAGATTGCATGCTTACTTCTGTGTGCTATATGACTAAAAGATACGTTATTTTATGAGCAAATTTACCAGGGAACTATTTCTGCAGTTGATCAGTTAAGGTTCAGACATTAAACCAAATAATTCCCAGTTGGAATTCTATATTTTATAGACATTGCATGCATCACAAATGCAGGAAAAAATGTAACGTCTTTAATCAGGTGACATAGTTTTTTATGGGCTATTTTGTTCAAATTTTCATCAAATACAAAATCTCATTTATTGATATTAGCCAAAAGAATGTAAGGTGTTAACAAATTTAGGTACAGTGGCGTGGAACAGTTTCCGTTGCTCTTGAATATAATATTCTGCCAGATTACAACCACAACATTAGTGTTTTATTTGGATTTGATACATAAATACAAAATAGTGCATAAATGTAATGTAGAAGCAAGGGATACATGTTTTCTATTGTTTTAGAGTTAAAAATAAAGAGTAGAGAATTGTTCATTTGCATTCAGATTTCCTAAAGTACATTCTTGAGAGTTGGGTTGAACTTTTGGGCCTGGTCTAAACTCTGGTTGCAACTGCATTTTTTTTTTTTTTCGAGGTTCAATGCAAAATAGCTCAGGTTCTGTCTTAAACTTCTCCGTAACTTTTCCCCTGTCCTGTCTGCTGTGTTTCTTGGTTGTGCATCTGTGGTTGCATAATAAAATGCATGTTTTTATTTTCTCAGTTGAAGACATCACTGGGAAAAGGACGAGCCTTCATCCGCTACTCCCTTGTCCACCAGCGTCTTGCAGACACTCTGCAGCAGTGTTTCATTAATCAGAAGGTTACAAGGTCAGAGAAGTCTTAAATGCTGTACTGTTGTTTATCGCCGTGTAGCTGTTGTTAGTTTTTGTTTTTCTCCATTAAGCTTGGGTGGGGGCGCACTGCGTTTCTATGTTCATTCTCAGGAACTGTTTAGTTTCCATTCCCGATTTTATGTTTTGTTTCTGTTTTTTATGGCAACACAACCTTAACCTTAGATTCCAGTATACATTTTCAGTTCCTGGCTTCCTTTAAACTTGAAGTTGTTTTATTTACATTTGACCTTTTAATCAACTGGGTGGTATATAGAATTTTTTTAGGATGGTTTTGTTGCACTGTTACACTTTTTTATGTGACTTTCTTTTGTGTTTGCATTTTAGTTGAAATAAATGCCTGTTAAGTAAAAAGTAATTCAGTAATTCAGAATTCCTCTTCTAAGGAAAATGGCAAAACAGGTAAATGAAACACAGCATATGCAGCCATCAATGTTTGTTCCTGTTTCCTGAAGCAGTGAAACTAGAAATTTACTGCAATGAACTTCTCTTTTAAATGCTTTTGACAATAACAACATTCTTCAATTTCCTTTTATCTACAAGAGCCTAGTAGCTCTTCGTAACATTTAATTAACTTGCATGTATCTTTACACCATAATATTCTCAGGATGCCACTAAAACCACAAATGTCACTGGTGGGATCCTTACAACAGATTGAAAACCACATGTGTAAAGAAAGCGTTTCTAAAATTTCTATTTTGACTTTGTTTTTTTGTGCCACCATCATTTGAATAAGGATATTTTTCATATCTCTGTTTTTGATGTTTGCCTGTCATACAAGCCCTGTTTTCATGTGTCCCAGTGACAGGTCACTTTCATTCAATTTGTTTTGTTTGTTTTTCTAGCTGAGTAGCATAAAGAATATTGCTTTACCAGGAATGATAACATCATTTTGGTACTAGAAAGTAATTGTGTGAATCCTACATATTACTTCACTTATCTTCATTCATGTCCTGGAAATGCAGTGACTGGTATTATGCCCGGAGTCCCTTCCTCAAGTCCTACATCACAGCTGAAATAATCAACGACCTTTATGAGCTGAACCAGATCCAATTTGACGTGGCTGCCAGAGGTTACGACCTTGATGCAGATTGGCCTTCCTTTGCAAGGTATCGCTTACATCTGCATTTACATACATTACATTTGTTTGGTGAAGCTTTTATTGCTAGAAACTAGTAGTAAACTAAACTAGTAGTTTACTAGTAGTAAAGTAAAGTTTCTAGCTTTTATTGCTAGAAACTAGTAGTAAAAGCTTCGTGAGGGAAAAGCAAAAATATGTTGGCTGATCTTGAGTTTATAAATCTATATTGTTAGTTTAAGACATTTAAAAATAATCATTACAGTTAACTGTGGAAGACCTGGTAGTATTGGGAAATTGCATTTCACTTTATTGGAACAAATGAAAACTTTTGGTGAATTACAGACTATTTCACCAGTATTTCACAGTACAACACAATTTTCCAGTCGTTAGCAAATCCACGTGTCTCATGTTGTCTGAGTGCTCACATTGTACTTACGCCCTGATATTTGTTTCTCTTGTTTGCACCTATTGTTGAATTATTTCTCCTCTGTCTACAATCTACAAAAATTTAGCAGTCAGTGATAAGTTTTTAAAATGGTCATATTTTGCTTTACAATGTTGTTAATGTTGAGATATAGTTAAGGACAAACAAAGCTAAAACCTGTAAGATGGATTCACCACTATGATTTAAAAGATTCACAGACATTTTCTTTGTATACGTTTCTTTTGATGGCTATTATATAGAAAAACAAAATCTGTCTGCAGTTTGCTAGGCAATTTCTGCTTTTACATTTTCATAAGTGGTTGACAACAAGTTTTCGGTTCTGATTGTTGTTTCTTGTATACAACTTGAACAGCTCTTGATGGTATTTGTGATTTGGTGGTTAAACTACAATTGTGTCATTGTAGTGCAGTTAAGGAAGTTTTCTTACTGGCTTCCACCCTCATGCTTATTCTGAAAACAAGCAGCTGTTCAAATTCCATGTAATTTCTTCTGCAAGAAAGAGACTTAGGTTAACCTAATACACCAGTTATTTTTGTTTCATATCTGCTTTGCACTTACGCTGCCAAAGGAAAATAATGTTCCATCATCACCTATTTAATTGGATTAACAATTCGAGAAATATGACTTTATCATGCTCTAGAATCCAGAGGTGAAATTCTTTTGATCGCCGCATCCATTGCTTTGCATTGCACTTCTTGTGCAGAAAACAGAAACAGTAGGCTCGTTTCCACTGTGATGGTACGAAAAAAATGACATTAATACAATATCCTTTTCTCTGAAATAACTCAGCAGTTTTCTACAAATTAATGGACACATACAAATTACCTACATTTGCAGTTGAAAAGTTGAAAGTAAATCAGTTTTTTCCTCTTATGTGAAGGAGAACCTTAGGAGGTGCTTCACAAAATCTCTTGTGGAAGCCTCCAAGTCGCTGTTCCAGCATCAGCAGTTTGGTCGGCAGCAATTCACATTCCCAGGTATTTAATTTTGTTTCAAATTAATGAACAAACTTGAATCAAATATCTGGTCAAATATTACCTTTTTTTTTTTACAGCATTTAACAAGAGATTTCTTTTCTCCATTTCAATGTACTGAGTAGGTGCATGAGTGCCTTCAGGTCCCAGACGTAAATCACAGTCTGCTTGGAGAACTTGGAGATTTGGGAGAACATTCTTCCTGCAACATTGCTGAAAATCTGCGCATTGAACTTGACCAGTCCGAGCTCAGACAGCAGCAGCTTCTGGTACGTGTGCAGGAGTTGAGTAAGGAGGCTGCTGAGCTGAAAGGTGTCGTCAAAGACCTTCAAGGTCATTTATCGGCTCAGACGTCTGGCAATTCAGCATCGGTCCTTGCCAGGTGTAACTCAGAAACCGGTAATGAAGACCGACTGAATCAGGACCAGAGTCAGAAGGATTTACAAGAGAGACTCAAAGCTACCGAGAGCAAAAACATGGAGCTCCTTTCTAAATTGGACAAGTCTCTTAATGAAAGGGGACAACAAACAGCCAGCTACTGTGACACAGCCTGGAAAATCCAAGAACTCTTAGAAAGACTTAAGACTGCAGAGGAGGAGAAGTTGGAGGCAAAAAGAGAGGCAGAGGAAACAGCTAGAGACTCTGAACATTTGTCTCAGGATCTGAAACTCAGGGAAGAAAAGTTGAGGAATACCGAGGAGAAGCTTGATGAAGTCAAAGCCAGAGCACACGTTGAACGAGAGGAGGCTCTTGCTCGGCTGGAGGAACTACAGAGTGCAGTTGGTCGAATTCAGGGGGCGCTAACTTTGAAAGAGAAGGAGACCGGAAACTTGAGAGCTCAGCTGCAGGATGTGCAAGCCTCTCTGGAGAGCAGGGAGCGCCAGGCAGAGGAACTGAGAAAAAGGTTGCAAGAAGAGGTAGAACAACGATGTGGTATGAGCTACGAGGAACTGGAGGGTCAGATGTTGGAGTTAAGGAAAACTCTAAAAACTAGAGAGAAAGATCTAGCTGCTCACTCAGAAAGAATAAAACATTTGGAGGAACAGTTAGAGAAACTAAATGCTGATGCAGAGTCTTTGTGCCTCCAAACTGATGATAGTAATTCTGTCTGTAGTGATACTGAAAATCATGTGGACCACAAAAACCAATGCAATCATCTAATGGAAATAAACAAAGAGCTTCTCCAAACAGTAAGGAGGACTGAGGCAAATGTTTCAGAGTTGACTGCAACCAGGGCTGCCCTGCTGGACCAGCTGGCTGCTTTAAAAGCCTCTGAGAAGCAGTTAAAGGGTAGAGTAGAAGCTGCAACGATGAACGTGGAAGACAGGGAGAAGAAGCTTTTAGATGAAAACCTGCAACTTGGAGAGACTCTCCAAAAGATGTTACTCCAGAATGATGGGTTAAATGCTCAAGTCAAAAAGTTACAGCAAGAAAATGTAGAACTTTTAAATACTCATTCCTCAATGAAGAGTCAATTAACTACAACTCAACAGGAGGTGGACTTTCTCAATGCAAAAGCTGACATGCTGGCAAACAACCTTACTGGGTCCCAAAGAGGCCAAGCGGAGTTGCTTGAAAAACTCCATGAAGCCGAGGCCAACCTGAGAGCCCAGACTGTGAGCTGTTCCCTCCTCCAGGCTCGAATAGGCGAGCTGGAGAGAGGGACCTTGCACCATGAAAAAGGAGCAGCGGAATGCAATGAAAAAGAACAAAAGCTTCAAGATGAACATCAAGCTTCCTCGTTGGACACCAAAGAGGCCCCAATCAGGCTGGTCATCGCTGAGGCCCAGTTGGAGCTCAACCAAAAGGAGGTGACCAGGCTCCGAGAAGAAGTGGTGGAGCTCAGGGCGCAAGTGCTGGCGGCAAACGAGGACAAGTTGAAGGCTCAGGCTCAGCAGGAGGTGACGGCGGCCTCCAGAGAGGATCTACGCATTTTATCAGATCAGCTGAAGGCGCAGGTGGAGGAGCTGAACCGGCGGCACGTGGATGAGATTCTGAGATCTCGAGAGCGTGAGGAGGCTCTCATGCGGGAGCGTGATGTGGAGGCACAGGCCCGTGTGGGGCTGGCCGCGGAGGTAACGGCCTCTAGAGAGGAGCTGGACAGACTGAAGCTGCGCTGTGAAGCGTTGCGTCTGGAAAACAGCGACTCACAGGAGGCCCTTCACAGAGCCAACACAGAAATGGCAGAACTCGGCGTGCACGTCTGCATGTTGACCGCTCAAAACGAGGAGGCTCGACTGCGCTGGGAAGGCCTGTCGTCACGACTACAGGACCTGGAGGAGGCAGCGGCCCAGGAGGCGGAGAGGCTCAACACCTGCATGGAGCAACTGCGTCAGGAGAACCAAGAGCTCTGCTCTCAACTCCGTGACAAAGAGGATCTGTTGTTGCTCAGGCAGAAACTCCAGACGGAGATGAGCGAAGCCCAGCAGGCGGCAGAGACTGGACAGAAGATGAGGCAGGAAGAGATTCAGGCCCTACGGCTCCAGCTCAGCAGTCAAGCCACCGGCCATGAAAACCAGATCCAGGTCAGACACTAAAACTGAGTGTGACATGCGTTAGTGACTTTCTCTTGTTTCTTCTGTGTTTGAGTATAATTGCATCCATACATAAACCAGGAATACATTTTGAAGGTCAATAGTTGGTGCTGAGTAGCATATTCAGTTGAATCACTGAGGAAGTTGAAATGTACAAGAAGCAGGGAAGTATTTAAAATACTTCTCTTAAAAGTAGTTAGAGGTTACTGGATACTTTAATATCTTCAATATATTTTGCATCATCTGAAGACCTGCGAGACTCTGTCTGACAAGTCTCGTTATTAGATTATTTATCAAGTGATGTTCTTGTTACACCAAGAATGTTCTGTTGCCATCTGTGAAACATGATCCTAAATCTGTTTGCAATGTTTATAAAAATAAAAAAAATGAAGGAGGTTTTAACTGTGCAATAATTCTACCGACTGAATATTTAAAAATAAATAAATAAATAAACATACTCTGCCTGGCAGATTTACTTATACCCTTATCACGTTACGTCTACAACCAATGTATTTTAGTGTGTTGTCTGCTAGAATGCATGCAAACAACTGAGAGATGGAAGGAAAAAGAAATATGCTTCGAAACTGGAGTCTAATGTTGTTTGCATTTGTATTCATCCTTTCATTATAATACTGTAGCACTTGAAAACTGAAAATATCAGCGACTCCAGCCATCCAGTCTGAATGAGTCAAAGCTATTGACTCATTCAATGGGCAAAAATTTCCATATCTACCTGAGCTGAGCTGCCAAAGACCTCTAAAGACTTGCTGGTGTAATTCCAGCAAAAGGTGGTTCTGAAGAGTGCAGCACAGGTTTTTTTAGTGTATGTATTTAGTAATTTATTTTTTTCACCTGTTTGGAAATAATATTCAAATTCAAACCTACATACATTTTGTCTGTACTACTTTACTAAATGAAAAATTCTTCTTTATTAGTTATACTTTCAACTGTCTTAAGAAAATTGATGTTTAACATTTTGTAGTTTTGAACACATTCATTCACCAATTTTATTCTCCTCCAGAGGGTGAATGAGGAGTTGGAAGATGTGAAGCTACAGCTAGTTAACAGAGAGGAGAAAACAGTCCGACTGGAGAACAAACTCAAGCAGCTGGAGGTCAGTTGTGCTGTAAAGGTGACTCTTATTTTGTAGAAATCTGTTGAATTATTATGCGTTTCATAAAACCGAGAAAAGATTTCTGAATGGTTCACACCTTAAGCAACAACAGAGACACTACCATGCAAAACTAATGTTTATATGAGGAAATTAAATTTACTACCTATTTATGCCACAAACTTTAGAAAAAAATACTGTAACAAAATTACTTGCAGTAAATTCCAGTTGCTTTGTGTAAATTGGCAGTTGTAATCATGATGTCATGGCTACAAGCGTAACTTATAAAACACAGACTTTATGCTTCGCCTTGCCGTTCTGGACGCAGGCGGAGAATCAGAGATATTGCCAACAGATTGGGGAGAAAAACATCCAGATGGCCGAGTCAGACAATCTCATCCTGCAGAAAGAAGATGAGATAATCCATCTGAAAGAAAATTTATCAAGGTGAGATATTGTATTCCAAAACACACATTCTAAGCCTCTTCGAAGCTCTTTAAATTAAACTTTTCTAATTATGTAAATTTTTAATCCAGAGCTTTGCATGAATTTTTTTTCTTTATTAATTTAAACTAAATATTACATTTAAGTGAAAACTGTTTGAGCTGAGGTTCGCTTTGCATGCGTGCTGGTTGCAGGTCTGAGAAGAGCCTGGCTGCAGCTCAGCGGGCCTGTCAGGAGATGGCTGAAAATCTACGGCTGGTCAAGCAGGACAAACAGAGCTTTGATTTAAAGACATCCGCTGAACTCGATGATCTTTATCGTACCAAAATCAATTTAGAGGAAAGACTTGTGGAGCTTATCAGGTATAGGAAATCATTTAGTCTAATTTTTACTCATGTTCTGTGACATTTTCTTGATTTACTGTTGTTTGGCTTCTGTTCATTTTCATTTGTATCCATGTAACATGTAAATAACCTCAAGGACTGTTATAAATGCAGTGTGTTATGTTTTTTTGTTGTTGTTTTTTAGAGAAAAAGATGCATTGTGGCAGAAGTCTGATGCCCTGGAGTTTGAGCAGAAGCTCCGTGATGAGGAGACTGAAAGGGACGTCAACTACTGTTTGGGTTGTCACACTCAGTTCAGCTGGTGGCTGCGCAAGTACAACTGCAGGTCAGATGTACATCTGAGAATTAAACACCAACCATCATCATTTTTGACAGTTAGAGTCACCATCCTATAGTACTATGCAAAAGTATTCATAACCCAATGATTTAACAGTCTGTCATGCTACAAGCACACATTTCAGTATTTTTCAGTGAGATTTTTTGTGATAGAACACTTAATATAGTGTGTACTTGTGAAGTTGAAGGAAAATATATATATATATATATTTTCTATAAAAATAATATTTATATATATATATATATATATATATATATAATATTTTTTTTTTTTCTCCATCTTTTCTGGAGTGTTCCTCAGTCTTCAGTGTACCACAGTACAGACCAAAAGTTTGGACACACCTTTTAATTCAATGAGTTTCCTTTATTTTCATAACTATTGACATTGTAGATTCACACTGAAGGCATCAAAACTATGAATAACACCTGTGGAAATATGCACTAAACAAAAAAGTGTAAAACAACTGAAAATACCCCTTATATTCTAGTTTCTTCAAAGTAGCAACCTTTTGCTGTGATTACTGCTTTGCGCACACTCTGCATTTTCTTTATGAGCTTCAAGAGGTGGTCACCTGAAATGGTTTTCACTTCATAGGTGTGCCCTGTCAGGTTAATAAGTGGGATTTCTTGCCTTATAAATAGTCATGAAAATAAAGAAAACCCATTGAAATAGAAGGTGTGTAAATCTGCCAAGAAATGGCAACTTCATCAAGGCCAGGAAGCTGGTGATAATAGAAGATAGATGCAGGTCAAAATTGAAAGAGGCTGACTTAGGTCTGGGGTTGTTGTTCATTTTCTCAGGACAACAACTACATGAAACTATACATGGAGTTACAATGTAATGCTTTACATCTAAATATTTTGATATAATCCAATATATTTGGGATCTTATTCAGATCTAAATCCAGTTGAGAAACTGTGGTTTGAAAAATGTTGGTCACAGATGCTCAAGGATGAACTTGAGCAGCAGATTTCCAGTCAAAGGTTCTTCTGAGTGTTGAAATAAAATGCATATCACTCTGATATCACACATATCAAGATTTCAAGTTGGCTTACTATTTTTCCACTTCACAATTATGGATTGATTTTTATTGGTCTTTCACATGGCATTCGAGTAACATGTCTTGACCCTTCTTGTTGTAACCTGAGAACAAGGGGGAAAGGGTCAAAGGGTATGAATACTTCTACAAAGCACATCACAAGAGATGAATATTTAACTGAGTTTGTCTCCATCAAGCAATCCTCCTTTTTCACTGTTTGCAACACTTCAGTTTGTTCTGGAAGAGAACTTGACTCTAATTTTCACCTCTTGCCACAAAAACCAAGTTATGATAAGGTAAACACGAACTGATGTCAAACGAGCTCTGCAGAAATCCGCTGCTGTTTTTATTTCTGTATTTCACTTCTCTTATAAACCTAATGTGTCTCATAACATGTTGTATCACATGCTGGTCAGTTCTAATGACGTGTTGTTATCTGTCCTATTTCTGCAAATGACCACAAGAATTTGAAATTATTTAATAAAAACAGCAAACTTTACTGATTAATTTGAGATATTAGTCTGGTTGATCAAGTATGCTTATAAGTCAGAGACTATTGTGACTGGAAAAAAAACATATTTTTTCTGTTTTTATAAAGAAAAAGGAAACATGCAATTTTGAAAATTGAGTCTTTCATAAACTTGACCTTTAATGCATAAATAGAGTGACCCTCTAATTAAACCTGTTTTATTTTTGAAGGTCATTATTCCAAATAATGTTCAGTTTTTCATGTACTACAGCCTTTATAGTAAAATGCAACCATATTTTTCTTGCATTTTATTCTATATTTTAAACCAACCACAGCTGTCGCCCATACTGCATCATCCCATCTTTATATTTGTATTTCCAGGCTGTGTGGGCGTCCCTTCTGCTACTATTGCTGCAGCAACGCAGTGAGCACCCATCAGGGTGGCAACAGAGAACGTTGCTGTTCTGACTGCTACAACCAGCACAGTGCAGTGGTTGAGCGCCACCCACAGGTGGAGGTCACTCACAACGCACCGGGGTCTCCTTTCAGCCGCTTGCTGCAGACTGGCCGATCTATGGCTGGCGTTGCAGGTGAAACATGATCTCACACAGTCGCACTGTCTAAGGTTGTTGCTGTAGGTTTACATTTTGATAATATGCACAATTTATGAACAGTATAATAGTAAAAACATGATGATTATGTTTTTAGGAGGAGATGAAGGTGAAAAGCCAGATGACGGTGTTTTTGACATCATCACAGAAGAGGAAGTCAGTGGAGTTTATGACAATGACTCTTTTACCACTGCCTGCTCTCCTGGACACGGCCAGCAGGAGGCAGCACAACTGTAACTATCCTAGATGTAACAAGCACACAGACAAAAGAAATTATGAATACTAGTGAATATTTAATAAAATGTAAAGAAAAATACATTTTACATTTACATGTGAATGATACCTGGGGCTTCACTCTCCTTCAATTCAACTATTTGAGATAAAATTTTGATTAAGTTGTGTTGCAAAAGTCACAGATAAAAGCAAAGAACATTAACTGAGTCATATATTTAAGATATTCTCTGCTTGGACATCTTGAATGTTTAACTTGTCAACCTTTGTCCAACTTTATCTTGAGAAGGTTCGTGATGGTGGTTTTCTGGTGTTGTATTGGCAACACTGCTGCTCTTGTTGACCCATGTTTTCTGATCCATTAGATGATGTACTGTTTGTTACAGTACTGTGAAATTTAATGCCTGTTTTCAATAGATCTGGACATAAGGAACTGCAGTTTGTCCATTCTGAAATATACAGATATTATTTTGAATTTATTTAACCAGGAAAGATGCATGGAAATTTGATACAAGTCTGCCCTGAAAACAATTCCACAAGATTGTAATTATATTTTATATAGCTTGTGAAAACTGTCTATTTGCCCTAGTACTTTCTCTGGCATTTAATTAAAAATAACTTTATGTCATTGGAAAAATATTATTAAATAAGTCTTGAAATCATAAACTTTTGATAACTTCACACTGGTTACCAGCGAATGCCTAGTTAAAAAGCTAAACCAAACCTTTGTGATTGATAGATGAACCTTAATGTCTCATATTGTTTGTATTAATTTATGTGAAATAGTTCAACACTACAGATACGTTTACAAAGTGTGTCTGTGTGTATTTATTTTCATTCTGGTTCAGAAACAACAGTGCCAGCACAGGAGACTTTCCATCAGAGGATGCTGAGGACGTCAGCACCGCCGTACAGGATGCAGAGATCTGCCTGCTGAAGTCTGGGGAACTAACGTAAGTTTCGCTTGAAGTGAAAGTTACCCAGAAAAACCAAGAGTGAAGTAAAATATATTTACCATGCCACAAGGTGTTGGCTTTCTCTTGAAACGGAAGTGGCAGAAATGTATTCTTCAAATGAAGATAACCTCTGAAGTGGGAAGTGAAAACCTTCACTGTGTTCCATGGACATAGGAAAGAATATTTGTTTGGGTTACAGCAGGTTTGTGGTATTTACAAAAAACTAAAATCTTGGAGTCAGGACTTTCTACCTTATCCAGGAGCTGCTGACCCATGTGCTAAATCCTTCTACTGAAACTAACATTTATTTTTGGACTCCCGACTAACATTATTTGACTTGTGCTGCCTTTTTTGGTTTGTGACCTTTGCAGCCAAACTCCTTAAATGAAATTGGTTGCAACATCTTTGCAAACTAAACTTTGTATTGGTAGGTAATGCAATATTCTTGGGAATGATCTTTAAAGCAATTTGTGTTCCTGAGTGTTTCCTTTTCTTTTCTCTTATCTCAAGTTTCCCACCATTTTATTTTTTGTTGTGGGCATTGAAGGCAGGGAAAATCTTCCCAACAGTGCTAAGATTTTAATGGCATCCAAAACTTTGACATTCTACCAAGTTTTGTATTGAAAATATTCACTGCAACTGCGATATTTGACACATCAACTTTGCTGTCCAATAGAAATGCACTACAATAACTTTATTGTGCCGATAGATTGTACTCAGGTTCTGACTCCAGGTTCATGTAGGAACTGAAAACCACTGACCTTTAGGTTGTAAGAGAACCAGTTTATCACTAAGGTACATCCAGGTCCTTACTTTCCTGTTTTTTCACAATTTGTCAAATTAATAACCTTAAACGTCAATATATTTTATTGATATTAATATCTTGCACACACAAAGTAGTTTAGAACTGTGTACTGGAAAAAATTACACATGGTTTCCATAAAAGTTTGAAAACAAAAAGCCACAGCAGACAAGTTGAGTGTATTTTTGTGGAGAGCTGGAGAAGTCCAATTGTTATGACTTAAAATTGATGTTCACAAACTCCATGCATTTTGGCATAGCTTGAGGTATTTTGAAAATAAAAAGGGGAAACAATTTAGTCTCTAGGTGTGAAACCCTGCTGTGGATTTGCAGCTCTAATTGCAGTGAAAGGTTGTTCTGCCAATTAGTGGTTGTCGTATTTATGTGGCAGCAATGAGTCCAGGATTTTTCTTTATAATTTTTTTTCAACAAAATCAATTCAAAATGAGGTTTGGTGTGTTCGCTATGCTATATCTTTGGGAACTTCTTGTGTGTGTATGCCTGTAGGCTCTCTGTCCGCCTAACGGTGGACGACATCTCAGGATTTGGGGAAAGCTCTCGGGAGCTCTTCATCAAGTCGAGCTGTTACAGCATCGTCCCCGTTACTATGACTTCTGCTGGACCCACCGTGTCCTGGACCTTCACCTCGGAACCAAAGAGCATCTCTTTCAGTGTGGTTTATAGGGAGAGTGCAGAGACTCCGCTGGAGCAGGCCAAGGTAATACTGACTGATCGTTCTAAAATACACGTTACATGAAAATTATTTCCCCAAGTGTAATTTTAAAATATTACTGTGATGTTCAGCAAATTTTTTAGCTTTTCAGACATAACTTTTACAGTACTGTTTTTCTCTCAGCACTTGTGGTACAGACACACTGTAAACACGACATTAACATAATAAAAAACATGTTGCTGAAGAGTGTTTCTGTCAGCAGTTCAAAATGAGACCAAAATATGGCTCTAAATGATTATTCTGCTCCAGGCTAGCTGCAGCAACTGTTTGCTATCAGAGAAATATGCAAAGCTGTTTACAGTGACAACAGATGGTAAAGAGCACCAGTTGTTGCAAAGCTAAACAAAGCAAAGTTTCAGCTGTGAGATGCAAAAACTACAACAGGCATAAAGTTTTCCAAGTCCCTCAGGAAAATGATCGTCTATATAACGACAACAACTCTGGTCATTAGCTCCATTACAAAATGCCTGCCTTTAAGTAAGAGCAAGTTAGGTTTGTATTTGCAATGAGTTGGTAAGCAGGTATTTCCTCCATTGCAATGTTTTACATTCGCTCATACAGCTGCTTATCTGGAATCAATATGGATCGAACACAGCTACAAAATTATCTTTAAACAGGCAGGGTTGCCAACACTCATTAGTATTTTAAATTCTATTATATGTTGCCCTTAATTTTCTTCTTCTATTGAGTTTTTAAAAACCCCAAAATATGTGAACTTCTGTGTGAATTAAATGTCAGTGTGTTTTCGATAGGTTTTAATTCCTCTGACTCGCTGTAATTCCCACAAAGAGACGATACAGGGGGAGCTGAAAGTCAGGAACCCAGGAGAATACACTCTCATCTTTGACAACTCTTTCTCCAGGTCAGTCTTAGTAACTTATTCGGGTGCTGGTCAGTTCACCTCTTCACTGTGTTGTGCTTTAAAATCTTGTGCACTTGGTTCTTGACCTTTTTTTTAAATACAAAATAGTGTAGTTTGATGTTTCGCAGTGATCTTGTGCCACCTCCTAGTCAGTTCTGTCTTCTCATCTAATGGATGTTTTGTATTTCAAGTGTTTAGCACAATGATAAGAAAATTTCCACTGTTTATTTGCTTTTTTGACACAGTTTAATGTTTCCAATCTTTAAACAAATTTTAATGTCAGAGATAATCAAAATGAATAGAAAATGTAGGAAAGGATTAAATGGCATTACATCAGCAAGTAAATTGGGGTGCAAAATAATGAAGAAGTGAATTTCCCAGTAGCCATTCTCTCCATCCTCTCCCGTTCATTCCCCACTCTAAACATCCCTTTTGTTAATTAGGTTCATTTCGAAGAAAGTGCTGTATCATCTGAGTCTTGCCAAACCAGTTGTCTGCGATTAATCTGGCCTTCTCTGATTGGGACACAGGAGAACGGATGCGGATGTGACTTTTTGTGTCAAGATGTTTACGTTCACGCGGATTGTTTCAAGGTAAAACGGTCTGACTCTTCAGCTGCAGAGCAGCCTCAGTGAAAGGTTGTGGCATTTAAAAAGTGTCTCTCAGTTTTGCACACGAGGCGTTGAACGTCAGATGGGGTCTTATCAAAGAACAAAAGCTGCAAACAACTCACAAGAACTGTTCTGCTCTGCAGAATGTTCTTCTGTTGATATTAATAGTGTGTTGACTAACCTAGATTAAATGTAGCAATGAGAATTTTGCAGAAGTAAAACTGTAGTTTGGTTTATCATGAGGTTAAGTTGGTTTTTATTTCACTCGTATTGTAGAAGGAGTTCGGTGGTAAATGAAGTAAATAACTACACTTGGATAAATGGGTTTTATAGGCTACAATTCTGCCACAGTGCTTGTAGTGTTGTAACAGTTATGTTTTCTGTGTTTAAGAAAAAAATGAAAGTAATAAACAGAAGTAAATCGGTCTGTTACTGTCAAATTTTCATCAGGGTTTCTACAAGGTCTTAAATTCTAAAATAAACTCTAATTTTCAAGTCCTAGAACTTGAAAATTAATTTGGATATTTTTTTCTTTGATTGCTTTTTTATCAAGGTTTATTGTTTTTTATTATTGTTATTATTCAAGAATAAAAAAACAGCATTTTTTTGTTGTAATTTTATCTGGGCAAATGTGGCATTTTTACATGTCATTTTTACGTTCCTGAAATAGCCTTTGTTCTCCTAAAAGTGACTTACAGGGTTTTTTGGGGAGGAAATGCTCTTGGTAATAATCCTTCTCTCTTTTCATAAAAAATATCTGTTTAAAAAAGGGTTTGGCTTCTTGTTATTCAGTTGTTACATAAAATGTTTCAAGAATAGCATTTTCTAAACTTTGCAGTATACTCTACATCAGTGGTTCTTAACCTGGGTTCGATCGAACCCCAGGGGTTCGATGAGTCGGCCTCAGGGGTTCGGCGGAGCCTCTGCCGCGGAGGTAAAGACACACTTGTGTAAAGCTGTGATGACACGTCCCGCTTGGCCATCACTTGCTGCAGAGGATCATGTTACATTGCTCGGCCAATCAGTGATGCGGGGAATTTAGTGCGCGCAGTATCAGCAGCTGTCGTAGTTGTACGTCGCGTGGTTTCTTTCTTAATATTTGAATCCATACTAAATATGTCGAGCAAAAAAAAGAAGAAAATGAACAGACTTTGCTCTGAAGATGCACTTGCCAAGGTGAAGCCACGCCTCTCTGAACTGGTCTCCCAAAAACAACAGCAGAAGTCACACTGATTTGCAGGTATGTCATTTGTGCAATACTTTATTCTGGCCCCAAAAAAGTATTTTGTGGAATAAAAAAATGAAGTTATTAAAAAAATGTTGTTCTTTGAAAGAATCCACATTTATTTTTAATTAGTAAAATAGTAAAAAAAATATTTTTGGGGGCTGAAATTCTTCTATGGGGCCAAAATATTTTTGGGGGGCCAGAATAAAGTAATACTGTAGCTTGCTGTGAGTTCATGGTTTTGTTCTTTGAGCAAAGGTGACGTTCATGCACGGCTCATTTTGTGCACCAGCAAAAAACATATACCTATGTCTTGAATTTGGAAAAAAAAGTTATTTTATCACTAAAGAAGGGTTCGGTGAATGCGCATATGAAACTGATGGGTTCGGTACCTCAAAAAAGGTTAAGAACCACTGCTCTATATGAATGGAGGTAAAGGGGACTCAAGCCACAGGCCAGGACTGAAAGAATACAAACTTAAGTGGATAACGTTACATTTACTTTCATCGAGTTTTCAATAAGTTTGATAAAACCTATTGTATAGGTAAACTAAGATTTAACTAAATGTAAAATTTAGCTAGCTGCCTTAAAATTTCCTAAATGGTTATAAACCTGTTTAAAACCCAGTGAACATTGTTATTAAACAAACAGTAGAAATATGTAGCAGATCTTATAACATCTTTTTATTATAAGATGAAAAGCAGTTTACATGACCCAGATTTTTATTAGTGGCTAACTGTTAAAGCTTAATTAACATTTTCTTTATTAGTCTCTTTAAATGACTCTCTGAGTTGAGCTTTGGGTCTTTAATGATCTCTGAAACATACAAACAAAAACCCTATTTAATCTACCTGTTTTGTTTGTTTTGTTAATTTCTCAAGAGATACTTGAAGGATGGAAGAATATATGTTCTAAAACAGCAATTATTGCATTTTTCTTAAATTTACATAAATGGTTTTCTTTGATTTTGAATGATTTTATCTTGAAATGAATTATGTGTGACCATATCCTAACCTACCATGTTTGAAATGAAAATAGTTTAACTAAAATAATGCAAGTTGGGATTTATGTTAATTTTATATTTTATTTTGCCCTGGGTAGACCTTTCAGGTAGATATTTAATGTTTAGATTAATGATGCACTGTTCAATAGCAGAACATTTAAAAAGTTCATCCCACAGACTGAAACCCATTTAATATTGTGGAAAAAAGGTGAATGTTTAAACAATTATGCAAATCTTATGTTTTAACTGACAAATATATGTTGCCAAATATTAATTTTATATTTTACTCATGCTAAATGGGAATTTCTATTTAAAGAAGTTACAGAAAGACTGCTGTGTAATGCACTTTTAAAAAAGACTGAATGGCCCGCATCCTTTGAGTTATTGTGCCAGTAGATAAATGTGTTTTTTCGTCTCGTTTTATCTGTGAATGTGTTTTCATTGTCTTCTACTGGATATTTGACGTGGGAGCTTTAAATTTCTTATTTTACTTTCTAATGTTCAAATGTTTTATTATAATATAATTTACATGAAACACATTTAAAGCTAAAATGTTGAACAGTTTTGTTTAATAAATAGGATTTGTGTGAAAATTTATATCTGCTTGTCATTTTTTGTCTGTGATCCTATTGTGTCGTCCACTGTTTTCAAAGAAAAATAGCCAAAACAATTAGTAGATAATACTTCTAAATTTGAATGTGCTCACTTGCAAATCTCTTCAGAATTAACAACTTCTGCACTTGAAAACTTTATGCAGGGTTTGTAATACTTTGTTCTGCTTACTAATGCACGGTTTTCCCTAGTGTATTATAGGCCTGGCGGCCCGCCATGCTTTACTAGCCCCACCTCCAGGCTAAGCCTTTCTTGTTTATGTTTTTAGGAAAATAATAAAAATAAAAATCACTTTTTTTTTTTTTTTTTATTAAGACAGATTGCAAGCGTCTCTGTTACTCTGAGCATTTCACTGGCTGTGCAGATTTATTCCTAAATTCCTAAAAGATATGTTTATAGAATAAAGTTTATAGTTTATGCATTTAAAGCCGGACCAATCGCACCGCTGGCGCTTCTCGCGCTGCCTCATCTCAGCTCGGTGACTTAAGTTTACCTCAGAGGGATCGTGCGCGCCTCCTTTCACTCAAACTGGACACAAGCTGACCTGTATGGATATTTACATCAACCCTCTGTGAGGAATTGTTTCTTTCCAGAGTTTTTGATGAAGGTAAGAGTTTAAACCCCACCGCGTTAGCTCTGGTGACTCAACTCAACGTGAACCGCAACGTGAACTTGTAGTTGCGCTTTCAGAGGTGCATTGAGCGAAAATTCTTGTTTGTAAATATTTGTATTTTGTAAGCCTTGTTAGCTATTTTATATTATTAAAATTGTATGTGAGGCACAGAAATAGATGACAGACAATTGGGTTTTGTCTGAAGTTTTTTACATTTTTGCCTTGTTCAATTTAGCTTGCATGCTATTTACAGTTAGTTAGGCTTAAAGTTATTTAGACCCCTGACTAATTTAACTATAAAATCTTTTTTTTTACCATTTGGCTTAAACATTTCTTCTCATGCCAGAACTAGAGAAAACCAGAAGCAACAACCTTTGCTAAGAAATATGCAACAAGTTTGTATGCAGTTTGGTTGCCATTGACATTTATTCCAGCAATTATTGAAAATGGTAGAAATTATTTTCAAAACACCATCTTTTTTACAATGTCCAAATTTATATTTTTTGCATAAAACATATTTTGAGATGCCATAAATTGAATATGGATGACCTCCGCCTATTTGCGGTTAGATATTGGGAGATTCACCTATTCATGGATTTTCCTGTTGAACATAGCTCCAAATTATTCATGAAAAATGCAACAACCGGTAACCTGTACCTAGAACTTTAAGTTCAACAATATTCAGATAAAAAATAAGTGACATGCCTTATTCATAAATTTTAAATCTTGTTTTGCTGGCAAACAGGAATTTGCCAGCAAAAGTCTGAGCTATCTCAGACTTTATCATGCTACACAATGCAGACTCTCCATCTGCGCTCAGCAGATTCACTCACCACAGCATTGTTGACGCTTGTGTGTGTGTGTGCAATAGAAGCTCAATCAAACCCATTTTAAAAATAATTCAGCTAGTAATCATGAGAGCACTTAGGGCAGTCACTGATCTCTCAGAGTACTGTGATGTAATCAAGTATGCCACTAGAAACTACAGTCTTCATCATAGCAAACAATGTGTAAACAAAAAGTGGATTATAAATGATTCACATACTTCTTATATCTAATAGGACTTGATGTTTCATGAAATGTGCTTTATTTCTTCACAAAGGTCTGTCGAAATATATTCAGTTGCATAAGAAGCTGTGACTGTTCTTACTTAATCAAGTTTGAAATCCTTAACTTAAGCTCTGTGTGGCATTGTTAATGTTTTGTTGGAAGAATCACTGAACACGCTTATGCTTGCTTGACGCTTTATTTTTCTCGGCATTCAAGAGCAAATTGGGTCTGTCTACATCCAGAAGGTAGCACTCTGTCAGAAAGACTGTTTGTGTCAAAGAGGCCTCTCTGTTTCTCAAGGTTAATGATATAATTGTAAATCATGTCACATCCACCCCTCCCTGACCCCACCGCCGCCTCCCTTCTCTGTTTCTCTCCTCCTGACTGCTGTCTTCACTGAATTTGTGATTTGTACCATCACTATGCACATGTATGAGCCTGTTAGCTAATAAATATGTATGCGTGGGCGTGTGTGTGTGTGTGCATGAACTGCATTGTAATGTTGGTAAGTATAGACTCGTATAATTGTATTCCGATCACAGATGGAAACACCTGCATGTGGAAATGCTCACACGTGAAGAAATTGATTCATGTACTTGCATACTACATGCTCTCCTTTTCAATCACTTATCAGTTGTTCATATGCTGTTATTGACATTAACATGCACCCTGTTTTTGTTTGTGGGTGTTTCAGACATAGTTTCTATGAAGGCTTTTAGGATTTCACACATATTTAACATTATTTAACGCAAAGATAATTGAACAAATAAATCAGATACATAGCAATGAGATGTCGGTAAGAGAAATATTGTCTTGGATAAACAAAAACTCTACAATTGAGTATTTTACATTTAGTTTTGATTTAATAATACACTTCTAAATAGAATTTTCTTGAAAAAAATCCAAGAAAATTGTTGTAAATCAATATTTTTTTTCCAGCAAACATTGATAAAATATTTCTTTGAGGAATATTAGCATAACAGGGACCTCTGCTGTTTGACCTTATTGGAATTAGAATTATAAAACTATCTGAGTACGAACATTACCAGCATATCAATTAAACAGGAGCATAATGACAACAATCACTGTTGCCCTGTAGCAAGAAGGTCATGGGTTCATGCATGTTCTGCCTCCCACAGTTCACAAACATGGCTGTTAGTTTAATTGGACAATCTTAACTGCCCTCTGGTTTGTGTGTGTTTGGTTGTCACACAATTCGTTCAAAAAGGATCAGGTGACTGATAAGCCTATCAATCAATCAATCAAGTTTATTTGTATAGCACATTTCTCCAATATATATCATTAAATTACAATGTCGTGGAACACACAGTCAATAATTGAAGCATTACATTTTGTCAAGTGCCATCATTACACATCAGATTTCATTCATAACGTTCGAAATGCAACTCTTAACAGGTGACTTTTTAGTCTGGATTTGAAGGAACTCAAGTGTTTTGGCTGTTTTGCAATTTTCTGGAAGTTTGTTCCAGATTTGTGGTGCATAGAAGCTGAATGCTGCTTCTCCACGTTTGGTTCTGGTTCTGGGGATGCAGAGCAGACCAGATTCAGTAGACCTGAGAGGTCTGGAAGGTTGATCCAGCAACAGCAGATCTTTAATGTATTGTGGTGCTAAGCCCTTCAGTGATTTATAAACTAACAACTGTATTCTAAAGTCTATTCTCTTATGATTTCTTGAAGCTCTGATACATCCCAGTGTCCTCCCTGCTTCAAGGGCTCTCCTCCTCTGTGAAAGCCGTCCCTTCAGACACCTTACCATAATCTGCTGCTGCTTGACACCGTATTATCATAACTGAATAAAGATGGACCTGACTCTTTGTGCATGAGCGGTGCTGATGCAAACCTGCTGGTTGTGCATATCGGTGTGTATAGGAGGTTATCCGTACAGTCATGCTTGTGAATGTGTTTATCTGCCTGTCTGTGTGCCTCCATCTGTTCACCTGTTTGCATGTTCGTGTCTTAGTGGAACAGTTTGTCTCCTCATACATTTCACCCCCATAATATCAGGTCTACTTGGCTCCTCTCTGACAGTTTGCTCCAATCCAAGACAGTTTCATCCAAACAGTTGCTGCATTAAAATCTACCATCACACGCTCCAAGTCTCAGAAATTGTCACAACACAGCTTCAGCTGTCATTTCCCCTGCTGGACCCAAGTTATTTTAACTTCCTGTCATTGTTTTCTTTTGATTCACTATATACACTGCTCAAAAAAATAAAGGGAACACTTAAACAGGTGTTTAACACTTAAAGTGTTCCCTTTATTTTTTTGAGCAGTGTATTTTATTTCAAAGTTGCACTCAGAGGTGGGCCAGAGGTGTAAACAGACTTTGCATCTGATTCGTGCCCTCCATTAGCCTGCACTTGAGTTTACGCAAGACATGTTCACTAATGCATTATTAGTATAAATGTAAAATTTTCACTAATATTTAAAACTCAATCCCAGCAGCTCGTCTCCATCTCATAATTAGTAAAAATCAAGCCTCAGCTTTTAGTTAATCTAATTATTGGATAATTATGCCAATATAAGAAGTTGCTATTATAGCTCAGTAATAAGATTGCAACATTGCAACTGCAACGGTAATTGCTTTCTAGTAACATGCAACCATTGTGTAGTGTCATGTTTTCAGTGTTATTTCCATTCGGTTATATCACAGTATCGTTGCAATAATATGGAACTAATGACATATTAGTCTGTGATTCTGTAAAAGTGATACAGTGTAGCAGTAGCCTAATAAAAATTACTAAGTGGTTCAGTTATCAAACAGTTTTCTTCTTTATTAGTTGATGACATAAATTTCACTCAGAGACCTTGATTGTCTTGAAGTAGATATTAATATAATTATATTAGAATTACAGCATTTACTATCAAACAAGAATTTCATAACGAGCTTTAACAGGAAGAGCTGATCATAACTTCTGCTAGTATAAAATGCAAAAGTAATGCAGAAATCTTTGATTATATTCTGAAAGTGTTTTAGAATAAACAAAACAAGCCAAGTTGGTGCCAGTTTAGCAATTCTGCCTGTTTTTTACTTAAGGTCGTCTTCTTATGGTGAGAAGCTGAACATTTTCTTCAGGTATCAGCAGCCGTAGTGAGGTCATTATCCTCCTCTCGCTTGTCATGAGAAGAGTTTGGCTTCTTTGCTTTATTATTTATTTCTTTGCTATCCTGCAGCATCTCAACCAGGCTTGGCTGAGCTGCTATGATGAATGAGTAAGAGTTTCAGGAGGTCTGGAACATGGATCCAGCACCGCGATCATTAACAGAAACATGTTCATGAGGGAAGCCAGGAGCGGGTTCAAGAAAGGAAATATAAATATCCAGCATGGATGGTTATTTATACAAGGCTCTTTGCCTGTATAAACATTTATTTTTTTTCTTTCCGGTTGAACATTGGTCCACCCACAGGCCCCCTGCTGCTTTAAATCTAATATAGATGTAAAGGAGCACAGACATGGGGGTTGGTGGGGGCAGCAGAGGTGTTCATTACTGCTTCCCTTATAAGTGGAGGTAGAGGCTGGAAGAGTGTCTTGATGAGTGCTGTTTCCATGGCAACACTGTTAGAGCAACCTCTGCACACAACATCTCAAAAGATCAGAGACGTTGTGTCCAATGTGTGTCTCACTTGGAAAATTAAAAATTCTCACAGAAAAGCAGCCAATGTTGATTTTATTTTTCTTCTTCTTTTGGGATAAGTGCCTAGCCGAGGCCATGAAATCTCTGCCCTTGTGTGGGACGTTAAAAGGAACAGTGTCACAGCTCTGATAGAAAACTAACAGAAAAATGCTTTTATGGTTATCTTTTCATCCTCAGATATTTCTGCAGTTTTTTTTTTCAATGCTGTTTCAACTTCACAAATCACAGTAATCAAACTGCTTATGGTAGTCATCCCTCTTAGGGTTTTTACTCAGTCTGTATTGGCAGAAAATTAAATGATTTCACACTAGACAGCCTCAAGTGGCACAAAGTGATGGCTGCGTTTTTGAAAGACTGAACTTGTTGGATTGAAACTCGTTTTTCCTTGCTGGTTGTGAAAATTACAGCGGGGAAAGTATTATTTTTACATCCCTGTCATAAAAATGTGGAACAAAGAACAATGTGCGTAGGTGTTTTTATTAATACAAACACCATAAAGTCAAAATAACACATACAACGGGAAATCTATTTTTACAGCACTGCACATGAATGCTATTAGAATAGGTTCAACTCTGGCCCTCTCACTGAAAGGCATAATTTAGATGTATGCTGTAAAATATTGTAAACTATGATATGTAATCTTACAAATGACAATAAGTACACCTTGACATTGTTTAGACAATATTTACTTATACAAATACAGACTGTGTTTTCACTTATTTTGACTCAAATGGTTTATAAATCCTAAATAATAACTAAATAATAACTTGTTTATCAGGCTGAGTTGGAGTGAGAAGCGTAGTTTTATATTATTTCTAGGAGTCCCAGTCATTGTTTCTATAGAAGCGTAAAATTCTTTTTATTCACTTTTTGTCTGAACAGAATGTCCTCACATTATCACTTTATCAGCCTCTTTGCGAACCATGTCAATTCAGTCAATCATTTATGTTTTTAAGTGTGTGCTGATGCCCAGTCATCACAGTAGATGTCTGGAAAATGTTTAGTTTTTCCTCATGTTGTTGATATGAAATTTGTGATGTTGTCCCCTTGACTACAGAGAGCTGATGTCAAACAAAAGTTGATTTTATATTATAGCTTGGAGTGTGCAGTTTGGTATTACCACCCTTAAGACATATGATTTATGTAAATCATCACTCTTGTGCTCACTTATACCAATTTGTTTCACTAGGCACAGGCTCAGGTACGATTTGGATGGGTATGAAGTAGCTTACGTTATTAGGTTGACACAGTGGAACATGCAAATGTGAGTCTGACTGTAGAAAAGCTGAGGAGGCAAAAGCCAGAACATTTACTAACAAATCCACTGTAATGGGCTTCAGCAGGTGTTCAGACCAGAAACATTCTTAAACAGTCATTTGTGGCAGTCAGTGCACCAGCATGCATGGTTTATCTGTACTTCAGATTTTTAACACTTAGCAATAAAGATCTGACCATTTAGTCATTCTTTATTAATTTAGTAATTGATTAAATATTCCTCATCAATGTGGATCCTAAGCCCAAACTCATCACTTATTTGAGATCATCTCTTGAATTTTTATGTGTTTCATGTATCTTAACCAGGTGAGAAAGTAAACACGATTTTCTGGTTCCTGTTCTGCATATGGGGCGTTTCTTTCTTTTTGTGTGTTTTGTTTTCTCTTTCTTTTTTCTCATGGCAAGGGGCTTCAGATCATTGCATGCAGCCATTCCACGATAGTACTGCAGGCTCCTCAATGGACACACTTACCAGCGTGTGTTTCCATGGAGACACAGTTTGTTCACGCGCCCCTGCAGCTTGTGTCATTGACTTCAATTAGTGCAGAAGGCCGTCTTGCCTGAGTACATACTTACGCAGACAGGCAGCCTCAAAGGGTTGGAGAAATTTGTCAGAGGAGACTGAAAGTGGAGGATACATTCAGGGATGGTGGAGCAAAAGCTTTCTTATCCTCCTTAAAGTATTGTGGCCTAATGCAAGATTCCTTACAGCTCACTGTGTGTGTTAATCCAGTGAGTTCAGAGCAGCAAAAAAAAAATAAAAATGGTGTAACATCTATTTAGGATATTCAACAGATTTCCAAAAACTACCCCAAAGGAAATAGGACTTGTTTGGTGAGTTGCATACTGAACTGTTCCCATGTCGAAGTTCAAAGAGAGAAAATCATAGACATGTTTTAATCTTTTGCATTTTCTGTCAACATTTAGTTTGGTTTAGCCATAAACACTTCTAATTAGCAAAACAATGTCACTTCTCCTATAATTTACTCAGTTAATTTCCAGAAGTAAGACTTCCGTATAGGGAAATTTCCAAACCAACATATTTGTGCATTCAATTTCTGTTTGTTATACATAAAATAAACCTACCACAAAAAGAGAGAGTGAACTGGGCCTACCCTGGATCTCCTTTAAATGACCAACATAACAACTACAGTGTATGTCTTAACCTGCTATAAAAACCAGTTGTTGTAAAAAAAAGAGATAAAGTTTAGATTTCTTTTACTTTTTGCATGTTACTATTTTAACAACTAACAGCTAAATATTAAAAAGTTATTCTACATATCCTATAGGGAATTCCATGTAGTAAGGAATTGCAATATTCCAGCCTTAAAGTAACAGATGTATGCGTAGACTAGGTCTGCTGCTTTACTATGGGACATAATTCTAGTTTTAGAAACTTTGTGGAGGAAAAGGACGAAATTCCAAGAAACTTGTTGAAATTTGTCTAAGAGATTCCTTGGACTGTTGACACTGAACAGGACAAGAATAAAAACAAGTTTATTATCTGGAGAATACCATTTGCTACTTTTTAGTGCGATCATGAGCATTGAAACCAAGTAGAAAACTATTGCAGAGCTGGCCTTTTAACTCTTATGATACAAAAAAAAATCATCATTTTAATTTCAATTCAGTCTCTGCAACTCTTCAATTGCTATGGTTTCTTTACAAATGAATATTTGTTCACTTGGTGGATGATTATCCCAAATATGCTGCTCAATATGTTCCTCATTTATAGTTAAGACAAAGCTGGTAATTTTTCCAAATGATTAATTATTTTTTTATTCAGCAATTTAACAAACTAATTATCAGCTGTGATCCCTTATTTAAAAAAATAAAGTATTAGTCAACATTGCTTCTAAACATTGTGCAACTGAATTATTCAACAATTTTCACCCTATTTCCCCCTACAATACAAAGATAAAAGGGAACAAAAAATTCCTCATTATACAAAATACAATTTAGGGCAGACAATTCAAAAGGAATGTTTAGATTAAAAAAAAATATATATATATATATATATGTATATATTTTTTAGCTCAATTCTTTGGAAACCAAATATAGTTTCCATTTGGACTCCCAAACATATTTTTAACAAATTAGTGGGATATGGCTTTATGGCAATTCAACCTTGACTATTCCAACTCATTACAAGCGCACTCCCAGGCTGCATCTGTAATTACTGTGAACAGGTGCATCACTCAGCCACATCGCCATGGAGTTACAGATTTAATTTAGAGATGCTGCCTGGGATATTAACCCCACTAATTACAACGGCGAGCTCCACTTTCAACCATCGTGATGAAGCAATGGGGACCTCAGGGCGCCCAAAAGCACACAATTACTTTCCTTTTTATTCAGGGAAGGAGGACAGGCTGAAGGAGGAGGTGGTGTTTCCACCACTGAGGACTCTGTCAGACTCAGAACCTGAGAGGAATTGGCTTAGGCACAGAGGAAGACGGGACAGATAAAAAAGAATAAAGCCTCTGTTGCTCAATAAACCAACTGCTCCTTTTGTCAAATAGAAATATTCTGCTGAGATAAGCCTTTGTCCAATATTAACAGACATCTGTTTGACACTTATATCTAGCTAAATATTTTGGAATGAGATTTTGTATCTGCAGTGCCTTGCAAAAGTATTCATATTCTTGAATGTTTTTTTTTTCATGCTACTACACTAAAACTGATTTTTTGAGATTGACCAACTTTACAAGTGAAACATAAATCCACTTATGTGTAATTTATTTAAACACAATATAAATGCAGGTATTCTGTGAAGACTGCAGAGGATTGTCAGAGAATATTATTCAACGAACCACTTGATAAAAACCAAGGAATGCAGCAGACAGATGAGGGTTGAAATTATGGAGATGTTTAAAATCAGTGTTGGATGATAAAACAGTGTCCCGAAGTGCCAACATCTCTCTGTGTACTATTCTATAATCCAAAAGTAGAACAAGTGTGGCACATCTGCAAGCCAGACATGGCCATCCGCCCAAAACTGCAGTTCAGGCAAAAGACCATTATTCAGAAAAGCAGCCAAGAAGCCCATGTTAACTCTGGGAAAGCTGCCGAGATCTACGATTCAGGTGGGAGAATATATTCAGAGGGCAGCCAGATATCTGGCATTTATACAAGAGTAGTAAGAAAAAAGCCATTGCTGAGGGAATGTCATAAAAAGCGCCATTTGTAGTTTGTCACAAGGCATGAAGAGGAAACAGAAATTGTGGAAGATGGTGCAGTGGTTTGATTACATCAAAATGAACTATTGTATCTACACCTTGTTTAGCGACAAACTTGATTCTTTAATGGGAAAATGGATAACATATCTTAAAAACACAGCTATAGATTCAAATCAGAGCATATTAGGGTGTTTAAACGGCCCAATCCAAGCCCATGACTGAAATCAGTTGATAATCTGTAGCTAGAAAGAACCTGGAAAGTTGCTGTTCACAGTGGCTCTGCATTCGGTATTACTCAACCTGGGATTTTTGATAAAGACCATCCAACAGATTTTTAGGACACTTCAGGACAATCCCAGATATTGCTTACCAATATCAATTCAGCAGAGCTATTTTAGTTGGCCACTTTACTGCTGATTTGTGTAATTTAGTCTCTAAGAAAAAAGTTTGAAATTAAATGGTAAACATACATCTAAAACAGTTGTACATGCTGTAGAGCAAGCTTTCTTCCTGGACGTTTTAAGCATTCTGTCAGATAGGTTTAATTGGTTTTAATTCTAAACAGAGCAAAGAACAGAGGGATGTGTGTAACACACACATATTGACACGTTCTAGGAAAGGGCTTTACCCATTAACCCAAATGCCAGACTCCAACAACAGTCTAACATTCTCACTGATTGCTGCTTTTAAATGGAAATGCTGTTTTTCTTGTCATCCAAAAGTTTTTTTTTTTTCCAAATTTGTCTGATAATTTTTTAATACATTTTTATTTCTATGTCTATTTCTTGAATAGTTTCTTCTCTGGGAGTTGCATTTTATTACTTCATAAACATCAATGTCAACCTTTTTCTTTTTTTTTTTTTTTTTTTAGAGAACATAAGCGGGTGAGAATTAGTCTATGATCTTTTATTCATCCGTTTGTTCCCGTCTCCTCTCTCGCCCCCACATCAAGGAGCTAAGCATCTGACAGCCCTCATCGAGAATCACCAGCTGGAGTGACAACAAGAGGAAAGGAAGAGGAGGAGGAGGTGGGAAAAAAACACAGCAGACTAAGTGTGTTTGCACTTTTGTGTGTGTGTGATTGTGGTGTGTGTGTGTTTGTTATAGATAGAAGGGCAGACAGGGCACAATGTGCTGACAGCATCCCGACCTTCAGAGCCAAGCAGATGGTTATAACAGGACAAAATGTAGCTCCGCATCAAAACCTCACCTCACCAAAGTTACGAGCTTTGGACAAAATGAGCTTTTGGGTATCGTTTAACCTTGGCCCACTTTGAGATTTTAGTATTGGCCCCATTTTGCAATGACCCTATTTAAAACTCTTCTGCTATTCTTTTAGAGTTTATAGGCTCAGATTTATTACTTGGGAGACAAAGATCTGACAGTTAAATATAGCTATGGGCTTTATAGTGAGATGAAACTTGCTTTGGGCTGTATTTCCTTTTTTAGGCAATAAACTATGTATAGTGGGCAAGGAACAGAATACATGAAGCATTTTTACTTAATAATTTCTTTGTTTTGGTATTCACACTCAAAGCTTTATTCATTAATCTCTAAGAAAAAGTACACTTCCCGAAGTAGCTGGATTAATTAATGTGATGTGATTAGAATTGCAGTATTGGTGAAAACAAAAATGTAACAAATATACAGACAATCCTAATTAAAATTATTAAGCACTCTAATTTTGTGAATGCAAACTGACTTTTTATCTGATTTGATTGACCTGCAGGAGATATTGATCTGTAGGGTAACATAGACAGACTTTATCTTCAGTCATAAAGCATGACTTTACTGCGTTAAGAAGAGAAAAATACACATTTAATTCCTGAAGATGACCAAATCAAGTCATGAGTTTTGAGAACTTACTCTGGCTTTCCAGTAGGTGGCGGTATATGGAGTGACTCATGAGTCCAATGAACTATGTGGGATGCAAGTATATTATCAATAATAACAAACATAAAAAGAAAAAAACACTTTTGATTCAATATCCACCATAGAAACTACTACAGGAAATCTAATCTCTAGATTATTCAAAGGCCTGAATAAAGAATTTAATTTCAATTCCGTTTAAATATGGAGGAGAAAGTTTGAAGAATCGCTTAATTATGACTTTAAATATAGTTATAATCCCACTTAAAGTATGGCATTAAATACCCAAATGTTAGTCAGTTATGGGTAACAATAAAGACGTCTCAGTTTTAAGGCCAAGAGACCTAATGCATTCATAAAAGTGTTGGCGAATTGTTAAGAACTTTGTAATAAATAGATGTAAAATCATCTGAATGATGAAAACTGAATGAAATAGGAAAAGTTTCTGGACAAAAGAAACAGGGGACAGAACTATGTTCAGCAGAAGAGAAGTGATTACTGGATGTTTACCAATTTATTCATTGCAGCAATGATATTAACACTAGCACTCACTGATATTATTTTTACATATTTAATTTTTCATGTGGGCAAAACTGTAACTTTGAATTTAGTTAAACAATATATATTTTTTCCCATTTCAATCCTAAAAAAACAGCTAGCATTTCAAAACGGCACACAACCATTGAATACTGTATAAATAAAGCACTTCAGACACTTTTGTCTCCATGACAACTGAGACATTTTTGCTCCTTGATTTTTCTGATGCTGTGGGAGCCGCTTTCTTTCAGCACACCATGAAACTGGGAGAATTTTGCTCTGCCTGCTTTTTCTTGCTGTTTGTTTCTTGTTTCTTTTACACACCATCTTATATTTTCAATATAAACATATAATCATTTTCATTATGCTTTTGACGGTTTCTTTGGTCTACCCGGAGGTTTCTTTTGTACAACTTTAAAATGTTTTTCTTTTTTTCCTGCCTAAGAAATCTAGAAACAACTGACTGAAACCCTCTATTTACATTTTTAGACTTCTGAATATTTGTTGTTACAACAGAGATTAGGTAATCCCTATTTTTTGTTATAGGAAAATAATTTTTCTAAATCTAAAGAAATAAAAGCTTAGATTTGATGTGCCTTTGACGCTTTAGAAAAATCACTTCAAACTGCATTTGGTCTTTAATGCCACATGTAAGATCAGGTTTGAACCACTACACACACAAGTATAACAGTCACCAAGGATACAGTCTTGACAAAATGAGGACACCCAATGAAACATGTATTTCTATCAAAAGCAATCTCCCCATGATGTCCAGTCTTTTTTTTTCTATTCATTTCTGCAAAAGAAAGTTATTTATTTTTGGGAAAACATCAAGTAAACATATTGTTTTACTCACTGAGCAAAAAGATAAAGACAAATATTAGGGTTTTAGCCAAGGGAAACCCTCTAAATAGGTTGAAGTAACTTCAGTGATACATTACAACCATCTGCCAGTATTCTGCATTGATTTGAGAAAAATTTCTCCAACTCCTCACTTTAGGCTTTGAGATATTTTAATATTTTCTTGTACGTACTACGTACAACCTATTTTACATCATCCATGAGCAACTTACAATGACCCGGTCCAGGGCTTAAAGTTTTTTAATTCTCAATCAGTCGTTCATGGATTAAACGGTACTGTCTGTGTGATTTTCATGTTGTGGTGTCTAGTGCTGCATTCAGTTTAGTTTTTACAGACAGTCTCACATCAACCACCAGTACTCTCCAACACACGGTATATTTCAAGGTGAGCAGGTCAGGTCCTGCTGAATAAAACATCTCCAAACCATGACATTCCTTGCTTCCTGTTTGTGGAGTCGAGTCAAGTCACTTTTATTTGGATAGCACATTTTAGCAGCGATGGCGTTCAAACTATTTTACTTATAACACATTAAACAAATAAACATTACATTGCAGTGGCAAAACAAGAAGTATGAAAAGTTGCAATCCAGACTAGAGTTAATCACTGTTCACTTAAGCAGATTGGTTTTTAGACATGATTTAAACTCAGATTTTTAGCTGTTGTGCAGTTTTCTGAAAGTTTGTTCCAGATTAGTGGAGCAGAAACATTGCAATGCAATGCAGTATTCATGTCGGTAAGATGAATACATAGATGATTTTGTTTTTCTTTTAATCTTTATGGGTCATTATTTTTTTAATCCTGGAAATGTTCTTCAGATGACAGAAGCCTGACTTTGTAAATGTCTTTGTGGATCTTTGAAGATGCAGGTCTGAGTCCATCACTACACCTTCAAGAAGGTCATCAAGATGGAACCTTGGAGTCCCATTGGATTTTTGACGACTCTAATGGAAAGTTACTTACTGACACAAAGAAGTCCCTGTTCTTTACATAAGAATCAAACCAGTAAGTATGATAAAAAAAACAAGAAAGTGTCTGACCCAGTTCTTCAGTTATTTCAATAATATGTAATGAGAGTACCAATGCTGTTGAAAAAGCTTCTTTAGTTTGAATGCTATGTTTGACATGAACCCCAGAGAAGAAGATAATCCCAGTGATTTTTCCTCTTTTATAAGTTACTATATAAAGAACATTTTTTCACATGTCTCGGCCTCTCTGTAATTTTTCAGTGGCAAACTTTATATCTATGTAACAGAAACAATTTTCTTCCTACAAACCTCCAAAAGTTAAACTTGTTCAATCTCTGTTTGACTAAAGATGGATGCACTTTTGTATCGACAGTAGTGAGATTAAGTTTTTGGATGATTTATAGGTTTTCTAGCATATTGCTCTCTGCTCTCGGGTCGACTTTGACTGTATCTTAGCAGGTGTTTTGAGCATTTTTTACTTGTAGATTACTTTCTGTCCAGTGAATGGATTATTTCAAATTCTTCTGAGATCTCTTTAAATCCTAAACCACACTCATAAGCTTCTATAATTCTTTTTCTGAAGGCCTGAAACTGCTCTATTAAAGTAGGCACGGTGTTCACTCTCAATTCAACACCAAATTAAATGTCTGTGCTCTAAACAGGACAGGCCTGTATATTTTCTCCAATTTAAGTGGCAGAGGTTGGGGTGTCCTTATTTATTCCTCACTACAAATACCTTTTTTTTAAAAAATCTTTGCTTGAAATTTTCAGTAATGTCAAATGTTACTAAAGCACACAAGCAGTTTTAGGGTGTCCTGATTTTTCATGACTGTACGTTCAAGATTGTACACAGCATACCAGAATGAACAAGACTTCAGACAGTGAATCACTGTTGTGAGAATCTCTGTGCAGCAGACACAAAAGGGGGAAATGAACAGTGATTACAGCATTTACTAACTCCAAAGACATTGATGAATAATGACCTCCTGCTCAGAAGCTCAGGGAAGTTGAAAATGTAGGAAATCCACAGGGGTCTTATAGACTGACTTTGTTTGAGCCTATATCTATGCTACTAACTTGTTCTCACAAGCTCAGGTCTGTTGCATGCTAAAAGTCACAAATATATTAATGTATATATAAATATTCACTAAAAAATTTCAGTGCTATTTTAACCAAAAAATGAATGATGTTCATAGACATTTCTGGAGTTCTGGAGGTATTTGCTAATATTATAGACTATATTTAAGTATGTTATTTCACACCCTTTAATAGTTATTTTTTATTTTAATTTCTATATCTATTTATAATTTATTACTCTAGTTATATCAGAATAGCTGTAACCATTAGCTATATTGAAGATTTTATTTTTCTTTGCTAACTTTGGCTTCCATAACTAAACTCTAGTTGACTGAAAAATAGTAATATATCCTGACCTGTACTTTTTAAATTTTTTATGAAGATTGCATGTTCTCTCTGTACATGGGTGGATTCGTCTGGGTACTCTGACTTCCTTCTAGCCCCCCAAAAACATGCAAGTTAGGTGAATTGGTCACTTTAACTTACCCTTACGTTTGTGTACATGATTTTTTTTTATCATGTATGTCTCTTTGTTATCCTGTGCCAGAAAGAAATATTTGATTGGGTATTTACACTTTCTCATTGCATTATTACAAACAGTTTTCTGAAGCAGTGCACTCTACAGTCAAATAGTAAACAGGTTGATAAGTGGGAAAAATTGGAGATCAGGATACAAATAAAAGAACAAACACAGCTTTATTGAAACATAAAACACCTTAGCTGAGGCAGAGAGATTGCATACAGTTAGGCTGTCAGACAAACTCTGAACTCGACATTGTGATTCCCTATCTTTATACACCCTTCAGAAATCAAAGGAACATATCAGAGGGCGTTAACACATACCCAAGGGAGTTTACAAAATTAACACATGCACAAAGATGGAATGGAATAAAGTCAGGCAGAACCAGCTCACAGGGTGGACCTATAATTAAGAAGAGCTACAACCTCTTTTCTGTTTGCCTGCTCACGACGTTCTAGCAACAAGTACAGGAAAGATGGGGGCTGTTTTCCTGTCAACGTGTGATAATTATTTATTCTTTGTCTGTTGCAGCAAGAAGCTTTGAAGACCCTAAAAAGGAGCAACAGGGCCTGTGGTTTGGCCATTTCCTATTTCAACCATTTCCTGTAGAGAGCTGCAGTTTCTGTCTGCAAGAGCAGCCTTAGCAGAAAACAAACACATGTAAGTAATAATAATCCTGTAAATGCTTTAATAAACTATTTGATAAAAGTAAACACTCTGTGAATAATTATTTTTCCTTACAAGGTTCTAAAACATCTTGACTTGCACATCATTTTGAAGGGGCTTATAAACCACCAAATACATTTTTTGCAGAGCTAGGTGTATAAAACCCAGCAGAAAAGACATTAAAGTAGACAAAACATGCCATTACTGTTCATGGAGCATAGCAACATCTTCGTTCATGCATGAAAGCAGTAGGCATCATATACTTAATCATTTTTCAATGTAATTATTTTGGGGCTTAACAGTTGAAATAAACCTCAAAAATCACCAGCTTTCAGCATCTGTAATGACACCATAGGGGATCCGCCGGGTCCAAGAGAACAGACTAAATGGTCAGTGCTGTGTAGTTAAAGCACCAGCTGCTTGCACAAAGCTTAGGGTCATGCAGCTGGCTGCCACATGCCTTATAATTACTTATTGAAAGCATAATGACAGTGATTATAATGCCCAGTCATGTAACTAATAATTAGCTGTGCAACTGTATGGGATCACTGCTGAAGATCATTTTAACACCTTGGATTGAAAGAGGTTAGAGTTAACCAGATGTTAATAAATTGTTAAATCTCATTATAGATGGTTAAATGGCCTGTAGCACTTTATCAAGTCCAGATGACCCTGAAGATCTTCATAATATATTCAGTCATTCAGTCATTCACTCACATATGCACATGTTGATGGTGGAGCAATCTGACAGAGACAAGGCAGCCATGCATCGGCCCCACCGCCACTCTGTCCACCACCACCAGGCAAGGCGGGTGAAGTGTTTTGCCCAAAGACATTATATAAGGCAGTGGTTTCCAAAGATTTTCTGGGGCCCCCCTGTGAATTACAATAAAAATTTCCCCCCAAAAAGAAAAAGAACTCAACTGGGAACACACACCGTTCAACCAGACATAAACTATACACATATTGTGTTTTCAAACTCCACTGAAGTTTATTTCACACTTCAGGTTGCAACAAAACACACTCCAAACCTTTCAAAATTTGTAAAAACATTTTCAATAGAGCTAAGATTGAGTTAATTCCAGAACTACAATGTTAGCCTGCTGCATCGATTGGAAAATCTATTTTGATGTGTTGGGTATCACTGCCCGTTCATTGTCCACCACTGTGTCAAGGTTTACACCATGTAATTGTTAATTTAAGGTGAAGCTGAAGAACATTGAAGAAGCCCTCCTTGTGTATCATTTCACCTTTACCACTGGTTCTTCATGATGTTACCATCACCATGCTTCACAGTTGGTACAGCCAGATACTTTGGTCGTTTTCTGTGCCACTGCATAGCTTATTACCATTCCACCCTGAAATAAGATATTGAAGTCCTCACAGCTCATTCATTACACTGTCATCTTTTATTTTGGTGTAGATTTGTAATTCAACTGTTCACAGAAGGATTGCAGGTGAAAACCCCTGAATCCGGCTATAAACCCTAAAACAGAATGTGTTCAGTCTAAAAGCACAAACATAAGTGTACTGAAATCTCTCCTGCTGCGACCTCTAATGCATGATGTGTCATTTTCTTCTCCCACACCAGTGAAAGGACTCACTGACGACATGTGTCATCTATTGCAGAACATTTCACTGAGCTGCTTTTCTGCTTCTCTGACAACCCGCAATTATACTGCCGTGCTGAGAGACATCGCTCAGCAGTGCCAGCCTGACATTAAAAGTAATCAAAAGCTTTTGAACAGACTTGAACAAAAACAAAATGGATGTCCAGACCTTTTACTGTCATGCTGATAGTGAGAGATTCAGAGGAAGCATGGAGTTCCTAATCCTGAGAGTCATTATGACTTAAATATTTATCTCTATGTCACAATGAAAAGGCTTTTTCTCTTTGCAATTTCTCATATCGCTAGATAGTTGTCTGAATCTATTCAGCAATTAGAGAAAACCTTGACAATATTCAAGGTTGTCCTTCTTATTAACTTGTACTCAGGTGTTGTGAAATTATGTATCATGAAATTAAAGATAATTTGTACCCATTTCTCACCAATTTTATCTCTCTTTTTGTACTCACCCCAAATAAGAAAGAAATGGTTCTTAGTGAGAACAGTTTTTGTCGTTGCAATTTTTTTTGCATCAGAATGCCAGAAGCCATGCTTCTTCTTCTTCTTCTTCTTTGTCTGACTGTGTTAAATGCTGACTCGGCTTTTTTCCAACCAACATTTAATTCTTGCCCTTTAAAAAAAAAAGAAAAAAAAAAATTGTTCCAATCCAGAGATCTTGAGGTTTCTTTAAAAATAGTGAAGTAATGTTGCCATGTCACTTTTTAGTGGAAGAGGTTGTAAAATAGCAACTCTTTTAAAAACAAGCCCTGCTGGCTTCTTCGTTTTGTGACTGAACTGCTGTTAGCATGTCATCAGAGGCTGACCACTAGCAGAACTATCTGGTGCCTCTGCTCATGGAAGGACTTGTATCTGTTTTTCCTCCCATGTCTCAATTTTGTTTTTCTCTTTCTTACATACGTAAATGTGCCTGTGAATTTAATTGTAACCCTTCTCAGATTGATGGATAGAAACAGCTGTTTTTTAAGGTTACACCAGGCACCCAAAACCTCTTTTAATCCATGCTATGCTTCTATAGATATTTTTTCTTGAGGCTTTTTATGGACCAGATTTTTCCAAAATGTTTTTTCAAGTCTTGTAAGCATTCTTTCTTAAAGCATTCGATATGTTTTGCACAATGTGATGTCATATAATTGTTTTTAATTGCTGTATGTCAAGTGATTTGATTTGAAATAATGATTTAAATGATGTAAATCAGTAAAATGCAGATTCATAATGAGCCTTAATGGTCTGTAAGGAGGAACTGGCACTCTGTTTCTTGTGTAATTTATTACTGTATAGACTATGTGGTGTTGAATACACAATGATGGTGAATAAATTGCTTTAAAGATAGTTTTGCAATTTTATTAAAATAATTTGTATTAAATAATTTATAATATGAATGACGCAAGAGTTTTGAGATTATTTTACTGCTGCGTTTAACTTCTGTCTTCTGGCTTTTATAGTGGACTTTATTTGTTGTTTTTGAAATCATTTTATGATGTAAAGGTGTTATCCTTTGCTATTATATTAGAAAATATTTTTGTTTGATTAACCGTGTCTTCAAAAAGGCAAAGTTTTATTACTCTGCTTGTGCTTGCATCTTGACAGCTGATTGATTAATCTGCTCCAAGTGAGACACTCGGCGGGGAACGGATGTGTGGGAGAAGAAAGAAGATGGCCTTGGAGTTATCATGAGGTCTTAGCTCCTGTTTTCCCACAGTGTCCTCTTTGGGATGAGGTGGGTAGGTGGGCTTTTTGGCTCTCAGACACTTAATGCTTCCCTCCTACACACTGTCAAAGATGAGTCTCCATGGCAATCTAACAGTCTGATCGGTGCGTGATGGAATACGGAGTGGGAGAGACGTCCTGCGGAGAGATTTATTGAGTGGAGGCGCAATGGAGCATATACACTTTGAGGAGACAGCGTGTTATATCAATAAAGCAACTTGTGGAGACAGACTGTTCGTGGGCACATTCCCGAATGGTCAGAAGTCCCATTTGTAACTGTGCACAAACCAGTTTAGTTTGCTAAATGGATGTGAGGTACAAATAGTAATACAGTGGTTAGAAAAGTGTGAACAGAAAGTCTGGGAACGTAAGTACAGGGAAAAGCCACTGAAGGTTTTTGTTTCTGAATAAAAATTCTACAAATATGTGGCATCCACTGTGGCTTTTTTGAAATGAAGGCTTCATGTTTTAAAATTGATCTATAAATTTTGAATTAGAAGATGGCATTTTTATTTCCTTGAGGTATGTGTTCAGGGAAAGAAATTTAGGTTAGCCTGTGACAACCTGAGTATTTTCCAAAAGTTTTAATGTGTGTTTGCAAACTGTTTTCCTCATTACTAAGAAATACAGTATCTGTAAATGATTAAAAACGGGAAGAAATTGCTTATTGAATTTAATGTAAAATGTAATGAAATAATTAGGCACTTTCTTCCACCTTAAAATGACTAAATGGATCAAATCAGGAACAAACGGTGAAAACATCTTAACAGCACATCTCATTCGGATGACAGTATTTCCTTAACATTACAGATTTAGTTTGATGTTGTGTTGACTGTTGAAGTGAATATTCTAATTATGATTTAGTTTGTTAGGGAGAAAATGTTATCCAACCAAACCTTGTTCTAAGTGAAAAAGTAATTGCCCCCTAAAGCTGATAGTGTCACACTTGGTGGCAACAATTGCCGTCAAGCATTTGTGACGATTGACGTTGAGTCTGTGGTTTAACGTTGACCCTTGACTTTTTTTAACTTTTTGGTGCAGTTTTATTCTGCAATGCTTGAGAGTTTTTAGGCATGGCCTATTGAAGGGAATGCCATGGCTTTACAGTCAGATGCTAGTCTGGACTTTGACTAGGCCAGTCCAAATCTTTTATTTTGCTCTGCTATTTGTCATCCATTCAAAAGTTGTTCTATCTGGTGGGCTTTAGAAGATTTCTGTATGTATGGGATATATTGTGCTGTGTACTTGAATTCAACTGCCAGGTATCCTTATTTTCTGCTATAAAGAAGAATTTATGATTCTATCACTTACAGAAATTGTCAAGTCCCTGAGTTAGCAAAGCAGCCGCAAAACATCATACTATCTTCATCATGATTGTCTGCGGACAATTACATTTCACAAAGAGGCAGATGAGTTTGAATAGCTTTGTCCCTAAAATAATTAAATTATTATTTGAAAACTGACTTTAAATGTGGTAAAGTGGGCAGATCTTTTTTGAAATAGCAGTCTAGATTATTCATTTGTTCTTAAAAAACACAGCATAAAATATCCTTTGTGTCTGGTCTTGTTTTAAAAAAAGTATTTTTTTTATTGTGTAAGAGCCTTTTCATCTTCAGATGACCTGGAGATCTGTCCAGGTTATGCACAACCTGTTTTCATAAGCTGAAACACGAGGAGCAAGAAGGTCAGAAACAAATTGATGTAATATTGGTAATTCTGAGATTGTGTTCAGGGCTAAAGATTTCTGGTTTTATGTTCAACACATCCAAAGATCTTTGGTGTAGTCAACACCAAGGTCAGAGTGTCCTTTGAGTAAAGCTTAGAGCATTACAATAATTCATTTATTAATCAAATTGTAACTCCTAAAATGTTTTTCTTTTTTTCTTATTTGTTCTGCTAACAATGAGCTGCAATCATCGTGGAAATACCATGCTGTCTTTTTGTTGCTGCTTAGTTTGACATTAATCAAGAACCAGAAAGCAAAAGCATTGGTAGCCAGTGAAATACACTGCTGGATCTGCCTGCCATGGAAACAAGCTCAAATCATTGTCCTACATACGGTTATGCTGCAGAAACAGTCTGACCGTGTTTGACTCCACAACTGAGATTTTTTTTCTTTCCAAGTCATCAATGGGAACATTTCCTCTTTTGTCCTTGAGGAAGGTCCATTAACAGTGCTAATATTTCCCAGAAGCAACAACAGTCATGCGTCACTGTAGCTTTAAATGCCACCCCCATTTCATTCATTTTCATTGGTCTGTTTCCTGTTAAGCTCTCTGGTTTTAATACTTTTTATTCCTCGTTGATTGATAACTGAGCCATCAAAAGACCTCATCTGTGTGATCAATCACATGTGTCATGTTGGCCTTTAAACACCAGCCTGCATATATAGTAGCTGCTTCTGGAAATGGTCCGAATTCAGCTGGGGGCTGATTTTAGAACCTGGAGGCAGCTGGATTTTTATAGAAAGTGAGTTAAATAAGAGATGACTCAGATTTCTGGACATTTTTGTTCCCTTTCATGCAGCTGCATGTTTAATGTTTATATTTGTTCATGTCTCAACTGCATGTATCGCTGTATTCTATTTGGTTTTAATGTGATAGACACAAAACACAACACAAAGGAAGAAAAATGAAACAGTTTTTAAAATGTGTTTTATACATAAAAAGCTGAAAAGTGTGGCACTGGTTTGAATTCAAGTTTTTAGTCAGTTGGGGAGCCGTCATTTTGAGATCAAGATGACATAATTACAAGTATGTCAAGGTATCAATTAATCAATCGATCATTCAGGCATCTGGTTACGACATAGTGTCTTTGTTCCACTGGATGGAAAACTTCAACCTTAGTCTTAAGTCTTTCATGACATCAAATTGTTTTTAAACAGGGTTGTTATAGATCTAGAATAGAATATATGACAAATGGTGGATGCACATGAACAAAAATAATAGAAAATGTTGAAAACTGTACAAAAAGATCAAATTTACAACATAAAAACTAAAATAAAGTAGTACACTTAAGTTCTAAGAAATGTGCAACTAAGAAAGGTACTTTTAAAAAGTGCAAATTGTACTCTGTATGTTTGTGCAAAAATAACAGGTCTATTTAAAATTGCATGTGTACAACATTAGGTTTTTTCTTCCAGTCAACTCTGACCAGTTTCCCTTTGGAAAAGGAAAGGGAAACTTTATTTTTCTAAGGGAAAAAAAGTATCATATTTATGACATCATGAATATGATATCATACTACTACTTTACTATCATAAAGTAGTAGTAGCCACACTACTTTCATGATATGATATTTCATATCATGAAAGATGTACATCTTGTAACTATTTTGTAACTATAGACCACAAAGTTCAGTTTTGATTTCATCTCACCATATATCTGCTCTGTCCCTTACATTACGTTTTTGTTACAGTAAAGATTACAGCACATTTAATGACAGCACAACTTATCTGTGAGCATTTTTTTCCACCAAAGCAGTAAATGCCTTTACTAAGTGTCTGTTTGTGTTTGTGATATAACAAAAATTCAGTAAGTTCCAGAGGTTTGGATACTTTTGCAAGACACTGCATTTATTGTCATTCGTTTACCCTGTTGTCTTAGAAGCATCCCGGTCTTGTGTACCTTTGTTCTTGTTTTGCGTATCTTTGAGGTGTGTTTGCATGCATCTCTTGTTTCATGAAGACAATTAAGTAATTCTTGCCAGTCGTACCCGTCTTGTCTGGATTAGGACAGATCGGTTGGTATTTGCATACAACAGGCTCTTATTAGTATTCAGATTGGACATGCCAGTAAATCGGGGCTGCCCTGAGGCCCTTTTCTTTTTTTTTTTTTTTTGGTTCCCCTGTCCATGGTGCTGAAAGTAAACAGGGTTGCCCGCGGCCGCGGTGGGCTCAGCAGATCACCCCGTTGAAGCTTCAGAAGGACTGACAGTTTAAAGTTTTGACCAACATCCAATTTACAGACTGGATTCTGACTCACATACAATCACTCTTACTCAGAGACTTCTAAAAGTGCAAGCGCAAATGCGAGAGTTTTATGACCAGTTTCCGTTTTAGGAAAAAAAAAAAAAAAAAAAAAAAAAAACAAGTCCCACGCGTTAAACGTGAACGAAAATACTCTGCTTTCAGTTCTCCCATTTCCTCCCACCACTGGTTCCCTTCATTTGTAGACATAACAGTCTCGGTTTGTTACCTCCGTGTCTGACGAGGTGCGAACCCCGGAGGAGCGTTCACCCTCCTCCTTTCTCTTCTTCCTCCTCCTCCTCCTCTTCCTCTTCCTCGTCGTCGTGCTGCCGCAGCAGCAACCAACGCGGTGAGTGCGTCCTGCAGCAACCGCAGCAGCAGGACGTGGTGATACCTGACTCCGGAGTAAAAACCCGCAAATACCGATGGCTTCATGTGTAAATATTTCGGCAAATGTATCGGTAAGTTTTTCTATCCTGCATCTACGGCTCTTTTGCATAAGCAGCAGCAGCAGCTGAACTAGTAAAGCATCAGATCCCACATGTTTCTTCTTGAAAATGTCAGAATACGCATGGGATTAATTTGAGTAAGAGTGAAGCAAATGTACAGTGAGATGTTTTACAAATGAAGGTCACCCACGAGTATGGTATATTTAACATTTCTGGGGATAAAAAAAAAAAATCAGGGCAGGGCAAAATTATCCTATTGATTCTGCAGCACTGAGGGAAGAAACATTTGTCTCATATTGATTGTAATTAAGGGTGTTTTTGTTCTGGCACACATCACCTGACATGGTTGGAGCTGATTTACAGGCTGGTGTGTTTTGGGCTGCTTGATCTCAAAACACACATTATTCACATAGACATGGTGTTCACATTTACAGCATTGCATGTGGCTTAATTGGAAGCATCCTTCCAGATTAGGCTGAGAGAAAAATTGAATATTCAAGCATTAATGAGGAGGCTTATGGGTGACATAGTTCTTTTAAATAATATTTACAATTGATAGACTATGTACACAGAGTTTTGCTTATTTGTATAAGCTGGTGTACATTGGAACAGTAACAGAGTCATTGTTGCATATCTTTTCATCCTAGCCTGGGTATGTTTTTGTTTGTCTACTAAAGTTTTGGCCAACAAATATACATTTCTGTCTAAATGTTTTTGTTTTGTTTTGATTTGGGTTTTTTATGTTTCATCATCTTACTGGAATCAGTGCATAATTTTGCTGTAAATCACACAGAGTGTTTAACGCATCACAGATTTCTATGTGACTCTCACAAATCCAGCTTCTTGCCCTCAGGATGATTTAATGTTCAGCCTAACATCTGTTTCCTGCTTCAGAGCTTTGTTAATCCCAAACATATATGATTTGTTTTAACCCAATTAAATTTTTACGCTGCAAGAAACAGTTTAATAGCTAAGAAAAACCAACTAAGCACATGTTTGATTTTCTTAGTCTTGTTTTCCACTGTTTGGTTCCACCCTCTAAATTTCTGGGTTTTGGCCCCCAAGCGCTGTCTGTTCTATTACTTGATGAAGCATCCGAGAGATGCTTTAGAGGTAATTGGATTCAGTGGTGGAGGGAAAGAACACATAGTGAAATTTATCAGCGTGCATGAACTGTCTCCGAGAGAACATGTTTGCATGTTCTGCTGTTTCAATGATTGCCTGCATGTTATGTGTGTTTGTTGCTGCTGCTCAGAATACGTTTTACTTTGTGGGAATTATGGTATTAACAGGAAGCTGTTGGGTTGTGTAAGGTGTTACAAAAAGCAGGTGAGATGAGCTGGTTCGAAATTTTAACTCTTTACACACATTCTTTTTTATCAGAAACGTACCAATCAACTGGACAGTTTTTCAATGATTGGTAGGTGAATCATTTTTTTCAAAATATACACATTTATATTCACAAGTACTACATATTTACCTTGTGTGTAAAATTCACAACTTTAAATTGTACTCCAACGTTCTTTCATTGGGTTTTGGATTCACAGTTTGATGTCAAGCTTTGCCAGGCTGCTAAATGTTTAGCAGTTCTGTAGCACGAGTGATGCCCCACTTAGGCCCCATTTCAATTAAATATGTGGAAATGCCACTCAAATTTTGTAATACTTTTCCAATATTAATAATAATGAAAATGCACTGAACTATAAGCCTAGTACTTTTAAGTACATATCTTTAAATCTTAAAGATATGTACAGCAAACAATCCTCCAGTACTAACTTCTGTCCATCTGAGGTAAACACAATTAAATCTCCAGCTAGGGCATGCAGCCACTGATTTTCCAGACATGTCATAAGATTTTGTGACATCAGTGTCACAAAACTTTGACACATCAAATATACTCTGCTCTGTAATTTATGGAAATACAATTTGAATACTACAGCAATGAGCCAAATTAGTAGAACTCATCAAATGTCAGAGACTGATTCGGCTCTGATTGTTTATTGGCAGGTCAAAACCAAAACTACTGGTTTGTTTCCCCTCTTAAATAAATGCATCAAAACTAAAAACTCCCATTGGTTTTGATCCCTAAATAACTTTTGCCCATGAATAAGGATAAACTTGTACATCTTTCATATTTTATGAGATTCAGAATTATAACTTCTATCAAAGAACCTGCAGCAGAAACTTTGTCTTTGTTATAGGGGTATGCACCACAGACCTAAAAGAAAAACTGCAAAAGAAGTTATCCAGGACCTGTCTTATTGATGCATCTTTAATGTCTATAGTTTAGAAGCAAATATACATGACACACCCAAACCTCTTCCCTGTGGTAATCAGCATTCTTTATTCTCTGGACATATAATTGGTAAAAAATAGAAAATCTGGTGTCCTTTATTGTATAAATGCAAAATGCTATTTAAGGAGAGTCTAAAAATGAGCATCCACTTGATGTGTGTGCCTGTGCGTGTGTTTATGTGTGGATTCCTGAGCACTATGAGTGAGCTGTGATAGGGTCTGATGCAAACTCGGTCGTTGTTTTTGTCATAAAAGAGCAACATTTGGAGGAAAGCACAATGTACAGTACATGTGTTTTAATACCAGTTCATTATGAATTAAAGATCTTCTTATTAGTCATTGTTTCATCCATTAATTATCAGAAACTAATGGGAAGATTCTCAAGTCCAAGGGGATTTCAGGAAACGTCAAAGTAGAATCACATAGCAGCATAAAACTAATGACAGTTATTTCTGTTCCACTGGTTTCTTTTCATTGCTTTGAGATTAAGTGTGATTAAAAAAAAAAAAAAACTTTGAAAACAGTTGTCACAATAAATGTAATCCATTTGTCCTGCCATGCTGGTGCATTATGTATGCTTAAGTGTAGCAATACTCTTTATATGACACAGAGGATTCATTATTTTTTAAGGTGATCTGTATAAATTATTAAAGATAATACAATATGAATAAACACAAGAGAAGAGCTCAAAAGAATGTAAAATAAAAAAGATTAAATATTATAGATTAAAAAATGTATAATGAAATACAATACTTTATATGAAACTTTGGAGGGGAGTTATACAAATACACAAAAAGTTTGCTTTGACCTCTTTAGCAAAAAAATATATAGTGAGAAATTGTTTTTGCAATAATGATATGACAAATCTGAATAATAAAAAAAAAAACGTTGCATTTAGGAACAATACGACATGTGCACTTCCTAAAACCCAAATATTTTACACAAGATGCTGAATAATTTTATAATCTTAACATCAGCTACAATCAACATGTTACTTTTGATTAGCAGAGGCTCAATGTTTAACAGAGAAGTATGGGCAATAAAATGGGGTGAATTGACTGAAGTAGTGCAGGTTATGTGTACAAATTAAACACCTTTTACACCTTGAAAGCAACTAGATGTCTTTTATACTCTGAATGATTTAGAGGAAGGAACCACGACAAGAGGGAATCAGAAAACAAACAATATTTACACAAACTTAACATCAAAGACAATAAATGTTACCAATAAATATTTACATAAATACAAATCATTACACTTTAACAAATCTAAGGTGCATCCAAAGAATAAGTTAAGTTAATCTAAATTGGTACGCTCCAAGAGCTTTTACCTTTACCTTTTGCAGTTCTGTTTGTTTAACACACAATTTAAACCAACAGAAGTTTATTTAAACACATATTAACATTTTTTTATTACGAAATGTCTCCACAAATGTCTTAACCCAGCTAAAATGAAAAGCAGAAATAAGAAAACCTTTGGTCTGCAACTCAGTTATATATAACACAGTATCCATAATCATATTTTCTGAATAGTGCAACCCCTGGTCTCCATTACAATGCAAAAATACCTCAAAAATTAATGTCAAATAAGTAAAACAAGAAAGAAGAATCCAGTTTTTTGCCATTGTTTTTTTTTTTTTTGCTTTGTCACATTAGAACTCCAAACTTTAATGGATTTTATTTTGTTTTCATTTGATAAATCAACACAAAGTACCAGTAGAAATACAATTCTCTGATTCATCTGATGGGAAGATGAACAAATTTAAATGCATCACAGTCATGGAAGAGAGCCTGACAGAGGCTCCAAAAGAATTGGGGCTCAAGTTCGTCTTCTTGTTCTTAAACGCACAGCAAGGACTACAATGGAATAGCTCCAGTCAAATCACATTCATGTGTCAGAATGGCCCAGTTAAAGGCCACATGGAAATAATCAAATTGAGAATCTTTGGGGAGACTTTCAGTTATGTCCCTGAGGTTCTAACTGAGCTTGAGTTTTTGTAAATGGCCTGTATTTTCATAGTGCTTTGCTAACTCTGAGGACTCCAAAGTGCTTTACAGTAATGTCAGTCATTCACACCGATGGTGGCGAGCTACACTGTAGCTGCAGCTGCCCTGGCTGACAGAAGTGAGGCTGACATACAATCAGTACCTGATACTCTGATCACCACCAGCAGGCAAACCAGGGGAAGTGTCTTGCCCAAGAACTCAATGACTGAGACAGAATGAGCGAGGATTTGAACTGGCAACCTGCAGTTATAGGGCACACTCCCAGTACAAATAATAATCTGTGAAAATGATTGATGTATAAAGCTTACAGACATCCAAAGCAGTATTCACAATGAAGCGTGATTTGTCAAATTATTGACTAGAGGTGGTAGAAGGGAGGATACTGTATATCTTTATGTTTCAGATGTTTTTTTTCATTATTCAAAGAAAAAAACATGTATAAATCATTTTGCTGCATACACATTTGTTTAATTAACAATTTCATTAAGTAAATCTGTATATTGATGCTGCTTCTTTTCTTTTGTGCACATTTCAGAGTCCTTAATGTTGTTCCAAGGAACAGATTCCAGCGATTCCCTTCAAATACCAATCCACATTTAAACCGATACTGTTGAGCCATTTGGGCACACGCTCTTCACCAGGCACGATGAGAGGCTACCTGTTCACTGCAATTTTGTTCCTGCACTTGGTGAGTCATTTGTCTGCATGTTCTCAATATGCGTGCAGGTTTGCAATCATGTAGGATGAAATGTTTGCATGTCTGCATCACCAGTATCCCATGTCTCAGGTTAATCTTTGGTTTGTTTTCCTAAACATGCCTGTACACATGTATACTATATGTGCTGTGGTTGTAAAAAATAATAATAATAATAATAATTTCCCCACCGACACCATCAGCATACGTTACAGTTCCAGGATCAGCTTTGTGTTAAGCCATATGCCCTCTTCTTAGAACAATAACAGATGGCCTGGCTGACCAGAGAGCTGTGAATCCAACTGCTGTGACTCACAGTTATTATCGCTCCCATTGCAATTAAAAAGGATGAAAGATGAGTGGGAGGAATTGTATCAGGCGCCCTGATGCAGCACAGCTGGACTTTAAAAGCTGCATCAGTCAGATTTCTACTTATTTTACCTGATTCTAAAAGAAAAATGCAACATCGAATTAACAAAGCAGTTTGATCTTTTCTCACCTAGGATTACATTTAATTAAAAATGCCATCTTAAATAAAATAATTAAAAAAAAAAACTAATGTACAAGGTGTCCTTTAGCCATGCAGTAACGTGCTCGTTATTTGTATGGACTCTGGTCTTTACGGTGGATCCAATGGTCTGCCATGTCAAATGGGAATTTTATTATCTGTTCTGCACACTGCTGTGGGAGTCACTGAGCTATCCGGTCTTAGAAAATAGCCTTGGGGAGGGAAACAGTGTGTTCTGCAGTTGCAGGATGGGGGACTTATCTGGACAGACATCTGTTTCAGAGAGGAGAAATGATTGAAAGTGGAGAATAAGAAGCACACATGAAAATTTGTTTCATTGATTTCGGATCCCTGCAGTATTGCCATGGTGACTGGTTAAGGTGGAATATCAGGAGAATTTGCATAATGTTCTTCAGCTTCTCCATCTTGTTTTTGTCTTGTTCTGTGTTCCATCCATCAGCTATTATGTTTTTCTGTTTCATCATTGTACTCGAAGTAAAACGCTTTTGTAATAATAGTAAAAAAGAATAAAAGCCTTTGTACAATTTGGAAATTACTTTTATTAAATGTATGTGCAGGTTTTTTGTAATAAATTATAAATTAGAGCTAAATCTTTATTATAATTCTTCGTAAGACAGCTTGAATCTCTGTTGTTTACGCCACAAATTGGATTTTTATTAAAGAGTGGCTAAAAGAAAGCCACTGCAGCAAGAAAGCATCAAACAATTTCTAATCCAATTCTACCTCAAGTCATATGTAGTACACAGAGGAAATGTGGCCTTTAATTTTAAACTGGACACACTACACCTACTGTGAGACAATGATGCTGTGAGGAAGCTTTCCTCTAACAGTGTCAGATTGGTTAAACTCCATACTGGAGATTACTGACGGAGATCTTTTAAACGACCCAAAAGATTTTGGACAATCAGGGGACCGTGACCCTCAGCATAGAGCCAGGAAGTGTGGCTCTAACTTTAAATTAGCAACATATGAGAATGGCCCAGTCAAAACCCAGATGTAAATCTGTCAAAAGATGATCTAGCAAGCAAAAACTACATTCTCTGGATGTGGTTCTGGTAGAACAAACAACAAAACACTTCCTAAGGTTTTAGAAAGATCAATTACTCTACACCTTTTGAATTTGGATAAAATCTTGAAAGTCATGAATCATTTTTCTTCCATTTCACAAATACTGTTTACTTTGTGTTTGTAAAATGAAATACAAACTATATTTTAGTCAACAATGTTTAGTGTAATGTTATTGGTCAAAACGGCAATTAAAAGGCTTAAATGATCTTTAATTACATTTGATACACAGCACAGATACACTCTAAGGGGGTTGATAAAATATTACTCTAGCTAATATCAGTTTTCAGATTGAGAGGGTCAGAGACACCATGTTATTAAAAGTCATATGCTGATTATTTTGTTTCATCAATTTAATACTTCTGATAATAACACTGTAACTTCCATTGGCTAAAATCTATTATAACAGCTGTTTTGTCTAATGTTTTAAATTAAGGACATGAGAATTCCCAAAGAAATACTCTGATTTAGGAGCTACTGGCAAAGAACCATCTTAAATGATTAGAATAAATTATTCAAAGTCTAAAAGGATCTGGAACCAACTAAAGATCTATTTTCAATAAGCATAACCATATCTGCAGCTCTGTTTGCATAAATTAAGAATAACACATTCATCCTTTCATCTGACAGGTCTGTCTGAATTCATGCCAAACATATCTTAGTCATCTGCATCCAATTATTTCTCATGTGGGAAGCTTTGCCTTCAGTATGCTGGTTATATGCTGCTTAGCAACATGGATGAGTTTGAAAGGCGCTCTTCCTTTCGAACAGTATGGGAGAAAATGTTTTATTGATTAAAAAAAGCAGCAATATGAAAAACAGGAGCTGTTCACCCTCATTGAGAAGAAAAGAAGCAGCAGCTGTGTTCCTCCAAATTTCTTTGTTGCATAATTGGATATGTTAACACCACAGATATCTCTGATGATGCTCATGTGATTCATATGTCATCTAGCAGTTTTCAAATTCCAGCCATGTGCATCATGATGAAGAAAGAAGTGAATTCTTGTTCATTTTCAGGCAGTTGACGTCCCAGTCTTAGCAGGGCAGTGAGGCCTGAAGTGAATTGATATCAGAGGGCAGAGATGTAGTGATGAGTCAGCTGTGGCTCAGAGGGCTGGGATATATTACACCTATCTTTTCACTGAGAGAGGAAAGGAGGGGCTGGAGGTGCAAATCAAAGATTGGCCTCAAGAGAGTGACAGGAAACGTTGAGTGAGAAGATGACAAGCAGCGACTGCAACTCTTCTGAATAAATAGTTCCTGCATCCTGTTTCACTTTGTTTCGCCCTACAAGTGCAATTTCTGCATTTTGCATGTCCTCAAGTTGCACCAAGCCGGTAGAATGTCAAGACTGTCAGACTTTCACTTAAGCAGTAAATATTTGTTGAGGTCCAGCAACTTTTCATTAGATTCACAAAAGATTTAAAGATTGTTTTTGCATTTTTTTAAATCACCAGCATAAGGAATTAGTAACATCCCCAAAACTTCAATGAGAAACAAATAATTTTGACCTTTATAAATATGATAGACATTTACAATTAGTGTCTCTACTCATTAGATATCTAAGTTGGATTTGTTGCAGGTCTCCAACAACTTTCAATTTTACATGTGCACTGTAAAAACAAAACAAAAACTTAAGATAACATCCAAATGACCATTCTCTTAATATTCTCAAAAATGTATTTATTTAGCATTTATAATTATTCTTCCAGAATACTTGACAGATCGTGTTTGATTACTCTTAAACACGGAGTTCCACAAAGTTATGTGCTTGACCCTTTTTGTGCTTCATTTCATGTATCGCTTTATTGGATGTCTTGGTGCTTTGACACCTTTGACCAGTTTAAAACCCCAGTGCATCTAAAACCTTTTCAATCCAGAATTATTCTTCTTAAAAAAAAAGGACAAGTAAAATAAAAAGAAATTAAATCAGGGAAAACATTAAATATAGTTGTTTGACAAATGTGTTTTTCCTTGCCAGTTTTATCAGTTAAGCAATATTAGTAACAATTTGTGTCATTATTTTCAAATTTCTCTCTCCTCTCAAGCATAATTTCAGCTTTTTTCCAAATAAGTGTCAAGCATGCGTTCTTTCATAAAGCATTAGCAGAATGTGATTTAATGGTTTCTGAAACCTACTTTTGATGTGACACTAGTTTAATTCTTGCTTCTCTGCAGGTCACCTCAGAGTCTGGGCACTGCATAATACAGCGTGAACATGAGAAATGCATGGAAATGATAGAATTGCACAACCCAGATGGCATTGAATTTGGTAAGTAAGGATATGAGGGTGTTTCTGCAGACTTTTATGTGCATAATTTGGCATCAGATTGTTGCTTTTCATGGTTTCTGCTGCTGTGATTAAATTTTGTGCATCTTTGGAAACTCAATGGACGCTCAGAAGACCCGTTGATGAAAGTCATGTGTCAGCCTCAGAGAATTAATGGAAAAAGCTGTGCTTTTTTCCACTTAGTGATTTGTCATATTTCTGGGTTGTAAGGATCAGAAAGGAACATGTAAGGACGAGAGATGAAGCTTTATGTTCATTCTTGAAAAATCCTATCCCAATAAGGCTGCTACATAGCATATGCTGTTCTCTGTTAGTCTACAAAAGAAAATGTTTGCCTGTAATGTCACGCTGAGCTGCTTTCAAATTTTTTCCAATGTCACCTTTTTTAGAAAACACAGGAATCTTGTTATGTGGTTCCTGGAAGCAATTATTTTCTTGGCTATGGATTGTGGTTTTCATTAGCATTTGCTGCAGGTTTCCTGCTGCTAGAAATTTGTCCAGCAGACTGCAACTTCCTAACTGCGCTGTGACTCACCTCTTTACTGACAGCCACCAAACCCCTCCAGCCCCGCACCTCACCCCAAAACGTAAAGGATTCAGAGTGTGAGATAAAAAAGCTTAAACTGCAAACGAGTTGGACGTTCAGCTTATTTATCAAATGGTGATTTAAACGTGAACTGTTGCTACATTGCACAAAGAGGGCTGCATGTTTTTCAAAAACAGCAGAACTCTTTCTAATCTTACTATGAGCTTATTTGATGCTGTTGTGGTCTGATGTAGTGTCTTGTTCAGTTTTCTGTAGCTCCTGGTAAAAATCAAACATCCTGTTGTTGTTTCCTCTGTAACAGAGGGTGTTTAGTTGGAGGGGGCTATATATAACTTTACACTGTCAGTGCACAGAGCCATGTGTTGGCCCTCTTTGACCCTTTAACTGATCCCTGTCTCCTCTTGTCCTTTTGAAGACGCCATTCTGCTCTTTCTGCTGACAGCAAATCGTTGGTGGGGAAATAAAGGTGCCTGGTTTGCAGAAATTCTGCTTGCAAGCTTAAAAAAACATGAAAAAGAGAAATAGTGGGTAAAAAAGGGGAAACAGGGTAAAAATAAATTCATTTTTATTAAACTGATGTGTTTGGATTGTTCAGGTCTTTTGATAGTTCCACATTTACTATGACTATTATGTTGATTTTGGACATTTAGGATGTGTTTGATCCAATCTTGTAATCATCACCCAAAATGTAGCTTCACTGTTTTAGGGTAAGTATCTGGTGCACTGGTTTCATTTTATGTGCAATTTCTCACACATTACACATTTTAAAAATGATGGACAAACAAGAAATATAAATTATCTTAAGAACTAAAATGAGTAAAATAATACAAATGACTGACATAATTACAAAATAATTTTTAAGTAGAAGAAACATTTTTGAAAATCAAATATATTCAGCATAAAATTTGATACTACAGTAGGTAGTTATTAGCAACAGTATATGTTAAAATAGGATACAGTATCCAGTCTTGTAAAAATGCTCAAAGTATTTCTTTTTTCTCCAAGACATTACTCAAGTAAATTTAAAAGTAAATATTTCCAGTTACTTCCCACCTCTGTTGCTCAGTGAAGATTCAGGATGCTTGTAGGATATTGTGTAAGATGGCTAGCAATGCAGACAAAGTCTTTTATTAAGCCTTACCTCTGTGGCTCAGTGCGGCTCATTTGGCTCCGATTTGCCCTTTAAAAGGTAATTGGCTCTGTGTCCGGCTCAGCAGACAGAACCAAAACAGATTAGAGAGGCAAGCAGAGAAGCGAAAGGTCTGCATACACATCCACACACATATGTAAAGAGACATATGCACACTCAGATGCAGCCACACTACAAAATACAATCCAAACACCAACAACACAGACTTGGACCTGTCAGCACCCAGAAAACTGCTGCAGCAGAAATAATGAGGCAAAGCGACAGAGATGGAGCAAGTGGAGAGCAAAGACCAGAAAAATGGTGACGTACAAAAATAGATGGAAGGAGGTGAGGGAGGATCACCATGAGATTACAATTGCAATAAAGTAGCTTCAGACAAATGTAAAATATAAAGACCTGCACGTGTTTTGTTAGATGTTCTCTTCACAGCAGGAAGGATTTGACATAAGTTAGATTAGTTTATTTTCAGAGAAGTTGTGATTTTATGTGACAAAAATTATTTCCTTAAAACACAAGACATACAAATGTTTTTCTCTACTTTTTCAGCTCACAGTAAATCAAAACAGAGAAATCTGAATTTGTAAAAAAAAAAAAAAACTGCAACTAAGCTTTTAGTGGAATATATTGAAATACGTTTACATGATTTTCAGGGGAACAATTAGTCAAGCAGAAGCAGTGTCAATAGTGAAAATATTGCTTTCAGTCACAAGTCACATTTCTTTTGGTTTCAGTAAAATCCTGTTTGGTAGAGTGGCTTTCTGCTTTTCTGGGAAGATGAAGTACTGCTGTGGAACATTTTTCACTTCAATTAAGTGACAACTTATTTCTAAGAAGTTGAACATTTTCTTTGCCACTTTTTGCTTAAATGTGCACAACCTTGAAATCCTACAATATGTCCACAACTAAAGTTACCTACAACAGATAATCAAATGTGATTAACAAATAATCAAATTTGCAGATCTGCATCTTCTTTTTTGTTTTCAGTTTCGATGAAAATAATGATAAAAATCCTGCACTGAATTTGACTAAGAACAAAACAAGTTCTCTAATGGTGCCCAATACCAGACATTTCTTTGGAAATCACTTTCAGCATTAAAAAATAAATATGCAAATAAAATATACTTTTTTGCTATATCAGTCAGTTGCAATCCAAATTCGATTCAGCAGATCATTTAAAGTTGAATTCCTTGGATTAAATGTTGTCCTAGGTAGTTGGTCATCAATAAGAAATTGAACTGTAAGCAAGTGATTATTGAATTTGTGTGACTGAACAACTGTTTACCAACAAACAGTTTTTCTACTGCTTTCTCATTGCAACTTATTTGGTGATAAAAACACATCAATTGCAACAAGAAGTGTCAGCGTAGGGCTGGGTGGTTTTTCTTTGGCCGTTGTGATCATTTCTATCTGACAGATTGCACATGAACTGCCCCAGATAGACAAACACAACCACTTTTTCTGCCATTCACCTCAGTGGAGAAGTGACAGTTTCTTGCTATTATGGATAGCTTTTCTGAAAAGCATCAACAGTGATGACAGCAGCACCGTTTGGAAAAATTCAGAGATTTTAACTTAAAAGCACGAAGAGTGCCAACACTTAAAAAATGTGATTCTGTGGTTTACTCTAGAAAAACAAAAGAGGACCTGAAGACACTGAATGCATTTTATTTTCTGCGCAACTGCCCTTTCTACATTTACGATATCATATATGGTTTTAGTTTTAGATTTGTCATTTTTCGTGATGTTGTGTTTTTTCTTATTGTTGTCTGATTAGCCTCCTAATTTTCCATGGAATTTATTACATTTTCTATTTGTATTGTTACAGATTAAACGGTTGATGAAACAAATACATTAATATGAAAAAAAATTATTAAGACTGTAGTGTGGTATCTTTGTGTAAGAGACTTGATAGTTTTATTTAATTTTATTTTAAAGCACTGGACTCTGCATTTCAACTGGTTTTTGAGATTCATTTGTTGCGAAAAGACATGGAAAAGCTCAAGAAATTATAATAAATTAGGCTACTGGGAGAACCAGCCTAATGTGGGAGTGAAATAAGGTTTTCACTCTGCCGTGAAGCCAACATGGCAAAAAAAAAGAAAAAACCTATAATGTCCAAAACAAACATTATTAAAAGGTTCCTATTGCTGCTACCACAATTGGTCTCTCCAAGTTGTGCTTCCTGGCTGGAATTATATGATCAAGAAAAGTCTTTGAATTTACTGTCATTAAAAAATAATCTGTCACTTCTCTTAACTACTCTACCACAATTCATCTCTATGAATCAAATACAGTTTGTTTTTTCACAAAACTGATATATAAGTTACTAAGTATGTTTTTATAACATTTCAGTGTGTCCTTGGATGTGGGACAACTTGACCTGCTGGCAGGCTGCCGATGTCGGTGAGGTTGTAACGGTCAAATGTCCTGAGTTCTTTCACGACTTCATGACACCTGAAGAAGGTGAGTCACCTTGTCTGATTGGTCATTCCATTTAGTGCTTTATGAATGTCAGAATAAGTTTTCTTTACGGTTTTTTTTAAGGCATTAAACCTTATATTTATTTTTTTAATTTTCAGAAATTGGGAAGGTCAATCGAAACTGTACAGAGTATGGCTGGTCTGAGCCTTATCCTCACTATGTGGACATTTGCCTTCTTGACGACAACACGACAAAGCCTGTATGACTTTCTTCTCTTGTTGAAATATACATATTTTTCCTACATGGACTCTAACTTTTGTTCTCAATCATCAGGATTATTTTGCATCGGTTAAAGCCCTGTATACAGTTGGGTACAGCACCTCACTGGTCTCTTTAACCACAGCCATGGTCATTCTCTGCAGATTCAGGTGAGTTTGAAAATAAAAAAGGAATAATTGAACATGAAAATACAAACAGATAAAGTCTGTTTTTGATTCTATGCAGTAAGTAGCTGCTGCTGCTACAATAAACTTAAAATCAAGCTCTGCAGGGACTACGTTCCAAAAAACTTGTTTGATCCCAGTGGAAGTCCCTAAATAAACTAATTAAAAGGCTAAGTAATTTGAATTAGCAGTGTTTGTTCTTGTCTATTGTAAAAGAGCAAAATATGTTTCAACTGTGTCGCAGCAGTCACTGAGGAGTTAATTATTGCTTCTCAAGTATAGTAAGCTATAGCCCATATCTGTAAAGATATTCTAATTAGTAAATATTTATTTTTCATATCTCAAGATAAATGGGTGCTTATTAGAACTATGTTCTTACTATAACAGCAATTTAGCCTCTGATTGCAAGTGTACTGTTTTCTACTAAAACTCATTGTCCTTTTCTAATAGCTAAAAACGTTTGTATTCATAGTTAAAAAATAACCACCTCCCTAGTGAACCAGTGTTTCCAGATGCTACAGCTAACCCTAAGTTTACTCAGGCTTAGCTAAACAGTAATAACGGGTTTAATGTCATATTTTATTTTTAGCACGATGTTTCTACTGTGTGTAAGTAATTTAACATTCTGGCCCAACCAGAGTCCTGACTTGAATTTGATCATCTGTGCAGGGAGCTAAAGACGGTGATGGCAGGAGACCCTCTTACTTTAATGCTTCGGGCTCATCACCAAATATTGATTCTAAAAAAAAAAAGATTTTTCTGCAATTATAAGAAGGATTTGATTCTTGCAACTTCAATAAAGATTTTTCTGTTGATCACTGAGAGGGCCTTACTGCGAGTTTAACCATTCTAATACTTTATGTATTTAACTATAGTTTTCTATACCATTGTGAAATTCTTCAAGCAAGGATTTTTTTACCCCTTATATTTAAAAATTCAGAATATCTGCCACTTTACTGGCTATAGAGATACTACTCATCACTACTTGTAATGATACATCGCAAGAAGACATGCATGATATGGAACTCATGAGGAGAAGTAGAGATTTGGGAAAAACTGGTAATTCTCATTTAATATTTCATAAATTGAAAATGGTTCACAAATAGCAAATTCTGCTTCAGAGAATGTGTTAATGTTGAATAATAACTTTTCCCAAATACAATCTGTAAGGTGGCCAAAGTCATGGAAATGCTTATTTTAAGTGTTTCCACAAATATAGTTAATCTTTCATCAAAACCAAACTTTGTTTAAAACTTCTTCCATTTTAAACTAAAGATGATCAAATTCTATCCTGTCTTGCTTTTAGTTTTAGAAGATGCTCCAAAAGGTCTGCAGGAAAGATTTTTCTCCTGCATCATAAATTTAGCTCTTTGACTTCAGTGTTGGAAATTATTATCATTATGATTAATTTAATTACTCTTTCAGTTTCACTCTAAGCAGCTCTCCCAGAACAGCTAGGAGTGCCAATACAAACTCTCTCTCTCAAGCTGAATGTTATTGTAAAACATTTCTTAATCTTACAGTGTTTGTAAGACACTGTTAGATTGTACCCCCCCCTTCTGCACCCCAAACAGACTTTACTGAATATATAGGTAGGTAATCTGTCAGGAGGTTGTTGTAAAGAAGCTCAATTCATTTTAAACTGATGTTGATTTGGACAATTTTGACTCACGGTTTTCAACATTGCCCTGAATGTTTGAGGTTAAAGATGATAAAATGTGACTTATTTCTCTATCCCCCATTTCTGCAGGAAGCTGCACTGCACCAGAAACTTCATTCACATGAACCTGTTTGTGTCCTTCATCCTGAGAGCCATCTCCGTCTTCATCAAGGACGGTGTGCTGTACCCTAAGGAAGACAGCGAACACTGCTTCATGCACACAGTCAGTTATCACTGATGATTATCATATATCCTGTGTTTGCTTATAGAAACACGATTGTGTGTGAGTTTCAGCATATCTCTCCTTGTAAAGCCCATTTTTAGAACAAATAATACGTTCTCCAAAGGCGGGACCCCATAAGAAGTGCTGTTTTGGGGCCAGGGGTCAGATTTAGGGCTAAAGTGTGAATTAAATTTACACTAGGTTTAGGGGTAGGCATGTACTAGTAATGGTTAGGTTTAGGTATAGGGTTAGGGACAGGACTAGGCCACTAAAGTTAATAAAATTCAATGCAAAGTCCTTGTGAAAATAGAAAGACATGATGTGAGTGTGTGTGGTTTTCACCACAGGAAAAGAAAACAACTCTGCTTGTTCAGCTGTTAATAAAAATTACTTTCAAACTGCAAAGTTAATCGCTTCATTTATACCAATTTGAAGCAGATAATTGTGCAATTGGACTTTTATTGGTTACATATTCCCAGTACATTTACATGTACAAAGTTTTGATGAAGATACCTATTTTTCAAAGAGCCATGTTCAGATGGAGATTCATTTTATTCGTATCCCAAATTGAGCAGTTGATGTTGCAGCAAGTATAAAAAACTAAAATACAAAGTAGCAAAGATTAAAAAATAAGAAACAAAAAATACCAAAAGCACATAAATGACATAATGTTAAATAATTTGTCAAAGTGAAGTTATGCTTTTACGTGAGAATCATTTATCCTTCAGTTTTTCTGGCTTTTTCTTTTCACATTTTGAGAGAACTTCAACCAGGTACAAGTTTGTGTTTTTATACATTAAAATATTAAATCTCTATGATTACAAATGCAAAACAAACTCTAAGCCTTCCCGTAGAAACAATTCCTTTCCCTCTTTGGTAAGCTGGCATGACAAATAAACCTAATTATATAGGCTAATGGCTTTGAAAAGGCCTGCTGAAATATTCTACAGCAGACCCATTACCATCTGAAAGGCTACCATGGTCTTGTTTTTAAATTTACTCCTTTACCTCTGTTGTCATAGTGATTGCAAGGTCATCATCATGGAGGGACTCTGAATTAGATCACCACTGTAATTGTCTGACCCAACTCTAAATGTGGACACTATTCATTAACATGCTGTCACTAGATTACACTTCACCTGACATTGAGGTGAGTCATTCCTGTGGGTAGTTTGAATATCCACTTCAATCAGTTCATGCAGCATTTTCATATGAATTAGTGGTAATTACTGACCACATCTGTTTATACAGTGATTTACAAGAATCCAGATGTTATTTATTTTAGAATTTGCAGTCTACATGGCTAAAAATGATTAACAGCCAAATAAGAACCAAAATGTCCCAAATCTCTCTATTTATTCAGTTTGCTGCTTACCTTTTGCTGCACTTCCTCTTCCTGTTTGGAGAAAATGTGTCACTCTAAATATCTAACTGGTAAATGTAAAGTTGAATCACAACTTTAGAAAATATTATGAAACAGGCTGCATCATGAAAACCAAGGAAAACAGATAAGTCAGAGATAACATTATATAGAACTTCTAAGCAGACTTGGATTATAAAATGAATTTATGTCAAACGACACACTGGGAACGGTACATTTACGGAAGTCAATTTTGTTTGCACATTTTGCCAACAAAGCAGTTTAATCTATATATGTTTTGCAGGATTTTTTGGTTTCTCACACTATGGCATGATTAAACACTCCCTGGGTCAAATTGGCCCAGGAACATTTTTGCTGTCCCCCAGAAACGAACATAACAGGAGCGTTAATTCGGGCCTAAGTCATTTAGTCATTTATAGAATAACAAAAGCATTTTAAAGTCAATTTTCGAGGCTACGGGGAGTCACTATAGAGACATCTGTGAGACACATAACCTTTCCCTCTGTTGTGATGGAGCACTGGTCTGAAACAGTACATTGTTGTACTCGGTTATCATGTTCTGTGGTGGAGGGTAAATGTAAGGATATGAGCAGTCACCTGTTGAGCACTTTTTCTTTTAAATATCTGACATTTTTGTCACATGTTGTTGCAGAGTATATCTAGGCAATTCAAAGGGTTTATGCAGCAAGTCCAGCTAAAGATGACATTTCTCTGGAGATCAAAATCTCAGCTTCCTGTTGCTCTAACATCCTGCCGCTGTGTTTACTCATGCAGGTGGCGTGTAAAGCAGTGATGATATTTTTCCATTACTGCGTCATGTCCAACTATTTCTGGCTTTTCATCGAGGGTCTGTATCTCTTTACTCTGCTGGTTGAGACATTCTTCCCTGAGAGACGCTATTTCTACTGGTACACCATTGTCGGGTGGGGTATGTAACAATTTCTGAATGGATTAATTATTTAATTGTTTTATTGTTTTAACTGCCAAACATATCTGCAGCTATTTTTTTTTTTTACAGTGGTATAATTTGTGCTCTCTGTGCTTTATCTACATATGTTTATGGATAATAGGAACTCCAACTATATGTGTGACTGTCTGGGCTGTTCTGAGGCTTCATTTCCATGACACAGGGTATGTAGCAACTTTTTATTCCAACCAGTGTCATATGTTTGTATATAAGAACATGTAATTTACTGGCTTTGTTTTATTTTAGAGTTGGATACTCTTATTTCGAGTGCTATCGCCTCCTGGGGTGCCATTCTTTCAGAGTATAGCACAAACACAAAGAAAAAAGATAGTATCAGATGTGCCCAGAATAAGTTTACTATTGCTTATTTTCATGCCCAGTCAATGAGGCATTGGCACCCCCTGTGTAATGCTCAATGTAGGCAATATAGGAAAATATGATCATCCAAAATTGGAGGCTGAATATGCAAAGGTTGATAACTGATTTTTAGCTTCAGATACAGTACTAAATTAAAGGGATAACTTTTTCTTCCTTAGAAAATCTAGGATGTTTGTTGTTATTGTTAACTTGGTGTATTAAGTTTTCAGTGCTTTATTTGACACCAGAAACAAATAGAATGAGAGAAGCATTAGAAGAGCAAAAACAATAATTATAAAAGAACTGAAATACTCTGTAGATTCTTTAAAACATAGTTTATTGTAATATTCACAAAACCGTGGCTTCCATGAAGGTGCACATGTAATAGGTCAACAGGGATTGTATCTATTCAGGGTAAATATACACTGGTAATTATAGGCACAGCTCTATTCAGAGGTAGAAATATAATCTGAAATCTTTGAATGGTGCTAGGAAGTTTAATTTACCATCATGGAAAATTTTCTAAAAATGTGTTGGTCATCACCGACAGATGCTGGGAAACGAATGAGCACACTGCCCTCTGGTGGGTGATTAAAGGACCAGTTGTGGCTTCAATAATGGTAAGTTCATAGTATTTTCCTACTTAACTCTGATAAGTAAAAAATATATATATTTACTCCATTTTGCAAAAATGTCCATTAATAAATAAAACAAATAGTCTTTTACCAGCAGTTTGATGCTTGTCTTAGTAAAGGGTGGTTGAAAATAGCCATAAATGGGCAACTATTTAAAAAAAAAAGCCTTTTTGTGGAAAATTGTGCTGCCTGCAAAGTTGTTGTTTTTTTTTTTTGTTTGTTTGTTTTGGCAGATAAATTTTGTTCTCTTCATTGGGATCATCATCATCTTGGTGCAAAAACTCCAGTCCCCTGATATCGGAGGAAATGAGTCCAGCATTTATCTGTAAGTTGCAACACAAATTTTAGTCACAGATTGAAATATGTGCTTAGAGTAGTCACATCTACGAGAAGTTATTTTAGGTTAAAATTCGACTATGATGGGTTTTTTTATACCTTACTCCCATGTAGGGTAATGAAATATTACATACATTAGCACTCTTAGTTCTGGCAAACAAGTATAAATTGGTGGTTTATAATGTTTTATGCCTTCTTGTAATAACAGCGAGTCTCTGAGAAGCACAAACTGGATAATGTTTTCGAATTGTGGTCATATGGTTGGGGATAATCTTACTGGAAAAGCAAAACCACAATCAGTGCTAAAAAGAATAAATGATAAGCAGTTTTACATAAGTTAAGTATTAAAGGTATCTTATAACCTGTTGTGTCCACCTTTCTTTTATACTCACATGTACTACCTGTTGCCAGGAAGCCTGAGCATCTTTGTGGAGTTGTAGTTTAGTCAGACATCACTCCTGGCCAGGTCCCACAGGACTGTCTTTTAAAGCCCTGCAGATAATGCCATTTTCATCTGCTGCATGGGTCCAGGCGTGCGTGACAAACTGAAGATGTGTGAGCGTGTGCGAGACTGCGTCCCTAAAGACATTGTCTTTGTTGTATTGTGTGTTGTCTTTGTGCTGTATAGCAGCTGTGCTCAGAAATGCTTCAGTGAGCCCACACAGGCTGTTCAGCATTCGTGCAGGATGTCAGAGTTATCCACCATCACACTGTAAGTGTGTATGTGTATGTGTGTGACTGCTTTTTGTGGATTGCATGTATGTATGCGTGTGTAGGCGTGTGCGTATTTGTGTTTTACCCCAGGGGTTCCAAATATTTTAATTTGAAAAACTTGAATAACAAACACAGAAATAGGAAAAAAACTGAGTTAACTTATTGAGAATGCAAAGCGTAAATAAACATATTTTTGTTTTCTTTAAATTTGTGTTTGGATTTCATTTTCTGTTGTATCTCAAGAGTTCCTGGTACATTTTGATTGCAAAAGGAAAATACCTTTGCTTTCTTGCTCAGATTTAGATAAGTAGGTTGCAACGTAGGGTTTGCAGTTTTAATAAAAAATATTGGAACTGAATAAATCTGCTTAATTTTAGGCTGAGCAGCAAACCTTAACACAGTAGTCAGTGGGAGCTAAAGTAAGTAAAACTACTGTAGATAGTATTGGGAAAGATATCAGATTATTTTTCAGAGTAAGGTTATGGTATTATCATGCTTCAAATTCAAGTCCCCAAGATTGAAGAGAATCAACCCTCAGAATTAAAAAAAAACATATAAAATTTTTACTGCTTTTCATTGAAGCTGTGAAATATATGAATTTCCCTCTGAGATTAAGAAAGTATATTCATTATACCATCAAATCTATGCTACATATGCACAAAGCCAAAGGCTCAATTTAACAATTTACAATAATTTATCATTTTTGCCATTACAGGTCACTAATAGCAAATTTTTGAAGGAGCTCCTCCTTACAAAAGCAAAATAATTGTTTATGTTTTAAAGATATTTTAGCTTCTTTATAGAAAGAAAAAACAGCAGAGGAAAAACAATTTTTTGCTTGTTAAAAATCGAATGGGGAGGGATTTTCTGTGATATACAGTACAGACCAAAAGTTTGGACACAACTGTGTGTCCAAACTTTTGGTCTAGTCACACCTTCTCATTGAATTCAATGAGAAGGTGTGTCTGTAACTTTTTTTTTCTTGTGAGCCAAAAGAAGAAACTGTATTTCTGATTCTCATCATTCTGGCATTGTAAATTGCAAAAAAAACTTTCCATGTTGATCAGCAAGTTTGGTTTTCCGTCATTTCAGGTGGACCACGCCGTAGCAAAATGCTGTAGCAAAATGCTGTAGCAAAATGCTGTAGCAAAATGCTGTAGCAAAATGCTGTAGCAAAAGGTGCAAAAGGCCAGAAATGGCATTTTATGTGAAATGTAATTTGTTGATTCTGAAGAGCTTTGGTTTATAAAAAACTATCTAGCAACACTGAAACTAACAGTTTGAACAAATTCCTAGTATGGTGTTGGTTTTACACTCCTTGTTTGCTCCAAAATTGGAGTGAATAATTACCAACGTACCAATTTAGCTTTTCTTGTCTCTTCTAAATCTCAGCAAGAAAATGAATCCGACTAATAGTTTATTTATTTATTTTTTGAGGGGATCATAAGACATACTGAAATTACATTTGCACAGCTGCACCTTCATTCATTTTGTGTGTTGTCTGTGTTATAATTTTTTCTTTTAGTTGTGTGTGTGGTGTTTATTTATTCATTTATTTTTTTGGTCTTTTTGTATTTCCATCAGCCATCAGTGTGTGTGTTGCTGGGTTTCTGATGCATACCACAGAGATAAAGACCAAATAATTTATTTAACCAACCTTATTTACAACAGTAATTCAGAGCTATAATTCTGAAAGTAATTTTAATAGTAAGATTTCATCTTCAATTGGAATTCCTGGCTTTAATTTGTGGCATGTCACATCAGTAGTACATCATATTGCATCAGTAGTACAACTTCTGCGTCTCACTTGAGTCTAAGCAAAATGAATTAACTTACATAGAAGCACCTGTTGTTGTGTACATGTCAATAAGATCAAATAAAAATATTTACTTTATGTGTGTGTGTGTGCGTGTGTGTGTGTGTGTGTGTGTGTGTGTGCATGTTCAGGCGTCTGGCACGCTCCACTCTCCTCCTCATACCCCTGTTTGGTATTCACTACACTGTGTTCGCCTTCTCGCCTGAGGACGTCAGCAAGAGGGAGAGGCTTGTCTTTGAGCTGGGCCTTGGATCCTTTCAGGTTTGTTCTTACTCCTCCGGAAAACATCACAGTCCATATTTACAAAGAATCCTAAGACTAGAAGTAGTCGAAGTAGTAGAAAGTAGAAATGTTCTTTCAATTTTGCCTCAGTAAGATAAGTTATGCATAAAGCACCATAGACTTTAAGACAGACCCTAAATTGACAAAATGCAAGGAGGATTGTGACTTATTTATGTTTCTTCTCAGGGATTTGTGGTTGCTGTTCTCTACTGTTTCCTCAATGGAGAGGTAAGATATTATCACTTTTATACAGTTTTTTTTATTACTTTTTCTTTATTTTTGATATGTTAACACCTTTCACCATGAATGCCTGCTCACCTACAATCAAATACATTACACTACTTGACTTAAAAATTAATTCACAATGATTTCAAAGTGTTCATAAATATTTTAACTAAAACAATATTTTAAACTGTTTGGATGGAGGAGTGACCAATGTACTAATGTAGTGTAAGCGTGTATTGAGGTTACATTTTCTGATCAAGGAACACTTTGACATTCTAGGAGATATTAGCAACAATGTCAAAACTTACTGATACTGGACTTTAATGAGGTGATAAACAGACAAATTCTAAAGAGAAATAAGTTTATTCAGAAAGTATTACTCTCTAAGGTCTATTTTATTAAATGGCAAAATCTATTCATTTTAAAACTGGTTATATACTACAGTTATTAACTACATGTCCTATAAAGTTTGTGTTGTACAGGTGGCAGTTACCTGCAAATTAAATAGACTAAATTAAATAATCTAAACCATTTTGTATGTGGTATATAGTACCATAAAAATGCTGCCCTTGCTTAAAAAATAAATTCTGACCTTCAATATGGATTTTGAGGTCTTGTTTTACCATGACCACTTTCCCACAAACAGTAAGTGAACCTTTGGTGGAGCTGGTACAGCTTAAAGTACATTAAAAATGACCTTGTGAAGTTTCTCCCTGAAGGTGCAGTCGGAGATCAAGAGGAAATGGCGCAGCTGGACGGTGAACCGGTACTTTGCTGTGGACCTGAAGCAGCAGAGGCACCCTTCGTTGGCCAGCAGTGGGGTGAACGGCGGGACTCAGCTGTCGATCCTCAGCAAGAGCAGCTCGCAGATACGCATGTCCAGCCCGCTGGCGGAGAACGCCAACATCAGCCTGCCGACCTGAGCGTCTGATAGTCCAGAGCCGACTTCAAGGTGCCGTTCCACTTACGTTAGACCAACCAGAGCAGACCAAAGTGGCCCCTTGTAATTCTTATATTTTCTACTTTATAAAAAGGGAAAGCATTTTGCTAGAGATGATCAGTTTTATTTGGGTATACAATGAAATAGAAATATTTATTTATAAAAAAAAACATGGCGATGGTAATTTTTTTAGAATTATCACAGCACATTATCATTTTAGATAAATAAAGTTAGATTTAAATTCCCTATAAGCAAACCATTCTCAGAAATGTAAGCAAATAAAGATTGTGCCATAAGAAAGACATGAATTTTCTGAAACATTTTAGAAAAGTGATTCTTTAATATTAAATATTTGGGGGTCACATTTGATCTGTTTGTGTACACTAACTGTGTTTCAAAGTGCCATACAGTTCGCCTCACTGGATATCACTATAGTCCAAAGGTTTAAAAAAAAAAAAAACATAACCAAAAGCTCGCCTTGCTTGTACAAAACGCTCAACGTTTATATGTAAATGTTTCATCTTGAATTTAAACATGTTCCTACAATCAGCCGTAAGTACAGAGTATGTCAAAAACACTCATGTGTAAATAGTTACTTTTAGTGTCTAGATTAGATCTATCTCTTTAGCAACAGTGTATTGTAAAGACCTTTTCAAACAAAAGGAACTGGAGCCCAAATCTGTAGACACCGTCATGTATGCAGGGGACCCAGTGGTTCGTGCTCTCTCTAGTCTGGTTTTCCTTTATATAAAATAAAGAAGGGAAACGTGTAATCTATAAACTTAGTGAATAACGGGAGAGCAGCAATTGCCAACTTTTTAAAAATAAAACCGGTTTTGTTTTACCCTTCAAAGTGGATAATTTAGACAGAGGTGTTCTGGTCAATCCATGTCATTCTGAATTTTGTACATTTGCAGTTTTGGTCATTTCTTACCCAACCTTTATAAGTAGAACATTTTGTTATCTGCCAGAGGACATGGTGCACTGGCCAAGCTTGATAATAATAATCAGCGTGATAATAAATAATCACGCTTTGAGAGCTGATTATTTAAACGGACTTTCTATAATCTGCTTATCATCAACTCTAAGGAAATGTGATTATCTGCCAACAGGATGTTACTCAGTTATTTTGGTTTTAACAGTGCTTACAATTTTTCAAATTTCATTGTTAGGGATTAGAACCAACATAAATGGGAACAGAGAGTTCAATTATGAGATTTGAGCATTTATAATCACTTATCGCAATACTTAATGAAAACACGTAGTTGTAACAAAAAAGTTATCTGCTGCAGGATTGTCAAAGTGCATGGGTATGAAATGTTGTCTTATGGTATAAAATGGAAGGGAAGAAATGGTACTGCATATGTACAAATGGGCAAAGAAGGAAAAGTGGGCTATCCAGCTAGTTTTTATCACCACAAATTTCTACAAACCCAAGATGTGTTGTTTGTGAACATGAGCAGTCTGTGCCACCGTTTGTCTCCAAACGTAAATTCACCATGCCATGATTCCATAAGTGCTGTATTTCATGATGGGTGGTCATCCTCACTCTGTGCTCATCGATTGAGCTTAAGCCCATTGTGCCACCTTTAAGCAGCTCCTTTTGCAATTTGATTAGACACCTCGTTTTCCAAAGTGCCTACTCATACAAATAGCTATCACTTTAATTATCAGTGAATACATGATTTTAACGGAGTTATTTTCTGCAAAGATTAAATCAAGAGGTGGTGGTGGCTTTATTGTGGGTAGCATGCTTTTCAACAATGTGTCTCTGGTAGTTGAATAATTTGCCATTTATTGTAAGAGTTTAGCCTTTTTTCTTATGAAATGCAAAATAAAATGAGGATACAGTTGAAAATCTTCAACGAGATTAAGTGAGGTGTTTTTATTGCATCCACCATATATTTTGAATTTCTATGCCATTACCACCACATGTATGACTTCAAAGTATAAACATTAATATTGTCAGTGATCAACAAAGGCTTTAATTTACTCGCTTCTGACAATCGCATTTACGTGTTGCTGTATGTCCTTTTTTTGTGCTCAAACTAGCTAAAAAGTCCTTACTGTATACATGGAAACCATGTTAAATTAAAATGTGAAAGGGTGTACATAGGAGTTTTCCACCATATTTTTAATTTGGATGTTCATTTCTTGTCATACAAGTAGATTATAAGATTGTTGTATCTTTAAATGATGATTTATGATACGTGGAACAGCTATGGATGTATATTTATTTTCCAATGATTATGTGCTATGTAACATATCGACTTGTACAGCTTACAAATAGTTTTGTCTGTAACATAAATGTCTGATTTTATTACACTACCTGATGCAGACTTGGTCAAAGTGCCATAAAGATTGCCTCCCTATATAAGATTATAAGATGAGATTTGTGGCGAAAGATTTCGTTTCTTCTGACTACATGGAGAAAAACCACAACTTATTGTGCAGAGAAATAGGGTCTAAAATGGCTTTATAAAAAAACATGAAGCTAGAATTTTCTTTTTTGTGTGGAAGCCGAAGTATGTACATAGAGGAAAAATTTGACCACTGCAACAGTTGTGTTTGAGCGTGTGATTAAAAACCACTCTGCTGCTTATGTGTTTCTGTCACCAGCATTCTGAGTCTGAACCTCAGAAAGAAACGACCATGTTTTAATGCTGTTACTGTTTGAGAGAAAAAAAGAAGAGTTGAAAACTCCTCACATGACCACATATGTGCTGTGTATTTGTCCACCACTAGATGGAAGCAAAACTTTGTAATATACGAGAGAGCGCAGAAGGAAAGCTTTTTATTTATTGATTTCATAGGCTTTGTATTATGAATTTGCAGGACAAATGTTTAAAAAGAGAGACAATGACTATATTTGTATCATTATTAACAAAATTCCTTATTTCCTATTTTACATGAATTGTCAGACAAGCCATGTGAGCCTAATTAATGCTGATGATGTAATTTTTAGCAGTACATAAAAAAGAGCACTGTAAAGGCTAATCCAAACTTCAGCTAAAATCATCCATATTCATTTCTATTGCTTCAAAGCAAGGTAAAGGAAATCTCAGTCTCTAAAGCAAAATATTTACAGATGCATTTGAAGAGTTATACTTTGTTCTTTATGACAAGTTTATATGATAATTAAGCAGAACTGTGTACATTATCTAACAACATAACACTTACAGAACATTTTGTTTTTACCTTAATATAACATTCCATTAGAAATTTTTAGCAACCACTTCAAATATGTTTACGACTGAATTAACCTTTTGCTCTGAGATAAATGAGCTTGCTAACTCCTTTTAGATTGTGATGTTGAATAGGTAGGCTATAGTATGATAGATAATAGTTGGTAAACTCAGCATTTTTCTCCAAAATAAAACACATTGAACATTTATTTTTCCATTAAACTCAAAAGCCCCTATAAAACGGCTTCTCCATCATGTGTTTTGTGAAAGAACTAATATGGAGAGAGGAGCTGAGGTGGATCAGCCCGACTATGTTGTAACTCTGCTTCCAAGGTGAGGTAGTTACAGCCCCAAATCAGCTGACCTATACAGGGGGTCAAAGTTGTGATTAATGCTCTGTGTGCCTAGTCAGATATGAGATTTAAATGTGTAATCAAGGCCCGGAAATCTCTAGTCGAGCTTCTATTTCTAATAAAAAAATTTTTATATTTCTAAAAAAATATTAGACTCTAAAAATCTCTAAAAAAAAAAAAAAATTGTAGTCTAACTAGAAAATCAATTGCTATACTAAGTTACATGAGATATGTTAGTATATCTAAAGGTAGTAGCTAACTCTACTGTAGTCTGGATAGTATTGACCTTTTGCAGCTATGTCACTTAATCACTTAGTCAAAAGGTGCCATGACAAAAACTGGAAGTGAAAGACTGGAGTATCAAAGTCACGACGATTGTTTTCCCAAGTTGTTTTTGCCAGTAAGGCCATGACTTGTACTTGTTCAAGTTGAGCTAATTAATCTGTGAACACAATTCTAGTATGGATAGTATTGACCCCTTACAGCTTCGTCACTTAATCACATAGTTGGTTGTGGCTCGTAGGCAGCAGTATTTACAAAATTGGGAGAAGCTAGCTCAGAAACCGACCCAAACCTTTTCCCTTCTGACTTCTGTGTTGATTTGACCAAATTGCCAACTTTGCCTGAATTTGTGCCACATGATTTATACCACTATGTCATAAATTGTGTTTTCTCTTACACCAGAGCAGACTTAAAAGCGTAGTAAAGTCTAGATACTTATTAGTTTTGTCATACATGATAGGTTCCATGATGGTGGGGCGTTTGCTCTATGGTTGCTAATGATTAGGTGCATACCTTCTCCATAATGCAATATTTTACTGCATCTTACTGAACCTACTTATGAAGTACTTGAACATTAATCATTTTACCTTGTAAAAAGTGTATCTGCAAAACCACTAATACACCGAGGGCTGCTATCCATCTCCATCATTTTTCCCCATCGAAAGGTTTACAATAAAATGACAAGTTTGGTTTCCATCCTTGTCTTTGTGCAACTGACCACATAGCACCCCGAATCAACTGAATAAAAGTGATATTAGACTACCAACCAAGTGAGTTGCTTTCTGGAGAGCATGACATCACATGCAAAGGGTTAATAGCCATACTTGATCAGTTCAGCTTTCAGCTATTCTAGCCTAGTTTCCAAGCATATTGATAGCACAGCATTACTAGTCATTAGACTGTAAATAAGTGACTACATTTGAAGCAATTGGTGTACACTTCACAGCTTTAAAAATGTACACTAAGAATGTCATGATTTATGTCAATCTTTCAGAGTGGATCATACTTACCATAAATGCTACCCATCCTTACTCAAAGAACTTTTGCACATCATAAACATCAAGTCTAGTGTTGTTCAGAGGCCTGAGATTTAAAGCTGAAATCAATATATCAGCACATTTTCTCCTTTAAAAAGCTAGTTTCTAGCTAGCTAGTCATATGTAGGCAATTTTCAAGTAGCTGGTAGCTTATGAATGCTAACTTCACTTTTCTGTCATTTGCAGTTTAAGTAATAGACCACCATCTGAATCTCACTAAAATATGACTAATTGCAAAAATGTCAAATCTCTTGTTTGAACTGTGTTTTGTGATGCATATCTGTGTTAACATGCAGTTTTAACTGTTATGGCTTGCTGAGCCAGTTTGGTCAAGTGTGTGTGAGTTTTACTGATTGTCAATGAATTTTTGAATGTAGAGTTATTGCTTCTCAGCTGCTCTTAGATGTTCCCTGCTATCAATTTGCTCTGGTGTACAAATGATGTCTTTTCTCTATCATGAATAGTGTATATTTTTGCCATTCAGGTGGACTTCTTGACTAAAATCTACAATGTTTGTGACAGTGTTTTTGTAAAGCTGTTTATGGTCCAGTTTTAAGAGCGTATGTGGATGACTGGAAACTTGAGAGAATGTATTCTGTATGCATGTATACGTAATGACAAGCATTCAAAAGAATTTAAACTTAGATGTTGAAAAACAATGTAGAAACTTTCATCTTGTGTTCAACCTGTATACTGAGTCACGTATAAGTGTTCTGATGTCCAACATCCACGTCTACTTGTGTGAACTAACTGCAAAATAAATCTGTGGTATGTTGTTGTACTTTTCAAAGACTGACATTTTTCAGACTCTGTAAACTAATACAAATTTTATTTCTACCTCCATGCACATTTAATATGTCAACATGTACAGTGGATTCATTTAATACATAATCTAATGCTTTCTTTCAAAAATCTAAGTAGTGTTTGAGACAATTCAGTACAAGTGCTATGGTTTTCAAGACACCATTTAAGGCACATGTGTCAAAATCAAGGCCCACAGGCCAGATCTGGCCAACCATAACTATTTCAAGAAATTCAAGATACTAGTTTTGTACTTAAATACTATTTTATCATTCAAATCAAATCTGCTTTATTTGTAAAGTGCCAAATTACTTCAATGATAAAGAATATTAAGTATGATCAAATATTTAGAACTACTCATTGAATACAGAAAACACTATAATACTATACATTCTGCCACAGTATATGATTTTAAGATTATCTTGATGTGGCCCCAAATGAAAATGAGTTTCACACCACTGAAGATGGTCCTGTTGCTACAGTTAGCATTAAAATAACAATTAGAGTAAAATTAAAGCTGTGTAGACAAATCAGCTCATTCATTTATTTGCAACCTGTAAACTCAAGCATCTGAAATCCTCTTCAGTCCAGGGCCAGCTCTGTCTCGGTTGTTGCTTCCTGTTTTACCATGGCATCATAATGCCTCCACAGGTTTGACTCTGTTTTTCTTGTGCTTTCATGTCTTATAAAACAATAGTTGAAGTTGTGCCGTCGTTATTTTCAGCAGAGGAATGCCACGCTTTTATTGTTTCTTCACATTCAGAATTTTCTTTTTCTCCTTTTACAAACAAGAACTATACAGCAGAAATGTTGGCACTAGACGAAGGCCCCATGCCCCCCTGGGTTCGAATTGTGACCTGAGTGATGCTTCTCTTAGCAGGAGTGAGATTTGGATTGTGGCACCTCCAAAGCCATTTCCGGAGCTCTGCCTGGACCTGCAGCCAAGCAGATAAGGTGGAGTATAAAGCATCTGTTTGTTCATCTTGAAACATTTTTGTCACAAAACCACAAATTTCCCACCTCTCCATTCATGAAGCAGTAAAGAAGTGCCACAACAAATCCCTGCAACACAACAGAAGTCACTTTAAAATTAGTCAACATAAGTAAATGCTGATTGTGAATACACTCAATTATAAGATGGATGTCAATCTGCTATTGTGTAAATAACACACAAAAAGAAATAAACAGAATAATTAACTTAGTTTGTTTCAGAGCAATATGCTGTTAACACAATCTCTACATTTTCATATTTGAAAATGTTTGTGCTAACCACATTTTCCATATCAACAAAACTGTATGCCTGGGAATTTAACTGCAATGCTTTTAACATTTAAACAAGATAAATCACAACATAAAGCTTGTGGAAATGAGTTTTGTAAAATTGAGTATTTGTTCCACACCGTTTGTAATATTTCAAGTAATATTTCTCTTTTTTGTATTGCAACTCTTTTCTCCATATAATATTTTCAGTAGAGTTGAAGTGTGCTAAGGTTTTTGAACCAAAATGCTAAGTGGTTATCAACTTTTCCTATGCTTTGTTTAAATGTTGCATTAACATGCTCCACTCATAATTCAGAGTGGCTACAGAATCCATCAGACAGGATGTCTCTTTCCAGCTTTATTTATGAACAAATATACTCTAAATTGCTTTTACAAATACAAATTAGTTTCTCATCTGATCCACTTTGTTAAATTCACATTTATATATTTATGAAACAAAGTGGTCAAATTGGAATATTTCTCAAATTGTTTATATATTTAAGGTAAAAGTGAAGGTAAACCCCATTTATGTATTCGAAGATTTAATTTTATTAGGTAGAAGATATTTTGGTTAATTTTCTTATTTTTTCACAGAATATTTTAGTTATATTTTTGTTTAATACACTACATCTGAAAAATTTAATTACAAATTAAAATGTCAGTTTTTTATATTAATTTTATTTGACAGAAAAAAATATCTCTGAGGGGAACAGCAGTTGCTGTTAAACAATGCTCTTAAACCATTTTTTGTTGAAGCACCTTTTGGCCTAATTTCAGCTGCTCCTCACACCTGCTATCAATTACAGTGATTTTGATTGACCTGAAATGTAGTACTGCAGTGCAAGCAGGATTTCACTGGCATTTACTCATTGGTAACCTTTTGCAAAGCATTAATAATACAAAAGTATCAAACCATAGAGAGTGTTACATTTATACAATTCCACAGTGAAGACAGTGATCTATAACAGAAGATGACTGAGTGACATTAAAATGGACATTTCACCAACCTTAATGGTAAGAAAATTGTTTTTGGTCATGAGGAGCTACCAAGAGTCCAAAACAAATACAAAATATGCTGCTTGGATTTTGGTGAGTATTAGTTTTGTTTTACATTTGACAAAAATATTGTGTATGACAGATTTGTGAAGCAGAAACATTTTCTTACATAGGACACATTCATCTCCCAAAACCTGTCAGAAAAAATGCGTTAGGATTTGAAGGTACTAGACTAGATTTTGGACACACTGTGAATGTCTCTTTTAGTTTTGAACTTAAGTTTTTCTCACTTAAGAGGGACAGAATCACATCTCGGGTTGTGATGTTGCATGTATGTGATTAGAACATACAGTACATGCAACATGCATACACACATTAGAACATAGATTGTGTGTACATACATACACACAATCATGTATGTGATTAGAACATTGTTCTAATCACATACATGATTAGAACAGCCTTTTAAAGGAGATTGGCTGTGTTCAAGCCACAAACATTTACACTGATTTTTATCTGACTGTTGAAGTAATAGGGATCACCACAGTTGAGTCAACTGAGACCTTCAGAGAAATGATTGTAGCATAAGTATCGCTTATGAGTCTGAAAAGTAATTCAAAGAGAAGTCTCAAATTAAGCTAAAGCCAGTTTTTTTTTCTATAAAAATATGTCTACAGGTGGAGGATAGTCCAATCCTAGCAGGTTGCGAGATGCTAAACGAAGTCTATAAAAACCCCTTCATGACAGATATGCAAAGAGGAAACCTTTTTTCTGTAAGAAAATTTTTTTAAAGTTTTCTAATATTAAATAAAGATTAGACATCAATATATGCCATTTTATAGATACAATGTGCCTAGAAAATACGTAATACTCCACCTCCCTTCAAAAATGTTGTATACCTGAAAGGATCCCAGGCCCAGCTCGATGTACAGTCTGGCAGCCACTCCAGTGTTCTCAGGCAGGAAGGCAAACACAGTGTAGTGCATCCCAAACAGAGGAATGAGGAACAGGGTTGATTTAGCCAGCCGCCTGATGCAAAAACAAAGCGATCAAAATAATATTACAGATTTGACAAAACTTAGGTCATAGTAAATAGACTGGATTTACATAGTGATTTGCTAGTTGTAACAACCACTCAAACTGCTTTCCACCTTTAGCCACAGTCACCCAATTGCACTGCACACATCCATTTACACAGATCAATGAGTAACTTGGGGTTAATTGCCTTGCCCAGGGGCACATCGACATATATTTCAGAATAAAGCTGGAATCAAAACCCAATACTTTGAGCTCTCACTGAGCCACAGTTGCCATCTGTTTAACCTTTAGCATAGTATAGAATTCTGTTATGAGGCTTTGACAGTGAAAAGCAAAGTAAAACAAAATTAAGTATTCAGCCAATTTTTACGACAATAAATGGGGGTTAGAGATGTACAATATATAGGCATCAACAACGGGCTATCGGCCAATGTTAGTCATATTTTAAAGATATCTTTATCACTATGTTGACCTGTCAGAATGTAAATAAAACCAGGCTAATAATGACAACAAATTTTTATTTCCATCTTATTACTATTTGTGTTTCCAGAAAGGAAGGGAGTCGGCCATGTGGTCATGAGACACTGATGATGATGCAGTACATGATTAGGTGTTTAACTGAGGCAGACAAGTGATATAGGCGGTGTTCTAGCTTTTTTGATGTTGAAAGTGTAGAAATATATAAAATATATCTGTAAATATTGGTTAAAGGCCATAACTTCAGTATTAATATCGTATATCGATATCGGTCAAAATTTTCATATTGGTGCATTCCTAATGGTGGTGATTAAAATCCCAAATAGGATTTATTTACATGTAAGACAAGTTTAGATTGAATAACTAATGTAATAAATATAAATAGCGTAACTTATTTAAAAACATCAACTTGTAAATCATGTTGTCTTAATCTGCTTATTTTACAAAGACAAGATAAACTTTTTATTTCAGTGAGACAGAACAGTGAGAAAAAAGATAAGATAAGATTTATTTGTCATTGTCATCAACAGATTACAACGAGATTGAGATTTGCTCAACTCGAGTTAAGATGCAGGTTATGTGTATATACATAATATACAAAGATAAAGAAATAAATAGTAAAAATAGTGAGAAAAAAGATCCATTTATTAAGAATCAAACAGCTAACCTATTCTCTAACAGATGTTTGTGTTTATGTTTGTTGGTCTGAAACTGATAGATGAGATTAAAGAATTTCTTTTACTACAGCATGAATCCACTTTCATGTTGACCATCTCACCAGTCACACAAAACAATAAAAATCAGGGTTTTAACGTGACTGTTTCAGGATTTGAAATGAAAAATCCACCTGGATGTTTCATGCTTACAATAGGATTGTGTTTTTCTTTAGTCACACCTGTGCTTTCCATCTTTTTGTGCTCATGTCTCTGATCCACCTGAATAAGGCTGAAATTTGCAAGGCAGAAGCTTTTCAGCATGTAAAACATTCATTGAATGGGTGGAACAATTCTGTCGCACCGCGATGAAAGAGACGTCTATTTCTAGTATCTAGATTCTATTTTTATTTGCTCTCTTTTGAGATGAATTCAGCTCAGCAAAACTCTGCCCTAGTCAAACTGCTAATACAGAAAATACAGTGATTCAGGTGAAGCAGTATTTCTGGGTTCTGTGTTAGACTGAATGAAGCATTTTGCAGATTAACCAGCAGGAAAGAGGCCATTCATTTTGTGAAAGGATTTTTATATTGTTCCCTTGTTGCATTGCTTGCATAACAGTTTTTAATCAAGAGTAAAATGTATCTTTATATCCTATAAAATAAAAAAAACAGATCTTATAAATGCATACTTTCTGTTATTTTAATAATGTATCCTGTGTGTATATTTATTTTAATTGTATTTGTTGATTTTAATAGCTTCTCTGAAGGGCAGAGCTTAACTAATCTCCCTAACCTTGATAATCCTGTTCCTGAGGAAATTATTTCATGTTGTGGTTTTAGAGTCTGTGTTCAAGCTTAATATGCTGTGCTTCTTTGTTGAGACTTACATGAAGTGACCAGTGTCGCTGTTTCCAGCCATGGCTGAAGATTTAAGCTTTTGGACCAGAATCCGGATAACGTTTATGAAGATGACTATGTTGACCTGTCAGAAATATATGCACAAACCATCAACATCAATAGTAGTTAAAATAAAATCCAAAGCCTTTCTTTATTTATTTTTTACAACCAAGTCACTTATGTAAAATTTATATACAAATTAAAGCTTCTATGTTATTCTGATTGTGTGAGTGGGGCTGTTTATGTAAATTATGTCACTTAAAACTGAAATTCTTCTCCTGCCAGAATGTTGCAGCTTCATTGTTAGTAATCTGGGAAGCAGGTCTCTGCCCACAGCTAGAGAAAAAAACCACAATGTGATTAAAAGAGAAATCAGACCAACACAACAATAATTTCAAATTGTTTAATTACACTAGTGGTTAAAAGGAAATTAGTCACTCCAAAAATTGGGAAAATGTGCAACTTGGTATTCCCTTTCTGTTTGAGTTGCAACAAAAAGGAGCTCCAGTCTCATAAATAATCAGCCCTGATTTTAAGCGACAAAAGTGTAATTCTGTCCAAGTTAATAAGTTCTTATTAACTTATAAGAAGTTTATAAGAAGTTTCTGCCTTGGGTTCTGTGTAAACTGCAAATCCACAATGAGAAGTTTTGAGTACAAGAGTTACAAGTTTTGAGAAGAAAGACATTAAATCCTGTTTTCAGACTGAAAATGTGTGCTCTGGGATTATGGCAGAAAAATTCCTCCATACAAGTACAAACGGAAGTATGTGTGAATTAAGCAAATGTAACTAAACAAAAAAACGTTTGTCACGTTGCAACAGCTTCACAGCTCGTCACTCACCAGCAGCGAGCCTGTTATTGGTCCTTTAATGATCCACCAAATGCCAACGCTGTCATTGTCATCCCAACAGCTGCAAAGAAAGACAAACTGCATTCAGCTGAGCATGAAATGAGCAGCTTGAATGTAACTAATATCAAGAAATAGAATGAAGTTTACGACACCCTCTGTCATCATAGAGAAATCTGGTCAGAACCCAAAGTATGAGAACCGTTGATGGCAATCCTATAAATACAAAAGCAAATAAATTATGCATGTTGGATAAAATATTGACATGCTGTTAGATCTAAATAAATCTTCACAGGAGGACATGACATTATGTTTACTCTGCATATCAAATTTATCTTTGTCCTACTTGCATCACATTGCCTAAGTAGGTATCTGGTGCAGTCATAAAATCAGGTGAAGCGATAGAAATAGAGTAGAAAAACATTATAAGTTGATGGTGCTTGAAAATGTATTTTTCTCCTTGTCAGCAATACACTTCTGTAGCTTCTGTAGTATCTCATAATGAAGTGGAAGGTAAATCAATCATAATTTTCAATCTATTTTGCAAATAAAAATCAGAAAAGTGTGGCATGCATTTGTAATCTGGCCCATTTACTAATTAACCAGCCTGTGACTTAATATTAGTGTAAATCTAGCTGTTTTGTGATGGCTTCAGAGGTTTGTTAGGCAACATTAGTGACCAAACAGCATCATGAGGACAAAGGTGCACAGCAGACAGGCGAGAGATGAAGTGCTACTGTTGTTTAAATACAATCAGGTTTTGAAACAATATTCTAAACTTTCTCACTTAATCTGCCATCTAAAGATTGAACTAGGTCTGGCACAGCTAAAAACTCGTTGGAGGCTCTAAACACACTAGCACAGTAAAGAGAGTACTGAGTTAAAGAGCAGCAAAGTAACTCTGGAAAAGCTACTGGGGAAGCAGAGGTTCACAGCTCAGGTATTGGTCATAAGAAGTTCTGTGTAAAACATGCTACACTACAGGAGACGCAGGAAGCATGTGGAATAATGTGGACTGTTCAATTGACACAAATATGTAGCTTGTTGCCTTTTATGCAAAGCACAATTTTTGGAGGATATGAGCATTGTAAATTACCATGAATACCCCATTCCTACCATAAAACTAGGTGTTTTAAGGTGCTGTTGAGGTGATTGTCTTTATTATTTTTATTTTTATTTTTTAAGGGACAGGGAAACATTGTGATGTTACAGGGCAAAACTTCTGTAGGAGGCTGCAAAATACCATGTACTTTTATTGCACTTATCAATTACATCAAATTCAAATAAAGCAAATGGGTTTATGGTTGTAATATGACAAATTGCAAAAAAGATATAAAAATACTTTTGCAATATCTTTCATTTTGATTAACATTCATTTCCATGCAACTATGAAACCCATCACGGTTAGACTTTTTCCATTTTTATTCACTGTTATCCCTGAATATAAAGTACACTTGTACATCTTACATCACCTTAGGAGGTATTTTCAAAACTGGTGTATGTTTGAAACGTTTGATCTGATCATAGTTCAGGAGACTCCTCTAAGGGGTCACTAAAATTAATAGGAGAGAGAATGCAGAATGATTTTTCATTGTTTCCTTAAGCCTTCACCGACAAGGTTGAAGGAAATTCGTTTAATCCTCAGCAAGGTTTGATGGACAGAGGCACAATGCGTTCCTTCTTTATCTCCCGTCGCAGCAGGTGACGCTCTCCTGAACTCAAATCTTCGCGTCTTGCAGACACCGGCTTGTTTGTGAAATGCCATGGCACGGTGAAGCTTTTCAAACAATTGCACTAAAGCTGCTTATAAAACCTCCCGAGTTAGAGGCATTGTGTCACCCTGAATGCAGGCAACCCAACTATTCTTTAATTATACTGACACAGGGTCTGCACGTTCATCCCCAAGGGTCTGATCCATCCTGCTGCTGTACTTCATCCCATCTAACCACAGATTCCAGTTGAATCCCTGACACGAAGACCCCATAAGCAGTGTTTGTATGCAGCACTAGCTGAACATAGCCTTAACTCATTACTGACATTACAAGAACAACAAGCCCAGTGTGACCTGTAAACTTTTTTTACCTGCTGTCATTTCTGTTGAATCCCACTTTTAAGAGTTTCTCAGTAAAAGGGAAAAAAATAACGATTTGTTACTGTTAACCCTACAGTAACCAGTCAGTATCTGCCCTCTTATTGTGACTGAATAATACTGTAGCATATTGGTGGCAAAACAAATGGGGCTTGGAAAGTTTGAGAATAGGTAAATATAGGATGACGTAACATAAGACTGCAAGAATAAATTCAAAAACAGGATGTAGTTTTGTTTGGGATAACATGCTACAATAAAAAATCTCATTAAGTCTGCTTAAAAAGCTCAGAGAAACGGAAGAAATAACTTTTACATGAAGTGCAATCGTATCTGCAATCAGCCGCTGTGAGAACATCCTGTCAGCAGGCTTTGAGGAAGCTGATTATTATCTGAAAATAGATTATCAGTCTGAATGAGACAGAACTGTGTGCCAACCCAAGTCAAATAAATAAAACCTTTACATTTTCTTAAACTTCTTATTAGAGTTTTATGAGATGAAAAAATCTGTTTTTATTTAAATGTGGCACAGAAACAGTTTTTTTGAAAACAAGGAAAAGAATTTGGATTGGCTAATAATCACCTGGCCATTGCGTTCCTGCACCATTCTGCTTAATTCTAATCTTGCTTCACAGCTCAGTCTGAGCTTTCTTCCTTTGAGGTGGATTCTTTCAGTAGCATTTCTACTGAACCAATCAGCAAACATTAGGGAAAGTTGTGAAATGATATTGATGATCTGTGTTGTTTTAGAATCATAATCTGCCTGTAGTTTTTGCAATATGTGAATACGAGTCAGTCTATGTTAGCCACACTTCTGAATATTGAATTAACGTTAACAGCCATCTTGTTCAGCTCAGCACTTCTCTTTTTAAAGTGGAGGACAGTTGTTTACAGAGCAGGCAATTTCCAGTAAGCTTCATCAAACGGGCACATTGCAGACGTTACTACTTAACGACTCGGAAAAGTTTAAAGCTTCACCAGAGTCCACACCTCCAAGAAGCAATCGTTGGAAGCTCATTGGATAGCCTGTGAATTCTCCCAGCAAAATTACCATAATGTTGTAAACAAATATATTTTTTATCTGTTGCTTTAACATTTTACAGCTCCATGATGTAAAAGCAAGTTTACAGCCCCAAATTATTATTTTCAGTCAGAAAAAATAGGACCTTTGGCTTCTATAGTAAGCTAAAGGCAGCATGAAATGTGCAGTGTAACCCTGTGTTATGAAATTTATGGGCGGATGATATTAGGTTTCACACAGCAGTGCCCTGCAATGCATTCAACTATGAGTCTGTGATGAGTTTGACATGTACAGATGACTGCTGCCTTTCTTACTCACCCCATCCAATGAGAATGTACCACCAGAAGTATTTCCTCTGAGAGACGAAAGTGAGGGCCAGCAGGGTCTGCAGATACATGCCCTCCACCAGCAACCAAAAGTAATTGGCTAGGATGCTGAACTGGAAAAAAGCCACAGCTGACTTACACCCAGCCTAGAGGATAAAAATAGACACAGAGTTAAAAGCATCCATTTATAAGAACTACAGATGAACTCGTATCTATCCTGAATCAATGTTTCTGCTTTCAGGCTAGTTAACTTTTTGCTTTCCACTTATAGTTTTAAAAAATTAATTTGTTAGTAGAACAAATTCAACTAGACCCAGCATTATTTTGATCCAAATTTGTAATCTATTAAATGACAGTAACGATCATTTAAAAAACAGTTATGTACTGTATGTTCCTTAATGTGTTGAATTTGTTTATGTAACTTCCAACATTTCAGACTTCCTCACCATGAAGTGCATTAATCAAACTGTAGACAAGTCCTTGTGTTTCACTGTGAGTTTACAGAGATATGAAACTCAAAAAGGACATTAAAGTGAAGTTCTCTTAAAGCTGTGAGAAAAATTATGGGCATTAAACTTGCTTCTTTACTGTGCAACGATCTTGAAGAAACAAATTAAATTAGTGAAATTAAAAAGAATAAAATAACTTAATTAATAACTCCTATTCACAAGTCCAAACAAAGTTATTAGGGATAACATGTACGTTAATGTGATGCCCTATCTGATGATTTGAATCTGACTTGATTTATTTTCAAATATTTTTCTTACAATATAGCTATGACAAGTTTAAATACTGTATGTTGTTTTGATTGTCAAATACCCTTTCCTGGTCTTTGATGGAACAACAGATCTACTATTTAATGAGTGCAATTAAAATTCTCACGCTTCTCTAACACATGTTTCATTCACTGATTTGGCCCTCCTGCTGTGGAACAGACTACTGAAGAAGAGAGAAACTTTTGTAACTGCCAAGCAGTAGATATTCATAATAGCCCCGCATTGTTTAGAAAATTTTGTTTGCTTGTTCAAGTCCTGTCTGCTTACCATTCCTGCCGTCTCAAAAACAGAGAAATTCTGGATTTTGCATTCTGATGCTGGGAGATTTCACCAAAACAATTTCTCTTTTTGTTGATGGGCAACACAGACCAAGTGCAGCCAAAAGATTTGAACACCTGTGCTGAATGAGACAGACTGAGGCTGGCTCTCTGCAAAGCTATTCCCCAAGGCCAACTCAACTGACTTTGTGCCAATACTTGTATATTCCCCACATCGAGAGAAATAGGTGACGTACAGGAGCTTGCTGCTTGTGTGACTGAAGGATGAAGAAGAGACTGACGGGAGGGATTTGGTTATTGATTTGCAAAGTGAAAGTCTAGAACACAAGAAGTCCACTGGGATGAAATTGTCTGCCATTTTTTCTGTCTTTTGGTTCCCATTCCTCTGGAAGGTCACTTCATATCAGAAAGGTCAAAACATTTTCAACACATGGTCAAAAATTGGGAAACAGATCCTAGTCTAAATCAGTTAAATGATAAACTACATAATGGTCATTGATTATTCTAGTCAAACCCCTTTTTATTCTTACCAGTGGGATTAGACTAATGTTTGTTCTTTGTTTAGCTTTTTGTTTGAATTAATCTAGGATTTTGCTTCTGTTTGTTATCAGTAAATACCAGTAACTATAGCTTAGTTTGATTAATAATAAATGTAATCTTTGATTCAAGTGATGCCTCCAGGTGATTTTTCTATGAAGAGAATACATTTTAGTACATTTTTGGACAGTATATATTTGATCACTCTATGGAATAATACAAGAATTTGGGTCAAATATCTAATTATATTGTTTAATATTAATGGTGAAATGGTGACTAATTTACTTATTAATTATATAGGATTACAATTTAAAATTGTGTTAATTTAAACCACAGTAGTGGAGCATTAACTCTACTATGGTTGTTTTCCTTCTCAACCACCACATAATATTCCCTGTTGGCATATTTATTTTAAGTTCAAATGTTTTTCTTTTTTTTGTAAAAGAAGAACATCTGAAACCTCGTTTTATAACAATATCTGAATAACACTGAAAATGATTTTGACTTAAAATTGCAACAGTATATAGTGGGTAGAATCTAAAGTCATTCAGTTTTGCTTTTGAATTCCCATCTTTGTCCCTCTTTTTGCTGTTAAAACCTTGTTCTAATCCCAGTTATTATGGAAAAATCCTTGAGTAATTCGCAGGCTTACCGTAGAAACAGAGCAGTGGTCGAGAGTTTCATCTGCAAACAGCACTGCATCCTTAATGAACACAGCACTGGCTCTCAAGACGAATGAGGAAAACAGGTTGATGTGGATGTAGTTTCTGGTACAGCGAAACTTCCTGTGCATCACAACATAGAGTCACACAATAAGGGTCTTCTAATACTGTCTATGCAAATGAATACTCTTCATTATACTCAGAGGTTGGGGGCAAAAAAAGTATCAGTGTAGGAGAGATGATAATTCAGGTTTCAAATATTAACCACAATGTAAGGTAACCAAGGATCCTAGTATTTTTTTTTCTTAGTTTTGTCATATCCGTATGTATTCAGTGCTGTTGTGCCCTTACCTGAAACCTGCGAACACCACTATAGCTGTCAGGAGAGTGATAAGTGAAGTGGCGTACCCTACAGTGTAGACTTGTCTGAACGTATGGAGGTAACTAGTCTGGAAGAAGAAAGCTCAAGATTAAACTGAAGAAAGATGTGAGGCAAAGAGCTTAATACACTTCTAAACAGATCTGAAAGTTTCCCTTTTAAGAATCCTTCTGCAGATGCAACAATAATACAGTGCCATCCATTGGCAGGATTTCTGTGAAAGAAGTCTGAGCTAAAGAAGGTGAGCATTGAGAAAGCATGATTCCAACAAAGTCTGTGCGCATGGGGGCGTGTGTGTGTATGTGTGTGTGTGTACCTCAGATTCAGGCTCGCTGTCATCACTGAAATGACAGGCGTCTTCATAAGTTGGATACATTTCAGACCAGCCATCAGCAGTGCAATTTCTGTACACATACCCTGACAAAGGAGCAGACAGCAAGGATGTTGTAAAGAAACGCTAAGGTGGGGAGGGGAGCCTGAATTATGGTCACATTTGCACAAAATCTCCAGTGATATTTTTCATCAGATATCAGTGAACCCAATTTTAATGTTATATTCAATGTAAAGTACAGTTTTGTGTTTCACGTGTACAAATGACGCTGCTGCTCATGATTGGGTTGTTAATCTTATGCAGACTCTTAAAGGTTATTTGTGATTTCCAGCAACAACTCTTGCTGATATCTTAGCATATGCAATTCTCTGCAGCAAGATTTGCTCTTGTGTCTTTGACTTTAATTATCTGTATACATGCCTCCCTGCTTTAATAAGATAAAATTCTAGGTACACTCTGGTTAGATGCTCATTTTTGCCATCATTAATGGCAAAAAGAATCAGTCATGAAAATATAAATGCACTAAAACCAAAATGTTGATTTTTATGCATATTCCAAGCGCTCATGTAGAGTTAATTTTATTTGTATGGAGCAATTTGCAATCTTCAGGGAAGAAAAGTGTATAAAATTCATATTCAATTATGTAAAAACCAGTATTGTCAAAATAACATTTAGATCAATCCAACTCATTCCAGTACAAACCAATCAAACACTTGTGATAGTTATGCTAAGGATAACGCTTCGTGTTGGAAGCGTTCTGCATGCATTGTGATTCAAATTGGCATTATTGAATCCCACAATCGTGGCAGATTTGTTATCTTCACATTCAGGGTACAAATCTTCAATTAACAGCATTCAAAAAGTGCTTTTAATCCAAAAGTGGATTAAGATGTTGACTGTTGCTCAAGTGTGGACTAGAAAATCTTCCCCACATCATCACACTACCAACACCAGACTGAACTGTTGATTCAAGTGAGAGTGGACCCATGCTTCTGAAAATAATGGAATGAATTTGTGTGGAAAACCCACATGACAAGCAGTTTCAGGAAAAATTTGACCAGCCTATCCGGCCAACATGACGCATTCAAAGTCATCTAAATTATTCTTCTTCACCATTCTGATTCTTTCTGCATATGGAACCAGTGGGAGTCCAAATATTTAAAACTTCATTGTTCTTTGTTTGGGTGATCTGCATTTCAGTGTTGTCCACTGTTTCATTGATGCTAAAGGACAAATGAGTATTACTAACTACGACATCCAATGAAATGTAGCATTAATTAACAATACTGCAAGAAAATTTTAACAGATTTTTAGATTTTAGATAATGCCGAACACTTTTACTCTCAATCACTGTAAACAAGAAAATGTTTATAAGTGAATATATAAAAATACTTATATTAATATCCATTTCACCTTATAGCAATGGTATGACATAACATTTTCCTTCAGAAAAGTAAAAAAGACAAGAATTGTATTATATTAATTAAAACTTTATGACAATATTTCAAACTCTTCCTGTCAAAAACATCCCAGGGCAGTGTGTGTTCATGCCAGCAAACATGCATGAATAATTCATACTATGTTTTTCCATTACTATCCTCACTTTGCATTAGCACGTTGATTATGTTCTATATAATTAACCTTAGCAGCAAAGATATTGTGCACAAAAACAGGTTTCAAACACAGTATTCCTCATCTTAACAACTACGCTGATTAGATGTAGAGTACAAGTGTTTCATTTATTTTTATTTTAATGAGGTTGAGCATTTGATGAGCTATGCAAACCAACCTTGATTGCTGGAGAAATGCTGGAAGACCTCAGAGCAGGATAAATTGACAACTTGCCCAGCTTCGGCCCTCAGCCAGCATCCAATCTCATCCCATTCTGTTTTACATCCTGCAAAACAGAGGGACGAAAGCACAGGGACAAGTCACTTAAAATCTGTCAGTTAGTACCTGTCATTATTGTATTATTGTGCATGAAAGAGAAATGACAAAACTCATTAAAACGGCTTGGTTTTCTGGGATGGACCATTCCAGATGCTTAACATTAGTCTGCTTTATCTATTCTCAAACCAGCAAAATAGATCATATCTCAAACAGATGAATAAAATGCCAGAAAGGGTGTTCCTATAGGATCATTATCCAAAAAACTGGTTTGGGGAAGAATAATGAAGTCTAACATTAAACTAAAAGTCCTGATCTCTTACCAGTTGAAATTAACTTTAACATATCCATGCTGAAGGTGATTATATATAAACTTCTCATCGCCTTGTGCAGTAAAACCATGTAGATTTTAAACAAATGTTAGTCTGTGGCAGATAAATATTTAGACTACCATTTTTGCCAATCAGTCAGAAGGAAAAAAACATTTCAGCCTCAACAGTTGAGGCAGATTTAATCTGCTGTTTACCCCACAGTCATCACTCATAGTCATCACTGTTTGCACAGATTTTGGCAGTCCATTAAATATTTTTGGGTTTACTCCAATGTGACTGAATGTGAGGAGTAAAAAAGGATTTTAGCTATGCCCAAAGGGTAAGACCAAACTGGCACTTAAAGTGTTTTATTCTTTTAAGCTTTTGGGATCTTAAATAATTGTAGAGAAACTATAGAATTATATAGAAATGTCTTTTAAATATGTCTCTCATAAACAAGATCTTGTTACATGCTGAAATATTTTTCTATTACTGATAAACAGAAAATGTGAAATTAGGGGAAAAGGCAGCTCAGTTAAAAAAGAGCAACATGAGAGCTACATTCTCTAGGTTATTTAAATGAGTTTCCTCTTCTTCAGACTATACATTCAGACATGCTGGTGATATACAAGCAAAAATATGTTTTCTCTCAGTTCCTTATTTCATTTTTACAAAGCCTGTGTATCTAATTCATTATCAATTCTATTACTCCATCCCATATAAATAAACTAAGTATTTTCCTCCTTTTACGTAATCACATGTACATTTTGTCAGCTTTAGTGTAACACTAGCAAATGATATTGGAGCTACAGTGTGTTACTGTTCACACAAACCCTGGATTATTTACCTCAGCATCTTCTCTGTTGCTTTCAGCCTGACTCAGTCAAATATTCCTGATGCTGTGGATCAGAGGCCATGTACTTCCAGGTTGGTTTTTATGAGACAGACTGTTTGCTTTGAGGTTGTGAAACTTTAAGATTTTTACAAGGCAGGTGGCAAACGCCATCAAATGTTGATGCTACATTAACCCTAAGCATGCAGATTATGGGTGTGCCTATCTGAAAAGGGATATTCCCTGATATATCTTTCCAGCGCCGGATGTCTGGTTTTATGTGTACTGGTTTCAGACAAAGGCAGGAAAGTGAAAGGAATCAAATTCAGCAAGCATACAACTACACAATGCAGGGAGATATGTCTTTTCAAAGAAAGGGAATCAAATTGTTGTGCTTGTTTAGTTTAAACAATACAAGACTTGGTAACAACAGAACTGTTATTGTCTTGTTTCCAAGCAACGTCCCTAGATCTCTGTTTCCAATCATACATTTGATGATTTTGGTTCATCTAATGGTTTGGTTATTCATGTTTCTTTTCCTTTAGCCATACGGCACCTTGCAGATGCATTTGTACCCCTCGTTTTACATTACTTTACTTTGATACACTTAAACTCCAGTCCTACAAATTGCCTTTAAAAAACACCTTATCAATAGATAGTGTTTAAATCTGTCTGTCCTTTGAGGGTCTCAGAGGTTAGTTAGAGAACATTACTCTGTTCAATGCGTCCTCTATAAATGGATATGGTAAGGCATAATTGCAAACTGCTACTAAGAGAGGGCCATACATACAGGGCCTACGGTAACTAAGGAGAAGCTGCAGAGATGAGCTTCTTAGGAGTAGTAATTTGCTCATCATTTCCACTTTTAGGCATAAATACAGTGGCAAAAATGCTCCAAGTAAGCAGTATGCATCATAACAACTTGGCTAACTATGCTATAGATTGACCATTCAATGGAAACTTCAGATATTGACCAGCTGTGTGGGTGGTTTTTTTAAAAACCTAAAAATATTTTAATTAGAACAAAATATGGTTTCCCAGGAAGCTCAGCAACATCTATTTGGTTTGTTAGTCAAGAAAAATCTTGTAATGTTTATAATGCCTTCAGTTCATTCGGATCTATAAATTCCTACGAGATCACCTTGTAGTTCTGATGTGTTTTCAGTCACTCGAACTGCAAATTAATCACAAATGGAAGAAGAAACTAAAACCTTTTCACACCTTTTCCTGTGAAGCTCATCTTGCTGTGAGGGGAATAAATCCAATGTGGATAAGACAATAAGAAGATTAAACTGGCAGGGAACTGCACTTTGAAAAATAAATGACATGTTAACAAGGTGCTTTTAGAGTATTTGTTCAAAAAAAGAAAATTACATTTTCTATGTCTATACAAAGACTTAATTGCTGTCTTGGATTAAGAGATGCAATTCTTCTGTACTGAGGCTGTTTAACCAAGGACGCTGTGATTCAGTGCTATCTCCCATTTTTAAATTGGTTTGAAGGAGTGTATTTCTGAGCAGAGTGTATGTAGGTTATGTGGAAGGATCATCCCAGGGTTTACACAGATTGGCTTTAATCTTGACACAATCCTAATTTAAGAAGAGACAACATCTTCCAAAAACTGTGTCAACACAGCGACAGTGTGTTGCAAATGAATGCCATTAGCAATGTTGTTTGTTCAGACGCAGCTGCAATATTAATGGTACTCAATTAATGGCAAAAGAGCTGAGGGAAATCTGATTGAATTACTCAACTTCAGGTGCAAAAATACTCTGACAAACTGAAGAGTAGAACTGAAATCATTTCCCGCAGTGAAGCAGCAGATAAACTGATTGAAAGTGAAAGAGGTAGAGAGCAGAGTGCATTATTTGCCTTCAGGATTTACATGCAGCACCAATTCATCACCAAGTCACAATATGGAGGATTGCGCAGGAAACCCTGAATGTGGGTGTTCTGAAGCACATCCAACACTGCCTGGATATTACCTGCTTCTTCACACAAACAAATCTGGTTAGACTGGATTTTCATTGTAGAAATACGAAGGTGTTTTGTAGGTATGCTAAAGTAAAATTTATTGCCAAGCATATTTGAATATGTAACAGTCATTTTCCATGCAAGCTACATTTACCTAGCAGCTTCTCTTTCATGTATTAAATGATTCAATATGCTTTTTACAAAAGCACAGCAGAAGAAACTCAAACACGGTATGAAACTTTAAAGGGAGGAAGTATCATATGAAATTGACTTTTTGAGCTTTACATCACGTTATAATGTTATTCCTCATCAGAAACAAACCTGCTTTGATTCTTCCATGCGTGTTTGAGGAATCCTTGAATGTTCTGCCTCACAGAGCACCCCTCAGACAAATCATACAAACTACCTCTCAGCCCAACTCTCCTAAAAACAGTTGCAAATGGCATAGCAGAGAAGCATTTTTATAATGTAGTGAAAGGCCATTCAATTGTAAAGTTACATTTCTTTTTGAGTTATGTTTGATATACACAACTTTTTTTTTAATATCAATCAAGTTACTTCATTTTGCTATAAAGTGGCTCTATGTGCCTGGATAATACTAAACACCACTCCTTAAAAACAGTAAAATTGTGAAATTGTATTCAGTGTGAGAGATCAAAAGGAGAGCAGTTAGATTTAAAAATGTCATCACAAACAGTAGTTACAGTGATGTGACAAAGCATTTTCCCACTACATATTTCTTCTGTTTTTGCTACTTTTGTCACACTTAAATGTTCAAGATCAATAAACAATTTCCTATATAAATACGAAATGCAGTTTTCAAATTTATATTTTTTTCATTGGGGTAAAAAGCTTTCCAAAGCAGTATGGCCCCATTTGAAATTATAACTGCACCCTGTGTCAAATCATTCATTAACTGATTGACACTTCTTAAACTAAAACCTTAAGGTTACAAACTGATACCTGCACATTCTGAAGCAGGATTTTCTAGAGTGATGATTTTATTGTTCCATCAATTATGATATGTCATTGTGTCATTAAGTCGTTGTGTTAAGCTATAACGCAATGACTTTTAACTCCTTTGTCTTTGAATTTCTTCAGAGCTGGGAATGATTTGTTGCATTTTGAGATATTTATCCTACATCATATTGTCCTTAGAATGTGGTCCTGGCAGTAATCTAGGATGTTTCTAATTTCACTTTCGCAAAGTTTAGATAATTGCTGTTAACTTAGAACTTAAAAAGGCAGCTAATTACTTTACCAGAAGCCCATTGGTTTGGACAGCTTTTCCTTTTAAGCAATTGATTATCCAACACATTTAAGTCCATCAAAAAGTAAAATTGGAATATTGCTGCAATTAGGGAAATATGTTTTCAGAGCACTGTGTGAGTTAATCGTCAGTAAGTTCCTTAATTTGAGTGGAGGATGTGCTTTCGTCATTAACATGCAGCTAAATTCTCAAGCTCCTTGCAGGTAACATTTGTGCAAGTACACTACTTGACTTTTTGTTTAAGTCTCTTCAGGATCTCTTAGAAAATTCAAAATGACTTTCTTACTGTGTGCAACCTTTGCACAAATAGAGCATTGCAAGAGGCCTCAACAGTCCTGTCACATTCAAAAACACTAACCCTTTCTGCCTTTGCCATGAGGGGGTCATGACAGTGTTGATGCCTAAAAAAAATTACATGAAAACTATATCTATGCACAGATTTTGCCTTTTGAAGACTTTGGTTGTTTTGATTGGTTGAGAAAAGTCTTGTTTGATTTTAAATTAAGTTTTTTAATAAATTGCCTCCTCACTTGTTCCTCTCCTTTATCATTGTTCTAAACATTTTTAATGTTTAGAACAATTGACCTGTTTGGAACAACTTAAAAATATATCAAATAAAATACATAAAACTATGCATTGTAATAGTTGAAATGTAAAAAACATCAAAAATAGGATTTTTTTGCTTATTTAGCAAAACTTTAGGCTTTCCTCTGGACATTATTGTAGTATTAAAAACAATAAAAAATATTTACATGTGGAAGCTGGTTTGTCAGAGCAGCTTATACTTATTTCATTCCAGATGTCCCCTTAAAAAATTTCACTTTTTAGGGCTTGAAAGCGAAACCCCTTAACTTTTTCCTGCACCACAGAAACAATTTTGGGACATCTCACTCCTTTGATAGAGTTGAGGCCTAGGATGAAATGCAATGGGGATTATCAGGTAATAAAATAAATAAATAAATACAAACTATTCTCCTTTTCTCTCATGCAGTCAGCTTTACTGACTTGATTTGGTCTCAGAGCAGAATGTCTTGATTTTGAGAATAGTACACAGCCATGACAAGGCTAACACTGAAAAAATGTTCAGCAGAATTTGTCCTAGTTTCTCTAATAATGAGGGAAACACAAGTTTTATTCCAAAATATCTGTGCTTATTTTGGATTCCTGACATAGATAAGGTTGACAACAAGTTCAAATTAAGGTGGTGAAATATTTCCCAGAGGGAGTTCCAATCATCATGCTCAAACTCGCGTCTATAAAATCACGCGGAAAGCAAGAGATATGAAAAATGTGAAGAGCTAATTGTGAAAAGAAGTAATTTTTAGACTCAGATTAGAGCCACCAAAGACAGAAGCACAATTATAGGATCCAACAGAAGCATTTGTGCACATTTATCGTCATGACAAAGCAAAAGCATGCAAACCATACATTATAAAAATCCATACAGTTTCCGTGGGAATGACTTCTTTGTTTTTAATTACCGGCTGAGGGAGGCTTAAGCTGCATCAAGCTGTCGAGAGTTCAAAAAGTGACTGACGTATAAAGAGGCTGATAGTTCACTTCAAAACATATTTTTTAATGAAAATGTTTCTCCCCTCCCCTAAGCTGTGCTCTATTCTGAGTCCTTGATAAACAGGCAGCTGTAAGGGGGCGGAAGGGGGCTGCTCACTTTGCCACTTGAATGTCACCTCATTTTGGATTAACAGAGACGTATGAAATGACTTTGGACACAGACTGAGTCCTTTCAGAGCAATGCTGGCGGAGGAGCAGGAAGATGCCTGCAGTCCTCATTCAGTAGACCTCTCAATGATGTTTCACTTGTGAGTGCATGGCAGTTTTTTATATTTGAAATGCATTTGTTATTCTGTATTCCAATATAGTATGATGATGCCTTTTTGTTGTGTCTTATCAATTTAAAAAAAATGTTTTCTCAGTTTATATCTACATTCTTTGATATAATTAAATAGGTTGTACATTTTAGAAGAAGACTGCTAGTTATTTTCTTCAATTTTATGGAATCAAGTCATTAACCAAAACAATTTGGAGTCTATTTTTGACATGATGTTTTAAAATAGGTAAATGAAACATAATGTCTATTTTGACCAATTACCACCAGGAGTCACTGACTGAGTCACAAAAAATGCAAAACATTATTTGGAGCCTGTTGATTTTTCCACAAATTGTTACACTACAGTCACAAATTTCAAATGATCTTATCCTACTTTTATGCCCCAGAAGAAACTCACAGTCTTGCATATTGTGAAATGGATGTTTCACAAACAGCCTGAAGAAATAGCATCTTGGAGAGCAAAGAACAGATTAAACATCAGTAACGTAAGGGAGAAGATGCAAGCTCTCCAGGTACTTTTGTACCTTGTTATGACGTGTTTTCTATTTGTGCTATATAAATAAACTGATTTGAATTGAACTGACCGCCCCAAACTCCCAACCCCAAAATAGTGACAACTGAGGATCAGACCAAAATATAACTGGAGGCATTTTTTGCAGGGACAGGGAAGCTGGTCAGAGTTAGCAGTATGATGGATGGTGCTACTGAAATAAAACATCTCAGAAGCTTACAAAAACTTTATACTGTTGCGAAGGTTTGTCTTCCAGAGCAACACTAACCCTGAACATACAGTCAGAACTATTATGGGATGTATTTAGGTCAAAACATCTATGCATTAGAATGGTCAGGCCAATGTCCAGACCTACTTATGCTAACAGACACGCTCCATCTAATCTGACAGAGTTCAGGCTATTAAAATGAAATGGGCAACATTTTTAGTTTTCATATGAGTAAATTTGGTAAAGACATTTCCAAAATGTTGGTTCTGCAAGGTATTGACTCAGGAGGGTTGAACACAAATTCACACTACAAGTCATTTTTGATTTTCCTTCCACTTTGTAATTTTGTACCACTTTCTTTCTTATCACATCAAATACATTAAAGTGAGTGGCTGTAATGTGACAAAATGTAAAACAGTTCCAGGTGTGTGGACAGTTTTGCAAGGCAGTATATAATTTAGTGAAGGGTTAAACTCTGCATGACTTTGGAGTTCTGTGTGGTCACATGCCACCAGCACATTGACCGGACACTGACACATCAACTCTATCAGAGAAATTCATCAACATTAATTTATTTGCATAATGAGCCTTGGAGGACAACATTGCACCAAAGTACTGAGTAGCTTCAACCTCAATTAAGATCAAAGTAGTAATGAAATGTTAAAGTTCATCATCCCATGTTGTTTGTCTGAGCCAAGTTCTAATATGATGCCAGTTCCTGAGACATTTGAGCCCTCAGGGATATGCCAGGTTCAGTAGTTTATTATAAAGTCAACTTGGTCAGATTGGAAGGACAAGACGGCTAGGCCTCACTAGGGAAAAGAGGCATATTTCACATTGAGTAAATGATCAGTGCAATGAAGTTAAAGTAAAGGAACAACACGTATTTCAGCAAACTTGTTTTCTGAAACTCGGTGTTGTGAATGTCTCCATTTTGGTTTTGAAATTCTATTATAATCATTGTACACTACACATCTGTTTATGAATTACTGTAAAAATCTGATCTCTGTCAGCTTATTCATGGTATTTTTTGTCAGTAAATGCTGTGTGCACTTCATGGTTATGAATCAATTGTTACAACTATTTAATAAACCCTATTAGCCAATGTGTTTATTTTTTTCTTCTTTTTATCTAAACTTCACCCTCCCTCCTGTTCACCGGGGCTTCTCTTATCTTATATCTGAACAGCAGCATGAAAAACTCACACCTCCCACCACCATGTTTTTTTGAGGGTTTTTTGTCAGCGTTGTGCAATTTAATATTTTTAAACCCTGTGTTTTTTATGAGATTTGACAAGACTTTCTAAAATGTTTTACTTTTGTCTTGTCAATCAACAAAAATAGTTTCCCAAATATTTTTTTTCTTTTTTTTTTTTGGTCAGTAGTGGTTTTGACATTGGAACATGAATGTCATTTTCACTCAGTCTCTTTCTGTTGAATGATTAAAAACTAATCTACAGTAAAGAGAGGGATGCAGTGATGTATATGTTGTTATGGTTTCTTTTTGACCTCCTCGATGAATCAATGATACATTATTAGGAGCAATTGTTTATGCCAGGGAAGTTTTGCCATTGTTCAATGTTTTCTCCTTTTCTGTGTGTGGATCTCAATATGATTATTTTGTCCTACTTTGTTTTGTCAAACAGGTTGTATTTAAGTGATATCTTTTCTCCACAGCTCTGAATGTAGCTAATGAATTTGAACTCAGGTTCCAAACAAATGTAATCAATAACATTTAATTCATGACTCTATACTTGGAGTGGTTACTTTTCCCATTCAACGAGGCTTGTTTGGATATTCTTTTACCCTTGATCCAGTCTGATCTGTTATTTTCAACTTCCCATGTTAGCTGTGTCTGAGTTATGAACTGTTTGATTATTTGAAATATTTGAGTATGACAAAGATAGAAAAAATTAGGAAATTTGTACTTTTTCTCAGAAATGCATATCAATAAATTAGTAATAATAATAATTGTATTGTCATTATTAGATAGAAACTCAAGATTCAGTTTTTCAGAAACTTTGACTGTTACCTGTAATCTGTCATCGTCACAATGCACAAAAAGTACATTTGTGAGATAGTATATCTGTGGAAAATACCACAAGTTCGCTGGACCTCGCCTTGTAGACTTGTCTGGACTATGATTGGTTGGTCTGCCTGTCAATCATGATCAACGACAATCTATCAGAGCCTTAATGTGTTGGAACTGTGGCAGAACAGGTGTTTTTTGTAGTAGCTTGCAGTAGTTCAATAGTTTAGCAACTGTATTATCAAAAAGGAGTTATAAGTGTGATATTTGCTGATCATTTTTATTTTGTTGCATCAAGAATTGTAAGTTGAGCGACAATAAAAGGACGCCACGTCTTTGAACGGATGCCTGCAGTTTTTTCAGATACAAATCACCACGTCCTTTAGTTCAATATCAGTTTAAAAAAATAATTAGTTGAATCATATTCTAATTTACTGTGAATCAAACTAGGCGATTTATAACTTCTCAAAAGAAATGCATCAGGTAATCTTTAAGATATTTCCCCCCCGGTATATAACTTCAAATACTGAAACGACAAACTTCAGCCAACATGTCTTTCCCGCTAGAATGTTTATTATGTTTTCCTTCCTTGCTGCCAGCATGGTGCTCTGGCTTTATCTCTGCATCCCCAAAGTCCTTGTTCTAGTTTAGCATTTATACTTTCGATTGAAATCATGTCTCAGAGCGCCAGACTTTCATAGCCATCTCCCTGAGTGCGTGTTTGAGAGAGAGGAGCCCCAGAAGCGCAGCATATCACACGGGAACCCACCGCTGTGATCGCTCCGGTTTTGCGCCTCGCTCCTTCTCGTCTGGCTGCAAATCTCTCGAGCCCTCAGGTGCTGAGCGATGATGGCACAGTCCGGATGAATTGCTTCACCCTGAAAATTAGACACACGTCCCAGTTATCTACAGGGACGAGGAGACACGCTTCTCGCTTGTTCTCGGTATGTTTGAGGCGTAAGAGGATGATGCGATGATGGGGAGGTACGGAGAGGGAGAATTCAGTGAAAGAAATTACTAATCAGATTGTTTTTAGGTACTTTTTTAAAATATGATTTTCCGTCATGTTATATTGATACAAACTGTCATTGAAATTTATACATTTATAATATCATGAGAATTCTTCGTTCATGCCTCCGAAAACTCATGCGCAAACCTGTGCGCTGTCGGACCTCTCATTATTTTTTCTCATCCATGCTGACTGTTGCTTTGATTCAGGATGATGTTGATGGATGCAGGTGGATAGAAAAGCAATAATGAGAGCCACGCAGCTGCATACTATAATGTCAGTCCAACTGTGACAAAAGCCCCAGGGAGAATGAGGGAGACAGCGCATAAAAAGGTTAAACACATTACGCCAGAAAAGAAATCGAAAATAAAGGAGAGTATTTTCTATTAAAGGTGTCCAGAGGAACAACTTTTGTTGGACTTTAAGGTGATTTCCACCAGTTATTGGTGTGCGCATGTTTGGCGCAGATAAGAGCATGTTACTCACCATCGGCTTGGACCACAGCTGGAGGTAAAAGATGAGCAGGATGACTTTCTCATATCCTCCCTTGCAGTACATTCCTATGCCCTCTGAGTGTCTCGTCAGTCGGTGTTGAGCGCAAATCCAGGTTTGTTTCGCGGCGCTTCTTAAAGAGTGACTTTGATGCAAACATCCAATCTGTCGTCTATCCTAAAATAGACGCATCCTTGTCTTTTTTCCCCTCCTGACTATGATCTTCAAACTTGAGCTGCAGCTCCACATCTGCGCACCCGGCACAGTGAAATCAGCTGAAGGAGAAGCTCCATACAGAGACATCGGGGACGCATCAGAACAGAACAGCCAATGGCCTATTTTCAAGTCACAGCGCGTACCTGTTTTAAACTGGCAGTAGCTCATATTTTTTTTAAATTTCCCCTTCATTCGTAAGTTGGCTGACATTCAAACTGAGTTCTCATGTTACTCTAGCATGAGAAACAGAGGCCATAAAAGCTTTTAAAAGTCAATAATAATAATAATAAAAGATGTTTGGGTGCTGTGGCGTTTTGAGCTGGGGACCCTAATTCTCCGAGTCTCCACCGTAAAAAAACATTTACAATTTTCAATAATAGAAAATGAAATGTTGGTAACTTAGTACACATCAGTGATTCTCATGTATCTTATAGCCCCTCTATGGAAGTAATGACGTTTGATTCTATTTTATTTTAGAAGGCAAAAAGAAACTAAAAATGTGTACTTTTAGAATTAAAAATAAAACAACATAGAAACATGAACAAAAAATCTGTAGTTTCATAGGTTTCTAATTATTGAATTTCGTTTTATTTTTTCCTTCATAAACAAACACTGAAGTAAGAAATGGGAACCATAAATTTAATGTGTGCAAGCAGATCTTCAAATTTTTAAAAAGTTTGTATTTTACAGCTACATTGACAACAAAAATTTTTTACTATATATATTCTTTAAAAAGTATAAAAAGCAACTTTCAAAGTACATTGCAGTTCTTTGGTGTAAAGTCATTTTCTTGTTTTTGTGATCTACTGTTGTCACTGTCTTTCATTTTTTTTCCTACTAGTACAAAATCATTTTCCTGCTTTGAGTGGACCTCTGCCTTTTGTGCTAAAAACTGTGGATTAAAAGTTTCACATGTCCTATTACTAACTTAATGCTTTTATATCTCAAACCCATCAGACTTTAACCTCAAGGTATCCATTCTTATACCTCGTTGTCTCCATTCATCTCCAGCAGTTCTTCTCTTCCCACGGATTTTCAACATTTATAGCTTCAAATATAGCAACACCAAGAACCGATGCAAACGTCATTACTCTGACAGACCTGGTACGGGATTTAAGGCAGCACTTTTCATGTCAGCAACACGGTTTCCTCCATGGAGGAAATAAAGTCCTCCAGCAAAGCTCGTCACATGACAGCAGACCATGCAGAGTAGAGTGGACAGAGTTCATATGCATGCTCCGGTAGCAGTCATAAACGGATCCAGTTCCTGAAAAATAGCACAAATCAAATCTGAACCAGAAAAGAACACAAACACACTGTAAACAGGAAATAAACTGGGGCAGGTCAATAAATGGCAGGTTATGGCAAAAGGGTTTACAAAATGATCTTGGCAACAGAATGTCAGCCCAATTTATTTGACTATATCAGAAATTTCTGCTCTTCAGATTTATTCACACCTGGTCTTCATTTTATTTAATTAAAATCTAACTTTTACCAAAGCTTTGGTAAAATACATAAAAACTGGTTCCTTGCCCTGCAGTCCCAAAGACTGATTAACTGAAATTTTGCTTTTCTGGTCCTTGAGGCTTGTTAGGACCATGTAGTCTGTGATTACTTTGTATAATGAAAAGCTAAGAAAGCAAAGATAAATATGGAGAAGGAGTTTAAATTTTTATTCATTTATTTTCATAACTGGTCTTGATTTGGATGTGCTGCCTCCAATTTTGTATGTTCATCATTTCAGCTTCACGATCATGAATGTAATCTAAGCTGAAACTGACAAAAATAGAATTCAGTGAATATTTATTTAGCATGACTGATAAAACTAGTTATCCTTCATTATAAACTTTTCCGGTACTGAAACATGAACTTTTTTTCTGATGAGCGTTATAAAAAAAAAGAGTATAGTTTTTTAAATTATTATTTCAAGGCACCTGATTGTATTTTTGAATATACAACAGCTTTTTTGAGAGTGGGGTAGTTCATGCTGAGTGATCTACAAATAGGGTCAAATCACATAGTTCACATGTGAATGTCGATCAGGACAGGGCTAAAAACAACGAACTGTTCCCTAAAGAACACCTTCCAAGAACAAGAAAATAGGACTCAACCTTCATACTCTGGTTCAGTGTTGCCAGGTGATTAATCAACAGGAACTCTTCATTGTAGATTTTTCACAAGAGCTAAACAGTGACTGCTCATAGGATGGGAAATTAGATGTGTAGTTTAAAACAAAAAGCAGCCCTTTAATGAGCCATAAAGTTAACACAGATTTAAAGATACACTCACGGTGTGTGCAAAAATAGTCACAACTACAAAACATCCATTTAAGCTTCTATATATTTTAAGTTCTATTATGTAGTTTTGTAAAAACAAAAAATAACCTGAATAGTATTGGTATTAACCAAAATAATAGCAGCTCATTTCACTGCAATTGTAGCTTTAAGTGTTTTGGAGTTTGTCTCTACTAGCAAAAGACTGAACTTGTTACCCATGTGCAAAACAGCTTAAGTCAAGTCTTGTCATTGAATTAAAGTCTGGACTTTGACTGGGCCATTCTAAAACCTTAACCAATTTTGATCTGAACTATTCCATATCAGCTCTGGCAACCTTTTATATGTTTTCTTTCAGTGTTGCTCAGTATTTACCTCCAACTACCTTCCATTAAAGTCTGAACCTCTACCCTGTGCCTGTTGAAGAAAGGTATCTCCACATGACGACATTGTCAAGACCTCCAATGGGAGTGGAGTACAGAGGTTTTACTCATGTTCTTTAGCGAGTCCGAAGAGTTGGGACACTGTTTAACACAAGTGAAACACTGACATAATTTGAATGTTCATATTCAAATTCTCGTATCCTCAATAAAAAAAACTAAAACTTTAAATAAAATTCAAAGTATCAGATAAATAAACAAAATGAGAAAAAAGTTTGAAAACTTTTACCAGTAGTCTAGGTAAAGTCTGCTTCAAATGCTAATTTATTGTCTGAATTATTGATTGTGCACACATATTTGTTTTATTTATTTATTTTATTATTTAAACCGAAAGTTGTCAAATTATCTTTATTTTCATTTGTCATTGCAATGAACCTTTTTCTGACAAAAAAAATTCCTGAATGGTAATATATTTACCGTAAAAATCTATGTAATAAGATTAAATATCAAGGGTGATATTATGCTTCTGTGTTGGTTTTCCTTTTTATAAGCCTGTCCACAAATTATGACTAGAGGGCTTGCTGACCTGGAGACATGTTGTGAGTCAGCCCATGCAGTCAAACTGTACATGTTAAAAGTTTGCTTTATAGCCTAGATGTGAAATGAATTTGATTTGGTTTGACATGAGAGCTTCTCCAGAGTCACACTTAGTGACCACAGAAGCAGTCAGTGGAGCAGAAGCAAATTATCGCATGGCCTTATTCAGGCACCAGTTTTGAATATTTTAGACCTCTCAATGACATTTCAAATCATTTCAACAGACTCATATTGAAATGAGTCTGTTGAAGTAAAAATAATAAAATTATTTACTTAAAAAAATAAATAAAAAATTCCATATATACCTAATCTAATCACTGTGATTTATGCCAAAAGCTTAAAATATCAAGAGCAAGTTAATGTTACAAGAGCTGGCTGCAACAAATTAAAATGAAAAAAGATTGGATAAGAGAATAAGCTCTAAGATTAATGATATTTTCATATCATAATGTTTAATAAATGTGAACATTTGTTGGATTCTCTCAAAAAAACAAAGAAAAAAAGGTCATATAATTAATGAAAATCTAAATGACAGAAAGATAGGACATGTTGATTTAAGAATTAATGCTAGCAGATTTTAGAGCTGTCTCTCCCTACAAGAAATCACAAGGAGATGTGTATATTTCCTGACGGGTAGTTTGGTCCCACTCTTCCAAAGCAAAGTACTCAAACTGATCAGGTTTTAAACATTTTTCTGATGATTCTGTAATGTAAGCTAGTGAAGCTCATGAGCACATTTTTTGAGGCTTTATCTCTGTGTGTTTCGGTTTGTTGTGCTGTTGGGAGATCCTAAAACAGAGGTGGAGGTTTCTGACATAGTTCAGTATGTTTCACTCCGGAGTAAGTCTGGCACTCACTTTAACATTGAACTGAGTCAAAGTATCCAGTACCAGATTCAGCAAAGTATCCTAATAACTAAACCAAGCCCTGTCTATGTCTCATAATATGAAAAGGTCTATTTTTCCCTTTGGAAAAAAAACTAACAAAGTGATGACCGGAAAGCTCCAGTTTAGTCTTGTCCTAAAGACATTCTACCAGATACTTTGGGGCTCGTCAGTAAGTATTTTGGCAAATTCCAGCCTGTTTCTTGTGCGTTTTCAGCGCACAGTAAACAAGCTTAACATAATTGAGTTCTCCTGGGTCTTCTTTAGGTTAAAAGGTGATGGATGGTATAATCAGAATGTGATGAGAGTTTGGCCGTTTGTCATCACATTACCTGCCAGATCAAGCTTAAGTTGCATCCCTCTTAAGCTCCAACTTAAGCTCAGGCTTCTTTAAATATATGAACACCTGTGATCAGAGGAAGATCTGCTGCTTAAAGATATTTTTAATATCTATAATCTTCTATAATCAGATGGCTCTTGTCTTCTTTGTCTGATCGCGCACACAACGACACCAAATTACACAGTTGAATGCAAGGATTTATAGTCTCTTGAAGGGTGCCAACAAATATGTTCATATTATTTAAGTAAATCTTTTTAAAATTATTATTATTATTAATTAGTCTACCACATAGGCATGCAAGTATGCTGAAGACAGTTACTTTTTTGTGTGTCTGTATCTGTAGATATATAAAAGCTACTTGAGATGAAAAGAAAAAAATATATAGTGTGGATCAACTTTTAATTTCATAACTATGATAAGATATCTTTTATTGAGGTTAGTTGAGATTAGATTTCTGACTTTTTTGAAGCTGTCAAACATGTTGAACATGCATGATGTCAGATTTCAGTCTCAGAAGCAACTCTTAAATCAGCTTATGTAACAAATCAAATCAATGTGGTAAAATGTCATGAAAGCAGCAGCCTGAATTACAGCACCAGATGGGACAGATGGGATAATATGACGGCAGTCATATTATATTTAAAAGAAATTGTAAGGGACACTTATTCTCAGCCAAGCGTGGGCTGAATGACATTATATATAATAGACAACAGTATGTAGACATACTCGCAGTATTACCTCTATTTGCCTCTGAATATGGATGGATATATTTCAGGCAGTTCAAAAGTGGATAAATGCAAAAACAGGTAACGCTCCGTTCCTCGTAAATCCTTAAATAGAGTTCCACACTTGTCCAAATTCAGTACATACGCTGCTTTATTATTTTTTTTACTAGTTAGATAAGTTACAAATTATTATCAAGTTTACCTAAATCTGTACCATTCAATCTGTACCGTTACTTCCGTACTTCATCGTGAAGCATCATGGGAATCGTAGGTTTCCACAAAATGGATCATACCAATAATGTGATATGTTTTTAAATCTTATATATGATCATTGTTCTTAGAAATCGTTTTAATTTTATTTTCAATAACATATTACATAGATATTTAAATCAACGTTTTAAAAATCGTCGATAAAATGGTAGAAAGACCAAACTGTCCACCCCTCTGCCGCGGAGGAATACAGGCTTCCCGTTAATGCCAGTCCTCTTCTACCGTCGGATTACAGCTGTGGCGGTACGCAGTCGAAGAATCCTCAAGCCATAAAACGTCGAATAAAACCAAAAGTAAGTGTGGCGAAGTGAAGTTTCAGTCCTCCGTTAATGTCTGAATGGGTGTCGTTTGTTAAACCGCCGAACTGTCCTGATTTTGAAGTTTGTTAGCGCCACGTGGTCAAACACAAGTTGGTGACGCTGTCAAAACTTGTGCTGCCTACAATCAAACCAGATATAGAAGCTACAGGGGGAATACAATATGGATTTTTAGTTATATTTGTGGTGTCTGCATGTTTCTGGTATTATACTTGGTCACGTTTTTTCCTTATATTTCCATAATATTATGGAAAGCCGCTTTAAACTTGTTCTGTTTATGATAACCATGTTATTCTCATGTTCAGTTACTAGCATCTTTCCAGATTCCTGAGGTAAGTTTGTGGGTTTAAAATTGCTTATTTTTAGCCGGTATGCTGACAACCCGGTTGCAAACTTTAAATACTGCAACTTATGCAAACTTAAAACTAGTACAGTTAGTGTCTATATGCACTGCTTTAAATTCGTGTGCTGTTTGTAAGCTTGGACAAAGCTTAGCTATTAAAACATCTAACGAAGCTGACAGGTTTTTTGTTGTTTTTTTCACCATTTATGTTGTTTTGTGTTTAACATTCTGCTTAAGGAATCTTCAAATAAATTTTGACTCCTTGGTGGTTATTCCAGGGTCCCAGTATAAGATCATTATGGTGAGGGAGCCTCCGTAAAATGCAATGTTTCTGTCACTAACTATGTTTGATATCAAAATCAATTTAATCTGAAAAAGGCGTTAAAAGACCAATCAAACAGTACCAGGATCATATTTTCATTTTGAGAAATAAGATGGATATAATGTTTTTAATGTTAAAGTTTTGGTGTAATTCTGTTCTTTAATTTATGTTGAAACTTAAAAATATATGTCAGAAATCACTGGTAAAAGATTCATTAGGGGAAAAAAGTAGTTATTGGCCTGAAATATTAAACAGTCCTCTTTTGTATTTATAATGAATGTGAGATAAGGGTAATGGTGGTTAATTTGCGGTTATTCTTTTTGTCATCAATAAATTCAGCTGATGTATTACTAGCTGCAGCCTACATATTATTGATTAATCACTGCTAAAATGAATACAATAAGAGGCAAATTATTGATGATTAAGTCCAGTTTTATTAATTTACAGTATTATTGAATGTCACAACAATTATTTATATATCTTAGTAAAATAAAGTTGAAAGAGGTCATGAAGACCAGAGAGATGGTCTCAGAGATTTGTGGGGGTTTTTCTATTACACCAACCACAGAGGTGATGGAATATAATTAAGGCCCAAGATGAAAACTTGAGGGACACCAGTAGTGATGGGAGCTGTTCCAAAGTGTCTGAGTAACTTAAGCTTTGCTGCCCTTTTTTATTATTTGCTTTTGGAAAATAATGTCATTATCTCTGATTAATCTCAACCCAATTTAACCCCCATTTCTGCTTCTTTACAAGCTTTTCCTTATGAGTCTAACGGGCTTTACTCTTAAAAGCTAAAAAGCTAACTGCATACAAATACAGTGCTGTGAAAGTTTTTATTTTGTTTTGTGCCTCCTTTTCAACCTGAAATTCTGCAGATTATCAGATTTAAATGTCTCAAAGATAACCTTAGTAAATACAAAAAGCAAATGATTTAAGATGAAAAAGAACCAATTTGGCCCCTTGTAAAAAGGAACTTCCTTCTAGATATAACTGGTTGTGTGTGCTTTGGCTGCAACAACTGCCATCAGGCATTTTCAATAACGAGTCTTCTACGTCCTCACCACGTGCGACGGGTCACAAATTGACCTGTTTAAAGTTTGGCTTTCAGAGTGTCTTATTGTCCACCAAATATTTTCCAAAAGTCTTGAGGTTCATCAAAACATTTACTTGGCAAATGTGAAATGGGCCTTTGGTTTAAGATTTTGGCAAGATTTTTATGCCCATTGTTGTCTTAATTGTCCCTTCTGAAAATCTTTAGCGATGCCCTCTGGTTACCGGATGGCACTTAAGAGATTTTCCCGCTGTATGTGGTGTGTTAAGTGACATGGTCCTTGCAGAAGGACGTCATGACCGCTCCAATCATAAATCGGGGAAATTTAACATGTTTTAATGTCTTGGCCTAACATTACAGTGTGTATGGTCTCCCCCAAGGGAAAACAAGACCTTCAGATCTGAATGTGATGTGTAGCTAATCTGAGAGCAATGTGACAGGAAAAACTGATTGGAATCAGAAATGCACATAAGACAAAGCTGCCATGGCGGACCAGAACATCCGTTGGTCCATAGGGTTGTTAGCCTTTTTTTTTTTTTTTTCATTGATACAATCATTTAAAAACTTCACATTTTTGTATTATACAGGTTATCTTTGCCTCATGAAAATTAGTTTGATCTAAAAGACTTTTGCGACAGACAAGCATAATCGGTTAGTTTGTTTTTCATGGCACTGTATTGAGCTTCCATCTGTTGGTTCTTAATTTTTATCGCCCTTTGATATACAAGTCAGTATAGAAGAGACGGCCTTTACAGAAGAATGGATCAAAACCATCAACGTGGCGTACCTCAAAGCGCTGCCCCGGTTGGGGGCTTCAGGCAGGGAAATGTTCCCACCGTGGAGCGAGGAATCATCATCGGAGACAACGTCCAGTTTGGGAGGTTGAGACGTCGCTCAAATTTGTCTCAATCTGAGAGCTCAGGGGCCGAAGAGGAGCATCTGGGCTCCTCTGTGGAGGCGAGTGGCTCCTACGGTCGAAGCCCCATTCTCCAGGGCATGCAGGCTGAGGCGGTATGGTACAACCGCACAGCGTATGAGCAAGCTGAGGGCGACTACCAGCGGCGACTTGCCTCCAATGGAAACGGGCCTCTGTCGTCGTCTCCTCGGAGCCCAAGCACTAAAGGAACTTTGACCTTCCACTCCAAACGCAACAACGACCAACAGCGGGATGAGGGTCAGGGCATCACGACTGTGAAGGCCTCTGGTACCCCTCACCGTCAGCTGGGTAAAGGTCGCAATCGCACTTCCTCTGAGACCGAGCAGAGGGGCAAGGGCAGCAGGGGTCCGAACCCGAGGAAAAGGGGCATCTCTGAGACCGAAGGCAGGCCACGATGGGACAAGTATGACACCTCTCGCATGGAGAATGAGCGCAACATGATTTGTGTGTTGTAATTCTGGAAACTGTTGTCTGTCTGCATTGTACATTTTTATTTTCAGGTATGCCAACTTATGTTAAAACAGATTATTTTTTATTTCATCAGTGGATGTCATTAATGATGTATAGCTAAAGTTGCTGGTCATTTCGCTCCTCTGTTTTGCAATTTTTGGTCGCTTAATCTTGAATTTGAAATTGAACTGTCGTCTGTGGGACATTTCGTACTGATTTTATTTTATTGCCACTGGAGAACATTTGTACATGTTTTGATAACTGAGGATTTAAAGTAATCTTTGACTTTAAATACTTAGTCTGCTGAAAGGAAATGGGGCATTGATGCCAGTAAATGATTTCTACTCTCAGGAAGTCATTTAGTTTTTCTTTAATTTTTATCAGGTATTATAATCTCTGCAATATTGCTCAAATAGGGTGGAGATGTCTTTGTATATCAAACTGGTGAAATGTGAACATTTTACTGAATATTGCAGTCAATAGGGAGGTAGCGATGACTTGATTCAATCCATCATGGAGCTCTGATTTACAGCTATGAAACTAAGTAGCAGGAGGTGAAACAGCACATGTCGGTACAAACTGGCAAAGGAGCAAACTGACCCAGAGCCACAGCTAACATGGCTGGCTGAATGGTGTTTCCTTTTGATATGTTTGACAAAAAAGTGGGTGGCGTTTTTTTACTGGCAGACAGCCTTTTGTTTGCTAATCCAGTTTTTGCAGACGATGCAGCTCTGTTTATTTGAGGAATGTGTCAGTGCCTGCTGTTGTAACCCATCAGCAAACAAATGGGAGATGTACCTCGTTAGCTTCATTCACTTCTTTGATTATTTCTTTTTATTTTATTTTGGCTTCATAAACATAACTTGTCTCAAGCTTTGAACGCCTTCCTCACATACCATCGCGGAGTCCATCTTTAACTGCATGATGACCCTTTCTGTCTTTGTTGCAACAGCGACTAACCCCTTTTCTTTGACTGTAAGCAAATAAGCCTATAAAGTGTTTTCTTCATTCTTTCTTTAACTCCGTCACAGTACCAACATGAGTGGACTGCAGTGCCTGGCCGCAGAGAACATCTGGTTCGACAAACACCGCTACGATGAAGCGGAGAAGCGCTTCTATGAGGGAGCAAACGGCCCCACTTCCCAGCAGCAGCAACAGGTAGCAACCTCTTAAAAAGCCCACTCCCGCTAGGAAGGGGGTTACATGTGTTCTCAATCTGCCGGAAACGAGTTGTTTATAAATCAGTCACAGGCTGCATAGATTTCCTTACTCATGTCCCTGCCGGTGGCGAAACACTTACATCACCGTCTGTCACAGCAGTCGGCAGCCTGCAGCAGCTGCCTGCCTGCATGTTAGTTGGGGCTCTCGATTTAGAAGCGGCTCGTCAAAGTGAGAAGGGTCAGGTGGTTTTGGCAGCTGCCTCTGCTTGTCAGACCGTCCTGGCTTCCTGCACAGGCCTGTTAACAGTGGGGTGGGAGTTTGTTTCATTAAAATCCATGCTGTGGTACCTTTTGGGATTTTGATCTTAGGTTTTTAAAAGATCTGCAGTGAGAAATCTTTAATCAGCAGTCAGTTTACTAAAATGTTTTTACATCAGCAACTGTAGTTGACTTTCCCCTTAGGAAATGCAAAAGCGCTAGAAAAAATGTGAAAATATGCTGACTACTCTACCTACCTCTAGTTATTTCGCTGAATGAAGAACAAGCAGTCTTAACCAAGACTGCACCAAACACAGTCTGTGTTGCAGTGAGGTTGTGTTTTCAATCCGCTGAGCCTGCTGTTATGTGGAGGTCAAGTGAATGTGCTTTGAAAAGTATTTACCACTGGAGGAGGTTTGCACTGTTCTAAGAGAAATTACCCAAGTATTAGTTGCAAAGTTTTATGGTGAATAGAAGTAGATTTAGAAATGTGTTACCAGAATTAACACAAGTGTATTTTTTATATTGTTTTTTTTGTCCAGATTAAATCAGATGTTATGCTGAAACTTACTAGAGTATTTATTTATTTAATTTTTTTACATCTGCCCAAATAAAAATAAACAGTTTTTTTTTTGTATCTTTGGCTACTCTACTCACCTGACTAAATCTTGAGAATACAAACCAAATATTGTTGCGACTTAAACAACTTGGTTTCTATTAAAGAAAACCTTCCAGTATCCCATTTTAAAATAAGCTTGAAAGAAATTGTATCCTTTTAAAAGTCAACTGTATAAAATTGAAGTGTAGTTACAATTGTTCTAAACAACACTAATGCACATAAAATGTAAATACATTTGTAAATGCTAGCAACAAGCCCATATTGTCATCTTTAACGTAATTTAGAAATGCATTACAAAGTTTCAAAATATCATCTTTCAGTAATAAAATTTGTTCAAAATATTATGTCTATGTAGCTGCAGTGATTTCTAAAGTCCACAATTTAATGGCATGCTCAGACAGCCATGGGAGAGAGACCCGAGTCCAGTACAGCCCACCATTCCAACACATTATCCACATTTGTTTCATTAGAACAAAAACTAAACATTACTAAATAATTATCAACAAGGCATATCAAAACAGAGTGCAAGTAATGTCAGCCTTGCACCTCAGCAAACATCTCCCTTTGCGAAGATCCTTATTCCCAGTGGTTCTGAACCTTTACCCTCGCTTAAAAATCAGACTTGGACCATTGAACATGAACTTTGAGAACCTCACATGTAAACCGTACAGCATCTGTCTAGCTACTCCTGAGTTTTTACTGCCTTTTTAACTTTTCTGTATTGCTGGGGGTGGATGGGCAGGGAAAAGCGGCGCAGCATGCCAAAGGTCGCCAGCAAAAACCGAGGCACAGAAATGTAAGTTTGTCCTGCAGGAATGCTGCATGACTGAAACACTGAGTTGACCTACAGCTGCTGGATGGTTGTGGATTCTTGTTTTTTCTGCCTCCTCCTGTCAGTATGTGTGTTTTAAAACCATTGCTTGGGAAGGTGATGCATGATATGAATATTATGCAGACTGCATCTCACTGTGGCTTTTTTAAAAATCTGGATAAATATCCAATAGTCATAATGGCTTTTGGAAAGATTCCTCAATTGATTATGATTCGAAAAACTCTTTGAGGACATTATAGCAAGAATCTGACAAATTTCCTGTTCATTTCTCAAATGTAATGAATGTTGAGTCTGTTATTTGCTCTGAAACAAAAGATCGCCTGCTAGCATTTTAGGCAAATTTTCTGAAGCGGGAGGCATTACTATCTGCATGTGGGAATTATTAGACCATTTCCTCCTCTACATGGATCTTGTATGAAACCCAGAAGCATGTTTGTGTCATCAACCAGTAGTGACGAACCCTTTGCATGCTTCTCTTCAGATTTAAGGTCTCTGTTAATTTTTCTGTGCAAGTCTTGGTGCTAATTTTTGATTTTCCTTTTTTGTCCCCACAGTCTTCCTCTCATGGAGCAGGAGACCAGGAGCTGGTTACACGCATGAAGAGCCTGGAGCTGGAGAACCAGACTCTGCACAAAGGTTTTTGTCGTTTTCCCATATCAAAGCTTTTTGGCTACTTTTAGGCTATAATCTGTGCAACAAAATGATGACAAATGATTGTAGGTTTGGCTCAATTTAACTCCTCTTGCAGCTGTCAATAAACCTAAGGCAGCTGTCTGCCAATTTCATTTAACAAAGAATCTGCTGAAACCCATTACAGCTGGGAAGAAAAAATTAAACTGGCTTATTGGATGCTTTATTTCAAAGAAATGTCTGCATATTGATGTTTGAGTAGTATTTTGGGGGGAAATAACAAGGTTTTATTTACAAGTAAACACCTAAGATTAAACGTTTTACTCATAAAATGAAAGACGCAAAATTTCATTGTGAGGGAAAAATTAAAACACCAGAGCCCCTAATGCACATACGTGAAGCTCAAGGCCCATGGGCCAAATCTGGCCGGCCATAACTATTTTACCAAAGAGACTCTTTGGCCTTCACCTTGTTTTTAAACTCATCACTCGGCCTCATAGGTGTGGTGTGCTTGTTGCTCATAAAAGGATAGACTTTTGTGTTTCCGTCCGGCTAGTCATCACTTAGGGTTGATCACGCTTAATCGTATTTAAAGTATAAGCTTTAAGAGTTTGTCATGTGAAAAGAAATACATCAGTTGATGTGGTCTTGTTTGAATGTCAGTGATCGAGGACATGAGGGCAGCTCTGCAGAAGCTGGAGTCCAGGGTGGTTGTCCTGGAGAAGTCTCCTGTGACAACAGCTGGCCCCTGTGCTAAGGTAAATCAAACACTCCACTGTCTCCTGCCCTTTTGTTGTTGTTTAACAACATATTTGATATCGTAATTCAAATTTCTGACCCAACATACCGTTATCTTTTTATGTTTGGCATTTATAATAAGAGGAAGTAGTTTCTGAGGTTTTTTCCCCCCTATCTCGTACTTTTTAAAATGCGCAGGCTGCTCCAGTGCAAGCAGCTCCAGTCAAACAGGTAAAAGTGACGAATGGCGGCGATGATGATGACGATGACATAGACTTGTTTGGCAGCGATGAGGAAGATGAGGAGGCAGAACGCCTCAAGCAGGAGAGACTGGAAGCCTACGCCGCCAAGAAAGCAAAGAAACCCACCGTCATCGCCAAGTCCTCCATCCTGCTGGACGTCAAGCCTGTAAGCAAACGTCTGCACTCTGGACACTGAGTACACACTGCTGAGGGTTCTGATGATGTTTGCTCTTGATCTTCACCCAGTGGGACGATGAGACCGACATGGGAAAGCTGGAGGAGTGTGTGCGCTCCGTGCAGATGGACGGGCTCCTGTGGGGAGCTTCGAAGCTGGTCCCAGTCGGCTATGGCATCAAGAAACTGCAGATCAACTGTGTGGTCGAGGATGACAAGGTCGGCACAGACATCCTGGAGGAGGAGATCACCAACTTTGAGGATTATGTAAGTTAATTCTTGTTTGTGACTTCTTCGCATGTTTTAATCTTGCCTACTGCCCGAAAATGGAGTTGTGTACTGCAGTAATCTGATTTAATGCTTTGTTATATGTATGAAAGGCCTTTTAAAAGCACAAACTTCAGTGAATTTTAATGGGATTCCATATTATACTATAATATGGAGCAGAGCATAACTGGGAAGGGCAGGAAATGCACTAGTGTTTTGAAATGTTTGTGATGCATATCTTAAGCATTTGCATTTTGCCACCTAAAGTATAGTATAAACTTTCCTCTAAATAGAAGAAACTAAATAAAATCCTATGAAGCTACTTTTAGAAGTTATCTCCCAATAGTCCAGCTGTGTGAAATATAAATTTCTGTATGAATCAGATTTTTCAGTGAAGACCTCAGAAGTTTGTTAGAAAACATTAAACAGAAACTGATTATGAAACGTTTTTGCAAAACATTCAAAGATCAGCTACTGTCTCTGCAGCTTCTGATGGAATCTGACAGCTTTTAGCCAGGCCCTCTGCAAATCTGATTTTTTTCTTTACTAAAAAGGCAAGAAGAAAATGATTAGAATAATAAATTATCTCACATTTCAAACCATGTAGGGGAAGAAGGTTCTCTGCTCAGATGAATTCAAACTCTGCCCCAAAATAGGGGTGGATCTTTTTTGTAATTTGTGATAAATTCAGTTGTTTATATAAAAAAATATTTTTACTATTTTCTTCCCCCAATTAAGTATTAAATTTGAAAATGATCAAATGCAGCTACTGTGTGCAGTTTAGTGATATAAATCACTGACTGGTGTCCCAAAGAAGCATATCTCACATGGGAATGTTTTCTCAGGGTTGTGACACACAACCACCCCTAATGTAAACAATTTGTGGCAGAAAACAGATATCGTAGCTCAGTGAAATCACATTTTCTTATTATTACTTGGGGAAAAAAGCAGAAAGCATTCCCTGCTTTTAAGTTCATCTTTATTTCTCTTAAATAAAATGTACATATCAATACATTTGTAACCTATGTAACTGTGTTTCTCTGCAGGTCCAGAGTGTAGATGTCGCTGCCTTCAACAAGATCTAACCTTCAATACCAAAGTGTTGATGCTACTTACAGCTTGTGGGGTTAATAAAGCTGAACCTAGAGCATAAATCTGTCTTTTATTTCTATATAATTATTTACGAGACAACTTCTAAAGTGCTACTAAAGCAGGATTCTAGTTTAAAGAGAGCACACCTTCAGTGTAGAGCCCAAGCCGACCCAAAACACCGGGTACACTGGCTGGGTGAATGTTGTCTTCTCCTTGTGGAGCAGAATCATTGAATCAGAAACATTATAGAACGTTAGCGTCCCAGCCCTGAAATCCAGATACACTCCTATCCGGCTCCCACAGGGAGTCACGATGGCAACGCTTTCCTTGTTGTGCTGGAACGAGCAGGTGGTGTTGATGCAGTCTAAGCTCCAGGATTTAGAGTTATGGCCCAGTTTGCAGTCGCTCCCTCCTCCAATCCTGTTCATGTTCTTGTAGCAGATGCCAACTGAGACCCCCCCACTCCCAGCCCACTCCACCTCCCAGTAACATCGGCCCGCAATCCCTGCTCTGCACAACACCTGGGCCCAGCTGGTGAAGCGGTCCGGGTGGTCGGGGTAGGGCTGCGGCTCTGAGCGGGTTGTCACTGACCTCCGGCTGTCGGAGACGCTCAGGTAGGAGTTGGCTGTGTTCGTGTCCAACGTCAACTCGTTGTAATCTGGAGAAGAGAACACAATCTAATATCGGCTATAGAAGACATAATTAAATTAAATCAGACATTTGTGCTCACATTGGAGAAAATCGGTTCTTTTCCTCGGTTCTGTGGTGTAAGGAATGTCGGCGTCTCTAGCTGTTGAGAGAGAAATGCTTAGCGGCCATTTCAACAAAACCATCTGAAAATATCTCCATGCACTCATGAAGAGCCACACCTTTGGTCTTTTCACTGATGTTTGGATTGATGCTCTCCTTCAGCGAGTATACTAGAAATGGAAACAGAGTTTATTCCAAAATTCTTCAAGCTAATGAATATTTAAAATAGACATACCTTTATCAGAAACTCTGCTGAATTCCCTTTGAAGTGTTTCCTCCAGGCCTCCTTTCAGGTCGCCCAGGCCGTCTTTCATTGTTTTATACATGAAATACGTCAGGGCATCTGTGTTGGGCATCTCTACAGTCTTCATAGGGAAATGGAGAGACTTGCATTTCTGCAGAGGTGTGAAGATAATTGAATCACAGATTTGATTTTTAAATGCAATTTTTTTTTTTACTGTATTGTAAATCAAGTTTGTAATGAAAATGTCCAGGGAGGTAAAGTTATTCAAGTGTTAACGTGTAGTTTAGCTCCACCTTAAGCACCACATTTTAAGTAAATCTGAACAATATTTCTTTATCTTAACTCTTAACTTGGCATTTATTTTATGAACTGTCCGGTTGTCTTAACTGGGGATAAGAGTTCAGGACATCGATTTACCAAGCCTGCTGATTTTTTGTTAAGGATGACAAACTAGTTTTCAAACATCATGTTGAATTCCCCTTTTCAGGACAGAAGGAATATTATCCAAGTCTGAAATTGAGTTGTATAATATGCTGTTACTAACATGAAAGAAATACCCTGTGCATATGATGAAATTGTCCCCTTTTGATATTCTTCTCTTCCAACTATCAACTACAGAGAAGGAATATTCGGTGGTTGAATCTGCTCCAATAGATCTTACAATTGGCTGTTTAACCCTTGTTTTTAAGCATCGGTCCATGCAGATGCTGACTTCAGTAGAAAGTTCATTTGAATTTTATTTTATTAAAAAGTTGATTTAAAAAAAATGTATACATTTAGTACACTTTTTAGCAAAATAGGTGTAACTTTAACCACTAGATGGCAACAGTGTATTCAGTACAACCCGGTATGTGTGGAAGAAACCTTTACAGGCAGGAGTAAGTTACTGGGAGTAAATTTGTGACAATCTTGAAATACTTTAATAGGTTACCATTTGAAAATGATGAATTTTCAGAAACTAAAACGTAAACTAAAAAGTACTAACATTCTCCAGTTAGGCCTCTAAAACTGGGAAAAAGACTTGTAACTTATGGTTTCTGAAGGCAAAAATCTGGCAGAGAAATACAGCTCTGTTGGGAGCTGTAGCTCTCTGCCTTTAGAGGAGTGGTAAACTTGAGGTGAGCTTCCACCCTGCCAGATGTTGAGGTGTCCCTGGGCAGAACATTGACCCCAATCCCCCAAACCAAACATCACCATTATGCACATCAAATCACAATAAGTTCCACTTCCATACCTGGAGGAAGTGGATGTGGTCTTCCGTGCGAGACAGCCTCTCCAGCTCAGCCTCGGTCCTCCGGTGCTCAGCCAACTCCCTCTGGATCTTCTCCAGCATCTCCTCGGCCTGACCAACCACCAGTCTCTCCTGGGATTTGATCATCTCCTTCACCTCTCCGCTTTGTTTCTCAATGGATCGAATCAACTTGGAGAAAATCCTTTCACTCTCCTCCACCACAGCCTCTGTGGAATGCTGGAAAGGTTAAAGTTCTTAATTTACCAGGAAAGCCATTTCTTTTTTTGTGTTACATTGTGCAGAAAGAACATTATAACCTCTTGTGTATGAAGTTGATCTCACCTTCATGTATCTTATGGCGTATCTCAGTTCCTTCTCTGCATCCTTCAGTTTCTGTACTGACTTCAAAGAAGTTTCTTTGAGTTTTTTCTAAGAATACAACAGATAAACATCACATGGGATGATCTCTCTATTTTTAGTGAAAGAATTTATTCCAAGGTTGGCTTTCAGGGTTGATTCAACAAAGCACTGAATTACACTGAAAGGGGTTTGATCCATCAGCTGTGTTTAAATATTTTACATCCTGAAAGCCTCACATGATGCTATGGTTATATTAAGCTTTTCAGACAACACATTTAGCATGCATTGTTAATTCTCCTGAATTTCAGACTTCCCAGAGATAAAAAAAAAAAAGTCACCCTAATGTTTTATTTATGAATGAGCAAGCATTACTGAGCTTTATCATCCCATAAGCAGAAGGATATATTGGCAGAATAGCCAATAGTTCTACTGCAGTTGATCCTGAAAGTGGAGATGAAGGTACAGACACTGGTTTAGGTATTTAAAAAATTAATAAGTATTTTCTCTTTGATTTGAATTCAATCCAAAACAAAGTCCAGAAAATGTTCCTGGAAACTCTTACAAACCACTTTATAAAGATTTGGAGTCTCAGAGTATTGGTTGTTGCTGCTGTAGTTGTTTTTTAAAGGACTTGCCTCTAAATTATTAACAGAGCTTACCTGAGCAGGAAAGACACCAGAATCCTTTTAAAAGTTAATTTTAGACATGGATCAGCATGGTAACTGGGTAAAAACAACATTGTTTCACAATATTTGAATAACACTTTCAACGTTAAAGATCTTTTGTTTAAAACAAAGATTTGTTCCTGATGCCACCAAAACATATTACAGCTGTAATGATGCTGTTGCTTGAATTTATCACAGACTAAAGCAAAAATTATGAACTAAATTTGGTTGTCGTCTCAATTTGCTTATTGAACATATGCTGTCCTCATTGCTTGTCTGTGATTTGCAAAGTAACATATTTAACTGTGAAGGCCAAAATTATCCATACCCCTGATGACAGGAGTCTCTCAAAACATTATAAAAATACATTTTAAAAGTAGCCAAACTGATTTCCATTGCTTTTGGTCAGATTAGATGTTAAAAACCTGAATACAAATGTACTTTCAAATATGTTTTATCACTGATTAACGTTGTCTTCTCACTAATCTAAAAAAAAAAAAAACTAGGAAAAAGAAGAAAACTAAAATATTTCTGTTATTGTAATGTTATTTCATTGTAATTTATTGTGACTTTTAGTGACCAAACTAATTTTCAGGATTAAAAAAAAACATTTAGATGCATAGAATATAAACTTATCAACCCTGTTTGTAGATTTTTAGGCCTAACTAACATTGGTTCTCCATTTTTATTTTAATCAGGATAGAAATGTACAGTTTTTAGTTCCTCCACTTTTTTCCACACACAATTTGTCGCTTAAATACTTCTGCATACTTTGTGGTACCTCAACCATTCAACATTTACCATGTTCTGTTCATTCAGCACATTTTGACTGTTTCTTTTTGTATTGACATCTTATACAGTTTATGAAATATTCAGCTTTTTGTGATCATCTTGGGCCCCATTGAAATGAATGGAACATCCCATCATTTCTGAAGAATTCTGATTAAAAACATGTTGCACTCTTTCACAGCTAACTACTTACATGTACTTTCAGCTGGAAACCCCATTCAGATTTTAAAATTTAGTCATATCATTCAACTGCTTCTGTCTATTTTAGCTTTTTGAATACCAGAATACCTCGTTTTAAAGTCGTTTTAACCTCAAAACATTGTCCTGAGCCGTATGCAACAAAATTTTGTTCTGTATACACCCTGTGCATGCAAAATGATAATAAAGTCAGTCTAAGTCTAAGATATAGCAGGTTTAAATAAATAAAATACATTTTATAACTTAGGGTGGAGGTTTTGGCTCCTAGCATGAATAAAAAGTACTGGGGAGGCATTTTAAAGTGTCATAGTCTATCAAATTCACTTTGTTCGGTTCAAAGTAAAAGAACAAAGAAAAGTATTTACTGCAAGTAAATATTACTTAAAAAGATTTCCCAAGTTGTCAGACTTTTTGTTATTGTTTTGGATTTGCATCAGATTTTTGTAATAAAAATGTTAAGTTTTGAACAAATTCTAGTTTTTTGTTGAACTTGTAATTTGCGTGTAAGGCCTTTGTGCAGAGGTTAAAATCCAAACTACAGCTGACACCCAGCTCAGAATAGTAAGCATGCTTAAAACAATGTGAATAGTTGTTATAAAGCCAGCAGCTACTGCAGGAAGTTGTTCCCACAAATATCGCATTCACTTCCTTAAATCATTGTAAACCTTTCCTTGTTTTTGTTTAGAAAAGCCTGTTGTAATTATTACACTTTGAGTTTAGTATCTCAATTAAACCCTTATAAATCAAACATGTACTTTTGATCTGTACCTTTTATACTTTAGCAGACTTCTGTCTTTCTTGTCTAAATTCATAAGTGTTGAAAGCTGTACACACAATGATTTTATTTTTGTCAGCCAGTTATCCAATACAAATATTAACTCAGCACTGGGCTTTTTGTGGTCTTTACAAAGATTATCAAGCACATTGAACCAAGAGGCTCAGATGTTGAAAATGGAAAAATAGTGGAGTTTCTCTTATGAATCAAATGTATGCTTTGAGAGAAATTCTTTCCAGGAGCTGTGTTGTAAATATATCTGCAACACAGTTAAGGCCTTACTGAACCGTTAGTGAGATTATATCTCAGAAACATATCAAAACTTTATTACAAACTGCTCTGACTCACCTGCTGGTTGCTTCTCTCCTCCACCACCGGCACCGTGTTGTGGCCCTTGTGTCTCTCCTTAACACACAGCGAGCACACACACTGCTGGTCATTGAGGCAGTACAGACGCAGCAGCTTTTCGTGCTGTTGGCACAGCTTCTCTTTCAGCCTGTCTGTGGCTGGGATCAGCTTGTGTCCTTTTCTGTGAAAGCGCTCTTCGTGTCCTTTCAGGTGGGCCAGGCAGAAAGACTCCAGGCACTGGGGACAGGATTCCACAGCTCTGTTCTTCCTGCCCTTACAGACGCTGCATTTCACCTCCTCGGGTTTCGCCAGGTGCTGGGCCGCAGACTGAACTTCACTTTTCAGAAACTTTTCCACCACTTCGGCCAGAACGGTGTTCCTGCTCAGCAGGGGTTTGGGATTGAACACCTGCCTGCACTGGGGGCAGCTGTACTGGTCTTTCTGCTTCGCTGTGTTCCAGTAATCCTCAATGCAGTCCAGACAGTAGCTGTGTCCACACGGGATGGTCACGGGATCTCGCAGAACCTCTAGGCACACAGGACAGCAAAACTCGTCTTGATCTACAGAGATAGTTGCGGCTGCCATTGCACTCTCTCACACACATTATACTGAAAGAGGAAGGGACAGTGATGGGCGTAGCTCACAGGTGTGCAGATACCAGCATCTCAGGTTTCACCTGCTGCACCATGAAGCCTCCAATCACAGCAAGGCACACCTGGGGAAGGCCCTCCCAGGTAAAGAAAGCAGAGATCAGTCCCATGTAGACCCACACCAGGCTGGGCCATAGTAGATGACCTTTAAAAGTAACCTGAAGCTTGTTTTGTTCCAGCCCTGACTCATGTCTGTGTTTGATCAACAAAAAGTGAACCAACCCCCAGACAGTCTCTTCCAAACAGTCACAGGTCAGTTTCAAGATTTTAATAACAGTGTCAGAAATGTCCTTCTTAAAATGTCTTGCTTTTAGCTCACACTTAAGTAGCAAGACTCTAATATCGGATAGAATTCAGTGGGTTTTTAAAGTTCAGCTAAAGGCACCTTTTTCATAGACACCCCTTTACTTAACTGCGCAACTTTAAAATTCCCTATATTACTTTGAATTTTAATCAGTTTGCTATTGTTTATACATCTCTATTAACTAATTTATCATTACTCTGTGTCCCCTCAGTCCATCCAGAATAAGGGAAGACAACCTTCTCTTATTCTGCACCAACAGCCTGGAATCATCGCTAAGTAGACTTTAACTTGCTGATCTGATTCTGCTTCTGTTCTTAACTATAGCTTTGTGATTAGTTCTCATCTTACACAGTTTGAGTCCGTTCCTTAATATACACTTGCATTGTTGTTTTGTATGTAACTTTTATGATTGTATATAATGCTGGTCTCTTTTGAAAACTAGGATTTATTTGCCGGTGAGATTCATCCCACATAAATAAAGGTTTTCCTCTTTGCTTTCAAGTGAAACTGTTTATGAAATCCTTCAGTGAATAAATATTCTTTAATCTCAAAATAAGCTGATGTTTATTTAATGTGTAACAAATGAGTTTACAAAAGAAAATAACTGTTCACAAAGCACTGCTTAAAAAAATACTTATAAAAGCATAAAACCACATCACTACAACAGGCTGACCCTTTTAGCAAGACTGAAATACACTGAAGTAGGCTGCTCATGCTTTTAGCTAAGTTAACTGTATCATCTGTAAATAAATACTGAAATATAACTGATTAAAGTCAATAAACTAGTGTCCACAGATAAAATATTCAAAAAGGTCTCATTCTTGACTCTTATGAAACTCAGGTTATGTGAGTGCGTGTACGACATTCAGTCTGATGTCCAGCAGGATTTATCTTCTTCTTGAGTGAGGCCGTCTCTGCAGGTGTCTTTGTCTAGATCCAGTCGTGACTTTGGAACCTGGGCAAAAAGAAAACAAGAAATGGAACGTTGCACCAAGCTGAGGCAGCAGAAACAACAAAATCTGATCAGTTTACTTCAGGAGATAAAATGATGTGAGGAAATCAAACTTCTTTTGTAAATATAATGTTAAATTACCTAAGGGTTAAAGCATCTGAATGTTAAATTGTTTTGTATCAATAACGTTTTCCATTTCACATCGAAACAACAAATTTCAGCGCATGTAACAGTGATTTGGAATAAATGCTTCATTAATGATGACTCTAGTTACCAAACGGTGAGAAGGCAATTGGTCCCTGGGCAAAGAACGGGTTCAGAGGACTGACAGCTGGTTGGTCCCGACTAAGATGAGGCAGAACTGCGAGGACAGATAAACAGAGTTACTGTGGAGCCTCCCAAACTGAAACTGACAGAATCTCATGCAGATTCAGCAAACTGTGCGGTAAGCAAACATGCTGAGAAAGGAGTTTCGGCTGAAAGGAAAATGTTAGGACGGAAACATCTTTTATTCAGCAGGCCAACAAAAACACGTCAAATTTCACAAACAGGTACACGGGTGTAATGTAACACACACACAACACAACACACAACTCGTTTTCATGTGTTCACACATCTCATCAGTGTGTCACTGAGTAAGTGTGTCCCAGAAACCATCTGCACATAAGAAAAACGCAGCAAGAGAGAAGAGTTCGCATTATTTAGCAAGCATATAAACGAACTGATCTAAATTATTTTAGGTGTCTGTGGAAAAAATATCAAAATTAAATCTGTGGTCAATTGAACCAGTGAAATCACAGGACTTAACAGCAATTAGTCAGAGCTTGCTTCTTACCTTTTAATAAACAAGGTAGATTTTCTCAACATGAAGAAAAACAAGAAAAAATATACTATTTGAAAACAAAACAAAAAATAAATAGAGCTATGTATAAAAATATGCAACTTTTTCTATTGGGCTGCAATGAAAAATTTGCCCACCGTTACTTTTTAAGAAAAGTTTCTTTAATAGTTTGTATTTTAATAATATTTGTTTATTAACCTTAACTAAACCCATTGGTGCCTGAATGTACAGACCATTCAATAAATTAGAATATTATTGAAAAGTTAATTTATGTTTGCAACTTAATTCACTAAGTAAAACACATATCAATTAATTACACTCAGACTGATATTTTCAAGGACTTACTTCAATGCTTCCATTGTTTGCATTGATTTTCCACTTACAGTTATTGAAAATATGACATATAAAGTTAGAGTACATCAGACCAATAAAAATATTTTTAAAACAGAAATATGGGTTTAAAGACAAGCATGTTTAACATTTGCTTATAGGTTGTCATTTTTAAGAGTTCTTTAATTTGGCAAATATTCTTCAGTGGGATGATATTCTACTTTATTGATTATGCCTGCATTTATAAGCTTATGAAAAGAAAATGTGTTTTTGTTGTCAAGCAGACGCTAGATTAAATAAAGATTATTATGTTGTATGTAGCACTTTGGTATTATTTTTTCAAATCAGAGAAATTTGCTTAAAAAATTAGACATAAAAATGGCAATCAGAAAATGATCAAGTATACAATATGAAATGCTGAAGCTATTGATTTTATAGAAACTGTTAATAGGTGACAGAACTTGTGATTAAAAAAAACAATTATTGTCAATTAAAGATATACCTATTTCAAATCTTTGTACATCTTTACAATAATCAATGCAGAATCAGAATCAGAAGGTAACATAGCCATGTCTAACTGGGTTAAATGACATCTTAACAAGCTCACTTATTGGTGACTCCATCTGTGCAGCTGCCCCAGCCTCACCAGCGAGGGGAGAGTCACACTGAGACTCTGAGGACTCAGGATTCTGAATCATCATGATTCTAACATCTTTCACTAAAAAAATAAAAAAATAAACAAAAAGAGAAACATTAGATCAGTCAGTAGTTGGAACAAATGTCCTTAAAAAACCCCTCTTGAAGTGTGTCTACCTTTCTCATAGATGCTGACAAATCCTCCCTGGCACACTTCTTGCAGCAATCCCTTGAAGTCAGACACAGCTGTCATCACTGGGCTGAAGGAGAGGCCCGGGTTCATGTTGAGCAAAGGAGAAGCTGACAGCGTAGGTGAGGCATGAAGGGACTGACAACTCTAAACACAGATACAGAGAGGAGACGGTGTTAGGCTGAGTGCTACTGAGTCACTGTCCGCACAACAAGTCTGAAGGAATCACCTGGAGGAACTGGACGGGGTCATCAGTGTGGGACAGGAGGTCAAGTTCGGCCTCGTTCTTCTTCAGTTCGGCAATTTCCTTCTGGATCTTGTCCAGCAGCTGCTCGGCTTCACCGATGGCCGTCTTTTCCTGTTCTTTGATGAGCTCTCTCAGTTCAAAGCGCTTCAGCTCTATCTGGCGAATGAGCTCCGTAAAAATGGCGTCGCTCTCTTCAGCAGCAGCCCGTGCCGAACGCTAGAGGGAGACGCAGACCAACGCACAGCAGTCAGCGAGGGAGGCACAATTAAAAAAAAAACATCTGTTCTATGAGAATATTTAACTTCAGCAGCTGTTATGTAAATAAAGAACAAGCTAAGTATTGTACTGAGTTTTCTCATTAATTATTTAACAGAAAGAATCTGTGTGTCAGCACTTACAGCGAGAGAAAAAACAGCTTGTCTCAGATCTTGTGCCTCTTTCTCTCTTTGCTGAATCTTGAACTGTGAGCTCTGCCTCATGTCACTAAGCTGCATCTGAAAGAAAGAATTATGGGATGTTTTAAAATTATAAGTCATGTTTACTAAACAAGGAAAAATCACCCGTTTGCCTTTCTGAATCTCCACAGAATATCTGTAAAACCTATAATGCAATTATAGGTAATAATGTAAAACCTATAAAAGAAAAATAAATAATACTATTTCAATGCAATATTTAGCCAAAAATCAACTGAACTGCTTCAGAAACATGACAACAAAACCACAAGAACTAAATCTGTGTCACCATCTTCATATCAAACCTTGATTTACAGTAAAAAAAAAAAATAAATAAATATAAGCAGAGCCATTTATTTTGTTTATTAGTTGAGATAAATCACAGTCATTTTGGGTTTGTTTGCGTGCAGCATGAAGCACTGCACTGAGAGGGATAGCTTTGTTCTTGACCAGATCTAAAGAACCAGGGTCAGACTAAATAAAGCATTTAGAGAAGCAATTGACAAAGGGACAGATTCTTGAACAACATCGATATAAGTTCAACAATTTCTTCCCTGGCGACATAAATGAAGGACATGAACATTACAATTTTAACGTAATTGGAAAAAGGTCAATTTTTGCCTAATTTACTTTTAGAAACTGCTTTCTAATTCTTCAGGGTGTGAAAGACGGCCCTGGAAGGTCAGGATCCAGGTATACTTTTTTTTCTGAGCGTCATGGATAAGTGCATAAAAATAAGAACGGATTACAAAATGACCCCCTATAATTCATAAAAAGCAGGTAATCAAAGCCCGTAGCTAATTTTATTAAAGTTAAAAACAATGTGTATTAAAGAACAGGCTACTGGATGCAAAACATAGTAAAACTATTTGTTAAATTGCATTTAATCATTTTGGGGAAGGCCGGGGGAGGGGAGGTGAAATTGATGTTTACCTCCTTATCACTAATCAGAGCCAGTCCACAATACAGACTGTCTGAATGCAGTCCAGTCTCTGACCGAATGCGTCTCTACATAAAAATGATTAGGACTGAAAAATAAAACTTGGCTCTTACAAAAAATAAAAATTGATCCACATGTCACCATGCGCAAGGTGACTTGTGAGTCTTAAGTATTTGCACAACAAATACTTAAACTCACAGACGATCATTCCAGGCTGATGTAATGTGTTGCTACCTTCATGTGTTGTGTTTCTGCCTCGGCCAGCACCGTGTCGTGTCCTTTGTGCTCGTCTGTCAGACACAGGTAGCAAATGCAGCGCCTGTCGGTGCGACAGTACACTTCCAGCAGCTTGTCGTGCTGGGGACAGATCGTCTCCTGGAGCCGCTTGGAGGCCGAAACCAGCTTGTGCTTCTTGAAGGCAGCGGACTCGTAGTGAGGCTGGAGGTGAACATCGCAGTAGGAGGCCAGGCACACCAAGCAGGACTTGACAGCCTTGTTTTTCCTCCCGGTGCAGACGTCACACTCCACGTCGTCAGCTTTGGCCAGACATCGGTTATCCCTCGGTACCGAGGCAGCCAGGAGCGTAGTTGTCTTGAATTTCTCCACCACATCGGTGAGCATGGTGTTCCTGGCAAGCGCCGGCCTCGGGCTAAAGCTCTGTCGGCACTGCGGGCAGACGAAGACCCCGAGAAAGTCGTCTTGGTCCCAGTAGTTCTGGATGCAGTCCGAGCAGTAGCTGTGTCCGCAGGGGATGGTCACTGGGTTTTTCAGCACGTCCAGGCATATGGAGCAGTTAAACTGGTCCTTGTCCAGAACCACTCCACCCTGAGCCATTTTTTAAAAACACAACAGAGGAGCCAGAAAATATCGGAAAAAACAAGAACACACTGGTTCAGTGTTGCTACAGCTGCTTTGTTTACAGGAAGTGAAGAGAAGGGAGGCGTGGCCTAGCAACGACACCGGATACTGGAGGACATTTAATTTAAAGAGACAAATACAGATTCTTCTAACTAAGAGCTGTCTTTGCTTCACACACAGACCAACAATAAATGCAAAAACACAAACTCTTTTTACAAAGCTAATTTAAAGTATTGTTAAATTATTATTATTGCAGTTTTAATTGGGTTAGTTCACTTTATCAAAGATAAATATATGTATATGTATACTTATTGCACAAAAGAGAATTACTGCATATAAAAACAATCATGTGTATTGGATGTGTTTGCTAGTCTATGTGGGTAAATAGCACTGCAAGGGCTTTGTTTTAATTGCACTGATCACATTGAATAAAGCTATTTAGCTTTGTCACTTTGAATAAAGCTAAATATATTTCATTTTAAATAAGAACTCTTGCATTGAAGTTAGCTCTCACAATATGGCATATAAAGCCTATGATTGTCTGATATGTCTATAGTTTATTAAACATTTCCCTTTTTGCCCTTCTCAATGAATCGGTCTGTTCTTTGAAACGGTTTTCCATTGAATGTTTACATCTAGTCAATGTGTTACAAGTAGTAGATAAGCCCTTTTATGGCGAGGATCTTTTCTTTATTTGCTGATTAGAAGGACAGTAGAAGCAGTCATGCTAGAACAGCTTAACTTTCACAATTCATGTAACTCAATCAAGACAGCCTCAAAAGTGCAGTGCCTACAGTGTTGAAATATCCATGGAAGTGGCGTGCTTTTGTTCAGAAGGGGCAGTCAGTCAGAGTTTTGACCAGTATCATATCTTAAGTGTAGGAACATTAATTCACAATAAAATCTGTACTTAATTTGTAAGAAATGACCCAAAAACAAGGTTCAGTGCATTTTTATTTTAAAATGCATTAAAATAATTAAACATAATAAATAATATCTGACAAATCATTTTCCATAAATCAAAGAACAGTAAGTGGAAAATAAACATACAATCCATATCCTCAAACTTCAAGGTATTAACCAGGATTTCCTTAACAGAGCATTGACAGCATAAATACATAAAAGATTAGGCATACATTTAAAAAATGTAATATCTCTAACTAAAGACAATACGTTAATTTGGTTACAAAAAGAAAATTCTGATGCATAAATGACAAGTTTGCACATTTCAATTATTTTCTCAATAAGAGCATAAAAACACTCATACTCTCTTGTGCGTGGCAGGTTTTGAAAAGTTGCCAGCAACCTCCTGTTAGCTGTTGATTATTATACCTGCAAATCAAAAACATTCTCTTAAAAATCACATGCAGCTCTAATAAAGAGGTCATCTTTTTCTATAAGGGCTCTTTTTTTCTCAATCTGGTAAAATAAAGTGCTGACAAATGTTTAGCTATATTTTTAAAAATAGAGTATTCCCTTTCAGATTGTTAACAGGTAATAACCGCTTCAAAAATACTGCTCACAGTTTTAAACCTCATCAAAACATGCTCAATATACCGATTCAAATAGTCCATTAAACATGTTTTTGGTTTTTCATTCTAAGTTATAACGCTGTTACTAAACTATAAGAAACAGGCTTGAAAAATATTCAGATTGCTTTGAAACATGCATTTATGCCGGTAGAATAATAATGTTTGCGCTACATGCTAATCTGAAATTCAGTGATGTTTTCAGATGAGTTCACCCAACTCACAGTCAACTACTTGGTAAGTCACAAAGATAAAGCTTTGTTTTGGATTCACTTTATTTTAAAGTAAACGTTTCCTTCATTTCAAGTTTTTTTTTATATTTAGCTGCAGTAAATAAAGTTTTTCACATCAAACAAACCAAACAATTAAGAAACAGTGTGTAAGACTGGCCCCAAATAAGAATATGTAGAGTATTTGAAGATGACTAAAACACTCTAAAAGGTGCCGGTATGTTTGAGTGTGTGCAATGCTGAGATATGCGTCGCCACTCATGATACCAAAGTATCTTGTGTGCCTTCACTTGTTTTTATCCTCCAAGCCGCTTTCTGCTCTCAGCGCCTGACTGCTGGCTGAAATGAAGCTGATCCAGTGTTTGAGCTCCTCTGGAAACTGTGGACACTCAATCTGTAAATAAACACAGCATTAAACACACTCTTAAAATTCACATGAAGATTGGAGCCCTGAGTTCAAGTTGCACCAAATAACCAACTGACAGTAACCTTAAAAGTTTAAAAACGCCCAAAAAAGTAATGGTAATACCAAATTACACATTCAAATTGCAAACACATTTTTATATAAAATTTTTCTTGATATGTATATGTGCACTCCATGTAAGCTTGATTTATCAAGTTGCTTGTTTATTTTCCTGACTTGTATAGAGGAATGTTTTTAGTTGTTTGTAAAAGCTGATTTCATATTTTTGCTTATGAAATACAATTAGTTGAAAATGACCTTCGATGGGGAGTTTTTAAATTATTCTTCAATGAAGAATAATTCATCGAGGAATGAAACTGTTGCAACTGCTGTTCTTAAACAAAATGTGCTCAGAAATGTTCATATGATCTAAATATTTTCCCTAACTGTGTTTATGTATTATCAATTACACTCAATGTACAAAACTACTCACCTGCTTCTTGTAGGTAAATTCCATTATGCTTTCTGGGCTGCTGCCCACCACATTCTGCCTGCAAAGCATGACTGCAGATACAAAGTCATCTCTCTTAGACACGAAGCGCTGCTCTAGGTAAAAGGCCTTATCATCCCAGCCTAGCACTTTGGTACGAATCTGGAAAGCCTCTCTGAAGGCCAAAGAGCGCCTATACCGAATGGTGGAGGCCCCTACTACCATTTTGGCCCCAAGTTTACGTGAGGCCATGAACAACCCATTTCTCATGTAGTGGTGGAAGCGAGCAAAGTCACACTCCCTCAGATATCTAGAGTTGTTCATATGGCCCAGGTAGTCTAAATCATGAGGAAGGACCATGCCATCGATACTTTGCTCAGCTAGAATGTCTTCTATTCTGGGTAGGAACCATGCTTCTACAAAAACCTGGGCCCCTCGCAGGAAGTACCACACATCCAGGTTGCAGAAGAGGAGGAGGAGGGTGCTCAGCACCAGCAGCAACATCTCTGGAACAAGAGTCCAAACACAGATTCAACAAATAAAAATTAATGAACCAAATAATTTACAAAGGTGTTTTAACAAGCTGTATGTATGGGATGGCTTAAAAATACTTTCAATAATATGCAATTTTTGATTAGAAATGTAAGAATACATTTTAGCATTTTACTAAATAAATACTAATACTAATCAACTTGAATACATATATGAAGGTACGCAATATAATGTGAACTGGACTTTCCAGAGCCGCTTACTATGTTTCCAGAATTAAAGCAAAGAGGTCTTATATACCCACAGCCAAGCACTGCAACCTTGACAAGAGTGGGAAGTTAGCGCAGCTGCCTTCAAATAAACCTGCTATGGAAGTCAAATCTGTTAGCCTAGCTGTTAGCAGTAGGAGGCTGCCGGCCTATGGAGGGAGAGGGGGTAAATTCTGACGCAAAAGTCGCCACTTTGCATTAAACTATGGCGCAATGCCAGCGCCGTCCAAAAACGTATCAGAAGCATATATCTACAAGAGTAAAACTCACCGTGCGTCCCTCAGAAGGCGCTACCACAGGACGGGATGCAACTTCAAGAAGCCGGTAGGTTCAACGGACATGACTTCCTGGTGTGTGACGACACGGACCTTCATTGGCTGACTGTTGACATGGTTACAGATTTATTATGCAAATACGGTTTTTCTTCTTGGTTTTTTAACAGCTACCTCATGGAATGCAGTGATAATATTTTTAATCAAAAGTATTTTAAAAACAAATTGTACAAAACGCTCATCCAAAATCTACATATTGCAAAATTCTCCTATGAAAGAAAATGTAAACTATTTCAAATAAAGTAGAAAATGTTTCTTTCCAGAATTTGAAAGCTGGCTTAAATAATTTAACATCTGCTCCAATAAACTGTATTTACTGCTTCCTGCACGTTGCTTTTTTATTTTTATTCCACTAGGTTACAATAAATTATCCTGACCAGCCGTTCAGACCGAAAAACACATTCTTTATAGTAAGAAAGACACATTAGGATAAAGAGAAATTTGATAACAGTAAAAAAAAAAAAAAAAATTTACATTATAACTAGATTACATGTTTAATTAATCTGGTAATAGACAAGACTGGATTAAAAAAGGTGAAAAGCCTTATCTTGAGTTTCCTATCTTTTCCAGCGATTTATAGCAGTCATACAGATATGTTCCCTCTGAATATGAATGTTTAACCTACATAAAACAAGCAGATGACAGAAAAAACACTTAGTCTACATGAATTTGTTAATTCGTGGAGTAGTTGTTCTCATTGTCCTATTGACAGAAGAAATACTATATAACAACCATTTACCTTGTAAATTTTAAAATGGCTGCTCAAACATCAGCTCAAGTGGAAAACATAGTCTTGAAGTTAGCACCCGATTTGAACATTGCAATTCAGCAGTTCAATGAGTAAAACTAGGTCGTTAAGTGGATATTTCAGAGGCCACAAATGAAAAGCAAACTTCTGCTCTTAAGGACGACACCAAGTCAAATTAGTGAGAGATATAACGTTAAAGCTAGACGCACTAAACAAACAACCTGAAGCTAATGGGTTTTGAAGAAAATATCTTAATAATCACAGAAGTATTACATGCCGCCTGAAGTTTATCTTGTAAGTTTAAAATGATTTAAGCTCTTTAACACTGTTTGGATTCATGACACTGACTGCCTCCATGCAATGCAATGTTGATGCAATGCAATATTGATGCAGTAATTCCTGAATTACTGCATCAATATTGCATTGCATGGAGGCAGTCACCCTGTGGTTCAACATAGACGTTAAGAAAGTTAATTGCCTTTAACAGCACCTTTCACCATTGAAGACTATGGTATCTCATCTTCCACCAATTTCTCCATAGTATTTAGGTCCGATTGGCTGGCCAGTTAAGTCTCAACATGGCGCAAATGAAATTTAGAATTTGATTTAATCTCAAAAGAGGACATTTTATTATTGAGCAACAATCAAGTCCTTTTTTTCCATTAATCAAGGTAAGATACACTGTATTTCGGATGTTGTCTCTGCCTAGACAGTAGCTTTGTACGGGAAGCATTGCAGTTGTGGCCCATGACCCTTATAACCTTTTCTGAATCCCTTGAAGCTGCAGTTGACATGTTGCGAAACTTTACTAAACTATCAAATACAATCACTTTACAATTCCTTTACAGCTTCAACTGCCAATTTCTTGGACATAATTTTCTATCACTGTTTGTTCTTCCACTCAACTTAGCATTAATATGCTCAAATACAGCATCCATCTTATTAACACAGAACAGTTTTGGATTCTAGACATCTGTCAAGGCAGCAATCTTCCCCCATAAGACCGTAACAAAACTACTTATTTCATCAGTCTTCTATAATATTTTCATTTCTTGAGAAATTGCATTTTGTGTTTTAACTAGCTGTGAAAAATGAACAGAACTAAATACTTGAATATATATCAGTGTAATGGATTTATACAAGTAAAGAGCGTTGGACTTAATTAAATGAACAAATGTTTTGCTCTTTTCTTGGCACATACCTGTGTAGAAAAAAAATGGCACTAGATGTTAACAGCTGCCCTCAGATGGTACAACAGAAACAATGCATTCAGATGTTAAAGCACAAGAAGTCATTTTTATTTCTAACATTTTTGTGCTTTGAAAGCATATTTCGTCCCAATAAGAAACTCACACCTTAACCCATGGATTAGTTTTATTGCTGCTGCTATAAAACCTGTCATACATTAGATATTTACAGTTACAAAAGTTGTGATGTAACACCATTTTTAATGCAATGTACACCAATATTCCTGTGTTACATCTTTAAATACTGGGTTCAAAGTACCCTTAGAGCAAAGAACAGGCACAACAGTGAAGTAGTGACATAACTGTGCAGATTATTAATTTCTCTCTGAGACGATGGTGAGTCTCAGGAAAGATATACTGTCCATCCAACTATTTGTTCTTCTCCTCAAGACCACTCTCAGCTCTCAGGGCCTGGCTGCTGGCAGAAATAAAGTTGACCCAATGCTGCAGGTCCTCTGGAAACTCAGGAGGCTCTACCTACAAGCAGCAAAACACAAGATTATTGTCATTTGATGCTAGTATGTGCCCAGATTCATCCTATCAGCCTTCACTTCCTCTCTTACCTTCCGTTTACACAGGTGCTGTAAGATCTTGTCAGGGCTGCTGCGTATCACACTCTGCTTGCAGTACATGACGGCACACACCAGTCTGTCTTTAGTGGACACAAACCTTTGCTCCAGGAAAAAAGCTTTGTCATCCCAAGTTACGATACGACTGCACAGATCGTAACCTTCTCCTATACACAGAGCCCTGCGGTAGCGAATGGTTGTGGCCCCCACCACCAGGTTGGCTCTGAGGGCCCGCGCTGCTTTGAACACACCGTTGCGCATGTAGAGAGAGAAGCGGGCGAAGTCGCACTCCCGGAGGTACCGGGCATTGTTCATGTGACACATGTCGATGTCACGTGGGGTGACGCGTCCCGTCATGACCTGCTCTCCTGTGACGTCCCACACTGGAGGTTGAAACCACGCCCGCAAAAGAACGGCGCCCGCTCGCAGGAAGTACCACACATCCAGAGTGCTGAAGAGAAACACTATTGCAGCAAGGACCCACACCACCCACCACATCTCTGTAAGGACAGGACAGATGGAAATAAATGATGATATGATGCTGTTCTCTCATATTTGTTTTGTTGTTAAATTACAGGTACATGCAACTACAGCATTTTTTTTTTCATCATAAGCTTTGAATTCAGGCCCCGACAGATACACCACCTTCAGCTGCAGCTGCCACTAAATACATCTTGGATTAATTAGTACAGTTTGCTTTTCAGTGATGCATATTTGCCACTGTGGATTCTTAGTTTTTTCTCTTTCTGCAGGGATATAAACTGACTTCTAGGGTGTTTTCTTGTACTTCTTCCTTTCTTCTGATATCTCTCTTTCCTTTATATTTCTTTTCTTTATTCACCCCCTCTTTTCTGTCTCCATGTCTATTGCATTTTAAATGAACCTAAAGCATTATAGCAAAAGTTGCAAACAAATCTGTTGGGCTTCTTCTTAGCATTCAGAGTGCTAAATTGCTGGACAGGACACAATACAAATACAAAAAAGATTAGAGCTTAATTCTGTACTCAGGGGTAATTCAGTCATTTAACTGAGGTGTATTGAAACAGGGATGAATCTAATCTGCTGTTTTATGGTGTTTTGTCAATGGCCCAAAAAGTTCAATTTCTTTTACAACTACAAATCACAGAAAATAATTTTTAAAACATACTTTTATTTTAATCTTCCACTCCAGGAGTTGACCTGAATTCAGAGTCCAAATAAATCCAAGTTGTAACGCATGCTTGTAAAACAAGATGCCAGACCCTGAGCGGACTGGCATCAGTCTCAACAATGGAAACCCAAAGAGCACATTTATTAAATAAGTCATATCTGATATTCCAAAAATAGCTAATTCAGTTAATCAATACAATAAATGTACCTCCCAGAGCTATAGCTGTTTAATGTAACAGAAAATGTTTTAAGAATCTTTAAATATGGTAAATATAATAATTAGAAATGTAATGTATTTAAACTTCTGCTGCCAAAACAAATGGTTCAATGGTATGTGGGACTTTAGTCCTAATAAAAGTTGGTGATTGAGACAGCTGACAAAGCTTTCTGTCATTTGAAATATTTAAAAGATGTACATCTTTAGTACCACTTGTCTTTATTTAATTCTAACTCTCCATCCTTCCTCTCCATTTGATAATGTTCACATTGCACAGAAACCCCAACACTCTTTACTCATCCAGGAAAACTGAATGCTACCAGTGAGACTCTGCAATCTCCTGGTTTAGAAAACATTTTAATCACAAGCTCAGCTTATCTGCATGGCCCAATTTGGATTGTATTGGAGTCTGTCTGTATGATTGGATTTAACTGACTTCTTTATCACAGAGTTACTTCAGGAAACATGTTGTGATAAAGCGCTACATAAATAAACTGAAATAAATCAGATTCCTTGCAATACGCAAGTAGTTTACATATTCCACGTTTTACGTTGAATTCTGCAGGCTCAGTTGTCAGATGGCGACATTTTGACTCATGGCTTCACAAAAGCCTTTTTGTATACTACGCGTGAAATTTTAGTTCCACGTAAAATTTGTGAAACTATTTACCTGTTTGGAATTCATACACATGTAGAGGAAGTGTAAGTTTAAAAAACTGGCCAACAAAAAACATTGTTCAACTCATTACGTCTGTGTGAAACTCACTCAATATCCAGCAAATAAAACTGTTTATTGGCCTTGCAGAAATTCTTGAATTTTCCCAAGTCTCAGCAAATCCTGACAAAATGTTGCACTAAACTTCCCACAAAATAGGAGCCCGCAGACAGGTTCTGCAAGAAAGGCAGGCTATCCCTGCATGAGGAGTTTGTCTTGACGACAAGCAGTTTCAGTGAATTAAGAGATTTCCACTGATAAAGTATCTTCTAAAACTCTAAAAAAGCAGTTTATGACTCAGAACCATGGCCCAGAAATACTGAACATATTTCAAATACTGAATCTTAGTTTAAGAGGTCCTGCTTCAGAACGAAAATAAAATCTAGCTATTGTGGTTTAAAGACATAAATAACCAATACGGTAAGGAAGTAGATGTATCTCATTGAACATAATGTAAAACTTTACATTCAAACATGTGGGAAAACTTCAAACTCACCTGCCGTGTTCGTGTCTTGTAGTGTCAGCAGTTTTTCACTGTCACTACAATACACCAAGTCTTTAACTCTAAAAACTTCCGGTAATGGATTTCACATTAAAAGACAAACCATGTGGCTCTTCTTAAATTGACCTAGAATGAATGGAGGAAAAATGAAATCATACCACTGGCCTTGTAAACAAAACACTGAATGAGTGTGTGGAGTTAAGTGAAGACCAGGTATATGTCGTTGTAACATACTTTTAAATTAACATTTACTTTGACAAAAAGAGATTCATTCACTTCCGGTAGCTAAAATGACGTAATGCAGACTGATCCGATTGTACAGCGGTGATTGGCTCTTCAATCAAACCCAATGATGCTTTTAATAGTCACAAGATTATGTTAAATTCAATTTTCAAAATTACTTAATTCTATTAAATAGTACAATAAAGATTCGATGTTTATTCAACATCGTGACACCATAAGAGTCCAACTTGATTGTCATTTCAAGATACTTGACTGATGTATGAATAACTCCCAAAAGCTATGTAAAACAGTCACAACATAGTATTTGAAAAATGGCTCTGTCACTCTAATAAGGCCATACACACACTTTAATTTTATATAAACCCTCAAGACACACAAAGTCTAATCTCATGTAAGCTCTTAAGACAAGAGTTAGTTATAAATATCCATCCATCCATTTTCTTACACCCTTGTCCCTAGTGGGGTCCGGAGGTGCTGGCGCCCATCTCCAACTGACGTTCCAGGCGAGAGGCGGGGTTCACCCTGGACAGATCGCCAGTCTGTCGTAGGGCAACAGAGACACACAGGTCAAACAACCATGCACACACACACTCACACCTAGGAAGAATTTAGAGAGACCAATTAACCTGACAGTCATGTTTTTGGACTGTGGGAGGAAGCCGGAGAACCCGGAGAGAATCCACGCATGCAGAGGGAGAACATGCAAAATCCATGCAGAAAGACCCCGGGCTGGGAATCGAACCAAGGACCTTCTTGCTACACCAACAATGCTACCACTGTGCAGCCCTAGTTAAATTCAACCAGTTGCTTTATTCAGAATCCAGACAAAACACATGCTGCTTCAACTTCTGTTTCCCCAAAAGGCCTTGAATAACGCTGTAAATAAATGAAAACATCCAAAAGGGAAAATGCTGATGAATAAAAAAAAAACAAAAACAATTCCAAGCCTTAGTTTTTTAACTACAATGTACAAACTGTAAGAATGTGAAAGGACAAGCAAATACTTGATTAATAAACACAATTTGTCTTTAACAAAATATCAAGTAGAATTTAAAATACTATACAAAAAAAATCACATGCTAACTTGATTAGTAACAGATTAATACCACACATAAGAACTAAGTTATACATGTAATAATAAAGCACGATAATAATAAAAAAAAAAGCATGCATCCAAGCTATTTTCTAACCAATGTCATCTTAAAGTCACTGTGGTTATTTGAAAAAAAAAAAAAGAGATGTTCCCAAGAAGATTCACTGAATTTGTTGAGATCTGTAATCCATCACCATTTTCTTCATGTTCCAGTCTGACATTAAGTCACTCATTTCAAGCTCATGTCCTGGGCCAGCCAGTGGATCATGTTTGTGTCTGAACGAGAGGGACACCGTCATGATTAGAGCATCCTTTTAACATCATTTTAAAGACGCAGCTCGAACAAAAATGTCTCACAATTTCACATTTCGCATCCTGGTTAGTAATAACGCAGCAGCTTCAAATTTCAGTTAACAAAAACAGATGCAGATGCAGTAGCTTACTGTTTGAGATGCTCCTCGATGGCTTTGCGTTCATACACAGTGCCATAAACTGTTTTCACAGGATCAACAAACATCTTTTTGGTCAGAGGACAGAGCAGGTGTTGGGGAACAAACTGTGGCACAGAATCCACCAGTTTCTTCAGGAAAAAAAAGATACATAAATGTTAAATTTATCCATGGACTATTACACCACCAATACTGTAAATATGCCCATTGATCCACCTTTTCCATATCATCCAGAGACTTCCCTGCATGTTCCTCCGTGTGCCTCTTGGCTTCTTGTTCGTACATCTCACGGCTTGTCAAGAATTCCTCAGCCAAAATGCTTAAAAAAAATAATAATTTAATGTATCAATAAATTTTTATATTTATAGGCCTTTTGGAGAAGCAGAAGTTAAAGCATGTGGATTTTATATTCAGATAAACGACCATGTGAAATACTAAAATATTCCTCACCTATCCAGGGGATCATCTGGCTCAGGAATGATGAGCAGCCCATACACAGCATCAAAAATGTCTTTCATTGTGAGGTGTGCATTGTAGTTTCGGTCGAATATGTTGTGGCAGATCCGGCCCACACTGTTAACGTTGCAGTGGTACACCTGTCATGATGTTAAGAATTCTAACTACATACAATGAAGTTACATATACTTGGCAAGATATATTTAATGTTTCCACAAAGTGTCAGGATACGTTTGTGACAAAACGAAGGACTGGAGGTTTCACTGGGTAGTCGGATCCAAACTGACAGTACAGCTCAAACACGCCCGACTGGTATGGTGTGTCAGGAGGGCCCTGCATGAGAATCCTCCAGAATGCTGAAAAGATGAGTTTCTTAGCACAGATGTCATAAAAATATTTTTTAAATAGAGAAATTCTTTATTCATAATAATCTGTTATATGGTTCATAGATTTACCATCTAGTTTTTACAAATTACAGCTTCATTTATGGCACAATTATTGGTCACTTTTAAAAAGTTAACCTGTAAAAATTGCAACAGGGAAAAAAAAAAAAAAATCAACTTACTGAAATCAGACTCTGATGGAAAGACTCTAAAGAAGGGATGCGGGTCACAGTGCAGACTTCTGAGTTCCTCCAGGATCCGTTTTTCCTTTTCCATGAATCGTCCAGCCTTTGACTCACAAATCTTCTTTTTGAGGGTACTGATTAAGAAAAAAAGGGCTGGAATTGTCCATTTATTCACAGAAAAGTGATGATGTCTGCTACCTTTCAGTCAGGGTCACTCTGTCATTTATCTGACTTGGCAGGAATGTCTCTGGGTATTCATCATACCCATGAGCAGCAAAGAGGCCCATTAATCCAGACTAGAAGGAATGAAAATAAATACGTCATAAAGCCATAGTGTTTCATTCATCTTAACTAAATGCAGACAAACAGTCATGACAGACCTTAGAGATGGAAGATGCATCAAGTTTTTTCTTGGGTTTCCTTTGCTCCAAGGACAGAACTGTCTCAATTTCAAAAAGCTTTAGGCCATCTTTGGTTGTCTGAGGCTTGAAACAACAACCACCTAGAGATATAAAGAAATTAGAGCAAATAAAGAAAAGCTTCAAAACATTGTTTAGCTGCTGTGAAAAAACTGGTAACTAGACTCAATAAAAATAAACCTGTTGCATTGCTGATCCCATGCAGCATGTTGTTCTCCACATTTCCCAGGAGGATCGAATCAACAGTGATGTCAGATTTGAGCAGTTTCACTGTCACAGCTACAGGCTCTGTCTGGGAACTAAAAAAAAACCAACATTTTTTGCACCTAAACAGACAAATGGAGGACAACCTACTTGTTAGGCCCAGTTAAACTCAAATCTAAGCTCGACTCTCAGGAGGAGGGTGGCAAATGTCACGGTCGGGCAGCAGTGACAACAGAAAAAAAAGAAAAACTTGTAAAATTGCACATCATCATGACCCCACACAGAGTAAAGAGCTTGTGGAATCCAAACAACCCCATTTCTTAACACTGCAGAAGGGTTAAGGATGTGCGTACACCTTGCGCAAACTGATTATACACAAGGAAAGACAATGTTAAATTCTTCAAGCTTAATATAAGATTTTCCTAATCAACAGAAGAAGTGATTAAAATGTAAAGTGAAGCAGAAGGAAATTTTACCCAGAGTCGTTTCCATCGGTAAGGCATATGATGCGAAGTCTACAATCTGGGAATCTCTCCTTGACTTTTTCAAGCTCACGAGCTCCTCGCCGTAGCGCATCGTACAGGAGAGTACATCCATTTGCCTTCAAGTCACGCAAATGTTCCTACGAATGTGGAAGAGCATGATAAAAACCAAGTCCTGTTATGTAGCAGCTGTTGCAGGGATTAAACACCGATTTAAGTCATCCCTAATCTTTAAATGCAGTTTTCTAGAAGCAACCTTTTTTCAGTTAAAGTCTACACAATGTAGTGCGCATGTGTTCTTATAAAAACAAAAATGCATGAATGTAAGAATAGTATGCACGTGGATGTCTCTGCAGCCCCAAGTTATCAGGCAGCACTTATCTGGGGAATAACTTAAAGGTGTAAACATACATTTCACCTCCGAAATCGTCTCTGCATTGATTTAAGAAACTGAAATAAATTGTCTTAGACCAACTATGGCTTTTAAAATGCAAAATTATAATAACACATTTAAAGATCATCTTTTTTACTGCAACAAAGTGCGTACCTTGAACTTTTCCAGATTTTCAGTAAATGTATGGAGGGTCTTCACAAAGGAATCAAACTTCACAAGACCAATGACATGATGGAAATCATAGGCCATGCTCCTGGTAGCGAAGTTGTCAAAAAGCTCTTTCACAGCATTGATTTTCTTTATTTTTGCATTTTCATAGCACTCTTCTTCCATGGAGGAACTGGTATCCATCAGTATCTGATGAATACAAGTCAACATTAATTAATTTATGTCTGGACAACTAATGCTACTTTATTCTGAGTTATTTTAGGATTAGAAAAATAAAAATACAAGTATTTTCACATATTACCAGTATTGCTTCTTTTGGAGATCTGGTAGTGACAAATGTTTCATCGTCTCTGTGGGCACCAGTCCTACATCCCATAAAAACAAAAAACTTGATTTTATTTTGTACTCTTCTTATGGCATACGCATACAGTACAGACCAAACGTTTGGACACACCTTCTAATTAAAATGGGTTTTCTTTATTTTCATGACTATTTATAAGGCAAGAAATCCCACTTATTAACCTGACAGGGCAGGTTGACCTATGAAGTGAAAACCATTTCAGGTGACTACCTCTTGAAGCTCATCAAGAAAATGCAGAGTGTGTGCAAAGCAGTAATCATAGCAAAAGGTTGCTACTTTGAAGAAACTAGAATATAAGGGGTATTTTCAGTTGTTTTACACTTTTTTGTTTAGTGCATATTTCCACATGTGTTATTCATAGTTTTGATGCCTTCAGTGTGAATCTACAATGTCAATAGTCATGAAAATAAAGGAAACTCATTGAATTAAAAGGTGTGTCCAAACTTTTGGTCTGTACTGTATATTGTATCATATTATGTACTTACTTGGCAGCCAAAATATTCAGATCCACTAGTTTTACTTTTCCATCCAGGCAGTCATGTACATTGATCATATCAGGGGATCCTTTGGCCTTATAGAGATAAACCCCAAGGTTGTCTGGTTAAAAGGAGGAAAAGAGCAAATAACCTTATTGAAAAATAGTTCTTTAAAGATAAAAAACTCAGCACACCAGAGATAAAGGCAAATGTAGAGTGGATATTTTGTCATTTTTAAAATCATGGATGTTGGACTGAAACAACTGCATGTTCATATTATGATCAACCTTCGCTTAGCATAACGAGGGAACTCCAAGTTGATCCCAGATCCTTTAGCTGCAGAGGTGGAGTCACATTGAGACAAGTGAAAGCTTTTAGTCCTTCCACCATACTTCCAAAGGTCCACTCAACATTAACCTGAAAGCTAAAAAACAGAACGTTGCAGAGATTAGTAAACTAGTATATTTCAAAGCTTTTGTTTGTTGTAAACCTTTCTAATGAACTTTAATGTAAAGTTCATTAGATGAACTTTTTTGTAATAAAAACCTTTTGAGGGATCTATTCAATGTGGGTGTTTTTATGGTGGTTGGTTAGCAAGGTAAAATTTCACCACAAGGTGGCGCTGTATTTCATGTCTTACCTAAAACAAATCTTGACCCTTTGTATTTTGCTCCAAGAGACGAAAATATTCAATAAATGTTCTTAAAAATGAGCTTTCTTATTTTGGAGTCTTTCAAGGTTTTCAAAAGTGGTGGCTTTTCTGTACTTGTTTAACATATTTTGAAGATCTATTAAATATGTATTAAATGTTGAAGTCTTTGAAAGAGGAGATGCATGTCAAGTCTTAGGCACACTATGGAAGTAACCCTATCGTAAAAAATCTAACACACACTTCAGTCCAAGATTAACAATTCTTCTTAAACAACACAAGCATTATTCAAATATTAGTTTGAGGATACATACTTGTGACTAGACACCTTGTCGTGATGAATCCAGAGAGAATATGACTGGACAGAGCGAGGGATGCTGAGAAGTATCTTCTCCACATCAGCAGCTCTCTGGAGGGAACATTCTCGCAACGGCTCTTCGGTGCAATTTGGGATTTTAATGCCATCTAATGTAAAGGGCACAATCCGAAATGTGTACAATACCAAACTAAACCAAGAACACCACACATAGAAGAGATGGTACTGGTTATGGGTTCAACTTAGTAGGCATTAACACCACTACTGTTAGAACATTACCATAATATAAAACTCTGGAAGCTAGTTAAAAATTGAACGAACAGCCTAACAAGTTTCAAAATAAAACTGCAGAAAGTGAGAAATCATGAATGTATGTTGTCCACGAATAATCAAATAAGCTCTTTATAGTGCTTAAGCTTAAAAAATACCCTTGATTTTGTCAAGAACATCCGCTCTTTCAAAGACAGTTGGCACTCCGGGAACTCTGACTGGCTCACAGAAATGGTTACCGTCTTCGGACACAAGGCTGATCGGAGTAAAGTCTTCATGCTCAGTTGTCTGGTCCTGTTGATGTGGAAGAAAATTTTAATAACTGACACTGGCTAAAATTAATATAAAACTTTACAGAAAATGAAGATACGCGGACACGGACGGTGGCTATTTGAAAAATAAAAAAATAAAATAATTTCATTACTTTTGCTTTGTTGATGAGGTGTGCCCAGCAGTACAAGGAGTTCTCAAAAACATCCTGGTCCTCAATAGTTTTCTTCCCGCTCTGTGATCCTTGCTTGGGTAAAAGCTCTCTGAAGAGCATGTACAAGCTCTCAACAACGGCAATCTGCAGAGGATCAGTTAGCACATCGTCATAGTTACTGTTACAACATAAAAAACACAGTGAATTAGTTAAGATAAAAAAAATATATTTTCTAATGACCTCAAAAAGTGACTAAAAAGTCACCACATAAGAACAGCAAAAAAGAAAATCTAACTACAAACCACCTTGTGATGACAAATACGTCCTCTCTCATCATGCTTAAATTCTTAAGTCTATGGTGTTTATGTTTGTATGCTTTGGGTTAATTGCAATAACAGATACCAAGTGGAATGGCATTTATTAATTCCACTAATGATTATGGTAATCAAAAACAGTGCTTTGTGATATTAATAGTGGACGTGGATTTTTTGATTAAACTAAATTTGTGATCAACTTTGCAGTCCTGCTCAGCATGTTATCTTCACTAGATTCTGCTGATCAACAGTTCTAACATCAGGCAGACACTGCAGATCACATATCTCCACTTTGTGTGCAAATGCAGGCTGGGCAGATGCTGTCTTGCTCTTGCTTTGCACTTTGTCATTTTGCAATTGCAAATACCCCTTAGAATCCATAGAGGTTACAGGTTCATTACTTTATTACAATATTATTACCAGGTGTGGGTCAGGGCTAATCAAGAGATGTGATAAACACTTGGAGATCATGAATTGAAAGGATGACCTAATAGGGGCTTCATGTAGGCTCCAAATGCCCAGGAGAAATCGCTTAGTTTTGGCTCATTGTGTAAAAATACTCATGAATCCAACAATTTGAATGTGTATGTGCTAAGCACAACTGCAGAAAAATAAGACCAAAATGAATACCTTCAATATTTACAAAGACAGAATTAAGCCACCTTCCATGACTTGCCTTCTGGTTTCTGGTCACTCTCTCTTTTCTGCACAGCTGATGCAAGCTCTGGACGAGGGGGTTACATCCAGTCAGTTTTCTTATGTAGGCAAGCAATATTTTGCGGGGTACGTCTCTATGCTCTGCCTGAAAGCACATAGAAATACATATTTTAGAAAAACTCTTAAGACAATTGAGAACCACAGCTACTTTCAGAGAGTATTAAAAAGAAAAAGAAAAGGATTTATGTGAACAGGCCACAAAAGAAGCTTCTTTGACCGTTAGTCTGAATAACATTAGGTGAATAAATGACACCAGCAGGACAGTACTTACAATAGCATAAAGAGATGAGAAGAATACACTGATTCCCATCAGGGTTTGCGACACTGAAGGCACAACATCATTGAAGTAGAACATGTCATCATACGGAGTTTCTTTAGAAAAAGACGACAAACTGAAGAAAACGGTTGAGCCTTCCGAAATTCCACACTTCTTCAGTGTGTCGCTGATGGAGTATGTCCCTCTGAGGACAAAAATTACAACAAAAAACAAGTGACGGTGCTGAGGACTACCTGTGAAAATAAGAGGTCAGTACAGTAGGAACAAAAAATAACTGTGTAGATTTACTTCTGATGAAGGACATGTCCTGGGATGCCACTTGTCTCTGATAATTTTTTTCTCAGGGTTGCCATTGTGTCACTTTCCAAGTCCACACAAACGTCAAAATATCCCTTGAAAACAGAAAAATAGAATTAAAAAAAAAAAATCAACCAGAATTAAAAAAAAATGCTCTCCATATCTTCATTCCTAATGAAAACTAATACTGCCATATCTACAAGATATTCTAAATTAAATGGATAGATGGATCTAACAACTTTACTGTTACTGCAAACAGTTGATTTTTAGTTATAAGGGCGCTGATCAATGAATTTACTCATCTTTTATTTCTAATTAATAAAACATACTTTACCAGTGTGCTTCTAGAAGGAAGAAGATTTAAAATTTCAGTATTAAAAAAAAAAATGATGCCAGAGAAAGCAAAAATTCTGTATTTTACACATTTTATGGGATGCCTACGGCTCACTGAGGTTGTGAGAAAATTAAATACTCAGCAGATAACAGGAAGGCTGAACAGACCTACTCGATTTAATCCCTTGAGATTTCAATCCATGGTGGACTTGCAAATGTTGGTAGCCTTTTAGAAATCTCAGCTAAAGCAAAGTTCCACATTATCTAGGAATGCACATGCTGACTATTTTAGTAATACTAGCTACACTCAACTGAAATATAAGATGGTAAAGACTAATAATAGTTCCTTTGGGGAAATCATAATAATAAACAAAACCTTTACCGACATACACTTAAGACTGAAAATTGGCCGCAATGTTCTCACTTATTCTCTTACAGTAAGCACCACGGATCAGCTCTACCTTGAGCATGATGTGGCATCGAATGACTTCTGTCCCATTCGCTTCACAGGGCTTTTGCTTTGGCATTTGAGGAGCCTGTCTTAGGTTTTCCTTTGGAGTGAAAATGGCATAGACTGTGTCACCATTTTGAATATGTCTCTCTTTCAAAGACCCTGAAAAATAAACCAATTCATAGTTAAACTGTTAAACATGGTTCTGTATCAAACAGGTGCTGAACATTTACAATTCAAACATAAAATAGGAAAGTGGACAGTAACTTTCCATTTGCTAACTTTTAAAAATGCATCTCTGCTATATTGCTCAATCAAAATATTATTCGCCTCATGATCTTCAGAGTCCAAAGCAACATAAACAGCCAGGAGGCTGAGAGCATTGGCATTATGTGACTGTGATATTGTACATAGTAGTCACAGATACATACAATGAAAGCTCTGCAAAAAGTATATCTTTGTCCATCTTAGCCCAAATCTCTGTAGTCAAATGTCATTTTTAAAACTGTTGTCTTAAAAATAAGCATGCAAGTTAGTAAGTGCTGCCTTAGTTCACAAATACTGTTGATGGGAGAAAATGAAACAAAGGAATTAACCAAAACTCTCTTGAATATTTTTTTACTAGTAGTTCGAAGTTCAGTAGTTCTGTGTCCCAAATCTGTTTCTTCTTCTTCTCAATCTTTAGCAACAACGTTGGTTTGTTTTATGTTCTAGTAAACGGGTAAAATGCCTTCTAATACAAAAACCGTCTTTATATAAAAAGAGTTTATATCAACTCACATGTATTGAAGAAGGGATCATCTGTCAGGGGCATCCCATCGACGGTATATAAGCAGACCCCCCCTAGGGTGTTGGCAACTTTTTCAAGGTAAGAGATCCGTATCATCAGATCTTCGACAGTGTTTTGTCCAGGGTCCATATCTGTAACATTCACATTTGTGGTGTAAATTTCATATAGGGGCTAGTATTTGCTGTCTTCATAACTAATTGTACTAGTTTAATATTTGTTTTTAAGTTTAGAACATTCAAAGTAATGACAAAGTTGTCCTATTTCTCTCCTACCTTTAATCAGTTTCCGTTCGGGGCATTTAGGATATGTGTACCACAGACTAAATGAGTTTGAAGTCTTCAGTGGTGTCACAGTTTGGACCTGTGGCTGGGAAGCACTTAGTTTTTGAATAAAGGTTCTCATGTTGTTAAAACGATTCTTTTCCACACGACTTAAACCTGAGAAAAAAAAGAGAACAAATTAACATGCAAACAATGCAAAACCTTTTTACCTTCTTTACATTTGTCATGTTAAAAATAATGCTTCAACATCATTTATCTTATGTGACATACAACCACAAAGTAGTGATTATTACATGTAAAATGCAAGAAAAATTACTGTTTAATTTTTTTAAAATTGTGTTTTTAAAACAATTCCTCTAAATAAAATAAAGTCCAGACAAACAGCCCTCAGAGGTCTCCGATGAGTAAATAGAGTCTACCTGTTTGAGATTTAATCCCAGTGGTAACTGCTCTGTAAGGACTAAGATGTTTGTTAAGGAACACAAGTCAACAGGCTACATCATGAAGACCAACAAACACAACTGATGCATCAGGGAGAATTTTTTCATAGGAGTTTTAAAGTTATAACTCACAACAATCCATAATCTAAAAATGTGGTCAAATATTGCACAATTGCAAGTCTATCAAGACACAGCTTAACTGAGAAGCTGAGCAAGGACAACATTAATCAGAAGGCAATCTGCAGCTCAGACAGGACAATTTGTTAAAAATTATTCAAAATTCAATTCAAAAATACTTTCTTGATCCCAAAGATAAATTAAATATGGAATGGCAAGAAGAAAGCCATCCTGTGTTAACATATTTTGCCTTGGTCAATGACATAGAATGAAAATAAAACAGATTCAAGTTTGTTCTTTCAACAGGACAAAATTTTATATGTTTAAGAGGTGTGAATATTTTTGCAAAGCACTACGGACATAAAACCCAATATCGCAATGACAGAACTTAAAATTTCTACAATTTGGATATGAACTGAACCTGCATTTCTTGTGAAATTACCTTTGGTGTGAATTACCATTGCAGAAATAAACTCAATTGAATGCCATGAGCAATTTATAATCTTCAACTCCACATGAAAAACATACCGCAACCCAGAAACATGCAAGACTTCGACCTTGCTTTGCAAATGGTTCATATTGATGCCGTATTCAGAACCCTCACCAAGGCTGTGCAAATCCTCATCAGTCACTCCATCAACGAAGTCTTGTTCATCTTTCACACCCATTTGCAGAAACTGGTTGTAGTAGGACTCCAGTCTGTACTGCTGGAGCAAATTAAATATGGCATCCATCCTTATGAAATAAGCAAAATATATCAAGTTATTACTGTATAAAAACAAAGAGCATTGATTCTGGGATAAGATTCTCAAAAATCTCGAATCCCCAGTCTTGTCAAACTTGTACAACGCTTGTGCAGAGTTAAGACATCAGTCAGTCAGTCCATCTTTACCTATATTCATTTTTAAAAATATTGCCAGTATAACTTTAGAAATATTAGATATTCTCCTATGAAAGTATGCAACTACTAACAATTCTGCTTCATATAAAGTTTCCAAAAAACAATGAAGTAAAACATTCACATAAACCCCGAAACAAAAAGGAAGGTTAGCTTTCAATTTGCTGGTATGGTCGAAGGCTAACACAAACCGACCTAGCCTACATTAAACATAGCAAACGTTTTTAAGTTTCTGAAACAAATTAAACATCTCCAATATTTCCTGTAAGACCGGGTGTATATATAGCTTTTCAAATAGTTCAAATGTCGACATGGCAAATTCCTCCAAGTGTTAGCATTGCTTCCAAAAAGTAGCAGTCCAGGGTAGCTCTGTATCCACATTGCAACTCGGTTAAGACCTACAAAAATAAGCATAAACTTCTAAACACTTCTCATTTTCTAAAATTAAAACGCTCTGGAAGAAAATAATGAAAATAACAGACAATCTGCTTACTTTTCGCCTCTCACTCTGGCGTTGCAAATCTGCCAACTACAGAGAAAGAAAAGTGCCTATTTTTCTGTTCAATAAGACGCTTAATTTGCACAATTTGTCATTTGCTTGCAAAGAAAAGAGAGTTGCTGGGTGCAGCAGCAGCTGATCACCAGAAAGAGGAGATCATCCAAGGTGGGGCGAGATCAGAAACAAACGGATCGAGCTCATTGGATAATCAACTTCAAGTATGAAAACACTGGGGATAACGCGCTCAGAAAATCATTAAATACCGATAAAGTAAATTATATTTTTAAAGTAATTCAAGGGAGTATGCATCGTCTGATCAAAATAATAATTTAATCGAACATGAAAGAAGTTAAGAATAAAATACTTGGCAGACTGTAAGACACGGAAGTACTTTGACCGCAGGTGTTCGTGTTTTTATGCAGAGTGGGAGTCTCACCCTGACTTTCTCCTAATGTGACACAAGTGAAGATTCTTTATCTTATCCCCGAAACCTCGGGATCAGACTAAGTAACAGTATAGCAATAGCACACTGGCTCATTTGGGTTTTCAAAAGCAAGCGTTATTAAGGAATGTCGGGGTAACTGCAAGCGTTGGCTCCTTTAAATTTCGTTTGTTTTGTGAGTACTCTATTTAAGTGTTAATGGGGAAAAAATAAGCTTATTTAGGCAAATATTATATAGGTACATTATTTATTCACTGTTTAAAATGCTAAAAAAGGAGAATCAGAAAGAGAATCATATCTTGTATATGACGACTGGTCCACAACAACAGCTGTTTGCTGTTGTTGTGGACCACGAACGAAACGAAACCTAAAAAGAGACACTACACGGAATAAAGAGGCCCGAAATGGAGTCCACGCAAAGTGGTTACAGTGAATTTCTAATAAGTTTGTCGATGTTGTTCTTTGTTTTTCCTACTTCATTTTTTTTTCGTACTTGTATTTTGTTTTGAAAAGCACACAAAGTGAAACTCATCCCCACCCCATCAACGTATTTATTTATTTATTTTTTATTTTTTTGCTGGTGAACTGTCTAGTAGGATATTTGATATTTGTGTTCCTCTATGTTTCTCTGCGAATTTTGACAGCACTGTTAAAATATATCATCTGATTTAATTAGCATATAAAAAAGAAAATCAAATCAGGCAGACAAAAATATAGCAGTGATGTGCAAATTATAAGATTTCAAAAAATAAAATTAAAAAATATAAATAAATAAAATCATTACAAAACTAATACATTAACACAGAAAGAAGACATTTCTAAAACAAAGACATGTTGTTCTTCATCATGGAGCTTGGGGTTTTGTCCCACCATCATATCCCATACATTTCTCAACCAATCTCATTAGCACTTTTCTTAAATAACATAAAAAACAGAAGAAGCAATAAATAAGTGCTCAAAATGAAGACTACATTATAGTTTAACACTTTTTATTTAAAATTTGAGTAACTTTTTGAAATTAAGGTGACCACATTTCTAATTGTTTAAGACATTAAGTAACCCCCAAAAATAAGACTGCAAACATGGCAGTTGCATTAATGATTTAACTGTGTGAAGAACATTTTTATAAATAGAGAATATTCTTACTTGTTTTGACAATAGTGTGATAATAAGGATCAATATTTATGATAAAAAATTTTTTTTTACCACATGTCATCAACCAAAAATGTTAGCTGTTTTTTTTTATAAACATAACAACAGACATATAAAAACACTTCAACACTCAAAAGTCTAGGTGAGAATCAAAAGAAACAAAAATTGGTTTATTCTGTGTATGATATACAATGCTCAGCAAGGTGAAAACAGGATAACTTAGCCATAATCCAGAAAACATTTTTTTTGTGGAGCCCGAAAAAACAACAAACAACACAAATTCAAAGCTTGTATTTAAGATTATCTCTCGTCAGTACTTTATTTTAGGTAGTCGCAGGCAGCATAGGACTTGTATTTCAACAAGGCAGCTTTTTGCCACATAAACATAGACTTTACCAAAGTTAAGTCCTCTTCCTCAAAAATATTTTAGCAAATCTGTGAAGTTTAACCTTAATCTTATCTCAGACATTTTATTAGTGAAAGATGTTAACATTGAAGGACTGGCTGTGAAAATATATTTAGAAACATTGCTCCTCAAGTTTTCTTGGTTGTAGTTTTTCTGGTGAATTAAAGTTTTTTCTCTGCTGTGGTTGAGGACATATCTCACTGTCTTTGGATAATGTCACGAGTCATCTGTGATGCTGACGCTATCTTGACTTTGATTGTTGGTATTTTCTCTTAGGCAACTATTTCTATTTCTCCCTGACTTTTGTTTTTCTTGCTGCCACATTGATCAAAACGTCCAGATATGTGGGAGATTCCACTGGTCTGTTCAGACATATCTTTCTGCAGTACAGTTAACACCAAGTTTCTCCCACTACTACAATTGTTATCCCTGTCATCTGGTTTTATTTTACCATTCGCAGACACAGAATGGTCAGTGGGACTACTGCTGCTGCTGCTGCTCCTGCTGCCTGCGTCACATTGCTGACCCAAAGGAGGAGGAGGCGAGGGGGTGAAGTTTATATTTCTTGAACAAAGAGCACTGATTTTTCTCTCCCTGTGTGGTGACCAATCGGAATCTGTGCTCGGTCTGTGAACAGAGCATTGTGATGATTGATGGGAGGCTGAGTCTCTCTCAGAGATAATGTGAAGTCCTGAACAAGTCCTGCAGAGAGGGTCGGTAAAGTCTGGCTTTGTGGAAAAACTAGAGTTCTCTTGGCTTTTAGTTACTTTCAGGTTAGTGTCCAACCTGTCCCCGCTGGTATGTTTAACTGATTCATGAGAGGCTGATGTGGAACGATGCAAACCAAGAGTCCGCACTGATGAGGTCCTGGTAGGAGGATCATGACTTGGTGGCCTGGGTTTGGGCTGCCACAGTGGAAGCAGATTTAGTCTCAAGCCTGATTTAGGAGTAGGAGCTAAGCGAGTAAATGAACCAGATTCAGCTGGAAATCTGAGATGAAAGTGGGAAACACATTATTATTTACATATTATGCTACATTGCAGCTCAATGACATCATTGTGCTCATGTGTAAAAGAAAAAATAAAAACATAAAGATGAAAATATAGAAAATAAGTAGGTACACTGAGAAATACCATAACATACAAACCTGCAACTTTTCTTCTTACTCGAAGAGGATGAGGCTCCAGAAGATGAAGGTAGGAGCTTCAAGTCTGTTTGTATGGCGGCTCTGAGTTCTTTCAGCTCTACACAAATGTAGATACAACAAATCTCAGGTCAGAAAAGCTCTGACATGAAAATGTATTAACAAATTGAGTGTGCTTTACAAACCGAAGACTGAACAAAAGTAGCATTAAAAAATATTTAAAATAAATAACTTTTAAAAAGAAAAAGCTCAATTTGCAAGTAAATGATTTCAAATAAAGTTACAACTAAAACAGTGTGTGATATTTCTTAATACTATCACACACCGTGGAGCTGACTTAAAATTGGATTGGTCATGTTAGATACCCCTCAAACTAGTCATTTCAGCCAAAGATGGTAGCACTAGCTATCATACGGTGTAGTAAATCAACTGTAGAGTTCAAAAAACCAAAACATTCATTAAGACCTTTTTACATATTTATCCTAGCTGGGAAAATGATAAAAGCAAATTCCAAACATTTCCAAATTTCTGAATCTCTGGATTTTTTTTTAATGCTTTCAGCTGTATTTTATGAACAATACCTAAATGGGAAAAAATGTGATAGTTTTTCATAAGTTTGGTAGAGATTAAATCGTGCAATCTCTACCAAAACCAGAGATTACATCTTTTTATATAAAAAAGGTATTTTTTTTATATAACTTTTTTGTTACTCTTGCTAATCAATAATTTGCCAGCAGGTGGCAGCAAATACCAAAAATATATCTCACCTGTAAGCGAAGGCTCAGGCTTATTTAAGTGACTTATACACTTCAATTTGATGTTTTCCTGGAAAACACACAATTCACAAGAGAAAAGGAGTGAGTTTCAGTTGATGGTGCAGTTTTCATGCACCTCACTGTTATGTGTCAAGAATACTTGAGCAGAAAAGAAAGACACATTGGAAAAAATAGAGTTAATGTACTAAACACTCCCAAGACGAGACTCTGGAAAGGGAAGGGAAATGAGCAAAAGGGATAAAAATAACATAGAAAGAGAGGTGAAAGGAATGTAAGTGTGTGTGTTAGAGAGACCACTAAGTGATGGAGCAGCAGCGTTCCATCATAATTTGGCCTGTAACATATAAATCCATGGCAAATGAAAACCATGCCGCGTTCTGTGTTTGTGTGTTAAAAGTTGGAAAACCCAGCTATATAACATACAAGCAACTCTTTATTTGTGCCAGCACACATCATAAGTTTTTTATAGCAACCACAAAGTGTACCACATTTCACACACACACACACACACACGCATAAACATAATCACTCATACCTAGCTAAGTCGGGAACCTGGATGTTAAAACACAAATCACAGTCTCCCAGAGGGATTAAAAACCAAACCTCCAAGTGTTTGCTTTCAGATGAATTATATGTGGTGCTTTTCACAAGGAAGAATAAAACCTCTGAAAATGGGTTTCATAAGCCCACAGAGAGGAGAAACAGATTAACGATGGTCCAAACTTCCTGATATTTTAGGAAGAGCTATGTAAGTTTTGGACTTTTTTAAAATATATAAATAAGAAACAAATTCATGACTTGCACTGCAATTTCTGTAGGTTCAGTCTCTTCTTCATTAAATGACACACCTTATACAAATGTGTGAACAGTCTTAAAATATAATCATCTTGAAATGGAATGGCATAATCTCACATTGAAAAATGTGAGCTTCAGATTTTTTAAAAATCTTTTTAAAAATGTTTTCTCAGCTATGGCTCCAAATGTACATTGGGACATGGTTAAATAAGCTTGGTCTTCCTCCCTTATAAAGAGCAATACACACATCTCCCTGATTGAAATGTCATGGTCTCTAGTCTTTCCCACTTTAAAAAGTTGCAAAAAAAAAGAAAAAAAAAGAGGTTCTGTGTCATGACAGATTTAGGAAATTTGCTGTGACTCATGAAAAAGAAATCTGTGGAGTTCTGATTGTTATTATCCATAATCTTTGTGATTAGGTAAAAACTTCCAGAAACAGTTCTAATTTCCAAAAATGACTAGATTTAAATACATATGTCAATTTGGAACTAATTTTACATGTCACCCTGAAGTATTGAGATGGTTTGACATACAGAAGATTACAATGTTGGAGCTTAGGTTGAGCTGCAACATTGATTCCTACTAAAATGTAGTGCTGTACTGCAGCATCAGAGTAGGGCTGTCCTGTAGATATTACTTTTCAAACCACTTTTAAAGTTAAATGCAAAAGATGTACTGATAACCACCCACTGCTTAATAGGACCTTCAGTTGCCACATATATCACTTGACCCAAATCAAGTAAACTGAATTCTGTTTAGAGCAGCAGAAATGTATGCAAGTCATGTTTTAGCAAACAGCAGACATGTCTGAGAGGTGACAATGATGAGCCACAAACTCAGAATGGGAGCAGATTGTATGCAAATGCAGCACTGTAGTCCTCTTCTCCAAATCCCCTCAACAAAGTAAGTCTCTCTAATTTATAGGAAGCTTAGTGTAAATTAAGTGAAATGGTACAAACAATGGACTTGGGTAAGTGAGGAATCAATGTTACAACAAGTGAGGAATCAATGCATATTTTCATATATTTCACTAATAAACAATCTGGAGGTTCAATATGTGAAGCTGCAATGCTAATACAGAAAAAAGTCAAAATGTTTTTCCATATTTGGGATACTTAATTCTTTTAATTGACTGGCTTACTGCTCAGCAAACACATCTTCAGGTGGATGGATATTAGCTGGTTGCAGCACCTTTTTTAAAGCCTTTCTTCTGCAAGACCTTAATGAGTCATACGTCTTTTGTTTAGAACTAGATTGGGATGGGTTGCTACATGTGGCAGTAAAAAAAGACTGTTCAAACTACGTCAACCTAAAAGCCTAAGGCAGTTGTATTTAACAGCTATTTTAAAATATATATTACCTAACCAATCAGATTAAACCCCACAAAGCACAAAGGAGGTGCTTTATGGAATTCGTGAAGGAATCTTTGGGGCTACTTTCGTCTTTATTTCTTTAACTATCGACTTGGAAAAATGAAGCTATGCTGGACTGAAAAAGAGGAACTGGTCAGTCATGTTGTTGAGTTTTGCAAAATTGAAACACGTTTGAGCAGAATGGCCATCGAAATACTCCAAACAAATGTTTGCAATGATGATGTCAAAAATGTTTTCCTGCTTAACTTGTGACGTTGGTCATAACTCCACCTTAAATCTCAGTCCAAATTACCATTGTTTTGTAAACAGTGAATTAAGCTTTAGCCACCTTGCTAGGTTTCACATTTTATAATATTGCAACTACAAACTTCAACGTATTTAGCTGGATTTTATGTGACAGTCAATCACAAAGTCTAAGTGTGATTTTGTCAAGCTAGATCAAGTTTAAAGTTTTATTGCTGTGTCTCAGTGGCTGAGGATGAGTAATGTCTTAAGTTTATAAGAAGTATTAGCAACCACTTTTCTTGAAGAATTGTGAATTTTATGTGGCTGTAACAACAAACAAGCAAACAACATCAACAACAAATATCCAGAGGTCAGATTATGGTTGCTTGCCTTCCAGGATTTGGTGAGTTATTACAGTTAATGAGGCAGTTCTATCTTGCATGACCAGGAGTGATTGAAGGTGCGTTGGAAGAGGTTGTTTAAACACTCACTGAAACAAAAACCTTGACAGTAAATTTTTCAGGAACTACCATAAAGCCTTAAGGTGAGGTTTTACTGGTTGGGATAACATTACTTTGGGTAAAGCGGCCTAATTTAAATCCCCTCCTCTTTCCAGTTTGTTTACAAGAAAGGCTTGATAAGGTTTCCGTGCATGCCGGATAACTTATGTTTCCAACATAATCTTCCAGCTATGTTAACTAGAAAAAAATGTCTTAAGAACAAATTTTATAGGTTCTGAAAATATATTAAAAAAAAATATCCCACTAGATAGTAACAAATAAACATTAGGGGGGAAAAAAGTTGAACATCTGGCCCACAGAGACTTTCTACATCTGGGAAACCTTACTGTGTTTTTCTCATGCAAGATATTGTAGCCAGATTGTAGACACGAATGCACGTGTTCTCTGCATTGTGTGTACTTTATTCTGCCTTATTGTGCCTGTTCACCATTTGAGTGGTTGGAAAATAAACCAGTATTTCTTAACATTGTAACAGCTTGTGGGCAGACAGATGAAAGCCTTTGAGTTCCAACCGCAAGTTCATGTGATAGACTAACACAGAAGAACAGATTTGTGAAATGGAAGACAAGTGACTCATGCAAAATGAATGGTGTGAAGTTGTTTTCAGCCTCCTTCATTGTTACACCTCTAAACAAAATTCAGTCAAACCAACTCCAAAGCAACCTATTTAGTGAATAAAATCCAACAGTGTGCTTTACAAAGCAAAGTCAAGTTTTACATATATTGGCCAAACTTTCAGCATTGAACAGAACACTTATCATTCAATCACCTCGAAATCGAAAGATCACAGCACAACTGCAATCTAACGAAAATAGTCGTTCATCAATACTAGCAAGCTCGGAAAGGAGAGCTTTAAATAGAAAGGAAGCTAAGAAAACCACGATTACTCTGGAGGAGCTGCAGAGATCCACAGCTCAGGCAGGAGAATCATTGACGGAACAACTGTTAATCATGCTCTTCACAAATGTGTCCTCTATGGAAGAGTGACAAGAAGAAAATTCTTGTTGAAACAAAACAATACTATGTCCCACTCACTGCACAGCAAACACAGAAAATGATAATCTGATCAAATAAGATAGAAATCCAAATTAAACAGCATATTTGGTGGAGAACCAATTTCAACCTTGGACACATTATCCTCATATTGGAACATGACAGTGGTAGAATCATGGTAGGAAGATGCTTTTAATCAGCAAAAACATGAAAGCAGGTCAAAGCGGTTGGAGAGACGGATGGAGATATTTAAAGGGTAATTCTGATAGAGGCTGCAAAATAGTTAAAACTGGGATGGAGGTTGATTTAGATCAAAGCATCCTTAGATGTTGGCCAAGTCAAAGCTCTAGACCTACAGTAAATCCAATTAAGAGTTTCCACCATTAAAAGTGTGAGCTTTTTCAAAGTAAAATGGGAAAACTTTAAATTTCTGATGTAACATCTATCTGTATGCTCCTTAATTGTAATGTGACAAGATGTGAAAGAGTTCAAGGGGAATGTCCATATGACAGATGAAAAGGTTCAGAAGGTTTTTTGGGTAGAGAAACAGAATCCTTACATGGTTTATTTTATGGCTTGTATTGATTGGTATGATTTGTTTTCATATCAGTAAGAAAGTGATATGTTTTCCTTACATTTCCCCCAAATATTCAATGAAATTATTGACCAATGTGCTTCAGGAAGATGTGCTTAGTGGTTAGTCATTCGCTAGTCTTACCTTGAAACGCTTTGTCATTTTAGTCAATGCTTCACATTCCTCCAAGAGGACACATCTAGACAGACACATCACAAAATAAATGGTGCCGTACTATCACAGAGCAAAAAACAGCCTACACCAGTGAAACTGCTCAGAATTTATCCTCTGCACTTTTTCAAATTAACTCAGGAAACAGCACTTTGCTTTATTTTTCCCTCCCACCATCACTCCACTCTTTCTCCTTCTCTGGTTAGATTATCACTGCAGACTTAATTTACTTCCTTCAAATTAAAAAAAAGGAATCCTCTGCAAGTCCAGTCTGGGTTTCATTTTCTGACAATGAAGCCTTTTGTTCTGGTCTGGTCAGGAAATGGGAGAGAAAGAAAAAAGGGAGTGAGAGAAAGAGAGAGAGAAAAGGAAGGGAAGAAAAGAGCGAGGAAAGGAGGAGCTAAAAGGTAGCTTGAGTGCCCTCGGGGCCTCAAAGCAAGGGATGAAGTGAGGAAAAGAGGGATGGAGCATGAAAAACAGGCAGCCTGGTGACAGAGGCCACAGATAAATTTGTAGAGATTTTAAAGGGGGAAATTGCTGAAAAGGAACGCACTCAAAGGATCAGAGTGAGATCAGGTAGAAAAAAAATTGCAAACCAATGAAAGAGCAAGTAAGAAAACAGAATCAGAGAGGAAATGAAGGATTGTTTGTTACCCCAGAAGGCAGATTGATTTTCTGGGGAGATTTCCTTCCCCCTCCGTTTCCGGTAAATCTACCAGTACAGAAACCAATTACCCAGATAGAAGTTTACTCCAGAATACAGCAATGGTACGGAGGAAATGACCCTGAACTGTGGAGGTGGAGTTTTGTGAAGTGAGGGTCCTACACATTTCACTTTCCTGGACTATCCTCAGCATTACATTTCATTCATCTCAGTTTAAACTCCTCCACAGTTCATACTTTCTTTTAACTTGGACTTTAATAGGTTTGAGTTGGAGGACCTCTGTTTTCAGCCAACTCTGGAGAAAGAGAAATTAAATATTATGCTCAAAATAACACTTTAGGATTTAGAACTATTTTGTTAAAATGCTTTATAGCTTTTATCTTGCAAGGCGCAAAATATTCTGTGGCTCAATAACAATTTGATACATTTCAACTTGGGTCATTTTAATTTTGACTTATATATGAAAATCAAGAATGTTACTATAAATTACAATGAGAGCAATTGAGCAACATATTTAAAGCCCTTGAGACAGACAAATAAATAATAAAAGCAATAATAGCTGGAGTTTACCTGAGTGGAGTGATCACTCTGTGAATCTCAGTGACATTCAGCATATCTTTAACTGCTTCAATCTCACTTCCAGCGCTGGACATGACAGAAGAACAAGAGCTAAGCCTGTTAGAGGAGAGAGAAAAGCAGTCAGCTACATTCTTCTTTTGCTGCTGTATAGTCTCAACCGGTGTCCAAACCTGTGGAAGTTATCAGCATTTTTGAGGTTGGAGGATCTGCGATAACCAATCTCCTGGTGACTAAGCACGTAGCTTAGAGTCTCAGGTTTATATCGAAGCAGGAGCTCCTCACTGTCTCTGTTTCAACAAAAGTAGGAACAAAGACCGGTGACATTAGTGAATGTTGTGAAAAACAGTCTGAGGAAAATTTGACATTCATCACCATCTAAGTGTATTTCAAGAGACCTATACAGTACCCTAAAAAGTATTTGCACACATTAATGATGACAATATGTCACATAACAGTCACAAAATTTAAAGTGTTTTATCGGGATTTCATGTAAAACACAAACACGAAGTGGTGCATAAATGTAAGCAGGAAGCAAAATGCTGTACATTATTGTGCTTAAAAGTATTTTTCAAAACAATTTGAAAAGTACGGATTTGTATTCATCCTCTTTTACTTTGATGCACCTAAATAAGTTCCAATGCAGCCAATGAGTTTCAGCAGACACCCAACTAGTAAGTACAGTTCACATGAGTGTAATTAGATCTCAGTATAAATCCAGTTGAACTGTATTGGTCTAAGATGTTTTTTGGAGAACATTAATGAACAAATGACATCAAGAAGACCAAGAAACACAGCAGACATGTCAAACATTAAAGCAATCAATATTAAAAAAAAATATTTGAAAATATGTTGATTAGCAACAAAATTGATACAAACTGAGGCATTTTCATTTCCCCACACATTTTCACATCAGTGCTGTAGACACAGATATTCAGTCACAGCACCAGTATGGTTCTTAAAATCAAAGGCTTCATCCCACTGCGGGCACAAATTCACACAAGGGAACCTTCAGCAGACAAATGACCAGTGAACACCTTCGATAACTGATTTGTATAGGCATAATGTTGCTAACAAGAAAATGAGCACATGTTGAAAAACTGTGGACTTGGACTGAAGAGGACAATAAGAACAGAAGCTAGTCAGAACTCAGCTATAGTTCTATAGTTAAACATTTTAGTACTGTGACAACCCTATGGAGGGTAAATGGAGAAGTTTAACACAGGGTTAGGTTAAAAATGATAACCAATACTGTTAACACATCATGGAATACTGTTCGGTATCATCCAGAAAGTCTATGGAGTAACTGAAAGTCTACAAAGACATGGTCATGCACTTTAAAAATCAGGGAGAACATTGACAGGAGAAGCAAGAGCGGAAGAGGGAAAGCTCAGCTTCAGCAGCACAGCAACCCTAAACATACAGGCAGAGCTACAGTGCAATTGCTGTGGTCCAAACATATTAGCTTCTGCTGAGAATCTATGATGAGGCTTAAAACTAGGGTTCAGGGGGTATATGGATAGTAGGCACAGTACATGGGATATGCTACAATGAATGAAAGAATTTACATTTCAGTATATGACTAATAGAAAAACAGATAAATGGAAAGCTTTCTTTAGAGAAAAGAAAACATTTTCTTGTGTATACAGCTATGGGAATAAGGTTGACAGCTTTGTGCAACCTTATGAATTTTAGCTTTTACTCTTGAGGAATGTCTGCTTTTTCATACGGCTCAAACAATTACATTGAGCTTTGTGGGGGAGTGTGTGAGTGTTTGTACTACACTATAATGGGAGAGTGGTTGGAGCACTAGGACCACACAACATGAAGTCAATGGAGGAGGGTACACCTCCATTCCATACACCGTCATACAAATGATTCAAATCACCTGCAGAATGTTGCACTGACTACCCAGCATCTAATGTTGAAACCAGTTGCTATGGAAGTATTTTTGGCTGAAGTGTATAGTAAATCAAATTAAAAAGTAATGAACATGAACACATGTATTTCAAGGGAAAGACTTTGCGAGGCTTTGGCAATATTTTCCTTCCTCCCATGCCAACAAAGCCTATTAAATTGAGGAAAATTGACAAACCGAGGGCTCCTCGAGTGGCTTTTTTGAGTGAAAGTGTTATTAGTTAGAAGTGTGCTGGGTTTACTCCTGAAAGCCATTCAGTTGATATGCACTTGAGACTTGGCCTAATTGAATGATCAAAGGCTGGAAATGTGCACACCCACACTCAGTGCCATGCATCAAGGTCGAGAAATTACACTGACGCCAACTTCAGAGGGGAAATACCATTTGTTCTGGTAACATCTGTGTGGTACCAGTGCTTGCTTTGACTCTTTTTCCATACAGCCATGAACAATAGGGTACCAGTTTCACACTGAAGGAGAATTTTTATAATCCATTTACATTAATGTGAGCGGGGACATGAGGGACTTGTCGTGTGGAAGCATAGCAGGCATTAATTAGAATTTCTGCTCCCTTTAATGGGACACTGTGCAATTAAAGGTTTAGGTGTCTTATACTCTTCAACATAAATCCCTGCCAATTACTCTTGGCTAGTGAATATCAGTTTATTTATCTCTATAGTTTGAATCTGTTATGGAGATAATCAATCATAAAAATGCTCAAAACTGACATTGGATTTCACTTATTTTTATGTAGTTATTTGAGAGATAACATTAGACCTTCTTTCTATGAATGCGCTTCTGATCCCTGCTTAGGCCAGTCCATTCTTGTGACACATGAGTAATTATGACCCCAGATCAAAGCAAACTATCTAGAAGTGACCTTTCAGGGTAGATTATATTTATTGATCACATATCCACATATCTATACAGCAGACCAACAGTGTGAATATATAGAAAATGACTCAAATCACTGGTTGTCATAACATTCTCCAGTTTGATCAAAACTGCAGAAAGTAAGACATGATGCTGTTGTGGAACAACCATAGACTATTTATGTAAAATTAAGATAATAAATACAAATCAAACAACAACATAAAATAGAGCTTCACATCAAGTTTGTTTAGGAACAAAAACATGGTAATATTAATAAATAGCAAATTAAAACTTGAGAGGCAAATTCGGAAAACAATTTGAAGACACAACAGAAATCAACTATGTTGCTCTCTTGTTACAGCCGCAGTCCTAAAACCACCATGGGGTCTTGCAGGGTGACATTCTTAGCAGCAAAAAGCTGGTTGCCAGGATACCTACATTTATGCAGACTTTCACACACTCTCGTGCATCTTCTTGTGACCAAGATGTTCCAAAGTTTTGTCAAATTTAAATTAAACAACCTATACAAAATCATCCCTCATTTAATAAGTACTTGGAGTAGCTGTTGGAAAAACATAGGTTTCAGCTCTTAAAGAGAGAATGGCATATATAAAAGATACATGGGGTAGCATGCTCTTTCAGCACTCTTCACTGACTGAGTTCTGCCATAAATCTTTGTAGTCACCAACTTCTTAAATGAAGAAGTTGCTGACATTAGAAAAGAAAGCGTGTCTTCCTCATATAATTGTGCTATTGTTATGGATTTTCTGAACCTAAGAGTGTCCTCCTATTCCTGAAATCTTTGTTTCACTGCTTTCCCAAGCTATTTGTAACTCCCATAGGAGAACACTATAGTACTTTATTGCAGTCTTTGTATGTGTACAAATTGCGCAGATAGTAAGTCAGTGCATTGTGAACTGATTGCCCCAACATCTAGCTGGTGATAACGGACACAACTTTGTTTCTCAGATCAGAAAAGCCAAAAATAAAAAACAGAATTTAGACAAGAGCACAGTTTTAAAGTTTTAGTCTGTATTTATTCTGAAATTTAAAAAATAAACATCAAAATCAGTATGTGGCATAAAGTGAATAAAGTGAATTTATTTGCCTATATTGACTTAAAAATCTTTGAAATTCCAGTAAAGTTCCTAGAGCTTCTAGAGCTTCAAAATAAACTTTGAGAGTTACCAGTACCTTTCACTGTTGTTGGCTCTTCCTTTGAGTGTCTCCAGTAGTATCTTGACCTCACCTCTCACCAACTCTTTCACAACAGGCGGGTCAGAAAGAGGGGAACCCTGCAGTTGGTGGCTCCCATAACACAGACTCTCCTGCCACTTCTTGTGCCACATCTCTGCCTGCAGATGTGACCACAATGAAGGGAGTTAGACATAATCCTCAACAAAACTCCACATTTTGTCATTCATATCTAATCATCACAGACAGATTTTCTTTATGTGGACAAAAGAAAAAACTGGAGGATTTTCCAAAACATGGCAATAATTAACACAATCATACAGTGTGACTAACCATTCTAGATAAACGTAAGAAATTTATTTATGGAAATTCACAATTTGTGTCCATTCTTCTTTGCAAATTAGATCAAGCTCAGAAAACTTGAATGTAGATTTCTATTTACATTCAAGTTGTAAATAGTACAATCTACTGATTGTACTTTTTACTGATTGTAAAAAGTGATTGTACTGATTGTAAAAAGTACAATCAGTAGAACCACCTAAAGGATAACATTCAAAAGCATGTTTAAATATTTGTTTCCAAAGTGGTATTTTGTTGTTGAATATAGAAGTGATCATAATATAGAACAAAACCACAAATAATGGTGTAAAAAAAGGAAATTATTCTAAAAAATTTATTTTCAAAATAAAAATATAAAATGTATAATTCTGAGGTGAGTTAGTGTAAATGTGTATGAGTGAGTCTGTACCTCTAATATAGCATCTTATAAAAGAGTTCTGGAATCCTCCAGAAACTTTTGCTCTATAAAAACATTCAGAAATGGTTTCAGCTTACATTATCTTATATTATGTTAGGATAAAATATTACCCTGTAAATAATTGCATGTTCTTTAAGATATGGTGTATTGTAGTGGTATAAAACAGAACTGTACTGATCTGAAAACAGGCCTCTGGGTAGAGGACCAGCCAACCTCTCAGTTTCTGTAATCTGTGTGAGTGTTTCTGTCTCGGAGGAGTCTGGATACCATTATTACCTCAACACCTGCTCGCTGCCAGTCATTGCTGCTGTGCTCCACCCATAGACTTCACTTCAAAGGAATACATTGAAGGCAACTAAACATGTCACTTCTGAGCCTTCCATGTATGTGCTTGTTCATTCACACACCAATATGAACTGCATCTTGCAGCTGCACACAACTGTTTTTAAGCTCACACTGTTTTTTTTATGTCTGTTATCAAATGATTAGGTGTTTATGTTACCTGCTGGCTACTGCCAGGTTGTTCTTGGATATTTGCTCCATCTCTCAGCTCATTGTGAAGTTCACTTCAGGGTGCACTTTTGGAAAACAGCAGTTAAAGTATGACTATATAATATTTATGTTGAAGATTGTTCTACTTCAGACTTACTGCAATTTCAGGGGCATTCCACAAGGATAGTTTCTAAGTCATATAATAATTTCACCTTGTACAAACCACCTAGGAAAAGGTATTTCAAACTGAGACGTTCACTTCTATGCTGATGATACTGTAATTACTTTCCATGCCTATTCCTGCTGCAAAGGCTCTTGATCATCTTTTACAAGTTACAAATCTCAAGCGGGTTCAAACAACTCAGATTGTTTTTCCCTTAAAAACTGTTTTAAATTGAAGGAAAGCAAAGTTTATGAAATGTATGTGTTTTTCACTACTTCGAGAAGACAAAGCACAGGAATTAATGCCTAATTTTGAATATTTAGAACTTTTAAATGATGATAATTTGTGTTTAAGGACTACATTCATCCTGTAACTTTTTCTTTCTCACTCATTATTACCTACTCTTCACTCACGCAAACTTGACATTTGTACATGAATGATGACCCAGTCAGTTGTTTTCATTCATATACTAGCTCCTCCATATAAACCTATTTGTACTTAATTAGTTAAGTATTAATTTAGTGAACTCTTCATTCAATGGACAGTTTCAAAAGGGTTAAGAAAACTGAACTGGCTAACACAACTTTCATATTTTGGAATTTCATCTACAAAGTGTCGTGTCTTTGAAAGAATTTAAAATGGTGAAAGCTCTGAAGTCAGGCTAACTGTGTGTAGATGTTTCTCGATATGATTTTGCATAATTTACTACTCCGCTGTGGGATCTTTGCTTGTGAACTTTGCTTCTCTGTGTGAGTGCTAGGTCTCCCTTGCAAAAAGATATGTTACCATTGAGGAAAAAACAGTTAAATAAAGAAAGTTAGATATATTTGAAAGGAACCGTTTTTGGACAGCTCAGGGTGGAGGGGTACGCAGTAAGAGCTTGCCCTGGAAGGAAATCAAGAGAGCTTAAAATGGACTTCATATCTAACCATCTTACACAATGAGGACTTTGAGAGAGGGAGGAAAAAATTTATTAAGGAATGAAGGAGTAGCCTTCTGATGTAGTATCACCTTACTTTTCACTGAGGCATGGATTCATTACACAGCTGACTGTGTACCAAAGGGAGAAAGAAGCTGCATGACCACTGGAGACAGAATATAAACTGCAAAAGACCTTATTAATAGCTGAAAATTGAACTAAGTTATACTTTATAAAAAGTAGGATATAAGTATAAGAATAAGAGAGGATATAAGCATAAGAATAAAAGTCCCTCTTATTATATTAATATTCCAATATTTCAAAAGGATTTTGAGGCCACCTACAACAGTTTCACTTCCAAAGTGTTTATTTGTCTCTTCCAGAAACAAAGTTTTAATACTCGCAATTTTTGTATTTTTACCAATGCATTTTAGATCGCCATCTCTCTCTTTCTAGAACTAAAAGTCACAATATCTGTTAATTATAGCTACGATATTGATAACAGGTTTGAAACTGAAACATTACAACAACCTCTGTGTGCAATCTGAGAACAAATTGTAGCAACTTATAAAGATTTGGGATTTGATACCTTCTTATCTTAAAATTAATGTATTTCGATGTGAAGTAGAAAATACACTGTGGTGATAACTTTAACATTTTAAAGATTTTAAATGGAATGGTTGTAAGTTGTTTAATGTGGCTTTGATATGTGAACGTGCCTCAAAAACTCATATATTGCCAGAATCAAGAATAGATGATCTGGTTTGAAAGCTGAGGCAAACTTTATCTGAGTGTTGGCAGGCTGTTGTTTGCTCCATGAGGAGAAGACAGACCTAAACTGACAGGTTCAGGAAAGGAGAGCATTAATCAAAGGCATAGCAAATAAGCATGCAGTAACTCAGGTCGGGCAGCTGAGCCACAGTTCAGAAGGTAGAATCTGTTGACAAGGCGGCTATTATATTATGTAAATATGTAGAAGGCGGCGCTCAGATCAGAGGAGATCAGAACACGATGCAAGGTGAAAAACCAACACATTGCAACGCTGAAGCATGCCATCTGAGCATGATGAAAGATGGCGGTGGCATTATCATGTTTTGAGGATGCTTCTCTTCAGCAGGAACAGGAAGTTTGTCAGAAATTATGGGAGGATGGATGAAGTTAATTACAAGACAATTGTGAAAGAAAATCTATTTCACTGGAGAACAGGCCAAAGTGTCACAATCCACTTCCCAGGTTAACAAACCTTGACGATTTTGTCACAAATAGCAAAATGTTGAAATTCATTTTTCTTGAGATTTTGACAGAGGCGAGATGTGCTTCGATATATATTTTTTTAGATAAATGCTTCTAATTCGCACGTTTTAATACTTTTGATTAAGACATTTACGAACTATTTCTTCCTAGGCTTTTGAACTATCTTTCCTTTAATTGCTTTACTAATGTTTTTTTTTTTCTTTTCAAAACAAAGTTCTTTTATTTTATTTTTCTGTCTTGACTTTGTACTAGCCTGTTTCATGAGAATTAGTACCTCAGGTCTGGCTTGTATGAAAGCAAACAGGGCTTTGGACTGAGAGTTTAGCTAATCCTGAATAAATATCAATATCTATCTGGCTTGCATTTTGACTGCTTTGAAGCACAAACAGTCAATTCACATCTACCCCTGTTATGGCTTCATGGGAGTGCAAGTTAGGAATGAAGCCAAACTACATCCTTATACAGTCTAGTACTGGATTTCTTTTCTAGGAATGCTTAGCTGTGCAACTTTTTATTCGCCCTGGCTAAAAAGGAAATTCTTGTAAATGTTGTGGCTTCATTCTGGTGGAAATCTGCTAAAAATAGACTCAAGATTCCTACAAAAGTTGCAAGCAATGAAGTAATTTCTTCTCTGACTGAGAAAAGCAGTCCTTCATTTTAAAGTCAACCATAAATGAATCAACGGTCACACAATAAACATAGAGCCTTCATAACTCACCTCTGAGTGAACCTCTGTGTACATGTCGACCAGAGGGTCACCCAAAGCTGCATGGATCTTCAGCAACTCTGACTCTGAGACATACTTAGTGATGAGGCTCCACAGAGACTGTCTGGCACATGAGAACTGGTTTTCATCAGGTGAATGCATGTGTGGGGCGGTCTGAGCACAAAGGAATGCAAAAATCACTGCAGCAAGCAGAACATAAGGTAACTTGAAAATGTTGAGCAGCCCCCGCAAAAGTGAAGAAATGTTACAAACAGCATAAACTAAATGTATCATAGTGATACACTTTTATGATAGTAAAGAAATCTCACTCTCTGGGTTTTTACTAAATTGGAGCTTTGAGTAATTTCTTTCTTTGAGAGTGAAAATGTTCTCTAACAAATAGTTCTTTTTAACAAGATCACACTAATTAGTAGCCCTGCTGTTTACATATACTTAGCACACCACCCTTTGCCAACAGCACAGCACTTAGTGTTCTTCTATAACATTTCACAGTGTTAGACCATACAGAGAAATGAATCTTTTGCATTTTATTTGCACAAGATAATACAAAATGATGGACCTTTTTTGTTATCTCTTGGTCTCGCACCACAGGTTTTCTGTAAGATTTGGTTTTCGGTATGGTTTTTCAAACTCAAATGAAGTTTAATTTATTTTCTAATGAACAATTTGTCTCTTGAGCTGGCCATAGATTTGGGGTAAGTATCCTGCTAAAAGTATAGAAATAACTACCGTATATATTTTATTTATTTATTCTTTTTTTGGGGGCATATTTTTAGTTAAAATGTCAAATAAGTTTCCTTATTGCATCCCACAGCTTCCCCACCATACCTAATCATTGATGTAAAGTTTTTCTCCACATAAGTGTACATAAGTCACCTACCAGAGTCATTGAGAAGCTTAGTAGATATATCTATCTACCTTAAATATATATTTTTAAATCCTTCATTCACATTTCTATCATACATTCTTAAGATTGCCAAAAAGAGTGGTGTAAGTAGCTGTTTTTAAAAAATGCCCCGTGAATAAACATACTCAGACTATATTTTTAACAGTTTGAAAGGGAGATTATTCCACCTCAATAATAATAGTAACTAAATGAACATTTCCTATTTTAAGGTTTTTTACAGGTGTATGTTTTTGCACCAATAATTAGTATCACATCAAAAGCATGAATCAAACTAGATAACCAATTTTGGCTGTCTTTAACTTGCACTGTATATCCAATTGCGTTGTTTTTAAGGTGAGTTCATGATATGTTCAGCATCAAATGCTTTATTTCAACTTTTAATGCATTTTCACCCTTTAGGCTGTAGCTACAGTAAAATAGAAAGAGATGCACTACTGCTCTGTTTGGCTGGACAGTACTAACAGCATTAAAATATTAAAATGTTAACATTTCAAGTAAGTCAGCATTTGTTCAAGCAGCTCATTGATCTCTTGTTTTAAACCCAGCTTTTTTAACTGGACCTAACGGTTCATAAAGCAAATATCAAAATAGTCATAAAAAAAAGACAAGGAGAAGTGTCCATGTGAAACACCAGATTAAATATCATTTAGCTTGTTGGTGTAAGAAAACAAACGCTTACCTCAGTTCGTGTCCTGTAGCTAACAAGAAAATGGTATCCAGGGGAAACATTGCGGTTGCTAGGGAGAGGTATCGCATGTTAGATCCAATATGATTTCCCTGCTTCTGTTTTTTCTTCTAAAACACGTTACGTTTTATAAATGTGCATTTTTGGACGTTAAGTTGAAAATAACCCCTCCCCTCAAAAAACACTTTAAATTTCTAAAGGGCATCAAGGGAACAGCGGTCTGATAAAAGTTTGGTTTTACTGAATTAAAGAAGGGGAGGGACTTGCTACGAAACTTTCCCAACTCTTCACTTCTTCCGGACATTTTGCAGAAACCCTGGAGCACAGAGGGAAGATGCACGGGTTTATTAAACATGTGAAGTAATGTTAACTGATTTGGATGATTTTCCCACCAAAGCCCACTTGAATAGGTTTGATATTTCTTTCTTCACCCAAGTTTCCGTTTTGGAGAAGAGAGAGGTGCCCTGAATTATAATGGCACAGGTTTGCATGGAGCGGCTCTCCATGCAGCAGCGCACGGCGCTCTGGGCTCTTCTGCTCTGCACACAGGCCGCTTTGGGCTTCTCGCTCACAGGACAACAGACAACCTGCGAGGCCAACGGCAGCATTTACTACGTGGGAGAGTGGTATTTCCTGGACTCCGATCACTGCACCCAGTGCGAGTGCACCAGTGAGGGCTCCGTGTGCGCCCGCACCGAATGCACGTCCCTCCCGGCCGCCTGCATCCATGTGAGCCACTACCCCACCGACTGCTGTCCCAGGTGCGAGAAGATCGGCTGTGAGTACCGGGGGGTGGTGTACGAGCTCGGAGAAAATTTCCAGGTAAGACACGACTCATCCGTGATAGTTATGGAAGCCCGTTTCCTCCACTCTGGTGAAAACCCCCCCTTGTGTCTCAAAATCATCACTTCTCTATCTAATAATTATGAGACATCATAATTATAACTTGTGGCGGAAATGGGTTTCCAGGCTACAAGACTACTCCAAAGTTTAATTTTTCACATCTCAATTGTCAATAAACAAATAATATATTTTAAGTCATATCAAGCAGAGAAGATTTCAAAAAAGTTGTGCAGTGAAGGAAGAGAAGGTCATCGGGGGTTCACACTTAAAGCAAAAGCCATAATAGAATCTTAATGGAGGTGCACCGATTTTTCTTGGCCATTTTGCTGTTTTCTCTGAGGTCTGACTTGCTTTATTGGGATTTTTTAATAATACTTATTCTGATTTTTTCTGATAATAAAACTATGGCATATAAAAGAGAATAGTTCATCAAGGTACAGTTGAATAAAAACATTGTCAATTAATTACAATTTCCCTGAGGGAAAAGTCCCAAAGGGAATAATAAAGTTTATTTCTAAAGATTATTTTTTTTAGCTCCTATAATATTTTCATTTTAAAAAGTACAAATGAGTGATGTACTTATAAGCTGAATATAGTGAAAGTTCTTAGTTTTGGTGCATTTGTTGAATTGAGGGAAAAGTTTTTGATTTTGTTTGACCTTTTGATTACAAATGATCTCTAGTCTCTGCCTGGCTGATTAATTATCATATATAAGTAGGTAGAGATTACGACAAGGGCAAGGAGTGTGGGACGGAAACTTAAAAGTGAAACATTTTTTTAAAAAAAAGAATTGCAGCTCATTAATACATCCCCCATTCCTCTGTTAAATTTTTAACCATGAAAAAACTTATGCATATTAAAGCCTGATCCCACCTCCACCCCGTTGCAGCACTAAATGAAGTCCAAGGGATTTCTTAGGCTTGAAAGAAAACTTGTCTGTACTTGATATGTAATGAATATGCAGCAGAAAGAGGTAAATGGCGCCCCCTTTCGTAACACCATGCGATAGGATTTGTGTCTGTACCTCAGGAGGACATGGTGAAATGTTTCAAGTACAGCATCACCCTGTGTGTTCCAGCCATCTGAATGTGAGCAGTGCACCTGTGACAGTGATGGCATCGCCCGCTGTCTCGTGGCAGACTGTGCCCCTCCACCCTGTGTCAATCCTGTGTACCAGCCTGGGAAATGCTGCCCGGAATGCAAGGAGGGTATGTTGTGTAAACCACAAACAGGAAACATTTTTATTTTTTTACATTTTTTAAGTTTCTCAAGATAGTAGCATAAACTTTAATGTATTTTGTTAAGATTATTAATCATGGACCAACTCAAAGTAGGGAATAATTGTGAGGTGGAAAGAAAATGGTACCTGGTTTTGTTTTGTTTAACCAATGAAAATCTGAAAAGTGTGGCATACAGAGTGGTGTCTGTGGTGCACCTATCTGTTCTGCCTCTAAGCACAAGGGGCAGATGAAAATGTTTTATTTTTTTAATTAGGGCAACCTTTTTACAAATACAAATCTTTATATAATAGAAAATGTTAGGCACAACACTAAGTTTAAATCTTTCAATTTCCACGGTTTTTGCTTCTTTCTCCAGGTCCCAACTGTTATACTGATGCATCCCGCAGCCAAGTGATACCTGCAGGAGAGCCTGTGTGGGTGGATTCCTGCACCAAGTGTCGCTGTCATGACGGCCAGGACGCCGGCTACTGGGAGGGAAATCGCCTTGCCACTTGTTCCCGCATCAAAAACTGCACACCTCAGCAGCCGCCCACCCCAATTCAGTGATTCTTCACACAACCACCATATATTTTAAAATATGTGATCTTCACAGTTTATCCTTAGGTATTTTATTACTGAAGATATTATACATCCACCCAAGGAAGGACAATCTGCAAATGAGATAGGGGTAACTCACCAACACTTGAATGTAACAAAAAAAGTCAATCAAATTTGGAACCATGTAAGAAACGATGCGACTTCATCCCACAACTCTGTTCACTAACGTAGCAACTTTATCTCAAAACACAGGGATTAAAAATTGGACAGAAATTGTACTTTGTACTCTTACTTTTTAAATCTAGCTCAATTTATTTTATTTTTTTGCATTTTAAAAATGTTGCTTAGATGTTGAGAATGCTTTTAAGGAGAAACAGGAAAAAGAGTGGGAGCTTTAGGATCTCTTAGTCTCGAAATACCCAGAAAATTATACATAGATTTAAGCGTTAGCATAAACAACTGATAAATAAGATAACTAGTGACAGACTTGTCACAAGCTGAGGCAGTTTTACACTTCATGTACAGCTGTGATGAACAGTAAATAGGAAATAATTAATGAGAGTATAATATTAGATAAGATTTGTTGGCATGTTATTTAAATGCTGTTTTTAAATGTATGCTGCTTGGACACGCACATGGTGTAGGAGGTAGTATTGACTCTTCAGTGCTAAGATACAGCAAATATACAGTTTTCAGAGACACATCAGAATCAAAGTCTAGTTTATTTTAACATAAAGATGTTGTTTTAAATTTTGCAAGACTTACTCCAGAAGCTTGTTACCTTAATTATAATGTATATCTGAAAAAAAACCAAACATGCTCTTAGCTTTTTAGCTAAGTTGACTTAATAAAAAAAAAAGTAAAATCTGAAACGTACTCCATTATTGTGAAAAAATAGTGAATAACACTCAACTAAGTAAATGTTTTTCAATTGTACTGTCAAGAGTGTAATTGGAACAAACAATGATTGAAATTTGTATAAACCCTGCTTCTAGTACTGGGATCAGTAGTTGGGAGTAGTCGCATCAGTAGTTTTCTGATGCAACTTTTTTCTCACATTACACCTCAGTACATTGGTTTTACACTGTAAGTCAAAATAAACTATTTCCATTTAATTTTACTACTTTTTTTTGTGAAAACCTTTTATTAAGAAGCCTACTCTTGTAAGACACATGTGTTACTGCCCTAAATGCTTTTCATGTTTTGTGTTGTTATGACCACAAACAGTGTATTTTACTGGGATTTCTTTAAAGATTAATAAATAAAAGTTGTGCAATGGAAAGTACACAAAAAATACAAATACATCATGGATTTATATTCAGCCCTACTGAGTCAAAACTTTGTTGAACCAACTTGACACATCTAGAGAATTAAATTAATAACAGAAGTCTAGTCTGATCAGTTACAGAATGACTATACAGCAAAATATAAGAAAGCAAACTATTATTGTTATTATACAAAAAAAAAATCCTCCTGTTCACTTTGGCCCAGATGTAAAAACTAGCATTACTTTAAAGGATCAGGAGACACACTAACATACAATCTTTACCATCAGATTTATTAATTGTATAGAAAAAGTAGGTTTGATATGACATAATGCATTCTATATAAGATATAACATTTTCAACATTCAACGTACAAAAAAGCCATAGGTACAGTAAAGTTTTAGAAACGCCTCCAGGCCTGAAGATCTTGTTAGCTGTCAGCAGTCGAAGAACAAAGAGTGCATCTGAAGATGGATTCAAACACTAACCATCAGAAGTGTGATACAACTGTTTGATTCTCAAGCAGAGGCCACAAATAAATTTTTTTGCTAAATACGTTGGTTACTGATCTTGGTGAAGCATGGTACAGTTTATACACACTAGGGCCTTCTTTCCAGCTACAGTTGAAACCAGAAGTTCACATACACAAAATAAAAAGACAGTTTTTTTTTCTCACTATCTGAAGTTAATTCAGACCAAACTCCTCTTGTTTTAGTTCAATTAGAATTACTAATTACAACTCATTTGTGTCCTAGCTTTAACTTCCTGGCTGTTGTCTTGAAATGTTTGTGAATATTTTCACATAATGTTTGTTTTCCATGATGGCATTGATTTTATGAAGTGCAGCAGTTCCTCCTGCACCAAAACAGCCCCACACCATCATGCTGCCACCCCCATACTTCACAGGTGGGATGGTGGCATGTAAACCAGAGAAGGTTTACAGGCCTCCCCCTCTTTCCTCCAGATTTAACGATTATCATTATGATCAAACAGTTTAGCTCTATGACATTTCCCATAAAATGAAGGTCCCTGTCGGCATTTGTAAATTCAATCTGTTATTTTTTATGTTTCTCTTGGAATAAAGCTTGTAATTGTACTGCTCTTCCTAACTGACTTCCTTCCTTGGCTGATTTTTTGTGGCTTTTCCATTGTGTCAAACAAAAACGCAGTATATTCTAGGCATAGCCTTAATATATTCATGAGTGAACTTCCAATTTACTGAAATGTGTTTTTTAACCCATCACAAGTTTCCAAACCCATGATATCACCATCTGGGCCTACCCTCATTGTTTAAAGACATGGTAATTACATAATTTAATATGTAAATTCAGCTTTTGTTAAATGACTATATTAAATTAGTTTCTGAAATATTTTCTCTCATTATTCTGGCATTTATCAAATAGAAATCCTTTTCTATTTGATTTCTATAGAAAAATCAAAGCTGACCAAAAAGGTGAAATCATTTTCGCTAAACTGACCTAAAACAAGAGAAGTCTGGTCTGATTTAACTTCAGGTAGTGAGAAAAAAAAGGTTTTGTGTCTTTTGTCCAGTGCAAGTAGACTTATTGTCTCCACTGCACATATCTAACATCCTACAATTAATCCAATCAAAGCATTAAGTGGTGTATCAGATTCGTATTCGGTTTGTTTTAAGGGGGCATTGAAACAATTTTATTGTAAATTTTGCAGAAGAATGGATTTTTGATTGTAATTCGGCATGAATGTATGCTGTGGTTTTCACAGCTTTCCTAAGAAATGTTTATTTTATTTTATTTTTTTACCATGAGATGGAAGTCAGGAAGTACTGGAGTGATGATGCGTTTGACTTTTACCTTAGAAGTCAGAATTTCTGAGTTGTACATCCTAAAATAAATGGCATGGGTCTAAAAATCTAAATTCCAGCTGAGATCTCTGAGCGCTCCCAGGTTCATATTCAATATGACTGCTGAATTTTAACTTTTGAGTGCTCAGTTAGAGTTACTAAAATCATTTGAACGAATGCCAGGATAACAAGAGAGAGAATTACTTTGAGAAATATTTCTAATATTTTCTTCAAAGTCAGAAGGTTACTGGGACTGAGGTTAGCATTCTTTAAAAATGTTGGGGGGAAGCGCAGTTGATGTAATAGCTCTGTAATCTTCTAAAAGGATATTTCACAACAGTTGAGTAAATTGGAGGCACATCTGTGAATGTAATTTAAGGCAACAATTAAAGCACTGCTTCCCCAGCAAAATCATCAGAAAATAAGCAGAAACATCAGGGAGATGGTTGTGGAGCTACCAGAAGTTTTGTTCATCGATGAATTATTTGTCTGTTCAAAAAAATTATATGGAAGTATGAATAGCCTGGAAAAGCCCAGCATGCACAATACTTAAAAATGAACACAGTTTGACTATAATGCCCATAGTTACATTTGGATGACAAATAGAGAAACTTGTAAGCCTGAGAGCACCCTCTCAACCTTTGCTCCAAGAGGGACTGGTGCACTTCACAAAATTGATGGGATCATGAGAAAAGAATATAATGAGAAATTAGTAAAGCAACATCTCTAGACTTCAGCCAAGAAGTTTGAGTTTGTGCACAAATTTTCCAATGGGACAAGGAACATAGACATACTGCTAATTTAGTAAAACTTGACTTATGTGCAACAAAAGTCAGATTTGGAACAGCGATCTCAAAACCCTGATGTCAGTCCCATAGAAAATCAAATTGAAATGGTGTGTTTAGAAAGACAGCCAACAAACTCATCTCAGTTTGGTCCAAAATGCCAGGAAATTACTTTCAGAAGCTTGCAAAAGGTTATCTAATATGTTTGACATACCGTTTAAAAGAATCCTATAAAATACTAAGGACATACATAACTTCAGACTCTGAAGAAAATAAAAGATTTCATAACTATTCTCTTTCTCATTAATCTGGCATTTCTCGAACAGGAACAATTTTGATAATCTTAATTTACTTAAAATGTAAAAGTTCAGTCTGATTTCATGTCAGGCATAGTGAAAAAAATATCTTGTTTCTTTTTTTCTGCCATTTGTTTATAGTGTGTGTGTAAATACACCAAAATAGCATAGCTCCGATTTGTGAACAGAGGCCTGGTCACAACACAAAAAATTTTGCAACTGACTCATTTTTCAACTTGCAACAAGAAAGAGAATAACAGTCAAGTTGCAAGTTACAAAATCTCAACAAAATGACTGCAGAAGTTGTAGGTCTCTGAGCAACTCCTCGTTCAATATCCAATATGGCCACTTTATGAGTAAAACTTGGTCAAAGATACAGGAATAAAATGTTTGTAACACAACAAACCAGTGGGACAAATAGTGCTGTTGGACTATTTGTTTACATATTTAAATACATAAAACTGAAGATCAAATGTTATCACTTTGCACTGCTAATAGTAGGCCAGGTGCTGATCGTAACAATTAGCTTGGCCCATCAGTTTCTTGATTTGCAGCTCCAACAAACTCAGATGAGATGTCTATCTCAGATCTAAGTTCCAAAGCAAAGCAAACCCAGTATAACTTTAATCAGGATTGCAGCCAGTTGGGCAAGGATAGGTTATTGCAATCAAATTATATCAAAATTTGAAATTGCTAAAATTTTCAGTCGCACCATTCCTACAGTTTCAAATCTTTTCAATGAGATTGCAGAGAAAATGGCAGAGTGACTTAAGTTTTCTTTGGCTGTAGCTCCTTCCTCACATGTTGCTGCCCACTGCAGTTCTGCTTTACAAGGTAGATGAATTTGTAATTTTATGGCTCTTTGAAGAGTAAACAGATCAATTTTGAGACCAGTTCTTGACAATTTGAGTAGTTTTTTAAAAATCCAGTTGTGTGGTGTTTTATTATGCATATTTTTTATATATTTTTTGTGTTATTAAGCATATATACACCTGACCAAAACTTGCAATACTAAGATTGCACCAAATGTCATTGCACTTAATATTTATAATGTAATTTAAGACTTTAGGGTTTTAAAAATATGGATAATGTGACCTTGAAGTCACCAAACTTTAAAAGCTTTCTGCTTTTGCTGTAGTGCCCCTTTAAGACCATGAGAAAAAACTATGTAATTGCTGCACTTTCTCATTATCAGCGTTTATAACCACAAAAAACAACAAAAAATTGAATCTGTATTACAAACTGACCCCCTAAAAATGCTATGACCTCCCATCCTTAATAATGACTATAAAGCAGAGCATGCAACAGATGTGAACTGATGTGTAATACTGCTGTAAACAGTTTCAATAAGGAAACACGTTGACCACTTGTAGTCAGAAAAGAGAAAAGCACCAGAAATACGGCTAATCAAATGGAAACAATGAGAGTCATAATCCAGGCAAGAGGGAGTCAAATGGACAGTGAAGAGAGAAGGAGGAAACAGGTGGGGGTTAGAAAGACTCACAAGTGGGAATGTGTGCTGAGAAGCAGTGATTAGAGACAAAATAAAGATACAGACAAAGAGAGCTCCTGTCGATATCTATTGAAATAAGAAGCACTCTTCCTGTGAGGCCCAGATGTGCCTGAAGTGGGTCCATCACAAAGCACAACAGTGAGCCACCGATACAATACAGCCCAGACTGGCAGAGTAAGAATGGAAAGGCAGCAAGAAGGGAGATAATACATAAAAAAGGCAGATGGTGTGAATGGGTGTGTTTTATGTGTGTGTGCGTGTCTGATTGTGTGTTCTGAAAAGAAGAGCAATTATATTGTCCACCATTCAGGCTTGAGGCGAGGAGCCAAGCAGATTGAAACCTATTTTGCCTCAAGGCTGACCAAAAAGGTGAAATCATTTTCGCTAAAGCATAACGGTTAAGGGAATTCACTTCAACCTCTTTAGTTTAGATTTTCTCAGAGACTTTTTTTCTCCCATGTCTGACCTTTGAATTAGTACAGATTATTTCTCAAGGCATTAGTTTGGAAGTGTGGGCATTAATAGATGAACAAGAAAGGCGAGAAAAATTAAAAACGTAAAGGAAGAAGAGCAATGTCTCAGAGACAAAGCTGTCCAAGGCTATAAAGTGTTGATGGAAGAGCGAATTAAATATTGTGTATACCTTTTAAATGGTTCAACTTATGTTACTAAATGTTCTAAAACATCTTTACATGACAAACTGCATTGGTGTGATTAAGCAGAACAAGATATGAATATGTGATTATTATGGCTGATACTGAATATGGGAACAAAATCCATAAAAGTCACAGGCAGAATGCTCAGCTGGTTTAAACAGTGGCTTGCAAATGTACACAAACCCATTGAACTTTTTAATGATGTTGAATCCACAAATTTAATGTTTTTTATTGAGATTTTATGTGATAAACCAACTTTTTTTTTTTTTACAGGGTTAGGGTTAAGGTTAATGAGTTGCATTATCTTAAGTGTTGAGTCCAACTGTATTTGGTCCCACTTCCAACTGGAAGTCTTTTGGGTCATTTGGAAGGTCAACCTCCACTCGACTCTTTTTCAGTCTGCAGTTTTCACTTTGTTCTCCTTGTTGAAGAGAAGTATTCCCACAGAATGCTGCTGCCACCACCATGTTTCACAACAGACATGGTGTAATCAGGATGATGCAAGGTGTTTTATAATGCAATCTGACTGGAAAAAGCACTGCCACAGTATTTGCTGTGCCTCCCACATGACTTGAGGGGAATATTAAATGAGATCAAGATGATTTCTCTCAGCAATATCTTTTGTTTTACAGCTTGTTCTTAATGGCTACATTCACTGAGTGCTCATTGTTGTCTTGTCAACACAACACTCTTCGACTTGAATAGAGTCGCATCAAAGACCAATAAATGACTTTTCTGATTAGTTCTCTCCTCGCCCAGCTAGTCAGGTAGACAGCCATGTCTCAGCTTTGCTATTGTACAATACTCAATCCTTTAAAAACTTCTCCACAATTGACCTGTCTGCTGTGTTCCTTGAATTTCATTACTTATTTTTCCACTAATTTCCTTCAAGTAAAACCTTAAGTCTTCAAAGAACAGCTACATTTATACTGAAATATAAAATTACACAGGTGATTAATAACTTGATTACTTCTAAACACTGGAGAAGATTTTTTATGGTTATTAGAGTAAGGGATTTTCAACTGCACTTCACAGTTTTCAGAGTTTTGTTTGCAGAAAACCACTTCACACTTCTTCCACTTCACCAATATGTTGAACTCTGTGTTGGTTTATCACATAACATAATAATTTACATCAAGCTAGTGGCAAAATATGAAAAAGAAAATGGGAAGTATGAGTATGTTTGCAATGCTCTGTATATTACCAGAGAAGTTTTACATTTCCTTTCAACAATTTACTCCATTTCGATATGTTCCTAAATGACTGAATGCAAAAGATAGACACAAAAGTGGCTCATAAACACTATATAGATTTGATGATATTTGTTTAAAAAAGACCACATGGCTATACTGCAGGCTTAAAAAATAACCACGAGACTTAATTTTCAGCTAGTTCTGTCAGTGTAAAAGATTTGCAAGGCAATGTTTTTAGCCACAATGCTACTTGACTGTAAAACATAACCTGACAGCTCAGGTTTCATGTTTATTTTGACAAAATTTGATGAGTTCAGAATGTTGAAGAAACTTTATAGCATATTGCACCTTAAGAAAATAAGTTAGCCTATTAAAACTGTAGTAAGGCTCAGAAACAAAAATAAAAGACAAAACGAAAACTGGAACTCATAACCCGAGCTGTCAGTATGTTTTTCTTTTTTCACGTTTCAAAGTACTTCCACCAGGCTGCACACTGAAGAAAAGTTTTCAAATAATTGTGTCTTTTTGTTACAAAATTCCAGTTCTGTTTTGAAGTTCAGAAATGTATAAAAGAAGAGAGAAAAAATTAGTCCCCCCCCACCCGAGTTGTTCATTGCTGCTCTGTTTTCATGAGTCTTCTGCTGTAGATGCAGGCACATTAAACATTCATAGACGTATAGCAGAAGGTTTGAGTTTGGAGATTCAGACTGAAAACTCCCAGAGGGAAATGTCAACATGAAACAGTTCTGTGTCAAGACAAAATGATGTCTTGGGGACAACAAAAACCATCTGAACCACTGAATGTTCATGTTCCTGCGGTAATCTGTTACCTGCAAAACATCACTGCAAATGTTTGGTAATTTCATGCATTTCCCAACCGGAAGCTGCATCCTGTTCATGTCGTCAAGCATTGTGGCGAACAGAAGTTTGTTTTGTGACTGGGTTATTGTGTGTGCATTTCCAGAACAGGGCAAGGTGTTTCATAATAGCCATGTTTGGTGTTCCTGCCAATATGTTGCTGGATGCTCTCCAGTTTGCAGATGATAGTTCATGGAACGACTTTTGAGTTTGACAACAACCTTCTGTCAGCTGCTGACATTCCTACTCCGTTTCCAAAGGTTTTTAACATCACTGACTGTTACCAGGTGGCAACTGGCATCCCTAGTGAAATCCAGTAAAAATTGTCAAGCTGAAATCTCAAACAAGTAAATGGAAAAAAAGAGAAAGTCACATCATCCTTCTCTTCTCCACACCTTCCTTTCTTCTCTCCCATCCGGGTAAAAGTGCATCAACTTTAGATCCTTCTCTCTTTTATTCTCTCTAGCCTTTGATGGGCCGAGGCGGCGGCTTGCCGATCTCCACTGAGATGTTTGTGTACATAGGATACTTCTTCACCTGAACCAGTTTGTAGGTCAAGGAGCTGATGCCATCCTTCTTCATTGTGTTCTTTGTGTTCTGTATTTTGTTGAATCTAAAAAGAGAGAGGGACGAGGAGATGAAAAACATAGATGTGACTCAGAGTGAGAATAGAGAAACAAATAGATTTCCTGATTACAAAGTACAGAAACCATGTTGACCAACAGGTGGTGCTGTGGTACTGAGATAGGAATTTAATGAGTTGCATTATCTCCAATATCCTGCTTTGGTTTTTCTGAATCATGCTGAACTCTCTTTCCTCATTGGCTGTGATTCAGTAGTTACATCAGAATCTGCTCTGAATTTGGGAATTAAAGCAGGAAAATAAGTCACACACTGTGTCAGATGGTTACAGTTCTTATGCTAAAGCTTGAATTTAGTGAGTGGGGAAACCTTCTACATCAAACCCTGGTTCATAACACAAACCTACATGACATTTCTGTTTACAACACCATTGTTTTAAAATATGTTTTTTTTATATGTAGAAAGAGCTGGCGTGTGCAAACATGAGCAGTTCCACATTCAGTCTTCAAAAGAGAGCAGTGACTGACTCCAACAAAAGATGTCTCCCTAATGATATGCTTGGACGTACAAGTGGAGTTGACACTTCAGTTCGCCACGGACCGTTGAGTCCACAGATTCCTGTCAGAGCTGACTGCTGAAGCCCTTGCCCTCTTTCAGCTTTGCTTTCCCCTCTTGTTTTTGTATCCCTCAAATTAAATAAAAAAGCTCCACTGGCCTGAATGGAGGCTGGAAAATCTTATAAAGCATCTTCCTTTTGAACATCACAACACAATAACATACAAATAGAATTACACTTGTGTTACTAACATTAGGGAGAGACACTTCTGTCCAAAAGGAGGGAGGATTGGGTTAAGTGAGAAGGGGATGAAGAGAAAGAGCTTCATGTTTCAGCTTAAATGAAGCATGGAGGGTGTAGAGAAAAAATGAAAGGCAGATAAGAGAGATAAATATATATCCAAGAGTGACAGATGGATGGAGATATACATGAAATCAAGGAAGGGGGATTAAAGGCAATAAACTTAATTCCGACATGCATATAGAGAATGCCCTAACCATAGCGTCCCACACACATTACCGTTACATTTAATTTCAAAGTTGTGATTGTTTTATTCTAGAAAGTTGGAGGGCGAGCCAAAGGCAGCCCACCTCGCATATCCATTAGCCTGATTTCCACAAGTTCTAATTGGGCTGAGTAAAGCTCTATTTTAATGCTGCTGGGGGTCTCACAGGGAAATGCTTCTTGTTTCAGATCTCAACAATAGAATGTAATGCCGGGAACTAAGGGATATTTTTATCATGTAATTTGTTGCTGCACACGTCCTTGTTCTGGAAAAATGGTCTTTAAGGAGTAGCTTAACAATAACTCTTTCGCTTGCTTCTTAATGAGGGTAACCATAGACAGTGTATAACAGATCAATGTTGCCTTTGAATTTAAAGTGAAACCAATGAGTAAACACATCCAGACCATATTGTACCTTAAAGTCATCAGATTGGAAATATTACAATATGTCATGTAGTATTTGCCCTGAGTGTTTCCATCGGCAGTTGGACTCTCACTGGGCAGGCGGGGATTAAACACAAATGCATAATGTTGTGTTATGCTAGTACGACAACAATCATGATGCCAGTAGCTCCAAACTAACCAAGCTGTGCCATTATCCGAAAAGGGAGCAGGAATTATGCAGTACAGGTTGTTTGTATGGGACAATTCAACAATTGATATCAAATCACTGAGCTGTTCAGCTCAATGGAAATGAGGCAATAGTTTACAATGATACTTTCAGTAAAATCAATGGGAATATACACTGCACAAACATATTAAAAAAATTAATCAGAGCTGTTTACAGGATTTGCTCAGATATAATCATTCTTCTTTATCTGCTATTCCTCAGCTGATCTTTTTTGCAGCATCCTGTGTGCAAGAATAGCGAGTCTGCACATGGGGTTTGATTGCCAACCTTTCATACAGTATAGATACATTACACACAGAATTAAATATTTTAGGTGTTTCTTTCACCTGTGCTAATTTTGGATTACAACTAATGAAAAATCCAGATTCTGCTAGTCAGATATTTTGAACACTCCAAGATCAATTAAAAATTTATTTTATTACAGAAATGCTAGCCTACTGAAAAGCATGTCCCTGTACTGTTTAGTATACACACTCAGTACTGCATTGGAGTGCCATTTTTCCCGGAATCACTGCATCAGGAAAGGAAATGATCAGCTTCTGACTTTGCATAAAGTAAAGAGGGTTTGTTACTATGAGGTTTCATCTCAGCAGTATAGCTGGATCCTCATGGCTGTATCAAATAGATTCTCTATGGGGTTCAGGTCCGGTAAGTTTGCTGGCTAATTAAGCACAGTGATACGATGGTCATTAAAGTAAATATTGGCACTTTAGCAGTTTGGGCAGGTGCCAAGTTCTCCTGGAAAATTAAATCAGCATGCCCTTGGACTTGAGAAAACACAGTGGGGTTAACATCAGGAGATGCAGTAGCTCTGCAAATCACAAATAGCTTAACTCAAGGAATGTGACAGTTGTAGCCCAAGTCTTGGATAAATCTTTGCAGTGGCTCTTGAAGTACTTAAACCTTTCAGATCAAGCTTTAGTTATGTGATCTAGACGTATTTATTACTCCTCCTGAAAAAACTTGACACAAAATGGAGGATTGAAACTAACCCTGCAAAATTACACCTTTGTTCCACCGTTTCAGCTAGAAATGAACCCATAGCCACTACGAACTAGGTGTAGTGTGAAGAACATTGTATTGTACTCCAGTGTCCATATGATCTAAGTTGTATGTTGATCAGCAGGATCTCAGAATTAAAATAATAATCACATCATGCTTAAAAGAGAAATCTCCTGTATGAAGGCTGCAAATTGTAAGTCACACCCCTTTGATTCTGTATTTTCAAGAATATTAGCTGAAAGCACACAGGGCTCTGAATTCAGTCGCCTTGTATGATGTGAAAGGGGCTACTGACTCTAACCTTAACCACAGTTCACATTCTTGTGAACATCTTACAAACTCTAGAAAGGACTTTGCTTCAACGTTCTCTCAAAGCTCTAATTATCGCTGCTGTTTGTGTACTTTTTCAATAATGTTTCTGGATACAGCATTTCTTTAGGAACTACCTCTCTGTGCTAACCCTCCTTTCATCAGTGATTGTTTGCTGAACAAAATCAATGATCCTCTGCATGATTGTGTAACATGGTCAGATTTTTTTTTAAATTATACAAAATAAATGTAAACTTATTTTCAGCTTTAAAGTGTGTTACACTTTTTTGAGATGCATAATTTTGTAAAGCCATGCTCATAAAACATAACAGAAAGAAAACAGAAAATATATCACTGAGTGCAACAAATCTAAAAGTTTCAATTTTTGCTTTAAATTACAGAAACAAATTGACTTCTTAAGGACATTCAAATTCTTAGGAATTCACCTGCAAATGTAAAATATATTCATCAGTATTCAATAAAGATCTTCCACAATTAGTTGGGATTAACCTCGAAGGGGAATATTTTAATTGGGGTTGTGGTCGGCCCAGCTGTAACACGGGAAACAGTATTTGGCCAAATGTTGTGTTCTATTTTTTCTATTGTAAATACGAGGGTACACCTAATGTGCAGTTTATGCTAACTTCATTTTTTCTAGAAGCCAGTTGTGTATAGGCATACATATATACTCATCCATAAATTCAAATGCATACACCAACATACACTTCAGCCGCACTGTACCAGGATGATAACATATGAATTGAATATTGGACAATGTTTCCCTGCATCTCATTCAATTGTAATGCATGAGGCGAAGTTTGCCAGACGGCGTGTGTGTGTGGGTGTGTGTGTGCGGGCGTGTATGAGCGTGTGTGTTAACACATGCTCGAGGCTGGTGATGAATGTCCCTCTTTCTTACCAATATCTCATTGCTATGCCTAACCAGAATCTCTGAGCGAACTGAGAGAAAGGAGTCTTGTGTGAAAGATTGTTCACATTCAACTGAACGTGCAGTCATCGGTGCGTGCGAGATAGCAAACATTCATTAGGCAGTAGGTATAAAAGTATTCCTCTGTAAAAACTGGACATTACCCAGGTAGCCCTGATGACATATCTTAGAAGACTTTATAATTATTCTGAAGTGTAAAGAGGTAACCAAAATCTGGACCTAGAGACAAAGAAACAGAAAGTCAAGCTGAATTTATCAGTGAAGGGGGCATTTTCCACAGAGGACATGTTAAATGAACAAGCATAAAATACAACATGACATTTCCTGTGAGGAATGCAGCTACTGTTAACACACCTGTGCAGTTCCTGTCAATGTGTCAAAATTTTCGGTGTGGGAAAAAAAAAAAAGCTATAGTGATGCAAACCTCTTCAAGGACAATCTGGGCTGTTTTCCATTCTTTTTAAAGATAAAAGAAAATACTACAAACAACCAAGCAGGTTTGTAATTGCTGTCAATGTGTTCAGGATAAAAACTCATATAAAGACCCTCAAGACAAACGCAGGTGTTGAATAAAATTCATAGTTTTGAAATAGTAAATGTATCATTTTTATGTTATTTGAAGCTTTAAAAAGTCGTAACTTATTTTGTATCTTGAGAAAGCAATTAAACATTCCAAGTAAACCTGACAAAAGTATCGGACTTAATCCATCCATGCTTTTACGTTTCAATTTGAAGTGGCTTTGTCTTCTCTTTGTTTTTCTTTCAAATAGAAAGCCCTTCAGATCCAGTAATTGTGGTAATTTTGCCTCTTTTCTAAACAAATATGCATATAGAGGTGTTGCTTCCATTAACTTTATGCACTTATTTGTTTTACTTTTCCCATAAAACAGACTTATGCTCAGCTATGCGCCTTCATGGGAGCCATTAACTGAGGGACTGGTTTTAATTATGCTTACTCTGTTTTTATTCCCCATAAAAACCGGCGCTGGTCACGTATCTTTGGATTTAGGAATATCTCTTTCTTAGATCAAGCCACTGATTGAGCTATTGCTGATTTTAATTCTGTTACCTCTATTTTATTTTTTTCTTTCAGAAAATGTACATCTGATGATGAATTCATGTCATTTTTTCGCCTTTGCTTTGCAGTGGGGGTTTTAATACGATGTACAATATGGTTTCTACCAGGGTGAACTAGGGTGCACAGTTGTGCAAGACAAGTTATTGCTGAGATAGGAACTGAAGAAGCTTTCTACAGCTTCTTTACATCTTCACAAAATAAAACAATAAAACTTTAAGAAGGTATTGCTGTGCACCGAAGATGGGTCATAACACCACGTTTGGTATCTGATTAAAAACTTAGGATTTGTTACCATATTAATGTTTTCAAGGTGACAACTGTGTCTAAAACTTTGGTTAATTTGATAGATTAAATGTACTTCAGGGTGTCAGAAATGCTTACCAAGCTGCATTATAATAAATATCTTGTTTCCCACAGAAGAAATTTCATGCCCAAAGGGGACACAGAAAATAAATGAGAGAGCCTTTCATTTCAAACAAAACTGCCTGAATGCAGTCATGAGTCGGCTATTTCTACCTTTGCTGCCTCTGACCATCCTGACCTCCCACAATTTATTAAAGTCCAAGCCCACTTCTTTGTAAAAGCTCACTTTAACCTGAAAGACATTATAAGTGTCCAGAAAGGCTTTAAAAAATGAAGTTTATGGCAACTTATAGGAGTCTATTTTCTGCCCGTCATCCCGGTGATGAATAATGTATCCACCCCAAATAAAAAGTGTCCCTCTTGGTGTCACCTCTTATAGAGGAAGTCTGGTCTATGGACCAGAAAGAAATCAACCAGCAAGACGAGGAGGAAAACGAGAACTGGGTATCAATCAGAAACACACGCACACAACATGCACACACACCCACGCATGCAAACACAGACACACACTTTCATTCTGTCTAGTGGCTGATTTATTGATTTTGATGAAAGTCACTAGACCACTCTGACCTAGCCGGCTCCCATCTCTATTGGTATCATTTCAGCAGGCAATTACTGGGGGGATCGTTGAACCTTTCCATCTCTCTGACATACACAAACACACAGAGGCACACACGCATACAAAACAATGAAGAGTGATACATTACACAAGCCTAGTTATTTTAAACATTTTCACTTTCAAGTTATTGCAGCAAATTTACAGTATAGATTGTTCGTTTTTAAAGCAAAAGCACATTGAGATGGATGTCTCTGCAAGAGCAGGAAAAACTATTTTCTCTATGTTCTTGTCAGCTAAAGCCATATAATGTTTTTGGTGAACTTGCTCTTTCCGCTCATTGGCACTAAAATGGGTATATTATTTATTTTTATATTTTAAGAAATCATGTAATAAAGTACTTAATAATGTCAGTGCATTATTAATGCACTGACATTAATAATGGATCTCTTAGAAGTGCAATGACTAAACTGTATGAGCACAAGATGGAAACTTGCTTAACAACCAAGAAAATCCCTAAAAACCTAGAAAAGGGATCACTGAATAATTATTATGTATAAAACAGACCATGTAGTTGGAGGCAGGCTGAGCAGATTGGTAAAGTATACCTGAGGCTCCTGACAAGCATTAGAAGTTTAAAAAGGATGTAGAGAACAAGTGGAGATGATAAGACTCATCTGTTAAGATGTCTTTTTTTAAATAATTTGCATTTTGGCAGGATAAACTTTTTTTCACCCCTTCTACTTCTGCATTTTTCAATGCAGGTGTTCTGTAACTGTATGCTTTGTAAAATTTTCTTAACATTTGATGGCAAAACCATTCTTTCAATTCAGAATGAACAACAGTGACTTGTATTTATTCCCCCTTAAACTTCTTTTTTTTCCAAAGAGTTTTTGTGGCGCTAGTGGCTCGTGTTTTTTTTGCAGTAGGCAGACAGGAAAGAGGGCGAGGAGAGGGGGGAGGACATGCGGCAAAGGTCACCGGCGACGTCCGTGTCGAGGACTAAGGCCTCCAAACGTGGGGCGTGCTAACCCCCTGCCCCACCACAGCAAGCCCCGATTCCCCCTTAAACTTGAACAGAATTAGTCACTGGGAAGTAAAAGCAAAATGATTTATGTTTTCTTTTTTTATTTCTCACACAAAAAGATGGATTTGTATTTGTATTCAACCCCCTGATCAGTAATTTGTTGAGCCATGTTTTGCTGCAGAGCGACTGCATATCTTTTAGGCTAAGTCTCTACCAGATTTCCATATTTTTAGGCTGGGATGTTGGCTGAAGAAGTACATCCAAGTTACAGATTTTCAATTGGATTTATCTTGAAAGGAATAGCTTTGATCTATACCTCCCATGGTATCTCTAGTGTCATGGTTAGTGTTTTTGTCCTACTGGAAGGTGAACCTTCACTCAGGTTTCACATCTTATTTGCAGCCTTTGTCAGTTTTTCTCAACTTTAAGGTCTGTTCATTTTGCCATTAGTCAGCACTGACCAGCTTACCTGTCTCCTTGCCAGAGAACTCTTGATTGGATATGTTTAAGAAAAAAACAACTCCAAACTTGTCATTTCCAACATGGATACAAGATCCAAAAACTTGGACTATTTCTCTTACATAAAATGCAAAGCACAATAACATTAGATAGAGCAGAACTTTTGTTCTTCTCTTCTTTTTTGCTAAGCTGGTAGTTTTATTTAGTTTTTCTCCACCAATGTGTCTCTTGCTAAAGGAGCATAATTGAAAAGAAAAAAAAAGTAATATTGTATCAGCAGCCAGGTTCAGAGGCTATATGCAAAATTCAAATCAAGCAGCCACAATTTGTTTGGCTGCAGTAAACAGTCAATATGCTTTCACTCATGACTCTTGTTCCCAGCAGTTGTTAATCTTCTTAAAAACCAATTTAGCAGCGACGACTAAAGCAGAACTCACTGCGGACTACGGTCCTGGAGCACAGAAGTGTCTAAATGTTGTGACATAATCACGCCACTGGAGATCATACTGAAATAATATTGGGGGAGGGGGAGGAAACAAATTTCACTACATATTTATTCAAACCAAGCCAGAGCAGCTATCGATTTTGGTGCTGAGAGGCTTCATTGGCCGGCCTATCCAGGCATGAAAACGGAGGCTCTTAGAGGAGAATAAACAGTGATAATCCACATTTAAGCAGCTTAATGTGAGGTGCTATACTCCTGGTGATTAATGTGTCTAGAAGGGCTCATCTCTGCATACTGGTTCTCGTTCATCAAAGCATAAAATAGCACACTTATGAGGGAGGTATTTTTGCACGTTTTGTTTGAAAAAACAATTCAGATCAGAGTAGTGAAAAGAGCAGCATTAAACCCTAGGGCTGTATGCATGAAAAGCAATTTTTGGTCTATTAAAAATACTTTTTTTTTTCTTTGGTGTTTTAACATTTTTTCTTGTCTTTTTGTAACCATACTGCCCAAACTGTGGTGTGCAGGAAATTACATTGATTCATATTTTGTTTTATAATCTGACAGATTTACACACAAAGTCCTGAAATAATCTTGCACCTGAATGTTATGACCTGCTTACATTGCAAGAACCTGCCTATTCAGGTGCATATTTACTAAACATTAAATTATAATACTGTAGCATGTGTGACATATATTTCCCTTATTTACAATGTTTTACAAAAGGATTCAAACACTTCAAACTTGTTTTGTTTTTTTAGTTTTTAAAATTTTTAACATTACAGCCATAGACTTAAATCTATTTTATGAGGACTTTATGAGCCAAGTCAACAGAAAGTAGAGCATGATTATAGAGAGGAAAAATTATAGGTGTTTTGTAACATGTTTATGTTGTTCTGCTCCTGGAAGATACAGCTTGCAGAAAGATAAAACAAGATGCTATAAAAGCCAAACTACTTTTCACACAGTAAAACAAATGCAACTAAAATTAGAAAACGGCAAGATAAGACTACAAACTTCCATTCGACAGATTCTTCCTCCAAACTCCCAAGATCCATGCTGTCAGGAAGCTGATTTAGCCAAATACCAGGCTTAAAGATCCGACAGCAATGCAGTCTTTAATGATACACTTTAACACCTCTAAGGTGTGTCAAAGGGTGATTTTTTTTTCCTTTCACTTGTAGTTTCTTTGCAGACCTGCTCAGTGAACAAACAGCAGGAGAGCTGGACTAACAGCAGGCAGCTCCCAGGTGTGAATTGGAAATCAGAAGCTGCGGAAAATAAAGAGCAAGAGTTCTCGTTTAACCACAGCGGATGTAATGCTGAGTCTCTACCGCTGAAGCTGACAAATGTGGTTCTTCTGATGTTTCAAACTCAGATTGCAAAGCACTTCCTCAAGGTGTTTTACTTATAGTTTTTCAGGGAGTCATATGTTTGTAACCCTTAAAAAAAGAAATCCAAAATCTAACAGAAATAACTGAAAAGTTTTTGTATGAAACAAAAGCAGCAAGATCAATTTAAATGTACAGATGGGGATTGACTTCAGACAGTGATGCAGTACCTCTGTGGGTTTGGCTCGTTGTGTTTGTCCCTCTCATGCTTAATCATTCTGTAGCGACCGATGCGAACGTCTGGCCTGGACACCTTCATCCCATTGAGAGTGATCCTGCAGCACATACAGATGGAATATTCATTAGAGGACGGAGAGAGAACGAAAACACAAAGACCAAGGGAAAAAGGATTAACTGCAAGAGAAAAAAATAACAAAAATCTCAACTTCAACCTAACATGATTTACATTGCCGTTTTATTGTTGTTCTTTTCTACTAAATCCCAAACATTCACGGAAAATCTTAATGAGTCAATCAAATTAATTGGCACCTCTGCCAGATGTGTAAAAAACCTTTTATCAGGGCACAAACAAAAATAAATACTGAAAAATGTCACTTTCAATTTTGATTTTATTCAGAAAATCCAAAAGAAAGAAACAGTATTTTTTTGAAAAAAAAAAACAAAATAAAAAAACAAACAAAAAAAAAAACATTTGTGCCTGTAGGACTTCTTCACAATTCCTTTTTAGCAAAGCTCCTCTAGTCCTGGCTTCTCTCTACTGGTTTTTGTTGCAGATACCACAAGTTTTATGTAGGGTTTAGGGCTGGGGCTAGTGATCATCATGGAAGAAGATTGATTTGATATCTTGTGAACCTTTTTTGTATTGATCTGGTCTTATTGCTGGATCTTTAACCTGCTTACAGAATGAGTGTGTCATTTTCTGGCAGAAACCACTACATTTTTATTCAAAATGTCCTATTTCAAAGAAGTAATTGTGCTATGTCTTCTGAGAACATTCCCAGGGACTGTAGGAGAAAAAAAGGCCCAGCGCGTGACACATCTTAAACTGTTAATCATACAAAAAAGGTATCCATTAGCTTTTTTTAAAGACTAAAGGTCTAAAGACTGCTGTATTCCCCTTTTGTTTTTCTCTCTTTAAAATCTGCCCCTTTTTCTAACCTTTTCTTTTATTTTGTCTTTTGTATTTCTGGTCAAATATTTACAACATCATTTCAAATGTTTGTACAACACACAGATCTGCAAGAAATCTTAGGGATGTTAATAGGTTGAGGGAGATTGATTTTATTCAGAACAAGGGAACAATTTGGGGGACACTCGCCATCTTGTTTCAGTGTTACTTAGCTGTGAAATTAGATTTCTTTTTTTTAAATCTCGTTTTAAACATGTATAGAAACTGGTTCCTGTCCACATTGATGAGTAGTCCCGAGGCAGCATATTGTGATGGGCCATTTACTTTTCAAATAAAGACAAAAAATAAATAAACAAGTGAAGTATTTTCTGTTGGTACTTCATCAAAAAATGTAAAAAAAAAAAAAACTCAAAGTTTAATGTGAAACACAATATGCTTCTCACACACTAAATACAGACACAAACAACAAACTTCACAAAAAGACAACAGATTTATGCTTAATTAAAACCAAAAGTTTACCAACTGTAAATTTCCTGTGTCTAGGTAGATAAGCAGTATTTCAAAAGGGTTTATGTTTTGTAAACAATAACTCATTTGGTGTTAAGATATGAGGGGTTTTTTCTGGTAACGAACTGCCACAAAGTGTAAATCAGATTTTTACTTTTGTGTGGAATATCTGTTTTATAATATATTCATCACCAATGCCAAAAAACCCCAAAACATTTTCACTTTTCTGAAAAATTCACCAACTGCACAATTTATAAGTAGTAAGTATTAAGAAGTATAAGGTAAGTAGTATTTCAAAAGATCAGAAGAAATCTTATCTTGTTGTTAACCTGTTGCAAAGATATGAGCGCGTTTTCTGATAACCAAGTGACACAAAGTAAACATGTGATTTTTACTTTTGCAAAAGTAAAAAATTAGTTAGTACACTAAAAGGCAGTGTACTAACATTAGCACAAACAATAATGTAGCTACTCCCCACATTAGCAGTAGTCTGTTCCCTAAAATAAGCTTTTTAGCTATTTTGTTTGTTTATTAGCCATGTTTTGTATACTGAATGGAGGAAGTCAATGTAAGACAACATGCTAGTTATACCCCTATAACTAGCATGATTCAGTATAGACCCACATGCCACTAGCAGCATTTAGGCCAACATTAGCATTTTGGCTAATTTTAGCTTATGCACTAATTTTAACATACTGAATGGAGTAAGTCCATGTTACTCAACATGCTTGTGATTCTCCACATGCTATTGAGTACATTGTAGCTTACTTTAGCATTGATGCTAATTTTTAGCATCAGAATGGTGGGTTCAGGTTTCTTCAGAAATGTTCTAGTTAATGTTATTATGGGGTCATTGCTGCAGTATTTGAGTCACAGTTGTTGATTCTGTTGCAATGGGATACATACTGTAGGTGGTGTATAACGCTGACTTTGCCATTAAAGTCTTTCTTCATTTCACTTTCCATTTTCATACTTTTTCTATAAGCAAATTTTTTGCTTACTGTTTTTCCATTCAGCTTTGCCTCTATGCTTTTATCATCACTTGTTTATTTTCATCCTCCGTCTCCTCCTCTGCTCTTTCCAGTTTCTACTTTCTATTTACAAACCTCCCTCAATTTCTGCATCACTACTCTTCGTCTTTAATCTCCCACACAGACGAGGGAAATGTAAATGTAGCCCATAAAAAAATAACAATAAAAATCAAAAACAAATTGGCTGATAAAAGATTACAGACCCAAACTGAATTAAAACAAACCCAGAATAATTTTACACAGAAATAAAACAGTCTGACTCCTTTTCTTTTTTCTTTCTCTGAAGCCTCAGCAACTTTGCTGAGTTGGCACATATTTGTTTATGATTGCCTTTGACATAGTGTGCATGCATGCATTTGAGCGAGCAGGCATTTGCATAGTCTTAGGGATTTATTTTGATGCAAATAATGTGAGTTTGACAGTACGAAGTCTCTGTAAGCCCCCTTCTTTCCCTCTTTCAGCTTTTCAGTGAGCTTAGTTTTACATTATTCCCAGTTCTGCATCTTTTAAATAATCCCTTCTGTGTCCTTTGACCTGCAGAGTGTGAAGGACTTCACTGTCTTGAATCATTTCTCTTTCACATGATTCAGTATAGACCTCAAAGTGTTATTTGAATCACATATGGTGCAATTCTAGAAAGAGATCTTAGGGAAGCTCAATAGATGGTTTAGCTAACTGTTTGTATCATTCCACAAAAAATATTTTATTAAACTCTATGTTTAATAAAATGTGAAAAAATGAATTTACTTAGAAAATGTATATGCAGAAACAGAAAATCAAAATTCTTTAGCAATGAAGCAATCCTTTGTAACAGTAATTTATTGAGGCAAAAGCAATTTTAAGTACATTTTATACAATTCAGTGTAATAGACAAACATAATGGGCTTAGGGGGATGAATAAGTAAAAAAATAACTCAATATATTTGGATTAATTTCCCAGGTGATTTCATTGCTATTTAGCTTAATAACTCTCTTTAACTCAATATAATTTTGTAGCACAACATGCTGGTGTCAGCAGAATTATCCCTGATAATCCTCAATACAACACATGCACTGCAATAAGCAACAGACAGAGCCAACTGATCATTAGCCGGTGAACACTTCAGGGTGTTTGTCAGCAAAAGAGCCCAATGTTTCCCTCAGGAATTGTTGAGGTCAAACAGGAGCAAGAGGAAAAGCGAAAAGTGCATTTTTTTTCCCTGCACAGATACAGCTCCTCTTGGATAAAATTGCAAATACAGCACCCTGCTGGTAACCCTGTTAAAGTTCTGTAAATACCATAAATTTTTAGAGCAGCATACTCGCACTGAAAGATTTAGAAAAATCCAACCTTTTTTTTCTTACATTAGGATGAAGAGTAAACAAGTTTTTTTTTTTGTTTTTTTTTTTACAAAAACACAACATAACAAAATGAGTTAATATGCTAGTATACTTACAATTTCTTTGTCCATCCATGACAGTCAAGTCTTACCCAATGATATTTTGTAAGGCTGGAGCCAATGAAGCATACTCCACAATCTTTCTAGATCAGGGATGCCCAAAGTCGGTCCTCGAGGGCCGGCATCCTGCACGTTTTAGTTCTCTCCCTGGTAGTACCAACAACCTTTTCAGCATGTCAATGTTCTTCTTAGGCCTTCTAACGAGCCATCATTTGATCCAGGTGCATTAAACCGACTTTTGGCGCCCGTGTTCTAGATACGCCACAGTCCTGGATCTGCTCTTATGCTTTCTTTTCCTTGGTTTACAGGATTTAGGCCAGGGCACTGATGTGTCCATGAAAGATGGTTGATTTATTTTTGTCTGGTGAACAATGGTTGGGAACAGATTCTTATAATTGTTAAGGTCACCAAGATGACATTTTTTGCAACAGCTTTCCCAAAAGTGAGATATTGTTTTACATCCCTTATCATGTTGCTCACTATATGTCTGGGTAGGATAACATTGCACCCTCTTCCAGTCTCATTTTATCACACTTTCTGTTGTTTTGTACATTTTAATGCATCTGTCAAATGATTCAAACCCTTTGAAAAACATTGTCACCCCCTCACCTGTGATTGATGCTGCAAGAAGTACTAAAGGAAACGATACAAAACCTTTCAGTGCAACTTCCTTTGTCATAAAATACAAACAAGAATAGATACCATCAGGTTTTAGCAGTTTAGGTTTTAGCAGTTTAGCATTCTGTGGTCCGCTTGACTTTTACATAAGCATTCGAATGGCGCTGCAGTTCACTTCAACCCACTATGTTCTAGGTTTTTAGGGGGACTAGAGTTTGCTTTTTTGGCCTACGTCAGAGTTCGATTGTGTATTCACACCTCCCCCAAAGAACCAGGCTAAAATTTGTTTAAAGTGGACCAAAGCTGGTGTGAATGCTCCCTAAATTTCAATAAATTTCATACATTTCCCTCCGCAAAGCTTTTTTCTAGGATTAAAAGTTGTTTTCAATAAAAACAGTATAAAATTAATAAACATTTTCCAATGTATATGTAGGACAGTGGCAGTAACAACATTCACTCACTTCTAGACCGTTGAAAAAGAAAATGAGAAAGAATATAATTTGCATCAGTATGTTTCTTTGTATAAACAACATTTATGGATTCTTAGAAATCCTAATTATTTGCAATGTTATTGCAAAGCTTCACAAAAAACATTATGCATTATATTGGCTGTCTAATCTCGTTTATTTATGTCAATAGAAAACTCTTCTGGCCAAAAACACGAATTTGCTAAGCCCCCCATAACCCCCTCCCCCCCAAAAAAACAAACAAACAAAAAATAAACAACAAAACACCAAAACAAGGTCAAACATGTTTTACATTTCACCAGAACGAATAAGTGAGATAAGATCATGTTGTTGGGTAAAGGAGACTTACAACTTATGTCTAAAAGGTTCAGTTGAAGTCTCAGTTTAAAACAAAACAGTAATGATCGATGTCCCAGATCAGCTTTCAGTGCCATCTTATACACATACTACCCTGTATTTATGTGAACAGCAGAGTTCTGACCTTTATCAGAATCAAACTTTAGCTAAAAGCTGCAATGACGCATCAGAACAGTGAATATGTTCTGCGACTGGCAGGAGACAATAACACAGCCTGACAGCGCAGTGTGAATATTATGTAAGGAGGAACAGGACAGCCACGATCATGTGAAGCAAAGAGAAGGAAAACCTCTCCTCTGGGAGATGGATGCAACCCAGCGACAACGTGTTGGACCAAAACCTACACGGTGGCTGCTATAAAATTACCAACCACATGCAAGTTTTTAGTACAAGTTCTTTGCATTTTCTCCATTTCAGTTGCATTTGTACCTTATCCCATAAGTTAACACTTTGTGTAACCTCCTTTTGCTCTAGCTAGAGATGTGCATCTTTACAAAGTATAGCTCAAACTCAAGTTAGATGGAAAATGCCAACTTTGAATTATTCAAACGTGAAAATGTTTTCATAAAACCTTTTCCACTGTAACCCTGGCAGTGATTGGAGTCACTGTCCTGCTGGTAGCTGAATCTGATCTTGCTGTAGACCTCACCAAAATGTATCCATGTATTGTGAGCTGTGTTCCTTGATCATCATGTTGCGGTTTTGTAAAAAAAAACACCCAAAAAAACATGTATTTTTTCCTTCCACTTTACAATTATTCTTTTTATTTATAAAAATATTTGAATATTTTATTTAAGGCAACGTGTATGACTGGATTTCATGTAAAGAAGCAGCAAATTATGTTTGATGGTCTTTCAACAAAGTGTCAAAGTTTTGTTCCTCTTGGATTCGGCAGGAGAAAAAACTGACCTACTGCAACCAGAGTCAGAATAAAAAGCTGAATATAAATTTGGCTTTCCTAACTGAATATATTACACAGAAATGTCTAAACTCCTAGAAGCAACATCAATAAAACTAAAAAGGTATGATCTCTGCAGATTGTCCAGCACGTCTCTCCATGTAAAAGCAAATCTCCCTGCTAAAATGTTTTATCATGAAAAGCTGCATTAGTGCCCAGCAGCAGTCTTGACAGTGGCCTAGAGAGAAATTCATACAGTCTACAGTCTCAGACATTTCATTGGATTAATCAGGAATTTTTGAAGCTCTCTCCCCTTATTCCCACCAGTGGAGGTAATTGCATTAGCGCAATGAAGTGGAGAAGAAGTTAAGTCTTGACTCGTGTCTTAGCTCTCACTGCCTGTGCGATAGAGATGTTGAAGAAGGAGAACTGCCTCATGAGTGCCAAAGCGAAGAAATGAATCTATTCCTTACTTTATTTTTAAGTGTAGGAGTTACAATTTAAGACAAGATTTCATCAAAAAATGAAAAGGCGACCCCAGACATGCTAAAATGCAACAGTACATAATTTTTTATTTTATTTACTACCAAATAAAATTCTTATATTTTTATAATCTACAATCTGTGACAGTAAAGTTGTTTCATTTAGCAAACTCTCACTTTCTAAATCGCAAATCCAGCTTTTTGGGGATTTCCAGTTATTTTTCTTACTGGGAAACAAAAAGTATAAAGAAACCAAGCACTAGTTCATATTCTTCAAAATAACTGTGAATAAATATTGTAGGTAATTACACTCTAATCAGTATAGTTTAATATTTTAGAAGCAGTAGGAATAAAAGTTGTTTTTAAATAAAAGCGGTTTCAGGATTTTATGAATACTTATTTTTTATTTTTAGTAAACAATGTGCTAAGTTTATTTCAGGCTGTATGTAGAAATATTTCATACCAGCTCATACAAGACAGGATGGTGAAGCAGAAAGACTTCTTTTAACCCCCTGATGCATGACATATTGACTACACAGTCTTCCATGAGTGGGTCTTTTTGGACCCATGTTAAAATCAATGTGTTTTTATGCTACTTTTGTCATTTTGATTCAAAATAATGTTTAGTATGATACTTTCTGCTGTGTTTTATTTCACACAAGAATTATTTCATGTTTGAAATATTTTCATTTTTCACTTTTTTAAGCATTTTTAGAAGAAATTGTAGAACATTTGTGACGATTTGTAAAACATTTTTAAAACGAAATGACAACAGCAATTTAACAACAGCAATGTTGGAACAATGTCAGCGTCCATTATGTGTGTGTGTGTGTGTGGGGGGGGGGGGTAGTCCTATCTAGCACTAACTGAAATCTCTCCCTCATTTTTCTCTTTTCTATCCCTTTTCACATCATGTACTCACTTTGAAGTTATAAAGATTCAGGGCAACATTCAAGGCAGGCTAATCCTGTATATGTTCAACAAAAGGTCTATAAGCTGCATTTTGCTGTATTTCCACTCCACTGCCTCCTTCCATGTGGATATCCTGTACCAGCAGCTGCTGACTGAGACTATTCTGTCGGACCATACCTTCCACTCAATGCTTCATTTCTCTCCCTCCCTCCTTTCTTCTCTGCTCTTCCCACTTGCTTCTCTAATTTCCTCCCGAAGCAACGTTCCTCCTCTGTCCTGTTATATCTTCCTTTTTCTGTCAGCACAGCCCTCATTATTGTGTGTTTCACAGCGATCGACCAAAGAGGGTAGAAACAAGATTGTACCAACTTGTTAGAAGATAAAAAATAAATAAATAAAAATACTAAAATATTCACTCAGTAAGGTCACAGCACATGCCTGGAATCACTTGTTTGGTTATAGAAACTACAGTATCCTACTGTGGCTCAAAAACACGTCCCAATTTAAGTGGAGATACCGTCCAGGTATCCATTTGAAGACAGAAATATTCACATTAGACATTGTTAAAATAGATACAATCTGTGCATTGTGGAGGAAGGGAGAATCTTCAGAAGAAGCACAGCAACAGAGGTAAGTATTTTTTGGGTTGTTAAAGGAGAGCTCTTTCTTTTTTTTAAGGGTTTGAGGCCTGAAACAAGGACAGAATGGTTATTACTTCTGAAATTACTAAAGTAATAAGTAATTTTCCAAACATTGCTGATTGATTCTGCAGAGACAGCAGCAGGATATTAAAAAGTTTGTTTTCCAAGTTAGGGCTCAATTTTCTCCTACTTCTGATTAAATTTAAAGGAATGATCTCATTTACTAAGTACATCTTAGGAGTCCTTACTCACCTACAAGCGTTTATTGTACTTTATTCAAAAGGAAACTAGCCTAAGGCTAAAAGAAAGTTTTGGTCTATTAAGATGCAGAGTAGCTGCATTTTTAATTCGATAATTCAGTGTAGATTTTTTTTTTTCCAACACTACTTGAAATTTTTGGAACAATCTAAGTTTAACTGCTGGTGTGTGTGTGCATGTGTGTGTCTAAACTGACATCCAGGTTGTAATAAAAACCATCTCTCTGGTTGGTTGTGGCTTTGGGATTCTGGGACCAGTTGCCGAGACAGAAACAGATTCTGTGGGAGCAACTTCACACTCTGATGACTTTTAAGATGTAACCTTTTCAATTCAATGAAGCTCACAGAAGGTCAGATGGACATTTGTACAAACAAATTTTGATATGAACTGCATGATGCCTCAAACTTAGATCACCACACACTGACGTTGCTGTTTCGGTCCTCTGCGGCTTCATTTTGTCAGTTTGTCTCCTCCGCACACTGATTCAACTTTATTACGCAGCGTCCTCAAGATAGTCAAGCTGTCTTTTGTTCCTCGACAGTAAAAAGAAAATGTGAGTGCTTGCTGCTTATCTAAAGAGCAAGGGAGGAAATGTTTCTCCTTCGTGCTGACGCTCGAGGATGCTTTTATTTCCGTGCGCTCAGAAAACAAGCTCTTTCTGCACTTTTCTGTCTTTACTACTGGCTATAGTTTGTTTAACCTACAGAGGAATTATCAGCCTATGATTTAAGTACAGATTTGGATTTCTCTACTCTACAGCTCATGCCATATTTTAGGGACACAAGCAGAGTATGTGAGGCCTGAAACAAGTCAAGATGACAGACGTTTAACAAAATCAGACATCCTTGCTTCAGAGCTGTCTCTTTAAAGAAACATCAAGAAAATCTGTCATGACACAGCTGCATCAATTAGCCCCTATTTTGTTCCTATCTTTCACACTATTTCATTATTTCTGTCAGATGACCATTAAATTGTAATTTTTAAGAAAATAAATTACACACCCTACCTGTTATTGATGCAAAGATATTTTACTGCAGCTGCATAATCTCAAACAGAAAAATCCGAACAATCACTGGAGTCCTTTCATTCAGTTGTTAATTCATAAAAAAAATATTTTCTTTAAGATAATCATCAATGCTATTTAGTATCTCTATCAATTCCAATAAAATTAATGTAAGGGTGATTTGAAAAATCTACGCTTGGATTTTTTTTAAGTTCATTAGATATCCATTAGATATCCTTTAATATGACAAGCCTAATATTTTTCTTGCTCTTATTCCCGCCATGTTGGGTAAAAGATCAAGTCTATCTGTTCTTGCAGAATATGTTTACGTCGTCAGATGTGGTGGTTCCATTTTCTTCTGCAATTACTGACAACTGTCTGTGAACACAAAGGCTGCGGATCCTTTTGTGCCATTTCCCTGACTGATACCTTTATACATCAAATCCTTTTAATGCTCTTTAACCTCTCTGCAAACTGTACCTATGAGAAAATCCCTCAAGAGAGCAGAACTTTATTTCTCAATAATCAGATTCTCTATAATTGACTGCAGAAAAATAAGGAATGATGGGATTCAATGCTGGTTTAACAACATTTAATGAAAGAGTATGCAAGAAAGTCAGTGCAGGTTCACTTATTTTACTAACTCAATTCATGAAGGAAAATGCACAATTTTTATTACACATATACATATGTTTGTAAGCCTTTATTTCTGGTAAGTATTTAGATTTTCTACTTACAGCTAATGAAAACATCACATTTAAGATTAAAGTTAAAAACTGCCCAACATGTGATGTTGTGATGTCATCATAAGTGGAAGACAAGATTTGATCTGCTCTCCAGCTGCTTTATTGGGTCAAATACATAATTAGCTGCATCTAAATTGTCACTCTGAATTTAAAAAGGTACACTGGTTTTATTATTCTCTATTTGTTAACCCAAGGCTAAGTTTAGTAAAACACAATAAAAGTACTTTTTTGATATCCATCATTTATTATCATTTTCCTGAAGCTTTGTTACAAGCCTTTCTTTCCTTTTCAGCTCCTTGACAGAAAGGGAAAAATATTCTAAAAATAACAAACACAAAAGTAAAAAGTGAGATTTCAAACACTTCTCATTTCTTGTTCAGCTGACCTGACCCTGATTTGTGACTAAACTTATCAAAGGCTTGACACGTTCAAAGGGCTGCTCTAAAAATACCATTGTCGAGGCTTCAGAGAAGCGCTCACTGCTGTGACTGCATGTCTATAAGATGCTGGCTCAAGCACAGCTAAAAGTCACAGCTGGGAGGTTTACTGAGCCAAAGGGTAAAGGTCAGCGATAAGAGTGGCAGAAGGTGGTTGGTAGCTGTCCAATGCTTTAGCTGCGTGCTCAGACTTTGTCCTTATCGGTGAAATCATCCAACATTTGGTTGAGGTCTGGCTGGGGGAGTGGCACATATCCTATCTGAAGCCCACCCCGTGCAGCCGGGACAGCTCTCCTCTGGGCTGAGATGAAGCTGGCAGGACCCATTTCAGTCTGACGCATCAAAACCAGCACAAAAAAGGAAATTGCTGGAGGGAAGCAAGCAAACAAGATGTGAAGAGATGGATGGCTGCTGGGTTGGAGAGAAGTACTAACCGAGAGAGGGGGAAGGTGCTGAAGGTGAAAGCAGGAAGTGTATAAAAAAAGCAATTTATTGGTTTAGTTGATGCTCCTTTTTCAGAGCTGCTTTCAAAGAGAGAACAGACGGAGGCTGGTGGACACATCAGCCGCTTGCTTGATTCAAACTCATGAACTATGTCTTCTAATTCAAGCTGAGCGAAAACCAGAGCACACTCCTTTGCCACTGTGCATTCTAACACGGCTCTTTTATTTCTCCATCTCTTTGCTCCTGTCTTACAGCTATTTTTTACTAAATCCAGTGAGACTCTGTCTGCTGGATATTTAATTAGTTTACCTTGGATATTCTTCCTCTCTGCACCCTACCACATGTGGCATTGTCTTCACCCTTGAATTTCAAATTATTTCTACAAATAAGCTTTTCTTCAGGATATCACTCACTTTACTCCTTGTGAGACCTTTTTTAGGGGTTGCAGCATTAAATGTGTAACAATGGTCAGTTATGCAAGAGCATATACAGTATATATACAAGCCATTCTTTTCTAATACCAAGACAGCCTCCAAGCAAAATATGCTCTAAAGCAGATTGACCTTGTTTATATTTCTGTGAAGGAGTTTCACTCAAATTAGAATCTTGTGAATCGAGATCTTATTCTTATTTGTAACAACATGTCATAAATAACCGATGGGGGCAGGAATCCCTGAGAGGACAAGAGCAAAAATTGCTCTGCTGATATTAATCAAGACCAAGGGACCTGCATGGGTGTCATGTTAAAAGTACAAAATCAAGAAACCAGGCAAACCAAAGACTGACTTGGTGTCAAAAAAGAAAAAAAAAATTATAATTTTGAGCCACAGAACACGCAGCAGCTTATGGATACCGTTTCCCTATGATAAAAACAGTAAAATAGAGGACAATATTTTCCAAAACAATATCTAATATATTTGCAGGTCAACAAATTATGTGCAACCATCTAACATGTAGGTCCTGATTAGCCAAGCTAAAAATAAATGAATATAGACCTAAGCCAGGGTTTCAAATGGATTTTAATAGAGGAACAGATCCGCAACTTCCATTTCACTTCATAAATCCCATCTCTATTTATCACAAATTAAATTTATATTACCATCCACCTGTCTGCTACTAAATGCGCTAAAAGGAATTATAAATTAACTAAAAATGAATATATGAATTATTTAAATAACTGAAATATTTAAAGTATTGTAATTTAAATAGAACATCTTGTAATTGTTAGTTACCTTCCTAAAGGGGGCCTCACCATCTGTGATATGACATATCATGAAGGTTCTTCAGATACAAACTAAGGTATTTCAGCAGTGATAGTGATGGGAGGTACTAGAAATAGGCAGGTTCAAGAGAGGTTGGTAATACTTTCACCTGGTACCCCAACCCAGACAAAAATCACCACCAGAGATTTTTGGTCCTGCTTGGTTTTAGTGTTAGCTATAAAAACGCAGCCTCACTCTCCTTAACAGCTCGTCCCAGGGTGTATTTTTTTCAAGGGCATTTCTACTTAACTGATTTAAAAACAACAACAACAACAACGAAAAAGACTGGATGGTGGATAGTGGGGGTTTACAAATAAAGCCCTGCATAACCCTTGTTCTGAACTCTGTTCTCTTATTTATTGTGGTGGTTCTTATACTGAGATTGAGTTCGTGACTTTTATAGAAAAAGATAAATGTGCATAACAGAGAGAACTGCCTGTAACTTAGAAAAATGAACAAAAACCTATTTCTATTCTACTCAGCCCTGCAAGACAGTTTGTTTAGCTCCACTGCACTCTGCGAGATTTTTCAGACCTGTCAGGGTGAGTTCATGGCTGCAAATATAAATTAAAAATAAAGCATAAATTAATTTTTCTACAGTTTCTTGCATTTTGACAAACAAATAACTAATATTTTCTAAGCTTTAATATCCAGTTTAGCTGTTTCTATGTTTTCATTTTACATGTATTTTACAAAATAAAAACAAAAACCTTATGCCAGTGGTTCTTTACTTCAAGCCTACAAAATAAAACAGACAATGTTATAAGTATTTCTAATGGGAGATTAAAGTATTTACAGATAATGCTACATATTATCTGTAAATTTGTAAATCTGAGACACGAAAGAAATATCTTTTCACAAAGCAACAGTGAAGCCTCTGCTCTAAAGTGGAAGTTCATAAGGTTGTAGAAAACATTATGGTCATCTTTCATATTTATAAATTTGAAAGTAAAGTTGAGGAAAAAACTGTAAAAAAAATAAATCATCTAACAGAGAAACATAAAAATGACCAGCCTTTAAATCTGAATATTTATCAAGAAAAAAACAGAAAAAACAAACAAACTATAAGACCCCAAAATGTACAGAACTCATCAGTCTGTTATTAACAATTTATTTTTAAACAATGTTACGCAGGCATTTTAAAAAATATATTTATATGTTGATTTTTACAGTTGTTAAAAAACTCTAGGGACTTTTATTTGGTAATTTCTGACTTCCTGTCTGTCTGGTGTATAAACATCACACAGCAGAACCCTGTTTCTCTTAGCCTTTCTTCAAAACGGGTAAAAATAGAGAACATACCACTCAAGTGGGTTAATTGGACTATGTGCTTTAGGCAGATTACATAAAGACTAAACAATCCAGTTGAATCTGTTGTGAAACAAATTATGAAAATATGTAAGGGAACTTTATGCACTGTTAAGTAGATGGAGGATCTGTAACACAGGCCTTTTTCTCCCCTGTAATTCGGGAACTTTATTAGTGTGAAATGAAATAAACTTTGGAAATGTTGCCAGTTGATTTTATGTTAACTAAAGACAGACAATTAGCTATGTCTTGATTATGAAACACAATGTTAGAAAGTTTACATTTGTTCACTAAATGTTTTTATCTTTCTCCCTCATTATCTCATATATCAGAGTGGCTAAAATAGCCCAGTTGAAGTGCAGGGAAATATCTCTGGGGAAATCTACAGCATCTAATAGCTGAGTGTTTGTTTTCCTCCAATAAAAACTTAGTGGTTTAACTCTATCTGTCATCAGTCTGGCACATTATTGCAGACATCTGAGCACACACAACCCTCTCACACGGCAACCATGGATCTCTTTTTATCACATCTTACCAGAATCAGAAAAAACAACTGTAATCTTCTGAACACCATTTTGCTTCACACAGTCAAACAGTGCCTTTCTCAAATGCTCTATTTCAGTTTTCTTCCAACATACTGAGTGGAAAAGATAAGCCTCACACTGTGAGGGCAACACACACACACACACACGCCCATATGCCATACAGCAGAAGAGGAAAACAGCGCATACAGAATATAGATACAATGAAGATGTAGGTGGCACTGAATCTGTGGAGAGGCGTCCTGTTGTCTTAAGCTGTGCGTCTTTATAATTAGTACACTTGAGCCGAGTTTGCTGAATGCAAATGTAACTGACATAATTTTTTCTTTGAAGCTGACTTTGACGAGCTGTAAAGAAACACCCAAGTGACATTTTTCAGTTGAGTGAGGGGGGCTTATGGAATCACATATCAGGAAATATGTAAAACCGCAAGTACATATCTGTACAGTTTTTAACTTCAAATGAAGCATCCAGCCCCACAGATGCTGAGTTACTCATAATATCATCAGTTAACCAGGTAATTAAACAGAACCAAGTACAAGAGAATCATGCATCCAAGATGATTCGAACTAATTATCATCTAAATGCCTGAATGCAACCAGGCAGACCCAACTTATCTTCCTGTCAACCTGTCAAACAACTAATGCCCTCTCGGATTTGACTCCAGCCAACACCCACTGCAACATAATTAGTGAACTTCAGCTTGACATGAAAAGCTGACTGAAGCACTTCAAAAGGTTAATTTATGAAATAATCATTCTACTTCTCTGAACAGTTGTAATAAATCATCTAAATGAAGAACTCACGTGTCGCTTTTAGCTGATGTGTCCAATTTTCTACAGATATAGCAGAAATAAGGAGTAATGGATGACAGTGCATGTATTTGTGACGGCTTGGGCTGCTGTAGGTGGTCTTACACTGTTCTTAAAAAACAATAAAACTTAATATTGACAGTTCCAACACATCTTTATACTTTTCTCAAAAGAAATCTGTATCAAAGCTTATATTTATTTGTTTGGCCTCTGCTGGGACACGTCTATTTAAGCTCAAAATTATTGCTTGTATCAGGTTTTAAGGGCTAAAGTAGGAAGCAAAATTCTGACTAATTTCTACAAAATGAAAAAAGGAATCAAAAGCATGGCAAAATATCCCTTTTTTGGCCCATTTTTGTAAAAAGTGAATTGGAAACAGACCTATCAACTTTCCCTTCAATCCTCATCACTTACCGGTTATAGATGTCGTCATCCTCTCCTCCCCAGCCCCAGTACTCGTTTGGAAAGCCATTGATTTTTAGAAACTGCTTTTTACTGAGCCCCGAAACTCCTCCAAAGTAGCCAGCATAGGGCAACCTGCAGAACAGGGAGGAAAGACATGGGAAGCAGAAAAGGTGAGAGGAAGTTAAGAGAAGTAGTAGATGAGTCCAGACAACATGAAGAAACATTTCAAATCTACATATTTATTCTAAATAAACAATTTTCTGAAAATGAATTCTGTAAACGAGCAAAAACATTAATTTGGAGGATTGGTAGCACCACTTCTCTGCTGAATCAAAACAGGATTTTATTCTGCTTTGAGGCGTGAGAAGATGTCCTCAGAGAACTAAGAATTTCAGTAGAAAATACAACTTCTGACATTTTTATGTTCAGCCTGGGGAAGATCTTATTGTAGATCAGTTTATTTATAACATCATAACAATTTGACAAGAGACAGACATAAAATAGAGCAAATTTTTGAAAAAGTTGCACCAGAAAGCATTGTTGTTAATTTATATTTATGGACATTTGTAACCCATGATAATTATTTGATTCTTTCCTACTTGCTTTTCATCTCAGCTGTTGTTCATGCTGTTGTTTGGCAAATGTGACTTAGTCACAACTTACCGACATGCACCATACCACTCCATGCATCAGCTAAAACTACAATATTCATTTGCTCAAATAAAACCTAAATCAGTATGAAAGTAAAAGAGTCAAAATATCTGACATACATTAAGACACAATGCTTTGAACAGGTTAGGCATTTTATCTTCTGCTTCTCAAAGAACCCAGCCATCCATTAACTTATCTTTTATTCATAATTAATTAGTGTTGTAGAGGCTGCTGGTGCCTGGTTCCAGCTGCTAATGGAACAACAGGTCAATTTACTCCTTTTTCAATTCGTACCTCTAATTTGTACCCATTGCCATTTAGTGCCTCTCTACATCAATTTAATACCCAAAAAGCATGACAACAAAAACTGACATATGTTCCTGAACTAGTACAACACACTTTATCTCTCTTGGTAGAAACATATTTCCTTGAGCTGTAATCATACATAACTCAAATTTCAGATTTAATTTAATTCTAGTTTAACTCTGTATCACCTTGTACTATTATCTTAGTTCTTATTACAATTTGAGCCAGTAGAAACTAATTAAGTATGAAATATTGCAATGTTTGATCACCAAACCTAAATGAATTAATTATCAACCTCTTGCTGATATATACTGCATTTTCACAGCAGTCATATAACCATTTTTCCATACAGTAGGCTATGAACAGGTTTTAATATTACATTTTTAATGGTTAAAGAGGCCCCCAGGGAAGTATGAATTGACGCATGGTCAGTTCAAAATGTCCCGAGGCAGATATCTGTCATACCATGTCAGGTAAAGTAAAATGATCAATCTACTATGGTACAAAATGACCAGCTATTCACACACAGACTCACAACTATGGGAGATTTAGGAGGTGCCATTAACCTAACAGCAGCAGGATAAAAATCTTACACAGACAAGAAAAGAACATCCAAACTCTGCACAGTACAGCCTTGCTTTAGATTTAACCCAGGACCTCCACTACAATGATTAGACTTTCAGGAAACCCGTTTAGCAGACATTCACTATATCTTCTAAATCACTGCAGCATCATGGGAGGGCAGGTGCTTATCTTATGGGTGAGAGGTGAGTTTTCCAGTCTGTCACAGGACAGCACAGAGATGTACAGTAGGCAACCATGAACCCACACCGAAGGTCAATCTAGAGGCCATAAAAACCCTAAAAATCAGACCATCTTATAATAGGGATTAGAATGATTATTATGATTGATTGGCGACCTGCTCAGAATGTATTTCACCTTGTGCCCAATACTTGCTAGAGATAGGAAGCAGCCCCCCACGATGCTTCCAGGATAAGAAGGTATAGACAATTGATGGATGGATCAAATAGCAACATTATTAACTTAAACGTAAACATCAATCCCCGTTTGAATACTAAAGTTTCCTTAGGGTAAAGTAATCCCTTCAGCGGTTCACCCAAACATCCAGGAGGTGTGCATGGACTGATATCCTGTGGCAGACAGTTTCTTTTTGTTGTGTTAAATATTGGGTACAAAAGGACAAAACTGGCAAAGTACAACATTGCGAAGGAGTGAACTGACCAGCACCTGCCAAAATCCTGCTCTCTGTTGTAGCAAACTCAATCAACAGCAGACATGCCTCAACAGAAAAGACAAGTACTTCACTCATGCTGAAATTAGCCTTCTTCAAACAGTATCAAGAGTGTTGTGGTTAAAATGGCCAAGTTTATTAAGGTGCAAAAAGGATGGGTTTTTGAGTTTCCAGCCAACCTATCACCAGTCATGACTGGTCAAGTTGGAAAACCATCCCATTCATGCCAAGGGATGATTTATTTTGTCAACACATCTCTGCTGAAGCTGTGAATGGCCAAATGTGCAAAACTTCAGTTTCAAAGGACTATTTGAATACAAAATGTACAAATATTTTCCAAGGGTCAGGCATTCGAGCTTTGCTTCCAAATATGTATTTAGCCAGCTGGATGGACTTTCATTACACTCCAGATTTATGTGTTACTGACTGGGAGTAGAGAAAATGTAGCTTGATATGTTGTTATTATAATATTTACTTATATTACAATTTCTGTTTCTCTTGTATCCTGCAGCCAAGATCTCCACCTAAAATGCCTGGTTTTGGGCAGATGGTGAAAGTCTAAGAGTTGATACAAATCTCAATGGAGGAAGAATGTGCAAACTCCACCCAGAGCAGCTCTGGCTGGGATTTGAAGCAATGACTGTTTCTGTGAGATAATATCTCCAGCAGCTGCTCCATTGCACCACTACTTTAAAGAACCCTTTTCAGGGAAACTCCATATCAAAGTGATGGAACTGTGAGTTTTCTTTTTATGTGCAGATTCACCTAACACAATTTACATTTAAATAAGGCATTTATGTCTGTCTGGCAATCTGATCTTTTATGTTTCTTGTCATTTTCAGACTTTAAGTGGATAATTTATGGGTGACTTTTAACTGTAACAGGATAATCCATATCCCTTTAATCCAATCGTGGTATGAATTGACTCAATGTAAAATACAAAATAAAAAATAAAAACACTCTGAAGAGGCTTCTGAAGCAGTTTCTCAGCAGTTGTTTATAAAACAACTTGCCTTGTTAAAGTGAATGCTAGGAAGCTTCTAATGATGAGTTCTCACATGTATGAATAGTGAATTAATGAGGTGAATTAATTTTCAAACTGATGAATAAACAGGGATATGTACTGAGTATGGAGTGTGTGTATGCGTGTGTGCTTGAAAACACGGCCGACTAAAAAAGGAAGACAAGCGTTTTTACTTCTTGTCAAAAGTCACGAGGCTAGTGGAGTGGGACGGACGTCAGTGGGGGGTGTCATGACAGGCGCCTGGAGTCTAACCAGAGGGCTTTGCGTATGTGTGTGTACACCTACATGTGTGTACACTCCATGTTGTCAAACGTGTGACAGCTTCTTGTTGAGAAATGACAGGCAGAAACTAATGAGAGCGTATGTCTCAGTACAAGTTCTGTGAGCAACAATATGGTCAGGAGGAATGTGAGCAGGTGTGTTCAACAGAACACATGTTGAGGGGAACAGGAGGAAAGAGAGTGAGAAAATATAAAAATGAAAAAAATATATGTAATGCAAGCTCTAGCTTAAGAAGTGTAAAGATTTGTTAAAACCTTTTTATATTAATTGCTTATTCATAAGAAAAGTGTGATCGAAAATCTCCCCATTGGATCAGACATCTTTGATAAATAAGCCAGAAGTTGAGCCCAGAAATGTTCTTCAGATACTTTCAGCCTTGATTCTGCATGTTTTGGTCCAGGACCTGGGGACCAGTTTAAAAGCATTAAAAGACCTTTAAAAGAAGTCTGGTGAATTTCAGAAGTAAATCAGGCTGAACAGTGGGAATAAAAAATAGCTTCTTTTGAAAGACCAGTGGAGCATACACAGCTTGTACTGAAAGTAAACATCACACCATCTGTTTGAAGGCTACAAGTGGGAAAATAAGGATAGTTTTTACAACAGGATGAAGATGATAAATGGATGTTCAAAACCACAGTTGGCACAGGCCACAGATTTTTAACCCAAAACGTCAATAAAACTGGTGAAAAGACCTCGACGATGTCAAAACTACTTATAAAGACTTTTTTGCACAAAAAATGTTTAAAGATTTGATATGTTTAAAAACATGTTTCCTGTCAAGATGATAGAAATAGACTGAATAATCTGATCAGTTAATGCATTTAACTCTTAATTATTAATTAAAGAAGTAAACCATAATGCCATTGATCCAAAAGTCATAAAGATGAACAGAAGGAATCTCTTTTCTTAAAACGAATTTCCCTTTTAGCAGAAATCTGCCACGTCTTCCAGCTTTGACCACATGTCAGACAAAGTGGTGGTCAGTCACACCTCCAGGTCTCTTGATTGTCTATGTCACACAAATAATAAAGTCCTAAAGCCGTTCATGTCTGTTGATTTCCTCTCTTCCAGTGTGCTGTACGTAATGGTTTGAGATTAATTTGACAGTGCAGCTGCATTTTAAAGGTCATATTAAAACATTATAAATTGCAGAGGCATTAAAGTACTCTCAGGCTTCAGCAATTTTTAAATTAGCCTCTTAGCTTTGAAAGATTTGGTCCCGAAGTAACATTAAAGTCGGAACAGATCAGGTTCCTTTTAAACTACAACTGTTAACATTTAATCTCATGTATAGGCACTTGAAGTGAGGGCAGAAATATTTGGACATTGATCACAAGTTTAGTTTTTTTTCACTTATGTTGAAAGAGACACAATTTGACAGTACAGAAATTAGATACAGTATTTGTCTTATTTAAAGAAGAACTACAGTGAAAGCTCTACGTACAAACAAGACTGACTATGACTTTTTCAGAATATGAATGAAACATGAATGTCCTAGAAATTTATTTTCCTGCACACACATTTGGCTACCGTATATGCCAGTCTGCACAGAGCCTGCAGCAAACTGGGCTTTGTTTGCCACTAGCCTCAGTGTTTTACTGCGTCACTCAAGATGTAATTTATAACATACCTTGGTACATTTTTGAAAGGTTATTAGAGTAACAACCTTAAATTCCCCCTGTATAAACCACATTGAGTGCAGTATGTAGAAAGTAAGTGGAGAACATTAACATTTACACAAGAATTAACAGGTTTTAATTAAGTCCTTCATACAAAATAAAGCGCTTGATTAATTCCTAAATTAAAAATTTACTTATTAATCTACTTTAATCAATTTTCTTTAAAAATACTGCATATTTCAGCTCATGCTAACAGTTGTGTTCATGTATTACATTAGACCCAGATGATGCTGTTATTTATGATGTGCATTTTATGAAAAAAATACTTATTTCAGTCGAACTTGAGACATGACTTTGAAATCACAGGGATGAGGAGGACTGCCTTCTGCCAATGGCCCTGTGCACACCTGGCACTAACATGAATGATCCAATTCTGTCTACTGTCTGAAATGCTGGGTGAGAGAAAGGGCCAAGAACCAATTTATTTTTAATTGCAAGCATAGAGACAGCAGTGAGAGTGCTGCAGCATCGCTATAGACAGAAATGTGCCATGATACCGGTGCGGCTGAAATTTAAGTTTTGTGTTTATCTGTTGCATGGAGAGCAAAGATGTTTTATCCTTTTTTTTCCAACAACAAACATCTAATGATCTCAATTCAGAAGAGTCCACAACAACAGGTGGGTATCCCACAAAAAAATAGTTTGGTGTCTTTATAACTCATTGTTTCATTAAAATCTGATCATACAATTACTATAGCAATGATTTCACATAGAATCTATTTTTGATCAAATAAATTGAATTTATATTCAAAGGTTCTACTTTATTTCTTGTCTTTTTTTTTAATGGAAAAATGACTCGCATTCTGTAAAAAAAAAAAACTATTGATTTGATATAACTAAGCGTCAAAGAGTGTTTTAAATTGAAGTTTTACCCCTGTAGTTTTTATGGCAAATGCTGATTTTAACCAGCTTGTGTTATCTTGTTTAGATGTGCTCTGCAATACACTCATGCAACATTTACCCAGAAAGCTTTTAAACATGTTTAAAAACAACTGCAACGTAATATTCATACTAATGTTAATTAAAAAGTTTCTATAAGATGCAATACTTTAGGAATCCCTCAAAAGAAGTGATTGGTATGTTGAAGTTTGTTTAAAGAGATTTTGTTTCTTTTATGAAAACATATGAAAAAGTCCTTAACATGAGCTCACATTCGCTGCTATTACCAATTTTCATATCATTCACTAAATCTGTTAAGAATTTGAAAAAAAAAAACAAGTCTAATATTTTACAGCTTGAAAACAAACTGAAGATCAGAACAGAAAATTTATCCTACAACTGTTTATTTTTCAGCTGACAATCACCTGCATCTGTTTTGAGCCCTTCCACTCAAGAACCTTCAGGCTCAACTCTTGCAGCCATTTGTTATCGAGGAGCCAAAAGCTTGAATAAAACTATTTTGAGTGCTTACTGATTAATTGCTAACAGGAAATGTCAGCTATCGTTCTGCTTACCACCTGGCATTGTTTTTATTGCCAGATAGCATTAGCTCATTGAGCTCTACAGTCCATTGAAAGCACTGCAGCCCTAGAGGATTTTTTTTAGCTGGACAACTCTGGAGCACTGAAAGCTACTATGTGGTGAGGTTGCATTTGTTGACCATGTTTGGACTATTCATCAATACTCTTGGTGCGTTTAGATAATTGAGGTTAGGTGTGGTGTCGTTATGCCAGAAGATAAAACAAGACCCAATCATTGAGGGCTTGGGAACCGCTGTGGTTTCTCTGAACTTAAAGGTCTTAAAAATTTGCATATTTCTTTCTCATTATTGCCTTTAGAAGACCTCCTGGAAGACTTTGCTAGCAAAAAGATGGTCTAGTTGTAGTTAAAGCTTAATTATGAACAACGTAAAAGACTCAACTGCATTTAATCCTATGTGTTATGTGATAGGTATTTTTAATTTTCTGACTTTCAAATGATTTGTACTTAATACATCAGTATCTTTAGGTCTTCCATTTAAAAGGATTAATGACAGATATCAGAATGCCCCTGGATCTGAACCTGAAAACACAAAATAGAAAACTCAGCTAGAATTAATGCAGGAATCAAAAACAAGTGTATCAGTAGGAGTCTATCTTTGGCTATGAATAATTGCCTAGGGCAATTATGAATAAAATTAGTAATTTAGATCAGAATGACCAAGTCAGGAAAATATTAGCCAAATATTTTAGTTTTAATTGTTGTTTAGAAATATCCATATTTTAAAAAGAAATGATGAAGGCATATAAAAACCAATCCTTGGTTTTATACGTTAAAAACCAAGGATTATATTGAAGAGTTTTGTTGGTGAGGTCAATCAGCTCCAAATTAATTATGAATTAGTTTAGAGAAATTGATAAACTTGGTATGTATTCCAAATAACCATTTCAAAATGCAAAAGTCAAAACTTTGAGGAAGTAATGGCTTATTAGTTTTTGACTGAATTGGAAATCAGTAACCTTTTTGGATAATTTATTCACAATCTATTTACAAATTTAGTAATTTGGATAATTTCATGATTTGGAATCATGAAGGCACCAAGAACATAAATAACACGTTTTAGTGGCAAACTTTTGCTATGTTAGCTCATGTTATGCAGTTTTGTTTTTAATGATATCTGTAAACACTGTTATTATATATCTATGCCTGTCTGGATTTACCAAAAGCAGAACACACTTTGCAATGATCAGCATACCTGAAGCCAAACTTGTCCATTGCAATGGCAAAGTGCCTGGGCTGGTCATAACAGTGATACAGGTTCCGGTCGTCCATAGGGATCAGATCCACGTCACTGAAGATGAAACAGTCATACTCGGCGTCCTTTAGAGCCTCCGTGTAGCCAACATTCAGCAACTTTGCCCTATTGAATGTGTCTTCACCCAGCTGAAAAAGAAATCAAAATTTTGTGTTTAAACATAAACAAGCACAATGGAGATGTGTATAATTTCTTTATCCTTTACTAATGTATCCCAGCAGCAACATAGATTCATAATAGCTACCCGAGTCACTCAAACAACAACAGTGTGAGATTAAACGATGCAAGTAATGATGGATGTGTTTAAGGTTATTTGTGCGGTACTGGAGTCCCTCAATTGAGAATTAGTATATGTGATATTTGTGATAGAAAAAAATTCAATACCACTGACATTATTTTCATATGGTTTTTAGTAACCTTTAAAATGCAAGACACAGCTGGATCTAAGAATTGTTATTTTGCTTTAAAGAATATGAATTATATTTCAATAGTAGATAAATCCTAATGTAACCTTTTTAACTATTATGAAACTACATCCCATGGTTCAACAGGATCAAACCTTGGAAAATTATACTGAAATACTAGACCAAATACAAACCCTTGATGAACTCCACAAAGCAGCATTTCTCCCCCATTTATATTAGTAGCATTTCCTGAACCCCTTGAAGTTCAGATTAATTTCATTTTTTACTTAGCACAGGAGTCACTTAAGGATACCTTTTTCAAAAAGGAAAATATACTTTGAAATTAGTTTGTTTACCAAAAATCTTTAAATGCAGTTGTTGTTAGAGCAAATAGCATACATAATAAAAGATTATCTTTTTGTTATACAAAAGGAAATGTTTGCATAAATTATTTTTGAAAAGAGACAGATTCTTATTCATTTTGGGCAGATGAGGAGCTAGCCATAGTGCTGGACTCTGGCCTTCCTTACATATCCTGCTCTGTCATAGACGGGGAAGAAAAATTATGAGTTTTGAAAGGTCAGGCCTGGATAAAGAAAAAACAACAACCAAGAACTAACTTAAGTTATTTTGGTATTGGAGTAATAAATTATTTTCCATTTCACTTTAGGGGTGCTTGGTTGTTTCCAGAATGTGGGACCTAGGAGCCCTGCAGTGGATCTAGCTCTCTTCTCATTTTAGCGAGCTTAGCCACATTTTACCAAGAAATGTTATCTTCATCACTTTCTCAGCAAGTATCCTGCTTGGATTTCCTTACCTATGCTTTAATGCTAATTTCCGTCACCTCCAAGCACACAGATGTAATTTAATGCAACACATCATCAATAAACAACAGTATTTAGTGTCTGCTGTGCTGGTCTGTACAGTATTTATTGCTACACGCAGTATGAATTGATGTGTTCATTGACTCTAAGAGAACTACCTGCCCCAGTGAAGTGTATCAGTATTTTTCAGTGCATCCCAAGTTCAAGACTTTGGTGAAGATAAATGAATTCTGGTCTGACAGCAGAGAAGTGTCAGGACAGTCAAGGTTAATATATCGCACAGTTATAAATTTAATAATGGAAAAGGTATTGTATATCTCTCTTAGTGAGTCCTTTCACTAAGGTTGGTGAAGTCTAGCTCTTTGTCAAACAGAGGGAAGGTCAAGCAAAGAATGAAGTTACAGCGCAAGCCGTCTATTGTGCTCAAACATGCTTTGAATTTTTGCTACATTCCTAGACAACTACAAAGAAAAAGACAGAGAAAGTTATCACTGTAACTCTTCTTTCAGTAGTTGTGCTCAGAGACTCAGAAAAAGGAGATTTCAAAAGAGGCAATGGTTTAGATGAAAATATAAAAAAGAATAAGAAAAGGTTTCCCCTCCCCCCAAAGAAGACAGAAGGTCCAAACGACAATCCGAAATGGGTCAACAACATAATCTGCATTTTACATAAAAAGAAGCAGAAGGAACACAATGATTTAATTTTAGTGTCAACAAGATAGTCTCAACCTGACCAGCTGCAAAATCAAGATATAGACAGAAGAAAATAAACTGCAGTCAGTTTGTCTTTTACTCAAGTAACATTGTGTCATGGTGAGAATCTACTTCAGGGTATTTTATTTGGGTTTTAAGGTAGAGCAACACAATTTCAGTCTCTAGAGCTGCAAAGGGTGCAGACAAGAACCCCAAAAGGTTTCAGCTCAAACTGTGGTGAAATGAGCAATAACAGAGTGCCATAAGTTTTACTGCAATAAAATATTCTTCAACCATAAAGGGAGACTGAAACAAGACACTTTAAAATGACTGATGTACGTCCTCAGCCCTGTTAAAATACACTTTTCTTTTGCTTTGGGAAAATGCAATTGACTCCATGCATACATTACCAGTTCAGAATGACTGTGAATCAAGTACAATGGCTAATCCTTCTTGTAAGCCTTCTAATACCTGAGATTTTACAGCATAATCCCCCTCCACAGGTAACAAAAAATCTATTGTCACAAATCCACTGGGGCTCCAATTATCAGATAAATTGATCTTTTGTCTGTGTTTCAAAAACAGTTTATGAAGTTGCAAAGAAAGACAAAAGTTAACTGAGAAGTTTTATTAGTCTAAAGAAACCACTGTTTGATAATATCACAATATTTTTCACAACATTGAGGAAGAGAGAGACACAGCTTAACTTGAGTTATATTTATACAAGATCCTAAGAAAGTGTAACTGTAAAAGCATTCAGGCATTGGGAGAGCCATCATAGGATTTGCCAGTGAGACTTGTTTCTTTTTCAGCTGACGATGGAAATGGAAATTAAATAAAATTTTTAAAAAAGAAAACAACATTTTTCTTACCTTTTCATCTATACTGTAATGTGTTTGATCATTCAGGTTATTTATTCCTAAAATAAAAAAAATAAAAAAAAATCTACTTGCGTCATTGTAATTTGGAGATAACGTGCAGCTATTTATGAGACCGGTGGCTCAAACAGAAATGAAATTTATTATTTTCAACCTATGAATTTATTAAGTGGATGACATGCCCCACTGTGAATGGAGGTGCAGTTATATATATATATATATATATATATATATATATATATATATATATATATATATTTTTTTTTTTTTTTTTAAGAGAGCTGCAGGTGTCAAATTAGCTGTCGGTTATTATTATGTTATATAATAATCAATAATCAATTATCATTATTATTATTACAAGTATTGTTAGTAATCAATGTCCATGTGCTAGAACAGGCATCCAAGTTTGTTTTTTTTGTTTGTTTTTTCTCTGAAGTCTCCCGAAATAAAAAGTCCTTCCTCTTCATCACAACTGTGCTCACTCTCATACTGGTGCATGCAGCCCCCCATTTTCAGACAATTCAGCAATTCATCAAATTAAAATATCATTCAACGCGTAATTCATTTAAGTAATTCTGTGAAACTCAAATTATTTATAATTATTACACACAGAGTGACAGATTTCAAATTAAAGCTTTTTTTTTTTTTTGCAGACTTTATTTAGAAATTAGAATAACAAAAAAACATGAAATAAAACTGGATTACAGAAATGTAAGGCTATGGAAAAGTTGATTTTGAACACTGAGGCAGGAATCCAGTCCTTTTTTTGTAAAATGGTTTTGGACTTGTCTCCAGTTCAGGAGGAGCTTAACACAGGAAATGTGACAGTTCTAGCCCATGTCCTCAATATCTCTGTATGTAGCAAGTCTTAGAGATCTAAGATCTATAGCTGCAGTGCACAGCTTATGAAACTATCCCATCGTTTAAATGGGTGTAACTTTACCATCTTTTCAGTGCTGATACTTGTTGGTTGTTGCTCTTTTGTCTACCACTCTATCCTTGCACTTATCTTACCATTTATACATACAACAGTCTATTCACAAACTGAAAACGGTGCTTTATGGCTTAGCCTTTTTGTGAAAGGTATCAATGACCATTGTTCGCAAAAGTCCCAGTATTCCCCATGATCAAGTTGGCCATGAAATATCTATATTACAAATTCTTGTTTTACTGGTCTCATGTAATATTTAACATTTCTGAAAAAGTCTATTTTTTGTAATACCTTCACTCTGTGCAGGGCATTTACCAGTTAGACTTTTTGAATTAAATTGTCAGAACAGGGCAAAATTTGAATATGATTTTTATTTTATTGTATTAACATCTGTATTATTTAAATTCCAAGTCTTTTTTCTACGTTTTTTTTTATTAAAAAGCCAACAATCACCTGGAACTTAAATACTCTTGTCCAAAAAAAAAAAAAAAAAAAAACTGTCAGGATGTCTGTCACACCAAGCTTTGTTTATTCACATAAGGTGTTGAAGTCTGACAGGTATCGAGACAGAATAAAGAAAAACTAAGACTTTGTTGAGCCTGAGGGCAACAGTATGCCTGTTAATAATCCTAAACTTTGTCTGTGTTGTTCTAAAGAAATTTCTTTGGCATTAATTCAATCTGAAAGATATTCAGAGCCATAGACTGGTCATCTGTATGAGTGCTTGATCAAAGATCCTCTATTTATGTTTCCCTTATTTGTTGCTCTAATAATTAATAAAAAGAGATGCACCCCTGTAGTAGGCATGGGCTAGTTTGAGATTCATATGGTCAGACAAACCAAAATAATAACAAAATACAAATGAGAAAATAGGAAAGATCAACAACTGCATGAAACCTAACTGCAAAACATAATAAATATCAAATCCAATATTCAGGTTTAATTTCAATTTCAATTCAAGATTTTAAGACTGCCTAGAATCCCTGTTACTAGGTATAAGATTATGTAAAAGCAGGCTGTGAAAACAGTTCAGTGTTCATGCATGTATCTTTTTATTTTTTTCTTGAGGACATGTGCAACTCCCAGCATCCTTTTCACATTTTATTCCTTCTCCTTCAGGCTATTGTGCTTTGACCAAGACTTGCACTTATTTTGTTGCAGTTCATACTGCAGAGGAAAGGATTGCTCCACCACAATTTTCTTGCAGTGGCCCACAGGGGGATAGTGAAACTGTTCATGTGAGAATATTTGACAAATCAACAAATTACTGGGTAAAATGCAGAAAGGGCACTTCAATTTAGCAGCGAGAGAAATTTGTGGCTCCTCACTTGCAATTTCACAGCCATCCTTTAACTTTTCAAGGACATTTCTACTCCCTTAATTTTTGATCAGACCCTACATAATTCAGTGTGCATATGCATGTGGGTGGCAACCCCAACCCTGAGTAAATTAGTTTACTGAGTGTGACAACTGTGGGTGCAGCACAAATATGGGTTTCCACAGTTTGCTGATTCGTCTGACTCCCCCCTCCTCCCTACCGAGCATTTATAAATTCAAAGCATGCATTTTCAAAATACCAACCCTTGTGTTGCATACAAGTTTACTTCATATCTCAAACTTTTCACGTTTGCTGCATAATTAATTTAGAAACAAAAGTGGCAGCTGTCATGCACCGCACTCTAAATCAAGTGCTCCAGGCTTTATTTATTGAAACAATAGTATGTAGACAAAAGCTCTGTTGAGATTATTGTGGACTATTAAGCATTTCTAAATAATGAACCATTTTCTCGCTGACATTTTGGCAGAAGCTTTTACTAATGGCGACTTGCAATATGCGCACTCGACCGATGCCACATGAAAATCTAAATTAAACAAAGTTCACTTCTGATAAACAACTACAAACTTAATTTAAAGATCAGTATTTGCTGAATGTAAATGGTTGATCTATTTATTTAAATCCACTAGTTTAGTTTTATATGAATAATTAAACATGTGCATAGCTGTGAAGACATGTAAATTATTTATGGTTCAGTGTAAAACTGCCTCACTGCCTGTCACACAGAATTGAAACCAGACATTTACACATAGTGTAAAACACAAGCATATTTTTCTCCTTTCGACATCAAATTGAACTAAACTTTTCCTTTTTTAGGTAAGTTAGGATTAATACAATTATATGTATTTGACAAATGCTAGAATAATGACAGCTTTTTATGTGATTGTGTATGCTAATCCATGGATTTTGTGTGAAGGCTATATGCCTCTTTTAGTGATTGGTAAGATTGGCCTTTAAAACTGCATGACAGGATTCAAGCACTTTGGGGCTTGTTTCATTAACATCCATGAATTTTGAGCCATTCCTCCTGACAGAAACAGTCAGTTTTTTAGATCACCTTGATCGTGCACACATTTCAGCTCTGCCCGATTTTTTTTTTTCTGCTGAATTGAGGTGAGGGATTGGTTATGGTCTCTTCAAAACTTTGGAGTCCTCAAATCACTTTATAGCCAACTTGAAGGTTTACTTATCATTATCCAACTGGTGACACATTTGCGCCCCAAGCTTCAACTTTCTGACTTATGTCTTGAGCAGTTGCTTCAGTACTTTAATAAAATCTTCTTTCCTTATGACGCAATCTATGTTGCAACTTGTACCAACTTACACCCCTGTCCTTCACACTTGGCATGGTGTAATTTTAGGGTACCAAGTTTTTCGCTTTAGGATTATGGCCATTCAAGAAAAACACCTTTATTTTCATTTGATCAGCCAAAAATTTTCCCCGAGTGCATTTCCAATCTGTAAGCAGGCAAATCTTTTGAAGAGATGAATGTGACATGTTTAGATATCTGGAAATTATACTCAAGAATTAGATTAGGTGGAGGTCCAGCATCATCTTCCTCTTGTTCTGCCTAGAATGTCAGCGAGTTTGAGGTTTTTCCACAAAGATATCCTTAGCTGTGCCTCATTTTAAGTAGGTTCTGTTGCATTAACTGCAGCTTATGCAGAGAAAACAACATCTTGGATTTTTCAGATTGCTTAAAGGCAAAGTAAACTTTGTATATGCAAACTTGAAACTGGAAAAATGCCAGTATCTATATATACATAGCATTCCTTCCAAAAGTAAAGGATACCAGAGGGAGCACTAGCTTGGATACTATTATTTTACTGACATAGTAAAGGTTCTTTTGTAAAGAAATACTTTCAAGATCACTCTGTCTTATGCAATACTTGGACTAGTTCTGGATGCAGACTTTAACCCAGTAACAATGGGATTGATCAGGGGCTCTGTGGTTGTCAGGTTATTGGATGAAAGAAAATGTCATCATCTTCCACCAAATGTTTCAGCTGCTTCACTGCAGCAGCTCGGTGACTGACAGCAGAAACTCTGCTTCTTGTTGTGACGTTTGGCAGCTTCCTGTAAAACGTCTGTGAGGAAGGGCATGGCACAAAAACAAAAGGCTGTCAGGCCTGGTACGAAAAACTAATAATAAGGAATGTTTCAGGATTATTTAGCCTCGAAAGGCTTTGTCTCACAATATTTAGGGGTTTGCAACTGGAGCTGAGTATTGACTTCTGCCAAATCAATAAGAACCACCTCACCAGGCTTGAACGCAAGACTGATATGAAAGATAACCTGTGTCAGACTTTGTGAGTTCATATTAAATATTTATGTCATATCTCAGGTGGCTTAAAAACTGGCTGCACACTTGAAACTTTTTCAAAAGAGTCTCACACACCTGCCAAGCGTCTGCTTTGGGGAATTTCACAGCAAAATAGGAATGCATAAAATTTACCTTGTCAGTCTACACTGACTAATGCTGGGATATGCTCATAAAAACAGCAACTCAAATTTCAAATCTTAGCTTCCTTTGAGAAAAAATATTAACACTGCAAAATTCAAAGCAAAGCTGAAAAAGTAGCAGCTTGCAAAATCTTAGCTCTACACTGTAAAATCTTGTGTTCATCCTTAATGATAGAACAACCCCGGTTCACCCCATGTGGCTGGGGTATTTAGCATTCACAACTGTTCTTTGCCATATTCATCCATCATGTCCTCAGTGACTTTCAACACTTATTGTCCTCCAAGGGAAGCTCATCTGTAACTGTTATCAGTCGGGGCTAGTTTGTCACTCCAGTTGTGAAAGTGAAGTTGTCAAGGCAAAGTAAAAGTGAAAACCTCAAGAGATGAGAAGAAAAGCTTGTCAACATTGATTGGTCCAAGCTACAGTACTGTGCGAAAGTTTTAAACCATCCTTCGTTTCTCTTAGTTCCCATACTTTCTTTTCAAGTATTTTTATCAATAGTTCTTAAGACTTTATGAAGGGCTTTGAAAAAAATGTCACCCTTACTTCAGTTATTCTCAACTGAGTCTCAATCATGACAGCATATGATGCTGTGTGTGCGTACAAAAGTGGGAAGAGTACGTCTTAGACTTTCTGTTGAAATTCTTTAACTGCAGCTGAACTCTTACAGAACATGTCTAAACATAGCTCTGGTAAATTCCTTGATTTCAGACATTTGCATCTTTGAATGACTCATAGCTTAGAGTTTAGTGAGTTTCAGTAACAAAGAAAATCCTGAATACTGAAAGATTCAAGATTGGGTTGAAGCTTATGAGAAAATCTGGATATTTAAAAGTGAACAAGAAAATCCATACTTTCACACTGTTCTACAGTTTGTACAAATTAAGATCACACTAAAATTAGGATATATGTGAAATCCTGAGTTGTAATATTTAGTTGAAATAACTAAGATGTTTCTTGTAGCCATCTACTCTCTCACATCAGTCTGTGGGAAATCTGAGGAAAATTGACTTCCTCCTTTGCTACAAATTGCATTTCATTTCCTCACCTGCTTCACCATTACCACTGCTCTATATTTATACCCCTGGCCTCTCAGTCCTTGTCAGATTTGACTGTATTCTGGTCCTTCTGCTTAGCTGTTGAAAACCTGATGGTCCCATTTTCTGAAGTTCTTATTACTCCATGTAAATGGCTTCAGCATCTTTTTTCCTTCTTCCTCGGGTTTTGAAGTTATGGATGGACGGATACAGCTTTCAGATAATGGGAAAGAATATAAAGCCTGAAATTACAACTTATTTTCCTTTCTCCGTTTCCCATTTCCTTTAACGTCACAAATTTTGAACTTCATAGTTTCCAGGTTTTTCCAGACTTTATAGAAACCTTATTAAATCAGACACTGGAACATCTCCCTTCTACTTCAGGTTCTGTCATTGCCTCAACTCTTCACTCTTTGACCTCCCTTCTCTGGTGATAAAAAAGATAATTCATCCTCTCCCCATCTCTGCACCTCCTGCTTTAAGTTCATCGTCAAGTGTCCATTTATTTCCTCTCTACCTCTCTCTCCGTCTGTGGTAGGTCCTCCCCGGTGTTTCTGCAGTAATCTGGTCAGTGTCAGGTTCTGTCTCTCTACATGGCCTCTGAAAACCAATTAACCCTATCAGCCGTATCAGGGTATCAGCAGATAAATCCATTGCTGCTGCCCCGACGAGAGACTGTGAGCCCATGACTGATGAGGACCAATGTGCACTGTAACTTTCTCCCAGGTCAGGTCATTGCACACATGAACACACATATCCACATTACACCAGAAATACTGTTGCCATTAAGGTAGATTATTGCCCTGTCAGTGCTCAGTCTGAATGACTGTCTCAAAATTGTGTGTGTTTATGTGTATGAATGGAATAAGTGTGCATCTACACATCATTCATGAGTGTTGTGTTGTGGGCGTGTGCCGTGTGTGTGTGTTTGGCAGGATTTATCAGCTTTCAGCAGATAGATGAAGGCTGGGCCTCACAAGCTATCATTTGCCTGGTCAGTCAGAGCAGGAAAAGAAAGACTGCAAGTGACATAGAGAGATTTCACCTTATCTCAGTTAATGGAGATTGAGCTGAATGCGTGTGAGAACGAGTGAAAGGGATTTGTGTGTGTGTGTATAAAAATATATATATAAAAAACCAACAAACTTCCCACAAATAGCTGCTGTCCAAATGTAGCATAAATAACAAGCTCTGATGGCTTTCAGTTCAGTGGACAAGTTTACATGCACTGCGTAAAAGAGCACTGACTTACGATCTTATGATTACATAAAAAGATTTCATAATGCTAGAATTGGGTATTAGTCACTGCAGAGATTAGCTTAAAGTAGACATGAGCCTCAGTGAAAATGTCACATGATAACTTTTATTTAAAACTGAGAAGCAACAATTATTCTGCTGGATAATAACAGAACATAAGAGCAGCTATTTTATTGTTTTGATTCTGATGCACATGATTCAGTAGTTATTATTGTGCAAAATAGCTTCCTTTTGTGATGGTCTTCATAAATTAACTTAATTTCAACTAGTTCATATTAGCAGGCTAATAAGTTGGATTATTGCACTAGTTACATTTTAAAATGTTACTTAAATAAACATACCAGATTTCACTCAGAGCAGGATTTTTATTCCTTTTTTAAATTGTTAAGTAGATAATGTTCCTTCAGCCAGATGACGGGTAGTGTGCAGCGACAGGTGGATGAGGGTCAATGCTGAGTTATGTTGTGCTTGTGACACTTTTCCTCACTTTCTCTGGCATCTCACTGAGATAACTTTAAGCTGTAAGAGCTGTTAAACTTTTATCAGGACATAGCACAGCAAAATTTAATTGCAGGTTGTTAGTCTGCAATTAAAATGTGCAATTCCTCTCTCAGCCTTTGTACTTTTGAGCTTTGCTCAGAAGAGTCAACCTATTTTCCCTTTCAAATTTAAATGTCAGTATAATATACATATATAAGGAAATTTTACAGTAAATTGGTCATTGGTGGCTGTCATGTCATTAGCATTTACCCATTACAAATACATCTTTACAACAGTCTCTATTTTTGCATTGGATGCACAACCAAAACAAATTATATCTATTAAAAATGAAGGTCACAATGAATGAATACAATGAGATTTATTGTCCATAAAAATAATTAATTACATAATTAAAACAAATGCAGATGAGAAATAGCTTCAAATTAGGTCTTTGAAATAAAAGGATTATCTTCACTTTTCAGCAAAGTAAAATATTAATTCTTTGAATTTAGAAAAATTCATATCGATTGATTTCATATTTTTAGTAGAAAATCTGTCCCTGCTATTACAGTAATTGTGAAGTTACATACAACCCTTTATATGGAAAAAGATGAGAGATACTATGTTTATCAGACGCTGTATGAATATTTGTAGCAGAATGTTACTGGCCATACGTTATTAATAAAAGATGATGATCCTTTCACTGCACCACGACCTGGGAAACAAGAAGCTCATCAAAGCTTGATTACACACTGCAGTCAACCACACATTCACAAGCACTCTAACTTTTATATATACATCTAATTTATAGCCTACAATTTTCAATCACTTTCACAGCCTTCTGCTTTATGAACACTTGGCACAGAGCCCAAAGAGAGAGGAAGAGCGTGGCGATGCTGGCATTAAGCCAGAATAACTAATCTGGTGTAACAACTTTTTGGCCACACAAAGCCAAAGGCCAAGCCATGGCGGCCAATTCAATTACTTTTCTGCAACAATGTAGTCGATAGTCCCAGATTGGGGCAACATCAACACAAGAACAATGCCAAAGCAAGGAAGCACAAAAGCACAGGGCAATATTGTAATTTGGTTTGTAGTAACAGCTGTTTTAATGCAGAAGTCTACATCAACACCTCCACATGGAAGTAACAAGAAAGACCGGAGTTCAGCCCACATGGTATCTTTAAATTCTGGGTTATTGTGGGAAGGTTTTAGCAGTAAATTAAAACTCCTGGATGTGGATTTGTTGCACCATGCAAAAGGAGATGGAGAAATTATTCCTGCTTATATAAGTTCCTGTATAATAGTATGGTTGGGTACTTGAATAATGTTACAAACATTAAAAAAGAAACCAACTTAATTTCAAAAGAATATGACTTAAGTAACCTAAAACCTAGGCAATCCTGTATAACTCAGAGCTGCTGCTCATGAGTAATTTGTTGTGGCTCTCCAAAAATTGCAATTTATTTTTTGAAAGGACCTCTTAAAAACAATAATTTTTATGAAAGATCATTTAATTAGCATTAACAGTCAAACATCAGAGAGATGAATGCAAAGTATGTAAAAAAGTAAAAGTCAAAAGCTTAATACATGTGCAAGTTTTTGATGACAAAATTCTTCTCATACACTGAAGTAGGTGCAGGTCAAATATTTTGAGTAAAACACAAATGCAGGCATAGTTAAATGGCATTAGGGTTTTATTAAGGTATTACTGTCCATGATTTTTCTTTTTTCTAAGATTTTGTCTTTTTTTTTCTCCAAAGTCTTCCTGCACCCCAACCAAGAATAGAGTTAAAGCCCATGCTACTGAGAACCAATACCAAGATTGGCACTCCAAAGAAGAATGTTTCTTGAATACTTTAAAAAACATTCAGAACATTGTTCTATTATGAACATTGTATATTTCAGAACATTGTTTTATTTCTGTGCACCACAAAATGCAAAAATGTATTGAGTTAATTACTAAACCAAAACATCTTCTTGGTAATAGGCAAATATTTAAGTTATTACATGCAGCTACAGATTGATACCCAATCTCTAAATTTAATAAGCGTACATTGCAGTAGATGAGTGTAGAGATTAATAACTGTTTGTCATATCAGCCATGCAGTCAAGACCGCACCACCCAAGGCCAAGACTGAGCCCAACACAGAAGAAAAAACAGCTTGAAATCAGACATCCATTCCTAATATTTGTCAACATAAGAATATGTGAACAGAAGCAGAGATACAGCAGGTAAGATATGCACAGAGAACACTGTATGATGTCGGAGTGACAAAGCGCGGCACACTTAGCTGCATCCTCCAACAACACTGTCTGTCAGGAAGAAAAGGAAGAGACGACTGGCTCAAAAACACATGCATCAATGTGACAGCAAAACGGAAAGTGGAAACAAAGTGGAGAATGGGGTAAAAGCCAAAGAGAAAGGCAAACAGAACAAATAATAAACTGAAGGAAAAAGAACAAGAGAAATAAAAATTTGACAATAATGATAAAAGAAAGACTACCAAGAGGAATGACAGCAAAGGTCAGAGCTCGCCTGCAGAAATTTGGCCAGCATGTGCCACTCAGGAAATACAGTAAACTACTCACACAGAACACACACACATACACACACAGAACCGCCACCTGACACGCAGCGAATGGTATGCTGAAGTGGGGCTGCGTGGAGGTGAAGGGCGCAGATTTAAACCCACCTGACATTTTGACTAATATGGGGCAGATGGTTGCTGCAGCACATTGCTGTGACCTGCTGCGGCAGTCCTGCTCATGTAGACATATAGGAATCTCGTGGTGACAAAAACAACTGTGATGCTTTAAAAAAAAATACGGAGGGACACTCTCCAGAGGGAAAGAGTTTCTCTTTATCTTTCAGGGATCAAAGCCGTTCCATCTGCAGCATCAAGGACATTCAGTATAACACAACTCTACAAGCTCTCAGCTGAGAACTGTATTCCTTCAAGCCACCTTTGTTGCAGAAATAAAGCCTCATGCAAGAATAACTATGTCCTAGTATCAACTATAAAACGGTCAAAAAAGTCTGGATGAAACAGCATTTTTTTAAATATCCATGAACAGAGAACAGAATTGAGACTAATTCACTGAAAAATAAGTTTCATGAATCCCTCAACACTTAGCCACGTAATGAAAAATGCAAATAAACAAAAGAAATGGCTTTTTTTGTTTTTTTTACAAACTCCATTTTTAACACAAATTTCTATTAATTCATTTGGTGTATAAGTTGAGATACAAAAACAACAAACATAAAAGCAGGGTTTCATTGGAAATTTCAAACAGCAAGGGAAACAAACCAAAACATGTACATGTAACCAGGCATCATATTTCTGTCTTATATTCAAAACTTTCTGAGAGCCTCTAGCATCTAGCCTTAGCTTCCTGTTAATAGCCCACAGCTGTTCTACACACCTTGATTGCTTGATTGTAATAAATTGTTTATAACCTATTTTTGCTTTTCACCATCAAATCTCCCTCCTATTCCCCATCTAATCTTGACAAGACATTTTTATTCTACACAACCACTACTCAGTGGATATTTTCTTTTTTGTCATTTCCCTTGCATGTGAAAAAATGCACCAAGTTGGTGTGATGCTACTGGGTGATTTCCTAATTCATTATTTCAGATTTAAACATTTCAGATGTCATTTACTCAAACAAAAAAACTTGCTCTATGAAATCTCTTTGATCCGATTAAGGGTCAGTCTTTCTCCTTTATTGCACACACTTGTTTAAAAGTCCTTCCAACCCAACGCTCTGGAGATTTGGATGACTCACTCTTTCCTATTCCCCATAAGGACCAATATGGGCTACCATCTGCTTTGCCCCAATCATGACAAAACCTTCTCTAGTTTTCCATCACCTTGAGAAACTGCTTGGCATGTGTTTGTGCCAAAGCTGACAAAAATTGTAAAGTTCTTTTATATCAGTAAAAGGCTCTCAGGCACAGAACTGAAGCCAGTAAAGGTATAATAATGTTTTTCACTGGCCCCGAAGCCTGTTTCATAAAAAAAGAAAAAAACAAAACAAACATTTTCCCTGAAGAAGTATCTTAAATCCTTTATGTCATTGTTCTGCTCCTGGTAATGTGATGTGACATTTAAATGAGAAAATATTTGGGTTGCTATAATACTACTGTGTTCGATACGGGTCTTATTCACTTTAATAATGAAATTTTTAAACTTCAAGCAAGTAACAAATGACCAAAATCTATGTTTTTAACAAGGGCAGTTTCTTGGTGCTTTTATCTTCACATTACATATAAACTTTTTAAAATATTTCTGGAATGGTGCTAACTTGCCTGCAGCTTTAAAAGGTGTAAATGTACCTTCCTAATAAAACACAAGGTGTCATACTTCAGAACCTGATTTAAACAAGCAAAGCAAAGAAAATTAGCTAAAATTAAAGTGATATCTAAAATGTATCCATATTGAAATGCGGGTTAAAACACAGGCTATGGGGTAATTATATGTAGGAGCCAAAAAAGTTTATAATTTAGAGGAGAGGGATTATCCAATGCTTCTATAGACACTTGTACACATTGTGCACAAAAGTTGTCAGAAATTGAGAAGTTAAGAAGTCCTGACACTTTAATGTTAAAGGATGATCTGGTAGCAATAGCTGGCCTAAATTATATTATTTCATAAGGTTGACAAAGACAAAGCAGTAAACCATTTAACTCCTCATAAATCTCTTTCTTCCATACATTCCTTGGGTTTTCTGTCATATATTACATATAGTTTTGCTTTTGTTGCCTCATCTCTTCTCTCCACCCTGTCCTGCAGTTCCCAGCTTTTGAGTCTCTCATTTATACTGTAGTTTATTGTTGTTACAGTCTTCCCCTTCAACATGTCTATAATCTCTTATTTTAGTTTTTCTTTTTACTTAGGAAACCTTGGTAGACAAATTAAAAGCTTCAACTTTATCTTCCCTTCTGCAATCCTTATTTATTCAGAAAACCAACTTTATTCCCACTTACTTTTAAGATACCAACCTTTGACATATTTCAAATTATATTAAGTATGCATATCGTGTACATTAGTAAAGCTCAAGCAAGCAGCAACACTTCTAAACAAATATAAATCACGCCTACATAAACAGTTGTTAAGAAGGAAAGTATGAAAGGCTGAAACTATGTAAAAACCATGATTTATTGTTAAAATGAAACCCCAAAATTGAAGCATTATGAATACAAACTGATCCTAGTAGTTTCTTAGCAGATATATGCAACAGCTTTAAATGGTCTTCTCTCTTGATTTTACCTTCTTCCTTTACCTAGAAGCATGTTTTTACCATTAAGAGGAGGTTTGGATGCAGTGATTAGGAAGTCCTTCACTTTACCCATTATCAGCATGTCAGTGGATGCAGATAAGCCCCTTGTGGGACAAAAAACATAAATTAGGCCCTTAAAACAAATGTGCGGTGAAAGTACTCTGCAGAGATATGCTTTATAATCTATAGCGGTGTTAAAAGTTGCTCTATATTATTCATAGCCATGCACACTGCGCTTCCACAATACGCCTGCTGTAGTGATGAATACTACAGAGGAATCTCTTCTTACTGAATCATTTGACTTATGTTAGTGTATGTCTTGGGAAGGACAAAGGGTTATAAAACTCTGCATTATCTATGTGTAACCACAGCCACAGTCTTTAGCTGATGCAGGATGATAAATGTCTATACACAGTGGGACTTCATACGAATAGGAAACCTATGATAATGAACGTCCTTTGCTGAAACATCAATGGGAATTGTAACAATGGTGTCAACCTGCTAGGATCGTACAGAGCATATCCCTCTTATTTATATATTTTTGTCTCAATAAAATTAAACGGTTTTCCAAAGGAAAAAAAGCCTCCATTAATGGGTGAAAGCAACTTTGCTGAGGTGATAAAACAATATTTTTTAAAATTTTGAACCAACATCTGATTGCAGTATTTTCTTCAACATAGCAACGGTTCATTTTAAGACGTTCAGTCTAAATTTGTGTTCTTCTCCTTGCCAAAGAAGCTCAATATGATTGGAAGTCTTAATAAATGTCTTCTGCCTGCCAATCTAATGCACTGGATGCCGATCTTTGATTTTCTTCTTTATAATGAATGAGTTGCTGTTGCTTGAAACCTGGGATTACACTGAAATGTGCATCACAGCTCAGCAATTTAAAGTCCATATGAAGAAAAAATACAGGGAAACATGAAATAGAAGATTGCACAAGAAAACATGGTGAAAAGAACTGAGTCACATGTAAGAAAAGCATAAGAGAAGATTGAAAATTTCAAACCTTGCAAACCTTGGCCCTAATGACACACTAAGAGCTATTCTATTCTATAGCTGAAGATCTTTACTTGCATTGATTGGTTGATTTTCATTCATTTCATAGGTGTAAATGTGTATAAGCCAGGTCTGGGTGTCTCACCTTTGTGGCTGATACAAGACCTATCTAAACTGCAAACAGTACAATATAATAAAGATGCATAAAAATTTGTTCATACCAATTTGAACAGATTTTTCTGGGTATGAGGGGAATTTAGTTTCCCTCATACCCAATAATTTTTTTTACTTCATCAAAGTGATGCAATTTAACATATTGTACTATGTAACATAGTAGCATAAAGCAACAGGATAATGCTTTGCAAGCAACAAACAACAAAATCCATGACAAGAATCTTACAAAAATAATGCACATAAACTCAACAGAAACAAGCAAAACAAGAGCTGGACAAGAAGGACCTGATGATGACACTGGTAAACCTGATTACTTGATGCGGTGAGTCTGGTTAACTGGCTGTAGCTTTAATTGAAGCAGGAAGATGGAGGAAACTGAAGGGCTGCAGAATTAGACAAAATGAACAGAAAAGGAAACTCTGGGATATGCAAAACATTAACAATGAAATACAGAACAAAGTAAGATAACAGAAAACTAACCATCAAAGTGACTAACTGGACTTAAAATCCTCCGACTCATGAAAGAATGCCAAAGGAATATTTCTAAAAGTGTAAAGTTAGAATTCCAACCTTAAAATTTCACCTAAACAGATTCTACCAGAACAAACAGGAAAACAACCAACACAGCAACGTTTCATCCATTGATGAACTACCAAGTCCTCAAATCTGTGTAAAGATTTGTATGAAGTCCGTCAGACTTTATACAAGTCTTCAAATCTAGTATAGATTTAGGGTTATAAGTATATAACCCTATATACCCTATTTATAGGGCTATACGCTATATTTGCTTAGTGTAGCTAAGCAAACATAGTGTGCTTAGCTACACTATGTCTATAGTATATCACTTCCGGTTCTAAAGAACCATCATTTCTCGAGACCTGAAATGACCCTCACAGACAGTACGCTATTCGTAATGAAGCCCCAGCAGAGACATTACTGCCCTTCTTGCTGCAGGAGATTAAGTTTGTCTTCTAAATGGCCATTATTTAGTCTGTCCTATGTACATCCATCATTGTGTAGTTTGGCTCATCCACAAGACATGACTGGGCCAGATTGCAACGAGCAATCAGGTCCACAGGGAGGATCATCAGGGCTGCCCTTCCCTCCATCCAGGACTTGTACAGGTCTAATATCAGGAAAGGGGAAAAGGGCATTTCTACAAATCTCATAAATCTTTTTCACACATTGTTTAGACTTTTACCTTCAGATTGGTGCTAGAGAGAGCTATTTATGAGAACCTGCCATCATAGAATCACAAGATATGCAAATATTCAGTTCACCATGTTTTACGTGTGTTCAAGACTTAAGTCAACAAACACGAAATAAATAAAAGTTGCTTTGATTTCGTTTGTAGTCTGCAGAAACCAGAGGCATGTAACTCTAATGGATTTAAGAAAGCTTTACTGCTTTTATTAAATGATGCTGTGTAGATTGACCAATTCAGGTCACAAGGCATGAGTCAGAGGAAAATGAATAATCTGCTTTGAAGGAATCACAGACTCACCTTTGAGTCATAACCGGATGAAGGCATATTATTTCACCATGCAGTAATGCAAAATGCTCAAGTACTATCTGAACACGGAGCACCAATATGAGTGAAAGTACAGTTTTTAGTCTAAAAGGATAGATTCTCCACATGATCATAAAGCCAGAATGTGACTAGTCAGCTTGCTACACAGCAGGAAAAGTTTATGTTTGTGGTAGAGAGTGTGTGCGTGTGTGTATCCAGGGCAGTGATTCAGTAAAAACAAGAGGGGAGATTTCATCATCTCAGCAGAGAGCGACACGATGCTACATGAAAACTTCAAGCCTCGTTGAAAACTTTAACAATGACAACAAAACTGCTGTCACTACTTCTCATCCTGCTACATCCATTGTTGTATTTAAAAATGCTTTTAACTTTGGTATAAGCTGAAAAATATGACAAGAACATTAAGAAGCATGTAGCATGCCATTAATGAAGCTTGTGTCACATCCCATTTTGCATTTGGATGAGGGAAGTCTGTCCGGTCAGATAATTATTTCCTGATTTAATCATAAAATACGTTCAATACCTATCTCTGCCACCAAGCATTCAGCAAGACGAGGTGAGTATATTAAGGCTGTAGATTAACTAGCAATTTTGTCAGGACATTTACAAAGTATTTACAATAATTAAGAGAAGTTTCATCTATGTGCTGTATATTTTTCTCAAAAGCCTTGACTATTGCTCAAAGTCTGTAAATTTGAGTCGCTTGACTCCATGTACCAGCAGACACTATTCATACTATTTTTAGCCCAACTGAACTACATAGTTCCACTCAGAAATATACAGTACTGCCTACATTATGGGGAGTGACAAGGCATTGGTTCAGGCACTGTCAACTTTGAGAAGAAAAAAAAGGAATAAATTATTTTCTCTCCAGAATATAATATAAAAAAAGAAATTTTCAAACTGCAAAGTGTAGCTCGTTTTAAACAGTATTTTGTAAGCAAGTGTAGGCTTTCTTCTGCTCATTTTAACACCCATTGTCGTCATTGTCTTTGTTTTCTGTATGCTTAGTGCTGCTCTTTGAATAAAAGCTTTATTTTTCAATTTACATAAGACAGATCAAGGCTGAGCGGACAGTGGAGGGGAATGGGATGCCTGAATAACTAACCTGAGACAATCATAAATCATTTAATATTTTCAAATAGAATCACTCTGGCTGAACATAAGCTAAAGAATCAGAAAGAAGAACATTTCTAGAGAGCTACTTAGTCCTCTGTGTCTTGGTAGGCCATGGAAACGCAAAGGAGGTATGCAATAGTGTGAAAAAGTGCACAAATAAGCAAAGTGATTTGACACTAAATACATTTGCCCAAATTTGAACAGAAAACCCCTCAAAAGAACTATTCTTTTGACTGAAACAAGACCAAGACTTGAAAAATAAGGCTTTATTAATTATTCCATCATAACCACTAGGGATAAAATAAAGTTTGTACCTGCTGCTTAAACTATATTATTTATGAATACTATACAGCATGTTTGTGCAGTTGTTTTTTAAAGTGCTGTATAAATAAATTCACTTTGACACATGCACATGTATATCCATGTCCATGGAATGTGTAGGACACCCTGTATGTTCATGGTGCATAGTTTCATGTAACTCAGCTAGCTGCATATGAATGTATCACTATTTATTGTGATATATGCACTTGTGATGTTTTCTCATTCATACAGCCATGGTCAGTTTAGTGCTAAACTATCCTGCTGTATAAAATGCATCGATTAGGACCATGACCAGATTACGGTTGTGGGTTTTGTAGCCACTTTATCGTAGATAAAATGAGAAAGTAATGTTCTGTGAATCCCAGCTGGGCAGCTCTCCCAACTTATATGTGAAGGTTAATAATTTTATTAGTGGTGAAGGTGATTCAGTGCTGTCAGTTATGGATTCATGCATGCACGGGACAAATCTATTTACTGCTTCCCAGTTGAAAAAAAATCGCATCCCCACAAAAAGGAAGGTTGAAGGAATAAGACACATTCTAAGTACATGAAAAAAGTGAGGGAGGGGGATGCTGCTAAGAGCATGAAGGATGTCCATTAGGCTGTTTTAAAATACTTTCCATCCGAGTCTCTTTATCGTTTACATTTGACATTAATCCTTGGAACTCCTGCTAGATAATAGATACGAATCTTCCTTTTTATGCACCATGACAGTCCAAATACAGTTTTCCTATTCAGCAACAAATATTAAGCTGTGGCAAGTTTGTTTTGCTAAACCAAACAGATTGTTTGAATAAATACTGTCAATGTGAGAGGTCCCTCTGTGGTTTTAGTCAATCCATACTTAACATCTTCTTCTATTGCTGCCTCCATTTTGCATTATTACACAAACATTAACTACCCTGACCCCTAAATTCTCTTGGCATTTTGTTTCTATACAAAGACAAAAAAACAAAACAAAAACAAAAAACACAAGGTTGCTTTAACATATGTTTCTGCACATAAGTTGACTTTTGCTTCTTGCTTAAGAAGACCCATTCAAACTTACTCACGTTTTAATAGTATAAGAATATCTGAGATGTTTCTTTTCTTTTCTAACCGACTGACTAACCTCATGTCGTTCTACAATTTGGGAAGGAAGATTTTATGATCCTAAGAAACTTCAACCCTACAGACATGATCAAACAAGAATAGATCAGAGTGGAAAATGACTAATGCATGCACAAAGCATAGAACATAAACAGCCAGCTGATGTTTCATGAACCAGTAGGATCATAGGATCATTTACCCCAAAATGATCAGAAAATGTTGACGGAACATGTTTTCCTCTAAATATGAAAGAAGATGGAGGCGGGAATGGAGCAGTGATGCTTCAAAGAGGTTTTAAAAAGACTTAAGCAGGAAACATGAAATGCACTCATACAATATATCAGTGTTGAAAGAAACCGCAAATCAAAGAGGAGGGAAGTAAGTAACAAAATAGCCCATGTTGATCATTTCTAACCAATATTTTAGATGTATATTATGATTATGTGGTATATATATATATATACACTGCTCAAAAAAATAAAGGGAACACTTAAACAACACAATATAACTCCAAGTAAATCAAACTTCTGTGAAATCAAACTGTCCACTTAGGAAGTAACACTGATTGACAATCAATTTCACCTGCTGTTGTGCAAATGGAATAGACAACAGGTGGAAATTATTGGCAATTAGCAAGACACACTCAATAAAGGAGTGGTTCTGCAGTTGGGACCACAGACCACTTCTCAGTACCTATGCTGTCTGGCTGATGTTTTGGTCAGTTTTGAATGTTGGTGGTGCTTTCACACTCGTGGTAGCATGAGACGGACTCCACAACCCACACAAGTGGCTCAGGTAGTGCAGCTCATCCCGGATGGCACATCAATGCGAGCTGTGGCAAGAAGGTTTGCTGTGTCTGTCAGCGTAGTGTCCAGAGGCTGGAGGCGCTACCAGGAGACAGGCCAGTACACCAGGAGACGTGGAGGAGGCCGTAGGAGGGCAACAACCCAGCAGCAGGACCGCTACCTCCGCCTTTGTGCAAGAAGGAACAGGAGGAGCACTGCCAGAGCCCTGCAAAATGACCTCCAGCAGGCCACAAATGTGCATGTGTCTGCACAAACGGTTAGAAACCGACTCCATGAGGATGGTATGAGGGCCCGACGTCCACAGATGGGGGTTGTGCTCACAGCCCAACACCGTGCAGGACGCTTGGCATTTGCCAGAGAACACCAGGATTGGCAAATTCGCCACTGGTGCCTTGTGCTCTTCACAGATGAAAGCAGGTTCACACTGAGCACATGTGACAGACGTGACAGAGTCTGGAGACGCCGTGGAGAGCGGTCTGCTGCCTGCAACATCCTTCAGCATGACCGGTTTGGCAGTGGGTCAGTAATGTGTGGGGTGGCATTTCTTTGGAGGGCCGCACACCCCTCCATGTGCTCACCAGAGGTAGCCTGACTGCCATTAGGTACCAAGATGAGATCCTCAGACCCCTTGTGAGACCATATGCTGGTGCGGTTGGCCCTGGGTTCCTCCTAATGCAGGACAATGCTAGACCTCATGTGGCTGGAGTGTGTCAGCAGTTCCTGCAAGATGAAGGCATTGAAGCTATGGACTGGCCAGCCCGTTCCCTAGACCTGAATCCGATTGAGCACATCTGGGACATCATGTCTCGCTCCATCCACCAACGTCACGTTGCACCACAGACTGTCCAGGAGTTGGCGGATGCTTTAGTCCAGGTCTGGGAGGAGATCCCTCAGGAGACCATCCGCCACCTCATCAGGAGCATGCCCAGGCGTTGTAGGGAGGTCATACAGGCACGTGGAGGCCACACACAATACTGAGCCTCATTTTGACTTGTTTTAAGGACATTACATTAAAGTTGGATCAGCGTGTAGTGTTATTTCACTTTAATTTTGTGTGTGGCTCCAAATCCAGGCCTCCATTGGTTAATAAATTTGATTTCCATTGATGATTTTTGTGTGATTCTGTTGTCAGCACATTCAACTTTGTACAGAACAAAGTATTCAATGAGAATATTTCTTTCATTCAGACCTAGGATGTGTTATTTGAGTGTTCCCTTTATTTTTTTGAGCATATATATATATTGATTAAGAATTCATATTTTACATATTTTCATTCAAGCATTTGCTTTTTTGTAAAAAATATTCAGGTCGTCTGTTCTCTATGATTTCTATGCATCAGAGGTTGAAGATGAAACTATTATGCAGGATGTTTTTACTGAAATAGCAAACCGGGAGTTGGAATAAAGGTAAATAGAATTAATGATAAATATTCACTTGCCTAATAACACTATATTTCAGCAAGTGGGTTGTAAGGTGAGTCAGTTGATTGACATTATTTGGGGATATTGGTCTCCTGTTTTATTTTTTGTTTTCTTTGTGTTAAAAATGTTAACTAGATTTTATGAGTGGTGAGGTTTGGTCCAATTAATAAGACAGAAATCCAACAAGCTTCATAGATTCTCTCGCTGCTGTCCTTGGCTACATGTCCGTCTCACTTGGTCCTTTCAATAAGAGGAAAAAGACAGAGGAAAGTCACCCAGCATATTGCCAGCAGGGTGGGTTGTGAGCTTCACCTTCACTCATGGAGGGATAATCAGAACACTGGAGTGTTTAATCTGAAATATGTCTCGTGAACCATAAACCACTTCACACAGTTACTTCACACTTCACCGCAGCAGGGCTGGATGTACTTCACAGACTCTCGATCTTAGTTTGACGTACGGCTTCTCTAAAGGGAATACCACCTTGTGATTTGCTGCGCTGAAGGGCTACTGTGATGTTTTGTCTTTCAACTTTTATTTCTTCTGAAATGATAGAATAGTTTCAGCTGGCGGTTATACTTGGCAGCTGAAACACCCCTAAAGTACTTCTCAGGCAAGTCCCACCACTGAAACCTCAACCACAGCTGTGAGCACCAGCCTATCCACTTTTTCATGGAGCAGAATATTAGAAATAACAGTGAACTGCAGACATATGTACACCCCTCCCACCATTTCTCAAAATATTTTGTCCAGATTTTATGTTATGTATCAACTTTATTATTATTTTTTACAAATGAAAGTCTGAATAGAGTGACTTGTGTTTATGTACACCACATTGCCCTGGCATCCCTAAATAAAATCCAGTGCAAACTGTGGTCTTCCAAAGTAGCCTAATTAGTAAGTAGAGTACACTTGTGTGTTGTTGTTCTGTGAAAACGTCGGAGGTTTGTTTGAGAACATTAGTAAATAAATTGCCTCACAGAGATGAACATAACAGACAAGTCATGGAGTAATCCAGGTTAGGTCATACATTTCAAGAGATTGCAAGTTTTGAACGTCTCACAGTACAATGTGATGATTCATCAGCCATCACCCAAAACTGGAAAGAGTACAGCCCGACTGCAAACCTGTCAAAGTAGATAATTAATAACAGAAGAAGCTCAGAAGCTTATGGTGACAAGCCACATACCAAAAATATAAGTAGAAGCTTTGGTCAAACCAAAACTAAACTTTTTGGCATATATGCAAAACACTACATATTGAAAACTAACATTGCACATCACTTTTAATATACCATCTCCAGATTCTCTTTCCAAACACTTTCCATCCATCTGGACTTAGCTTGAGCTATTTTGCAAAAAAAGAATGGACCAAAATATCTTCAAGTCTCTGCATTTGTATCTGTAAGATTTTAGAAACAGACACTGAAAGATGAGTAAATTCATTACAAAAAATGGGTTCTACCACTGAATACAAAATGCATGTCAAAACTTTTACCTTTTACAATTTTTACAGCAAAAATAAATAAATATATCTGTCTTTTCCCTTCAACCCCTTATGTATTCATTATGTTCCTCTATAACAGAAAATCCCAAGAGAAATAAAAAAAATTGTAGTTACATGATATGTTTCATCAGGGACTATGAATACTTTCTCAAGATAATAAAATAGTTACAATGAAGGAGAAGCGAGGACTTCCAAGATGGTTACATGGAATGTGTATTAAATCTTAAATAAAAGTAGCTAATCTGTTAAGTTAAAATACAAATGGGACCTAACTTTGACTGCAAGATGTTAAAAGCACAAGCATATCAAATACCAGTACCCAATATTAGTATTTATGCCAGATATAAAGGATAAAAAAACCCAAAGGATTAAAAGGGCTGAAAAAGTTTCCTCTTTGCACAGCCATCTCTCTATTTTCAGGTTAATGACAATGATTTGTATCTGTACCAGCAATTAATGAGTTTTTCCTTTTTTCACAGTTCCTGATTTCTATCAAGTTCAAGAAATTTGGCTCAGTTGAAAGATAATCAAAAAATATTCCAAACGAATTTGTCCACCTAAGCTTTTTTCCGAAGGGAGTAGAAAAAAAAATATTGAAGACAGTTACAACTCAGCCCCTTGGGCACAACAATGAGTCTCACTGCCAGAATGATAAAGCACATGATTTTGCAGCTGTGTTATTATAATCATCCAGTTTCAATCCAAAACAAGTTAGCGGAACATTTATTTATTTATTGAACTTTGATGTATCAACTCTTCAATTAAATCTCTATTATAACTTTTCTCTGAATATTAGTTTGATAATTCACATTACTGGCAGAATCTACAAGCCTTTTCCTGGCAACTAAAGGCACAAAAAAAAGCATGTTATCTTCAATGCGACAAAGTCAACTCTTTGTGTTTCAAACCCAATTTCATTTTGTTATTTTCAGTAGCCAACCTTTATCCTTGTACCCACCCCAGCTCCTCTTTGTTATAAACAGAGAATGGCTGCTGGTGCTTAGTGGCTTTTTGAGGCGCTAAATCCTCTGCCTGTCTCCTGTCCTCATTATACCCTCTCTATATGATAAGCCAAACAGGGCCGAGTCACTGCTGCGAGACACTGAAGGCCGTTTGACTAAAGGTTATTTTAAGATAAATGTCACTGTTTCCTGGGAGCAGCAGACTTTTTTTTTTTTTTTAAATGGGCTTCAAATTTCCTGTATTATGTCTGACAAGAGAGAGGCAGCAGGATGAAGTATTAAACATAATGTGTGAAAAACAGTTGCAACCAGGAAAGTTGATTTCAAGACAATTTACAAGCAAAGATAAAAAAAATACAACTTGACATTCTGCTTCGTTTTGTTGCAAAGACAGACACACATTGCTTTATTCAGCAGTGTGACATGCAAAGGTACCACATATGACTCGATAAATAAGTTACAATTGTGTCTTTCAGACCAATTGGCCCAGTGTCTATGAGTCAGATTAGCATAAGTAAGTGGTCATTAAGGAATCTTGCTGTATTAGACTCAGTGTGGGAAATTAGAGCACTGGTTCCCAGGAGGTCTGATTTGTTGGGATGTGATCAGGATGCCACAAGGATGTTGTTTGCAACCATCTGTCTACTCATGTCACAATATGTTCAGAAATTAAAGGAAGGATACCCATGTTTTCATGGCCAAAGAAACACAGACAACAAAACTCAGAAATAGAAAGCTATGGTTTTCAAGCTCAATTACTCAAAATACTTTTAATTTTGCAATGTTTTGTACTCCCATCACCCTTCAGAAATAAATCTCTTGACTAACAACAAATTGATTTAATTTGGAACCACTTCCTATCCTGCTCTTAATTTGACAAACTCAGTAATTTAAATGAAAAAAAATAGAGTTATACCTTAGTGGGACTGACTGTTGGCACCAATTTAGTTTCGACACCGTGACTGTCCATATTTTTTGGGACCACAAATATTTCCACACAGCTGAATTAATGTCTTGGAAATCTAAGAAAAATTTAATGGCAGTGTTTCAGCCAGGTGACCAGCAGTGGATGGCCTGCATTCCTCAATACTCTACTTTGTCTAACTAGAGAAAACTTTTGTCAGACTGTCCAGAAACTGGAGCAACTTAAAACCTGATTCCACCTGAATGCCAGTAATCGGCAAGAACACTGCGGCTGTCAGTAATGGCAACATGCATGACAGCACTAATAGATGACAAGTTAGACCAGCTGTAATACAACCAAAAATAGTTTTGTCACACAATTTAAAATCAAAAGTGTAGCCAAGGTTTGAAGCTTTTTGATGCAAGCATTTCAATAACCTTTATTTCAAAAGAAGAAGAAGAAGAAAAAGAACTAATCCATATTAATTTCCGTTCAGCTCTTTTGGAAACTTCTGTATACAGATAGTTTGCTTTAATGGATTATCTTGGATTTGATTCCATTTCTTTCTGTGGCATTAGAGGATCAGGACAGATTTAATAAAAGGAGGATTAAATTGAATTAGGTAATCTTTATGACGGAAACTTTAATTTAGCCCCATCTTTAGAAATTTATAGAATTTCATTAGAGTGAACTAGATTGAAACTAAACAGCATGGTATTTATTACACTTGCCTGATTAAAAGTACTTTGATCCTCAGTTGTGGGACTTTGCTTTGTCTCGCATATCCTCGCTGTAACCTAGCAACAAGACAAAATTGGTCTAAAATCCTTGAATAATATTCAAAAGCCCTCAGTGATGTGAAGTGACCTTGGGACAGTTTATAATTAAACCCTGGCTCAAGCTGCCCTCCATCCCGATGCTTCTAAAAGTCATACAAATGATGGGGGAAATTTTTATTGTAAATGGGACGGTAAAAAAAACCCCAACTACAATATGCTATGGAAAAGTTGGACACTGTCTTTGAATCTGTCTACTTTGGATAAATAGAATATTAACTCCAAATTAAGCTCTTTCAGAATAATATAGAAAACATAGCATAAATAATAAAGCAGGATGCTTATTATAAATGTACTTGGAAGGTTATTTACTATGCTGCTGGTACGTTCATTACTTTGAAATACGTAGGTGAATACATATCAATTTCAAATACATGCGTGCTAGGTAGCTAAGGTGAGTTATATGATGTGTAAAGTGGAAAAACCTGGAAGTGTTAATCCAGTCTGAAGTGTTGCCCTGGGCACCATTTATCTTGGTTTTATGCAAAGACTGAAATTATGTGTGGTAAAGTTTCTTCCTCCCCAGAGCCAAATCTGCTAAGTCTGTCTAGACAACGTTATGTCACTAAGATAGAAAGAGATGGTTAACCTTATGCATACTTTCTAAGCACTACATAATGTATAATCTTATTAATGTTTTCCTTACCGGTAGATAAATAATTTCAAGATCCTTCTACAAAATTAAAAAGCTTTCCATAAACTTCCTCCTTCATACCCATCTGAAATTAGTCCATAGCTAATGCTATAGTTATAAAACATGCTTTAGTTTTATTAGTTGGTTTATAAGTGAACTTTTTCTTTAGAAAGACATATGGTTTTTATTAGAAATTAACAATAAACCATAACATGGGCATTTCTTTCCCTTACTTCCATTTAATGCCTCCACCTCTATTCACAATCTTATTATTAATCCTGACAACCAACACTCCCAAGGGTTTAAGACAGAAAACATTTAAGTCTTTGAAGTTTCTCACTTTATATGATATGTTTGCCCCTTTGAAGATATTTTTACATAAATAAACTTGCATAGCAAGCAGAAGACACCTTTACTGTCTTTGAAGTTTTTGAATTTAACAATAACCACCAAAATACAGAAATCTTCAGTCAATTTTCCCTATTAGTCTCAAATATATAATTGACAATCTGAACATATGTCTGTATAGATATATATATATATACTGTATATATAAGGCATTATTGAATACCTTAAAAGAAAGAATTTGATTCATATATTATATAAGATTTTTTTTCACAATATCAGTACTGATATATCAATTGAAACTGAATGATTGTATTAGAGCTGTACTTGAGGGAAGCATGCCTTTAAGAAAACTGATAATATTCACACACTATAAGTTTTCAGAAAAGAGACATTTCTAACTTTGGACACGATATATTAACGGTTCATAATCATGTTCCAAGAGATGCACTGAAAACTTAAGGCCGGAAAACACAATAATCCATTCAAATTCAAATGTTTAAGTTCTGATTAATCAATTAATTTTGCATTATTACCAGAACTCACTGAGTTCTAAATTAGCAGAATAATCTTCTGCATTAAAAAATTGCCTGACCTGTGCTCCCAGTTGTGAACAGTTTATCACAATGGGTTTAGGATCACGAACCTATTTTAGCTCAATCTAATGTCATGACGAGTGTGTTCTCAACAGTCTTGGTCAGAAGAATGAAATCTTTGCAAATGTGGGTATCGGTTTATATGCAAGACAGCAGATTGCTGAACAGTTTTTAATTTTACACATGGCAAACCAGAACATTAATAAACCAGTGCAAACAGCAGAAAAATCTTCTCAAGGTCATTACAATTTTATCTGGAGCATGTTGCCGTCTGTCTTCAGTGGTTTGTTATACAGTAGTACTGTAAGGTAGTAATTCAGGCTTTGTGAGGTCTCTCCTCAGCCAGGTAATCCATCATGTGCGAGGACGAGGAACAATGTCCATGATTCTCTAAATTACCTCCTCCTCCGACACACATACACACACTCCCTTGAGTCATCGGCGGCCACCACAGGGGAGAAGTTAGGTGGCTGGTGGCAGACAAGGGGAGGAAGGACAGTGAACAGAGGGAGAGTGTGGGGAGCATGTTCTACTGTAAAAGATGAAATGCTAACCTAATAAGGAAACAGCTGACTTAAACTTCTGCCATGTGCACAGTTAAAGTTAATATCTTCTCTCCTTGGTTTAGTCATTTACTGTGTAGTTCAATTGTAGGAGGAGCCATACAGAACACTAAAGCATTTCTAGTCTCTCAAGTAATAAAACACAATGCCATTAACTTAAAAGAATTGATCTTTCGTGGCTACATAGTTAGTCTTAAATAAAAAACTGCTTTAGTTTTAAATAGAAATCATGCAAGCCAGAATTAAGTTTTTGTTCTTTAGGTAAGAAAGTCCAAATGTTAACCTCTTCTACTCCTCTGTCCTAGAGTATATGTATATAAATCCATTTCATAGGACTCTCCAAAACACACTCAACGAGTACCTTTAATAAGAACGACACATTTATTTTACACCTCAGGATGCTTACTATGTAAATATTTAAGGAAAATCTTAAAGATTTATTGGCAATCAAAATTTAGTTTTTCAGGAAAATGACAGTGATGTCTCTGGATAAACTTTCTGTTCAAGCTTTAATTCCTTTATTTTAAATCATCCCATGTGCCTATTATATCATACTGTATGGTTTCACTAAGAGGCTAAACAGCAATGTTAGAAGAAAATAGGAACAAAATCTGGAAAATATATGCAAGCATTTATAACAAGAAACATACAGTGGACTAGAATCACACACATGCAATGCCATTATCAGATACATTTAGCTGTATCATCAGCAGATATATAATGATATATTTCTTCTCCAATGCAAAGATTGAACCTTTTATTAGTGGACCAAAGGGAAATGTTGGGACATTAAAGCCAGATTTCAAAATACTCAATTTATTAAAAGTAATTCAGACTTCTGCTCAGCACTTTTGTTGATAAAATGTTTGCTTACATTTGTGCACTGCACACTGAAACAGGATAAAGACAAGAAGGGCTATAATAATACATACTGTATTACAACACAAGCAACATTGGACATGATGGGGAAACAACACATTTGACTTATGTTTCTACTCCAATAAATGTAACAATTATTATAGAATCACACCATTTAAAACACACACACACCCCACCCCCAGCCCCCACATCACTGCAGAAATCGACATTAGAAATAAGTCAGTTGTGTTAATTAGAAGTCTAGGGGCTTATGTCTACACAAGTAGCCTGTATTCTCTGACACAAAACTGCTGGCAAGGCACGGGAGACTGCTTTCTCACGCCAGTTTGTCAAAAAAATTGTTCTCATGCACCCACTCTTTTTTTGTCTTTTATGGCGCTAATAATTTAAAAAAGAAATCTCAGTTTCAGCTGGCGTTTTCTGATAACCCAAATGTTCCCTTTTGTGTCTGTTATTTGTGTTATATATTTACACCCTGGGCACCAAATGAACAATTGACCTCATGTTGTTAATGCTTGCCACCACTCAAACTGACAGTGATAGTGCAGGGAGGTTGTTAGCGAATCTGTTGGAGACAGAAGTACTTCCTGTACAAGAGTCCACATCAGCTCTCTTTAGTTTAACCAAGGGACACATTGAAGTTGGGCTCCTTCTAAAGAGTTTTGAAGATATGTATCTTTAAGGAACAGTTTAGATAAAGGAGGTGATAAGCTATCCAGAGCATGTCTATGAACCTTGTAATCAGTAACAGTAGGATAAAAATTTGAATTTTCTGGAAGTCTGTAGAATACTAAGTGCTTGCCTGGATATGTAAAATGTGGAATTAGAAAAAAGAAAGAACATTTAAATATCTTCATCTTAGCTAGAACTGTTTTAATGCATATCTCGTTTAAAGGGCCACCTCAACTATTGAATGTAAAGCTAACTTGCCATAGAGTGAAGCCTTCATGTATCACATGGGTACGATCATTACAACGCTACCAAGATGTGAATGTGACAGTGTCTCAGCCAATGAATGAAGCCAGTGTGGTCAGACCTGGTTTAAACACACACACTCCATGTCATGGATGAGCTGCCACTGCTGCCATGCATCCTTTAATAAGATTTTCTGTAAAAAAAAAAAATTAAAAAAAAAACACTGGGAAACACTCATCATGCAGAGCAGAGAGTCCACACTGAGTACCCAAACATCTCTCAACGATCTTGCAAAAACCATCCACATTACCTTGGGTCAAGAAAATGAACACTAATCATCTACAGTACAAGCAGAACTGACAGGTAGAGTGGATAGGATGGATGATCTTGTCAGATTGCTCAACGATAAATAACTAATGGGCAAAGGGCAGAACAACCACATCACCCAGCCTCCTTCTGCATTAAAAATCACCCTCGGACTGCTATAAATGTTCAGAAACTACTGAAGCAAAGCAAAGAAGAGAAGAAGCCTTGCCCTTACATTTTCCTAGATCCAATTTAATGAACTCTCTACAAGATGCGTAAGAATCAGCCCAGAATATTAAGACACTAACATGAATGAAAAGCCAAAGTTATGGACAGACTTAGCGGGACATCCTGTGTCCATATCCCAGTAAGGGTTGGTGTTTTTCTATCAGTTTTTAACAACTAAATTAAAACAAGCTCAGGCTCAGCTCAATACTGGTTATCCTGAGAAGCCTCTTTCTGCTTTCAATAATATAAATCCCCATCACTTAGTCTTTGGAAAGACAAAAGCTTCCAACAACATGTGGGTGGAAAGCAACCTGTAATTTAGTTTAATTATGTGAAAGTAACTGCATATTGGGAATAATTGACAGAATGTTTTTGTCCTCCTGTAGCAGAATTTTATTTTTATTTAAAAGAAAACACAATCATACAGTTGCTGAGAGCTGTAATTACTGAATGGAATGGAAAGGTTGGAGAGCAGACTACTTTAATGTTATTTTTGCAACATTATCAAACTAGCTAATTCAGATTCAATAGCAATATCACTCAAATATTAAAAAACTTGAACCAGTGAAGCAAAAAAATACCTTCTTGTACCTTTAGGGGGTTTACCTTGATACAGGACTTCTGCTCAGCAAACATCTAAGCAGATTACTTGAGAATAATTTCTGTTTATCAATTTTCTGTGCCCTTCCAACAGGTTTAACTTTAAAAATAGTCCTGGTTGTTGTTGACAAAGATTGTATTTCAGTAATATTTTATATGGTCCCTATTCCTCTCTCATATCCTTTTCAGCTTTTCATACCACGCCTTTGATTGCTGCTTCAACAACAGCAAAGATAAAAAAGATAAATATCAATCAGCTAAATGGGAATGCATTACACATTCTGATATATAACCAGATATCATTATCTGCATTTCATAACCAACTCTCCAGCCCCCAAAGAGGCTGGAGAGTTGTCACTTGCCTGTTTGTCACTTGCAACAACACTTAAAAAACACTGTCCTCTGTGAAAAATACTTAATTTCTAATCAAACTGTTCAGCATGTCACAGCTTGAAAATAGAATGAGGCCTGTTGTGTTGCCATATACTGATTCCAATTCCAATTTATGATCAGTAATATAAATACATTTATATTATAAATGTGTTCTTCTCTTAGAGGTCTACAAAATTTGGAATATCCACACACATACATGTAGAGTAAAAAACTCAAAATCTAGAATGATCTTCCCTCACAAATATGGTTCCATTCCTGTGCTGAGTATATGATCTGAGAGACCATGAAATAAATATTTTCATGCAATTTTGTCAGTTTTAAGCGGTCATTTCATTTCTCAACATATGTGATGAAAGTTTACTGGATTAAATAAAGGGTGTCCAAAGCACATTCCTTGGAATATTTTGGATGGTTCCCAACTACAGGTCAGGAATTGGCTAAACTTGGCAAATGGAGCTGATGCAAAAAATGGAAAACGTTAGTAACAACACAACGTGTCCTTATGTTACAAGGCGTATTATATATGTTATATTATGCTACGCATATACGTTTATATTAATTTATCATTAAAATGCTGTTTTCATTGTAATAAAGTATGTGAGGCCACACAAATCCAGCAGCTTATCTGTTTACTCAGAAACAGACAGAAATATACACCCATTCATTTAACATGGTTAAGTACAGCAATGGTGTTCAAACATTTTCTGTCTATAATAATTATTTTCTACTTTATTTTATTAAAACATGCTGAATTTATTTCTGAGTACCGGTAGCTAAAAAGAAAATAATTTTGTATAAAATTATGTTTCTCTACAAGACAAACAACTTCCCATAAATAAATGAAAATGTATTCATATTATGCAAATTTTTTGTTGCTATATATGCATTTTCAAGAAATATAACAATTTATTGAACAGATTGACTGGAGCAGAAAAACAGCAACAGCACTGATGAAGATATGTCATGAAATGAGAGGGAGTGGAAATCCAAAGTGCTCCTTTAATAACAGAAAGAGGGAATAGTTGCCTGATGTATCACTTATTATCTCCACTCTGTTCATCCATTAGGAGGAAACAGCAAAAGATGGGAAGCATTTTAATCAATTTTCCTGACAGATACTATAGTGATTATTTTTCCTAACGTGTGCTCTTTTTTATCACTACACAGAGATTGTATCCCAGTAGACTAAAGATCTCTAATTCTTCTGACACTTCAATAAATCTGCTTGAGTAATGGCTGATTTACTGCCAGAAATGGCTTCACACTATGAATTGCAGGAATGGAGAAAAATAAAGCAAATGAGTAGAGAGGGATAACATGAGTTTATCATTAAAAATAGTTTTTTTTAAGGAAAAAACATGTTTGTAATGAATTTCTAGGATTTGTTAAAAAGTTGCCAATTAGTATTTTTCAACCTGAGGTCACCAACTGAACCCAAATCCTGCCACTTTTGCCACACTCATGTTATTCTTTTCTTCTCATTATTAAATGTATGCATCATATTTTTTCATAGAAAAAATCTATACATTAGAAATACATTTCCATTGAAGTGCACATAAAACATTCCCTAGGTCTGAGTAGAATTACACAAACTGTTGCTAAATGAGAAATAACTCTTACCAGCTCTTTGTGGGGGAAACCAGAGCTATATACTCATTTTAATTTGTTTAAGTGTTGTCAGCACCCCCTCCAAAAAACAAAAAATAAATAAATAAAATAAATTATTAAAAAAAATAATAATAATAATAATAATAATAATAATAATAATAATAATAATAATAAATAAATCACCCCATTTCAACAGATGATATTCCTTATGCAACCTGTGTGATGCAAACAGTTTTAGTCTTTAGGAATCTTAAACCACTTGTATTCTTTCTCGTTATACAATTAAAAATTACTGGAATGCATAAACTCACACACTTTCACACTTAATAAATTAATAAATGTGCTTGAAAATTATTTAATGCCTGATAAAAGTACTGTTGCCCTACAGACTTAGGTTGTTATGATCTAGTATTTTCTATTTCTTTTTTCTCATACAATAAAGATTATGTTGACAACCATCATTTATTTTGACTCTACAAAATAAAGCATTTAAAATTTAGATCTGGTGGTTAATTGTGTGTAAGCAATTATCCCTAAACTGAAGCAGGCTATCCTGAATTTTAATTGGCCCTGTGTTTGTAGAGGATCGAGTCAATTCAAATGTATTAGTATCACAACAAAGACTTTTTTACCTATCAAATACTGGGGTTGTATTCAACATATACAGTATATAAAATAAAATATTGGAATTCCGTACATAATAGGTCAAGAACTGATTATTCTCATCCAGTATTCAAAATCAACATTTCACCACATATAATCCAAAACATATTCCTGCAGTGGTATATTTCATACTTTTTAGAGACTGTTTAAAACAGTAATAAGTGAGTTATATTTAAATAATTAGGGACAAGTTAGTAAATGAATTTGTTTTCAAAAGGACTTTATCATATAGACTTTTACAGTAATCTATTGCTAAATGAAAGTAAGCTGAACGTCATTGAAACTTACAGCAAATAAACTAAAACATTCAGAACAACAGTGGCAGTCTTTCATAAAACTTTACATTTTAACTAAGAGCACAATTTTAACACAAACTGGATATGTGACAAACTGAAATCTATTCAGAATCCATTAGTGTAGGGAAGCACTTTAGATGCATTATTAACCCCCTCTTGCCCCACAAGCCTTTATAGGCAGGAAAAAAGAAAACATGCATTTGTACTTTTCTGTCAAGTCAGTGTGCAAGCAGTAAAATGACGTAAAGCTACAGTTTCCGTGCAAAGCAGAGGTGAGTGCAGATGGAGAAAACAGCAGAACAATGAACAATTTTGAATCAGAGTGACATTTCCAGGTCGTTGCAACACAAACCTGTCAAAGTGTCTGAAGGTTTGCTAAAGCTGTTATCAAATTTTTGAATAGCAATATCATCTGGTTTAAAGAGTAAAGTGTAAACAATAAAGAACAACTATTTAAATAGAATTTCATATCATCAAGCGACAAAAGGTGAACTGATGGAATTTTGGTCTTTATGCACATCAAGGGGTGCATGAGAAGCATATGTAGCGCCTTACAAAATGATTGTTTGGGCTTTTAGCATTTTGTCTCATTTCAACTGCAACCTTTGACTTTTGCAGTTGAAATAACTTTCAAGCTTTTTAATTTGATTTTTAGATGATAGATCAACCCATAGTAGTGGAAACCTGTTAAGGGAAAGAAAGAGGATTTATTATTACTTTTTTGTGACAAGTTAAAATCGGGTGGCATCGGGTCTTATAAATCTAGTAAAATCAACTACCTCTAGAATTCACCTAGTAATTGCAGCCCACCTATGTGACAGCCAAACTCAGTATAAATGCAGCTGTTCTGTGACAAAGGAGTTGTTAAAAAGTTAGGTTGTAAGATAATAACCCATTCTTTGAGCACCTGGCAGGTAATTAAGCAGCAAAGAGGCCCATGGTATCTCTAGAGGAGATGCATAGAGTTAAAGCTCAGGTTGGGTAATCTGTTGAAAGGACAACTACTAGTTATACAGTCCACTAATCTGGTCATTAACTCAGCATATGTGTTAGTACCTCTAGGAGATGGTTGACAGCAAAAGGTCTTCAGCATTGTCTCTTTGTCTGGTAACAAAGGCAATCTTGGGCAGACATGTAAGGTGACGAGAACAACAACCATGCAAGTGTCTTAAAAGTTGCCAATGCAGTCAGTGTTGATCATAATAATTTTGCTTCAATGGCTGCAATGCCCTTTTAAAGGGTCTCCCAGTGGCAAATTAGAGCTTGGCAGCAGCATTGGGAGTTTAATAAGCCAGAAAGGGCACATGTTAATAATTGGTGGGCACAAAGCTATCTTGAACCGGTCATACGGGAGTGTTGTATGATGGAATGAACTACCGATTGTTGTAAATCGAAGGAAGTGTTTTTTGCTCTCTCTTTACCGTCTTGAAAACAATATTCAGATTAACCAGGTCACGCAGTGGCTCGAGAAACTGTATGATGAAACTGATGTTGATTTCAACTCCATCAATCCGGATATTCCTCACCAGAAGCTCCCCCAGCACACACTTCTATATATTGTAGTAAGTTCTGCATTAGTGCACCGTCTTCTGAGAGGTAATGTGTTTAGATACTGGATTTAAATCACAGGCTTACCGCAGCTCAGATGCGGTAAGCCTGTAATGAGTTAATTAGAGGAAAAAGAGAACTAACAGCCATATAGTTTGCTGAACTGTCACAATACCCTTTGTTCCCTGCAGAGTTAATGTTAGCATTTGATTCTAAGCAATTTCTTTGGACTTCTTTTATCTCATTTTGTACAGATTGACATGTTTTATATATAATCTAACAAGCTGATTAAATGTAGAAACAGTTTAAAAAGATAGCGTTTTCAGATGAAGTGTGATGAAAATCCTAATTAAGGGACGGACTACTTTATTCTTCACAAACTGTGATTTAGATTTCTCTCCATGAAAGTGTAAGTCTTCAAAGCACAAAAATACATTTGCTGAGAACATAACTCACTAGAACAAGAGAGAACGAAGAAAGACATTCAGAGAGGCAACAAAAGCAAAGAAGATTTGCTCGGAGCAAACAAGAGAAGTCCAATGCTGGAGCAGTTACTGGTCTTATTGATTACCATGATAACATCTCTGGTGATTAGTAACAACATTCTAAGATAAAATTACCACTGAAACTGTATTTAGTAACAACACCAATAAGAAAAAAATCTCTCTTTTTGTGTTGCCAATCAAATGCAATATTTGAGTCCCTTAGCTGTAGACCCAAGGAAAGGACTGTAAAAGTAGGGATATACTGTATATATATATATAGTATATACTGTATATATATATACTGTATATTGTTGGCTCAAGTGGCCTTTATTGGCTCAAGTGGCCTTTATTTGAAAGTATTTTGACAGGAAATAGGGTATTGAGAGAGAGGGGAAGACATGTGGCAAATGTGTCCAGGCCGGGAATCGAACCTGTGACCACCGCCACGAGGACTAAAGCCTCAATACGTGGGTTGTGCTTTGCCCCTGCCCACCCAAGGTAGGGATATTTTAATGACAATGAAAAGCTGACTAAAGCATGCAAAGATGAAATCACGACTAGAAGCTGAAATTGGCAGAAATGTACATGATGTTCTTAGTGATAAATTGTCAGAGTTGAGTGGACTGAACTATGGAAGGCAGTGCTTTATCTTTTAGAAAAGATTCAAATTTACCTCAAATTAGAATAGAAATGAAAAAAAATATCCAGCTGAAAATGTCATTAAGTCATGCAAACAGTAAAAGTTGAGATAATAAAACAATAGAACAACTGAGGTTATTTGCTTGTTTACAAAGCCTCTTTGGAGGATTTACTTTGAACTGTTAATGAATAACGTGTGTTTCTGTATTATTCTTGGTTGGTGCTTGCGAATCAAAAATAGTAGTAACAGGTCTGAGTGGCTGCCTTTAATTAATAAATCCAATCTGAATATGATGATCCGTTTGCTTTTATGAACCGGATAATAACATCTCAAGTTGATGTAGTGTTTTTTATAGACATTTGTTTAATCAAAAGACAAAATCAAGAAAAAGACAGCGGTATATGTAGCTAATCTGGTCCAGGTAGTTTGTAACAGAGAACCCTTTGTAAGGATTAGAATTTCAGGCACAACTTTTAATTAAACAAGCAAAATTAAAAATCTTTACAACACTTTGTTTCTGAGGTTTGGATATCAGCTGTCTCAGAGTGCAACTAATAAAGCCAAAGAAGGCTAATGAACACACTCAAAATCCATTTGTCTGGGAGCCAAATAAATTATTATTTGGGCAACTAACCAAGAATAATCTCTTCCAATAATGAGCCATTTAATAAGAACTGTTATTGAAATGCAGCACAACAGTAAAATTTGTTCTGCTTGTCAAAACCAATTAGGATAATTTGTGAACTCTCTTTCTTTATTGGACAGGTCACAGTACATTTTTTATTTTGCTGTGATAAAATGTTTTTCTGTAATTACATATTTGGGAACAAAGCCATTAAACATTTAGCCTTTTGCAGCGACTGTGGTTGAAGTTGTTTAATTAAGGGGAAGAAAGGAAGATTTCAGAATGACATTTAATCACGCTATAGCCACAATATTACACATAGGAGTTAAAGCATCTAAAAGGCATACAGAGTAAAGAAGAACATTGTAAAAAACGTTCTCTGGCAAAACAATAACAGCTTTCCAACCAGCAGAACATACTGATTCAGGAGAGCATTGTGAAGGAGAAAAAGAAAAGAATTGCTTTTTCATCAGATCAATATTCTATTTTGTGGTCAACTGCAAAAAATAGTTCCCTTATCTCCTTTTTTTTCAATTTATGGAGTCTGTAAAAAAACAGGAAAATGCAGATTTGTAAAGCTTTTCTCTTCCTTATAACTGTTTGTCTAAATGTCTTTAAGACACAATAAAAATGTTACATGTGATTTATTTCAGCCATAGCATCAAGTTGCCATGACACATTTTCTGTAAGTCTGTAACTAAACAGAACATGAATTAATTGTTGCAGTGTGATATTTTTATTTACTTTTTTTTTTTTTGCCTTTCACAGTATTGTCTCTTCTAAATAACTACGGAGAGTAAAATATGACAAAACCAGGAATCACAAATTTAAAAGTTTACTACTTAAGGTCTAAGTGAAATTTTCAAGCAAGAATTTACACTTTACCTAATATATTATGTACATATATTCTGATTCTAAGGTGGTCTTTGTTAGAGTAATACTTTATTACAGACACATAATGAAATCGGATGGCCTTCTGTCGAGGCCTAGAGTTGGAGACTCCTGCTGTAAAGTGTAAAGCTCCAATGTATCTAATCATAACTAATTAAATGTGAACAACAGAGATGAAATAAGAAAGTGACTTCCACTTTCTAGATGTTTTCTTCTGTTCTAGGTTATTATAATTTATAAATCAATACTGGTTCTGAGTTTTGGATTAACCTTAATCTCTCCTAATGAAAATAAATCCAAACAGCAGATGGTCCTTCCTCCATCATCACCTCTGTTATCCACCCCATCACCCGTCTCCAACCTCTCCTACTCACTTTTTCCTCACCTGACTTGTTTTCATCTTTCTTTCCCTGCCTCACATTTTCAGCTTATTTCTGGGCTTTTCTCCAGTTTACACACTGAGCCCGTAGCCAACAAATACTGGTCCTCGTTTTCAGCAGGCAGAGAGGACAGAGAGCAGCAGGGCAGAACAGCAAGGTTGCTACATCACGTTCAGCATGATCCCTCTGCAACGCCTACACAATGTACCAGCTTTCAGAGAGCGAGATGATGGCTATGTCCAGCTGAAGCCAAGTAGGGGCAGCAGGTTGTCTCAAACAGCAGAAAGAAAAATCTTAAAACCTCTCAGAACAAATTATAATTCACAAGACATTGAAAGGTACGATCAAACGTGGCACCAAAATAATGAAACACCAAGGCAGAAAAATGTAATTCCAATATTCAGCCTTTCCTGTGTTCTTTGTCCCAGAGATCAAACCATTTAGTGTGAAATGTGTTCATCGACCCATGAATAAAATTAAAAGAATTTGTGAACAAATGATATAACACACTCATTAGCCAAAACAAGTTCTGTGCCAATATGGTCTACAATGCCACTTGGAGAGCAAGTTGGCATCAGCTCAAAATACACACAAAAAAACATATAATTGATATCTGATACACTAAGGGACAAATAAATGTAATTATTGAAGACATATGTGCTCTGTTGAAACTAAAATTACAGTGTTTGACCCAAATGTGCATTTTGTGACAAGTCATGTGTGGATGTTTTGTTTCAGGGGAGAGTTGAGCACCTCAAAAAACATTATGGGATGAAGCATTATGGGAAAATGTTAAAGTAACATCTCAGGGCATCAGGCAAAATTCTTTAAAAATCACCTTAACTATTTGAGCATTTATCAAATTTAAATAATTTTGTTGTTCCTAACTGACCTGTAATAGAAAAGTTTAGCCTGATCTACTGTCAGAGGCTGAGAAAATAAAGACAGAATGTATAAAAGGTGTTGCTTAAGAGTCATTTCCTGTTGTGATCAATGTTGATCACGCTTCCTGTACTTGAGAGGTGTGTGCTTATGTTGTACCTCATTTAACCTGTTCTCACCAAATGAATTGTAGCAGAGTCGATGTGAAATGTTGGGTGGGTGGTGTTGGTTCAGGCCATTACAGCCAACAGATTAGAACAGACTGGGCCTGAGGGGAGGAAGGGAGCATCTCTAAGTATGATGTTGTTTTCCCCCCCATACACTGTAGAAAAAGAATGAACTGAGTCATTCAGAGTTAAAATGCGATCCTGTTTATAGCTCCAGGGCAGCAAATGGGGTGGACTGCTATTTTGATAACATCATTTAAAGACATGATAAACAAAGTGGATTTTTGTTATGCCACTATACAAAAAAACAAATTTGTTTTACCATGACAGTTGGAATAATCATCAATCTTACTCTATTATTAGGGTAAAGTGACTGTCATCTTAATCTCAAGCCTTTCGTTAACATAGTAAAGGTGTGTGAAAACCTGGAATGTCTAATATTTCAATTAACTTATAACCTGTAGCTTTTATTTCACAGAAATGCCTTCTTTCTACAAAAATCTGTTTCAACTCTGAGCACAAGACTGTCTTGCCTAGATAAAACTGCAAGGCAAACCATGATTAACACTTACCCCCACCACTATCAGACAAACACGTTTGCCTCACCCATCCTCAGTGAATCTGTGTTAAAAGGGTCCAGACTTCTACTCATTTAACACTTGACTGAGCACGATAGAAAAATGCTCTGCTGTGAACTCTCGCAAAGTGTCAGCCACTGTAAAGCTTTAATCGTTCATCATGTCAAACACATTAGGAGCTCTTGTCATCAAAATCCCACCCCTGTCCTTTTGATTTGGTTCCTCTCCATCTGCCTTCCTGCCAATCCCTTTTAAGCATCTACCTGCTTTGCTCATCTTATAATCACTGGGAAATGGCAAGACGTTTAACTGAGAGTTCTGACTAAATGGAAATGTTTGATTCAATTCACTAAGCCCCAAAAGTCCAATTTGTATGACGTATTTCTGGACCAAGAAAAACAAAACAACTGACATTTTACTACTTTCTTTTAACAAGCCAAACATGGAAGGGCCTCTTCATGTTTTGTTTTCCAGATGATGTTTAGCAAAAGGTCACTTTGATAATTTAATTGAAATATTAAAGTCAAGTTTATCATTTTGCAGGTTTTAAAAGAATGCACTACACTTATTTCATTCTTTTTAAGTTGAAAAGTACAATTTAATTGAAAAACAAATCTGCTGAAATAATAATAATAAAAAATCGCAGTAACCCAGTTTGATAAACTATGAGTCCAGCACGTACAGGATCAAAATTTTTTAAAAATATGTAGCTCAAGCCCAGACTAGACAAAGACTTTTAAAAAAAGTACCACAGCATAACCCATATGTAAAAATTAAAGCTTAAGTGGAAGTGGACAATCTAACATGATAACAGGTCTGCTATCACTGTGGGATTATACCACAAACAGCCAGAGAAAACTCAAATCACTCTTTCAATTTCTGTATAATCTTATTTAATAAATTTTAAATGTTGGGAACAGTAATAAAAAGGTTTCAGCTTAACCTTTTCCTTTTAAGATCTGTGGTATTATTGTCATTCATTGACAGCATCCAGACAGGAAACATGAGGACAGAAACGAAGGGAATAAATCCAGCAACAGTCCTCAGCAGCCGGATGTCTGCCTTAATGATTTTAGCCTCTGCTCGCATATTGAGTGCTGTTGATGTCACTACAGCATTAGAAAACCTGTCACAGCATTTTAAGAGTCAGGCTCACATGCAATACTTGCCATCCCTTTGGTCAATCCATGCCTCAATGTGTTTTACACACATAAAAGTATCAACACATCCTAAAGCAAAGCAATATTGCGTCTTTTGCCAGTGTTTAACTCACTGCTCGTCTTAATAATATTTTCTTTCTGAAAGAGAAAGAAAATATTAACCCTCTAACCTAAGTTCTTTCTAACAAGAGTTCTTCATTACAACTCAGCAAGTAAAAAACGACTTCAAAAATGACATGAAAGGCTCCTCTACTTCAAACTGTGCAGACCCTGAACCCCAAGTCACCGACTGGAGCGAATGTTGATGGTTTAACAGATAATTGCAGTCAGGCAGTGAATTAGTGTTTGTCTGAAGTGGAGGTGACAGAGCTGAAGATGCTGCTGAGGGTCAAAATTAACTACCTTGTACTGTGACATTACATCAGTCGGAAGGCTGATCTGTAACAGGAGGGTGCAGCAGCTTGGTGAATAAACAGTGGGCCTTGCAGTGTGGGAGTGCCTTCGTTTGATTGGAAAGCTGTCCTTGGGCAAGGCACAAAATCCCGTTTTCCAGTCGTTCATGTTACTTCTCTCCTTTCTCATTTTTTCCTATTTTCTGACATTGTTTTCAATTGTTTTTTTTCTTTTATTTATTCCATTCTTCTTTTCTCTATATTTGTGTTTATGTTTTCTAAATGTTTAAAGCTTTTTTGCAAATTTCCCAAATTTACAAGGAACTCATTTTAAACTTTGCTCTATGGGTGTTTTACACTAATATATAAGTTTAATTGTCTGATTTAATCTAATATCTGATTTACAGAGTCCACATTTAGGACATTTTCACTTTTGCTGAAAATGTTACATTGCTTTGTTTTAGAGGTGAACAAACATTCACTCATTTGAAATATTTGTAGACACAAAAGAAATGTGTGTTGAAAGTGTATAAATGTAAGAAAGGCAGGGCAAGTGTCAAGAATTTTGAAGAACAGAGCACAGCAGGGCAGGCGGAACCAAAGGTCCTTTCCACAGAGGGAGTGATTAAGGCATTGCACAAATCCCACAGGGGAGTGAAAGGCCAGGAAGGAGATCTCATTACCCATAATGCAGAAGAAGACAAATTCTCGCCTAACGTAGCGTGGAAAACTCACACACAATGTCATAAAAGTATTTAAAATCCCTCTGCTGAACTAATGGTTTTAAAAGGGAAGAGGGTGGACATTTGCTCTGAGGTTCAGTTCTACTTTTAGGACAAAGCCTTAAAAATATGAGACAAGAAAAGGAGAGAGCAGTCCATAGGAGTTCAGGCACTTGCATCATAATGTGCTCTGAGTTTCCATGTTCGATTTGTCAACTACTGTAATAGTTTCTAATAATTGACAATGATTACAGTTCTTCTAGTATCCTCCCATAATATAACCTGACAGAGCTTGTTCAGGCAACACTTCCATTATGGATGATTGTGTTTAGCAGATTCCTCCAAGCAGGCCACAATGTATGTACGCTGTCCAGCAGTTGGCAATTCCGAGGCAATAAACTGATTAGTGAACAGTTTGAACTTAAGTACCACAAGTGGTAATAATTTATCAATTGAATGTTTAAAGAAAAATATGTTTCATGGATTTCTTATTAAGAATTTGACACATTGTGTACATCCTTGTAGAAAGTGAATGCTGCTCTTGTGGTATTGTGCTTGTACTCTGACCAGATCCACAATTACACAAACATATTGCAAACACCAATTTCTGCATCATTTCCACCTGCTGTCTACATACCAAGAGGGAGAAAAGAGGCATTTTTTCAAAATGACCACCCTACTTTTAAGATTTTAAATTTAGGTTTTGTAGTGTTTTCTACCATCCGTGACAAACACAGAAGTTCATGATGTTCAGCTTTTGATCACATTGGGAATGAGACAGGCGTTACTGACTGGTTAACTTTATCCTCATCCTGATGCCATTAGGTCTCTTGCTGAACTTATTTTTGAGCTCTTCACTGACGTCCACACATATTTTAACTCAGAAAGCCCACATCCTAATCACTGGATGAGAGCATCTAGACTCTTTGCACCCTACCTGGTTGATGATGTAGATGCCGTAGTCAATCTTCTGCCGTCTGAGGATAGGGTGGAGATAGTGGAGCCAGTACTTCAGGTGATTTTCTCTGTGACGGAATGGGATAATGATGGCAACCTACAGAACAAAGATGCCAAACTTATGTTAGCACCTGTTTGTTATCTGTAACCTTTGGTGCACAAGATCTCCTCATTTCATCACGAGCCACTGAACAATAAAACAACCTGACAAAATCAAAGCAGGAAAACATTGAAAAAAATTGTTTTGTTTTAATCCATACTAACCTTGTGTCCGGCAGAAACAAAACTTAGATAAGCATTTGAAATGGTACATGCTGCCTTGCCTTAAAAGTTTTCAGTACGAACTTTTAGATGAGAAATCTGCACAAAGTAGTGCATATTTATAAGGTCGAAGAGAAATGAATGATTGTTTTCATTACATTTACACAATCTTCGAGTCAGAATCTTTATCACAGTATTGATGTGGGCACTAAAATAGGTAAGATGATTGCTTGGATACAAGATTTCGCAGAATGATGTATTTTAAATGCCATTCATTTACATTCTGCCTATAAACAATATATTTGACCAGTTAAATAGATTCTACTGTCCTCAATTTCTGAACTTTTTGTGGATTTTAGTGGTTGAAAATTTATTTTATTTTTTTAGACTGATCAATAAATGCATATTCATGTAGTCACTCACTGATGGAAAAAAGTGTTTTCTCACATTCTACCAAAATATCTAGTCAGGGAAAATCTTTGTTTAGTTATTTTGTTTCAGAGCTGATTTATTGCTGATCCAGAGATAGCTGAAGGTTTGGTAAGGATATTCTGTAGATGAGATACTTAAGCATGTACAAGCTAAAAACAGAAATATTAGAAATACATTATTATATCATCTTGAGATACTATGGGGTTTGTCTCATGGTTTGTTATAGCAAAATAATTACGTAACAGTCTAAAGATAGAACAGCTTATTTTCTCTAAATAAAGGGATAAGAAATTTAGGGGTTTAAATTTAGAATATCTTGTCTTGTGATACATAGAGATTATTTCTATATCAGCCACAGAAGTTGAAAAGGGATAATTCTTCAGAGTTAGTAATGAGTCATGACAGCAACACTTAACAATGAAACTGGGTGAAAAGCAAAAATGCTTTTATAGTAAACAGATTTATATTTCACACCAGAATTTAGGCTTTTACTTGTTAAGGTTATGAGAATGGAACCAGAATGTGGAGAAAGGAAAATAAGACCAATACTGTTGTGCCAGTCTTGTTCTAATGTTTCTGGTTGGAGGACATCTTGATTAAAATCGAGACTCCCAATAGACTTCCACAATGTAAACTTTTTTTAAATGATCTCTATAAAAATATGATCTCAGTTCTATTTCAGTTAAGGCCGAATAACAGATTATCCACTTTAATGAATAATAGATAAAGGCAAAACAATGGTTCTTGATTTCTGTTATTAAAAAGCCAGAGCATTGTACTTCTTTGATGCAGCGATAATATCTTGACTTTTGAAGCATTTATCCATGGTGTGATTCTAACAAATTCTAACAATGCTTATGTTAAAGAGAAATATTGCTTAGGAACACATTGGAAAATGGCTAAACTATCCTTTTTGATTATCTTATTGGACATACTGATTGACACCTGTCACAAATTTATGTAAGGAAAAAGAGGGGTAGATGAGATGGTTTTGCTCTGCAGGAGAAAACATTTAGGTTATTTTTTTAGGAAGGTAACATGTTTATTGGGAGCAGAAAAGCATTTTTTTTATTTCTTGAAAATAGATAGTTGCTACGTTTGATAGACAAATAAACACTTTTTCTTTGAATTAACCTACTCAGTTGCAAATTGTTTTCAATCTGAGTTTTTTAATGACTGTACTGTGACTGTTATAAAGATGCCCTATACAAGTCTTCTTGTTTCTGTTTTTACCTTGTGTGAATATGCATGCATCCACTTATCTTTACATTGCTGCTGAAACACCTGAGTTTCCCCAGTGTGGGATAACACAGGATAATTATATTCTTGTATCATATTCTGTTTCATTATATTCAATACATTTCTACATTCTAAATCAATACATTTAACAATAAATGTCAAGACAACTCAATTAAATAAGATGTCTTTCATGTTAACTTTGTTTTGTGCCACACATAATGTGTTGAAGTATATCCATTATAAGAAATGATTTTGAAAAATCTTAGTTTGAACACTTTTAATCAGTTTAAAACAAAGCATGAAAAAACACAACAATCAGACAGAAAAAGATCCACAGACCTTCCATCGCGGCCGGCAGTCAGGCGGCTTGTATCGGCCTCCCTCTGTGACGTTTGGGTTTTCTTTCTGCAGTCTTTCCATTGTCATCTGGGAACTGAACTCTATCAGCAAGCGCCCCACTGAAGTCAAAAAGAGGGAGCAATGAGAGAAGAGTTACAAAATGGGAAAGACATCAAAGAAATCTATGGTGGAAAAGAAGAAGAAATTGAAATAAATGAGCTGAGGAAGAACTGCAACTGAGGACACAAGGGAAAGACAGAGCTATTAGCTTGAAAGAGATGCTGCACGTGCAGCATGGGACTGTGAGCAGCTACAATATATACACTAAAAATGCACTTCTCAAAATGCATAACTAAATTAGATACACAGGCTATTAAAAGCACATATTGTTAAAAAAAAGACAGACTTTGAAGTTAATCAACATAACCAAAACATGAAAAATATTTAGTCTCCACTGCTCCATCGCCAAAGAGTTGGATCAAATTAATTTATTCGTGATTTATTTAATGGTCAAAATATTATATACACATGTGTGTTTCTGTGTGTTTGATTGTGTATTCAGACTAATTTGTAAGAAAGTATTATAAATACTTTTCTCACAGCCTTTTCTCATGTAAGGCTATTAGAAAAGTATTATAAATAGGTGGCGCAGTTGGTAGCACTGTTGCCTTGCAGCAAGAAGGTCCTGGGTTCGATTCCCGGCCCAGAGTCTTTCTGCATGGAGTTTGCATGTTCTCCCTGTGCATGCGTGGGTTCTCCGGGTTCTCCAGATTCCTCCCACAGTCCAAAAAGATGACTGTTAGGTTAATTGGTCTCTCTAAATTCTTCCTAGGTGTGAGTGTGTGTATGCATGGTTGTTTGTCCTGTGTGTCTGTGTTGCCCTGCGACAGACTGGCGACCTGTCCAGGGTGAACCCCTCCTCTCGCCCGGAACGTTAGCTGGAGATAGATACCAGCATCTCCTGACCCCACTAGGGACAAGGGTGTAAGAAAATGGATGGATGGATGGATGGATAGATGGTATTATATATAAAAGTGAATAAAAAATTATATTAATATAGATATTATTTTATGACACCGGCTATTTTGAGTAATAATCAGGCAATCTGATTATTACATCAATATTAACAATCCTAAACATTTTTCATGTCTTGTCTACAACAAGCTTCATATATTTTATTGGATTTTTATGTAACAGTCTAATAAACTACAGTACATTTGAAGTGGAAGGAAAACAACTAATGTTTTTATTTTTTTCCCAGCAGTTACAGCTCCAGGTATCTCCCAGCATTGCATGTCTAGAGATGCCTAATGTTAGTCGTAAAATACTGTGAGCCATTCTAGCACATTAACATGATTTGCTTTAAACCATTGCTACCATTATAACCAGAGCACATCAAACTTCTCCACAGTTCTGTCTCTGACCTGACTGATGTGTTCCTTGGTCTTTATGACGCTGTTGTTCTCTACAAAACACTAAAGTGACCGAATAGCTAGACTATACTGTTATTGTATATTATATAACTTACTAATTAACTGACTTCTGAAGGCAAATATTGGACTGGAGTGTTTTAGGTGTAACCATGAAAAAAAGAGAACAAAACCCCCCACCGCCCCACTTACACCTTGTCCTTGATACTGGATTTAAATACAATTTACTGTAAAATCTAATTTCTAAATCAACAGAAACAATATTAACACCACATATTGTAGTGCAACTCCCTGGTTTACATAACTGCAGGATGCTTCACCTCACCTCCATCAGTCCAACTGTACAATTCAGACTCGTTCATAAGTCAATGACTAGCTAAGCGCTTCTCAATTATAAAAGGTAAGGTATGGGCAGGTTACTATGATTTTCATAAATGCACTTGAACAGTTATATAATTCTGGTGAAGAGCAACAGCTCCTGGGCCTCTGCCTAGAATGCCCATCATCTCATCTCAGAGTAAAGAGGGCTATGTGTAAAGAGGGCTCATAGTCCAGAGTAAAGAGGGGACAATTGGCTCTGATGTCACAACAGTTCTTCTGTAAGACTTTACCTTTAACAGCAGAGCACTTCAGTAGTTAATATACTTTGTAAGTTATTAGCTATGCAGCTGAAACACAAATAAGCCTTCAAAGTGTAATTTCCTCAGTAGAATCAGAAGACCGTGTAGGCACATGTAAATGACAAACAGAGGAAATTTGTATTATGAACAATAAAAGTATATGAATGTGGTTTGAGGTAAAACTGATTGAGAAATGTGATGACAAACTAGAGCTTTCATGTAATTTACACAATATTCAAATTACCCAACACAAATACATTCCATGCAATAATGTCTCATGTGTATATGTAGTGATATTACAGTAAGACATTAGAAAATCAGGCTGTGTGATTGCTTTATCTAGGACACCCGCTGCACTAAGGGATACAACAGTGCGCTGTCTGCAAATATATATGGTAATACACACACAGAGACAATAATTATGAGCTATATCTCAAGGCCGTGAGGTTAACTCCACATGTACTGACACAATACAGTTTGAGCACACCTGAAGAACTAAACACACACACTTACAAACAGCATATGGGGTTATTTAAGGCTATGATTCAGCCTGGGTCAAGAAGAAGCAGAAAATGGGAGCACTCAGGTTGGTTCTCTGTCTGATATGGCATCCATTCACAGAGTTATTGCTGTTTGTCTGCTTCTGTTTCTTTCCTCCTGTCTTGTGTTGCCGATTTGTTCTGCCATCCTCACCAAATATCAACTCGTATATCAAAGTGAAAAGATCGATGAGTTATTGCAGACATCCCTAATACGTCTTTTTCCCTCTGTGTCGCTGTCAGGTTCCCTCAGCTCCACTGGTTACTGTTCTTAACAGGTCTATTAGGTTGCTTAACAGGTTTGTTCTTTATTCTGAGGCCCATTAATAGGTACTGCGTTCTCCACATTTATTGGTACTGAACTGATGTGTAAAATGCCATAGGGTAAACTAATTGTTTACTGTGTTAGAATTTCATTGCACTTAAAAATGTCAACAACAAAAAAAGATCACTTTGCATTTGAGTTGATATGAATTTGGCTTTTTACACCATTACAAGCATCCTCAACAGTTCATATAAAATGGGTGGAATGATATGTTAATTCAAATGTGCTTTTTAAACCAGTTAGCAGATGTGTGGCACGCCTTGACCAGTAGATGCCAGTGGCTTTGTCATTCCTTCAGAAATTCCCTTAGATATTTTAGATCTGTGATCCTGTTGTGTGTTTTTGGTCTTCATGATGCAATTTCTTCTTCATAGAACAGCTTGAATCGATCTGAGAATAAATTACACACAAATTAACTCAGTTTACAAAGAAGGTGACCTCTACAACAATTTAATGGACTGAATTATATTTAGGGGTATGAGATTAAAAGAGACTACACATAAGAGATTTATTTTTATAGATAATGTTAAAACCATTTTCCTTCCGCTCCACACTCATGCCCTGTTGTGTGTTGATCTATCACATAAAATAATAAAAATCCCTGGAAATCTGTGGTTGTAACGAGGGAAAATGTGGAAAAGTTCAAAGTGTGTGAATGGTTTGTGATGACCTTGAAGTACAACAGTTCAGGCCATCTGATCATGCAAACCCACACAGCAGGCGATTTGTTCCTCGGTGCTCCTGTTCTGACAGTGTTTGAGCCATTGTGTGCTTAAGTGGCATCCAAAGCAGCACCAAGGTCAGTTTTCTGAGAAATGTCCAGAGTTTATAATTGCGTTTGATTTTTTAGCCTCCGGAAGAGTGGGGAGCGCAAGTTCAAGAAAGAGTGCACAAGAGAAGAAACGAGAAGAGAACGTAGGATGAATAGATAAAAAAAGGAGGCATCATGCTGCTGAAACAGACTCTGCATCAATGGAGACTTTCAGCTCTCCAGATCTTATTAGACTGTCCACTCTCTCTCCACCTCTTCTCTTTCAATCATTTACAAGTGCTTCCACCAGCTCTGGGTGATAATTGCTATTCTTTCCAGCTCGATGAAAAAGAGAAAAAGAGGGAAGAAAAAAAGATGACAAAAGAAAGCAAAGACAAAAAGAAAAGAAAGTTTTTAAACCAATAAACTTCAAAGCTTCTCATCTCTTTTTGTTTTTGTTAAAATACCCCCACACCCACTTCTACATATCCCTACATATCCTTTCAGGAATCACTGTAGAGGATTAAGGAAATCATTAAATCCAAAGGCCATGTACAATCTCAGCTGTATGTGAGTGCTTGTTTGTTGGCTCAGGGGACTATTGGCATCTAAGAATCACTGTGAGATGCAAAAAAAGCAAACAAAACACCCCCATTATCTTCCACTGGTGGGAATGTGTGTGTACATGCAACACCCAGCGTAGACACACAGGATAAAAAAAGTTACCAGCAGTTTATTTAGAGCTCACCAATACTGAGCATAAAGGTTTAGAGGGAAGGCGGTGACACCAGCAGATTGATGGCTTTGTTGTCATGTAGCTGCAGCTAGAAAATGAAAACCCAATGACAAAAAAAAAAGGAAACATGGATTTCATAAAAAGGATCCTGTCAAGCAGGTCTGCATGAAAATGTTTTTGTTCTTTTGCAAACAGCCTGTGCCGGGAAAAATCAGGACCAAGTCTTTTAAATCAGAAGCCATAGTTTTTCAGTAGCAAAAGGTGAGTTGTTTCGGGAACCTTCTTCAAGTGGAAGAGTTCAACTATCTTGGCATATTTTTCAAGAAGGATGGTGGAATGGTGCAGGAGGAGTAGCAATGTGAACACTGGCTGACATTATGAATTAAGACCTCAGGTTCAACAAGTTGAAGACACAAATGAGATCCCAAAATGTTACTTTTTATTTTAAAAGATAATAGCTGGGCCAAGTGTTGCAACAGGAATCCACTGCTTGCAGACTAATCAATACTAGTCCATTTATAGTTTTACTTTTGATCACTAAATATGATGCTCAAAATATCCTTTTGGATGATTTTCAAAAATAGTTCAAAATCTGAATTGGAACATCAGACACTTACAGATATCCATAAAGGATACCGCAAATAAATCTTTAACATTTTCATTAGTTGACATTTTTGTGGTCCTGAAGTAACAAATGTGTTTGTCCAGAGAAGGTCACTGAGATTACTTTGGGATCATATTTTCATGTTGAATGCATTTCGCCTCTTTTCCCAGTTTGAAACTTTACAGTTTTGGTAATTTTGCACCTAATTTTCAAGCACCAAAAAGGATCCATCTGAAATATGCTTCACAATGCCCAAGCTGCAATTAGTAACCAGGCTAATTTTTTTTAAAATTTTGGACAACCAATGACTTGTTTTTGAGTTTTTTCAATAATCTCATTGAATTTAAATATACTTATGAGACTAATTATTAATATAAAAAGGAGGTTGATTGCTTTGGTTTGATTGGACTCCTAATCTCTAATAATAGTACTTTGGCCCAAACAAGAATAGGAACAACAACCAATGGAAACAATGTCATCTAAAACAATTCAGAAAACAATACTCAATTAAAGTGAATGGTACATAAGATTTGAGTATTTTTTTATAAATATTCATATTTATACTTTATCAAAAGTACTCAAAAATCAAGAGGAATACACTGACAGGCAAGTGTTAAGTACATGGGTATGAAATTGAAGACGTGTGGGTATGAACTGCCCAAGGGCAGCTTGGACCAGAGTTCATCAGGATTTTAACAACAATGATGCCACAATAAATACTTATTTTTTTCTCTCTAAAGAAGCCTTAAGGGTGGCTGGTGATGCACTGTTTGGCATCTTTGCAAAGATCTTAGATGCAATTTTGATCTGAAACTTTGAATCTAAAGTTTTCATAATCTCTCTGCTTCACTTCTTTCTTTAAAAATGTATGTTTATGTTTTCGTTATTAACACCAAACTGCCAGTAGGTCCAACTGGGATCCTGTCTGGTCGTCCTTGTGTTGTGATGGGAAAGCTGTTACCTAGAGCATATTGGCTTTTAATTACGTTTTGTTGCATGTTGAGGTAGCACATCTGCTGCCCTCCTGGGTTCTGTCCGAGTTGAAACACAATCTTCATGTTGCTCATAATGCATTGGTAAGCCAAGTATAAGCATCAAACAACTTGTGTTTAGCTGGCAGATCCGTTGATGATACCTAATCAGACAGCTAAGAAATGAGGATCAAATGACTGGACTCAAGAGTCTGTTTTGGGATTGGCTCATCTTTAAAGGGAAAGGAGAGCTTTTAAATGCAAATAAGATCATATTTTTATGACTATAAGCAAATCTCCATATCTTACCACAGTATTTTATACCCAAGGGACTTAAATAGTTTTCAAAGCATTGTACATGTTTTTTTTTTAATTTTCCAGTCCCATTATTTTTAAGCATAAATGTTCTAGAAAAAGACCACCTTTGCAATATAATGGCTCTGCATGATCTTTCTGGGGGACAGTTAAATTAATCTTTAAAGAAATTCATGAACATATGGTTTCAATTACATGCTTTTTAACACTATCTTTAAGAAGAAACATGTTAAAAAGGTCCAACAATATTAAAGGTTTTCTATGATAAATACAAGAAATTGGAATCGGAGGTAGAGAAGGCGATTGAACTCTCCTGCACAGAGGTAAGTACAAACAAAACATGAAAGTGACATCTGTTTCTATAGTTAAGATTAGCTCAAATTTGGACACTGGCAGCAATTGTTTGACAAGCATATACACTGACCAATAATAGTATACAAATGGAATTAAGATGTTATAAGGGCTTAATTATAAATACAATGAAAATACTGCGAAATGTTTAAATTAACCAGGTGAAGATGCCGTTTTACTGCATTGTCATGCATATTTTATGTGTAAAAGCAAATGTAACTTTAATGAAATAATCTAGAACAATTTTCATTCTTTGATCTGAAAGACTGCAGCTCTGCCGCTAAGGCAGCTTTTTGGATTTCCTTTGTTCCCATGTTCAGACACGCTCGCAGCCACAAATTGGTTGAGCAACTATCTCTGATCATCAGGATGTGTTTTCTGGTGTGATGTAAGACAAACAAGTTGTGTGCATATAAACAAGCCCAAACAAGAGCTCTCATTAATGAGTGTGAATTTTAAGCAGCTCGATCAAGCTAATTACAGTGGGAAAATATAAGAGCGCTGATTCTAAATAGGAAATCATTTGATTGTAGAGTTTCTTACATGGCGAAACAATACTTTTATCAGCATTTGCTGGAGTGCTACTACTCAGCACAGGGGTTACAGATCATTACACAAACAGGCAAGGTAACAAAAAAAAAGCACCTAATGGCAAAAATCCACAAGCCCCAAAATGCTCACTGATGTGTTTTCTTCATGAAACTGAAGAGGCTGGATGCATAAAACAGATGGAGGATGCATGTCCTGGCGGTACGAGAAAAACCCAAGATAAGAAAGAATAAAGGAAGTAAAGGCTGTGAAATACAAGTGATAAAGTGTCAGTTATTGAAGGATAGCAGCCGGACAACAAAGGCAGGGGGTGGAGGAGAAAACATAGGAGGACAAAATGAAAGGGGTGAGGAAACACAGAAAGTAAACGGCAAACACAAAGTGAAGGAGATTTTCAGGTCCTGAGCCAAATGCCATGGCAACACATCACATGAATGACAGCAGCTTTTCTTTTTTCTTTCATGACACTGCAGTCTTGCTGTTGTAGCTTTCATTTTAATTTATGACAAATTCATCTGACTATGTTCATTAGCAGAACAAAACGTATTTTTAATGATAGTCTAGCTGTCTAGTTACTTCTAAACAAAACAAGTTTCTTTAATTGCCTGCACCGCACTGATTATTATTATTGTCTTATTTACATTTATTTGACATACTTGAGTCAGATTCCAGGTACTATACACTATGCTGGTTTTTTAAAGAGGAATTTTCATTATGTTTTTCTTGTATCATTAACTTTTAGGATAAACATACACATATAAGATTAAACATTATGAACAGTGGCAGGTGAAGTGAATATCACTGATAATCTTCTGATGAAATGCACCTGATAGTGTGCAATGGTGTGCACTTTCCTGTGTGGGAAACACAGTCACATTCATTCAGACATTAGAATATTATTTAATATTTACAGTTTACAAAGTTAAACATTATATTAATTGCATACTGACTGATGTTTATAAGTTTTAGTGTTACAGAAATGTAGGCTTAATAAAAGTAAGTTTAACACTTGTAAGTGTTTCAATAAGTTTCAAAAGTTACTTTATATAAGACAAACTAATATTGTCCCCAAAGTTATTGTGTTAGATGCCACAAACATGAGAAAGTGTTTGCTCATGTGATAAAGAAAAAGACTAAGTGATATTTCTATATCACTTCGAAATAATTTAATCCAACTAACTAAAATGTTCTTCAGAACTTTTCCCACATTTGGCCAGAGTGTAGAGAGACCCTTATAATTCTAGTGTCTCCATCTCCACATCTTTATCTAATTTAGATGATTCTCTATTTATGTTTATTTTTCAAAATTGTCAGCTAACAGCTGAAAATGACAGTTTTTAAAATAAACCCCCTATGACATTCAGATGAGAGTTTCCAGGAATACATTACAAGAAAAAGTAATCCAGCTATCAAAAATGATTATTCTGAGGAATGCTGATTTCTGGGTTCAAGGTTCTGGGATCTAATCCGATGAAAAGCCAAATTTGAAAATAGTAAATGTTCCATTTAGAAAAACTACCATCTACTTAAGAAATAGTGTGCTGTCATTTTGTCAATAAAATAGATTTATTTCCTATAAAGTCTCAAATGAACAGTTGTCAATTTAATTTCTAAATGAATTAATCATGCAAACCATCTTTGTTTTTTATCACTTAGAAATAATTTAATCCAAGTAATCTAATCTAAGTAATCCAAGTTACAAAGCTCCACATTTTCCTTCATTGTTATTCACACCACTGTGTGAATCCGCGGTAAATTGCAGCATGCTGCTGCTTGTGCACGTAAATGCAGATATGAGCATCTGAGTGAGTGTTATTTGGCAGTGAACCCACAGGTCTCACAGCCACTGTCCAGCTGGTAAACCTCTGTACTCACTGGCACACATGCTGCTGACCCAAGCAAAGACAAATACACAGTCCAAACAGGATTCTCAGAGGATCCTGTGGCAGCCACAACCAAATGCTTGAGGACTCCAGGGCTCTGGTGCTCAGCGTGGTTTGGCATCGTTGGTGGAACAGAAACGGAGCACGGAGCTCTGGTACATAACCATGCAGGTGTTTATCATCTTGCAATGACACATAGATGAGCATTATACAAGAGAAATGAGTTGTTACTGGTCCATTACTGAGTGAAATGAGTCTTTAAATAAATAAATAAGCATACCAATAGATATATGTTTTACTTTCAGTAAGGAGGGGTGCATCTAAGCAGGTTACTCATTTTTACTGTGAAAGGTCCCCCGTTTATCACAGGATCAACACCACAAGTGTGTATTTAAAGATATTAACATTATGTAAATGAATTGTAAATATACAAATCTAAAAAACAATCAGAAATATACAAATCTAAAAGAAAAATTAAGACATATTTTTCCAATCAGGGAACAAATTATCGTAGGAAGTGCCAGGTTGTGCTGACAACAACACTACTCAGTGCAGACATTCTTACTAAGTGAAGTCATGTCGTTTAGTATCAGAGAATAGATTAAAGTGAAGTCAGAGAAAGCGCAAAAATGTAAGAAGATATTAGAGATTTGCAGTTTTATCATTTGTAAGAAATAGAACAAACTGAGGGAAAGAAGGAAGTGACAATGGAATCAAGGTAGCTAATAAAGTAAAACTGGAAAGCAGGTGAGAGGGCAGACAGAGGGAAGTAAAAGGAAAGGAAACAGCTAAGAAGGGAAGCAAGCTGGCAGGCTGAGGGCGAAGTGAAAAATAAAGTAGAGAAAAACCTTAAAACCGGCAAAGAGTAGACAGAACCACTAATCTAAGGAAACAATTCTAAAGCATAAACTTTGAGAATAAATCAACTAAGAAGTAATAGATTTAAATTGCAAGATCAGAGCAAAGAAACAAGGATTAATCAAAAATAGAAACATACAACACCAAATTTCTAGCACTTAAGGATCATAACAATGACTACTTTATGATTAAAATAACATCCCTCACAATCCATCATTCACCTTTTAAAGCCAAGACAAATGGGCAGATGCATGAATGTGCAGACCATCTGTCAGCGTTACATCGCCAGTTTATCCCTTCACAAGTCAGCTGATGCAGGGCTTTGCAAACCTCACCTGACTTTAACCCCTCTTGATTCCTCGGCTCTTTCAGAAAATACACAAAGACGGTGAAAAGGCATCTTAATCCCCCTTAAAATGTTTTGGAAGAAGGGCTTCTGAAAAGTATTATATAGGTAGCAACAGGTGAATTACTGCCTGGTGTAATGTGTGCCTGCGTGGGTGGTTAGGGTAGTTTTGTATGTTGAGGCACACAATTTTGAAACATGTACCCATTATGGTAAAATGTGTGAGAGCAAAATGTTAACTCTGAATGTCTAAACAAAAAAAAAATGGTGAAAGTTTAAAAAGGATGAGACAAGCTTATAGAAAGAAAATACATACTCGCACATAATTGAAGCCAAAGAAGCTGACGTTTAACGTTTCTTAAAGACAAACTTTGATATTATACGTGTGTGTTTGCAAGTGTCGGCAGATGCACTCTTAAACACAGATGCACTTAAATCCATCTGAATATCAGCCTCCCTCTTTTCACATCTGTCTCGATCTTCCCCTCCTTTAATCTCCTTTCCTACTTCTAGGAATTTCTTTCGTCTGTCACCATTAAAGGCCATCCACATGCATCCAGCTGTGCGTGGATACAAAATCCTGAATGTGCACACACATCCCACAGATAAGTAAACACACAAGCAAGCTTATGTGTTCAAAAGAAAGCAGCAAATAAATAAAATAAAAGCATTTTGGCCATGCCGAAATGAGCAATGAAACTGAATGATGGGGGGATGGAGAGACCTTCATAAAGACCTTAAATTTAGACTCAATTTTAGATTATAGCGGGAGAAATTTGTGTGATTTCTGTTGTTCTGAAATTCACAATTAGCAAAGTGACCAAAGCTCAATCCCCCCTACTGGCCAGGACTACAGAAAAGCTCAGTGATCTGTGCCAAAGATTAACACGTTGCATCTTTATGTCATGACCTTCAGAGTGCATGGAAGCGGTTGGCAGTCGGGATTAGCGTTAGCTCCTCCAAAAGATAAGATGTGGAGGGCTAGTGTCCGGGGTACCTTTGAGCATCCCATCCTGACTCCTGAGTTCCAATCATTGAATGTCTTATGGGTATGTCCTACCTGGACCCAATCCCATGTAGGAGACCCAACAATATTGTTCTAACCTCAGAACCAATTGAGATCCCACAGAATTAGCACAAAAAAAAAAACGGTGGCTGCTGTGAGAGGGCTTTGGAGAGTAGACTAAAGTATAGTGGATACAAAGATTTAATGAGCATAACTCTTAATGATATGGAACTTAAAAATGAAATGAGTACGTTTAATTTAAAAGACTTTTGGGCACCACGCTCCTGGAAATGTTCAACTTTATTTATGCCAGAAAGAGAGAATAAGAGAGAATAGAAATCATGATTGATGAGAACAAAGTAAGAAAGAAATAGCGTTGGTTTCCTCAGCCTAAATGCCTGAAGGGCCTCAAGTGTCGCTGCCGTAATTCTTGAGATCCTGCCTATTTTTTGCTTTTATAGATTTAAATATTAATAAAGATTAAATGTATGGTTCCCCATGAACAAACTGAAGCAGACTTAAAAATGGTAACAATTTACAGTATGCTACAGATAGTAGCTTACAGCTGAAATCTGAGAAACTGCTACAATATCCTCCAAATGAAAAGAAAATCTCTACCTCTAAAATGCTCTACCTAATGATTAAGTATTTGCACAGGACTGCATTCTGGACTAGTAAAGTAGAAACTAGAGATTTACACACAGCGAATAAAAACACAAATATTATTTCCTCACTGTGAGGACATCAATTTTACTAGAAAAAATTATATGAGCAGCAATGTGATGCAGGGACAGAGTGAAAGTGTGATGTTAAAACACTACTCCAGCTCTTTTTAAATGAGTTGGAGTAGTGTATTTTACAAATTAAAATACATTAAAATTAAATATTTTACAAATTAACAACTCCAATTAGTAGTTAATGAGCAAGCTGCTACTCTGTAATGTCCATTTACAGCCCCTAATCACAAAATAATTATAAAAACAGACTTGTCCTGAAGATACCCCTACACCAAATTTTAACTAAGATTTAATCTGTACTACTGTAAAAGTACATAAACACCTCTCACAGCTAAGTGGGTGCAGTTCCACAGTGACAAATCACGACACAGAAATGGATGAAGATCAAAGAAATGTTACTAAAGGCATCCAAGATCCTCAGAGAATGAAGCCCAGTTTTGTTTATCATTAACTTTGTAGTTCTTTGTTAGCTGGGGAGATTCTGTTTTTATATATAAGACAATATTCTATTGGATATAAACCTATCAAGAGGAAGATTCACAAAATGCTGAGACACTGCCACAAACACAAACAGAAGAGGCCTGGCCTCTGGCCCAAACCGGCACTCATGTAGCTGCAGTTTTGCTTTTCTGCCGAGCTGAAACCCCTGGCAACCGCACTGCATCTGTCTCCAAAGACACAGTGACAGATCCGATTTCAGCAGAGAGCTCTGAAAGACCTGAAAGAAGAGAGGGGTAGGATAGATCAGTGGAGGAAGGAGGGTGAGAATGATGGAGTGGTGAAAAGGGAGGAATGAAGGGGATAGGAAATTGGAGAAGAAGGAAAAAGTGATAAAGTAATGAACACAAAGGAGGGCAGAGAGAAAAAAATGAATGGAAGAGAAAGCAAGAGTAGGCAGAAACAGATGAATGCTTTGCTAGTGGAATCCGCTTTCTAATTTCTGTTTTCTGTCAAGCCATACTTAATATTTGGAGGCAGAGCAGAAGATTATATTCTGAATTATGAAACATAATTAAAAGGAGTTTAAAATACTGCTAGTATGGCTGCTACATAACAGAGAGCAAAAGTTGGAGTGTGAAACTTTTTGTCAGTTCCTATAATGTTTTGTATTTCATTTAATCCATTAAACAAACACTATTGTACAACATGAGTTTGTGACTATGGTTCTTTAGGGTTTAAATGTATAAAATGAAGCATAATAGAACACAGCATAAAGCAAAAGTAGTCGTTGGCCACTTCAAAATTCAATATAGCATCTATAGAGTGGTTGCACTGATCTGCAGTCCAAATAGGTAAATATTTATTTTGCTTTTATCAGCATTTGTTTGTTTACAAAATGTTCAGCCAAAAGGTTTGACTAAATTGTTATAGGACAGCTTCGAATACAAGGTCTAAATAAATTAACATTGTGAGGTTAAAAAAAAATCTAAACTCAAATAGCTGTAAAATATTAATCAGAGCCCAGAGCTGCAGGTTTGGATGCAAACTGTCACTACATAAAGTTTGACAAATCTTTTGAATAGGATAGTTTATAGATTGCTAGCTCAGGTTATTATGCGCTCGGACTAAAAAAAATAGAACTTTTAATGCTTACTGACCACCCTCCTTGTAAGCTAAAACATTTGATTAGTCAAAATTTTATATACAGCAATTTATATAAAATTTATGTATTTTATATTTTATATTTTATATTTTATATTTTATATTTATATTTTATATATTATTTTTTGTGCAGCCTTACTTTGACTTTCAGAATCATGACATGTTTGATTCATACCTAGTCATAAATAAGGACAAAAAATGTATCAAGCAGGAACTGAACTCTGTGTGAATATATTTGGAGGCCACATCTAAAATATTCATCATCACTGGGACACTGCTGCTGATACTGAGGAGGAGGGATAGGAGAAGTCAAGGAATGAGAAAGTCAAAAAGCAGGAAGAGGAAAAGGAGAATACATTTTGTGGTTATCTGATCTTTCTGCCCAGTTTGGCAAAAAAAAAAAAAGAAAACTAAAGTTGCTCCTCTCAATCGATCACAAAGCCTGCTTCACTGCAGCTTGTGATCACAAAAATGCCCCAAGAATCACAATGCAAGGTGCGTACGCTTATCTTAGACAGCTGTTGAACCATTAGTTTTTTTAAAAATTCAAGATCGAGAATAGCAAAAGTTTTCAATCAAAGTACTTGCAATATGTCTCATAATTTTTGTATCATTTTCAAAAAAGAACAGTATGCATTAGTTTTGTTATTTGATGCCATGTTTGATACCAAACATGGTATCAAGTAATTTTCGAGGACTCAAGTTTTCAGTATGTAAACAAAAAAACTACTCTCCAGTAGAGTCATAAGTGCTGTTGTGCTTTTCAAAGTGTTGCATCTTTTGTATTGTTGCTTTACTGTGTACAGAGTGACTCGGAGGATGGGTGAACTGGGGAAATAGCAGAAATAAAAATCTCCATTGTTCTATCACACATATCAGTCAGCTTCATGAAAGCAAAATGAGCCGAAAGGGAAATCGGAGCATGATGCATTACCAGACATATGCTGATGCAGAAGTTATAGAGCTGATATTACAATACTCACCTCCCACAAGCTGCTGCTCAGCATGATCAAGCAAAAATCTTGCAGAAATATGAAAGCTGTCAAAAATATTTTTTTGAAAGGTTGGACTGCTTTGTCAAGTGATGTGTGGAGAATTTAAATCCAAATTTCTGCAGCACCAAGAAAACAGAACAACATCTCAGTTGAGCTTTTTTTTTTTTTTATCAGTTTATAAACCATCAGAGGAAGAACATCTGCATACGGACAGGGAATGCAGCCATTGATGTGAAAACGAGGCTCCAAAATAGGAGCTGGAGCTTTGAGGGAAACAAATGCCAAACATGTGCGGGGGCTGCTGAAGGGGCATCACTCTTTGTCTGCTAAGCCCAACAAACAGGGAACACAGACTGTTTGTGTCAGCACAAGCAGCACATTAGCATAGCCGGAGTGCTGCGAGACTTGATAAGCTGCGTGGCAGACGCTGGCAGCCTCCTTGGTGATGGATGGACGGAAGAATGAAGAGGGAGGAGATGAAGACGGGCAGGAAACAAAATAACACAAAGAGGCAGAGGGGCTAAATAAATGCATTAAACAGATGAAGGATCCAAACAAAAAAAAAAAAAAACTGAACCGCTTTAAGCAACCTGAGGTAGGAGATTTTAATCAATATTAGATGGGAATGTTTGACATCATGCAAATTGAAAAAACTTTATGTAAAAAAAAAATATTATTTTATTGTTATCCTTCACACCAGTGCTGAGATACTTTAGATGCATCTCATTACTGCTGTGGTCTACAGGCTGAATAGCTCTGCCATCCTACATGTGAAGGGACAACAGTCTCAGTCCTGCTTCCACTAAGAACAAAGGTTGTCTTTTCTATGCATTTTATAAGTATTTCATTATGTTTTATTAGCTATAAATAAAATGGTGAAACATATATGTCTGTACCTATAGCACCTTGCATATATTTATGGGTGTATGGACACACACACACACACACACACACCCACACACCAACGCGCGCCCACACACTATATTCCTTCAGGTAACAACAACGTAATGCAAAACAGTTTATGAACCTGCTTTCTTCAGTCTTGCAGACTGTAACCCTGAATGTTAATAGCACAATCACATTGTAAGGAGAATATCTGAGGCTCTAATAACACTGAGTCACGTCTACCACCCAGAAAGTAGCGGTTTTCCTTGCAGGCTGTCTCGTTTGAGAGGCGATGAGATAAAAGTATCAATTATTCCGCAGAAATATGTGAAATGAAAAAGGAGTGTAATTTTGCAGGGTGAGTATCTCTTTAATCATCAGGATATCCCTGGGTGGTTTCCAATTAGGCAGATGAAGGCACTATGTTTTGATGCTGTGATAATGTTGATCTGAATTTGCATTTGGTGGAAGAAAATAAGATAAATAACAGCAGAATGAAATGCACCGTTAACGTAATTTCTCTTCGTGGTGGAGGGGAAAAAGAGAATGCTGAAGATGCACTCATAGTGTGATATATGCTGTGCACTAATTTCATGTTCTGTTATGATGTGGAGTACAATTAATCAAATTTCAGTGAGCACAGTTCTCCTAGGATGGATTTGTTGCCCCCCCAAAGCCATCAGAGCTTTTTGACAGTTTAACAACTTTATTTTGTAAGTAGCTAAATTACATTTCAGGGCTGCATCCAGCTGGCAACTTTCTGCCAAAGAGGTTGGCAGCGGTGGCAGTTTTATCCCAGAGAAAATCTGGCTGAGGGATTATACGGCCCAACGGTGAGGATCATATGCACAACGCAATCTCTGGTGCTCACATTTGCTGGGCAGCTTCAGTGAAAAATAGGGGGGAAAAAATGTTGACACGTAACTGCAGTCCCTGTAATTTATCTGTCTTTGAAAGATAGGACCTTTACAATTTTTTTATAACATTTGACCTCAATTTTAACATAAATCCTTTCTGTTGAACTCATTCTGCATGGACATTTCTTTTTTCATCAGTTGCTTGAACAGAGTATAATTTCCCCCTCTTTGACACAATTTATGTGTAGATCAAAGCCATAGATCATCAATCAATTGCAATGATCAGTAGCACATCAAAATATACAAACATTTTATAGTATTTGAGTTTGAATTATGGAAAAAGAGTTGCTTCTATTCTATTCAGCTTCTTTTCAGGACACGCATATAAAGATGCAGTGATTTGTACAAGTATTCATACTGTTTTTTTTTTTTATTCTTGTGCTGTATAACTTTGAAATGGAAGATAGTTTAAAAAGTTTTGGTTTTACAGATGATTATTTTTTTACAAGTAGAACATCTGAGTCTGTGCTCTATAGAAATATATTTCAATTGCAGTTTACTGTTAAATATCTGCTCTTTACAAGAATAGCTCAAGCTCAAACTGAACTGGATAAAGAAATAAATGTCAATAATTTTTGGATTTTTTAAAGGATTCCTCCATTGGATTTAGGTCTGGAATGTGACCGGATCAGTCTAACAGGTGACTATGTTTTATGTCAACCACTGTACTGTAGATTAGTCTGTATGTTTAAGGTTATTGTATTGCAGGAAGCTGAACATCACTCCCAGTCTCAATGTTTCTGCTGCATCTGACAGGTTTTCATCCAGGATTGCCTTGTATTCAGCTCAATTCATCACAAGACCACTCTGACCAGCTTCAATGTCCCTGCTGAAAAGTATTTGCACAGCACTGATTGTTTGTCTGTTTTTTTCAAATTATTGGATTGTGTCTTACTGTGAAGTACTGGGATCATGAACCTGAATAAAATTATTAAACACCAAATACAGACAGGTTGCAAGGCAAATTAAAAACTCCAGGAAAACATCTTTGTATTTTGACTGTTCGAGGACAAATGGGGCAAAACATAGACCCTGGCATACAATACACGAGAGAAGATAATATACAGCTTCAGACAAAAAGAGTTGTGGCTCCAGAACAGCACCACTGAACACACAGATGGCTGAGACCCAGTCCAAATGCTCAGAGGCTTATCCGGTATCTCTGCCTAACAAGGGGCAAAGGATAGAGGAATTATTTCCAAAGCAGATCATTTTGGCCTGACCGAGATCAAGTTTCAAACCCCAAAATCTGGAGCCTCATTCTGTTCAAACACATGACTCAGATATTATAAATCCAAAACAATCAAGACTTGATTATTCCTGCTGGTTCCTTTGGCACAAAAGTTTTCTTGTTACATATAAATAAAACTACATTTTTATTGATAATTCCCTAACTATTAAAAACAAAAATGTGCCTTTTTCAATTAAAAAAATTAAGCTGAATGATATATATATATATTTTCAAATACAGTTGTATAGAAGATTCATTTTCCTTGCTGGAAAAGTATATGAATGGCTTAATTACCAAAGTTTGACAGTTTAAAGAAAAGTATAACAGGAAACAAAGTAGGAAGTAGACTCCAGATGTTGCACAGTTAGATTAACACGATCATAGAACCGGTGAGCAGTCAGAACATGTCAAAATGTATGCATCCAGCATACCAAGCACCATATGTACACATGATTCAAGCCTAAGCCATGACCTAAATACAGGTATCAAAAGATTGCGCCACGCTGAGGCTTCTCTCAAAAGGCTGAAAAAGAGCCACTGAAATAAACCTTTTTACTATCTACGCAACTGTATTCTGCTTTTAACACATTCTGCATAGCTGCAATACTCTCCAAGCACTTCACTGTACAATATACCACATCATGTAAAAATAACACAGGATGCTTCTGTCACACAGAAACAAAAAAAAATCTGTATGCAAATTAAAAGATATAGCTATAGATAAATAACATGAGCTGCAACATGTTTGTCGGGTTTGAAACGCTAAATCTGCCAGTCCTTCTGTCAATACATGGAGATATAGAGCACAATAAGAGACGTAGGACGAGGTGATAAATCACTACTTAAGCTTCTGCTGCCTGCCCACACAGCAGAACAATGCAGACCTGGCCATATGCGAAAGCACTCAACAGTGCAAAAATACTCTACTTTTCAAAATTCATATGGCAAAAGTGGTCTTTCTGAAAGTGTAATATGCTATGCATCATTGCTTAGCTGTATAATCACATAAACAGAAAGCATGTGTATGGCTGTAACTTTAATATAAAAGAAAAAGCAATTTGTTAGATTGGGATGCCTTCTCTTTGGCACATGTTTAGATTCCAGAGCTCTACGCACAGAACGTTTTCATGTCGAGTGTGATCGGACACCTTTCTATCACAGACAGCAGCTCTTCTGTCAGACTAGATCTCACAGACTTCAAGTTTCAGACTCATTTCACAAAGACAATCATCTTACCAGTATTAACTGTCCATTATCATAAACACATTTCCATTTACTTTGCGGGACTAATTCTTTCTGAAAAAAAAAACAGTTATACAATCAAGGTAGAAAATGATTTATAATTTGTTGTTCTTGGTGTTTTCAAGATGTTCAGATCAAGTCTTCAACCTATCACCATCTCACTTTTTGTAATGCTAATGTTCTGCTGCTCAACACAAGATTTACCTTAACATGTACCAATAGAATGGTTACTAATGCAAACATTTATAATGTGCAATGTCAAATACATGCAGCAATCAAGAGATAAGGGAAATGCAGGAGAAAATTTTCACAAACGTACCCTTTTTACATATTAGATAAGATTTTATCAATGGGAATTACAAAGTAACTACAACTTTTATTCAATGTCAAAGCAGATGCAGAAGCAATTTGTCAAAAAAACAATATTGAGATGGACATCTTGATTTCACCCCCATTTGCTGGATAGATTATTCATATTCTTCAATGTATTTTGCAATCATTTAAAACCAGAAAGTTATTAACTTTTTTTTTCATTTGAGTATCTCAATTAATATTGTTATGGCAATACTCATCAACTTGCATATTGAATTTTTACCTAATATTGTTCAGCTCTAAGACTGAACTGCAATTCTCTTTGAATCTGCCAACATAATTAGCTTGTCTTGGACTGATTCAATTGAACAATTTATGTCCAATTAAGTCTTGGAATCCATTGGAGGTGAACTGGAGCTGTTTTTTTTATTCTTTTAGTAGTTGCATCTGTTGTGAATTAAAGTTCCCTCCTGACTGATGAAATTTTATTTGGTTTAATGTAATACATACAGTATGTTTGTTGTATTCATCAGCAAATGTCAATGTGACAAAAACTAGAATTTCTAGAATTTGAGCGGAAATTTTGAGTAAAATGAGAAGTGTGAGAAAAGTAAAAGACATGCTTGAATGTGATAGTTTTCAAATGACTTCACTGCCACTTGCAATATTATTTGGATGTGTAAAACTTTTTGAAAAGCAGTACACTTTTATTCGAGTTAGATGTATTTGGTGGCTTTTAACAGGTTAAAAATACAAATAAGTTATAACTCAATGATGAATGTTAGTGATCTCTCCTGAATAACTTGGAAAACTTACTGCTTTACCCATAAGACACTTCACTTTGTCTAAGCCAAGGGTGAGTCAAATTTATAAAAGCTTATCAGTAGACATACCCCATACAGAGTGTCTAAGAGCCTTTAAAGCAAATCCTTTAAAGCTGTTTATGTTAAGAGATGGAAAGTGAATGCGGTAGTTGTATTTAAATAAGAACTTAAACATTGAATTATGCAAGATGATGTAACCTCCAATATCATGCTAATGTGACAATCCAGGCAAGTATTGGAGTTTATAAGCCACGGAGCTAATGCAAAATTAAACTGGGGTTTTAGGAATAATATGAACTACCATTTGGTCTCAAATCAAGTTGAGCTATTCTTTAAAACATTCAGCATTTTCTTTAGAACAAGGTCCATATTCTAAAGAAAAATAAAAGTATTAATGTCTTTAAAAGTTTTCAATATCTTGTCACATATTAACTGCACATTTCAATGTATTTTATTGAGGTTATAATACTACATAACAGTAAAGTAGAAAGGAAAAAAAACTGTCACAAATCTGTCAAATTTGTAAGAGCGGTGAAAAGAAAGTCATGAGAAGTTGTATTTACAGTATGTTAAATTTCTGAAATCAGGTTTTTGTGGGAAAGTTATGAACAAATACCATCTTGCCTGTAATGGGTAATGCTCTTAAAGCTCTCATCTGATTAGTTTCCAAGGAGGCTAATGCTAACTGCTAGTCAGAGTGGGCCCAATATTAATGGAGAGCTGCCATCTTAAAGTGGCTCCAATCTCAAATCTGCTTTCATGTGAATGCTATGGTGCAACAATCTATCTGGGGGATACATTAGGTCTTAGGTTTGATGGGGGATACAGCAAACCTAAGAAATTAGGTGCAGAGGTCACAAATCACTAAAAGTAAACTTTCTCGATTACGTGCAAAACACGACCAGTTATAGAAAACTAACAAACTACATAACTCAAAACAATATTTACACCATGTAAGATGGTGGTGCTAGCTTTATTCTGTAGGAATCATTTCTGTATCAGTTATGGATAACTTGGTCCATAACTGGACCAGGATGTGTGGGGCCATATTCCAGCTGGACAGATATCTTAAACATACAACCTGGAAACAATAGTTTCCAGGAAACAATAGATCAAAGCATGCTAAAGTGCAAGAATTGTCAAGAGTCCGGGATCAAATCCAGTTGAGATCCTGTTGCTAAACTTGAAAAATTATGTTCACAGGTACTCAGCTCTCAATCTTAGTAAGATTGAGTTATTTTGCAAAAAAATTATGGTCAATAATTCCAGTTTCTACATATACAAAGCTGGAAGAGATGTACTCAAAAAGTTTCACATCTGTAATCGAAGCTTTGGTTGAAACACAAACTTGTAGTGGTATGCACACTTTTTCAAGCAACTGAACAATTTTTCTAAATTAATGCAAACTTTGAACATCATTAGGTTTTACTAACATAAAATATAGCAGATCTGCTGCCTGAACACGCACTATTTCTCCTTCTGTAGTCGAGTTTCTGTTTTTTTTTTTTTAAATTACAACAACCTATGCTGGCAGCAAGTTAATATCATATTAAACTATGCTCTCCATGTGTGAGAAAACTGTCAAGAAACCGGATGATCATCCACAGGGAACATGAAGGCTTTACCAAAAACAAGGCATTAGGCGCACCAAGAGAAAAACTCAATTTTGCTTGCAGCGGGACCGAAGGCATAAGAGGTTTAGATGACAGCTGGGATGTACTCTCTCAAACTAGCTATTATCTGACAGCTGACAACAGGATTTGTACGTTAGTAAAAAAGCTGCCCAGCATCACCGAGAACTCACAACCAAGCCCATCTGAATTCACAGCAACAGGTGCGGGGATGAACTCAGATGTCCTGACAAAAATATTTGATGTGATGATTACAATTTTAGGACTCCTGTCATCCATACTGTAGATATTGTCCCTGACATTACTGTCAGTGTTGTGAACATTAATTCACTCAGAAACATTTATATTTATACTACTCAGATGCCATCGTGATGAAACAAATTTAATGCAGATCGTTTTTACACAGCTGAGCATGAAGGGGAAAGACAGCTTTAATTTTCCCAGTTATGAGTCGCTGTAAAAAGATGAGAGGATAGCTTATTCTGTAGATGCTGTTACGCCACAGTGTGGATTAGACGATGATGATCCCCTTATGAATTGACAGGAACTGAGTAAGATGAAAAATGCTTCTTAAATAAACTCAAATAAACCTGAATTTTTTTGTCAGGCACTTTCACTGAGCCAAGGGACTTTGTTGTTTTAATCCTAAAAGCTTAAAAGGAAAGCAAATGAATTATTCTTGTTTCTTGAAGATGTTTCACTTCTCATCCAAAACATTTCAATGTTCTGAACACTGGTGGGAAGCATCAGGCTTATAATTTGGAGCTCTACCATTTGATTAATCGATTAAATGCCTGCAACTCAAACACTGACAAAGTTCGGAACAGGGTCAGTGTATCGTGAGACCCTAACTAACTCATGTGTAACCCTAGCGATTCTATTAATGTGATTGTTCTGATTACAGCTACTATGTTTACTACCAACTATGTATAGAACTAAAGTTATTTTGATGGGAAGTGAGACAGAAACAAGAGCAGAGGTCCAGCTGCCTACTTTGGTGCTTGGATTGTCATGTCCTGGATAAAATCTACACTAATGTCATGATTGCACATAATTGTCTTAATGTGCTATATGCTTTAGTAATGATGCCAATATAAAGCCTTGGGAAATTAGATTTAAGTGCTTTCAACAAAGTTTCTGACAAAAGTATTCAAACTTTTTCAGTTTTTCTATAGTTCATGTTAACTAAATATCAGTGTGTTTGATTAGGATTTTATATAGCTTAAAGGTCCAGTATGTGAATCTGAGCAGCTTGACTGTTACACACTAGATTGCTTTAGGTATTGATTTCATATTGTCTCTGCAAGCAGAGACAATATGTTCTGTGTCTGTGCACCCGTGCTCCAGCAAAAGCAGTTGTATAATCTGTCTTGAGGGAAAGAGACCTCGCAAGTAAGAAAAAATAAATAAAAGTGAGAATTGAGGAAATAGGGATACAGTGTTTCTGTCTGTGACATAAACACAAAAATATAGGGAGCAAGTGTGGAAATAGGAAAGGTTAGGGGAATAGTCTCAAGTGTGTATCTCGGCCTTAGCTTTCCTTGTGAAATTGAGTAGCTTTGCAATACTGGTTCAATAAATGGAGATGAGGTAGATATTAGTGTGTGTGCTGCAGCTTTACCATCGCAACACTTTCAGTTTGGTTGTAAATGCAAGTCTATTTCTTCTTGGTGCATATGCTCTTTAGTGACTGTGCATAAAAATACATTATATTACAAAGTTTATGACCACGGAATAAAATTACCTTTATGTGTGTGCTGCTGCTGTTATGTGACTGATAACATGAGTATCAAGTGTGTTTCCAGAGGGAGTGATGCGAGTTTTTATACCATAGAAGGTTCATATAGAGTGGTGGGCAACTCAGATTGGAGCAATGCGTCTCATTTTAAAATATTTATAGACAGTGAAATCTTAGAAGACGGAGCAGCAACAACGATCTTATGGTAGGAGACAGCTGCCGGTTTGAGTTTCATTCTGATTAAAGCTTAAAATAATCTGTTAAACAAGCAGCATCCTCAACAGAGCTAATCCAGTTGAACTGAATATTCTCTCTTCCAGAAGAGCATCATGACTGATGTCCTCCAGGCAGTTAGAAATGAAACACCACTATTATACACACTTCCTATGACACTTACTTTCCATGCTGTAACATTATAGTCAGGAAGGCTCTCAATTAACCAACGTAATGTGTGTCTCCATCTATCATATTTCATAAAATGCCATGGAGATGGCTAATAACATATTGTAAAATTCAAATACACAGACACAGACTTAACATATCTGAAAGTTAATTACTTTATATAGATAATATCACATTACATAGACTACTGGATGCATAAAAAAATTAACCAAACATTATTACTGTCGGTCTGTTTTGTTTTCTGTAGGATAATAAAGTTGCTATGGTTCAAAATTGTGGTTCACTTACTAGAACACCCTGCTGTCTGTTTAGGATTTGACCTTACAAGCCTCAGGGTTTCACAGATATTAGGATGCACTGACCCACTCATTTAATATGGCCTATGTCAAAGTCATTTAATTCTTACAGGAAACTGCTTTTCTTCTGAAAGCTGGAAAAGTTGACGCTTGATTCTATGTAAAACAGTCTCAAAATGCAAACTTAGTAAAACTGATATATATGTAAATTAGGCTTGGACATTGAGGTACACAGTTAAATACAGATTTTTCTTTCCTTTTTAGGTCAGTCAGGATTATAAAAAAGTATTTATTTTGCTAAATTCCACAATAGTGATTTTTTTTTGGTAATTTTCTTGATATTAAGTTTATAAACATTTCCTCAGTATTTTGCAGAATTGGTTTTTAAACTGTTTGGCTTGGGTCAAACATTTTGGGTATCATTCCACATGTTACTCACAATAGTAGCTGACAGAAGTACGGTAACAGACAGGTTTGATGTCACCTTAATGTCACTCACCTTTTCTGGTCTGTGCCAGAAAAGGGATTTGTAGCTATTTTGTCTGTATAGTTATTGGTCAAACTTTTCATTGATCATTTGGAAGACCTATTTGTGCCAATGTATAACTTCCTGGCAGATTTTTTTAAGATGAGGTTTGTACATTTTGGATGGTATATGATAGCATGATGTTCCCATAGATTAGAATCTAAACTTGTGCCTGGTATTCAGTAACCAATTTACTTGACCACTGTTTAATCCAGTCACTTTAAAGGGGGTGAATGTTTATTTTAAAATGTAACACATTTCATTTGATAGTCATTTTCTTGAAAACAGATTTCACTTTGACATTAATAGGTTTTGTAAATTTATTCTTTAAAAAATGATATTTTTGTTGCTCATGATTGATTTGTAAAGGAAATAAAACGAGTAAATCATCCATGGGTTGAATACATTTGATAACCATTGTATCTGGTTTCAATTGTATAAAAGTTTTCAAAACCACAGAAATCAGGCTGTTCCAATAGCCTAAAGTCCTTTCAATGCTTTGCCACACTTGATGTTTGAGAGTTTTCACTAGTTTTCTCTGGATGCAAAGAGCACAGAGCGGCTTCCTCCTGCGAATTGATGCTGAACACTTAGCCAGCTAGCTGAACCTTGACTTAAAACCTTTTGTTTCATTCTGTTTACTTTTGTCCTTCGTGTTTTTTATTCTGTATGTTCAAGCACTGTGTTTTCTATCTTAAAGGTGCTATAATAAAGTTTGACTTACATCACAAATTTACGTCAAAGTACGGCTTGAAAATATGACCTAAGATGATGAGGGATAGGAATATGTTGCTGAGTGGATATTGGCTTTAGTGATTAGTATATTTGTAGGTTAGTATTAGTATTGTCAGCTAAAAATAAAATTACTATTAAAACTATAATTAAGTGACAGTGCTTTTTAGATATGTGAGCTTTTTTGTCATTGTTCATCCACTGAGCACATCACTTAACACTTACAGCAGACCATGAAAGCAAGACAGGAATATTTAAACCACCAGAGAGCAGAAATACAGCTAACCATTGTACTTTAAAACAGTGAAAGCAGGGATTTTTGGACATGGTTTGTCCTCATTGCATGCAAAGGGAAACTACAAGTGCAGCCCTCTCCTCAAGCAGCTATTATCTACCTAGCAGCCGAAGGTGAGCAATCACTTAGCTTGAAGTTTGCACCCTTCAGAATGGTCTTGTTTGTGTTTTGACATCATGACCAGCTGAGCAGATTTATTAGACTGCCAGTATTTTATTGGACAGTCTGATTATACTTGGCAGAGTAGTCAAAACATTAATACCAGGGTGTATGTCTTCATTTATTATGCCAATCATGCACAAAATCTTCACAATAAAAGCCTAACTCACATATACAGTGCTCAGGACAAATAGCGGCAGAGTCAAGTACAGCAAGTGACTGTAGTCAGCAGAAAAAGATCAGGAAATGACTACGCCTAAATAACACTTAGATTTACAGTGAATGCAAACCTAAGTGTTTGCACTTTTCATCTCTTCGGACAAACTGAAATTAGCTATATTGTTTCAAGTTCTACACAAAAATGTTAAAAAGCTATATACCTTTTAGAAATTGAATAACCTTATGAGGCTCACAAGTAACCAATATTTACAGTTTACAAGGTTTGACTGTGTTTAGTAAAAAATGCACATCACTCTGAATCATTTTCACTTTGTCTTGAGAATCACGCAGGCGAGCAGTTTTGATTAAATGTTACAAATTGAGTTAATAAACTGGACTTGTAAATAAAAAAAATGAGCTGCAGCAAATTAAAATTATTGATAATTTTTTCCCCTTTTTAAGTAAACCTATTTCCAGTTGTGAAAAGCAGGGACACTTAAGGAGTTTGAACTAAAAAGTTGTCAGTGGTCAGTCTTATTGAAATAAAGTTTTAAAACTATGCTTGGCAAGCTATGAGCACCAAATCAGCTAGACTGCAGTGTTGCCAACGGAGCAGATAGCCTGAATAACTAAACTAAAATTAGCTTGTTATACTCTCAGTTTTTATAATGATTCTTTGGAGGTTGGATTTAGTTTTGTCAGTTATGTCTCATTGTCGTATGTACGACCATTCTACCTCAGCCCATGCTTTCTCATAGCAGTTCAACATTCAGTTAATTAGTCTCTCACCTGTTGCTTGTACCAGTAACTGAGACTACATATGTTCCCAGGATTCCCGCAGTCATTTTCAGATTGTTCTGTTCCTGAGACCTCTGTCTCACTGATTTTCTTCTGTTTTCCTCCATTTCCATTTAGTGTTTGCTGTTTGACATTGTTTTATTTTAATAAAATACCTTTAAAATGGTTATGAAGTCAAAACAAACATAATGTTTTACACAAAGATTGTTTTAATTGAAATAATCCATCCATTTCAATATTTTAGCATCAGTATGAATAAAGTACCTCTCTTTGCTGATTTTGTTTTTACCCTAAGTTATTATACTTTGAGATCTTTATAGTGGCACATAAACACATGCACTGTAATAACTATTTGATTTTCACCATTACAACTACTAAAACATAAATGTAATTCTCAGTATAAGTTGATCTCCTTCAAACTAGAATATAATGGAAATGAAACCACAGCTGTTTAACTGCTTATGATAACATATTCTGTTTTCTCAGATTTGCTCTTTATTAAATATGTAAACAATTTTGAACTGTGAGACATTCAAGTCTTAAATAAAATATATTTTTACAACTTAGAGTTGAAACAGTACTTTGATCATTTTGAGACTCAACAAGGATTACAAATAGAAATTTTATTAAATTCTTAATTAAATTCTTGAATTTGTGGTTCCAAAGAACAATTACGTCCAATCCTTTCAAACTAAAATGATAAAACTCTTTCTTTGGTTCCTCCCCTAAATAAATGGCAAATTAAAGTGCAGCAGATAAGCCTTTTTTGCTCTCTTGGAGGTTTTCCAAAGACTGGAAATGAGTTTTATGAATCATAACTTACATTTCTATTACTAATCATTTACACCATGAAGCCTGGAAATTATGAAGCACCCTGGGGAATTGTTGCTAATCCTGATCAAGATGTTTTCAAACATGAAAAGACTGGTAAAAGAGGTTGATGATTACACAAAGGTCTCAAGAGGAAAACAGTGATTTTCGGTATTACAAGTCTCTGGAAAGCAAGACATGTTATACTTTTTTTTTTTCAAAGTTTTCTCCTGAGCATGAGTGTATATGAAAAGCTAAAGTCTGATGAAAGTCTGGTCATAACAATAGAGCTACCCATGTGTCGCCTGTTCATAGTAGGGTTGCTTGTCAAGAGTGATTTGTGAGCTTAAAAAGGCCAAAGTTGTGCATTTGAATGGGACTCATTTTAATAACAGCTGTTTGTCTGCTTAGAGGATGATTGATGAGGTGTCAACACAATATGACAGCTGAACCTCTCAAAATGCCAAACACAAAACCTTAAAGATCCATTATGAGTCACTAATTAAACTAATATGCATGCTTTTCCTCCCAGAGAAAATCCACATATTCAAGGGGAGAACAACATCCATCCATCATACTGATCCATGCAGGGTTGCCAAAGTGCTGGTGCCCATCTCCAGCTGTCATTGAGCGAGAGACTGGTTACACCCTCCACAGGTCACTAGTTAATCATAGGGAGCCACAGAGGACAAACAATAACAGTCATGTTTTTGGACTTTGAAACCATATTACCTGGAGTGAACCAATGCATGCAGGAGGAGAAAACTTAATGCATGTTATTAAACTTCATGAAAATTAAATTTTCCATATGTTCAATGATATGACCTATTCAAATATGACAAAAATCAAAAACAAAATAAATTGGAGGGACAGTAAATACTTTTTTTTGTACTGCTCTACACACATCACCTATTATCTTAGTTAAGTTATTAATCAAAATCTTCCTCCTTCCAATTAAATATCCATCCTGACTTCCTTGTTCCTAACTGAACCCAAATGTCATCTTTCTTCTCTTTCTGCTTCCAGCTCTGACTCATGCAACACCGCAACTTTGACTGCTATCAAACTAATTTGTCAGACATTATTGACCTGCTGAATAAACCTCAACCTTTTGGAGCGTAAGAAGATGACACATCAAACAAAGGCTTCCCAGTCCAAATATTTGCACAGACCTGCCAGATAACTCAGCGTTCATTCTCATTCCTCTGAGTTGTGAGTCACCTAATGACCTGCAGTAAGGGTGTTAGCAGATGCATTACCAAGATCTATTGAGATGAATCATCGAGAGGCATCAATGGAGGAAGAAATTAGAAAGAACTTCTACACAGCAGACACATAAAAAGAAAACTTAATAATTTGGTAATTTTGCCAGAAGAGCAATAAAACAACACTTTTTAAATAATTAATGTTCCTGCAACAAATGTCCAATTAAAATTTTCTCGAGAGACTTGCATTTGCATCTCTTAAGTGTACTACAGCTGCTCATTGAACATGCAAAGTGGCTGGTATTGCAAATTAGTGCTTGCTGCTTATTGATTTTATCACTGTATGTAGGTGTGCCTTTCTAACCTTTTAAATGGATTTTTTCATTTCATAGACAATCTGGATTCTCCACAGGCAACACACTGCTGCTGCCACTGGCATACCAAAGTCTTTTTCTATTTACCTTCTCCTTCATTTTTCCGCCTTCTTCTCACATCCCCTCCTCCTCCATTTATCTTAAATCGTCTCATCATCAGCTCGTCTCTCTCCTCCAGCCTCTTCTTATCTTTTCATTTGCCATTCTAATTTGCTCTGTCTATTTCACCACCATCTACCATTCCTCTGAGAAGAATCATTAACCTGAAAAGTCTTTAGTCTTCCTTACAACTAACATGAAACATGAAGGGCCAAATGATATGATAGATTATCTTGTTTATCATGATCTGATATGATGAAAAAATGAGGACCTAAAGCTACGCACGCTGCAGGAAGCTGCAGCACACTGAAAAATTACAGTATAAGAAATAAAGATTGTTTTTTTTATTTGCATGTTCTGACTCTTGCTTTTTTTTTTTTTTTTTTTTTGCATGGCTGTTTATCTTAAAAAGTCATAGGTCCAATAAAAAATGTCCAATTTTCAGATTGAGTGGTTTCAGTCTTTTCATGGCACCATTCTGAAAAAAGCACTGCTACACCACACTTGTGTAAAAATGGTTTTTGTTGGGGGGGTTTTTCCAGGAGCCTGGCCATTTTCCCAAAGCATGTGCTTGTTTCTTTTCACACACTTAGCTTTTAGACATCTCTGTGTGGCCTTGTGAACTGGATTGAAACCCTGATGTGTCTCACAAAAATGTGATCACCAATCATTGTCCATTTCAGCAAAAAATGCATTCTATACAAATAACTACACAGTTATTTGTGCAGTTTTTAGTCAAACCAAATAGGTAGAATTACAAGATATTCCCGATTTATTCCCGAAGAGAATTTGATGTATTTAATGAATTAATAGGGGGGGAATAACCAAGACTTGATCAGGGTTTGGGTGTCATTTTTTGCAATAAAAATGCATGTAATTTTCATGTGAATTATTCTATCTCGCAACTTTTATCTCTATACGCAAATATTCATGGAGCACATCGATTCAGTCTCCTACTATGTGTTCACTTTTTTTTTTATTTGTCTATTGTATCATCTAAATTATGCAATTACATATGCTCTGATCACTGTTTTTCCAAGTGTGTGTGACAGTTCCACCTTAGTTTGAATGGGGATTTTCTCTGCTTTGACTGAAAATTGAAAATCAGTGGATTTTCAATTTTCTGTAAATAAAAGAAAAGAAAAAATAAAACTTCAAGACATCTTCTGACTGACATGTCACCAATAGGACAAACTGAGCACAGGTCAAACTCTGAGATGCGTACTCAGACCCTTTAAACTTTTCTTTGGTGGCATAAAATCTTTCTAATTTCAGTTAATGAATTACATAACTCCAGCAATAGAAAGAAAAACCTCTCATTGAAATAAAAATGTATAAGTAAGCACATATATTTCTATCTTGTTTTATGTTTTAGCAAACTAATATTGACTAACTCATACCTGAGTTTATCAAAAAATGAAGGACAAAAGCATTTCAGACAAATATTGTCAAGAGAAGTGGAGTTTTGATGACTACACTGAGCCCTCTGTGACAACTGAGGATGAAGAATCTGCATCTTCACATCCCAGACGAACCTCTTCTCTTTCCAGGGGATGAGGACGGCGAACTGCAGGAGGGTGATGGACTCCCAGCATGTGAAAGGTCTGACCTCGTGGAGGGGGTGTCAAGAAAATCCGAGCTCATCCCACTTCCCCATGCTGGAGATTTTAGTTTAACAGTAATAATAAATAAAGTTATCTTTAAAATGAATCACTCAAGTGACATCTAGGCCCAACAGTAGACTTAAGTGTCAATAAAATAAATCTGGTTGTGTGTGTTGTTTTTGTCTCATGCAAACTTTGCTTTAATTCTACTTTTTTCTATCTAATCATAAGAAATCATAGTCAGTCAGAGAGAGTCATTAAACAGGAAAAGCAGGTTTCCTGGAAAAAGAGGAAGTAAGTTTCCAGCCTGCAGATTTATAAAAATAGCTGAGAGTATTTCTTATTTTAAATCATGAAAGTTTTAAAGAATGAAATCTAAAACATTTTGAGTAATTTGATAAGATTCAAAGTAAAATACTTATATTAATATTGGTTTACTTGTAATAATATTTACACGAACATTTGTGGGAACAGTTACAAGAAAAACAAGTAACTGTAACTTTGGCATCAAATAATTAGAATCATGTATTATTCTTGGTTTCTTTTCAGAAAAACATCTGTAATAACTCACATTAGGATTATAATAAGTATAATTAATAAGTTATGGTTATAAAATCATAAATTAATGATAAATCAGAGAAGCTGAAGAAAATAAATGTGATATAAGTTATGGTTATAAAATTATAAATGAATGCTAAATCAGAGAAGCTAAAGAAAATAAATGTGATATAAATGTGATTTTGACTTTGAACTTGAAATGGTGTAAAAGGTGTAACTGCAATTAAACATCACTGATATGTTGGAGGTAGAGAGTAGGTGAAAGGTGAAAGGCAAGGAACTAACAGGAGAGCAGAGATGATCAACGCCTTATTTAGAGAGTAGGTGAAAGGTTGTGCAGGCAATGGACAGGAGGTTGAGCAACTCTGAGACATTAGCACAGACATCAGGACATAATGTCTGTAAGACAGTGATGGATATGAAATCATCTGAGCAGTCAGCCAATGAAACAAGCCCAGCAACAGTGCTAGCCAAAGAAACCCTATAAAAGGTGAGTGCAAAAGAGGAACCGTTCGTTGGAACCTCCGGGCAGCTTCGAGCCAAGAGATGGACAAAGAACTCTGCAGCTGAAGAAGAGCCGGGGCCACGGAGCCGAAGACTGTCCGGCCATGGGGACCAACCCGTCAGCCCCACAACCTGTGGCTTCAAATCGCACTTCTCTCATCGGCTGGGTTCAGACCCCAAAGACAAAGATGAAGACAAAGGCAAAGACAAAGAAGAAGAACTGGTGCCTTCCTTCCTGCCAGCACCAAGTCCTGTGTGACCTCACCATCCATGCGGAGAGGAGGCTCATCAGACCTACAGAGATCCCTGCCTTCATCGATCGGCGTCTTCCTCCTGCTGCAACACCTTCTTCATCATCAGACCTGCGGAGATCCTGGCCTTCATCGATCGGCGTCTTCCTCCTGCTGCAACACCTTCTTCATCATCAGACCTGCGGAGATCCTGGCCTTCATCGATCGGCGTCTTCCTCCTGCTGCAACACCTTCTTCATCATCAGACCTGCGGAGATCCTGGCCTTCATCGATCGGCGTCTTCCTCCTGCTGCAGCACCTTCTTCGTCGTCGTGCCAGGTCTGGGGTTCGAGGCGCCAGGCTCCGTCCGTCTCTCTCAAAGGTTCCTTTTTTAGTTTTCAGTGTCAGCAGTAGGGAAAGATAGACTAGATGATTGATTTTACTTATTTGATTATTTCTGCTACTGAATTAAGCTGTACTGACCCTTGCAAAAATGCCTTACTAATAAAATATTTAGCATAAAGAAAATCTAAAAGATGTTGTGGACATTCAGTTAATGAGTCACCTTAAAGTTCTTTGATGGTTGTAAAATAGCTGTGATGTTTGATTCTGGAGAGGAAGAGGGGGAAAATGTTTTATAGGTTGCTGGTAGCCCAAATTTAAAACAACATCCTTGGGACTCGCCCGAGTCACTAAAACCTACCTGGTTCAATAACAAATGCAAGTTGTAAAATAGAGAACGAGCGACCGTTAACAGGTGTGCTCTGTGAAACTAGTTGGCTGTAGGCTGCTCAGTCTGGCTAATTCACAGAGGGAAGAAGGGTGAGACACCTGGATGTAGGCCGTTAAAAATCAGGTGAATCGTTTCTCGAAACCAGCTTAAACAGAGTTTACTTCAGTTCTGGACAGGGTAAATCCCGGCAGATTTAGGAAACTCAATTAACCCGTTAGATGGAGAGCTGGTAGCACATCTCCCCTCTCAGAAGAGGAAGTACGAGAGTGAGAGAGTAGAGACAGAATATTTTTATTGTGGTCACACTGAAATGTTATTGCTAGCTAAAGTTTTTCCTACTGCATATTTTAAATATGTTTTTCTTTCATTCCATCTTATTTTATGGTCTTAAACCTTGAAGCTAAGGTTTGTATCTAGTGGTACAATTGTGTTGTGTAATATGAAAAATCTCTAAACACATGGACATTTTCATAAGAAGACGTGACCATGTGCTGAATATCCAAAGCCTTATACATGCAAATAATTCACTTCTCCTCGGTCGTTTATGAGAAAATAAAAACAGAACACTTTATATATCTCCATAAACAGAACTGGGACCTGAATAGTAAATTTTAAAATTCATGATAAAAAGCTAATTTCATAAAATATTTAAATATTTCAGTTGTTAATTGCCTTTAAAGCTATCAGTCCACACAAACATTTAAACATGTAAACAATTATTTTATGACTGCAATCTTTATAGACTTTGTTAAACAAGGGAGCTTGTGCCAGGGTCTTAAAACATTGTTGTAGCATACTGCTTATGACTTATTCTGCTAAATGCATTTGGGCTTGATTATATGTAAAGTCATAAAACAAATTAAATTTATTGAGTTTCCTGGAAGAAAACATGTATCACAAATTAAATAAAATTCCTCCCTTCCACATCCAGTTAGAAGTACATCATTGTTCTTCATCAGTGGTAGTTAAGCTTTTAAAAGTTGCATGAAAAAGTACTTCTAAATTGAGTATTTTTTGCTTGCTTGACCAGATAAAACACAAGGAAGAAAAACACCAGGAAAGAAAGAACACCAGGAAAGAAATAGAGCAAGCAGAATGACACTACACACTATTGCCATGTGAATTTGTCAGACCAATTTCCTCTGATTGTGTAGCAGCAGGAGCTCATCCCTTTCATTCAATTTCCAAAGATATCAAGCCCACTATTTGTGATCCACAGTGCAATATAACTAGTAATAATCCTTTTAACTAAACCACATCAAATCTCTCACTATGATAATCCGTTAGGCATGGTGTTCCACCACAACCGCAACCATCTGCACACGCTTCTGTCTTGTGGCATGCATAATTAAATTGTGATGGTAATTTGTTGCATTGCCGGGCTTGCCATCGTCTTAACTATTCATGTGCTGAGGGTTCACACTCTCACATAATGGAGTGGGACGTAGCATGGTTGTGTATTATGGACAAGACAAGCCTGATGTGCAAAAGGAAAATAGAAAATCACAGTGTGTCAAAACAAAGCAGTTTGTTTTCAACACAGGAATGCAACAAACCCAAGAAAACCTACTGTATACAGATCATTAATTAATACAGTACACAGTAATTCCACATTCATGCTACATGCAGTGTCTTGACAAAGTATTCATACCCCTTGAATGTTTTCATATTGTCAGATTTTCTCACAGGACAGCTACAAATGTACTTTATTTGGATTTTGGCCCCCTAACTGCATAATTAGTATGTCTTTACCAAGTTTACACATTTATAGCAAATATAAACTTCTTGCTCTTTTGTCTTTCTAAAACAGCTCAAGATTAGTTGGGTACTTGGGTAGAGAACATCTGTGAATATCAGTTTACAAGTATTGCTACAGACCATCAATTTGAAATAGGTTTTGAAATTTGACTAGGGCATTCCATTTATTATTGCAGCTATATGAACACTTTTACATCAATCTTCAGTCCTTCCTTGGTGACAAGTGGTAACTGATGGTGTTTAGTCTGATTTGTATAATATGTTTGTTTTCTTTACTTGTTTTCTTAGGCTTTTATTTGCCTAAATCTTGATCTTTCAAACACTTTGGGGCACACAATTGCACACAAGGTTAAATGTAAAATAATTGAATAATTTATTGATTGATGTAAAATTTTAATTGTCCCGGATATATTTTAAAACATTTGCACCTCTTTTACTCCCTCTTTCTGTCTGACAGATTTACTACACTTTTGACCAATGGGAAATGAAACTTAAATGCAATCAACTTCTGTGTGGTTCCCATTAAGGTAGTCTCAACCCAATTTAGTCATTATGTGACGGTTGTGGATTAATGTTGTATACACTTTGCAAGTGCAGTAATCAATGAAGGGAATAAGGAAAGATTTAATGCACTTCATTTGGCTTAGAAAGTGCAATTGCTTCAGGATTAATATTAAACATAATAATGAGCCAAAGTCTTTGTTTACCTTAATTTGTTTGATGTCTGCATCTAATTTCAATGAAGTTACTAAGCGTTTGTTTACCTGATACCAGTGATCCCTGATTAGTGGCCTAATTAGATAAATCTACATCAGCAGTGAGATAAAAGGCATCTCCTTAACAACTCTCTTGAAAAATAATTTAACTATCGGCCAAATAATATTCTGCTGGTAATATGCAAAGCTACGAAAACATCAGCTATTTAAATACTTCTTCATTACTAATTTCTTTTAAGCGATAGACCTATGGATGGAAACATTGATAAACAATAAGATAAAGTTCATACCTACATAACAGTGTCAATGCAGTCTTACCTCAGAAATTATTTCTCGATTAAAACATGCACTGGTAGTCCCCAGTTGTTGCTGTGGGAGATTTACATTGCAAAGTGGCATCTTAGCACAGCTGCATCTGTCTGCATGGTTATGAATATATGCACAGAGCATTATGACTGAATGCTCTTTTCAGAGCACTGATCACAAAAAAAATTGCTGAGTTCAACCTTCTTAGATTCTGTAAAAGCTAACCTTGCAGAGTGGTTAGTATAAGCCTCTACCCGCCAAACTGCAAATGAGCCCAGAGGTTTCACCGCTATGATATGATGTACAGAACATGATCTGCACTCAAAGCTATAAACTCTCAGTTTGTTGAGTCTCCCTTGATGATGTTCTGGCATTGTGTTTTATATTATGCTTGATAAACAAGGTTAATCTGCAAGTTTCAGCAAATATGTTTCTGCAGTAGCTTTTTTCACCAATGGCAGAGATAATCAACCATAAGTAAAAACAAACATTTTACATGTACTGTAAAATGACGTGGTAAAATTTAGTTTTTCATGAATCTTGGATAAAGACAACTGTTTTTATTCTTGAAAGATAAAACCTGGGCTTCATTTATTTGTTTTGTTTTCAATCTATCATAATGTCAGACTTTCCAAATGACAATATAGAAAAGAAATGACAAAACAAGAAAGGGAAGATGACGATCCAATATGTTCAGAAATGCGTGCACTGATTTCATGGCTTAATGGGTGCTACAGCTGTTGTTTGACAAATGAGTTTTGTTATTTCCCTTTGTTGAACTGAACACAATCATCTGCTGTTAATATCTAATAAAATACATTCATGTTCCACCGCCACCTTCAAGAAACGTGGTTCAGGATTCTAGAACCAAAAGCAAAAAGCAGACAGCACTGAGTTGCAGGAAAGGAGATTAAATCTACTTTCTATTAGCAATCACTTTAGTTACTAAAGTGCTAAAGGGAAAAAGTTTAGTAGCTGAGATGTTAAATCCAAGCTAATGATTTAATATCAGTAGCTTTCATTGTTTTTTGATAGCCACAAAAAACAGTGAAATTTATCAATGTTTAAATTAGCAAATGCCTAGAGAAAAAACAAAAGAGCAAAATGCACCTTGGAGAAAGGCCAATAACTCACAAGTAAACATCCATTTGCTTTATATCTTACTCGCTACCCCATTTATTAGTCAGTGGTGGTCACGGGTATAAAACATTTTATTACATTGCATTTGAAATCAATGTTCACAAGACTGCCAAAAAGGAAAGGAGGCAGTTCTTTCATAACTGCAACCACATTCACTTAAGCCATATGACTTAAAAATAACATTAAATGTAACAACATATGAGCAGCATCACAGATCTAATTATGGAAAATAATTTTCAAATGAATGAATTCCATAATCTATATCATAACCTATACAACTTTATCTAAAGTATATTTCTCCCCTTTCTGAATGAAACTATGTCATGTTCAAAGTTTCAAACATATAACCATTCTGTTGACGCGTAATCTTTTTTCAATTAATTTTTTAAAAACTTGTCAAATTGAGTACATTAAACTACTGACAAGTATGGAACCGCTTACCTCTTTTGATCATATCTCTTTTGAGGTCACAAAAATACCGTTATTAGAATAAGAGGTTGTTATGGCTAAATCAATGTTCCATTAAGGACATTTTGAAGATGTTTTGGAAAGACATTTTTCTTGGTTTGTGAAAAATCTGATGAGCTGTACATTACACCAGAGAGAGTGTCTGTAAATATTCTAACATGGCACAGAATGTTTTGTAGAGTTTGCATTGAGGGGTAATTTACTGCGTTGTGAACTTGTTACATAACAAAAAGGACCCATGTCCTTGTGAATGTTTTTTGTGTTTCTTGTCAGTTTATTTAAAAGAGAAACAATTTTTAGCTATCTTAGCTATACTGGCTAAATGGTAAGCTGAATATCTTGATCTCACATTGGGTGCGTTACCATTGCCTTGAAGCAGAAAACAGTTAACATCTATGCTGACAGTATATAATGGCTATGTTTGACCTTAAGTTTTATCCTAAATCCTAATTTTACCAGTGTTGCTTATTGCAAGTGACAGCAGAGCAACTAGTTGCTTTTTGGCTTTAATTTTTGTTTCAATATATTTCAAGAAAATAATTTTAAAAACAATCCTAAAACTAATATAAATAAATGGAAGTAAGTTGTTGGTTTGTAATTGTTTTCATGATTGTTTTCCGTTTTAAACAGAAAAGTTGTACATGTCCTGTAAGAAATCGTTTTATTCTTTTATTGCTAAGCTTCTATGAAGTGAGAATGAAAGAAGCAAAGATCTGAGGGAAAAAAACTAAATTGAGGCAAGTTAACAGAAAAATATACTCAGAGACATTGTTAGTGGTGACTGTGTTTGCGTGTTGAGAGAATAACAGAGTGTTTTGCATGATGACAGCAGCATGCAAGAAGCACGGTTTGTCATTTATCATTTAGAATGCCTGCTTGTTAGAGCATGCACTTTAATCGTCACTCTGAACCACGAGAACCAAAAATGAGGAGATGCATTTTAATATCACATCAGCACTACAACACAATGTGAGTGCACACACAGGCATGTACTGCATTCAGGGTGGCAACACTTTGCAACAAAAAGTATTTGCCATATACTTATTTTTTTCTGTTTGTTTGTCAAACATTAATGCGCCAGATAATCAATCAAAGTATGATATTGGACAAAGAGAGCCTAAGAACAAAATGAAGATTTCAAATGATTTTATCTATTAGGTGGGAAAAAAAGGCTTCCAGTCCAACCTGACTCTATGCAAAATAAGAATCACCAACCTTAAATCAAGTTAAATTTAAAAAAGAAAATTCCACCAGCCACATTCAAAGTTGATTACTGAAAAACTTGTAGAATCACAACATCACTTAAGTAAAACACAACTTAAAGTAAGTTAAACGATGTCAAAAGCAACACTCTGTGCCCCGATCTGAAACAAAGTCAGTGTCTATCTATCACTCTGGAACAGGTTACTAAAACATGTTTGCAGCTTTGGAACAGCCATTATCCACAAAGAAAAATAGTCTAATGGTCTAAGGGGAAAATTATTTTGTGGAAAGAGGTTTACAAAAACTATAAACTTTTCAAATATGATATGTTTAGCATTTACCTGAAGAGGTGAGAAAGTTGTTGTCATATAGTGGTAGACCCAGATTATCTGCTTTCACTTCTTGAAAGAGGTCTGTCACAGCTTATGGTATAAAGGATAGTGGGTAACACCTGGCCAAGATCACAACATAGTTTTTCTTTAATGTCTTCTTTGTTTTAAATTAGGATAGGTGGAAGTAGTCAAAGATATTTTCAGAAAAATTGAGGTCGATTCTCAAATGCGCACTTAGCCTGATTATAAAGGAACAATTGAATGACTAAAAAAAGTACAATTGGCTTAATTATCCCTCCTCGTGCGGATAAAAGTCACAAACGCAGCAGAACCGTCCTGTGGAAAGAGGCGAATGGCATTAAGGAATAGAACGGAGCCATTTTAATGAAGTTATAGCAGCCATTAAATTGTCAGGAGCCCTCGCCTTCGTGCCCACGGCTGCGTCAGCTTCCTTGTTGCGTGGGAGTGCATAGCAATGTGTTTGTGAAGAAAAAGGACTTCTTTATTGGCTTGATTGAAACAAGTGAGGTAAACTAGCTTGTTTTCCTCTGTCACTGAACTGATGTTATTTCCTCGCCAAATGTTCAAAGCAAAAGATGAGGAAACTTAATGACAGTGATTGCTGGCAAGTATGTTCAACTCTCTCCTAGAACATAGATGGAAATACAATCCCCATACTTTTAAAGACTTTTAAACTGCATCTATAATTTGGACTAAGCTTGTAAAGAGTCACATTTCATCAAATGAAAATGTAGATGCGTTGCCCTTCGAGAGAAATACAGATTCAAGCATGAGTGGTTACACAGAGAGCTACACCAGCCAAAACAAGGAGTTATAATTAAAAGTAAAATTTAATTAAAATTAAAATTATGAGCTGAATTAATCAGAAAAGAGATCAGCTTCCCATGGACCTTACCAGAGGAGCCGCTTTTCATTGGCTGATGCTAATTCTACATGGTCACGTGCGTGGCTGTCTCACAAACACACCGTTAGCTTCCCGTTAGCTAAGTACAGCATAATGGCAGAACTGATACAACTGCTACACCTTGAAGCCTGTCTGCTACAAAGTTTTACGTTAGCTAAACAGATCAATATGCAATGTGTCTGTATCTGACATACACTAAAGATTTTATTTTAGCAGAAAAGGCTTTGGACTAAACTGTTACTCGTGTTAGCCACGCTAGCACCAAGTACAGCTAGTCAATCAACCATCGTTGTGTTCAGGGAAGCGCTGATTAATAATCGAGAAATAAATATCAAGCCTGGAAACTTGATATCGTAACGGACTGAATGTTGTGTTTTTAACGTAATCTTTGCTCGTCTTGCGGGGAGCAGGCGGTTGCCAGGGTAACAGGTGTGCTTAAACTACAAAGAGAGAGAGTAAAAAGGTAGGAGTGGTTTTGAGTTGATCACCTGTTCGGGTTATTTTACCTTTGTTTACCTTTGCTGTGGCGCATTACAGCCGCTCGTTTGTGAGTTTACGTCATTCACAACAAACATCAAATAGAACAAATATATTTCATAAAATTTTAACAAACAAATGGCTTCTATCGAGGTAATTATGTGAAATTAAATTAATTATATCCCAACTTCAGAAGATTTGCCTTTACCTTTACAGAGCTCTTTGGTTCCTCCTATCAGTCTGTAGTTTCTCATATTGACGTCATCAAACCAAATTTCAGATCTACCATAACTGACTGACACCTGCTGGCCTCAGGTTTGCAACCAGTTTGTGACTGAGAAACCAGTAACCTCCTCCCAGATGATGACATGAACTTGTTAGCTCCTCTGTCCATTTAGTAGCTGATATATTGTGAAAATCCGGTAGAAATGATGCACTAATCAGTCATGTTTACATAGAAACAACGCGCCGCCAGGCTTTGCTTGTGAGACTTGCGATCACGTGGGTCGGTTGTGGGCGGAGCTTGGTAAGGTCAATTAGTCCAAGATTCCAGGATGTTGAGGTAAGTAAATATCAGAGTCTACAAGTTGTAGATCTGTAACAGCCAAATATTAGTATCATTCTGCATATACACAGCAAATTCAAAAGTATTAAATGTTTTGGTGTTAGTAGACTTTATGCAGAAGCAGAGTCCTCCATGGATTCTTCGAAGATTCAAGCTCCAAAAATTATTATGCAAGTTTTAATATCTCTGAAACCTCAAGCCTCAATTACACTTGTGTAATTGAGGCTTGTTGTTAGAGTTGTAGTAAAAATGTATTCCTTTGTAGCATTTTTCATTGTTATGTTTTTTGTTTGTTATGATCCAGAGACCAACACTGGCTATCGTACTCGGAGACTGAAGACTGTCCAATGCAGTAGAGGAGCACGGTGATGTCCCCAGCCAAACTTCACCAACAGCCCAAAAACCCCAAGACAATCTGTGTTAGTGAGTGGACAGCTCTTCGGGAGAGAGAGGCCCAGTCTCTTATCAACAGAAACATAAACCGGGTAAGAAGTGATGGATCTGAATATCAGATTGGTCTGTTATGCACTGTAATATCCGGCAAGATCTAACACTGAATAAGTGTTAGTAAGTGTTAAATTATTAACTCCAGCAAATTTGATATTTGACACTTAATTAGAGTTAAGGTACCAACTCTCCAAAGCTGGTGTGTTAATTCCACACCAGAATTAACACTTTCTGGTGTGGACCCATGTAGACACTTTAAAAGTGTTGAAATCAAATCTGACAGAGTTAATTTGGGCCTGCTGGATTTGCTGTGTACAATTATTTTTTTTTGAGCACTGAAGATCCCTCCAAAAGCTTAACTTTTTTATGAAATAAACATGGTGCCTAAAATAACTTTAGGATACCAGAGGGAACTTATTCTAAAGCTGGATGATCTTAGTTACCCTTTCATTAAAAATGTAGTAGACATATTATAAAACATGCTGTGCCACAAAGCAGCTGAACAGTAGGAAGATGAAAACTGAAGCACCTATTTGGAATCAAACTGGCTTTAAAATGGTACAGATTTTTATTTTATTATTTTTTTACCTCCTCATGATTCCTTCACAGGGCTCACTCGCATAATATCATGGTTGCAGCAGGAATGCCATTTCAGTCAAATTACTTCAGTATGAATAAAACAAGACTCGACTTCTAAGGAGGAAATGTAGCCTAGAGAATCTAGAACCTGGAGTATGTGTATAATTATAAATGAGAGAAATGGATACTTATGTGTTTTTCGAGCATATTGAGGTCCACTAACTGAATCAATCACATTTTATTTAAAATCAAATCAATAATCCTAAACTTACAAGGCTTTGACTAATTAATAGTTACTTGTGTTCTCTAACCACATCATGTCTGAAAACCCCCTGTGATTGTATTTACTCATGTTGATTAGAGAGTAAGTGAAACCCCAGGAAAAAAATGGATTAATATTATTATTATTTAAAGACTTAATGGCCAATATTCTGCAATGTTACTACAGGTTTGTTGGTTGCTGTCCAACTGGCATCACTAGAACCTGCTGCCAATCCAACTGAAAATGTCAGATTCAGATGGGTTTGGTGCAAACATTCAGCAATTACAAGACAGATGCATAGTAGGTGATTTTAACAACAACAAAAATGTTTTGAAGTTTTTCACTAAAAACAAAAAAGTTTTTGATCGCTAACAGAATTTTCTTAAGTTACAAATGATTAATTTGAACATCCAAAAGTCATACTCACATTTAGACACAAACAAGTGAACACACACAGAGAGACACATGCAGTCAGGATATAAAATGTGGATACTAGCCACTCACACAGACAGCACCTGTCAGCTGGTGTTGTGGGACAGCCAAGGGCTTGTTTGTTTATTTCTTCCCCTCTCTCTCTTTCTCCCTTTAGCACAGTGCGTTTGTGTGTCTTGATTCGAGTTCTCCATTTTTTACCACTCAGTCCCCCTCACCTCTCCACCTGCTGTTCTTTCCTTCAGCACATTCCAACTCTCTGCCTGCTTCGTACCCGACCATCATACCTCCATCCATTAGATCTCTTCTCTCCTTCTCTGCACCTGTGACTGAAAAACAGACTCTCTCAGTCTCTCTCTGCCTCCCTGCTCATTACATCCCCGAGGCAGCCACTCCATCATCGAGAAAGGCCAGAGATAAGCTACAAGAGTACACCTGTGCCCTGCATGAATGCCGTACCCAGACTCAGTGACTCGGCCAATTCAAAGCCAAATAATGGTATCAGCAAAGCCCAGTCTTCAGACAAATCAACATGACAGCTTTATCTCTTAATACCTGTCCCAGATCACGATATGGGCCTCATTAGCAAATGAGGAAAGCAATGATCAGTAAGAAAATCGGAAAACATTGATGCTGCAACAATATGATTGTGAGGGATTAAGTATACAAAGCTCATTTAGAGAGAGAACAGGTGGGAGTTGGATGAAAAATGTTTGTCTTCTATCAGCAAAGTGCTGCTAAATGTGAAATAAAGCAGGAGACAAAAGAACAAAATGAACACTTTACAAAACTCAATAAATACTCAGGTTTGCATTACTAATCACACAGTAGCAAGTCAGTAGATGAGTTGGAAGAATAAACCTTCCCTTTGCAGGACAAGACATTTCCCACAACAAAATACTTAAGAAAAGAGTTGTTATTCCTCAGCACCACTGACTTCAAAACCCACATTAATATTTTATGACAACTATCCAACACTTTAAAATTCTATATTTTGTGAAATTATAAATCTTAAAAGTAAGTTTGTCTATCCTCATTTAAACAAAGTAAACCAATTAGTTTTTCACTCACATTTCTAGACTTCCATATGAAAAATACAGATACTTTAACCTGCATGAACACCTTTAATAGCTGCATAAAATTAATTGCATAATTTAAATGCACTAATCAAGAAAATAAAATCAATCAAGTGTTTCAGGAGTAGATGAAAGTAGCCATGACAGAATTAGAGAAAAATCATAAGCCCCACTGTTCACAGTCATTGACAACAGTACAGCAAAGGAAAGCAACCTCCAGAGAAATCAATAATCAGGGACAAAGTGAGAGTGAGTAGATAAGGAACCTCTCCATCATCCACGGATCAATGTTTTGAGTTTGTTACTGATGCACAAGCAGAGCAAACTATACAGTCAGTTATTAAGCAGGCAAAACTACATTCAAACTAGGAAACCTAAAGATACGCAGGCATGTTTCTGATTTTGATTAAAAATATGTGATGGAAACAGTGGTAGCATTTCATATGGGTCCTATGGGCAGTTGTGCTCAAAAAAACTTTGAATTTGTGCATAGGAAGGCAATGGTGAGATGGCATCCCTGTAAGGAGTCCCCTGACCCCCATCTTTTGAAAAAAGATGCCCAAATCATTTAATCCAAGTCATATACTTGAAAAAATAATTCAACCAAATATTATGGAAATGCATGTACATTTCTGAATTTAAAGCTAAACAAATTATTTTATTGCTCATAACTGTCCTAAAATAGGAGTTTAATTTAATGTATTTAATGTTAGATAAACAGGAAATAAGAATGTATGTTAATAGACTGTATGTAAATATTTAACTTGAACTCTCTAAAAATTCATGCTTGAATAAGGTGAATTCACTGTGTGTTCCTCTGACTTCAATGCATATTTTTATGATTTGTTGAAGACAGTCATAAGTTATAGAAACCATTCTAATCGAATAAATCTACAGCAAACTTTATACTCAGTGCTAATACACCTGAGATACTTGCAGCTTGATTCCAATTTGCATTGAACATTTTAAGTAATTCACCTATAAGTTGCATGCAAGGAAAAGAAAGCACTGAAGAGAAATGTTAAAGCTGGTGCTTGCTTGTGCTGCTATTTATATTTCTACAGACTTTAGGTCTGACTTCATGAATCTCATCTAATAGCTCCACTGTGAGTAAAACCTGGTAAAACCATTTAATGTTGTAGCCTGACCTAGAAAAAAAATACTCCATTTGTTATTTTTGCCCTAAATGGAATAACTGAGAGATAAGCTTTTTTTTTTTTTTTTTTTTTTTAGACATAATATAATCTTTTTAATCTTAAGTTTGGAAGTTAATCACATTTGATCCAGGTTTTATCAGTTTGTTTATTACTGCAATCAATGATGTGCACATCCTCCCCTATTAACAGTGCAGGTCCTGCAGTAAATCTAGTTAAGAGCAAAAAGCCTGAAAACTGAACTACTAAACAAATCAGCAAATATGAAAAAGTTGTAAAAAAAAATCCTTCTTAACACTGTAAGATTCAATCAAACATATGGACAGAGCTTGTACTTTGCCTTGCACAACTATTCATACTTTTTCACTTTCATTTTGTAGCATCACAACCACAAATTGTTGTGTATTTTGCCAGGATTTTAGGTGATAGACCAACAAATAGAAAAACATAATTTTCAAGAGGATGGAAATACAAATAGTTTTGTACAAGTTGTACAACTAAAACTGTTGCTTAAATTTACTGGAATTTCCTGAATGGAAAGCATCTGCGAACATTAATGTAGATCTAACTAAATATTTCTGGTCATTGTCCGAATGAAAGGTGAGTCTCTGCTCCTGTCCCAAGGTTTTTGAAGTCATTATAGGATTTATCTTTTTTCCCCCTCATCCATTTACCTATCGACCATGGCTAGATTCCCTGTTCCTGCTAAATAAAAAAAATATAAATATATAAAGATCCCCATTGCATAATGGTGCTACAACCTTGTTATAGAGTGTAAATTGTGTGTTCAGAATGATGTGAAGTCTTGGCTTTCCTCCTCACACAGTATATGAAACAGTGTGTGAAATATTTCAAGCACATATTGGAGTACAGCTCCAAAAACCTGAGTAAAGTTTCATATCTTCTCCCACTCAGTTTAGAAAGTGAAACTCATGATTCATTATACACCGAAATATGTGGAATATTTCAAGACTTTTCTTGCACTTTGGGTGACTGTAACTTACTGATAATGAGGACCCAAAATTCAATTTCATTATAGCTTTTTCATTGAAAGCTAAGTGGAGGGAACAAGTGTGCTAGATAAAGATGCATGACCAGCAAAGATAATCACAATCCTGAGCAGCATGCTTCATTTAAACCTTTGTCATATATTGTGCCACAAAGCAAATGAATCTACAGAAGTAATCAGAGCACAGAACCCACATCAAGCACCACAAGAAATTCAGCAGAGATGGAATGGAAATGTAGAACGTTGTTACTCACCTAGGCCTGGTGGATTCTCCGGACATGGTGGCAGCGGTTTGGGAGAAGGTGTCTGATTGTTCTCAGGCTGCAAGCTCGGGATCAGCTGTTCAACAGCAGCCAGGTAGGTGGCTGATGTCGCATTTGGTCTCGAAAGGTTGTAGTAGTAATAATGATGTCCGCTGCCCGTTCCGCTCCCGTTAATCCTGGACCCGTTTCTGCCGTTGTTGAAGCGGCTGAAAAGGTCAAACCGCTGTGAGTAGACGTCGAAGTACAGGATCATCATGATGAGGAAGTGGAGCAGGCAGAGCAGCAGGACGCCTTTGCAGATGCGCTCCAGAGTCCGGCCCAACATCAGCCGGGTCATGGCAGACAGAAGTGGCCGTCCTGTGACGACCAGCCACGGCAACGCTGGCGTGGCGCGGCTATATGAGTGCCATCATTCTGTTGTTTCTGCAGGTGATATCAGCTGCTGCTAAATCACTTATGAGCTCATGTGGATTGTTGATACTCAGTTCACTGACTTCAGCATAAACTTTGGGTCTGTCATTTTCACTAACATATTTTGCAGAAGACGTTCTGAAGGTCAAAGATTCTTCTCTGAAAATCCATTTATCCTGACATGTAGATGTGCCAAGTGGCAGCACAAGCATCGAGGTTCTCCATCTTTAACACAGTTCAAGAAGTCAAAGATATGTTTCTTATGTTGATGATTTCCAAATGATTGGTGAATGGATTGATGGCACAAATGTTCATTGGTGAAGAGTATCTGCTGATATGTCCATTGGAAAGGCTTTTTCTCTCATGGCACCAAGAAGGTAGTCACAAACCTGAAGAGGGAAAGAAACAAACAGTGAGGAAACCATGTCAATGGTCAAAAAAGTCCTCTAAAAGGTTTTGTCTGCTTTTACTTTTAAATATTTCAGATCAAACACATTTTAATATCAGACCAAAGAAACCCGAGGCAATACAAACTTTAGTTTTCAAATTTCCTTTTATATTATTAAGAAAGGATTTTCCAATATGAAAATATATGAAAAACCAGATTTTCCATTTGATTAATTTCATTAACCACACCCGAGCTGATTTCTGTCTGACCCGTAGAATCAAGAATCCACTTAATGTAACAGATTTCTAAAAGCAACACGACACACACCAATGTAAAGAAATTTAAATTCTTTAAATTTAAAGAATTTAAAAAGAAGAAAAAAGAAAAAAATTAGAAGCAAAGTCACTGAAAAATGTCAGCCTGGAAACAAGCAATTTCTTAGAAATTAGAACTCCAGCAAACCACAGTCATTATCCACAAATTAAGAAAACATGAAACAGTGGTGAACCTTCCCAGGAGTAGAAAGCCTGCCAAAATTATTCTAACAGAGAATAAGCTACTCATCCAGGAGGTCACAAAAGAACCCAGAACAATATCTAAAGCACTGCAGGCCTTGGATTCACATAAAAATGAGACTGAACAAAAATTACATCAATTGCAGAGTTCCCAGGAGAATACCACTGCTGACTAAAAACAAAACATTTGCCAAAAAGAAAACATCTAGATTATTTATCCCCAAGACTTAGGAAATATACTCTGCTCAGTGGCATCAGAAAATTGAGACTGTATGGAATACAGTTACTTCAGGCACAAAGCCAACACTGCACTTGAGAAAAAAGATCATCATACTAAATGTCTAACATTCTTGGAGAAAGTGTTATGCCCTGGGTCTGCTTTACCTCTTTAGGACCTCAATAAGTTGCCTTCATTGATGGAACTACACATTCTTTTTACTAGTAAAATCTCATTGCGGACAATGTCTGGTCAACACTTAATGACCTTAAGCTCAAGAGCAATTAGGTTACACAAGACAATGATACAGTGGCTGAAAGAAAGCAAAATTAAGTTTTTCTCTGGAGTGGCATGTCAATGTCTGAACTTAAATCTGATTGATATACTGTGTCTTGAACAGCCTGTTCATGCTGGAATACTGTCTGAATTAAATTCATTCTGCAAGGGAAAGTGGGCCATACAGTCATATCCAGACTCCATCCAGCCATCGGCTATATCCACTTATCCTTGCAGGATCGCAGGAGGACTGGTGTCTATCTCCAGTGGTCATTGAGAGAAAAGTGAGGGTCAGCCTGGACAGATCGCCAGTCCATTGCAGGGCAACGTAGAGAGACACAGGACAAACAACCATGCAAACACACTCACATTTGAAGACAATTTAGAGAGACCATAACCCAGCTTATGTGTTTGGAATGTGGCAGGAAGCCAGAGAGCACAGGGAGAACATGCAAAAAGACCCCAAGTCGGGACTCAAACCCAGGGTCTTTTTTTCTGCAAGGCAGCAGCAGCAGCAGCACTACCAGCTGCTTGATGGCAGCTGTTACCACCAGAGGTGGCGCAAGCAGTCATTAGGTTTGTTTTGAGTAGCTTTTTGCCCCATTTCCTAATTTCTCAGCTCATCTTTAATATTAACATTTTACTTGATAATCTTAAAAATGTGGCAAAAAAAAAAAAGCAGAAAGAAACGATCTGTAAAGGGCAAATCCTTTAAATACAAAGCATTGCAATTTAAAGGTCAATATCATTTTCCTGTTACCATTTAAATAGTCATCCTCTTTTGCTTCCTTAACCCAGTGCAGGTGAAATGTTATTAATTTTAGAGGTGTTTTCTGACTCAGTACAGAGACTCCTTGTATTATTAGCAGCATAAAATCGAACTAAACATAATCAATCTTACACTGGCACTTTCAGTATTCAGTGACCTTGTTCGTGTTGGCAATGCCTGGTTGAATAGCGATGAAATAAATGTAGAATTTTTCTCCCAGCAGAAGAACGAGTACATACGTGTATTTCAAGGAATAAAAAGGGGGGGAAAATACACAATCGATAACAAAAGCATTTACAGACGCAAACGAACCGAGAGCCTTGACTGGGGCAGTTCAGCCAAATTGACATGCCAAGTCAATTTTCCAGTCAAGTGGTTTAAAAAGCATTTATGATAAAATGAGACTGCAAGTGGGAATACACAAAGCAATGAACATATGAGGAAAGGAGAGGAGGAGGACGCTCTTAGTGCATTCCCAGGAGCGAATTACTGAAGGGTTATAGCTTTTCCAATAAATGAGAGGAAAAGACGAGGAAGATAAAAACCCAGAATGACATCAGATTTCATGATGAAAACCACAAGAACTTCTATAAGCTCACAATATTTTTATGCTAATAGCAGTACTGTGAAAAGGAATGAAATCTAAAGAATATGTCAGCTCTGATTTTCTGCACAGCTGAACATTACAGACAACCTCTGGAAAAGTCTTGAATTCATAGAGAATAATAGACCTTTGTAAGCTTTCTTTGCAGAGTTTTTTTTTGTTTTGTGTAAACATTCTAATTAAATCAATGTAATCTAAAATTAAATCGAAATACATGCCATCTTGGCAAAATGCATAATCACTAATTGTATTAACTCCAATGTCAACACGTAACTTTTACATTAGACTTTAATGCATTAAATGATAGAATGCCAAGTATGTCAGAAACACTTTAATCCAATGCAAAAACTTACAGCAGCCAATATTTCTTTTCTTTTTTACTTGTGAAAATCATAATTTATAAAACATACAGTGCTATAAAAGTGTGCATACCACTTGAATCCCCTCCGTTTATACACCAATAGCTCTGGCTTAATAAGGTCATGGCCCCACCTCACATTCTGTGCAATTTCTAGCAAGTTTCCTCCAGGATTTCTCTGCGTTTAGCTCCACCTATCATCTCAGTTCTCGTTATCCTATCTTACTGAAAACATCCTCCTGCATGATGCTTCAATTTCCATATTTTGCTGCTGGGATGGCACATTCAGGGTGATGTGCAATGTTAGCTGTCTGCCTCACACTGTCTTCTGCATGTAGCGCCATCTAACCAGTGCATCTTAGTTGTGTCTTCTACAGGGCTTGTAGCAACCTGTAAATAGTTGTATTTGGCTTGAGATGTTCAAAGGACATTGTATAAAGGCAAGCATGCTTTAACTACTGTATATCCATGACATGTCTGGTGTGCTCCTTGGTCTTCATGATGCTCTTTGCTCACAATTGTACACTAACAAACCTAAAGCCTCCACAGAGCAGCTGTAAATAATTAGATTAAATTACACACAGCTGAAGTCTGTAGGTGACTTCTGTAGGCAATTGATTGCACTTTATTTAAGGAAATCAGAGCATATCTACCCATTTAAATTCATATACAAGTAAAGTACACAAAATTTTGTGGCCAAAATGTAAAAATGTTACATGAATTTGTGTCCTTTGGCAATATCCTCAATTAGTATCAACCGAAGTTTAGTGGAGTTTAGTTTAACAAACTGTGCAGAATCTTAATCAATCTATGTTCTTGTTCACATCTTGTTTTCACCAAAATTGTTATTGTTTTTAAATGATTATTTCACATTTTCAGCTGATTTTGTGCTGTAGTAATACACCCAGAAATGTGTCTTTAAGTACTTACACAGAATTTTTATATTTTCAATTCTTATCTGTACATTTGTATCTTAAGATATCTTTTAGTTTCTGAACAATATATATATTTGGTTATATTCAGATATTCTAACATTTGTTTTACTAAAACCTTGTGTCAATGTTGTGACCATCTCCCTAAATTTCTGCAGATTTCCAACAGAACAGGAAAATATCTGTGCATTTGCAAATTAAACAAATTTATGATTCCTGACACTTTACATATATCACTGATGCATAAAATATTTCCTGGCCTAACATCGACGCCTGCAGGACTCTAAAACTGTTTTCTAAGAAGTTTCCTCTGTATTCTTCCATTTGTAGATATTACCTGACAGTCCAATGACTGATCATCAGGTCTGTATGTGAATAAAGTATACATTATAGTGTGAATTAAAATAACATGATTTAACATATCAATCACACCACAATGCTTGTGCATGGTTTTTGAGCCATGGTAGCTGTTTTAGTATCCTAATCAACTAGGACATTTCTTTGATAGGTAATCAGTCTGAAAGAAAGTAATATTTTGACCTTATTTTGTCTTTCAACAAGGAAGATCCATAAGAAGAGAGTTTCCTCTACTGTGCAGGTATTGAATTGCAAAGCTCAGCAGGGAAACCAGAAAAAAAAAAATCCACAGCCAGGATTGAGAACCTGTTTTGCTCAGTTGCACAGGACGTCTCAAAGATCAGTGAAGACAGAATACAGATCAGCACATTTCCTCTTATATGGGAACAAAAAAGAAACCCCGAAGGCTCCAAATCCATTTTTCTCACAGCATCTTCGTTATCTAGCATAACACTGAAGTCTTCTCAATTCTACAAGTGAGTGTGAGTATTGCTTTGTTTGTTTTGTTTTACAAAGGTCATCTGACTCTTTTAGATTATTGTCAGAGTTCCTGTCTCTACCACCCAGGTCTTCAATAGCTTTCTCTATGGAAATATCAAGCACACTAGTGCTGAGTGCTCAAATTTACCTTAACATGGTAAAATAAAATATAAACAAAACCAGAAATGAATCTTTAAAACTTAAAGTCTAGGAATGGTAGAGACAGACAGAGACTTTGCTCCAGTCGCAGAGAGAAATAGACCCTTTTTGTAAGCAGTTTATTCAAGGATGCCTTTAAATCCCTTTTTAACAACAGCAATAAATTTCATAACAGAAGCCCATTATATCATGACTGCCAAGGAGTCCACTGAGAAATACTACAATAATAACTGCCAGTTTCTGTCTACACTAGGTTTCAGTGATGCCTCTAAAGGCAGAACAGAACAGAGGTTCTGTCATCACTTTCATCATCGCCATCACCATAGAGGCAATGGGTTTTATAAGTCAGGTCGAATAAAAACAGAAATATGATGCAAATGATAGTACATTTGATTAGGTAAAAAATAAAAAGCTAGAAAAAAAATCTGAAATAAATATTAATATGAAGTCTTTTCCCCCATTTTATTTAAGATGTTACAAGTTCAGTCAACTTTATAGAATGCCCATTCTTGTCACAACCACCCTGACAAACATTTCGTCCCCCTCTTCATGTAAACCTATTGTGTGATGGGTCTGAATTTTATGAGTGTGTTTATTTATGCAGAAAACACTACTCGATTTCCATGAGCTGCTGTTGGGACTATCTGTGCTACCTTGTAGAGCAACGTTTGTAGAGACCGAGCAGATTTTGAGGAGCAATTGCTAGAGGTCGTGAGGAAGTACGTTCGGAAATATTTTTCTGGTCTGATACAGCAGGAGAATGCCTCAATAACGTTTTCTTTTCTTTTTTTTTAATAATGTGAAAAATAAAATGAGATTTTCCAGACATCAATTATTTCTTTCAGCTACAAACTTGTGAATTCATAATTGTCGATATTCTATGCTATGATCACTGTGTTTACTATGCTGTTGTTGTAAATCACACATGGCATAAACTATGATGTACACTGTAGCAAAACAACGAATAGAAACATAACAAAACTAGCATACCAAAGTATAATATATATATATATATATAAAGAGAGAGAGAGAAAGAGAGAGAGAGAGAGAGAGAGAGAGAGAGAGAGAGAGAGAGAGAGAGAGAGAGAGAGAGAGAGAGACAAATGGTCTGTAGAGACATGGACTAAAGGCTGATTAATGACCAGTAGAGCCAAATAAGCTAAGATGGATATCATAGGATGTGTTTATTATCTATAATGCCATAAAATGTTTCAATGCAATTTAAAAAAAAAACATTTGAGTTTAGGAAATGCACAGAGGAGCTGACCTAATGTCTTGCCACTCTTTTTCTCTAATCACAGAGGACAGGTACGAAAATATATTCTACTTACACTAAGAAGTAAAAGCTGTGAGCTTCTTTGAACAGGAGATGGAGGTGTTCGCTGAGCGAATTCCATTTCCAAGTAAAGCTCTCACACACAGGGCTGTTAACTTGTTAATGTGCACCTTTGAAATTTACATTTCAAATAAGGCTTGATTAGATCACAACTCACAAATATATAATACATCAGTGACAGATTATGCATGTTTAGATTCATCTATCAGAAATGCAGTTATTTAGATTAGATCATTAACATGCAGTACATTAGTCCAGCTGTGGAGAAACTGTAACATTGGCAGACTGTGAAAGATCTCTTAGAGACACTGTAGTCCATCAATGCTCTTGGGTCTTGTCACACAAATGTGATGGACTCTTTCAAACGTCACATGTATATATCAAAATATCAAAGAGCAAACTTAAATGATTTTCTGTCTGCAACATCTGTATCTTACATTTTTAATTTGGTCAGCAGATGGATGCCCAGATTGGTGATTTGTGATGCTACATAATTCATCGTGTGGGGACCAAGCATATGTTGCAAGGAGCAATGGTCTGTAAAAAGATTTATTTTTTACAAGAAGGGTCAACAGAAAACAAAACATCGGGCCTTCCATCACATCATCAGTCACAAGGATAAAGCCTGTCACAAACAGAAGAAGTAGATAAGAAGTAGAAATAAATATAAAAGCTATTTCTAATTTTTGGGATGTCTTGGTAATATCCAGAAAAAAACTCCCATCAAGAATATTAACTTCATTTCTGATTTTATGTTCTTTGAGCACATAAAATCAGAAAGTCTGATGATAACATTTGGATCATAGTGTGTCATATTCTCAAGTTTAGATCACGTCCAGTAAATCTCAAAGCATGAGGGGAAAAGCATCTCTCAGAGTAAATAACATTTATTGATTTATTCCAAATGTTGCTGTAGGTTCTAAAGAGACAATTAATTCATGCTTCTAACAAGTGTAAGCTCCTCTGATGTAAGAAAACATTTGATTTTGGACAAGAGATTGAATATTAAGCAAAGTCAACTTACATATTTTTCCCCCTTACATAGAAATCATTAGAAAAGAGAGCATAATGAAGACCAAGAAACACACCAGATAGGTCGGGGATACATTTGTGGAGAATTTTAAAGCAGGATTAAGTTCTAATACAATATCTCAGGGTTTAAACATCTCACAGAGCACTGTCTAATCCATCATCTCAAAATGGAAAGAGAATAGCACAACTGCAACCACTTAAACTGACCAGGAAAGGAGTGCATCAATCAAAAGAGCAGCCAAGAGGAACATTTTAACTCTGACTGAGCTACAGCGATCCACAGGTCAGGCCCAAGAATCTATTGACAGGACAACTGCTACGTACCCCAAAAATGGAAACTGTTGACCTAAAATGCAAGACGCTATATATGTGTGGTTGAAGAACAACACCACACGTGAACACACAATTTTTTTTTAGAATGGACAAAAAAGCTGTGCAGAATTGTTGGGAATATGGATGGAGCTAAATGCAAATCAGTTCTGAAAGAAATCCAATTACAAGCTGGGAAAGACTTGAAACAGAGATGGAGCTTTACCTTCTAACAGAACAACGACCCTAAACATGCCAACAGAGATTAAAAAAATATATATAAACACATTTATATAAAAAAGCAATAGAACACTTTGAAGTTTGTGGCTTCTAGCATGAATAATTTTGCAACCATTTGTCTTTTGATTAAAGTGTAAACCACTAACACTTTTCATAAAAAGCCTTTACCTTAGCTGTGGTGATTTTTATTGCAATTTTGGATGACTCTAGAGATACAACATGCAACTGATTGCATTAATCACAACTAAACACATACATCTCTACTCTCTTTGCAAGTGTTACATCAGTGTTGTTTTGTGCTGCAACATTTACCTGTCTTCTCAGTCATTCTCACACCTCTGATTATCTTTCGCTGCCTTTCACACAGGTGAGTTTCAGCAACACAACACAGCTGTTGGTAGTTGATTCAGTAACACACCTACCAACATAAAATTACCTTCACAGTTGGATTGTGCAGCAAGAAGAAAACAAACACTGCAACACTGAATGTTGTGCTCAAGGACACCATTGTTTGATTGACATTTACCTTGTGTTAGAATGCTGAAGCAGACTGAGAATCAAACATGGATGGAGGAGATGAGGAAAGACTGATTAAAACACATATCTGTGAATCAGACAGATGCAAAAACTGTAAATCTACAAATTGGACATTCATTACCAGTAGTTTGAACATAAAGTGACTGTCACATCTTCACATACCACGCTATCTACTTACAATAAAAAAGCTGAGGAATAATTAACTCTATACTAGGCTTGATTTTCCTTTCATTGGCATAATTCTTGATCACTTCTAACAAAATTTGAGTCACTGGAGAAGAAGCAAGTTCAGTCCCAGCAACAGTAAAAGAGGATGTCTCTTCCTTTCTCCACAAAGGTATCTACATATCGCTATCTTTCAAAGGACTCTGTTTGACAAAACGCATTTATGAATCTTTAATCTTCCCAAACATAAACAGAATTTTTCCATCTATTCTTAACCCAACTCTTACACCTCCTGCTGTACGGGTATCCGTTTACTATACTATATGTTGGAAATATATTTTCACTGCTGAGATCTAAAATTTTTTATTGGTTTTCTAAAAGTCTGAAACTAAACAACCAACTAAATTCTGATTTTCTAACTCTTTAGCAGATGTTCCCAGTTGAGCCCTCGGGCTGCAAGCCTTGTTTAGTTTGCTTTATGTGCATTTCTCTAACAGATGAGGAAAACAGCAGATGTGCGACTCCCATCTTTACTACTTAGAGAAATCTAAAAATAAATGTGATTTTTTTTCTATTAAGACTAGAACACATTTTATATGAAAGGTGTTGTGTGCAGAATATTATCCGTAACCCTTGATATTGTCTGACATTTATGGTAATGCACATACATTCTTTCTGAGCCAGAAGAGGCAGTGTGGTGCGTTTCCGTTTATAAACATTTGCATTAGATTAAGGTCAGGGTTTTGACTTGGTAATTCTTTAACATTAAGACATTCTTAATGTCTTAAGATATTATTTTCTAGAACGAGTTGTGTGCTTTGAACTTTTGGCTTGCTGCATGGCCCACATTCTCTGGGAATAAATTTCATGGACAAATGCCTAGGCTTCTTTTAGAATCTGCTAAAATAATTAATAATTTATTGCTCTACAGGCAAAGTACAGTGTTTTTCTAATGGAGGATTTTTTTTTTTTACATTATTATGAGCTAATGTTTTGAAAGTACTTAAGGTTGCAGTGTAACCTGTAAAGAAGGCATAGGAGCTAGACTTTTTTCTCAAATTTTCTGTCTCAAACCATACTGTCACGACTTTGCGACAGTTTCAACAAATATGCAAAAAGTATGTTTTTTATAAAACTTACATACTGCAGCTTTAACTAAAATATGATAGCGGATCACTAGTAGTCTCATAACGATGTGAAGACTTCAGCCAACTAAGTCTTGGATGTTCTTCAGAACCAAAGAGACTCAAACTGAAGATTAAACCAGGATGAATAATAAATTTGTATTCATCAAGGTACTAGTAAATGTCTCTTAGGAAGTTGTAGTTGCATAACAGGATGCATATGTGCAATATTTTGTTAACAAGCTATGCTAACTTCATAGATAAAAGTAGTTCTGGTTCCCAGCTTGTTTCAGTTTTCTCCAAAGTGGCAAGACTTCTCTGTGAAAGTTTCATTTCTTCATATATTGACTAACTTGAGGCAGGCAACTTAAAAGGTAAATAAGTCTGAGAGTAAAACTGAAATCTTCAACTGGATGAAGATCAGAGTCTGAGCAACACCCTCTCTTTCTTCTCCTCTTCTCACAGTGTCTCTTGAGCTCTAGGCCTCTTGCGTTTTTAACCTATAAGCCCGCCCTCCCGGTCTTATGAAAAATGCATTAGCCATGCTACACTTGATACTGTAGAGCCTCTGAGCACTCTCATGGCACCAGTACATCTTGCTATAGGCAAGTTCATCTCCCACAAAACCAACTGGGGCACGGTGGGACAGACAGAAGCCATCTTTGGCTTGGCACAACGACACTCTGTTGTCTGAGTCGATTGTAATAAGAAAAGTAGCTCAAAATTGAAGCCATAGATCTGTGAAAAGGGGTATATCTGTAAGCAGCCATGGCTGATTTTTCTATACTTACGGTTTTCAACTTTAGTCAAATACACTGCCATTGATAAAATATGTGAAACAATTTTGACAAAGAGGCGATGCCTGTTTTTATTGCCAACTTTTTGTTGCACTACTTTAAGCATACTAGCTTAAAGTAGTGCTGTAGAAATCTGTAATTTCTACAGATTAAATGTGTATTTACACACACCTAATGTTGTGTATTTTGCTACAGTTTCTACTGTTTTCAGATCTGAGCCAGAAGGCTTTTTCCTTACATAGAAGAAAAAAAATGCTGCTTATCCACCAGCCATCCTGTCCAAGAGCATTCAGGGCAGATCAAAATAGCAACCTAAGTTGTATGTAATTACCGGATTTGGTGTGTGGTTAAGCAACTATGATTCTGAGAACAGCATTACAAATGGTGACATTTAAGTTAATTCTCTGCCATCAATAACTGTCTCAAAAGCTTTTTCAGGGCTTCTTGGTTGATTATCACAACTGCTGTCCAGCCAGCAGCTGGGCTGCTGTTGTAATAGAGCTGTTGTTGCTTGTGGAGTTCTATAATCTCTTGTTACAGAAATAATCATGAAAATAAAAGAAACTCTGACTTTTGTTACAACTAGAGGGACTATTTGCTGAATCTTGACTGTATTCTTTTGGATAGTTATGTCCGTAATGTTACAGTCTCTAACCTGAGAAGTATGCCAGATGTATATTGAAGTCCCTGTTTAATACTGTTTAACTTATTTACATCCTGTAATTTATTCAGTCTGTTCCATCACTAAAAAACATATATTCGCTTTTGAAATACTGTTCTTCCAGTAAATGACTCGGTTAATAAACTCTGAAAGGTCAATACTGTCAGGTCCCCTGCCGAGTGGATGATTCATTGTGTCGTCATTTGTGTCTTCGATTGTGAGGCTAATGGTAGCTGAATAACCAATGTGTGACATCATCATGCAGTGTTGTAGGTAAGAGTGGGCTTTTATTGCTCCACACAGAAATGTGTTTTGCTTTAGAAAGCCAAAGACATTGTGTGTGATCTATAAGTAGATATGATTGTCATCTGTCTTGTTTAAAGTTTAGACACTCACAAATTATCACACAGTTAGCAAAATGACAGTAGACTAACTACCTTTAAATATTTAATGTCAAAAGTTGTTACATTTTTATCTGTGCTCTTTTCTTCTATTACAGAAATAAATTTGTCTCTATTACAACAGGAAAAAAAAATTGTCTCTACTCTTTTCCCTTAAGTCACCAGGCAAGCTTCACTTGTCGTTGTTGGACCTGGATTAGTTTTCTTACAATACATGTGTAAAATGCCAAGGGTGGCTGTTCTAATCAAATTGTACATGGCACAAAGAACATAAACATGACAGGTTAGAATCACAGTTTTATCCTCCCACAACTACAAAGACTTTGAAAAAATACTGAAGTGAACTCTTTGTCTCTTTGTTGTTCTGGTTTTTTAAATTAGCTTGATAGTGTTTTATTTCATGATCAAAATCCAGTAAAATAATACATTATCCTCCGTTCTAACCCGTGTTTTGCATATTACATTATTACATGCAGCCTCTTAGTCTCAGTGAAATGACCAAAAGACTTTATAATGACAGTTTTCAGTGAGCTATTCTCCTCCATTTCCTTGCTCTTGCTCTACTATGGGAAGTTTCTACAGAAAAGATGCCTGAAATTAGAACAAAACCAAGAAGGATTGCTGGGCAGTGCATTGTGCATGCATTATGATATGGTGGTCTGTTGCCTGGCTTCCACGGCATAGGTTGTTATAATTAAATGTAACAGAATCTTATTTCTTAAAATGCTTCAGCAAGTTAAATTTGTGTTGTGTGCTCAACTTTTAATGCATTTCATCTGAGCAGCAATCTTTATACAAGTTTAAATAAGGCCTGTGGAACAATTGTAAGTGAAACAATTATAAGATCTGTTTTCTAACTTGCAAATTAATAAATCAACTAAGCAGTTGGCATCATAGACTGTTTATGTTGTTCTCTATTGAGTTTTGCAGTGTAATATTGGCATCCAATCAACACATGAGTGACACACTATCTTACTGCTTTTAAGCAATCTGGACTGCCGTTTGATTGAAACTTTAAACCAAAGACAAGGAATCCATTTGCTTACAGTTGAGAGCATTCCCACAATAACACCGTAGGGCTGATCTTTTAAAGGTTTGCATGTATAAAAAGCAATACCAACTTGATATTGTGGGCAAACCTAATCTAGAAGCAATACTCAAACAGAATTGTGTTAGTACAATGAGAACAGCGGCGGGAATAAACTTAGTCTGTCTTCCTCCATGAATATGGAAAGAGTATGCTGATCATCAGAAAGCACTAAATATTGGAAGGAGGACATGCAAATGTAATGACTTACCACTTGCAATTCGATTCACTAAACCCAAACCACATTGCTGGGTGCTTTTATTTGCATCTATACTTAGCATGTTTGAAAAGCAGGTGTAAACTAGTGTGAAAAAATATGTGCGGTCACTATGGCGAGCAGGCGGCAGAGATACTATGACAAACTTTACTATTTAAATAATATAATATAAAAAAATAATCAAAAATGGATTAGCCTCAAGCAATGCTGATTTTGAGCTGCAGGATTAACAAATAATGTACCATCACTTTATGGCAGCATACTGTGACGTCTTAATGCTATGCAGGAGTGCATGTAGCCCAGAAAAGGTTATCTACTGCTGCATGTTCCACAAATTGTGCCTGCAAAAAATATCTAAGTAGCACAGATTAAAGCTGCCGGACTGTTGACCATGTTTATCCAATTAAACCAAAAAGAAAACAACATGACAAACCTGTGCAATGTTATTTAGCAAAACTGAACATTAACCGCCAACAGGTAGTGAGGTTGCAGAGTTAAGTATATATTTAGATTTATCTTTAAATATTTCTTTTGTTCACCACATTGCATACTAATTTAGATTCATTTAGATGAGATTTGTTATTATTATTATTATTATTATTAATAATAATAATAATAATCATAATAATCGATAATCATAATCATAATAAAAATAATAATATTACAGCATAATGACTTTCTAATTAATTAGAGTGGCTCACACAAAAATCCTAATTTTAATTGGCTGGTCTGCACCACTGTTGCACTTGTAATCAATTACACTGCAAATCTTTGTAGACTGCATGCAACATGCCCACCCACTGTACATGCAATATTTTTCTTTTCCTCACGCAATTTACCGCTCCATATTTGGAATCTTTGTGGATCAAGCCCTATATCTGAATTAGTAAATGGCTCTGATGACTTAAGACAGACGTTTTATTACATGATTGATAAAGAAGTATTGTTTCTGGCTGTCAAGTGGTGCTCATTAGAATCCAACTGCTCTCTTGCCTGAGGGAAGGATTCAGCTGAAACTACCTGCAATGTTTTTATGCTCTGTACTGCGTGAGCCACTTTGATAGCTCTGTTGCTGTCGTCTGATGTAATTTATAGGCCTATATGTCTGCATGTTAATATGACACAGTGAGACAGATTAACAGCCCAGCTGAAAGCTGACACAGTGGCTAAGAGCCATTGATTTACTAGAAATAATAGAAACTGAAACCAGAAGAGAAGAGCAAAGTAAGAGTAAACCTCTCTGATCTTAACCTCCTAAGATCTCCCATTCTCTGCTCAAAGGCATGCAAGCACAGGAGGGACTGTCTTAAAAAAGATTCACTGCTTTTAAATTTAAAGGATGAATCCAAAATAAATCTATAATCATAGTCAAAAGGCTACCACTTAGATATCCTGTAGCTGGTTTCAGGTCATGGTTGTGTATTTTCCGTTTTTGGAAACAGAAGATATATTAATTGTAAATTTTTATTAATATTCTATGACAAATTATAAAATAAAGCTACACATGGATATTTCTCCAATTTGCTATTTAGACGTTTAATATTGTAAAGCTAATTGCTCCTTTTTCTAGTATGTCTTTAAATGGCTTTAATTATTTACACCAGACAAAAAGAACAAGATTCAGCTCACAGGAACAACTTGTTTACACCCCTGTCAGATATGGAATAATTTAGAATCATTTTGGGCTTAGCTATATGTGTTAATATGATTATTCAAGTCTAAATTTATTTATGTAAAAATAAATTCCATTAAATCAAAATTACTGTTAACCAAAAAAAAAAAAAGATTGAACAAAAAACTAACAGCAAAGAAACTCCCAGTAGGTCAGGGTCTATTTTATTACAAATGTTGCATTTATTGAGAGTCTGTATTTCTTAAGGCCACAGGAGGAAAACAAAAGTGTCCTTGTCATGCTGTTAAGCACGATGAGGCTGATTTTGTTGAAGGACAAACAGTGAGTAAAGTAAATATTGGAAGGCATGCTGATTTTGTAGGTTAGCTCAAATAAGAAGCAATTCAACATTTTTATAACATTTTCATTTTAATGAAGATTATTTTTGATTCAGAATATAAGCCAAAGGTGCAGTTAAAAGTTGATTTGCACACCATGGACTGAAATAACCTCTTACTAAGAAGACTGACTTTCGACCTCTGTAGATCAATCAAACAATCAATGACCGATACTCCTGACATAATCTGGTCATAGGCACCACTAAGGTCAGCACCGGTCAACAGAATCAATTTTTGTCAATCCAACATTACTACTATGATCTACAGGACCAGAGAGCTGTTTGAGAGCGTCAGAGAGAAGGCAAGAGATCTGCGCAAGGCTGGAATGAACTGTAAGACCATCAGTAAAAACTTTGGTGTGATTATTATCAAAAAGATTACTCACATTTGCCATCAGCTTAGAGCTCTACACAAGATCTTGCCTTACTGGGTGAGTATAACCACAACGAAGGGGTCTGTCCACAATTACGCAGTAGGAGCTTGTTAATTATCGGAAGGCATTTGGACCCAATTCAGCAGTAACACCAGTGGTAACGCTATGCGTTCAGTCATTGCTCTTATGCATTTTCATTTCAAAATTCCAGATTTTTCCTCACTAATATTTCTACATTGTTTTCCTGCAGTTTTTATGGGATTGTGAAGAACATTTGAGTACAAAATATTCACCATGAACTGTTTAATAAGGTTTTTTTTTGCACTTTCCACAAATCACAAAGCATAACACTGCTGAAGATGCACTTTTCAGAAAGTGGTGTAGCTCTTTTTCACTGCTACCTTATTAGGACTGGCTTAGAAAAGCTGCTTTTAAAATTCCAGGAAAGCCACAGGGAGGAGAATAGTAATAAAAATTGTGTATGCACACATTTTTTTACTTATGTAACATGTCATTTTGGAAACATATTCTGTGTATTTGAGTATAAAACATCACTATGAACTTCCTTAAAAAGTTTCAATCCTTTAATATCTGCAGGACCTCCAATAGAAAACAATGCAATGTTAAAACTGTTTTCAAGTTTTTGGTGCTGATAAAGAACCATTTCACTGCTTTTCTTGCATCTGATCTCTGATAATCTTTATTTCAAGAACAAAACCTCTTGAATTTTGTCAAGCAAGGTACAGAAAGAATATCCTAAATAAAATCCAGATTCTTTAAAGCAAAGTTTATCAATGCAGCTGCCTTTATTTTATTTGCAAGACTTCCAAAAAACATAGATTTATTGCTTTGTTTGGTATTTTAGACCCAGTTTAAGAAACATCCCTGTCTGATTTTGAATGAGGGTTAATTTTTTTACCAAGTCAAAAACCACCGAACTCATAATCTAAAGTTAAAATCAATGTGTGATTTTATGAAAGCTGAATCATGTTAATTACATATAAATTAGGATTTTGTCCTTCAGAAAGTATTCTTCCCTTTTGTATTTAAAAAAAAGAATTTTGGAAAATTTAAAAAAGAAAAGTGAGTTTTCTTTTTCCCATATTTTTCCAGAGTTGGAAAATGGACTGCATGGAAATCTCATGGCCTTCTGCTATATAAGGTACATGTACAGAAGAAAAGCTCTAAATGATGCAGAGAAGGTTGGGAGTGAAAGCTAGGGTCAAATGAGAGAAAAGCTTAGAATGCCCTGAAGAAATCTTCACCTCACTGAGGGGCCAATGGACAGGGTCACTGGTTTACAACCTCCTTTTCTCAGCCAGAAACATCAAGGATCTGTAGTGGATATTTCTCCTGTATGAGCAATACTCAAAATAAATCCTCAAGGCAACATCCAATGAAGAATCCGACTGAGGTCATGGACAGCTCCCAATGCTAGAGAAGGGGTGTACAAGCAGCTGAAGTTTCAAGCTGCCAAGCAGCAGAAAAGAAGCCTACAGAAAAGGTCTTAGCTCTTTGCTCTCCAACAAAGGTTCTAACAGCAAGTCTTTAAGATGTTTTTCTACTTGGGGATAAAATACGTATTTCACCAAATGCAGTGCAGTGATTGCTCAGGGTAATCAAAGACATTGGCATGAGCTGTATGCCAACTTTCAACAAGTATATTTCAGCAACAACGCCACAAAAAAAAAAACAAAAAAAAAAACATTTTTTTTTTTACACAAAGCAGAATATTCAGTCTGTTGCAGTAGTTTGGTTTTAGGCTTAATGTTTATTTGAGAAAACTATAAATATATCGCTGCACTTGACGTTACTGTATGGCTAGCTCTATGACTAGCTCGCTGTTACTGTCTCTTACTCTGCAGTTGTTTAGTCACAATGTCTGGGATCATGAGCGCCCCCTGCCAGGAGGCAAGAAAACTGCCTGCCTCACCTTGAATCTGATCTCTGCCGTTTATGATCGCTCCTCAGCACACAAAACACATTACACATACAGTTGGTTGACACAAAAACACTGAACATTATATACATAAGCTAAATTATGGAAAATCAATTCATACATGAAATGTCTTTTAGCCATTTTATTGGCAGGGTACAGACAGGAGGAACATGTTCTCAGAGTGGCAGCCAGTGCAGTTAGCGAGAGGTTGCAAATTCGAAGCCTCAACTCGCTGCTGCCTCACCGGCTTCGCTTCCGATCATTTGAATGGGAAAATTTTTGAAGAAAAAATAATCAGAATTGGTTAAGCTAAATGAAAAATAGGTACTTTATAGTACAACCCACAATGTGAAAATAGCAATATAAATCATTTTATCATTTTTTATTTTTTTTTTCATGATCGCATGTCCTCCCCTGACCGCACGTCACTGCTGCCCAGAGATGTGTATTCACCTCAGTTTTAGAGTTAGGTTTGTGGTGTTCAAACTTTTATATGCTATTGTTGGTTTGTAAAGTTATGGTCATGTACATTTAAAGGCCCAATGAGTGGTGGTTACAGGCTGAGTACCATTTGTTTATGTTAACGCTATTGACCAAAGGGTTGCTTTTCTGTTTTAATGATTATAGAGCATTTTTGTTCAGCTATAACTCAAATCTAAACACGCCAAAGCCAGTCAAACCTAGAATGACTGGATCTAATGCAGAGCTCATCCCTAGCAAAACACTAAAATAAAAAATGCCCCAGAATCATCTGTGGATAACATACAGTACAGACCAAATGTTTGGACACACCTTTTAATTCAATGAGTTTCCTTTATTTTCATGACTATTGACATTGTAGATTCACACTGAAGGCATCAAAACTATGAATAACACATGTGGAAATATGCACTAAACAAAAAAGTGTAAAACAACTGAAAATACCCCTTATATTCTAGTTTCTTCAAAGTAGCAACCTTTTGCTGTGATTACTGCTTTGCACACACTCTGCATTTTCTTGATGAGCTTCAAGAGGTCGTCACCTGAAATGGTTTTCACTTCATAGGTGTGCCCTGTCAGGTTAATAAGTGGGATTTCTTGCCTTATAAATAGTCATGAAAATAAAGAAAACCCATTGAATTAGAAGGTGTGTCCAAACTTTTGGTCTGTACTGTACATATTTACCTTATGTTTGAAAAACAACAGCTAAGAAATCATAAAACTTATCACCACTCAGGGTGATGCAGAAACAAAATCAGCTTTTCACATTAGGACCGAAAAGAATATTGCATCAGAGAAGCAAATCTAACCAAAACAAAACTCCAATATTCTTAAAACCCCAAACCTCTTCTATTCAGTTCTGCCCAGATATTCCCACACTTCTGCCTCAGATCCGAAGGAGGCTGGTCTGATTAAAAGGCCACTGTGTCATATTTTTCCTGCTCCTCATCCAGCTTCTTCACATCCAAGAACAAGCACTCTACGTTGTTTCAAAGCCCCCTTCCGTCTCTCATGTTTGTACATTTTCTAACAAAGGTGAAATTCAGACACAGCAAGGAAATCACGAACACATCAAAGTACAGAGAAGTATCTGATGCCGCGAGACTATCATTATGTTAACTCACCAAATCAGACACTTAAAAGTTGTTTGAAAAGTTTTTTCTCTTCTGCATCCAAACAGGCAGGCTGTGGCTGCATTATGCAAATCCAGCAAAGCCCTATCTATGGCCCACATGCTAAAGTGGAAACATTATCATCTCTTTCTGTCCTCTTTTGCTCTGTCTCATTCCCCTTCTCTCAGATCCAGCTGCTCATCTGGCAACAGAGCAAAGAAACAAATGAAGTGCTGCAACAGAATGAAGGCTTCACTGGGAGAGTGATAGTAGACAGAAGGAATGAAACAAGGATTTGGTTTGTGGTTTTAAAGACAGTTTTACTCAAACATAGCTCTTTTGTTGGCAGATTAGCAATGGGAAGTCTGGCTTAAACTCAACAATGTCCAGTTGTGCATTCAAATTAAATTTTTAAAATAAATGAATGTTCTTGTGAGCTTGGATGCAGGCCTAATATTTGTGATCTTTCTTTACAGTCAGCTTAAAAAAAGAAACTAATTTGGTCCTTTCTTTGCAGAATTATTTCAGCCCAATTGAGGAGTTTTCAAATATGAATGACCTGCTCAGATACATGTAAAAGCATCTCAGTCATAATTAAGTCTAGACTTTGACAAGGTCACTCTAAAACCTTATTTTTTTCTTAATTATTCAAGACATGCATTTGCTGGTGTGCCTCAGGTCACTGTACTGCTGTCGAACCCAAGTGATCTTGAGCTTAAGGTCACAAACTGGTGGATGGAACCACAAGCTGGAGAGAAAAACTTGTGGTTCCATCAATCACAGAAAAGTGTTAAGGTGCTAATGTATCATGGTAGACCCAGGCCAATACAGTGCCACCAACATATTTGATTGCAGATATGGTGTTCTTTTTCTAAAATGCTGCGTTAGTTTTATGTTCAATGTAACGAGACACAGAACTTTACATTTTTTTAGACTTTTGAGATCCTTTAGAGTACTTCATGTGGTCAGGTTCTATTTCTGATACTTCTTGATTCTACTGGTCACACAGTAATCAGTACTTGGTTGCAGTTTGTAAATGATTCAACAAGGAGAAACTGACTTTCTGACATAGTCCCAGGTTGGATTGGATAGTGTTTTTCTCTTACATGAAGTCATTTTAAAGAGTTTTCTCACAGAGTATCTATTCAGGTTGTTTGTCAGATTTATACATGTTCTTGAAGTTTTGAAACATGCAAGTATGACAACAAAGTAAAAACAGGTGAACTCTGTAAATCCTGTAGCTCACCAGCTGATGCCCAATGTAGGAAGTATATTATGTATTGGATAGTAGAATATCCGCAGGTTAAATATAATATTTAGTTATAAATCACCCAAAATTAGACATCAAATCAAAGTTTTTGTCAACTGTAAAAGGATAAACTAAAAAGTCAAAGAAATCAGCAAATATTAGTAAATTGTTTGAATTTTACAGTCAGGAATCATTTAAAAGATAAGTCCTATAATAAATCAGTGGCTTATATTCTTGAAAAGAATCGCCACATCATCTCATTTCCAGCACAGAAAGTGGGGAATATGGCAGTGTAGACTGAGTAAGTTAAGCCCGCTTAGCTAAAGGTTTTCATTATAACATATAGTAAAGTAAAAGAGGAAAATTGCTCAATATCGTTGTCAGAAGACTGATAGTAACACTGAAAGAGGAATGAACTTGTCTTGGGATAACTACAAGACGTTTTCACCAAATGCATCATCCAGACTGGACTCTTTAAACTTTTAGATACAACATGTTATTGTCTGATAAACATGAAATAATAATTTAGGCTATTGTCACAGAAGGTAAATTCAGCAAAATTGCATGAGTGCATCATAAATATGATTAATAGGGTTAAACTCTTGGCCTGAAGATTTTCAGGCAGCTGTGTATTCTATCTGGGTATTCTGTCTCAAAAATGCATAGCAAATTTACATTAACACACAGAGACTTCTCTTTTATATCTGATTCATTGATTTCTGTATTTATTTTATAATTTCAGCACCAGACATTGAATTTTGACTCCTTTCTCTGTAATATCTCTCCCACCTAAACTGAATAAGTCATAACTTTGAAAGCTTGAAATCACCAGAAATTCTAGACTTGTGACAGGAGTATTCTTCATAATCCTATCTTTTGGAAATAGGTCTGTAGCTTATAAAAAGTCAGAGTGCTTTAGTTGAATAGAGACACTTTAGATGTCAAACCAACCAAAGCTGATCCCGACCCCATGGTGTTAAGACAAGAGAATCACATTATCTCTTCATTTTCTTTCATTTGCACACACATAGAGACACAAGAACTCTTCTCTCTTGCCTCCTGAAACACAGGGGGTTTGAGTCGAAATGAACATTCAGTGCAACATGTTTGTATCCTTACTGAGGCTCTTTTTCTTGACAGTTAATTGAGTTGAGTCAAAATGCACTGAGGTAAAAGGAAATGACTCCAACTGGAACATGTATAACTGGATTAGACTGAATCTGTCTGTAGTGTATTCAGTTATAATTGGCTTATACTGGACTGTATATAATTGAGCTTGTTTACTTTTCAGTAAAACACCCTGAATTTGTTCTAAATTGGTGGTGCAGTATATAAGTAAAATGACTATTTGGGATAGAAATTACTAATAAGGAGTAGATTCCTACTGTCCCTGTGTAAAAGGGCTATCATGTCTCAAACTATATATATATATATATATATAAATAATATAACTGCTCCATGGTGCATAGACATCACTTGTTCCTCACACAAGAGGGATTGTATTTGACAATTGAGGAAGAGCTTCTAGAAGAAATGTTTTTGAAGTTTTGTTGAACAAACTAAAATGACGGAATGTGACACTCCTGTGATCCATCAGAGATAAAGCTGCTTGTTCTGAGCAAAACAAAACTTCAAAAAATCATCAACTTTCAGGGCCCTTTCTTTTCATCACCCGGATATTGCTCAACATAAAGTGTTCAGGAGTTACAATTAATAAATCATGTATGTGTATTTCAAAATAGTGTGTAAAACAGCTGAGAACATAATTAATGCAAACATACATCTAAATGTGCTAAAAAAAAAATAAACAATGGGTAGTGTTCCCCCTACCATTACATTAAAAATCAAACAACACAAGCTAGCAAAAAGAAGGCCTCAATAATTTTCTATCACTTACAAGGGAGACAAATTTGTTTGGAAATATTTCCTGACACAACAGATGTACCAGAGCAGATTAAACAATCAGTTCACATCAGCTTGTAATACTTGAGAGTCAAAGCGTACAATAGCCAGGCACATAAAAAGCCCAGCTAAGTATAGCAGCTGATTTTTCAATAGTTTATGTATTCATCTACCTCTGTGGGAGTCTTCAGTATTTAGTATTTGTATTCAGTATTGAAAAAAAAAACAATAATAAGGAAATGTTATTGTGATGTTGAAGGTTGGTTGACGAAAGACCCAAATGCAGAGGCAACGGTAGCTTGTTTATGAAGAATGATTGAGTGAAAACATGATGAAAAAACTTACAAAAACCACAGGGAGCACCAGGAGCCAGAGCCAAAACAAAAAACAGGAATCCAAGGGAAAAATGACAGCAGGGAAATGATAAGAGCTCACAGGAGGAACCAGCAAGGAGTGACTGAGAAATTAATGGGAGGTTGGACGTTGAAACAATGGACCTGGGCTGATTAGCTAAATGATTGCAGGTGTGATGAGAAAGAGCCGGCAGACAAAGGAGAGAGAGAAAGAGAAAGTGGCACAGCAGGCGAAGGAGAGTACACAGGGAACTAGGAAATGAATCTAACAGTAAAGCAAACAAAAAGAGCAACAAAATTAATTAGTTTAGTCTTAAATGAAAGTGGACAAATACTACAAAAAAAAACAAAACAACAACAACCAGGAAAATATACATACAGTGTGAATGTCAAATCTGAAAGCAAAGCACTCAATTTGCAGAGGAAATGCAGATCATTATAGTCGTAGGAACGTACGATGTGTCGGGTAAGTTTGACTCCGGGTCCCATGGTGACAGAGTCAACCAGTAAAGCAAAAAAGACTAAACTAATTAATTTTTTTTGCTCTTTTTGTCTTCTATTTGATTTTAAACATCAACATTAAGCCAAATCAATCATTATTTGGTTACCTGAAGCCCACCTTCAGCTGTATTATCTAAGTTTATAGCTCTCCTGACACAAACTGGGCCTGGTGTCAGGCCCAGAAACACTTCATCTCCGCTGGTTGGACAAACCCAATGCCACAGTTAATAAAACTAAAGTGGTTAAGAATAACTAGACACAAGAAATAAACAAGATAAACTATAATCACTATGAAAAGACTGAACAACAGACAACAGGAACAAAACTGATGTAACCAAAATAAGACACTAACAATAATAATTAAAATAAAATCCAAATACAAAACAACCTAAAATTCTAACAGTTACAGAGATATTATTATAATTATAAATACCCTTTTGTTGTATTGTTCTGCAGCAGGAATAATTTTACTTTTGTCTTTTTAAATTAAAAAATACTATTTATTTTTAATTTTTGTTAAATAATAGGATATCAAATATTTTACTCAGGATTGCAATACTCAGGGCCACCATACAATACCCTGACAATGACAAACTGACTCATACCTACTTGTAAAGGTATTTTTACATCACTGAAAGTGTTTTTCTCTCATGAATCTATAACAAGCAACCGATTGTCTTTGATAACAAATCATAATACAGTGAGAGCAAATGTTTCCCAAACAAATTAATCACATGTTAATGGTCTCCAAAAAGCATTGACCCCTCTGGTTAAGAGGAGCATCACACAATTTTTATCAGTTAATGATTGTGCACACATTCATGAAACCAGGCAGGAAAAGATCAGTTATAAGACTGAACACACTCTGCATGTACACAAACACACACACATGCACACACAGGTGTTCCTCTCCAAACCCATCCACTCAGTAAATCAGAAATGACCTAGTTAGTTCCCATGACAACAAATCCCAACACAAAGGAGCGGTCAGAAGAATGAATCTTTGGCTGCTGCTGACGTATGTGAGCATCGGAGTGTGCTTAATGAGTGTACCTGAGGAAAAAACAACAGCTTTGTTTCACAGAGCTTCACAAGATCTGGGAACTACGCTACTATGAGCGTAACCTGATCATTGTTAGGGAGTTCATTCTAATAAACTGAGTAGAAAAACTCCAGGGGAACTGACAACAGAGCCCCTTACTGCACAAACGTATTTACAATTAAAGAAAAAGTTTTGTTATTTCTGTTTTTTGCTGTCAAGTAGATGCTAAATGAAGTTTATACTCTTTGAATTTCAACTTTCACCTTAAAATGAAGACAAATGTAAGTATGGTGCATATTAGCAACATTGGGCATAACGGGGCAAAAACACAACAAAACAAATGTGCTGCTATTTCTCAAATAGGACTTTGAAATTAATTTCTGTACAATCATTGAGTGAACTTTATCACAGATTTGTTAAAATACAGTTTAAAAATGCAAAATTTCAACAGGATGTAGTTCACACGTTGATCACTAGATGGCAACAAAGTGTTACTTATACAAGTTTTGGTATTTGTGGGCTCCAGAAGCAGCTTGCAGCAAATCTCCAAAGTCTGCATGGAGTCATGGTAGAAGCAAGATTTACAGGAAGATTTGGGTTGACAATAGTACAGATTTTACACTGTAATAAAAGAAAAATTGTCTCTGTGCCATAAAAAGAAAAAATATATCTGAGCTGAAAATGGGTGTATTCTAATTACTACATAAACGTACACAAACATTTCAATTTCAGGGAAATAAAAACCACTTCTTTAAAAGCCATTATTATGCCATTTAAGAACAAGAACCTTTAAATGGAAAGTTTAATGTGATTGAATGCCAGAAAGTAAAAAAAAAAATAAAAAGTTAAATGTTTGTCTTCGTAACAAAAATCAACCTTAAAACTGACTGAAATTGTCACTTCCCCACAACAATTGGTTATCATCTTCACATGATAAACCATGATCAAACAATATGTCCTTTAACTGAAATGACTCACCCCAAACAGTGAGACACTTTACTGCTCAAATCAGCAGTCAATGAAAGAATCTCAAGTCCCCTTAGTGACAATACCAGCTGCCCTCTATTCCCAGAGAGTAATGAGGGTGGACCAGAATCTAAAGCAGCCAAATAGATTCGGCTATTGTTAATTTTTCTTCTTGGACTTGTTCTTTCTTTTCTACAGGTACATTCCAAACATATTTTTATTTAAACAATCAGATTACAGGGTGGTTTACTCTCAAATACAATGTGATAATATTCCTTTAGGCTCTGCGTAGCCTACTGTAGATGGGCAGTAGTTTACAGTATTTTTTTTCTAATTCAAGTGGTAAAATTAAAGAATGATAACCGAATCAAATAATTCTAATAATCTTACAGCATGTACACTCTATACATGCTGTATACAAGGGTACACAGAGAAAAACAATGGCAGAAACCATGTTCATACTGAATTGAACATGACCAGAGCAAAGGTCTAAGCATGCATAGTTAAAAAGCAAAATTACACAATGCATTCCAGCAAAGCAAAGTCTCTTTTAGAAGTAACTTCTCACAAATGAGGTGGTTCTAGTCCACTTCCTACTTTTTCAGCCCCTAAGAGATACTGTACCATAAATGAGAGAGATGTCAGACAGGATTTTAGTCTAGGTGCAGAGCTTCTGTGTGAACGTCTGGTTACGTTAAGCACCTTGATGAAGATCCATCCCTTTTATCCTGTTCTTCCTGCTCATTTCCCCTCTCATTGCCAGTGCACATTCTTTGCTCCTGTTGTGCTCATGCTGGAATATTAGACATGCAGAGATGGCTGGGTTCTGTTTTACACATCATTCCTAATAACAGCAGCTGCAATTATGGGAAGATTTCACATCTAAAGTAAATGTTTGCACCATTCTTAAGAGTTGATTCATATAAGCGGTCAGAAGAGAAGAGCAGTAATAGACTATGGAGGATGAGGGAAGCCTAGTATGGCGGGTGTAAGGGTGCTGCTAATTCATGGAAATGTTCCTGAGGAGGGAGAACAGAGGGGTAGGGGGAAGTAGATGCGATCTGATATTCACAATATCCACAACTTGGTAAAAATGCAACTTAATGTTTGCTGCGGGACTTCTGGTTGTGTGTGTGTATGGAGCACTGAGACAAAAGCAAGCATGTATTTCAGGCAGAACGAAACAATGCGTTCCAGAAAGCAAGCAGAGACAGAGAGCACCTACCTTCATGTTGTATCTGTGCAGGTTTCTCTGATTCTCTTCACATTAACCGAGGAAAAAACACATCTACGTTGCATTAACTGAAGAAACCCTCTTAAAAGCAGGAGGTTCAGATCGGGATCTGCTCGGGATAACTGTGTTCTTTTTGTGTGAACGCGCAGACTGTTACGTCCTCTCCTCTTCATCAAGGAAGCAGCCTCACGTTGAGCCGAAATCCGAACCCGACTCGTAAAGATGCCCGAACCCAAAACAAAGAATTTAACTGCCGTTTTTCCAGATTTCCCGTCATCGCACTGTGATTTTTTGGGTAAGGATGGTAGGAAAGCAGAGAAAGATGCTCAGAGGATGAGGATGTGAGCAGGTCCCTTCGCTCTTGTTGCCTACGGAAGCCTGCGTGGCCGGGATTTTCTTTCGCCTTTTTTTAAACTACTTAAATTATGTTAACCCACTTCTGAAAACCACACTTTCAATTAAATAAATATAAAGTAACTTTAGAACATAAAAGTAATTAATTAGAGAAAAGATAAATGGAACATTTTGGCCAATATGTAAAATGCTTTGTTTTTAAATATGCATGTTGAAAACACAAAGCTAACACTGCAAATCCGCGTGGACACACCAACATTACAGGGTGATTGCAGTTTTCCATTAGCAGGGACATTGAAGCTGGTCACAGTTGAGTTGAAAAACAACTAAATACATCCTGTAAGAAACCTGTTTAAGGACAGAATGATCATAAATATACAGCAAATGAAATGCATAATTGTTTTAGAAAGGTCAAAGTCTTGACCTAAACCCAACAGCAACTCAATGAAAAAATTGACTCTCAATCTCAGTTAGATTGAGAGCTAGTTGAAAATTCAACAGAGAATCTCAATGTAACATGACTGATCTTCAGCTATTTAAGGAGGTAAATTGTTTATAAAGATGCAAAATTGGATAACCCAATAGCAACTATAACTTCAGTGAAAGTTGTACTATGAGAAGCAGAACACAAGTGTACAAATTGTAAATGGGGTATGAATATGAATAGAGTACTGTACATATTTCAAACAGACCAGTGGGTTTTTTTTTAGGATAAACAAATCAAATATTTATAATGTATTGTACAAGTTGATGTAAATCAGTTTCATCGTTCCACATCAGTTTTTGAGTAGACCAAGTTATGGTCTTCGTCGCCATCTAGTGGTGATTCACAAATACAGCAGACCAGGGAGCAGGCAGTTCAAATCTCAGAGTATCTCAGCAACAAGACACTTCACCTTTGGTTTATAAAACCATGACGTAAAAGATAAAACAAAAGGTGAGAAATCTTGATCAAACCATTTATTTTTTTTTTCCAACATTTATGAAGCCAGAAGGAAAATTTGATTTTGATTGGATCATCCACAATGTCAAAAACGATTAGCTATTTTCTGATCATCATCATCACATCAACACAGTGTATACACAGTACCATTTACAGTTACTAAAAACCCGGGTTGGTACAGTCCTTGTTTTTAAATGACAAATTTTCTTTCAAGCATGGCAATTAGGCTGAACTTTTTATTTCCCTAACTATGCCTTTCTTACATATGATTCAATGTTTGCGCTCACAAAGTGAGTCCAATAATGAATGACTTCAGACAGTGAGAAATGAACTAATCTGTAATCTGTGGATTTCTTTTCTTATGTGACTGCACACTAGACTAAATTAAAAATCCCTGAAAGACTACAAACTAACCAGATTTATTAACATAAACAGAGCTGTCAAAGTGTTAATAAACCCTATATGTTGTGACGCATCCAGAAGCCTAACATTGTTTTTACTTAGTTTCCTAAACATGTACATCCATCAGTTTCACACATCTTAAGGAATGTTAGTAATAGCTTGGTAAACAAAAGAGCAGCAAATGAGGATTTAACCGACTGCAGCAAAGCAGTCAAATGAGGATGGAAACATGCAAAGAAAAAGTGTATGAAATGTTAAATTTCACAGTCTGACGTATCAGACAAACAGATTCAAATTCTTGGTGAAACCAATTGACTACTGAACACATTCCTGCTACTTCAGAAATGGTTACAGCAGACAATAACGTTTTCTATAAGCCAAGAAAAACTTTAATCCAATTATAACGTTTTTGAACAAAGTGACTCAAATTATTTCTTTTAGTTTTTTTTGCAACATTTATGAAGACAGTTGGCTTATAATTATTACACGGGCCTTTTGGGATTTAAGAATAGCAAGGACAGAAGAGAGAAAAAACCCAGGTAGATAGAGAATTGCTGCTGTGATTTATATGTTGCACAATTACAACTTTAGAACAATACTCTCAATTTAATAAATGTTCAATAACTATTCAAAGGCAGGAAAAACACTGTATGTGAGCCACCTGTAGAACGGCCCAATTTTCAAATTGAAAAGACCGGATACAAAAACAAAGAAAGAGGCAGACCAGGCCACAAACACAATGACAAACATCCTCATGCTTCACAGGAAGAAAGAACATAAAATAAAAATCACATGTCAAGCATACACACACACACACACACACACAGCATTTTCAATACTCCAGAGTAATTTTTAACCATCGTTCAAATAAGAGTGGTCTGCAAGATTATCCAAGAAAACCTCTTGAAAAACCAAAACCTCACAGCTGAAGGCAACAGATTGCTTCCATGACTCAGGAAGTTGAATTGTTAATATTATCCGGTGAGTACAGAAAATGAAAAATATAGAAGAAAATCAACATTGTACCCCTTTTTCAGTTTCTTATTCAACATTCATGCTTCCCAAAGATCATCCCACTCTTACACAAATGATGGTTAAAAACAATAGAGTGAATATAGACATTTAAATAATTTACGACGTATGTACACAATAATCCATCTTATTTTTCAGGAGTTTCCTCGTCTTCTCAGGATGTGAGCACATCTTCTAATCACCCATCTTTACTTTAGAGGTCTGAAGGGGAAGAAAATGCTGTTAGAGGGATCTTATAGCAGCTACAGGTGATCACCAGGTAGTATTGTTTAGGAGTCTGGTTTACCTGCAGAATTGCTACAATGACACCAAACAGGCCAATTGCGCTACCAAAGATTTCCACAATAAGAATCTTCACAAAGAGGCTGGCGTTCTGGGCATCTGCCAAAGCTGCTCCGCTGCCCACGATGCCCACACAGATCCCACAGAAAAGGTTGGAAAACCCCACAGTGAGGCCAGCTCCGAACATGGAATAACCTAACCACGAAGGGGATGAAATAAATCACGGGCTCAATATAAACAGGGGAATTATCATGAAAACTACATGAAATTAGAGGGAGAAAAAGTCCTCCTAAAATAACTGCATTGATCAGGTGCAGTTTTATGTTTAGGGCTCCATTAAAAACACTTTGCTGGTTTCTGCCCTTTTACAGTTCAGTTACTTTGAGTCTGTTTTCTCACCAGCTTGGTAATTTCGTGCTCCGATGGTCTCAGGGGTTGTGCCACTGAAATTCTATAAGGTGAGAAGAGGCTCTTTTTAGAGACAATAACTTATCTTCGTTCTGCTGTTTCAACCATATTTCAGTTCTGTAGTAGTTCACAGCTTAAGCTTTATTCTATGCTCGCATTGTACGCTGTCTAGCACTACTTTCATTCTCTATAATTTTATTTAAAAGAAATCTTTGTAGGTAACAGTTTATCCGTTACCTCAGCCATGTTGCTAATAACAATTGCCATGATGATCCCATAAATGGCAACAGCTTCACAGAAGATAATGCTGCAAAGTAAAAAGAACAACAAAAGTAACAATGAGACTTTAGAAATGAAGGAATTGCATCAATATATCTAGTGTCTAGATCCACATTACTAAATGTGCAATATACTAGATCATCAAAAATATCATTTCAATAATTCAATTCATAATGCCTATACTTCCATTTCTGTTAATTTTGATGACTGTGGCATACAAATAATGAAAACCAAAAAAGTATATATACTGTAGAATATATATAAATATATATATAAATATACTACTATATATATACTGTATATGTTTTTTTTTTTTTTAGAATGTCATACTATGCAAGACCAATAATAACTGTTACACAACTGTTACACAATGAGGTTGAGGACTGCTGACTTGACAGTAGTCCAGCAGACGATCATTGACATCCTTGACAAGGAGGTCATACCACAAAATGTGACCGCTAAAGAAGCCGGTGGCTCACAGAGTGCTGCAGCATAGTAAAGCAAGGTTGAGTAGAAGTGAAGTGGAAAGCAGCCACCAAGAAATTTAAGAGGACTTCATGATTCCCTCTGCTGAAAAGCTTCATGGAGGTGTTGATTTCATTTTCCAGCAGGACTTCAACTTTAACAGAGATTTGTGCTGCTGCATTGAAGCAGCAAAACGCACCAAAGGAGCCCTGACAAACTTTTTTAGAGAATCTATTTTACAAACCTTTTCAATAGGCAGACCTTTCGGCATTAAACGTTCCCTTTATATTAATTTTTATGTTGTAATACCAGATTTTTCTGCAAAAAAGACAACTGGGTTTCATAATTAACTGAAATCCAGGATTGAAATATAATGCATTGTATAAGTTTGACCTTCTGAGTTATGTCACTGAAATAAGTTGACTGTTCAATAATAACCTAGTGTAGCAAGATGAACATGTGCTAGTAGGGTTATTTTTATTCTTTTTAATAGTAGAGCAAATGTGCCTACCTGACCAAATTTTTGGTTTTGATTCTTGGAGCCTTGACTCCTCCACCAATGATGCTTGAACCAGTGATGTAGATCCCCCTGGAGATTGAGCCAAAACAAGAATTCAGTTAAAAATTAAAGGAGGAAGAAAAGTGAAAAAGAGTCATAGTCAAAAATTTAATTGATAGCATAAATAACTGAAGGTTTCTATAAACCCAAAATATCTGTAATGGTTGTTATGGTCACTTAACAGCACTATTTGTTGGGCCAGCTCTTGACTTTAGTGACTAATTTGTAGCTAAACAGACTGCATGTTATTTTTACCAGTCAGAGGACTACTTGTTTTTCATCCAAAAAACAGTTTCTTGTAGAAACTGTACTGGCTTCATTTATAACAAACTAGGTTACAGAAAATGTCACTGTGAGTAAATGGCCTGAAAAAACAAGTTGCCAACACGAAGTCACTTTTAAAATTATTAGGTACATTTCTCTCATTATATTGACACTAAAATGCCAAATCTTCAACTGCAACTTAGCTTTACTGCTTTACGATTTATTCCTGGATTATATCTCCATCAGTTACATTGAGACTGTATTGGATAAAAGAGCATATTTTACAGTGTAATAAATTATTCAAATGTGCCAAACAGTAAATGTGCAGAGGACTGACTATAGTTTTAATGGTGAGTTGAAGTTTAACAGATCAGTTCCACCAATGTTTATGATTTTCTTTGTGTTAAGTCAGTTAGTTTGTTATGCCATTTGCAAGATCCATTTTAAAATGATGGAAAACTGACTGAGCAGATATGATTTCTGGCTTATGTTCCTAAAGTTCCTATGGCTTTAGAAACTTAATATTTATAGCACATTTTAAAAATTCTTGCATTATTGATTATGGGTTTTGATCGTCATTTTCCCCCCCAAATTAATAAAAGATAACATATGCATAAAAACAGTAGGAAATTATATAAAAATTTGTAATAAGCTGGATTTGCAAGCGTCAATATTAGGTGGAAAATGTCTATCCAAAGAAAGCTTTACTCTAAACTTTCAATGGTTGGTAACTTTACAGAGGAAAAAAAATGACTTCTACATACTATAAATAATTGTGTTTTTAAATGACAGATTTCTGCTACTTTTCTTGTTCTCACCAAGCTGCTCCCACCACAGACAGAGAGATGGCCAAACCGATGCCCAGATTGGCCCACATAAAAGGAGACGTCTCAGTCAGGAACCTGTAGGGAGAAAAGTAGACATTAAAATAATGATACTTTTGTAAGAGTTTAAAGAATAACTTATTCTGTCCTATGAGGCAAAAGACTGCTTGTATCATTGACTGATTATGACGCATTTCAAAGGAGATCTCAGGCGATCTGCGTGGCACTTACACAAATAGCTTATTAATTTTACAAATTGTATACATTTGTGTTCAAAGTAAAAACAGAGCAGTTCACTTTCTAACAGAACTAGAGATCATCTGCTACTAGAACAATAATGTTAACCAGTCCTAAAATCCACCTGGTTCTTTGTTGTGCTTCAGGGAAAAAGCTCAAAGCATCCAAATGAAAATCATAACAATTGCGCCAGTACTCACCATGCCACATCAAAGCGGAATCCAAGGTCAAATATGGTATAACATATACCTGTGAGAGGAAAATAATCATTTTAAACTGTGGCAGAGCTTAAGGAAGACATATCCAATCACTGTTTTATTAAAAGTGGTATTTGCTTTGTCGGCTGTGTACTAGCTTTCATCTGCTCCAGCTCTAAATATGAAATACCTCAGGAATCAAACTCAAAAGGGATTATTATACTCGTACATAATAGAATATATTTTCTATGTTTTAGAAAAGATATTCTAAGATCAGATAATATGGGGTTTAGCTTGACAATGTAACGCACAGCTCCAGCCATGAATTAATTTTATTTAATAGATAGTTTATGAAACCTGCTATCAGTTTCTGAAAATTCAAAAATGGCTGATCTGATTTTCAAGACTCTTAATGATCACAAACCAACTCACAGGTGCATCTTAATAAATATAAAAAAGACTAGCATTTTACAAGAAAACAAACAAAAAAAAAAATAATCAAGAAAATTATGTACCACACTCAGCATCTTTATCATGAAACTGGCTTCTTTAAATTTGCTGCAGGAGATAGCCATCCTGCCCACAGCCATCAAAATCTACAACTCTTTGAAGAACATTGGTAATATAAATTACAACATTTAATTTTCCTTTGGGAAAGTATTTTTGAAATTAATTAGAATATTATTGAAAATTATATACATAATATAATAATAATTATAAAACATATTACTTTATTTTAGTCATTCAATTCAAAACCCAACTTTTATTTCAAGTATATATTAAACATTTCTCTTAACTTTGGTGGCTGTTGAAAGACAGACTCCAGTTGCAGTCAGCATTTAGTGAATTGTCCCTAAATTCTTGAATGAGCTTTGCTTTACAATCCTTTCAACACTGGAGTTCTCCTAAATGAATTTTGCCACTTTTTTCTACTATGTGATCCTTTCCCATTTACATTGTTGGACACATTATACTGTGAACCGCCAACTTCTTTAGAAGTGAATTTTGTGGATTACTCTCCTTGTTCAGGTTGTCAACAACTGCCTGCTGGACAGTGCAGACATTGTCATGATTTTATAACAAATAATGGTATGAAATAACATGTCTGAATTAAAAATGCCAATAATTAATTTTACGTGATATTACAATTTTCTGAGAAACAAAATTTAGGGTTTTCCTTAAATGTAAGCCACAAACAGAAAAGCACTTGTAAAAGTTCATTTTGTGCAAAACTAGAATACACTTCATTAAATTCAGTTTTTCCAGATAAATTACTTAAATTAAATGAACTACAAAGCTATATTCTCATTTACTGAGATGCATCTACACATAGGATACTGCTCTCCAAAATTACAATACTTAAGAAAATCCTACTCAAGTGATAGTATGATTCTTCATCAGACAGCACGTCACTTGTGAAACCTGTTTATCTTAGAAAAAGGTAAGTAGTAACTATACGGCTTTTATGGGGTCTGAGACCAGACGGCCTGGGTTCCAGCTGAGATCCTTGAAGACTGCATCATCTCTGCGATGGCTCACACTCACGTGAAACAGTTGCAGTTCCTCTTTTATTTTATTTTCATTACACATCCTGTTCCAAATCAAGACAAGCTAACTTGCTAACGTTAGCTTACCAAATAAATTAAATATATTTTTTAAAAAGCAGCTGGGCTATTCTAAATAAACCCAAAATGCAAAAAGTTTTAGAGTAGAATATATCTTAACATGTTCTGTCAAAATGAATCTCTGACTGAAATTTTTCTGACAAGCTAGCTTTTCGCTGCTAACATTCAAGCAGCTAGATGCTACATTAGCTGCTAACTTGTCTCTAAAAATAAATACACGAGAATGCACATTGGCCTCAAAACTGGGATTTGCTTTGGCGTCTAACTGATGCCGCCAACAAAAAGCACAGTTTCAATAATTAAAATAACAAATCTAGTACCAGCTAGTCAAAAAAAAGCCGCAAACCTAGCTAATCCCAAGAAGTAGCCAGATCCCACAGAGGGCTGCTCATCTCAAAATACAAATCACGTAAGAAGGTGCCAACTACTGACTGAAAAACACGAGATACACCCAGTTTCATTCATTAGTTCAACTACTACGAATTTATTTTAAGAGCGTTGCAAGCTTACCAACGATTAGTATTGTAGTCCAGAAGGCCAAAGTGACCCCTGTGTAAAGAATGGCGTGTCCGTTCATCATCCACTCCAACAGCATCTATCCGGCGGTCTCAACTGCAGAAGCAGCAACTTAATCTTGGCTTTAATTTAAAAGCCGACGCAAAAAAAAAGCAAAGAGACAAATTTAATTCTGATTTTCCAAACGGCGTCTGACACTAGAGGAGGAAGAGCAGCAAAAGGAGAAGCTGGTGATGTCAGCTGATCCCGCATGTGACCGAGAACTGAAGGGCTGCGTCCGAATTAGTTTTTATTTTTTGCAGCGTTCTAGGAAAAGTAGAAATAAACACGAAAGCTTACTCTTATACATATTTATCCCTCAAATCTTATATTGATTTTGATCAAAATCATTATACATTCTGCTTTTGATCTTTAGCACAGCTCAGAACAACTAACAAAGTAAATTAGAAAACCAAACTTGTCTTCAAAGGCTGCATCCAATACTAGAGTGAGTCCCGCAATTCTTATGGTGTCCACTCGATGTCAGTGTTGTAACGCCCACGGAGACGTGCTTTGGATTGCACCCCCCAACCCTCACCTCTAAGCCCCCATACATTAGACAATAAATAATAAATGCGCACAGCTGAATAAACACAGACAGTAACCACAATACTTTACAAATATCTGAAAAATCATGTTAATGTAGAAGCTAGATTCATTTTTTATTGTCTGGAAACTGTTATTGATTTATTTTTACTGCCTTGACAATCTGTAGCATTGTATGCTTTCTGTGAGAGTTACACACCTGGATATATACAGTAATCAGTATAGATAGTACTCCATTACAAATATTTGATCAGCCAGCTAAGAGGCTTGTGGTAAACCTGGATGAGCTGCAGAGATTCGTAGTTCAACTGTGAGAATTGGTCAGCATAGCAGTTATTAGCAAACCATTCCACAGATTTATCTATTAAATCAGAACGGCAAAGAAAAAAAAAAAATCCTGTCTATAGTTGGGCACCAACCATGCAGGACCGACATTAAACATGTGCATGATGCCCTGGTGAGATTTGTTCAAAAATGAATTTGTTGGTCTACATATAAAATGTTATTTTGGGTTAAAAGCAAACTACAGATCACAATGGACATAATGTGATCCACTGTGTTTGTCCTCATGGTCAAGCAAAGTGGTGTTGGTATCATGTTATGGGAATGTTTTCATTCAGCGGAGACATGTTTGTATTGTATGTGCAACCTGTATAAAATGTTCATACCAGTGAAAGATCTTTTTGTTACTGTGCCTTTATCTTAATTTAATGTAATGCTTTGTAAGTCAACAATGTTGCAATACGGTTAAAAAATACCATTTCAACTAAGTTGCTTATTTAGTCATGACTTACCATAAAAAACCCAACAAAGCAATTTTATATTAAATAAAAATAGTATTTAAAACACTGCAGCAGAAACTAGATGGAAAGAATTTCTTACCTAATTTTCTTACCTCCAAGTATGCTTTTCCAAGCATCAATCAAAATTTCTTTCTACTCTTTGCCAGCTTTCTCCAGAGAACAGAAGTCCCTCAGCTCTTATTGTTGCTGTCAGTCATGTCCTTTCTTCCATCACAAATAAGAAATGTGTATTGAAAACCGTGAAGAAAACCTAGTCATGCAAAATTGAAAATTGATGTCGAAAGACAACACATAACGCTAAGGTTTGACTTCTTTTTTTTTCCACATCTTTGCCTTTGTGCTTTCTTGTGCTAGGTTTGTTTTCAGTATGATTCAAGACATAAAATAAAAAAGTTTTAAGTCTTTAAAAGATTTCTCTTTGAAATCTTTTAGGATTTCAAGCATGGTTGACAAGCAATGTTAAAATGTGTTAACATCTAACTTAAGAGGGCTATAAAAAATGACACCAAAATGTTCTCCAATGCAAATAGTCAAGTAAAGACAGAAAAAAAATGTCTCAGACAAATCTTTGGTCTAAAAGAGATTAGAGTACTGTTTAAAGTATCAGTATCATTTCTATGTTCAATATGTGCTTTTCCAGTTCTTTGTTTGTAGCTTTAATTATTTTTATTAATTTCTCAGGAAGTTGCATCTAAATCTGTTTTGAAGTCACTGCTTTTTTCCCTTTTGTTTGTCTGATAAACACACATTTGCCTAACTTAACTGGCCTAATTTCTTGTCTTTCCAATTCTGAAGTGTTACTAAGAAGAGCCGTCCTCTGACATCACATTTATGGGAGAAAAACAGTGATCACTCATTAAAAAGTAGATCAGTTTTAAAAATGTAAAATCAATTTTAAAGTAATATATTTATAGTTTAGAGTCTCAATAATGGTGATTTAATAAAAGGTTATTAATTAAACCTACTTTTCCCACTCACTGAATAAAAGTACACTGACAGTAAGAAATAGTCAAAATTTTTTGAGTTTATTTTAAATTAAAATGAACTCATATCGTTCTATCACTTAATGCAGTTTGTTCTATCAAGACTGACTAGTTAGTTATTGAAATACACTTTCTAAAATTAAAGTTTTAAGGAGCATGAAATGTCACTATGCTTGCAAGGAAAATACTTAAAATGAGCCTTCATCCCTTTGAACAAATTAATGATAGAACATAGATATCAGCACTTAAGCTAAATTATTACTTATTTAAAATGTGAGACTTGTTTTACTCATCAAATACTAACAAGCATAAATGACCGTAAGGTCAGTCCACTCAACCGAAAACAGATGAAATAGTGTCAATTGACAAAAATGAAAATTTTCTTCAGTTCTGTATTCATGGAAATCTGCTATGTTTTTTTTTAGTTCATCTCCATAGCTCATAAATGAAACCACTTGAATGCCCAAGGTTTTTACTGTGCACCATCTCTGATTGTATGACGATCAAAGTTGTTGCGCTGTGGAGTCTTGCCTGAGGTATTTTAGGACTTATGACTTTTTTCCTGTCGTGACTGACAAGATAAAAAAGAAGCCCAGAGGCCGTTGAAGGCAGCACAAAAAGACTCTTTACCAAAGAGTTTTTTTTTTTGCAGTATAAGAGGTGATAAACTTCTGACTCACACTGTTCCCATGAAATCTTCTTTCTCATTAAAAGATGACCGCCAGGGTAGTCTGAGTAAGTACATAAAATGACCCACTAGAGCAGAGGAAACTGCAGATACTTTAGAGGAAAGGTCAGAGAATAGAGAGGGTTATGGTCAACTGTACCAGTATGACTGTGCAATTGAACTTTGCCCTCTCATAAGTTGAAAAATACTTGTCTCCATCCATATCTGTCAATCTCTTTTTGAACCTCTGATGTATAGATTACTGTTTAGAATATAAAATATAAGCAATCCGTTTTTATTATTAGTGTTTTCATCTTTCTGAAACCAGAACATTGTAAGAGTGACAGTATTTGGACCAGATTGTGTATGCTCACAATGATTCATGATAACTCTTATATATTCCTGATAACTATATATATATATATTTATATATCTATATATCTATCTATCTATCTATATATATATATATATATATATCCCTGCTTCAAGGATCATGGGAGCATGACAAAATATCAATGATTAAAGGCTAAGGTCAAAGTTCTATTGGATGGAAGTGACCTTTATGCCTTCAGGTGGAGGCTGAAAGCAAAAGTCATCATTCCTCTAAAATCAATATACCCACTTCGCTTGGGAGTACCTGTGGAAAATATCACCATCGAACACAGTTAACAACTGAATCCAGAAATATAATCTGTATCACATATGAAGGAAACCATATCTGTTCTCAAATTTGGGGAAATAAGTTTTTATTTTAATATTTTATCCTAGAAACCAGATTTTTGCAAAAACATTTTTCTGAACTTAAAAAAACACGAATCAGACTTAGAAAAACATGTTTTCTATTCCTTGTACTACCTATTTCAGACTCAAATGGAGAGGTTACCAGAGAGAATGGAAAAACAAATTCAGCATGCAGCGCAGTGTTAATTTACACGTGTGGTGCACAGTCCCCTCAGAGTGATGCATTTCATTTTAGAGAAAGCACAGTGCGTTCGAGCGTGCATCTTTGTTTTTAAGTTGTTTGCGTCTTTCGCACCACTTTGGTTCCATTACAAGCACAGAGAAGCTAAACACAAATCAGAATGCGTCTTCTTACCGTGATGACAAATGCCATCCATTAATAAAAGAGACAAGGCAGAAAGCATAATGTTCCACTCAAAATAATCACGCGCCATTAGTGCAGCTCCTCTCTGTGTGTTTACATGCGCAATAATATTCTGTTCTTCTAGAATCTAAATGAACAGGCTGTGCTTTTTTCAGCTTATGTGTTATGGCTTTGTAATATTTTGCCAAAACCTGACAATCTGAAGATTGTATGCTTCCTTAAATGTGGCATTACGCTAAGAGGAAAAAAGTGTTAATTATTAAAATATGCCTGTTTGTTTTTTCTTCTTTTTTAGAATAGAAGGTTTCATCCAGACTGTGTGCATGCAATCTGGCTTCTCTGGGTGTGTGATTCTATCTGCAGATCGTTTTGATGGTGGTAAATTGCAGAGTAGATAACATACCCATGGTCACATGTCTTTATGAAAAAAGTATTGAATTGATATACCAATAAAAAACATATAAATATTATAAAAGCAGACAGCAACACAGCAGCAGACAAAAATGCTTTTAGGCTTTGGTTTTGGTCCAAAGAGGCTTCTGGCTTCAATGCTTCAGAGAAGTTATTGTGGAATTAATGGATATTCTCTGAAAGCAGGTATTGTCCTTTCCCAGTGTTCCCTATTAAGCAGCCTGGTAAAGTCTCAATAGATACTGCTTTTAGGTTTCAAGCATTTGTAATAAAAAAGTTACATTAAGACTTGCTAAAAGTAATCAGCTAAACTGTGGCCACATGTGAATGTTAAAAAGATTAGAACTCACCTCTGGACACGTTAGGTATATTCATTTATTTAAGTAAAAGTTCAAACTCTTTAGAGAAAACTGTAAATTATATAAATGCTCCATTCACTTAGCTCCTTAAAAACTGTTAGAATAACATTCATGTAAATGTTGTTCCAGTTTTAAATCATGTTTCTATGAATTAAAACTGGTACAAAATTTCAGATTTTTTTCTCAACATCATAAATTGATTACAATGTTATTACAACTCTGATCGAAGAAAATCTCAAATAGCATTCTCAGAGGGAGAACATTTAAAGATTATAAATGAAAGATTTGCTCATACAGCACTTCAAAAACACAAATAAAATCTTAAATGCACAAACAGCCAAAAAAAAAAGAAAGAATCCAAATACCAAACATGCTTGAATCTGATGAAATCAGCCACCACACCACAATAATTAAAAAAAGGTTCTGAGCAAACAACTTGTGTATTTCAGAAAAACAATTTTCGCTTCTTGAAATTTTAATTTGTGTTTTCTTCCTACTTTTGCACACACCACGAGTAAACAACTCATTTACCCTGTGCTGCAGTAGCAGGAAAATAAAAGAAGTATTGCCTAGTCTCTGGCTGGCAGCCTAAGTTAGAGAAACATGCCTGGTAATTTTATCAGTGAACAGATGAATCTTCATCTGTGTAATTTCGATTTCTTTCATTCTATGCCTTTCTCAGCTATCGTCAGGTACCTTAGAGCTGCTGGAACTTAAACCCCCCATTTTGAGGCTGTTCTACAGCAAATATTGCCAAGAATGGAGTTATTGTAATGGGACGATTTAGGTAAGAGTGTTGCAAAAGAATGAAAATTGGTTTCAGTGAGAGACAATTGCGAAAAAGTTCACACAAAAGGACAAAAACTTAATTAGATGAGAGGAGAAATGAGCTGGCACAATCTATTGTCATTCCTCTCTCCTTCAGGCTCTGCTGTAGCTGCCGGTCTCCACAGGCAGCACTGCTGTGAGGCACCGCGTCAGCCGTGATTGATTAAATGGGCCTGATGAGTTTGAGTCATGCATCAAACCTCTTGAGAGTATTCAGGGACAGAGGCACATTTGCGTTCCCCTGTGAACATCATTACCATAGTCTGTCAGTCCAATATGTCAGCATAAAAACTTATAATATATCTAAATAATATTTAACTCTATGTAATTAGCAAACTCATATTTCTGCGTTACTCAGCTTGTGAGGATGAAAATCCATTAGCTGTGTTAAACAGAGAGGTTAGCTTTTAAAGAGCAATTATGTAATTTCAACAGCAGTTAGCAGGATTATAGGGTTATTCTACGGTGTGGCAGTTAAAGAGAAGTTATTAAAAATGACTCATTACTCAAGAAGATGCTGAGAAAGAAGATAAAAAAATCAGAGTAAAAGAAAATAGTTTAGGTACAAAGTATACTTTGCATACATTCATTTTGCAACTCTACAGACTCTTTATTTCAAGTAATAGAAATACACGTGCTGACATTTTCTGATTCTTATTCTGCTGTGTTTGATTAAAGCCATCTGTACTTGACCTTTTCTTTTTTTTTAACTGAAGAACAATGTTCCTTTGTGTTTCCTGGCAGAAGACAGTGAGAAAAAGAAGAGAGTCCGGGTGGCTTTAAATTCTAAACGAGTGATTCAACCATTCAGCCTTCATTTTGTCTGCTGAGACGTGACGCAAATGCCTTCGCAAGCTGAGCTTTCAAATATCTGTAATGGCAGGATATGTTAAATATAGATTTTATTTTTCCATGTACATCTTATCCTTTTTAAAGAACCATTTTACATATTACATGATGCTTCCAGTTAGGGTAATCTCTTTGTTTCATTCAAAAAAGTGGCTGGCTAATCTGACCTGCTTGGGTTTTATTTAGGACAGTAGCAATCCCTGTGTTTTTTAATCATAGTATAGATATGAGATGACCTTCACATCTGATATTCCTCCCCATGAGTCTAAATAAAGTTAGCTCCTTCATCTTGCTGTCACTGATGAAACCTGGGATGTTGCTCTTTCTCATAAAATCAATAATGAATTGCATCTTTATGTTTACTCTGAGCAAGCAGACTGTAATTTAAAAAAAAAAAGTTTCTCCAATACAAAAGTATGGAGTACCTGAGGCACTACTGGTAAAATGAGAGTCTTTTGTGCAAACAAATGACCTGACAAGACCAAACTGGTCTTAAGATATTAATGTTATTGTTACCAAGCAGAATTGTTTCTGAAACTTTATGTTAATGACCATCTACAGTCTTCCATTTCCACTAATTTATGGGGGAATTTTACTGCCCTAAGTCAAGATAACACATTTTCAATTTGCAAGCAAGATTTAATCTCTGTTGTTCTCATAACTTGTAATACTCGCATTCAAAACTTTTGCTCTCTTTCAGAAATTCTCTGTGCTCTCTCAAATCTTTGTGCTCATGCTCAGATTTTCTCCTGGTTTTTGGACCAGATAGATAGATAGAGAACCATTAAGCCATACGGTCATTCTTTGGGAAGAATGACTGTTGTAACACAGAGAAGAAAGCTGAAGTTGTTTCTCCCTGCATCCAGTGGGTGGTGCAGAAAGAGCAGGTGCTACAATAGTAACCACACAGGCACACCTATCAGAAGGAAACAAACGCACCCTAGAGGAGGCTCCCACCCACCAGGAGTATACCATCATCATTCTGGGACTGGAACCCTTACCAGGCGATGGTACTTTTTGTTCAGAAAGAGAGTAGAAAAGATTTTGCAAGCCAGTGCAGAGTTTTGTGAGTAGAGAGTTAATCCGTACACAGAGTAGTTTTGTGCACGACGATAAAATCTGAGCGTGAGCACAAAGATTTGACAGAGCACAGACAATATTTGAAAGCAAAAGTTTTGAGTGCAATCATTACAAGTTTTAAGAGCAAAGAGAAAAAATCCTGCTTGCAAGCTGAACATATGTGTACGCCACTTATGGCAATAACATTTCCCGATACTATTGGAACTTATTCAGATGTTGTCATATTTTAATGACAAATTATTGTGTTTAATTCAGATTTTATGTGACAGAGGAACACATATTTTTGAAGCTAAACAAATGACTATCATGGATTATCATATATAGAAGGTGTAAACAGAGAGGTGTTATGTAACAATAGATCCATAGGTGAAATATATATCGCAGAATCAAGACAGAAAAAATAACCAGCAATTCTCACCTTAACAACTGTTATTCGATCATAAACTACATTCAAGGCCCCATTTTAAAGAGTATATTGTTTTGACAATTTCTCTTGACAGAATATTATAAACTAGAGAATAAGAAGCAGAAGCTGGATGTAACCTGTTACCACCTGATGTGAGTTGACTGGCACCCTTTGTTGTGCAATTCTTCCCTCCTTCACCCAGTTTTCTCACTTGTTTCCTAACAAGGTGTTGACGTTACTTTTTCATTTCAAGCACAGCACTGTTCAGATACATGTGAATGGAGGACAGAGGAAAGGTTTCCCCATTGCTGGGCTATGTTTATCTTTGGTCTTCATTTATCTTTATATCAGAATAAAGACCTGCTGCTTTTTTTTGGGCTAGGATCTTTGTGCTGTAGAGTAAACATTAGAAAAAGCACAGTGCATTGAGAACTACTAGTGTATTTATCAATTCCCTCCAGCAGATTGGACTCTGGTTAATTTGAATGCATAAAAACAGATCAATGTTTCCAATTTATGTATTTTACAGTGAATATATACAGATAATGGGGCATACTGAGATCATTTTACAAGTGTTAATCAATACCACCATACACTTCATTTCTTTGTCAAGGCAGAAAAAAAAATCCTAGATCCTGAATGAGAATGTTAATTGTCATCAGTTTTCATAAATGTGTCCTGTCCTTGCTTTTTAAGTAACCCTTTTCAGATATAACAGAAAAGAAAAAAAAATCCAACTTTCCTGGCAGAGGAAAAGCCACATTTCCAAGAAATATAAAGCAGCTCTTTCCTTTACTAAGCAGGTGTCAAAAGGTCCACAATGAAAGGGGGGGAAAAAACACATTAGCTTCAGTATAAATGCACATGGTTTATTTTTTATTTGTAGAAAGTGTGAAAACCTTTTAGGAAGGTAAAAGCCATTGCAACACGAACTGGTCAAATGCAAATGTCAAACAGGTTGAATGCACCATGTCCTGTGCTCTACAATTAAATTCTATTAGAACAGCAGAAACTGTTTGGCCTACGGCTAAATAGCAGAGAAAGATGTGAATGTAAAATTTATATATTTTTGTTGAAGTTGTTTAGGTAGAATATTAAAGAGCGTTGGCTCAAACTGTTTTAATTATGTGTTTTGACCTTTTTGGCTTCAAAAACCCCAGTTAATTGACCTTCCTCTCAACATATCTCTTTCTCTTGAATACAGAGGAAGGTGGTGATTCTGTTGAACCAAAAAACTCTGATCAGAGGAGCTTTAATTAAGATTCTGATAATGGAATTGATTATTCTCCAGTATGAAAGACAGGGGTACTGACTGAGACGGCTCAAAGGAAAAAAAAAATCTTGATCCATTCAGCTGTGTTACTTGAATCGATGTGTTAGTTGATTCACACAGCATATAAAATGATGAAAACCATGTGCTTCAGACACCTACCTAACTCAAGTTGTCATTCAGCTGAGCTTTATCTGCAGGCTGTCGGCCTTCTCACAAACCAAGTGACTCAAAGTCAGGACCTTTTCTGCACTTCTGTTCTCTCTTCTTTTTACTTTCAGCTCACCTATAACTCCACCTTTCCTTCTGCATTTTTATTCTGCTTTCATACCGTTCTCTTTTTGTCAACACTGACCTAATACCTCCTTCCTGTTCCTATTGATGTATCCTAAAGATCAGGGACTCCGTGCACAGAATGTCAAGTTCTTTGAGACATATTTAATCATATAAACCTCAACAAACACAGAAAATAAAAAGCAAACAAAGCGAAAAACAGTACAGTAAATGCTAAGGTTTTAGAAAAAAAACTGAAACTGGCAGACTGGAAAATGAGAACCTTAATCAGGGAAGCAGCAGAATAGTGTGCTGATGTGAGCTGCACAGATCCAGAGCTCAGGTGTGAGAATCAGTTCACAGGAGAACTACAAGTTGTGCTCTCAATTCACAAAAAAGCCTTTATGGGAGGTATTACAAGTACTGTGGAAGTACATTCAACATGTGGAATGAAGTTTTTTGGTAAGATGAGATCAACATTAAACTTTTTAGTCTATACAAAAAGCAGCATGAAACGTGGTGTTGGCAGTATTGTGCTGTGGGAATGCTTTTTTTCAGCCAGAGATAAAGGGAGGATGAATACAGCTAAATACAGGACGATATCTAAAATACAAATGAGAGGCTGAAAAATTCTTGAAACTGGAGTGGAGGTTCAACTTTCATCAGAACATAGAGGCTTAACATACTGCCCAGTCACAAAGGCCCAGTCAAAGTTCAGTCCTAAATTGAGCTGAGATTTAAAACGAATGAGATTCAGAGACATTCTCCATTAATTCTGAATGAGCTTGAGCTGTTTTGCAAAGAATATACATTAATTTCACTATCCAGATGAGCGAAGATTGTGCAGACATAGCCCAAAAAGCTTGCAGCTTTCATTTAGCTGTTTTTTAAGTATTGTATACACTTTTTTTTTGCTTAATTTACTTTTTTTATATAATAAAATAAACAACTAAGAGCTTTTCATTCTAAACAAACAGACGACAATATTTATATGTTAAATACTATCATGTTACTTGGTCACAGAGTACTTTTAAATTGAATTAATCTTTTTTTCTTCTTTTTAACAACTGATCAAGGTTTTACTTTTTTCCTTTGTATACAAATTATGTCTCCTAGTCACACAGTGTTGTATACTTTACCTCATAAAGGTCGGCTAAAATAACAAAGTCTACCGGGTGCTTGACTGTTTTTACTGTTATATTTTGTGGTGAAATAAAAATAGATCTTAGCCTTGAGCACGCTGTGGTGAATCCTTCCAATGATATATGAGAGCAAAGGAAAATATCCTCTGTCTGCAAGTTTCATGCTGCTGATCGCAGCATTCCCACCTCTTCCATGTAACAAATCAAGAACTTTTCTAGAGTAAACTTCACAGTCTTTTGCATTTGCCAAGAATAACGTGATAAAATACATATGTTTTCCCATAGTCTTATAAACATTTTGCTTGCTTTTCCAGACATGGAAAATACTAAACTCAAATTCCAGACTTTTCTAGACTTCATATGAAAAAGATAGCCATAAAGTCAATCCTGTCGCTAGTGAATCTACATCTTTGCACCTTATCTTTAATTAGCAATTTTCAAATCTGCCATAAACAGCAGAATAGATGCAGAGAAATAAAATTACTGTCCTCTGTCGTGTTTATTCATCTGTTCTGTTACAAGTTGAGCTGCTCAAAATTTAAAATAAAGCTTTAAATAGTGACAGGAATTTTTTTTAAAAAGTCTATATTATACTAATAAATCATCATTCTGACTAATATTTGACTTGTTTTTTAAGGTAAGGCAATACATGTGATTCGGCGACTTATTGCTCATTGTTTGAATTTTACACTAAATTAAGGATAACTCTTGAAAATTGTTTTTTTTTTTTTTTTTAAATTGCACGTTGCTTCTGATAATTGCAAAATAGCCATTGAACACAACTTCAAACACCCACCTTGTCTAACAAAAGGATCAACTTAACCTGTGATTGATTGGATCATTATTACTGCACTACACAACAGCTATTTTGGTATGATGGCTTTTGTTTCTCGATGAAAATGCAGGGGTCTTTTAAAGCAAAAAACAAACAGCTGGAAAAAATTTATTTAATGCAACAATGACATTTATTTGCATAATATTAAACAAATTTCATAAGCAGTTAGCTGTAGTCTGTGTTTTAAATGTATACTGGATCATCACACTGGCAAATGTTTTGCAAAATGCAACAAATTAGATAAGGAAATAAATGTGTTTTAGTATAAGTCTTAGTGGCTTGTCTTGTAATTCATCCATAAAGTTAGCTTTTTCTGGGATCATTAAAGCAATCCTGACAGTTTTAGTTAAAGACAGCAGGACTGCAGTGATGTTGCGTTATTTGGAATCCATGAGTGCACAGTCTGAAATTGGGAATCAATGGAGCAATTTCAGACTGTTCCATGGGAACCTGTCTCTTGTTGACAAAAAGTGAACACAGCAGAGACATGGTATTGGCTTCAAAGTGTGTTTATGCTCTTGTGTTTTAAAATGTTAATGCATCAGAAACATGAAAATGTTTTCAAGGTTTAAAGTTCATCTTGAAGATACCTGATATTTAAGTATTATATTTAAACATAAATGAGAAAAATACATCTTACATTTTAATATGTTTATGGAGAGTTAAATCCATTACCAAATCTTTCAGTGTGGTGTAAATAAGATATGGCATAGAGGCATATTTTTTCTGGTGCACTCTTCAGAAACCAGGAAAGACTGGCAAACATGCCACTTAAAGTAAGATACATTCAGGGATGAATGTGTAAAGTTTTCTCAATGTCACTGGCACAGTAACTGTAGCCTTATGTCTTGGTCAAATGAGGCTAAGACAATTTATTTTGGCAACAAACACTCCAGGTAGAGTTAGTGATAAAAATTAATATTTGAGAAAGTGACTTATATCATTGTTATCTGTGGCGAAGAACATGAGATGATGGGAACATTTGCACTCCATAGTGGCCGTGTACTTTGGAGTGTATATATGTAGGAGACCAGCCCTTCAGAACCAACTTTGGACAATCCTGGCCGAATCTGTCGAGTGAGAAAATGTGGAAGAGGAAGAGAGGGAGAACAAAAGTACAGTCAAGTCACAGAAAGAGCAAAAATCAGCAACCGAGAGCAACAGCTTTTGGATAATTGCATCATGCTGATTGTGCAGCAGTCACATCTGTTCAGCGATCAAGTCTAACCTTTAGGGAACCCTGCGCACATCACAAAGGCTGCTGTGCCTGTTGGAGGGAAGCATTCACTTGGGCAAGGCTTGAACTTTAAACAAATCTTTAGTATTTTATAGGTTGCCAGGTTTGTTATTTGCGCTGATCCATAGTATTAACTCTGTCTGACTGAACAAATAATTAGATTTTGAAGGGTGTGTTTTTAGAATCAATAACTGGCTGAGTGATTTGTTTAGGTTTTCAAATGTCCCCTTTCTCTCTCTTAGCGCCTGCTTGCACTCGCTCCAGTCTTGATGACACTTCCAACTTGATAAACAGGATCAAAGTTATTGATGTCATGCTTTTCTGAATTCCCGAGATGATGTGTACAACTAAGTAATCTATGAGTAATTTAAAGTCCTGGCTTTTGTGGCTATGGTAAAATGAATCACTTAATTGACTGTACATCTCCCAGAAGACCAAAGCAAATCTCCATGACGGAAAAGTGTTGGTGTAAAGATTCACTTTGAGTCCACTTTGATTTGAGTCATTCATGCAAAAACAGCTATGCACTGATACAGGTCCTGCCCTTCAAAAGTATTGCATCACACATGATGACTAAAAGCTCTTTTTTAAAAATAAATCAGTGCACTCTTCTCTGTTTGACTCCCCTGGTAAAGCTTGAAAATAAAATTGTTTTCACTGATATGTTGAGAAATATTATTTGCATGTTATAAAACTTCATTTTGCTAATAGGACAATAACAGGACAACATTTAATATTCTCCCATGATATTTCCTAAGGGTGGAGCATAGAGAGAGAGGAAGCTATGACCATCCCTTTGTATGGCATTGCTAGATTTTCCATACTCCCGGAACCCTACTATGTTTCTCTTCAGATTACCTTACGGGTTTTCACAGAGTTTCAGTCTAGGGACTGATATGGCTATGGGAGACGGTTAATCTTTGTTTCTAATTAAACATTTTGGTGTATATTTGAACATGAGGTGAAGTTCACATTTCCGCTGTGAAAAACAGTGCTTGAAACTGGGTCCATCTGATTTTAGTTAAAGATGTCATATTTCAAAGCGCCCTATGATGCCATGCACTCCGAGGCCTTTGGAGTGGCTTTAGGCTATGCTCACACTGCAGCATGAAGTAACTCAAATCACATTTTTATGCCCTAATGTGACCTGATCTTTTCATGAGACCTGTGTCTGTAGGGTCAGGTCACATTCATCCAACCTCTACATCATTGATACTCAACAAATATTTCTATACCATGTCCTAACACACTAGCATGCTCGCTACTTGTGCTGTTATTACATCCTCTACTGTGCATGTGGGACACTTTTTGGTTGTTTGCAGTTAATACAGGAGATCACCTGCAAGTTGCATCTATTTGGAAATGTGAACAACAACACAAAGAATTGGAATTGAGCATTACGGCCTGCGATGTGAACGTAGTCTTAGTTCTGTTTCTTGTGGTAGTTATTCCCTTCCCAGCCATGAACCATCGTTTCAGCCAGGTGTGTCGCATTGACACAATTTGTGTGAATAAAGCTTTGCTGAAATAATCTTCAAGACACCTGAAGAGTAAAGCTGCATTTTACTTCCACTGTGTGTCCATTTTTATTCTGTGATGTAATGTTTGACTGTGAAAAGTCTTGTCCTGGTAGATTTAAGGGGGCATCTGTTTATCTGTGGGGTATTAGTGTAAATTACAGCAGGCAGGAGGGGAGATTTGTGAGATTTGCATTTTGGCACTAAAGAAGCCCCGCTTATGTTCAATAATTTTTCTCACTCTATGAAAGTTTATGCCTGAAAGCTAATCAATAATTTACAGAGTGCAGGAAAGTGCTCTGATATATTAGGATTCTTTTTAAATCTGAGTTGTGTGTGTGTAGTGTATTTCTGAAGAGCCACAAATTCTTAAATGATAGTCCATGTTTTTCTAGATTGTACATACACTCTGTTGTGCAGTGTCTTTCTAATTGTAAAGCAATTTCAGATCAACAGCAGTACGATGCTGCAGTACAGTGAAGCATGGTTGTTTTGAATGTTCTCCACTTGGAGACTATTTTTTTTTGTACAGAGACTGTTTTCAAATTCTCCTGAGATCTCTTTAAATCCTTTATTAGTCTTAAAAGCTGCTAAAAGGTTCACTCTCCACGCCTCAAATGGGCCTTTTAATCTCACCCTGGTGTTCAGTCATACTTCACCAGTTCAGAAAACTAAATGTCTAAAGGCAAAATCAATCCTGCTTGAAAATGTTACAAAACAACTCCTATGTGAAATTGTAGCAATTTTAAGTTGAATTAAATGTGTAGCTATCCTAATTTGCTACTCACCAGAAGTTTCACTTTTTTATTACATTTTTGCAAAAAATGAAAAATTTCAATGTTTCCTATAGATGGCAATTAAAAGTATACTTTTCATAGTTTTTGGTTCTGGTCTTTATTTGTAGGATCAGAATTTGTTTTATAAAGATACATTAAGCAATAACGTTGCTAGGAGACTCGGACATGAAGACGTTTATCCCAAAGTCATCCAGCAGCCCACATGCTCTGAGTTTTGTATGTGTATGTGTGTGAGCACACCCCTCTCTTTTTCCCCTCTCCAATGCGCCTGTGTGTCCTTGCTCTTGCTCATTCTATAAAGCCGGCAGCATCCCCTTCACGCTCTGCATTCTCTGTGATTTCTGCTGAAGCACAAACAAAAAGATCAACTAAGCTCTGCTGGGAGGATGAACAACAAACACTGATGCTTCAGGTTATTTCCTTTTTTAAACAAGAGCTTTTTTTCCAGCCACAATTTTATCAAGACCACAGAGCAAGACTTAACTCCTACACTGATCTGCATCTTTTTCATTTCTGATTCAAGTTGCTCCTTTTCAGGGTTTTTTACAATATACAAAAGCGCTGAATGCAAAAGGTCCGGATCTCACTGGAAGGAGGAGAGATGGAACAAGGAGAGATTTAAATGAGCTGTGGATTCTGTTTGTCATGACGAAGCATGGAGAAGACATCTGTTTGCGTCTCTGCACACTGATTCCTGTTTGGTAGCTGGCTTATCTCACAAAACAGTAACATCGCGTGCTTCGAATCCTGCTTTTGAGAAAAAAAAAAAAAAAAAATCAACTTCTGCTCTGAAATGCTCCTTCTCGTGAACTTTCAATGCAGGCATGATGTCTTTCAGGATTTCACTTTGAGCTTGAGCGGAATTAGTATTTGCTTTCAAACTTAGGAGTCATTTTGCATGCAGACGCCTTCTCTCAACTTATGTTTTGCATCCCTCAACCTCTCAGCAATCTCAGCCTCCCCATAATCACAGAATTAGACCTTCTAGGTGCATTTTCTTCTTGTGTTTTCTTCTCTTGTTTTTTGCCTGAGAGCAAACTGGACTTAGAGCAAGTGCATTGCAGCTGACACTCTCTCCTCATCCACAAGTAGCTCTCTATTTTTGTCACCTTCCTTCACTGCAGTACCTTCCATTCTGACACAATGTTCGAGGAGCTTTGGAACTCCACAGATCAGGTTGGCCTCAATGGATCAGAAGCAAACTTATCTCGAAGACGTTCGTATGGCATAGAAGAGGACGGGAACCAGCATCCTTTTCTCACTGACGCCTGGCTGGTACCGCTCTTCTTCTCTCTCATCATGCTGGTCGGACTGGTGGGCAACTCTCTCGTTATCTATGTTATTTCCAAACACAGACAGATGCGAACAGCCACCAACTTCTACATAGGTAGGCAAAAATAACGTACATCTTTATTAGTTTGTGGAAAATGTGAAAGAAACTGACATGAGGGTGTAGGATGGGATTTACAAAACTCAGTCAGGAAAAGTCAGACTTATATCAAAACTGTTAATTTACTGTAGCCAATAAGTACAGATAATAAAGCCCTTCCTTCTTTTGTTATTCTGCTTACTAAACTCAATTTTGTTGTGTTATTAAAGCTTAAAAGTGACAAACGGTGCAAAGAGTAGTTTTGACCAATTCTGTCTGCAAATAAAAGAAAGCTTGTTGCTATTTTTTTGCATTCACTCCCTCCTGGGAACCGGTTAAGACTGCAGGCAAACCACTCCACATATCTCCTGCATGCATTCATACATGCATAATGTGTTCATAATGCCGTTCCACATGGTCTTGTTGAAAAATGTATGCATATGCCTGAAAACATGTTTTTAAAGCAGCATATTTTAACAACTCAATGTCTTATTTGAATTCATGTTGCCATCACACAGATTTCTAGGAGCAATTATGTTCATTTCCTTGTAAAAGCATTTATCCACCTGAACTTCACACTTGGTAAAGCCACAAACATCAACACAGATTGATGTTTGTATTTAAAGTGTACTATTTCCTTCAGATAATAGTTAGGTTTTGTACTTTGGTTTACCTCTAGTTTAGCTCCAGTATTAATTAGTCTTCTCTCTCAAGTTCCTTTGCCACAGCTGTTATACATTGCATCTAATAATTCTACCTTGCACTTATGTCACTTTACTACCCTGTATAAGAAAGCAAGCAACCAAATACGCTACAACCAAAACTATGTTTCACCCTGTGGATGGTGTGTTTGGGGTTCAAACCGTTTTTCAATTAGTTTCCAAAAAGTGGGTTTTATTTCGCCCAAATAAAAAATGATCAATCAATTAATTCAAGGCCCTAAAAATAGACAGAATAAAGAAACTAAGCTCAAGCCATAAGGATTATTTAACATGACACAATTTCAAGCTTACTGTTCAAACAAGATAAACTGACCTAACATATAAGAAACGAAGGTGGCAAGAACACACTTGGAATGGGTGAAGGGGAACATCAGCTTGTAAATTTAAGTAACAAACAGGAAGTAAACACACAGCTGAACATTTAACCTTAATTACTAATAACCTCAGCAAACCTCTCAGGCTCTTACAGAACAGCTGGAATGACTTTGATTAAATCACACACACACATACGGATTAGATGACTGTTAAAGGAAATAGTTGCACTGCAATTTATTTAAGCAACAGAGTATATTGGGCTCCACACACACATGCACACATCCCTTTTAGCATGATTAAATAAGATGTTGTATTTTTTATTGAAAAAATACACATATTTATAAAACGTACAGCATCCTTTTCAGTCAATCATTCACCACATAAAAAATGCACAGATGTTTTTTTTAAATTGTAATATGACAAAAGATTAAAAAAATGCATACTTTTTCAAGGCTCCCAACACGATATCATCACAGGTAATAGACAGAAATCTTATCACAGTTTCTTACTGATTCGGTAATTAGCCTTAATAAAATATTAAACTTTTCCTAATTGCCCACGTCTTTTAAAGTTGGTGGGCATGTTTGCCAGGCTTGTTACCAGGCTTACATCACAAACATAAAGTACAAAAAATATTCAAAAATGTATTAAAGGGCATAATTTCACTAAATTAGACTTCATGCAGCAGCAAATATAGCACTGGTGGAAAATGAAAATGAACTGAAAAGCTACATCTATTTTCAAAACAAACTTACTGACACCTCATTTACACGAATTTAAAAGGTACTGAAATCAAATGCAATCCAACGGTTGTATTGGCAGATTATACTTTTTAACAGCTATAGCATCATCAGTATTAATGGGATTGTGCCAATGGATAAGATATTTGTTTACATCTTTTGAAGGCACGTTAATAAAAATGTCTCATGAAAGTGGTAAAATAATAAATATTAAGCTTGCTGTGGCATTTCCAGAGGCATAGCTGCGTGCAACAAGCTGCTAGTTTTTATAGGTCAACAGCTTTTAGTGTAAAATGAAATTAACTTGGAATCCTTTTTGCAGGGTTTTTCTGAAATGTGGTCAAGTACAGGTTGTTTTAATTTAAGCTGTTGGAATTTAAAATATTACTATTAATTAAAATTTGTTTGGATTAGTTATTTACATCTTGCGCAGCTTGCCTTTATTGAAACAAAGTTCACCATAAAAATAGTTGTAAAATAATAGCGTAAAATGAGATCATCCACCCTGTTCATATTTTATGTTTTTTCTTATTATTCAGAACACGCAGATTTGCAATCTGGAATGTATTTGATCTATATGCCATTACTAAGCCAGCGGTGATTGATTTACCTGAGTTTGCTCCACAAAGTAGAGTGTGAGAGAGGGGGGGCAGTAAAATAAATGTGATCACATCTATGTGAATTAAAATAATGTTTTTGCAGCTCTGTGACTCGGTGCATAAAGTCTGTGTATCTGTGTTTGCACACTGCACTCTGAATGTGAGGAGAATTTGATCTTGGTTAATACATCCCAAGGCCACTGCACTGAAACTGTGTAATATTCAGCATAATTTAATTAGCAACCGCATCATCTACCAATCTCTCCAACAATATGGTTAGACGACAACAATGTGATTAGATCAGCTCTTCAAACAAATGGGGAATGGTGTCTGGCATGCTTGCTGCAGTGATGGATGCATGAGCCAGACTGCAAACCTCTAACTGACATGTTATCAAAACATAAATGTATTTTTTTGGGCTTTGGCTTTACACTAAGAATTCAAATTTTGGAAGCTGCAAAGACCCACAGGCAGTCCATAAAATGTTTAACACACCTTCAGTTTATAACCACCAAATAATACATTCTCTTTCTGAACCAGCTTCTTGGCACCTGATTTCAAAAACACAAGGCTAAACTGAAGTTTAGCCTTGTGTTTTATGCACGGAATTTAACTTGATTGGATCAGACTAAGCAAGGATACCAACCCATATCTTAGCATTTATTTCAAACTTGTAATTTCGTGTCAGATTTTTAAAGGACATTTTACAAGCTTTATATGCCTTTTTGAAAATTCCAAATATAGTAGCTTTCAAAAGCATACACAGTGCCAAGTTGAAATTAATGTAACAATTATGGCTCTGATTGTGCTCCCTTTGATAATATCATTAGGAAACAGACACCATATTAAATACCATACAACCATTCATTCAAAAAATACTATTGGATAAATGTACAGAATCCACCAACTCGTTTAATAAAGTGAAGTATTTGAACACAGTAGAGGCTATTATGGTCCATCATCTCTTAGACTTGGTATCAAACACAAAATGAACTTTGGATTTCAACAAATTCTGTTATTATCGAAATAAACAAATTTTCTCTTAGTCCATCCTCACACCTACAAGGTGGTTTCCTCAATATGACATTTAAAAAAAAACATTTGGGAAAGAGAAGAATAGTTGTAATATATTATTTTTGGATGAATTTAGACAGAGAAATAATGACTTTGTCACCCATTTGAACTATCTATTTTTTTAAAGCTACAGGTGAGAAGAAGTCTGGTTCTCAACATGCAGCAGACATCATTTGGTGATGTGTAAATGTGATTGAGAACAAAAAGTTAAAACATCACTGACATAAAGACACAAAAGATAATCAGCTCTGGATTTTCTCCTAGTGCAAATTAAACATGAAAGCTCTGTGACTTAAAAGGTGGTAAAAGCTACCCAGTAATGTTTTTTAGGGAATAATTAACAAGACTAAAATTACAAACTGAAAATTGGAGAATGCCAAGCCACTATATCAAATAGGACCACTGATGAAGAAAGGGAATGAAACTGGCTATCTCTTCACCATTGCACCTGCCAGTAGTTGACTTAAGAGAGCAAGTGAAAGTTTTTCTCCTAAAAGTGGATGTGATAGAATCAGGATAAATGGGCGATATTTGAGTAGGTTTGACAGGGCTCACTGATACTCATAGGGAATGAAAGCTGATGTGCATAACAACCTCTTCAGCTACTGTAGCTCAAGTTGCTGAAAGAGGTAAAACTACTTTTGACAAAAAGGTTTTAAGACATACAGTGTATTCCAATTTACTGTGTATGAGCAATAGCAGGAGACCACTCTGAAACACAACAATCCAAATGTTATATCTGATTGGTGCATCTAGTTTTTTTCCTTCAGGGAGACACAACAAATCTATTTGTGTCAAATTTGTAATCCTGCAGGTCATTAAGAGACACTGAGTGAATGTGTCTAAAAACAAATATTCTAGTTTTGAGCAATTTTGACTCAAGACTTTTAAATCTCAAACAACAGAAAAATTATTATATTATTATTCTCATTTATAAAATAAATGTCAAAGTAAATGTATTTCACTGTGAACTGTAATTCTTGTGTGCAATACAGTTTGTCCTTCTTACTGGGGTCAGAACAGTACAACCTGGCTGTTATTAAAGAGAAAGTTTTAACCTTTACTATGATTTTTTTTCCCTGAACATTAGTAATGTATTTTTAACGTCTAACTTTATTCAATTTTACTGCCAGAAAGAACAGCAAAAGGGACAAAATACAGATGGAAAGCCAAAAGAAATACTGCTAATAATAAAAACAAAGTAAATGCTGAAAAAGGGCTTTTTAGTTTTTGCAATATAAAAGACTGGGCTATTATAAGGCTTCTTAAATTATAATGTATGTGGACTGATGTAAGAGAGAAAATTACCTGACATCTACTTTTCTTTCCATCTAGCAAACCTGGCTGCCACCGATATAATCTTTCTGGTGTGCTGTGTCCCCTTCACTGCCACTCTCTATCCCCTCCCTGGTTGGATTTTCGGCAACTTCATGTGCAAATTTGTTGCATTTCTGCAGCAGGTAACATAATTATGTTTTATACAATATTCTTATTCCTAAATGTTGGTTCCATTTCTTTTAACCTTTCAGTTTGCACTGCATTCGTTTATTTCTATTCATAGTGCTCACTAGTAATTTACCTATTCCAATGATATCACGTGCTTGTCCTATAGGCTGAAAATTACTAATATCAACTAAAAAGTCAAAATTGTTTTAATTAATAAAATGCTGTAGGTCTGAAATTGATGTTAATAATTTGTTCATGAAAGTGAAAATCACACATCACAGGCTAATATTTGAACATTCATACCATCACAGTTACTATTGTTATTGAAAATGGTTCAACAGCAGCAATTATTTCTGCAGTTTCTACTTTTAAACTGTAAACCTCAGCTATTGTAATGAAATGAATATTTTTTTGCAGATTAGTTCAATTGTGATTGTACATATTAAGTAAGGAAGAATAATTGAAAAAAGTCCTAAATAAACAGATTGAACTTATAAGAGCCTTTTCCAGTCTTATACTAACCACTTTGAGCACAAGACCACTTAACTTACAACCTTCATTTTGGGAAAGGACTACTCTACCAGTGAGCCACAGTCACCCACATTTAGAGTACAGGCTGAATTACAGAGTAAAGCTGAATAGACACACTCAATGTTGATTTTTTTCATCACACTGGACGCTTTGATGATGTCATTTTCAGCGACACTCAGCAATTGAGAACCTCAAAGTTGTGGTTTTGTTTGACTCAAATAAACCCAGACAAACAGCTAAAAGTGTCACGTAGTTAAGATTAAAGCCAAGCATGACATTCCATCGCGTCCATCCTGAGTTTTATCATGGCTTACTCAAATAAATAGAAATTCAATTAATGGCCCAAATACAATGAAAACAATTCAGGTTAGATGACCAGCCTACTATATGTACAAATCTATCTATATTGTGGTTCTGTTATTTTTTTATTATTTTTTTTTTTACATGTGCAACCTTTGGATTTAGGTAATGTAGTCAAAAGATCTTCTTTCAGGGTTGACACTGGCTGAGCATAACAGAAGACAAAGATCAATGAAAACAAAGACGCTTAATTAGTAAGAAACTGGTGGAGAGTGGCAATGAAACCATTTGAGCTTAATCACAGAGCTGCACAGCAGGGAAGGAGACAAATTAACACAGCAGGAGTGGAACTGAGACACAAAAGGATGTTTAAGTCCAAAGGGCAAATGCCTAGCACTAACATAAGGAGAAAAACCCAAGCATTGAAACATTAAACACAAAGGAATGAACTATATGGGAAGAACTAAATAACAATAAGCCATAACTGATCACAACTGATCACAACAACATACTTCAGATAAAACAGAGAATCTTAAAGCTAAGCATGAAATAAACCAAGATATCAAAGAGTATCCAACCCAGAAATTAAGAAAAATACAAAACCCAAGTTCCATGGATTAGGGCAGTATATAATTATCAGAATTTTGTAATTTTTAACTCTTTTCAAAAATTTCTCTACATGATTGTTATTGCTTTGTTGTCAGTAGATGACAGGTCTTGAAAGGGGAACTGCAGCCCCAAAAGGGGGTTGCTGTTAAATGCTGACTCATTATCCAGACTTTACATTGTCATCTCTTATTCAAAGACTTTTGTGCAGATCTGACTGCCGATGGGTGAACTTCAATTTCAATCACACAAAGATGCGTCCATTTGTTGGAGGACTTTATCGCAAGTGCTTCAGGGTTGTACTATGAGCAATAGGAGTCTTTTAATGGCAGAAACAAGTATATCTATTCTACACAGACTGAAAATTTTCTCTATACTGTGAAGATGTGTTGAATCAGAACTTTGCTCTATACTCAAGTCTATCTTTGTCCATGCATTTTTTGTCTTTCTGAAAGGTGAAGGAAGGTCATCACAGTCTGAATAAATCTTCAAAGAAATGGCATCTGTGGAATCAGACATTACCCCCCTCAAAGCCAGATGATAGCAGAAAAGCTTCAGTATAACACAAGATACAAGTATCTTCCTAGATAGATGAAACCATCTTGTAAAGAAGTGCAAATTTCTATGATTCAAGAAAAGCTAGAGTAACTGCTAATGTATTTCAAAAGTACACTTGAGTTTGAAAGGACATGTATAATCTTAGTTTCAACTTCTCCCTTTCAGCTGTGTGTTTAAACTGAGACAAATTAATTTCTGTTCAAGATTGAAAAACAAGAAGTGTGGAAAAAGAAATTAACAAGAATAATGCATCCAAAATAATCAGAATGTCACAGAAGATTAATGGAGAGATTTCAGTACAGGTCTTAAATCAATAAATATCAAAACTCTGTTTGTTTCTTCCCATTCATGTTAACAGCAGGCATCCTTCCTCAAGTTTCTACTTTTCTTTTTATTTTTTCCTGTCCTCATCTCTCGTGTGTTCACAAGATTTATACATCTCCAAACAATCATACACCAATATCATTACTCAGACAGGTCCTGCACCTGTGCAGTTATAGCCAGGCGACTGAATACGTTGCTGCTCGTCTTGTCACCATGGAAACACTGAGTTGTTAAATGTGAAAGACCGACCTGGCTTGCAACATTGGAAGACTATGGGGAAGTCCCTACACAGGATTAAACATGGACTTTCTACAAAGTTTTAAAAGACAGAACCAATTACTGAATGCACCACATTTACTCACAGTTGATTTACACTGAATTAAAGCTCTAATAATGAAAAGCAAAAAGTGAAAGGAGTAAGAAATAAATTGCCAAAGCAAGAAGAAGTAGTATAAATAAAATTCTGCATATTAATAAAAAAAATGGATACATCAATTAATAAATAATAAAGAAAGTAATAAATAGAACCAACAATAGAACTTAGTAGATATGGATGAGTTTTGGTTTAAGCTTTTGGACTTTCCACTACTCCAAAGATTTTTTTAAACTTCTCCAACATGTTAAAATTCATCTTTTGCCTTTCTGCTAATTTCTTGTGTGTAGCAAAAGGCATACTATTTGCAGAAAAACAAACAAACAAACAAAAAAAAATCAAAGCAAGTAAAAATAAGTAAAAAATATTTAATATTTGACTGAATTATAATTTGGATGTTATAATGCTAAAAATACTCCAAACTCAATTTATGTCAGTATTTTTGAATTTCCTCCTGTTTTACTTTTTCATTCAGTCTAAAGTAATATGCAATTCATTTCCATACATTAACCTTAGTATTAATCAACTTTTCATAACCTATACTGTACATATTTACTCAAAACTCTAGTTGCACTTCACCTGTCACAGGTATGAAAAAACTATGGAGAAAAACTCATATTTTCACCTTTTATTTAGCAGTTAAACACAGTAATAAATAGGGCTGTGATTCTTTATGTGGGTCAGTGCTGGGCAATGCTGTCAATAAAAATCAGATAAGCATAGTATGGTTTGCTTTAAATCACACAACTAATTCCTTTTTCAATTTAAAGAGGTAGCAAAAACTGGATTTGGAGCACTGACTGTATTACAGCAGGGTGTAATACACTGTAAGTACTGAACATCGCAGGGAAGAGATCATTTTCTCAGCAGCCTTAGTGCTGAACTTCCCATGACCCCTTTCAGTCTTTTATATTCAATCCTTTGAAATCCTGATGTGATGCGCCAAACCTCTGTGGGGTAATGGGTCCTGGCATCATAACTACAAATAACACCAAGACAGATCCAGCAGGAGGCAGAGGTACAGACTGTTGGGAAGAATCATGTCTTACTTTAAAGTACATGTCAAACAGAATGGATTCAATTTTTCACAAACCAGCATTTATTTCCACTCAAATATCAGAGTCAGGGTGCCTTTATTGTCAGTGTACAAAAGGACAACAGAATTTCATTTCAGTACAGCCCGTCCAAAAACCTATTATATATATTAATTTAGAATTCTTATATTAATATATTCCAGTAACATCAGAGCTGAAATGGACCTATAAAATAATATTAAGTTAATTTTTAGTAAGTACTAAATACTTAAGTACTTATTTAGTAAGTACTAAATTTTAACTTAGCAAGTAATATTGTTAAAATTTAGTAATTACTAAATATTAATTTAATACTTTATCAAATAAAATAGTAAGTACAGTTGATGCTTTTCAAAAATAAGGATTGATTGATTTTTAATTTGCTTCTTTTAATTTCTAGCAATAAATTATTACGTTATCGTCTTGTTCTAAATACTCTCAAACCACTTTTAAAATATGGTTGTTAAATTGTCTATTTTCCATTTATCTCTTTGCACCTCGTTGTCTGAAGATAATTTTCGCAATTGATGTTTATAACATTGGTGTTATCATCACCATGCTTGCAGGGAACATCCTGTTCTTTTAATAATTAAATTCTTTTTGAAATGACACACCTTTGTATGGATGACCTGCAAGAGTAATAATGTCTATTGAACTTTTTCACAAGAGAGAACTACACTGACTTGCCTATTCGGCCATGTCAGACCTCATTAACTCTATTAAAGCGTTTTCCCTCATAACTTTTTTTGTCAAAATACTTTGACTTTAATCTAATTATATATATATACTGTATATACAGTGTATATACAGTATATATATTACTTTCTTTCTCCTGCCCCTAATACTCTGTTGTAAAAAAACAGCACAAAATCAGTTGTGACTAATTTTCAGTAAGTTTTGTCTGTCATTGTAAAAATAATAGGTGTTGACATCATCTCCTCACCATAACTGTGTTTTTACATGTTTAACTGTGTTTTTACATGTTTAAGAAACATGTTCTTATTTAGAATGTGTTCGGCTGTGTTTCATTCTTAGGTGACAGTACAAGCCACATGTATCACCCTGACTGCCATGAGTGGAGACCGCTGTTACATCACTGTTTACCCTCTCAAATCTCTCCGTCACCGCACCCCAAAAGTAGCCATGATAGTCAGCATTTGCATATGGATTGGTATGTTGCATTGCTTTTACCTCACTGCTAGACACAAAAATGAATAATTGAAAAACAAAATGTATTCAGCATGTGTGACTGACTTAGAGTTTTGTTAAAAAAAAACAACACATCTGCTTTGCCCAGGCTCCTTCATCTTGTCCACCCCAATTTTAATGTACCAGCGGATTGAGGAGGGCTACTGGTACGGTCCGAGACAATACTGCATGGAGAGATTTCCCTCCAAGACGCATGAGAGAGCATTCATCCTCTATCAGTTTATTGCCGCCTACATGCTGCCGGTTCTCACAATCTCTTTCTGCTATTCGATGATGGTGAAGAGAGTAGGTCAACCCACTGTGGAGCCTGTTGACAACAATTATCAGGTGTGGACAAATTGAGATTGAAAACTGTTTGTTTTTGTGTGCCTAAATTTTAAAATAGGTTTGAATCAAGTCTGTTTTGAATGACTGTTATCAACAGTTTATTCATAATGAAACATATAGAAGGTATACACATACACAGTTTGCAGCTGCCTATTTATTTATACTGTAGAGTTCAACCTCTATGAATAAAATGACCATGTAGACAACAGAAAAAATTACTACAAAGAGTTAAGCTTGTAAAGAAAATTTGCTAAAAGGGATTTCTAAGGATGTTATGGAAATAAATGAAACCACATTCCAGTTAGAAGGAATGTTAATATGTGTTGTATTGTATCATTACAAAATTATTTCACTCTAACTACAAAAATCATGCAAGGTATTAAACCTGTGATCTGTGAATCTGCAGCTAACATACATGAATACTTATGTAGATTTCATTTGAAATACAATGGAAGACATAGGTTGTTTTTCTTTAGTAACATTTAACTTTTATAATTGAACAATCAGGAGGATTCCTACACAATCTTTTTAAATTTGTTTTATATTATTTTCTATATCTGAATAAATACAGTAAAAAAATAGGGCATAAAAAATATTTGCCTTAGCAGACTTTTTTTCTTTACCCATTTAATAGGTATTACATTGATTTATATTTAAATAACTTTTACCATTAATTGGCAAAATAATACCTTTATTTTTAATAATTTAGACATCAGTATTTATTTGTTTTTTAATAAGGTAAGGGCCAATTGTAATTTTTCAAACTAAAAACCAACATCAACAACATAGCCTCTTAAATTAAAATAAATAAAAAAGTAGCTGATATCTATTGTGATATCTTTCTCAGGTCAACCTCCTGTCTGAGAGAACCATCAGCATCAGGAGCAAAGTCTCCAAGATGGTGGTGGTGATCGTCCTCCTCTTTGCCATCTGTTGGGGTCCCATCCAGATCTTTGTGCTTTTCCAATCTTTCTATCCAAACTACCAACCCAACTACACAATGTACAAGATCAAGACCTGGGCCAACTGCATGTCCTATGCCAACTCCTCAGTCAACCCCATTGTTTATGGGTTTATGGGAGCCAGCTTTCAGAAGTCTTTCAGGAAAACCTTTCCATTCCTTTTTAAACACAAGATCCGGGATGGTAGCATGGCGTCAAGGACTGCCAACGCTGAGATCAAGTTTATTGCAGCAGAGGAAGGCAACAATAATAACGCTGTGAACTGACTCTGAGAATTTAAAGATAAAAAGTGAGATTGTTGTTTCCTGAGAAACTCACCTGTCAGCCAAAAGATCCTGTTGTAACCGACAGAGAACAACAGATTCATCTTGAAGGAAAACACTGTGCTCGGCGTTCATTTTCATGTTGTATTAATTTTCATATTTAAGCAAATGGATATGAACTGTTATTTGAAACTGCAGTCGGTCAAAGGTTTATAAAATACATCTGCAACTTAAATGTAAATGTATTGCTTTTGCTTGAGCTCAGTTTATGTTAGAATCAGAATCAGCTTTATTGTGTACACAAACAAGGACGTTTACGTTGGTTTCAAATGCCCACAGCATACAGAGATTAAACATAGATTTGTGAATTTTAATTATTTTTTTCTTTTTTTTTTTTTTTTAGAAAAGCACAAAATACAACCAGGTGTAGTCCTGAGGCATTCTGAGGAACAACCTTGGATCAGATGTCAGATAACGTCAGTTTGCTTGACAAAAGCTGATCTTTTCTGGGTTTTTAGTAAGTATGTGCTCTGTGTTAACTCTTACAGGGACCAGATCTCGACAACTGGTGGGCAGGCTCTAGCTTAATGGTTTCGCTTTTGTCCAGGTGGTAAGGGGATCTGATGGAGTGAGTTGCAACTGCAAGCTACAAAAAAAAGAATAAATAAATAAAATAAAGTAGTACCCACAAGAAGTAGTGACTACTGCAACAGTAGAAGCATCCCATTGGTGAGGTACTCAGTCTTGATTACTTACAGCAAAAATCTGAAATTTGCCTCAATGATGAAACAAATTGTTCTAATTTTTGCAAACAAAACTTACTGTAATATTTTGCACATTTTGTATTTGGGCAAACTGTGATCATATTTCTAACTTACAAATAAATGAAAATTCTGGTGTTTCTGTTTACATGAAGCTTTTTCTGACTTAGCTTTCTTTTCTTTTAAAGTCTAAATTACCTCACTAAGGAGCTAATAAATATCATAGCTTATGAAAGTCACATTAAGGACAGATTATTATCAGGTGCTGGTAGTCTGAGCCAGAATAAAGGGAATTCAAAAGGCTTTTCATAGTCACACAGAGCAATTTACATCAATTTTCTCAGAATTACTAACTGCTGAAGTATTACTTTTAAAACTATTTACAGTGTATATTATAATTTATTGTTGGCATATTGTGCAGTTTTTTTGTCATAACAAAACAGATTTTTGCTTTAAAACTTTGTGATTGCTTATCTACCATCTGATTGTTTCCTATGTATGCAGCAGTTAGAATTATTTTAAAGTTGTTTTATTTCTGAAATTTACCAAAAAGTCAATGTCAAGTCATTTATTGAACTGGTATTAAAAAATATTGATTTTATTGTTTTAATATTCTAATGAACAGCTCATAAATACAACAATTTAGGAGTGAAACTACGGTAACCATTGGCAAAAAAGAAATACAATCGGATCACAATTGTTTGTTTCTCAAACTACTTGTAGTTTGAGAGACAAACAGAAAAAATCATTTCTGACTAAGAATGTTTTTGAAATGTATTCATACCTCTTAAACCTTTTCAGATTTAGTCTCTTTACAAACAAAGGTTACAATGTGATTTACCAACATTAAATAACATAATTTTGCAGTGGAAGCAGAGGACAAATACAAACAAAACTTGAGTTAATCCTTTCCAGACCTGTGGAATTGGGACAAACTGTAAGAAAGTGCAAGGGGTTAAAAAATACTTCTGGAAAGCACTACTCATAAACTGACACAAATGTGTATATTTCCATAAAGGTTGCTACATGTTTAATATTCATGCTTAACACTGGAGAACTGGCAAATGTAATTAAAGCACAGTCCGTCCTGAATTGTACCCCCTAGGTGAAGTAGCTTTGTATGTGTGGAGCTAATGCATCCTAAGCAATCTGAAAACCCAAACAAAGCTTCAGCCAGCTGCTCATGAGTCTTTCCTGTGGCCAGATATGATGAATGGAAACCTGCTAACAGAAGGAATAGAGGCAGTGGAGCCACAAGTCTAACCTTCATGCCTTTTTAAACACTTGTTTTCACAAAAGCATTGTGGAAACCTTCATGCACGTTCACAGGCAACAGAGATCATCAAATCAGGTATTAAAAACACCTTAAAGACCCCTTGCACCTTCTTGCCAGACAGTCTGAAATATTGAGGACAACCCATTTGGCTTGTGTTTTGTTATTAGAGCACAATCAGAATGAGGGCCTGTTCAGGGAGCAGCTGTCTAGCCATAGAACAACAGCTTTTAATTTTAAACCCACTGAGCTACCTCAATAGTGACTTTGTTTTATTCATCCCACACAGTGACATTCAATATAAAGAACCTCTATTATGGTCTATAGAAAAATTGCTAATACAGTTTAATTAGATTTGATACTGCTTGCTTAGTGCCATTGGGGCTCCAGTGACATCAAGGTTTGAAAGGAAAACTAACACACTTTGGGCCTTTGTAGTCAAACGCATATGACAAATGATACTCAAGGATCATTGCAAACATTTGACATGTTTTGCTGAACTGAAGACAATTTAAGAAAATCCAGATTAGTGGTTGCACTGATTTTTAAACTTTGATAAAAAGAGATTCCAAAATGAGGTAAATGGCAATTATTTTTCTTTAAAGGCAGATACTGCAGATAACTGTAAGTGTTATTATAATTCATAGTTGGGCCATTTTTGACTAAAAGCTGCTCTACATCATGCATCGCAGTGAATATTTCAATGCAAATGAATTAATTTTGCATTTTAATATCACTATCTGGGCTTTTTCCATATGAAACATTAGAGTGGCACACAACCCAAATTGCAAAAATATAAAAGTGTACTTTTGGAAGAACACATAAAAGCATTTAAAAATAGAAAGATTAATCATCACTTAAAATGATGGACTAAAAGCCAATTAGATTTTTGCCAAATAATTTGGAAATAAAAAACAACTCTGTATTGATTGACGCCTGAAAGGAATAATTGTAGATATTATTTGAAACAAATTTACCAGTGATTCACTACAACCAGCAGCTGGTGATTCTTTTCGGTTTTGCCATTATCTGTAGGCAGCTATTCAACATCATGTTCAAAGGGATTTACACTTAATTACAAAGTGCAATGCAAAAATGAACATAGATGTAACTGACACATCCATCATTTTCATGTGACTGCCTGCTAAGTAAAAAGGTATTCATGTTCAAATGAGTTTTGAGGTTTCTTTTTATTTGCAGTACTAATAAGTGACTATGGAACATGCAATCAATCAAACTTCAAGCTTTCAATTTGTCAGACTTTGACAATCATGAGACTTAATATCTTCAAAACAATAAAAAGTAAAAGCTTGATTGAACCATTCAGAGTAGAGCCCTTCAAAGGACCTGTTTTTTGTTAGGGTACTGATCCTGTATAAAGTGTCTGAGACTTTTTACAATTTGATAATGTTTAGACATGGGAATAAAATTGTGTTTAATAGCAGACATAGTACAGAGGGAAACTTGAAAAGACCTTCAAATCACTTTTAGTTGTGCTGATCAAAATCAACATGAAGAACTACAAGAAAATTAGACTCTTTGGAAGCAAAACAGAAAAGGAAATGTAAATATAAAAAAAGAAAAAATCAAGTTTGAAAGTGATTGACTTTTGATGTTGACTGAAGCTGGAGTCCAAAATCAAGTATAAATCAATATATCAAGTAATTTTGCCACTTTCTCAGTTTTTAAACTTTCCAACAAAGAAAATGGCTTTATGAAGAAATCCATTTTATAGAAGTCATCTACAGCGCATAGTCAATAGATGTACTTAAGCACTGAGGGTCCATCTTAATGGTTTCAGGACTATATAGGCTAATATTGCCAATTAATATTTAAAATAAAGCAAATTGTGTGAGGATTTTCTAATTATTATTTGAACTTGGACATTTGCCCTTTCTTTAGCAATCCAAGACATAAATTCAGACACCAAAGGATGAATGGCTATCTAATAAAATATTTAGCATTAATACACTCAGGAATTCATTACTTCCAACATATCAACTTCTTTCATTATTGTTAGCCGTAGTGAGTCCAAATTCCAGACCTTTCCAGACTCATGCTTCCAGAATTCCCAGTGTTTTGCTTTTACAACAGGGAGGCTTTAGACAAGTAATCTGCGAAAAGAAAGAACTAGAAGGAAGGAAGAATTCAGGTATGCAAGACTAGAAGGATGCAACAAAGGAGGGATGGCACAAGAAATGAAGGACCAAACGAAGGAAATAAGGAAAAAGGAATAGAAGGGAAGGAAAGAAACAAGGACATATGCAGAAAAGGAAGCAAGATGGTAATGATAGAAACACAGAAAGGGGGATGATGACTAGAGAAAATAAAATTTAAGACGTAAAAATATTCTTCCATATTTTAGTGTGTGATTTTTATTATAGTTTTGCATACAGACTGCATATGAACCCTGTTAACTATTGCCATTGTACAAGCCATGTCATTATACAGTTATGCTCATTTTAAATCCAACTGTTTTATTTCAACATCAGGAATGAATCCCTAACTCTCAGTAAGATACAGTAAGAGATGGAAGATCTGACAGAAAGACCTTTGAGACAAAAGTGGGGCAAAGCAAGTATTATCAACAAGCACTCCTGAAGAGGGCGACAGAGAGTCAAAGTCAGATGTGAAAACATTTGGGTTGCAGAGCAATAAGAGAAAAAGTGAGGAAATGGGATGTCTGAGAGGAAGCTAATAGTCTGTGGCAGTTTTTCTTGGCATTGCAGGATGCTCTACGAAGAGAAAAAAATACTTTGCACATGTATCAGATTTGTATATGAAGACAGAAAAATAACCATTTCTCAAACCCCAGTTGAAGCACAAGTGAAGCGGTTGACAGCCCTGCTACTGATCTGGCCCTCGAAACCTCATCAAATGATATGTGGGACCCACGAGGAAGGGATTTTATGTGTTATGGAACAACTGGTCTAAATGGAAAGATTTTTCATGTCCAAGCTCTGTGGCCAAATAAACTTTGGCTTGAGTAAATTTGCGTGTGACATGAAGGAGGTTTTTCTTTGTCATGAAGCTACAAACTGCTATTTAAAAAAGAAGGGGGGGGATCATAACACGGTTTGGCTTTTCCTGGAATAAGTATGTTAAAATGACTCAGCTCCAATTGTTTTAAGGTTCTTTTTTCAAAATGCCACATGAAGAATGAACACAGTGGCTCAGCACACCAAGCTGTCAGCTGAGGGTTCCTGGGGAAAATAATTGTCAGCGGTGGAAAGAGGGGGAAAGGCAGAGACGGACCTACACAAAGAGCCCTTTTTACCAGCAAGGAGAACTGTCTCACGTCACGACACAAGCAGGAAACCACACAAACACCGTCACCGCCACCTTGCCCTTGGGACTGACATAACGTGTGTGTGCAAAACAGAACAAAACACACTTTTGGTTTAGAAGAGGAGAGTAAAAATAAAAGCAGGCCCAGTGGTTGTTTATTGAGTTATGACATTTTGACAGAGGTGTAAAAATCAACTGGCTGAAAATCACATTAACACATTGTATGTGCATTTGAAGTATGGAACCTTTTCCAGGGATCGGGGTAGTTTCCTGTGCTATTCCAGAGTCAAAGCAGATTACCTGGGAAGAAAAACATCCAGAAACCTGCCCTACTGGGAAAATAGTACTTCTTGAAAGTATTCTAAACTATAGAGGGTTGGACGATACTAAATGCTTATTAGCGACGGAATATTACCACTAATTTCTTTTAGTAGTTCCAGAGTCTAAAGACCTCTACTGTTCATATTTCCTATCAACTTTAAATTTAATCAGACAGGCACGACTGGTATTTGCAAACACAACATTTAACAATGCTTGAATGTTTTACAGCATTTATATGCCAAGATAAATTAAAACACTAACAAAGCCTTCAAAATGTACCTGCAATAAGAGAATCACAAATTTTAGATGCCGTGTTGTAATGGAGCTCTGCATGCTTCAAAACTGAACATATAAGTTTCTATGAGACTGTTTGGTAGAGTTACACTTTTCCATGTCCATAAAAGTAACTCAAATTCAGCTATAAAATGTTATCACTGTAACAGGTCAATTTATCTCAAGCTGTGTTAACATCTTTTATGTGTTTGCTTGTTTTATGTTGATTTTTTTATATGATGTCTGTTGAGCACTTTGGTAAGTCTTGTTGTTTTAAAAGTGCTTATAAATAAAGTTGGCTCGGCTAACAGAACCTTTGGTTATATTTTATTACTAAAAGTTGCAGCTTGGTGTTTTTGCAGCGGAACCTCTTTTCCTCTCGAGTCCCTTTTTTTTTTTAAAGTTTGCTGTTAACTTTTAAACTTTAATTACTCTAAAACAATCTAATCCTGAATTCATTTAATTTTGCCATTTTTGTTTGCTTTTTTCCTCTGCTGTTGTGATGTGTGATGATCTTTCTGCCCAGATCAATGAAGCGGAAGCAGCAAATTTCCTGCAGGAGGACAACCATTTCAGCATCAGTAAAAGTAATTTTACAGCCGTGTTTTACATGACACTGTGGAAATACACAATGTTTATGGCCGGGTATGCATGACCCGAAAACATTAGAGGATGTGTGATACTGATTAATTATTAGAACATATCGTATATCTTTGATTGTGAGTTACATTGATTGGACTTATTTGCCACAGATGCCATTTATAGCCCTGTTCCACAGCCTGGGGCAGCATCCAGTGCCTCACGACAACATCCATTTGATTTCAGAGACAATGCAGATCATTGACTCACTGCTCTCAATTCAAGTAAATGGTAGACCTGGTCCAAGTAATTAAATTGCGAAGTGAGATCTACTGACCTGCACTTTTCCCATGTGGTTATTTTTAAGACTTAGCAGCAACTGATAATTGCTGATTCTTCCCTGAAAGAAAGTTTCCAAAAATATTTTTTTAAAGAGCTGGCGAAGAATTAAATGAAAACATTTGTAGCAGTGTTGTGACTGCCAGATCCAATAAATATGTGGAAATGACTGTGTAAGTCAAGAGGGATTGGGATTTTGTACAAACCAAGAAACCAAACATTACTGTTGTGCAAAATTAACAACCTAAAAGTGCCAAAAAAAACCCTATTAGCAATGACACAAGATAGGATTTGTTAATTTTTTAGACTTTGTTTTTAATTTGTTGACTATAAAGACTGACAAAAGACTGTGCAGCTGTCGTGACATTTTATCACAAACTGTGTTTTCATTGACCATTCAGGTGTAATTTTTGAAAATACTTAACAAAATGCCATTGAGATAAACATGAAAAATTTTGAATTAAAGCAAGAGAGAGAAAAAAAAGAATATTTTAAGTGGACTGAAATTACTTTTCTGAATTGCATGAGACCTGGCATTAGATGGCTTATCAGCCGTTTCCAGTTTGAGCCAGCACATTATAAACTCATGAGACTCGTGCACTAAGCTGTGCTTTTTCTATTCTCTGTTACTCTAGTCTACATGATAATTAAATGTACATTATTGCTTGCTAACATTTGCTGTTAGAAATGCACTTTGGGCTTGTTTTAGTTGTTTTAGATAAAAACTTATTTTTTCTACAGGTGATGTGGGTCTTCTGTTAGCTTTACCATCTTGACCTATTTTCTCAAGTAGTAGGTTACGTTCAGATGTAGAATCTGAAAAAAAATTGGGGGTTTCAAACCTGTCATAAAAGCCCTCTCTAACTGTCAACATAATTTACTCCACATCATAAAGGAGCATACCAACAATGATGTGCTTCTTTTGACTACAGTCGAAGATAAAAAAAAAAACTTAGATATATGTGGCACCGGCATATATCTAATGGACCAAAAGGAGAGACGAGAAAAATCCCCGTGGGCAAGATTTGCATTGGCTTCATACTTCAAGGTTTTCAAAATATGTCCATGTTCATTCATGTGTGCTCAGATCAAAGCTGAAAGCATAAATTACATTTGTGGTAAAAAAAAAAAAGAAAAAAAAAGAAAGAAGAAGAAAAACAGTGTCAGTTAGAAGGTGTTACCACTCACCTCAAGCTTGAGAAATCCTGTGTGAACCTTTCAAAAAGTATATCACCTCACCTGCCCTACTAGCTGTTAGTAAACCAAGTATTAAGTAAGATTCCAATGTGTCTCCCTGCTGACTATTCTGAATGTATATTGTAGAATATCCGAAGCCATCTGGAACATTGCAAGTATTATTAGCAACGCTGCCAAGACACTTTAAATGCAGAGTCCTAGTCAGGTACAAACATGCATGTCCAAGCGCAGATCAGAAGCATATTTGTATGAAAATCTCTGTTCAAGGCATATAAGATTATGTGCTTGAGCTATGGTAAGCAATAGTAACATATAATCTAAGAATTTTTCAGACGTCTAGGTGTCTCAGTAAACAAAGCAGCATTTAATGAGATTATCTTTATCTCATATTCAAATTTAATCATCTGAATACTTCAGTGTGACGACAACTGAAGAAATCTTTAAGGCAATAAATAAAAAGTTACTTTCTAAGTAATTCAAGTATTGTACATTTTTTGCAGTTCTTACTAGGATAAATGTTAATTAAAAAATAAAAATAAAATATGTATATCTGTTTGGAAGAGCATTTCTAAGTATTAGAACACTACATTTATTAATGTTCATCCTAGGGATGTGTGAAAACTTTTACAATTGATAGTAAGGGTACCATAAATTATTATAAAATTATATCCATTAAAATAACAGACAATTGGTAGCTCTCAAAAGATGATAAGTTAAAAAACAGACAAAAGCAACAAAAAAGAAGACAACGTAAAAGAAAATGATAAAATAGTGCAAAAGGGGAAAAAATAGCATGTCAACAATTATTATGCAGAGCACCTGTTTTTTTAGTTTCCACAGATAATTTGTGGAATTGATAAGTTTCAAGACGTTGAGACTGGAAGGCCACACTGCCATTACCCTAATCTTTAGCTCCCAGTCATGAGAAACACTTTTTAAAAAAAACGTTTATAAACGATGATTATTTTATCATCAATAACAATCAAATTTATTGGACATATGTTTTTTTTTTTTTTTTTAAGTCAACGACAGGTTGGCTTTTTCTACGTTTTCAGTGCATCTATAATATAATGTACATTAACTTTAAAACCTTTACACCAATAATTGTGGAGGGAGCAGTAGATAGATAGAAATATTTAATAATCTATCTACTATACATAATTACAAACCGACTGAATGAAAACATGACAAATAATATTAGAATAATACAGCAGTACCAATATAAAACCAACAGAAAGCATGTTTAATGCCTGTATAAGCCTGTTATTTTCCAAATCGACCTTGATCTGAATGCATATTATTCTAATTGATTATTAAATATGACTGCATTATTAGCTATATTAACTTGAGCTATTTGAGCTTATACTTTATATACATGCATACAGAGTGCAAGGTCCAGCAACAAAGCACACTGCAGTTAAAACAGTTTGTCTCCATGGTTTCCACCACTACAACACTTCATTTATAACAAGGTGAAACCTGCAGCAGCACACATGTTATTTCAGGTGTCATTACTTCGACTCGATTTTTCTGTCACTTCTACACGCAACAACACGCTCCTGTATTTTCTTTCTGTCTTTGGGTATCACAAATTTCAACTTGTGTTTGTAGTTACATTTGTCAGTGGTTTCCTTTCACTAAATGCATATTCCGGCTTGCTGGTCTTGAAAACTAGATGTTTTGTTCTACTTGTTATGCTTCTTGTCAAACATTAGATCAAATATGTTACTAAGTGCAACCAGACTGGAGCGCTGAATATTAGCGAATACGAACAGTGGGTAGATTTGGGTGTGCAAGCGTAATTATGAGGTGTGTGCTTCTTTCAGTTGTATGAGAGTAATAATTTTTTTGTTAGATCTATTTCATCTGTTAAAATTAAATTAAAATTCAAAAATAACCGTTTTTTAAAAAAGAAGAAAACATATTCCTTTCCAGTTTATCTGAGCACTGTTCAGAAAATTACTGCATCATTATGGCTTCATTATAGATGATTATAGATAATGTCTTTGAGAAGTGGAGCTTTAAACTCATTATAACATTTCAGATTCTTTTGTTAGCATTTACTTACCATTTATTTTTGTGATTAATATGTAGCCTGGCTAGACTTTAAAAGTATTTTCTTTTTTCACAAATAAATATCCTCAAGCCAATGCACAATATTATGAAAGAAAGTCTTTTTTGTTGAATACATTAGTCCGAAGTCTAGTTGTTGTTTTGTATATAAAATTTTTTTTTTACCAAAGAAAATGTTAATGTTGAAAAACTATCAGATTTTCACCTTTATATATGGCAAAATGTTCCAAGAATATATTTACCAGGCAGATCATTACTATTATAAAAACTCTCAGTTGATCTGTACTTTTTAAATGTGTAATAAGAGGTCTGAATGTCATTTGGTGAACGCCACACTAAGATCAAACATATATCATAGTACAAAGCCATTTTGCGCTCAGTCATAGTACAGTCGGTCAGCATACAAAAATAAAGGACCTACTGAAAAAAAGGTATCCGTTGCTAAAGATGTATTTAAATAGTTTTCCAATATTTCTTTTCTACAAAACCCCATATGTTTAGTTTGTACAGTAGTTTGAAACAGAATGGTTTAGTTTTTCTTCAAAGAGAAAGACATATAGAAGTTAAGCTGCCCTAAATTAAATCCATTAAAGATACTGGGGTGAGAATGTTTCAGCTTGTGTATCGTATTCAGTAAACATCCTTTTGTATCTTTACATTTCTAATAAAATCTTCAGAACTGCCTTGACTTGTCCTTGTATGAAAGAAATAGAAGATGAAATGAGCCAGCTCTGTTTGGTGTTACATTAGGGTTATTATATCATACAATAATAAAACATGTCATCAAAAAAATATACTTAAAAGGCCTACAAAGCTTCACATTAATTGATTAAAGCTGCATCAAAGGGCAGGGGGATGGATACTAGATAACGTTTGTGTGCTATGTATTAAAAAAATTATACAAGAAACAAACTCTGTGCAGGGGAGGAGATTTCAAAGGGACGTTTCTCAGAGTGTGTGAAGGAGCGTTAAAAGCCAGTCAGACTGTAAACACTTGATCTTTATTGTTTTGAAGAGTCAATCAAATCACCAAGTGAGGCAGCATTTGTGTGAACTCTGCCTCATTTTCACCTTTTGTGATGTACAAAATGCAGCTAGATAACATTTTTAACATGTCTGCCTAAAGCATATGAATCGTGCCCTTCATGCAGATCCAATAATTTTATTATTAATTAAAAGAAATTAATACAATAAATAAATAAATAAACTGGGAAATGAAAATATTTATTTTAAATCTAATTAACTGAGCGAAACTTCAAAATACACCTCATCGCAATAATGATCAAATTCCTTTGTCATAAGTCTAAGTCAGGCTTGTTCAGACATAACCGGTACTGTTGTCTGTTTCAGTGAAAATAGCTGCTATTATTTCAGGTATATTATTTCATATATATTGGGGGGAGGTGCAGGGGTGTGAGCGTGTGTGTGTAATTTATGTACTGTATTTATTCAAGCGCAACTAGCAGCTACATGTATGCTGCAGCACAAAAGTATTGGAAGAGTTTCCATATGTGCAGCAGCTGCTGAACAGATTGGAAGTGGATGGCATTTATGTAGTTGTTTTTAAGTTCTTTCACAATTTAAATCTATTAAACCAGACAAGCCTGACTCACCTAACCTTGGAAACACATGCAGAGATCTGTGGGAACTGGGCGTCCAGTCTCTTATCCAAAGATACTTTGCATGTGGTGGAGCAGGAGTATCAACTGACATCTACTGTTTGCCCAGAGAACGATCTGAGCCTGGTGCTATTTTGTAATGTGGAGTTTTCCATGCTTTCTATATTTAACATTTCCATTTCTCTTTTAATTTTTAGATGGAAACACTACACAGTTCTAAATTTGTGGTTTCCATTCTAATATCGAGTGAAAAATATTTTCCTAGATGGGAAAATCAAAATGCACTTGGCTGAATTAGATTTTTTCATTTATTTTATTATATTTTATGTTTTTTCCTGCATTTTTTAGAGTAGAAAAACAATAAGCAGTAACTGCAATGGCTCAAAATACATTGACTTCACGTCATTACTGCTGTTGCCAACAATAGTAAAGATAATACAACACACATGTGAAAGAAAGATATACAAAGTCTTTCTTTGGAGCTGTAAGACTTCATGTGTTGTCCGCTGACATTGGAATATTTTTTTTTCTCCATTTGTTATGGAGGTTGTAGGTTGGAACAAAGAATATCCATCCATTTTCTAACACCTTTGTCCCTAGTGGGGTTGGGAGGGGTGCTGGTGCCGATCTCCAGCTAACGTTCTGGGTGAGAGGCAAGGTCACCCTGGACAGGTTGCCAGTCTGTCGCAGGGGAACAAAGAATAAATGTGTTTATGTCAAATTTATTTGCACCTCCAACAAACCAAAAATCCAGCTCCAAAGGCATTTATATTTTGTTCCAATAAAATAAAGTGAAATATAAATCACTGTTATTATTTGGACTCTCAAAAGGAAGGATTGGACTCCCAAGAATAGATAAAAATAATAGGTTGGGCTTCTATGATATTCTATGTCACTGTTAGTCTTAGATGTACAGGTGTAACAGAAGAAAAGTGACAGCCATGCTCCAATCCAAAGGAATGTGCAACTGTTGGATAATTGTAAAAGCTCTTCTTACAAAATGTGCATGCATATTTGAGCATTATAAAACAACAGACTATTTACAATGACAGACTATAGTAACAAGTTTTTTGCTGTATTTGGAAATATATTTTTCTTTACTAGTGATCTCTTGATGTCACTTTATCATTTTAGCTTCCATCTTCATGTCAGGAACCACATTTCTTCTTCTCATCTAAGAGGAGAAGAAATGTTTTTCTGTTTTCCAGTTTTTCTTTTTCCACTAGAAAATCTTTTTCTAGTGGAAAATTGACCAGCTGAGCTCCACGGGTTAAATTTCTAGAGTCATTTAGTAGTCTGTCTTATTGCGCAAGTCTGGGTTGCAACACGGGTGGACTATACATATTGTCTATTTACATCTGTGCCACAGTTTGAAAATTGCTGTGCTCAATATAAGTAATCCTTGAATCTAAAAAATTAACGTATACTCTTTCTTTGACTTGTCTTTCCTTTGCTATATTGTGTTACTTAGAATCCTGACAGCACACAGGTTTGTGTCTGTCTATTTAGAACTAGAAAGCTAGAACAGTTAACAAAATGCTAAAATTAAGTTACTGTCAAATCATAGACACAGCAAGGATGCCAGGTAGAACATATTTAAAATGCATCCTGGGAAATAATATTCTCGGGTGTGTTCTTCCAAGGTGCTGTATGTGATAATGTCAGTATGTTAGTGCAACTTATTTTCTTGAATGCAATAATGTTGAATCAACCTCCAGATCTAACCTATGATAGCACTTCGAAGCAAGTTCACTGCATGGTATTTTAAAAGAATTCAACCTGGAATTGATTGTTAATTGCTTTGGCAAATTATATTTTTCAACTTTTTTCAATTTTTGGTGTATTCTTTATTCATCTGGATCCTTTAAGCCTCATGGAGATAAACCATCACCTCATTTAAACTTACTTACTCAGTGACGTCTTAGTTTACGATGCCATGCGTAAAACACATTTGTCCCCACATTGAACTTTGTTTACGCTCTTCCTGTTTCTCTGAGCAGCATTGTGGTACACTCAAGTTCACATTAAGTCAGCTCACTGGGGGAACAAAGGCTTGTTGAAACATATGTCCTGCTCTCTATCAAAGTGCCATTGTAAACAATGCTAAATTTTCTATTATTCACCATACATATATACAGTATGTGACCCTTAAAAAAAGAAGTGTCTGGTTCAAATGTAAAACTTATTATTAGGCAGTTATATTCCCTTACAGGAAAAGCAATAATAAGGACATTTAATGAGTCTAAAAACTTTTGCATTGCTTTACATAGCTGTGAAATTTGATTTTACTTTGTGATGTAAATGGTAAGAGTTTATCATGGGTTGAAAAAGACAAAAATGAATAATTTTACTAAGTAATTCGTCTAATACTTAAAGAGAAATAACTCTTCCAAACATGTAGACATCTATTATTTCCATGAGTAGGCTATAACAATATAGACTTTTTACACTACATTTTGTCAACTGGCAATTTCACTTTAAAACTGATAAAACTTTAAAATAATTATCCAGCTTTTATCCAGTTTCCCTACAGGCCTCTTGTCAAATAAAACACTTGATTAACTGAATGAAATATCTGTTGCCTTATAAGATCATCTAAAGACAAAATTTAATGTATATTTCAATGTATTTTTCCAGATACATTTTTTTTGTATTTTCATCCACACTTGAGCAAAAGGCAAGAAAAGCACACATGGATGTTACTCTTTTGGATGAAAGCAGTAAATTGCATGTGGCTGACGTTTTCATCTTTTAACTTCATGTGCCCACAAGTTAATCTGTTTTGTGACAATTCAGTTTGATTATATGTACCATTTCACCCTACTCAAAGTAATGAATGCAGATTCAATGGAAATTACATGGTAATAAAGAGGTAGTACAGTGTGAGGTCTGTAATACCAGGGTGCAACATGGGGTAGGAGTGACTAACCATCTTGTTAACATTGTCAACAAAATGTTAATACAAAATTCCAATAATCAGATTTTATTTCCTCAAAGTAAAATGCTGGTTAACACCAATGCATATGCTTAATAAAACAATTACAACAATACTATTTAATAATAATGAAGAACTCTCTTTAGTTGATGTGTATTTATTTTTCTTCCTTGAGTCCCAAAACAAAACTGCAGTTCATAATAACCTGGTATGACCCTTTTGTAAGTTCTGCATAACTGTATTGAATGCATTCATTTTTTCATAAAAGACAAGCAAAGAAAAACACAAGGACTGAAGAAAGCATACATCAAAATCAACCTGTAATTTCACACCTTGTATCCATTTATCTGTCAAACTGTGTTGTGGGCCTTAAGGAACATTCTGGGTTCAGTGTTTGTACTGAAGGTAAGGCACATATTTGCCTCAGGAGCAAATATCCGTTGGAAAGAGACATCTATCTACAGAGGGAGGTTATGAGTCATTCACCTTGAAGATGAACATTGCTGATGGCTGAGTCATGGGCCCAACACCCCTACACACCCACCGGTTACTAAACCGGTTCCCTAAAACTAACATTCATGTGAACGCATATTATTCAACTACCTGGAGCTTCCTAGATCAAACGCGATGCCAGTTGAGATAAATATGGGTTAAACATTAATAGGGACAAACTTGCAAATAATGAACATTTTCATTTTTTCTTATTGGTGAAAAATAATACACTGAAAAAAGAAAGAGCAACTCCAACTTAAATTTTCTCAGTTGATACAAGTAATTGAATTAATTCAATCCAACTTAATTTTGTGTTTGTAACTTGACAACTTAAACTTTCTTTTATAGTGCAGACAGCTTTAGTACAAAGCATAGTCGATAGTAGATTTTAATGTACTATTTGATTTCACTGTCCCAGTGCAGTCAGTGACACTGTTTTACAGCAAGAAGGTCCTGGGTGCCTGGAATCTTTCTGCATGGCATTTGTGTATTCTCCACATGCCTGTCACACTTCAACATCATTAAATTGGTAGAAAGAAAACAAGCATTTTCAGATGTGTGACAGCAGAATTAACACACGCATGTTTGAAGTGCAATTTTCATGCTGGCTGAACATCCAAGATCCAGGTTAGATTTAATCGATAAAAATTCTCGTGCGAGTAGCTACTGCTCCAAAAAACTTGAGGGGATTGTTTGGTATGTTGGGAGTGCAAACAAATGTGGCAGCAGACAACGGTTCATCCGTTACATTCTCTGTTTCAGCTTACCAAAACATAATAACAAAAAATGTATATGTCATTGGATTACTGTACATGTACACATACTGTACATGTAAACTTCTCCAGCTGCTACAAAATGCTTTGGACGGGTTTGTTTCATTTACAGGAATTCTAAGCTACAGTATGTCCACTATTTTATATTTCACTTCTACCTGCAATTTAATGTCTTCATATAGTAAAAAGCCACATTAACTGAACCTAAATGAATTTTTATCAATCTTAAACAACCCCAATCTCAAAAATGGAATAGTGGTGTCATAAGACTGCTATTTATGAATTTCTAAGCTATGGTCATGTACTGTATGTTTATCTACGCTGTAGTTTGTACTATTATTTACAAGTTGAGGATAGTGGACGTGCACCACCAGGAACTTCCTTTGTGAAACAGGAACTGTGATTCTTTACAGCTTTCTGGTTATTATTTGATGTATGCAACAAAGTTAAACTTAGATTGTTGTACATCATAAATAAATCAGTCTAAAAATCACAATAGAATCCCACTTTAAAACTACAGTGACATAAGCATTTCTAAAATTGTAAAAAGCAACACAAAACTGAAAAACTGGTGTTGTTCATTTCAAACTACATTATAAAATTTTTGCTGTATGGATGAGAATTTTCACTTTCAGTTTGAGGAAACAAAAGATTAATTCTCTGAGCGAAATATTTTTCTTGTGTTGCAACTGCTTTGTATTTCTGAAACTGTCTTCCTGGTAAAATGTAATGTTTCATTTGGCAAAAAAGCAGAACCTTGTTTCCTCTGATCCTCATTAAACCACATTCTGTTCCTAAGGTGACTCATGCTGTAGTCACCAGACGCTTAAATATTCCCAGCTTGTGTTTCACGCAGCTATCTGGCAAAAACAAGTTATCATTTAGCTCTTCTGTTTTCGTTTTTTTCTCAGAATTCATTACTAACCTCTTCACTGGATGTTAAATTAGCTGTATGCTTCATGATTTCATTTAATGTTCTGTTTCATAGCACTCCTATTGTGTAATCTGCTTCTCTCCATTTCACTTTATACATGAGTGAGCGTGCAATTACAACCTTTCAGGCTCAGAGTTAGGAAGGACATGACAGCAGAAAACACAACGCTTACAGAATAGGATGTTCTAGCTGAGATTTATGTGGCCCAAAGGACCCACATTTGGATGCACCAGAATACCACTGTCCAATTTTCAAGTGTTTAGTCAGAGTTCAGCTTTACTTCATGAGTGAATCACCCAAATGCCATATTTACACCAATTTAATACCCGTATGCTGGTGAAAAACGTTACAAAGGAGTTGAATGAATGGATTCTGAACATATAATTTCACTTGTGACTCCTTCCAACAGAACACACACTATGTGCTTATAATTCAGACACATTGTAAAACTGTTTTTCACTCCATGAATTTTTCAGCATAATTCTGTTTTTTTCATATTTTATTTCACTGAAATCTGAAATAAATTAATTGCCGTGTTTAAACGTCATATACGAGGACTTTCAATCATTCTGCAAGTAGATCACTGTTAAAACAGTCATACAAATCTTTTATTTTATTATTCCCAATACAGTACTTAGATTCAGAATCTGAGATTCACTTTTGCTCATTGGAATAATAAAATGAACATTTTCTTCCGGTCTCAGTCACTCACTGCCCCATCTGAAAATGATCCCCAAGGTCTGCCCTGTGTCCAGATGTGTCTAAGCTAAAAAGATGGTTAAAAATTATGCGGTATATTTAAGAAAATACCAGTTCAGGGAGAAGGCGATGCTACAGCCACTGTTACCAGCTTACTAAATGATGTGATTTGTTAATTCATATATAACATAATCTGCATATTATTGCAACAAATGCTCAGGGAGGAAACATGTTGTAGAAGTGGCATATTTATAACTCCAGACTAACTTTTTTTCTCAGGTTTTCAATGTTTAATTGTTCTTTTCTGTTTAAGTTTTCATAAGTCTCACTGTTAGCCATATGGTCATAAAGATAAGTCAAAGTAAAAAAAAGTATTTTAAAACATTGTTCAAAGTGTAGTGAACGGGTAAATAGAAATGTATTGAAAATTTTAGATTCATGTCTCATTTAGTCTGGATACAGAGAGAGTGGCGATGACTGCAGCTGGGAGGGATCGCAGTGCATGGGTGGAGGCAGGACAGGTGTCATTACAGGCAAAATCACCTGCTCATTTGCAAGTAAAAATGATACATGTTCCCATAGTTCATTTTGCTGGACAAAGTTGATAAATCTGTCATTTTTATAGTAAAGAGCCTCTAAAAGGGTCTGAAAACTCTAAATCTAGCTTCAAACCAACATTAGAATGGAGAGATATCAAAATAACCTTCTGGAGAGTCAACTGAGGTTAACTTTTATAGAGATTGAGCTCTATTCGTACATTCACTTATTTTTAGATTTTTCTGTGGAATGTCAGCCCGGTGTTATTCATGGCATTTAACATTCTAATGACTGACTGTCATGAATAGTGAGCTAAGAGTAGGACCAAAATCCAGAGATGGAAGTGAAATAGTCATATGGACTATTATTTAATGGAAGAAGGCATACCAAATAAATACAAAAACAAATAAACGAGCTGATAGGGACTATAGAAAGTTACGAGATGCAACAGAAGGAACCAGTGGTGAGTAATGAATCGAGGTGGCATAAATACACAGAGGAGGGTGTGGAGATGACAAAAGTACTGATTACAAGTAACTGACTGCAGCTTGGGAAAGGAGCGAATGTGACTGATGAGGAAATGACTAGCAGCTGGGAAACTGGAGTAAATGGCAACACAAAGATGGAACCAGAAAAAAATCTCAACAATCACATACATAAATCCTAAATATAAAAACTAATCCAATACTCAACAATACAAAATAACTAAACTAACGAAAGGAATAAACTAACATGGAAAAACAAAATAAATGCTAAATGGAACAAACCAAATTGGTTATGCAATATGTTTTCATGTGAAGACTTTTGCTGAAATGATAAATCCAGCATTTGCTCCGTTTAAACTTAACGTTTTTAAAATTCCACACATGGTTTCAGTCAACTTCAAAAATGCAGTGCAAACAAATTCTTGTAAAAAATATTGCCTATGAGTGGCATAGTCTTCTACACCAGAAATGTTTTTCAATACTGTCCTCGAGGCCCAGTGTCCTTCAGCTTTCATGTGTCACCTATGTAAATGATTTTAAAGCAATGATGATTAATGATTAATTAATAGTAAGATTAATTAATATTAATCACAATTACTACGACTTTGTTTAAATTGACGGCGTCCTGTGGTGGTAATGCATCCATTAAACTGGTGAGTTGCACCACAGACACGTATTAACTATTATGCAAAATTCGCTTTTGTTTTTGTACTTCCATTTGGGTCTGGCAATAAGTTAGTGCTTTTTTGGTGTCTGAAGACGAGTTGTTTCAAAAGCCTCCCTGACTTTATTAAATCACAATTGGCATGGCCCTGTTACCAAGCAATCCCAGGCAAGTCAAGCCTGTCACTTAGCAACCCAAACAAGCATCAGGATACTTGAACAGAAAAGAAAATGTTTTTGAAGTAATTGTTTCAACAAGACAACAATCCCAAACACATAAGTGAGCAACATCTTGGTTCCACAGCAAAACAGCAATAAGAAGGCCGTCCAATCCCTCAGGTTTAATCCACTCGAACATTTGCCAGGTTATAAAAAAAATACTGTTTTTCACATTTTTAGCATATCAATAAAAGCAATTGCAAGACCAAGTTGCCACTCACTATTTATGCTACGGTTCTATTATTTTTCAACCAACTGTGTGCTATTCTGTCGGTTTTCTCGTTTTTCTGTTTTGACAATACAAAAACAAATGGAGTTGGAGCAGCAGCAGTTTCTGCAGTAACAGTATTTGCCATGTCAGTTCCAATGTTCTCATATCAAGCCCGTGTGGACAGAGGCAATAGGACTCCACTCTTGGGCTCAGGTCTGCTCCATCTCTCCCCTGTTGCTTTATAATGAGGACTGACTCAAGCAGAGATTAACTGTGATCTGGCTTTCGTTAACCCCCAGCAGCTTTAGCTATAGATGAAACATTTTACTATGGAACTGTAAGGTGGCTGGTTATTTGATTTGTTCAGTTTGTTAAATCTGTTGATGGAAAATGCAGTCAATTAGGAAAAAAAATTAACATATGACTTGAAAAACTACACCTAATTACAGAAGAACAAATTTCTCTTTGGAGAAAAATCTTGTTAGAGCAAAATTAATGAAATTTTCAAAGGATGCACATAAGACCAATGTTTGATGCTTAATCATTGAACAGTGTGGCAGATTGAATCTCTTTAAGTATTTTTCTTCTTTAAAACGTTTTTTAATCAACTTTTTTACTTTCAGGCCTTTCTCAGGTTTAGTGTTTATTGTGAATTTTCTCTTTCAGTGAAATAACCAACAAAACTCATGTGAAATTGCACAATTAAGACCTTCTTAGTCCTCTCACCATTGTAGATGTGGCTTTTGGGAGCTGCTGCCCAAACATTGTTGGCATCTGCCATGGCAGCGTCTTACGTTGAGGTGGCTAAGGCATCTGGTTTGTATTCCCTCTTGGCACTTCCCTTTGCAGATTTTTCCACCACATCCCATTAGGGGAAAACCACAGGACAGCCCCAAAATGACCTGTAGAGTGCTGAGACTCCTGGGTTTCCAACCTGGTGTTGCTGTCCACACGACCCAATTTTGGATAAGTGGGAAAGCGTGAAAGGACAGATGGAAGGCTGTTGTTGATTCTCCACATCAAGACAGAAACTAATGGTGGAGGCCCAGGAACCTCCAATGTATTTATAGGAAAATTCTGCACTTTGGACACAGTCATACTAAGACCTAAGTGTAGACGTGACAGCTGGAAAGATGACATTGCCAAAATCATGCATCATGTTCTTGCACGTCACTGCATCCTGTGTGTGAATTGACCCTCCGGTGCTTATTTGCAGTTTTAATTAACATCACACTTTTTAAGACTTCTGCTAAACAGTGCATAATTTCCTGCAGGGGATCCTTTTGAGTCAAAGTGAATTGAGTAAATTCTTCCCACTTATTTGGAAAAAGGTTGTGATTTCAGTGCTAATAAGCTCAAGATGTGTCGATGTTGTGTTGCCTTTTTGAAAGAGCCTGGCTTTTGAATGAACGGTTGTCTTGAAAAGGGGATAGCTGGCTATGTTTCCTACATAAACAGGTCAGCCTAAAAACCCAGTGGTCTCCAGACAGTCCAAAGAAAACACCAACTTACTCAAATGTGATTGTATGAGAAGATTATCAGAAATGGTTGGAGGATTTTAATTGGGTGACAGAAGGCCCTGCTTAAAGCCTGGACCTGTTTTACAAAAATGCTTAATGGGTTTATTTTGGAATGAAAAACTAATTTTCCACTTTATATTGCAGTGAAAACATTGCACCATATTAATAGTTCATTTAATGTATTTTATAAAACTGATTAACAGAGATAACATAGCTATCTTTTTTAATTTTTCTTGGTTCAGTTTCTTGTCTGAAGTTTTACACAGAGTTTATTCTTGAACATTTGCCATTTGTCAAGACATGAACATTCGTAACCTTCTCACTGAAGACATTTGCTTAATCTGTGGAGCTTTATAGCCTTCTACTTTAGCCTCATGTTTAAGGTGGAGTGCACTTTGTTGATGCCTTCAGCTTTCTCTGAGCTGCACACTTTATACTCTTTTTTTTTTTTTTCCCCTTGTCCTTTAGCACCATCCAAGGAAATGGCTAAAAGGCAATTTTGGCACATCATTAAGTCAGTTCATTTTGTAGCAGTTGTGAACCAGGCTTCGCCTAAACCTCAGGGTTAACTCCAGAATTGTATCGAGGTGCATTTATGTGTCTCCAATCGCTTGATCTCCAATCCAAACCACAGCGATGACTCATGGGTAAATGAGCTGAAAGAGGTGAGGTGGGTAAAGGCCAGGGTGGGTGTGTGGGTCAGAGAGCAGACAGATTAAGTCGCGGAGAACGATTTGCGGCGGGGAATCGGAGAGCCATAGCTTGACTGAAGCTCCCCTCCATAGCTGGAGGGCTATCAGGCGCTGCAGTCGCCTGGAATAACAAACAGAGGCAAGCATGGATGGTGGTCTCTACTGTAAAAGCCTTTTATAGTAGATCCTTCCCCACAGATGAGTGAAAGAAGATGAATTTGAGCTTAGTTCACGAGAGAGCCTTTGGGAAGACTTCCAGCACAGGTCTGGAGAGAATAAAAATTACTGCTGGATGAATTCTTGGGAAGAATGAAACACTGCATCCATTCACATTTGTCAGACAGACAGTTTGTTAACTTTAATGTTTCTGCCTTGCACTCACACATCCGTCAAAGTCATTATTCAAACCTATGTATACAGTACCAATCAAAACATTGAATACACATACCTATTCATTCTAAGCTGGAAGGTGCGTCAATCTGACATTGCTTTGCTTTGTTTCGTTACTTCTGTAAAAACAAACAAAAAAAAACACATTAATCCACTGCTAAAAATAGAAAAAAATACAGATTTTCTTACTTTAGAATCTTACTATTGCATTGTTCTAAGATAAAGGTCTTAAAATCCTCAAAAGTTCTCAAAGCCTGTATTTGAAGATCCCTGCTCTATGATATTAAAACAGACCTTCATTTAATCAAACTAGAGGGGCTTTCTTGAAGGCTTAGCTCATCAAACCTGACTGGAGTTAGAGTCCAGCAAACATGTTTCAGGTGTTTTTTCATGGTTGGACACACATGATTATAAATTGTAATATACTAAAGGGATGACTGAATAAGTCGATTTAGGCTACATTCATATAATAGGTCTTAATGAGCTGAAAGAGGTGGATTGAAAATTCCAAATGGAGCATTCCAAAAATATTGGCTCCATTCCAATTTTTTTCTGAAATCCAATTTCTCTGAATTACTGAACAATGCGACTGCAATTAAACTTCTGTGTGAACAGCTTACAACCCCAAGCCGACAGTGATGCTCTGCAGAAGCTGTAATGTTACCTTCTATTGATCAATTTTGATGTTATCCAGGAAGGGAGCCAACAGTATTGTTACAAGATCATAACAACACAAAGGTAAATAATAAAAAGTAGCAACAGCCTTTTGTGAAGCATTGACTGCATCCAAACAGACTTCTGCAGAGACCAAAGCCTTCAGACTTCTGTAGAGAATTCTGTTTGCATAGTTGGAAGCTGGAGTGGTGGGATTGTGATGTGATGTGCTTCACCGACAGACTTCTTTCATAATTAGATAATCATAATTTTCAGTCATTGTTTATATCCAGTTTATATTGTTTATATTATTTCTTGTTTGGGTTTTTTTATGCAGAATTATGATGCATGTCTTACGTCAATGATGTAAAAGTTGGATAAAATATAACATGACATTTAAGACTGTCTATACATATCCAATTTACTACCAAATATGGAAGTGGCACAATTCAGATTTTTGGAGAGATGAAAAGATCATTCCTCCATTTGGCAAAAAACAAATCAGATTTAGGTTGGATTTGCCTGCAGTGCGACGGTAGAGTGTGAAGGTTTGGAACTGGATCACTTCTAAAGCTGTCAGAGCTTAAAAAAAAACTCAAACATTCCTGTTATCAATACTAGTATCTTTTTTTTCTTCTTCCATCTTGCTTTTACTTAAAGTAACAACACAAATACAGGTTTTTTTTTACAATTCACAGCCCAAGAAGTATGATGAAATCACATGCTCCATAAGAAAAAATCCAACTCGAGATGTTTTTGTATTTTTTAGCATCCAGATGGTTGTCATTGAATGCCGGCTTAATCCAAGTCTGGTTCACAAGAGACACCACCTTTCAGAGCAGCAAAACACGGCTTGAGGGACTTTGAGTGCTGAGAGAAAAAACCCAACTCATTACCATTCTGCCCTGAGATAAACATCACTCATATCTTGAGGGAAAAACAAACAACAGAGAACTTACCGTAAAGCCTCTGATGGTTACTGATATATACACACATTTATATACACGAACATCTACATATGTACACAGTCATAATAAATCATCATAAAAGTTCAAATTATGTGGGGAGACAATGGCTCAGGAGGTAGGGATTTATCCTGTAACTGGTGGGTTGCTGGTTCGAATCCCTGCTCCGTTTATCTCAGCCTTATCTATCTATCTGTGTGAATGTACGTAGCGTAAAGTGCTGTGGAGTCCTCTGGCTTGATTAAGCTCTAAACAAATTCAGGCCATTTACCATCATTAAGAGCAATTAGAGGAATTCAGTTGAAAGCAAATGTTTACATCAAAATATTTCCAAAATAGTAACGTGCAATTAATACTTGAAGTACAAAAATAATAATTACTATGACTCACTTTACATCTGCAAAATGGGTCCAATGTCAAAATAGATGTCTGTAATAAAGCATGGAGGAGTCAAAGAAATAATAGGAGGATTATAAATCTGTGAATGCTATGTAGTATTTGCAAGATCTGTTTTATGTTGAGTATTTCATGAATTGTAAAGACCACAAGGCTGAACAAAAAACACTGTTGTGCTAGCTTTCTTTCTCAAGGTGTTTAAATAATTTCCCTCCCTTTTCTATAATGTCATGGAAATAACAGTTCACAGCAAATCACTTGTGGTTGCATTTTTACCCACCCCTGTCCATGTTTCCTCATCGTAGTTGAGGTTGTCATGAACACACTTTATGGCTCAGCTGATCAAACATGGCATCGGAAAAGCTTGCCCAAACACATTGTTAACGTGAGTAACAGCAATAAATATCCTGTGATAATAGCCCAGTTTAAACAAACAAGACTCACGGCTGTGGATTTGACAAACCTTAGTGCTGACATGAACATTTTGCTGATTTTCCCGTCTTTTTAAAACTGAAACTGTGTAACATATTAATATAATGAGGAAAATTACAATGTTATCAGTGATGGGATATTTCACTGTTGTATCAGGTTCATAAATCTACCTTTCAAATAAAAAATGTTTCTGTACAATAGCCAACACCAACTTCAAGTTTGGACATATTGAGTCATTCTTTGTGGATGAGTTTCACCAAAGTTCAGCTGAGGTAATGATGAGATCAGTTTTAAATAAATTAAAACCAGTTATCTGCTTATTTTTTTATTGTTCAGTAGACTTGGCATACTGGAATTACTACACATAGATATGAGAAGCACATACCAAAACGCAAAAAAGAAATAAGGATAATTCATTAGTTTGGCTATCTAGAGAGTGGAGTACTATCTATTCAAATTCAAAATAGATCAAATAATGTACAGAACAGCCATGTAGTACCAGAAAATGTTCATTATGTTCATCTGTGGACATTTGTTTTACATTTTCTGGTACTAGTTGAACTTATGGGAACATAGTTAAGTTTCTGCTATAGTGTAACAACAATGCACTGTACATTTTGTATAACTGTGATGTCTTTACAATGAGTTAATTGTACATAAATAAATCAGTAGATTGTATTAAAAGCATAACTACAATATTTAAGAGAAATAAAATAAATAAGTGTAAATATTTATTATACTTCAGACTCTATGAGTATAGATGTATATACAATGGGCAAAATACAGATAAAAATGAATAAGCATTGATGATTTTCCCTATTGGTCAATATTATAATTACATTTTCTTCCAAATTATTGGAATTACTGAAATTGCTTTTTTCATCACAATTGGATGGTTTTATTTTAAAATTGATTCTTTTTTTCTCTACTAATGTGTTCAGTGGCATTTGGTTACATTTGGTGGCATGTGTTTGAACATAAAATTTTATTGATTCAGATATTTATATCTGGAAAATCATAAAAAATTAGTATTCAGATGGAACAGAAATTATAAACGTAGTTTATATGTTATGACATTATTCTACTGATGTACCTCATTGTGACAACACAACTCTGAACTTTTATTAAATCATTTTAAGTAACATCATAGACATGACCAGGTCGACTGAGGTTCTGTTGCTTCAAACCCGTCATTCTTCTGTGCTTATTCTCCCACTCGTATTTTGCTCTACTGGTGAGTGTGTGCGCGTGTGTTTTGCTTGGCCTGCCATCTGGCCACCATCCGCTGGCTGAGCAGTCGTCCTGCTGACAGTAACAGCCAGCTGGCTGCCTGGACAACCATTCAGTTTTACTAGGAGACACCAGAAGCAGATCGAGGCTAGTTACTGTACCTGACCCACAGAGTGGGAATATAGTATTTAGCATCTGAGCATAATCAAAAGCAATTTAAAGTCTTTGATTTCATTGTCCAAAGAGCTCAGATCAACCCAGATGTACTTATTTCCTAATAATACTCATATTGCCTTGATGTAAGTAGAGTTGTGTTCAATAAATCAGACAGAAAACACAGACTGATGTTTTCAAGTCTTCATTTTTAATTGTGATAATTATCTGCTTACAGTTAATGAAAACAAGTAATTTAAGATTAGGATATTACACTGTATTACTGTACAGACTATTTCATGTTTTAATATAACTATTTATCTTCATGTTTATCTGTGTGTGCTCCATTTCTATGACATCTTTCTGTTAATACACTCAGTTTCAAGTATACTCACAATAGTTTTGCATGTGTTATGGAATATCCTAATTTTTTCCTATTGAAGAGAAAGTCTGTCTTGACATGACAAGGGAAGCAGACCATCCCCTTTGTCTAAGCTGTCAAAACAGGTAAAGGTGATGAAAATAAAAATACATTTTTAGTGTCCTATTTGTATTTTTATATATATTTTTTTTACAAAGATCTAAACACGATTAGTTTTTTTCCACATGCCAGGCATAAAGAATATCTTTGTTATTTAGTCTGGGATGGGGGGCCTGCCATATTCCAATGCACAGATGATAGAAACATCCTGCATGCTAGCAAATACCTGATCCCTTATATAAGCTACGTATATCAGATCCTCAGTCTTTTCAGTACAGATCTGTCTGTTTTAAAGTGTCATGGCTCACATTTGGATTCATTGTAGAAGCCTCCAAGCAACCTCTATAACACTCATTCTGTGACTCAGAGCAACATTGTTGTGGTCGCTGTCCCTGCCACAATGTCCCTGCAGACCGGCCTATAGCAGAGCACCAGAGAAAGAGAACAAAGCATGGCCCCTGGCCTCGGTGCTGTTCCCACATTTCCACTACAAATCACAGCATCCAAAAAACGCAAGACAAAACAGGCTATGATGTCGCCACTGACAGAACTTTCAAAACAAAACTGCAAACATACAAAATTCCGTGCACAAAAAGTCTAAAAATCTAAACTGGGTGTTTTTGGTGCATCATATGTCCTTCATTTCAAACTCTCACATCTACTTGTTGGGTCCAGTCATTTCTTTCCTGAAGGAACATCTTTCATGATTTTGACACTGAATCTTTATATGTTTTTTCCAATGCAGTATGTATCATTTTTAGTTTTGAATATGTGCATCTACATGTTGTGCAATGGTTGCAGATCTGATTAGCTTGAAAATCAGAAACAGCAGGCTCAGTTTTGAAGCACAAAAATATTCCCAGTTCAAGCCTCTGGTAGTAAAAGAAAGTCCTGTCGCTTTCAAATTACTCAACACTGAATGAAAACGCAATAACTTAATTCATGACATATGTTTCAGATAAATGAGCACTTCAGTGGTTAAAAACGCACGTCTTCTAAAGCGCTTGTGTCCAACTAGATTTTGGTGCGTTTCAGCAGAGCGATTTTGACGTTTTTTGTGATGGTGTATTGTGTCTGTGGAGGCGAGGTTGGATGCCCCGGAGGTCTGAGGGTGGTGACTCATGCTCAAAGCTTCTGCAAATGTGACATAGAGAAAGGAAATAAGAGCCAGATGCCAACAGATATCCACAAGCACATGGCTCACACGACCAGCTCCGCTCTGTTTGTTGGTGTGTGCGTGTGTGTTAATGTGTGGCGCCGGCAGTCACGCAAAAGGGATTCAGGTGCAACTCAAGTGATTTTCCAGTTGCAATTTCTCACCCAAATTTTCACAAGATGTGCAAAAAAAGGTAAAAATCCTGGAACAGTAGTGAGGAGTCATTTATTTTGTTAGACATTATTTCATCAAGACATTTGAGGCATATTTTTTCAGTTTCTTTTGGCAGAAGTGACAACATTTCAGCTGAAAACAGATTGTTTTGGATTACTGGAGCTGCAAAGAGCTAAGCCTCAGAGGGGAATTGTCAAAATAAACTCAGAGGTGGCAGTAATAGATCATTTATAAACCAAGACTTAGAAAACAGAGGAGCCATCTGCTTATATTGAGTGAGAAATCGGTCTTAGAAGGACAGCCTGTATTGTGTTATGAGTTTTTCATTTGTTTTTTGTTTTAGTTTCAGCATCAAAAGATTGAGCACATTAACAGATAACCTGTAATGAGCTTTTAGATGGATATCATGAAAAGGGTGTAAATTATTAATAGCTCGGCTCACTTTTTTATTGCAGCACATGAAATAGGCACAAACAAAAACCTTTACATCATATAGATGGATAATGAGTTTTAGCTGTAAATGTATTTTCTTTCCAAGACCTCTGTCCATATCGCATAACCTCATTTCTAGTTAATAACTTCCAGCATAATCTTTTCTGTTCTCCTGAATGTAGTTTCTTTCGTTTGCTGATGAAAAGAGAATTCAAAAGCATCACATTCAATTGTGAATTGGATGGGATGTCTGTATTTAGACTGTATTTGTCAGTCTAAATACCGTACTTATATATGGTGGTGCTTTTCCATATTAAACTACCATACCATATAAACTTTAATGTATTTTGCACTATTTATATGTAATGGACCCATTATATTCGCCCAGGATTGTCCTGAACAAACATCCATATTCTCATAAACTCTACCATCAAAACTCTACAACAAAAAATATACCTGTAGACAAATTCATCATCACCATTGGGAATATGTTTTCAGGGTGATGTGCAATTTCAGTTTTCTGTCAAAAAGGTTTATGAAGAATTTTTTTTCTTGCTACTCTTTCATAAAGATCAGATTGTGGAGAGTGAGACTAGTCATTGTTTTGTTGACAAATTCTCCACATGAGCTGTGTGTATCAGCTGCTCTCCCAGAGTTACCAGGATAAGGGTGGTGGCATATACTTTCAATTTTTAGTTCATTAACTGATCTCTGTTTACTGAGATCTAGAAATATTGTTTGACAAGCTAACCCAAACTAATATGAAATTCAAATAAAATCTATTAAAGTTTGTGGTTATAGCCTGACAAAATATGGGAACATTCAGGCGTCTTTTTTTCCTTTCAAGACACTGGAGTGACCATGTAGCAGTTTTGTAGCCATAAACACTTTACTTGCTGAGACATTTATGTGTATATATGAAAAAGACATAGATCAGGATACAATCACATGGAGTAAAACAGTATAATCTATTGGGAATCCCTGTCGTTTAGTGCTAATCCATCTTTTCCACGAAGATGCATGACTCAGGACATGTAGTAACTTTGACGTGCTGGCACTGTGTATAGAGAAGTAATTGAATCACTTAAGTTATTACAGGGCTTGCACTAAGGAAATTGAATATCTGTAACTAATTTCATAGAAGTCAGTGCAGCACAATTCAGGAGATTTGCCTTAAAACTGCACCTGTCAATCTTTTAGCTTTGATAGAGGAAAAGTCTGTTTAGTCTCGGCTGAATGTCCCGGTAAAGTGAGAGGTCCAATATTTCACTAAAGAGTTTGCCAACTTTTGGAATCTCTTTGTGAAATAATTGCTCTTGCTTCAATTTAATGTTGTGTTAGTATAAATATGTCTAGTTTCCTTAAACATTACAATTTGATGTTCTCCTTGGGTATTGTTCGTTACATGTAGTATAATTTTTGAGGGGTAAAGAGTTATGTCAAAAATAATATTTTTCAACAATGTGCAAGAAATGCGTTTTAGTTAATCATTCCTATATCAGAAAACCACAGATCCATAGAGACCTTTCTATTAACATGAAGCAAACAAATCACAATTACAAATCTGTTATCACATAGAAACCAACGTAGAAAAAAATAAATAAATAGAGCAGGATTTGTTATCGGCTTACTGAATGTTGTGATAATGAATGATGGTTGGATGAGCTGGCAGAGCATTAGGATGACCGAGGCCAAAGCAGACTGCAGACCATGTCTATCATTTGGAAAAGACCATGAATGGATGAGTGAAAGGCAAATGGATCTCACTATGAGTGGAGGAGATGAAGGAGGCACAGAGAGCAGACTTTGTTCAAAAGCTGATGAAAAACATAGACACACAGCCAGCACACATGCGTCCCTAAGAACTAATCACTAGCTCTGTTTTCACATTTTAAGTAGTCATTACAGGATTCCCACTTTTTCTTCTTCTTTTGGCTTCTCACCTCACAATTTCCTACAAAGTCTGGAAAAGTTTTGAATCTTCTTTTCAGTGTTTTTCAACTTAGAAAAGAAAAAAAAGACAACAGAAAACATTTCTATTGGCAGATTGTATTAATATAGGACTTTATATAGAAGAAGAGAAATTTGCTGCTGACCAAAATCAGACAGCTATTAGCTAGATCTACCCTGATCAGTGCCTGGCATGTTGAAAACTGAAAAATGCAATATTCTTATCATTTGTGAATGCAGCACATCAACCATCATACAACTTTCACTGACAGCACGCTTTGATGTGTGCAATGGTACTGAGATGTAGGCTCCTTTATTTTTAGCATCAGCAAAGAGTTAGTCAAAGAAAGGAAAAAAATGTAGAAAACTAATTTATAAAGAATGAATTTTCCAAGGCATACTGAGACATAAAACATTTGTTCAGGTCAGCAGGTTAGAGTTTACAAATCCATTTTCTCCATCAATATATCCATCCATCCACTTTCTAAACATGCTTAATCGTTGAAGGGTTTCAAGCTGCCTGGTTTCTAGCTAAGCTGTTTATTGGACAAAAGGCAAATACAGATTCCCAATGCAATACAGAGACATACAAACAATTAGCATCATTTACTATGAATGTAACATGACTTTAGTGTTGATTTCAAGTGTCCTGTTTATATTTGTGTTTTATTACTTCTATACTGAGTGCTTGAGTTTGACATTTTGACTTCAGTTAGGTTTTATCAGCCAGTATAATAATCATATATTATTAGATTCCCATGCTCCTGTGGGTTAATGTTACTATAAAGTGTCATTGTGGTTTTTACTTAAAGTATGTTTAATATGGAAGAAAAAAAATCTGTCGTGAGCCTGGTTAGTTGGGCTTGTTTTGTGCTTTTCTTTGTTTACATTCTTATTAATAGTAAACCTCCATCTCATTTATTTGTTCACTCTGTGTGTCCAGCTTAGTTTATTCTTGCTTATTTATTTATTATGATTTACCAAGTAGTCCTTGCTTTTCTTGAGCTCAGTGTTTTTCTTTGATTATTATATATTTTCTCCCCAACTCCTCTCTGTCCTTTCCTCAGTCGGCCTGCTCTCTCCTCACACCTGCACCCAGTTACCAATCAACCACCTGTTTTCTAACAGTCAAACTCCTTAGTATTAAAACTTCACTCCTTCTGTCACACTCTGCTGGATTCTTCCACTTATCCTCCGTTCACTCTCCTTCTCTCCTGGTTCAAACATGTACTGCCAATTCCTTTGCCTGATCCATGTGAACCTCATTATAAGATTACGTTATTTGTTATTAAAAGAGCATTACTTCACATTTTGTCTCCTGTTTTCCCTGAATTTGGGTCCAACATCTATACTATGACAAAATCATGTAGTACTAACTAAGTTTGGTCTTTTTCATTGGTTCCTCTACTGTATTAAAACAATGCAGGGTGAAAAAGTTGGCAGGAAGATGTGAAGAGCCTTCATGTAATACGATACCACAGACAAAAGGCTGATGCAGTGGGTAGGAAAATGGATATGAAGCAGATATGGATGGATATGAATTTTGTTTAGTCAAAATTCAGAAAGATAAGCACGAAAAAAAATTTCAGTGGTAACTCAAGAACATTGGTCTGTTTGCCAACATCTGGCAGCAGAATAGAGTAACGAGATGAGGAGCAGGCGATTAGCATATCTACAAGAAACACACGCACAGCAAAGAGACAATGAAAGAACAACAGAAAATAAATAAGGAAAAGCTTCCCACCTAAAGGATTTGGAGACTCATTTTAAACAGAGGAAGATGTTCTACCTCTAATGCCTCAAATGACACTGAAATGATGAATCAGCTCAAGAGTTTCATGCTTGAATGACTTTTCTGGCTTGTATTATAAAAAAAAAATCAAAGATATAAGCTGCACATCTGGCAGACACGGATAAGAAGAAGAAATCCAAACTGCATCTGCCTTCAATGTAGGGCTTCTTTTGATAATACTCAAATAAGGGAAGTGATTCATCTTGGTACTTGAGAAGGCAATTACAAATCCATCTCTCATGCCTGACACCTAATTACACCGCACCATGGGTGAAAGACTGATTTGTCCAATGATATCAAAAAATTTGCTGTGTTTTTATAAAATTCAAAGGCCAATCAAACCATATAATCTAAAAGTGAATATTTTATTCTGCACAAAAAATTACATGCAACAACGCATGAAATATTGCTATAACCCGGTGATCTGTACAATTAGTCACCTGGACATCTGTAACCTGATCAACCATTCAATAAATAGGTCCCACAGTTAGTTTACTAAAAATAAATGTTATGGGTGAATGACTTTCCTTTTGCAGACTCTGGCCCATAGTTGTGCTGATTTTATGCATACCTCTTCTCAGTTATAACATGAACCCTGATGTGACTCACTGTGTTTATATTTTCCACCACATTCTTCCCAGTATCGGAGGACACTGTAATGGATCTGTTTCAGTAAGTGTCAGGCGTGGTCAGGGTCATTTAGAGCAGGTTCATGGCAGAAAGTCATCAGCAAATTGCTTCAACTTGCCTGAATGAGTCACTTGTCTGTGGTTTAATTTACTATCATTCTCCAAAAAACAAAAATACATTTACCAGAGCATAGCCTCAAACTTGGATTAATAGAGTGTATTTCATTTTTAAATAAGCTAAGAGATAAACTTGTGTAACAATAAATTAGTGTATCTTTTCTTTCCTATTTAGATCAATTATGGTACACGAATCTTACCCACTCATTACATTTAATTTGTTTGCAGCAGCACAGAATGTTCTTTGTGAAAATTTTACATGACAAGCTGTTGAAAGCATTTTACATCCAAGAGAACAAATTATTCCTGAGTGTAAAGCTATTCAAAAAAATCACTCTACAAAGTCACTGAAGATCACTGTTCTCTGAACCATTTGATTAATTTAATTTCACACATTCATTGAATTGCATCACCAATTAAAAATATACACAAGACAGAACTAAAAAATCTAAATGACTTGCTAATCACTAAGATTGTTTCAGGTTATTACATTCAATTTAACCTTAACTAAATAGCATTAATTTATATTTGACAGTGTCATTATTAAATAAATTGTGAGCGACGTTGACTCTGTTGCCGAGCATGCTGTGGCTGCAGTGTAGCTTAGCCTGTACAGTGTCTGAGTGTGAATAAGTGTAGTGAAAAACACTTTTGAGTCATTTTAACTAGGTAAAGAGTGATATGAGTACAGACAATTTTCCATTTTACAAATTGCATTTAACAAAAATTGAATCTTTGCCATCTTTCTTAATAAATTCCTCTAAAACAATCTCCGACTTTGTGTTTGACTAAATCATAATAGAACCCCATCACAGTAATGTTGACTTTTAATTTGTTATACCTTTTGCTGCTACAACTTCAAATTTTATGGGAAGGCACTCCACACGGTTTGTTTGTTGATATAAATTTGTCTAGACTAATTTATATTAGTCTAGACAAATATAAATTAGTCTAGACTAATGTGATCTCACTCACTGTATGAGTGAGATCAGACATTGTAGCAAAAAGACCTGACTCATAGTCTTGACTCAATTCATCCCTAATGTGGTCTGTCAGGTAGAGGTCAGCACCAAGGTCCAGCTAAACTTGGATGAGAAAATTTAGTTCTTCCACACTAAATTCTCTTATCCATGCTATTGTGGAACTCACGTTGTACAAAGGTGTGCAGTCACATTTGTACAGAAAGGGCCATCCCCAAACTGTTCCTATAAAATTGGTAGCATTAAATTGTCAAAAATGCCTTGCTTTGCTCAAGCATTACGTTTTATTTTACTGGACCTGAGGGGTTGAGCCCAAAGTCCTGAAAAACAGTCCCACACCATAATCCCCTCTGCACCAAAACTTTACATTTGACACAATGCAGCCCGACAAGTTCTGTGGTCTGCACAGACCAGACAAATGGATTCTCAAACACTCTGGAGTTCAGTGACGCCATGCTTTAGATCCCTGCCTCCAAGGCTTTGCATTGTACTTGGTGATGTAAGGCTTGGCTACAACTACAACTCGCCCATGGAAACCAATTCCATGAAGTTCTCTACATACTGTTCTTGTACTAATTTGAAAGCCTCATAAAATTTGGAGGTCTGTAATTATTGATTTAGCAGAAGGTTGGCAACTTCTACATACTACATACCTCAGCATCTGCTGACCCGACTTGGTGATTTTATCTTTCCTACCCATTCATACCTGTGTTGCTGTTGTTCCCAATTACTTCAACTTATATTACCACTGAATGTTCACCATGGAATTTTGAGAAGTGAGGAAATTTCACAACAAGACTCAGGTGGCCTCCAGTCACAATATCAGACTTGAATTCACTGAGCCTGTGAGAGAAACCAGTTATTTTACAAAGGTTTTTAGAAGCAACCTACTTAAATGCTGGACTTTATACACATGTAAGTATAAAAGTGATTGAAACTCCTAAAGGCAGAGCACTGCATAGGTTACCCAATATAAAGCGAAAATGTACCTGTGTATTTGACACACAGTGTTTTTCTATTTCGGCTTCACCATTGATAAGAAATGTCAATCTGAAATATTTTGAGTTTTTGCACGTTTTCAGTAAGATTTTGAATCAATGGCTCTCAGCTCTGGTTCTCGGGGACCAATGGGTCTCCTTGGTGTTGCTTACAACTACTTACATAAATGGGTGATTAAGCAGCACTCGATGGCATGCAGAGGAGGTCATGCAATCATTTAAATCAGGTATGCTGGAATGGATACACATCTAAACATGCAGGACGATTAGACCTGCTGACCAGGTTTGGAAACCACTGATTTAAATTATATTATTGTTGAATCTAAGGATCAGGTTATTTTTATGTGGTACTGATGCCTCTTTCCCTTGAATCAAGCAAACAATATGCTTTCTTCACCATAATCTTCCATATGTTTAAGAAGAATCCTCAACATTGTACCTGCTCAAGTTTAAACATGTCTGTTTTCCTTTCAAGACTATCACCCTCTATGTTCTTTATATCAACATTAATGGATACTAATTATCAAATTTAATTATTTTGTTGTACTATTGAATTTCCTTTATCCATGATTAGAGGACTTCCAACCACTGCTCAGCAGTTAAGTACAGAAAAACTAAATGAGACTCTCCCCCTGTTTCTTTGAATCGGCTGATCCATCGCAGTTATTAGTCTTAACTGATAAAGAAAACTGGGAAAATGTTGTGTTTTTCTATTTGGAACCAAAACAGCTCTGGTGAAAAAAATAATGTATACTTTTACGTAAGTATTGCAAAGACTTTTGCCCTATCTGCTCAGTACTTGAACACACCCAGCATGGACTAACAAAGCACACTACTCAAGTGTTTGCACGTTGCCAACTGACCTTGCTGTCTCACCAATTCACATCCCATTAAACACTGGGAAAACCGAATATTTCCTGGCACTCGAACACAGATAAAATAAAACAGTCCCATTCCTTTTCTGAGCATGCTTCTAAAAATGTCTGCAAGGGTTTCCATGTACAGGCCTGCATTGCTTGATTTATTGACTTTTCTGCAGTTCTAGCAGTGTTGTTTATGGAGTCCTTTGAAGATTTCTCCTTTACATATTGTTTCACTATCCACACCGGGATATGAAAATACTGACACCCTGTAAGGGCTATAAAAGTGTACAAAATGCAACCTTTCTAATTAGTCTGAGTAATACAAAAATAGATGTGGGGTGACAACTGGAAGAAAGGAGCGCAGCTATTCTATAAAATGTCTTTGGAGTTGGTTCCTGCTACAGTACAATCATTTCATGTGTCATATCTGGTGCAGAGCTGCTGCTGGCATAGCACACCAGACTGGAACCTAATGGTAGGCATTAAAGGGAAATTAAGGGGCCCACACTGTTTCAAACAGGCTTGATCTGCTTGGTAGTTGGCCACTCTGGTCGTTACTCTCACTTTTCGGATGAAACATCAAACAGGAGGACATAAGACCAAGAGCAGCTCAGATTCACAAAATGAGTACAGAATAAACTGGAGTCCTAATTCTGCAACAGCATCTTGTTAGTGCTTTCTTTTCATACATCTTTGGAGTCTGACATTTTAAGCAATTTCTCTGCCACAATCAATGAGAGCAGAGCTAAAGGAAGAGGAAGAAACTACACAAGAACCCTTTGTAGCACAACTGCAGCTGCCTCAGTACCAAATGAGAATTAAAGTCATAATTACATTTACAGAACACAGTTTTCAAATTATGATTTTATCTAGTAAGGGAAAAACAAAACAACCAAAACCAGGTGAAAAACATAAACATTGTACCTCGTTGTGTCTCAATTGACAGCAACAACTGCCTTCAATTGTTTAATCCAGACACAACAGAGCGCTTCCAAGCATTGCCAGCATGCTTATGGTCATGCCACAGCATATGAGTTTTAAGTTCTGGCATTGATTCAAAATCTCTTCATTCTTTTGAGACATTCACTTGTGGGATATCTGGAGAGCTTTGGATTATTGTCCTATAATAGAAGACAAGTAGGATTCATTTCAAGGTTGTGAACGGATGGCTGGACATTTTTCTTAAGGATTTTGTGGTAGAGAAAATTCAACATGTCAACCAGGTCCACTCGCAGTAAAACCACCCAGACCCTCACAATACCAGCACAGGCATTGACTATTGGTATGATTTTCTCTTTCTGAACTGATTATTTAGTTTTATACCAGATGCAGCGACATTGCCTAAACCAAAAAATAGATTTTTTTTTGTCTTGTCATTGTTGTCTGTCCTATAATTTTGTCATGTCTTGAGGAAAATTGTCCTGGGTTCTTCTGTGAACTTCTGAGTTGTTGATGCGCAAAATTTTAAGTCGCCAGATACGACAGATATGATGCAAATTTAAGTTGTTTTTGACATATACGGTATTTTCATCACAATTGATGGTAACATAGTTAATTGATTGTGCTTTGAAAAATAACCTCATGCCTGGAAGACATATAATACTCCCTTTAACAAATAAAATCAGAAATTGAAAATAAGTAAGAGTTTTATTACCAGAATAAATTATTTATGCTATTTCCCATTTTGTTACAAGAATGCAGCAAAGTGTTACACAGTCCAGATGCAAAAAACACAGAGGTTCTTCAGATTTAGCTTTTTTTCAGACACTTAAGGGTTAACACCTGGCTTACTCTTTTGTCAGTGTAATACTACACCATCTCTGGCCTCACACTGACATCAATTGCTGTAATCACCTAATTAAAAGGCATGACATGACATGAGCACAGGTAAAGCTGTCCTGCACAATAAATCAGAAAGTTTCTTCTTATTAAACTGCCATAAAAGAAATTAACACAAATCCTTTTAAAATCCTTCAGTGAATCAACACATTGATTCAATGTTTCTTTCTGAGCTTTGTTCAGTTCAGAAAGCAGACAAACCTTACAGTTGATATTTGTTTTTGTTTTTTTTGTAGCAGTCCAAGGTGTCTGAACCTCTCCAACCGATTGAGAATTCACGTGTTCTCTAACACACCCAATGACAGGCGGTTGGCTAAGACGGGATAAGGGTTAGATGGGTTACAAAGTATTTTAATTTGCACAGTTTGATAATGCTTCATGAAAAGCATAAATTAGGTGCTGGTAATTTCTTAAAAATGACAGTTCTTGTTACAGCAGGTCAGGATTAGCGTACTGATACCTCACCCTTTTTGTTACATCTCATAACCTTTCTTGCTTACTTTCCTGGTTCTTGTTAATGATCACCTAAAAGCCCCAGAGCTTTAAACGTATTTAAAAAGAGTAATGGTTTTGAGATTCTTTTTAAAATTGAATTAAATTGTGACTTGGTTCAAATGACAGTCAGAAGGTGTACTTTGACTGTGCTCTCAATTTCACCATTTTAGCATTTTGCTTGTTTGTGGTTTGAGTCATTTGGCACCATCTTTTTTTCAGTGCAAAACCATGCCATCTACTAAGAGTTGTTTGGTACCACCAATACATCCATCTCTTTCCCTGATACTCAAAGTTTATTGTTTTTGGAGGATGCTGAGCTATCTTGCTTTTATCTGTAGTGACAGTCTGTCAAATCATAACCAAATGAATATGGAAAATAGATTAATGTTAAATTTGAAGGTAAAAATGTGAAATAAATTTGATTAGACATGAAATGTGATCAATTCCTTGACCATTTAGATCAGTAACTGATGAAAATATGGCATGATGAGCCATTGTTGGAGTACATATTGTTGAAGTACCTAAAATTGTTTTCAGGTGTGGAATAGAGGCAAGTATTGGCAAAATAGTGAACTCATGCAAAACTTATTTGCTAATGGCAGAATGGGTTTGTTTGTTTATCAAATGTCTGTCAATCATGCATGCAATATAAATGTTTTAACTTATATAATTACAGAAAATGGGTGGTAGACAAATATCAACTGAGGTTTGATTATTGTGTTATTCATGGCTTGCACAAATAAATGCATTCTTTTAAAAACATAGTTTTGTTAATCTTTCTTCTTCTTGATACAGATATAATTTCTGCCTTTTAAGTGAAAGGAATCATAAAAACATTGTAGCTTCATCTACCTAAACATTATGGGCTATAAGTTTTATAATTGCTTTTCAGGCTAATTTAAAATTTACATTTGTTCTGCAAATGTTATAAATGATCAACAGGCAATTCAAATCAAGATTAGTGCCAACTTTGATATATGTTTGCAACATTTAGATTTATAATTATTCATGCACAGCTGCAAATCACCTTTTTCTCATTAACTCGCTGGACTTGATCTAATCAATATTTACTTGCCAGTGGTCATGTCTACTCATGCTGCAGTTTTCATGTTTCCTAAGTTTAATGTCTCTACCATAAATCCATTTTTGATACGTTAATTGGATCCATGTTGAAATATAATAATCTCCACAAGACTGTATTCCTGTCAATATCTCAGTGTTTTTCGTGTAGTTGAAACCTGATGCTTCACATATCGGTGGAGTACATTTTTCCCAGGAAGCGTTAAATCATTCTGTATTACCCACAGCTACCAGGGTGAACAGAGTAAAATACTACAAATTTGTAAGGACATGAAGGGTGGTGTTCTTATTTTATGAGTTATTACTTTCATTCTTGTTTCACATTGTTTTACAGTAACAGAGGCAGTTGATTTGATTAAAATATAGATTCTGCTTCCAAATACATTTTAACATACTGCTAAGACAAAAAAGGTTAGCTGTGTTAAGCAGAGTGTTTAAGTAATGTTATGTGGATAGTTTTAGTCAATTAGAATTTGATCAATGATCAGAATAGGACAAACATTTCTTTGCTTGGTAAAAATAAACCAAATTATAAGACTTTTTATATAAGCTAGTTTACTAAAAAGCCTAATCTTTTCTTTGATGTTTGAGTGAGGGTTTCAAATTTTCCTTTACAAGAAATAACACTCAAGTAAATGTTTGCAAATCCTGCGATGAGAGCCGTCCATGCAATTTAAATCTGATCGAGTTTAAGTTTTTTTATTTGTTATATTCAGTAATGTATAGCGGCAGGATAACACCAGAGCCAAGAGTTTACCCACAACTGTCTGGGACTTTATGATTCATCTGCAGAATTTTTTTCCCATCACGTGCAATGTGAAGTCATAAAAAATGCACACATAATTGGTTGGGATTTTGATTTAGCACATTTCCTGCCAGAATCTTGACAGTGCTGTCAGATAACTGTCAATCATACTACACGGTGAAGTAGAGATTGCACCTATATATATATATATATATAAAATAATGTTTTCAGGCCTAAATAAATATTCGTCAGCAGAACTCTGTCATTTTGCTTTGTGAGCACCCAGTTTAGCAATTTTAATGAAACAACGGTTGTGAAAAAGTTTGCCGACTTTGTAATTCACACAGTAATAAGTTTGCAAAGATACCAGACATGCTATTATTTAAGTTTAATACTGTCTGACCAGATGTTTAAATCTACATTTCTGTTGATATTGATATTTTCACATTCAAAACATTTTTGTGGTTGTCTTTGTTCTCGTTTTGTATAAGCTAAATTAAAAAGACAACCAGTAGTGTTGGCTAGAGTGCTCTGATTTTTCCAATATCTTTACCCAGATTGAAGATTATTTTATTAAGATGTTAACTTCTCTCGACTTACACTATAGAAAGAGGAAAAATGGTGGTTTCAAAAGTGCCTCTGCCTTCAACTTTGTCCTATTGAGTAGGAAGAACATTGATAAAATTGTCAAAGAAGTTGCTGCAGACATAGATAAAAACGATTGTTGGTAAAACGATCCTTTCTGCTATGAATTGAAATGTTTCATTCAGAGTAATTGAAAAAAGTCAACCAATGTCACAATAAAGTAGCAGTTTACCATATAGATGACCTAAACATTGACACAACTGACAAATAGACTATTATTTCTCGTGGCTCACAGCATAAAATGTGTGAAAATCCTGTATATGACTGAATGCTTGCTAGTTCTGAAAAGGTATGAACTTGTTTGAATGCTTTTTTCAGAAAATAGTGATGCGTGATGATTCAACAACAGTTCTTTTTTACTGTGTGCATTTTAATCACAGAAGTCTCCAGAGGGTACAAAGGTTCAGGACCCTCGATGTCAAACCTTTAAAAGGAAATTAGATGAGTATCTGGAAAGATTTACATAAATAGGTGTAACAGAACCAAAAGTAGCATCACATTAAAAAGATGTTGTTCATTTGCATGCAAATTGGGATACTCTCTTGCTGGAAAGTGCAATGCAAAACACCAGACCTCTATTGTGCTCACTCCTAACTTTTATAAGAGCCAGGAGGGAACAATATGAAACATTCTGTTTTATTTTTAGATTTTGAAGATCATAATGAAAGCCATAAGGCTGCCCTTTTCCCTGAGAAAAACAATCCAGAAAGAGCCGTCAGGAGAAGCTTTACATGAATCTACAACAGGACAACAGCAGGCGGTAGTATCAGTGGGCCTGGCTGCACACTGCGACGCAGAGAAAGAGGAAGGAGCACATGTGCCAGCAATGGGATCCCTTTGCTTCCTTTCAGAAGAGTGACATTTGAAACAAAGAGCTCAGTTATGTGAACAGTGCTCTTCAGGGTAGACAGACGGACAGAGGCCAAATACTCCCAGCCCGCCAAGCCAGCCGCCCACGTAGGGTGGGGTCACTCCAGGATGACTCACTCATACACAGGGAAACAGGAACACACACACACACACGCACACATACGCAGTATAAGTATATACTGTTCCAACTTAAAAACATTACTTATCTGGGGCAAACATGTGTGCCCGTGCCAGATTGTGAGGATATGCCTAATGCAAACAGCAAAATGAAATAAATATCTGTACTATCTTTGAACATCTCTCCCTGTTATTGCTTTTATCCGCGACACAGGTGAAAGTCTTCCTGGTGGGGCTGCCTGTCTAGCCGCTGTCTCTCAGCACCTTAAGCGAGTGCAAAGCTTTTGTTTTCTCTTGCTATCTGGGCGACCTGCCAGAACAAATAAGACTTTTTAGCATTCGTTTCTAGGGCCATCCTTTGTAAGGAGACACCTCCTAGCATGGTTCATCGAAGAGGCTTTGTCAATATTTCAGCATCCATTTAGTAACAGTAAATTACACCAGGCAGACAAATAAACACCATTTACTGGAGTTTTCATTGGGTTTGTTTCACTAATAGTTGAAGAAAGCCAGCAGTGGCAGATTTTGCTGCTGGTCATGTACTTGAGGCTTGCCGTCTCTAAGCTACAGATTAGATTTGAAATATATGTTGCTGAGCCGTTGATGTTAATTTGATTGCTTCGATAGAGCCGGCTGTTTCCTGGCAACATAATATTTGGTCATAAGTGGAAAGTAATGGACAAGATTTGCTCTGGTTTCAATGCCCATTTTTATGAATGATTACCAAGCATGAAAGTTACCATAATTATATTGTAGGCACAAGCCAAGGGAACTCCCAGGAAAAAATACTTTAAAAGTTCTGGAAAATTGTTTGACCCAGGAAAATATATACTAGTACAAATACAAACTATTGTGTGACGTTTGCTTTTCTGCACAGGTAATAACAATTAAAATACAAAACTATAAAAAATTTTAATGTGCCGCTTAAATATGCAGTTTGCTTCAAGCGACCAACGTAAGGATCGCTAAAACAAGCAGACAGCTTTGAATGCACAATGATCTTAAGCACACAACAGAGGATGATAAAGCATATGTTTGTAATGTTACTGGAGTCTTTCTTGTGACACTGTAGAGGCAGCTCATGCCCCTGGTCTAAGCAATACTGTAACTAAAATGTTTTTTTTGTTGTTTTTTTTATTATATATTTGGATCTGGATGATGTTTTTAATAGCTGTTTCAGATAAAATGTTGCACATTTTTGTTTCTTGCACCCTTCAATTGCAATCCCAATACTTTTTACTTTTTAAATAATGTCACTGTGCTTATTTTGAAGAGTCATTCCTCTTATTCTTTTCTGACAACTCTATACTTACCTCTATTCCAATTCATTTTGGTTCTGATCCCCACTTTGGGACCATTTGTTTTTATAAAGTAGAGCAAATTAGAAGAACTGCATCTTAATGATTTTAGTCATATGACCACATTCCTCTGCAGGGCACTATGCATTTCAAATTATGGAAAATACACATTTTGACATGCAGAAGATGTGTCTAAAAATGCTCCAAAAATCAAATTTGAAGGGTTACAAAATACAGGAGGGAAAAAATGTGCAGCATCCTGTTGAATGACCTCTTAACAAACTTAAACAATTCTGATCATAATTAACTAACAAGAACTTGTAGTAGATAGGCTTGGCTCTATATCTATTTCCAGAGGGCTGTTTACTGCCGTACCATAGTGTAATAATGCTTAAATTCCTTATGGACAACTACAATAAATAAATAAATTTATAGTTAAAAAAATAGAAGAAAAGTCAACGGAAGAAGCAATGGACTAAAAATAATTACTATTTTTAAACTTTTTATATCCCTGGTTGAAAGATTATTTCTTCTTGATGAAAATCAGTCTTGAGCTGCATGCTTCACCATGTTCATCCAATGGAACATGACAAAGATACCATTTTTTAAATAGATTTTTTGATATATTATGTTTATGTTCACAATACAAGCAACTAAAAATGTACTCCTTAGACAGAAATAAAATCTTGTTACATTAAATTAACTGCAAAACTTCCTCTGCATTTAATTTCTCTCTTTATGTTCCTCTTAAACATAAATAAAACTTTTTTTTCATTCCTCTATGCAGCCCAGATGGGTACAAATCATTTTAAGTATTTTACGTTTTATAGTTTGAACAAAAATGTATCTTACCCCGGAAAGGAAAAAGTGTAGTTTCAACTGAGCTCACTTGCAGGTTATGACTACATTATTAAGTGCATGGCTGTGAACATATTTGAGAAGTAAAGTATGCACTGGAAAGTGGCAATGAGGCAGCCAGAAACAGCAGTTTGATATGTGCCAGGCCTCGCACTGTAAAACCCTCTGGATGAAAGCAGCCACTGAAGGGGCCTCATATTATAATAAAATGAGATCAAATAAATGGAGGGCAAAGGAATTGCTCTGGGATCACACATGTTTGATTAACGACAACCAGATGTAAGCAAACTGTATGATTACAGAATTGTAGCCAGAATTGTATACCCACTCAGACAGGAAAGAGATGGCAGCTGTTTGCCATCAAGACAAACGCACAGCAGCCTCAAACTATAGGCCGCGGCAGTGCCTACACAAACACACATGAATACATGCACATGTTTGCAAAATTTACACATAATGCAGCCGGATGCAGGAGAATGTGGAGGCTTGAATGCATATACTTGGGAACTGATTCCTTTTATCTAATGTTTAACATGGGGGCCCACAGTACGCCTACCGCCATCTTAAGTAGTAAAGAACTTCTGCCAAATAACATAAACATCCTGAAACGACCGCCGTTCAGCGTCATCATCATTTCCTAACAGAGCTTGTTGATTGGTTATATGGAGGGTCTAAGTGAGCCCCCAAATCCAGAAATTTCCTCTGTCCTCCACAGTTGTTATTTAGGGAAAAGACTTCAGTGTTTCCCTTTCTGTGCGTCTTCTCCCTCCTCTGGGTGTGTCTTTTTCTTCTTTTTTTTTTTTTTTTTCTGAGGCAAACTCATGTGAATGATGTGGGCTCTCCCCAGTTGCAGTTTTGACTTAGTCCACACCCTTCAAACTTAAAGAGGAGTCAGTAGGAGGAGGTGGAGCAAGTAGAGCAACTGCTCCAAGCACAGTTTGAGCCTTGGACTTGAGCTCTGAGGCTTTAGCGAGCAACATGTTTGCACGCTGTGGCCTTCGTTCACTTTGTGCCGCGCACACTTTCACTTGTGGATCTCTTCAGTTTGAGTTTGTTCTTTTATAGCAAAAGCTTCCTGCAGTCAAAGATATGTGTGAGTATGAGAACAACTTCTGCTTCTGTAGATTTTAGAGATAAAAAAGTGGTGCTTGAAAAGGTGAAAATGAAAGCTTGAATGTTTGAATGAGTGAACATTTACATTTATTAGAGCGCATTAAACTTATAAAAATCTTCATGCAAAGACTAATTAGTGTCATATTTTATTCACTTGTCTTCTGAATTTATTTATTTATTTTACATAATTTAATTGTATTTTTGGGGGGGCATATGTTTTTGTATTTTTAGATTTTCATTTTTCTGGTCTGCTGATAATTCTGTTACTGTAAAGATGTGTTGAAGTGACAATTTCTTTGTAGACAAAGAAATGTTTGCTAAATGATATTTTGAAGGAATAAATTGTTAAGTGGAGATTTCACTTCTATGTACGAGCTACGACATATGTAATGAAACATATAGCAGTAGGGTCCATTTTGCTGTTTCAAGCGGCAGTATATTCAAATATCGGCCTGTTTTTGGGATCATTTTTGTTCATACAATTTTAAAGTTGCTTAAATCCTTTAAGCTAGAATTTTATGTACATATTTCTATTTTTTTGCTTGCTGCTGCTTTATTTTTGTTGGTGTTTTTCCTTTTTCTGCATTCTTGGGAGATTTTTTGGTTTTATTTAGTTGTGAACATATTGTTATTCTTGTTTATTTTACAGAACTCAAATAAATTATTTTAAGCATAAATACATATTGTTAATCTAGTAGAAAAATGAAAAAGCAGAGTGTGTAATTCCATGTGACCACGTGGCTTTGTCTTTTCTTTCTCATGCTTTCTGCTTTCCTTCCTCGCTCTCCATACGTTGAAAGTTGGCACATACAGAGGAAGCAGCCAGCATTTTTTATGTTTTTTTTTTCCATCTGACCTTGCTTTGGGCCCACACACATGAACAAATACAGTAAACAGACTTGCAGAGTTTTATTTCCTGTCTGATTTGCTTTTTACTTGCTGATCTGTGTTTTCTCAGAGATAAATAAAAACTCATACTGGTACTGTAACAGAACCCTGTGAAACGCACCCAGAATAAACACACCTGTCTCATCCTGTATGTCAGATATATTGAGACAGTCCAGAACCCGTTTAGCTTTTCTTTAGCACCGTAAGGCTTGGAACAAAGGGCCGGTGGCAGCAGTAGCCCATTACCATGACAGGATCTGGAAATAACTAGGGATACGCCGGTTCTGAAGCTCTGCAGCTGTTTCTGAGATTAATTTCTGCATTTTGTATGAAAACAAATTTGTCAGAAAAAGCATAAAATGCAATTTTTACCTTTGCCACTTTATGATGTGCACAAAAATCTCAACATTTCCTCAACTAGTTAAGAAAGTAACAGGAAAACTCCAGTTTCTCAGGTTTTGGCTGTGGGGTCTCTGTAAAACTGCTTCAGATGTGTGGCGCGTCTAGTAAAATACATATGATTGGAGGAGCTTTGACTGAGACAGTGTCCAGGCCTCGCTTATTGAATTTTATTGGCCTGATACTTCATGAGTGCTACAGGAGCTAGGAAAACCCACACTGTTTTAAAGATTATGTCGATTATATGCACTGACTCCAGAAATGCAGGGAGAGTGTGTGACATGTGGACGAGGGAACTAGCTTAGATTTCCACTCGGAAAATTGCGATAAAGGGCTGCAGGTGAATAGACATTTCACATTTTAGCAGTTTTGAATTGTAGCATATTGTGCTTTCAGTTTAATTTGCTTTCCCGAGCTGCACATATACAAGTTGACATAGGCCAGCGAGACTCTAAATAAAAATACCACTAATTAAATGATATCACAGTATTTTATCAAATGTAAATAAGAGATATAGAATTCAGCTATTCTTTTAATATTTCAATGTACACCAGAAAAAAAGCATAATTAAATTTCATAAAAGTATTAGCAATAGTACTAGTCAAGTGTTTTATTTGCACCATATTAAACCTTTTTGCCATTCTGCTCAGGGTTACTTTGAAAAGTTATGGCTGTCTCTCTTTCTGAGCTTCCGTGCCGTGACTATCCTAGTTTTGTTTGTTTGTCTCCAGAAATGTTTCAAAATAGTTTAATTGTCTTTTTATGCAAGCAGTCAATAGGGAGTGAAAAGCAATAATTGGAGAAAGGGGCTCAATAACTCTGACTCTTCCTGTTGTATTTAAAGGACTTTACAATTCAGGAGTACAATGAAAAACTGGTTTTGACACCATAACCTCTTAACACCTTGGTATATCATGTAACTTGTAAATAGTACCTAGTTATTATCTTCCTAAATTATCCAAATTTCTCTCAATAAAGTGAAAGCAGCACCTTGAGTATAAGAAGTCTGCTAAAAGGGGAAAGACACATGTTCAGTGAGGTGTTCTAAGGACAGCGACTGACGAATAGGAAAACAACAGCCAAGACCCAGACAAAAAGAACACTAATGGCCAAGGAGAGTTTGGGAAGAAATGGAGGAAAACGGAGATGAAAGGCTAATCTTAGGTAGTGGCCATGTGTTGAAAGTGTGTGAGAAGATTTGTTCTTTTCAGACTTGTTTACAGGAAGTTCGTTTAAAAGTCCCACAGATGGCTGCATTCACAGAAAGGTTTTTTATTGGATTTTTCCGAGCCCCGTAAACTCCCTTTACCTTCATTTATGTGTGGGAAACTATGATTGCTCGTGCTGCTTGTGCTGCTTGGCTAAAGATTGGGCTAATCTTTAGGGTCTCATCAGCTGCAGGTTCTCTGCAAATGTAACTGTCTGAGAAAGTTGTTCACTGTTTGACGGTATTTTGTTGAAGAGTATTTATTTAGTTTGTTTGAAGTCAGCCTAAACCTTTGAGTAGACTGGAACGCTTAAAGCAACGACGTAGCTTGTAAAGAAGTGCAAAAAAGAGTTGTATTTTGTTTTGTGATAATCTGACAAATTGAATACTAATAAATTACATCAACTTGTCATGAAAAAATATTCAGCAAAAAATATCTTTAGAAATAAATTATGTGTAACATGACATAGTATTATGCTCAAATTCATTAACATTAATAAACCCTGTTGGCTTTTATTTAAAAAATGCGCAATAGTTGTTCAAATCTGCTAGATTTTATGTGCACAACATGGATAAATGCATTCCCATGCTGAATATTTCTGCAAGCCTCCTTCTGCTGATGGATTGTACTAAACTTTATAAGGTCCATAAAGGTCTCTTTGGTTCCATGCACCCAAAGTAGCAATTTGTTCTTCCATTCAAGGCGAGACCCAACACTTTGGAGCTTTAGGCTGTAGCGGGCAATTTAAGCAGAAGCAGACGCTTTACCTCCCCCCCTGCAACACGTAAGGACGTAAATAAAATTAAGGGTCCTTTTTTTAGGGTCTTTCACCTCCCAGACTCGCCGTGATGTGGGCCTGCATTAGATTTAGTGGGCAAGGAGTTCCTGCAGAAGTGATTTGGCTCCTGCAGCTGGAACCGCAACCAAATTAATTTTGTTGATTTGTTTCACAGGCAAATGTAAACTATCTTATGCTTTGTAATTAGGCATATTTGGGAGCTTTTCTTACATTTATTTTTGCGCAGATGCTGACAATTAAGACTATCTGGAACAAGCATCCGTTCTAGGTTGTGCTTAGAAATGAAACTCTTCAAATGAGCAGCAGTGGAGTTGTTAAAGATGGATGTAATTATACAATCTTAGACTCCTGCTGAAGAATAAACATAATGAAACACCAGTCTCTTTATCTTTTAATGTTTACAATTAACTATAATTACAAGCACAATGTTAAAGATTAAAGTTTCCACTGAATTCTGCAGTCTGTGCATAGTTTCTTTAAAGATGAAAATGAATTATTTTTAAGAAAAGGACAATAATATGGGTGTGACATCAGATAAAACCTGCCTGTGTAGAGACTGTTTCAGAGTTTAATCGATTGTTACGGTGAAATCACGTGTCACAGGCTAAAAGAGGACCTAATTAATGCTTTCATTTTTCACAGAAACATCATGTCTCTTCTGACACTTATTTGCCTCTACATCTATTTAGCCTCCTGCCTTTGGTTCTCACAGAGGGCCAACACGCTTAATGAAAATGCAGCGCCTCCTAGAGTTTCCTCTGACTTAAAACACCAGAAATGATCAAAATGTTTAATGGCTGCAGTTTAGTGTGGGTTACTGGATGCTGCAGGTCAAACTGGGATGAACCAACCATCTGCACGCTCCAAAGCACACCCTCGACCAATCATGTGCACCCTTGGCCCGCTCCCAGAAAAAGGGTCTAGCCAAAATACAGCACAGCTGAGGTTGTTAAAATCACGGGGTAATCACAAGAGAAGCGCTCAGGCGAGTAGCTCTCCAGCGAGCGAGAAGGTAAGCCGAGAGGAGTGAGGATTTGTAGAGCAGCCAACGAGGGCTCCGGTACAACAGGTCCATCTGTGCGCTGAGTGTTGGCTTAATGCATTCCCACATTGCTGTGGCAGCTGCTGATGTGTCGGTGCTTTGGAAATAGATGCACTTTCAGGCTTCCCCTAACAGCACTTTTGTACTTTCAGCATACTTTGCTACCTGGTAATAGCGAGGACAGGAAAAAAGCTATTTTCTGCTAACTTTATTACTCTTTCTAAAAAAACATGCCAACACATGAAGGTGAAAGGTCATCGTAAAGGGCTTCAGGGCCAGCTGCAAATGTGACAGTTTATGGAAATGTAGAAGCTTAAGCTCTGACATTAGGGCAATAACTTTAATAATTTTGATAACTTGAAGATTTATTAGTGACGTTTTAAGATATTATAAGAAATAAGTATTTTATGTATGTAACCCTGTTATCACCTGTTTTCAATAAGAGTCCTGATTAATATAATTAAGCTAAAACACACAAGCTAAAGCTTTTGTCTTAGATTCAAACAAGTCATATATATCTCAAAAGCACCTTTGTGGTTTGTCATAATTCAAACTTGAACCTTTAAAGAATCTTCACATTTGCATTATGCTCTTATGTATTCATATGCTGAGTTTTTGCACAGGAAAATAGAGTTTGAAAGTGATGCTTCACCAATTATATTCCTGTGTGAAACTCATGCTGAGCATAAAATATGCAGAGCATTTGTTTTTCACTCAGAGTAATTGTCTGGTGTAAATGGAAAGCAAGTCAAAATAGTGTATTTAAATGCTATTATGTTGATTTTTATGCTACAGTATTTTCCTATTAGTTAGTTACTATGACAGGAAACACCTGTTTTGCAACTTATCAGTAAGGAAATTAGTTTTTGTCTGCCCTGATTATGACAGACTGCAGGAGAGGGGAATATGGGCGAGACAAAAAGCGAATGATAAACCCCCGACAAATAAACAACTGTGAATTTCCCTCTGGGATAACGTATATTCATTCATTCATTCATTCATTCATTCATTCATTCATTCATTCAATTCTAACACTAAAACAGTTTAACTGGGCTTTGAGATGGAAAAAGTGATCAAAATGAAGGCAATAAGGTTAGTTCTTTATTTGTTTAGGTTTACCTTTGTTGTGTCTGGTTTGGGATTTAGCTTTATGGTCCAGTAATGGGGCTGCAACAGGTCAGTAGAATTTCAACATCTGCTGCTTCAAGACTTAAAAACATTGTGTACAATCTACATGAAAATATCTGCATAAACCTTACATTAGGAATGAATTGATTTATATTGGTGCGGTGATCGATTTTATAGAAAGAAGAGGTTGTTTTTGTATCCTGTCCTAGATGTCAAACGATCAGCAGCTTTGCAGTCTGGAGGGCCTGCTGTGTGAGGACTGAGTTGCTTACTCAGAGTTTTGAGATAAGATAGGTTCCATGAGAAGAGGGTGACGCTTCCACCTAAATAGTATCAATAAATCTCCAATAAGATGCTGGTTACTTTTTGATAAGAAGTTGCTTATGGGGCCTGATTACTAATATAGGGACAATATCAACAATCTGGCCTGCGTACAGTTTTCAAGAAGATGACAGCTTCTTACCGTTATTTCCCAACTAAGTAACCATAACAAATGTAATGATAGTTTAAAGTTTCATAAATTAGCACTAGAATTAATGTTTTTGAGATTGTGTCAAAGTCAGCTTTGCCCATGGCCTCACTTGGACTAGTTGTAACCTTTAGCCAACTAATTAGGGTTTAAACTAAAGGAAATTGCCAAGGCAATTATCTACTTTAGATTTTTAATTGCTATTAAATTTTTAGGACGGTCTCCCTTCAAGCATTTCATAGTATTTCAGTGAAGTTTTTACAGTTCAAAGTGGCACTCTGTACAGTCTCGTGAGATCTCTCTTCAGTCTATCTGCACTTACTGCAGGGCGGCATCATGAGACACATTCTGAGCAACAGGCAACGATCAAAGACGCTTATCTGTTTTGTTCTCTTTGCCATACAAGATAAGAAGAACTTGTGATCAATTTCAATTCAGTCCACTTAAAAAATACTTTATTGATCTCAAAGAGAAATCAAATTAGAATAATCAAGTTAATTCTTATAAAAAGGTTTTTTAGAACTCTACTGAGGTTTCCCCTTTCAGCAACGTCTCCACTCAAATGCCAGACGGAGCTGAAGTTTGCAATAAAATCACAGCTTCAGACAAGAGCTGTCACTGCTTTTGAATAATCTGCAAGGCATTTGATCAGCTCAAAATCTAGAATAAACTCAAGCCTAGTGAAAACTGAACTGAACTATTCTAAAGAATGTTCAAATGTTTTGAAACTGACTTTAATATACACGTTAGAAATAAAAGTTTCAAAAATCATAAGTCGGCTTTGGCAAACTTTTTATTTTGTGTCACATAAATTCAGTCAGTTTTAGTGCGCTGAAGTAATCTAAAACATAAACTAAAGCTGATCAAAAGGAGTCCAGATTCCATAAAAGAAGAAATCATTTACTTTTTAAGCAATGGCAACATCAGACTGACATGCGATGGAGGACAGAAAAGACCTCAGCTGGCTAAGCTGCTTCATTTATTAAATTCTGGGTACTTCTTTATCCAGTTAACTGACTAAAGACTCTGGGATCTTCTGGTTTGTAAAAATTGGTCCGGTGATTTTTTATTTTCTGGTAAATGAAAATATTCTTAGTGAGCAAAAAGCTTGAGTAGCATATGAACAGAATCTGCAGGTCAAGAAAATAGGAATGAAATTAAGACCTAATTGAGTGGAACTCAGAGATGCATCATCCTTCAGTGATCGTCCTTTGCCAAGTTTCCAGCAGTTCTTGGCATTAAAATACTATTATTTGTCAATTAAATTCTTATTTTTTGTGGGGATTTTTTAAAGAACTGTGTTATTGATCATCACCTATTTATCATTTTGTATGGGTTTTGGGGGGGTTTCCACTACAGTAATATTTGGTCAGAGTTAAGTGGCCTAATACGCACACAAAAGACAAAACAAAATTACTACTTCAAAATAAGATGTAGTAATCAGCTAAATTCAAGGGAAGATTATTATCATTTTTTAAATCAAGCATCATAAAGTCTCTAGCGCTATTGTTCAAAACTCCTGCTAATGATTTCTTTTTTACAACCAGTATTTCTTAGGAAAATATAATTATGGCAAGGTGAAATCCTTCAAACCATGATGGCAGAAACATAGTAGTGACAGGCGAAGGCTAACACTTAAACATTTCAAGGTAAATCACAGTTTCATAAATGCCACCTTTCAAAAAGCATTAGGATGAACACCAGGTTTTCCTTCACGGTCTATAAATCTGCTTTTTTGTGCAGGAAGAATGAGAGGCGGGAAACATGAGCGAACATTGGAATCAGCGAGGAGAGTGATTGGAGAACATTAGTCATGTACGAACTTCCTGCTTTTATTGGAAAATTGAGGCGGCGAGGCTCCTAACCAGACCAATTGTAGCTCATTTAGTTGTCAGACCGTCATGGTTGAGAGGCAACCTAAGCCCAGGAGGGACCTGCAATATTGCTCAATGAAATTTGGGCAGAATTTTTCTTATATGGTCATATGAAACTTTTTTATCAATCCATTCAAGTTAAAAATCCCCAGATTGTTACCATTTATGTTTTTTCAACCTTCATATGGTCGTGAACGGCCTTCTATGTTGAGGCTGGGATCATTAATGCACTAGCCCATATTTCCGTTCCCAAACTCTGCTGTAGGGCTGGTGGTTCAAAAATGAAGAGATACAGAAAAGGGAATATTGATGAAGATGAGCAGAAAGCACCGAGCTACCTAGTTTCTGAGACTGACTCAGAGCCAAGGTCCAAAAATACATTAGTCCATGTCTATTACTGTCAGCCAGGCAGACATTTACTGCAGGAAGGCAATTAGAGAACAATTTATGCTTTTATCATACTTTAAAAACTAGTTATGCTGACCATGTACACTTGATAGAATAGTTTCTAGGTCTGGAAAAGGACAGAAGAAGGGAAGAGACTGGGGAAATGTTTGTATTTCTGGATATTATTCTTTATCCATGCCAGTTTATATTCTCTAAAACTTATTCCATTGTTTTAAACTTTCTTGATTCCTTTCTTTATTTCTGAGTTTCTATGGTTTAAAATCTATTCTTTCCTCCTTGCCTTCATTTTTTCCTTCCTTCTCTTGTTCTTTCCTTCACTCCTTTCTTCCTTACGTCCTTCATGTCCTTGTGTCCTCCCTGCTAAACCATTTGAATGTTCTTAGTGGATATACCTCCTTCTGTCCCAAACACATAACTGGATAACTGTGATTGTGGTTATAAAGTTCTTTAAATGGTAGTATTAAGGCCATTTGTAACAGTATTATTCTCTCTCAGTAGCACCTCCTGATAAAATGGCCTAAAGCCAGAGAAATTTTTAACTAGAATATCAATATCAGAGGAGCGGGAAGGCAGCTGTTTACTCTGGACCAGTCACTGAAATTTACTCTTTTTTTGGTCACATACTGCTGGGATAAATATTTTCAAAGGCTAGTCACCGTCCACTCCTTACTCCTGTTTTTAGACACAAAATCAGGCAGCAGGTCAGCTGAGTTACCAAGTTGTCAAGTTATATTACCTGCCTTTGTTTCCTGTAAGGCAGGAGACTGTGGTTTTATTTTACCCTCAAAATCAAATAAAACTAAGGAATAATCGTAGTTTCTAATAAAGGCAGATTAACCTCATAAATACACTTTATTACTTGGTTGGCTCAGTTTAAAATTCTTTGCTTATTTTGTTTCTTTGAGTTAGTTTGGTCCTCAAGCACTCCAAAGGGATCTGAAGAAAATAATCAAATCTTGAGCCCATGTAGTTAGTGAGGAAGATATAAAATAGTACAGTATGACCTCAAACATTCCAGCTATTAGTCATCACAATTTCACAATTTTTCATTTTTCTTACATAAATGCAAGCACCATAAATACCCTGAGCTGCACAGGGCTTCTTTGATCCCATTTCATTAAATCTTTACTAAATTGTCCATCAAGAAGCATCTGTAAACAAAACCAAAAAAACCCACCAAATAAGGTGTCATCAGAGGGCTTTTAAAATAGATCATGACCAAATAATTATTTGATAAAATAAGACTGGAACTCTGTCACTGTAGAATATTTTAACCAATCCTGATACGTCAGCTACATTAAGTGAGATCAAATATCAAACGATTCATGACTTACTGTAAAAGAAATTAACTTGTTGCCAGTTGAAATGTGCCTGGAGGTAAAACAGAGCAGCTAAAGAAAAAAAATAGTTAATGCAGGTTTTTCAACGGTTTACCTAATGCTGCTGGGGTTTTATGTCTCAAATTAATCTGTCTATTCTAAACCTGAACTTGACAGGGGTTTTTTGTTCCCTTTGTACTGATCCATTCACATCTTCCTCATTCCTTTTTTCTCTTTTAATTGTATTTACTTTAGGTTTTAAACCCTGCAGGCCATACATGTAGAGGAACACGCCTAGGTTTGGCCAGTTGAAACAATATGTCAACACCACATTGTGTTTTGCAAATTAGCCTTGAAAAGCAACACAAGGACAGGTATATCTAGGGTTTTCTCAAGGAAGTGTCTTTAATCCCCCAATCTCTTTTATATGCAAAATTATATACCATTCAGCAGAACCAATAATGTCAGTGGGACAAAACTAACCGAACAAGATGAAGCATAGTGTGCTTCAGATGCACTGAAACTTACTTTGATTTAGCTCTGAAACAAGAAAGAGGTTTTATTTATTTTTTCTATAATGTTAGTTACTTTTAAAAGGTACTTGAATTATTGTTATTAGATCACATATTCTACTTTATTGAATATATTTACCACTTTACCACTTTATGCCTTTTGTGGTAATTAGCAACAGCCCACATGAGTTTGTGATGAAATTCCTTCTTTGGTCGGTTTTGTAGTAATTTATTTTTTCAGACTTTGAAGGACTTCATAAATGTCCTCATACATTAAGAGAGAAAAATCCATCCATGACCTTTCCCTCTTCGTTTTATGTCATATTTTTGACCATTGTTCAGCAAAGTAAATATAACATAATTAAAGGGGGTAGAGGTTGTAATTCTCAGGGATAAAAATAACTCAGCGCAGGCATACAGAGCTCCAAAGCACAAGCCTGATGGATTACTACCACACAATCTTATAAGCATTCAGTCAGCAGCAGATTTAAGGGCCCACAATCAGCAGGAACCTATAGATGTAAAATAGAGTTGTGTTTGTCCAGGTGCATCAATGACAGAAAACTCTTTCAGCACACACTTACACCACATGCATGACGTGTGGGTGCACATGTGTTAACATTTGAAAGCCCGCGTCTAGTAATTACGTAGTGATGAAGGGGTAAATGTACTCTGTCACGCTGATGTGCGCCCAGACAGACACACCTGCAGTTCGAGAACTTTCTCTGTGTGTACTCACCTGCAGCGTTCCCCTGGCAGAACATACAACCTTTTTTTTCCTCTCCTGTGTTTAACCTCTTCATTGCCTTTCTCCTCCTGTCTTGCCAAACAGGATGCTAAATGGTTGCTTTAGCTGGAGGGATTCCTGGCAGAGTGATTTGGTTGTGATGTAATGAAAATCACATTGCCAGGGATTTCCAACCAGCTATAGCAGACACACACACAAGTCTTCAGTATGTGACGGCTGCCTACAACAAGAATGAAGAATATTCTACGTTTCCTCTAGAAACAAATGCTCCTCATTTTGAAGCCCCTCTTCAAATGAATGCTAAGGAATTTGTAATTATAGTCCGTAACCTCCTTATGGTCTATAGTACAAAAATTAACATTAAATATAAGTGTGTTTCTTTTAGTCACTCTTAGACAAGAAAAACTAGAAGAGATCATCCCATTAAGGCAGGAAATAGCTATAAGGAAAGAAATCTTGCCGCATTGAGGAGAATAATAAGGGAGATAGAAAAAATTCTAAAATTCACTAAATTCTCTGTGAAAATATACTACTAAAAATAAAAATGTATCATTCAAAGAACTAGAAAAAGTTAATTTGTTTCAGAAACAAAATTACTTCACAAAATGAAACACACTGTATGCATTAATTACTCACAAACTCTGTTCAAAGTCATCAATCCTTATTTCTATCAATTGTGACAGTTTCCCACTTGCAGCTAATGAAAATGCAACATTTCTGCTTTGAATATGACATCAGAAAAATTGTAAGATTCAAAAGTATGTTTAGCATCTGTTTAAAGGTCACTTTTTTCAAAAGAAACTTAATCTAATCAGAATGCATAATGCAATTTATAGATATTCTATTTTACATCAGTACTTGCGTCATGATTTTGTCTGAAGTGCCAATAAATATGAAGGGATTTGAAGGTCATATCAGGAAGCAAGGTAGCTACCAGTGATTATATGTTATGCTCTGTTAATGCAGGGGAGTCCAGCTAATACTATTTTTTGCTCATTTAAGTATAGATGCCACTTACACAAGGAGCAGAACTCAGACTGTTGTTTATGACCATTTTACACAAAAAAATACCCATTGCTTTATTTCACAGGTATAGCAACTTATGTTTGTGTTTAAAAATATATTAACTGGTATGGGTCCAACACATAAATTTTTAAAGATGACCATACCAAATCAGTCACTGAAGTCCAAAAGGTCTTAAAACTAAGAAATCTTTTAATTATGATACACTGATGTATGTAATGTTCATGAGTGGAAAAGACATTTAAAGCCCGTGTGCTCTCGGAGTGTTTCTGTGGATGAGTTTGGTGGAGGTGAAGGACTTAGCTCACTCGGTGAACAGTTCAGTGAAACCCTGTGTTCACAGTGGCTAAGTTCCGCTCCTCACAAACATTTCCAGCTTTCCACTATTATGACAGCTGCGACAAGTCAACATGGAAACAAGGGCAAATATGGAATCATGCACTACTGAAGCACACCAAGACTAGCAAAGGTGCCATATTTGAAGAAACAAAAAAAAAAAACCACAGAAATATACACTGTATTCAATTTTGTGGTTCTGCCCCTGTCTTCCAGTAAAAATAATGTTTGGGTGTGCTGCATAACAGAAACACAAGGTTTCTAAGCAACATTTTGAAAATAACAGGCATTTCTGCTTGAATATGTTGGAAAGAAAGTCTCAGTGGAACTCAGCATGTGACTCTGTTTCTACTCTCACCATTTCTTTTATATAACACCTGATTGTGAGACCTTCCTGTGAGAATAAAGATACCAGTTAAGAGAAGACGCCTTTAGGCAGGGAGGGGAACTCTTACTCATACAGGAAGGAAGTACAGGAAATGTCCCATCAGGAAAACAAGTAGCAAACATGATTGTGCACTCTGAGCTCATTTACTGTCTGGGTGGTCATGAAAGCAAAGCACTAATTGAGGATCTGTGCATATGTATGTGTGTGGCTAATATTTTTCCTCAAAGGGTATTTTTTTTTATGTTATGAAAGCTGAAAAACTAATTTGAATAAACACTGCAGAGGAGTGAGAGGGTGAAATTTAAAATGTAATAGTTTTTGCAAGCTTTTTTTCAGCTAGATGTGATTTATATTCTGCAAATAACTCCCAATCAAATTGTATACTAAACAAATGTGAATAAACAAGAACTACTGCCTTTGAAGAAATTTGGACTTTTCAGATCAAATTTATGTTTGTTATGACTTTCATTCCCTTTGAGTTTTGATGTATTTTATGAGTTTTGTTCCTCATCATTTGTTCCTCTTATAATATGGCAAACATTCCCAGCTTTTCCCCCTTTAACTGGCAGTTTATTTTTGCACCTGGGTTTATTTTAATAGCATGAAAGGCAACTTTCTTTATTGTAGTGTAAGAACACTGAGGAAATCCACACATCCTACACTGTCCCTTTTACTAATACTAATCTGGCCCATGCTGCAACAGACTGGCTACCTGTCCAGGGTGACCCCACCTCTCGCCCGAATCGTTCACTGGAGATAGTCACCACCACCCCCACCACCCCACCCCCCGACCCCACTAGGGACAAGGGCGAATAGAAAATGGATGGACGGAATTTGGCGCATGGTTTAGCTCTCTAATTGAAGGCAACAGATTTGTTTTAAAATACTCTGGAATACAGAGAAGCTTGTGGTCGGCTTAATTACTGCATGGTCTGCATGCCGTCCGGCTGTTAAACAAAAAGCCCATCTGACGGCTGCTTCACTTCGGTGCTCAAATGTTAGTTTGGTTTTAGTGAAAAAAACATCCACCTGTGGCAATCCATGCATTTGAATGGGTTTGGCTTATCAGTACACCACCTCATTTCCTTCCACAAGTTTTCGCTGAACTTGGATACACAGCACTCTGTTAACAGCCAGCTCCTTTACCAAAAGGTCTTTTATGGCCTACTCTCCTGTGGAGGGTTTTCCTGACACTCTGCAGGACAAGTGTCCAGTAGGCCGTCTTTTACACCATTGACCAGGTCATAACAGGATATGTTGTAACGTCATTTTGTTAGTGCTTTGTAAAAGTGTTAATTTGAGGACAAATTGAAGTTTATTATGCAAGTCATAATTACTGAAATATACCAAAATCAACACCTGAAATATTCCACTCTATTTGTAATATATAGTTTCACTGGACAAGCTGCGAAGTTTATTTTAAATGACAGGTGGGCACAATATGACCTGAAATGTCATGCATGAAACCACAAAGACTCTTGCTGCTGACTTGAGTGTATTTCCCTCCTGAAGAAATTAGATGTCTGGAGTTTTGTGATTCTCTTCAGAGGGACAGTGCTGGTTTTCTCCTTCTGACTGATGTTCAGTTGATCCAGTAGTCCAGTTTAACAGGTTCAGCTGGTGTGGGCAGCAGTTGTAACAGAAGCATTCCTTCACAAGCGTGGGAATTTCACTGTAGACGATCTATATAAAAAGATTGTACAAAGAGTCTTAGTTAGTGTTAGATATATTGCTATGAAAAATCCTTTCATAGCAATATATCTTATATCTAGATATATCAATATATCTAGCAAAAAATCATTTTGTCTTTAACCTTGCAGGTTTTTAAAGACAAAAATCTTGCTAATAATGCTAGTAATGGCACGTTAGAGAAGGCTACATAGCATAGCTCATTAAATGCTTTCAAATGTATTAGTGGTTTTTGATTAAAACATTTTATTGTTGGGTTACTTCAAAAATTATTTCTGCCACCCTTTCTTTGCAGCATTTTAACAAAAAACACTTAAATAATTCATACTAAAGAAGTTCCTGAATTTGTGTATTTTTTTGTGCTCACATTTACTGATGATATTGCTTTTTACTTCTCTGACTAGATAAGTTATTCACTTATTGCTTTGTTGTTTTATCTTCTGTTGGGTAAATAGAAACATTGCTATTTTCTCTGTTTGTCTTGTGCTTTGTTATTCTAAAATTTGACAAGAATCAGAATTTTCTTTTCATTATGACTTTTTATATTGTATATTTTGAAAAAAAGATTTTTCATTTAACAAAATTGTATTTGGATGTTGAAATATATCTTACATAGACTGTTTGAATGAACATGTAAAATCATAGTGAACATTAATTTTCAATCTTATTTTGAACATTTTTTGCCTTTAAACTTTGTTCCTATGGTATTTAAATATGTTGTTTTATGTGGCATTTCAATTTTTTTTTGTAAATAAACAGAAATCCACAGTAAGTACGAATTTTCCAGTAAGGTGACTAATTAACTTTGTAATTAGTGCTCTAAATATTTTAATCAAATATTTTCAGTCTCATTTGAGGCTTATGCTTCATAAAGCAGGGTACCTGCTGATGATAACAGGGAGGTGCAGGTGCCTGGGCTCAACCTCCTGTGCCTACTGAGCTGATAACAGTTAGATATTAAACAAATACTGGCTCAGTTCAGCAGGAACCGGAGTTAGGCCCTCTCGAGACACACAGCTGCTGCTGCCAAGCGGCATGGATCACCTGTCCAACTGAGATACCACACTCTGTGCAAAAACAATTTGCATCTGTAATTAGCGTTTGCTACGTACACAATTCAAAAAGTTGTTTCTAACTAAATTCATATTTTTCTTACTCCACTGCTCTATAACACATTGCACATTGCAAGAAAGGCTTCATCAATGCCTTTGTCATAGTAGCAGCCAGAACTGAGTGCAATCATCCATTAATCAGAACAGAGGAAGCATGTGAATGTCCCCTCTCTCTAAGCCTCCCACTGCAACGCTTCTGATGGAGGAAATCTGCTTCTGTTGGTTTGGTATATCTTAAAGATCACAGGAGCAGAGTTTTTCCAGCTGTGTTCACCTCACTGTTCATCTCAAAAGTCCCAGGAAAGCACCAATGGGTGTCACTTGAGAACTTAAGGCACTTTCATTCAATTTCTTTCTGATTTTATGTGTTGCATAGACTTAGGCTTAAATCTAGTTAGTGTTAACTATGGCTAAATGTAGTTAGACAAGTAATGAGTGGATACTTTTCTGAATTATATTAAAGTCATCAATGAAATTGATGCAGTCAAAGGTTGTAATTTTTTTTTTTTTTTCTTTCTTTATAAATCATACTTCATTTTCCTTGAACTTTAAAATTATGTGCCACTTGTTATTTGTACTGTTGCATACACCTAAATAAAATTCAGTATGTTTGGTGGTCATAATGTAATAAAATGTGAAAAAGTTCAAGGGGTATGAATACTTTTGCTGGAGGGTTTATATTTTTACATTGCAGTGCTTGAAAAGAAAAATGATCCCAAACATATATTGACACTGGCTTTCAAATAGATAAAGCAGTTCAACATTACACTTCTAGCGTGTCCTCCCCAAAGACCTAACCTCAACCCAACTGAAAATTTGTAGCATGTCTTTAAAAACTGAGCCTTTGCCTGGAAAGCAACTATCGGTAATTAAAATAAACTCTTTCCATTCCAATGAAAAGAGGTTAAAAATCCCACCAGAATTATACCAGAAGCATTCTAAAAACCCCAAAAAGTGTGTGGGTGAGGTTTATGCAGCAAAGACAAATCTGGCAAAATTTTAGTGCTCAAGGGGTATATTTAGTTTTGAACCTGTATTCAAAATATTGGCCCTATGTGTCTCAGGGAACAAAATTACTCACCCAAATCATTCTTATAAGATCATTCCATCCTGGAAAAAGAGTCATTCAAATGGATCATTAAAATTTGTCATGAGTTTATGTTAGCTTGTCCTCACAAGAGTAATAATGCTTTATTCATCCACATACTGTGAGCTCATTACCTGACAATCATTTCAACGACCAGAGAATGTTCAAGTAAGGATTTTCCAAGCAGTTTTACAAAGTCAATGCTATACCTGTCATAATGACATAAAAGGAGTAAAGGGACAGAAACCCATTTTTACGAGACGTGCATATATTACAAACACAGAAGCTGTATATCACTAATTGGACTAATAAAAAAAGGTAAATCAATGCAATACAAATATTCTGGGCTACGTTTTTAAGAACATTTCACTACACAATATAACTCCTTGTTAAGTATCCATACCCATTGAATATTTTCAAAAATGTTTAACATTACAAAATTTTATTTTTGTAATTTAATTTTACTTGGATTTTCTGTAAAATAATTTATTAACATAAATAAATGTATATAGTGGTTATTGCAAATACATGTATTTGCAATAACCACTAGGTTATCCAAAGTGCTTTACACAAACACAAGAAATAAAACAGGATAAAACACAAGGGATAGTAGAATAAAATAAAATAAAATAAATAATGTCTTGAGTCTTGATTTGAAGAGGCCCAGGTCATAGGTCAATCTTATTTCAGCCAGAAGTTTATTCTACAGTCTAGCAGGCACCACAGAGAAGGCTCGACCACCCCGGTGCTTTCATTTAGAACTGGGCTTTTCCAAAAGCCCAGATTTTCCCTTAGTGCTCAGCCATGGACACGAACAGTTAAAAAAATCAAATAAATACAATGGCGCCAGACCATTAAAAGCTTTAAAACAAACAATAAAAGTTTAAAATCTACCCTAAACTGAATTGGGAGCCAGTGAAGGGATTTAAGTAATGGTATGGTGTGATCATGTTTCTTAGAGCGTGTTAGGAGAAGGGTGGGAACACTCTTCTCAGGCAACTCTTAGTAAAGACTGGTTTAGAGAAGACCTGCACAAAGTAGCACATGCATCGGGTAAAATAAATACTGAATAAGAAAACTTTTTTCTAATAAATGTATTTCTATTATTTTTTGTGACATTACATGTACAGCAGATGTTGACAATAACCCAATTGATCATCACCTACAAAAAATACATTAGTCCAACAGATATGGGCAGAAAATTGGAATGACACTACAGTAGATGTAATCAAAGCACTTAGAAAAATGTGTTAAATACTTTGTGGAAAACTGTTTTTGTTTGTTTGTTTGTTGTTTTTTTTGGTAATGAAAACTTCCAAAAGTTTCCTAATCTCACACGCATTGCTTATGTGTGACTCAACTTCAAAAATACTTTATTTAATATATTGTCTGTGTTTTTGTTACTATTGCTTGTAAACCACACTTAGCAAAAGGTATTGTTTATTGTTTTCTCAATTGTTGACTGTGTGGTGTCTTGTATGACTTTGTATTTTTGTTTTTTTCTTTTATGACGTAAAGCACTTTGAACTGTCTTGTTACTGAAAAGTGCTATACAAATAAACTTGTTTGATTGATTGATTGATTGATTGATTGATTGATTGATTGATTGATTGATTGATTGATTGATTGATTGATTGATTGATTGATTGATTGATTGATTGATCGATCAAATTGAAAGTTTAAATTTGAAAGTCCTGGTACATTTCTCTGTTCATCATCACCATGAAATTTTCACCTGAAAGCATCACTTTGGGCACAGTGTTGTTGGGGTACAGAACAATCCTTTCTTCAAATATGATATGGGTAAATATCATATTTATCCATATCCAGACTGTGATTTCTTGAGCTTTACCATGTTTTTCTTCAGCAGAGGGGTCGTATGCAGTGAGTATGCTTCTAAGGTCACTGTGATTCAGTGCCTTGCTTATTGATTTTATGTAAAAAAATAAATAAATAAATAATAAATTGCCATTTTCAAGTCTTTGGCTACTGAACAACTATTCTTATTTTTTTTATTCATCTACCAGAAAGCTTACTAGATGCACACGACAATGGCTCTGTTAAGGTGAATTAATCTACTTTCCAGATTATGGCTTCAGTGTCACCCACTGAAATATTCAAAAGTTTACAAAAGTTTGTCAGTGGCTTTGTGCACGTTTTTCCTTTATGTGTTGAATCCTGTACCATTACACATTCCAAAAAACTCAATTAACTGACTCATTTGTTTAAATTTCTTTGTAATCCTGGATTACAAAATTGCCAACATATAGCAGGAATTTTATCTCAAATAAAATGTTTAAAATATATACTTTAATGAGGAAAATGTGGACGTGTTAAACACCTGTTTATCAAACTGTAACTGTGAAGTGAAATATGCATATGAAACGAAACATTTTGTTGCAAATAAATGCCTGATTCAGCCCCTCTGAGTCAGTGTCGTGTAAAATCACCTTTCCTTATGTTGATCTATCAAATAATATCTTTACTAAATAGATAAATACATTAGGGATTGTGGTTGCACGTGACTTAAATCTAAAATAAATATATAAGTCACTGTAAGAACTTTGAGCAGAACATATAGCATTGTTCAACAACAGGATAACAACAGGAACATATAACATTGCTCCAACTTTGAGTGTTACTAATCTTTTGTTATGTATAAAATTAAATATTCAAATGCTTCTTATTGCAGTACAGAATGTTCCCTGAGAGTATTTTCTTCAACAAATGCTAAATCTTATGCTTAGCTTATGGATGTGAGATAATTAAAAACTGCAATTATGATCCTACATAACAGGTCTAGAACAAGAGAGAAGAGACATTTATTTGTTCCTCATCCTCATTCTTTCCACCATCTGGATTCTCCAGTCGTGAGTCACATACCTGTTGCTTTTTTTGCCATTTGAGATTTGCTTTAATGCAAACAGTAACACCTGTATCCCTGCTAACTTAACTCTTGTATAAGGGGTTCGTTTTCACAGTTACCTTTCACATTTCCACTCCCACGAGCTCAATGCCAGCCGTATGCTGACTTATACAACGTTGAATCACCAGTCTGATTGCTCAACATCATGTATTTAAATTTAAAAATTGCAGCCTTTTGGCATGACAAACGATTTTCCCTGTTTGAGAAAAAGCCAAGAAACAAGAGTCTGCTGGATCTTTCAGTGGGTGTGCTTGCATTGTTTCAGATTGTTGTTCAATATGACAGCGAATCATTTATATTGCCTCATGCCTACATGTTTGACAGCCTTCAAAGCATAAGTCGGCATGAGGTCTGAGGCTGCAATAACTTAGACAAACCCTAATATACTCTGTTGAGAGGTTTTACATAGTTATTTTGCAAGGAATTGCACAGAGTGGCCAAATGTGGTTATTTCTGGGTGTTTTAAATCATTTAATGAGTCACCTGAGAAAAGTAATCAGAGAAACTGGATGGGGTTTGAGGCAAATCAAGATTTTTTAATTGGTTCCAGTGTGAGATACTGTTCTGTTGCTCTCCTAGGTAGGTGTTGTGTGGTTTCTTGTTGCATATTTACTCAACTGAGTGTGATCATTTATGTAATTGAAGCTCCTGTTTACATTAAAACACTTTTTCATATTGAAAGAACTTATGGTCATCCTTTAGACCAGGGGTGCCCAAAGTCAATCGGCCTGCATCCTGCATGTTTTAGTTCTCTCCATGGTTTCACACCTGCATCAAATGACGGCTCGTTAGAAGGCTTCAGAAGAACATTGACATGCTGAAAAGATTCTCACTACCACCAGGGAGAGAACTAAAACATGCAGGATGCCGGTCCTCGAGGACCGACTTTGGGCACCCCTGTTATAGACCTTCCAGTTTAGGTGGATGTCTTGGCAGGTTCCACCTGTTTCCACTCTTCCTTTGACTTGACCAGTTCTCCATAAGATGTCATAAACTTGGTGGTTTTAAACTCTAGTCCTATTTTAAACGTCTCCATTTTCTTATGGACCTTTCCGCTGCGTTCCTTGGTGTTCATGATACTGTTTTTCCGCTGACGTTTTCTAGCAAACCTCTGAGGCCTTCACAGAGCAGCTGGATTTAAACAGAGAGGAAGTTACACAGAAATTAACTCCATTTACTAAATAGATGGCTTCTGAAGGCCATTGGATTCACTAAATGTCTTTGACGATATCAACAAAAATGGGGCTGAATTTATAGTTATATTGAATTCGTTAGAATGCATGCCGATGAAGCATTAAATATTCTCCTATGAAAGGTTTTCAAACATCAATCTGTGTTAACATGCTTCACTTAGAGAATTGAGTTACTGCAATTAATTATATTTTCAATATTTTTCTAATTAATTAAATATGAATGTATGCCACTATTTTTACATTTTTATTTTTGATAAAATAAAGTATTATTTTCTTGTTCTTCAAGAGCTAGTTGTGGCAGAATGTATTTATAAAATTAGCTATTATTATAAATAGCTGTCTGCATTTGATGAATGCTTCTTCCAGTTAAGTAATATTGAATGTATTTTCAGATAGTTGCAATTTCGTGATATACAGGTATAAAATGCTCTGTTTTGCATAATAGAATAATATTTAAGCACATAACTGTTATCTTTAAGGTTCTGTTAATGTGGTCCTCTAGAGCAGTGGTTCTCAAATGGGGGTACGTGTACCCCTGGGGGTACGTGGAGGTACTGCAGGGGGTACGTGAAGCTTTTCAAAATATCTTTAAAAAATCAGTAGGCTCCTCATAATAAGTCTTGGGAAAAATTATTTTGTAAAAAGTTCGATAAAATATAAATGTGTGTTCATGCACTGAATTTTATATTCAGTATTTAGTTTCAATATCCTTTAAAATAAAACGGTTTGACTGGTTTTATACCTTCCTGGTGGTCACCGTCTTCTGTTTTTCTTTTTTGTTTAACCATGCAATGTTTGCAATATGGATGTATTTGTCAGGTTCACTGATATAAGTTGTTTGGCTTTAATAAATCAGACAGTGATTTTACAGCACTGTACTTCTTTTTAATTCCAAAAATGTTTTGCCCGTGTCAGGGGGTACTTGACTAAAAATATATTTTTAAGGGGGTACATCACTGAAAAAAGTTTGAGAACCACTGCTCTAGAGCAGCGTTTCCCAGTTCTGGTCCCCAGGCCTCCCTGCTCTGCATGTTTTAGATGTGCCTCTATTCCAGAGCAGCTGATTCAAATGATTGCATGACCATCACGTGCTGCAGAAACCTGTTGATCACCCATATATTCAATCCAGGTGTGTAGCAGAAGGGAAACACCTAAAACATGCAGGGCAGGGAGGCCTGAGGACCGGAATTGGGAAACGCCGCTCTAGGCTCTAGACTCTAGAGCAGGGGTGGGCACTCCTGGTCCTCGAGGGCCGGTGTCCTGCAACTTTTAGATGCATCTCTACTTCAACACACCTGAGTCAAATAATGAGGTCGTTAACAGGACTCTGGAGAACTTGACTGCACTTAGGAGGAGATTCAGCTGTTGGATTCAGGTGTGTTGGACCAGGGAGACATCTAAGAGTTGCAGGACACCGGCCCTCGAGGACCGGGAGTGCCCACCCCTGCTCTAGAGGGTCACATAAAAAGTTATGATGGGCCGGATTTGGTCCCCAGTCTTTGAGTTTGACTTGTGTGATCTAATACATAAAATTCCAGTAAAAAGCATTAAAGTTTGTGGTTTTGTGTGTGTAAGACGTGTGGCTTGAAAAGCTGTCTGTTTATTATGAAAAGTGCTCTATTAACAGGTCGGCTGTCTGATTTGATAGATATTTAATCGAGAACCGTAATGTCTGGCAATTAACTTTTTCAACAGCTGTGAGGCTAAACGTTTTTCTCTGCCAAATGAGCCATTTTCCCTTTCGTTTTAGCATACTAACATCAATCATCTCCCCTCCTGTTAAACTTTCATATTGAGTTATTAAATATAACTCCACGAAGCCAATGGCTGGGCTGGGTTACAAATTACCTCTTTAAGATTTTCTTTGCAGGCTGCATATCTAAACATAAACTCTGTAAACAAGGATTAAAAATCTAATTAAAATATGTTTGGGGTAAAACTTAATATGAATTGGGATTTCTTTTATCTGATGTGTATTTAGACAATCTAATATCAAATGTGAAGAAAACCAAAGAAAGGGGGAAAATCATTATCTAGAAGCCAAATAAACTGACTTAAGATAAAGATGCTAAACAGAAAGAAGAAAAAAATTAACTGTTTTCTTCAAACTCTAAAATATCTACAATTCAGATTAAAATAAATAATGTCAAAACTCCAGATATGGCAATTAATATCACACTACCCCCAAAATCCTGAACAGGGTCTGTATCTGTCTTCATGGCATAAGGTACTGATTACTGCTTATAGTTTCTACTCATTCAGTCTGTGTGCTGATGTTTAATGCTAACTCTGGCTATGTGATGTCATTTGTTTTAACCATGTCTGTATGTAGAAACCATATTAAAGCTCATTTTTACAAAAACCTGCCTTTTGTACATTGAGGCATCAACTTCTTAAAGGCACTGTAAGTACAAGACAAAGGGGATTCTATTTTACCTGTTTTAATATACTGAGTGTGTTTTAACTAACCAAGTTATTTTATGTTGGCAAGATTTATTTTGTTTATTATCACTGTGAATCCACTTAATCATCTCTCAATTAACAATGTCTGATTTCATTGTGATTTCACTCTCTACTTTAAAGGGTGCCTTAAGGTCAAAGTGTCAGGTGGTAATTTTGTTCTATTAAAGCTTATTTAGAAGATTGCAGTCATAATTTTACCTAATGCTGTGGCTGAGTCATTATTTAGTTTTTAATTTGCTTCTCCCGCTGCACTAATGCTTTGAACAGCAGACAAGCCTACCATAAATTACGTTTTAAGTGACATTTTTATTATACATTGAAATGGAAAAAAGTGTAATGGCTGCCTTTTCTTTTGGAAGTCATCCTATGTATTTCAGCCTGGGGTGTCTGGTATCTTTGGAAACTAAGATCATTCATGTTCAACTCAGAAGAACAATCAGAATTTTGTTTCCAATAAAACAAAATTTCCACTAACAGACAAGCCAAGGGAGTGGAAATCAAATTGCTTTACATTAACATAACAACATAATTGAGAAATATAAGAATAGAAGCAACACCCAGTTACTAAAACATATCAAACATATTTACATCCCTCCAAACTATAAATTTGAGCAGTGTCTTATAAAATTTTTAGCAGAAAGCGACACAAAACTTTCAAGCAGAATCATTGCATGACATGCTAAAGAGCTCCCCCTAGTGATTTGTATAAATATTTAATTGCTGCTCAAGTCCACAGCAGCAGTTGAACTTGGTAAAGACATCGATATGTGAACATTGCGATTGCAAACTAACCATACTTAGATTACTCTGGTGTGGTTCTGCATTATTTAAAAACATCTCAAATTGCCTTATGTGTGCTTTATGTACAGGTTAATCTCAGCGAATTAGAATATTTATTTAATTTATTTTAGTAATTCAATTGGAAAAACATGCAGATAATGCATCCTAGATGCATTATGATTTTCTGGTTTATGTCTTATAGTTTATGAAAACCCAACATTCAGTTTCTCCAGATATTTCAACCTCATTCAAGACAATTTAAAACAGATTGTAAATACAATAAATTCAGCCAAGTATATATATATTTAGTACTTGGTCAAGACGGATGGATTACTGCATTAATACGGTGAGGCAGGGAAGCAATCAGTCTTTTGCTCTGCTGAGGTCTTGGAAAGCCCAGTTTCCATTAATAGTAATCTTCAGCTTATCTGCATTGTCAAGTCTGATGTTTCTTATCTTCCTCTTTACAATATTTTGCCATTTCTATATGGGGTTTAGGTCGGGAAAGTTTAATGGTTTTGGATATCTTATTAAAGCAGGTATCTGCACTTGCAGTGTAGTCATGCAATAAGGGTTCATATAACTGTAAGCTAATGTCCACTTCTTCCTACTCCTTTTTAAAACAGAAAAGTAGTGGTAGGCTCATTATTTTGTGCTTGTTTATGTATGTGCCGGTACTTGTTTTCTTGTTTTTAAAAATCTGTTTGAAATAAATAAATGAAAGGAAATAAAAATGAAATGAAATGAACAAGTACTACAGGAAAATGAAATCAGCATCTCTATAAATTTTATCAACAGTGAACATTGAAAATTTTAATATACACAGCTGCACAGACTCTGGCTTTACACAATGGATGGACAACTAGATGACAATTTCCACAGAAAAGTCATAATTTTACTAGAGACAAAGTCAAGTGACTTTGTCTCTAGACTTTTACTTTCATTTACTTTCATCTGAAAGAACGTCTGTGGAACACTAAGCAACAGTCCAGATCTTTTTTTCTTCTCATATGGGGTAAATAATTTATTTTATTGTTTCTGGTTTATGAGAGGATAAACATGATAAATATGATAACTCTTGACCTTGTTTAGTAGCTTTTAAAGCACTAATTCCAGCTGCAGTTCACTTCTTGTGAATCTTCCCTGATTTATTAATGTATTTTTTCTTCAAAATCTTCTCAAGGCTGCAGTTATCCTTGTTGCATGTGCTTCTTATGCTATAACAGGTATTTATTCCATTCAAATTACTATTACTGGTGGTTTGAGCTTTGCTTCTTAGCAATGACCATTTGGTTAACAGTCCTTGTAAGGAGCATCAGTGAATATGTGCTTAACACCAATCAAGTCATTCTCCCCATCATTGTGTAGGCCATAACATCCCAATAGCATTAAAATACATTTTTATTGGTTTTGCTTTGGGTCTTTTTATAGCTGTAAGCTATAATCATAAAACAAATAGAAAACAATGCTTGAAATATATCACTATGCAGTGAATATGTCTCACTTTTTGATTAGAATTGCAAACATAAAGTATTTTATGTGATGTGCTACTTTTTAGAAGTACCCTTAGTTCCTGCTGGTGAAATAAGATAAGAAGCATGCAAATTTAGTATGAAAATTGGTTTACCAAAATATTATAAGCTAAAAAAAGTATGAACATTACAAACAAATTAAAATTCTTTTATAGCTGTTCATGCTGCTCTCACATTGTGAAGTTGTATATCTTTTCATGGATTGTGAATGGATCATGGACTGTAGTGTTGCTTTAGTAAACTATGTTTAAAAAACTATGTTAATGAAAACAGCACCATATCACATCTAGGTTTTCATATTAGAAGTTGTTTAATTTAAAAGTAATACTTAAGTCAATGTTGTTTTCTCTAACTGTAATAAATGTAAAAATTCCGAAAATAATGCGAGATTGTAGTTGTGAATGAATGTCTTAAATTGCATTTTAAAACTCAAAATATGTTTTATTCAATTTTATCTTGTTTATGTAAAAAGTGTATTCTGCATTAATAAAGTTAAATGTTGGCACTAGACTTTATTTTTTCTTTGTTCCAAAAGTAGATCTCAGATGTTTTTTGTTGGTAATGTTATGTTTTGTAACTGTTTTGTTTCATAAGGGTAACAGGGTGACTCAGAAAAGAGTGACTCATCCTTGTAAAACGTAAAACCACAAATGAGCTACATTTCAAAACTGATGCATCGTTTTACTTTCCTTTAATTAGCACAGTCGAAAGTACTCAACTCTCCAAAGATTTTCAGGGTTGATCAATGCATATTGATAAGGCCATTGTTTAACAGTAATCTGCTTTAGTAAGAAAGTTACAGTAACTTACTGACAGCTGGATGCCACCAAGTTACCAGATGAGTGTTTAAGGCAATACTACAGTAATGTCATGTAAAAAAAAAATAGATTAATAAAAATACAAATAAAAAAAGCTAAATCACTGTGATTAATTTACAGTGGTAATGGTGTATTTTTATTACATCACTATCCCTTCTGTAATTCATTTAAAGTGTTGCTGTATTTTGACTCTTTGTGAGTTGAGTGAGTCAACCAAACTATATCTGAAGATATTTTTTATCATTTAAATGTAATGTTAGACGAAAAAATGAAGCCCAACATTTTAATGGAAAATAAATTAAATTAAGTGGTTTGATTTTCTCTGTTAAATGTAGCTTATACTTTATTGCATATTGATTAGAAGATATTTTCTTCTTTAATATCAATTATTAATACTACATTTAACATGCATTCAAAAGTAAAGATGATTTCTCTTTTTCAAAAGAATAATTGGAAAACACCGTTTCCTGTCATTTTGCCACACGTACAGTTTGCCACTCACAATATGGCAATTATGAGGCGTCACGTGTTTCACGTCGGTAGTTTTATTTTGAAATTCCCAACCCGGAAATTAATCTGTTTTCCTCTTCCTTTTTCCTGTGGTGTGTACTTGGGAGAGATTCCACAATGGCTCAGAAAGTCCAGAAACTCGTTGCTAAAGTCCCTACACTTCTCGGTGGTAAGTGAACCATTACTATGTTTTACAACACTAATAAAATGGGTTAGTTAATTTAAAACCGAGCCGCATTATTACAGTTCGTCGTACATGCTCAGGTTCTCTGTGACCTCTGCGTATCGTCACATCAGGTGTAAAAACAGAAAACGCTGCTGCAGGCTTTCCTCTCTGTTGTGTGTTTAGCTTTCAAAGCCGAAGCAACCCTGCAGCTTCTTGCTTCTCCGAGTAAGGTGGTCTATGCTTTATTGCAGCCGCTGTCACATACTCCAAACCCCGGCTAGCGACCTTCTGGTACTACGCCAGGGTGGAGCTGGTCCCTCCGTCCCCTGCTGAGATCCCCACAGCTATAGAGGCCGCCAAAGGTCTGGTTAGGAGCTACCAGACAGGACGCCTCGGACGAACCACAGTCAAAGTGAGTAGTGCTGACCCGAAGTTTTTCATTCACTTAAATTACGATTGATTTAACTCCATGGTTTGTTCTTTATGGGAGCTGAAAATATATTTACTTGATCTTTACCTGAAAACGCCGAGATTGTGAAAAGCTAGGCAGGGGTGTCAAACTCCAGTCCTCAAGGGCCACTATCCTGCAGTTTTTAGATGTGCCACAGGTACAAAACACTGGAATGAAATGGCTTAATTACCTTATTCTGGTGTAAAGGCCTGCTAATGACCTAATTCTACTCAGGTGTGGTGCAGCAGAGGCACTTCTAAAAGTTGCAGGGCAGTGGCCCTCCAGGACTGGAGTTTGACACCTGTGAGCTAGAGTGATGGGCGCCTTAATAAAATTGTATATATAATGCTTGACCACAAAATAATATGTTGAAAAATTCCAGTAAATGATTGACAAGTATGAATGTCAGTTTGATGGAAAAAAGAAGACGGTCTGGATTATAAAAATAACGTTTGACGTATTATGAGAACCTTGACATTCCAAAAAAGACATTCTGAAAAAAAATAATAAATCGTTTTTTTTAAGAAATAGATTAACAGCAATTGATTATAATAAACTACTGGTGATCAAATCATATTCAGCCACCACTGTGCAACACTGATGGATTGATGGAACTTCACTTAATGCTGTGTTTTGATTATTGATTCTATGTTGCATTGTGTTTCTAATGATGTAAAGCACTTTGAAATGCCTTGCTGCTGAAATGTGCTATAGAAATAAAATTTGATTGATTGATTGAACACTGATGGGAAAACAATCTTGTTCCCCTTGAACCAGATCACAAGAGAAACACACTATGTAGAGAGGAAATTAATCATAATACCCTTATTTTATTTGAGGAGGGGTAAGTTTGAATTTGACAAGAAGCACTTACCTGTAAATGGTTTCCTTTGTTTTGTTTCAGGATGCTGTGAGGAATGGACTTGTGGCTACTGAGGTGTTGATGTGGTTCTTCATCGGAGAGTGTATCGGCAAAGGAGGCCTGATTGGATACAATGTCTAAATAATGAATTTCCTCTTTTCACAAGGGCTGGTCAATAAATAAAGAAGAAAATATATCACGATATACAGCATGATCAAGAACAATAGGGATTACATTCAATAGAGTTTATTAATTTTATGTAATTTCAGATATTTAAAACAAACTAATCAATAATTATCGACTGATATTAAACGCTTATATCGTGATACGTTTGTCAGCCATATTGCCCAGCCCTACTTCTGAGTATCACATTCTGAATGAATTCCAACTAATTATTAAATAAAATCATTGAATCAATCTTGAATTCCCTTATATGTTTTATTTTCAAACAATTTCCAAAAATATTAGGGCTACAAAATGTTTCATAATACCTCATGAAGATCTTAAGGTATTAGTAATGGATAATGTATTTCAGATGTTCGAGTCAAAGTGTATGCTAACTAAAATGGGTGTTTGGTACATTTCACTGCTATGTAATGATGGACATCTCCTCTCGCTCTCGACTCTCGGACATTGCTTTTACAACATTTCCCAAGTATCTGTAGAAGGCATGTCGCATATCTTCGGGCTCTTCCTCCAGATCAGAATGAATAAGTGGCAACCTGCTCAGGTTTGGTGCTGTGTCAAAAAATAAAAATAAAATCCATTAGTCCTGTAAGATGGACACTGATTTAAGAGAGGACTACACAAAGATTACCTAAAGGCAGTCGGCCATGTTCTATCTCACTGCCAGGCTTGTGGTGAGCTATGAGTAAACACTGGCTTTCCAGCAAACTTTGAGTGGAGATGAAGATGGAGTGCCACGTCTCGATTTCTTTGAGGTGACTTGGGATATCAGGATTAAAAATGATCACTACACCGCTGCAGTCCTTCATCAGTGCAGGCCAGCAGGATTCAAATCTGCAAAAAAAGAAATTAACTTCAATTTATGGAGAACCTTATTTCTCATGGTAAGATTTAAATAATGTTTAACAAGTCAACTAACTTAAAATCCCCTGAACAGTCCCAAAGTTCAACCTCACAGATCTTGTCACCGCTGCCCTCAGGCTGGGATTCAAATTCCAGGATCCTTGAGACAGTAGAGAGCAGCTGCATTTAGTTAACTGGAGTCCAATAAGCAATACAATTTTACATTAGGCCATGAATTTAAACACTTTGTGAACTGTTTCAGACTCCTCAGTGAGATTCATATCACATTACTTTAGAATATGTAATGGGAACTTTAAACAGTTAATGGTTAAGTGTTGTGCTCTACTTTTAACACAGGACTTGTGTACCTGACTCCTTGCGTTGGTCTGTATTCCCCACCCACGTTTTCTGTTGTGTCTGAAAGGAAGTTAGCAACAACGGTCTTACCACTCTAGAAAAAGAAACACATATGTGGCATTACATAAATTGGCATATCTTTTTAACATTTTGCAACAACTAGAAATGCACTGATAAAGCTTTTCCTCTGACCTGCAAATTTCCATTTTCTAAGGGCAATAGATATTACAAAATGTTTTCCTCAGCTATTTGTTTTAAAAGTGTCAAAAAAGAAGCAGTTGTGAATTCTATTCTATTCTATCCTATCCTAAAGTGTCCTATTTTTTAGCAAAACAAATGTCTCTAAGCATTATCTGACTTTTACTAAACTTGAAATCAGTGTTAATAGTCAAAAAATAAGTTATTAGTTTTGATGTATTAAATGAACAGTGAAAAATACAGATATTCTATTGTTTTACCCGCTGAACTGTGTTAAAGCTAAACAAGTAAAAACTGACAAACTTGGATCTCTGGCTGAATAGCTGCATCACTAAATCAAGTTCACTTTATAAATAAAGTTAAAGTCGGGGCATATATGCCAATAAACCTTAGTTCAAAAATTGTAGAAATTACACAAACAACCACCAAATTTAAGATGGTGTCTACGATGTACGTTTGACACCATAATGCTCTAAAAAAAGATGGTATGAATATCATGGACGGGATTTCTTGCATATCTTTTGCTTGAGAATGTGAGAACTTTACCACAAAAGTATTACTAATAATGTTGTGTTTACACATAAATATTGTAATCAAGTAAGTACTACTATTTTGCATGTTGGGAGGTAGAAATGTAGGTTGCCAACATCATTGAATGCTACCTGGATTATGAGAAATAAGCACGCTTTAGATTTATTACACAACGGAGGATTTTACAGTTGTAAATGTTAATAATCAAGATGACTGTGTACTTGTCAACACTTTACAGCTACAGACTTTAATAAGATAATAAATCTTACCTCAGTAGGACCTACGAAGAGAATTTTTGCTTTAAACATTTTCACCAGCCGATCATTAGCTTGTCCAGCTAACTTGCTACGATTAAGCCCTGGCAACGCGAAGCTATCGTACTCAGATGAAAAAATAAAATAAAATGAAAAAAGTAGCAGTGGTATTTTCAGTATAAAACAAGTAACATTGGCTTAGCTGTGTAGATGTTGTCGAAGCTGGGTAAACTTCCTTTTCGTTGCTATGGTTTCAGTCATTTCTTCTTTTCATCATTGGCTATTTGGAACTCGACTTAAATTTAACCCCGCCTCTTTTTCCGATCTGAAGAAGCCAATAAGCTTTCAGTGAATGTGTTTGCGTCATTACGTTGCCTGAAAGCTAACCAATCAAGTGTAGATATTGCAACGAATGCGTAGTTCCCATTGTAGTAGCGTCAATAACAACAACCAGAAAGCGTAATATTTGTCCTTTCAAAGCATATATTTGTAAGGGACTATGTTTAGGCTCAGTAAGAGCAACAAGTCTGGTGGTGGTCTTGCTGGTTTCATTGAACAAGCAAATGTTTAGTGACTGGATCGAAATGCTTAGCAGCTTCTCAACCTCATCTGTTGCTATGTGTTGACCTTCGAAGCCCATTTGCTGGCACAAGTCATAAGGTAAACATATTCTAACTATAAAATAAATCGCACAATAGTCCTATCTTTTCTCGTAGCTTTGACTGTTACTCTCTTATTTTAGTTTTCAACGTAAGGTATGTCTCCAGAGGATAAACCCCAAAGTTCCCCACTTGGTTTCAGTCACATCAGGGAGGATCTCCCTCTGAGTCGTCGTGACCTAGACAACAGCGATGAACCAGAAGAAGAGAACAGGGCGTGCACTAGTGTCCAGGCAAGAGCTGAGTCTGGGTGAGGATGTGGAACACATATTTGTTTGTAAAACGCACCATAAGCTGGGCAAAATATGCAGTATGCTCTAGGATACCTGAAGGTTTTCTCTTTCTCAACCTTGTTTTTAGCCCCGAGAACTTCAGTAGTGGGAAGAGCCCTTTTCTGAAAGTCCTAATAGATGCAGAAGCTGCTTCCAGCGCTGCAGCAATCCAGCTTGTGGCTTTCAAAGATGCAGTGGACAACGAATTTGCTGTATGCTTCTTTTGTGCAATTTTGTATCCCACAGATTTTGTTTTAAACATTTGTAATTTCTTTAGAATGTGACTGTTTCAGAACTGTACTGCCTTTTTTTATTATTATTATTTTAGACCTCTGGGAAGTCTACCAAAGACAAAAGCCAAATCACCCGCCAGAAAGGACTTTTGCTGGAGAAGTTGGAAGAATTCAGGCGTCTGAATAAATCAGTGCGACAGAAGCTAAAACAACTTCAAGATGCAGAGGTAGATTTTGTTTTTTAGTATGTTGATTACATTTGTAAATATAGACCAGCAAATGGAAGATGTAAACATGTTTTATTCATACGTTTGACATTATTTGCTCATAGGTATATCGAATTGATGCTGACAGAAAGATGGAAACTTTACTGAAATGGATCAGAAACGCTGAAAGGGAAAATGAGGTGACTGTTTTGTTAAATCATATTTGGTCAAATAAATTTTGTAAATAAGGTCCGATGGGGGGAAATGACAAAATTGTCCTTATTTTGATCCAAAAGAATTTAAAAAAAGACCTCGATGAGACCGAGAAGAAGATTGGTAAACTGATGGATTTGCGGAGAGAAGAGCAGGTTAGAACAACTAATACTCAAAAATATAATCTTTTCCCAAGTAGGAAAAGGCATGGGCCGGTTACTGCTATAGAGTTATTCTAAGTTTTTAAAATGTCATGGTTCTTAAAATGTTTAAGAATGTCTATGTGAGCATTTGAAAATTATTAAAACAGCACTAAACTATTGTTGTAGCTGATGCTATCAGTAATAAGCAATATGAAAACAAATGTTGCTTTTCATGTTTTAAATAAAAGCAAATAGGCCTTGTAACTTTTTGTAACATTTTTAAAAATATATGTATTTATATATTTTAAATATTTTTTGTTGTTGTTCATCTTATCAGGAGAACATTAAAAGCTTAGTTCACACCACCAAGTCCATTGAAGCAACTCGTACTCACCTGCAGGGGCAGCTGTGCAACAAGGAAGCAGAGAACAATCGCCTGACTGTGCATTTACGGGTAAAAACCCTCCACCCTGTTAACTTGAAACTGTGAAAGAAAAGTTTTAAAATATATGATATTAAGATTTTTCTTTATTTTTTGTTGTTGTTGTTTTGTTTGGTGTGTCACAGACCCTGGAGAGAACTGTAGCAAAGCAGAAATCGGAGACTGATCAGCTGAAGACATCCTTCGCCTCCCTGACCAAAAAGGCTGTGAAGGACAAAGAATCTCTGAGGAAAGCTACGCAAGCACAGAAACTGAGAGCGGAGAGATTCGAAGCTGCCATAGAAAAGTGCAGTGCACAGCTAAAGGAAAGGGTATGAAATCAAAACAAATGTAAGTGCTGGTTGTACAAACTCAAATGCACCTTCAAAACTCAAGGATGTTTCTTTCACTGTCAGGATTCCCAACTGGCTAAAGCCCGTTCAGAAAGAGACTCCAGGAGACGGCGAAAGGAGCAGACGACGGATGAGAGAGAAAAACTTGTTGCTCAAATAGACCTTATGAAAAGGTTTGTGCTCTACACAGTCGTTCTCGTAGACTCCAGCATGCACATGAGACAGCTGCAGATTTATACTGATAAACCTCGTGATATTTCTCCTCCAACAAAGTGAATTAGCAGAGTTGACACTGAGGCTTCAGAAAGAGAGGGACGAGCTAACTGCAGCTAATGAAAGAATGGTGCAAAGCCTTGACATACTCATTGCTGACAACAGGGACCTCACCATCACTAACGCAATGCTCAAGGTATGAAGCGACTCACAGCTTTTGTAGGGAATTCATCTTTTCGATAGTGCAGATTCTAAAGGAAAGGAATTATGGTTTCATGTTAAATGACTTCATGTTAAACTCAATAGATTAGAATATCATCAAAAACTGCAGTAGAAAAAGTAATTGCTTCAAAAACCACCACACATGAACATATCCAGGACGTGGATATGTTCATGTGTGGTGGCGCTGCAACTGAGATTCCTTGTGTTGACAAAAGAGGACATGACTGCATTGAAGTCCGCTTCTGTCCCTTTTCTGTTTAGCCTAATTTAAGCTGCTTCGAATGTTGTCCGCGGTTCATGAGAGACTTAGAACAAGAATTATAACTGTTGCAGCTCATTTTCTGGATGAGGTTCATCCTGCATGTGGAACTTCTTGAAGCACTGACACCACCTGTGGTTCACGCCTTCTGACTCTCCCTAATTTGTCAAATGGACTTCGCTTAACAATCTGGTCAAGACTATGATTATCCTTGTTGTTTATGGAAATTGTTCTACCACAGGTTTTCCTTACACTCAACCTTCCATTGCTATTCCAAGGAACAACTACTATCCCTTGCAGAGGTTATGAATGATTCCTTTCTGCACAAGTGTGCAGTTTTCTATATTTCCCATGGTTGTATAAACCATAATGTGGTCATATCTTAATATTTCTTTTGCACATCTTTCTCCTATTGTTAATATATCATGTTCAGTTTTTTGAGATGCAAATTTAACAGAAAGAAACAATTGAACTGCTAACTCTGTGAACTCTGTATTGGCCAATATAATTTTCTCTTCTTATATTGAATTACTGAAAAAAAAGTGCTCTAATTTCTCAAACTGCACATTTGCCTTCTATTTCTTCTAGTAGACTACATTTTTCACGGCTGTTTTTTCGGGCATTTTGTTGCTTTTACTCTAATTCTGCAGCTGAAATTATATTTATTTATGCATGATTGCAGACGTCCGTGGCTCAGTTGGAGGAGAAGCTCGCTGATTGTGAGTCGGCGCTCGTTGAAGAGAAGACCATCTCGCTAGAAAAGAAACATGAAGCGGAACAATGCCACTTTCAGGTCTGTGTTCTTTACAATAACAAAGGCTCTGAAGGGAGGTTACCTTTGGATTATATTTAGGATGGTGATATTAATTTTTGATCGGCCACTTCACAACTTAGGTTCAAGTCCAACTTATAGAATATGTCAGGGGGTTTTTACCTTTTTTTTTTTTAACTTTTCTTAAAATGAGCACAAGGTTTTTATTTTGGTGGGGTTATTGCTGATTACAAATGAAATGGATTTTAAAAATCTGTTTCATCTTGGATTGCCCAGGCCAGATTTGATATTAACATTTACATTTTAACTTCCAAAATGGTAAGATAACCCTTCACCACACCGCTGAATCAGCAACCATCTTCAGTCCTGTGTTGTTTGGTCATTTGTGAAAATAAAATTCTAATAAAACCCAACTAACTGAATGTTTTGTACTCAAATATCCATGAAGCGATAAGCTGATGAAAAAACAGAATAATGTGGCCATATTATAGGAACTCTGTTATCACATTAAAGACTCAACTGTTTTTTTCCTTTGCCTAGGTTGCAGAACTCAAAGCTGAGATTGACAGCCTTCAAATAAAATATGCAAATCTGTTGAGGGAAACAAGAACGACACAAGACGGGAAAGAAGCAGAAGTTGAGAAGGTATTCCCACCTCCACATTTTAATTCCTTTTAGCAATTAATGACTAATGGTTGATTGAAGTAGAAATTCTCGCATAACTCTTGTACTTTTTCCAATATAAACAGCTCCACATCTCTCTCTTTTTTGCTGATAAATTGCCTTTCACTATGCCGTTAGATCTCTTCTGCTAAACCCTCAAATAATTTGTTTTAACAACCTAACACAATGTAAATCTTCTCAGTCTAAGTAGCATGGATGGGGAGCTTTGCAAACTTAAAAGTGTGTCTATGCTGTGCCTATTCCCTGCACTGGACCCACCCTGGAGCCCAGGTCAGGCAGGAGCTGCAGGGATGCATAGAGGAGCTGAGAGTTTACCCTGAGTTACTGGGTGAAGCCGAGCAGAGTCTCCTCCAATGCCAGGAGAACCTGCGCAGGTTGGAGAGGCAGTGTTCGGAAAAATCAGAGTCCGTTAAGCAACTGCAGTTTAAGGTGTGCAACGCCAGCTGTTGTCATCAGATGTAACATGTAAAACTCATTTACATATATCTTGCCACTAGGTGGTAGTACACCCCCTGTGTCTCTATTGTGCTTTCTTATCTTGATGGTTTTTCTGGTTGCAACCAACAAAAAAAAACTGTTTGCAGTGTAGAAAATGCACCCCTGTGTGTATTTGTGCTGTGTGAGTTCTCCATCACTTACATTGTGTCTCCCACATAATGTATTCGCTAAATAATTATTTTCCCTTTTGAACGGCTTCCCTTCATCCAAACCATGTGCCTCAGAATTATACAATTTCTATTTGCAGATGGAGACTCAAAGTAAACAGCTGAGATCATCTCTGGAGATGAAAGAGTCTGTTCACGAGGCCAATGTGAAGGTACAAGAAAAAGTGAATTCTCTCCAAAGGTAAGAACACACACAGTGGCTGAACCAGCCTTTGCTTAACTGACACCTGCAAGTCCACAGGTGTATGTTTCTATCAGCTTTGTACATCTAGTGGCAAAAATGTTTGGCTGCTCATCTTTGACAAACAACTTAAGTTCAGTTAGATTGAATGGGGAGTCTGTGTTTGTGCTTTTATTTTGAGTTTTACCACAAATTTGTTTTATTTGATTTGGGCCTTTGCAGCAAACAAATAAGCTTTGGTATTAACCATTAGTGTCAAACTCCAGTCCTCAAGTGCAGTTACCGATTTTAAATGTGCCCCCACTCCAGTGTAGCTAAATTACTCCAGTGTAATTTAGTTACATTGTAGCTAAATTATCCCACTAATGAACACATAATTTGATTCAGGTGAAGCAGGATCTAAAGGCTGCAGGACACAAGGCCTTGAGTACTGGAGTTTGACCCCTGTAGTTTGAAGTAGACATAAATACCTTTCCTCTTCAGAAAAATCGACCAGGTGCAGCAGGAGAACCTGGAGCTGGTCCGGAAGCTGGCGGCTCAGGACGAGGCCCTTAACTACAGCAACCGGCAGCTGGATCAGCGCTCCTCAGAGTGTCAAGCTCTGAATCGGCAGCTGGAAGCTGCTTTGTCGGATGTCAGAGAGCAGGTGAGCTTCAACAGTTGTCCTGTCAAATTTTGAAAGACAAAGAGATTTTTGCTCAGATTAAAGAAACTATTAGCTTAAACCAACATTAGTGAGTTAATCATTCATTTGTCCCAGGTGAGTAAAGTAAAAAGCCAGACTTCCTCCAGAGAAGAGGCTCTGCAGATGAAAATCCTGCAGCTTCAGGCTGAGCAGAGCAGAAGGAATAATGAACTGAAGCTTCTTCGTGAGAGCAAGCAAAATGTGAGCATCACATTTCTAAAATGTTCTCCTTTTTTGTGCCAGCAAATGATGCAATGTCTGATAGTTAAGCTGATGTCCAAATAAACTACTGCTTGTCTGCCATCGATCTTCAGGCGGCGAAACAGTTTGAGGTGCGTCTAAAGAACCTGGAGCTCAGTCTGGACCAATCAGAGAGCCACAAACGCAGCATTCAGAATTACGTTGATTTCCTCAAAAAATCTTACATGGCAATTTTTGATGAAGGGGTGCAAACATCAACTTTTGTACAAACATCATATTTCCTAAAATGATGGTTTCCATTTTTTTGTGTGTGGGGGTGTGCGGGCGTGTGTGTGTGTGTTACACTGTAATATTTATATCAAGTGAGAGTCAAGAAGAAGACATTTTATTGAGAGACAATAATTGCTGCATATAGCTAACGGTGATAACCCCAAATTTATAGAGGTTTTGATAGCTATTTTAGCTCAGGTCCAAAGCGAGGCTGTTTCATATTTTGTTAAATGGATGCATTCTGTAAAAGTGCTAGGTGCTAAATCCTGGAGCTACATTTTTAAACTGGTGCAGCAGAAAAAATGATCTTCATCTGTGCACTCTGATGATTTTTTTAAGAGAAAGTTGTTGAAAACAAAAACACCTAAGTTCATTTGGAAACTAGAATGATGAATGGTAAATTGTTTTATCCAAAAATTTACTTCCGTTTATTAATATTTCTACATTGTAAAATTTGAACAATAATGCCTAATCGTCAATTTTCCTTATATGGCCTTGGCTACAGTAGTAAGACTCTTTATATTAAGAATTTAAGTGGCAGAAGACATATCTAAACTCTTCAGGCACATTTTTGTGGCTTTAAGGAGTTGGTTTGTGTTTTCTGTGGACTACGAATGTTATTAAGTCTTTGTTTCAAAGAGTTGAGAGGTCAGAACCTCAAACATTTCACTGAGGATAATTAAACCCTGGGGTCAGTGGAGGGGATTTAGAAAACTAAGACTCGCTGTTTGTTGATGACAGGAAGTTGCCTGAAAATACAGGGTGTTGCACAGAGAAAGCTTCCACTTCCTGTGTTTAGCATATTGTCTGGGTGTAGTTGATTTGAATGCCTGAAACCATCAGATTCCTTTTTCAGAACGCATCTTCAGATTGAGCAGATGGTTCAAGGTCAAGGGACAGATGGATTTTTGTTTCTAAGCTCTTTAGTCTCTTCAGTAGCCAGTTGGTTAATGACTTCTGTTTTCTTGCACACACGATTGGTTCTCAGTCCTGAGCTTGCATCATGTCAAGTATGTAGATCAATTGTCAAATCTGATTAACTTAGGCTTACCACATGTGGGACATGTGGTAAGCCTAAGTGCCACATGCTCTACATGTGGCACTTAGGCTTTTTTGTCTTTGGTGAATGGTATATGGATTATATTTTTTTGTGGGGGTTTTTTTGTTTTTTTTTACTGGAAACATGTTCCTTATTTACCTCTCGTCTTGTTGGAGATCTCTGGCCTGTGTGTACTCATTACCATGTAGTGTTATCTCTCTGTGATCTCAGCTTTATACACAAAAATGCATGTTATTTCTCAGGAACAGTGAAATTTGGTAAACAATCTAAAGAAAACCATATTGATCTTCTAGATGAAGTTGTACCTTTTTAAAAGACAATGACATTTCTACTAAGTGCAGCTTATTAACATCAAAACACAAGACACTTATATTTGCACTAAAGATTTGCCTACTTTTAACACTCATTATACATTACCATAAAGTTATCAGATTGAATCAGTTCTGTTGTTTTAGTCCCTTTTTTAGGTTGCAGTTTTGCAAACAGACATGTACTGTTTATTATTTTTGCATGCTTGTATGTTACTTTTTTGTATGCAACAGTCAAGTCGTAGGTGAATGTACCAAAACATCAGCGGTGGTTAGGATATTTTTAATCCTCATAAATCTGCTTTTCCAATGTCTCAAAAACAAAAACATCTGTTTTTGCAGTGATTTGTGAGAAGACGTGGTGCATATTTTCCTTTTCCTTCTCAGCTGGTATGAGATTAGTGAGGCTGTAAATTAATTTAGTTGTGAAGATCTTGTTGCTGGTTTGCAAACACAATTACTGAATAACTGAAAACTTTTGGGATGTTTTCCAAACGCATCTTGTAATGGTAGTGGATTACTGTAACTGGTTTTTCTGGATTTAAATAAAAATAATAGTCTTTTTTTATCCTTTACTGTCACAGTTATCCGTCATAATCGCTAAATTCTCATAAACTATTGTTTACTAGATCTCTGTGTTCTTGCAATAATCTTTTAAAATATAAAAATCCCATTAAGAGTCAGAGGAAAACTGCACTTGTGGTTTTGTGTTGTTTTATGCATTTGGTTTCTTATATTCTTATAGCATCATTCTGTTCTCTTGCCTTGTGAACTGGTGTGAGTGTTTGTCAGTTTTAGAATAATGTCACATTAAATAAATGAAAAGAAGCCTTTTGGTATTGTGTTGGTGTCATACTAATTTACTTGCTGGACTGGCGAATGTGTCATGTTTTGACACATTTTTTGTCAATGACAGAAACTAAGCATTAAATTGATGTTTAAAGAAGTGTAAGTGACGAGTACAAAGAAAAAGACCCAAACTTTCACAACATGAAAGGTTTCACAAAGAAGCAAAGCACAATTCTCCAATGCCACAAAAGGCTAATTCCAGAATAATAGTTTTTATTTGAATTGCTCTCAGATTCACAGTTAGCGTTTCTGAATCGTATTAGAACGTCCATAGAGGGTGAGCAACTTTTTACTGCTCTTGGAGAAGTCCAAATCTCACAGTCAAGATCCAGTCATCGCTACCTTCTTCCTAAAAGTCTGTCCAGACTTGCTTTTGAAATGGACAGATGGTGTCTGGGTCCTGTGAGGCCGGCAGAATCGGCCGTCTATGCAGGACCTGCAGTGTTTCGGCTGGAATGTCTTCAGTCTATGACAACCACCATAGGACATCTGAATTGGATGGACAGCCTTCCCCTTACATTTCCCAGCTCTCTGGAACAAAATTTAAAAATCTAAACTTTAGATGTTGAACAAAGTTCTGTAAACCTTCTCCAAATTCTTTTGCAGAAATAAATCTGAATTTTATGTATAACCAACATGCAGGACATTGCAAGAGTACCTTTTGGGGAATTTCTTTGCAGGGTTGGATCTCACAGATCTGAGTTTCAGTCACCAGTTGGCACTTGATGTTGTTGTTGGTCATCCTGGAGGAAACCCCATGACCACAGGATTTGGAGCAGGGTGACCAGGCTGTGGTCTGAGGCTGACACTGGACTCCTGTTTCAAGCCTCTTTGGATGATTCCTAAAAGCTAAAATTAACCATTTAAGTTAAAGGGGTCCCATTCTGTTTTAACAATGTCAAAAACAGAACAATACTCACCTGTTAATTCTCCTCTCCAAACATGTGGAGGATCATTCTTGTTAGAAAAGTCACCATCAGATGGGTCTTGTTTGTACTTTCGTCTGTGTTTCCTTGACCCAGACCTTCTTGTGTTTGCATCATCGAGGCAGATGAGTTGTTCACAGCACCATGCTTTTTCATAAACCCTCTTCAGTTTTTTGCAGCCCACTCGGTACATCAAAAGGTCACGAGTGCAAAGTGAGACGCACCCGACAGATCCATCCATGCAGGTGCACTGATATTTGCAGTTTGGCTGGAAGGTTTCCCCATTCTGGAACATCCTGCCGTTGAACTCGCAGCTTCTCCCATCTGATTTAGCTATTGAAAAGAAATGGGAAAGATTAGGTTTTGGGGGAGGAAATAGACATTTAAATTAGACCAAGAGAGGAGCAGAAGCCAGCGTGCCTCGACAGATGCCAGGTGCAAAATCAGATTTGCCCCCGAAATTGCACTCCAGTCCTTTTGCAGTGTCGCACGGTTGAGTTTTGCTGCAGTTGTCATAGAGCTGCCGTGCACAGACCTTACAGCAGCCGCAGTTGTCCAGCATTAGACTCACCCCTGCTGCACAAACAGGGACGTCAGATGGACACTGGCAGGCTTCTGGGCATGAGGCCGACACCTGAAGTGAAAGACTTCATCACTTTCCTAACAAAAAGTCAATTATTAAAAATAACTAATCAAACATCAAATATGAAGAAACGGGTATTACTTCCTCACCAGAGTAAAGCAGAAGGTCACAGATACAAAGATCTTCCACATCTTCCCAAACCAACTCTCCTGATCAGAATTGGCGAAAGCTGCCAGTGAGCTATTCCTTTTAGACTCAATCCCCTTTTATCAAGCAGATCTGACGCATGTAAAGCAGAAGAGGTGTTCCAAAACTGTGAGAGGAATGCTTCGCTCCCTGCCCTGCCATGAGCCCGGCAGCAGGAGGTTTCGCCCTCCCTTTGAAAGAGGGAAACCTGGAAAACCGCTCCCTTTAGCTCTGCTTCAGTTTAATGGAAGCCTGGATGGTATTTCTTTTCTCACAGGACAGATAAAATAGGCAATTTTACTATACACTTTTAAATTTATAGCTGGAATAAATTATATTACAGTAATCTCCTTTGACTGATTATTTCTGTTTTCAGTTGTGCATTTTTTTCAAGAAACTTGCTAGTTTCACATCTTTTTTTTCTTTTTCAGCTTTACGCTACAGGGATTTTGTTTTACGTGACAAAATGTTACAATAAACTGATAAGTATCTTCCAATAGTGAATTCTATTATGTTAAAATTGATGATCCTGATTATTTTAGACAAATAACTGAAAGAGACTTTCTAATACAAACATACATGTAGGTTTATGATGGATGGAATGACTTTCAGAAGTATGTATTATTGGGTTTGCGCTTGTGACTTTCCCAAAGCCTGATGCTGCCATTACTATGTTTCACTATGAGGATAGTCATTTCATTGCAAGGTGTAGTGAGACTTCTTCTAATGTCTATGTTATTACAAGGGCTTTCCTTTCTTTGCATTCCTCCATGAACACCAGACTTGTGGACGTAGTTTATTTGTCCTCAAAAACCCCAGGGGAACTTTACAGTTCCACCAAGGGAACTCTGGTGAACTCTACTGGAACCAGAGACAACACAGGACTTGATTTTATCAGATAAAGTGCATCTGATGAAATCGGATTTAACCAGATTTTCATTTGTGGTTGTCATTTTTCGTTGGCAGTTTTCCTGTGACTATTTAAAACTTTCTAAGTCATACACTAATGTGAATTCACGGTCCTAGTCACTTGTTACAAAGTCTTTCACATGTAACTTACAATTTGAGGTCATTAGAATGAGGCTTACATGTGGGGTTGCCTTGTGGTTGTTGTAGATTATTTGCTGCAAGAAGCTTTCTGATTATCTCAGCTGTGAATTATCTATGGAAACCAGTCTGCGTGTGTGTGTGTGTGTGTGTGTGTGTGTGTGTGTGTGTGTGTGTGTGTGTGTGTGTGTGTGTGTGTGGGTGTGTGCGTGCGTGCGTGCGTGTGTGTGTGTGTGTGTGTGTGTGTGTGTGTGTGTGTGTGTGTGTGTGTGTGTGTGTGTGGGTGTGTGTGTGCGTGCGTGTGTGTGTGTGTGTGTGTGTGTGTGTGGGTGGGTGTGTGTAGGTGCATAGCATTTTCACATTTCCTGTGCAGCAGACTATCTCTTATTTGTTCTTGATCTGCCGCACACTATGAAGTTATCCATGCAACATTCACTTATTACTGACACATAAAATATTCTACCATTAGTCCACACATGGCCTCAACATCAGGGCACTACAAGTTCTGACATGAATACTGAAGGGAAGCTACATTCTTTTATGAGCAACTGAATCTTTCTCTTGGCTGAGGAATTGGCTAGATTTTGACTGCTTGAAGAATAGTGCAATGGGTCTTTGTATGCCAGTGTTAAAAGTGAAGGGTGGAATTCCAATTAGTCGTCCTTCAAGGTGTGAGGCGGATTAACATTTGTGTCAGTGTTTGACTTTCAAATTTAGCTTTCTGAAGTGATTGAAGCAGAGGAATTATTTATACTTTTAAGGGAGGACACCCAGCCCAATAAAACCAGAAAGGATCCCTGAAGCATTACACTTTTCAGAATGAACATTGCAAGGTCTCTTTGAAGCAGCAACACAAGAGGCATCCTGCTTCATCCACATCAAACAACAGAAATCAAGATGGAAAATATGTGTTTTCTTTTATTGGAAAGTCTGAGAACAAAAGGCTGCGGAGAGCAGACTGGCACTGTCTCGTTCTTATCTAACTGAGGTTGCAAAAGGCCTTTTTGAGTCAGTGCCAGCACATAAAGAGCAAACAAGTGAGAGCTTGTTGCAGTCAATCATGGCAGCAATTTGCTCACTGTTGTGGTTTTGCAAGGGGGAATTCTCCTGCCAAAGATGTGATCTAAAGAATGTGCAGAACCATATTAGCTGAAAAGAACATTGGATACATGATAGGCAGCTGGAGAATATGAAAAGACTTGAGATGTTCCCTTCCAACAGAGAAGCATGTGACAACGCCAAGCCAGAGACAATGAGCCAATTAACAGACATATTTGGAAAAGTACAGCTGAGGATATTATGTTTCAGCTGATTAGAAGTTAACTACTTTTGCCAAAAGCAGTCGGTAGCACCTGAGAATTTCTGAACATGAGATGATGATAGCAGGATTTACTGAGCTCAGATTGTAAGAGAGAAATTCTGAAAACATAAATTATGATTTTTATGCATGGAGTCACTCATCACATTTGCCAAAATCACAATTCATAGAGGTGTCAATTGTGCTTTAGGTTAGCTATTACTGTGCAACAAATAGAGGAAAATGTGTGCAACTTGTTTTTTTATGAGGTTTAAAATGTAAGGTAAAATAAAGAAAATGCATCATTATCTCAATTAACACATGAAACCCAAATTTTAATGCATTTATGTACAAAAAATATGAAAGTTTTCAGTTTTGATGGTATTTTTTTTTCTGTTGATCACCTACAGATTACTGGTTGGAGTTCATTAAAGAAAAACTGGACAATGTCAGTCATTGACATTGTCTTATCAAAACACTGCAATGGCAAATTCTTGCAAACCAGGTTCATTCAGATAGAACAGCCATTGTCATTTTGAAATTACTCAAGCAGACCCCCAGTCATCTGATTGCAAACGTAATCAGTAGTCTCATGTAGGCAAGTTGTTTGGCAGAGAAAACAGCAGCAAGTATTCAAACTGTTTCTTGCAAATGTGTAGATGTTTAATATCCACCACTACTCTGCTGTATCCCGTGGATATGAATATTTTCATTTAGAAATAGATCATAAAGTCAGTTAAGAGGAGTAGCTGTTGACCTTCAATTGCTCTAAGACAGCAAGAAAGAAAAATATTTATTTATTCTATCTGCCACCAGCCAAGAAACTTTTACTAAATTAATGACTTGTTTTGAAGACTAATGTGCTATAATTATATATCATAGTCTTGAATAAGGAGTTTATGAACTCCTGGAGAGAGATAGGATGGCAAAGTACAGCTTCAGGGGGTAAGTTATGTAGTGAAGATGCAGACATAAAGGAAACAAGAATGATATTATATGTCATATATTTATAACATATGAATGCATTTTTTTTCTCCGAGTCTCATTAGTTCTAAGCTACTGTTCTCAGTAGGTTTGAAAAACATTGTGAAATGTCACGGTGGCTTTCTGGAAAGAAAATGATGAATATTGTTCTTTCTGTTGACGGTGTGTTGCCATTTATGCTTCCCCCACCCCAAGAAAACAACTGAAATTGTGTCTGACCTTTCAACACCTATTTGAAGCTGATGCATTTCTGTCACACATTTCCTCTAGAAATGGTGGGCAATGACAACATTTATCACACCCCGTGTTTCTCCTTAGCTTTAAATCACCACCTCTCTGCAGGGCAACAGAATGCCATCAACTCCTCTGCACTTGGATTGGTTTTCTGTTTGGGGATGGCTTTTGTTTGATAGGGTACAAACTGCATTGCAGAGCACTATAAGAACAAGTGTAGCATAGACGTCATAGGAAAACAGCCCTTAGTTTGTGAAACATTTATATTAAAGGGAAATTAAATTAATTGAATAATTTTGTGTGATCTGTGGGAGAATACAAAATGGTATCTTGTGCTTGTACAAAGTCTTGTCATTAGAAAAAAAATATTTATTTATTTATTTATTTATTTATTTATTTATTTATTTATTTATTTATTTATTTATTTATTTATATAAGGCATTTCTAGATAAATGGAACTGTTGTGAAAAGGCATCCGGCAGCGCCCTCCAGTGGTCTGAACGAGAGTAGCGCCTAACCTGCGTTTTAAAATGTTTAAAAGTGAAAGATCTTTTTTCACCAGCCAGGCAATTCAAGAAAGTGGGAACTTTTACCATTTACTGTCAATGAAGGCGTTCATGTTTAAGTTTTTCTGTCAAAAAATGGTAGTAGAAGGGCACACGAGAGTAAAAGTGAAGCTGCTGTGAGCACTTCTCTCTTCTGGCGTCGACGTATTATAACCTCGACACAATCAGGAAGTCCGGGCGTTTTTCCTCGGTGATTGAGATAGAAAACTTTGTTAGAAAGGGAAAGGGTCGGCTTTTAGCGATTAGTTATGAGGTGTCACATCTTTTAAGGGTCGCCGATCATTCATTGATGTCGTTTATTACACGGTTTTAAACACGTAACTCACTATTTAGGTCGTCGTTGTTCACCCGGAACACCTGGATTTTGATTTAAGAGAGATGGATGTTTCTCACCTCACTGAAGATGAAATGGCAGAGATAAAGAAAGACGTGAGTACGATAAATAGGTGATCAGCTGGCATCAGAATAAAAAAGTTTTTGAAAACGAGGTAAGCGGCGCGGAAACAACTTGACTGGCACAGTTTGTGAGCTTTGTTTGGATATAAAGGCCCAATAAATGAGGAAATACTTCACCACACCCTCTGTGTGTGTTCATGTAAACACCCAGTCCTGTCAAAAAGATAACAAATTGAAATACACTGTACAACATTATCAGTTAAATAGAGTATTAGAAATGTTGTCAGGGTTGAATGTTAGAATTTATAACTATAGGGCTTTTCAAATGTTTCCATACCTCTTAGACATTTCCATAAATGTTTACATTACAGCCACATAGCTCTGTAAATTTTATTGGGATTTTATGGAATAGACCGACACAAAGTAATACATACTTGTGAAACTGATGGAAAATTATATATTTGTCTTGTTCTTGCATAATAATAATAGCTTGCTATTGGATGATGGTCTGGACTTTGACTGGACTATTCTAACGCATGGATCTGCTTCGATGTACATCATTCCCTTGACATGGCTGCATAGGGATGGAAGGTCAACCTATGACCCAGACTCATTTTTTATTTATTTATTTATATTTTTGCATGGAGGGAGTATTTTTAATTTTTTTTCCCAATAAATAAATAAATACCTCAAAGCTTAGCTCAAGGTTCAGGATCTCTGAGATGTTTGAAACTGGATAAATATTTCCTGACCGTTTTGTCCAGTCCCTGGTTTGTCAGCACCCATTTCACAGAAGGCGCACAAAGAAGCTTGCTGCTATGTCCTAAACATTTAAATAATCCAGTAGAAGTGAGAGTTGAAGGTGGTTATTGCTGTGTGTCCCAAATCAGATATTCATTTAGTAAAAATATTCAACAAACTTTGCTCATTGTTGGTAAAGCAATGAAAATGACGCCGCAGAGAAGTTGGAAGAGGGCATGAAAGTTAAAAATCACCCACCCTTACATGGAGGCCAAAAGGTTGCATTTTCATTTCATCTGACCAGAGCAACTTCTTCCATGTGTTTATCATGTCTACCTTTATAGCTCATGGCAATTTAGAAACAAACAAAAATCTTTCAGCAATGGCTTTCCCCTTCCATAAAGTCCAGATTTGTCAAGTTCATAACCAATAACTGTCTTGTCTGCAGCTCTTCTAGAGTTATCATGGGCCTTTTCGCTGATTCTCTGATTAATGCCCTCTCTGTCTGGCCTGTTGGTTTAGGAGGCTGGCCATGTCATAGCAACACTCTTTACAAAGCTTTGGATATTGTTTTATAGAGTAACCCTGCTAAACCTCCACTTCTTTCTTCCCGACCTGTCTGCTGTGTTGCTTGATATTCAGTATGCTGTTTGTTCACAAATGTTCTCTGCGATTTCTGGGGCCTTCACACAACAGCTGGATTTATACAGAGTTGACCACTAAGATCCCACGCAAAGTTATGAATCTTTCTGCTTTGTTGTTAGATATTATTTTTGTCCGGTTACATGATTTCTCTTGCATTCCCAGGTGCTGACTAGACTGCGGCATTACCTCTGCGACAAGATCAGAGCAGACCGCCACCTGGACTACCTGCGTTCCCGGAGGATCCTGACCCGGGACGATGCGGAGGAGATAAGCTGCCGGACCACGCAGACCAAGAGGACGGCAACGCTTCTGGACATCCTAGCTGAGAACCCTCGGGGTCTGGACGCACTGATTGACTCCATCCGGGAGATGCGCTCCCAAAACTTCATCATCACTAAAATCACAGACGAAGTGCAAAAAGCAAAAAACGAGAAGATCGAGTCTCTCAGAGGTCAGTTGGTTTTTGCAATGAGCAAATGTGTGAAATGTTCTTTATCCACTCTTCTTTATTGTGTTCTCTGTCAATCAGCTGCAGGGGCTTCCAGTTCGTCCTCTGACAGCAGCTTCAGCACTCTGACCACAACGACTGACCTCCCCAACACCTTTTCAAACAACTCCACCCTCCTGTTCCACCCAGATGGGGAGCGAAGCCCTTCCACTTCAGACCTAGCCAGCTCTCTCAACGTGTCTTCGTTACAGAAGTGTGGAGACTTGCCCTCCGCAGCCGGGGCCAGCCTCGGTGTGGCACCCTCCTCAACCTCCTCCAGCCTCCCCAAGCCGGGGGACCCTGGGGCTCCTCCGCTGCCAGACGAGGTCATGGCAGAGTCGCCCTCCAACATAGACACCACGTCACCGGGGTGCACCAGCAGTGGAGGAGATCCTAATTTCCAGCCTCTCCGGTCGCGCTCGCTCACCCCAACAATACACATCCCTCAGTTCACTTCTCTGTAGGACACTTCTCATCCAGGGACAGACCCTTTAACTCAATAAGCACACCCATTGTCTCTTCAAACTCATGCCGTACATCATGTTTCACGAACATGATGTACATGAAACTACACGTTACCACTAGGCATGGGCCGCTGTGAGGTTCTCATCATGCTACCTACTCAAGCATTTTGAAATTTATAACATGATCTAAGTACTTTGATGTAAACAAATAATTTTGCCATCATATGCTGCTAAAATAATGTAACATGTTGATGTTTTCTTCCTTGTTATTTTGATTTTTAATACATAATCTTGGATAGAAATATAGAATAAACACCTGCTAAAATTAGATGTAGTTTTCAAGTGCTTATGTTACACCTTTTTGCAGCTTTTACTTTTGTACAAGAGTGCAGTTTTAAATCATTTTTACTGTAAAGAGTGATTCCCCACCATGACCAGACATGTTCTATTGCCACTGAGATCATCTAAGAGCTGGCAAATCTGGCTTTTCTTGCAAGCAGCCTTCCTTCAGCTAAAGGCAGTGAGCAGCAACAGGTGGGGGTGGGGAAACAAATCTCTGCACTCATAGCCTGAGAAAACCTGATACACTCAAACACTTTATCTGGTGTTAGATTTAAAGGATTTTGAATTGAAGGAGAAGTCTGATTACAAACTTTTGTCATGTCTTGATAGGATTCCTTTACTTCTCACACCTTACAGGGCTCCTACACAGTCTTTATCCCACTTTTTCACCTTCTTACATTCTTGTGTCCTGTCCTTTATTTCCTTTTTATTTTTATCCTTCCTGTTTTCTTCTTTTTCTTTGTTGTTTCCTCCCTCCCTTTTTGTATCCCTCCTACTTTTTTTCTTCCATCCTTGTGTCCTACCTTCCATTAACGCTTCTACTTTCTTTCTTTTCTTCCCTGTACTTCTTCTCTCCCTTATTTCCTCCCTAACTCCATTATATCATTCTTCCTTTCTTTATTTCTTCCTTGAACCTTAGCGACTTTTGGCTTTACTCAGTCACCAAAAACTCAAGTTGCTCCTGCCGTTTCTCTGGCAGTGAATCAAAATAATTTTATTTGCAATGTAGGAATGGTATGATGGGAACTTTTAGCAGTTTTACATACTAACTTTTGTAAATATCAACAGACTTTTAAAGCAGTACATGGCCCATGCCTAGATATAACTACTCCAGTCCATGTTTTCATAATGAAAATGAAGGTATTTAGCCTTATAATGTGTGTGTATTTTGGACTCTGGCACCACAAAATATATTTTTTAATATGTACTGCTCAAAAAAATAAAGGGAACACTCAAGTAACACATCCTAGATCTGAATGAAAGAAATATTCTCATTGAATACTTTGTTCTGTACAAAGTTCCGTTTGCACAACAGCAGGTGAAATTGATTGTCAATCAGTGTTGCTTCCTAAGTGGACAGTTTGATTTCACAGAAGTTTGATTTACTTGGAGTTATATTGTGTTGTTTAAGTGTTCCCTTTATTTTTTTGAGCAGTGTACATATATTTAAATGTTTTAACACAAAAAGATATGTAAATATGTTGTCCAAATGAATTGTACTACTGAAAAATAACAAATTATCAATTACAACCAGAGAAAATGTTCTAACTACACACTTTTAATTTGCAATAGTTTGAATTAACATAATGTCATAAATTCCACCTTTTTTTATAAAAGGCTCAGAAAATCTGAGTCACCAACAGAAGCTTTGTCTACTTTTTCTTCTCATATTTGTGGTGTGATTTCTTCAGAAATTGTTGGGTGTGAAAACATGGCAGCTGCAGTTTAGTTGATGGAAGAGGTGTTTCCTGTTGTTTCTGTGCATTACTGCAAGTGAACAAGAATTTATGTCACAGTATCTTCACTACAAGTCTGCAGTCATAAAACACAATGTGAATAACTAATACCCTTCTTTCTTGCAGATCTTTGTATACGACTTGTATTGGTTGTATCCTAAATATTTAAAAGAATCAGATAGTGTTTTTTTTCCCTTGAATATGTGGTTCATAAACCAGCTGTGTGGCAGACAGTGGTGGTTTTTGCATTTTGGTGCTTTATAGGCTGAAAAAGTAGGGACACTTCTTCAATTAATTAACTATCACTGGTAGAAATACATAGAAATAAGTCACAACTGCGCAGGAACATGGCCGCTCGTGGGACAAAAACTATGAAACAACAAAAAGAATTACATAGCTTTATCAGAAACATTTAGACTTAATCCATTTGTTTTAGTTTTATACTTTACCTACAGTAAGGTGGCCCTAATGACAAAAAAACAAAGACAAATGCTTTTTGTGTGTGTGTTTCTTTACAATAAAAGATTTGACAAAATATAACATGGTGTTCCAAAGAATTTTTATCAGTGTAGAATTGTTCAGTAAATATGTGTGATTTTGAAAATGGGGTACTGAGCTCTACAACGGACAAGAAGAAGAAAAAAAAACATTAAAAATGGACCCTGACTTAGTTTAAAACTTTTGCAAGATCCTGACTTACTTTTGCGAGATCTTGCTAAAGTAAGTCAGGGTCCATTTACTTTTTTTTTTCTAGATGTCCATTACAGGGCTCAGTAGTGATGAAATGCAGTTCAGACATCTTTTTTAAAAATCATCAGAACTGCCATTAAAATTGAGCTAACTCTTAAGCTGTGAACCAGAAACCTAGAAAAATGTTTTGCAACATTGCGTATACTGCAGAGAGTGCCCATCTTAATTGACTGGACAATAAAACAAGTATTAGAAAACTTCAGTGTTACCTTTATTTGTGTTTTTGCCTCCTTGCCATTCCTCAGGTTTTGCTCCCCTGGTTAGAAAACCATTTAACCCAAATGAAAAACAGTGACTGGTAGCATATTCATCATATTGGTTACAGCGATGACTGTCTGTTTTTCATGGATTATAATATTCCTTTATGATGCAAAAAGCTGAAAAGAACAAAAAAAAATGAACGGAAGAAAAATGTGCCAAACTAAAATAATGCAAAATATTTATTTATTTTTTGTACATCTCAAAATGTGTTTATTATGTTTTTGATAGTTTAGATTTGGGGTATTATGGTTACTTTATTTAATTTTAAAAATTTCTCCAACCTGTACTTGGTTAGTTTCTGGTTGTGCTGCGTCTGACACTGGAAACCTTTTTTTGTGTGTGTTGTGGAAAAACTGGAACAACACAGAGGAATGACAGTCACTGCGGTGAAGACTGCTGTGACGCACTGTGACAAGCTGCTTTTTAAAAATCACACATAAGCCCCACTGGAAGGACGATTGCTCTCTGGATCGTTGGTTCTCATCAGGTATTGCAGGTCAACTTTATGTTTTTATTCAGATTATTCTGTAGACATATTAATAATATTCGATAGATAATTAACTATCACTGGTAAAAATACATAGAAATAAGTCACAACTGCAAGCTTTATTGGGTTCCATAGCTTTCAATCTTTTTTGCTTGTTGTAACAAGTTTTAAGCCAAATGTACATTTATCAGTAAAATTATAAATCAACACATTTTTTAAAGAAGCTTTTAAAATTTGTACTTTAGCTTTCTCCTTTGAGTTTCTGTCTGTGCTGCAATGATCCACCATGACACTAAATTAAACATAAGACATCTGTCGCTATATGTTTATGTTTATAGTATATGTTAAATGTTCTTATGAAGAAAGTTTATGTTTCTGATGAAGAAACATAAACCTTCAGCCAAGACAACAACATGTAGCAAAACCAGCTAGATAAACATCAGAATGACTGGAATGGCTGATAAGGGTTCCTTAAAATTTACAGTGTACTCTGTGCTTTGCGGTCTACTTCTCTGGTTTATCTGACGCTCTCCAGTTTAATGGAGGAATCTGAGCAGCTGTTTACCCAGAGGTCAGAAGGGAAGAGGCCCAACGGACACTGCAGATGGAGCACTCACTCCCTGGATTCAAAGGCAGTGGAGGATTTCAGGAGGAGGCTGAAGTACTTTTTTATGAATCCATGCGAGAAGTACAGAGCCAGGGGTCGGAAACCATGGAAACTCATGTTGCAAATATTGAAAATTGTCATCATCACAGCACAGGTGGTGTAACATATTTTCTAGTTTTGTTGTTTTGGTCAACTGGCATAGATCTGTTGCTCATCTTCCTGTCTCATTATTACAGCTGGTCTTCTTTGGCCTGAGCAATGAAATGATGGCTACATTCAAAGAGGACAATCTAATGACATTTGAACACCTGTTCCTGAAAGGATTCAAGGACCACTGGCAGGGAAACTACGTTCTTTATACTAAAGCCGACCTGTATGATCATATCTACCACATCATCAACACGGTACATGAATATGAAAAAATGCTTGTTTTTTTTTTGTAACATTGTATTAACATTGTGTTCCACTCCTTTTTTTCAGTACGCCAATCTTCAGAACCTGACTTTAGGAAATCATGCGTATGGGAAGATTGATGGCAAGTACACCCCGCTGTCCGTCTGTCAACTGCTTTACAAAAACAGCACCATTGATCCAGAGAGAGACACCTTCCACATTGATCCACACATTGATGAAGGTACAGAAATCAGACCTGCTGCAGGTTCAGTTCTTTTGCAGAACATTTAGAACCTTGCAGAATTACTCTAGCCATTGCACTGTTTTTTTTACACAACAATCACAAGAACAGAGCATTTTGCAGTGATTTTATATGGCATACCAATTGCTACATAAAGTAGCAAGTAATTTGAAAAGTAGGAGTAGCATGATAGACAGTTTCAAAAATTATTTCTAAGAAAAACTGGAAAGTGTTGCATGCATTTGTAATGTTATTTTTGCCCTAATCTTGGCAAAAATAATTCAAGCTTAATCAGACTGAATATGAAAAACAATTTTCAAGCTTTATCCCAGACAGAAGTCTAAATTGAAGTCTGGACTTTGATTGGGACATTCTAGCACATAAATATGTACTGGTTTTTAGTAGTCTATTGTTTTCTAATGCTACTGTTTGCTATGTCCCTAACATAACTTATAACAAACATCAAAAAGGCTTTCTTTTATTAATCATCTTTCTATTTGCCAATCTTCGTTAAGGGTCAGGCATGTGGAGTGTTTTTATAAAAATCTGACTCAAAGTCAAGACTGGAAAATAATCATAATGTGCCGTTTCATGTGACATAAAAAGAGGAAATAACATATTTAGTTACTGTAAATTAGTGTTGAATTCTTATCCTTATTCCACTGCTGTGCTAGCTAATGACATCTTTAAACACATTCATCCTCCCCTTCAGAGTGTATTTCCGTATTCCCGCCGACATCTCTTGACAATACTAATCTGGAAAAAAACATCAACTTCTCTGTAGATTTCAAAAGGTAGGAAACTCAAAGCTGATGTTAAACCAGCTGACAGCAGTGATGTCTGCTGATTGCAAGTCTGTGTGTTCAGGCTCGTGTCAGTTAACATCAACTTCACTCTGAAAACCATCAATCTGCAGACTGTGAGGCATCATGAGCTACCAGACTGCTACGGCTTCCACATAAAGGTTGGTGAGAACATCTGATAACCGAAATACCATCATATAGGAAATGTTAGGAGTCTAGACCGATCTACAGACAAAGCAATGAATTTTACATTTACCTTATTTTTAAAAAATCTTCTTAAAAACTTCATCGCTTTTAATCATTAGCATTTTTTGTGTTTTATAGTTGCATTTTATGAATTAATGATTGAATTAGTGAGTTAATTAAAACTTTAAGCATGTCCCACAACTTTTCAGTATTTTTCCTCACACACAGATCATATTTGATAACCGTGCACACAGTGGAAAGATAAAAGTGGTTGTCAAAAATGATGTTCAAATTCATGAGTGCAAAGACTATAACGTGAGAGACGCCTGTAAGTTTTTACCCACAACTTATGAAATAAAATGCTTACGTTGCTTATTTAGGATGCAGAATAATACATAAAGTAGGAATAAATTACCTGAAAACTGTGGCTCTGGTTTTGCAGCTGGGAAAATTGATTATCTCGTCTTGATGTTTGATTCCTTGGTCATCTTCGCCTGTGTTGCCTCCCTCATTCTCTGCACGCGATCTATTGTCAAGGGCATTCAACTCCAGTTTGTAAGTTAAAGAAAGTTGATCTACCTGCAATGTTTGCTGCTGTAAAGCTCAGTCATAGTATTAATTGAACAAAACTCACAGTTAAAATCCCAGCAATGTTTAGCACCATATTAATAGGGATGATGGTAAGACAGATTGAATAAATGAGTCTTATTTATACACAAAGAAACACATGGGTTACTAATTAAAATGTCTAGACACTCTGATCAATCTAAAAAGATAAATAATAATTTCCAAAAATACTTTTGTTGTACATCTTTTATAGGAATTGGTAGGGGTAGTAGTAAGTGCACCACAATTTTGTTATGAAAAAGTATTTTTATATATCTTTGCTAGAATCTGCAGTAAGTTTTGAGGGCATTGTATTAGATTAAAAGACAAGCTCATTAGAAAAAAAAATTCCATTAATATTTTTTTTCTTTCTAACAGTGTACTATTTTCTTGTATCCAGGAGTTCAAAATTTTCTTCCACACCCACTTCAATAAATTGGTGACTTGGTCAGAACGTATGGAGTTTGTGAATGTCTGGTATATATTTATTAACATCAGTGACACGCTAACCATCACTGGGTCAGTGATAAAAATAGGAATACAAACCAAGGTTTGCTTGAACTTTATTGTTACATATTATGAGCATTTGTTAGAAACTTTCAAAGAGGGGTTCACAAACCTTTATTGCAACTTTTCACTCTATAGTTCCTGACCAACTATGATGTCTGCAGCATCTTACTTGGAACAGCCACCATGCTGGTGTGGATTGGTGTTATTCGCTACCTTGGTTACTTCAAGAAATACAATGTAAGAGCCTTCTCCTCAGTTCTGGATAATATATTTTGTCCAGAGAACCTAAGACAACTCACTTCCGTTCAGATCCTAATCCTAACCCTGAGGGCTGCCTTTCCTAACGTTATCCGGTTTTGCTGTTGCGCTGCCATGATCTACCTCGGGTATTGCTTCTGTGGTTGGATTGTCCTTGGACCTTATCATGACAAGGTAGGAATAATTCACTTTATGAGTGTGATGACTGGGCCTGATCTTCAATTAATCACCAGATTATTATCCAAAAACTATTTTATTGTTTTCATTTTTCAGTTCAGAACATTTAACAAAGTGACAGAGTGCCTCTTCTCTCTCATTAACGGAGACGACATGTTTGGCACCTTCCTTAATATGAGAGACAAGAGCTACATGGTGTGGCTTTTCAGCAGAATCTATCTATACACCTTCACATCTCTCTTCATCTACATGGTGCTCAGCCTGTTCATCGCCCTCATCACAGACACCTACGAAACCATCAAAGTCTGTTTCTGCTGATATTTTGTAAATAGATTGTAAATGTACATTGACATTAAGGTCTATTTTCATGTGACATGCTCCTGTTTTTTTTGTTTTTTTTGTTAGCATCACCAGAAAGACAGCGCACCAGTGTCCCTGCTTCATGCCTTCATAGCAGAATGCCAGGATCAGCCTGAATTTGGACAATATCTATATGATGAGGAGTCTTCAAGCTGCTGTTTCTCTCCATGAGGCTGGTTTCAAAGAATTGCAAGGATGTAGAGTTAACTTTGAGGACAAAGTTGTTGCATATAAATGTCTTTGGTAGTAGCTGGTGATAAAAATGTCTGAAGGTATTTTTCAAACTGCCCTGTATAATAGTGTAATGCAAAGGAGAAGTTGTTAGATTAGCCGCAGTTTCCTAATTTAGTTGCACAAAGACTTGTTTAGAAACCAGTATAATGATGAATTGTGAAAGGATGCTTGCCGTCTTTGCCATGTTTTAAAAAAAAAGGTATTCTGTATTTTAGTCATACATTTTGGGGTTGTTCAAATTTATGTTTGAGTCAATGTTGACCGCTGTTTTATTCAGCACTCTGCTGTCTTTAATCTCATCAAGTTTATTTAGGGGCTGATTTCTAACAACTTTTTTGGGACCAAAAACGACATCAGGAAACTCTGATCCAACCCCTCATAGACATTTTCAACATTTGTACTGTGTCCCTGTGGAGAGATCTTGCAAGAGATGTTTTAATACTCCATAGCAAGAGGGATTATATAGATGTTGAAGAAAAATGGCCTCAGAATGGAGCATAGAGGAACTTTCTGTGGTCTTTGTTTTCTCTAATTTATAATTACTAAATGACACAAGTTATATTCAAGGTCCTGGTTCTGTTTTCAAGAACCAGGACCTGGACAGGCTAAGAAGTGTAACCACTTTTTTACTTCCTTGGTAAAGTTCACTCTTGGGTTTTAGAAAGAAAGCTCTGACTGATTGTCATACGTCTGATTCAAGAGCAAGCAATGTGACTTTGGGTGAGGGGATCATTAGATTGGTTGGCCAGTTAATATGTGTTTTGTGGAACTTGAGAAAGCTTACAACCATGTCTCTCAAGGCATTTTATTGGCATCTTACACTGGGTATAAGATAGTGAAACAAGTTTTCTCCATAGTTTGATTGTCCCCTAGTTGTATAAATAAATAATACTCATGCATTTATTAATCTGTGTGCTGTCATTTTGTACAGTTCATACACTAAATGTGACATTTACCCCATCACCACAGGGGGGCATTGCAGTTCGTAGAACCACACATAAGGATTAAATGGAGATCATCCATCCATCCATTGTCTGTACCTGCTTATCCACGCAGGATTACAGGCTGGGCTTCATTTAGTGGCCCAAATGAAGATAATATGTACAGTACTTTAAATAGTAAATATTATGTGTTAGATATACATTTTTTATATTTAAGGTGGTTTAGATATAAAGACTATATCCAAGGCTATATCTATATATCCCCAGACTATACAGATATTGTCTGGGGCACCAGATTGTCCGTGAATGTTTGTGCTGTAATATGATGTTATTATACAACACAGCCTTACACCAAAGGTGGCGACTATCTCCTGTCGCCACTAGGGGTCACTGCTGTACATTTCTCCTTTAGACACCTGACAGCATTTTCGTCTGCATAATCATTCACCGCCGCACACGTTTGTCCAATGTACGTCTGGCACACTGGTTGCTTAACTACGTTTCCTCCAATAAGAAAGCAGTTTAGTTGGATGACACCAAAACGATAGTCTCGATAAGAGAGAGAGGAAAAAAACACACAGCTGCTGCAGAAGGCAGAGTGGAACCTGTCGGCTGTTTTCTCCCGTTGGCTGAGTTAAGGTAGTGTTTGTATGTTGTTTAACGCTTCTAGCAGGCTCCAGACTGAATTCGGTTTCAAAGTTGTAGGTTGTTTTTTTTAATGCAATAAGGTCTCAATAATCAAAGTCTCACCACCAAACTTGGGAAGGTTAGTTGACCTATTTCACGCCCTACATGAGTGATTGTGTTTATGATATTAGCAACGAACGAACAAACGAACTTGTTGAAACGGGGACGTTAGCTACCGGTTTAGCGTATAAAATTACAATAATACATCATAACCGCTTGGCCAACTCAAATCTAAAGTCAGGTGAAATGACGCTATTGTTTTTACTTATTAATAGCCTTGCTAACTCATCACTGTTAAACGACTACACGTGTTTAAGTCGTAGTTTAGTCAAGTTAACTGGCCGTGTTACGTTTTGTAACCCACTGTGTTATCTCTGAAGATAAAGTTCTGTGTATGTGTGTGTTTTCTGGCTCAGCTCGATAAGAAAGCAAGTTATTTGAGCAGTAATTGCGCGCATACACTATTATCAGCCAATTTTCTTTGCGTTCCTGAACACCAATGCAAGTTTTCTCGTTTGTTCACACTCACACAATGTACATTGTCGCTGTACACCAATGGGAGTGGCTGTGGTCGTGTCTCTCTGGCTCACCCTAAATTTCCAGGGCATTTTATTTGTGTAATTATTACCCCGAAGGTCTAAAGGTTTAATATCAATTTAAAATAGTTTTTAAAATAACTCGCATGTTCCACTTCTGACTAGTCTTATACACTGATTAAGCATAACTAAAACCGCTGATGGAGAAATGAAGAACTGATTATCTCTCCAGCATGACTCCTGTTAGTGGGTGGGATGCAAAGACGGCAAGTAAAAATGCTCTCAAGGTTGTGTTATTAGGAAAAGTTGGTAATCATACAGCTTTGAGAGAGTTTTCTGCTTCCCATTCTTCAGTCTTGAACCTACAAAAACTAAGTAAACAGGTCTGGTTGATTATTGTCTAGGCTCAAGATTATTATTTTTTTTTGACCATTATTAAGATTTTACCTTCTATTGTGCATGCTTTGCTTATCTGGGGAACACATTACACCCCATACATTACATGCCATAGTACATCAACCAAGATGTACTATGGCAGAAAGGGTAAGCCAGGAGAAGCAGTGTGATGTTTTGGTTCAGGTTGTTTTTAGAAAGCCTTGAGATGTTCTAAAGAATGTAAGCATCCATGTATGTATGCATGGATGCTTGCATAATGCGACATATACGTTATTAATAGGTAATATATTTGTTAAAATATTCAATATACTAAATATTTACTAAACTCTGATCCAGAGATGCTGGGAGATGTAGGCAGAGGAAAAGCTTTAGCCACTCAACTTCTCACAGTGAGCTAAGCAAGGTGAGTGGCATCAACTAAATCACCGTCTCTGGTAACCAAGCAACAACCTGAAAGTTGAGTAACTTTTGCAGCAGGAGGTTGAGGTTTTGCTATCATGCTTCTTCATAACTTCTTAAAAATAAAAAGTGGCATGGAGTGAAAACTGTGGATAAAACAGGAAAGGTAGCTCTCAGTGTGGCAGTATTTCAGATATTTAAAACAAACAAAAAAAACTGATCAGTAATTGTCCATCAACAATTATTGATATTGTCCAGCCCTGTGTGTTTGTTACTTTGACAATTTCCGCCTACCTAAGCAAACTGCAGATGGTCTCTCATGGAAACTGTATTCTGTGATGGTTGTGCCCTTGTTGGACTTGATAATGTGCATAAAGAAAAATGTTCATACTGTTGCACAAAGAAATTATTGTTCAGGAATGCTTAGAGGAGCACAAAGAGAGTTTCAGGTGTTGAGTTGGCCTCTTGTTTTCCCTTATTTTATTTGAGCACCTATGAGACACTGTGGACAAATGGAGCCCATCTTGCAAGTTGGATGATTTAAAGCACAGGTGTCAAACTCCAGGCCTGGAGGGCCACTGCCCTGAAACTTTTAGATGTGCCTCTGCTGCACCACACCTGAATAGAATAATTAGGGCATTAGCAAGGCTCTGGAGAACTTATCTACTCAAGAAGGATGTAATTAGGCCATTTCATTCCAGTGTTTTGTACCTGTGGCACATCTAAAAACTGCAGGACAGTGGCCCTTGAGGACTGGAGTTTGACACCCCTGACTTAAAGGATCTACTGCTAACTGTCGCTGTAAACCAGTGGGAGTGGTTGTGGTCACATCCCCCCACTTGTTGAGGCTCTTTTGGCAACTACGGATCAACACTGTTGGGCAAGTGGTTATGTTATGCGTGATTGGTGCGTTATTCCTTCTAAACCCTCTCTTCAGAATAAAATCAACCTATCCCTTTGCCATTTAAATACCAAGGGCTGACATGAGATTGTACTCCAATCTCAGTATAAAACCCCCTTCCAGGGAAATCTGTCAGATAATCCTGTGTGGCTGAAGCATCAGCACAGATTATTGCTGGTCCGTCTAATGGTTTGAAGCTGTTTTGCAGGGCTTTGGTCCAGTGAGATCTTTTGATCGACCGCCTGACTGCTCATCTATCTCAGTGCTGATAACTCATGACCTCACATCCACGGGTCCTAACGTTTCTGTTCAATGGGGGAGTGGAGAGCAACTAATGCATATATGGGTAAGTTTCTTTAATGTGCTGCAGTATTTCAGGAATAGACAGGCCCATTTGCCTGTTCTTTTTTTTTTTTTTTGGTGTTCTGCTTTAGGTGACCCACATTTTTGTTCTTTTTTATAGAATCAACCCAGTTGATAGGAGAAGGCACAATAGATGCAGTGTACTAACTATTTCTATGTTTTCTCTCTGTTCTCAGAAGACCCTGAGATCTCAAGCATATCACATGTGACGATGTCTCCCTCAAGACATAATCATGTGCCGGTGTACTCTTTGCCCTTGTTCAGAAGCTCCTACAGTGTAATGAGTGCCTTTTGCACTGAAGATAATGTACCTCAGAGCATTTCATACCTAAATCAGGTATGAAAATGTCAAGGTTCAGTGTGTTTTGTGATTAAGGTTCAATTAACATTAAGATCCCACAAAGAGGGAATTTCTAATTTTCAAGGTGACAAACCAGTTTCAAAGTGTCACAATTTAAATGAAAGTTACAAAATGTTTTTCTTAAAAATCTGGTAGATGGGCTAAGACCTAACACAGTTCACTACCAATAAAAGGCAAAAGTAAGCCATTGCACATTTTCACACAGTATTTAGGAATATATATGAATTTCATCCAACTTGATCAGACCTTTTAAATGGTATTAGGCCTCAAAATACTTGAGTCCTATGGAAAATGTTTTGCAATAAACTGCAAATATCATTTATTTTTGGCTGCTTTAAGAAAATCCATCTTAGATTTCTATCTAAGGTGCAGGCGCAATAGTTTGGGAGTATGAATTTATGACATAATACAAGAGATGCTTAAACCTGCTTTCAAACAACAAATTGTACATCAGCAAAGAAAACTGTAAAAATCTATTCTTTTGGATACTACTACTACTCTTTGGATAATTCTTTTGAAACTTCTCAAAGTTTAGTCGAGGCCTCCCAATAAAGTTTGACCTCTGAGCACTAATTTATGAAACAAACGATCGATCATTTAATGATGCATTAAGGAACTCGTTTATCTTTCCAGGAGCTTGCCGTGCTCGGCCTCTCCATGTGTATTGAGGCCAGCTCATCAGAGGGAGCGAGCCTAAAAGCGGTGCCAGTTCTAAATGCCATGCATGAATTGCTCCAAATTCATAAACGAAATATGTGCGCTTTAGAGGAGATGGAGAAGGAACAGTTGAAGAAGCTGAGCACCTTAGAGCATATTCAGATAAGCAATTCCAGACTAAAGGCAAGTATGTATGGAACCTCCATTAATTTGACCTTCTACATGTGCATACACAGATTTGAAATGACTTGTAATTATTCACAATCAGTCACAACATGTTCATGGCTTAAACTTTTTTGCTTTTGCATTTGACATTGCCTAGCCGTTGATCCCTTTGTTAGTTTTGCAACAGTGTCTTATTCTGAAAATGTTTGGGGGGAAATTATAGAATTTATTTTTTGTAATGGCTTCTTGAGACATGGTGAACATGGTAGTGTTTCTGAGTTGGCCTCTCTGTGTCGAGTCAGAGTAATAAGCTGATGGACTGAAAGGCAGAGCCAGAACTAAGGAGCTCAATTGGGTTTATCAGGCCTGATCCACTTGTTGAAAATGTGCTTTTGTTTATTCATCCAGTGAGCTAAGAAACCAGATGTTCACGGACTCAGTCAAGGTCTTTCAGAGTTGACTCAAGACTTGTCAGTTTGACGTTGTGTTAAACCGTTTTGTGAGCAACTTGTCTATTGTTTAGTTGGAGCTACTGCTTAGTTTTTAAATTGCACAAACCAGTTTTAGGGCGGAGGCTTTTGGCTTGAGAAAGAGCTCTTGTAGCATTACCCATATTGTTTTGTTTCTGATTTTTCTTCAGGATCAGTTGGAGTTGTCAATGAGGGAGAAGTCGGGACTGCATGAGACAGAGAGGCAACTTCAACTAAAAATAAAAACTCTACAGAGCTGCCTAAAGACTGAAAAAGAGGAGGTACTGTTGAACATTATGGCGTGCTTTTAGTAGTGAAAGCCTGACCAGGTTGTCTCCTCAAATCTCGACAGGTTCAGAAGCTCCAAAGCATTATTGCTAGTCGTGCCTCTCAATATAGTCATGATGCCAAGAGAAAAGAGAGGGAAGCTGCAAAACTGAAGGAACGCCTCAGTCGGCTATTGATTGACAGAAAAGAAAAGAAACTAGGTAAATCTGCTAATCTTTAAGGAATTGTGTGTTTAAAACTTTAAATCCAGGAACAATTAGTGCTTTATTTTTATTTTTTCATAGCTATTGATGTTCTGAATAGCTTGGGGCGATCAGATGGAAAAAGGAGTATGTGGAAGACGGCAAAATTGTCAGCAAGGTATTGTAGAAACCAAATCCCAAATAACTGTTTTATTTGTGGGACATCTGTAGCCTAATTGCATGCACAACTGTCATTCTGCAGCCATGAGAGCGAGATGTATAAAGCGTTGCTCGGAGACTACGAGACAAGTCGGAAGGCTTTGATTTTGGAAAATGCCGAGCTTAAAAAAGTCCTCCAGCAGATGAAGAAGGAAATGATGCACATTCTGGCTCCACGGCAGCAGTCCACCAGCGGGGCCGCTGCTGATGACAGCCAGGAACAGGTTTGTAAACCAAACATTTGTGGAACCCATTTCACCTGGTAGAAAAGGTGTGACCATGTCAGGATTATAGGCTACCCTACTTTTACACATCTTCATGGGAGCGATATCAGAGCTTTGTGATGTTTCAAAACATTGACTTTGTTTTCCTTGAGACACTTCTAACTAATTTTGGTCCATTGTTCATCTGGGAGACCCATTTCTACCTGAGCTTTAAATATTACTTCAATATTACCACACTTCTTTCCCTCATGATGCCGTCTAGGTTGAAAAGCACACCAGTTTTTTAAATTTTTTTATGCAGTGTATGTAAGCGTCTGATTTTTACTATAATTTCTCAAAAACTAAATCAATGCTATTGTCTGGTTTTACCTGATTTGCTTTGTTTTATTCAAGGTTGAGTCGGATGAAGAGAAAGCAGGGAACGCAAGCAGGGAAGCGTTGGACCATTCTTGTGAACTTGCCAGGGAGCAACTCCTCAACAGCATCCGCCAGCAGTGGAGGAAACTGAGAAACCATGTAGAAAAATTAGACCAAGGTACAAGTGTTGCTATATCATTTTCTCTATGCTGCATAATCTTTTTTCACCATATTTAGATTTATTTTGTCTTGCATTTTTTTTTTGCTGTTTAGAATGTGAAAATCTTTTTTCATTGTCATGCAAATGTTTTAGTGACCTTGAAACTTTAAAGTAACAACCACAAGCTACAATGTATTTTTTGACAAGCATAAAGTAGTGCACCATTTTTAAGTGGTGCACTACTTAAAAATGTAGTGCACCACATTTAAGTGGGCTCTAATGACTTGATGTGCAAATTGCTTTATACTTTAGTAGCTGAGATGCTAAAGCTCATGTAGAGTAGTGAGGATGTTGTTTTTCATATTAAAAAATGTGCATTTGAGGATTCATATTTTGTCGAGTTGATACTTTTCAAAAACCACAATTTTCTGCAGTCTCAGCCACTAGTTGTATGATATATATCTACAACTTTTATTTAGTGACTGTTTTTTTTTAACCCATTCTTTGAATAATAACTTAAGGTCAAATCCTCAAGTCTTGTCAGAGATTCTTGTTTAGCGCTGGACTTCAACTTTAACACATGAATAGGTTGTGATAGAAAAATTTCTGTTGCTGGCCAGGCTGAGAGTGAAATCATGTCAGATAAAATATAAATGCACACAACCCTGTTTTTAAAGGAGGATAATTGCTTCATGCTAGGAAGGAAATTTTGAATAATTGGTTTTCTGTTGTATTAGCCTCACAGGTGCAGAATCAGATGGAGTCCAACAAAGAGACTATACCTTTGGAAACTCATGAGGATGAGATGGAGAGAATGAGGCAGGAAGTCCAGCAATGCAGGGAGTTCATTCATGCACAGCAGCAACTTCTCCAGGTCAGTATCGGCTAGTTTAAATGCAAGATCAAGTCTGTTAAAGGTGAAGGTTAATGTTTCACTTTTTTTAATTAAAATTTATTAGCAACAACTAAACACATCATTTGATGATGAGACAGCAGCTCTCCTTAACGACTGCTACACGCTAGAGGAAAAGGAGCGTCTCAAAGAAGAATGGAAACTCTTTGAGGAGCAGAAGAAAAACTTTGAGAAGGAAAGAAAAAACTTTACTGAGGCTGCTATTCGATTAGGGCGAGAAGTATGTGTTATCATACATCATTTTAACTTAACTGGTGGAATTACTTTTATTTAATTAAAAATATTTTGTATTCCACAGAAAATGGCCTTTGAGGAAGACCGTGTTGCATGGCTCAAGAATCATTTTTTGAACATAACGCCATTTACAAATCGCAGGAGATACTCCTCATCAGATGGTCAAAGTGCCTTATCAGTTAGTAAGTCTATTTAATAAACATTTTACTTGGAAAAAAAAACTGTCATGGATACAATCATTTAACAAAGTAAGATTTTATATATAAAGTGATAATTGCCTGCTCCATACAGGTTATAAGTATGGTAAAGTGCATAAAAATATCTGAACTGATGTCCTTAAACTTTCAACTAAATTGAAGAAATTATTTTTAAACTGAGTACACGTCGTGTTTCATAGTTTAAATAACAAAATCTAGCATGCATAACTTAAAACTCTCTTAGTTGTGACTTGCTAGTCGTGTCTATGCACCACTCTCACTTTGACCACATTGTCTTCATCACATGTGGTTTTAAGTGTTGTAAAAGTATATTCCAGACACCTTGTGCCATTTCATACCACAATCAAGTAACTGTTGCCTTCAGTAGTTACGACAATGCTGTATATATTGAAAATAACTTGCACTTCAGCAAAAAGAGGCAAGTAGCTAAGCACGGCCTCACTGTTTGAACAAGTTGAGCAACAGCAACGTGCTTTTAATTATATACAATTATTTAAAGGATCTCTAGCAAGTCTGAGCATGTCTATACAAGCACATGTTTTACTTTTAACAGAATGCTAGCAAGGAAAAATTTTAGGAGTGGTCTTGAAGGTATTTCTGTCCATTAATCTCCTAAGAGTTTAATAAAACCTAAGAGTTCATAATTTCTCACAGGGAAACATTTACGCCAGATTTCAGTCTCATCAGGGCCAGTGCAGCTTCACCGAGACCGTCCGTTGCTGAGTTAAGTTTTCAAAGATTTGAGAGGTATGCACAGATTCTAGCTAAGACCCAAGTTAGCTTATTGAATGTAAACTTGATGGGACAGGAGGGAACATGAACAAATGCTGTTTTGATTTTGTTCATGATTTGACCCAGATCTAGTGAGCATCGGTGACACTGGTAAGATTGTATCTCGAGTAGAGCTGCACATCTTATTGGAATACAACAGTCATCATAATGTCACAGTAGCAAAGAACTGTGGATTCGGTAATAATTCACTTCCTGTGTTATTTCAATTGCCACATATTCATGGTCTACAAGTCATTCAAATACTGGGTCATTTAAGTGGGCTCTAATGACTTGATGTGCAAATTGATTTATACTTTAGTAGCTGAGATGCTAAAGCTCATGTAGAGTAGTGAGGATGTTATGCTGAAGGGTAAAGTATTAATTGTTTTTATCCAAATGTTTGGCAATAGTACCCCAATTACAAGTTCTGGTGACATTGTCCTGCCGCAACCTTAAGTCTACGAATATGTAATTACAGATTTCTTCTTTTTGTTTTTTGTTTTGCTCATATTTCTTAAATGGCAGGAAGCGAACCAGAGGTTAGGATGTCTTCTGCAAAAGCAAAGAGGTCCAAGTCGCCAACCTACACTACATTCTCTACACCTAAACCTTCACGAAGTTCTCCCATGCCATCAACAACTGAACTTTACAGGACTCTCTGCCTCCTATCAGACAGCAGGTGATTATGTTTGTGTTTACTATTTTATTAATACTTTGTTTCCTTTCACTATAGCTTAAGCGCTCTTGCTGAATCACAAATTTCTGCATAATCTCACCGGTCTCTTCTAATTTCAGTTGCTCCAAACATTCAAATCGGGGACGCTGGCTTGAGACGAGTACCGTAGAAGATGGACACCCTCAGATCAAGTCTAATCTCCAAGCTCCCACTGATGAAATGAGTATTTTTACTTTTGGCGAAGATCACAATCTCACTTAGTCGGGGTGTCATTGGTGCCTTCCCCACCCCGCTCCCTATTCTGAACACTAGCATTGACTTATTTGCCATGACACAAGTGATGAACTAATTTTCTATTGATACATGGATGATGGATCACTCACCAAAGCTGATTAAATAAGCACTTTATAGAGTTCATTTTTATTTTACAAACTGATCAGCACTGAAATTTTAGATTGTAAGGTATATTTATATATATAGTCAGTTGAATGTATAGAATTTTGAAATACGAAGTTTTAATAAAATGGGGTAAATGAAAGTATAATTTATACTTCTGCCACAATAAAGCTTTTCTTTTCCAAATGTTTAATTTTCTCTGTACTTTGGCGCCCTCTGGCGTCCACAAACGGCAGCAGTAAAACAACCGGAATCCGGATGTTCCCATCTTTTGCCTTTGTTAGAGCATCGTCGCCGCAAGAATCGCTACTATCGTTCTGCTTTGGAGACAAAAACGTACAAACACACAAAGAATGTCCAGCTCTTCTAACTTGACCACTATGAAAAAGGCGGTACAGCAGCTTCGCTTCGAGGCGAGCATAAATAGAGTGAAGGTGAGCAGCAGTTTCGCTGGTTTTTGTGGCGAATGTCTGAGAAGTGTCGCCCGTTACACTGATCCGCTAACACTAGCTAGAGCTTGAAGCTATCGGCCGCATCTAGGCCATGATCAACAGGCACAAGAAGGTAATTTTGCTTAGAGCTGAAATGTAAGGAATGTTTATTTACTTTGAACATGTAAGGAGCAGAGAATGTTGAGGGTTCCTGTTTGTAGTATCAGGAGTTTCTAATGCGTGTTAACTTGTAAGAGGAAAAAATACAGCGCGTATAATTGTTTAAAAAAACCCACTCAAGTTTTCACCATAAATCTTTCACCTGCCTAACACTAAACACAAGGGATCTCTTAGCTGGTCATAAAAGTTGAATATTGACAAAATGTGTTACTTATTTCTATTGCTGTACTATATGATCTTTGCAGAAGCTAACAATAGTAGGGGTACAGGTCCCCCTATATCCCTGGGTAAATAATTTAGACTGGTTAAGATATATATTTTTCTTTTTAAGTAGGGGGTCTGAAAATGCTGCAGTTTAAGAAATCATTTAAATCTTGATTTACAATTTGTGGCAAATGTGTAGGTTGATTTAAGAATGTTTTAAGGTATTAAATATGCAACAAGTATTTGCACTTGTACAGTATTTATTTCCTGGGTGTGTGCAGCAACACCTCAGAATGTTCCCAAAAAGCCTAACCTACAGGGCATCACTGCTCTTAGAGCAGCTTAACTAAACATTGCCAGTTTTACAACGCATAACTTATTTCATGGAGCACTGAGGCAAAAGAACCATGAGATATTTCCATCTGTCAGCACCGCCTCTGTCACATGGTGTGCTTTGCGTTGTCGATACCTGACAGAAATTAACATGCCCCTCCTCTTAAAGCTGCAGTAGGTAACTTATTATATATATATGTATTTTTTTTTCATATTTATTAAAGGTGTCACTTGACACCAAGACATATCTCCTGGTTTTGATTGGTTGTTTCTAATGAGGAGTGGTCCATTTCTGCAGATGGCATTAAAAATACAGGAAGGAGATGGAGGAACATTTTTTTTTTCTTCACAGATTTGTCTCCCACTGTGAGGACATGTTATTTTTAATAAATATGGAAAAAAATTTAAAGCTTTACTGAAGCTTTAAAATTGTAAAGTTAAAGAGTAAGAACACAGAGCAAGAGTTAAAATGGGATTGGTAATAAATTGTACAAGTGTAACATTTTGTTAGAGCTTAATAAACAGGCACTCCCTTTCATTTAGTTAACAAAATATTAAATATATGATCTTTGATCAAATGTTAATGAAGTTGTTGCAATAGATTGATTTTTCTGCTCCTTCTAATAAAAAGCCACATTTGTTTGAGAACTTATTAAATGCAAAGTGACCACTACAATGGGATTTCTTCAGACACTAATGGGGAAATATATCATCAATACTTTTAATGACTTTCTGAAAATAACAAATGCTGCATTTCTATATTCCTAAAGCACCAGGCCCATATAGTGGGAGATGATCTGTTTTCATAGCGATGCTGCAATTCCAGTTGGCTTGTATTCAAACTGATGCAACAGGTTTTCAACTACAAGCTTAAATGACACCCTGCTATTTTTAGTGATGCAGTATTTATTCTACTAGTACAACTCCACCCAAGAGATTAAAAGAGCTTTAAGTATTTGTACAGTTTAACTCATTAGTATCCTGCTATAAGACTCAAATTTATTATTTCTACTTTTAAATTTACTTTTTTTTATTGTAATTTCCCTTTGGGATCAATTAAGTATGTTTTAATTGAATGTAATTTTTCTATTTAATGGCAGTATATGTATTTTTCCATGAAAGACCTGATTCCTTTTTGGTTGTCAGGTTTCCCAGGCAGCTGTGGACCTGCAGCAGTTTTGCTTGCAGAATGCCTTGCAGGACCCTCTGCTCACTGGAGTGTCCTCCAGCACCAACCCCTTCAGGCCGCAGAAAGTCTGCTCCTTTTTGTGAAATTACCCTCTTCATTGGTAAATAGGCCATACATAAGCATGCACAATCACATGTATGACTAATATATCTGTAAAGTAGCTTTAATACTCTGCAATGTTTTTGTAAGTGTTATTTTTTAAAACAAAGTCAATTTACTCTGCCTGTGGTTGTTTCTTTGTCCTGCAGGCCTTCATTTAAACGTTACAGGGAAGTTGACCTCAGCACTGCTCCTCATGCCAAGCCATTATACTGCCACGGGAAGTGTAGAACACATTGAAGTCGAATCAGGAAAATAAATTATTAGGAACATTAGAGTAAAGGAAGTTTTTTTTTTTTTTCATGGCACACTGTGTTTTTTAAGTAATTCATTGTGCCTTTTTGTATCGATCTGTTGTGGTCTTTTTTTTTGCTTTGAACTTTTTGTATTTAAAAATAAAAAAATTCATAACTACAAAGTTTTTTTTTTCTTTGTATTTTAAAATGTAAGCGGTTTGATATGAAAACATTAACAGAGTGAAGGAGCCAACAGAAGATTACAGCTGTGATTTATTGCAAAGATCCTTGACTTTTTTTATTTGGTTATTATAGTAATTATTGGTAATTATTAGAAGCAGAGATTCGAGAAGAGTGAAAATGCAAAAATAGTTTGGATTTTATATCAAATTTATCCAGCATGTAGTAAAGATAAAATAAGGCTACATGCTATATTAAATACAAGTGATGGGATTTCCAATTAACAACACAAGAAACTACTTTGTTAATATTAAAAGTAATGTTTATGGTAGCTTATGTGATTCAAAAAGCTTAAGAGAACAGTAGGGATTTATTTATCACAGGATCATATAATCTTCACATAAATTTCCAGAACTATTTATTTGGTGAGATTTCAATTCCAACAGACACTAAAGTACAACAGATATTAAATTACATTTTGCATGTAAGCAATAGTTTAAAAAAAAAAGTTATATTTGATTTATTTTTTATACTTTAATCTTAAAGTGATCAGTGTTGACTTCCTACTGAAAAAATTATTTGCCATAATTTATGAATTTCTAAATAAAATAAATTTAAAAAATGAAAAAGTCTAGTTCCAGGCTATGCACTTTTTTCATGGATAATATATAATCTTTTATATTTTTTACACCAGATTAAACACATTTTTAACGTGTGTCCAAAAAACTTGCAATGGCTCTCAAAACTACTTGCACCTCTTAGAAATCACAGATTTTTCCATGTCGAAACAATTAATCATTTCCAAACTCTTAATGAAACTTTCCACCTTTGATATGACATAAATACTGAACAATTTAAATGAAAATGTGCTTGGTGGGAGAAAATGTAAAAGTTAAATAAGGCTGGCTGTGTAATGATGAACACTCTTAAACTAACACTTTGTTGAAGAACCTTTGAAAATAATATATATGATTGTTTTAATAAATAAATGTTAATGTTTCAATAGTTTAAGTTTTGTTTTGTTTAAGTCAGAGATTAAAAACGACGTACAGTATACGTAATACCATGGGGAAAACATCATCAGCGCCATAGATATACGGCACTGAACGTCACCATAGACCGTCATCTGCTCGCGAGCCCGCGAAGTTATTAAATTCCACTCTCGCGAGATGTGCATACCGGGTAGTCGGTTCAGTTCTTGGACGTGAAAGACACTTCCCGGAGCTCCAGGGGCTGAACCCAGGTCTGTGTCCGCATTCCGCTCCTCGGCGGCTACAGCATAGGTCGTAACTTGGAACTGCTGCTCGACCAGCCTAATGAAACTGCCCTCGCCGATGTGAAGAATGAATCATGGGACAGCGTTACTGTGGAAACGACGGTAACCTCTTTTGTTAATCTAGCATGTTTAAATACAGCTAGAACAAACAGAAACCTAGCGGCAAACGAAGCGGCTGTGTGGGAGAGCGTTTTATTGCAGTTATGTATGTCGGTTGATTTCTGTTTCCTTCATCATCCAGTCATGTACGCTAACGGCTAACCGTTGCTGATGCAACACTGGGAGTTTTTGCCTCTGTTATTACACAACCGGTTCAATGAAACTAGTTAATCGAGCGGTTTGATAATTTGCCACAGTTGAAATACGAGTTTGTTTAGTTGGTTGATTGCAGCGGTTGATTGTGGTGATGCTACAGGATGGGTCTACCCAACTGCTCTGCCTCACAGCCAGCAGCGGGGTTCCTCTTTTCACAAGGGGGGCCTCTAAACAGCTGCCCTTCTCAGTCATCGGCTCTCTGAATGGGGTGCACATGTTCGGAGGAGGACAGGGAGCGCTTTTGTCCTCCTGCGAGACTGAGGGTGGGGGAAAGGTGGTGTGGAAGGTTTTCCACGACAGTGTGATGCTCATCGCTGTGAGTGGAGGTGGATCAAGTGGAGCATGCAGCGGGGCGGAGATGAGCCGCTTACAACGCCTCTTGGAGAATGTTTGGAGCTGCATGGTGCTGGTGCTGGGACAGGATGAGCTGGTTAATCTCAGGAACATTGAAAGACTCAAGAGGGACCTGCGGTCCTGCTTCTGCCTTATCGATCAGCTGCTGGAAGAGAAGCACCAAGGAGTTCTGGGAAACCTCACACACTGTGCTGATTCACTGGTTCCTCCAAACCCAACTCCTCTCCAAGAAGCTTTGGATGGCTTTGCTCAGGCTGCAGATAGCGAGTTCGGGTGCCTCTTCGTCCATGGGAGGATTGTGGTAGCTACTGAGAAGTGGTGGCGCTTGGCACCTCAGGAAGTTGTCTTGCTGTGTGCCTTGGTACGCACCTTATCGGCATCTGGATCAGCTTCTTGCGATTACCCAGTTTTCCTCCCTCAGGGAAGCCCCACAGTTGCCCATCGCCTGCTCCACTTCCAGCTGCTCCCAGGAGCAGATGTATGTGTGCTGTGTGGTCCCACCCCATCCCTGCAAAAAGCTGAAACCGAGCTGGTGGGTCGATTATGGTCCCCCCTCATAGAGACCCTGAGAAGCTGCCTGGCAGTCGGAGAGCGCTGCTTACCAGGCTCCGTACCTCTGCGGCCTGATGTGCTCGCACTTCTTCTCATTAACCGCGAGACCCGTCGCTCAGTCTCCTGTGTGCAGATTTCATCTCATCATCCACTGAGTGACTCCTCACTATCCAAATCCCGCTGCTGGGAGCTGCTGGAACTATTTTATATCTTCAGCATATCACGCTACTTCACCCAGGATGAGACATTGTGCGGTTCACCAGAGGAAAGCACTCAAAGCAGTCACACAGAAGACTTTCTTCATGGATTCTCCCACCAGCCTCAACAATGCTATCTAGTAACAGAAGATTGTAAATGTTATGGATTTCAGACACAGCAGCACCAGTTTTTTCTGCTAATGTTGCCATCTGTGCCCACCTTTGCTCTGCGCACAGTGGCTACACAGACTCTCACCGATATAATTTCTGCAACAGCGTTTTAATTGGACTGATTTGTTTTAGTTACACCCACAGCGACAGACCTAATGTTTATTTGTTTGATGGAAACCAAAAAGTGATTTGATATCACCAAGAGAACTGAAGTAGGTTGTTGATACTGTAAAGACGCACCAGGGTATTTTGATTAATATTATTTACAATCAAGTCACTGTTAGAGATGTGTCTGAACTACACTGGCTTTTACGTTGCTTCTGTTAGTATTGAAATCTGACTTAATTGGTTTAGAGATTAATGTGAAGAATAACGTGGCACTTTATCAATAGGTGCCTGCTGTTTCTTGTTGAATTACTTACTCATAAATATTACCATTAAGCTTGTGTGTTCTTCTTTTTGTTTTTATGAAATGTGTGTGATATCATTAAAAACTATCATATCCCATATTTGCAGGAAGCAGTGGGTAAATTATGAAACAAAAAGCATTATAAAGGGAGACTGGAACAGTTGAAAAACCGGGTCCATTTCAATCTTTTAAAATAACTTTAATTACAAACAAATACAATAAATAAATAAATGTAATAACACAGTTGATAGTTTAGTCATTCTTTTTATTTATGTATTAACTTTAAATATGGCCTTTAATTACATCCAGAAACAGCTTTAATACTGTTAGATCAATAATACAGTAGACACTTAGACCAACCTTAGAAACGAACAAACAGGCTGATTTGAATCCCTGAATAACATTACTTAAATAGGCTCACAAAAAAGTGAGATTTGCCAAATGTCACCATTTGGCAAATGGTGTTTTGACTTGCATACTAATTCGAAACATTTTTAAGACTTTTAAGTTTTAGTGAAAGTTTGTTCTCTCCCAAATGTGTTTTTCATGTTAGTCCAAAGGTAAAGCATGTGACGGTCCAAATAAGAGGCAAAGTGCCTCACATAGATCCTGTAGATCACTCAGTACTATATCTCCCTCCGGGAGTTATACCCTACCAGGTGAAGGTGGGGCTCTGAGAACTTGTTCTGAAAAAAGTCTATTGTATATAATCCTGTATATTCTACTTTTATATAATCAATTTAACCAAAACTAAAACACCTGTAAGATATATTTTAATGGATAAGATAGATCATTGTTTGAATATTCTTTCCCCAATCATACTTCTTCATGGCATACTTGTATAACCTAACAATACCTACAGACTTCTCAAAATGTATTAAACTGTTTGGCCCATTGCACTGCAACACCAACATGTATTTACATCTCCATTTGAAGGAGTACATGTTGGAATACAGGCTTTTTTGAGTCATTATTCCAGTATTTTGGATTAAATACTGAGAATGTTTAATCACAAAGTCCAGATTAGGAGGCGATTTCAGAAGAGTCAACAACAACTTGGTATGCCATGAGCATGTGCCTGTGGTTCTATAATGACCAATGTTTTACATGTGCAAATGATTGGCATTTTGTCACATGGTGACACAACTGATGTGCTTCATGTAAAGCGCAGTGTTTTTACATCGGCAGAAACACTTCTCTTGGAAATGTGTACAGTGGTGGCTCTGTCTGCATTCCACCACACAATCTTGGATGAGCTGGACAGACATGCAATGCTGACAATGCATCATCAGATTTACCCTGAAAATTGTACTTAGCGATGTACACTTGCTTATATCCCTAAGGTGAGCTAAGTATAGCCAAGCTCTGGTGAATGTCACTCTGTATTTGTTCCATTTGTATGACTTGTAACATTAGAACATTTTCGGCATTAATGCCTGTTTTATGCTTAAACAAATCTCATTATTTCTCAAGGTAACACTGAGGGGTTTTGGTTGGGTCCTGGAACTGATAAACAGACCTGGGTGGTACACAGAAGGGAAAATGGATGAGCTACAACAGGAACGACAGTCAGAAAGGCCGGTGCTCAATAGTTGATTTGCATTTGCATGGCTCCCAGCAACTGCTTTTAAATATGAAAGCCTCACCTAGGCCCAAGGGGAGGAGGGTGATAGGGCAACATGGACACACACAGTTTTTGACAATTCTTTGCAGTTCCCTACAATTTTCCATTCTGACAAAAAACTCTTGCCGATAGCCCTCAATCTCTAAGCGCACGGCAGCGCTAGGTGTCAATAACTGTTGAAAATCCCACTTTTTTCTGGTGAAAGTTTCATTAATATAAAGATTTGTAAATTAATAACACATTCCTTAATATGTGCATGCTTAAATCAGTTATTACATGTCTTAAAGGGGGTAAAATTGCTAAATCAAATTTCTTTTAAGTTATGTTTGATATGTACAGCATTTTTATGACAACTGAAGGTAACAGTTGATTGTGCTATAAAATGGCACCATGTGCCTGGAAAGTACACAATACTGCCCCTTTAAATAATGACATTCAATTTCAGGCAAGTTCAGCATAGGACTATAGAGATTTTTAGTACAGAATAAATAAAATATGCTCTTTTGTATGCACATTGCACAACTTTACAGAGCACACATGAAGGTAACTAAAGAGTACATGTGATTACACACATGATTACTGAAAAGTCTCATGACATAAGGGTTGAAAGACCTCCAGAAGTGCTGGGTTTTACTCTGTGGATGCTGCAGCAAAGGATGTCAATTTATCAACATCTTTCTCTCATCATCTAACTCAGCATAGTCTAGAGGCCGATCCAGGACAAAGCTGACTCTCCTAACCAGCCTATTGATTCTGTTTATGTCCCTCAGTGTTCCCACACCATAAAACACTGCAGACACCACACTGTCCTAAAATTGTTTTAGCAGTTTTTTGCACACACCAAGAGACCCCAGTTTCCTCCATCATAAGATGGAGGTGACTTTGACCCTTCTTGTACAGAACATTTATGTTTGAGAACCAGTCCAGTTTGTTTTTGAGGTAAACACCCAGGTACTTATACTCTTTCACAATTTCAATGTCCAAGCCCTGGCCTGGATTTTCACTGGTGATGTCTGTATGGACTTCATGCAAAAGTCAATCCACCATCTCCTTTTTCTGTCATGCTTGTGAAGGTTGTTGGCCTCACATCAAGTAACAAAGTTGTTAATCTCCTTGTACTTCAGGTCGTTCCCATAAGATATAGCCTACGTTATCATCCGAGAACTTCTGAACATGGCAGTGGTCTGAGTTTGAAGTTCGAAGTGTACAGAGAGAAAAGGAAAGGTAAGAGAACTGTTGCCTGAGGTGCCCCAGTGCTGCAAACTACCGTCTCAAACACAGTCAGGAAGCCTCACATACTGTGGTCTGTTGGTGAGGTAGTCCATGGTTCAGGCAGCCAGCTGATAGTCCACACCAGCTAGTTCCAGCTTCCCCCTCAGCAGAGTGATGGGGATGTTGCTATTATGGAAAATGCAGAATATTTAAATGAATGTTATTATTGCAAATATTTAAAAATGATGTTGCAATGTCATGTTTTCCTTATACCATACAGCTCTTAAGTTGCACTAAGAGGGCCTAAGCATCCCCAGTAATACTCCATGCAGGAGGAGCATTCAGAATAATGAAGGCGAAAAATAAGCCTTCCAAGTCTCCTCCCAAACTGCATGGAGCTCAGCATAAAAGAGAATGAAGCAAAGTTAGAAGATTCAGTTGACCGTCTGCCTGAATTTTCCTGAGCTGTCGTGGTAACCGGAGAAGTGGCTGTGATTGACAGACTCACGGTGCGTGGGATATCTGGGGGAGAGTGGGAGGGGCGAGGGATGAGATAACGGGCTTATGAAGCAGCAGAGAGGGGAGGGATACGCCTTCTGGACGGATTTAACAAACCCTCACCCCCCAAAAAACTTTCTGAAGTTTAAAAGTTTGTTAAAGAGTGTGGATATTGTTGGGTTACTAGGCGCCACCTTTTGGCTAATGCTTTATCGAAGTCGCATTAGAAAGGTCCAAAGGTCTGATCGCTCAGGCATTTTTAAGAGCGCGGAGGTGCCAATTACGCCACTTTGATTTCTCTGTCTGAGGAAACCGGCGTGGTGCTGGTCGCTGTGCACCTCTGTGGGATTTAAAAAAAAAAAAAAAAAAAACTTTACCAGCTCTTTAAATCAGACTTTGTGTAACATGTCTGCCACGCGTGTGCAGCTTATTTCACCCAGAACCCTACGGCTTCTAAGCCCGGGGCGAAGCGCGCTGTTCTTACCCGGCGGCGGTGGACCGCATCGGGGTGGCGGTGTTCCCGGGTTCCGCTCACTCATCTTTCCTTCTCTGTCCTCCTCCTTTTCTTCTCCCGGCAGAGCCTTATCCAGTTTGAGCACTACGCGGCGTGGACTTCCCAAAACAAAAATGTCCGATAACGGGACGATGACTCGGGGCAAGGTGCTGACCATCGACAACATGAACCCCACAGTGAAGAAGGTGGAGTACGCCGTGCGGGGGCCCATCGTGCAGCGAGCCGTGGAGCTGGAGAAGGAGCTCAGTGAGGTTAGTATAGCAGGCCAGCTGATAAAAATACCACCTGGAGCCTACATGCTTACGTTGTTTGTTGTGCAAGTTCAACATGTTTGTGCTCTCAAGATGTATTTCTTAATTTGGTCTAAAGTGGAGATTTAACAAAAGAATTTGATCTGATAATCAAGAATCCAGCGTATGTATTTAAATGGCAATGGAAATGACTGTTAATGAAAATGACCCAGATCTAGTCTGCAATCCCTGTCTGACAGACGAGTTAAAAATAAAATACTGTTTGCCAAACACATGAACATAAAACGGCACACAGAACAGATGATGTCAAGAGTTAAAATGTAAGAGGAACAGCATCAGCAAAACAAATGCCAACAAGGAAAACAACAATGTAATATTTTGGGTCTAATCCTACTTATCAAAGTCCACCAGTTAGTTACTTATTCTTGAATTTGATCGCTCTTGACAAGCTAAACGAGTCTGATCATGTTAACACGGTGTGACAGTGTCACTTTCTTTGACAAATTAAATGTTATTTCCTACATTTCTAGGGCTCAATGTTTTGGCTTTAAAAATGTCACTTGTTTATAAAAACACTGGAATTCCCCACCAGAATTAAAATACATCAATTTAAGCTCATGTACATTTAACCTGCTTCAGCCATAAAGCAAGTTAAATGTAATTTAAAACCTTTTATAAACTATTAAGTTAATTTAACTGAGTTGTTTTTTTGTAATCTACATAAGTTCTACATTTAAATAAATTTTTTTAATGTATTGAATGTAACATACTGAAACTTTCAGAAACCGGTTGTAAGCTACCTTCCGTTTGTCAAATTATTTTTTTGGTCAGTTATAATTTTCAAATTATAGTTGCTCATGAAAAAATCTAAAGCAAACTGTTTATACAATCTTCTTATGTCTTTGTTACACAGTTTAATCTCAGTGGCTTAAAGCAGAGTTTCTCAATACTTTTCTAAACCGTTTTTGTAGAAAGCACCGATCCAGTTTCCTGACCAATACCCATTTCTTTTTTCTGTAGCACATAAAGAGAAAAAACTTTCCGCAGGTACTTTGACGAATTAAAAAAATACTAAATCCTACATTAAAATACAGTGAATAAAGCAAATCAAATTCAAATAGCCACTTGTTTGAAGTTTTTTATTGCTGTGAATAGAAAAAATCTAATTACCTAACTTCATTTTGCTCCATTTTTGAGTATGAAAGATAGATCTGCTGATCACTGATCAAAGCCAATCGAAGGAAAATCAATTCAAATCTCTGTGATTTACTGGTGTATCTACACTTTCAAAATAAATGTACTTATTTTGTTTTTCATTCATTTACTTTTAAAACACATCTCCTTTATTCATGAATGCACCACTTACAGAGAAATGTGTCTTCTGTGAATATGGGAAACAGTCTTCATCTCTAAGAGATTTTCTTGTAGCATTTATCATTTGTTTCCAGTTATTTCTTTTCCCCAGATGAATCCCTCCCTGTTGAATCCTCGTTTATGGTGATGTGGCAGCTGTTAATGTACCAAGTGCAGTCGGGTGTGAAAACTGTCTTCTCCTGAGTGCTTTTGCTGAGAAAAGAATAAGCATGGGACTGCGTTTCTGTGACGTGTCCTGGCTGGGAGTGTAATGATAGTGGTAACCTTTTAACCAGATGCTTCACTGGTCCCCGCAGATGTAATGCTCTGTTTACTCTGACACAGGCTTGTCCTCATTTGATCTCCCTCTTTATTGGTGCGGTTATTTGGTTTTCTTCCAGCTAATTTATTTTCTTCTCAGCAGTACAAAAGTTTGATCAGGTGCTATTGAGCTGACATGTTGATGCTCAAAAAGTAGAATGCTTTGTAGCTGGCTCTGGCTTGTAAAGCTCAGCAGGATGTTGAAAGACTTTTAGTGGTGAATCAATGCATTTTTCAAGAATTTATTAGGTTTTATATAGAGATGCACCAAATAATATAAACCAAAATTTTTCTCACTCAATTCTTAGTCCACCAACCATCAGTATCCTTTGATGCCCATTTTGTTTTTAATTAAAACCACATAACATGTGCTTTGGTGCATAAGTGGTGACACCTGTGTAATTCCTTTTTTTTTCTGAATAAAAATAGGATTCAAATCAACAGCCTCTTAAAAAAATAGATTTTTTTTCACCATTATAGTTCAAATAAAAAAAATAGCATCAACAGATCATTACTTGAAGAAAGCTACACAACAAATCTGATCAATACATCTTTGGAAGCATAATTGCTCTCAATCTTTCACATTGTTCAGTACTTTACATAACTACTGACCTGTGCATTATTAAACTCATAACAGTTTTAGATTTCAATAAAAACAATCTCCTCCATTTTTAAGGGCTTAGATTATAAGGCTTTTCTTTGGATGGTGTTGGGTTACTTTGGGAAACAGGTCACTGTGGTATTCTCTCTTGTCTAGGACTTAAACACTCTCACACAGTAAGGTACAGTGTAATTTGCTGCTCATGTTACCTACATGATCTTTTTTTCAGATAGACTGGACAAGTATTGCCTTGTTTTTAACATAATACACAGTATGTGTTACACTCTGCTACTCAGCCGGTGCACTGCTAAAAGTATCATGTGAAGTTATTCCATTGCAGCTTTTGTTTTGTCTTAATGAGGCACTTGTTGATAACGAATGAGGACATTGTAGAGAAAGTAGCCAAGGTAACGGACACAAAGCAATTATATTAGTCAGATTTCATCCAATGTTTGAACTCAACTCAAGCAGATTGGCCTAGTGCAATTGTTTTAAATGAATATTTTTATTTTAGTTCATATCAGTGACTGAAAGCAATAAGCATCGAGCTTCTCACGCTGGTTCAGTGGTGCAAAGGTTAACATGTTTCAAAGAGGTCACCATCCTGAATGAGAGGTTCCCTTCACAAAGGGGGGAGTTATTCACATATTTTGATGTTATTGGCTCAGCCATGGAGACGCCTCTCTTACGCCCAACCAGTGACGCAACCAAAGGTCCAGGTTTCGTAAAATCCAAGCTGGACTGGATTTATCAAACAAACAGGCTATTTTGATTGCTGCGGGGCGTCAGAGTTCCTGAGGTTCCTTTGGTGGCTTCTCTCCACACTGTCTCCCTGTTTCTGATCTCTGTGAGCAGCTTGCGTCAATTCTGTGTCTGCAGTTCAACTTTCAGCAGCAGTAGTTGATGGACTTTTCTGCCGTCCTCTTATTTTAGTAATACTCTGAGCTCTCTTCGTGGTTTTGATTTGCAGTTTGCTCCTTCCTTGTGTTATCTTGTTCTCTTTCAGTTTACAGGGAATAGTTTGAAGGCCCTATTAAAATATGATTTTGTTTTACTGTTTCAAATGTTAAGTATGATAAGAGGCTTTGCTAATGTTGCAATTTTGTCCCCATATTTGTACAGTCTGTCTTCATCAATGCTGTTTCAAATAGACAAAAATGTGTTTTCTTTTTTCTTTCATTCTACTGAAGTAGTTTTGGTGTCTAATCTTCCAAAACCACTTTGCTTTTTCTTATGAACTTCTTGATAATTTGCTCTAATGTATTTATTATGCAAATTATTTACTTTATTAAGAGTGTTTCAATAATGATAGCAATCCTGACCAAAAGTGAGGAAGCACAGGGCTCAACAGACATAGTTAAATTCCATTATTTGTCAGATTACAACTATTTAAAAACAATTTTTTTTATTTGGATTTTAATGTGAATGGACAACACAAGTTGAAGCACAACTTTAAGCAGCAGGAACGTGATAGATGTTTTTAAATTATTTTTGTAAATAAAAATCTTTAACGTGCGGTGGGCACTGTTCATACACACACTTATTGTGGCTTTGGCTGCTCTGCTGGAAGGTGAACCACCCAGACTTTCTCAAAGCTGGTGCACTTCTCCAACAGGTTTTCATCCAGGATTACCCTGTATTTATCTCCACTCATCTTCCCACCAAGTCTTAACATCATTCCTGTCTCTACTGTTGAAATGCTTCCCATCAGCATTATTCTGCCACCACCTTGTTTTGCTCTGGAAATTATGTGTTCAGAGTAATTAGGTTAATTAGGTTAAGGAGTAATTAGGTTTGCATGTTGGAAAATAAAAAGTTCAGTTTGGTCAGATTTAAAGAGCACCCTGTCCCACATGTTTGCTGTTCCATGTACATGGAACAGCAAACATTCCACACATGGAACAGCAAACATGTTTGGAACTTGTGCTACATGTGTAAAAAAACAACAAAACAAAAAATATGTACCATCTCTTTTCATTTTTTTCTTTGGTTATAAAATTTCAATATTCTATACTACTCTTTTTCTCTGACTCTATGTTTTAAGAAGCCTCTGCATTTTCTGCAAAAAAAAAAATGCAACAGGAAGCCACTGAAAACACAGCTACTGTAATGCTTCTGTAAATTTCCGGTGCAATCTTGAAACTGGGTTATTTTCTAATTCAGCTGTGAAGTGTTTTCTTCCTCAAGCAATTCTAAGCATAGTACATCTAAAGACATTAGAAAAAGGTTAGCATTTAGTATAATTCTTATAAATTGCTGTAAAGTAAACTGAGTTGATAGTTGGTTGTAATTATTTTTACAAGTGTGTTTAGGTGCTGTAGCCTTGGTTTCAAGGTTGTTTATTTGATGAGGTTGTAGTCAGCTTCCTTGTTTTTGATAAATTGAAGTAGTTTTGATATTTCTAATCATTAGTGTAAAAGAAACTCCATAAATTAAATGATGTGAACTATTCAAACATCATTTCACCAAGGTTTCTCTATATTCTTTTCATATATTCAGGGAAGGAAGAAGCCCTTCGCAGAGGTCATCAAGGCCAACATTGGTGATGCGCAGGCCATGGGCCAGCAGCCAATCACTTTTTTCCGACAGGTCTGCTCCTCTGCCCTTTCTTACAAATGCAACAGCTCAGATTGTTTTTTTTAAAATATAAAAACAGCTTTACCCATAATACATAGAAAAATGCCCTTTAGTTTTGCTGTGCTGTGTGATACATGCTGGATCTCAAATCATTTTGCCAATTCATGTTTGATTTCAAGGTGCTGGCGCTGTGTTCCTATCCTGAGCTGCTGAGTGACAGCACATTCCCAGAGGATGCGAAAAGTAGAGCATGTCGCATTCTGAACTCCTGTGGAGGGAACAGTATGGGTATGTATGGCTGGGATACACCTTTTTTTAATGTACTCAGAATACGTTTTAAATTTAATAACTAAACCTTGCATTACAAAATTTAATGCTGACATTGCACATTTTTATTTAATAAAAGGTTTTCTGCGAATGATTATTTTTGTGAAACTTTATCATAGCAGCATTTATTCTCACCCTGCAGGTGCCTACAGTGCAAGTCAGGGCATAGGCTCTGTACGTCAGGATGTGGCTCGTTACATCGAAAGGCGTGACGGCGGCGTGCCCTGCGAGCCAGACAACATTTACCTCACCACGGGGGCCAGCGACGGCATTGTGGTACTTGATTAAATCTGATTCAATTAATCCTTTATTTTTGCTTCACAAAATAACAAGGTGTTATGTTTTCATTAAAAGTTGTAAAATATATAGGTCTCTGTAAAGGTCTTACGCTCATTTTCCAAGAAGGTTCACTTTTTTAATAATCTCTTTAAAGATTAGAACTCCTGAAAGTTCTTCAAGCTTTCAGAAGGTATTTTTTATTTGTGTCATCATATATTTTCCATCTAATTATTTTATCTGAATATTTGAAAAGAATTCTAAAGGGATTGTGTTTTACTTTTTTTGTAAGGAGCATTACTGACCCATGAAATATTTAAGCATAAAAAGTAATAAACCAGTGTTGACATAACATGTTATCATATCACCTGTTACAAAGACACAATATGTTTCTATGACTTTAGTTAAAATTTCAAGAATTTAAAATACAAAACAATCTGTCTGATATAGAATAGTATTTTGAAAGATGAAAATTTGGTTCATTTGTGGAGTTTTAACATTTTACTAATTGTTACACTAACTGACCAAAAACATAGACAGGTGAAGGCAAGCATTTAAGATGAAAAGTACAAGCAGAGCAACCTAAGTAAAAAAATACCATAAGTTAACATTACATACTGATTTCCATTCTTAGTAGTCTAAAGTGAAATAGTTCATTCTGGTCCAGCAGGTAAACAAGGTAAATAAACTCTTTAAGTGTCCCCTGTACTTCTCTTTCAGACCATGCTGAAGCTTCTGGTGTGTGGCGAAGGTGCAACGCGCACAGGTGTCATGATCTCCATACCTCAGTACCCCCTGTATTCAGCCGCACTTGCTGAGCTCAGCGCTGTGCAGATCAATTATTACCTTAATGAAGAAAAGTGCTGGAGTCTGGACATCGGTGAGCTTCAGCGAGCTTTGGATGAGGCCAGACTCCACTGCAACCCCCGCGCCCTGTGCATCATCAACCCTGGAAATCCCACAGGTACATTTTCATCACTTGTTGTTAGGCCTATAGAGTTGATGCACTTGATAATGTTATTGTTTATGTCTTATAATACAGTGAAATTCATAATAACAGAACAATCACAACAATCACAGGCTGTGATAAATTAAACAGATTCTTGAAGAACATATGGGTGTCTTTTTACAAGACAAACATAGGGAGCTAATCCTCTCAAATAATTTTTTAGAGAAATTTACTGAGCTCTAGATAAACCATCTATAAGTACACATTTATAGTCTGAGTAACTGCAATATTTTTTTTATTAATGATAAAGATAAGACGCTGGCATTTATACCTGAAGATAAAACTTTTATATTTTAATATTAAACCCTTACAGGAAGTAGCATGACTTTTAGTTTTTCCTTCTATTATTTATTGCTGCACTTAACATATTTCCTTTATTACTCTCACAAAGTCAGTTTTATAAGGAACTGTAAAGAACATGCAGAGCATGCTAAGTGGATAATTGCTAAGTACACAAAATGTGAGCAAGGAATAGTCAGTATGCTATTGAGTTCTTGTTACCTGAAAGTTGCTGATGCATTCTGCACTCATGACCAGCCAGGATTTTTTAAATGATTTTGCTTTGTGAATATTTTCAACAGTGAAACAAGATACATAAAACTAACTATGAACTTGATTCCAGTCTGAATCTTAAAGTCTGTACTTTTTTTTTTTATCCCAAAAGGATCTCAGTTAAGACCCACAATCTTTAATTCATAATGGAACTCAATTATATATAATAGTTTCTTATTCTTCCAATTTTTGCCTTAATTTGACATAAATTAACATTTTAACCAAGCTAAGAAGATCTGAGGCATCTTTACTAAACAGATATATGGAAAATAATAACAGCTCACAAATTTTCTCTTTTGGACATTTCTGAGATATTGGATTTGTTTCTACCAGATCATTTCAAAATTGTTAAGATCTGTGTCCATTGCAATTATACAAGATGTATTTCAATGTACTGTATTGTATTAGATTGTTAAGTAATTTACTGTCACTATACAGCAACCTAGGAATATTCTGTTCTGATCAATTATTAAGTACTTAGATTAGAGGAAGAGGTGAAGTCACACCTCCTGTGTGAGCAGTTGGTGTTACACAGCTCCACTATTTGATTGAAAGCAAAGAGAAAATGATTACTGTAGGCATTTTAAATGGTTTTTAGCTTCTTTTATTAGTGATTTGCACAGATATGATTAATAGCAATTGAATAATTTTTATATAACAATCAAAATAAAAATTGCAAACATCCCAACAGTGTCTGGCTTGCCTGCTGGGTTTGAAGATTCTCCCCTTAATTTCCAAAAAAAATACATATCCAAATTCAGCCTGATCCATGACGGATGGAACTGGACCCTTCAAATGGACAAAAACAGAATAACTTTGCAGCAATACATTCATCTTCCTGTTGTTTTCAGAAGTTTCCCCCTCTTTAAAATGAGTAGCCTAAAGAAAGAGCCATCATGTCTCAATAGAAACTAATTTTCTTTCTCTAAAGCTTCTTACGCAGTTTGTGCTGCCTCTCACGTCTGGTACCAAAAACAACCTACTGACCTTCCCGCAGAAACAACTCTAGACCTGAGAGTGTTGTTAGCTTCTAGGTATGGATTGGATTTTTAGTTTCCAACTGGCTGATCACTGATCCGGCCTGATCAATTACAAAAGTGGCTGATTAAGGTCATCAGCCAGCTTCTCTGTGCATCTCCACAAACAATTACTTTATTCTATTTACAACAAAGCAAAGAATTGGAATTTTACAGAATTTGATAAAAGCGAAGCATTTTCTTTTTTTTTGGTGATATGTTGTATTTATTTGTTTCATTATTAAGCTATTTAAAATGTAGGTACATAGCAAAAGGTCAGGAATTTTTTTCCACATTAAATATTTTGAGAGTCCATTGAATCCACTAGATGGCAGCAGAACAACATAACTGACTCGCTAGCAGCAGCTTTATAATGGTTCCTTCTCTTTTAGGTCAGGTGCAGAGCAGAGAGTGCATTGAGGATGTAATCCGATTTGCTGCAAAAGAGCGTCTCTTCCTCATGGCCGATGAGGTATTGTCACACATGTTTTTAAATATCTACCGTCTTTAGATCATGTTCACCCCTAATATCAGGCATTGTGTCCCGTACTCCCAGGTGTACCAGGATAATGTGTACGCTGAAGGTTGCCAGTTCCACTCCTTTAAGAAGGTTCTGTTTGAGATGGGGCCGGAGTACTCTGAAACAGTTGAACTGGCATCGTTCCACTCCACCTCCAAGTGTTACATGGGAGAGTGAGTCTTCTCTATGATAAGAGAAAATCAGTTCACAAGGATATGAACGCATAAGACGGATGTTTATGTTTTAATTTTTTATTGATCTAATTCTCTTCTTTCTTATTTTGCCTTATGTGTTGGCACATCTTTCTTGCTTTCAGGTGTGGCTTCCGCGGCGGCTACATGGAGATCATCAACATGGACGATGATGTAAAGGACCAGTTGACCAAGCTGCTTTCGGTCCGTCTCTGTTCTCCTGTTCCTGGCCAAGCTCTAATGGACCTGGTGGTAAACCCCCCTCAGCCTGGGGAACCTTCATATGAGCGCTTCATCAAGGCATGTAGAAAAAACTGATTTACAAATCAGGTGTAATCTACTATTCATAGGAAATTGCCATATTTTTATTTGTGAAGCATGAATGTCAGTTTTTGCCTTACAAAATGTATAAATGCACAATAATAAAAGTTATATATTAGACCTAATATTTTCCTTTGTGCTTTGCTAACAGCTTCAAACTGAAAAGCTGAGAATTGTTTTTATTTCTATTTCAGGGAATTCTGGCCATAATGAGGTTGTCTAATTTTTTAACAGTAATAATATATGTAAATAAATGTGCCCCAGTTTAAATGGAATGTATTTGGTATAAGGGATTGTATTAAAAAGTAAAAGAAAATATGAATATTTAACTTACAGGTCAGCATTGTATTTTAATTTGCGATGCATGTGTCTTAATGGACTTTAAAACATATAAAGTTCAAAACAGAGTCAACATAACATCCTGTAAGACTAAACAGTACAAAACCAAATAATTTACTAAACAGAGATAAAAGGATCTCATTCTAAAATTACACTTAATTATGATTCTATTGTTTCTCTTGTTTAGGAAACTGGTTCCGATTTAATTTTAAATCCAAGTAAATCTTGTTAGTGTAGTTTTAGCTCTGCAGTTAAGGAAGTCCAGATCTCTGCCCCTCGTCCAGAGAAGAAGGTTATGTTTGATGTGCCATGAATCATTGAACCACAAGCTGTAAGTGGTACCAATAGGTCACTGAGCTACACAGGAGGCTTTACCATGTAAGCCAGTTTGTGGTTTAAAACCTTGATGCAATTTTTATATTTTATCATATTTGGTTTCTTAAGAACACGACAGGTAAACAGTCTTATTTGCTGCCTCCCTGCGTTCACAATTGTCCTTGTTTGCAATTTTATTGTTGTAGCTTCTGCTTGTGACCAAGAGGTTGCACCAACAACTAATTGGCAAAATATTATTGAATGCATTGAAATATTTCCTGCATTATTGATTGTTTTGAAACCAAAATAAAATCAGACTCTCCTTGCGCTTGACAGTCAGCTGAGTCAGGATCTGTATCACAAATGTTGCTTATGTTCTGAGGTTCTAGTAAAATCTGTCTTTTTTTTCTTTCTGTTTTCTCTCACTCTTCCAGGAACGCACGGCTACCTTAAGTGCCTTAGCAGAGAAGGCCAGACTTACTGAGCAGGTACTCAATACTGTGGAGGGCATCCGCTGCAATCCTGTGCAGGGTGCGATGTACTCCTTTCCTCGCATTACCATACCTGAAAAGGCCATCCAAGAGGCCAAGGTCAGTTCTGAGACTTTTTCTTCAAGTGTTCCAGTGGTTCAAGCTGCTTTGTGTTGTTGATTCATAATAATTAGACCAATTTTGAACAACAAAAAGCAGGAGAATGAATTGAGTGAACACATAACTATTTTTACCCCAAACACTCCAATCTACCAGTCATTCTTTGTTGAATATGTTTTGTCTTTTGTGAACAAACTAATACACACACAAAAATAGGGCTGCAATTATGCTCAACAGTTGGGACTAAATAATTAAACTTGGTCATGATGTTGTACTTCTTCCCCACTGTTTGCAAAGGAGAACAAATGATTTCCAATAGCTTTCAGTAGCCGTTCTGTCTTACAATTGACTGCCTAGTAGGAATTTTAGGGTTGTGTGAAAAGTGGCGCTGCTTAGAAACTGATTAGCTTTACAGAGGATAAGGTCAGAGTCTACCTGACCTACTGAAACCCGATCAATCTGCCTGACTTGGTTTAGTATAGTCAATTCCCTCAAAATGTTCCCCAGCAAAGATACAGCTTCCTTATGTCATTGACATTATCAACAGTTTTTGGATTGATCTTTTGAAAAATCATCATTTAAATACTATATATACAAGTACCCTACGTATAAAATTTATTCACAATCTTAGAAAAACATTTAATCAAGAGCTATTTGATATGTGCAGAAGAAGTGTGTTACTGTGCCTTTGAATCTGAACAAAGAATTTCTGCTTTAAAAAGCAGAATAAGGACTATTAACACAGTAAGGAATAAAGTCAAGAGTATTTTAGAAGTGTTTATCAGAAGTACATAGCTGATTAATAATCAATTCATTTTGGAGGTAGGTACAGCAGGGAACTCTTGCTTGAAAAGGTGACTAATTTAGACATCTTGACTTTTTATTTCAGTCCAACACTGTTTAAATGGACTTATTATACAACCATTCCTACTGAATTAAAGTCATTTAAAAACAAAATTCTTCATAAAGTCAGTGAGTTTTCTTTTATGTCTACCTTTTTAAATAAAGGGATAGTCTGTACTCTTTTTTAATAAAAGATTGAAATCTCAAAGTAAAGTTTTTTTCACATTTATAATGGTAGACTTTTGTCAAAAGAGCCACAAACTTCAATTATATAATTTTTCTCGTTTTCTCTTCCAGAAACTTGGTCAGCAGCCGGATATGTTTTACTGCATGAAGATGCTGGAAGAGACGGGAATTTGCCTCGTCCCTGGAAGTGGTTTTGGCCAAAGAGAAGGAACGTACCACTTCAGGTACAGAATATTTCCTCTTGTAGGCTGCAAAACATGTCGGATCTTATCGGGGCAGAACAAACTTGTGGAAGGAGGTGCAGTAGTCAGATAAGATCAAAAAAGTTTTTTAACTTTTATCCAAAGCAGTATGCAGAAGAATGGCACAGTCAAAGTCCAGAGCTAAATCAACAAAGTATCTGTGGTGAAACATATCCCAAAATACATCAGGTGTAACTGAAATGAAAAGTGTTGTTAGAAGGTGTTGAGTCAGAGGTGCAGAATCCACATGCAAAATGTATATATTAGTTTGTAAAAAAAAAAACAAAAAAAGAAAATATTTCTTTCTCTTGAAAATTATTCAGCAATTTGTGTTTTGATCTATCACATAAAATCTCTAAAATATAGCTTGAAGATTGTGGTTATAACTATGCAAAATGTGGGAAAAGTGTAAGGGGTTTAAATCTTTTGCAAGGTCCTGTAAGTTCACACAACAAGAGTTCTTTCCACTCAGAATACACAGCTCCTGATCAACCTTGTTGGCACGTGAATAAAAGTTTTTCTTGTAGAAGGTTTTAAACTGAATGAAAGCACTCAGAAGTGGCAGCAATGAGAGATCTCTAAATGTTTGGGAACACTAGATGCAATGCCTTATTATTCTCCCTTTTCATTCAGGAAATGGAAAAAAAATAAAGTTTCTACACAGGGACGGCAGAATTTTGGCCAGCAATTACACATTTTGTTATAATTTTTTTTAACAGCCCTGTAGCATATAAAAGAATATGAGCAACAAAGGATGTTTTCTTTGGTCTGAGAGCCTAACTAAACAAGGTCACTGCATTATGCTCAATAGCAGTGATGGCTCTGTCCTTACACAGACACACATATGGAGTATATGTGTGTGTGAGCATAATATGGCAGAAAGTTATACAAAAAGTGAAAGTGTTTGTAAGCAACTTATTTTACAATTTGCCTTCTTCCTATCTACGTGTTACAGGGCACTGTTCTTTGCAAATTTCTTTTTAGTGCAAACATACAGTATAGTGAAAAATTGTCTGTTTTATAGGCTGTTTGCTTTTCACATCCAAATGATTCCAATTAAAAAAGAAGATTTTTTTTTAGATAAAAAATTGTAGAAGCCTTAATAAACAGTTTGATCTTAGTTGTTGGAGTTTACTAACTTCTATCAATTTAAAAAGAGTTATATCAAGAAGTCACCCAGAAGATTACTAAAGAACAACATCGAAAGCATTTCAACTTTCCTAGGTTGAGTCTGGTGTTTTTGATTGAAAAATAGGAATAAATTGGGCACAAATTGCAGCAATGACAATAAGGTGAAAATCAAAAAAGAACATAAATACCCATCTAACATTTGCAAAAATAATCTTGAGGCTTTTTGGAAAATATTTTGTGGACTGAGAGGACTGTATGACATTTTTTTTACTTAGAAACAGCATTTCTAAAGAAACAGTCATAGTTGTGGTAGTGAAAATGTTCTGAGGATGCTCTAGAAGTCTTGCTGTAACTGATGGAACTATGAATTCTTGTCCTGCCATCAGTCTGGGACCGTTAGCTCAAGCACACCAGCAGGTCCACCTCTGAGTAACTCAGGGAAAAAAACGGTTTTGGAGTGGCCTAGTAAAAATTTGGACTAGAATCCAATTGATATTCTGGTGATCTGAAAAAACCTTACAATGTGACTGAATTAACAATAATTCGGCAAAACAGAGTGGGCTAAATTTCCATTTCCTTCACACTTATGTAAAAAAGTTACTGTAATTATTTCAAATAGCTCATGACAGTTGTTGCTGCCAAGGGTGGCACAAATGACTCCACATTCTACTACCATATTCTAATAAATTTTACTTCTTCAACACGTCTGAACATTCATATTAATTTTTGCTACTCATTTCTCTTTTCAACCCAGAATGACCATCTTGCCACCAACAGATAAGCTGAAGATCCTGCTGAACAACGTTAAGGAGTTCCACCAGAGGTTCACCCAGCAGTATTCCTAAATTAGAGCATCAATTTTACCTCGACTTCCTTAAGAAGAGTTTTTGCCAACCACACTAAAAAGTCTAAGCCAATCAGAATATATCTGTCTCTAATAAGTGCCTTTTCTACAATGGTTTCTCTGGTGGTCCCTGTGACGAAGCACTTATAGCCATGCACATTTGGACTTTTATGGACCAGTTTACAGGGAAACTGGGGGAAAAAAACTTAACTGGAAATGAAAAATAGACAGCCCTGTGTTAGTTTTGGTGCACAAAGTGCGGCTTCCTGTCTGTGATGTTTAATTTTCAAAGACTGTAAATACTTTCTGTCTGCGTCTGGGCTTACAGTAACTGTCCTAATGTAAAACTGAAAAAAGGCAGTACAGCTTATGAAAAACGTTGTGCATCTCAAGCTTTAAATGTTTAACTGGGAGAGGTACTTCATTCCTTCAGACTTAACTAGATGGCAAGAATATACTGAAAGTCTCACTTGCATGACATTTTAATAGGCATTAATTTTGTGGAGTTAGTATTAAATGTGAAAACATGTTTTATGAGTTTTTTTAAAGTTAGAAAAATATTTTAAATTGGGTTATGAACTTTCTTTGCTTTTCTGTTGACTGTTTTCAAAGCTTAGTTCTTATTTCTCAAAACACAATTTCTGATGAGAATTTTTACTTAATTTTACCTGATCTTAAAAAACATGTTATGAATAAGTTTACAGTTTTTTTTTTGTCCACAATGTTCGTAATTTCACACTTAAATTGTTTACTGTATTGTATGTGATGGGCTGGAGGAGAATGATTCACTCTTAACATGTCACTGGTCTAAAATGGGTTAAATATTAAACACAACTGTATAACATTTTAAAGGAACAATAACTATTTTTTGTAAAGTTGATTTGTTCAGTTCAAAGTATAGAGACTGCTCATAATGATCCACACAGAGGTGGTTCTCCTTCAACCTGATTTGGATCAAAAGCTGTTGAGTTTCTCTAACAAACTCTTGATTAAAATTGCTGCACAGATGGGATTAGTGAAGCACTTGACTGACTGAGCCTCCATTTTCATCTCCTCCTGTTAGGAAGTGAAAGCGGTTTTCTTTGACTAACAAACCTCCAGATATAAGTGTATAATTGTTCCATTTTCGCCCACAGTGTAGTTCACCGATTGATCTCTGAAGAAAAATTCAATAATAATTGTTGTTTTCTTTTTAATGGTAATTGTCCAAACAATTACCATTTAGTTGTAAACATTTCACTGCTGAGTTTTTATTTTCATTAAAAATGAATAAAAGGGGCTAACAACTGTTCAGCACTGTTTAAGAGAGACTTGTGGAAAGTCATTATTATCCTTTTTTTTTTAATTTAAAAAAAAAATATTTTTAAACGACTGATTCATTCTGCTTCTCATTGTTGCAACTATCAAGTTGTAAATGTAATTCCTAAAAATAAGGAGTCATTTTTCTGACCGATTTTTGAATGTTTTGTGATGTGGAGCTCTGTCCAGGCCATTATGGTTAAAATCTTTTGACTCTTTATCTGACTGTAGCAGAACTTCAGATTGTTTATTCCCAGACAGTTATAGATTGAGGTTTTTGAGTTTTGAGCTATAACTTTCAGTAAAAACGTCATCTATACAGCGTAATCTAACTTCTTTTATTCATAATAGAAAAGCAACAATTCTCATTGCAGTTAAGATGGTACAACATTATAATTATATTACTTAAAACATTTCTTACGCAAATATACATAAAGTTCTAATAACATGTATAGATAAAAAACATTAGTTGGTAGATGTGTAGATGATTATTGCACAGAATATTATACCGTACATCTGTGCCATCATGCTTTTAATAGTTACACAAGTACCGGTTAACTGGACTCTACTTTCAAAAAATTTTTAAATGAACAAATATTTGCCAACAGCCAAACTTATCTTTCTTGTTAAAGAGGGAAAAGTTTAGAAGCTTTATTTCATCTAGCTTAACAACAGTGTGATTAGAAATTAGAAATGGCCAGAACGTAATCTCGCCATCCTCAATACAGCTAGAGAAAACTCTAGCTGTACGTCTTACCATACGGTACGGCAGACACATTTTATTATTTTGAAATGACTTTTTGAAATTCTCCATATACCTTAATGCTGATTAACAGTTGTTTCTAGCCTGCATTTGCGGTATGTTGACAGTGTTGTTCTGTTAGAACATTCTGTTCCCTCCAGCTCATGTTCCTTTTGTGTATAATCACATTTTCAAGTATCTTTCAGGGTTCAAGCATTGCAGCGGGTTTATGTTGAAGGATTTTAGCTTCTCTGGTTCCAGCATCTTAACCTGGATACTTCAGCAAACTCATGGATCTTGGACTCAAACCAAGGAGCTCCCAACGTCACAGGAATGTACATGCTCACCATCACTATTCAAAAACTTGGACAAAGGATGTGTCGGTGAGATTAGACTTTAGAGAAACATTTTGGTGTGGATTCTGGAAAATCATCCAAGATCAAATGACCTCAGACGGATGAGGCGAAATGATGTGAGAACATTTTATTGACCAAACACAGATCTGTGTCTGTGTTAACGCTCTTTAAAAGACATGATTAAGGAATATGAGACTGTCATGGATGGTGTTTTATGGCCAGAGGAACCTAAAGTCGGGCTGTTTGGGTTTCTGCTGTGTAACTTCGTTCATATTGACTGAGATAAAATTGAATGAATGTAAAGGCATTAAAACTTAAGGGTCCCAACACCCCTGTACCTACTCTCCTCGCTGACTGTGGCTCGGTTACTGTTTCACCGGTTTTCCTTTTGCTTACATGACAGAATCAAGGAGTTATTTTCAACCATAAGCCTTTTCTCTGATGTAGAAAAAACTCGGTTTTATTTAAAAACAAAGAAAATGAAAGCTTCAGAAAATAAATTGCTTTATGTTTCAACATATTTACTTTCACCCTCAGGTTTATTTTCCGGTAATTATCCTTTGGGATCCAGGAAGTATTTTTGAATTGAATTGAATTTGGAGAGTTTTAAAGGAAAAAAGAACATAAAGGTCACTATAACAATGTTTCCGTTTTGCTTTATTTCCTCCTATGTCCCGTTGTATTTTAGCTTTAGATTTTCTGGCGGCCTCTTAATTGCTCTTTAAATGAAGTTAAATGAATTTATATCTTGTTTAGCACCTATTACAGAATTTGTGTTATTGCAATTTTCTGGTTAAATCGTAAGTTTACAAAAACACTACCAACAAACACAAGAGTGGCGATATGCAAAATGGTTCTTAGTGAGCACAATAACGGGTTCATTGCTCTGATGGCAAATAAAGGTTCTGCTGCTGATTAGTAAAAAGAAGGGATGTGAGCATAAGCTAAAAAATAATAGAAGTAGCATAAATCAACACGTGTTAACATTTGAACCATTTGTTAAATTTTGGAGGGGCGTGAATAATTTGTTATTGTATGTGTGTAATCAAACAAAATTAGCATCCACGTAAATATCTTAAAACTCACTAGGTACATTTTGTCTTAATTTCAGAGCAGTTGCAAAATAAAAACTATCTGGAGCAAAAGAAAAACAAACATGGCAATAAATTAATAAAGGGTTTTGAATTCATATAGCTCACCACTGAGTAATAATTAGTCATTTGTTGCAAACTACTTTCTCTTAGTGTACTGTTTGTATGAACTTTCTGAAGAGTCCAGATTTAGAAAATAAAAAATTAAATTTGTAGTCACTAATAAAACAAATAATTTCACAGATCTCATTTTGTGATGCTAACGTAACATTATTAAACCGAATAAACCATTTGTTGTGTTTGGGTGGATATTTTGACATCATTTTAACCAGAATAAGGTTCAGATGGTGAGATGTCGGCACACTTCACAAACTATCAGCTCTAATAATGTGCAGTTAGCTCAACAGGCTTCCCTTGCAAAAACCACAGCAGCTTTTATTGTCTGCGTACTTGATCTGTCGCCTCTTATAATGCCTAGTGTGCAATATGAGAACAAGCAGCGATGATGGATGTTACTTCAGGTGGCGTGTGGGGGTGTGCGTGCGTGTGTGTGCGTGTGTGTGTGTATGAGGCAGACAGAGGCTGAAGGATGATGCAGAGTGAGTGTTAAAAGTGAGCCCTGTAGTTTGAAGGGATTTTCTGCTCCTTCCTCTCCACTCCACAGTGGCTGTCAGCTTTAATTATCTTTGACAAAGGGCTTTCTGAATCCTAATTATCCTGAGCTTTGTCTTTCCTGGAGCCCTTCAACGTTAACTCGAGCTGCTTGACGCATTCACTCGTTCCACTCCTCTTCACCCCAAATTAATTGGCCGCGTTTGCAGTTTTTCCTCCTGTCTCCTGACATCTTTTGGGAATCAAAGGTCATCATTATTTCGGGTGAGGATGTCGGGCGACAACGAGACAGCTATGCATCAGACATCAGCGCTGTCATGTGGCTTTCCTGGTTATGACAGTGACCAGTCAGGCCACAGTCTCATATGTGGAGAGTCGTTTAGCCGGCCGTGATCGCTTGCTGAAGCCTGCTGATGTTTGAGGAATTGTATTCATAATGTTTTCATTACTTTATTCTGTAATTGTGAAAGGTGCTCATAAAAGTGATCTTGTCAAGCACTCACTTTTATTGAATTTGAGAAATTATTACATAGACGTTATGGTGCTTTACTAAAAAGCTCTTCCGTGTGCTATTTTAGGATTTTATGTGATTGTTCAACACAAAATATCCCATATTTGTGAAGTTGAAAGAAAATGATTAGTGGTTTTCAATGTTTATTTTTAATAAATAAAATCCAAAAAGTGAAGTGTACATTTTAATTTTTATTCCCTCCTGATAGGATCATGATGCTGTCACCACCAGCTTTCACAGTGGACAGGGTGTGCAGAGGATGATGTGTCTTATGTCATTCTTCTTGCCCGTCTTCTGTTAAGATCATGTTTGAAGAGTGTATAAGAATTTGTTCAGGTTACACCTACGCTGTGGGACTCTGCAGCTCCTCCAGAGAAACTATGGGCCTCTTGGGTGCTTCTCTTATTAATGCTCACTTTGACCAGCCTACATTGTCTTTCCTGGTCTTATGATGCCATCTGTTCATTAAATGTTATTAATTTAAATTAAATCATTTTGTCTAAGTAAACAAAATCCCCAAAACTTTTAGTTTTGAGTGCGCTTCTCTGGGCTTGTATAAGCAGCCGATATCTTAGCTGCATTAAGCAGCTTTCTCATCAGAAAGTTGAGCTGATTGGAAACAAGTTTAAAGTATATTTCAACCATCTTCCTTATTGTTAATTATTCCAGATGCTTGTAAAATGGTAAAACTTCAACAATAAAGTCAGGTCAAAGTTCATTCTTTAGAGATTGGATAGGTAGCCAAAGCAGTCGAGTAATGCTGAAATTTCAGGCAAAGCATCTATACTGTGGCAGCGTTTCCCACTCGGTTGAAGCGGCATAGAAATAAATGTTTTTGTTCTGCAGAATTGTCCACTGACTGCATTTATATGAAGACAAGTCTTTGTCTTGGTGAACCTGTGACTCTTGCGGGTCTCCTTTTTGAAAATAACAATTAATCCTGGATGATTTAGAGTCTGGATAGTATCATAAGCATTCATATCCAATTTAAATAAAAATATATATTTACATATACAGAAAGAAAATTACGTACCACAATTTTACCTTCTTTTTTTTTGTATCTTTCAAATTGACAAAAACTAATTTTCAAAATAGGATATTTCTGCTTGCTTGCTGCAGTTAAACTGTGTTGAAACAGGAGGGGGTTCATTTAACTAAGACAGACAAACCATCAACATTCCCAATCAGCAACTCTATTGTCTGCTTAAAATAAGTTAGGTTGCTAAAAAGTTGAAGCTTAAGGTTAATTTTATTTTTCAGCACCCAAGCACACATCCAAACCAACAAAATAATTACATCACGAGAGAAGAATGAACGTTGTGGACGCAGTTCTGACCAGTCTGCAAAACTAAACCTGACGTTAAATCTGTGAGGTCACTTTGAAGAGGGCTGTCAACGCAAGATGTCCGAAGCATCTGTCAGTTCTGGGGAACCTTTGTAGGGCAGAGCGGGCCGATATTGTCTAGTCAAGCTGTGGGATCCTGAGAGATTCCAACCAAAGAAAGAAGACTGAATCCCAGAATTTAGATCCAAAAGGGTTTGAAAATGAATTAGTTTAAAAGTCTGGGTCAAAAGTTACCACTGTGTCATTGCAACCTTTAGAACCTTTTACCTTTAAACGGGTTGATAGACTTTTGACTGTCATATGTGGAAAAAGTTGAAATAATTTACAGCCTTCTTATTTTTTACTTCACAAAATCCAGGCATTTTAACAAGGGGGTAAACACATTTGGGAATCACTTTATATAACAGAGCAGATCAGCAAACAGAAAAATATTTTATATATGAAATCCAATATTGGTGCTCACAAAATGCACTCTTCACATGTGAATTCACCTAAAATGTGTTTTTGAGACATGATAACATGAAGTCAGATCAGAAAGAGCCTGGCAGCAGCTTAATATATAAAAAAATATATGTTTTGATGTTAATTCAAATTAAATGTTAAAAGCTTTCCTAATAATTTTTAATTCTTGTAAATGTGCATTACAATGTAAATATAATCAAAATGCTTACATTCCAGCCAGAATTTTAAAGATATTTCTAAAGATTTTCATCTAAGGATGTATTTAGTTTACATTCAACCTCTTTAAATGTAGGATAAAATATTTCTCCAAAAAGGTGTGGTGAAAAGGTTTTTGTGTCCCCTCCCCACATCCCACTAAACTGAAGTTTTGTTTTCATCTTCTTTTCTTGTTAAAACAAGCAAATCATTTAGTCCGTATTCATCTGTTTAATTAATGAGCATAGAACCAGATTTCAAAGAATCAAATTAAATCTTATTATAGCACAAGGGCTCATCATGGGTTCTTAATATTCTTTTTTATTGTTAATTAGAACTGAGATTAAAGGTCGCAATAACCTTGTTTTTTTAATCCTCTTTTTTTTTTTTACCTGTCTGAGAAAAGTAAAGGCACTCTGCTCCACTTTCACGTGACACAGTCGAGTCAGTAAATAGAGAAACAGGGACGGATTTGTTTAAGAAGAGAGAGAGAAAAAAAAAGCCTCTTAAAAGAAAACAGTGAGAGGGGTGGGGTGATGATACAGAGATTGGGTGATAAATCTTGTTCTGATCAGGTTTCTGTGGTGCTCTCACACCTCAGTCTCTTTCATGGGGTAATTAATCAATCCCAGACTGAGGCCATTGATCGGCCTCTCGTGGCCCTCGCTATGTTTACACTCCTCGATTGTGTTTGCCACTAAGCCCCTCGATGCCGTTCAATCTCATCGGCAGAAAATGTGACACTCCACCCTCTTATGCCATCAGCAAAACAAAGCATCGATTGACATCTCGATGAAAATCAATCTACTTATATATTTTTTGTTGTTGCATGGAGAGGGTGGGATTTGGTTTTGCCATAATCCTCTGCTGTAATCCCGTCCTCCAGGTGTCAATGCACAAAGTTTTACTCTGAGCAATCATAACAATCCAGGAATAAACAGTGGAGACGTCTGCATACAGATATGGATGGAGGAATGCAATGTGTTTACCTACAAATAGTGGAACTTAATTTGCTTTATCTTTTAAAATGTCGTCCTCTTGCTGAAATATTTGTTTTAAAATGTTTATAAAATCTTGAGAATTCAGATAAACTGCATCAAAATTAAAATACTCCTCTTTGCTTCAAATGCTCAAACCAACAGCTTTGATTTTGCTGTAAGCTCTGAATTATTTATTATTGTGAAGTCTTGACATTTTCTCTCTTTTTTTCCCCTCCTCTCTGGATAGAAACGTTTTGTATGACTTCCTATATTACTCCTCAGCGTTTCACAGGCTGCAGCTCGTGATTCAGTGTCTTATTCAAAGATGTGAGCAATGACATGTTTGGCTGTGAGCTCCTGCTGGAGGACAGGAGGACGCAGAGAAACAGCCAGACGTGAACACTGAATTAGTAATATGAGGCAGCGCTAGAGTCACTGATCTCAAGTCATAAGATATTTGCAGAAGTTCCTTTGAATGGCTCTTGAACATTTTTGCTGTTTTCTTTTCAGGTTAAGATAAAGTAAATCACAGAAATATTTACACACATTAAATTTTTGTTACAGTTTTCAACCACAAGATGCAATATTTCTTATTGGGATTTTAAGTATTAGATGCGTATAGTGTAATACAGAAAGTGCATAAAAATCAAAAGTTGAAATATATGTCATGGATTGGGCCTGATACAATAACTTAGACCAGCATAAACTAGAACCGCCTTCCTTCGCTGTGACATCTGAGTCTTTTCAGATGTATTTCTAACAGACTTCTAGATGATGGAAACATGTGGACATCAATTATCAAGTCTTGCCTCTGAATATCAGTTCAATTTAGTTCTGAATTTTATCTAGGCCCTTCTAACAAACAAAGGTGCTTTGATTGAAACAGTTCAACTGTAACTCCAGCTGAATTTACAGGTTCACTAGAGTCACAGTTGAACTCTTCACTGTTCTTCTGATTGCTCCTCTCCTCGCCCAGCCTGTCACATACGGTGGATGGATCCGGGTTTCAGTTGAGCCATTCTGCTTCCATTGTTTAATAATGGATTAGAAATTGTAAGATGTCCTAGAATTAGGATATTGTTTTGTAATCTAACCGTTCTTTTTGCTTCTTCACAACTTTATCTTAGGGAGGTGTTATGTATTTGTCTTCATGATGCCGTTTGTTCACTAATGTTTCATAAAATAACTTCACAGGACATATGGAGTTATACTGAGATTAGACTATGCTCAGGCAAACTCTGATTATTAATTAGGCTACATGAAATCAAAGTTTGTGGTTTTACCGTGACAAAGTTCAAGAGGTCTGAGTAGTTATGCAATACTCTGTTGAGAGTTGTAGTTGCAAAAGTCGCTATAAGCTATGATGAAAGTAGAAGACCAAGACTCACCTCTGCTACAGAGGATGACTTCATTCAAGTTAACAACCTCAAAAATCCTTTCACATTAGACTCACATGGTATACACAAACATTTCAGCATAAGCTACTTGATTCAGGCTCTTATTATCAAACTAATACAAAGAAAACAATTAAAACTCTAATGGGAGAACTCTAAGAACTACATAAAAAAGGAAGTGTTCAATCAATTTCTGATGGTTACCAAACTGATGTAATTGGCTGACGTTTTAGGGGCCAAAGGTCAGTCCAAATTGAACTGGACCTCCAATACCTGCTCAGAAATGCTTTGCATCATAACAACCAAGTGAGTATTTGACAGATTAGCATAATGTTCCAACTGATCAGTGTTAATCTGACACGTTGGGAAGGCAAAGAAATTATCCAGGTTTAACTGATTCTCTGCATCTCCATTATTTCTTAAAGGTTGCTGACAGCTTAATGTCAAAAACTGCATTGGACCACCTCTATGCATTTGGCTGACTCATCCATCTCACTTCACAGTTTGCACCATCTGGCTCTCACACTCCTCTGACCTAAACACAGCTGGTAATTTCGTTGTGTTACTCTCTTATCCTTTTTACACATCAAGCTAATAAAAACTAGACTGGTCTCACAGTTCATTTATCAGACTGTTAAGCCGAAGTAATTCATTGAAATTCACTCACGCATAAATGTCATGACTGTGGATTTTGATTTTTTTTTTTTTTTTGAAGGGGATGATTTTACAACATGCATTTTTTATAGACAAAAATTGGAAACACAAGATTAAATTTATTGTGAAATTTCTCTAAGACAGACATAACAATAATTTATGCTGACTTATTTGGTTAAATGTCCTCTAACATTTTGAACCTCAACTACAGACTTGGTAAAAAATCAACAGGTTCCTGGTTGAAATCTGGCTGCATTTCTTTTGGAAAAACAGGAAGAATTCACTTTAATTAGATGGATTTTTTGTGCAGACTTCGTTTTTAAGCATAGTCCATGCCTTTTCAATGCACTTGAAGTCTGCAGTTTCTTCTCTGATGTTGCCGATTTCATCCACAAACCTGCCTCTCTCTGGAGGCAGGTTTTTATTCTCTGTTTTTTTAAACCATTCTTTGTAAACCAGAGAGTTGGTTGAGCATGAAAATCCCAGCAGCTTCCGAAACACTCAAATCAGCCCACCTGGCACCAACAGCACCACGTTTAAACTCTTTCCAATAAACTTTCCTTCCCATTCTGATGGCCGGCTTAAACTTCAGCAAGTCGTCTTCAGCAATCTTGATGCCTTGGTGCACAAAGTTGCTGGTATGTGATTGGCTGAGCCACTGTTTTTGTTCACAACTGAACAGCTGTGCCTAACATAAGTAGCTAGTGAGTGTGTATACATATATATTTTAACTATATATATGATTTGGATCCTGTAAAGTTTCAAGCGAATGTATATAAAGTCAAAAACGTTTTTAAAAACCCTACAGTTCCAAATCTATTTTGGGATATTCTTCTGGGCGGTTATAACTCATCTAATCTGAATTGATTATTTCCTAAGTCCACACAAGGACACCCCTCCAGTGTTGGTAATTGAAATATGAAAAGACTCAGTGACACAAGGACGTGCACCCAAATTGTTAGCTGGTCTGCTGGAATTAAATAATGAAATCAAATAACACAATCACACCTTGATTTCTGCTTGAATGTCCCACCAAGGACAACTGTGATTGCTTCTCCATCTAAAAACACGGGGCAGGAGCAGCTTTGAGTGGGTGGTGTGGAAACGCATGCTGTTGCCACCCCCTGCTGTGCTCAACGGCTGAGTCCAGCCTTCTCTTGCTTTTTCAGTGGAGACAAAAAAAGAAATAAACAGTCAGATTCAGAAAGAGCAGAATGAGAAAAATACTGAGGTGGAGCACACATGGTGTTGTTATCGGTTGATAAACACTTGGGTCACATAATGTTTCTGTTCATACTCCCGGCTGCTAATGAGAGGTCCATTCACTTTCCTTCCCATTCACCACTTCAGCTCCTTGACAAACCTGTCTCAGCTTTGATTGTCATAACCACATTTGAACTGCGCTTAGCCAATCTGACCAGGCTACATTAAGGTCATACATATTTCATGCCCTATCCCACTTATCTGACAAAGCTTTTTCTTTTTTTCTTCTTTTTTCCTCGCAAACCAAAATCACACCTCATATTTTATTAGGCTCTCGTAGAGCTTTTGCTCCGTGGTCAGATGGGCTGTATGTTTTATTCATGTCCTCTGAACATCTGCTTGTCTGGGTGTCAGAAAAATCATCAGACTCCCAGTGGACTCCTGCCTGACTGGTTGTAAATGAACTCTGAAGCTGAGACTCAAAACAACCTGTCAGGGCTCTCCACCACCAGAGGAAACTCTGGGCACAGTGAGCCGTGTAACGAAGATCCTGCACTGGACAGAAGTGATGGAAATGAGCTGCGCACAAGCAGCAAGTCAGTCCTTTTTCAGCTTAAATGCAATATTTAGGATCTGATTCAGTTGTATGAAAGTGCAAAAAAGCATCTATCACAAGTTGATTTTGTTTGCCTTCCCACAGCTTTTGGTGAGTTTTGACACTGTTGTTCATGCTGGCTCCTGGTCGACAAGTCTCCCTGAGTCACTGGAGGTTTGTGCCAACTGGAGGGAAGGAGTCTGACCACTAACAAGTGCTCACTGACTCATAGCCGCCACAGTATGTCCTACTGTGTTTGTGCATGAGTGACTGTGCACCAGAGTTTTATATACTGTTCACTTATATACTTGTCTATGTATCACGCTTCCCACAGAAAATGTGTCCTTTTAGAAATGATAATGAGTCTTAGCTCACATGTGCTGCCCTTTAAACATGCAAACACCTGTAAGACACTTAAATCTAGACTGATACCATCATGACTAAACGCCAGTTAGTTGCGTCAAACCTAGAGGGCATATACAGTCGCTTGGAGAAGTATTTTCATAGCTTGAACTTTCTCACATTTTTCATAAGAACACCAGATGATTATTAATCAGATTTTATAACCAACACATAATACTGGATTATTGTTGAAGGGATAAGATACATGATTTTCAAAGGTTTTTACTAATAAAAAGCTGAATGTGAAGGTGTGCTATGCATTTCTGTTCAGCCCTTTTACTCTGATACCTCTAAATAAAATAAAACTCAAAACAATTATTTGCCATAGGAATTATTATCTGGATTGTCTCTAAAACCTTTCGTAAATCCTTCTGTGAACTAATGAGAGAGAAGAGGAACTTTTTGGAAGGTGTGTCCCCCATTACATCTGGCATAAATTAACAAAACGGTTAAAAAATGGTGGTGGTGGCTGTGTGATGGTTTGGATATGCTTTGTTGCTTCAGGACTTTGGAGACTTTCAGTAACTGAAACATGAACTCTGCTCTTTAGAAGAAAATCGCACAGGTGAACGTCCATCCATTAATTTGGGTTCTTAAGCTCAAGCTCACTTGGTTATGCAGGACAATGATGTGATCACAAGTCCACTTCTAAAGGGTTAGAAAAAGGGAAAGATTTTCTACCTGGTCCCAGACTGCACTTAAATTTAACTAAGAGGCTGTAGCCTAATCTTAAATGTGCTGTTAGTGTTCAAGAACACAACAATGGTTTAATTGAAACAATTCTGCAAAAAAGGGAAGGTCAAAATTCCTGCAGAGATGTAAAATACAGATGGGTAGTTGTTGCAAACACTTGAGGCGGTTATTACCAGCTACAATCAGTTATTAGCTTTAGGAGATAATTAGTTTTTCAAATAGGGCCAGATTTGTTTGGGTAGTTTTTTCCCCCCACTTAGTTAAAGAAATCCTCATTTGAAAAGCTGCTTTTGTATTTACTCAGGTTCTTTTAATCTGATATGAATATTTGTTTGACAATCTGAAGCATCTGTAAGAGGGTAAGTACTTTTTCACAACACTGTACAGTGATTCTGTGAATTATCCTTAGTTAGTTTTTCTCTGAATCCTGACCAAATCTATCATGACTTGGCCATCAAGTCGTTCTTATGTTGCAGATTGCTTTCTGTTTCAAAATGTTCACCCTCATCCAGATATACCAGCCCAATGCCAGAACCATTGGTTGTTTGTTCATATCTAACTAGTCACAAGGCTAGAGCTCAGTGGTGGAGCATTCTTGGAACGAACCCAATAACATCAACTGCCATTCAATAATAAGCTGAAAATTATATGTGACCTTGTTTCAGGGAAAAACTGAAATTGAATGTATACTTCTTTATACATTTATATACAATACTATACACTGCACACATAAGCAAAACTAATTAAAAATTCAACACTCTGACGTCCTTAAACCATGAATAGGGTCTCTGCAAAGTGTACACACAGCCTTTTATACATTACAATATTGGGTTATTGTGATGAAAAAAAAACCCAGTTACTTCTAAGTTGTTTATGCATATACCATTACATTTGTCCTGTTTAATTCAGCTGTAAAACAAGCTAATTTATTAGTGGAAAAAAAAAAGCTTTAATGAAGGCTAGGCCCTTAAAGTAAATACTCTTTTCAATTCAGTTTCAACTTTTAATTTTTCCTTGAGTTTATATCTGCTGTCAGTGATGGTGACTTGGATTAACCTGAATTAAACTTCAACTGTCCTAGTTGAATTTTCTTGATATTTGCTTATGTGCATCCAAAATCCAAACACATATTTTATAGAGAGGTTGCAAAGGATCAAACAAATCTTTTTTATAAGAAAGCATCAGTCAGGGGAAGAGTGCAAAGAAAAGTCCACGCCATATATTCGTATGGTACTTAATTTTTTTTTTCCAAGATGGATGAAATGATGCATAGCTTCAAACAGTGTGTTTTGGCTAGAAACCTTGACTTATCTGCCAGAAAGTTGAAGATGAAGAGGGATTTTATTTTTCATCATCACAGTGACTCCAAGGATGCATCCAGATTAACTAAAGAATGACTTCATGGGAAGAAAATTAAAGTTTTGACCACAGACTATTTCCTGCTGAGTGCTGCTCAAAGTTCAACATTTTGACTTTTGAGTGGAAACAGAATGCTCTTCTTTCTGTTTGTTGCATAATTATTGTTATTGGTAAAAGAGTGGGTGGAGTGCCAACATTGACATCAGTTTGTTCAAACCCTCTAAATAAATTACTCAAATTACAGTCTGAAATTTTCAAATTTTTTTATCTGTAACATTTCCTCCTTTTTCTTTTACTTTATAGCATTTTATTTTAGCCTGGGTTTTAAACCAGCAAAGCAGAATTGCATTGTAGATTAATCTCACAAAAAGGTCAAGCCATGACAATATCTATCAAAATATAAAACATCATATAAGATATGAAAATTAGAATAATCAAAATGGCACATGGTGTGGAAAATTTGTAACTCGGATCATAATTGAGGAGTTGAGAATATTTCCATCCATCCATCCATCCATCTTCTTCCGCTTATCCGAGGTCGGGTCGCGGGGGTAGCATCTAATAAATCAATAAATAAATTATAATAAATAAAATAATTTAAAAAAGTTAATATAAAAAAATCTAATAAAACAATAAGAATACTGCTTTTATATATTTTTAAAAAAATAGCTGAAATGTTTTTGTTTTGTGAAAACGGGTTTCTTCTTGCACTGTGATACACTGTTGTGCTTTCAGCTCCCCTGCAAAACTCTTTAAGAGAAGAGAACAAAAACCTAATGAGAAGCTGGATGAGATCAATCAGGATGGAGGGGAGAGTGCAGGGGTATGGCTCTAACTGCTTGATTCTCTTTACTGCGCAAACACATCTGATGACAGCCTAAAGTTTTAGCAGTGGCTCTATCTAGGTCTAAGTCAATTTAACAAAGACTTTTTTTCCCATATAGTTCTCAGAATTTAATTTCTGCCACAATCAGCGCTTCAGAAATGTGTGCATCACTGTCACCTTTACTTCCTATTTGAAATTCAGAGATGTTCATATTTAAAGCAAATATACAAAATGTACACATTCCTCTCAATGTGAGCTATAACCTGGAGTACTTTTTTATATAACCCCGTTTGCCTCCCTCACCCCCAGAAATCTGTGTGGAGAAATTGTGCTGAAAGGTTATAGGTCACAAAAAGGTGGAGCAAGTTATGAAATGATTTGTTCTGATCTCATTCCAAATACCTGTGGTTTATCAGATCTGGGCTACCATTTTTAAATAACAGCCACTGCTTGATGCTAATTAAGTTATTTTTGCCAGCTTTTTCTGTAAGTGGCCCAACACTGGTTTCATCAGTATATCTGTGGAGTCATCCTTCAACAACAGCTCCTACTGACTCCTCTCCTCCTTTCAGTGGCTCTATAGATTTTCTCCAAATGATAAATTGGACACAGGGAGCCACTGAGGTGTGACCTTTTGTCTAAAATGGACCTAATTAAGTTGAAGTTGTTTGGATAAGCCCTTACAACATATTGTAGGATGGAGCTTTGAAATAATCAATTGGAAAACTGATCCATATAAAATAAACCTCTCCTTTTACTCCACAGACAAAAAAACAAAACAACTTTTTTTATTTTCAAAGTTTGAAGTTGCATCAGTGTTTGTATGTTGTTCATCCTCTCCCATTTGATTGAAGAAACGCACTGACTCTTTCCCATCCATCACTTCCACCCCTCCCCTCACTCTTCAATTCCAGAAAGGAGTAGCGCTTCATTTTGAGCCCATTTTCTCTGTGTTGCTCCGCGCTATAAGCTGAAACTTGCAGAAAGCTGCAGTCTTCATGTCCTCGTCTCCCCTGAAAGTCTTCTGAAGAAGGTGGAGATGAGCCGGCTGGATCGATCCTCCAAGGCGTAAAAGTTTTGGATGGTTACTTTTGCGCAGCGGTTTAAAGACTTTTCCACCTCCAGAGGTTGCGGTGCAATTCAAGAACGGGTCCGATTCTTTCTTCTGCAAATATATCGCCCGCAAGCAGGCTGGAAGACCATCAAATTGGAAGAACGCCGCGAATACGCAGGGCGCAGATGATCGCAACTGGTGTTTGCGGCGTGGCGCTGGTTCTGGTGCTGGTGGTGCTGATTCCGGTCATGGTGAACTCTGCCGGAACTCCTGCCCGCTATGAGATGCTCGGATCTTGTCAGATGGTGTGCGATTCCCATGGGACCGCGACGGCAGCCACGGCGAAAGCGACCCACCCGAACAAAGACAACCGCCTGGTGCAGTCGCTGCCGACATTCATCCAGGGGCCCCAGGGAGAGCCGGGGCGCGTCGGGAGGATGGGCCCCAGGGGTCCGGTTGGTGAGCCGGGGCCACCAGGACCGACGGGTCCACCCGGAGAGAGAGGAGCACCTGGCCCACCAGGTCCACCTGGGCTACCAGGAGCGAATGGACCAACCGGTGCCATCAGCGCAGCCACTTACAACACGGTGCCAAAGATAGCGTTTTACGCCGGGCTGAAGAAGCAGCATGAGGGCTATGAAGTTTTAAAATTTGACGACGTGGTCACAAATCTCGGCAACCACTACGACCCATCAACCGGGAAATTCACCTGTTCCATACCAGGAATTTACTTTTTCGTTTACCATGTGCTGATGCGAGGCGGGGATGGAACAAGCATGTGGGCTGACCTCTGCAAAAACAACCAGGTAGGATTGAAACCAGGGTTTGATTATTTTTACCTGAACGGATCTTGTACGTAAAAACACTTTAAAGTGAAACGCTGCGTTTTACGCACGAAAGCTACCCAAACAACTCGACGTAAAACAGAAACATTCCATTGTTGATCGCCCTGTCCATGGTTCTGATTACTGAGTGAAGTCTACTGAAGGGTCACCGGAACTTCACTTCAGCATAAAACGGCACAATTTATGCCTTTTGCGCCTTTACGCACAATATATCACCTGCTTTAAAAATCAAGGTGATGATAAATGTTCAAATAAATTGATAAACCATTTTAGTATTCATCAAAAATGTTGATGGTTCTGATTCTGAATCTAATCAGTAGAAATCTTCCCTTTTCAGGTGAGAGCTAGCGCCATCGCTCAGGACGCGGATCAAAACTACGACTATGCCAGCAACAGCGTCGTCCTCCACCTGGAACCCGGGGATGAGATTTACATCAAGCTGGACGGAGGGAAGGCGCACGGCGGCAACAACAACAAGTACAGCACCTTCTCCGGCTTCATGCTGTATGCTGACTGAAACAGGCTGGAGGAACTGGGTCCGACTCTCTACATATAAGCTTGCTTTCACAGCTCCTGCTCAGTCCACCCGGGATATCAGAGACAGAAAGAGCTCACCGTTTCTGTTGAACATCATTCCAAGAGATTTGCAGGAAGTCTCATGCAAAAAGAAACTCTACTTTGCAGCAGTGAGGAGCTGAGAGTGTAATAACTCCAGTTTTCATTTTGTACAGCAAAGTCAGGTTGATGTTTTGTTGCTTGTGCGCTCTCAATGAACTGATATAGGCTTTACAAATTAACTAACTGTAGCTGCTGTGGTAAATTGGAAGTTTCAAGTGTCTACATTTAGCACTTACTCACAGATGCTTATTATATATCCACATAACCACTACTCACTTCAGTGTTTGTCAATTTATGTGCTTTCCTCACCAAAAAGAAAAAAAAAGTCCAAGTCACTGCATTTTGGGCAAAGATGTTAAAAGTCGTGATGCATGTTTATAAGACGTTGACATTTTAACACTGTGCAGCATCTTATGATGTGATGTTTATGAAGCACAAGTATATTGGCAAAATGATCAGTGCAAGTCATTTTTCATGTGTGTGTGTCAAACATGGCATCTGGTTTGAGCAGCAGGGTGGCCTGTTTAGTCACCAAAACTGGACAGCAACACTGACATATCTTTTCTAAAACTCTGAAACGTTCACCAATCTGCTTACTGAACTTTATGCTTTCCCTGATCAGAAACATCAGTAAAAATGTAAAATGAAATCATCTGGCTTCCTTTGTAATGTCCTGACATGATTAATCCAACTTATGTATTCGTTCATGGTGCGCAGTCAGCTGTGGCGATCTCGCCATTGATCATGTGTTGAAGTCACCCTGTGAGGCCACCTGTTCCCAGATGAGGGAAGGACGCGTCCTTCATCTGGGCCGGCCCGCCAGCATTCTCCCACAGGCACACGGAGACACCCAATGAGGGGGCAACAGGACATCTCATCTAACACAGGCACACGGAGACGAGATTCGAGGAGCATACTGATTACAAGCAGACTCATTTATTCACCTGCCAGGAAGCATGTTCACAGAGATGTCTCAAATAGAGGAGGAGTGATGATATTTAAATTAAAAAAAGGTAATTACTGTAGCACCATATGTGTGAGCGCCTCTCCAGAGAATACAATCAGACCAATCAAACTGGCCAAAACAAACAAAAAGGCCCCTCCTTTATGAAATGACTAATAATCACAAATGCAAATCAAATAGTTTTAATTAGAGATGTACTGATCAAGTTTCCTATAGTCGATAGATTTGTGTTTTCATTTAGATCTGATTTGCCAATTTTGTCTGGCGTTTTTAATTTTTTTTTTACCATTATAGCCAACTGCGGTAGTAGGTTTGAATCAACTTTGCTGATTCCAATCTCTGGCTGATCGGTTGGTGCGTTGCTAATTTTCACCAACCAATCAGACCAAAACTAGAAAAGAAAAAGCACATGTAAATCACAAATATTGAGCAAAACTCCTTTGCAAAGTGACTAATTCATGATCAAAAGTGGAAAGAAAAATAAATTTTTTTCTTGTAGATAAGGCTTTTGATGACTAATACCAAGTTGGAGTTTTTGAGGTTTGACCAGGCAATTTCAGAACTGACCAATTAAGATAAAAAAAAATGTTATTCACTGTACTGGGAGGAGAAAATAACTGTTATTTTCTTCTCCATGCATAACACCACATGTCCCTAACATTTATCTGATTTTGATTAACATAATACATTAGCGTGTGAACGTGTGTGAATGATTGAATGTAGTGTGGAGCGTCTTGGGGTCCTCTGGACTTGATAAAACTCTATACAAGTACAGCCTATTTACCATTTACAATAGACTAGTGGATCAGTGCATTTCTAATTTGAATCAGTTGAGGAGGCCACAGGGGAAAAAGCACATGAAACAGAGTGGGGAATTATAAGTCTTGACAACAAAGTGAAAACTGTATCATCAAAAACACAAAGCAAATACTAAATAATACACCACAGTACTAATTAGCGGTGCCTCAATTACACTTTTTTTTTATCACTTCCATGCATCAAAAATCGTATCTGTTTTTGGTTAAAATCAATAAAGAAAGTGCATCTTGTTGGTTATTAAATATTAAAGACAACTGAGCTTTAATACATGTAATAAAAAGGAAAACTGAAGTCACATTCCTCAGTATTTGATCTGCCAACTACTGCTGGGAATCAGTCAAGGGAAAAAAAAAAAAAAAAAAAAAAAAAAAAAAAAATATATATATATATATATATATATATATATATATATATTTATTTATAGAAGTTCTTCATCTGAACAATCTGCAGCACAAAATTATGTTTACAAAACACAGAAAAAAATCACTAGCACTCTTTATGTTTAACCATTGTGGGTTAAACAAATGGTCGTAATGATCTCAAAATGTTCATTGTGTGATACTGAAAAAATAAAATCACAGCTCTGTCAAATCAGCTTCCATTATTCTTTTGTTTGTTTTATTTGAAGGTCAGCCAGCGTTTAGGGTTGTCGATTAGGATTTTGTCCACCTGGTGCTGAGTGATACCTCTAGTCAGCATCTTAGGCACGATGTTCTTGAGGATATGGGAGTAGCCGTGGCCGCCAAACTTGGTCAGACGGTTCTTGGTGTGGATGTCGTGGGCCATCAGTACCTTGTCCTCGTAGCCCTCCTTCACTAGAAAAGCCAAGCTGGAAACGCACCAGCAACAAGCATGTGAAAAACCAAAGAACAAAGTTTGCATATTGCAAACATAAAGACAGCTCCAATTCCAATGAAGTTGAGACATTGTTTAAAACGTAAATAAAACTGAATGCAATGATTAGAAACATATATTCAATTGCATTATCTTTAAAAAGACAAGATATGTAATTCACAAATTAATAAACTATTGTTTTTTTCACTTGGAATTTGACACCTGAAGCACATTCCAAAAACGCTGGGACTGTGGCAAGTTTACCGCTTCGTTACATCTCCTTTCATTTTAACAACACTCAAAAAGCATTTAGAAAATGAGAACACTAGAGCTGAAGATTTGCAGGTGGATTTCTTTCCTATTCTTGCTTGACGTAGAACTTGTAACACAACAGTCTAGCGTCTCTGCTGCAGTGTTTTGCAATTCATAATGCGCCACACATTTTCAACGGAAGACAAGTCTGAACTGCAGGCAGGCCAGTCTAGTAATCGTACTCTAACTATGAAGCTACACTTGTTATAACAGGCTTGACAATGAAATAAGCAGGAGTGTCCCTGAAAAAGATGCGGCTTATATGGCAGCATATGTTGCTACAAAAACTTTATACACCTTTCAGAATTAATGTTGCCTTCACAGATGTGCAGCACATCACCATGTCGTCACAGATGATGGCTTTTGAACTTTTAGCTGATATCAGTCCTTTTCCTTCTTAGCCTGGAGGAAACAATGTCCATGATTTCCACAAACAATCTCAAATGTGGACTCATCAGACCACAGAACACTTTTCCACTTCGCATCAGTTCATCACAGACGAGCTTGGAACCAGGGAAACAGGCAGCGTTTGTCAGTGCTATTGGCTTTTGAATGACTGTGGGTAATGAAATTCGTAAATTCCTCACAATAGTTAAAAAAATAGCTGAAAAAGTTTGTTTCTAAACTGTTGGACAATTTGCTCACACAGATGTTCTCAAAGTGGGGAATCTCACCCCATCCTTAATTATGAATGACTCAGTCTTTTGGAAATGTCATGAAACTCACCTGTTTCCAATTAACCTGTTCACCCAAAGAAGAATCCGAATAAGTGTATTTTCAGCATTCTCAACTTTTCCAATATTTTATTGCTCTTATCCCAACTTTTTGTAACGTGTTGGAGGCATCAAATTCAAAATTGAACATCTGCAAAAACAAGATAAAGTTTATCTGAACATTAACTATCTTAGTGAATTTAAATGACTAAAGGTTGAAAAGCATTTGCAAATTATAATATATTTTTTAAAAGTTTTACAAAATGTCCAAACTTCATTGGATTGGAATTGGGATGGTACATAAATCAGCTCATTGGCATACACGTCATATTTTAGTATAACATCATGACATAAACCAGATAATGCAGAATACTGCACTAAATTAGAAGTGTTTGAACAAAGAATGTTGGATCCCTTACAAAACAGGAAAAACTTTTGATTGACTTTTGATCACTCACGTTCTCACTCTCTGGCTGTCGCTGGGCATGTCCACTTTTAGGTTAAACGGGTAATTCAGCATTTCCGTTCCGAACAGGTCGTACTCCAGGTAACTCCCCATATTTGCAAACTCAAGCAGCTCTCCTTCATCAAATATAGTCCTGAATGAAAGAAGCGGAAATCTGACTCATTTAGCTTCTTCATGACGCGTGTTTTATGAGAATCTGAAAGAAATCGTTGAAATATCTCACACCAAACTTTTTCGAGGATCTAAGCGGTAACTAAGCAGTCTTTATTTAGATATTTATATTTGAAATTTGTAACACAGAAGCCATCATAATACTATGTTTTATTTACGTTAGTATCCGAGTTAAATGTTCAGCTTTATATTTCATTTCAGAAATGTGCAACTGAAAACTGCATGCATTGATGGTCAGATCTTTAAATATAGTTCTGATGAGTGTGCTTGTCATTAGTTTTGGATGTTTAATGATTAATTAGAACAGTTAGGTAATTCACAACTACAGTGGTTATAAAAAAACAAGAGTTTGATGTAAAAGTATTCATTTTCTCTTCATTCACACAGGATTTAAAAATGTACATACATTCACACTAATATTTGGATAACTGGCCCTTAGCAGACTATAGAAAAACCTCACAATTTGTGTAGCCATAAGAGATCTTTTCCCATAACTAAGCATGGAAATGGTTGATGGCCTATGTGATGATTCTTAAATGGATTTCCCAAGGCCTGACTTAAAACATTGTTGAAAATTTATAGCTGGGTCTTAAACTGAAGACCAACTGGTTCAAATCAGTGAATTCAAACTTGGGTGTACAGTTCTTGTTACGAGTTGAGTATGTCGCACAAACATTCACAACGAAAAAAGAAAAGTTCAAAGTATAACATGCTTTTAGTAGATTTTTCATGAGAGCAATGAAGGTAATATGGTAAGAAAGCTGGCCAGCAGATATGGCGGGATGCCCCTTTTCAGAATTTGGGTCTAATGAACTTCTCACCTGTCCAGGTGAGACATGACAGTTTTGCTAATGTCACCGCCGGCTTCCTGGAGAATCCGGATGATCTCAGCTGGAGCGGCTGGGTCCCTTCCAGGATGGATGATAACCGGGCAACCCAGCTGAGACTGAGCATGGGCCGTGGCTCTCAACACCTTCTTCTCGCTCTCCGTGATGGGCCAGCCGGTGCCGATCTCACCGATCACGCCGCATCGGATGTCTGTGCCATCAGTGCCGTGGAGCACCTCGCTGACGATGTTATCCGTGAGCTGACGGAAATGAGGAGCGAAAGATGGAAAACATCCCGATTTAGACAACCGACTGACAAGTTAGTGACATTTTCTGATATCTCTTCTTCTCTCCATGAACAGACATGAACTTGAGCAGCAGTTTTGAATATTAATACGCGTGCATGCACACTGTCAATGTGTCAATACAGAAAGACTGAACAGCCAGAGATCCATTCAAATCAATCCAAAGTTTCAGAGAAAATCTTTGCATATTAACACAAAGTGTTGAGTGAAGGTGTGATGGATGAAAACAACAACAACACAACAATATCAAGTAGCGGTCCTCCAAACTTATAATTGCAGCCCCTTTTTATCACATTTTGTCAGGTATGAATGCTTTTGATAGGCAGTCTAATTCGCCTTATTGCTATAGAAAACTGTACACACACACACAGTGAAAAGCTCATACTATCAGGTTTCATGAGATGGTACTCACCTTCTCCACACTCATTTTCTTGGTGGCCTCAGTGTGGGTGCAGTCTATATAGTACCCCGCCCCTGCAATGATGTGGACCCCGGTGTCCTTGGCCAGCTGTCGTAGGGCAGGCAAGTCCCGGTCGATGCCCGTCGTGGTGTTCTCCACTATCGTGCCCCCGCCGGCCTTCCTGTAGGCCAGCAGCTCATCCCGCAGGGCGCTTAGCTCCTGCGACAGGAACAAGTTCTCCCTGCAGCTGTACGGGTGCTGCCGGAGCCAGTGCATGTGCTGCATCTGGAACGGGTTTTCTGCCACGGCCTCGTCACCAGGCGGAGGTGCGGTGTAGCTGCACTCAAAGCTCATGACCAGGTGCTCGTGGGTCATGGTGCGGCCCAACTGGTCTGGATCCACAAGACCCAGGACGGTCTGGACCTTTCCACTTAATACTGACATGATGCTCCAATCCGAGGTCAAGTTACTTGGAAAAAACAAAACAAAACAACTAAGTAAATAGTTTTTTATTTTGGAAAATACTCACACCCCTTAAATTGTTTGGGGATTTTGGGAGACAGACCCAAACAAAGTAACCTGTAACTTCCTCCAAAGCAACCATGGGCCTCTGGCTGCTTCTCTGTGTAATGCTATCCTTGCCTGGTCAGTCAGTTTGGGGTGGTATGACTGTACGCCACATTATTCTAATTTGTTTGTATAAAAACATTAAAAAATGCATAATTTTTCTTCCACAATAACAACTATGTACGTGAACTTGGAGTGGCTCTATTACACAATATCCCCCCCCCCCACCAAAAAAAAAAACATTTAAGTCTGAGGCTGAACCGTCACAAGTCGTGACAAAGTTCAAAGAGCGTGAATACTTTCATAAGTCATTCATTGTACAACTGAGTAAAATCAAGATTAGCCCGTACAGCAGAACAAGAGGATATTTGTGTCTGTAAGCAGATATCGTGTTAAATCATTGACAAACCTTGTTATAATGCATGCACAAAGAAGGACCTTTGAACTACTAAATGCATATATTCAATTGTTATTTAAAACTCCATGCGTAACTCTTGAACCAACTTCGCAACTATAAACTCCCCCTGCAAGAAGCTGCTGAGGAACAAACTCAAAATACATTAGCGTCGTGAAACTTTTACCGAAAGAACATTGTGCAGTAGTTCGCAGTTCAAACACAGATGGGAAAACGTTTCTGAAATTAAATCTCTATATGTTAAAATGTCCAAACCCCCAGTATTCTAACCTTGTTTCTGTTCACCGTGCTCTTCTTCTACCACCAACCGAGCTCGGACAGCCGCTGCAGCAGATTAGCTCCAAAACACGTCGCGTCCAAGAGTAAATTATCGCGAGAGATTCCGAGACCGTAGTTCAGACAGCGCTTACTTTCAGGGTCTACATCAGTATGAGGAACAAGGAATTTGATTTCGGTTCAAAACAGAAACATTTAGAATATAAATACCGTAGCTGTGTCAATAATGCAAAAATAAAAATAAAAATAAATTATATATATTATCTGTCTTTTTACTGTGTTTAGATAAAAGAGGAAAATGAGGTTGAATTAGTGCAAATAGTGTCAATCTCCTCTGTTAAGCGTTCATAAGAGAGGCAGCCTGGATGAAAACTCTCTGTGTCGACACTGTGGGAAAAGTCTAAACAGTTTGTGTACAGGATGTGTCAGGTTTGCAGAGATTTTAGCTGCTCTTGTCCTGAACTTAGACCTATTAAAATTTTGGAAAGAGATGATTAGCCCTTATGATCTTCTCTGCAGACCTAATTGTTTGTTGTGGTTTGGAGCTGACCAGTTTTCTGGATAAGCCAAACCACAGACATAAATTCACAAGCCAAACCACACAGTGATGGACAAATAAAGCACAGACTGAATAATGACAGAATAGAAAATACACAGCATCTCCCATGACAGGTTGTACTTATTAAGTTTTTGCAGAAGGTAAGGTCTTTGCCTTCTGAACAAAACATCAACCGTGTGTGAGGACCATCTCAGGTTCTGAGAAAGGGTGGGCCAACGAACTGCTGCAATGGATCAGAATAACAGTGAAGTCATCTGCAAATTTCAGGAATTTCGCAGATGGCTCTGCAGAGGTGTGGTCCTTTGTGTCCAGAGTGAAGAGGAATAGGAACTCTGGTCCACCTGCTCCCTAGGTGGTGCAGGATGTAGTTCCAAGATGACTGCATATTCTGCGGAGTTGTTTGCCCCGGCCTGCTGTCATTTATCCTGGTAATGTTGCATTCTTGTTGACCGCAATGATGGCGATGCGCTTGAAGCAAGACTGAGCCTGAGGATTTGACTTAAGATGGGGGTCAGCACAGGGTTTCGGGCACAGGAGGAGAAATGGTCAGGCTCTGGAAGTTTCTTGCTCTTCTTATGCTCAAAGAACCTATTTACATCTTCTGAAGAGATCATATGTCCAGTAAGGTGGTCTGAGGAGAGAAGAGTGGCTGGTGCATGGGGAGCTTTCATGTCAGAGTGAGATGTGGATAATGTGGTGGGAGGTGTGAACGACTGCTTTTCAAACCTGAGCTAAAAGTTGTTATGGTCGTCTGCCAGATAAGGATTCTGCTTGGGGTTACGGGATGGTCCACTGTAGTTTGCATTTAGACATTTATATTGTTATTAATAAATGGTTGTTTCCTATCTAAGATGGACTAATTTATGTGAAATTCAGATGAATAAAACTGTTGCTAAGAATTGCTTTAAAGATAATGCTAAATACAAAATGGAACAACTAGTACTTTGGAAGCTATTTGTTTCTTTATTGGTAAAGTTTGATTTTGCATTCCACCTATGAGTTTTGATTGTTTTGGGGGGCAAAATTGAATAAGTAGTAGATCAGTCTTACACTTTTGGTTAATTCATTTAGAAATCACAGATTCAGATCTTCTGCCTTTATCTCACCCTATTTCCAGCAGAACCCTTCTTCACTACATTCCTGAATTCTCTCTGCCATTCCTCTATTTTCCTTCACCATGGGAATTTCATTTTAAACATCCTTAGTCCAAACCATAACAGCATTGCCTCTCTAACTTCATCTCAAAACCTGAACTATCCTCCAGGAAAACGTATTCCTTATCCTGTTCATTTTAGCCACTAACAAAGAAAATGTCACCCTGCGACATCTGGCTTTGCCCCCTGTCTTTTTGTCGGTGCCACCATATCTAACTCATACATCACAGCAGGTCTCACTGCTATCTTTCCCTTTCACCATTTCTTTCATGCCTATTGCTATCCTTCTGACACAAATCATCCCTGACAATTGCTTACCTTCGCTTCACCCTTTCTATACACTGTCACTGCACTGGTTTTGAATTGTTGAACCAAGGCGCTTAAAATCTGTTAATTTACTTGTCTCCTCCTCATTTACACACAAATGTTGTTTGTTTCACCTGAATTTTACTAATTTTCCATCTATACCATAGCTCTACCTGTAACTGCTTTTTTTCTAATCCCTGCTGTCACAATAGATCAGAATCTCATTCTCATTCAGCTCAACACTTGGACTGTAAGAGACTGGATTGAATCTTGTGCCAAATTCTCAGTTAATGTCTCTGAAAACACAAAGAGACATTATACATTTTTCTGTTGTCCTGTCTACTCCCAGTTATCTCTCAAAGAAAATATTAAATTTTTATACTCTAAAATCATACTGCTGCTTTCTGTAAGTCACCTCTTTTCTGAACTGATGACCTTCAATATATCTTGCTTATGGCTCATCAACCTGATGTAAATGTGTACATCAGTATCAGAATACTTCTCTGTTCCTCAGACACCCCACCAGTCCTGATAATTGTGTTTTGGTCTCTCACTCTGACATATCCAAGCCTTTACAGGTAAGAGAGGTTGATAGGAATCAGTTGCTTCTCAATTATTTTACATATGCTTCAAATATGTGACTCTAAATATATAATAAAAAAAACTATTTAGCTGTTAGTAATCTTTTCTAATCTGTCTTATATGTTTTGTTGGTAAAAGAATATAAATGTATTAATCACAGCCATTTAGATGGATTCTTCACATGCCTATACTGACACAGTAAACACTTGAAGATGATTCATGCTCCAGGAAACAGATTGTGACTTTTTCTGTTTGCTCTCCACTAAGCAGATGGTGTCCACAGCAGCATTTGGTCAGTTGTTGTAGGGAACTGCCCTGTGCACAGTCACTATCATAGATGCGAATGGTCAAGCAAATTCACAGACTGTGGGACATATATGCCATTAATTTGTCACTGAAATGATTACTCTACAAATCAAGAAAGTAAACCGGGTTGAATGTGTTGGACGTTGACGATCAAAGTGGTTAAGAGTTATTTTGTCTTTGCTATTCTGAAAGCAAGCCATTTGGATGATTATTCATCTCTTGTCTGGAGACTAAATTATTTCAGTCTTCTCTCACTTGTTTTATCCAGCAATCAAACGGTTAAAGTTGTGTTCCTTAAATTCCTTCAATGTTTTAGAAATAAACTGGCTGAAACGTTTGACTTGCTGCTAACAGCCTATGAATGTAAGTTATAGTTGGTTGTGGTTATTATTTTTTTTATTCCTTGCTTATTTATTTTTAGTACACACTCTGTCCTCTTCAGTCAGGGGGGGGCAAGTCCATCCCAGCAGTCAACCAACAAAAGGTGAAGTACACTCTAAAAAAGCTGGCAGTCTGACAGAGTGTATCTCTGTGTTATTTATCATTATCATCTCTCATGTTGACTACTTTTCTTGTTTAACACGTCTAATCTATGCATGGAGTTGAAATTACAAATGTAAACATGTCTACAGTTTTGCATGATGAGCTCAAAATGTGTTTATAAAAAACTGTTATTCGACAGGAGAGTAAAAGAGAAAAAATCAAAGGGAGAAAATATAAAAGATTTGTGTAATAAATGTAAAAAGATGGACATTGAAGCCAGAATAATTAAAGCACAAATAAACTCATAAATAAATCACTTGCTTTAAGGACGAACAATCGGAAAAAATAAAATCAACAGAGAAGCAGAATTACAAAATGTTGTTACTCATAAACCTGGAGTATCATTCCACTCCGGGGGTTTCTTATTACAGACAAGATAAAATGTCACCTCCCATTCATCTGTATGACTGACATGTTTCAGACGGACACAGCCACAGGGAGCCTCTTAAATAGGGGGCTGACTAAAACCATCTCACTCATGTCGACAGGCCTCCAGACGAGTAGCTTAAGCGATAACAAGCGTTTTAATCTCATGTACAGTTTGATGTTCTGAGACTGATTTACTTGCACAGTTCTGATGTAAATCAATAATTGACCACGGCACAGAAAACAAAAAACTAAATAGATGGGCCTTAACAAACCCATAATTTAGTTTGTAGCTTATTGTGTCTCTCCACATTTACAGCTTGCAGCTATGTCAGAATCCAATATTAGATAAACAGAAATTGCTACAAAATATTTCAGTGACAAATATTTTCCTTCTAAATGAGGAGTGGGTTTGTGGATCTGGCCAGTTTCATCCAAATCTCCAAAAAAAGCATTTGGACTCTCTCTCTGTCTTTCTCAAGGCACTTTGAACTGCCTTGTTGCTGAAAATGTGCTATATAAATAAAATTACCTCACCTCTCTATTTCCAGCTTTCTCTCTAGTTATCTCTATCTATCTTTCTATCTATCTTACTTTCTTAAAAACATTTCTGCTTAATTTTATGACTTTATCCCAAAAGCCAGAGCAAAAATTGCTTCAAAGCTTTGTTTTCTCAGCATTCTGTGTCCCACAATGAGCAAATAAAACATTTCTTGTGATGTGCTGCCCCCTGCAGACAGAGATGGGATACAGTATTTCAAATTAAATGTGACGGAGCACATTTAAAGGCCGCATCCAGCCTTTAGTGGTCAACAGAGAATCTGAAAGTAAACATGCATCATTAAAGTGTTGGTTCCACTTGCAAATACAAGTATGCTGCTTTTACTTGATAAAAACAACTTTATTTTGAAGTTTTTATTTTGAATGTCACCTATGGCAATATGTGTGCAATTTACTAATATTGCAAAGGACTGTTTGTCATGTGATATTTTTTGGAGTAAGAGCTGGCTGCCAGTTATTCAGTACTTAAGTGTTTTACTTATTCTCAGCCCTTGTGGCTTAATCTGGCCCTCAGAGCACGGTCAGTCCTGCTAGGAATCCCCTCAGCTGTCCTGCTGCTCATTCAGGCCCACCGGTACCAGCGTTCTGAGTCTGGAGATCCAGAGTCTCTCAGCACGCCGGACTCAGCTGTGGACCTGGTGAGATTCTGCTGGAGAACAGAAGAACTCGGGTTGGTCCATCCACGATCTATGAAGTGGTGAATTAGGGGAACATGTTTGTTCTTCTGATTGATAATATTGGATCTGCTGGTGAAACGGGTCAGAATGGTTTCCCGTTTCACCAGCATATTCAATTGGGCAGGTTTTTTCATCCAATTAGGTAAACACAGGTTTTGATTTTAGGGTGTCCAGATTGTTCAGTTTTGTAAACTGTTACTAAATTTGTTTTTAATCCAAAATAGTGGTTGGAAAGATTCTCCCTTACCTTTGACCCCGGGTTCTTTAATGGTTTAACCCAGGCATGGACCAAATAGTCTTATAGGTTTTTATTCCTGCTGTAGGCTGCAATAATTCTGTAATTTGGTAACAGTGAGTTGTTTGATTGGAACTTGATGTTGTGAATGAGCTGGCAGACAGACGATGAAAATGTGGTAAGAAGAGGGAGAACAGGAGAGATCTCCGGTTATCTGGACTCAAGGAAAGAAGCTCTGCATCTCCTCAGGAAAGTCCTGGAGTTTCCCCTCAGAAGAACGACCTTGAAGAGGACTCCATGAAATCTGCTGAGTAAATGCAGTGGAAACTGAGTAATTGTGATTTAATTAGGCCTGCCTAGGTGTGTTTGGGTGATAACTGGTTTTATAGAGGAGAGCATGTGAGGTCAGTGGGCTCAAAATGGACTGATGCCTAATTTATGTGTGGTGTTGAATTGTGAGTCTTTGTATGTGGTGGTGTCTAAAAGGTCTACAGCTTTAAAGCTAGACTTGAATGTGATGGATGGGTTGTGTGTTCAGTGTGTGAGTGAAATGTTTAAAATCTTTCTCTGAGTGAGTCCAGACCTCCAGATGTCATCCAGGTATCTGAAGTAGAACATGGTTTTTTAATGCATTTCCTGAATCCTCTGTTTCCCATTGTTCCATGAAGATGTTTGCATATGTGGGTTCAAACTTCTTCCCCATGTTAGTGCCCTTGATCTGGAGGAAAAAATGATTCCCCTAATTGATTTGTAAAAGTTGGAGTAGCTCCTTATCTGTGCTTCTATAGATAAGGAGGAAATATTTATAGAAAATATTTTCAATGGACTTAATGCCCTCAGATATATCAATGTTAGTATTGATAGAATCTTCTGGTGAACAGAAGAAATTTGTCCAGTTAGGGTCAAGCATATAGGAAGAAAACCAGAAAATGAGTTTTCTCACTTAAAGTAACTCAAACAGTATAAGTGGAAGTGATCTATGGGAGGGGCCCCACATGCCCACTGAGTTTGGTGGGCGTAGCTTGTTCCCTTGATGTAGCTACCATTGATTCCCATTCATTTGAACAATTTCACACTCAAAATATCTCAAAAATTATTTTATGGATTCTGTCTTTTATCTGCTTACACACACACTGCTGCTTACATAACCATATCACATAAGACTGACAATCACACATAAACTGAAACTGAATAATTAGAGAAGGAACAGAATGAGAATAAAAGCAGAACTTGCTCTACAATCTGTTTCACTTACTGTCACCCATAAGGTGAGCTATGTGACACTCAGTGCTGGACGGTGAACGTCTCTCTGTTTCTGTTCCATTTCTATGACTTGCATGGTTTGTAGCATTTGATCATTTTTGGCATTAAAGCCCGTTTTATACTTAACCAAATCTCATTATTTCTCAAGCAAATGATGCTGAGGGGTGCTGGTCAGGTCCTGAAACTGTTAAACGGACCTGGGTGGTGCACAGAAGGGAAAATTGGTGAAGTACAAAAAGAAGTGCTCATTTGACCAAACTTGATTCATATTCTCCCTCCAACCCTCTGCAGGTCCCCGCCATGTTTGGTGGTCCTAGCCCATTCCTTTCATGTAGACTCATAGACTCCCGTTCATTTTTCGACCTAGTCAAAGTCTGGCTAGGAACGTCTTATCGAACTGGGACTTAACCCTAACTTCAGTGGCCTCTTACCTCAACCAGGTTTCAATACATTTTGATTTGTGTTTTTAGCTCAATTTTTTAAATAAATCAGCTGAGCTTTAAAAACTCGTCTGAGTTTCTGTTGAATGAAGGAGTTTTGCCTCAATGCTGCTCGACTCACCAGGAATTGGCCTTAAAAGTAAATGTTTAAACAGATTTTCTCTCCTTTTACTTTTTAAGGAGTAAAAAGGAACAGATGAACTCATGTTCATTCATGTTTATTGGAATAAACATGAGTTCATTCCAATAAACTCATGTTATTGGAATGAACTCAGCTCAGCTTTAAAAAGTCATCCCAGTGATAACTGTTGGATGATGGAGTTTTATCTTAATGCTTCTCTGAAGGGGCTTGAATTTGGTTTTAAAAGTCTGATATTTTAACCAAGTTTTATTTTGTTTTATTTGTCTTCAAACTCTGTTTTGAAGACAGAAATCACAGCTCAGCTTCTGATTTCATTGTTGAGCTCCTGCTAGGTGCCAGAAATGTGTATTTTCACGGTTCTGAACATCAGAAATGGACTTTAAAAGAACCCAGAATGCATCGCATGGTGGGGCTTCATACACTGCCCGGCCAAAAAAAAAGTCGCCACTAAAAAATGGTCACACTCTCTAATATTTTGTTGGACCGCCTTTAGCTTTGATTACAGCCCGCATTCGCTGTGGCATTGTTTCAATAAGCTTCTGCAGTGTCACAAGATTTATTTCCATCCAGTGTTGCATTAATCTTTCACCAAGATCTTGTATTGATGATGGGAGAGTCTGACCACTGCACAAAGCCTTCTCCAGCACATCCCAAAGATTCTCAATGGGGTTAAGGTCTGGACTCTGTGGTGGCCAATCCATGTGTGAAAAAGATGTCCCATGCTCCCTGAACCACTCTTTCACAATGTGAGCCTGATGAATCCTGGCATTGTCATCTTGGAATATGCCCGTTCCATTTGGGAAGACAAAATCCATTGATGGAATAACCTGGTCATTCAGTATATTCAGGTAGTCAGCTGACCTCATTCTTTGGGCACACAATGTTGCTGAGCCTAGACCTGACCAACTGCAGCAACTCCAGATCATAGCACTGCCCCCACAGGCTTGTACAGTAGGCACTAGACATGATGGGTGCATCACCTCACCTGCCTCTCTTCTTACCCTGATGCGCCCATCACTCTGGAACAGGGTAAATCTGGACTCATCAGACCACATGACCCTCTTCCATTCCTCCAGAGTCCAAATTTTTTAAAGAGAGCACAGAATATTTCTGATGATTTGGTGTTGCTGCAGCTACAGTATACTCTTGATGTATATCAGATGTCTTATTGAAAGCCCTGCACAGAACTTTTTTCATCTTCCCACATTTCAAAAAATGTGGGAAGATGGTACACGTTAGATTGTGTACCATCTAATGTTAGGTACACCGTTAGATGTACCTAACGGTAGATGTACCATTAGGTACATCTAACAGTTTTAGATGTACCTGACAGGATATTTTTATGTGATAACATTAAACTTTGTAAAAAAAAAAACCCCAAAAAACCCATTTAATTCATAAGCAATTTGAATGTCTTCTCTACAGATGGAAATACTGACAGGATAGAGGAGGGCAAGAAACCAAAAATGGTTTTGTCATTAAGCACCAAAATCCTCAAAAAAAATTAAAAAATTTATTTCGACAGCAATGTCTTTTACTTCTTCTTATAAAGTCAAGAATATTCCAGTTTAGTTCTCAAGCGTCAAACCACAACATTACTTTATTAATGTTTTTTGTTCAACATCAGGTTTAACAAAAGTGTTTTTATGTATCACTTCCCCTAATGCTATCAAAAAATGCTTTTTAAAAACAATTAATCAAATCACCTCCAACTCAATCAGTTTTTTAACAGTCTACTATCATTTTAAATCCTCCACAGAGACGTCCAACCCACTGGCCAATCCTGAAGTTCAGACGGGGCTCCTGTCGGCCATCCTATGCTGAAGTAGAAACTCCCGGTCACGATAAAGAAGGTTCTGTCATCATCGACCTCAAACAATCTTTTGTCATTTCAGACAGAAGAGAGAGCGAGCAGAGAGAAGGGTTTATAGTTCCCGATCAAAGAGAATGCTTTCTTGCCTCAGAAAGCTCCTGACCAAAGCTGTAAGTCTTTTTGGGCTTCAGGGCAGAGCTGGTTCTATGTGTAACATCTGTTTTGTCTTACGGATAACAGACGAGTTCACTTTAGGAACAAAGAGCAGAAACAAAACACGAAACCTCAGTGAGGATATTTCAACAGTGCATTGGCTTGGTGAGCTGAACTGTCTTATGTAAAAGGAAGAAGCTCTTGGTTTTATCCTTCTATCGCTTTCAGTCCAGAGAGCAGGAAGTGATCCTGCTAAAAGCTCTTCCCTCAAAGATGCCCTTTATTTTCCTTTTGCACCTACTTCACAGAGAGGAATGTCATGTTTGAGTGTCACTTCCTGATCTCAAAAACACAGACAACATTCCTTCCCATGACACCCACCCACCTCTGACGGGCAATGTTCCTTTCAGCCCTGTTTACGTCGGAGTACAGCATTCCCAGATGGCAGCAGGTGTGTGAAGCTTTTCAATTTTATTTTATTTTTTGAGCTTAAAAGACAGAAAACATTTACTGATTACAATGCTGTACAAAATTTACACTATAACATACACAACAGGGGAATAATACTTAAAGATTACATACAATTATTTTAATTTCAAATGTAAGCGTTTTACAGGTTGTATAACATGCTACACTTGCTTTTCTGTTTGTGTAATTTATAATTGTTCGCATACTGTTTATTTCTTGAGTATTACAGTTTTGTTTAGTATCTGCTTCTACGGTTAGCCTTTATTGATTTCACATTATATATATATGAAGTATCATAATAGGATATCTGTGAGCAACAGATTTAAAAAACAGTTTTTATGGTGCTGAAACAAAGATATTTTACATATCCGTGTGCTTATTTTCTTGATTGTCTTTGTGCTCTTCCTTTCATTGGATAGGTTGGTGTCTAAAGATTTCTCAAAATATTTGACCTGAAAATGCAATTATTTTATCTGCTGTGCATGTATGAAATATAAACATCTATAATTCACTATATTTTTCTTGGTAAGACAGTATGCAGTGATCATGGAATGGGCATACATTTTTGCCCAAAATGTTTAACCATCCATCCATCCATCCATCCATCTTCTTCCGCTTATCCGAGGTCGGGTCGCGGGGGTAGCAGCTTCAGAAGGGAGGCCCAGACTTCCCTCTCCCCAGCCACTTCTTCTAGCTCCTCCGGGGGAATCCCGAGGCGTTCCCAGGCCAGCCGAGAGACATAGTCCCTCCAGCGTGTCCTGGGTCTTCCCCGGGGCCTCCTCCCTCTGTCTTAATAGATGGAGTCATTTAGACTCTGTGTATGGCGGGGTTGCACTGACCCTGTGTGCGCTTTTACAAGGCTTTTTTTGTGTGGTTTCGGAAATTGACGGTCTGATGGTACAGCTTCCCTGCTTCCCCGCTGTCCAATCATGCTAAGATCGCAGGAGGGCCGATAGTTAAATCTTAGGTAAATCTTAACTTTTATGATTTAAACACTTAAGAGAAAAATGTGATTTCTTTCATTTTAAACCATTTCCCAGCCAGCTTTTGTTCAAAAATAGTGTTTTTTTACAAAAACAATATGGGTGGAACTCACTTTCTGCACTCAAAATGTCTAAGATTGTTGTGACAGGAAATATTTAATCACAGCAGAATTGTTATTCTTTTTGTAAACATGGGGAAAACACACATCAGTGTGCAGCAACAGGTAAGGGAGGGGCAGCACTGCATTATTCTGTGCTCCAAGTAGCTGAAGACAACCTGGGTCACTCCAACACTTTTTCTGCCATCTAATTAATAGCTGACAAAGCAATCTGTCTTCTGATTGGCCAATTTCATTAGTCACTATTTAATCAGCTTGGGCTAATGCAAGTGGCTCATGCATCTGACTTTTATACAATGATGGCTGCTTTCTGCTCGTGCACACACTGCTCCAAACAAAATCATCAATACATTGTTTTACATCTGTGTAAATCTTACATTCTCAGACAATTTAATGTACAAAGCTTGATGTAAACACAGAATATGTGTCCATAATAGTGTTTCACATTGCTTGAGGAGTTTAAGGCAGCTGGTGTTTGAATGTACTGTATCATTTCAGACTGGTCTGTTGGATGATGGGATGAAGGCACTGCTGTCTAAGAAGTCATGCAGAGACTGGATACTTTAGGCTTCCTTGTCTTCTAAAATGAGGAAGAGACAAAACAATCTGAATTCAGAGGAATGATGAGACACAAGTTAGTCTAATTTCAGTGAAACAGGAAAATCTGGGGCTTCATATATAAATGTTTCACAAGTACCAAAACACTGTAGCACTGTTTTTTCCTGCAAATAAAATAAAGTGATTAAATTACATTCTATATTGTGTGCAGATATTTTTAGTGAGACCCAAATCCAGAACCGAAACAATATTTAGAACGATTTTTTATTACTATTTTCCTTGCATAACAGTCAAATTAAATCGATGACTAACAAAGATTAGAATTATTTTAACACTTGCGAAACTTTCAAAAAAATTTTGCAAATTGCAAATGCGAGCCAAATTTTTAATTAGTTCAAATAGTTTGTTCTTGGTTCTCTTTAGACAACATTATTCCAAAGAATACAGTTGTTGGTGTAATTTCTGCACACCAACAATGCTCTGAAGCTTAAAAATATTACGAGTATGGATACAGACATTATGTCACATTATTGTAATAAAAATTTGAATTTTTTCTGTAACCCTTAAAGTTTGAGTGATATTTCTCACTCATGAGTCATATACACCACCTAGTTATTCATTTTGGTTAAAACTACCCACATCATCAGTGAACTGAAATAATGTAAATTACAATGTGATGAATTCACTAAGATTGAATGCAAATACAAAGTTACCTCTCGCTGGTGGTGCAGGTAGTCTTCTTCTCAGATGTCTTGAAGAGTCCAGAGTAACAGACTGCAACAACATACATGAGCATAAAACGGTTTTAGCGCCCCTCTCTGGTATTTGCACTGTTCTGTGTTCTGACAACAACAACCTTTTCTGTGGCCGCCCTGGTCTTCGTGAAGCGACTCTGGGTGTCCACATTGAGGCCGGCACTCTTCAGAGCAGCGATTCTTGCAGAAATGTCGGATATCTAAATCATAAACAAGCAAAATGACTGCTGATGCAGGTGCGTTGAGCCACTTTAAAATGTATATTTACATAAATGTCCTATAATCTACGTGGATGTAGGATACATGCCAAGCATTCCTTCGTTTATTTTTGTGAAGCTCACCTGCAGCTCGGACTGCTGAACCTTGGCGGCGGCTGCTGCCACCTGCTCCTCCAGGAAAGACAGCTCCAGATCGGATGTGGAGCTGCAGATTTCCCTGGCGCACTCCTCCAGGTCGCTCAGCTCTGCCTCCAGGCTGTACACAGAACCAGCTGCCACATAAACCTGCACCAAAACCAAGCCACAGAAATCCCAATTTATGATTTTTATATTTTCAAAATTACTCAGACACCTTATAACTTTACTGTTTCATTGGTTTGACAAAATGTTAGTCAAGTAATTGTGGATAAAGACAAATATTTTATATTTAGTTCACATTTTACACATCACTTTTCAGTTTTGAGCTTCATTCAGACTTAATTCAAAGAACTGTACAACAAATTAAAAAAAAAATTGCATGTTTCTCTCGAGGTAAATTTTTATTTTTGAATCCTATGAAAACCTCACTGTATATGTTCACAGTAGGTTCTATATTTTGAATGATCTTATATTTATAATGTAATTATTATTTTTAGATGTATCACTTTTCTTTCAAGTGAGTGTAATTATTATTATTACATTTTAATTTACCAAGAAGTTCTAAGGTTTGACTTCATAGCTTTCACTTGGTTAGTAATGAAGAAAGATAAACCAGGTAAATCCTTTTATTTTCTTCTAAATTTTTATTTTAGTGGATAATATCTGACATTTTTGCCCAATTTATATCTGTCATTTTCATTGTTGGCCTTAAATAAACAGATATTTAAGCTCCCGATTCACCACAATAATTAATTTTAGCTAAAACTTGTGAGTTGAATCAATATTTGTGACTACCAGGTTACGCTGCAGACTGCTGTAGAAGTGGGAAGTATAAAAATATGATATGTGGTAAAACTATGAGCTGGACTTTACATTTTCCTCTAGTTTCCAGAACTGTTGGTCCAGCTTCTTGGGGTCTGCGTTTGGGGGCAGTGAGATTGTAGAGGCTCGGGTTTCGTCTTGTCCCTCCACTCCCTGGAGCAGCTCCTCGGTCGCATTCAGCACCTTCAGCACCTCAGTGGTGATGCTGCGTAAAGATGCTGCAGAGTATCGCTACGGGAGCAAAAACCAAGACAAGTTATTTCAACTCATAAATGTAGGAGAAACAGTCTAAATTTTACAACTGAAGAAAATACTCAACAGATTATTTTTTTTTCCATTTTCTCCAGGGTTGCACCAAATAATCAATGGTTAAAACTAAAGCCGAAGAAACCACTGAGATGTTGAATGCTACCTAAATCAAAATAGTATTTTATTAAACATCACAGCACATATCAATACTTTTTCAACGTTCAGAGTGAATTCACACAGAAATCCCTTTCTTAGTAAAGATTACTGCTAATTTCTGAATTAAAATTCTATAGTCAGAATAAAATACTAACTCAGTCATAAATTTGTATTATTTCTCTCTTGCATGGTGCAATGTCAGTTTTGCTCTTTATAATACAGTGGTTGCTCACAGCAAGAAGGCAAAACATTTTTGCCAGATTACAATTGTCCAAAATTGGCATAGAAAGGTTAAAGTTGTATCAAAGGTTGTAAGTAATTAAAATGCTAATTCTGATTTGTGCAACTTTACTTCTCTCGAATGCATTCATCATGCTAGTTTTTGGAGAGTCAGAAATTAATCTGTTGTGAGAAAGTGTGAAATACGCGACTGTTTAAACATAATCTTTGCTAAGTACAAATTAATTCACAATGATTTTGGGCCTCTAATCTTTGCAGTAGATAACAAATCGGTAATACGTCACAAGAAGGTCAAATCTCTATTGATTTGCAACAAAAACACAAACAAAAATTTTGAACCTATTATAATAAACAAACCTTGATTTGTGCAAGACGGTGGCAAGGAGGAATAAAAAGCTTCAAGTTACAATAAGCTAAAATGTTTTTATCGAAAATAAGAAATACATATTTTAGAGGAAAGTGAATATTCTACCTTTATAATACGTTCAGATTTTAATATCCTACGGGTTCGGGTTATACTTAAACAACTCTCACCTGCTCCAGCACAGATGACATTAGCTCTATAGTTTTGAAAAGCTCCATGTCACTACCCTACAGTTAAGGTAAAGCAAAGGCACAGACATGATAAGACAGAACATAAAGAGGGAAGAAGAAAAAGAAGTTAGTTGAATTGAAAAGAAAGTGTGAGGTTATTAGTAAGCATATAAAACCTCTGCTGAGCATCATTCAAATTACTGTAAAATAATTCTGGCTTATTTTAAAGCAGAGGAACAGCAGTAAGAGCAACTCGGTCATCAATTCAAAATCTGGATGGATCAGCTGGTGAGATGCTGCGATGAAAGTTAAAGATCTTTTATTAAACATATTAAGTAGAAGTTAATGAAATGTTTTCCTCAGTAGAGGAAAATAGAAAAAATCAGACATTCAACTGATTGATTAATTTTCTCCTAAGCCAGGAACTGACATTAAAACCTTTATAAACAAAGAGAATATTGCAAAATTTCTGCATCGTAAAATGCATTATTTTATTTGTGAAAGCTGCTTTTATAGAGAAGAAAATGCTTGAAACAGCTTTTGTACTCACATTGTGAATCTCCTCTGGGGAGAGGAACTCCCCCAGATGAGTGCAGGAGCTGCACTGTTCCATGTTTTCAGGTTTCTGCTCATCCTTGACTTGTCCGTCTCCGTCTTTCTGCTCACAGTTTGTTTTATCTCTGTGCATCTCAGCTGCTTCCGACTCGGCTGTGTTTCTTCTTCGTCCATCCTGGTTCTCACTTTTCTCTTCACTTTTTGGACTTGTCAGTTTGGTTTCACTTATTTGGAGTTCTGTGATGGTTGTCGTATCCCTACGGTTTTCTTCATAAATATTTCCATCTCTACCTGTACTGTTTCCTTTCTGTTTTTTGTCAGATATCTCCCCGTTGGTTTCCTCACTAATGCATATTGTTATCACTGACTCTGATCTCTCATGTGTTTCCTCTGTGGCATCCTTCCTCTCGCTCAATCCGGTCTCTCCCTCGACGTCGCCGCTCTCCGGTTTTCTCTGTTCGGTTTGTCCAGCTTTGTCCATCATTTCTCCCTGCATGTCCTCCAGAGTCATCATCAGCATGCTGCTGATTATTCTGTCAAATTCTGCTTCATCTTCGTCACTCTTTGAGTCTGTCTCGAACTTTCTCTCACTCTGTTTGTTTCCTTTTAGAAACTCTTGTTCAACCTTTTCATCTGTCCCCTTTGAAGGTGACTCTGTCTCTTCTTCAGCTTTTGCTTCCTGTAGCAACTCTGTCTTCATTTCTGCTTTCAATGTGATCTCTTTCCTTTCAGATGGCTCTTTAAAGAGTTCCATGTATTTGTCATATAATTGCCTCATTCCCATTGTTCCTTCCTCTGCTACTCGCTTGTCTTTCTGTACGCCGGTTGCATCATCTTCAACCTTTCTCTGACACTTTCCTCTCTCACCCCTCTCTTGCTCCCTTTCTTCAGTTTCATCTGTCAAATTAAACATCTCCATGTCTATGTCTCCAATTGATTCCTCTCCCTTCCACAGCTCCCTCATATCCCTGCTGCCCCCATTTTCCTCCTGCTCCTGTTTTCCTTCATTATTTCCCAGTCTGTCCAGCTCATCCTCGGTAGAAGAAAACTGGGAGGCGCTGACTAAACTGGCCAAATCCCGCAGCTGAGTCCTTCCCGGCTGCACACTCCACAGCTCCTTCTCATCCGCCCCGTCCTCTCCTCTTCCGGCCTTATCCAGCTCGTCCTCAGTGGAAGAGTACTGGCTGGCGTTGACTTCGTTAGCTAATCTGCATAATCTAACAGCCAGATCTTCATCTTTTCCAACCTCATGCTCCATGTTCTCCATTTCGAGGCCCATTCTGTCCAGCTCGTCCTCAGTGGATGAGAACTGAGTTGCTCTGACTTGTTTTTTCAGCTGACAGAGCCTGTAGGTTAGTCTCTCTATCTGCATCTGCTCTTCATCCCCTTTATTCATGTCTGCATCCATGTCCCATTCCCCCTCGCTTTGTCCCACTCCATCTGACTCATCTTCAGTCGAGGACAAGTACGTAAGGTTGGCTTGGGAAACAAGACTGCATAATCTATGTTGCAACCCATCATCTTTTTCTTTCTCTTCACCTGTTCTTTCGCCTTCCTCCAAGTTAACGTCAGCCTCAGACCCACTTCTTTGTCTCCTTTCTCCCTGCTGTCCATCATTATTTTCATATTTCTCTTCATCTCGTTCTTCTTCTCGGGGGCAAAATTCATAAACTGTGCCTGGGCATGGATTCAGTTTTGAAGTGAAGTCGTTGACGGTGTGATTGACAGCATCACTGCTGGGGTCAAAGGGCTCAGGGGTTGTGGCTGCAGAGGTGTGGGGAGTTGCAGCATCAGAGGGTTGTGAATAAAATGGTTCCTTATTGTTTAAATCCTGAAAATGTGTAAGGTTCAAAAGTTAAAAACACAATTTAAAAATAATAGATTTTGTTATGTTACAGCCACAAACTTCTACAGATTTTACTGGAATTTTATATGATAGACCAACACAAAGTAGAGCAACCAACTACTGTAAGTGCTTTAAGCTTTTCCATAACTTTATCTGATCTGTCTGCTGTGTTCCTTGGTTCTCATGATGCTGTTTTTCACTAATGGTCTCTAACAAACCTTTCATAATTTCATGACATTTAAAGATGATTGGCTTCACTGGACTTTATTTAGGACAATCAAAGTAAAGGAGGATTAACACAAATGCAAGCCATACATTTCCTGTTTTTTTGTAGTTTTTTTTTTTGTAAAAGCTCATATACTTTGTGTTGGTTGATGACATTAAATTCCAGTGAATACAAGGAGGTGTGTACCAGGAATGCATGATACTAGAAAGTCCTGATCTTGCCTTTAAGACTTTTTAAATTTGTCCCTGCAGATTGTGGTTTCCTCATTTATTTAACAGAGAAAATACCACACTCCAACATATTTTAATAATTCTTAACTCTTGTGTAATCTCAAGATATGCGACTTTTTGTTGTTGTTTTTGATGAGTTGAGTCAAACTAAGTTAGTGAAATAATTTTATGGGATCATTTAGCAGCTTAAGTGATTAGTCGTCTCATTTGTTTAGTGTTGAGCTTCTTTTCCTTCTTACCGATGGTGGAGTAGACGCTGCTGGCTCTTTTTTACTCCTCCTCTTTTTCCTTGATTTCCTGATTTTTCCCTCCTCTTGCTCATCAGGCAGCTTGAGCTCATCCTTCTCCCTCTCTGCTCCCTTAAAGTTAAAGTCTACATCTATGATGCTGGTTCTCCGGGATGAAGGTTTCCTGAACTCCGCAGGCATCTTCCGCTTTAGGAGGGCTATCAGAGGCTTGCTGTGCTTCAAGTTCCCCTCAGAGTCTGAAAGTGGATCATCTTTGTTCCCCTGGCGGCCTGTTAGAGTCATGATGTTGTCACCAAAATCATCCTGGTTCGTCATCTTCTTGTGGATCTCCTGCAGAGCAGCACCCCAGCTGCTGTCTGGCTCTGATTTGCTTTCACTGTCAGAGCCCAGGCCTTCATAGGCAGAGACCACTCCGGACTCCCTCTCCAAGGCACTGTAGACCAGACTCTTCCTCTTAGTGAGGAGGCCAGGCCGGGACAGCTGGGTGGTCTGCAGGGCGATCCAGTTCCCATCCGGGCTCTTTAGAACTGAAGACATACATTTGCATTGAGACAAGCAAGAAACATGCAAGACAAATAGAGACACATCCACCCAGCATTATTCATGTCAAGATGCAATATTAAGTCAGACTCAAATTGATGTTTCAGCTGTTCTTAGGCTGTAAAGATGTAAATATTCTTCTGTCAGGAAATCTTTGCAACTTCTTGGGTACAAATAATGCTTTTGTTTTTACAAAAAAAAATTATAATTAAAGTTAACAGTTCATGACTGCTATATCTACATAGTACAAAGTTTGAGGATGGATGGACGGACGGACGGATGGATGGATCTTTTAAACAACAATATACAGAATAAATTCTGAAAACAGAAAATTTGTTTTCATTTTCATTAGTTTTACACCTGACAAGTATTTACACTAAACATTAAATTATTATTTTAATCTTTTAAAAGTTTGATATCCTCAATAGAGTCAAAAAAATGAACTGTTGCCGCATTTCAACGCTGTTTGCTTGTATAAGTCGCCTCTTACCAGAGTTGTCAAGTCGATCCACACTCTTCCATGCTGTCATGGCCGACGCACCGCCGTCTTTCTTCAAGGCCTTGGGGACGTCTGGTTTTAGAGCTGGTTGGTTGTTATCCAACAGCGTGAGGGCTGAATGTGATCTCTGAGAAGAGATAGACGACACCGAAAAACACAGTTCTGTTTGTCTTTCTCTTTTGTTGTAACTTGTTAATTTAGAGCTTATTTCACCAGCAGAGGTCAGTGTGAGTTAACAGACCCACAAGGGCTAATTGTAGAAAAATACACTTTTTTTTTCCTTTAGTTAGTAAACCAACACCCAGCATACTTAAAAAAATATGGATAATCAGGAACCCAGATATGTCCATTTTGATATGTGTGACTTAGTTAGCAAAGACATTAAAATCATATTCAATAAATTACATTATTATTTATTTTAGTAGCCCAATTTACTAAGTGAAGCACATTATGTATGCATATTATTTACACAAAGACAGATGTTTTGCATCCTTTATTTCTGTTAATTATGATTATTCTTCTCCTTGCAATAAATAAAAATACGACAGCTAAGATCAGAATATTATATTCGACTAAAAGCAAAGCTTAATGAAAATTATTTTTTAAAACCTGTTTAACGGTTAGTATTTTTTAAGGTCAGATTATTTTTTAATCTGACTACCCTTGTTGGAACAGACACCTAATTGATCAATTTAACAAGTTTAGAGTTGGGTTTTGTTAGAAAATAATAAAAACTTCAGACTGCTGAACTCTTAACTGGACTGCACTTAAAATCTGGTCTCCACTTTATACCTTGCACATGTACAGAGCTAAGTAACTTCCTTTTTACTGTCAGTCCTGCACTTTATATTTTATATTTATATTTATATTCATATTTTATACTGTATTTTATTTTTATTCTGGAGTAACCTCACAACATTGAAAGCTCAAAACATTGTCCTGAGCCGTATGCAACGAAATTTCGTTCTGTATACACCCTGTGCATGCAAAATGACAATAAAGTCAGTCTAAGTCTAAGTCTAAGTTTATTTTTTTGCATCTGTTTAGTTGAAAAAAAGAAGTAAAACACAGATCAACCAAGACTTTAGAAGTATCATGAGTTTTCTTCCCCACTTTAACAACAGAGGAGTAGCAGCTGCACTTGCCATATTGTGTAGGTACCTATGACTGCTATGTACATCCTGCACTTCAGGCCCTTAAGTTAACTAACAATATATACAATATCTAGTATAGAAATACACTAAAGAATAATGTTACATTAATTTCCACAACACAAGTTCTTTACCCAGAGATCTACTTGTTGTTTCAGGGATCCAGAGGGCTGATCGCAGGCAGAATGACGATGATGAGGGTCAGTGTTTTGTTCAGAAACCCAGCCATGGGCGTATTCTGCCCTCATCTCAGCCAAGGCATTTTTCCTGCTAATGATCTTACACACAAAGAAAACAAGATTAGCTGTTCGCAAACAGCTCTGACTGCAGGAGGAACAGCAAATGAGTTGTGCATTTTCATTATGTTAATGGGGTAAAAATGTGACCTTTCTGTGCTGCTTTTTATTTAAGTTTTCATAAGCTTACTAGACAGAGGATAAATAAACTTTTTTAGATGCTATAAACCATCTGATTCAAGCTCCTTTTACTTTTTGCACAATGGTTTGGGCCAGTTCCTCAACGAGCTCTCCTCTGTGCTCCCGTAAATAAAGTGCTTCATTCTGGCTCTCCTGAGAAAACACAGACATCATAAAGAAAGCTTTAGAGCCCAACATTAGCATAAAGAAAGCTGGTTACCTCCCTAAATTTATAAGCTGAACATATTTTCTGTGCTGAACTCAGAAGCTTTGGGATTCCAACACAGATTAGATGAGGGACGCTTAACAAGAGACGCGCTTAAGGATTAAACCTAGAGATAGTCTGAACAATGTAATACAATAAGTATTTATAAGAAGATTAAATGTTGAAATATTTTCAAAACATTCTACAATGACCAGTGTGAGGTGTTATCTAGTCTGACACATTCAGCTCCTGTATCCTGTTTTCCATCAAAGAGTTTTAGGTTCAAAAACTGCATTAAACTTTCTTTGACTGTTCTTATCACATAAAATCCCAATAACACTCATCAAAATTTGTGGTTGAATTCTGACTAAATTTGAAAGCTTTTACAGAGGATGGATACTTTTGAAAGGTACTGTGTCATTTTGGATGCCTTGTTAAGAGTAGTCTTCTAAAATGAAGTAAAAGCAACTCTTATGGCACAAATTCTGATACTGTTAGTACTGTAGTTTTACATTTAGCAGTCTAAGTCCTGATTGTTTCAGTTAATCTGATCCAAACAGACTCCAACAGCAAGCAGATGCAATGTCAGATTAAATTATGACACTAATGTGCATTACATAGTGATATTTTTGAAAACACAGACATCATATGAAACGGTCCTAAACGGTTTTTAAGATTCTATCCTAAAACAGATCATATAGGAGAAAATGTGAATAACCTGAGTCGAGGTGCCAAACTCAGCCTTAGAAATGGCTTCGTCTATGGCCTCCTCTGCAACCCGCAGGGCCACACTGAGCGTCTCTGCCACGCTGTGCTCTGAACACAAACACAGAAGCACGAGCCTTCAAACATGAATGAAACAAAAGCCGCCAACAGCTTATATCTCTGTTAGGTATGTGTAAAACGTATCCAGTGCATGTCAACTTCATATTCACTTCCTCATTCCTGCGGCTGTGAAAACAGAGGCATAGCCGTCAGGTAACGATGTTACATTTATGTTTGCAAGCGCTCCTCCTGTTAGTGCAGTGAACTTGCAGAGTGGGGGAAAGTGAGGACAAAGCAGAAGAATATACGGAGCAACGCATCTGTTTGTGATGCTGCACAGATTCTAAGACAAACCATCAGAACCATTTCATTCCTGTGTTATTTCTTTGCTGTAATAAAAAAGAAAGCCTTTCCAAAACTTGAAGCTCTTAAGTAATACCCCCCATAACCACGCTGCCCCAAAAGAAACATAACTCTGTTATAAACTGTAAGACTAAACAGCTGATATAACACTTCTTAATTAAATGCTCAATTGTTCAAACTTGTACTCCTTACTGTGTAAGGTGAAGTCTACCTTAACTAATAAAGTTAGTTATTCTGATTGTACTGATTTATTCTTTGAAAAATATAAACTGCTGATAACTATAAAAGCTAATTTTCTGATTTTTCACACCAACTATAACACGTTGAACAACTGAAAGTGGAAAGAAAACTAATCAAACATCTGTCTGTCATTCTGACTTTTCTGTTGCTATTAAAATAAATCTTGATTTTCTCACTGAGTCAAATAGAAACTTTTTAGTCCATCTTCTTTCTCAATAGAACACGATAAACACGATAGAAATGCCCTTTGTCTTGTCCAACCATGGCATTTTCTTCATGAATGCAGCTGTAAATGAAAATCAACTTTAACCAATTATTTCTAAAATCAGCCCTATGCTATCAACAAGCATGAGTCGAGATTTATCAACTTATTTTGGCTTCAAACCTTCAGTTTGCCTGTAGAAAGTTGAGTCGCTCCCACAGACACTGCCCTCATTGCAGATGCTCTCATCGCAGGCGCTGCCGTCTGCAGACACACACAGATGTTGATAGTCAAGTGTGTGAACAGACAGACTGCAGGCAGGGATTTAACCTGAAACCACATCACACTAAACCTTTAAATAAGATTAAGGATTAAAGACATAAAAATGGATAAATCCTGGTTTTCATTCATGTCATTCAGATAGCATGACATATCACAGGTTATAATAACATGTTTGTCCACATGTGTCTGAACGTGTGTATCCCAGGTTACATTCCTCATCACTGACTGTGTGAGTTGTTCATTGCATTTTCACGTTTTGTCACATAACAACCACACACTTCACTGTATTTTATTGAGGTTTTATGTTATGCACAATTTTAATGTAAGAAGAAAGTCACTATTGAAACACAGTCAGAAGGAGTCCTGTGGAAAACGTTCCCTGGTCAGATGAGATCAAAATTTAACTGATATCCACACTAACTCACAGTGTTTTTGAAAGCTAACGCAATACATCACCCAGAACAAACCAGTTCCAAAACTGTTGGCAAGACATGAAAACTGATGTTCTGGGTTACTGTTCAGTCAGTCTGATTGAGCTGGAAAAGAGCAAACATGTCTGTTTCAATAAAGCTGGTTAAGAACAAACCCCAAACGAAAAGCCAATCAATTTTCATGTTAAGATAGTGAAAGTGAAAAATACCAAACAAATTAAAAACATGTAATTGCATTTCCATCTTATTACCACTATGACATGCAATCTCAATAAAATATGATGTTTGGAGTTGTAGTATGACAAATTGAAGTAAAAAAAAACAACAAAAACATTTAAGTCCCTCAGCTTTCCTACTTTAATGTTTTACTTTAAAGTCACAGGCAAGTTTCTTATGTTTACACAAACTTTACAAAACAAAACAACAAATAATATAATAAGGAAAATCACTTCAACTGAACTGTAAATGGTTGCAGTAGAGAATTATTTGATAACAGAGTTAATTCACAATTTCGTATTTCCTTTTCTGAGCTCTTTTTCACGTCATGCAAATATTCCTGCAACAATGCAACCGTTTGTGGTTACATAAGTGCATTAGATGGGCCTCGTGTGAGGTATTACAGGAAGACTTGAGCTGTCTGCAGCGGACTCCTGTCTGAAAGTACAATGCGGCGGACAGAGTCCCTTCCAATCATTTTAAAACGGCAAATCCGACAAAGTAATGTTAAGTTTTAATGTTTTAGGAAAATTACAAAATCTTAACCAAAGTTCCTACTTCCTGCTCCATAATCTCTCTTCTATGGAATCAAGTAAAACGAAGGATTTATATTTGTATTTTAGTTGTGCAAGTAGGTTTTTGTTTGTTAAGTTGTGTAATTTAAAGATTATGACCTCATTCGGTCCCAGAACACAGAGTTAGAGCAGACCTATGAGCAAAGCAGCAGCTGAAAGTGACTGCAACCCCAAAAACAGTTTATGCAACCGAAGTCTGTTTTTTTCAGGTTCTGTTTTAAAATGCCAGCCACATATACTGTGGCCCTAGTGAAGATTTATTAAAAAGGCTTAAACTAAATGTACCTTTTGTTGCAGTAGCATAAGCTCAGTAATAAATTAAATGTATGTGTACTGGGAAAGCTTATCGTTGGGCTAATGTTTTTGAAAAATAAAACGTTTCCTAAAAGTTGCATTTCCTTTGAAACATATAAATGATACATGATTTTATTTTGTGGGAACATGCTGTTTAACTTGAGTCGATCTATGATAAAATGTTAATAAAGAAGTACAACATGTAGTGAAATGTAAATTGCATTTTCTTACAGTGTATGCTGTATTTGCGAGGCTGCTTTGCTGTAGTTTTCAGAGGGAGATGTCTGTAGGCAGCCCTGATTCAGTGAGTTTAGTTTTCTGGAGAAACATGTCATTGTTACAAATGTTACACAAGACTCAGGATTGCTCAGTTTCTAAATGTCAACTTGACCGTTGCTGATGCCGTTCATCCAGCTCCGATTGTTCTTATGCAAAGCACCGGGAGCATCAATCTACTTCTTTCTGAGTCATAATATGCTGCTCACATTTTACAGGGGAGGAAACTGTTTTCAGCACAGGTCAGTAATAAACAAATGAAAATGCATGACCCCGTGTGTTACAGAGCATGGGCTGCAAACGGCAGAGGAGGGGTGGCGTGATGTCAGCCCACATCGGTCATCCTCCCACAGGATCCACAGCTCTGCATCGTGTGCTGCCAGCGACCTCTCCTCCACAAAAACACACATAATGCTCTACATTCCTCTGCTAGTTCAATCAGATCAGAGTCTGGGGGCCTAATGGAGCTGAGATGTGCTACGGCTTTGCCCCTGACTAGATCTACATGCTGGAACAGATGCTGTTAGAGGAAACAGTGTACAGTATAATAAATTTCTTTTCAGCATGGCTGCCTCCTGCAAAGCTCCTCAATCAGCCACAGCTGGTTTTGACTGAAAACATTTCCCTGGAGGTTGACTGAATTTGTTTCATTACATAAGAAACCAAAGCCCCTTTTCATCACCGTCACTGATGGGACAAAATAGGCATAAACACCCAGCAAGTGAAACGATAATTCTTTATTAGATGGCATTAAAAGGTGAAGAATAAAAAAAAATCTGTATGCAATGGAAGTAAATAAAGAAGAAATAATTGTAAAGTCAAATCTTTAATTTTTTTTCCAATGGCTCCACCATAAAATTTAAATGACCTTCACATTTCCATCAAGAAATATGTTTTATGACTCTTCACTCACTCAGCTTTTCAACATCTAATATTCAGTTCTTGATTGTTTGAAATATGCTTCACTTGTATCACTTTTAGCCTGGTTTAAAATTAATACAATTAGATGTTTATTTAATGCTCATTTCAAGATTTTATTTGTATTTTATTTGTAACCCAAATAAGTTACTCCATTCTGCTGAGATGCACAAATCAGAAGCAAATAACAATTACTAAAACAGCAGAAACCATCTAATCGCCACAGAAGACTGATCCTTAACCTAAATTTGGAGTTTAAAGATTGTCAGCATTTCCAAAATCAGAATGTTTTCTTTCTTTCACCTAATCTTAAACACCTTAGTTACTGAAACACTGCGTCTTCTTCCCTTACGCACAAAGTCAACAATGGAAAGTGTTGCTGTTCGTATAATCTGGTGGCTAAGAGTGGTGCATTCACTGACTGAAAAATAAATCTGATTTTTGAGTTTACAAAATGCTCAGTTCTCCTCTCATCATTATTTTTGGAGAAACATTTGGTAAAGTCCCTGTTGCTCTATGTTGTCATGAGTTACTGAGTACTACCTTCTCTTTACTCATTCTTTACTCATATTAGAGTAAAGAAATACACCTCATAGATCATTAACTGTAGAAATTAAACACTACATAATTATATATTTTTTTATTAGAAATAACATTCATTTAATTAATGAAACATAGGGCAGATCAAACTGAAATTTATCCGATTTTGTTATATCTTTTGTTAAATACATTTTTAATATATACTTTTGGATAAGTTGCAGCAACTGCACATATTTTTATTTCTTGTTATACTCTTTTGTTAATGTGATTGTCCGAGCCTGTTAGCTTTTAATGAAACCTCTTTTCTGATTTGGATGGAAGTTGATGTCACTGGTATAGAATTTTTGTTTAAAGTTACAAACAAAACTTAAAACTAAACTTGCAGTTCTTCAAGCAGCCTGTAAATACTGGCGCATTAGAAATAAATCAGAGCAATGTAATATTTTTAGAGATGAAATGAAATGACTGACATGCGGTAAAATCCAAATATAGTTAAAACTTATAACAGAAATTATTTTTTGTAAAAAAAGAAAAAAGGTAAATTCCATCTGTGATCCGTTAATGTGTCTTAATTTGGACTCATGCTTATATTCAGACCATTTTGAAGTCAGATTTTAGGCAAAATGTTATATAGGAGTTAAAAGAGCTGAAAGCAAAAATTTTAATCCTAATTTCTATTTTCTTAACTGTATATAAAGCAAATTAAACGCTATATAAGATAGCTTATAGATAGTTTAGAACCTGCAGAAAATATGTGAAAAGGTTTCTATTCAGTGAATAAACTTACCAGTAAGCTCGGAAAGAGCGCTGTGCTCAGCCAGGTGTTTCCTATAGAGGGTCTTCAACACTTTCGCACTGCCAAACCTTTTAAAGCGTTTCTTCACATTTGTGTAGAACCATTCGAGTGACTGCGTCTTCAGCAACCTTAAAGACAAACAACAATTTAATGTTCAACAGCTGCAAGTCATATACTTTTCTTTATCAGGCTTTCTATCCAAAAAAGGACAATCAATGCGCATATATACAAACAAATTAAGACATTTTTAATTGAGAAGTACTGTATGTATCTACACACGCTTCATTGTTCTAATGTTATTTTCTGTCTGATCAGCCATTTGGACGTAAAGTGATAATGCAGTAAACGGTATATCTCGTCAATGGAAATACTTTGCATTGTTGTAACAGATGCATTACTTACTGAAAGTACTAATTTACCAAAAAGAATTGTTTGTTTATTCTACCTAAATTTGTTATTTTGTAGTGATGTTATTTCATTTTACAGATTTTTTTATTTTATTCTTTAAAATACCTTTCAAATTTTATGTTCTTGTCTTTTTGATCACATTTCTTTGCAAATGAAATCAGATGTTTTTTATCAAACAAATACTCAATCCTTTTAGTATTGAGTATCCTTTTTACCAAATACTTCTACTGTTATTTAAATGTGAGTGAAGACATATTGACCGAATGCTACTCTTACCTGAGTATATTTTATGGCTACTCTGGCCTCTTGTGACCATTCCTAACATTTATTACACCCCACAAAAACAAAGAACAATCACCAGACATTGTTTGCTAAACATTTCATTACCATATTTTAAAAAAGGGAAAGTCTGTAGACTCTTGTGATTATTGGGTAACAACTTTACCCTGTGTTCGCGTTCAGTTTGTTTTCAGATGCAACCCTTTTGGAAATTTTGCTGACATACGTCATTTTAGACCTAAATCATCCCTGATAACTTTTGACATCACTGTCATGACCTCATATCTAATTCAACCTCCTTGTGTAACACACACACACTGACCTTACCTGCTCTTTTGGCAGGCGGAGCAGAGCCAGGCTTTGTCCCGCTTGCTGTAGACCCGGCAGGCCTTGCAGACGTTGTAGCGGCAATCGCGGCACTGGCGCTTGGGGTTGAGAAGGAAGGTGAAGGGAGAGCAACAGCGGATGCAGCAGCGCTGGTTGAAGCAAGCTTGCCGCGACAACAAGAGGCAGCGACTGCCCTCCTCATCCAGCTCCTGCTTCAGTTCACTGTGGGGAGGAGGGGATGGAGGAGAGGTAGAGAGAGAGGATGGTTAAAGGCAGAAAGAGAGAGGAAAAAAGCTATATAGTTGGGTACATAGACGTTTGCTTGTGTGAGTGCAGGATGAGTTTGTTTTGGTGGATAAGACACTAATGGAGTGATTATACACTTAACCCCAAACTGACCCTCGGTTTTTAAACAACGGAAATGAAACAGATCAAATAAATGCCAGTCTGTTCGGTAAACAGTATGAGTTTTTTCTTTACATAAGTGACGATTAAGTCAGCTTTTAGTGTGAGTCACATGCTAGCGAAAAAGAAAATAAGGATGAGTATTTGAGTTTTCCACCAGCTCATTAGTCATCATTTTTAAAAGCTGTATGTGAATTTTAAACAGTGTGCTAAGATGAAATGTTGTTTCTGTATAGTTTCTGTTTCTCATAGATGCCAGACTCCAAACATTTAGCATTCACTCTCACAACACAATTACAAAAACAGTAGAATAGGAATATTTAAAAAATTTTTTTTATTAATGTCCACATATTATGTAAGTAGTGTGGTTGCATTAAATACAAATACTTTAGTGTGTTTAGTGGATAGAACAACAAAAAGAAGCACAGAGCTGTGAAATAAAAGGGAATTGATACAATTTTTTCTTCTTTTTACCAATGAAAGTATGGAAAGCGTGACATGTAAATATTCAACCCCCTTTCCTTTGATACCCTGAAATAAATGAAAGACAAAACTCTTCAACTATCGGTAACTTAAAAACTATTTAACATTTTATTTACTTTAAGTATATAAACTATGTGCATTATAACCACTTTCTGTGATCAAGTACTAAAGATTTGCAATGTGAAAAAAAATATGCATTCACTATATGATTTTGACAGTTATTTATTCCAGCAAAGAGGTAGAAATATTAAACAAAAATGTTCAAATAGCAGCAAAGGTACCCAACCAAGACTTTGAGCTCATGCAATTATTAACAAGATGAGCCTGAGAGATAATTGCAGAAAGCGACAAACTGGTGCAAGTCGCACCAGAGGGAAGGGTGTCAAAGAAATTAGAACAGCAGGAGCACCGACCATGACTGAATCATGTACAGTTGATTACAGCTGAATACTGATGAACTCTGACAAGATGAGGGGAGAATAAAAAAACAACAAGTCAATGTGTTGATTATAGCTAGCTTTTTAAAATTTAAACTCATTAAACTTTACAATTTTTGAAAAATCTATTTCTTGTTTTTAAAAGAAATGTTTGTCAGGAGTTTAAGAGAAAACAGATAGAACAGTTAAAGCTCAAAAAAGATGGTTATAAGGAGGACTTTCTGTTCTTTGTTACTACAAGTAGGGAACTACTGGAATCAGGGATCAGGGATCTTTACAAAGCAATGCAACCCTCTTATAATCAAGAAAAGAAATTCCCGTAGCATAAACTTATAACCTCCATAACACTATAAAATTTTAATGTTGTCCTCAGACGCCTGGCTCTCACAGGAACGGTTGCAGCAGCCTGTCTATTACTGAAGCCTAATACTTGATAAAAATAACCCTCAGACATCACGCTCTCAGGCACAGTCAGGCAAGAAAGACGGAGATGTTTGCAGCGATACAGAGAAGTAACAAGCACGGGGAGCGATGAAGGAAATCGCAATACAGAAAGCAGCAACAATCACACATCTGAATGGTAAATCATAAACAGAACATGCTGTAAAGCTCTGTTTTCACACGCTGACATCAAACAGATTTTCAAGTGTATAGGATGTAGGAAAACAGGCAAGAAGAGACATGATATATCCCAACCATAAGTCATTTAACAAATCTGTTTTCATGAGTGAACACAGAGAAAAAGTGAGTCTGAGTTTAAATTTTTTTTTATAGATTTGCTTGCTGAGGACAAGAGTTTTATAGTTTTAAATGCTTTGTGTTATGAAAAAAGCCCCCTGCTTTGCCGCTTATAAGCAACAGGGGGCAGAGTCGAGCAGCTGTACTCACTCCATAACTGTCTATGGTGATAATTAATTTATATCAAAAACAATGTTGGATCAAATATGTGTTTATCTATTTTCTATCAATGAGCTTCACTCTGAGGAGAAAGCTAGTATTAAACAACTTCTCAGTGAGAAGACAAAAATATGGAAAGATCTCCTGTTTACAATTTACAAAGTAAAGTCTGAAAAAGTGACAAAATTACAAACAACATAATTTACAAACGAGCACATTTCACAATAAAATAAAGTTGTGTCAATTACTTAAAGCAGTTAAGCAACTCAACGATCAGCATGTCTGATCATGGCTGGTAATAACAACAAGATTAGCTGTTGAACTACTTTGTTGCCAGTAGTTCAACAAATAATGACTTTGTCTCAGCATGTGGAGTCTTTGGGTACAAAATATCTCAAATATAAGTCTTGTACTTGTACAATTGTACAAGTATGGCATTATAATGGCAAAAAACTACTTAAGCAAACAGTTAGACATGGCAGACAGTAAACTAAGAGATGTCAACTGAACCCATGGAAAGGATTATAATTATTTGTGTAAAGGGATTCAAAACAATCTGTGCCAGACAGTGTTGCCTGCATCTAAATCCAGCTGCAAACAGAGCAAATAGAGGTTTTTAAAGGATAACATATATGCAATGCAGTCAAAAAAAGTCAACGCATGAGGAACAAAACATCTGAAGGAATAAATACGTTAAAAATAACTGGGAAAACTTAAAGGATTGCATTGAAACCACTGTCTGTACGAGAGTAACTGCAGGTTTGAGATATTGTAACTCCTGTAAATAATTTGTATCATAAGAGGTCAGTTAACATTATTTTGATTTGATCAAGAATCAAAAACTGACATATTTCATACACAATTAGTCCAAACAGTGATCACATCCAAAGAAGAGAATTATGTGTTACACAGAAAGGTCAACAACGAATCTGAAACTCTATGTTCAGATATTAAAAAATATTAAAATACTAAACATAGGGAGTATGTGTTTGTTGTAAAGAAAATGAACAAGAACAAAAAAGAAATTTTACAAATGTTATTTTATGAAAGCTACAAAAAGCTAACACATTTATTATTACAAAACTGGGCTAATATAGAAAAGCCTCAGTATTACTCAGTGAAGAATCGTTTGGGTCCTATAAGAACTGTCACTTCAAAGGGAGCCAAGTCAGAAGAAACAAATCTTTGGAAAAGTACTGGACCTCCCATCACAGATGAGGTTAAACATATACAAGAACCAGAAACATATCTTTATTTATTTGTGTCTTCACAAAATCACCAATAAAATCTACCAGTATAAAACACCCAGACTCTGAAGGCCTTTGCTAAACATTTGCTGCAGTTGCATAAAACCTAAATCTTTTGTATAATTGTTTCCAACTTGTGAGACAGGAGTTCATATAAAGAGCCAAAAGAAACAATAATTGTTTAAAGCTATAAAGGAAAATTTCCATTGAAGGCTTTTGGCTGTTGAAATGTGATGGAAATAACAACCATTAGGCTTATCTTATTTTTCCACTGGCTTTTAATTGGACTACCTCTTTGAGCACAACATACATTACGTTGTGTTATCAAAATAAACTACATATAACAGTAACAAGAATGTTTGTATAATTGTCAAAGTCTATGCTTTGTTTCACAGAACAAACTATTTTCCACTATGGTAAAAATGATGTCTAATCCCTGCAAAATACAGCTGAATTTTGTGAGTAAAATTTTGTTTTTTTGTCTCTGTGGTTACTTTGAGGAAACAGCTCTGGATACAACAGGAAGGTCTTTCACTTCCTGTCCCTGCTTTTAGAACACAGCATGGAACAAAAACAAAGCGAAGGAAAGCTCCACCAAAGTCTATCAGGCTTTGAATCCAAACTGATCTGCAGCTCAAACGTTTGTTTAATATGTTTTCCCTTTATTTGGAAGCTGAAAGTTCAAAATCTATCTGAATGTAACAACATTTTTTGAGTTGTTTAGGTAATAAAGAAAATGCTGATGAAAGACTCATGACACCACAAATCAGCATTAACAACTAGTACTTCTTTTTGGCACCATTCTAAGTGAATTATACTATAAGATCATTTGTACAAATGACAATAACTTTCTTTCACACACTTTTTGTTTGCTAAAATCAAATTAAACACCAAAATTAGAATGTCCAAAGTCAGTTTTGAAGTCCACACTTAAAAAAACAGTAAGAACTCTACGTGTATAAAACACTGACTAAACTCAGGAATAAAATATTTATCTGCAAGCCAATGCTCAAAAGGTTCTGTGGTAAAACTTTCAAATGCCTTCTTGCTTCAAAATACCTGGAGTTAGAGAGTCTGTCCTATTTAAACTCATACAATGGATATTATAAATTATTTTGGCTTCTATTGCAAATAGTGTCATTATGGTACTATATGAGCTAATATCTGATTGGCAAACCCAGAGGTATTAAACCTCAGAGCGATCATTAGATGTTGCTGATGGTCTTTTTCCGTGAAACATGTTTCTGCAAATCCCAATGTTTTGGTCCAGATCCAAGTTTTGACTTTCAAGACAAACTGAATGAAGCACAAACTTTCCACTCACAGGATGCATATGTCTCTCCTTGACCACAAACTAAAAATATTCAATCAAAATGTAAGAAAAAAATCTGAGAATGTTTAGGTTTAACATGACATTGACATGATCTATTGTGTTGGACTGAAACTCATTGCATAAATAACTTTATTGATCTTAGGATGGTTCAAAAGTGAAAACCTACTAATGAGTGCAGAAACATAGACTTGCCACTCCACCTTCTGACAGAATCAATACTGAGACGAGCACTGACCTGAGTCGTTCCTCTTCCTTCTTGCGCAGCCTCATATCTCTTTGCACCACCTGAAGCACATGCTCCGCCTCGTTGTCTGTAAGGCCCGTCAGATCCAGTTTCCGACCCATCTTCAGCAGCCACTGTTTTTAAAGCTTCACTTTTCCGAACAACCCTTCAGCTAGTTGTTTTCATCTGAAAGAAAAGAAAATATTTAAGTCGGCAGCACAAAATAAAGAAGCAGTAAAATATATGAGCAAGTTTTTGTTACACGTCATTATAAATGCCATAAACCAGTTGTGGTGAGCAACTAAATTACATCTGAAAACGTTCTGAGGAGAATTCTGAAATACCTGTAGCTACACATTTACTCCCCTAAAAAATGTATACTGAATGCTTACAGAAAATAAAGAGAAGCAAGTAAAAGGAGTATTTTAAGCCTGTAAGCTTCTGAAATAAAAGAATAAAAGAGACAGAAAAGCGCCTAGAGCTAAATACTGAGGTATTCAGGGAAGGAAAACTGCTAGATACTCAAAGAGGTGAGACTGGGCTTTCAGCAGAGTAACAACTCTATAAAGCCAGTTCAATTTTTTAATTTATCATGTTGTTGGAGACATATTCTAAAAGACTTGCAGAAGAAGTTATTTTTTGTACAGAAATGTCATTTTATGTTACAGCAATGTTATGATGAATCCAGAAAAGATCACAGGTAAAGAAGCTACTTGTTGACAGAGTCCAGGAACCAAGCGTATTTAAGGAAAGTTGAGTTGTAGGAGAAACTGTTGCAGAAGCAACAATACATTTGACAAGACATTAGAAAGTAGGAAAACGTGTTCAAGAGTTTGGGGGAAATTTGCAAGGTATGATTTTTATCTAGAGAACCACAACACGAGGATGTATTCAAGACATGGGCTGTAACTGTCACATCCTTTACGCAAATCAAAAATCAGACATTCCAAGTCACACTGAAGCTGGAAATCATCCAACAAACATAAATAAACTAAAATTTGTAGAGTACATATTCTTTTTTTGTTGTTTATTTCTAGGTTTTACATGATATTCTAATAATTGAGTAAAAAATATTACAAGTTTTTCTCCACTGGAATTGAAAAAAAAATATTTGGCACCCAAGAAAAAAAGAAATTATTGATGTCATCAAACACCTTCTCAGAAGTCCTTATAGATTTTGTTCAAATGAAGACAGGTGTACATACCAAAACAAAGAGTCCTGAGGACTTTTTGATAATATGGCGAAGGCAGAATGCATCAGAGTATTTTTTTAAATTTTTTATCTAAGAAATACTTACAAGTTTCTTTATCAAGTCCCTTCACGGCAGCACAGGATACAAGAAAGCGATCAGTCATCCATATCTGTGAGCTAACTCCAAACCTTAATGGTCATTTATGAAGACCGTCATAAGTATTAGCTTGTATATATTAAGTAAAAAGTTGAACCAAAGTGTGGGTCGGCGGGTGAGATGCTGCAGCACCGATTACAGCAGCCACCGGTTTTTCTACGAGAGGAAAATCTGGATAAATCCAGATTAGTTTCCACTTCCAGTATTTCTCTGCTCGCAGAGGGGGCTATTGATGTGGGCTTTATTACGCCACTTTGTGAGAAGACAAAATAGAGGACCGCATAAAACAGAAGAGCTGAACAAATTCTTTTTCAAGTAATTTGTCAGAAATTGACATTTCAGTGAGAAACACGTTAGACTAGTTTTGGGGTACAGATTTTTTTTTCTTACTATAATTATCACTGTATTGCATTTTAAACATCAACTTGGCCTTTTCTTTTTTAATGTTTACATAATTTTATGACATGGATGAAAGAGAGACTCACCCAAAAAAACTCATTAAAATTGAAAATGTCCTCAAACAGCGGATATGGATGCAGAGCAATGAAATAAAGACAACTAGTGGAGAATTGAAGAACTGCGTCTTAATCCTATTTAATAAAATGTCTGGTTTTGAAATCACAGAGTTCTTGTCAGAGAAAGACCTGTTTGTTTAGATTAGTAGTTGATAAGGTTTCCGTCTTTTTTTCCATTTGTTTTTTGTCATATAGGATTACAGTAGGTCTTTGAATTATTTCCTTCATTGGAAATGTCCTGCAAAAAGCAGCGGATGTGAAAGACATAAGAGCAGGTTGGTTAGATGAGGACATCTGGTGGACAGTTGAAGAGCTGCAGGTCCAAAAAATCGCAGTACATAAAGTGTACTATTACAAAACCACAGTAAATGCTGGTTTTAAAACTAGAGTTCTTGACAGCAATTATATTTGATGAGATTAGAAGCTGCTTAAGTTTCCCCCTGTTTTTTGTTTAGATTAAATTTGTTTCCTTTCCTAAAAAATATTCGGCAGATGAGAACGAATACCTAGAAAAAGAAGGAGCAGGTGGAAAATTGAGGACATCTAGTGGAGAATTAAAGAACTTTAGACTGCTTCAATAAAATTGGGAAATCCAAAAATAAAAATCGGATGAATGAAGGACTTCATGGTCTGAAACTTCTCTGTGAATTAAATCTGCTAGGATATAAAGCAATGTTGGATAAAGACATTGCCAGAGAGAGAAAGAAGCACAATTACTTGATTTACCCACAACATATGTATTTAGTTTTTATTATAAATCTCTACAATTTAACTTTCTGTTTATTAAATAATATCAAGGAGAATGCTATGTGGGTTATTGCTTGCCAGAAGATGTGTTATCCTAAGGAAATTTGTAGTGTGTGTGCTATGATATGAAAAATATAAGAACTGTTTGCTTTTTTTCATTGCAAAGTTCTTTATTTAACAAAATAGATTTAAAAAATTGTGAAGGAATCTCAAATCACAGTTTATCCAATTTTTCCTGGTTTCTATTTTTCTTTGGAATATTTAAAAAGATAAACTAGGATCACTGTGAGGCTGTAAGTACACATATATTTTATTATAAACTTTACTCAGCTATCTAAAGTCAACATTTTTGTTATCACTTTCAATTTAAAATTACATAATATGAATCTATTAATTTATGAGTACAGCAGTTAAACATTAAAAATGGACTGCTGATGCTGGTCTTTCAAAAATTCTCAATAAATATCTCAGTTTCCCCAGTCAGGAGCCTATATTACTGTCCTTATCTAAACTAAAGAAGACAATAATTAATATACATGTAGGTTCATGTCTGTTTCACAAGACAAGAATCCAGATTACTTTCCTCATAAAATCAGAAGAAGGCAATAATTAACACATCATAATGATGTTGGTTATGGAGCCCATGAAACCTATGTAGGCAAACTGGAAAACGAAATATTTTTTAATTTAAATTGTGGTCCTCAATGCACACTGCTTTCTTTTAATCATATCCACAGAAACAAATCCACACAGGCAGGATAGCTGGAAAAGAATAACCAATAAAAAGAAAGATAATTACTGGGAGCAGAGAAGATATGATTTCAATTTAAAATTTGGCAGAGATAGTGACAGATTGTGGTTCTCAAGAATTTGTGATTCTTGGTAATAATCCTCAAGGTCAGATTATCTTTTTCTTCTTCTTCTTTTACTTAAACATGTTAAAGCAAAGATACAATTGTATGAGAGTTTGCCAAGGTACCATGTATGAACACCACGGCAAAACAAAAAAGAAAGAAAACAGGCAAATTCAGTCCATATCTCTCAGGCTTTTTTTACCACAAAACTTATTTATTTAATGGCAATTTTCATTCAAACACCTTTAGGAGCATTTTGTTCAATGATGAGCATTATTGAGTCATTTTGTCACCAACTGGTAATCAATGTATCATATACAACCAATACATCTATCCTAAATTGTTTCAAGGAAGCTTAATGGGTCCCCTTCAGTTGTTTTAGTGTTTTTATGGAACTTCTATATTTAAAAGTTTTATCCTTTTCTTCCAGGGTTAACAGAGCAAATCAGTTACCAAAAGGCCTAAAGTGGTTAAAGTTGTCAGATGTGGAGTTTGATTAATATGACAGATCCAGGATAAATTATTGGAGAAAGTGAAGTCACAATTATTTTACCACAAAGTTTAGAGCTGACAAAGAGCAGATTGTGTTTCCTGGCTTTTTTGATATCACACATGTTGAAACAAGGGGTTGGCTGTTTCCCTAGAGGAGCGAGACTGAGTGACAAAAAGCTAAATAGATTCTCAAGAATTTTGTACTTGTGTAAGCCGTATCTGTATCTCAACCTGTAAAAGTTAATGATAGTTGACTTGCAGTCACACACCCTCTTTTGTGCAGAGACATGCAGAGGTTTTTAAAGAATATGCAGGTATTCAACATTTAAAAGGGGGCTATGCTAAGAAAGTTTTAAACTTCAGTACATCAAGATCATTTTCATCAAAGTTGCTTGAATTAAAACAACTTATGTTAAATATAACATTAGCACATGATCTTTATTAAAAATAATCAACTGAATGTTTTACCCAAGGATCTGGTAAAAAAAATAAATAAAAATTGGGAAAATTAAACCAGAGTGAATAAGTCACTCTTAACACACACTGGCAATATTCTAAAGATCCTGCCACTGAATTATGAAATTTGTCAAATAGTTGCTAGAATACATAGAAATAAAAAACTGTTTTACTCATAAAATGAAAAATAGGTGAAATGCATTTATGTCAGATAGGTCAGTCAGAGAGACATTTCCAAAATAAGCATTTGTCCAAAAAAATTGTGACAAAATTGTGATCATTTTGTAAATGTAGGCTAGGTGTTGCTTAGAAACATATTTTTATCAAAAATTAAAAACCTGAGATATATAAAACAAAGGCTGTTTCTTTATAAATACAATTTCATAGTCAAAAGTTATATGCTGTTTTCAAGTGTTAATGGAAAGACACAACATAAATTGAGGAAAAAGATAATTCAAAGAAAGTAGAAAGACACAATGCTGGATAATATAAAAGAGTCACCAGGGCAGGGGGTGAACAAGGACATGAACAAAAATAACCACAAAGTAATATTTAATAGTATTAGCAGCATCTGTATCTGTTCTAATGCATCCTGCTTTGTTACCCAGATGACAACTGGGTAATTGTAGCTCCTCTAGTTTTGAAGATGATTCTCATTGTTTTGAGTTGTTCATTCCCTTTGTTCAAATTACATGACCTGACTTCATTAATTGGCAACATAAAACACTTTACTTGTTTATTGAAAGTATTAACTCCCTCTTTATTTGTTCGGTGTCTAACCTGCATTCCAGAAGGACTGACAATAATTAACAACTCCTTGAGGAAAGAGGACAATGGTCCATTGTATTTTAAAACGGCTCTTGTCCTTATGAAAACTAATCTTATTACCGGCTCAATTTGCAACTTTTGTCCTGCTTCCATGCTGCCTTTCCTCTGTGAATTAATTACAAAAAGTTGCAGGAAGCCAGCTACAGTCCTGGTTGTGTAAGTTACAGACACCTTTGAGTTTGGCTTTCTAAAGCAACACTGAGATTGATTTAGTCTATTTGATCTCATGCTATGAAACTTTGGATCACACTACTTTGTCAAATGGGTTTTACATCCTAGAAGATAGTTCTGGCTCTCCTCTAATGCCATAATTTTCCAGAAAATTATGGCATGCACATATTTATCATTCCAGTCATTTAAAAATGAAAGGAGAAAGTTAAACTAGTGAGAATAAGTCACTGAATTAATATTTGGTTCTTAACACATTGTAAATAAAGCTTAGTGATTCAGGTCCTGCTGCCAATCTATGTAATTTGTTAAATGTTTTCTATAACACACAGAAAAAAGTAGTTTTACTGATTCCATAAGAGGGAAAATACATTTAACTACATTTATCTCAAGTAGTCAGTCAGACAGACCAGCCAAAAATCACAAGACCATAAGTTAAAAAAGGTTTTACATATTATGATTCAAGTTGTAAAGTAACAATCATTTTATGTATTTATGTTAGCTGTTACTCGAGAGGAATGCTTCTAAATTAAAGCTTAATGTAGAAACATTTAAAACTTTAGGTTGTCCAAAATACTGATTATGTTTTGGTATGTATGTAACATGCAGACTACAACCTTTTGGCTGAAAGATCAAATACGTAAAGACGTCATAAAAGTCAACATGTAAAGAGGTGCTAGAAGTCAAATTTGATTGTTGATTATATGCCAGAAAGGAGTGTATTTTATGACAAGCATAAAATATACATTTATGCTTGCCAGTCCTCTTTCTCAGGGCAATGTGTGTTTGTTTGAATCAGACCCATAAAAACAGATTCATGAAGGATGGGTTTCCAGGACAGAAAGATAAGGCAACCAAAAAAAACAAGCTGAATTGCTGGGGGCAGTGAGTGCACAGTGGGTTTATTAGAAACACTGGAGATGACAAGGTGAATATTGAGTTTCCCACCTTTCTTCCCTTGAGACGTGTTGAAACGGGGGCACTAATATTTGCCTGGAGGGGAATAGCTGGTGCCAAAAAGCCCGACCAACTGTGAGAAGAATTTTGTCTTGTGTAAAGCCTTTAGCTAGTATAATTGCCAACTGGCATTCATGCATGGACTTGATTTTATGCAAGGACATGCAAACATCTTTAAAGGGTCAGAGTTTAAAGTAGGCCTGTATTGATAAAAAATTGCAAGTAAACTAGCATTATTCTGCCTGCTTTTGGTGGTATTCAAAAGACCTTTTGACGTTTTTGACATATGTCACTATTAAGACATTACGTAAGTCAAATACAAAACGTACACCTACAGTACAAAACGTACTGTACACCTTGACCGGCAGTCTTACCTGTAGGTTCCACAAATAATGGAACAACACATAGCTGAATTAAAATTTTAATTCTCCGAACATTATATAGGTCAATTCTACAGCTTTTTTGTACAAAATCAACTAAATCAGCAATCAGCTACTGCTGATTTTGCTGATTGCAAAATCTCTAAATCCTGTATTTTCCAAATAAGGAGTGGTGTATACTATTTGATTCAGAACTTGTCATGTTCTTTTATCTTTATACCCAGATCGGGTGACTTTATGTCTAGTTCAACCTGAATGTAAACTTGTCTAAAGTCCAAAAAGGTGTGAAACATAGTTTTTTCTCTACCTAAATTGTGCAAGGCTCTAACGAGAAATCCGTTAAAATCTTAACCCAGAACATGGATTATTATCCAGTAATATTTGACTGCAATTAATCCACACAAAAAGCATGAATAGATTTACACCCACCAAAACTTGGGCTTTATTGTTTGAAGAGACTTAAGAATCACATCAAAGTTATTCTGATATTTTAGAATTTGCATTGAGAAAATATATGCCACTATTAAGATACTACATAAGTCATTTTACAGTCTCGGGAGGCGTGGTTGGACCTGGCTCTCCTTTAAATACAGACGTCGAACTGATCTATACACCACACAAGAGGGAGTGTTTGAGTTTGAGTTTGAGTTCGAGTTCAAGTTCACCTGCTTTGTGCTCAAAGACTTCAGATGAAGGTATTGCAAAATGATTAAATCATTTTAATTTAATGCATGATTGCAAGTTGTTGTCAAACTGTCATTGCCAGATCAGCAAATTTGTGAGGCTATCTAAAATGCAATAAGAAAAGTTTGAAAACTTAGCACAGCCAAATATTTGCCTGTGCTAATTTACCTCTCCTCTCATTTCAGTGCTGTGAAGTGGCTTCTGTCATCGCTTTTGTCAAACTGCACTTTCATAACAAAGGATCCTCTTACTGGGCTCTGAGCCAATCCATCTGCTGGTAAAATCATTTACTTTGCTTTTTTTTTTTAACACATTCTAGGTCCAGCAAAGCGCGATGTAAATCCTTTTTAAACCAGTTATTCACACAGAGCCTGCCATTGCCTTTTCCACTCTATATAGAATATATGTTTTCTATTGCCATCCATATATTTTAAGATTTGTTTTTTCAGGGGTGTGGCAGTAGCATGTGCTAAAAAACTTAAAATCTTCAAGGCAAAGCAACAAACCACAAATCATGTGACTGAAAGACAACCATCCCTGTAAAAATGTCATCTTTATATTTACTTGAACATATTGCATTTATATTTGCTGTTACTAAACAGTAACCTCCTGATTTACTAATCATTCATGACTTATTTTGAATAGTCAGTTTCTCTGTGTAAGAAAGGCATCTTCAACATCCTATAAAATGTTAACACTTTCTCACAATAAGATGAAGTTTCACTGTTACTTTGTGTTTTATCTGGTTTTTAGTATGTTTGCTTGTTTGTTTGGTTTTTAATGAAATATTAGCCGTCAAAGTGAAAGCATTTCTTTAAAGAAACTATTATCTCTGCATCAAACTTTCACAACAACATTTTATTACTGATGTAGCAGAATAATGCCATGGACATCCCTCAGTCACTCTACACCCAAACAAACATGAGTTCACTCTTGTGCCATAGCTCCTAAAAGTTTGAATTCAGCCAGAAAGTGGAAACAATAAAATATTGATATAAATCACTTTTGAATGATTTTGCGAAAGTTTGATCTTGATCTCTATTGTGGGTTTTTCTGTTATTAACATGGAGGTACCAACTATTTTGTCCAAGTGTGTGTGAAGCTTGTCTAACAATGGAAAACATTTTTTTAAGTATGTAAGTTACTCTCATCATAATTTAGGCTATTGTTCATTTTTTATTTTGTATTGCTTCATCATGTGAAGAAACCTTCTGCACTGACTCACAAACTGCACTATCCCATCCTGCCATGGAAAGAGAGAAACTTTTTTCTATTGAAAATATAAAACAGATTATTCTTTTCATAAAAATGAAAAAATAACCTGAACCCACTTTAATCAGCATTAACAAACCGGGTGCGGTATAAACTGACACAATTGTAGTTCTTTAAGACAAAGCTGTCTATGTGAAAATTATTTATTTCATTCAGATTCAAATACATTTAATATTAGTTTTAAAATGATAAAAAGCAATGTTAGTTTATTTAATGAATTAGTTAGATTTTGGAGAAGTACATTATAACAAAAAAGGTGTATTTTTTGTAATAATCTGTGCTAGTTGTAATTATGAGATTTCTCATCAGAAATTGACGTGTTTCGCTATGGTATTTCCAGTAAGATAAAAAAAAAAACGTAATTAGACTCTGAGAAAGAGTCTTCGAAAATGTTTTTTAAACCCTTCAAGTGCCAAATGCCAGTATTTTGGAGACGGTATCAAATTAATCAAAGTATATCATAAATAGGTTTTGCACAAAACCAATTTATAAATGTGATTTTGTAAAGTAACAGATGTTTTTTTTTTCTTGTTATCTTTCAGGTAGACTCCTGTTGCACAAGCTGACTGTTGCGTAAGTTGAAAATACATTTTTAAAAATGGGAAACGTACCATCAGAAGCAAACATGGGTGACAGCCTCAGGTGCTACAACTGTCACAGAGTCTTGCCTCCATGTCGGTCCTTCGATAATTTAAGACAAGATGTCATCCATGGGCAGCATGTGCACGTGTTCAATGGAGGGGAATACTACAGACAAGTTGGCTATAATAATCTATACCAGTGTCCAGATTGCTTTTATAAGCCAATCAGAGATGCAGAACGCAGGAGGGAAGAAGAAGAAAAAAGAAGAAGAGAGGAAGAGAGAAGGAGAGAAGAGGAGAGGAGAAGAGAGGAGGAACGTAGGAGAGAGGAGGAACGGAAAAGGAAAGAGGAAGAGAGAAGGAGAGAAGAGGAGAGAAAGAGACAGGAGGAGGAGAGGAGGAAAGAGGAGCAAAAAAAGACAGAGGAAGAGAGAAAAAGGTTAGAGGAGGAGAGAAGAAGACAAGAAGAACAACAAAGGAAAGAAGAGGAGAGAAAGAAAGAGGAGTTGAGTCAAAGAATATCAGAATCAAAGGAACGAGCCAAAGAGCAGTATGAGAAACAACAGAGAAATAGGCAAGAGCAGCAGTCCAAGCATAATGTTCTGATTGGGTACATGGATGAATTTGAAGCTGATTATACATCTTATGGGGGCAAAGATGAGCTTCTAGAAATTATCTCTCTGAAATGTAACATAGAAGCTTCTGATCTCACTCTCACTGCTCCAAAACCCGATCTGCTGGGCAAGATCCTCTCAGCTCTGGACACACTCCTGTTTGATGAATGGATAAATGATCCGCCATCTGACAGCACCCTGCAGCACGCTCAGGTGTACATCACAGAGCTGTGTGCGCTGTCTGTCGAGATACCAGAAGAGATCTCTCGAGAAAATATCTCCAATCATGTGCAGTCCTTAGTTGGGTCCTTCAGCCAATCAGCATCCAATATTTCTGAGAATCTTGAGTTGACCCAAGCCTTGTATCTTACTCTGATGTGCTACATCGGTGACAAGGACAAATCTGATGCTGATGCAGTCATTATAGCAAAGAAATGGGCCAAGGCAGAGCTCACTATGGAGCAGCTTTTTGCAATTGAGTTCCTGAACATCCTCATTTCATCAATGCATGGTACAGTTGGCAAAGCCTCTATATTTGTCCTAAAAATGGAAATTCAATGTCTGAAACTTCTAATGTCGACTCTTGTCAATCTGAATGGTAAAGAGAGCCACTCTGCATCAACTGAGATGATCCTTGAACTTGTAGAAATAGACCAATGGACACCAATGGAGGCAGTGAATCTGCTCAAAGCACTCTCATTAAAATGCACTGAAGATGTTTCAGTAGCAAAAGTCCTAAAGTTGGTCGAGGTTTATGACATATCTCCAAGCTGGACGGATGATTCTGGACACTCTCTTATTCAGGCTCTTGAAAATGCTAATTCAGAAAGTTTCTATCAGGATTTCCATAAGATTCTCAAAAAGAGGGATGAAAGCAGTCTAGATGCAGCTCTAGCAAACATAAAAATGTCACAGAAGTTGGATGACTCCAGGATTAATGAGATAAAAACAGTAATCACTGGTGTTTTCCAGGTTTCAGAAAATGCTCCCAAGGGATCTTTAAATTTTGAAACTTTTGATACAAAGAATTTGCAGAACTGTCTGTCTCAACTCTGCAAAGCAGTTTTTGATGCAAAGAGTTGGTGGCCCACAGTGAAACACATGGTGCAGTGGTGTGTGCTGGTGCTAACCGGGAAGACAAACATACCACAACTGGTTTCTTCTGAAGATCCATGTGTCATTGCCCTGTTTGCTGCAGCACAATTCTATATGGGGAATAAAGTGGACATTATGCTAAACTCTGACACTGACACTGAAACTCAAGTTAAGGAATGGTCTGATTTCTACAAGAACCTTGGAATATCTGTCAGAACAAATATCAAGAAACAAACTGACACAACTTTTATGACGATCTATGAAGCTGATGTCATCTATGGTACACTTCAAGACTTTGTGTCTGACTACTTCATATACTGGAAAGAAGTAATTGAAACCCAGATTCCTCATCTCATACGAGGATTTATCATTGAAGAAGAATGTCTTATTGGATCACAAACACTTGATGTGCCAAGGCTCAAGGATAGCGAATCTCTTGCTTGTTCTGCAGAAGCCCTGCAAAACCTCATGGGAAGATTACAATCAGAAAACATGGAAGACAGAGAGAGGTTCATCAAGGCCATTTTTCAAGCTCTACAGTCAAATTTAAAAGAAAGTCCAAGCACAGAAGCACAAATTGTAAAAATCCTTAAGAAGATTAGTGGAAAAGAAGTTCTTCCTAAAGACATGTTCTGTCTGACGTTTCTTGAGAATCTCCTCAAAGTGGTTACCAGTGAAAATAAAGGTGGAAAAAGTTTGACGTCCACTGCTGAAACATGGTGCTTAGACAGCATTTTGGCATCTTCAGAGCAAATTAGAGCCTCGAGTAAAGAAACCACTGAAGTCTTTCAAATGGTTTCAAATCTTGGAGACAAACATCTTTGGTCACCACTGGAACTCCTCAACCTTCTTGGAGCATTAATCAATCACCATCATGGTGAGGGATGCATTTCAATCATGAAAATTTTACATTTGATGGAAACATATAGGGTGTCTTCCAAGTGGACAGATGAGAAAAATCAATCTGTCATTAGTTTACTAGAGTCATATAAAACAGAAAATCTGATCCAGCATTTAGGGAAAAGCCTTGGAAATGAGGAAATGAAAACCATTGGTACCCTTTTTGATGAGATAAGACAGATGGAAGACATTGATGAAGAAACACTGAACAAATCACAGAAGATAGTTGCTCATGTGACAGAACTCATCGAAAAAGTAGAAATCAAAAAACATAATGACATAAAAAAGGCTAAACAACTCAGCCACAGCACAGAAATAGCTGATCTTCAGGAGGTCTTGGCAGTGTTATGCAATGCTGTTTATGCTGACAAAAAGTATTGCCCCAGAGCCACTCAGATGATAAGCTGGTGCCTCTTGGCCTTGTCCAACACTGGGAAACTCCTGGAAATGGGAACTGGAGAAGGAAAGTCTTGTGTCATTGCAATGTTTGCGGCACTGCGTGTGTTTAGGGGTGAAAAGATAGATGTGGTTTCCAGCTCTTCTGTTTTGTGTCAAAGAGATGCAGAAGAATGGGAAAACTTCTACAAGTACTTTGGCATTACTGTTGACACAAACACAAATAAAACTGATGATAGCAGTCGAAAAGAGTGCTACCAAAAAGACATTATCTATGGAACTATTGAAACCTTTGCTGCTGATCATCTTCGCCAGATATTTGAGATGAAAGATGTGAGACCTGATCGCAGCTATCAGTGCATCATCATTGATGAAGTGGATTCTCTGCTGTTGGATCAGGGAGTGCAGCTCACTTACCTGTCCAGCCCCCTGGTCTCCATGGAGCACCTGAATACTATTCTAGCAATGATCTGGGGACACGTCCAGCAGTATGGCTTTCTGTCATCAGAAAACCAGACATTTGTCCAGGGTCCACCTGCTTCATTCTTCAGGGCCATCTTTGACTCAATAAACACAGAAGAAAGTGAAATAAATGATCCGCTGGACATTTTACGTATTGCAGAAGAAACCAACACTGTACCACAAGGATTTACAGAGGACATCCATGAGGGAGACAAGAATGATATCCTTAAAAAGCTGAAAATTGTGACTCAAGATGCTGTGATAAATTTTTTTGAAGAAATGGAGGAGTATGTCCCCTACGGTTTTACAATTTACACATTAAATGATGAAGGACTGCTTTGTCCAAGAAAACTCAGTCCTTACAACACAAATCAAATACCAGACCTAAAGTTTCTTGTCTTGGATGAAGGATTGTGTTGTCCTCTCTACAACTCAGAAGAAGTCCTCATCAAGCCCATTGCAGAGTTAATCTCAGAGAAGATTCAGTACACTCCATGCACAGATAATACAGACAAAATCAGCATTCCTGGATTCTTGAGGAATCTCATTGAGACCAAAATGCCTTTATGGGTGGAGAATGCCTTTCTGGCAAAGCAGTTGCAGGAAGGACGGGACTATGTTGTAGAAAATGAGAATATCTGTCCAGTAGACTTCAGATCCACTGGTATCATTGAACTGAATAAGAAATGGGGTGATGGTCTGCAGCAGTTTGTGGAGATTAAGCATCAAGTCAAACTGAGCACAATTTCAGCAGTGACAAACTACATTTCTAACATCTCCTTTTTTCAAAAGTACCATGGCAAAATATATGGAACTACAGGAACTCTTGGTACTGAAAAGGATATTCTGTTTTTGCAGGATTTATATCCAAGTCTATCTGCATGCAGAATGCCAACATTCAACAGGAAAAAACTATATGAGGTCAAAGGAACTCTGAAAAAAACTTCGAAAGAGTGGAAATCAGAAATAAAAGGAGTTGTCATGTCTCAGATTTCCTCAAATTCATACAGAGAGGGAAGAGCCGCCCTGGTGATCTGTGAAACTATCAACAAAGCCAAAGAGATCTATGAAGAACTGAAGAGCAGCATTAAAGGTGAAATCATCCTCTACAGTCGCAGTGATAAAGAAAGTTTGAGCAAAATAGACAAGGAGCTGGAGTCTGGGGATGTTATTGTTGCCACAAACCTTGCTGGGCGTGGCACTGACATTAAAGTGTCCAAAAAGGTGAACAGTAATGGAGGATTGTTTGTTATCCTCTCCTTCCTCTCTGAAAACACCAGAGTAGAACTCCAGGCTTTTGGTCGAACAGCTCGCAAGGGGAAACCTGGATCTGCTCAGATCATTGCATGCACTGAACACCTGCAGTATGACTTCAGGTCAGCTGTGTCTCTGGAGGAAGCCAAAAGCACGAGGGACAGACTTGCAACAGAAAGGATAAGTTCAATGATGAATGACGTTTCTGAGATGAATTTACGTGAGGAGCTGTTTTCTGAGTACTGTGAGACTCTTCATGATATTTACAAGAAAACTGATGGAGATGATAGAAAAGTTATTGTTGCCATCATGAATGAGTTCTGGGGGATCTGGCTGCAAATTAAATCAGAAGACATTGATCACCAGAAGAAAAGTGAACTTCACCAAAGTCTAAAGAAGGATTTATCTGTGGCAAGGCAAGAGTCTTCATCTCAAACTTCCCCATGTTCAAGCATTTATCACTACATCAATTTTGGAAACATTTTCTTGGATGATAAAAAATGGGAAAATAGTGCCAGGCTGTTTGATAAAGCTATGAAACAAGATAAAAGTTGGGCAGCCATCGCTTTTTACAGTCACGCATACTGCACTATTAAACTGTCAAATGGAGACTACCTGACTCAAGCCAAAGAAGATCTACAAAAGGCACAAGAGTCCCTCAAGTATCTGAGTGAAGAATGCCTTGTCTGTTTGCAGTTCATTAAAATGGCCACTGTGGACTCAGGCAAAGGTGAACCATCCAGCCTTGAAAAACAGATGACATCCAAGTGCAGCATGTACAGGTTCTTTGATAAAAACATCACTGAGGCCATCCAAAAGATTGATGAAATCAAAGAAAGAGGGAGGGACGCAATAGTCAAAAAATCCCCTGTTTTCTCCTTGGTGTCGGATGCTGATGAAGCTCTCCAGTTAGAGGCTGATAACCTCTACAGTCGAGGTCTAAAATATGTATTTTCTGTTGAGGAGAAGCCTCGTTTCTGCTGGGAAGGACTGGTGGTTTTCTTGCTTGGAGTTTTGCAGATTGTTGCTGGAGCACTGCTCACTGTATTTACAGTTGGTACCTTGGCTCAAATCGGAATGGGTCTCATCACAGAAGGAATATCTGACTGCATTGAAGGTATTACAGCCATGGTGACAGGAGAGTTCAGCTGGAAAGAATGGGCTATCGGAAAAGCCATTTCCATCGGTGTTTCTATAATATCATTTGGAGTTGGAAAACTAATTTCGAAGGGATTCAAGGCTGCCAAAACAGCGATCAAAGCCATAGGTAAAAAACTGAAGGCATTGCCAAAGTTTCTCTCCAACCAGGCAAAACAGAGTTTAAGCACCGTCACAAAGACAAACATGAAAAATGCTTTAAAACATACAGTAAAAACAATTGCTGAGGAAACACTGTTTTACGGACTTGAGAAAGCAGAAGAGAAAGCACTTGAAGAAATATTAAAAGGCATCAAAGATGAGATTGCAAAGGGAATTGTTAAAGATGTGAAAAGCAGCCTGGAAAAAGAACCCCTGGCTACATTAGTGGATAATGTTATACTGTTAGATCTTCTATATAAAGACCAACTGCGCCAGGTCCTGGAAGACAAAGACAGAAAGAAAGACCTCCTTTCCATTTACAAACAGTTGGGGAGTACTGCACTACAACCATTATATGCAGACCTTAGTTGGCAGAACAAGCTTAATTCATCAATCATCAAAGTGCTTGACAGCGCAACAGAAGGCACAAAAGGAAAAACTCGTGTAATTTTGACAGCTATTCAAACTAGCCACCATCTTATTCTTGCAGGAGATGCTATTGGTGAAGTACTCACCCTCTCCCACAAGTTTTTCTCAAACTTTGAGAACGAACTGAACACTTTTATCAAAGAAAAACCTTTGAAAGTGAAGCGAAATGAGCTAACTTTCTCAGAAACTGACATGCTGAAAATATTCAAACAAGACTTGGCTGACACCCTCAGTACTTTACTGGCTGATGCCTTGGTAGAGGTGTTTAATCAGAAGTTTTTCAGTCACCTTGTTTCTCGTGCACAGAACGAAGCACATGAGGCCATCAGGCGACATGTCAAATCCGGCTTAAAGAGTGAGAGGACAGAGGAAAAACTTAAAGCTGGACAACTCAACAACTACATAGTAAATATGCCAGTAAATCCAAATGCAAAACTTTCAGCTAATGCTGGTCAACTCACAAGATCACATGCTGAAAAGATCAAGAATAACAAAGCTGCTGGTACTATTCTTGATATCAGAGTCCTGTCTGAAGCCACTGGTACTAGAGTTGTTATTCTTACAGAAAACAAGCATGGAAAACTCACCAAAATGCAGGAAGTTAGTCCAAGCACCATATCTGCCAGTGAAACAGTGACTTTGATCTACAGGCCAAAGAGCACCCAAAACCCTAACGGTCATTATGATGTGTTCATCGACAATAAGGCAGTGAGCATAGACAGCAAAGAAAAGAGTTCTCTGTTCCATGCTATGGCAAGAGGCATGAAACCAAAAGCCAGTGATTCAGCGATTGCTTCTGAAGCAAACCGCCTGAGATCTGTGGAGGTCAACATGCTCCTCAAACAACCAGGGCAATGGGAACCTTTTATGAAGCGCAAAGAGTTAACCGAAACAATCAGAGGAGGAGACTGGTACATGGCAGAGGCAGGTAGACCAGAAAGAATTATAAAGGAAAACAAAACCCTGCTGCAGAAAATAACTGGAACGGTTGAAAAGTACAAAGGATATTTGAAAAAAACAGCTATTCCAGCAGTAGAAAAAGCCGTCAATGCAAATCAGCAGCCTTCGAACAGTACCATAGTGGAAGCTAACAAACTGAACCAGAAGAGCAAATTGGCTGTGGCAATGTTGCAAGCGAGAAAATATCTGTCTGGCTCAGATACCAGCAAAACTTCTGGTGTGGAGAAACAAGAAGGCCAAAAGTTACCAACTGATCGCAGCCTTAAAGATGTAGTTGATGATATATCTTCTCCAGAGCCAAAAGCTTTAAAATCATGCTTAGCTACCATGATAAGCAAAGATGATGTTGTTGGAACCTTTAAACTGATGACATTCAGTGCAATGTTCAGATGCCAGCTGACTGACACCGAGAATGTTCAAAACAAGAAGAGTAAAACCCGGGTTGCCATGTTTGAGAAGAGTTTTCAAGAAAACAGTACACAGATGGTACAGAAATGGTACAGCCTGCTTCAAGGCAAGGGTGTCATGACAAATGACCATCAAACAACAATCACACAGTGGATCAACACCCAGGGCTACAAGGATAAAAATGATCCACACAGGAAACAGGTGTCCAGCGTCCTGACATGAAGAGGTAAGAATATTTTTTTATGTTCTTTCAAACAATCATTTGCTCACAAAAAAGAGTAAACTAGAAATTTACAGTAAAAGAGACATTTATAATTCTGAATTCATCTAATTTTCATGGTTTTTTTATACTGTGGGTGGAAGAAAAACAAACTTTTGTAAATAATTTACTGTTAATTTCTTTAGTCTTTTACATTATTATTTTACATTGTTGCACTATGACATTTTCTGAAACTCCATTTGAAGTAAACTTCTAGAAAATTCGTTAAATGTCTCTGGTCAATAGACATAAAAATAAATTTCAAAATGAAACATATAGATTGATCATATTGCTCCATCTATCAAGTGTAAAAAGACAACACAAAAAACTTCTTTTCTATATAAATAATCATTTAAATTTATGAAGTACTTAAAATGTTATGCTTGATGGCTCTTTTTGCTGAGTTTGTGGTATAGTCAATGTCAGAAAGTTCAACGTGAAAAGCTAACCAATCCTAACCTCAATGAACTGCTAAATAGTTCATTATTGTGATAAGAAGTATTAGTACTATTATGAGTATTGTTCACTGTATTTTCTGTCAACAGCAGGGCCACAAATTGGCTCTGGAATCAACCAGAGCTATTTATAGAGTACGCAAAGGCACACAACATTCCAAAAGACAGGTGTAAATGTGTTGTTTCAAAAGTTACAATAAAGTGCAGCAGCCTACAATGAAGAGCATTACCATTTTTAAAAAATTGATAAAAGCCTTCTTTACTCAAGACCTTCATCCTGGGAGAGATGACCACAGTCTTTAAATTCCCATCTTAAAGTGAAAGTGGATGTCAAATAAGCACAACTAGAGACTTCTTTTGAGTTTTATGAAATACACCGTTCAGACTAATAAACAATTATATGCATAGTAAGTCAATATATCCATGAGAAATAAAAAGCCTCTCAGCAAAGTGGCACAGTGTAAAAAACAAACAATTTCACCAGTATTATTTATCTGGTGACCTACCAATGATAAATCATCTATTTCAGCATAGCAATATTTCAATAATATTTTATGACTGTAATTATTATGTATTTTGCTTAATAATTAAATGTTTATATGACCATTTATTTCATGTAATACCTAACTGACTGAAGTGTGTTTTTTTTCCTGCATAGTGAAAACTCTGGATGATGCTGGTTAACGAGAAGAATCGAAACTTCCATCTGCCTGATCATCAAAGAGAGACTTTGATTATTGACAATATTACACTGTCAAACAAATTCTACAGGCAAATTGGGACTATTTTTAATTCAGATCTGTTGCAGATGTCCCTTTTGTCTGATTTCAACAATAGTATAGTTTTTTGTTCTTTTTTACTTTCTATCAAGTTTCTCTTAGTTGTCTCTTAGGAAGTTAGATTAAGCCAAGCAAAACATTTTGGCTGTAATATTACACAAGCTGAATAATTTACTTTTGGTCATTTTCTGAAGTTAATTGTGAAATATCATTTTTGCCCACTAGAGATTTTTTCCCATAGAGTAAAAAGTAAAAATTCATTTGATTTTACTCCTCAAAATATTCACATTTTATCGTTTTATTTTGTTATGACTTTATACAACTGAATTTTAGCAACTATTGAATTTTAACAAAATCTGATTGTGAAAATGATAAATAAAAAATAAAAAAACATAGACATGATGCTTAGATAAAGTAATTCTTTCTTGAAATATTTTAATAGTTTTATTGTTTTAAGTGCTGAAACTCTGGTTTTTGGGTGTTCAAAACAGAATCACATTCAAAATACAGGCATGAATAGATTCTTTGTTGTTGTAAATCTTGACTAAAAACAATAGATGCAAAATGTAGGTAAGTTCAAGTAGCCATTGCTGATTATAGTCTTGAAAATGGTGAAAAATCTATTTTCTTGCTGGATTCCATGTCTTTCTATTGATTAAAAGCATGCAATCACTGGAAAAAAATTGTTAGACTACAATATATTATACCTGTGTAGATTTTTTTGTGTTTTATTACATTTTAGTAAAGTTTTTAGTCATCTGCGGTTTTGGTAAGTTTATTACTTATTTTGGGGGGTTGTCAAATTAACTAGTTAGGTGGCAGTGTATTTTGAATGTCTAATATGCTAAAGTTTCAATACCCTTAGTAATCAATTTTGTTTCTTTTTTGTCTAAACATCTGCTTCAAATATTCAGATTTATTTTTTTTACCAGTTTACAGAATATTTTGAGTATTTTGTTTATGGTGGCAGTAATAACATTAAATCACTGATTATATTTCAGTCTGGTACTATAATGGAAATATATTTTCATTTCTATCATCATTGTTTCATTATGATATTTTAAAACTTGCTTTTACTGAACTGAAGAAAACATTTAGTACATTTAGGATAAACTAAATAATAGTCATAGATATTATTCTTTGTGCATAATTTACACATTTAATAAATAATCAACATTGCTACAAGGATTAAAAAGTCTCTACAAAAGAAGCAGGATTTTATATCTTACCTGGCATGATAAAGTCACATTTGAACCTCACATAAATTGCTTATAAAGCCAAAATTTAAAATTTACATGCTGGGAGTTTTACATATTTTATTAAAAACCTTTTTCTTTGTGCATCTTTTTTACGTTGTTTCAAAATGTGGTATTAATCAAGAGATTAAGATGTTCAATGTTTTCCTTAAATTGATGACAGTAATTTTGGAAAAACAAGGGAGTTTGTTTGCATCTTGGTGGATTATAGAAACAAGATCTAAAAGGAATTTATATTCAGGTTTGATATTGTCTTTTCAATGTTAATTTCTGACTGGATTGTGTGGGGTATAATAAAGGTTTTATCTCTGAAACTGGCCATCTGTCTCCAGCTGTTTTTGAATAATGTTATGTCCTTGATGAGTTTCTTACACAACCCAGTTAAAAAGCGAGTTGGAGTTAATAAAAAAAAAACTCATTTAAAGGTCATTTGGATCTGAGACCGAACACAGAAGCTACAAACCACAGCAAGAAAACTTAACCAAAAATATGGAAATTGAATACTGTTTTGATCATCTTTGAATACACAAGCTATCATGAAGAGCAAATAAATCCAAAGATACCACTACCAAAAATATTGGTAGTGTAGACCAATATTCTGGCAGTCCGAACACACCAACCTCCAGAGCTGAGTCAGAACCAGCATAGACAGTGTAGATTTTCTCTTTCTGGGCTTTAAAATCAGTAATCAGAGACTTCCTGTGGACTACAGGAATGGATTTACAGCATTGATCACAGATCACGTGACACAGGCTTCCTTAAGAAGTAATGGGCTCTTTGAATCTCAGCTTCCGGGTTCATGGAAAAGCGGCTCGTTTCCGATCTATTGAAAAAGGCACTTTACACTGGGTATTTGCAGGGCTTGTCCAAGGTAACAATTAATGATGAACATCGATCCGAAGCCCCGACAAGTAATCTGGAGAAAGGTTTTAAGATGTTCGCCTCGTTATACACAGATATGAAGATGAGTTTTACTTTCTTTAAACTTTGTGGCTAACATTAGCTTTAGCTTATGCTAGACATTTTTCTTGTAAAAATGTATCTAAACATTTTTCATCCATTCTAACGGACAATATTTTTACCTTGTTTTCAAGTATATTACGTGCGTTTATTGTCGTTAGTGTCAGAGACCAAGTAACGGGGATTTTACGGTTCAGGCCTTTTGCTTCTGAAGCCTGAGGAACAACAAGCCCATAGCTTAACAGTAGAGCAGCTCTGGTGTCGGAGTTCTAGTTCAGCTGACTGTTCAGGTTCAAAGTTGTTGCTTTTAGAAAAATATGGCCGTGTTCCTTAAGGTCTCCGTGTTACTTCGCTTTATTAGTTTTGCATGATTCTTGTGAAGCAGGACGGTGTTTACAGCAGTGTGTACAGGCGGATCACTAGCTCAGTTGTCTGGCTGTGGTCTGCTCTCTCCTTCCCGTAAACTCGCTTTTTCAGGTTGAATACAGAAGTAATTTAATTGAAATAACACAGGAGGCTCCTTTACCTTCTTCTTTAGGCTGAAGAAGCTGATCCGGAGTGAAGTGAAGGCTGTAAACTTTGCTGTGCGGTGTTAGCTTTAACTGGTAGCAACGAATATTTACAAGCCACCGTCTTCTTAATTCAGGACCGCTTGGAAATCCATGAAAACTTAAAAGCCCATTATATTAGGAAGACAGCAATGTTCAGACTTTGTCTTTTCTAGCTGTCATGGTAACAAAGCGGAAAAAAGAGTGCCGCATTTGCGCATGCGGTTGTGACGTCAGCGCGGCAGGTGCAAAGAGCCCATTAGGAGATCTAGCGCCATCTGGTGTTAAAACAGCATATTACACATTGAAGTATCGATGGAAGAGTCAGTGGCGTATCTAGGTCTGTTTTAGGGTGCTTTAGCACCCCTAAGACTGTATCTCAGCACCCCTGAATCAGGTTGCCTCCCTTCCCTTAAAATACGGAGTCGTCCCATATTTGGCCGTTAAATGTTCGTCCCGTATTGAACCGATACATAACTGTCCGATTGAAACGCCTATCATACACACATCAACACTTAGTTTAACAATAATGACCAAAATGAAACACAGGAAATATTAAGGTCAGCTAAATTGTCGTGGCGGGAGTTAAAGGACCCTAGAACGCCATACTTGGAGATGGGTGCAGAACGATGAAATAAAGACAACTAGTGGACAATTGAAGAACTGCGTCTTTAATCCTATTTAATAAAAAGTCTGGTTTTGAAATCACAGAGTTCTTGTCAGAGAAAGACCTGTTTGTTTAGATTAGTAGTTGATAAGGTTTCCGTCTTTTTTTCCATTTGTTTTTTGCCATATAGGATTAGGTCTTTGAATTATTTCCTTCATTGGAAATGTCCTGCAAAAAGCAGCGGATGTGAAAGACATAAGAGCAGGTTGGTTAGATGAGGACATCTGGTGGACAGTAGAAGAGCTGCAGGTCCAAAAAATCGCAGTACATAAAGTGTACTATTACAAAACCACAGTAAATGCTGGTTTTAAAATTAGAGTTCTTGACAGCAATTATATTTGATGAGATTAGAAGCTGATTAAGTTTTCCCCTGTTTTTTGTTTAGAATAAATTTGTTTCCTTTCCTAAAAAATATTCGGCAGATGAGAACGAATACCTAGAAAAAGAAGGAGCAGGTGGAAAATTGAGGACATCTAGTGGAGAATTAAAGAACTTTAGACTGCTTCAATAAAATTGGAAAATCCAAAAATAAAAATCGGATGAATGAAGGACTTCATGGTCTGAAACATCTCTGTGAATTAAATCTGCTAGGATATAAAGCAATGTTGGATAAAGACATTGCCAGAGAGAGAAAGAAGCACAATTACTTGATCTACCCACAACATATGTATTTAGTTTTTATTATAAATCTCTACAATTTAACTTTCTGTTTATTAAATAATATCAAGGAGAATGCTATGTGGTTTACTGCTTGCCAGAAGATGTGTTATCCTAAGGAAATTTGTAGTGTGTGTGCTTTGATATGAAAAATATAAGAACTGTTTGCTTTTTTTTCATTGCAAAGTTCTTTATTTAACAAAATAGATTTAAAAAATTGTGAAGGAATCTCAAATCACAGTTTATCCATTTTTCCTGGTTTCTATTTTTCTTTGGAATATTTAAAAAGATAAACTAAGATCACTGTGAGGCTGTAAGTACACATATATTTTATTATAAACTTTACTCAGCTATCTAAAGTCAACATTTTTGTTATCATTTTCAATTTAAAATTACATAATATGAATCTATTAATTTATGAGTACAGCAGTTAAACATTAAAAATGGACTGCTGATGCTGGTCTTTCAAAAATTCTCAATAAATATCTCAGTTTCCCCAGTCAGGAGCCTATATTACTGTCCTTATCTAAACTAAAGAAGACAATAATTAATATACATGTAGGTTCATGTCTGTTTCACAAGACAAGAATCCAGATTACTTTCCTCATAAAAACAGAAGAAGGCAATAATTAACACATCATAATGATGTTGGTTATGGAGCCCATGAAACCTATCTAGGCAAACTGGAAAACGAAATATTTTTTAATTTAAATTGTGGTCCTCAATGCACACTGCTTTCTTTTAATCATATCCACAGAAACAAATCCACACAGGCAGGATAGCTGGAAAAGAATAACCAATAAAAAGAAAGATAATTACTGGGAGCAGAGAAGATATGATTTCAATTTAAAATTTGGCAGAGATAGTGACAGATTGTGGTTCTCAAGAATTTGTGATTCTTGGTAATAATCCTCAAGGTCAGATTATCTTTTTCTTCTTCTTCTTTTACTTAAACATGTTAAAGCAAAGATACAATTGTATGAGAGTTTGCCAAGGTACCATGTATGAACACCACGGCAAAACAAAAAAGAAAGAAAACAGGCAAATTCAGTCCATATCTCTCAGGCTTTTTTTACCACAAAACTTATTTATTTAATGGCAATTTTCATTCAAACACCTTTAGGAGCATTTTGTTCAATGATGAGCATTATTGAGTCATTTTGTCACCAACTGGTAATCAATGTGTCATGTACAACCAATAAATCTATCCTAAATTGTTTCAAGGAAGCTTAATGGGTCCCCTTCAGTTGTTTTAGTGTTTTTATGGAGCTTCTATATTTAAAAGTTTTATCCTTTTCTTCCAGGGTTAACAGAGCAAATCAGTTACCAAAAGGCCTAAAGTGGTTCCAGTTGTCAGATGTGGAGTTTGATTAATATGACAGATCCAGGATAAATTATTGGAGAAAGTGAAGTCACAATTATTTTACCACAAAGTTTAGAGCTGAAAAAAGAGCAGATTGTGTTTCCTGGCTTTTTTGATATCACACTTGTTGAAACAAGGGGTTGGCTGTTTCCCTAGAAGGGCGAGACTGAGTGACAAAAAGCTAAATAGATTCTCAAGAATTTTGTCCTTGTCTAAGCCGTATCTGTATCTCAGCCTGTAAAAGTTAATGATGGTTATTCTTGCTTGATTTCCAGTTTTTTTGTTGTAAAAGGGTCTTGAATGTTTGCCTAGAGGGGCAAGACTGGGAGACACAGAGATGACTAAATGTCCAAAGATTTTGTCTACCTGTGATCTTTTCATCAATAATTAACCAAACAAAGACTTTGCTCATAAGTGTGTGAACATCATCAACAATTATTAACCCCATGCTTTAGTAGTTGTTCTGATATCTGGTAAAGTATCTGTTTTAAGTCTCGTCATCACTTCTGCTCTATTTCCCCAACTTAGCCATAGTGTAGAAAGTAAGAGAAATTAGAAGAAAATGGAAAAAGGATAAATGAGACAAAATAACACATAGAAGAAAAAGAGTGAAAATTGGTAGAGTGAGGAAAAAGATAATTCAAAGAAAGTAGAAAGACACAATGCTGGATAATATAAAAGAGTCACCAGGGCAGGGGGTGAACAAGGACATGAACAAAAATAATCACAAAGTAATATTTAATAGTATTAGCAGCATCTGTATCTGTTCTAATGCATCCTGCTTTGTTACCCAGATGACAACTGGGTAATTGTAGCTCCTCTAGTTTTGAAGATGATTCTTATTGTTTTGAGTTGTTCATTCCCTTTGTTCAAATTACATGACCTGACTTCATTAATTGGCAACATAAAACACTTTATTTGTTTATTGAAAGTATTAACTCTCTCTTTTTTTGTTCGGTGTCTAACCTGGAAACCTGGATTACAGAAGACACTGACAATAATTTACTCCTTGAGGAAAGAGGACAATGGTCCATTGTATTTTAAAACGGCTCCTGTCCTTATGAAAACTAATCTTATTACCAGCTCAATTTGCAACTTTTGTCCTGCTTCCATGCTGCCTTTCCTCTGTGAATTAATTACAAAAAGTTGCAGAAACCCAGCTACAGTCCTGGTTGTGTAAGTTAGACACCTTTAAGTGACATAGTGACATATGTCACTATTAAGATATTACGCAAGTCAAATGTTAGGAATTTCAGTTTTGTACTGAGTCAATTTACAACTTTTTTGACATCCAAACTGTCTTAGATCATCTTTTGCAAAATCTCTAAATCCTGTATTTTCCAAATAAGGAGTTGTGCATACTATTTGACTCAGAACTTGACCTGTCATGTTTTTTTATCTTTATACTCAGATAGGGTGACCTTATGTCTAGTTCAGCCTGAATGTAAACTTGTCTAAAGTCCAAAAAGTTGTGAAATATATCTTTTTCTCCATTTCATTTAAGAATCTAATTTATGCAGGTTGTTGACAAAAGTTTTGATAAGCAAATAAATAAAAGTTATCAAATTACTTGATTGTTTATTCAGCCTTTAATTTAAAACTACTGGTGGGTAAAATCAACTTATAATGTAAAGAATGCAATTTAAATATAGATCAATGTAAAAATCAGTGCATTCAGTAAAGGTTATTCACTTTTTGAACTTTAAAAATTGAAGGTGAAAACATGGTCAGAATAATTTGAAAACCTGTCCATGTCCAGAGCTATAAGATGGTTAAGGACTTTTACTTCATGCTTTTCAACAATTTTCTAAATTGTGTAGGGCTGTACCAAGAAGTCTGTTAAAATTTAAACCCAGAACATGCATTATTATCCAGTAATATTTGACTGCAATTAATCCATACAAAAAGCATGCATACATTTACACCCACATTAACTTGGGCTTTATTGTTTGGAGAGACTTAAGAATCACATCAAAGTTATTTTGATATTTTAGTATTTGCATTGAGAAAATACAGTATATGCCACTATTAAGATACTACATAAGTCATTTTACAGTCTCGGGAGGCGTGGTTGGACCTGGCTCTCCTTTAAATACAGACGTCGAACTGATCTATACACCACACAAGAGGGAGTGTTTGAGTTTGAGTTCGAGTTCAAGTTCACCTGCTTTGTGCTCAAAGACTTCAGATGAAGGTATTGCAAAATGATTGAATCATTTTAATTTAATGCATGATTGCAAGTTGTTGTCAAACTGTCATTGCCAGATCAACAAATTTGTGAGGCTATCTAAAATTCATTAAGAAAAGTTTGAAAACTTAGCACAGCCAAATATTTGCCTGTGCTAATTTACCTCTCCTCTCATTTCAGTGCTGTGAAGTGGCTTCTGTCATCGCTTTTGTCAAACTGCACTTTCATAACAAAGGATCCTCTTACTGGGCTCTGAGCCAATCCATCTGCTGGTAAAATCATTTACTTTGCTTTTTTTTAACACATCCTAGGTCCAGCAAAGCGCGATGTAAATCCTTTTTAAACCAGTTATTCACACAGAGCCTGCCATTGCCTTTTCCACTTTATATAGAATATATGTTTTCTATTGCCATCCATACATTTTAAGATTAGTTTTTTCAGGGGTGTGGCAGTGGCATGTGCTAAAAAAATTAAAATCTTCAAGGCAAAGCAACAAACCACAAATCATGTGACTGAAAGACAACCGTCCCTGTAAAAATCTCATCTTTATATTTACTTGAACATATTGCATTTATATTTGCTGTTACTAAACAGTAACCTCCTGATTTACTAATCATTCATGACTTATTTTAAATAGTCAGTTTCTCTGTATAAGAAAGGCATCTTCAACAACCTATAAAATGTTAACACTTTCTCACAATAAGATGAAGTTTCACTGTTACTTTGTGTTTTGTCTGGGTTTTTTTTGTTTGTTTGTTTTTTAATGAAATATTAGCCGGCAAAGTGAAAGCATTTCTTTAAAGAAACTATTATCTCTGCATCAAACTTTCACAACAACATTTTATTACTAATGTAGCAGAATAATGCCAGGGACATTCCTCTGTCACTCTACACCCAAACAAACATGAGTTCACTCTTGTGCCATAGCTCCTAAAAGTTTGAATTCAGCCAGAAAGTGGAAACAATAAAATATTGATATAAATCACTTTTGAATGATTTTGTGAAAGTTTGATCTTGATCTCTATTGTGGGTTTTTCTGTTAACATGGAGGTACCAACTATTTTGTCCAAGTGTGTGTGAGGCTTGTCTAACAATGGAAAACATTTTTTTCAGTATGTAAGCAGTTACTCTCATCATAATTTAGGCTATTGTTCATTTTTTATTTTGTATTGCCTCATCATGTGAAGAAACCTTCTGCACTGACTCAAACTGCACTATCCAGTCCTGTCATGGAAAGAAAAAAATCTATTTTCTATTGAAAATATAAAACAGATTTTTCTTTTCATAAAAATGAAAAAAATAACCTGAACCCACTTTAATCAACATTAACAAACCGGGTGTGGTATGAACTGACACAATTGTAGTTCTTTATTTAATAAGACAAAGCTGTCTATGAGAAAATGTTTTATTTAACGTAATAAATACGTTATAATTTTTTTAGAATTTAAAAATTATAAAAACCAATATTAGTTTATTTAATGAATTAGTTGATTAGTTTAGGAAAAGTACATATAACACAAAAAAGTGTATTTTTTGTAATAATCTGTGCTAGTTGTAATTATGAGATTTCTCATCAGAATTTGACGTGTTTCTCTATGGTATTTCCAGTAAGATAATAAAAAACGTAATTAGACTCTGAGAAAGAGTCTTCAAAAATGTTTTTTAAACCCTTCAAGTGCCAAATGCCAGTATTTTGGAGACAGTATCAAATTAATCAAAGTATATCATAAATAGGTTTTGCACAAAACCAATTTATAAATGTGATTTTGTAATGTAACAGATGTTTTTTTTTTCTTGTTATCTTTCAGGTAGACTCCTGTTGCACAACCTGACTGTTGCGTAAGTTAAAAATAAATGTTTAAAAATGGGAAACGTACCATCAGAAGCGAACATGGGCGACAGGCTCAGGTGCTACAAGTGTAACAGAGTCTTGCCTCCATGTCACTCCTTCGATAATTTAAGAAAAGATGTCATCCATGGGCAGCATGTGTATGTGTTCAATGGAGGGGAATACTACCGACAAGTTGGCTGTGATAATCAATACCAGTGTCCAGATTGCTTTTATAAGCCGATCAGAGATGCAGAACGCAGGAGGGAAGAAGAAGAAAAAAGAAGGAGAGAGGAAGAAAGAAGGAGAGAAGAGGAGAGGAGAAGAGAGGAGGAACGTAGGAGAGAGGAGGAACGGAAAAGGGAAGAGGAAGAGAGAAGGAGAGAAGAGGAGAGAAAGAGACAAGAGGAGGAGAGGAGGAAAGAGGAGCAAAAAAAGACAGAGGAAGAGAGAAAAAGGTTAGAGGAGGAGAGAAGAAGACAAGAAGAACAACAAAGGAAAGAAGAGGAGAGAAAGAAAGAGGAGTTGAGTCAAAGAATATCAGAATCAAAGGAACGAGCCAAAGAGCAGTATGAGAAACAACAGAGAAATAGGCAAGAGCAGCAGTCCAAGCATAATGTTCTGATTGGGCACATGGATGAATTTGAAGCTGATTATACATCTTACGGGGGTAAAGATGAGCTTCTAGAAATTATCTCTCTGAAATGTGACATAGAAGCTTCTGATCTTACTCTCACTGCTCCAAAAGCCGATCTGCTGGGCAAGATCCTCTCAGCTCTGGACACACTCCTGTTTGATGAATGGATAAATGATCCGCCATCTGCCAGCACCCTGCAGCACGCTCAGGTGTACATCACAGAGCTGTGTGCGCTGTCTGTAGAGATACCAGAAGAGGTCTCTCGAGAAAATATCTCCAATCATGTGCAGTCCTTAGTTGGGTCCTTCAGCCAATCAGCATCCAATATTTCTGAGAATCTTGAGTTGACCCAAGCCTTGTATCTTACTCTGATGTACTACATCAGTGACAAGGACAAATCTGATGCTGATGCAGTCATTATAGCAAAGAAATGGGCCAAGGCAGAGCTCACTGTGGAGCAGCTTTTTGCAACTGAGTTCCTGAGCATCCTCATTTCATCCATGCATGGTACAGTTGGCAAAGCCTCTATGTTTGTCCTAAAAATGGAAATTCAATGTCTGAAACTTCTAATGTCGACTCTTGTCAATCTGAATGGTAAAGAGAGCCACTCTGCATCAACTGAGATGATCCTTGAACTTGTAGAAATAGACCAATGGACACCAATGGAGGCAGTGAATCTGCTCAAAGCACTCTCATTAAAATGCACTGAAGATGTTTCAGTAGCAAAAGTCCTAAAGTTGGTCGAGGTTTATGACATATCTCCAAGCTGGACGGATGATTCTGGACACTCTCTTATTCAGGCTCTTGACAATGCTAATTCAGAAAGTTTCTATCAGGATTTCCATAAGATTCTCAAAAAGAGGGATGAAAGCAGTCTAGACGCAGCTCTAGCAAACATAAAAATGTCACAGAAGTTGGATGACTCCAGGATTAATGAGATAAAAACAGTAATCACTGGTGTTTTCCAGGTTTCAGAAAATGCTCCCAAGGGATCTTTAAATTTTGAAACTTTTGATACAAAGAATTTGCAGAACTGTCTGTCTCAACTCTGCAAAGCAGTTTTTGATGCAAAGAGTTGGTGGCCCACAGTGAAACACATGGTGCAGTGGTGTGTGCTGGTGCTTACCGGGAAGACAAACATACCACAACTGGTTTCTTCTGAAGATCCATGTGTCATTGCCCTGTTTGCTGCAGCACAATTCTATATGGGGAACAAAGTGGACATTATGCTAAACTCTGACAATGACACTGAAACTCAAGTTAAGGAATGGTCTGATTTCTACAAAAACCTTGGAATATCTGTCAGAACAAATATCAAGAAACAAACTGACACAACTTTTATGACGATCTATGAAGCTGATGTCATCTATGGTACACTTCAAGACTTTGTGTCTGACTATTTCATGTACTGGAAAGAGGTCATTGAAACTCAGATTCCTCATCTCATACGAGGATTTATCATTGAAGAAGAATGTCTTATTGGATCACAAACTCTTGATCTGCCAAGGCTCACGGATAGCGAATCTCTTGCTTGTTCTGCAGAAGCCCTGCAAAACCTCATGGGAAGATTACGATCAGAAAACATGGAAGACAGAGAGAGGTTCCTCAAGGCCATTTTTCAAGCTCTACAGTCAAATTTAAAAGAAAGTCCAAGTACAGAAGCACAAATTGTAAAAATCCTTAAGAAGATTAGTGGAAAGGAAGTTCTTCCTAAAGACATGTTCTGTCTGACGTTTCTTGAGAATCTCCTCAAAGTGGTTACCAGTGAAAATAAAGGCGGAAAAAGTATGACGTCCACTGCTGAAACATGGTGCTTAGACAGCATTTTGGCATCTTCAGAGCAAATTAGAGCCTCGAGTAAAGAAACCACTGAAGTCTTTCAAATGGTTTCAAATCTTGGAGACAAACATCTTTGGTCACCACTGGAACTCCTCAACCTTCTTGGAGCATTAATCAATCACCATCATGGTGAGGGATGCATTTCAATCATGAAAATTTTACATTTGATGGAAACATATAGGATGTCTTCCAAGTGGACAGATGAGAAAAATCAATCTGTCATTAGTTTACTAGAGTCATATAAAACAGAAAATCTGATCCAGCATTTAGGGAAAAGCCTTGGAAATGAGGAAATGAAAACCATTGGTACCCTTTTTGATGAGATAAGACAGATGGAAGACATTGATGAAGAAACACTGAACAAATCACAGAAGATAGTTGCTCATGTGACAGAACTCATCGAAAAAGAAGAAATCAAAAAACATAATGACATAAAAAAGGCTAAACAACTCAGCCACAGCACAGAAATAGCTGATCTTCAGGAGGTCTTGGCAGTGTTATGCAATGCTGTTTATGCTGACAAAAAGTATTGCCCCAGAGCCACTCAGATGATAAGCTGGTGCCTCTTGGCCTTGTCCAACACTGGGAAGCTCCTGGAAATGGGAACTGGAGAAGGAAAGTCTTGTGTCATTGCAATGTTTGCGGCACTGCGTGTGTTTAGGGGTGAAAAGATAGATGTGGTGTCCAGCTCTTCTGTTTTGTGTCAAAGAGATGCAGCAGAATGGGAAAACTTCTACAAGTACTTTGGCATTACTGTTGACACAAACACAAATAAAACTGATGACAGGAGTAGAAAAGAGTGCTACCAAAAAGACATTATCTATGGAACTATTGAAACCTTTGCTGCTGATCATCTTCGCCAGATATTTGAGATGAAAGATGTTAGATCTGATCGTAGCTATCAGTGCATCATCATTGATGAAGTGGATTCTCTGCTGTTGGATCAGGGAGTGCAGCTCACTTACCTGTCCAGCCCACTGGTCTCCATGGAGCACCTGAATACTATTCTAGCAATGATCTGGGGACACGTCCAGCAGTATGGCTTTCTGTCATCAGAACACCAAACATTTGTACAGGGTCCACCTGCTTCATTCTTCAGGGCCATCTTTGACTCAATAAACACAGAAGAAAGTGAAATAAATGATCCACTGGACATTTTACATATTGCAGAAGAAACCAACACTGTACCACAAGGATTTACAGAGGACATCCATAAGGGAGACAAGAACGATATCCTTAAAAAGCTGAAAATTGTGACTCAAGAAGCTGTGATAAATTTTTTTGAAGAAATGGAGGAGTATGTCCCCTACGGTTTTACAATTTACACATTAAATGATGAAGGACTGCTTTGTCCAAGAAAACTCAGTCCTTACAACACAAATCAAATACCAGACCTAAAGTTTCTTGTCTTGGATGAAGGATTGTGTTGTCCTCTCTACAACTCAGAAGAAGTCCTCATCAAGCCCATTGCAGAGTTAATCTCAGAGAAGATTCAGTACACTCCATGCACAGACAAAACAGACAAAATCAGCATTCCTGGATTCTTGAGGAATCTCATTGAGACCAAAATGCCTTTGTGGGTGGAGAATGCCTTTCTGGCAAAGCAGTTGAAGGAAGGACGGGACTATGTTGTAGAAAATGAGAATATCTGTCCAGTAGACTTCAGATCCACTGGCATCATTGAACTGAATAAGAAATGGGGTGATGGTCTGCAGCAGTTTGTGGAGATTAAGCATCAAGTCAAACTGAGCACAATTTCAGCAGTGACAAACTACATTTCTAACATCTCCTTTTTTCAAAAGTACCATGGCAAAATATATGGAACTACAGGAACTCTTGGTACTGAAAAGGACATTCTGTTTTTGCAGGATTTATATCCAAGTCTATCTGCATGCAGAATGCCAACATTCAACAGGAAAAAACTATATGAGGTCAAAGGAACTCTGAAAAAAACTTCGAAAGAGTGGAAATCAGAAATAAAAGGAGTTGTCATGTCTCAGATTTCCTCAAATTCATACAGAGAGGGAAGAGCCGCCCTGGTGATCTGTGAAACTATCAACAAAGCCAAAGAGATCTATGAAGAACTGAAGAGCAGCATTAAAGGTGAAATCATCCTCTACAGTCGCAGTGATAAAGAAAGTTTGAGCAAAATAGACAAGGAGCTGGAGTCTGGGGATGTTATTGTTGCCACAAACCTTGCTGGGCGTGGCACTGACATTAAAGTGTCCAAAAAGGTGAACAGTAATGGAGGACTGTTTGTTATCCTCTCCTTCCTCTCTGAAAACACCAGAGTAGAACTCCAGGCTTTTGGTCGAACAGCACGAAAAGGGAAACCTGGATCTGCTCAGATCATTACATGCACTGAACACCTGCAGTATGACTTCAGGTCAGCTGTGTCTCTGGAGGAAGCCAAAAGCACGAGGGACAGACTTGCAGCAGAAAGGATAAGTTCAATGATGAATGACGTTTCTGAGATGAATTTACGTGAGGAGCTGTTTTCTGAGTACTGTGAGACTCTTCATGATATTTACAAGAAAACAGATGGAGATGATAGAAAAGTTATTGTTGCCATCATGAATGAGTTCTGGGGGATCTGGCTCCAAATTAAATCAGACGACATCGATCACCAGAAGAAAAGTGAACTTCACCAAAGTCTAAAGAAGGATTTATCTGTGGCAAGGCAAGAGTCTTCATCTCAAACTTCCCCATGTTCAAGCATTTATCACTACATCAATTTTGGAAACATTTTCTTGGATGATAAAAAATGGGAAAATAGTGCCAGGCTGTTTGATAAAGCTATGAATCAAGACAAAAGTTGGGCAGCCATCGCTTTTTACAGTCACGCATACTGCACTATTAAACTGTCAAAGGGAGACTACCTGACTCAAGCCAAAGAAGACCTACAAAAGGCACAAGAGTCCATCAAGTATCTGAGTGAAGAATGCCTTGTCTGTTTGCAGTTCATTAAAATGGCCACTGTGGACTCAGGCAAAGGTGAACCATCCAGCCTTGAAAAACAGATGACATCCAAGTGCAGCATGTACAGGTTCTTTGATAAAAACATCACTGAGGCCATCCAAAAGATTGATGAAATCAAAGAAAGAGGGAGGGATGCAATAGTCAAAAAATCCCCTGTTTTCTCCTTGGTGTCGGATGCTGATGAAGCTCTCCAGTTAGAAGCTGATAACCTCTACAGTCGCGGTCTAAAATATGTATTTTCTGTTGAGGAGAAGCCTCGTTTCTGCTGGGAAGGACTGGTGGTTTTCTTGCTTGGAGTTTTGCAGATTGTTGCTGGAGCACTGCTCACTGTATTTACAGTTGGTACCTTGGCTCAAATCGGAATGGGTCTCATCACAGAAGGAATATCTGACTGCATTGAAGGTATTACAGCCATGGTGACAGGAGAGTTCAGCTGGAAAGAATGGGCTATCGGAAAAGCCATTTCCATCGGTGTTTCTATAATATCATTTGGAGTTGGAAAACTAATTTCGAAGGGATTCAAGGCTGCCAAAGCAGCGATCAAAGCCATAGGTAAAAAACTGAAGGCATTGCCAAAGTTTCTCTCCAAACAGGCAAAACAGAGTTTAAGCACCGTCACAAAGACAAACATGAAAAATGCTTTAAAACATACAGTAAAAACAATTGCTGAGGAAACACTGTTTTACGGACTTGAGAAAGCAGAAGAGAAAGCACTTGAAGAAATATTAAAAGGCATCAAAAATGAAATAACAAAGGGAATTGTTAAAGATGTGAAAAGCAGCCTGGAAAAAGAACCCCTGGCTACATTGGTGGATAATGTTATACTGTTAGATCTTCTATATAAAGACCAACTGCGCCAGGTCCTGGAAGACAAAGACAGAAAGAAAGACCTCCTTTCCATTTACAAACAGTTGGGGAGTACTGCACTACAACCATTATATGCAGACCTTAGTTGGCAGAACAAGCTTAATTCATCAATCATCAAAGTGCTTGACAGCGCAACAGAAGGCACAAAAGGAAAAACTCGTGTAATTTTGACAGCTATTCAAACTAGCCACCATCTTATTCTTGCAGGAGATGCTATTGGTGAAGTACTCACCCTCTCCCACAAGTTTTTCTCAAACTTTGAGAAAGAACTGAACACTTTTATCAAAGAAAAACCTTTGAAAGTGAAGCGAAATGAGCTAACTTTCTCAGAAACTGACATGCTGAAAATATTCAAACAAGACTTGGCTGACACCCTCAGTACTTTACTGGCTGATGCCTTGGTAGAGGTGGTTAAGCAGAAGTTTTTCAGTCACCTTGTTTCTCGTGCACAGAACGAAGCACATGAGGCCATCAGGCGACATGTCAAATCCGGCTTAAAGAGTGAGAGGACAGAGGAAAAACTTAAAGCTGGACAACTCAACAACTACATAGTAAATATGCCAGTAAATCCAAATGCAAAACTTTCAGCTAATGCTGGTCAACTCACAAGATCACATGCTGAAAAGATCAAGAATAACAAAGCTGCTGGTACTATTCTTGATATCAGAGTCCTGTCTGAAGCCACTGGTACTAGAGTTGTTATTCTTACAGAAAACAAGCATGGAAAACTCACCAAAATGCAGGAAGTTAGTCCAAGCACCATATCTGCCAGTGAAACAGTGACTTTGATCTACAGGCCAAAGAGCACCCAAAACCCTAACGGTCATTATGATGTGTTCATCGACAATAAGGCAGTGAGCATAGACAGCAAAGAAAAGAGTTCTCTGTTCCATGCTATGGCAAGAGGCATGAAACCAAAAGCCAGTGATTCAGCGATTGCTTCTGAAGCAAACCGCCTGAGATCTGTGGAGGTCAACATGCTCCTCAAACAACCAGGGCAATGGGAACCTTTTATGAAGCGCAAAGAGTTAACCGAAACAATCAGAGGAGGAGACTGGTACATGGCAGAGGCAGGTAGACCAGAAAGAATTATAAAGGAAAACAAAACCCTGCTGCAGAAAATAACTGGAACGGTTGAAAAGTACAAAGGATATTTGAAAAAAACAGCTATTCCAGCAGTAGAAAAAGCCGTCAATGCAAATCAGCAGCCTTCGAACAGTACCATAGTGGAAGCTAACAAACTGAACCAGAAGAGCAAATTGGCTGTGGCAATGTTGCAAGCGAGAAAATATCTGTCTGGCTCAGATACCAGCAAAACTTCTGGTGTGGAGAAACAAGAAGGCCAAAAGTTACCAACTGATCGCAGCCTTAAAGATGTAGTTGATGATATATCTTCTCCAGAGCCAAAAGCTTTAAAATCATGCTTAGCTACCATGATAAGCAAAGATGATGTTGTTGGAACCTTTAAACTGATGACATTCAGTGCAATGTTCAGATGCCAGCTGACTGACACCGAGAATGTTCAAAACAAGAAGAGTAAAACCCGGGTTGCCATGTTTGAGAAGAGTTTTCAAGAAAACAGTACACAGATGGTACAGAAATGGTACAGCCTGCTTCAAGGCAAGGGTGTCATGACAAATGACCATCAAACAACAATCACACAGTGGATCAACACCCAGGGCTACAAGGATAAAAATGATCCACACAGGAAACAGGTGTCCAGCGTCCTGACATGAAGAGGTAAGAATATTTTTTTATGTTCTTTCAAACAATCATTTGCTCACAAAAAAGAGTAAACTAGAAATTTACAGTAAAATAGACATTTATAATTCTGAATTCATCTAATTTTCATGTTTTTTTATACTGTGGGTGGAAGAAAAACAAACTTTTGTAAATAATTTACTGTTAATTTCTTTAGTCTTTTACATTATTATTTTACATTGTTGCACTATGACATTTTCTGAAACTCCATTTGAAGTAAACTTCTAGAAAATTCGTTAAATGTCTCTGGTCAATAGACATAAAAATAAATTTCAAAATGAAACATATAGATTGATCATATTGCTCCATCTATCAAGTGTAAAAAGACAACACAAAAAACTTCTTTTCTATATAAATAATCATTTAAATTTATGAAGTACTTAAAATGTTATGCTTGATGGCTCTTTTTGCTGAGTTTGTGGTATAGTCAATGTCAGAAAGTTCAACGTGAAAAGCTAACCAATCCTAACCTCAATGAACTGCTAAATAGTTCATTATTGTGATAAGAAGTATTAGTACTATTATGAGCATTGTTCACTGTATTTTCTGTCAACAGCAGGGCCACAAATTGGCTCTGGAATCAACCAGAGCTATTTATAGAGTACGCAAAGGCACACAACATTCCAAAAGACAGGTGTAAATGTGTTGTTTCAAAAGTTACAATAAAGTGCAGCAGCCTACAAGGAAGAGCGTAACCATTTTAAAAAAATTGATAAAAGCCTTCTTTACTCGAGACCTTCATCCTAGGAGAGATGACCACAGTCTTTAAATTCCTATCTTAAAGTGAAAGTGGATGTCAAATAAGCACAACTAGAGACTTCTTTTGAGTTTTATGAAATACACCGTTCAGACTAATAAACAATTATATGCATAGTAAGTCAATATATCCATGAGAAATAAAGAGCCTCTCAGCAAAGTGGCACAGTGTAAAAAACAAACAATTTCACCAGTATTATTTATCTGGTGACCTACCAATGATAAATCATCTATTTCAGCATAGCAATATTTCAATAATATTTTATGACTGTTATTATGTATTTTGCTTAACAATTAAATGTTTATATGACCATTTATTTCATGTATGACCTAACTGACTGAAGTGTGTTTTTTTTCCTGCATAGTGAAAACTCTGGATGATGCTGGTTAACGAGAAGAATCGAAACTTCCATCTGCCTGATCATCAAAGAGAGACTTTGATTATTGACAATATTACACTGTCAAACAAATTCTACAGGCAAATTGGGACTATTTTTAATTCAGATCTGTTGCAGATGTCCCTTTTGTCTGATTTCAACAATAGTATAGTTTTTTTTTGTTTTTATTTTACTTTCTATCAAGTTTCTCTTAGTTGTCTCTTAGGAAGTTAGATTAAGCCAAGCAAAACATTTTGGCTGTAATATTACACAAGCTGAATAATTTACTTAAGGACATTTTCTGAAGTTAATTGTGAAATATCATTTTTGCCCACTAGAGATTTTTTCCCATAGAATAAAATATAAAAATTCATTTGATTTTACTCCTCAAAATATTCACATTTTATCGTTTTGTTTTGTTATGACTTTATACAACTGAATTTTAGCAACTATTGAATTTTAACAAAATCTGATTGTGAAAATGGTAAAAAAGAAAAAAACATAGACATGATGCTTGCATAAAGTAATTCTTTCTTGAAATATTTTAATAGTTTTATTGTTTTAAGTGCTGAAACTCTGGTTTTTGGGTGTTCAAAACAGAATCACATTCAAAATACAGGCATGAATAGATTCTTTGTTGTTGTAAATCTTGACTAAAAACAATAGATGCAAAATGTAGGTAAGTTCAAGTAGCCATTGCTGATTATAGTCTTGAAAATGGTGAAAAATCTATTTTCTTGCTTAACCTTTTCTATTGATAAAAAGCATACAGCCACTGGGGGGAAAAATGTTATGTTAGAGACTACAATATACACTATTATACCTATGCAACATGTGTAGCTTTTTTGTGTTTTATTACAATTTAGTAAAGTTTTTAGTCATCTGGGGCTATTGGTAAGTTTATTACTTATTTTGGGGGGTTGTCAAATTAACTAGTTAGGTGGCAGTGTATTTTGAATGTCTAATATGCTAAAGTTTCAATACCCTTAGTAATCAATTTTGTTCTTTTTATCTAAATATCCGCTTCAAATATTCAGATGTATTTTTTGACCAGTTTACAGAATATTTTGAGTATTTTGTTTATGGTGTCAGTAAAAACATTAAATCACTGCTTATATTTCAGTCTGGTAGTATAATGGAAATATATTTTCATTTCTATCGTCATTGTTTCATTATGAAATTTTAAAGCTTGTTTTTACTGAATTTAAGAAAACATTTAATACATTGAGGTTATAAACTGAGTATGGTGATTTATATATGTTATGCTTTCTGGACCATAATTTGCACATTTAATAAATAATTCACAATGATATAAGGATTAAAAAGTCTGTGGAAAAGAAGCAGAGTTGTGTAACTTACCTAGGATGATAAAGTCACATTTGAACCTCGCATTCATTGCTGACAAAGCCAAAATTTTAAAATTACACATATTTTTACACATATTTTGTTAAAAACCTTTTTTCCCTCCATTTTTTTTATGTTGTTTTAAAATGCGGGGTGTTCATCAGGTGATAAAGATGTTCAATGTTTTTCTTTAAACTGATGACAAGAATCTTGGAAAGACAAAGGAGGTTGTTTGCATCTTAAACAAATCAATTAATCAATCAAATTTTATTTGTATAGCACATTTCAGCAGCAAGGCATTTCAAAGTGCTTTACATCATATCAAACGCAGAAACACAAAGCAACATAGAATCAACAATCAAAACACGACAATATGTCAGGTTCCATCAATAAATTTGTAATTGATTACGTTTCAAATACAATCCTAAACAGGTGGGTTTTAGTCGAGTTTGCATCCATAAAAGGTTTACCGTTTACACTCCTACTGTGTTATATGCAACAAAATACCTGTTGCTATGATCACGCTCACAATCACACAGTTTAAAACGATGTAGACAGACTTCCTTTACAAACAAGATGTAAAGGAATTTTTACTCAAGTCTGATATTGTCTTTTCCATGTTAATTTCTGACTGGACTGTATGTGGTGTAATAAAAGTTTTATCCTTAAAACTGGCTATCTCTCTCCAGCTGTTTTTGAATAATGTTACCTCCTTGATGAGTTTCTTACATAAACTTTCCATCTTTTGGATCTGAGACCGAACACAGAAGCTACAAGCAAGAAAACGTAGCCTAGAAATCTGGAAATTTCATATTCTTCTGATCATCTTTGAATACACAAAGACCAAATAAATCCAAAGATAACTTGGTAGTATAGATCAAACTATTCTGGTAATCCCCAAAAAAACCAACCTAGAGAACCAGCATAGATAGTGTAGATTTTCTCACTCTGGGCTTTAAAATCAATAATCAGAGACTTCCTGCAGTGGGCTACATGCAGTGTTTCCCAAACCTGATCCTCAAGGCACACTGCCCTGCATGTTTTAGGTATGTCCTTGCTTCAGTCAGGATCTGTGTTTTTCTGTGTATTCATTTCGAGTTTCCTGTGTCTCTGAGTCTCCGTGTTGTCCTGTCTCCCCTTGATTATTCCCAGGTGTGTCTCGTTTCTTTTGATTACCTCCTGTGTATTTAATGTCACCTGTGTCTCTGCGTCTTTGTCGGGTCCTAGTCTAAGCAGTCATGTGTTGTCGTTTGTCCTTCGTATGTCCTGTTGCTACCAGTGCTGAGCCTTTGCCTTCCGCTCTGTTGTGCTGCCAGGATTTTGGACTGTTTTGGATTTGTTTGCGCCTCGTTCTCATCATTAAAACCAAATTTTTTCATCTCATCCTGGTTCCACCGCGTTCTGCCTCAACACTTCACACCGCACTTCATGACAGCTTCAGTCCAGCTGATTTCAATTGATGACTGATTAACAGGTGTTTGTTGAGCTGCAATCAGTTGAATCAGGCACATTAAGTGCCTTGAGGACCAGGGTTAAAAAACACTGGCAGGAATGGAGTTACAGCATTGATCACAGATCTTATGACAGAGGTTTCCTTAAGAAGTAATTTGGAGCACTAGTGCCCTCTTAAAAAATATTAAACATCCTTCACATATAGATGGAAGAATTTAAAATTATTCCACTATGAGTGCAGAGGGATTATCAGCAGACATTTTGAGACCATCAGTTGTATGTGCATTATGGGATAAGAACTTTGCACCCACTGATCTAGTTGGGAGGTCCTCATTTTGTAACAAGTGGTGCATGTAAGTTTTTAATTGTGATTTTTTTAAATTCTGAGAAAGACAACAGATCCCAACAGAGAAGTCCAGTTATTTGATTTAATTTATCATTTTGTGTTCATGTATTGTATTGTTATTGCTGCTGAATTAGTTTTACATTTTGCCGATTGATGTTTGGAATGTCTGGTGATCATAACAAACAGTCTGAGAATCAATTTTTACATTTACAGTTTCCACTGTTAAAAGAATCACAATAACAATATATGTATTGTTAAGAAAAATGATTATTTTTTGGTGTTTAATACAGCTAATATACGACATGTGTAAAGGTATAGCCAACACTTTTATTTGGAACAGTTTTCTGTTGAGCATGTGGGAGCTGACAATAGCAGACATTTAAACAAGCGGGGCATTTTTCCTCCCCCGCTGAAGACAGAGCAATAAAATTTACATTCCGATAGGGGTTAGAGACTTTTTGGCGCCTCTCCCCGTACCAGACGGAGATGAACGCGAAGTGGTCCGCCCTTTTACTTAGACAAAAACCAGACACCTTTGCCATAATGAGGGGAGTTTCCAAGTTTTTCTGAGTCCTTGAGGGAGTTTCTAATTGGTCAAAGAACGGAACGCCTTGACTGCATATATTAAATAGGGAAACACCTGTTTGGTATAAAATTACGTACACGGAGCACGCCGAGAGAGAGAGCGGCCGCTATTTTTTGCCTTTTTTGTCTGTGTTTTATGTTCGTTTGTCTCCCCTTGTGTGTCTTTATTCTTATGAGAAAATGCATATCTCTGTTCCTCTGCAGCTTTGTTGTGATTGCTTTGTATGGAATTAAACTCTGTGAGCTGTGACGTCAACACGCTTTGTTGTTGTTTTGTTTTAGCAGCACGCGGTCGCTGCACGTCACCCACGGAGAACGTCACTCTCCAAGGACTCGGGAGAGAAAAGAGGAAAGAGCCAAAACTTTTTATCCAAAGCTAGCATTAAATGATCCTCTTTTTTTTTAATAGTATATATATACATACATATATATATATATATATAATACTGGTACAACCTGTCTCTGACCGATACAGGTATGTTTAGATTAAATAATTCTACCATACCTCAGATTAAATAAGTCAGATACGGTCTCATAATATGGCAACATATTAGGGTTGTTAGTCTGGCAGTTTTTAGCTAGAAAAACAAAGTAAACAGCCAAAATGCAGGAGTCTGAGAGACAAATTACTGGCAAGGACAAAGATACAGAATAGGACAAAAAAGTCCTAAAACTGGCTGGCCAAGATAAAGATCTTGATTCAGAACTGGATGTTGTTGTAACACACTTCCTGGAATGTTCCTTGGATTTATCAGTAGCCAGATGTTATGTTTGTGGTTTGATAGTGGTGGATATGAGCTGAGTCTTTGATAACAACATGCAGAGGCCTGTTTCACATAATGAGTATAGTGGATAAAGCTGGGATATTCTGGGCATTCTGGCTGGTAACAAAAGTTACCATGATTTATCCTGTGCAGCCTGAAAAGACCAGGCTAACAGCCAGGCTTAGTTAATCCTAATGCTTTGTCTGTTCAGCCAGCGTCAATCAGGAACTGAGTTGGTTTACATCACAGAGCCTTGTCAAAGGAAACAAAGGATCTAATCAATCATTTAACAAGTAGCCTTGAAGATGAGAAAATCAAAAGCATTGACATGCTTTTCAATGAAATAAGGCAAATGAAAGATATTGATGAGGAAACATTGAACAAATCATATAAAATAGTTTCACATGTGACAGACCTTATTGAAAAACGTAAACTCAAAAAACACAATGACATAAAAAAGGCTAAACAACTCGGCCACAGCACAGAAATAGCTGATCTTCAGGAGGTCTTGGCAGTGTTATGCAACGCTGTTTATGCTGACAAAAAGTATTGCCCCAGAGCCACTCAGATGATAAGCTGGTGCTTCTTGGCCTTGTCCAACACTGGGAAGCTCCTGGAAATGGGAACTGGGGAAGGAAAGTCTTGTGTCATTGCAATGTTTGCGGCACTGCGTGTGTTTAGGGGTGAAAAGGTAGATGTGGTTTCCAGCTCTTCTGTTTTGTGTCAAAGAGATGCGGCAGAATGGGAAAACTTCTACAAGTACTTTGGCATTACTGTTGACACAAACACAAATAAAACTGATGATAGCAGTCGAAAGGAGTGCTACCAAAAAGACATTATCTATGGAACTATTGAAACCTTCGCTGCTGATCATCTTCGCCAGATATTTGAGATGAAAGATGTTAGATCTGATCGTAGCTATCAGTGCATCATCATTGATGAAGTGGATTCTCTGCTGTTGGATCAGGGAGTGCAGCTCACTTACCTGTCCAGCCCCCTGGTCTCCATGGAGCACCTGAATACTATTCTAGCAATGATCTGGGGACACGTCCAGCAGTATGGCTTTCTGTCATCTGTTAAGCATATATTCCATATACACATATGCACTTGCACACATGCATGCAATACACATGCATATACATGTATGTTGATACACATACATAAATTAGCAAAATAATCACACACTCCTCACCTTTTTATCTCATGAAAATTAACTTTTATATCATCGCATTCTTCTGATTATTTTTAATACACAAACTATCAGAAATAGCTAAGACAAAAAAACTATACTTATTATTGTAGATCAAAGAAACATCAAGTTTCTTCACTTTAGTCAGTGGAAAAGATGAAAGAGGTGATTTTGAGAGAAAATGGAGCTCGAGAGTTTGTAGCAAAAGCAGGAATGTAAAAAACATATTTCACAATTTCATAGGTCACAGACTGAATAGTAAAAAGGAAAGAGGTTGAGCAAGCAAATGGTTTAGGTGGCATCCTGCAGTCAAAATAAGTTGATACCAAACAGCAGAAGTGATCTTGGAAGAAACAATAATGGCAGTGATATGAGGGGGTTAACCAACTAAGAGTTTAACGTGAGAGAAAATCTGATAACAATGACTGGAGCAAAATCACACAAATTCCTGTGGAGTGTTGCCTGAATCCTCGGTGACAAGGCAAGTAAATTGTCCCAATATAATTAGAGGGCAAAACAGAAATATTAGCAAACAATGAGGAAAGCATCTAGTGTATTTAATGAAGAGCCTTTTGGTCACTGCACCGGCTGAAGCCCACAGGAACAGAGCGCGAGAGTGAAAAACAGGAACTCTGCCTACATGTGGGTACATGTTCATTGTTTGAGATGTCAAGATTTTATGAAAACTGAGAAGATAAGGCACACTTTCACGTGGTCCTTGTATAAATATAAACAGCACATTCTTCTGTCCACAATACTGTTGAAACATGCACTTTTTTTATTTTGAGGCTGGAGATTTCAGCAGAAAAACAAGACAAAACAAAACAGAAAAGCAAGAGGAATTTTCCACTCTTTGACAATGTAGGAGTAATGTGTCAAAACCACTGTGTCGAAACGTCTGACTTAAATTTCAGACAGACGGTAAATGAAAGAAGAAAACAAGTTACAGTACCCACCAGCTGGACCCGAACAATTTAAATATTTCTGAATACCTCGCAATAGACAATCTTCACTAATGAGATTTTACTTGTAGCACTTTGGATTGATTCTACAAAATTCCTTAAATATACTGATGTTTGTTTGATCACATGTTGGTGGAGGTTTAATTTTGTTGTAATTTTTTTTTTCCCAAAAGCTTTATATAAAGAGTCCAGTCTTGGAGTCAAATTTCACTGATTCAAACTGATTCCTCAACCCTTGTGCAAAGTGTCAAACTGTATAAAATATCTATTTGAGAAAATCATTCACAAAACACAGTCAAGTTAAGTCAGTTATTGAAAAATACTATCTTCTCATATAACAGTTTATTTTCATTTTTTTATTAAATTCTGATTTTGCAATATGTAGGGTGTAGTTAGTTAAATTCCAGGTTTATTTAACCAGTTTGTTTACATACTACTCCACTCCACAAGAAATGCATTGTTGGCTATAATAATCAAGTTTTAAGATGCTGTCATGAAAGCATGTTCTAAATGCATTTGTTATTATTTTATCAATGGCTTGAATGATTAATAAGTGGATATTATTTTGTTGTATTTTAAGTTTTGTGTATTTGGACTGCATTGTCTTAATAAAAGGGTTTTTGGTGCCTCAAAATGACTTCCTGCTATTCATTATTCATACACTCTCACCTCAACATCTCACAGAATGGAAAGGTGTGATCAAACTGAAAGACATGCTGTGATTTTACACCAAGCATCTAATGAGATGAGAAGGAGTAAGAAAATAAATATGAGGAGCAAAACAATATTTTTCATTTTTTTTAACAAACACTTACTGGTCGACTGAAAATATCTGGTGATGCAAACTAGTGATGTAAAGTAAAAAAAAACGTGGAAATGTCACAAGCAAAAGCTGGAAATTAATTTCATCATATTGATTCCCACAAGGGTTGTCACATTAGTAGAATTTCAACTACAACAAAATAAGAATAAACAATTGCTTTGCTTTCTTGTCCACACTACTGGATTTTACCAACATTAATGCAACTTGATTGTGACTGTTCAAATTTATTTCTAGATGGACAAACAGACAGACAGACAGACAGACAGATTGATGTTGTTTTGTCCACTTATTGTATTTTGGGAAGTTGGTGGTGCAATTACTCAGATTTCCACACCCCTTTGTGACAATGTAGTCAAATACTGAGACTCATTTTGCCACAGCCCATGTCAGCACAAACATTCAAGTTCACTATTACATGACAACCACTTTCACAATCATCTCAGCAATTACTGCAATTTTATTCCCTTCAACAACCCTTTTCATACTGAAAATGCAGTGGCGAGCTGCCATGGACTATTTTCATAGAAGGCCTTAAGTTGTCCAAGAAAAAAAGCAAATAATGGTCAATTAAAAGTCAGGTTTTTTGATGAAACTAGTTTGACATCAATTAAAGTTGGAAACTTATCTGGGACATTCCAAGGATTTTGTATTTGGGGAAAAATAGGCCAGTTGAAATTGTTGCCTGTGATCATGAGGCAGTGTTTGTGAACTTAGGTAGCTGGGAGAAGTTATCCTTTTTACATGTATGAATAATTTTAGCATTAAAATTAATAGTAGCATAAATTCTGATAAATGTTAAATCAAGCAAACATACTTACTTGCAATACAGAGACTTGAGAGGATCGTGGAACGTAATGGGAGCCTGAATATATAGGGTGGTGTGTTTAGTAACATTGAACCCAAACACTAAAATAAAGTTCTAAATCCAAAATGCACTTAGAAAAACAAGAACAAAACTATGACCAGGAATCTGATACAACAGAACACTGTCAATAATAAAAAAGCTCCAACATATAAATATCGATTAAATGAAAATGTTTTAAACTTTGAAGGAACGCTTTCCTATTTAATTAATGATGCACTGAACACTAAAATATAAAACATTGTCTTCAACTAACAACAATGATATGGTAATAACAGATGCCAAATCAGAGAAAATAAGGTAGAAATCTAGAAACAGGATGGCCGTGGTGCTGTGGTAGAACTGCAGTGGTTTACCCTGCAGATTATCTGAATGGTAGTTTAAGTGTAACTCTTTTTGGTGTTTGTTGATAATGTCCATTTAAAAAAAAAGTTTTCTCATTATTAAAGTCTGTGATGAACAAATTTAGCATTTCTGCTTTTACTTTTACATTTGAATACATTAGGTCTCCTACCAAGTACTGTTTTTCCATGTTAGTTTTTATTCACACATTAAGTCAATCACATACTGTGTGATTTTCAACAATTTAAAAAATGCACCTGCATATGTCTGTGTGACCCTCAAGAAGTCACACAGTCACATAATCAGGCATTCATCAATTTCCTCCTAAGGTCAATAGGTCTAAAAGTCAATTAACCAAAGTGCAGCTTGATGAAAAATGTGCCATGCAAAATTGTATATTTGAAATGTAATATTCGAACTATAATTTGTCATCGGTCATAACATGGTTTTGACAGTAATAAGTGTTGTGATAGACAGACACAAACTTCCTTATTTCCACATTCTGCATTGTTTCACCAAAAACATCAGATATTGTATGTCTTCAGAAGTAACAAACGTTTGATTGATGAAAAATCTCTGACGCCATTTGATTGAGAAAGGTTGGTTCTGTCAAAACTTCCTCTTTGTTCACATGCATGTGTTTGGCTGCCAGTGTGTATATAAACACCTTTACAGTCTTCAGTTTCTCAGCCATGGAGAAGTTTCTACTGTTGGGCCTGTTGTGTCTGCAGGTTTTTCTGCTCGCTACAGCATTCACGTCTTCGGAGAAAGCTGCTCTCCTCACAGATGATCAACAGCTGGCTGATCTGGTAAGATGACAGGAAGTCTCACTGAAGTGCTTAAGACATAAAGTGCAGTGAATTTTATTTACATTTCCGATATAACATAATTAAATGGTAGGTTTCTTTTCCATTTGGTCACAGAAGGAAGAAGGCAAAGGGAAGGAGAGGATTAAATTTCAAAGAGGGATGGGCTGTGGGTGGAAGATTGGGTCCTGTAATTCTTTCAAAGTGGTAAGCTTTTTTTCTATCAACAACATAACAAGAAAAACAAAAAAAGCAAAATTAAAGTAACTGCTAAATTCTGAATGTACTCATCAATGTGGGGCAGAACCTGTCGATGATCCTTTGTTGATCAAACTATCTTTCTTTTGTTATTTAGATACCGACAAAGAAACCAGAACGCAGTGTGACCAAGGTGAAAATATGATGAATGATATAAACAACTTGCCAACACGTGAAAATCCAAAATCCTAAATATTTTTTCCTTATCAACTTACTTAATTGCAATATCTCAAGTAATTCGGATCTTTGCTTTGTATCCGAATGAAATGCTTCAAGGAAATAAATCTGTTTTTTTCATGTTTATTATATTAAAAACACATTTTAAATGATTGTTGGGTGATTATGTTTTTTTAAGAGTGCTAATCATAGTTAGGAGGTTTTGGCGCAGATACCCATCTCCAGCAGGTGAGTACAGCCTCAAAAAGTCACACAGACACATAATCAGGCATTCATCAACTTCCTGCTAAGAGCTATAGGCTTAAAATCCAATAAACCAAAGTGCATTCATTTGGATTTAGGGAGGAAGGTGGGACCTCTAAAGAGAGCCCGTAACCTTCTTACTGCAAGGAAACAACAGCAACAATATTTCATTTATTCCATTTTGAAGATTGATTACATTCCTCTTGTCAGCTTTTGTATGTTAGATTTTATTCAGTGACCACTGTGAAGCCCTTTCCTGACTTTAATCTGTGAAAAGTGCTGTATAGATAATACTTTCATCACAATCGCAAACTTACAATGAAGCTGGAAATTCCCTGAACTGGTAAACAAAATAAAACAGCACTACAAAGTGTGGGAAACTTGGAAATGCCTTTATGATTACAGATGAAAAAACAATCCAGTCACCACAGTTTTAAGAAGCGAGATGCTGTACTGTTTACTGTAACAGAGAGAATTAGTCCTGCCTTTAAAACCATAGATTACACGAGGTAGTTAGAAAATACTGTACATCAGAGTGACAGATATAGAGATAAACTAATAAAGTAAAAGTAGTTATACTTTATTGTACCCCACATGGTTGGGGTACAATAAAGTTGGGGAGTCCCGGCTTGGGTTTCTCCTGGTCACTGAAACAAAACAGAAACTTGTTCAGCAAGAAAAAAACACATTTGAAAGTTTCTACCATGTTTAAATTCATGGATGAACATTGTTTCTAAATGTCAGCATTAAGAATATTTACTCTTTCATCCAAGTTGTTTTGTGGTTCTTTCAACCTTTTGGGGAGAGAAAAAAAAAGAACCCAAATCATCTTGTTATGTTTGCAGAAACATGAATGCTGTCAGCAGACAAATAAAATGTGAATTGTTCTTTTTATGTGTTCAGTGAAGCCAGACAAATGTCAGATTTCTTGTAAATATACCTCTTCTGAGTGTCCAATCTGTGACAGGAAACCACAGATTTCTTAGAAATTAATTTTAATCAGCATTGTTAATGTAAAAGAAAGATTTCAGTTTGTGAATGCACTTCTTACCTGACTGAGCAACTCACAGCCTCCAGGGTAGTCACTACACCGGGGGCGATAAAATCTAGATGTAGATCTGTTAATCATTCCCCGAATGTTGTTCAATCCCTGTGGCAAAATAAAGATGGTCAGGACAGTCCTGTAGATTTATTTTGCACAGAGTTGAGCATCTGCTTATATTTATCCAAAAATGACTTGTTCTCAAAAAGCACAAAAACACTGGATTACTGCCTTTAACTCAACTTTACTCTTTATGCTCATAAAGCTGATTAATTTGCTGTGAGTCTTCCTTTAGTTCAAGGGTAATTTCTAAACACTTTTTAAAAACAATTTCTCCAGAAAAAGTTGATAAACTTCTCAAACTTTATTTCTCTACAACATTAACACATGACTGCAGCTGCTACTCCAGGCTTCTTACCTGCAGAAAAGGCTGATAATCTTGTCCATCATTGTTCAGCACAGCGGCTGCATCTGCAGAACTGAAGGCAGCGATGAGCAGGAAGACCTGCACACCGAACAGGAGGAGCAGCACAGATCTGTCCATGATGAACTGCTGAGACTGATGGAGCTGAGGAACATTTGAGACTTTATACAGACACTGAGAGCTATTTCCATACTTACATGAAGTTGCATAGCAAATCTACACAAACGTTCATGTGTAACTCTTCTCAAATGGGGGGAAAAAATAGAACCCTGCTATCAGAGAGACTCGTCAACCTTCCAACATTGTTTGCAAACATCATCTGAGGAAAACTTGACAGAATACAGAAAAAGGAATCCAGATGTATCAAAAGATGTTAAGAGAACATAATCAGAATTTTTTTTTTTTTTTTAAATGTTATGAATCTTGCCCAAACACAGAGGAACAAGCTTTCAACTAAGGCCTTAATGCATTAAGTGTGTAAAGAGTAGAAGAGAAGAAGGACTAAAAACCTCCAAGTAGTGGATTTGTCCACAAATATAATCTAATGCCCCTTTTCCATTGGCTCTACTTCAGCAGCTCCTCTCTACTCGGCCCGGCCCGGCCTGGCTCCGCTCTACTTCTACTTCTCATGTTGTAGAAGTAGAAGTAGACTATGTTTCATATCAGAAACATGGTCCTGAAATGATTTGTCAAAATTGCCAAATCGTTTAATTCCCAATTAAAGGACAGAGCATAAAGGTTAAAGGGTATCTGTATTAAGAGAGGTGTGTGATCTGAAGTTAAGATGCTGTGCTAAATTGCTGTACATGACTGGATTTCTGTTGGGATCTGTTGTCTTTCTCAGGATTTAAAAAATTCAGGATTAAAAATCTTACATGCGCCATGCATCTGATCCCATAATGCACATACAACTGATGGTCTCAAAATGTCTGCTCATAATCCCACTGCACTCATAGTGGAATAATTTTAAACTCTTCCACCTATACTTGAAGGATGTGCGATATGTTTTTTTAACACCAGATGGCACTAGATCTCCTAATTACTTCTGAAGAAAGCCTCTGTCATGTGATCTGTGATCAACGCTGTAACTCCATTCCTGTAGCCCATCGCAGGAAGTCTCTGATTACTGATTTTAAAGCCCAGAATGAGAAAATCTACACTGTCTATGCTGGTTCTGACTCAGTTCTTGAAGCTGGTGTTTTTGGGATTGCCAGAATAGTTTGGTCTACGCTGCTAAGTTATTTTTGAATTTATTTGATCTTTATGATAGCTTGTCTATGCAAAGATGATCAGAAGAGTATAAAATTTCCAGATTTCTAGATAATAGATTATGTTTTCTTGCTGTGGTTTGCAGCTTCTGTGTTCGGTCTCAGATTTAAAAGATGGAATCAAGGCAATTAGCTAAGATGGAAGGGGTAATGGGGATGACTTCGCTGTGGACAAAACTGCTTTGACACTGATGTCTGGTGTTACAACTTTATCAGACATGTTTTACTTTGACAAATCTGTAATCTACTATAGAAGTGATGTAGAAAATTCTTGTGTAATCCCCTACTTTTACATCAACCATTTCCTTCTTGAAATTCAGCCATATTTTTTCAGATGAAGTTTAACAATGGCAGTAGAGAAGCCAGCTGTGAAGAAAATAGCTTTAAATTTTGACATTTCCTTTACAAAAGAGGTAATTAATATAAATGAATACCAAATGATTGAAATGGTCCTGCTTGTTCGCTGGTCTAACAGTGGCACCTTGTGTTCATTTGTGGTTTTATTTTGAAGAGTTGTATATTCGTGTTTTTTGTGGCATGGTGCACTTCCTGTTTTTATCAAGCACATTGAGAAGCAAGAGATACTGAAAAAAACAGAAGGAAATCTTGAAAATATTGCATTTGGAAAGCAGACTAAGGTATAAATTTGCACAGTTGTGTTTTGTGATAAAGGTAATTTGTTTATTTCAGAAGAGACTTAATCTCGTTAGTTTATTTGTTTAAAAAGGAAAACTGCATGTGCTGAAAGGTTAGACACTACCTTTTCTTTTTGCGATAATTGATTTGTTTAATTTTATTTGTTTGGTTTTATATCGTTTTAAAAGTCTCGCAATGATGATTATATTTCACTGTGATTAAACTTTGGAAATTAGTTTTTGTTGGATTAAACATGTCCAACCCTGCCAAGCACAGACGGGATTAAATTTCACCTGACTGGAGCTCCCTGCGTTTGGCTGTATTGTACCAAGTGGTTGCTACAAAGAAAGTTTTAATGAGGAATCACTGTTGGTTTAATTTGATCCAAAAGGCAGAGATTTTGCAATAATTATGAAGTGGCATTACTGATAAAAAACTATATATATATATCATCATTAAAAACACTTGTTTTTACTCTGTTATATTTGTTACTTTTATGGCAATTAAATCAGATCTGTAGTCACATCTTTAAATCAGGTTTTTTATTACCTCTATCTCAGTCTTTAACTGGAAATGTAAACTACTCATCAGCGTAGACTGTTTTTAAATTTTGAACACCTGCATGTTCTTTAAAAATCTCTGCATGTCTCTGCACAAAAGAGGGTTTGTTATATCACTGACTTTGGCAAGTCAACCATCATTAACTTTTACATCCTGAGATACGGCTTGCACAAGGACAAATGTTGTTGGAAATCTATTTTTCTTTTCTTGGAAATCTTTTTGTCACTCAGTCTTGCCCCTCCAGGCAAACCGTCAAGCTCCTGTTTCAACTTGTGATTTCAAGGACGCCAGGAAACACAAGCTGCTCTTTGTCAGCTCTAACTTTTGTGGTACAATAATTGTGACTTCACTTTCTCCAATAATTTATCCTGGATGTGTTATATTAATCAAACTCCAAGAAGAAGAAAAGGATAAAACCTTTAAATATGGGTGATGTATAAAACATTGAAGGAGACCCATTATGCTTCCTTTAAACAATTTAGGATAGATTTATTGGTTATTCATGACACATTGACTACATTTTGTTTCACAAAATCATTCTTAAAAAATGAGATTTCACTTGCTAGCTCCTTCATATTTTTCAGAGGTGGGAGTTGGAAACATGACAAATTTAGCAGACCAACACAGAGCTAGCCTAGCATATACCTCATGAGGGCGCTGTACTTTCCGGAGATGGACTACACAACCACTAGAACTATAATGCCTCTTTATCTTCTCCACTCCACACCCTCTGCCTCTGGTAATACATCTCCCTATTGCTTGCTGTTAAACCAGTTTCCCAGAATTAAGCATCTGTCTGATTAATCAAACACAAAAACCCACAGGAGTCTCTCCCCAAATTTAATATTTACCTTTATGCCTTCAGGCATCACTTTAGGCCCTGATAGAAAGTAAACACCAACTGTTTACTTTCTATCACTCTTAGAGGATTGAACAAGTAAAATAATAAAATATGCATCTCAAATAAATTCTTCAGTGCTATTTTATACACACTAAATGTTTCAGAAATAAAAAATATGTATTTTGGAATTTCTTCTGAATTCACTGAAGCTCTGTTTTTATTGACTGTGTGTGTGTGTATACTATATCGACATGAGTAATATATGTAATCCCAGTCTGAGGCTCCAGCAGAATATCTAACACAATTTAATCTGATATGAAAATATATAACTGTGAACTTTAGTGGTAAAATGACTATAACTTAAAATTTGAGCTTTTACATCAGGGTTTAAGAATTAAAAATCCCACCAGAGAGCAGCTTCAGGTGAGAGGTGAATGGTAGAAACTTATTTATTTATTTTTTTTAAAACAAAACCTTCTTGCACATGTCTCTGTTAGCAAGACTGTTGCCATGGTGATTTACTTGGAGTTAGACTTAACTGTCTTTCTGGAATGGAAAACTACCATTTCAGCTCAACACACAGAGTTTCACATAACCCACTTTCTGGAAAGCTGTCCTGCACAAATGGTTATTTGCTGTTTTGTAGCAAGTACGCATTATTACTATGAAATTAAATCACTTTCTCATTCAAGCAGATTACAAACATAAATGCAAAAAGGTACCATGTTAAAGTTTTCACGTGTATCAAGTTTAATCAATGACTAATACCAAATTCAACCTAAAAAAAGAGTTTCATTATGTACATGGATAAATTGAAAACCATAAGTGAAGCCTAGGCATTAATTCAAACTTCATCCATTCACAGCTTTATGAACTTCGACTGCAGCCTATCAGCATCGGTCAACGACTCATCAACGCCAATCATCAAGCAAGCCTCCATTTATTATTCTCTCCATCTATGGCTCCATCTGCTCACCAGCCAAGCTTCAACTCACCTCCACCCTTTCTCCACTTTTATTCTTCCGGCTCCTTCAGGCTTCCATCCTCTCTTTGGTCTCCACCATCAGTGTCTGGGCCTAAAGAGGAAAACTTCTCTAATCCTCATCATAGGCTGCTCGTCCAAGTTTATTGCTTCAAGTCTTCTGCCGGCGTCTGAGCGCCAAAACCTTTATTCTTTCATGTCAAACAAAACTTTCTAATTGCATCTCTTTTTTTGTGAGTCTCTCCGATTTGAAAAGGAAAGTTGCGTGAAATAATCAAATCAAAGATAATCAAAGAGTCATGTAAAGAACACCCTCTAGCTAATTTGTGAAAGAAGGTTTAAATTAAGGAAGCAACCAGAGTCAAGATTGGTTAAATTTAGGCAAAATGCAAGCATGGAGATGTTTCTTTCTTTTTCATTTTTAAAACTTTCCTAAAGGTAATTAAAATTTGTAACTTCCTTCTGATTGGTGAATGTTGTGTTTGTACAGCACTGTAAACAGCAGGAGCTCTCCTTTCAGTCAGGATTTACCAGTTGGTGACAAAATGACTCAATAATGCTCATCATTGAACAAAATGCTGCAAAAGGTGTTTGACTGAAAATTACCATTAAATAAATAGGTTCTGTGGGGTTTACTGATAAAACTGAGAGATACGGACTAAATTTGCCTGTGTTTTCGTTCTTTCTTTTTTGGTTTTGCTGTGGTGTCTTGGCAAACTCTTAGACAATTGTGTCTTTGCTTCAACATGTCTGAGTAAAAGAAGGAGAACAAAAGAGTACCTGGCCTTGAGGATTATTACCAAGAATCGCAAATTCGTGGAAACACATCCCGTCACTTTATCTCTGCCAAAATTTTAATTAAAATCATTCCTTCACCGCCCCCAGTAATTCTTTCTTGTCATTGCTGGTTCTTCTCCAGCTATCTTGCCTGTTTAGATCTGTTTCTGTGGGTGTAAGAAAGCAGTATTGTGCATTGAGGATGTTTATTTGTTGGTCTGATGTAATATTCAGATCTTGAGTGTCATGTTTTTATCAGGTGCAGGAATTAAATCATCATCAATAACAGAAATAAAAGCTTTAAAACATCGGTCTGTGTGGAAAGAATCTATATAATGCGTTTAACTTGTAAACTGAGTTACTGAAATACATGAATTCTTCACTAATGTTCAATTTATTGCATATAATTGTAGATCTAGCTGGATCTGTAAAGCCAGTCCCTGCAAAGTGTCTCTCAGAAAATTAGCAGTCATTAAAATGTTTCCTTAAATCTGGTAATCTACAGCCTGACCTGAATACCCTCCTTAATGCCCTGAACTATGCCTTCACAGGCATCATTTAATCTCTACCTGTTTTCTAACCCTGTCTTCAAGCTCTAAAGACTGTTGATGTTGCAACATTAATAGTTCTTTCTGCTGTTCAAAAGTTAATGCAGACTCAGTTCCTACAGCTAACATTTCTTCAAGGACATCTTCTACAATCAACACTGTTTTCTATTAGCTCTTTTTTTTAACATAATTTCCATCTAAAAGTGGTAATGATTACAGCTCTATTTATAAACTTCTGAATGATCCATTGAGTGGCATTGACCCATAACCAGAAAGTGAGGGAAGAAAACACAATTTCACCATAAACAACTTATTATTTTGGAGTCCCCTCCTCAGTGGGTGGAGCTATGGCGCTGCCAGTGAGGATAAAAAGCCTTGAATGTTCCTCAGCTTCATCAGACTCTTTACTTCACCATGAATAAATCTGTGCTGCTCCTGTTCAGTCTGCAGATATTCCTGCTGATCACTGCCTTCAGCTCTGCAGATGCAGCCGCTCTGGTGACCAGGGACGAACAAAAGCCGGAAACCTTGGACGTGGTAAGAACATTGGAGCAGCTGCAGCAGTAATGTGTTAATGCTGGAGATTGTCTGTGTCATAAGTTGAAGCTCAGTAAGAGTGAAACACTGTTTGGTCAAAAAAAAAAAGCTTTTTGTTTTTATTCTTCCTGATGGGGTCATCCTTTTTCTTTTTTTCTCCTTTGGCATAGGGAACAAGCGAGGATGTGAGAAGACAAAAAGTCAAACGTCAATCACCTTGGTGCGCCCAATTCAGGGGAGGATGTTCGGTATGTGGCTTGGAGAGAGCGAGAGAATAATCCATGTCAATCTATTCTCTAGGCTGTGTTTTTATTAATTAAGAACACTGATATAAACAGATATTTTCTTACCCTCTGACTTCTTTCTTTTGCAGTTGATCGAGAATCTGATATTAACGGTAATATGATATGAAATCATTCAATAGAAAGCATAAAGGTTTCTGAAATCAATGTTTGTGCTGCAAACAAAGGATGAAAGGAGAAAACTGCAGTCTAGGTCTCTGCAGGCACATTTCATGTTATTGTAGAGAGAATAAAACTAAATCAGTTTCCTCTCTTTGTTTCTGTCGAAATTACAGAACCCGCCACCCAAATTGTCATGACCTGTGACAAAATAATGTAAATATTTTTAGATTTTGACATTATGTTCCTAGAGCCAAATCTTTGTCTTTATCTTACTGAGAAACTCTTTCTTTTCTGTTTCAGTGAACAAAAGAAAGGGGAGGATGTTCAGTATGTGGCTATCTGACCCACAGGACAGAAGATCACAGTCCAGAAAATGGATGTGATGAAGTCCAATTTCAAACTTCCTCTCATCAGCAAATGATCTTAAATGCTTTGTTTTAATTTGATGTAAGCAGAAAATCATCATAAATAATAGAAATAACAGATTTCAACATTAGCTTGTATGTAATTAATTGAATTAACATGTTTCACTTTCTCAATTGAGTTTCTGAAATAAACAGTGTTTCCAATAATTTTCTCGTTTACTGAATATGACTGTAAATGTTGTTTCCTTGTGTGATCCTTTTTATTATAGACTCTTCTTCTTCTTCTATGTTTGTTTAGAAATTTAATACATCAAATTAGAAAGTAAACCCTACACCATAGATTTTTCATGGGTTCCAATCCGTCTCCTCTGTCTAACTTTAATTAGTTGGGGGTTTTTTTCAGTATTGCCTCTACAAGTAATGTCCAAGTTGGTTTTAGGTTCCCATCTTTGAATCATGGCAAAGATGGGAACCTTAAATCCTGTTAATGAAAGACTTTTAAGGACCTTACAGCAACTGAACTTTTAAATTTGAAAGCCGCATCAAAAAGGCAAATAATCCAAAGCTCTGTCATATGTATAAAGGGATTTATCATGCATCTGCTTCCCCTACAATGGCACTGCGGTTTTTATGCAAAACCGTTTAAAGCCTCTACAAGGTGTCTTGCATGAGTTAATTAGATGTTTATTTTCAGGTAAGGAGGAAGACAATTCTTAAGTTGCCTCCCCTGTGCCAGTTATCCACATTCAGAGATTCTTCACACATCTGTGTATCAAGAGCTTCAGTCGTGGACAAACGCTTGATCCTTGCTGTGCTTGACTTTCTGCTTATCGCAGCCTCTCAGCTGAAGTGGTCCTAGGATTATATGATTACAAATCTGCCTATTAAGATTTTTTTGTTGCAATTATATTTTTACAGTTGAATTAAGAATTTCATCTTCATGCAGACATGCAAAGAAATAAACTTTGCTAAGTAAAAGCAGGATTTAGATGGCACCATTTGGTAAGAATACGTTTTTGCTGCCCACTGAATGAAAATCTATTGTCAACTTTCTGACAGCAGCTTTGGTTTATACATCAATTAGTGGACATGTTTGCTATTTATGCTCTACCTAGGTATATTTTCATACTTTTTCTGTTAATTGCATGCAGACCATGTGCTCAACTCTGCTAACCTTTATATGTGTAAAAGTTTGTCTACAATTTGGAAAATTCAGATCAAAATGTTTTTGTTTCAGGCTTGGTGCCACTGAACTAATCAGGTCAAAAGACCAAGACTAGCTGGAAAAGTTGAATTTATTGCATAAGTATGTAAGTGTGAAATGGGTTGAAGGATCCGGATTGTGACTCAAAAGGCATCAACCTGAAGCCAACCTGCAGGCGAGGCTAGATAATCTGGGTCTCCCCATTAAAAGTACCCAAGTATGTCTGGCTTCATATGACAAAAGCAGAAATAGTAAAATATATTTTAGTTATTTTTAACAATATTGAAGATAGGCCTTATTATTTAAATTTAGAACTTAATAGGAAAAAAAACAACCAAACACAAAATTATGAATTGTAATTTGGAACTTGGGACAAAAGCCTGCATCTTGGGGCTCACAGACAAGGTGCAACATTTAGAAATAGACGGGAAAAAAGGCATACTAAAACAAAAAGATGAAATATCACCTCAAGCTAAATAAACCAGTTTATTAGGAAACATTCTTTTCAGTCCTGTAAAACACTGCCCTCTTGTGGCCAAATACTGCATCAACAAAGAATCAATTTTAAGTTTCTTTGTTTCTCTTCTCTTCACTTTACAGCAGTGGTGGAGAAAGTACTCAAAAAATGTACTTAAGTAAAAGTACAAATACACAGGCAAAAATGTACTCAAGTAAAAGTCAAAGTACCACATCAACATTTTACTTAAGTAAAAGTAAAAAAGTACTGGCTTTTAAAAATACTTAAGTATTAAAAGTAAAAGTACTTGCTGAATACATAACCTAATCGCTAATATCATCAAGTGTGCCGATAGTATTTAATTTGAATACATCATAAATGTGCCATTTTAATAAACAATGTCACAGATTAAACATGTTCTTATTGTGTTTATTCTCTGTAAGAGTTTAGACTTAGATATGTGATTCTATGCATCATAATTTCAGGGATGGAAACATCTTATTTCCTGTCCTAACGTAGCATGAACTTCATTAGTGACATTTATTTAGAAAGAAATCCAACTGAAAGGGGATGGAACGAAGGTGTGGGGGGGAAGACATGCAATCGAGGAGCCACGTAGCAGAGTTGTAGTCAAGACCACTGAACACGAGACCAAGACCAGCGCCCTGCGCTACATGACACAATAAAATGAAGTGCACCTATCAAAATTGGTTCTCAGATTGATCTGAAAGATTCACATTTCCATAAAAACACCTAGATATAAATACTTAGAGCTGAAATATATTTAACCAGTATCAATTACAACTCATTTCATTCTGTTTTGCTTTCATCGCTGTGCTACAATCCGCAGAGGTCGCCTGTCATCCCTATAAAAATAACGCCCTGGGCGGTTGCCCATATTGCCCATGCCCATATTGCCATATTGCCCATGCCATGTTACAATTACAGTTGTAATTGTAACATTACAACAACACTATGAACACTGTCCAACGGCGCAACAAGCAGAAGGAGCACCATGACTGTTCTCATCCTCCCTCCCACTGCATGTTTGCCACCATGACAGGAGACAAAATCAATCAATGAGCATGCTCTGTGTTCATACGTTCAACTTTTACTTATTCGGCAATTAAATAAATGTGTGTGTGTGTGTATATATATATATATATATAGCTATATATAGCTATTGCAGTGTATACAAGAACAAAGAACGGCTCTCAGTGAGGCTTCAGTCCCATCAACCTTAGTAAAGATCCGTCCAGAAGAATCGGATCGTTCCTGAATCCACACAATAATTCAGCGCATGAGTGACAACTTTTTTTCATCGCAGATGCAACATGTGTCTCAGTACAGCTAGCTTTGCTAGCATCACGTCCACAGATCTTACCTTTCTTTAAGCTTTCCTTCCAAGTGACGCTAAAAGTTGGACAAAGTCCCACCGTCTGTGAAAGCGAAGCGCTGCTGGTTTTACATGTCGTCATATCTTATGATTTATGCAGCTATTATCGATTAGTTAGACATCTTCTCCCGCTCAGAGGAAACCACTGCGCATGTCTGGAGCTCCGCGTGCTAGTAAAGGGGGAGGCGATGGGTGACAACAGACACTAAGTCACGTTATTGCTTGGATTTTACGGCGCCACCTTAAAGTCCCTGAACTTCATATTTTAACGGACAAAAAGAAAGCAGTGCGACTTGTAACGAGTAACGCGACACTTTTGTAGAAATGTAGTGAAGTAGAAAGTACAGATACTTACTGTAAAATGTAGTGGAGTAAAAGTAGAAAGTACCCATTATTAAATCTACTTAAGTAAAGTACAGATACATGAAAATTGTACTTAAGTACAGTAACGAAGTACTTGTACTTCGCTACTGCTTTACAGTATCCATATGGAAATAGTTAGTAAGGAGGGTTTAAAGCCTTGAATGTTATTCAGGTGATCTGTGCTGCTCTTCCTGTTCAGTTTGCAGTTTCTTCCTGTTCAACGCTCATATTTAATTACACACAACTGGTTTATGGAGGATTAATTTCTCAGCTTATGTATTCTGGTTAATATCAATAAACATTTGGTCTCTGTTACTCTGTCAGTCAATTCAACATCTAAATGAACGTTTTCTGTTTACTTTTATGAATCCACCTATGGCTATCTTAAGACTTAAGTGAATAATTTAATCCTCATCAGTTTAGCTGATTAAGGCATTATTTGAACTTGCAGTTTGACCCAATAATTATGGCTAATTGGCATTCTTTCATTTGTTTTATTTTATTTTGAAAAGCCAAATGTATATGACCTCTGACAAACTTACAGCTGTGGATGCTTCGATTGCAGCCATCTTGACCCATTTAGTAAACAAAATGTACTAAACAATTGCATGGCATCACAATGTTTATATATACTAATCTCCTGTTTAAATGATTACTAGAACCTGCATAATCAACTAATAATGAGGATCGCCTATTTTATTGTTTTTCAGGTTGGAAACCGAAAGATTACAGACCTGAGCAACACTGCCATCTTGTGTCCTAAAAGAGGAACAGATTGGAAAGCGTCAAAAACTGAAAGCAACCACAAAAAGAGAGAAAACATTCTTTGTTATATAAAATGTTTATACTCTCCAAGATCTATATTTACACCAATTATTTACAAAAGCACTTTTAATTATGAAATATTGGCTTTTCATAAATTGAGAACTTGGTTGCACCTCCCTTGCATGAATGAGTGCAAAAAATAAAGTTGACCAACATTTCACATCCGAATTATCATCAACAAAGGAAACTTAACAAAAAACATTTATCTTCGTTCTTCCTTCACATTCTGAGAAATTAATTTCCAAATTATTCCCAAAGTCTTCCATGAACTTTGCTTCACAAACATCTAACAGTTTGTCAGAAAAAAAGTTTGTCCTTTCTATGAATTTTCCATTAATTTTCTCAGATGCAGCACCTGTTGAATAGTCTGCTTCTTTTCAGTGACCTTTTATGACTTATCCGGGGTCAGCAGGAGAATGGCAAGCAAACACTTCAAACATATCTTTCTGCATCTAATGAATATACTTGATATATAACTTTCTGCTTTTTTGTTGGATTACTGATATACTGTAACTTACTGACCTGCATCTGTATAAATGAGCAGCATGTGTGCAAAAAGCAACATTCCTGTATAATTCAGCAGTTTATTTTTGTTGCTTTGGACAGGAAATAACTAAGGAGGGAAGGCAAAGGAAGGAGATGAAAATAAACATACATAAAGTAAATGTTAGGGGTACGTAGGGTACATCAAAATAAATTCTACAAATTTCTTCATGAGCACACACCCAGTTTAATAGTTTCCTGGTTTACTTAAAATGCAAATGAATTCTGTTGCTGGAGAGGATATAAAGACGTACACGTCTTGTAGCTGATTCAGACTCCTCAGATCATCCATTATGGACAAACGTTTGCTGTTGGCTCTGTTGTGCCTGCAGGTTTTCCTGCTCATCACAGCTACGGAGACGCAGATGGAGACGGAGACTCCTCAGGACCCTCCGGTAATAAGGTCCCACTTTGGAAAATACTTTTTAAAATAATGTTTTCTTTTCAATTCATTTCCTGCATTTTTGCAGGTGGTGAAAAAAGCCAAACCTCCCGGAGGAAGCCCGTGTTTGCGGAGTGGCGGTAAATGTTCACGCAGACGTGTGGTGAGGCAAAACTCAATCTTTTATGGTTTTGCGTTGTGTCTGAGAAACTGGGATACAAAAATGTATTTGTGTATTTTATCTAATAATGTTTTTTTTTTGTGTGTGTGTGTGCAATCAGTCAACTTCTACAGTTCTGTAAACTTCTTTCTTTCTTTGTGTTACAGAAGGTGCAAGCACCGACACCCAAACCTCCTTCATACAAGTAATCAATTTTTTTTACACCAACATCCAGTGTTTTTAAGTTCATTTGAACTTAAAAACATGGAAAGACTGTATATATGAAATATGTTTTAAAATGAGCCATACATTTTTTCTATTTTTTGTTGCAGCACTGGTGCCTTCAGTTCTATTATGACAACTTAAAGCCAAGTGTACACTGGACGAATCAGTGGTGTGAGTAAGCCAAATGAAAAAACATAATGATGACAAATAAACCTGGATGATGCATTTGTAGATTGATACTAGAAATTTTCTATTTCCTCTTTCTTATTCACAGTCTCTCCCACTTTCTGCTTGTCATATGGAAAGAAAAGGGAGAGCTATAAGAAGCTGGCAGATGGAGACGATTTCTCAGCTTTGCTGAAAATTGCTAATTTTATAAGAATTACTTTTGCACATGTTGCAAGTTTCTTTTCCGCATAATCTGTCAGATGGATTAACTGCATTTAAAACATGTATTTTAGACAGTGTTTTATAACAAGGAATTACAGCATTGCTCCTGTGTTTCATTATGTGCAAAGGAAGTCATGAATAAATACCTCAAAGCTTCCTGTTAAGACTTCTGCGTCTTGAATAAGCTGTTTTGTCTAAGCTTTTGTGCATGTCCAATAAAGCTTATATTTCAACTAATTTGTGTCAACATACCCCCATTTTCTTAATGTTTCTATATGTAGTAAGTTTTAAAAAAGATGTCTCACTTGAAAATATTATATTTTCCAAATCCTCTTAAAGGTTGTTACCACACAAGTTGTATTTATGAAAGATAATTATTTCTTTTCCTTTTTTGAAGGGTTAAAACACCTCAGTAATTACTGCAAAAGTTGGTTTTAAACTCAAAATGTAAACAATTACTTTATTTTTATTTGTTTTTCTGAATGCAAACAAAGAAGCTTACATGAAAATAAACTAAGATAGCTACCAATCAGCAATTAACTGGAATTAGGTATCTAAAATTGTAAAGGCTAGAAGGTAAATATACAATCTTCTAGTTACAACATTTTTTAAACATATAGTTAAAAGTCATTTTAAGTGGTCAGTTAAATAACTAAGAGTCCCAATGAAAACCTCTGTGTTCTTAGCATTATCAGTAAAATAATATTAAAAAAAACAACAAAAACAGGAAAAAACAAAAAAGACGACTCATCAATATTTGCTCACACTCTGAATGTTCAAAACTCCAAATAGTAATGTTGAGATTCAAGAGCAACATTTGGGATTTGGATTTTTTAAATCTCTGTCTTTATAATGGTTCTACATATTCTTCAATGGAATGTGAGAAGTTTAATTGCCAATGGGCAAGAATTTAAAAAGTTTGTTTATGAATTAGAAATAATCTCAGATATAGTATAGTTCAAGAAACATGCTTAAAACCTAACCTAGATTTTAAGATTCCTGAATGTAGCACAGAAAGACAGGATAGGAGTAACGGTAGTGGAGGACGATGTGCCACTTTCATTAAAGATGGAATAGCTTATAAGAAAAACCCAATGAATAAAGAATTAGAATGTGTTATTATAGAAATATTTAATTTACGAAAATATGGAAATATTAAAATTCTAAATTATTATAGTCCATATAAAAATGTATTTTTTTTTATATAATAAAGCATATGATTAATTATGGAGAGAAGGACTACTTATAAAAATTAATCAGATGGGAATAGGTGGGAAGATGTATAATTGGATAGCAATTCTTTTGCTGGATAGAAAAATAAGAGTGAAGATTGGGAATGATTATTCAAAAGAATTTAATGTGGAAAATGAAATACCTCAAGGTAGTGCAATTAGCCCAATTTTATTTAATATCATGATTAATTATATTTTTTCTGATAAATGTATAAAATCTGCACTACATGCAGATGAAGGGGCCATATGGATGAGGGGAAAAAATATAAAACATGTGGTTGGAAATATTAAGAAAGCAATTAGTAAAGTAGAAAAATGGTCTTATGGATGGGTTTTTAATTATCAGCAAGCAAGTCTTGTTTTATGGTTGTTACAAATAGGAGAAATATTGATATAGGAACAATAACATTATATGGACAACCTTTGGAAAGGGTAGCAGAATTTAAATATCTAGGACTATGGTTGGATAGTTTTTATACATGGAAAACACATATAGATAACTAAATGTAAGAAAAATATAAATCTACTAAAGGCTGTGGCTGGAAATAACTGGGGTGCAGATAGACAGTCATTATTAAACATATATAGGGCTCTCATGAGATCAACAATAGATTATGGCAGTTTTATATATGGAGCAGCATCTAAAACAACACTACAAAAGACAGATTACAGAGTAGGGCTTTACGTATATGTACAGGATCAATGAAAACGACACCCATTAATTCTCTTTTAATAGAGACTGGAGAGACTCCACTGGATATGAGAAGAATAAAATTAGCTCCAGTTTATTGGATGACAATTAAAAGTAGTAAGGAAGAAAATGTAACTTCAACAATTTTACAAAACTGTTGGGAATATTCAAAGTTCCAGAGTAATGGATTTGGATGGATTGTAGACAAATGGACTAAAATGTATGGATTAGAACAGTGGTTCTCAAATGGGGGTACGTGTACCCCTGGGGGTACGTGGAGGTATACTGCAGGGGGTACGTGAAGCTTTTCAAAATATCTTTAAAAAATCAGTAGGCTCCTCATAATAAGTCTTGAGAAAAATTATTTTGTAAAAAGTTCGATAAAATATAAATGTGTGTTCATGCACTGAATTTTATATTCAGTATTTAGTTTCAATATCCTTTAAAATAAAACGGTTTGACTGGTTTTATACCTTCCTGGTGGTCACCGTCTTCTGTTTTTCTTTTTTGTTTAACCATGCAATGTTTGCAATATGGATGTATTTGTCAGGTTCACTGATATAAGTTGTTTGGCTTTAATAAATCAGACAGTGACTTTACAGCACTGTACCTCTTTTTAATTCCAAAAACGTTTTGCCCGTGTCAGGGGGTACTTGACTAAAAATATATTTTTAAGGGGGTACATCACTGAAAAAAGTTTGAGAACCACTGGATTAGAAGATAGGAAAATAGCACAGTTTAATCCGATTAGTGTTATTCCTCCATGGCTATTTCCTGAGGTAAATGTAGACATGAGACTTCTTAAAATGAAAAATGATTGGAATTTAAATTACATAGGGGAAAAGACTGATGTATATTTAAGAAACTCATATTATAATTATCTTAAAATATATCCATATGTTTCTAAGAATTTAAAAGGATGTGTAGGAATAGGAATATATATACCAGAATTTAAAATTTACACTTCTAAAAGACTATCAGATCATCTGTTTTTACAGCAGAAATGGTGGCAGTTATACTAAGCTTACAGTGGGTAGAGGAGGTCAGACCAGGCAGGGTGGTGATATGCACAGATTCTAAAGCAGTTATGGAAAGTATTCAGGAAGAAGGAAATAATAGGAAAGATTTAGTATTAGAAATACAGCACAGTTTTTTAGATTATACATTGTTATTTGGTTCTGTTGGGTACCAGCACACGAAGGTGTAAAAGGCAATGAAAAGGCAGATAAATTAGCAAAAAGGGCTTTAGAGGGGATAATAACAATTACAATTCCCTTTGGGAAAGTGGAAGGGAAATCACTTATTAAGAGTAAAGAAATAGAAAAATGGCACAAAAAAAAAGGTGGAATGAAATGTGAAGGATGTGGAGAGAAAGAAAATGTAAAACACATATTGATGAACTGTAAAACATAAGAACCTGATGAAACTGAGAAGAATGGTTGGAAGGACAGGTCAAAAGTGGAGTCTTAAAGGGATACTGGGAAATGAAGGAAACATAGTGGATATTTACAGATTAAGGAAAGCATTATTTATTTATCTATACAATACAAAATTGGAAAAATTGAATTTAAGAGATGTAAAGTAATGCTGCTACAACTCGTGTACAGTAGGTGGCGGTATGCACCTTAAAGCTGTTTGCGATCCGCCATAATATAAAAGAAGAAGAAGAAGAAGAAGTCATCTTTTTTTTTTGGAAAAAAAGACGCCAGTTGCACTCGGTTGCAGGGAGACATCTACGCGAACGCAAAAGAAAAAAATATGCCCATGTCCCCTAGGGGGCTCCGTAGTATTCTTTCCACTGGTATCTGCAGCTTTTTATTTTTTATTGTTCTTATTTATTTATTTATTTATTTATTTATTTATTTTTGAGTTATCCGGTTTTAAGCCAGTTTTCCATCACTATTTTTAACACAATACTTTGGTAAGCTAGCTGTAGCATCGCACGTTGAGCTCATAACGGCAATTAAACTGTCGTTTACTGCAGTACCTCGCTGATCACTAGAGGACGCTCACGGACCGCAGTTTAAGAAAGTCTGATCTAGAAGTATATCAGGTGTTGGCAGATCTATGTTCAGACATATAAGAGGAAAACAGTATTCTATTCCACATCTGGTCAACATTTTTCCACTTTCTATTGAAAACAGGAAGAAATCAAATCTATGGCACATACAATGTTGTTTTGAGCTGTAACCTAAAACATGTGGGTAAAGAATAATTTGAATTCCTTTCTTTATTGCAGCTATGTTGTTTATTCAGGGAAAAACAAAGAAGTTAAAATTGTGGTCATAGGCCTTCACTGTTACCAGACTGAATGACAGATGGTCCTATATGGAGCTAAGTGGGGGTCATAAAGTTTATTAAAAAGAAAAAAAAAGTTTTGAAACAGAAAAAAGATTGAAACTAAAAGAAAACCTTCAATCTGAAAAGTAGGTTATAATCTGTTTTTCAGTTTCAGAAATTATTCTTCAGCTTCACATCTTTCTTTTTCAGTTTCAAACAAAAGGTTTTTTTACCAAACTTTTTGGCCCCAATTTATCCCCATAGTCCTAATTTTGATTCAATTTTAACTTGTAGATAGATAAGTTTGTTGTGCTGTGAAGAGTTTCCTCTTTGACAGATTTGTTGTATTTTTGTTTCACTTAAATATGTCAGGCCATAGCACCAAAACATAACCTGAGTAAATACAAAATCCAGTCTTATATTTAAACCTGTGCTATGTAAAAAAAAAAAAACAAAAAAAAAAAACATTGCCACCTAAACCCATTACCTGGTTGTTGCCCGATCTAATTGCCCTAATTGCCAGCTATCATTTTTGATAACTATCATATTGATAACTTGTCAAATGAGTCTCTCACATCTGTGGAGAAATTTTGTCCCACTCTTCTTTGTCGCACTGAGCCACTCCGGAGGTTTTTCTAGTAACATCCTGTCTAAGGTCACGCTGAAGCACCTTAGATTTTAAGTCTGGACTTTGACTAGGCCCCTTTAAAAGTATTCTTTCTTTAACATCCTATTATGTTCTTGGTTGTGTGTTTTGGATGTCTGTTCTGCTGCACATTCCATTCATTTTGTGAGCTTAAGAACCAGAGCAGCCCCAGGCCATCACTCTACCACCACTGTGTTCAACTATCTGTGAACGATGATGTGTTATTTTCAAGCTCTGTGTATCATCATCTGAAAACACCTTCCAAATGTTTCTCCACAGCACTGTAGCTCAGTCCTGCACAGTGGGAACAATGACTAGGTAATAACACTAAACGGTTTCTGTTTGTTGAAAGTTTATCAGGGTAACATGTGACACACAGATGTGTGTGTTGGAGTTTGAACTTTCATGCACCGAATCTGTCTGCTTGTAAATATTGCGTCATGTTTGTGAGCTGGAGGCTGGAGGAGCTTTCTCCAATCTCCGCCCACATGTGCTGCACCATATACTGAATCAAGGCGACCTAGTTCTGCAGAGCACAACGAGCAGACGTGTGAAAAGCAGAAAACCTACAGCTAAATCCAAACACAGTGAGTATCTTACAGATTAATATGTGTGGATTAAAATAGATAATCGTTCATCTTTTTAGTTCTTAATTCATTTCAGTTGTGAAGTCTGTGAGAAACGAGTGTTATGAAGTTTAATTTTCCATTTGTTATTAAATGAGACTGTTTTATCTTTGCTTCATATGACCTTTTGTTGCTTAAAGTAAAATTTTATCAGAGAAAATATGTTTATGAAAAATTCTGCATTAATGTATGAAGATCATTATTAACTACAGCATGACTCTGAAACACTTATAAAAATGGTTTATTGCTGAAAATGCATCAGTCCTTTTACTCTGAGAGTTTCTCAAATTGAGACACTTCTCTCAATATGTTTAGTATTTATTTAGTAAATGAAGTCCTAAATGTAGCTGCCACTACGTAAACTTGTGGTTGTATTTGGTAATTTTATTAATTCAGCATTTTCCTTTTTTTGAAAATAATCAATCATTTCATTTCCACAGTACAGTTACTCTGTACTTTGTGTTATTCATCACATAACATCTCAGTTAAAACCAATTAAGTTTGTGTTGTGATATGACAAAATATGCAAACATACAAGTATAAATAATTATGCAAGGCACTATAAAAATCACAAAGATCGTTTTTGGGAACAAGTCGTCACTATGAGTCCTTCCTTATTTTTTTAAATGACACAAGTCCTCAGAAATACTTGTGGTGAAGCAGAACATCTGACTTTGCTGAAACACTGTCATGAAAATCACTTGGTACGTTGTCAGTGTCATGTGGTGATGAGTTCAGTGATTCAGGGATTTTTCCTCCTTGTGTTTGTCCTGTTGAGTATCATGTCTCATTTAATCTCCGTGTTAAGGAACCATTTAAATAGTTTTAAAATAGACAAAGTATTTTTAAAAAAAGAGTTCTGATGATTACATCCTATACATTTCTACCAGAAGCTGCATGTTTTTTAAGGCTGTCAGGTTAGCCATTCATTTCAGCGCTGAAGTGTATGTTTGTCAGAGCGCTGTCATCTTTTTATGCCTTTCAAATGAACATTTGCTCTGCAGTAAGGTCTTCAGCAGCATGCGCTCCGGTCGATGCTCCCTGCATTGATGAACCTTGAACATTTTTGGTAGCTGAACCACTTGTGCTTTTCATGGCAGCAGTTAGCAAGTACTTGCTGTTTTGCAGATGCTCTGACTCAGGAATCTCGCTGTCACCATTTGGCTTCTATCAAAGTTGTTTTGCCAGTTTGTGGCATTTCCAGCACATAACTTCAAAAACTGACTCATATCCTCCAGGTCACCTTTGACAGATTTGCAGACTATTTATTCTTTCTGGAAGCTTCATTATATTGTAATCTGAAGTTCTGATGAATTCTTTTTGTTACATCTCAGGTAAGGTGAAATATCACAGCCATTCATCTTTTCATTTCTTGATAAACATGCCTCACTGGATTTGAAACATCTTTTCATCCATTGTTAGGTTGAATAGTCTCTTTATTTCTGATAAACCCAAACCTGCTTGGATGCTAATTTGCAACAGGATGTTGTGGTTATAATGCAGGTTAGGTCCTGCCTGGAGTTCCAAATAAAGACCATGCATTGCAACACCTCACACCATTCCAGCTCCTACTCAATGCTTTGCATGTGTAAACCACCAACTCCAGCCATTCAACTTTTCTGCACCTTAAAAAGACAAAACAGTTTTACTTGTTTATGCTCTTGCTTAACGCTTCTGGTGTTTTCTGGCCTCCCAAATCCCCTCTTCGTTTTAATCATCAACAGCTGCGGTTTCTCAGCAGCAGCTCGATCGCTAATGTTTTGTGTTTTCCTTTCCAAACTCATGTTAAGATCTACTCACCACCAGTCATATTTGTACGCACCCCTAACAAAGACGGAAGAAACACATTAAAACAAATTAATGTTCAACTGCAGTAGCATAATCTCACACTGGACAAAATATTAATTAATAGTTATTTTCAACAAATGATTGCAAACAAAGCGCTTTAGCATTTAAAAGTTGGTCAGGGTTTCCAATCAAAACCATCGGGCTTGTTTCCCTTCCAAGGCTCGGGGATCCTTACAATGGCATCATGAGGTGGCTGCAATGCCAGGATATTTTAAATGCAAGACTTCCACTTTGCCTGCAAAGAAACCTATTAGCCAGTACAGAATATGAAATGCTGCCTTATTGGCAACAGGAGATGGTACAGAATATCAACAGCTGCTCTCAAGATGTTTAAATAAAGAAATCTTCAAGCTTTTCTTCAAGCTAAACATGATCGAGTCAGAGCAGCAGGAGCTTACCGATGACCACTTCCTGAGAAAAGTTTACTGAATGAAATACAAATTTAGTGTTGTCATTTAACAGATGTAGCATAATTTAAAACACTGGGGATAAATAATTTTCATAATTCTGTGCAACAGCAGCAAAGTGAGCAGACAGACTCGCATATATATATATATATATATATATATATATATATATATATATATATATATATATATAAACAGAATAAAGAATAAAACACTGTACAGGAAGGGCAACATTTCAATAACATACTGTGTTATAAAAATATTCCATATTAGAGAATATGCAAATTATATAAATATCATCTTTCTGCAAAATAACAACCCATGTTTCAATAACTTTAACTTTCCCGGTAAACCAAGTTTTCTGCTGATAGAAAATTTTCCCAAATAAAAAGAGTGATCAAATTTGATTAAATGCACCACAGCGTGAATAAATCGAGGGGGGAGCCAGAGAATCTTAGGTATTTTGTTTTTAAGTCTCTACTTGTTATCTACTTGTTACACGTTATCTTCTTTTCTGGACTTTGCTTTTATCTTTCAGCAGAGAAGCAGATGAGCTTATGAACATATAAAAGAAACAACGGGTGGAAATATTCAGGTCTGGACAGGATAAACAGATCCTGCCAACAGCATTGGCAGATCACAGTTTAAATTCATTGACAGATTTTAACTGAACCAGAGGAAGTTCATTGTGTGCATTTGTATTACTGCAGGGCTTGCTCCACATTCAACTCAGACAAAAGAGCTGTTGTTATTTGTAAGGTCTTAAGTAATGCCATTAAATTATCTCCAATGTTTGACAGTTTCTAAATGTTGAAATATTCCACCTGTCCATGCATTCCAAGATGACTGGGCAATATGTTTCCTCTTATCATTTCTCCTGGTTTTTTTTCATGGATATTTCTGAAACTCCAGCTGCAGTTCTTAAACACAGATCTTGTCAAGGTTCCTGAATCCTTTTGGTATTTATTTTCCTTAAACCCAGCTGGTACCTCTTTCTTTGGACAGCTGTTTCCTATGGTTTTACAGTTGTGTTTGAGCCAGGCGTGCTCAACTCAGTCACGTTGCAGCACCAGAAGCGCTGTTTAATCTACAACCACTGCATGCTCTAACTACTGTATAGGTGGCGCTGTTTCTTTTGTGTCCCTCAGAAAAACAAGATAAAATAAAAATGTTTGATTAGTTTGAACAATGACAAGCACTTTAAAAAATATATTTTTTATTCTATGTGAGAGAAAAGTCGGCACAGAGTGAAGCATTTAGATTTTGTTTTTTCAAGCTGATGGTGTCAGGATAAGAACTGAGTCAGTATGTTGTTCATTTTCCAGTGGGTTAAAAGGACAAATCAATTTAAAATTATATAACTATTCAAATTGCAGATAAAAAGTTTTGTGTTTTAGAAAAAAAATGAAAATCACATCTTTGTTTTGAGTGTTTCATTCCTGATGTGAACATTGCACAGACCGTTTGTGATCTTTATTGAGTTTCCAGAATGTAGACACCATTTTCTTCCACATTTACATAAAAAAAGTTACAGATAAAATGTTTGAAGGTTGAGACAATGTAAAAAAAAAATAATCTAATAAGTTGATGATCCAAACAAGCTGCATCTGATTTTAATGGGTCTTGGAGAAGATGAGATCCTCGAATAAAACTGTAATTAAGCTGCTTTTTACAATTTCTGCCAAGACAATTTTGTCTTTCAGTTTTTTCCCTGGGAAAGTTGTGAATACATTCAAAGCACTTTGGCTCAATTGGCTTATTTTAAACTGAAACAGGCCTCCCCCCCCCAAAGTCACTTCACAACATGTAAATTATTTTGTCCAAATCCTGATGGGAATTCCAGTTCCAAATCCAAACTGGCCTGAATCAACACCAGCAGAATTTTATAAAATTAAGTCACATCTGGAACATGTGGCAAAGCTTTAACATAATCAGCCCTGATGAACTAGCGACCTGCGTCACAGCCTTTTACCCACAGGACACTTTTTGTTGTTGTTTTTCTTCTTCATCACAGAGAAATTGCCATATTTTAATTGTTTCATCACTGAGGTTCTCAAAAATTCCTAAAAAAAATATTTTAAAAAATGTCTGATCTTTAAACGCAGGTGAAAGCTCAGCCCAGCTTTTATTAGTGAGAATAATTAGTCATTTAAATCTTCCTGTAGCCAAAGTAAAGCATCTTTCTTCAAATAACACATTTATTAAAATGGAACATATTATTCATAATGTTCTGTTTGCATGAAATCAAGGGGGTTGAATGTTAAGCATCATATTTTCTTTTAATCAAAACATTACAGAAGTTCTCATAGGGTTCAATACTGAATGTTCATCATGTTAAACTTCTAAATGTGAAACAGTTATTAATCACTGGAATGAAAACAATGAAAGATGAAACTTTCATATTAAAAAATACTTATATATAAATACAGAAATATATTTTTATATCATCTGCTAAACTTTCTTGGGAATCTAAAAGTTGCAGCAGAATGGCCTTTTGGAGTGAAAAACTGCAATAAAGTCCCTTAAAAGGCATGTAAATTATTCTTCCTTTTCTCTGCAACAACTCTCTCCATTGGACATGCACGACAAGCCTTGTTAAAATAAAGGAAATCATTCTTCAGATTCAGTCATTTTAACTTGTGAATAATGGGATAGATTTGATGTTTGGGAACCAGTACGACTTATAGAGTTATGGATGTATGAATCCATAAAAAATGAGCAAATCAGCTCCTGTAGCTGATTTGCTACAGGAGCTAAAATGTTAATGCTACAGATTGCTGTTTTTGTTCATTGGCCAACATCATTTTAAACATATTAAATAAATCTTGTTGCAACAAACTGTGATTGCTTCAATATTAAGAATAATTCAAAATGTTCTGTCACCTCTTTCATAGCAACCATGGATGTCTCACATGAGGTCGACTACTACTATCACGAAAACACCAGCTTCAACTACAGCTATGAGGATTATCCTGCCTTGTGCGAGAAGGGCGATATCCGGTCCTTCGCAGCCTTCTTCCTCCCCATCGTGTACAGTGTGTGTCTAGTTGCGGGACTGACGGGAAACATTCTGGTCCTGGCCGTCTACGCCTACCACAAACGGCTGAAGACCATGACGGATTCTTTCCTGAGCCACTTGGCTGTGGCCGACTTGCTGCTCCTCTTCACGCTGCCTTTCTGGGCCGCTGACGCCGCCAGGGGCTGGGAGTTGGGGGACGCCGTCTGTAGGATTGTGTCGGCCTGCTACACGTTGAACTTCACCTGCTGCATGCTGCTGTTGGCCTGCATCAGCCTGGACCGCTACCTGGCGGTTCTCAGAGTGCAGGGTGGAGATGACAGAGGCAGGCTGCAGAAGCTTTTCAACAGGAGGCATTGCTGGAAGTGGTGCTCAGCTGTCTGGGGAACGGCCTTCCTGCTCGGTCTGCCTGATTTAATCTTCTCAGAAGTGGTGTGGACATCCAATAGGAACATTTGCATTGCCATCTACCCTTCATCTATGGCTCGGAGTGGTAAAGCTGTGCTGGAGGTGGCCGAGGTGCTGCTGGGATTCCTTCTTCCTCTCCTGGTCATGGTGATCTGCTACTGGTCTGTCGGCAGAGCGCTGAGAAACCTTCCCATCGAGAGTCGAGGCAAGAAGTGGAGAGCCCTGCGTGTTCTCCTAATAGTAGTGGGGGTATTTGTTGTCACTCAGCTGCCATACAATGTGCTAAAACTGCACCGTGCCGTAGATTCAGTGTACATTTTTGTAACCCATTGCCAGACAAGCAAGGTACTGGATCACGCGACTCAGGTGGCAGAAAGCCTGGCTCTCATTCACTGCTGCATCAACCCGATCCTTTACGCCTTCATGGGGTCCTCCTTCAGGCAGCATATGGCAAAAGTCGCTAAGAAGTTTGGACAAAAGAGAAGGAAGAGGAGCTGGAGGACACAAGAGACTCCAGCAGATGGCGAAGAGATGGATATGTCGTTTAACTCTCATACTGCAACCCAGGAGACAAACTCATTCTCAGTTTGAGTGAATCCAATGGTTCTCCAGCTGTGGTTCAAAGGCCTTTAATGGTCTTTAGGTGTCAGCCTAAAGGCTAATTATGTTTCATGTAGAGCTACTAAACCACAGCCAAGAAGGAGTACTTCTTTATGCAAAATTGGACTTTTGCTTAAAAAAGAAACTTCTTAAGAGAAGTCAAAGGAGAACATTTGAGAATTCAAATATTGAACTGAAGTGGAAAATGGTGAGCAAAGAACAAGTAGTGGCTACTTGTTTTGGAACAGTCAAAACAACAAAGACTGTTGTTGTTTTGAGGGATATGATGGCGCTTTGGTCGTTTTGTACATGGATGTCAGACTTTTTGAGGTTCAAAGTTAGAGAAGCAACAATAAAACACTTACTAACACACACAAATAAAAACACTCTCAAATGGGTTGGGACTTTATTCTCAGCTCTAAAATCTGAGCCGAGAATAAATTATGCTGTTGAAATCAAACAGCATAATTTTTGTGCTGAGTGACAAGCTAACCACTAATAGCAATAGAAGTGTAAACTTGGTGTATAACTTCACAATTTATGTATTCAATAACTACATGAACGTGTTTACTGACAGAGGTGCTTCCATAATCTCTGTATGGAAAAAGTATGAAAGGCAAATTGCCAGAAGAGCAAATAAATAATTTGATATTGCATGTATGAGCTTATTTTCAACGCACTGCAGTTATATTGAATTTTTGAATTGATTGTGGTGAGAAACCCACTTTCTCACTGGGAGCCCTTACTTAAAAGAAACTACCTGTTTATTTTTGCAACTTAGATTGGGAATGTTTTTCCCCTCTGCTTTTTGTAAAATAAATAAGCTAAAAAAATCTAAATCTTGTTTTGTTATTGTTTTGGTACCAGTGGCAGGAGAGTTTAGGAGATTTTAAGGTTGTTTTATGTCCTTCTTATTGAAACATAAAGTGTTTTATTACTAAAACTAAAAAAAAAAACTAAATCAAAGCAAATAGTTAAAATTGGGTTCTTGCTAAAATGTCTTTTTATTGTTTTCTTTCTCTGGTAGAGGTTGTGTCAATTTAGACATCTATGAGAAAGACTTGTTCTCTATTATGCTGCATCAGAACACAGTAATCCCAATAGCATGCTAACCTGCTAAGCATGAAGGGATAGTTATAATAAAATTATAACACGTTTTTATTTGAGTCTAAAGTAATGGACAAACCACAATTCTTAATCTGCATGGCCTTTGTTTGCCCGTCTTTGCTGGAACACCATTTAATGAACTGATGCACTTACATATACAAAGTGTTAGTCAGAGATTTTTCTCCAGACTTTCACTGGAAACATTTGCCTCCCATTCAACCCACACAGTTTAAAGTATGCACAAGGTAAAGTTTTTCCATTTTAGATTCTCTAACAAGAACAGGCTGTTTTTTTAGAAGAGGGTTACATTCTGGTAATTAACTGCTCATTTTAATTATAATCAGCATGAGCAAATACACCAGGTCTCCTTGATGGTGCACATATGTCCTCCTGCTAACCAGACACACATGCATGCACCTCTCAATCTGAGTACAGCCTGTTTGTCTTTCTGGGTTGCTGTTGTTGAAATATTTTCTCTGAGGTCGCTTCAGTTTTCAATTTGATATTTGATGCTGCAGCAAACAAAACAAGAAATCCTTCATAGAGGTTTGACATCCTGAGGGATTTCTATGCCAAACGGGAAAACCTCGTCATTTCCTGGACTGTTTGAACATCTGAAGAAGAGATTTCTGCACACGCCTTGAAATTCCTTCTCAGATAACAGCAGCAACAACAACACAACTGAAACCACTTCCAGTAACGTTGTAGGAGTTGATAACGAACGTTTTCGAGCAGAGCGTTGGGAGTAGAAGCGTGTAGTTTAACAGTAGAGGAATGAGGTTTAAATATTTACTACGCAGCATATCGCCCAGAATCTGCTGCAATCTGTTGTTTTACATTCGAGTTTGTTTGATTACAAAATCTCTTCATATAAACACCATTTATACAAACACAGGCCATTAAACCCTAAATGATTAGATTAGCAAGAAAGTGTTTTTTTCCGTGCTGGATTCCATCTGATTTGGGTCAAATGATGGGCTATGCTTCAGAAGGTTGTTTGTGGAAACCATCTTCCTGAAGCTAAACAGACCCAATTTTGGGTTTGAAATGTAAAAATATAACTAAACACAGTTATACATTTTATAACATTTTCTGTCAAAAACAAGTCCGTCACGACAAAAGAAGCATTTTCCTATGCCTGACAGTTTTTCTGCTTATAACATTGCAGTGCTGTTAAGATACTGTATATTTTTAGGCCCAGTTTACTTTAGTTTTACCATTTATTCAATACGAATACCCTGTGATGCTCAGAAAAAAACAGAACTATCAAAATTCTGACTGAAACAAAGGGTTATTACCTTTGTAAAGACTTAATACCTACAACCCTGTGCTCATGTTTACTTCATTATCGAGCATTTAGATGTTTTCCTCCTCACGCTAAGATGATTTTTAAAAATTAGGAAGCTGTGAAAAGCTTCTTCATCAAGTTTATGTAGCAAAAATGTTAATAAAAGAAAATATGGATTTTCTAAATTTATTTTTTGATAAGCTGAAAATTAAAAGATTCTAGCTAAGATTTTCTCAAAATGATGTCAAGTTATCTAACAAAGTGTATAGTTTGTTAGACTATACGGTGGTCAATATTATATATAAAAAAAAGTCTATTTGTGATTATTTTACTAGCACAAAAAAAATGTAGTGGTAAGAGCAAAGAAAAGTGCATATAAACAAAATAAGTTATAAAGTCACAGCAAACATGAGAAAGTTTGAAGTCTTTGTTTTTGCAACTTATGTGCCTCTCAACTCAGTTTATAAAATGTATTTTTACTTTTATTTCTCAAAAACAAAAAACTAAAGTGATTAACAAAGTCAAAACTGGAACAATGGGAATATCACACAGCAAATCTGCCTCCAACACAGCAACACAAACAGTCCCACCATTGAACTTCAGTCAGGAAAAACTATTTTAAAAAATGACTATGTGCAACGAAACATGACTTCTTTTAATTAGAAAACATAAATACACAGAAATGTCATTCAGGGCTCTGAATAGTCATCAATTTAGAAAAATGGCAAACTCAGTTATTTAAATGAAGACATTTAACCTAGTTTCAGTTACAAAACACTAGAACAAATAGCTTTTTTAACTTAAATTAAGAATAAAATGTAGTTAAATATATACAGCTGTGAAAAAGGGAGGCATAAACTGGCAGTGTCATTAATATAGAAAAAAGTTTCTGGCTTTCCCCCCCCCCCCTCAATAATAAGTAACAAAATGACACCAAAACATTTATTCCTTAAATATCAGATGTTTCTGAATCAGAACTGTAAAACAAATGATGCTTTTCAATTAAAAAAAGAGCTTGGATTTCCAACCTTGGTTGAAATAAAGAAATAAAACCAGCCGCAAAAGAATAAGAAAAATAGGCAAAAAAAAAAAAGCCTGTGGATGAGGAAAAATATAATGAGGCTGTAGGATTAATCTTACTTTACTTCTAAGACACGTTATCTGTCTGGAATTTTTTATTTACCCAGAAAACCATTAAAGTCTTAGTAAAGACATCAAATGTGGCTTCCTTAAAAATATGTATATATTTGTTGAAGAACGCATTCAGGTGCCAGGTGTCATTGACAAAAGTCACTGTATCGTGTCTGATGCACAGCTGTGCAGTCTAAAGATGTGTCTTTTTTTGTTTTAAGGCAACAATATGAAGCACTGACTGTGCAATAACAACATAACAGGAAATATTTCTTGGAGGTGTGTGAAATGAGGGCAGCAGAGTTGTGGCAGGCAGCAGAGATCAGTAATTGAGGATCTGCACATCAAACAGGTCACACACTCCTGCACCATCATCCAGATTGAAGCTGTAGTCTATACCTGTTCGTAGGAACAACAGAATCTGTGAGGTAAACTGGGAAATATGTCTGTTATTACAAACACATTCAATGCATCACACACTTTCAGACATCAGAAAAATCCCCAGGAAAGAAAATCTGGTGCCAGTTTCACACTGCGCTGCAGACCTCCAAGGTTTATATTTATCTATCTATCAGAAGAGTGCCATGGCTGAGTATGCCTTAATAGTTAGTACTCATTTTAGATTTCTAAAAGACATTTTTGGGGTAAAAATGACCAGAAGAGTATCCAGTAAAAGTCATGTTTAGATGCTACTGAGAATGTAGGAATAAGTTGCTGCTTTTCACTGCGCTGGATTTGCTGAGATACATGTGGTATTGATAACATAATCATGATCATCCATCTTATTTGACAGATTCTCTAAGCACATGTAGTCTGCTAAAGTTCGGGCTGTCAGATTTTATCTGTGGCACAAAGTTATTTTCCTTTTAAGTGAAAGAACGTACAGCTTTACTCGATTCCAGAATTTATGTTATCTTGATTAAAACCAGATAACATGGTTTTAATCAAGTTCTGAAATGATTTAAAGCTATTAGTCCATTGTGTCATATAACATAAAGCAAAATTTGAAGACTGATAGTACATACACCACTAAAAACTAAACAAAAGTATGTGTGTGTAAAACAAATGCATACAATCCTGGTAAAAGGGCGACTTCTAACAGACCAAGATAGTTACAGACCAATCAGGTTTCTTTAAACTCTGAGGTATCCAGATCTAACTAAACAAATTCAGAGGTTTGTGATGTAGGTGTTATAATCCTCACCATTAGAAGACATTAGTTCATCAATAAGGTCAACAGCTCCTATGAGAGAATAAAAAATAAAAAAATTAAATAAAGATTTTACTGATTTAGTGTAAATCAATCCACCCCCACCTTCCACAGTCAAACAGGTTTAATAACCATAAACGTCTTTGTAACTCGTATTGTGCTTCCGAGTTTCAGGTGTGACTACTCCTGTTCACTTTTTCAGTTCATTGTACCCTGAGATACAGCGATTAAAACATAACTTTAAAATAATAAATGTACACCAAATTAGCAAGTCCAAGGTTACTGAGACACTTAATGATTTACAGGATCTGATGTTATTGACTGGCATAACTTTATCAGTTGGGTTGCTGCTTGGTTCAAATATAGCTCAGTTGGCTCCAACCACACACTATATTGGTCTTCATTCATCCTCTTTTCTAATATTTGTTGCTAGGGTAACGGGTCAACAAATTCTGCTTCTGCCCAGAAGAAGCGCCTCAGCTGACTCTTCAATGCAAAGCAGACTCATTGTTCACCAACTCCTACTCTTCAGAAAGAGCCTGAACCTAAAGGAAGCAATCCAACTCCATCCACTGAGAACCATGACCTCTGACTATACCTTGTTTACTCAACAACAATTTCTGGTGAAACCTGAAGAGTTTTTGTTGCGAATGTACTGTAAATTTCTACGAAAATAGCGAATATTTTCTCTGACAACGGCACAATTTGAGAATAGTTCTAAAACGTACCGGTGTCTGCTGTCTTATAAACAGAATATAACTTTCATCCTTGCTTTGAATTGCTCCGGTGTATCTTTTCATCATCTGTGAAAAGATTCCCACACCAGACATGGTGTCTCTGCTGAGACATCACCTTGAGATCAATTTAGGGTATCATTTTTAATGTGCACAAAACAAAGATGATTTTAGCAAAAAAAACTTTTGCCCTTTTTCTAACAAATCTAGATGGATCAGGTTTGGCTCAAAACGTTGTTAGGTTTAAGGCCATTTTTGTAGCTGATTACCAATTATGTTCATGACAAAGACAGAGGAATTTGTGTCTTTTTTTTAAACTGGAAATGAGTGTAAGATACCAAGCACAACATATTTAAAACAATGTTTACATGGATATGAATATGGACTAGTTAACAATGAATACAAATGGATAATAATTACCGGTAGCTTTTAATGTAATTTTGTGCTGATAAAATTTGATCCAATAACATTAAAGATGGGAGAGGTTTTCCAACCCATTAGAAGGGTTTATATTGGAGTGTGGTCTTATCTTATGATCACTGTAAATTCTTTAAGCAAGCCAGCGAAGCAAACATTAAACCACCCATGATCGCTATCTCTGCATGTGGTGTCCAGCAAAGCGCCTCACCCTCTCTGTCGTCCCTCATGCTGTCAGCGCCTGCGCTGAGCCGCAGCAGGCTGCTAACGTCCAGAACAGACTGGAACTCTGGATCCTCCAGGTCTATTTGATGCTGCTCCAACACTGCTGCTGCTGACTCGCTGTGACACTCTGCAGAAATATGATAGCAAGCAGGAATGCTGTTAGAAAATTCACTTCCGAATGTGCTTAAAACCTTTTCCAACTCTCATATCAATCCTAAAACTAATTTAAAACCAGCAGGTAAAGTACTTAAGTTGGTATATACAACCGGAAATTTTAACAGACTAGGACCTCAGGACTTTTTACCGCAATCTATAGTTAGTCACAGTTTCCAGCACCTTGTTGTGTAACAGCAAGAAAACAAAACTAAAAATCTTCTGTTTTTGCCATTTCCTCATTTATTCCGGTAATAAAGTTCTGCATCGGTTTCACTTTGAGAATGGCATCAGCTGAACTTGCATAATTACAGAAACACAGGCAATCAAACTGTTAATGGAGAAATCCCTTTCACAATGGAAAATAATGGTTTCTCATGACTTGTGGGAAAAATCTGGCCACTGCAGAACAGTAAATACAGCAATTATTAAATATGTTAATAAATTTATGCAACTTTCTCTCCAAACAAATAAAAATGGCAAAAACAATAGCGCTCCAAACGAGAGCATTAACAACTAAAAGTTAATTTAAAAAGATGGTAGCTGTAATTAGGCAAACATTTATAATAGAAATCCCCATTGTAAGGTCTGACCCCTGGAGTTCAGTTCACATAGATGATCAAGCTACACATCATGACTCTCAGAGTACTTTCATTTTAGTTGCAAGACATTGTCACATCTCACTTTCCTGTCCTGGCATGTTAAAAAAAAAAGCGGTGACATCTGATATTCCTGGGATGAGTTTTGTGACTTGTACCATAGGAGATCAGTCCAGTCAGGTAACAAAGCTGTGTGTGCTTTCAGTATACACTACAGGGAATACAGAACCAAATAGGTGTGTGTACATCTCAGCAGCACATCCCTGAATCCTCCATGTTATCACTTTACAACCACAAACTTATGTTTTACTGAGATTTTAAGGTGTACCTAAACACAAAAATCAATTCAGGTTTTTTCTATTTTATGGTTTAATAAAAAAAAATAATTAAAAAAATAATTCTGAAGTGTGTGCAACAATTCCGTAGATTGTTACACTTCCGTAACAATCTACACTTCCGTAGATTGTTACTTCTGAAGGACTCTAATGTGGCAACTCAAACATGAATATGCTTGGACACCAACCGGCTCTTGTGTTGTAGCTGTGGAGCTCTCTGCCAGTATTTCCCTACAGCTTCCTCTAATGATCTTCCATCAACTTGTAACAACTCGGCTAAAGAAACATACATCTCCTCAGCATGATGCTGACATCACCATATTTCACCATAGGGGTAGTATGGTCAGTGTGTTGTAAGATTTGACTTTTTGCGGCTTTTTCTGCCCAGTTATGATTTTTTTCTTTTAGACTCTTTTCCGAGAAGTGACCAACAGACCCGCTATCAGCAGATTGTCTCACCTCAGCTATGAATCTCTGCAGCTCCTCAACAGTCACAATGGGGTTCTGGTTAATAGCCTCCTTTCCCAGCCTGTTAGTTTAGGTGTCTGGTCAGGTTATGGTAGGTTTGGACTTGTGCCATAAGATCTCCAAATCTTGCATATTTTTAAACCAACTTATCAGCAGCTTTATCTCCGATCCGTCCGCTGTGTTTTTTGGGTCTACATGATGCAGTCTGTTGTTAAATGTTTTCTAACTAATGTTTCACTTCTTTACAGAACAGCCAGATTTATACTGAGTTTAAATTACACACAGGTGGGATACATTTTTTAATAAGGTGATTTTAAGTCAGTTTGCTATATTCGATTTTATCTAGGCATATAAGAGTAAAGGCAGCAAATTACTTTTCCTTCTGCTTGATATTTATGCACTTCTTTGTGCTGCTTACATTTGAGGTTGTGCACCGCACACTAGCTTAGCCTATAAATGTCATAGTATTCAGTAATTGTTTATACTTAACAATTGTCCCCATGCAAACAAACAATAAAGAAAGAAAGTTCTAGTCGCTGTGGTGGATCACACGTTGAATCCACTTCAAGCACTCAGTCCTTTTTAAATAATTTCCAACGCTTACAGGAAACATGTAGAGGATTAAAATTTGAAATGAATATTTAGTCACTCACCCATTTGCACGTCACCAGGGGTGGAAGATGGAGTCAGCTCTTCATCTAGGTCTGGCAGCACCATCTGCTGGTCTGAGGAGACGGAGTCCTGGCTGCAGGAGAAGGTGGGGTTGGGTGTAGTGGCAGCACAGTTTAGGAGGGGGAACTTCTGCAGGCTGGCGGGCGTGCTGGGCGGGGTTGGCATCAGACAAATGTCGTCGGTGGGTGGTACAGGAAAGACCACAGGGACTCTGGAGCCGGACTCTCTGTTGATGAGCATCACTTGGATGGGAGCAGAGTGGCTCCGCAGGTTCACTTGGTATTTCTTCTGACCACTTTTACTCTGTAAAAATGATCATGAGCTTACTGTATCAAAGAAACTTCATCAACAGTTTTATATATATTTAGTTTTCAGGAAACACCAAACAGCCTGCAATGAAAGGTCTGCTTTAACACAACAAAAAGCTGGAAAGAACCTTTTAAATGTTAAACTTTCTAGTCAATGTTGTCATAAGGGAAGAAAATGTTAATTTCTATTCAAGCTGGTAAATCACTCTACCCTTTCAGGACGTGGCACCTCCAGCTGGGTTCCAGAGGGAGCCACAACAGCCAGAAGAGTGTCTCCACTGAAAGAATTGCAGATGTCCTCGTGCGTCACAAATTTATAGGTGGAGAGATGTTAAAGAAACAGGATTAACTTCAAGAGAAAAAAGGAGACAATTAAAGGGAAAAACAAAGGCTTTAGGCATTGTGAGAGTCAGGGTTAGCCTGGCTGCTTTTTCACCGAATTTCATTAGTGATTATATTTTTAATCCTCCTTTTATAGCCTTTTTCTGTTCAACGGGAAAACAATGCTGACAGAATCCGACAGGGGTTTCTTTCATGTGAGACGAATTAAATGAGCCTTGGAACAATTCAGAGTTAAAACGTCAAAACTATGTCAACTTTTCTTGGAAAGAAATCAAATGAAAAGCCTCTGTGACAAATGTAAACACTTGAGGTGAAAAAACAAATCTGAAATTTCTTTTAGCAGTGTTAGAAAACAGGAATGAAATGTTGGAATGTTAACAGGAAAAAATAAGGATTAACAATTAAACAAAAAAAACATTAAAAAAAAAGAAACAAAGAGCCGAAGGATATGCACAGATGTCTGGATCATGGTTGAGGTGTTTGATGTTCTCTTCCACCCAGGCCTTCTGGTCATCCAGCTCCTTCTCTTGAACCTCGAGCTCAGAGATGTGGGCTTTTAAAACTCTGATCTGCTCCAACATCTCCTGACTTTGGCTCCCGTTGTTCTGCCCCCTGATCACAGGGGGGGCGGGGGGGAAGAGGGGTTTTAGAGAATGTAGAACCACTGCTTGTCAATTCTAACTTAAATATTCAAAGATCAAAGATTCACCAGCCTGCAGTTGCCCTTTCGGGTTTGCTCATTTAAAAATAAAAAGCAAATATTTGCAAACCTCCACTGGATTATGTTCTTGTTTTTCTTCTCGATTAGCCCCACACCTTCCAGGACGTTCGTGATGTCATAAATCCTCCTCTTCTGCTTCACTGCCAAACTGTCTGCAGCCTGTTGATTCAGGCAAACAGAGACATAAGTCGCCCGCATATAAGAGGCGTTATCTAAAAGCAACACACGCACAACACTGAAATATTGCCCAAATCCTCCCAAGAAAAAAAAAACAGCTTATGCTTAAAAAATTTTTTAAAAAACACTGGCCTTTTCTTAAATAAAGTAACAAAGGAGGAGGGAGGGGAGAGAGTCTAAGAAACATCCACTGTAACCATTAACCAGGTTTGGCGCGCAAGAAAAGAGGGAAAAATAGATTCATGGATAGAATTGGAAGATAAAGTTTAATGGATGATTTGCGAAGCTTGTGCTAATACATGTTAACATTTTAAGCAGGATTCCTGAACTGAAGATGCAATGCAAAAAACCTAAAGTTATTTGTGGGGCTTTCTCATTAAAAACATTTTCATACCAGCTTCACTACAAAATTGTTGCCTTGTGCTACTGAAAGCAGAACAGTGCTACTGAAAGCAGAACAGTAAAGTAAAGCATATTATATTGAAGAATTCACCTGTCAATAAGACAAAGTTTGACCCTAATGGTGTCTTAATAAATTTTATTAAAAATGTGTAAGCCTATATTTACCAATAAGGCACCTCATATTAAAGGTTTTTTGATGTGCAGAACAGTAGGATTTCAAAATGTGTTCTTTTGGCAAAGTGTATTTTGCCAAATGTTCTCTATATTATTTTACCTTATCATTCCAAGTACAAGAACTTAAACACAACTTTATATTTTGTTGTGTATAAAGACAACATTTTCACAAATTACAGCAGCTAGTCAGGATTCACAACTCAAGTCCCCAAATACTTTGGTAATTTTTTGGAATTCACTTTACCTCTGTAAAAATATATGAAAGAAGGGCTACTTTTACATGAGTACAAATTTTGACTCCAATAATCAGTCTATACGTTTCGTTAACGTGAATTCCAGGAGGAGGGAAAATAATTTCAGCTTACTATTTCAATTTACCTGTAGAAAAACGTCAATCATTTTTGCCTTTTTCTATTACAGAAATGGGTAAACAACGAAGATCTGTGGTAAGGATTTTGCATTTGGCGATTTCTGGAACAACAAACTGACTTTTTGAAAGTTTCAGATTCTCTCAAATACAGCATGCACAGGAATTCACATTCCAGTGCTAAAGATACTCAACCTGTAAACAATAAGTTTGATTAACATTTCATCATACTGCAAGTTGTTTTGTTTACAGTTTGTTCTTTCATTTGTTTTTGACGGCTTTACAATGGGCTAATCCTAATGGCGGACTCCTAGTGCACCTGTTCCATACATAAATACACCTGACGACTTGTGTCGGACAGCCCTTTGTTAAAACTAGCAGCAGAAACTGCGGGGCAGCACAGCACCGATCAACCTTCTCCCCCCACCCCCCAATATACACTCAAATAATGTGAAAGCGTCGTCTCTCGGTGTCACTGACCACTTTTAAATCAAGAACGCCATCCTTAGCTTCTTGCAGTAGACTGACAAACTTCATCGTGAGGAGCCCCAAACTTTTTTCATGGCGACTCGAGGTCGAGCGTTCAGTCACCGTCCTTTCCAACTCCATCTTCTCTCTAAAAAGAGAAGCACCCACTTTTTTTTGTTTGTTTGTTTTAGTCAGTTACTTGCGTTTAACTACAGATAGCGACCATTATTCTCAACTAACAGATAACACGTCTGTTACCTTAACAGGACCAGCATTTACGCTGCCTCTGTGGTCTTTTTAAATGAACGGACGTTACGTTGAGTTACGGTTGCCATGGCAACCCTTGTCCACCTCGTGCCCTCCTCCCCTTAGACTCCGCCCCCAAACAATACGGAGCCAACAAATCAAATAATTTGACCCAGTTTAAGGCAAGTATTGCAGAAAATACATTATATACTCCATAAAGGTTGACATACTAAAAGTGTTACTATAAATATATAGCATGACAGAAACACTCATGTTCATAAATGTATGTAAAATGTACATTTTTAACTAGTCACAACATAGCTTTGCTAAGCAATTATATATCCTACGTTTCGACATTAAACAAATATATACTGTTTTAAAGTTAGCCTTTACAATACTTTAAATTATAAATTAGTAAAACAAGCATTTGCAATTTATTGTTTGGTAGGAAAGACGTTTCAATATCCCTTTATGATTTATTTGTAAACTGCCAGGCTTTTAACACTTTTGAACTTAAATCCCTGCTGCATTCTTATTTAAATTATACTAGAATGCATGAATTGGGACCTCTATCTGACTATATAATAAAACTATACAAGAATTAACTGGATTACTGTAAAGGGTACTTAACTGATTTCGTTTTGGACTTTGACTAGGACACGGTAAGCCATTTAGGGTCACCATCCTGAGGTAAAGTGAACGTCCGTCCAAGTTTGGTTGTCCCTGCAGAAGGAAGGCTTACCTATAGCATGATACTCCCACTGCCGTGTTTCATAGTGGGGACAGTGTGTTCAGGGTTTTAAATTCTCTGTACATTTTGACCAAGGCACATTTTTCACAGGTGTATATTAATAGCTAACTTTGTTGGACCACATTACTACATTGTATTGGACTAAAATTAATTGAGTTGGACAAAATCACATTCTTTACATTTCATCTTATAAAACTTAATTTGTTGTAAAATAGTGCAATATTAATCAAATGAACTGTGAGAATAAATAATTATCTTTTCAATATAATGTGTCCCTTATATTAATCTTCATAAATGTATCTCTTTAAAATAAAATTTATTTGATAAGACATACAAAAAACAATTTTAAAAATATATGAATATTTAAAAAATTTTAAAAAATACAGTTGCATCTGTAAAAATAAATTCAGCATAAAAACTGTCCGGTGGTCATGTTGTTGACATTTTATGTGTTAAAAGTCTTTTAGCACATTTGTAAGGCGCTTCATTTTTTCCTCCATGACTTTCTTGCTGGCCTCCGTCTCCTCCAGGAGTTGACGCATTTCTTCCTCTACTTCATATACCTAAATGGAAAAAAAAAATCACAGATAAACAATTACAAAATAAAACTATATTACAGTTCTTTGTACTATAGCTTCCCTGATTTAGTTTTTATTTTCAGCATGGCTGAAGACAATAGGATGATGGAATGACAATCTGTCTTACAACATCTGATGAAACTTAACAGCAAAACAAATGCTGACATGTGCATGAAATTATTGTACCTACAGCATCTAAATAAATTAGGATGCTGATTATGCTTTCACAGCATAATCAGAAACATTTAGAATTTGAGTGTTTTATATAGAAGAAAAAAATCTTAAATGTTAAAACTGCTGACAAACAACATATCTTTTAAAATATATCATTGTTTTTTTAGAATATAAATATGACACTGATATGAACCAAAAAAATTGTTACATTTAAAGAATTGTATCAGCTTGTGTGTCTGTCTTTCACACACAAAAATAGCATACTGTAGCTCTTGTTCTTTCCACTTTGACGACAAACAATTTATGAAGAAATAAAATCCATATTTTACCTTTAGATTAGCTTGTTCTATGTGTTTTTGCTTTTCATTTGACAGCTGCAGCAGCTCGGCTTGATGTGCGGCCTGGACAGACTCCAGCTGCCGACGAAAAGCATCATCCACACAGCGCAACTTGTCCACTGCAGCTCTGCATAAGAGGCAATAATACCAAATGAAGCAAGTTATTTATGTGGAAGACTTAATGTTTAAAGTGAAACAAGTGTTCAACTTTCTAGTGCAGTTGCAACTGCACTAGAAAGAACAGAGTCTCTTGCTGCGTCAAATACAATGTTATGTTTCATGTAATAATATTCACTATCTTGTTTCCAGCAGAAACTGATTCTGCTGGAAAAAATAAAGTTATTCGTAATAGAATAAAAGTGATTGAGAAAATAGTTTTTTATTACATTTTGTGTTAACAGCAAGTTATTGCAAAGATGTGTAATGTCTGGCAACAAATGCAGAAACATCATGTTAAAAGTGCTTCAGAACAACAGAACAGAAATCTGCTGAAGTTACTTGTGCGCCTCTGATGCTTTCTCTCTTTCTTCCAGCAGCAGGCGCTCCTTGGAATCAAAATTTTCCTTCATACGCTTCACTTGGCTTTCAAGTCGAGTTAGCAGCTCTGCCTTCTCCTGCCACTTCTTGTTTGAATCACTAATGAAGGATGAGATGCATAGAAAACAGGTCTGGTTTCAGACACAAATTACAAAACAGATATCCCTGTATCTAACACAAGAAGCAAAAATAATTTGAAACATTTATCATGAAATCTGTATCCTATTTCAGCAGAAGACAGTAGAGAAACTACTTGCATACAATGTTGTTTTCATCTAAATCTGATCAAATTCTTTGTATTTCACCTCATTTTTAAGCATGTTATCAGACACACATTCTCCTTATTTAGATTTGCCTGTAAATTCTTTTGACATCTTCCAGCTCTGCTTCCTTATCTTCCAGCTGCTGCTTCAGCTCCTCTTTACGCAGGCTAAGATGTACCAGCTGCTCTTTCAGCTCAGCCTGCTGGCTTGTTTCACCCTCCAGCTGCTGCTGAAACTTTATTTGGGTCTGCACAGCCTCCTCCTTCAACCTGCGGATCAGATCGTCACGCTCCTGCAATGACTGAACAGCAGGAAGGCAATGGATGACAACAGAGCCAGAGTCTCTTGCTTAAGGCTATTCTGCGTCAAATACGATGTTATTTTTCTCACGCTTCTCAAAGAGATGAGATAAATAACTGGAATGTGAAAAATCTGCTGGAAGAGTAGAGATTTTAGTAAATATCAAAGCACCTCTTTTAGTTTGCGAATGGTCTCAGTCTGGTCATCCACGATTTTGGCTTTGATTCTAAGGGCATCGTGGTCTCTGTCGTTCTGTTTTCTCTGAGTCTCCATCTCAGCAGTCAGCACCTCTATCCTGGCCTCCAAACGTCCACGATCCTGAGCCAACGACGCACCTGGGAGAGAGAAATAGGGACAAGCAGAAATTGAATTATATCTCTCATATTACTTTGCTTATATTGTTTTGCTTGGTGGACACTGATTTGTGATAGACTAACATAGAGTAGAACATACTTGTGAGGTGGCAGGCCAAAAAGTTTTAGTATCATTTGACCAGGCACATAGATCCAATTTATAGCACGATCAACTAACTATATGACTTGAAAGAAAATAGACTTTCTAATTCCATGCCTTGTAATTGGGCCTCTGTCTCTTTAAAAAGCTCCTGCTCTTTCCAACCGTCAGCACATCTTAACAACAGTGCTCCTCTACTATATTATACAACCGTTTGACTGAGAAATACTTCGTATGATAAGCTCAGCAGATGCACAGTTCCACCAGGTGTTTGGAAGTTGGGGCTGCTGCTAGTCTGAAGGAGCTGAGCGGGGAAGGCATGGCGAGGGGTGTTCTGTGAAGCGGAAGCTCGTCTGGTGACAGCAGCTGGTCTGGTGACAGGGAGAAGCTTTGAGGGAGAAATTGCTGAGACATCCCATAATGGCTGCTATGTGAGATTCAAGGATTCCTCAAGCATGTAGGAAAGAATCAAAGCAACATTCCAGGTATGTTTTTGATGAGGGAATGCCGGTATAACATAATGCAAAGCTCAAAAAAGTCTATTTTACATTATGTCCCTCAAACCCCCCTTTAAATTGCTTATATAAAGGCCAAATTTGTGGTATGCAGGCTAGTAGCTATATTGCCTTCTTAAATGCAAAATACTAAAAGAACATGGTGTGACTGTGGTACTGTATGTAAAAAATGCCTTAAAAGAAATTGTCTTTCTTTGCCTTGTAGTTGCCAATATCCAAAATAACCACTAGATGGCAAAGTTACTGTCAAACCTTCATATTAGCTCTACAAGCTTTTTTGTTGTGGATTTACAGGTATATAAAGCCTAAAAGTGTATTTCATTGTCTTCACTGTCAAGTGAAATGCATTCCAGGTTTTTCCCTGGATCTCCCTCACCCTGCTGAGCCAGCTCCTGGCCCCAAATCCTCCTCTCAGCCCGTAGGCCGTCAATGACCGACTCCTGAGCTGTGAGCTGAGACACAAGCCGTGCCTTTTCTTTCTTCAGCATCTCGAGCTGCAGCCCTAAACGCTGGCTTTGCTCTCCCTCTGCTTCCAGGTAATGCACACGGTTCTGGCAGAGGAACAGACAGACTGGATTAATGATCACTATCAATCTTTTTAAGACTTGCAGATGGTAAAGCAGCAGGATCATTCAGGATTTATTATATCTGAAAGTACTACATTTCCTAGATGAGACAGGTTTTGAAAAGGGGCCAGATAATGCTATCCTGCTTGTCCACGTAATATTTAAATCCTAATCAGGTAATGATGTTATCTGAAAATAAAAATCGAATTTTTGCTTCACACCTTGAGCTCAGCAACAGCATCTTTCTTGGCTTTGATGAGCTCAGAGATTCGGGTCTTCTGTTCTTTCACCATTGCGGTGAGTTCCTGCACCAGAGCGCATGATTTCTTCTCCTTTTGCTGGGTCTGAGCAAGGCTCATCTTGAGCTCCATCAGCTCTGCAGTCATATGATCACAAGCCTCCTTCACCTGCAGAAGAAAAAGTTGAGCGTTTAAATATCAGAGAAGTTTTTATTTAATCTTTGCCAGACTTGACATTTCATCATAAGTCTCAACTTGTGCCTGGCAAAAGCAGTTTCTACATTCATTGATTTGACACAAAGCAATGTTTCAGAAATGCATCCAGCAATCTGTTTCTCATTCAGACGTTTCTTGAAGGTGAATAGCTTGAGTGACGTCAAGGACAAAATTGTGCAAGTGGTGGCAATCAGGAAAAAAAGATTGCATTTTGTTCAGAGCCTGAATAAAAGTATGAACTGATTCAAATATGGTCCTTCTGTAAAGCTTCCCTCCAGTGGCAATCAAAGACTACTTGTCCTGAAACAAATGAACCCAACTGAGTCTGAGCTTTTATCTTCAATCTTTAAAAACTGAGGTCAGTACAGTTCACTCACTTTAAAAAAGCCAAGTAATACTTTACGGTTTAAGACAGAAAATGTCTCAAATTCAGGACAGTATAAAGGCTCTAGCAATATTCCAGCTTTTTTCATTATTCCATGCAAGTTCCCTTTTTTATACATGAGATTATTTCAAATATGCTGCTACAATAATTACTTTCAAATAAAACACATTTTGGGGATAAGCCTCTGCTTCAGGTGGCGTGATCACTGGTGTCTTTTTCACCAGTGATAGTAAGGCTGTTCACCAGGACTGCAGGTTTAAATTACTGAAGACTCTTCATCCACCTCTTGTGAACAACTAATTACTTAATAAAAAGAAACATGACGAAAGGTTATTCTCTTTTTGTTACAAATTTTTTAAACCATACTAGTGCAGACCCAAATCGTTTAATATAGAAGTGATAGTAAATCAGACTAAACTTTTCCGTTTTATATCCAAGGCTTAATCTCATGCCTGATGTTTTTTATTTACTGATTCAGTGTTTAGTTAAAATCTCAGCTCCACATGTACCTCCAATTAAGTCAAATGTTTGGAACTAACCAATCAGAATCTTACAAAGCCTTTTCCCAAATTCTTAAACACTTTATACAGGTAATTTTTTTTTTATTTGTAGGAAGTAAAAGAAAAACGCCTGTCATTATTGCAGAATTCAAAAAATAGAAATAATTTTGACAACCGCTTCAAACCTAGAACAGAAGCAGTTTAGTCTAATTTATCATCTAAAATTGAGAAAAAACGTTTGTACTTTAGGAATGATGTCCATAAACATCAAGCTTAAACTGTATAAACCATTTAGAACATAGTTTATTATGAATGAAGAACTCACAATTAGAAGTGCACCATTTATTGACACTGATTTCCTTAATTTAGGAAGAGCTGTAGATTTGGGTGATCTTATCCCATAACCTACCTCAGCAAATTTCTAAAACTCGACCAGAGTCCTCTCCTGTGAGAGAGGTCTGACTGACAGACCGGTCCACCAGATCATGACTGCACTTTTGCAGTTAACAATTGTTATCCCACTGTTGACAACTCAGCAACTTTCTTGCTATATTTAGCAACATTTCAGACCAGAAAAATTGGTATCGGCCAAAATCGGAATTGGCAGGTCAGGCTTTTTAGGATTTGTGATCAGCAATCGGTCAGAGAACTGCAATCAGTGCGCCCCTACTCTTTTAGAAGAAAGAAAAACTTATGTCCATCATACTTACAATGGGACTAGGATTTCTTAAGTAAAATTAAACCAGTAAGTCCACTCCATTTTCAGGAAAAATTTTAAAAAATCATATTAATGATAACAGGTACCCTTTTCAATTACATGAAGCAAATAGGTTGCAGGCTAATGACTTTATAACTGCTGAAAATCACCAGGTTAATTTGATCAAAAATGTTGTATGCATTATGGCATCTTAGTAAGACCAGACCTCGGAGAAGCGATTTGCCTCGATGGTTAGCGCCATACGGAACTCGTCCTCCAGAGCAGCGTACAGCTTCCTGCCTTCTGCCAGCTTCTCCTGCAGCTCCGCCTCCCTCTGCTGATGTCTCTGTTCCACTGATGCTACTTCCTTTGACACCGCCTGCTGGAAATCTGCCCCGCCGGGCTGCAGCCGCAGCTCCAGCTGTTTTCTGATGGAAGATGAGAATCGGAAGACAATATTGACATGTATCAACAAAATCCTTAACATAAGAATATTATTATGCGTTTTACGTTTAGCTAAAAGAACCTAAAAACATATCCAAAAACCATAAAATTTATTGATTTATCAGATATATTTTCAACTCCATCAGCTTTGTTCCTATATTTCAAAAAAGAGTAATGTGTTAAAGATTATTTTTTCAACGTTGTATAATAGGTGTATCACAATGATCCATTTTAGGACCACTACCCTTCTCCATATATATTAGTAAATCACCAGAAAGTTGCAATAATGTTGCAGATAATGCTGGTGTTATTATGCAGAAGCAAAAACTCAACTTGAGGCTGCAAATCATTTTCTGACTGTTTCCTGATCAGAAATGGACAAACGGAAAAGGTTTACAATAGCTTTTTTTTCTAGAGATATTTGTGCACAAATATGAATTGTGGTTATGTTTGGTGTGTGTGTTTTTAAATAAGCAATTTTAAAAGTGAGAAACTAGATATAGTGTTTCCATCAGGTGTACCTGTGCTCCTGCTCCCTGGATGCTAGCAGTTCATGCAGCTGCTGTAGTTTGTCTTTGTGTTGTTGGACAGAAACTCTTTGGATGTCCAGCTCCCTCTTCAGAGCTGCTGCCTTGTTCTCCAGCTCCTGGTGACGTTTCATCTGAGGAGTTTTGTAGCATCCGGTGAATTATTTTAATTTCTACATTTTCATTCACTTTGTGCTCTAATTTGATGAAATGCCTTACTTGTATAATAAGAATAAACAGTTTAGCGTACAGTATTCAGATGTACTGAAGTATTTTACATTCTCTTTCAGTACAAACACAAACTTCAGCCTATCAAGATTTTATGTGACAGGCCAATACAAAGCGGAAAATAGTTGTTAAGTTAGTATAATAAGAATACATGCTATTGAACATTTTTTACAAATAAGAAAAAATAAACATTGTTTATGCTTTTGTATTTAAATATCCCCAAATAAAACCCAGAGCAACAAACTACCTTCAGAAATCAGGTTTATAAATAAAACACTGTAAATCAGTATTAATCCAGCTGTTCTGTTTGTTAGAGAATATAAGTCAAGAAGCAGCATCATGCAACAGAGCAACAAAATGCTTGAGGGTGGACTCATTCAGAGCACACATTTTGTTGCCTTCGGACTGCATCTAACGCTTTGGGTGGGAAATAAAAAGTCAAACATGTATGCAGCATTTTCTGTCATTACAGTTCAAGATGGATTTACAAAGCATTGATACACATGGCCTGATATCAATGCAAGCTACAATTTTCTGGTTTTTATTTTTTAAGACTTTTTATCACTTTTCTTCCACTTCACACTTATAGTCACACAAAAAACATCAAAATAATGCTGTAGTCACTCAACAAGCCCTCCTATACACAGTCAGAATGTGTACCTCCTCAGCCTGCTGGCGAGCCCTGAGAGCGTCTCCATGGGAGACGCTTTCCTCCAGTCTTCGCAGCGCAGCCCTGTGTTGTTCCTCACTGCTCCGGGTCTGCTCCAGCTGCCGGCTAAGAGACTGACACCTTGTCTCCAGCTCCTCAACACGAGCCTGCAGCTCAGAGCGTCCCGATCTCTCTTTCAGCAGCAGCTCCTTCAGTCTGGTTGGTGCAGAACACCAAGAGTTACAAGCTGAATTTATAATTTATCTAGGTTGAAATTAGGTTAGAAAAACAAACAATTTGACTCAAAATTTGGAAATGAACAAATATATAATGGAGGTGAAATGTAAATTATAAATAACTGAGGGAAGGAAATGCGTAATGTAAATAAAATGCCTCCAAAATCTCGTACTCAGCAAACGGATCTCAGAACTGATGAGTCACCACTTGGTAATCTGTCTGTTGAAGAGTGTCAATGGTGACAGGAACAGCTGTGTTTGTTGTTACATAGTGACAGCTGAGACTGATTTGTGTAATACTGCTGACATATACATGCCACAAACCCATAATTACGCCATCATACAAATTTATGTAAATGGGAAAATGATGCAAACAAGAAAAATGCTCCAGACAGCGATGCCTGTTTGTGCAGAGGAGACACAACAAACAGCACCTGAAACAACACCTGAAATTAGAACTGGAGAATATACCATGCTGTTAAATAGTTTCTGCTCCCTAAAAGATTCTTTCTATTTTTCCCTCATTTTAATTTTATACATTGAATAAACTGTTTTTAATTGATTATTTCATTCATTAAGGGAAAAATGCCATCTGGTCCAACCTGCCGCCACTTGTAAAATCATAAATTAACCTTCATTCAACGTTTTTTGGAAAGCTAAACTCAATTTCACAGATTGATTAGTACCACACATGCACATAGAGTAAATGATTTAGATAGAACATCTCTGATGACTGAAACATACCAATGCAACACATCAGCAAAACACAATCTGAAAGTCAATGACATCAATCAGTCAGGAAAGGGTAATGAAGCCATTTCCACTACTTTGAGACACCAGCGAACCAAACAGAGCTATAACCTATAACTGGAGAAAACAATCTAGCAGTGATGAAGCTTCCCAGGAGAAGCCGGTCAGCCAAGAGAAGCAGGGGCACATCAGTGATTCAATCACGATGTCCCAAAACACTGCAAGCCTCATGCAGTTCAGGAGATCAAAATTTAATAAGAAAAAGGATGAGCAAAACTACTGGTGACAACAAAATATGAAAAGGCCCATCTTACATTTGTCAGAAAAATATTGATGATTCCAAAGAGTTTTAGCAAAATAACGAGACAAAATTGAAACCTTTTGGAAGAGGAGGTTCATAACAAATGCCTGCCATTCCTTCTGCTAAGAATGGCAGGAGGAGTTATTAGGATTAGAATAATAACTAATAGGGAAGTTATTATTCCCCATTTATTGGTAATAATAACTTGTCTCAATAAGGCTATTTTTTCTCCTCATGGATAAAGACATCATTTGAAAATTTAAATTTTTCTAATCACTCGGGCTATCTTTTTCCAATTAGTTTGAATATCTGAAACGCTGAAGTGAACCCCTTTATATTAAAAAAATCTATAAATCACTTTATCACAGCAGTAAAAATAACATGGATGGATGGACAATAAATCATCTTTATATTATCACAATGCAAGTTCTGCTTAGTTTTCCTCATTTCATTTTAAATTTTGTTTTTGTGCTGCTGTTTGTGTGCAGAGCCTTCATGTCCACCTGCGCCTCCCTCCTACCTGTCTGTGGTGTGCAGGGCCATACTCTGAAGGTCTTTTTCCTCGCTGACTTTTGTCTGCAGGCATTTCAGCTCCTCTGTCAGCTTCCTCACAGCTTGTTCTGCCTTCCAACGCCTCTCCATTTCCTGATCGCGCTCCTCCATGATTATCTGAGCAGCACAATTAAGGAAAAAAGAGGCTGGGTGATCTGAATAAGTGTGCACTTATATCTCATTGTTTAGTGCCTTACTATGTCTTTCTAACTCCCACATTCACACAACCACTGCCACTTTTGTATCCAACATATATATTTTTCATTTATTTATTTATTTTTAACTATCTCATGTCGTCTTGCCTAAAGACATTTGGACACATAGACACTCCCCCTCCCCACTGAGTAAAGAGGAACACCACCAATTTTAGCCCTTCAGTCTGTCACTGGGATAGGAGGGGGTTTCTATATATGTTGCTTCAGATTTCTACTGCTGTTGGTTGAGAAATGAAGACACTGAAACAAAAGGGAAAAAATTTTGGTTTGTGAAATGCTCCTTTAAGTGACACAAAAATAAGTATATATTAATAAATTAGAACATTATAAAAACCTTATTTATTTCAACATTTATTTCCGTCATTTAAAAAAAAAGTGTCCATCTGTTTCAGTCACTTTGCTGTTGTGCCCTTGGGCAAGATACTTTCCCCACTCCGCCTGCTGCTGGTGGTCAGAGGGCCGGTGGCGCCGGCTGGATGGCATCCTCACTTCTGTCAGTTTGCCCCAGGGCATCTGTGGTTACTGTATAGCTCACCACCATCAGTGTGGGGGTGTGTATGCATGTGTGAATGACTGGATGTAGTGTAAAGCGCTTTAAAGTCCCTGGTCTTGATAAAGTGCTATAAAATGCAGACCATTTACACACAAAATTATTTACACCATAAGCAGAATCCGCTCAATTTCCTTCATGAACATATGAGTCTTAGTGGCATCTCATTCTCAGGCAATTGACTTGAATGTAATAGTGGCCCACCTTTTAACACCCTTAGCTCTTCTGGGAAGTTGTTATTACTCTTTCTATTTGTGAGGTCAGGCACTGATGCTGGATGAGAAGACTTGACTTGCAGTGTCTGATTTATAAACTAAAAACAGTATTTTAAAGTCTAATCTCTGAGCTACAGAGGGCCAGTGAAAGGACTTTAGAAGTGGTGTGATGTGCTCTATCTTCCTGGTTTTAGTGAGAATGCAAGAACTAACCTTTACACTTCATATAATGCAGGTTAAGTGTAAATGTCCCCACAACTACCACTGCTCTGGAGTCCAGTGGTAGGGCAATTTTACTCTACTGCATTCAATTATTTGCACTGCACTCTATGATTATGATATAAAGCTTGACAGAAGTTTCTCAACCATGAAACCCATTCCATGAATCTCTCTGCTCTGTTCTTGAGCTAATATACAGGTCACATAAAGTTTGGAGGTCTGTAGCTATTGACTATGCACGTTGTGATTCTGAATGGCCTAAATCTTGCAAAATAAAAATTTTAAATTCATAACACAAAGTAGAGCAAACAGACATATAGTGATGATCATCATAATTTTCAGAGAAAATGAATTTAAAGGTTTTAATTATTTGCAAATATAAAATGCATCGCTCTGAGTAATGAAGTAATCAAAACTTTTATTTTTCAATTAAATTATTAAGAGAAATTACATTTTCAATGACATTCTAATTTACAGAAAAGTAGTTTGGTAGCTGCAGTTTCCCTCAATTTAAAAGTTAGAAGTTCATAAACTATTTTTGCAGTGGTTCAGTGCAACCATCTGATAAGTCACAGCTAGAGCTCTGATGAAATCTGATCAGGATGTTTGCAATATTGTGCTCAGGACAGATAACCTAAAGATACAGCTCTTTGGCAACAGAAACCATAAATATGTTTGGATCATTGGTTTGTTTTTTTTAAAAGTGTAATAACCAAGCAGATATTGGACTTTGCTGCTACAAATATAGCTGGGTTTTTATTAGGTTTCTGAGCAAAAGTAAGAACAAAATAGGACAATTTGTTTTTGTTTTCTTCAGGAGACATATTCTTTAGTCTTTATTTTCTTATTGCGTTTTTAAAATATATTCACTTACTAAAAAATGATAGCATTCATCCAAACAGATGAACCATGCAGAACATACCCTATAGGTTTCTTCTTCTTGAGAGGACTTGACTGTTACACCGCCAGAGGTCTTAACTGCTCTCAGGGGTCGCTTCCAGGTTTGAGAAATGGACTGTGCAGCTCTGGCTCCAGCAGCCTTTCTTCTGGTCCCCACAGCAGACTTTGACATGTTCAGTTTACGATTCTCCTGATCGCTACAAAATAAAAACAAAACAAAACACAGGAATTGAAGTGGCTCTAAAACTAAAGCAGAGCAGATCTCCAGAGAATGTCTGGAGTCAAAGCTTAAAATCCTAGCATGCATTACACAAATGTAAAATATGAGTAAAATTGGAGCTGTAGAGTGGACAGATTTGAGCCTGCAGAATATGGCACACAAGTCGTCAGCAACTGATGGAGAGAGATGAGGGAGGACAACAGAAAGCCTAGTTATTAATGATGGAAGTGATGTGATGAGTCATTAAAAAATAAACATAATTGGTTTTAGTTGTAAAAGTATCTCTTCTGTTATCAAGGTAACTGATTATTGAGTCAAAACATAAGAAGATAATAACCTCAGCTGCATTGTATATGACTATTAAAGATGCAAATGTTTAAAATAACTACTCCTACATTTCCATGGACTTTCCACAGGTGATTAAGATGTTTCATATGCACAAAATATTTATTTAAATCTCAGAAAAATAAAATATCTCCACTACAAAAAAAATCAAAGATCTATGAATCTGTTAAAGCACAGCCTCACCTGTCTGATCTGGTGCTCTTGGACTCCTGGGTGGTCGTGCTTGTCGTTGTCGTGTTATGGAATTTGGAAATTCTTGTGTGTTTTTTGTTTTCTTTCCCGTCACATTCGCTTTCTGATGTCTGGTCTGTGTCCCTCTTGGCTTTGCGTACCTTCGTCTGAGCATAAGTAGAGATACCTACTCTTTCACCTGCAGGGGCCTTTGCAAATATAGAGAAAATATACATGTTGGGTAGAGACACAGAGAGAGGATTCTGATTAAGTTACAGACATTAGGACAACAGATTTCAATGTATTTTATTTATATTTTATGAGGTAGACCAACACAAATTAGTGCATAACTGTTACAAGCAAGGACGACAGCATGTCGTCCTTCCTTGTTCGGATTTTTATTTTAAGTCTAAAAAGTTAGGCTTGCATTTGTATTCTGTCCTTGATTCTCCAAAATCCAGTGCAACCAACTGCCATCAAAAGACAATATGTCTGTGTTATATAATCTCAGCATAGATACAGCTACGCTGTCAAGGACTCAGGGGTTTGATAGACGCCTCAAATCGATAAACAAAAACGTCATGAATACCAAGAAACAAAGTAGACTGGTAAGGGATGAAGCGGTAGAGATGTCTGAACATCCAAAAAATTATAGAGCATGGCATAACTGAAAAACTACAATCAACCTAAGCTGGCCTTAAGGGGGCATTTTTAACTAGAGAAGCAGTCAGCAGACACTGGGCAGATAAAAACAAAACATTTTTTTGCCCTAATTTAAAAAAAAATAGTTTGTGGCCTGGACTAACATTGCACATGACCCTGAACACACCATCACCACAGTGTAACATAGTGGTGGCAGCATCATGCTTTGGCATTATTTTTGCTTTGCAAGGTCAAGGAAGTGTGCCAGAGCTGACGACAAGAGGAATGGAGCTAAAAACAGGGCAAACCTGGAAAATATTTGTTGGAGGCTAAAAAGAGACTTCACCTTCCAACAAGATAACATTAAACAAAATGCCAGACTTACAGTATAATAGAATGGTGTAAATTATCGCAATCAAATCAGGGTTCCTACACTTCTTCCATATAAAAAATCCATATTTAAGCTGACTGAGCTTCAGCTAAAAGGAGGAAGGGCAAAGATTTATGCCTCTAGACATGTGAAGCATATGTTGTTGCAATAAAAGTTGACTCTGCAATGTATTGGCTCAAGGGGACTAAATATATGGAATGCCACACTTTTAAAAAATTTTTTCATTAAAAAATGTGAAATCATTTAGAATGTCTCCTTACTACCTTCACAATTATGCACTTCTTTGTGTTGATTTCTAATGTAAAATTCCAACGTTGAATGGTATGCATACTTTCTCAAAATACTGTTTGATTTATAAGTTAATATGTGAAATCCTAAAATATTTCCTCAGAGCTGGATAACATATTGAGCTGGGACACAGCCTTGATAAATCATGCCAGTGTTTGAACCATCAGTAAAGTCTAATATGCAAAAATACTTCCTAATGAGTCTTAATGGTTTTCATATGTTACCTGCTGGATGAGCTGCGACACCTGGTGCTCCAGCTTCCTGATGCGCTCTTCATTGATGGGGTCAGGTGAAACAGTAACAGTGGGACAAACTGACTGGGAGTTCTGACGGACTGGTTGGGTGACTGGACCTGTGGCTGCGTCTGTTGTTTTTTCTGAGGCGATTTGCTGCCGAAACTGAGTTAGTGCCTTGTCGATGCGTGGCGTGGTGACAGCACCCCTAACCTGCAATTATATTTTTATTTAGGGTTTCAAGTTTGCTTTAGGCACAAATTTAATTTTTATGGCTTTTCACGACACAAGACAGAATGGGCATATTGCAGTCGGCTTTGCCTGGAACCCTAGAGTGTCATCTGTCAGCACTGTCAGGAAAATGAAGTACAAATAAGCAACAGTGGAATAAAATGATAGATTACCGCTTCACCGTGGCTTGTATCGGAGGAAAGCAAAAAGTCCACATAGTCATCCAGCCCGGGGATGTCACTGCTTATACCTGGAGATGAAGGATGTCTGAGTCGGTCCAGGCCATCCAGGACAGAAATCTGTGGCAACGACTCCATAACAATTTCCCAGTATTCTGCAATAAAGCAGAAACACAGTTGCATTAGAAAAACCTGTACACCGTTATGATAAAATAAAAATAAAAAACATTAAACAACTGTTAATATCTTAAATATATTGAAGTCTGACCTCCAAACATATTTTATCTATGTCATATCCTGATTTGCACAACTTATGTGGCTTGTGTAACAGGAGAACGTCTTGAATGAGATTATATGTATACAAAGTCAGATAAGGACGCGAGTTAACAATATCTTTTCATGAAAATGAAAACAGCTCATTTTATTGATGCCAGCTGTAAATTAATCATGAGCAGAGAAAACCTTAACCGGAAGATTTTGAATATTAAAATGTCTGTCAACCTAAATAACAAAGACAGAGCTGAAAAGAAACAGAAACAACAGACTTTAGTTAATAATCAGTTTTATAATGACTTAAACTCAGATGAGCTTATTAAATGAAAGAAAAAGATTAATACTAATCTGTTTATAGCTACCACACTATAATACTAATCAACTGATCAAATTTGTACCACTGGTATAGATAAAATCATGTTCATTTTTGGTTATATAGCACTTTTAATGCACTGGGAAAATAAAAAAATAAAAACTACTTATGATTAATATAGGAAATTAAATTCGCACAAAATGGGGTAATTTGGCAAGGTCATGCTCTTGTTTTTTAGATTTCATATTTTTTTAATAATGAGATAAAATAAACACGTTTTTAAATAGAAGAAAAGCAAAATAAAAATATGTCTTGGCAGCAGTGCGAGCGCAAGCCTTCAATAACGTTTACCACAACAGCTGGGAGGGCAGAGAAGGGAAAAAAAGGAACAATCTAGTCCTTAGGCTGAACTTTTCTTGTTCTTTTCAGAAAACAGTACACAAACCTCCAGCATGTTTACAAAAACTACTTTCTCCGAGGCTTTCAACAAAACTAACAGCAGCACAAATATTACATAAACACCGACTTTGACTGTCCAGCTCACATCACTGGATAACATTTTTCCAGTACTTCGCATTAATAATTTGTACAGTCTATATGATCCTCCTCACAGTCAATATTCTTATGCACACTGTGAGCTGTTGCAACAACTATGACGTGAATCATATTTTTTTTATACTTCCAAACAGACTAAGAAAATTTTACCAGCTATGTATCTGTACTTCTGTTCCACACAATGTAAATAAAACCTCAGTAAACCAAAAACTCCCTGCAATTATAGAACACCACTGTGGATAATAATGAAATGATGTATTTTTAAATTAAACTTCAGACCTTTCAAGGAGTAAGTAAACCTTAAATCACCTGTTCTTTGTGTCTTTTTCATTAAAATGTGTTTAATTCTGCAATATTTGGCCAAAAAATGTCTTAGTGAGCCCTGGTTGAAGGCAACTACAGTTGAGATTTTCTATTGGTTACAACCATACAGAGTGGTTGACACTACCCCGTGTATGACACTATCCCGTGTATGACACTACCCCGCGTTCAGGTAAAACCGCCTCACTTAGACATGCGCCCATATCATGGTGTGTTAGAAGCATTGATCAATAGCACTTCTCAGCTTTGTACATGTGTGATTCATTCGGAATGTGGACATGGAGTGGAATGGGTCTCTTCTCTGCTCAGAAAGCACAATAACACAGATAGAAGTCACTAAATTTGTCAAAAGTCCCAAGAGGAGTCTGAAATCACAGGAGTCACATATGGCGATAAAGTTGCTAAGTTCACAGCAGTGTTTTCCCTTATCTTGACCACAGTCTCACTTAATCCCCTCTGCTAAACACTTGACCTCACCCTCTGTGTCTCTTTGCTCTGCCCACTTTGGTAAAAAAAGAAATTAAAAATTGTCTGTAGGCGGGCAGAGTTTTTCATTCACACGAACGTTTAACACCATCTTGGTTTTTGTGTTTGTTTGTTGTGCTCTGAAATTGCAGAAACTGAGTCTATAGAGAGGTTAAGAAAATAGAAATCCTAAGCGGTCAAAGAAAAACCAAAAGGTCATGAAAACACATCCTGCATGCCAATTATATCTTAAGCCTGTTGGATCGATTCTTGCAGCAGTAAATGTCTACACAGGAGCCAAAATGTAGTGGCTAAGGTGCTAGAGCTCACAAAGTGTCAGAAACACACACAAAAAAATAATAATAATGATACAGACAAGAGAAATTTATAGCAACCAATACTGTTATTGCAAGATTTTTCTAACATTGCACAGGCACAGCCCTACAAAGGTCCAACTAAAACACTTTTCAATGTGGAAGTTGTGACAAAGATATGTTTAAAAAAATAAATCAAAACAACCACAAAAGTTGTACAAAGACATTCTTCACATTGGCTATATGTATTCATGAATAACTATTTTAAAACATTTTCTTGGATTAGATCACTGCATGAAATACAGACCCAGGCAGGATGAAAAGACGGCTCACTGAACAACCATTGATTTCTTTATCTGATTTTCTTTATTATAAATATGGTAAATACTTGTTTACTTCTTTACCTATTCAGGTTTCAGTTTTTTGTTCAGACTATTCAAGTTTTTATATTTCCTATTCTGTATTTTCATCAAGCTAATGATGTACAAAGGTAGTATTTCTATTCCAACCTGGTGCAATGCAGATGGGGTTGTCTCCACCATCCTGGTTTAAAGTGACGCTTCGTAAGCCTTGTAACCCCAGTAGGCACTGCAGAAGATGATCGATGCTGTCTATGAGGTTGGCATGAAGACTGAGGTGCTTCAGTTTGTACTCAGTACCATGAAGATACAGTAGACCTGAAACAAATGAGTTGAGGAATAGTTAACATGAAATGTATCACTCAGTGCAGATAGATCAGAACTCTTCACAAACAGTACTTAACCCACCTGTGACATTATTTATCTGATTGTAGGACAAATTTAATTTCTTCAAGTTCACAAGGCCATTCAATCCTGAAAAAGGTGGAATATTGAAAAAAGATTTGAAGAATGAATAATTACTTCAAGAACTTGTAAGGAGCTCAAACATTTTGTTTAGCAAGGGAAAATTTGAAAGAAAAACACTCACCTTCAACCTTTGTGATTAAGTTGGATGATAAATTCAGAGTCCTGAGGGAGGTGAGGGAACTCAGACCCTCAATCTTACATATGCGATTGGAAGAAAGGTCTAAGTGGTGCAAATGCCAAGCAGAGGACAGGCCCTCGATACTCGGGATGTGATTGCAGTGCAGATTAAGAGATGTAACAGCAGGACTCAGGGGAACATCTTTTAAACTACACAGAAGGAAGCAATGTCAGAGTACGATACAATGTACGATAAAACTTTAATCCAAGCATATTGTCAGCCTTGCGTTTTACACAAATACAAGATTTTTGTTTTATCAATTACATTCTTCAATGTATTCCCACTGGTTCTGGTTATAGATACTTTTATTAATTACTTTCTTCAATGCATTCCCACCTGCTCTGGTTATTAAAAACCCCAATGGTTGTGATTAATGTCATTTAAAACAAAATCTTCACCAATAAGGTATTTCCTGGCCAATCCCAATTTCCATTTTTGTTCAGGTTCAATATGTCTATTTCAATTTTGACTGACTCAGTTTTTATTTTCCAAGCACTGAAACACATAAAAGGAGAAAGTGTTTGTTATAGAGATAGTAGTTTTAAATTCAACATGAAATATGAGAGCATCCTTATCAAAGCATAAGTTCCACACTTCTGTTCTTAATGAATTCAAAAGTGTTTATTAAAGTACATGTTAATACTTGACACATTTAGAAACAGGAAAGGATGAGAATTCCCATTGATCAGGGGAAATTCACATACTTATTAATGATAAGCACAACAGGGCTACATGGATTCTGATTTAAAAATGTAAGAGACATATCAGGGCTAAACTAACGCCAGTGAGGCCGACATTGAAAATTTGTGAGTTGAGAATATATATATATATTTATTTATTTATTCATGTTTTAGCTTGGTACTATCTACCAAGTTATATTTCTTCAAATTTACACATTTTTAGTAGACCTTATTATTGAACAAATTTAAAATGGGCATTTAATACCGTACTAAAAAATGTGCTACGATTCAAATTTAACTGTACTTTTAACTACATGCTTTATTTAAAATGCAATGCTGAAATACATCGCATTAATGCAAATAAATAAATAATGTAATAATGTTTTCAATAGTTATTCAACGTTACCTTGTCAACTGCTTGTCAATAAGGCTGAGCTCTTTATCTCCCATGGTAACAGTATTTAGCCAGTTCAATCTGGTTCAAACTGCTCATTATGACGTTAGCTAAGAGGAATAACAGCCAACCACTGCCAAACTCCGCGAACGGTGCAGAAAACTGTACTGAAATCAGCGAAAACATCCCCAAAGTCTTCAGGCCAGAAATCAAGTCGCCTAGCCTAGCCGACATGTAGCTTCCATAAGTCGCCGAGGGCTAAAAGAAGTCAAATTATTACCAACTCATCCACAGAGAGCAGTCAAAACTACTGGAACAATCCAATAGCTCACATATACGTTCATTTAAATATAATGAAAGGACACGCTGCGAGTTTCTGACAATATTTAATGTCGCTGCACCGCTGAGCAAAATTAAACTCGCCGCGTCTTCCTGTTTATATGACGTTGCTAACGGCAACATCCGGGTAAGTTTTCTGCGCTCCACCCACAAACCATAGTTCTAAAACAGCATCAAGGCAGAGAGTTTATTTACTTATGTTTATTTTAGTGGTAGCAAAATCGTTAGCATCATGATGAACACAAAGCTAATTAACTGGAATTTAATTTAGTTTATTTATATAAACTATATAGGGTCAATTCACAGCAAATGTCACACTTTGCAAGACAGGGCCTTGGAGGATCAGTATTTTCATTTTGTTGGAAGTGAAAACAAACTCGACAAGTACAGCGGCTGGTCACGCTACCTTGAGCTTCAGTTTCGAAAAAAAATAATAATAATAATCCTAATTTCAGCCAACACATCCAGGTTTACAGCTGCTACAGACTACTTTTTACATCGGGGTGCCCAAGTCCAGTCCTTCAGATTTACCATCCTGCAACTTTCATGCATCCGTCCTCCAACACACCTGTATCACCTTTATAACTGATTGTCACAGAGGTAAATACCTGCTTGTGAGGCAGTTTAACCATTTGATTTGGTACGGCAAGTTTTTAGAAGACATTTCTTCAGACAGTGATACAGGAAAAAGAGGATTTTATGCAAGAAGTTGCAGCATCAAAGCGCTATAATGCATAACTCACTAGTAAAGACCTAATAGATGAAATAATAATGACAAGGCTCTTCACCAGACTAAGACTCTTATGGGACTTTGTGAGTTCTCTTAAGGTGGAGCTTTAAGGAGAAGGAAAACAATTAAACTGCATAATCTGGAATGCTGTGCTTAGTGTATAAAACTGACGACAAGTAAAAAAAACTGAGACTCACTGAAGGGAAGGTTTGTGAAAAGAAGGGTGTATTGGTCATGGGTTGTTTTTTAAATGATAAAGGGAAATTAGATCAAATAAAGTTTTCATTTATTTGCACAATTTTTCTGCACAATAATAGTTGCCCAGTAATTGTGCACATATAAAGACATATAAAGTCCTAAGAAAGTCACAACCTCGCTCACTTCAGCTCTGATGTTTGTTAATAGTTTGATCGACTGACACCACTACATTTTTTTTAAAATAATAAAATTAATCACCAAAAATACAGCTAGCAGTTGTGCACATAGTGTACTCGCTGCAGCTAAATTCATTCATCTTTACACTGATTAATCTAAGCAGTTGAGAACAGTGGTGGCTGATGTCACAGCGTATTTCTACTATGGAATAAGAGTTCATAGATTAATTTGCAGAGAATATTGACCTGAAAATTTTGATCTAGGTGTAGATTGCAGTGGGAATGCAACAAATACGCATAAAAACATAATCATTTAAAGATTTTAGAGAGTAACATTAATTAAACTCATCCATCATTGATTTGCATATGTCACTTCTTATTTCACAAATTGACTTGTTTTAATTTACAGCAGTGCATCTTTCCTCAGGAAACGTCTTTTAGATGAAAACATTTTTTATGAGAATGCCATTGATAATTGATGGTTGATTGTAATCATTATAAAGGTGCTTACTGGACTTTACAAGTTTTTCCATTGTGTTAATGCCCTTTGAAGAAAAAAACTTTCTGGTATCAAAAGTAAATCACTTATGACAAGAAATTTTCTGGTGTGTTTAAGATGGTAATAGATTTGACGGCACTATTTTAAGTTATACATTATATATTTCTTACATATTTTTGGAGTAAAGATAGAAAAGAGCAGAAAACCAAGAGCAGGGGATGAGCTGAGGATAATCCTTTGCAACAATCATTGCAGGTTTATTATTTTTACAGAATCCCAAGTGATGCATTTATTTATTAGAAATCAAGAGTGAAAAAGACAAAAAAAAAAAAGAGAAACTCACATATAATGTAATGTAATCTCTTTTCCTTGCTGTCAGGATGATGCATGACTAAATTGTTTTGCAGATGTAACAAATGTGTAACAAAAGTACTGAATTGAACATTGAACATGACAGAATAAAACAAATCTACTTTAACTAAATAAAACAAAAACAAGAGCATGAAAAAACTATACAATCCAGGGGAAATTTGAAATGATTTGCAGAGCTTTGATAGATTAAATATATGCATTGTTTCTGCTTTATTTTCCTCTGATAAAATTCATAGTACTGAAGGTTGAGAGCTATTAGACAAAACTTGGAGTATGCTCTGCTTTCTTTGTATGACCGTCAGTTAATCACAGCTGAATCATAAAGATCCTGACCCCTATTATGTTCATAATTCCTCCAGCAGCTTCGCAGCCCGGTGAGAGATTTAGTGCATCGCACCTGAACATCTTCCATATTATAGGAGCTGCATGACTGATCACTGTACTCACTGGCTCCTGGCCAGCTGTGATAGAACCAATTAAACCTGCAAACCAGCCAGTGGCCCACCTTGACCTGTGAAAATGATGATATGGTGCTAATGAAGTGACTGAATTAGAAATGCCATCTGTTGCTGCCAGGCCACCACATTTCTCAACGGCTACGATTCATAAGGGCTCTGTGTTAAAAATAAAGTGATACTCTCAATTCCAATTAGGTAACAGGTCTAATGTGAATGAGTACTCTAAGTCATCCTTAGTAGAAAATTTGTTCCTTTAGCACAGCAATGTGTCTTTTTAAACATTGCTTTTCCCTGTAGTTTGTTGGAAAATGGTTATAATAAATCCTGCAGTAAAACTGTGATTTAGGGACACCTCTGCAAATGCCTGATAAACAAGATCAAATTTATATCCAATTTATATGTATTAGGTATAAATCTATAAACCTTTAAACCTTTTGTTTGTATATTTGTAACATAACTGATATACAACATTATGTAGACAATATTTTAGTATGGTGTTAAATTTTTCTCATCAAATCTGAATTTGACATTCACATTCATTTGACTATGTATTAATTTACTTTTTTGCTCTTGGGAGAATAAGAGATTGATAAAATAACGCCCATTTTATCATAAATGGCATTAATGTCCGCTTATAAAATTATAACACTGTAAAATTATATCTAGCAAATAACTCGCCTTATTTTAAATGTGTATCATGGTCCTCTCAGCACTATGATTCTCATATTTAGCTTTTCCACCACCATCCTTTGAGTTTGTTGACTCAGCAATCCTTGATTATTGTTACCTGATGCAACCAATCAATTCAATGTATTGGACAATTGTCAGTTATGTTTTCTTTTCAGTTTTTCATGACCTATTTCTGATCTGGACAGCAGTAGTATTTGCAGACTTAATCAGGGTGGTTACAGTTTAGATTTTGTAACTCTATTGTCATTTACTGACCTAACGTTAAGATATTAGGTGGATATATCTGATACAGCAGTGGATTGGTTTTCTTATTTTCTGTCTAGAAATACTTTTGCTGCTAAATCTAAAGGTAAACCATCTTCAGATTTATTTAAGTATAGCGTGTTTCAAGATTCTGTTCTTGGATCTGTGTTTTTGTTATTTATACACCTTATATTGTCTTTTAGGAATGTTTAGTGTGAACTCCTATCATGGCTACACAGATGATATTCAGATATTTACCCTTAAAACTTCTGACATGTCAGTCTAAATTAATCCATGGAAATGGTTAAAATTTGAAGTATCTGATCATATCTTTCAGTTGGATGATGATAAAAAAAAAGAGGTTCTAATTTGTGTTCCAGGTCCTTTCTCAAAAAGTTGTTTGCTTTTGACCCAAAAAGAACAGCGGAAAAGTCTAGCAAGACATAGTATGTAATAGTATACCATATCCTGCATACTATTAAATGATGAGTATGCAAGACTAAAGACAAAGGTAAATAAGCGTACTGTCACCACTCAAAGACTATGAACAACCAACATTGGTTAATAAAGTTGTAAGTACTGTTTCCCTATATGTTCTGTTTGTAGATATTTGTAAATATTTCTATTTACATATTTATTTGCTGTTTATTTTAATTTCGGAATATATGAAAAGCCTACATTGGTTGATTAAAGACCCAATCTGTGATCCTGACCACATCTATGGGAGCCATTGCCCAGACTATTGGAGATCAAGGTTTGTCTTCTATTTCAGCTATTTTAAAAGCAGATGTGCTTTTGGGTTTCAATACACTACACCACAGTAACATTATACATTCTATGAGATCACTGGGTTGCATTTTTTATAGAATGTGTCTCTAATTTAGTGAAGAAAACAGAAAAAAGTAGTTTTTTTTCACTAAACAGGTGAATTTCTCCAACAATTTCAGTGCCACATTATTTTATAAAAGCTTATTTTATTTTAAGGCTTTTGATACTATCTGTGCTAATGGTGAAAATAAGTGTGGAAGATGCTGTAAATGCTGCAACCATTAGCAAAAATAATAGTTTCTTAAGCTTATGATCTGTGAAATATTTTAAAATAAAAAAACTCCAAAATGTATCCTAAATATAACTATCACAAAGTGCAGAGTAGCTCTGTCACAACACAAGCAGTGATTCCAGTTTGAGTCTATTTCTTCTGTAACTTGCTGTTTTCTGAAAATAATACCAACACAGTTTTTCCAAACACAAGAGAAACTATACAATCTGGATATGTTTCCCTAACACTGTGAAAATAAGCCACAACACATTTTCAAGGATGAGAGGCAGATTTATTTCAAAAATTCTTATCATCCATGACTGTACAACAGATGCAATGAGTACAAATTATCCGTAATAGTCACACCTTGAACATGCTGAAAACAATTAGTCATCTTCAGATCACTATGAAAAGAATATAAATAAATTTTAAAAAGCTCCTTATTGTGAACAACAAATGAGAAACATGGTATGCATCCAATACAGCGTGAAACACAGTATAAATCATGTGTAGATTTCACCCAAATGTACAATTAAAACAAATCACATTGTCATCAGGTGCCAAAAAATACGAGTTTAACTTACATTCATATTCATCTCTCTCCCTGCAGTGTGGCTGACTCACAGAAACATGAACATACAGCAAAATACAACAAAAAGAGACCATTTCATGTTCTTCCCTTCACATAACTGTATTTTATATGCACAATACAGAACAATAGATGATAAGCACACAATATACTGCGTTTGTCTGCATTTTTTAGAAAAGCAACCGTTCTGAGTTGAGAATATTCAATGCTCTTTGCATCTTGCAGTATTCTGGAGAATATTTATATCCTGCATTTTGATAAAGCACACACCAGGAGTGTGATGTTTGGATGAGGCAAACAAGCTGCAACACGTCTGAAAAACATCTTCCTCTGCTGTCAGTCACTTCCCGCGTTGTTTCCTTTCACTTTAAACACACCTCCCTGATCAAGAGGATTTTGCTGGTATCCAGTGTCACAACGTCTTTGTGGATGGAAAAAGAAAAAGAAAATTAAGAAGGTGCTTTGAAATTTATTATTTTAGTCACATGTAAAATGGTGGCTACCTTGTGAGACTCTTTTGTCTCAAACATTTTACTATTTAAGATTTTTACCAATAAAGAACGCCACTGATCATTCTCCCAGATAAAGACTGGTCTTAAAAGCAATGAGCTGCTGCTGCATTTAAACAGGCAGCTCAAGCTCACGGATCCTCCAATTAGGATGAATACAAGAAAATATGCAAAGTACAAAGGGCCAAAAGACTGTCAATATATCCACCTACCTATGAATATTTAAAATGCATTGATATTTAATTAATAACTTAATATAAGTTTGGAAAACATAAGAAAATACCTTTCAGACTGATTTGTAAAACATTTAAAAAAGCCGTTTCTGGGAAGAAGTTAAATTTGGACACTCCCACATTTATTCACACTTTAAAGTGACTATAATTACACGAAGATATATCCCATCAGGTGCACATAACGAGAATACTTTTACTCTGTATTTTGAGGGAGTTTTTCCCTTTTTAAACTTTTAAACATTTAGTTTGGTGTGACTGCTGAAGTGAGAATGAATTTCATGGTAACATCCAAAGAGATCAATGTGGCCATTAGAAAGAAGATTTCACAAGTTTAGAAGTTTTTAAGGGATTAAAAGTGGCCTCAATTTTTTTAAATCACCCATTACATTATATTTCCCATATATTTGTAAATCCAGAAATCAAGATCAAAACTCTCAACTAAAAACGCTAAACTGATCTGAGCGTATAAATCTATTGTGTCGAAAGAAAATCCCAAGATAAAAGATTTCTGTTCTCGGGCACTTGAGTACAACAGGAACAAAATGTCAGGCAAGAGTTAGATTGACTCTTATGGCCATTTGTACCCATAAAGTAAATCAGGGGAAATTTAAATGTCATTTGATGAAAAGTGCAGATGTTAGAGGGTCATATCCGCCCTTAATCCCAGACAGCCATCAGTGATAGCTGCAGAAAAATGGGCCTTACATTTTCTCCCAGATGAATAAAACAAAGAGTCATTTAGAAGAACACTGATTAAAGTCTCAAGCTGTTTAATTCAAATTCTCTGTCTCCTTTAAGGTAGATTTAAACATTTAAAACCTTGAACTGTTTCTGTGACTGTCATTATCTGTAGTCACCTACAGGTACTTTTCAAAAGAAATAAGTAAGAGAGTTATGTTGATAAAAACGAAGTAAACACTGACCTTATTCAGTTGTCAATGTCCGATATGTGGTTATCTATCTGCAATACAAGCAATTGAGGCATCAGTGCAATAATCTATAGAAATAGACATTCTGACATATAACATTTTGTTCAGTTGGTTTTGTAATTTAAGAAAAAAAAAGTATGAGGGATATATGCAATTTTACTGTTTTATATGATCAGGCTACAGATGTAAACTTAATTCTGAAAATACAATGAGAGACTCCCTTATGAAACAATTTTTATATTTGTGTTTAGGAGGCATCCTCACTCTACCAACATCTGTTACATCTCAATTTGACGTAATGTGTTTACAAGGTTATCAAGAATTTCAAAAACCTCCTGAAGACATGGAGTATTTAACATGACCAGGTCAAAATTCACAAATATGTGCTTTGTCAAACTATGTGAGGAATTGTCTTATTGGTAAATATTACCATAAAAAATAACTGGTAAAGAAACCACTGCTTAAAATTTATACAACTAGATGGCTTCAGGTTGTGCCTCCAATCAAACAGTTTTTTATCTTGTATAAGTTTAAGGTGGTATTAATATCAAAAATGCATTGAAATTACTTCCTTTTTGTGTTTTCAGAAATTCAATAAAGGTTTCGTAATCTCAAATTGTGTCTATAAGGATATATATTTTAAATTGTACAAAGAAATGTATCATATCTCGTATCACACAGAAGCATAAAACGGTTCTGTTTTAGTTAAAATTTTTCATGACCGGTCTTTGTACCACTTGGGATAGCTTACGGTAAATATTAGTGACTGGGCACAGATTCAACTCAGACTACAATTTCTGTTCATAGCCAAAGACGGTGCATTGCTTTCATTTGAGAAAGTGAACAACCCACTCACTCCTCGCAGAGAGAGAGACTATCTGCTTCGGCTCCTCACCATGTCGCTGGTTCCTTCATCTTCAAAGTCATCCTCGCCTCCGTCCGTCATCTCTCCTGCCTCTACCTCGGCTGTTCCCTCCACCTCCTCTCCTCCGGAGTGGTCTTCGGCATCACCATGGAGACGATCACACACCTCCTCCTGTTTCCTCTGCATCTCTGGCAAAAGACAACGCAGACAGTGAGAGGCCGATGCCAGAACGAAACAGATTTTTATTTTTTTTTTTCAGTTTTATAGAAGCGACATTTCCAAATTAGTTTGCCTCTTTTGTTTGTGTGTCTTTGTTCAATACTTTAAATTATGCAAACACTTTTTGTCTCTTCCAGTTGATATATTGACAGGCGCTCCTACAGCAGGCAGGTTCTGCCCTCCCTCTCTGCTGTTTCTCACCGGTCTCGGAGCGATGTTGCCTCTCAATCTTTTCCAGCCTTCCCAGCAGTGAGTCGATCTTTGTCTTGATCTGCGACAGCTCCTTCTTGATGGTTAGGAGCTGGTCTGTCTTCACTGTGAGCACACATACATAAAGTTAAAAAGCATAGTTAATGTGAGATATTAACTTCACCAAATGCACATCTAAGACCTTTTAAAACCCCTTAAGACCTAAGTTTCAAATCTCTGCCTTGGTATACTTGTTTATTTTAATGTATGAAGTTCTTTCAATGTCCTGTGAGAAAATATATTTGCCCATTTATCCATAACAAATAGAACTTTTAATTTCTAGCAATAATTAAAGGAGTGCCCCTCAGATTAATTTCACTCCCTGCTACATTGAGAATGAAATTACTATAATAACCTGGTATTGGTTGGAAAGCGCAACATCTCATCTTTCAGAAACCGTAGAAATTTTTCAGATAGCGCAAAGTGTAGCGAAATTACGGTACTGCTAATTTGGGTGGATCGTCGCTGATATGTTCATTCTGGAAGCTTTTAAGTAAAACTGGAAGCGAAAATCAACAAACATTATATGAAACAATTTGATTTGATGTGTGACTGTTTTTGAATATTTGATTTCTTTATTGCAGGTTAACAGCTTACCTGCAATAAAAAAGCATTTCGAACAACCTTATTGTGGAAAAATCGAAAGAAGTGGAGCAAAGAGAAGGTCAGTCTGGTCTTTTTCGAAGTGAATTTCTCCCAGTTTTGTGAAGCGAATGTTACCACCACCATACTGTATTTACTATAATATACTATAACTGTAACAGACAGCATTTCAAAGAAGATTTTAAATCCACTGCATAAAAAGAGATATGGCCATTTTTTATCACCATCTAACAGTAGAAATTAGAAAGATAGAGAACAGAACCGCTAGTTTCAGCAAGTCACCGAAGTCATGAATCCATGAACCCACATGAAATGGGAGGTGAAAGGTTGCACCGGGTCATAGAGAGAGAATATGATTCATCGCCTGTGAATTATTGCAATAAAGTTGTACAGTTTGAACTGGAGGAGAAAACAACTACTGAAAATATTGTGCACATCTTAAGACGCAAAGCAGCCCAGACTGTCACTCTACCACCATTACACTTGACTTGTGCAAATGTTGTTCTCATAGTTTTATGTCAGCCTGATTAAATTCTTGTTTATTGCATTTTTTTTTCTTGGCTTCTCTGACCTGCATTTGAGATTAACAACTGACCTGTGTTTCTATTATAGAAAATTACTGTTTTATTACAGAAATGAAGTAGTGTTTCTTCAACTGCTATTAAGGAAGTTGGACAAAACGAAATAAATGTTTCTTTTTTTAGCATTTGTCACAAAAAAAATCTGTGAAATTTTTGAAGCTGGTAAAGGAATAAAGCTATGTTGATGTGAGAGAGAAACGGCAATCAATGGAACTTTCTGACCTATATTTAGGTTTCAGACACAATTCTAGGAATATCTTAATCAGATTATGATTCAATAATTTTATTTTTATCTTTATAGCACTATGTAGAAAAAAGTTATTTCAAAGAAAATAGATCAAAATAAATGGGAAAGAATTTCTGAAAATGGTCAAATGCTTCTACAAATATAGGTAATTTTGTCACCTTAATATTTTACTCAAATTTACTTACTTTTTTTCATTTGCAAAGCCTTTGTTCCCTGGTCACAGCTTTTACTTTGGCGAGTACATTCTTTTAAGGAAAACAACACAAACAACACCAAAGTTGTAGCAATCCATAATAATTAACTCTCTCCAAGCAAAGCAGGAAAAATTCATTAGTGGAATGAAAAAGGGGGAGAAAAAGTAAACATACGTTTAGGACCAGTGATGGACGAGCCAATATTGATTGCTCGGGAGGATGAAGAGGAGGAGGAAGAGGAAGAAGAACAGGCTCTGACCGGAAAGGAGGATTTGGCTCTGCGATTGGACGGAACAACTAGCCGAGAACGTTTAATGGGGATGACGGCTCGGGTCGGGGGCGCCACGCGGCCGTGGTACTCGAAGAGTCTGAAGGCACAAGAAACCATCAAGCTGGGAAACAGAAATGTTTAAACAATTCTAAAATGTAAAAAGAAAAGATGTCTTACATGGAGAAAAGTAACTCATGGTTGACTATAAACAAAAAAATGCTGTTTATTGCCTCATTCACTTAGACTGAGAAAGACTCGCAAAGTATCAAGATAGACTTTAAAACTGCCACATTTTTAATAAAATCCACCTCAACTTGTTAAAACAAGCCAAATTCCCCTTAAATGTAAAGGAAAACTGCAGATTTCAACTCTCCTATAAATAAGAAACCAGGGAGGAAGTAAACAATCTGCTTAAAATGTCAAAACGAGGGAACGGTCTCTGCCTTGCTGGCGCAAATGACCAGCCAGGGGACTATCTGACATTCTACGGATAAAAGCATCATTAGCAAGGAGAGGGGAAAAAAATCTCCTCAATATGACATTCATTAAGGCTATGATAATGCATTTACTACTCAGATGGAAATGAGGGTTATTCTGCACAAAAAATGGAAAATTGACAGGAAGGATTTTTTCACTAAAGGGCAACAATATCACAAGAGAGGCACTTGCTGACGAAGAAGTGATAGGTTGAAGCTTTTTACATACCTGCTGTAGAAATCATCTCTGTAGTAGTCATAGTCAAACTCATAGCCACTGTGGACAAAAATAAAACAAGCATTGTTTTCATTGTGTTCTGTGCATACATTAGGAACAAGAAAAGAAACATAAAAAAGGAGGTAAAATCTGGAACATTGGCATTTAGGCTGAATAATGTATTCAGTGGTGTTTTTTAAAGTAAGAGGCTGACATTTTGGAAAAATGTCAGCCTCTTATTAAAGGTTTTATTAGAGAAGACTCTTGATTTGAGTATACATGAGGTGTACTGTCACTCAAAAGGGTTTTAAAAGCATATGTTACTTTATTCATGTAGACCAGTTCTTTTGTGATTATGATTAATGTAGCTGTCAGGAGCATTAATAATATTTGAAAAACATTTTTTTTGAGAATTCAGTGAGGGAGACTATCGGTCACTGAGCGGACAAAGAACCTAATAGTCACAAAGATACAGCTCCAGTTTTAACTGGATGATCAAGAACGTGGCCAGACAGACACGGTAGTCTGCTTGAATTTAACAGAAATACAGCCGAGAGATTGTCAGATTGTGAGAAACAAGGTTTTAGGCTGTACTCCAAACATCATTCTAGGAGAAAAACAAACAAAACTCACTACACGATTAACACCATTTCTACTATGAAGCATGGTGGTGGCAGTATCATGCTGAGATTGTGTGTGTGGGGGCGGGGGTTATACCAGAAACTGATAAACCACTCTGCATACAAGGCAAAATGACAGCAGCCATATATATATAGAGAGAGATAACCTGCTTTACAGTGCTCTGGACCTCTGGCGAAGTCCATATTTCAACACAGAAATTACCTGAGGCAAACATTCAAAATATCAGAGGAAGGCTTCAGGAGCCGCCTGTAAATGTCTTTTAGTGGCGCAGCCAGAGCTCGGAGTTAAATCAGATATCTGTGTGCTGAGGCTGTCCATCCAACCTGACTGAAGTTGAGAAAATATACAGACAAATTGTAGAAAATACCCCGAAACAGGTCTGCCACCCAAGAAACATACCATACCAAGAAACACTTGAGGCTGTGATTGCTGCCAAAAGTACCTCACATAAGAACTAAGCCATTGCTGTGAATACTTATGTGTATTTGAATTGTTTACATGAAAAAATCCAGATGGATCTGAAAATATATTTTCAGTTTGCCATTATGGGCTAGTTTGCACTGGATCCCTGAACTGACTGCTGTGTTGCTTAGTATTCATGATGCTGTTTGTTCACTAATGTTGTCTAAAATACCTCTGAGGCCTTCAAAGCCCAACTGTCATACTGTCTGATTTTTTATGTTGTTTATTCTTTTTTTTTCTTTGGCTACAAATATACGCCACAGTTTTCAACTTTTTATTTCCATAGCTGCATTTGAAAATCCTGCATCCGTTTCTTTCCATTCCACATTCCACGTTGATCACAAACAAACTGCAGTAAAGTATAAAGAAGCTATTAGCTGTTATGTGACAAATTGTGAAAAAAAAATTCTTACAGCTGACATCAGAAATTAGCAAACATTCTTGTGAGACTATTTGCTTTTTCTCATCTTCAGAAGGTGATTGGACTGTACTGGTTTTTATTAAGACTGCAATTTAAATACTAGTAAGTGCAAACATTTTGTTGCCAGCATTTGAAATAATATAATATAATATAAATGAATTATGCTACATTGCATACTAATAAAATATATAACTTTGCAGATACAATTAGCATTATGTTGCTTTGAGGGGTTAATGTGGTGGAGTACACAAACAAAAAAGTTTAATTTCTCTGAATTATTTCTTTGGTCTTTTTCTAGACTAATGTTTTATTGTTCTATCTGCTTGATTTTGCATTCCAACAGGTAGGATTTACAAAATATGAAAGCACCTTTTAATAATAACAGGAAAGCCTCACAATCCCAGCCCCACCCTCAAACGTTTCACCTCCATCCTGCAGTAAATTATCATCTGAGTTTTCATAGAAACACCAAAAAGTCCAAAAAGTTCCCTGTATCTTCTGCATTAATTAAGATAAATTAAGATAAGTCAACAAACTTGTGGCTTCATTCAACATTTCTGCAATACGAACGAAAAAGACAAAATCATTACTACAAAGCTATAACAAAAGATGACTTGTATTTTTGTGTTTGCTCTTTAGCTTTTTGCGCATAAAGAAAAGGGAAGACGTGTAACATACGCAAAGAGAACATTAAAAAGCACCAACATAGACTTCTGCATTTCCTTCTCTTTGACTGCAGACAATGAGAAGATGATCCGAGTTGACAACAAAAAAATCTGAAATGAAACACTGAAATAATATAAACCCATCACACACACCTGTAAATGGATGAGAGAGGTCTCTTGGAGAGCATCTTCGGTCTGTATGGTTTTGGTTCTCCTGCCATGTTGATATCTGGAAGTAAACACATGGTTATTCAGACAAAACATGTCATCAGTAGGGAAGCCATGTCGGGTTTAGGTTTTTAATGAACAATCTTAATCTTAGTTCTTTTTTCAGCAAAACAGAACCACTGTATAATGCTACCACCACCATGCTTAACAGTAAGTATGATGGTATTAGACTTGAAAGCCTTACATTTACGTTTACATTCTTTAATTCAAAGAATGTAAACCATTAAAAATACTCACAGCAACTTTTAGCTTTTATTAAATTCCAAAAATATAAATTTTACTGCCATAGATTCTTTCTTAGTCTGACCCTCTGAGATTATGGTTATGTAAAACTTGTTTAGTTTACTAGTCTATGACATAAATAAGTGTTGGTGGTTCTTCGTACTCATCCTTTCCTATTTTATTTCATTTGGGAGCTGTAATGCCGGTCAGATGTTTGGACCTTGGACATTTTTAGGTGATCTAACATGACAATAATCTCAAATTCACATTCAGATTTAGGAGGGATAACATGGACTAGCGTTATGTTTCTGTAAAGTCCCAACCTCGACTGAGCTTAAAAGTCTCTGTTTGTTTATAATAATGTGTCTCAACATTAATTTTGAGCTTTTCCATGTAGGCAAAAGTAAAATAAAAAAGTAAGTAATTGTCTGTGGGAGAATAAAGTTTAGATTAAAAAAAAACTGGAAAAAGACACAGGGAGACATGCAAGCAATTTAAAATGTAAATCAATAATCTTCAAATTGTGGGAATCTGGAGAAACCAGTCAGGTAGAACAGGAAAATGTTTGGGGTACAAACAAAAACCCACAAAAACCTTCAGCTGACATACAGGACTATCTGGAAAAAAACAGCGCGACTGCTTCAAGGAGACAGTTAAACGAGAGCAACACATGATCCAGAAGAATGGTATTACTAAGCTGGTGCTACAAAGCATTCTGCTTCCAATATGCTGAGTGATAGTGACAAACCTAAAAGCCAGATTAGAAGAAAAAAAAGAACTTCCTTGGCATGACAAGTTGATTACTGATGTTTTGGGAATGTGGAGCTTAAAAAAACTAGAGTGGCAAAATGAATTCAGCAAGTTGGAAAACTTGTATTCATCATCCTGAAAGCTGCGAATAAGACGTACTTGAACGCTTCAAAATGAGAATTATTCCAAACACAACCCCGAGATGACCTTTTATTGGCTATAGCAGGAAGATGAGAAGGTTCTGGAGAGGTCATCTCAGACTTATGATATAACTGAGCTACTTAGGGGAGAATAAACTCGAGGACTTACAGGAACTGGGGGCTTTTTGCCAAGAATAATGGGCAGCTTTACTGTCTGAGAAGATTAAATTCCTCACATCGAAATCCAGCTCTTGATGTTAAAAATCTCATTAGTCGTTTGCTGAAAGAGCTCCAAAAAATGATTGCAATCCTAAAGTTGTTGTGAAAGTCATGTCTGTGACGATTGTTGGTGAACCACTGATTGGAATTATATGTTACAATTACAGATTGTCAAGCACTTTTAAACCTCCATGACTTCATGTATTAAAAATAAATTATGCTTTATTTCTTTTAGATTTTCCTGTGAGTTGTATGAATCTGACAGTTAGTCAGTGTGGAGCATATTACAGCAAAGAAATACAAAATGTAATAATGAAATGGTAGCATAGAGAAATGTTTCCCAACCCTGGTCCTCAAGGCACATTGTCCTACATGTTTTAGAGGTTTCCCTGCTTTAACTTGCCTGATTCAACTGATTGCAGTTCAACAAACACCTGTTAATCAGTCATCAATTGAAATCAGCTGGACTGAAGCAAGGAACTACCTAAAACATGCAGGGCAGTGTGCCTTGAGGACCAGGGTTGGGAAACACTGGGAAATGTTTCTAGGTAAGTTGGTATTTTACACATATGCAATTATTTAAAGTGTAACTAACCCCCAAAATAACTTTTTTGCATATAAACTGTGTAAATAGGTTTTGAATTTTGACATTTTTGTGTAAATTTGTTTAATTCTACATTATTTTGCCTAAAACCGTCTCAGTGCTGCCCACCTTAGAACAAACAATGCCTAATCAATTGATTTCTCCAAATGGTACGGGTTTACTTCACCCAGCCCCAAGTTCAGGTATAAAACCATACCACTCAGACTCAGTTTTTTGACAAAAAGTCTCTAAAGATGTCTGGAAAGTATCAGTGCTTCTATCGTCCTGACCACATCAGTTTGTGACCTTATGATTTAAGTTATGCAAAACGACGATGGTTAAAGCGCACCGGCTGGTCCACATCCAAATTGTTTGGCTTCATACAGGCATAGTCAAAGTATGGATGTAAAAACTGATTGAAATGCTGCAGGCTGACCTTGAACAAGTCATTAATGCTAAAAAAAAAAAAAAACTCCAAATATGGCTCAGCCAAAGCAATTCAGCAAGGAAAGTGAGCCAGATTGTGATGTAAAAGACTACAGCCAGTTTTCTGAAATGCTTGACAGCATTTGTTGTTGTCAAGAGGGACACAACCAGAACATTAGGTTGCATTTCAAATTTCTTTAAAGTATAATTGAATTTTTTCAACATGTACACTCTGTTTTATATTAAATTCAGAAATGCTTTTTTGGATTTATATAATTTTAACTTGCTTGAATAACAACTCAGACCCTGAACATTTTCTGTTTACAAAGTTGTTAAAAAGATGTATTGCCACAACAGGAAAGAAGCCAAACTTTGAGATGACAGCAAATTTCATTAGTGGAAAGAGCCAGATTATGCAAGACAGAAAGAAAGCTCAAAGTCAGTGTTAGGACAGAGCGGGGAAAAAACAACAACAAAGAAATCTCCTTTAAGTGCATTAGGGAGAGTACTGTGACTGATCTGTACGCTGGTCACGGCTCCCATCATGACTGACATCCCCTCTCTACCTGCCAAGAACTGTGCTGCATTAAAGCCGGCACGTATCATTGCATTCAGTCTGTCAAGCTTGCTGTCAGCGCCTCTGCTCAAAATCAACTCAATATTCCTTGAGTGCTGCTCAAGGGCATATACAAAAACACAAACAACCTTTTTAAAAAAAAACTCACTGATGATAAAACATCTGCAGCTCTAGGGATTTGGCTGTAGAAACATGCTACAACAGGGTCTGAAGTTAAGCCAATGTACCTGAAGGTGAAGCAAGTGCATAAGATGATAATAAGTCCTCAGCTGCAATGTTAACATTCTGAACTTATGAATTAGAAAGCCTGTTAGATAGGTTTCCATTTTCCTCCGGTGTTTCTTTTCTTTCAGAAAACATCTAGATCTTTATAAACACTTTCCGTAAACTCGCCACAGTGCATCCTTCCTCATCTGCTCTCTTTCTTTAGATTGCCTTTATTTCCTCTTCCCGTCCCTAATGGACTAATGGAGTGGGGATGTGTCGGCGGCTCCGAGGTGCTTGGGGACAGCTGTACCATTATCATTAGGACAGAGGAAGACGTGAGCAAGCTTCACATTGTTAGAGCGTCTTCTCCTCTAGTTCCCCACTAGGATTATCAAAGAGTGAGCGGAGCACTAAAAAGCACTCTAAAACGACCACCTCCGTCCCTCCACCCCCTGGCAGACACAAACACACACAGAGCCTCTGATTAATTACAGTCATTATTCTAATCATAGTCAAAAGTGGCATGAATATGGGTGTGTGTGCTTGCAGACAGACTTGTTTGCCCGAGCATCCATAAAAGTTGAGACTGGATGAAGAACACAATGAGACTGTGTTGCTAAGCAATAGCCACTTAGGACTTGATGGATACTATAAACTATGAGCAGAATCACATTGAGGGGGGAATTAACAGGCAATTTATGATTGAACCATTATGAACTGGTTGGCTACAGCAGGACCCAGCAGCTACCAACTCAAGGTGTGACAGAGAAGTATGAGAAAGTTGACTATTCCCAAAGCGAGTGACTATTGAGGGATTCTCTTGCTCAGGACAAATTGCTGGAAAAACAGCTATAAGGAATCACTTTTAGACTCTGATATCTGATGCCTGCAAACCTGCTTTGTGGATTGCAAGACTAGTAAGGGCCGAGCAGAACAGAGCATTATGAGTCCAGTGATGTAACACTAAAGTGACCCATAGTCAGTTGTTTTACCAAAACTAAACTTTGTTTCATTTAGTCTCAGTTTTATTTGTTTGAGGAGATGTTGTTTTTAGATGTGCAGCTATTAAAGTTGGAGTTTTTGTAATTGTCTAAGGAAAAAAATAATGAAATTCACTTTTTAAATGTAAAACGATTCTGTATAATTGTGTGTGTGTGGGGGTGGGTGTGTGTGTGTGTGTGGAACACTACTACTGTATGTCTTTGAGGTAAATTTTAATGTTCTCTACATTGTTCAGTGGTGCTGTGTTTTAGAACAATACAAGATGTTTCTCTGATAGTAACGTAAAACAGCAGAATGTTAGTCCCTCTAAGATTTAAGAAGTTATTCATTCAAACTGGACAAGATTGCAACACCCATTAAACATTGAATTCTTTCTTGTAAAATGTTCACATAATGAAGTCTACGCTTACTTTTTATGTATTTTGGGAAGACAAAGTCATTAAATTGTACTTCATAAAAAATAAGAAGTACCTGGAGAGAACCCACACACAAACTTTATCCAGAAAGACTAGGGTGGGATTGGAACCCATGACCTTCCTGCTGCAAGGCAATACCACTACCAGCTGTTCCACAATGCAGCCCATTTTATTCCAGTTAGCTGAAATAATTTGATTGAGACACTTCAGCTAATCGCAAACATCAGCCTGAGAAAAATGTGCTAAAATCCTCAGTTTAATGTGTTAGATGTTTAAAGAGTTTCTTGCTTTTCACACATTTTAAGGTCACCAAACAATAACTCTGTGGAGGATAAAATATGATTAGAAAAATAAGGAAATCACTCAATCAGAATATCTTGCACAAAGGTTTGCAAAGACTGTAACTCAGAGCACCTGGAACACAGCAAGCTCTTTCAGATTTTAAGATCTAACCTACGGACTTTAGTACAAGTTTTTTATACCAAGGAACAGAAGTGCAAAAATATTTATAAGACAGACTGTGAGAGCTAGCTTCTCTACAGGCTACTGTGAGAACTAAGCTCTTTATCTTTAGTCTCTTGTAGCTGCAGACTGAGCTCAGACAGATGACCTACAGAGTGGCAAAGCAGAGAAAGCTTATTCCACAGAGTCCGTAGGCATGATAAAATATTTTACAAATACCATAAAGCTCAACAGTTATGAGACTTTAGCAAGATACAAAACATCCCATTAAAACTTCAGTAAAATTAAGAGCTGGGCTTTGCTTCAGCTCAGTTTTTCCATTTCTGAGGTTTTATTCAGTCTTTGGTGAATTTGCTGGTAATTGTTTTTTGTGGTAGTTGTTATGTTCAGTTCTGATCCATTTTTAAAAAATATATGGTCTCTCATAATCCTAAAGCACATGTTAGAACAGTTCAAATATGTAAAGATGGTCAGTCTCTTTCTTACTGTGGAGTCACATCCTTTCAGATCATATAACAAGAAAGGATGTTGCCTATTCTATTGTGACATTTTAAGGTCCATTAAGATTTCTTTTAGTGTCCTGCTGTCGGGGCTAAACTGCTTGGAAAGCCAGACCAGACTATGTTAGTAGATGCTGCCAATATCTTCCACTTGTAGACTCATAAATTATTTTTGAAACATCTTCAAATCTTTTACCAGGTTTGATTGAGTTTGGTAAAATCTGTTGATTTTACAAATTGAGGAGGCACAGCAAACTAAACATCTTACGTCTAAACAGTTAAGAAGGAATGCTCTCATCACATGTAGAAACCAAAGCTACACACCTGGTGTAGTTTAGGAGAGTGCGAGGTAGAAGTGCCTGCCGTTCACAGACACAGAGGGTTGTATTCAGGTCTTAAATCTCCTTCCTTCGGGTGGACATGGTATTGTCAATCATTTTAATGAGACCAACAAGTTAATAATGAGTTTTTCTTTCACTCATATGCTTCCTCATTTATTCCTTATTGTTTGATTCTTTAAAGAAAACGGCAGAATTTACAGAATTTTTAACAGCTTAAAATCTTCATTACATTAATTTGCTGGTCGTTAGACTCTAAACCTTGTTTATAAAAAGGAACATTAAACTTTAAATAGAGAAGCAAAAGGACAGAAGGCATGGATGAAAAACACAATGGATTCCATTTTGCACTTAATATTTAATTGAAGATGCTGTGTTCCCTTGTTGGTCTCACTATAATGAGGGATTATGTCCAAATGGAAAGCTGCTAAAATACAAAAAAATGCTGTACACAATTTCTTTGGCTATTGATTTGCAGTAATTCTTTTTCCATAAACATACAACTGTGTTTTGTTTTTCAATCCAGGCTTTCTGAAAGTATAAAACCTTTTACCATATTCTACATGCTCTGCAGGAAACGTTGACATTCTCTAACTCTACATTTCTACTAGCAGGGACAATTGAAGGTCACTTTTACTTATTTACCTCAGATTTTGTTTATCTTGGTTCTTTTTTCTGCTCATTTCTATTAACATTCATTTGAATTCTCAGTACTTTCATCATAAACCCTCAAATGTTTTTAAAAAATAGCAATAATTACTGACAAATAGAGCTGCAATAAGGTACTGGGTTCAAATGCTGGTCTACATGGAGTTTAAATGTTTTGGTATTCTAGCGTCCTCCCAGTCCAAAAACATTGACTGTAGTTTGTCCCGAGTGTGTGTGTACGTGTGTGTATGGTTGGATATAATCACCAGCCCTCCCTGGAATCAAGGACACGCGGATATAAACAATGAACTGATGAGAAGTAATTAAGGGACCATTTAGCCTAACTGTGGCATTAACATCGTTTGTATCAATGTCAGTTATTTTTTTTCTCTCCCATTATAAATTCATGTACTGGTTTAAAGAAAGTCCCATTTGGATTATCAATTTAGTTTCCTTTTAATTTTCATTTTATTCTCAAATAGTCCATTTTTAAATGAGTCATAGTGTTTTTTATAGGACTAGCTCCAGGTTTATGAGACCCCAGTGTAACTTTATCTGCCTCCAACGGAAAAGATGAGTTTTTATCCATCCAACCCGGATCCCTGAAGAAGACAGCCATCTCCACCTCAGGGCCCCCGACTCACTTAAGACTCATTTATATTAATGAAGCCGAGCCTGTGAGTATATTGCTCTCTTACTGAGGGCGTATTTGTCTGTTTCCACTTACCTCTGTGCGCCCCAGAGCGGTGATTATTAGATGGACTGGGCAAACGCAAACACATTAATCTCAATACCTCCAACTGGTAATTCAGATTGTTTTGAACCAAATATCCACAAAAGTGTCAGAGGTTCAATGGTATACAAACCCGAATAAAGACTGTTTAAAATGTTGTGACATTATCACCACAAACTTTTATGTAACTTCTTAGGATTTTATTTAAAAGACCAACACAAAGTAGTGCATGAATTTGGAAGTTGGCCTTCAAATATTTTGCAAATAAAAATCTGATAAGTTTGGTATGCATTTGTATTGATGCCCCCTGAGGAAATATTTTTGTAGAACCACATTTTGTTTCAGCTACAGCTACAAAGCATTTGCACATTTAGAGACTGAATTTTTTTAATGATTTTTCTTCTTTCTTTTAAAATAGCTACAGTCAGATTAAATGGAGACCATCCAAGAACTTCAAACTTCAAGATTTGGGTTTGAACTTTAATGGGTTAGAATGTCTAATGCATTAGACCATTCTAATAAATTAATCTGTTGCATGTTAACGGTACTGCTGGAAAGTGAAACCCCACCCTAATCTCATGACTTTTTCAAACTGGCACACGGTGTGCAGTTTCAAAAAGCACACAGTATCAGAACGTGTTGCACTGGTAGAGCTCTGCATCATTAAATCTTAATGTTAATTCACACCAAGTGATTCTGGTTACATGCCAGACTGCTGGACTTGTTGCTGCATCCCCACAGGATCCCAGTCCAACAATAAATAGACAGCGGGTTACAGCAATTGATGAGCTTTTTATTGGAGTCAAACGCTGAAAAAAGGGAGGAGGAGGACAGAAAAGAGACAGCTGGGAAAACTCATAAATGTGTAAAAACAGAAGAATTAAACATCACTCCCAGCAGGGGTCAGACTGCATGATGTTGCCAAAAAATATCAGAGGCTGCGTCATGTGTATCGCAGGTCATCTTCAGAGGTGGGTACAATGAGTTAAGGTAACTTGAGTAACTGTAAAAAATGCAGTCTTATTGCTGCACCAAATTAATTTTATTTTAACTTCTTATTTTTGGAATAAAACGTCTCTGACTAATGACCACTGATCTAAGCTCACAACCAGAGATAAACAATATTAGCCAAGATGTGAACCTGGTTTGCACCAAACATGTCTTCTGTCCAGCAGACTGCTGGACAGAAGAAACACATCCACATAGCATGATGATGCCACCACCATGTTTCAGGGTAAAGATGTTGTGTTCACAATGGAGTGTTTCCATTTTTAGGTGGATGAGAATGTAAGTTTGTAGTTGTGCCACTCTTAAATGAAATTACGCACATGTGGATGGTTTCTAATAAGGTGACTTCTGAAAGTGGGTTGGCGGCACTGGATTTTATTTAATGGTAGTAGAGTGAAGTGGCATAAATGCAAACGCATGCCACACTTTCCAGATTTTTATTTATAAACCTGTTAGAAGACCGTGAATCACTTTGCTACATAGAAGGGCCTAATACATAAAATACTGATAACCGTAGATGGAGGCTCAAGGAATACAAATAGCTTTGTTCGGAGACTTAATTTTTTTTGTATGAACTTTATGTTTATTTATTGTTGCTACTGTTGTTGCTGGTTTTGGTCTTTTGCGTATTTTGTTGCAGCACAACATAAATTTGTCCTGTGGGAGACATAAAAAAAAAACAACCTTGAAAGCACTGCAGCTGTTTCTGTTGAGCCAAGCACAACTTTCAGAGAAGTTACTTTAACATTGATCAATAGACTTTAGGCCTTCTGCTACTGTTTTGTGTCGTTCAGGAAGAGTGAAGCAGCGGAGCGCTGTCTAAACGTTTAACACATAAACGACCTTGTGGTAAATGCTGTTTGGAAAATAGAACAGGGGAGGCTGTTTTCCTTCCTCCTCTTTTGGCTGAACAGAATTTTTGGCACAAAATGGATCACTCCTCGCACAGAGGAAGCTCCATCGCCTCGATGATACGCATCCTGAGAGCAGGTGAGCTGTGTTTGATTAAGAGATCATCCAGGGTACCTGCATGAATGCAAATGTGCACCTGAGGGACGCCCGGCATGACACCGCTCCACAGATTCTATCTACAGCCTGTAAATCCGACAGCTGGGACTTGTATTAATCTCCCATCATGGTTCAAGGGCAGGGGTCTCTTTTATTGCACCTGTGAGTGTCAGCTCGCTCTGGGCTCAGAGACCGACGGCTCCGATCGAGGAGAAGGCACAGTGAGTGAAAGTGGGCTGCAGTTTTAGGTAGAATTTTATGTGTATTCAAGCATGGAGACATTTACTGTAGCTGTCAAAGCAAAGCAGGATGAAATCAGAGTTTGATGTACCCGTTACAATTATACCACAAGCTAGGCCCACTTTCTCACATAAACAACATTTACATAGTCAATATATCAATTTGTCTACACTTGTAAGGTTCTTGAGGGAACTAAAAGATCATTTGAAACAAAATTTGCATTTTTCTATAAACTAAAACTACGATAAATACACCAGGCAAGCCAATTTGCCGCTCTACAGCCCATTTGAGGTAGAATTTACCGACCTAAAATCTAAATGCAGAGCTGAGCTCTCTGAAGTTTTTTTTTTTTAAAAGCAAGTAGGGCTGTATTTCTGCTCACTCATCAGTCAGGCACAGGATGTATCCTTGGACATGCTATACAGCACACTTCCATATAAATACTGCAGATACTTTCCCTTACATTTGCTGCATCATATTTTAATAAAGCTGAATTCTTAAGCAGTTCTTTCCAAAACCATAAATTAATTGAGATTTAAGCTTGAAAGATTTCAGTTTCTATATCTCATAAGTTTTCTTCAATGCATCAGGGAATGAAGCATCCTAAGCAGTACCAGAAACTGCTTTTTGTCCATTTCCAAATGGCTTTTAGACCTCAGAACAACCTACTCTCATTTTCCCTCTATGTGCTTCAAAATGAAAAAAACAAACTAAATCCATAAAAATTACTTTGTTGGTTTAGTTACTGTATCCCTGACTATAAAACTGAAGTCATATTTAAAAAAAATTCTATCATCTTTGCAACCAACATTATGCTCCTTTACGAGACTGAGCTTTTTTTTTTTTTTTTACCATTTTTGTGCAGCGGTGACTTTCCTTTATGCCTTTTTGAGTTTTTCTAAGGTAATTTTGATGTATGGAAAGTTGAAGTTTCAACACATCAAAGAAAACTCAACACTCTGCACAGGTGGAATCTGATGACAGCACTCAAACCTTACTGATTGACTGGAATCGACTTGTTGTTTTCAGCTTTCAGTCTCTTCAGGTGGATGTTTTTGTTTTAAAAAAAACACACTTTCAGAACAAATACATCCATGCTACCTTACAATACGAGTATTGTTGATTTTTTTAAATTAACCCATAATAAGCATATTGTCTAAATCTGAAGATTCAGATGATTTAAACTTTCATCTTCCCTGTAGCTTCTAAGGGATTTCCATCTTTTTCTCCATTTTGGCATCTTTTTATTATGATGCAATAACTTGGCTTTTATGCGCAATGCTGTGAAACACATGAAGCCGGTCCGGTACTTCCACATGTCCACAGGCTCATTAATCTCTGCAAGCAGCTGGAAAACAAACTGCCAGCTGCTTGAAACCACTTGTACATCTGCTCCAAAAAGTCAGTGTCTCCCTCATGAGGTGACTGTAGAAACGTGGATCTTTAAAAAATATCTTTGAAGTGCAACATCGTCCATGTTCCATACATCCAGCGTTGCTGCACATGTTTTATTCCAAACTTCCAGACTCAGATTTACAGAGTTCTCAGTCCTCATTATCCATGAATTATAAATTTGTGGAAGATATTTCTGCAGTGACCAGGCTTTAAATCCAGAACCTCTACAAACCAGACAGAAAGAAGAACATGGAAGGAATTATCCTATTTGACCTAAATATACCTGAATGTCATTGTTTTACAAATTGCTTAGAAATTATGTGAATTATTAACTTGCACTTCAATGGCAATACTTCTTAATTAAGATAAGTCTTGTTCAACATTTGGATCTCAAACTCATCAGAGCTGAAGTTTCCAAATAACATATGTAACTCCATGAACAAATGTCCCTTCAGCAGTCAATATTCAATTTGATAGGTAGCACGAGTCTTGCTCACAAAACTTCAGTAATGTCAAATATTTTATTTCTAAAGGACTAATTAAGAAGTTTGAGGAAATTCAACATATTTTCAAACAACTTCAACAGAATCCCTAGTCGTGCATATCATTGCTTTTCGTTACTGAAAAAGAATGACAAACTTTTCTGCAGATCGAGAAGCCTTTTTGAATTGCTGGAACTCGTTTGTATACAGAGACGTTTAGTTACTTAAAAACAAAACAGAGAAGTTCAAGGATGCTGACATCTTGTGAGGTTTGTTTTGATTAAAGTTAGATGTTTCTTAGCATTACAGTTTTCAATTGCACTGACTATAAGCCCAGGTGTTTTTGTTATTAATTCTGTTATGTAAATGTCACCAACATTTTAAGGAACATTTTTGTGCTGTAAATAAATAAAAAATCTTCATCTTCTTTGATGGCTAATAACTAACCTGTGAGAACAACAACAGTTTTGGTACCGGCTTTAATGTCATTAGATCCTCCCTGTACTTGTCAAGCTCATAAGATCTTTAAAATAAACAAGATAAATGAAACAACAGTTTTATGTAGATGTAAATCTGCTGTTAATTTCAACAGGCTTCATGATCATGCAGAATCATGATCAGCTCATAGGAACTGTAGATAGACAAGCTTACTGCCTTCTGGAAAACACCATTTTGTCACAGTGCAACCTAAAAAAAAACAATGGATTTTATCTGGACTTTATAAACTAAAAGATGTAGTGCATAGCTTTTAAGTAGAAGAAAATTGAGATATTGTTTTCATTTTTCACTAATAAAAGTTTCGAAGATGCATTTTGTTCAGATCACTTTACTCTGATACCTCTAAATAAAACCAATCTTTAGTAAACATAGTCCACCTGTATTTAATTGAACATACATTCTGCAAAGGCTTCATAACCAAACAAACTGTCTGGCGTAGATAACACCTTGAACTCCTAACTGTGAAACATGGTGTGGCTGCATCATGCTGTGGGAATGCTTTTTTTCCCCCAACAGGAACAAGAAAACATGTCGAGGAAGAAACTTTACTGCGTTGGAGTTTTACCTTCCAGCGGGACAACAATCCTAAACATACAAGCAGAGAAACGGCTTAGATCAAAGTCTCCTTTTGTGGCAGAAGAAGCCAATCCACGTAAATCCAATGGAAAACATGCTGTGAAACTTTAAATTGTTGTTGGCAGACTCTCCATCTCATCTAAGTAAGTTTGAGCTTTGACAAAGAATACGATTTCAGTCTGTAGATGTGCAAAGCTGGTAGAAATGTAACTTGGATGCCAGTTCCTTTAGATGTTCATTTGCAAACCATATTAAAATGTATACATTTTCTACACTTCACAATTACCGTGTTCTTTGTGTTGGTCTATCAAATAAAACACCTCACATAATGTTGCATGACACTGCACTGCTGAGCTGAGAGTCTGCAATAAATAACCAATGTGTGATTAAAATCTGAAACAAACAGGGAGCCTTCTCCTGCAGCAATTACAGTGGAATATTCTGCATTGTAATTATAGTACATCCACCTATGTCTACTTTATGAATACGTGATTACTATGTACAAAATGTATGCAAAGTGCATGTAAAAATACAGCACCCTCTCCCTGCTTATATTAGGCCAGAGGCCAGGTACATCCTGAATAGACTGACGTAGAATGCAGGGCATATGAGGTTCATTAATACCATGCATTATTCATTTAATCACAGCTATATTACCCATGCAAAAAAAGTCTGTCCGCACTGGCAGGCACAGGAGCACACACACCTGGAGCTGCCATGTGCATCCAACCCTCTGAACAACTCCCCCTTCCTGAAAGGGTGACAACCTGAATGCTCATTTCACTCACAAAACAAGCAGATTAAGGCTGCAGTCAGCAAACACGCTACAATACAGGCAGCAATCTCACCGACTATCAACGTAACATCTGTGTTCACAGGAAACGAAAGCGTGTGGGTTTTCTGTGTTGGATAAAGCGCTGCTAGTGTTGATGCAAGATTTGCATCATTGCTTGTTCTTCTTGTGACAAAAGAAAAAAAAAAAGCTCCTGAATAACTGAAAGCAAACAAAAAATTGTTTTGGCATGTTAAAATAATAATACTAGACTTAATGGCAGAGCTCAGGCTCTTCAATCCGGAGATTATTATCAGAATTTGAAGAAAATCCAACATGAACAAACGTAAAACGTGGTCAATTAACTTTTCATCTTTTTTCTAAAACTTAAAAATTGAACAACAAAACAAAAATGTAAAAAGCGTAAACTTGAGCGACCTTAAATTCACTAATTAGAAACAACAACTCACATATCTGGTTGCGACGCCTGCCTTTGTACATGGTCATGTCGATGCGAATAAAACCCCGACGCTTCTGCGTTGCAGCCGAACCGCTTTCTCTGTCTGCGGACTGTCTGCTGGCGGCGGAACACCAGAACCTCCAGACCCCCAGCAGAGCCGCTGCGGACCGAACCATCTGACCGCCTGCTCCGGGGGGGGAGCCGGGGAGGCGGAGCGCTCAATGCAGCAGCCCAAAATTAATCTGAAACCGCCTTTTACTCTTCCTGGTTGGCTGAAGAACCGAATAAAATGTTTTTTTATTGTTCTGTTTTAGTTGTACAGGTTGTACAAGAACCTTAAATTCACTAATTAGATACAGAAAGAAAGAATTTAAGATAGATAGAAGGAAAGCGAGCAAGCAAGAAATAAGTATATTTGTATTTCAAATAAAAAAGATTAGTTAGTTAGTTAGTTAGTTAGTTTGTTTGTTTGTTTGTTTGTTTGTTTGTTTGTTTGTTTGTTTGTTTGTTTGTTTGTTTGTTTGTTTGTTTGTTAGTAGAAATAATCATAAAGATCATCTCAAATCAGATTTCTAACAGGGTGACCTCAATCTCAAAATCCAACATGGCTGCTTTACTGCAGTCATAAACTGCATCTTTCACACTTGTTAAATCCCTATTTTTTTTACTTTTTTTTCTTTTCTTTCTTTTTTTTTTTTTTTTTTGTAGTTCAAATGCATAGACATAAATTTAAAGAGCTGTTGGATCTCAGGTTATTCCCAGGTCAAAGTTCTGAAGCCCCTGAAATGTATTGTCCCCTTCTTTATGGGTGCTTGATTTTATGTGTGTAAATTCCATCTGTAGCTCTATGGCAGCATGATGACATGCTGCAGTAACTACCATGTTTACATATAAGCACCATTTTATGCTAATATTTACTTTAAAGCATTTTCTTGAAGGCAGATTTTCACAAGCTGGCATTATTTAAGTGATTACTCACCCTTTGTGTACGTGCAAAATGCTTTCAACACAGCTTTCACACTCACATCCAATGAGACTTTGTGCTCCTCATTCTTCCTCTGGCTGAAAAAGACTTCTACTTTAATGTTGATTTCTCCATTGTTTCCCTTAAATAACCTTACAGTCCTGATAAATGACTTGTTAGAGAATTTAATTTTCTTGCCTGTACAATTTGCCTTAGTGTTAGCCGTCAAGGCAAAAATGACTCAAAAATGTCTTGGGAAATGCATTAAGTTCTTCTTCTTTTCTATTATGGTGGATTTCAAACAACTTTAGGTGCATACCACCACCTACTGTACACAAGTGTGTAGCAATATTACTTTACATCCATTAAAGTCTATTATTGCATTGAGTTCCCCCACCTCTGCCATTATAATACTATTAGTTTGTCTGAGATTTGCTCTATTTCCACAAGTGGGTGGAGCCAGCGTCATGCTAACACCTTGTGTAAGTCAAGAGATACATATCTTCACAAACATGTTAAGCCTTTCCTGTTATTATATTTTCTTTTGTTAAGTACTTAAAATAAGTGTAATCTTTTTTTTTTAATTACATTTAAGTCCAAATGTATTCTACTTTTAACGGTTTATTTTTGAGTTATTTCTTTATCGTTTTATTCATTTTTTTTTTCTTTGGTTTTACCTGCACTAAATTATTTACTATGGCACAAATTACATGAAGTAGTTGATCAAAGACTTCCTTTCCCAAACAGGAGAGATAGTTAAATATGCAGATAATAAAATAATTAATTTAAATTAGTTAGATTATATATAGAGGCATAATCAATAAATTGGAATATATCAGACTGAAAGTACCTTTTGAAATTAACAGCCCTTAAACAATTACCTAGCGTACATTTCGTTATGCCTGCATTTCTGTTTTAAAAATGTTTTTTGTATCGGCCTGACAATGTTCTAACCTTAAATGTTGTGTTTTTATTAACTCTAAGCGTAAAATCATCATAACTAATAGAAACGAGGCTTGAAAACATCAGTATGTGTATAATTCATCTATACGATGTGATGGAGTTACTGAAATTAATGAACCTTTACATATTATTGTAATTTATTGAATGTGCACATCTGGCTGCCTAATTAAAAGAGCTGGTTCCTCTTCACCTGAGTTTCACCAGTAGCGGTCATATTTCAGACAGTCTTTCAGGCAATGCCTTCTGAAACCTTCTAGTTTCAAAAGAGAAGCTTTCTTCTCCTGGTTTCAGAAAAGAAGAAAGCTTTCCTTATCAGATCAAACTCTTCTCTCTGTAACCCATGTGTGTCAGACTCAAGGCCCGCGGGCTAAATCCGACCCAACAGAAGTCTTTATGTGGCCCTCAAGGCTCTAGAAATATAACCTTCAAGCTAACAGTTGTGTGTTTAAATATTATTTTATCAGTCAAACAGCCAAAAGTCCATCGGTGTGAAAAGATGTTTAACATTATTTTATCTCAGAAGTTGTCATCTGGAGACAGCTACTTATTCATATTTTAAAAGTTTATTGGCAGTTTTATCAATACAGTCTGATTCAAACATCAAGTTCTGTTTAGAGTTCCCCTCCAGTCCTCCACACAAGCCTCTCCCTGTCAGCCACTGGCTTTTTTCCAACACCCATCAACAACATAAGGACCGGGAACATTCCCACAATCTCTCAAACTCTACCAGAGTTTCACCAGTTTAACTGTAAAAGTAAAACCTGTAATCTTTCATCGCACCAAAAAAATACTAACACTTTGGAATCCACAGGAACTTGCTTGAGAGACTCTATCCATCCATCCATCCATCCATCCATCTTCTGTTCACCCTTGTCCCTAATAGGGACTGGAAGGGTGCTGGTGTCTATCTCCAGCTACGTTCCGGGCGAGAGGCGGGTTCACCCTGGACAGGTCGCCAGTCTGTTGCAGGGCAACACAGAGACATACAGGACAAACAACCATGCACACACACACACACATTCACACCTAGGAAGAATTTAGAGAGACCAATTAACCTGACAGTCATGTTTTTGGACTGTGGGAGGAAGCCGGAGAACCCGGAGAGAACCCATGCATGCACAGGGAGAACATGCAAACTCCATGCAGAAAGATTCCCCGGCCGGGAATCGAACCCAGGACCTTCTTGCTGCAAGGCAAGGCAACAGTGCTACCAACTGTGCCACTGTGCAGCCCGCTTGAGAGACTCACTTTCTCTATATATAAATATACTTTGTCACCTTATGATGACTTAGAAAGTGTTCCTGAAAAGAACGATATCTGGGTTTCCCTCCTCAATAAGTTGTGACTCAATCTTGGATAACAAGACATCGATAATGTATGAGTGAGTGAATGAATGGATGAATAATTAAGGTGTTAGGATTCTCTCTCCTCCAACATTTTAACATGCATGCAGCTAAAGATTGTCTAAACATAGCAAATCTAATAGAAACCATGGAGCTTCTGATTCTGAAACTATCCAGCGGATTTAACATATTTATGCAGAATTCTGTCTTCAAAGATCAACTCAGAGAAAAATATTTAAATACTGAACATGTCAAGCTTAAATTAATTTGGAGTTAAAGTGACTTAGATGCATTCTGACATTAATAATTTCATTTATTCAGACACTTACATAAAATGCTGATATTTTCTTTGCAGTTAGTGCTTTTTAAAAAGCAGTTTTCACTCTGCCTTTATGCACAGATGTCTTCATTATTTCAGGAGGAATGTAATTCTTTATGAAGGATGAAATGTTTTGCTCTCTGCAGTACTTCATCAGAGTGATGGTTTGATGATAGAAAGCAACAAACACGCGCACAGAAAAGGAATAAATGAATACATAAAGGGTAGAGATCTTTTCTGCAATAAACATGCGTTTGTTTTTCTTGTTGGCATTAAAAAAGTAATTAAAGAAAGGAAATAAAAGTGGTGAAAAAATCTACATTACAAGAAAAGTGAAGGAGAAGCAAATGGAGCTTTTTATGCATTTGATTGAATGCGGACACTTCAAATGCAACCCAGCTACTTTGTAGGAAATAAAACCATGAGCTTCGTACAAAGATGAGCTATTCTGTATTCAATGTTCAACTCAGAAAATCCTTTTATTCATGACCTTTAAGCTTTCAGCAATATTCTCAAATCATCAGGCAGTTCATCTCTCTATAGCCACAGTCCTTCTATAAGCATTTTTTAAAGTCTTTTAAAAATGATTGGCTTTGGACTGAAGAGACACATTAACCAAGAGGCAAAGCCATTCCAGCGGCTGCGGTGTTTGGACTCGATGGAAGATGGAGTCTTCTAATTGTGATATCTAATTACGGTAATATGGAGGTTATAGTTGCTGTATTTCTGTCTGATGCTTTCAAAAGCCCACCGGCATATTCTTTCTTCTAAACACAAAAGAAGAGAAACTGAAAGAGAATGAAAGCTGAATATGACAAACACATGGCGTCAAGGCCGGACTCCTGGATCAAATGCAAATGCCATCAACAGTAAAGGTTCTTTCACAGGTGCAGAAATTAAATGAGAAATCTGCAACTCTTCAACATATTTAGTCAAGGTTTATTTTAAAATTGTATATTTGGAAGCTTGTCTGTTATTATGCATTATTTAAACCTCTTTGGGAAGAAGTAAGGTCGCCTCTCATGCAGTTATCCATGAATTTTAAAAGTTGCACAGGTGCGCTTATAGCTCCCTCTAGTGTTCATACACGCAACACGCAAAACGATCCACCAAGTTAATAATTGAAGCTGATCTTTATTTTACCATATGATTTGTGAAAATGCTTTACAAAGTAGTAAAAGTAAAATAAAGCGAGGTTCAGTTGTTTTGTTTTTAATGAAATTTAATGAAAACAAAATTCTGTTACATTTCTTTTCTTGTTTTGATTCCGAACAGGTTACACCACTACAGTGCTGCTGCAAACATAAATAAAATCGAATGAAAGTATTTCCCGATTTTAAAAGAGAAAAAAAGTCACCATAAAAAAGTCCAGTAACAAACCATATGTACATATTTTTACTTTTAATAGCTAAAATCGTCTTCAGCTTTAAAAAAAAAAACTATTAAGGTTTTTCTTCAGTGCATTTGTTATGCTATTTTATCAACTAAACTTTACAAAATCAGCATTCATATTCATCTAGAACATTCTAAATGTAAGAGAATTCTTGAGGAGGGCTTGTGTGGTTTATCCAGATAATCTTGTGTTGTAATAATGTATTTTATTTTAATGCAAAAATGCAACAAAATACCATAAACAGCCTCAGTTTAGATCATTTCTTTAAGTAGTGATTTAATATACAATTTTGTGAAAAATATACAACTTCAATCCCCAACTTCAATCCAGCTGACAGACCCTAACCCTTACAATAACAGACTAAAATGGTAACAAGTGTCCTGTTGGCTAAATTAAAGTACATCCAAAACATATTGTTTTACTGGGGATCAGTGGAGTATTTATCTGTGAAAGTGTGGTGAAAAAATGAGTTGGCCATTTTCCACCCAGTGAAAAACATTGACTATTAAAAATTAAAAAGTGGTTGAAAGGTCTCAGTGTCTCCACAGTCAGATAATAGGCCTCGTATTTATTTAACTCTTAATGATTTGCATTAATACAGACACAATAAAAAGGGAATTTTCAGAATAAATATTATTGAAATTAATTATTTTTTCAAATTATTGAAAAAAAATCTTCAAAAGTAAATGAAAGAATAAAATATATAGTAATCATGCCATGTTTTTATGATGTAAAAAATTAAATAATGATGAATCCTTTCTTAACTTTTTACACCTTTGATTTAGCTTAAACTGGTTGCATTAGACTTAATATTTTGTTGTATTTACTCTTTGATCCATTGTTACCCTCTTGGATTTGCGTGTACCATAGATAATGGAGAATCTGATTTAGACGGTTTTAAATGTTAATTGTTTCAGCTTTAAACCCTTTACTTTACTGTCAGAAAGCTGAAGATGAAAAGAGATTTCTTTTTTCAAGAGCACTATGAATCAAAATCAACAAAAGCATGACTTCATGTGAGAAAAAGGTAAGTTTTGGAATGACTTGGACCCAAATCTGAGATGAGATGTCCTCACAATGTTAAAGATTTGGAGAACAAGTCAAGAACTGGGATGCTGATAGACTGCAGCATTGAATGCTGATAATGAACCAAATTGTGCTTTAATTACTTTAAATGCTGTATTACTTTCTGTGTTGATGTATTTACTGGGCTTATTAGGCCTTTTTAATGTATTAAATTTTAAAATATGTATTTCTTTTTGGGTGGATTGCGCATGATAAATGTAAAATTATATACAGAAAAACACTGAGATTATTTATCATGCTCTCATTTCATCACATTAAAAACTTGGCATTTTTACACTATATTCCAGGATGATTTTAATTTCAGGTTAAAATTAGCTTTGTTTATTGTCATTAATGTATATTTAACTTTTTTATAATATGTAAGCCAAAAAAAGTCCAGTTTATATTTATTTATTTTTTACTAAGCTAATTACCTTCTCCAAATTCAATAGCAACCTTCTTCTGATCTGATTATGGAGAGTTTTTTTTTTTTTAAGTTGCCCTCCTCTCTTATAAACACAAACTTTTTCCAGGATGATGTGCAGTACGTATCTTAACCACCGAGTGGCGCTCACACACTACCAAAGAGATGACACACACTATCTCTGACACCAGCTAACCCTAAAGCAGATAAAAATCAAACAGATGCTTGATTATAAAAACATAAGTGTGGTTATACTGATACATCAATGTCCAGACGGTAGCTAAAGAAGGAGAAACAAGATGGAGGAACGCCGGGTTGCTGAATCAGGGAGTTAAGTAGCTGCTGGGTGAGAACAGCCACCATCACTGTGAGTGAATGCTTCTTTTTTACCCAAAAGCCATTGCAATCCAGTCATTTTCGGAAAAGTTAAAGTGTGTAAAGACATCGTTCAAGATTCAGTGTATTTTAGCTTTTAAATCCACTCAAGCGCGGGGCACATAGGAACCTTAGAGGGCCGAGCGCGTTCAGGGTGTCACAGGTTTGACCTTCCTGTCACATGTCATGCCATCAAGCAGCCACAGCCCGCTCCCCGCCGCTTCTCGCTGGGTGTAATTCAAAAGTCCTGAAGAAAATATCAAGGGATCTCATAGGGTGCAGGTTGCGCACGCCGCTGGAGCCTAATCAGATATCAAGTTCATGTATAAAAGATAAGGCGAGGAGGGTTAAATTTCACCGAGGCAGCAGAATAAAAGCAGAAGAGATCATTTCCAGAGCATAGGGAGACATTACTGCAGGCAATATACCTCTGGCACTTACGGTGCATTGGTAATATGCTGGATTTATTGTGAGCGTTTGTGTCTGTGTGTTTACAAGGACTCTGTGGATGCACCGTGCCACGTTAAGCAAAGGAATATTTGTCTTTGGCTGCTACAAGAAAACATTTGCTCACCCAAGAAATGTTGGATCATTTACTATATTTTCATTTTTCTCTGGACAAATACAAGCAAAGCTTTGTTCTAAGGACATATGGTTCGTCAGCATGTGTAACAATGAGGTTGGGGCTCTTTAAGTGCATGCAGATTGGGCATGTGAATTTATGCTGACATTAGAGTGATTATTTATCTGCGACTAGTTTTTCTTGCAGCTCATTAAGTGAAAGCCTGAGGAGGCTACACATTTTCTTTCAGGGGTCATTTTATAGCTCCACTCTCATTATATATTACTGAAATATTTATTTCCACTGGAGCAGAACTTCAACTGGCTTCATTTATGAGAAATGGTAGAAGTAGCAGCCGGAAAACTATCACATTAAGCTGCTACATAGGTTTAGCATTATCTAATAATTACTGTATGCTGTAAGTAACAAGTATTTTCAGGTGCATCTACTAACTTTGTATCTTAAATTGAAAAAAAAAACACACAATATCCTACCAGCTGTTTAGTCTAGTTTTCTGTGCAAATATCTTAGTACAAATGCAGTAAGACAAATTGAACTTACAAGTATTTTTTTAGGAAGACATAGGTGTTTATTTTATGTCAATAATCCCTTAACATTGATGAAATAACACTAGTTCCACTGTCAGATTATGTCATAACATGGAAAAATGTCTAGTTAAAAGTGAATAAGTACATTTCATTAATATTAAGAAATTATTTACTTATAATAAGCTCCTATATCTTGCAGGAAAGTTAGTTTTTCTTATTTCAAGAGTACTAAGATATTTGCACAAGAAACTAGACAAAATATTTAGTGTTTTTTTTGCAAAAATAGCTCCAGCTCAGTCAAAGTGGATTGAGGACATTAATGTTCACATCTGGTCAGATTTTCAATTGTATTCAGGCATGACCTTTGACTAGGCCATTCTAACTGCTGTACATCATAGTTCTGGTTTTATGTTTAAGATTGCTGTCAAACTGAACCTCCAGCTTTGTGTAATTATAACTAAGCGCAGAATAATTCACACAACTTTTATGCATGTTTAAAGACCAGAAGTAACTTGGAGTATATTAATGTTCAAAAGTCCAGACTTGAATTCTGTAAGTGATGCTTTCAAGGGAGCTAAAAATTGATGTAATGTCAATGAGGATCTCCAGTCCAGAAGTTCATCACTAAAAATAAATGATCAAATACCAGAGAAAACCTGCAAAAGGCTGTTCAGCTGTTATGTAACAGATTTTGCTGCTGTAATACCAATAAAGATTTTACCATTGATCATTGAGAATCATATGAATAATGTTCAAAATGCAATCTTTAATAATATATATAAAATCAGTCTTTTCTTTTGGATGTTTTATGACTCAAGTCCTATGAGAATCACACTTTGTGGATGAATGAAGTTTCAGTAAAACTCTAAATATTAGGTACCCTGACAGTGTGTGAACTTCGTGGCCATCCATTAAGTGAGGTCGATCAGATTCCTCAGTTTGGATCAGGCTTCACTAGTTTGGAAATAGCGAGGCAGACGTGGGCCAGTTCTCAGATCCCCCGCTGCCATCGTAAACTTGATTGATTTTCGAAACGCTTGGGACTCATTTGCTGCTAGGAGGATCATTTGTCACCATCACCAGACAACTTCTCTGTCCTTATCTTTAAAGGTACCCTGGATGTCTTGCAGATTGAAATGGTTTCAGCTCTGACAGAAAATGCAAAAATGTTTCTAGAAAATGAAAAACTGAAAATTCTGCATTCAAATTAGTGGTAGGAACACAGATTGTGTGTCATAATAATGTCAGTCTAACTTTTTCCTTGCCGTCACTTGGTGCAATGGACTGTTTATTTGGGTCCACCTTTACATGCTTCAACCAGTTACAGTACCTTGCAAAAGTATTCACACCTCAACAAGTTTCACATTTTCTCACATTGCCACCATAAACCTCAAATTAATTTGAGATTTATAAGACTGCATTGCAAAATCACAAAATCTTACCAAGTATTTTTGGTCTAGATTTAAATATCTTAAGACACTTGAAATGAGACAAAACTAACATACAAGTAACTTTGCAGCAAAATATAGAGGCTCGTTTTAAGTAAATAATTCCTTAATATTGGTTTTAAATCAAATCTGACACTGAAATATGTACTGTGTCATTTAGATAGCTTGTGGCAAATGGATAACAGGAACTCTAATGACTAATAATTAATTATGAAGTGAATCTAAAAAGTGTGGCATGCATCTCTCTTTAATCTGATACTCCAAACTAAAATCCAGTGCAACCATTAACTCATCAAAAAAGACATGATTTGTAAAGTGCAGCATTAATAGTTTTCCTCTCAACAGTTTCTCCCACCTAAGCTGTGGATTTCTGCAGCTCCTCCAGAGTTTCTGTAGGCCTTTTCACTGTTTCCCTGAATAATGTTCTCATTCTGCAGCATCAATTCAGATGGATAATAATGTCTTTGTAGGTTTTTAGTTGTGCCTACTCACACTGTTTGTGGTTATAATGTGACAAAATATGAAAAACCCTGCTGGGTAGGAATATATCTGCAAGAAGCTGTTGCTTAGTGTAGCGTAAAACACAGAGGGAAACTATTAGCCAGACTCTGTTTTATTTATAAAACCATTACCTTTTAATGCTCACTAATTAATACATTATATCTTATTCAGGTATTACAAACAGAGAAGTGAAGACAGCGATCCTCTTTTTGCTTATAGCTGTAAGACAAACTGAATCCCTTGAGGCACATCTGTTTCCCTGCTAACCCCACAGCTGCCCCTTTTAAGAAACTGAAACAGTTCATAGACACAACATTTCCATTAGCGGCCTTAAAACCAGCAACAGCAGACATATTTTTAAACCACCTTCACTGAACACGCTAGCTCCTGCCATTATTTATGCTATGCTTAGTGAATCACTTGCTGGCTCCAGCCCCAAACTAAAGAGTGTTGGCAAAAAAGCCCTGCTAAATGGCATATCGTTCCTTTCAAGTCAGAGTTTGTTATGTACTGCACTTATTTGAATAAATAGTTTGAACATGGCGATGCTGCTTAATCAGGACCTGGAGACCCGGAGCCACTCATTTTAAAAGCTCCATTTGTTCGTAAAACTGACAGGAAGTCAGTCTGATGAAATGTAAGAAATCTTCCACCTGACTTAGAAAACCTCTTACTATTAGTAGTAAATACAACATAAGGATGAGGAAAGGGTTATGCAATGTTATTGTAATGCGTTTCACATATGTTGCAGCAAACTAGCCTGAAAATGGATAAAAATCGGAGCCATAATATTTAATTAAACTGAAAAGAAAAAGACCCAAAAGTTCTCAAATAAAAAAAATAAAATAATTATCATTAGATTGAAAGGTTGCAGGTCATTTTCCTCCTACATCCTTTTTTCGGTTCTTTCATACCGGACTTCTTCAGATAGTAAAAGTACCAGCTGTTGACTCTGATAATTCAGGTAATGCATCATTTTAATTATTTCATTTCTTAAAATGTCCTTCAAATTCTTAGCATACATTACAGGTTGGAAAGCCACCTTATCATTACCCTAATCTCCACACGTTGTGGTATTATTATCATTATTTTCTAGGCACACAGTGTGATCTTGTAGTATAATCAAGTAACTACTGCATGTTGCCTTCAATTGTGTTTAAAATGTTAGATATATCAAATATGAGAAATTTGACTTCAAAATTTGATGCCTTGAATTTGACCTCTGTCTCTTCAAGAAGTTTTCCGACACCTTCAACATGTCATCACAATAATGCGTCTACCACCATTATTAAGTGTTGGGCTAACAAATGGTTTGTATTGTGGAGATTAGGTATTTACTAAATGCTGTTGCTAGCCTGGAGGAGCGGGGTATCAGAGAGGGGCGAGGGAGTTATCAAAGCAGCACTCCAGGTATGTTTTAGATGAGGAAATAACATTATGACATGAGAAAAAGCTCAAAAAAGTAAAATACTCTCCCTTTAATTCTACTTATAGTCAGGAGAATCAAGTAAGTAAAATACAAAATCTATATCTTCCAGAGGCATGAATAATTTTGTACTTAACTCCATGAACACTCACTGGCCCCTTTATTAGGTAAGCTGTATAGTACTATTGATTTGATATTGTTACACAGTTGCTGCAGATTTATCAGCTGCACATCAACAATGCAAATCTCCTGTTCCAAGTCGCCCCAAAGTGCTCAGCTGGATTGAGATCTAGTAGATTACTGGAGTGCGGTGATCTCATTGTAATGCTCAGGAAACCAGCCTGAAGTGATTTAAGGTTTGTGACACAGTGCAGTATCCTGCTGGAAGCAGCCATTAGAGAACGGGTACACTGTGTTCATAAAGAGTTGGACGCGGTCAGCAACAAAAGTCAGTCAGTTTGTGGCATATAAACAACATTCAATTGGCACTAAAAGGCCCAAAGCAACATTCCCTGCAGCATTGCACCACTACCAGCAGCCTGAGGCGTTAACACCAGGCAGAATGGATCCATGTTTGAATATTTTTATGATAAATTCTCACAATACCACATGAATGTTGCACCTTAAATTCAAAACAATCAAACAAGCAGCAGGATGAATCCATCTGTTCTCATCAGATTTTAACCAGTCTGTGAATTTTATAATTAGCTCACTGCTGTGACTTTTTACTTCTTAAGCTTGTCATTTCCCGTTACATTTAACATTTTAACAGATTGTATATAGCACAGCTTGCTTGTATAAATGGTTACTTTAGCTACTGTATTTCTTTCTGTCATCTCAGACTAGTCTGTAGATTCTCAGCTGATCTCTGACACCAACTACGCATTTTTGTCCACACAGCTGCAGCTCACTTGGTAAATGCTCTTTTTATCCATTATCTGTACAACTGAGAAAATGATTTGGTTTAAAGCCTCCACAGATTATAAGAAACATCTGATATCCACAGCCATGCACCATTTAAACCCACTTAATTTCTATTAGCACCACATTCTGATGCTGGGTTTGAACCTCAGCAACTATTTTTTTTGTTTAACAAGAAATTAAATTGAATAAAGTTTGTGGTTAAATCTGCGATTCTGAAGTTTGTCATAATTAGTCATTACTGGGTTTTAAGCAGAAATTAGCACTAAAACTCATTTGGGTTATGGTTTCAATGAACTGTAGTCAACAATTATTTTTAAGAGGTTGAAATTTAATGTCGTATGATGCAAGAAGGTAACTGCCAGTTAAATACTGTTACATCCCAAGGGCTATTTTTTAACATGTATTAATGTCTGTGTGCAGTGTTAGCATGATATGCAGTTTCACAGAAAAAGCAGCATGAAACTGGACAAAGTGAGGTTAGAGATGTGACCCAGCGGCGCTTTTTTTAATTTTTAAAGAGGAAGCAGAAAAGACTTTTATTTTCCATGGATGACGCTGTGAACAAATCAATAAGTAATATGGGAAAGCTTTACGGGGATCTATCAAACTCCCATATGGATTACGCTGTGAATGCCCTCTCTCCCTCGCTTTCTTTTCATCTTCTCGCTTTTATGTGTTGCTTTTACCTTTAAGGATTTCATACCTTCACAGTAAATACGTCCAATTTTATGGAATGGTTTCTAAGATTTAACTGTCCATTTTAATATTGCCAAGCAAATATATTCCTTTCTTTATTTTTGTCATAAACAGTATGAGCCAGATCAAAATATTAAAACTCCGACTGGAGTGTTTGTTTGTCTTTCTGGGTTTGGGGGTTTCAATAATAAAGCTCGAAGATCTCATACTCGCAGAATACGAACTGAATCTTCAACTTTAAAGTTTATTTTTTTACGTATATATGAAATTTACTTTTCTTATTTGTATTGACTCCAGTTTTATGACTCTTGCCTCGGTTTTATTTAAACTCACATTTTATTGCGTTTGTATAAAATTTGATTTGTTATCTGTAATAAAGTTTTGAACAAAGCTGCTGAAAAAGATGCTCTCACAAGAACATGTACAGAATGTACTACTGTTTGAAATGTCTTTTTTAATTAGAGATATATGTTTAGTTGAAATAACGACCTATAAGTGCATATTTATTAGTGACATAGAAGCAGTAGATATTATTCGCCCTCTTATTTCAGTTGTCACTAACAACAAAAAATGTAATTACTAATGACATGTAATGTCATTGTAGCATTATATTCAAATATTTTTATATATTTATATGTGTATATTTAATTCAAAAGGTTTTATCTGAGACAAGTTAGCTAGTATAAAGTACTTATATACACTGAAGTGAACAGAAACTAAGTAAAATTAGCAGGGCCGGACTTAGAAGGATGTGGGCTATGTTTTTTTTTTTTTACAAGGGTTAATGTGTCCCCCCGGCAAGTATCTCCTTGTTGTTCCCCAAAAGATGTATTATAACTTTTTTATATCCATAAATATCACTAAATATTAATAAAACTCACCTGATATGAAAGAAAAAGGAAAGAAAAATATTTGGTGCTGCCCAAACAATTGAGCCCCTGGCCTACTGCATTTCTTTTGTTTCCGTTTCTAAAGAATATTAGTTTAAACTGCGGGTAATTTTCACATCTCATGTCGAACTATCAATCAGCAAGTTGATGTAAGCAGTACATAAAGCAGCCTTTTGTTTTCTCACACTATACGGCAGCTCTTAGATTCACCATATCGCAAACTGAAACAGATATGTTCTTACCTAGAGACTGTCCAGCGATGACTCTGCTGTTCTCCCCGGCCACAGCCGCCCGGGCGTTCCTCTCGCTGGCGTACTGAACGAAGGCGTAGCCCTTGTGAACGGAGCACCCCACTATCTTCCCGTATTTAGCGAAGATGGCCTCGATGTCGGCCTTGGTGACGACAGCCGTGTTGAGGTTGCCGATGAAGACGCGGGAGTTGAGGGAGCGTGGGTCATTCTTGTTGGTCACGTTGCTGGTCTGGGTCTTCCCAGTCATCCTAGTCCTGGAGCTCTGCCTGCTGGGAGATACATGTGAGCGAGTCGCTTAGAGACACATCAGAGATCAGACTCAGAAAGACCAACAGCAGGATGTAAACACTGGACAGACCTATAATAACTACTAGACCTGTCAACATAACTAACTTTCCTTCATGATAAAACACCCTGAAGTTAGTGCAATAAACAATAATGTTGTTTTGAGACAATTTAAAAGTAATGTAATGGTAATGGCACAATAATGCAAGTACACCCTCTCAGGGATTAATAAATGTTCATTTTTAGCAAACATTTAATACTAGAACAAGAAGACATTTTAGATATCCAAGATAAATTAACAAAATAACCAAAACAACAAATAAGATGGATACTGGAGTCTGTGTCAACAAAATTGCATTTCAAACAGTTGAGACAAATCCGCCAGCCTGAAGACGTCTGTCATTCAGTCTATGGTAGAAAGAAAAAGAGACGTGAGAAAAACAAACAATCATGCAACTGGAAATTATCAATGCTCATTATTTGTCATGTGATTAATTAATCTATTGTTTGTTGTGACAAGCTTAGTAAGTGCTGCAAGATTTTGATTCATAGGTAAAGGACAAACACCTGACACCTTCAGGTGCATCAAATAAAATAAAATATGGTCTTCTTGTGAGGGATTATACTTCATCTTTCAGATCAACAAACTGAAAAGCCAGATTTAATTGAACTGATTCTAATGATTCATTTGTCGCTAATCTTGTGCCTCCACACTAGTCTTTGGCAAAAGCACTTAATATTTACATATCCAAATAAAAAAGGAAAAGTCCAAGCTACATAATCCTGCTACACCTGAAATACATTCATAAATACAAATTCATTTGGATTTATTTTATATATTTTTGTTACAGTGGTGCTTTTGTTAAAATGTGCTTCGTAATGTTGTTTGCTTCTCTTATCAAATGAATGCATTCAAAGAAAAAAAAAAACTAACAAATATGCAAGAATGACCTTGGGAGTCGTAGAGGAAGTTGTAGAAACCTACATGTACAGCTGCTGTAATCTCTCCTGTACTCTGTGTAAACTTCCTGTTTGTCCTCAGAGAACTGTGAAACTTTTGTTTTATTGTGGCGTTTCAAACTTTTAGTTTAAATTTCTCTTTATAGTTATAGAGAAACTCAGTCAGAGCTTCTCTAGGTGGAAAGACTTCTCTTGTCTTTCCACCTAGAGACAAGAAAGACTCTAGATGTCTTTCTAGACACCTAGAGTGTCTAGACTCTAGACACTCTAGGTGTCTAGAGTGTCTCTTGGTTCCACCAAGACCTTAAAGTCCACCAAGACTTTAAGGTCTTGGTGGAAGACCTTAAAGTCTTGGTCTTCCACCAAGACTTTAAGGTGGAAAGATCTTAAAGTCTTTCCACCTCTCATCCAAAAGGTTTTTCAGCTCTTACTGTTCGCTTGGACGTATTAGGCTTATTAAGCTGTAATCAGAAACAATCAACCTGATATGGCAATGTCAAACTAATGGGCCAATATAACGTCTTTTTCAGTAGGAATGACAATGATGTAGCACACATCATTTGTGGTTTAAGTAGCAGATACTCTAAATATATGCATAATAAATTAGTCATATCTGTGTGAGGTATTACTCTGATTCCTTTTTACAGAATGTTGAGACAAACATCTCCTTCCACATGTGCAGGCCTAAACACATGACCATTCACCTAGTTACGTGACACTGATAGAGTTAAGAAGAGACAACATACTCTATTACTTTAATTACATTGGATGGCCAAAGCAACACTTTTAGAGCTGACCAGCAGCAACTGTTGCCAGGGGTGACAATGAGGTGTGGTGGACAATGTGGTAAGTAATTTGTTTTGTGAAATATCTCAGTAACAAAGCACGTTGCTCTGCATCTCAGCCGTTTTGTTGCTTGTGCCAGTTTTTTTTTTTTCTTTTTTTCATGTAACTGCGCTCATGTCTGTGCAGAAGGCGACAGTTCGCTGTCGGCGGGAGGTGAGGGGAACTCTGACTTGGAGGCAACTGTGATTCAGACGTGTGGGTCTGATGAGCCTTTCTGTGCATGTGAACTGTTTTCACGTGTTTGAAAATAGCTCAGCACACCGATATCACAACAATGTTCTCACTTATTTTCATTCTTCCTCTTTCTGAGTCCTCTTCGCTTTTCAGTGCTCATTTTTACGTCCTTTCGGATTATGTCAAGACATGAACAAGAACCTTACTGTAACCACTATTTCTTCCCAGCAACGCACCAAAGCAGAAATACAGCTGATCTAATCAAAGAAAGGAGCACAGAGAATATATTAATGTAAAACAATAAACTGCTTACTATGGTTGTCATAGTAAGCAGTTTATGCTGTGCTACCCAAACAGATTTTTTTTATCTGCCTAAAATCTTGAGAAATATAACTAAATATTTAACAAAAAGCTAATATAATTGTCTGTTCTTTAATATTTAGACATTTTGATTACTTGGATTATAAGGTATATTATTTCCAGATGCAAAACAAAGTTAGATACTATAAGGTTTTAAGCTGTTTCCAGGCAGCCAGTCAACCCGTCCGTCTGCCGCTGTTTTTGACCTGCTGGACAAATATAAACTTAACAAGGAGAGCATGATGACGATGATGATGAGGATGATGATATAAACTGAGGAAATAGCTTAAAACTCGGCTAATACATCTGTCTGAGCTACTCTGAAGACTGCAGACACAGGACACCTTATAGAAAAAAAAATGTTCCATCAAATAACAAGAAATGTCCAAAAGCGCCACTACAAAATACATGTAAAACTCAACAGATAAGAATATCATTCAAAAGTTGTTTTCAGTCATTTATTTCAAAAAGTGAAACATATTTATTCATGATACAGAGATTGCTATGAGGTTGAAAACAGAAAAGTCACATGAGCGTCATTATGGCATAAACAAAGAGAAGACTGCGGAGAGAGCAGTCAGTGACAAGGAGAGTAAACCACCGAAAGGTCACTGCTCAAGAAACTCTGACGTTCACAGTGTGCTGTATGAAAGCAGCATAAATGTAAAGTTGAGGGGAAAGAAAAACTGTGCTAGTAAACAGTCTATTTCACATCCTTCTGAAATAGAAACATCATAAATGTTTTACCTGGTCTATGGAGAAAACAGACTGTTATTGCTAAAAACAGAATTTTTGTCTTTCACTCACCTTAACCAGAACTAACAGACATTATCAAGTAAAATCATCACTCTGTAATACATTTCAAATGTGAATCTATATAATATATATAATATAAAAGTTTCACTTTTTGAATTAAATTACTGTTATAAATGAACTTGTTAATGATATTCTAATTTCCGGAAATGCACTTTGTTTTTGAGCTGAAAAACTACTTTTGAAGATTTTTTTTTCACTTATTGTTTAGACACATAATCTCTGGTGTAGCATCAGGATACAATGTTCCCGTCTTGTGTTGTTAGTTTCAGAGGAAAACCTGCTGGAGTATCCGACACACTACAACATGCTGTAGCTGGATTTGCCTTCATGTTGACACACTGTGTGACACTAAAGGTTCCTGACTGAGTGTTTGGATCCGAGGGGTTAGAGATGAAAAAGGACTGGACGTAGCATCTTATATGAGTCCTGAAGCAGTCTGTTTGTCACACCAGCAGTCCTTCGTGAGCTTTTCACACCCTCTGAGGACTGCACCCTCTCCTCTCGTCATGCCTCGGTCCCCCGGGGACGATCATCGAGTGTCACCACAGGAATGTGGCACATGAAGATGAAAGCAGAAACTCTGAGGATAGTTGCTTCTTGGAATTCCCTGTTGTTCGTAGTCTTTGTGTTTTTGTTTGGCTCTGAGTATGAGGACACTTTTATAATGAGGCTTGTGTACAACCAGACATCTGGCAACCACTGGATTTAGGAAAGAAAGCATCAAAAAGCCGCTGCCAAGTGGATGCACTTCCTCTATGAAACCAGGAGTTTTGGAAATGTGCTGGTCCAGAGAATGCAGGTGTGTCACTTTACACAATGCCAAGACATGAACAAGAACTTTACTGTAACCACTATTTCTTCCCAGCAACGCACCAAAACAGAAACACAGCTGATCTAATCAAAGAAAGGAAAACAATCTATTAACAAAATCTAAACTAACTCAAACAACCCAGGATCCTGACAGCAGTAACACCAAAAATAACCAAATTAGCAAAAAGGTCAAGTCCTAATTGAATCCCGGATTATATTTTAAGCAAAAAACTAATTATATAAACTCCTATTTGAGATGTAGTGAAAACACCTCAGTCAAAATCAAGGATTAAGTAAATTTATTGTTGGGGAAAACAACATAAAGTGAGATTTTCTATTTTATCGTTAAGCTGGATAAAGGTTCTCAGTTGCCATACATTTCTAAAAAGATTCAAAGATCTCTTGCTTGTTCATTTACTTAAAGAACATATAAGGACCAATCTAAATGCTATGAGTCCAAAGCTTATGAGGCGCCATCAAGAGAGCATGTAGAAAAGGAGTTTATAGTCAAAATTATATGAAAGTATTTTCTAAAAATACGTCTCCACATTGTTTCTTCTGAAGATGAAGGAGAAAGCGTGCAGAATCGTATTTACCTTTAGCGTCATCTCACACACACATTGACACACTCTCTCCGCAGTCTCCTCCGGGGCTCCATTCACGTCACAATTTTCCCCATCCTACCTCTTCTTTACCTCCATCCTTTGCCTCCACCCACACATAATCCGCCCTAAATCCCCGCACTGCTCTTTAAAAACAGCAAAAATCTCTTATTTCAAGGCCTTAAAAGGAAGATAATTTAACTCTACTGATAGTCTCATAATACAGCAATGCTGTTATTAAGTTTTCAGAAGTTAATTGCCTTAATTAGCAGCAGAGGAGAGCGAGGAAACCTGCATTTAAAAGGGTTACCAGTCAATCCAATCAAACCTCCACTGCATTCGCTCTGTCTCTGTCTCTGAACAGCCTCAACATCCCGTCCCACCCTCTAAGTGACTGATGGATGAGAAGTGAACTGAATGTGCATGAGGGAGGCCATTAGATGGTAGACGGCAGATTAAGCAGGCAACAAAAAGGTTTAAGTAGATCTAATGGGAGATAATATAAGTTTCCCCCCATTCAGATGTGTGCAGAGCCGCGCTACAAGGCAGAGTGAAAACACTGGGTTTTATTCATTAAATACGATTTATAATGTGCTTGAAAGTGATGTCATCCAATGGCTGCTGGCTTATATATCTTTGTGTTGCTTTGTGGTTTATAAATCCTTGAAACAATTGATGTTTCACAAAGTTAAACTTCAGTGAACCATCAGGATTTCATGTAAAAGACTATAGATCATAATGTTAAATAAAAGGAAACATATGAAAAGTGTGGTGTGCATGTGTTCAGCCTCCTCTACTTTGATTGCCCTAAATTAATTAAAGGGAAAGTTAATATTCTTGAGAAGTCATCCAATTAGTAAACATAGCATGGATGAACCAAATGTTGTTTTTAAGGGTTAATGTGCTAACACACTACACTGCAAGGACACAAAATAAATATCTTTGGTTTTGTTTCTAATGCAAATAATTTAATAGTACATTTAAATTGTCTATTTGTATAAACAGTATATTTCATAAAACACTGGAAATAAATCCCTATTCTCTTGCAGTGTTTCTCTGACATCCACCTTCACTTGGAGATGGGAACTGTGACACTGCAGCCATCTCTCCAAGATGAAAGTTTCTAAGTAGAAAGAGCGTATCAATTTTTAAACATGGCTACTCTCTTCATTGTAGGCTGCTGTGCTTTTCTTTAATTTTTTAAACAACACAACGTGCACATATATCCCCTGGTGTATCGTGTGCCGTCATGTCATATAAATAATTATGGTGGCTCGCCAAGATATAACCTGACAGGTTTGGCTCAGAGAGAATTATTTAGGGAAGCAGCCATGTCTGAATGGTACCAGCTCAGGTGGAGAATATGTCCATAAGAACAATATAAGTACTCAACTTAAGAAATTTGGCTTTTTTCAATGAGTTTCCAAAAGAAGGGCATGAGATGTTCTTGTCACAACTGTCTGGGTAACACAGCTGAGACCAAAATCAAACTGGCCTTTGTCCAAGCTTTATGGTGGAAAACCAAGACAATATGTCACCCTTACCACACAATCCTCACAAGTCAAGTCAAGTCTATTTGTATTTCAGAAACGAGGCAGTTCAGTGCTTTACATGATAATCAAACAATTAAACATGTCATTGGCGGTTATATGTTGTTTCTCCAGCAAGGGAAAAGATCAGAGTTCATGGGAAGATGGATGGTGTAAATTCAGACCAATACTGAAAGAAACCCGACTGGACGCAGTAAAAGACATGAAACTGAGGCAGAGGTTGACCTCTAAATTAAATTTATAATCTGTGGCAAGACTTTATGATGTTTGGTAATATGGCTGAATAACATAATGGTTTCAATATTGATAACTGTTGATTAATTTTTTGCTTTAAATATCTGATATGCTACCAAAGTGATGAAGTGACATTTACTGTTTTTTTACTTCACAGTTTTGATGTTTATTTTTAAGCAGCTATGAGGCATGTTTGTGAAATCTGAAACTGCTGCTGCAAAGAGTGAGTGAGTTAGTTGAGCCACCAATCTTGCTTTAGCTGGGCTGTGAGAGGTAGAGTGACTAAAGTCTTTCCTCTGGCTACATCTCCCAGAATGCAGTGTGGTTTTGGATCAGAGTTCAGTGAAATTATAGGAAATTCTGACATATTTTCTACTGATATCAATCACGTCTCTTCTGTCTCCATAAATTTTGTTATTGCTGCATTGCCTAGACCTAGTTAAAAGACAGACATCATCTAATCTGTGTCTGAACTTGGAGAAGAAAAAGGGGAAACTCTCAGTCTCAGCACATACAAAGCTTGTACCCCAAAAGACTTGCTGCTGTAATTGCACCATAGGGTGTTTGCACAAAGTGTTGACTCATGTGGGTTCTAAAGAAATAACCAACACACTTCAGCACACACACACACACACAACTTTATGTTGCTCTATCCTGTAAAATCCCAATAAAATAAATTTCGGTTTGTGGCTGCAATGTGACAAAATGGAAAAAACATTACGGGTGTGAATACTTTTGCAATGCTCTGTAGTTGGTGGGAGCACAAAGTGTGGGAAAAAAAATGCTGTTAAAGACAGAAAGAAATCGTTATGCAGCCAATTTCACACACATCTTCTGTTCCTAGCATCAGTTTGAAAGCAGACGTTACGTTTTTCCATCTGCTGGTTCTGTTCTTTAAAGTGAAACCTTTAAAATCTATAACAACCATGCATGACTACCATCCAGGGTACCTTTAAAGAAAAGGACAGAGAGGCTGTCTGGTGATGGTGACAAATGATCCTTGTTGCAGCAAATAAGTCCCAAGACTCCAGAAAATCAATCAAGTGTATGACAGGAGCGAGTGAACAGAGAACTGAGCCACATCTGCCTCACTGTTCATTCATAACATTACAAAACTACTCAGTCTGATCCAAACCTTAAGCATCTCATCAACATCACTGAATAGATGGTCGTGAAGTTTATACACACAGTCAGGGTACCTGGTCCTTGATATTTTTGGGTAATAAATGAACGTGTTTGTTCCAGACATTTAGCTGCTCAGGAAGAATCTGAGCTATCCCTTCCTCCTCCACATGCAGCCATTATGCTTCTTTATTCCCCTGCCAACACGTGTGCTCACCGTTTTCTGTTCATTTACCTCTAGGATTGTGTGCATTGCTTCAGAAAATGATCAAAATGAAGCAATTTTACCTAATCAGAAGAGTCTCAAGTTATTAAAGATAAATATAACAGGCTTTTGTGAAATTACATTAGAAAATAATACGCTAGCCATTTTTGCCATCTTCTATTAGAGTGAAAATACTTTCAATACATTTAAATAGAACCTATTATGCTTTGAACAGGTTAGGATAGCTCTACAGGCTATACAAAACATGTTCTTTTTTTTTTGCACAAAATCATTCTCAGTCTCAGATAATGAGATTTTATTTTACTCAGTTCTGCCTATTTGGAGTTCCTTTCAGAAAGAGTTGTTTTAGGGACTCTGGTCACTTTAAAGACAATAAAGCTCCAACCCCATGTCAACCCTCTCGCTTTATGCATGTGAAAATGGCTGCAAACAGATGTGCAACTGTTCAGCAATACAGCTTAAAGAAACATCCAGGTTTGTGTTGTTTTCCCAGTAACTTAAGTATTTTGGTGACTAGAAAACAAGTTGATTTAAAAACCTTCTGAAAATAGCATCAAAAATCAGCAAGTGAAGCTTGAGCAGGTTCGATCAACTGGTTTTACTGCTGTACAATGGCTGCTGGAAAGTGTTTTGTTGTTAACTTTCCATTCAGAAACCACTTGCTCCATTCTTGATGTTTGTGAAGGAGGCTCCACTTCCTCTGCTTCTGGGTCTGACTCAGGGTTAAAAGCAAGTAGTCCCCCAACATAAAAAGGTATAATTTTAGCTTTCCTGAACAAACCAGAGTCTTTTTACTGAGCAGAGAAAGCCAGTGTAGAAATCTGTATATGTATAGGAGATGAAATTACCTTCAACAGAGCAGGGGCCTCATGCATAAAAGAGTGCACAGTTTTCACACTAAAACTTGGCGTATGTAAAATTTTAGAAAAGTGCGGCGCACAAAAAAAAATCGGATGCATAAAGCCGTGCGCACGTTTTCTTTCACACACGCCAGCGAAAAAGTCTGCGCATATTTACGCAAAGTTTGACGCAAAGTTCATTTTTATACATGCCGACTTGTGAGTAAAATATGGCGCCGCACATTTTTTGTGCGCACGCACGCTTTATGCATGAGGCCCCAGATCATTATATCCTCCGAGGTTACTTTGCTGCCTCTGATAGACGATCAAGAAACCAATGAAAATCAGATATATTGCCAGTAGTGTACAAAAAAACCAATGTATTCAAAATATGAACGTATTAGGAATCAGCAAATCAAACGGCTCAAACTCAGTTCATTCAGGCGACCAGGAGTGTGAAGACAAGTTCCTGAAGGTCAAACCGAATGTCCAAATGAGGCAGAAAGGAAACTGAATATAGCTCAGACATTTTAGTATTTCAGAAACTGCAAACCTATAAGTTTTTTTTTTTTTTTTTACCAACAACTACTGCAAAACACAAAATCCCACCACGTATTTTAGACTAGTTTCTAGTACCAATATCTTGAAATAAGACAAAGTTAACTTACAAGTAACTTTTCAGCAAAATATAGGCATTTTAAGTAAATACCTTAATACTGATTTTTAAAAAGTACTAGTTCCACTGACAGATTGTTACTGATAACATGGAAAAAACTGTCTTAAGTTAAATAGTCTGCCAGTGAAACCAATACTTTTCTTTACCAATATTAAGGAATTATTGACTTAAAACAAGCTCATATATCTTGCTGAAAAGTTTTCTTACTTCAAGAGTACTAAGATATTTTCAGTAGAAACTGGACAAAAGTACGAATTTTGGTAAGAATTTGTTTTTCTGCAGTGTATCTCTTTGCACATTTCCAGTGGGCAGACCTTGTTGGCATCAGAGGTCAGAGGAGAAAGGACAAAGGTGAAGTTGTCACATAAAAGGCAATTCTGAAGGTAAAAAAGAACAAATTATAAATTATAGTAAAAATTATAACAAAAAATTCTGTAATAATAACTATAATTAACATGGTTTCCTCAAACAGAGAAGAACTGGAGCATTATACCTTCCAAGACGCTCATTTCCACCATTTTCACTGGTTTCCTGTGACACTTGAGTCACCACATCCTTGCAATCTGAAAAAAATCCTCAACACAAAAGGCTTCAGTACATCTGATGTGCGTTTGGAAGAAGTCCCTTTATGTCCCTCTCTTTCCTGCACTCATTTCTACATGCAGCTCTCAGCCTTAACATCTATTTGAAGTAGAGAATAGAAAAATTTATTACTAAATGTAATAAGGATTCTTTGAGAGGTGATGGCAAAGTCCTCACAATGTGTCTGCTGAAAATGTTCAGGTATCTGACTGAAAAGGAGAATAAAAAAATCAGGCAAAATCCAGAGAACACCATTCAGAAAACCCAGAGATCAGCTGATCAAAACCACTTTAAGAGATAACGAGGAAGCTCGGCTCCTGTGAAGTTAAGTAAAAAGAGATTAGAGGTGGTTTAACTTTTTCCACAATATGGTAATGCCAGAACTGAGATTCACTGAGCCACAGCCCAATTCCACTGCAGATCAGAGGTTTGCAGAAGAAAACAAGTAAAGACGGAGCAAATTGATGAGTCCTGAGCTAACGAGCAAAAGTATTCACACCCCATGAATTTTCTCACATTTCTTTCATGGACCAACTAGAAACTTCAATGTATTTAATGAGGATTTTACGTACAGTAAAGCAGAAGGAGCACAATGTATGGCTTTCAAAATGTTCAACCACTTTTACTTTGATACCCTAATTAAATATAGTTATTTTATGTTGTCTAAAGCTCTGGAAAAAATGAGGAGAATAGTAATCCCACCAAATATTGATTTCTGAACTCTTCTGGAGTTAAAACATTAATATTATTGTTTCTAAAAGAATATGAACTTGCTTTCTTTGCATTACTTGAAAGCACTGCATCTTTTTTGTTTTTCTGACAAAATTAACAAAACATTGGTTATTTGTAAATGTTATTGTCATTGTTATTACTCAGCAGTGACTTTGTTTTGGTTTGTTACATAAAATCCCCATCAAGTGTATTGAGGTATATTGCCAGGTGACAAAAAGTCAAAAACAAAAATTAATATTTTTGCAATGGACTAGAAATGTAGACAAGTAGTGCATTTATTTTACTGTAAGATATCATTTCCTCTGCATCTTCTAGCCCTATACACGCTGAGCAAGCAAATCCAGTGTTGCAGGTGAGATCTATGAGGACTACCAGATAAAGGACACAAAAGATGTTTGTTGGGACTTTTTGCGAACTTCAAGCTGGTTGCTACTCACATGTGGACACAGAACATCAGCTCAACAAATGGTTCATAGTCCCTAAAGTCTGAGAAAAATGTCAAACGTCTTTAAGCAGCAGACATAACCTCAGGCTGCATGTGTCAGAATAACTAAAGAATATTATGAGGAGGTGTTTATAAATCTTAACTCTCTTTTCAGAGAAATGATGTAGATTACCTTGTTAATTATCATTAATTACTCTGCCTAAATGATTAAATGAATGACTAAATGATTAAAGTAAAACAAACTGTTGCTCAAGTCAATTCTAGCAAACTTCAAAGATTATTCTTTTACAATATTCATGAGTCTTTAAGACCCTCAAAGCCTTTCATGACTGCCAGCCAAGGCTTGGCAGAAACGTCCCAGGCCAGAAAACCCAGAATTCAAAGCAGCCTGATAGGAAAGACAGCAGCGTACGTGGAGATGGTGCCGGATTCGTCTTGGCACGCTTAATTCTCGAGAAACGAATGCTAAACATCTTTATGCATCAGTGGAGCTGGGAGTGCATCCTAGCTCTTCCCTGGCATGTTGTCTGCTGCACGCGCTCTGTTTTGCCTCATAAAAGTCTTTCTTACAACCAAGTGAGAGCTCTTGACAGTAATGTTTTTTTTCTCTCTCTGTCTCTCTGGTACTTCTACAGCATCCTCCAAGCGCCGCAAAGGTTCCAAGTTTAGGTATTTCACGAATCCTCTTTGGTTCTCTCACACCGACTGTCAGAGGCTTCAGAGAGGGAATCCTTGGGAGATAAAAAAGCAAAGAACTGGTGCAAGTAATCATTTTAGTGTTTTCTCTCTCCCTGATCAATCCTGACTGACTTGTGCTGCTGTCTGAGGAAAAAAACGGGAAGATGAAAGCGGCTCATACATGCTGACAAACGCTTGAGAAGGAAGCATTCAGGCCACATTCACCCTCCGCCACTGAAATGTTGCAGTGCAGCATTTTTTTTTCTGGAGAAAACAGCAACAGACCTTTAGTGCACATTAGAGGGAAAGTCATTGTTTCATATTTGTCTTTTTGCACTTGTCCTCTTAACTTAAACTGAACCCCCTTGACTATATGTCTCAACTTTACAGGACTCCTGAAAACATTTATTTTTCTTCTATTGCCTGGCTCCTTTGATTTACAGTCTACAAGCTATACATCTTGAATTAAGCATGATTATGCTTCAAGTTATGTAAATGTGCAGTCATGGAAAAAATTTAGTTCACCCTTTGAGCCACTTCTGTGTGATTTCCCAAATTTTTCATATTGTTGATAGGCTAAAGCTGGGCAATATGGAAAAAAAAAATCCTATCACAATAAAAAGATTGATATCACAATATAAAGCAAATCACTATTTTGTTTTCTGGTATTTTTAAGAGAGACTCGAAGATATTAGAGGGATGTCTTTAATTTAAAGACTTAATTTCAACAGTTCAAGATGTCATTTAACATTATTCCAGTCTGGATAAATAAAAAATGACAAAAATGTCAAGCAACACATGAGAATGAAACAAAAATGAACATATTCTTTCATGGACCTTACCAAGCTCCGCCCACAACCGACCCACGTGACCGCAAATCTCACAAGCAAAGCCTCGCAGCGCGTTGTTTCTATGTAAACATGACTCTTTTAGTGCATCATTTCTACCGGATTTTCACAATATATCAGCTACTAAATGGACAGAGGAACTAACAAGTTCATGTCATCATCTGGGAGGAGGTTACTGGTTTCTCAGTCACAAGCTGGTTGCAAACCTGAGGCCAGCAGGTGTCAGTCAGTTATGGTAAATCTGAAATTTGGTTTGATGACGTCAATATGAGAAGCTACAGACTGATAGGAGGAACCAAAGAGCTCTGTAAAGGTAAAGGCAAATCTTCTGAAGTTGGGATATAATTAATTTAATTTCACATAATCATCGCGGTAGAAGCCATTTGTTTGTTAAAATTTTATGAAATATATTTGTCCTATTTGTTGTTTGTTGTGAATGACGTAACCTCACAAACGAACGAGGTAATCAGTCCAACGTTTAGAAACTACGGCGGCTGTAATGCGCCACAGCAGAGGTAAACAAAGGTAAAATAACCCGAACAAGTGATCAACTAAAAACCACTCCTACCTTTTTACTCTCTCTCTCTCTGTAGTTTAAGCACACATGTTACCCTGGCAACCGCTTGCTCCCCAAGAGACGAGCAAAGATTACGTTAAAAACATAACATTCAGTCCGTTACGATATCAAGTTTCCAGGCTTGATATTTATGTCTCGATTATTAATCAGCGCTTCCCTGAACACAGCCATGGTTGATTGACTAGCTGTACTTGGTGCTAGCGTGGCTAACACGAGTAACAGTTTAGTGTATGTCAGATACAGACACATTGCATATTGATCTGTTTAGCTAACGTAATACTGTGTAGCAGACAGGCTTCAAGGTGTAGCAGTTGTATCAGTTCTGCCATTATGCTGTACTTAGCTAAAGGGAAGCTAACGGTGTGTTTGTGAGAAGGCCACGCACGTGACCACGTAGAATTAGCATCAGCCAATCAAAAGCGGCTCCTCTGGTAAGGTCCATGGATGTAAAAACAGAAAAACATGCATTCAAATATAAATTTCCAAAATCTCTCCTTTTATAGTTCATTATAAGTACTGCTTTTTCAAGAATGAGCAATGAAGAGAAAACTATATAAAGACAAAAAACCAAAAGCAATAGCTTGGTGCAAATTTTAGAAGCATTCAGGGGCGAAAAGTTAAAACAAACAAATAGACGTCAATGATGTCAAGAAAAGAAATTTCAGCTTTTTATACCCTCAGTGCAAAATTCAGCAGTTTTCAAAGACAGAAAATAAATAAATAAATAAGCTAGACAAAGTCTCTGCTCTGTTGTCAATCTGTGCTGGGTCATATATTATGCTTTATAAGTATGTTTCTTTTTATTATTTTAGTTTTGGGAAGTGCGGAGGTTAGCACTTGTTCCTATCTACGATTGTGAACTTTTACATTCTGCACCCTGGCGGATGTCGCTGGTTTAGGTGGAAAAACAGATCATTTGTTTTGGGATATTTTATCGCCCAGTGTCCTTCAACCCCATTCCTTCAGTTCATCGAGACACTGCTCTATTAAAGATCTCCCCACAGCATGTTAATCAAGTTGAGGACTGGACTTTGACTATACTATTGCAACACCTTGATTTTTTTTTTCTGTTGTAGATTTATTGCTGCATCTGAGATCACTGTCGAGGCTTTTAGCTTTCCTACTTGTTGCCTCACATTTGTCTTTAGAAAAGGTTGAAAAACAGACGACTTCATGGTTTGTTCATGACTCCAAGCTCCAAATCATCACGACCCTATCACCATCCATCAGGAGAGGAAAAAATAAATAAATAAAAAATTAACAACAGACCAATATACAGATATAGAATAGAATAGAATTCAACTTTATTGTCATTGCACTGTCACAAGTACAAGCAATGAGATGTAGTTTGCATCTATCCAGAAGTGCTCTACAAGATATAAATATTTATTTACAGATGTACAAGACTATGTATGTATGGACTATAAGGGGTTATATTATATAAATCTGAAAGAAAAAAAACAGCAATAAAGCTCCAAAGAAACAAATGAAATGTTACTGATGGCAAATAAACTTTCCGCTTAAACTTTTTTACAAACTGTAAATTAAAACTTTGCTTACTGCAAAGCTGAATAAGCAAATTAAATGTTACAAGTTTAACTTATTTCTTATTTGAGGATTATTTCGCCTGAGCCTGTTATGGAAGAGAAACACAAAAACATGCAGGTGTCACGCGACGGCTTTTCAACAGCAGCTTTGTGTATTGGCACAATATCGTGCGCCTCCTGTGATTTCTTGTTCCAGATTTTCCCTGGATTTTAGTTTTCTGCATGTTTTTAGTTTTTCTCTTTCAATAAACATGGTTTATTCTCCCCTGCCTGCCTCCTCTCTGCATTTGGGCTCTCCACTTCATCATTGCATGACCTTCTGACCTTCAGATTTGCAGTTCAGTTCTACATTACACTTCACATTGCCAGCAAAATGATCCAGTCCCACCATCTTTATCTGCACTCAGCTTCTTCTTCCCATCATGCTGCTTTCACTCAAACTCGGATGATGGCGGTTAAAAATTGGATATCAGTTTTCACAGCAGTTATAGTTTACTTTCTTTTCTAACTCTAATGTTCAGATTTAGTTAAGTGCAGCACACACTACGTTCACAAGAAGCTCTGAAACATGGGTTAGCAGCACTACTTCATCAATAGGTTCTGATAACATGAGTCTTACAGAAATGCTCCTTATTTTAAGTGATTTATCTCATGCGTAATAAAAATGTTTTATATTTCTTATGTGCTCATATATATATAAATATAAGTAAAAGTGAAAAAAATGTATATTTCCTGAAACAATTTAAACAAAATTAATTTGTGTCTGTCTTTTCCTTGCCAATACCCACTTCTGATGTTCCTTTCATCAGACTTTATTCTGGCCAATGAAAAACTGAGAGGCAGACTGACTCTTAAGAGTTTGATTGGTGCATAAACTCTGCTCTTTCAATTACTGAGTTTTAAGCTTTCATGTCCCCAGCCCAGAGCGTAACAATGGCAGAAGGTTACACTGTTAATATCACAAACTGAAGGAAACAGACATTACTTCAGTAGCTTACAGACACTAATACATCTAAAGAAGAGAACAACAAAAACCTGAAATTCTTACATTTTCATGCATTTATTAATACTTTTTATGATATAGCCAGTAGTGAAAGTATATCAGCAACAGTTCAATGTGCTGAGCATCAACCTGGCTTTACCAGTAAAATCCCAACTCCAACTTTGAGAATAAGCGCTACAAATCACCTGACCTACAGGTAAAAATATAAAAAACATAATCTAGTGTCTTAAGTGCTCACTTTCAAAGGTGTTAAAAATTTCACAAGAATAAAAATCATTCTTTGTGCAGAATCATCACAAATTATGAACTTTTTGAGTTTCTGGTTGACTCAGGGAAAAAGCACAAACAACAGAGATGTGAACTTTGACCTATGGAGATGCCTTTTTACAGGCGATCCTGAACAACTGTTAATGGAGAGACTTTTTAGCCAACTTTTAACATAATTTGTACTTTTTAAAATGAAAAAACAAACAGATTTAAATACATGTTTTTGGTTGATAGACTGGAAATCACGTAGTTTTGATTCATTCAACAAATGAAATAAATAAATTAGATATTCAGTATTTGACCTATAAGATTACTGATCAGAACCGATCAAGGGATTATTGGTTAATTCCAATCCCTGGTAGAATACGCTGCTTGTGTACCTAAAGTGCTCTTGAGTTTTTTTTAACTTTCGCTTCATACCTCGCAGATGTAGAAGTATTATTTATAATAAGCACATTTAGTTGTTCCTTTTGAAGCAGGAGAGAATATACAAGCTTAACTACATTTATAAAACACAGCTGAATCCAGGTAGAGATTTTTTCTTCTTTTTTTTCCAATTTTTCTGCTCCTTCGGGAGAATACACCCAGCAGGAGGTGTGAGGACTTAAAATTATAGCTGAAAATAGAGCTTTAAAAAAATCACCTCCAGCTTTTATTACTGGCAGAATTTGGTGCAGAAATAATGATTTCAGCTGAGATGACTGCTTTGATTTTCTAGCTGTCATTCAAAAAAGAAAACAAAATATTATTATTGAAAATGAAGAACTGCCACAATCACCACATAATGTGCTTAATCAAAAAAGATTAATTTAGAAAGTGGAGTGTACAGTCTAATTGAAGCGGCGCTTAATTAAATATAATTATAAAGCATGATGAATTGAACTCAGACAGATGGAGAGAATTGGCTATAAAAAGAGCAATGTACAGATTCTGATATATGTGTAATAACAGCGCCATGCAGGAACCGGTGCCACCTTTTCTAATAGCGCTCTGTTACCCTTGCTCCTTTTTTTCAGCCTTCTCACTGCCATAAATTACTCAGCTAATACCCCAACAGCAGCAGCTAGTGCTGAATCATTCAAAGACCCCAATTAGCAATTAAGGACTTAATGAATAGTGGTCTGTGCAGGGCAATTTTGAATCCAGCCCAGGGGAGCCCGCTGGAATCTAATCTCTCTTGCAGGACATGAGCAGTAACAACTGCTTATCAGCGTGGAGAACACACAGAAAAGCCAATTGTATGGACATTACGAGAAGCCAGAGTGTAGCAGCAGTGTTGAAGCAGCTGTTTACTGGGTATCAGGAATCATTTTGCTTTGGATCTAAACAAGGAAATGCAACTGCTAAGACTGTTCCATCCCATTACCTCCAAAATAATAAGAGGGGAATGAGATGGGGAACCTGGACTCCTCAAAATCGTGATCATTTCTTTTAAATTCCTCGCTGAGTTTGGAAACATTGCATAATGAAGATACTTTCTGAATCAAATTTTTTCTATTTAGTTTTTACAGAATTTTTTTCTACATTTTCAAAATTTTTTCTTCAGCTTAAGGTGCCCAGTAGCAAAAACAAAAAGTCACATTATATACAGACAGGAAACTGCAGTGACCAATACGGTTGGCGACACTAATACCCAGTCACACTGTTGCCTCTTTTATAACGAAAAAAGGAAAAATCTGCAAAATGTGTCAACTTCTATAGTCTGATTAATTGTCATAGAAATCAATAGAATGATTGAATACTAAAATAATTATTTGCAGTCCGATAGGAGACGTATAATTGCAGTACTATTGAGGAACAATGTGATGATAATTCAGCTAAATCTTCCTGACCCTTTCCTAACCCTTTCTTCGTTATGATAGCTGCATTGTACACATCGATATTGCCATAACAATTTTAATTTGATTCATTCTGCAGACCGACAGTTAAAAGGATATCAGATGCAACTGCACTGCATTTCTGCAATTGTTTTCTACATTACATAAGTAAAGCAGAATGGAGTAAATCAACTGCAATGTTTTTGCTACAGTTTGAAGGCAATTCCAAAATGAAATACTAATATGATTAATTACACAACCTTAGGAAAATCTGCAACTACATAAAGACTGAGGGAATGAGCAACCTCTGGGGAAAAAATGAAGACATTTGTATTGCCAGTCATCTTTCAAGCAGCCTACAACTGGGCTTCAGAGCAGAATATCAAAGATTGAATATGCAGGCATACATGATGCGGTAGGTAGTGTGCTGCCTTATAAATTATTACTGTCACTCTGTCCTTTTATATTACCATTCCACGGTCCTGTAATCATTTACATATTTCTCATACATTTAATGAAGGGACTTTTCTGAACTTAGAGGCCTCGCTTGTGCAGGGACACAAAAAGCTTCTGTAAGGAAAATACACTCCAATTTCCATCAGCTTTATCTCCCCTCCCTCCTCCATGCTCTCCTTCCCTCCTCCCTGCTTGCGGGGGGAAAAATATATATATGGAGCCTCTGTGAAGCATGAAGACTGAGGGCAGACGATCAGTCGCCTAAAACTATAGCTGCACCATAATCGGATTGGGGCGACCTATAGCCCCGGCCAGCGACGACGACGGCAGGGAGATAAAACACTGCGTGACCTGCACGGGCGCAGCGGGATGAAGTCATATCTCTGCAAGATGTTTTATCTCGCATTGCACAATAATAGAAAGGCCGGTTATCTTTGAAATCGGAGTGCTTTGACTGCATACCTAAGGTCAGTTTGCAATCTTTTCGCAGCATTAGCTCACTTTTTTTTCCAAGGAGGTGACTTTGATATAGGAGGATCATTGCGTTGTTTTTTAAAGCAATATTGGGTTCCCAGAAGTTTGACTCCAAAAAACTCTTGAATGCACTACACTGTTGACCTCTGAAAGTTATATGTCTTTTTCTAATGAAGAAATTGCTGCTCTTACTCCTAGGAATTCACTTAAAATAAATGATTGCTCCCACATCTCCACATCTTTCTATAAAAGAGACTCCCCGCTTTGCTCTAGGGTGTATGAACATGTGCTTTCCCAGATCCCCTGGCATGGACACATTTCTTCATTTCCCTAATTTCCCTTTTTGTGTACCTGCCAAATATAGCCTTTGCCTTGCCATGTTAAAGTAACTGGGTCACTGGAGCTGTGATTAATTAGCTGATAATAAAACATGTTTTCTGTATTAAACCAGGCTGAGAAGTCTCGGTAATGATAAGCAGCGGGAGCTAAATGGTCAGAGGTGAAACCAGGTAAATCTATAGAGAAAATTCTGGGCAATCTGTGAAAAACATATCAAATGAATATAAAATATGCGCGAGGGCAGAATGTTTGTGTGTAAAAATGTAGCCTCCACAGTGTGAGTAAGAAAAACAACATGACAAAGAGCTGATTATAATTTAATTCGAAGAACAATTTGCAATTTAAATGAGAAAATGGGCCTCAGTCTGCTGTTAAATATTACAGGCTGCTACTGTTTTCAGTTTATTCTATGAAAAAACGGATTTTTGAGGATCAGCGACAGCAGGAAGACTAAAAGCAGCGACTAAATAATGCTGATTTTAATGCCTTCTGAGATGAAGCCAACAAAAACGAACAAAAACTTAAAGGAATGGCAGACAGTTTTTGCTCCAGATGATACATTCGCTTTCTCCTTTCATAAACAGCTCAAATAGGGCATTCAAACTTAATTATCAAGCAATAAATGATCTACTTGTGGAGCTCGTTGCGTTTGTTTTTGCTGGAGTTTTGTGAGCTAGAGTAAAGGACAAAATGCTGAATGAAAAGATAAAGAAGCGGATTTTGAGGTAACATTTGCTATATAATTCGTTTTTTAGAGTTTTAAGCACTAAGAGGACCTCAAGCTCAGTCAAATTAGATGGAAAGTGTCTGTGGACATACATTTTTAAGTTAAATTCTGGACTTTAACTGGGCCGTTTTAACAGTAAACCACTCAACTGTAGTGGTGGCTGTATGTTTAGGGTCACTGTTTAACTGGAAGCTGGTGCGCCTGGTGCTTATCTTTTCTTGCCACTGAGGTTCGGTACATCACAGTCACTAATGACATTTTAGAGACCAATTACGGTAACCTAACACCCACGTTTTTGGACCCTGGGAGGAAGTTCTGGAGAAAACCCATACATGCACAGGGAGAAACATACTTGTGCAGAAACATAACAGGGCGGGATTTGAACCTATGGCCTTCTGGGTGCAGCCATTCACACTTGACGAAAGAATTGGAAAACAAGGTAAAAATATTCTTTCACATCAATACTTTTAGTATCAAAGGGACAATTTTAAGAGTGAGAACAAATCACAGCAGTAGGGTCTTCTGTAGTTATTATAATGAACAAGTGTTTTTTTAAGATTTAATAGATTGAAGTGCAGATAATAAAAAATCTGTTTCTATAAGAAACAGAAGGTGCATGAAAATAAAAATAAACAAACATCAAATAACCAAATAGGCAAATAAATTAGTACAAATAAATTTGGTATCGATATGAAAATTACAACAAAAAGCTCATTAAAAGATTTGTTTAAAGAAAACTCTAAAACAAACGGTAAATTATCAAATCACCAGCAAAACATCTTCAGGGGAAATTCCTGAAACAAAATTCTAGTTTACATATTCAGTAGGAAGTCCTAAATTTAAATTAGTATTTTCTAGGTGTGGACCAGCTACCTGGTAAATGGAGGTTTTAAAATGATTTTCCGGCATACTGTCCTTACAGTTTCATGGGATGCCAAAGAAAGAGCCGCAGTGAACAGAGTTTTTCCTCCCCTGCCTTTTGGTGTCCACTGCTGGTCAGCTGGCTAAAAGGAGGATACAACTCTTTTCCCTTGCTTATATAAAAGTCGCCACTGACTCATTGTAAAAATTTCTCTCTGCAAAAAACACCGGCAATGCATCACCCATATCTCCTACTGAGGTAAAGATGATATTAACTAACAGATGGCCATCAATAACTTAAACACTGCTTTTCAAGTTTGCAATTTTAAGTCTAGTATGTAAACATGGTTTAGATAAAGTAAACATTTTTTTATGATTTTAGCAGCAGATTGTTTTTAACAAAAACAATTGCTTTAAGTTATCCCATTTTGTTGGATTTTCTTGTATGAGAAACATAATTTTGCCATTTTTAGTTGAAGTGGTCGTATCTTCAGAGTAATTGATGCTTTAGTGCAGTAGTTCAGCTCCTTCCTATTTGAAAGTAATGCCAGCATAAATGGCCATTACAGTTTGTTTTCATTCCCCAGTGCAGCAGAAGGTGACCTTCTCCGCCTCCTACAGGAGGCCCAGTTGCCTGAAATATGTCATTAGACAACAGCAGCAAAATCTTTTCTTCAGGGAACAACAATTTGTCTTCCTTGCATTTAATACTTTAAGATTATAACAAGAAGTGTTTTGTTTTTAAAGTTTGGCTTCACAAAGAGACATACAAAAAAACTGCAATGACTTAAAACTTCTGACCTGTGCTTATTGCTGAGGGCTTTGAGTTTATGTTGTTTTCTGTTAATTATTGATTTTTTTTTTTGGACCACTTACCCACCAAGAGGTTACAAAGGGGCACTTATGACCAAACCCACACAGGTACTAAAATTGGATCAACTCTTATTTATTAGGCTAATTACATTGACAGTAGGAGTGGGCCATTAATTATTTCTTAACAGAACATAAAAGCAGCTTTACAGTTTGATAAAAGCATGTAAACTTGCAGTTTGGATGAGGAATGAAAGCTGTCTTGTGCAGTGGTATTGTAACCTGCTGATCAAATAATTTTTTTCTGATGTCTTTTTGTTACTAAGATTAACTTCTCCACCAGCAGGACACTTTTACTGATCAGAGGCCAAAAAGCAGATATGACCCACCAAGTCAATGTGGCTCAATCAAATAATATACTGGGCACAAAGTGTTTGCATTTTACTCAAAAATCATCTGCAAATCATATTAATTATTTAAAGTGTTTTCTGCTTTAAACAGTACTGCAGCAAATGCCTAACTCAGAAAAAACCCCAAGTTGTTTCATATTTAAATTGGTGTGTTCACTGTAATAGAAACATAACAATACAATTAACTTCAGGACAATATTAATACAAGGTTTCCCCCAGAAAACTTGCTAAGCCTGGCGGTTGGGCGCTAGAGCAGTCATTCATCCAGCAGCTTGTTGTGTTTTTGAGTTAAAAATGTTTAAAGTTGACAGGAAATTTTTAAATGTCACTTGATAATTGTGTGTTATTGAAAGATTGGAAGATTAGTACCTGAATACCAACTACAAAGACTTAAAAAAATGCAAACATTTTAAAAAGACTTAAATAAATAAGCAACGCTTAGCCTGGAGGGGGCACAAGTAAAGCCTGGTGGCCCGCCAGGCTTAGAATACACTGAGGGAAACCCTGTTAATAGTGTAAGCAATTTAAAAACATTTACTTGCAGTATTTTAACACCGTGTGAGGTTAAAATACTACAAGTAAATATCTATATTTTCTCTTGTCTGCATAATCACTGAATGAAAAATAAAACTGAGATTTTTTAAACTTTTATTAAACTCTGCTTTTAGAAAACGAATTCATACACAAGAATTAGGAGAACTGTTTTCACTCTTATTTTTTATATTCTGTACATGAGGAAGTGTAAAATCATATCCTAATATCATAACATTTTAGGATATTTGGTGTCAGCTCATTAACTATCATGTGTTACAATCTGTTTGCTATATTTGTGTTCAGTCGCAGTCACTGCTTTCAGTGGTTCTCAGAAAATTCTGGTGTTAATTATTTGTAGAGTGTGAACTAAAAAAGTCTGATTATCTTTTTGGCATTAATAGCTAAAAAGATGAGTTCTTTAGGACACGCTGATCTTTCCCTAATCAAAAACTTCTTCAAAGAAAGGTGTAGAGGAGAAAATCTCAAGGACTTCCTGTGAAAAATTTAAGCGGATGACAGTGAACCAAGAGAAAGTTCTGGTGGCTTATTATCCTCTTTTTCTTTTACCTTCAGTCAGAGCCTGACTCTGTGAATGACATCGAACTCAACTTATCCATGTTCCAGATAAACTCTGTGACCAAGCCAGTGACTAAGAGCAATAAACGTTTAAGAGCAGGGCTGCACTATTGCGAATATGTCTCAATTGTAATATTAGTGTGAGTAATATTCATATTGCAAAGGATGGAGTGTAATAATTGTACATTCCAAGTGTTATAAACTGACATGCCACGTTTTAATGTAACATTTTAATGTAATATTTGGCCAGTTGGACAGAGACTCACGGCAGTAGACGTTCAAATGACAAAAGTTCATCAGAGTGATGAGAAAGAGGAAAGAAGAAAATTGATAATCCTCTCAATATTTACCATTTGCTGTAATTGTGCAACTTAGGCAAATATATTTTATATTACATGTTCAGTGTGGGAGACTTGCAGTATAGTGGGTGTAATGAGGTACAACTAAGGCTTTATAAGGAGAGGAGACATTTTGGATTGTGACGGCAAGGTAGGGGAGAAACTTACAACTTTCGCACTTTCTCATAACTTAATGGACTTGTCTGGGTTTTTTTCAACCTAAATTTTGAGGTCTTGGATAAAAATGCATCTTTCTTTGTTTTTGATGTCATAAAACAACCAACTGAAATAATCAAACTTTTTTTCACTACTCTACAGACATATTTATGTATATTATATCAATAGTAAATATTGAGGAATCCCAAATAAGATGAAAACAATGCAAAGTTATCAACATATTTTACAAATGGAGATCTAAAAAGTGTGGTGTACATTTGAACTCAATGCTATGAGTCAATATTTTACAGCACTACATTGTGATGCAAGTGTTTTTGAGGAGTGACTCTATTAGCTTTCTACATTTATGGTGTGAAATTCTCACCTGATCCTTTTTGTACAACAACTCAAGAGCAGTTATTTTGGATGGAGAGTATTTGTGATCAGAAATTTCCAACTGTCAACTAAAATGTAGACTTTGGTCCATTCAAACAAGTGGGCATGTTTCATTGTAACTCTGACTTCGTACGGCAGAAATGTTTAATTTTGTTCTCATGTGACCAGATCACTGTCTCCTGCATGTTTATTATAGATTTTGGCATTTGTACTTCTGATAGCTGGCAGGTTGAGAAACATGAATGAAAACATGAAGATTTCTGTTAAACTTTTGCATTAAAGTGACCCCAGAACAGCTCTCCATTAAGCTTTTCTTTAGAAACTTCAGGCCAATCTGAAATTATATAAAAAATTAAAAGGAAATGTGTTGTTTCTGAAAACATCTAAATCCTTTTCACTTCTGCTCCACTGTAGTAGTTTTAAAACAATTAATTATTTAATTTCATCAGCACTCTGCTTTCCCATGTTTCCCAGTATTTCACAACCTTAAAACTTTTATTAAGGTGCTCAGTCTTAAATGCTTACTTGGAAAAGCTCCACTAATTGGTCGCACGTGGGCGTTGCTTCTACACGCTTCCTGTCAGATTTAGGATTGTGAGTCTTAAAAAGAAAATAAACTCCAGCATTTGTAAACCCTGTTTGAACTCGTTCTGGAAGAGTATTGTCATTCTGCTTCTTATCTGGGGTGAGACCTCATCCCAGATTTTGTGAATGGGAGGTGGAATAGCTCGGAGAGAGACGGGAGGCGGCGAGGGCGCGGGGTTAGTAACTATAACCACTCCAGACTTTCAGGCAGGAATCAGCTAGCTCCAGCTGCCAGAGTAATGAAGTGCTGGCAGCTGTCCCTGGTGCTGAAATCAGCCTCCATCTCTTTGAGCGAGGGAATATAAAGCGACTGGCCGCCGAGCTGAGATACCGACACTGCAAGGCAAATGGCACTCAGAACAAAACCCAAGTATCAGATGCATGCATAGGCACACGCACTGGCTTAAACTGCTGTCTCCCAGTAGCAAAACGCACAGGCCATGTCCTGAAATGGGTGAAAAAAGGCATTCAGCAGCGGAGGATGTAATAAGAAGCAGAGGGTGTTGCCTCATTGTGTATTAGATCTCATACATGTGTGAAACACCTACACCAGCATCATCTCTCTTTTCTCTTGTCTGAGTCCTTCATCTGTTTTCTCTTTGCTTATCTCTCCCAGGCAGGGACATAAAAGAGACAAGAGGAAGCTGCTCCTCTAATCCATTCCTTGACCTCTCTGGGGCTGCTCAAAAATGATTTTCGTCTGTATTTGCACCTGCTAAGGGTCAGCGATCAACCTGCGGGTGCAGCAGGACGTGCCTGAACTGGACAGTGACAGATTACTGACTCGGTCTACCGGCGGCTGGATACACTTCCTCCCGCCGTTCCGAGCTCATATAGGGATTCAGTGCATGTGCATTCCAGAGCCAGCCTCCCACTTCATCCCCGGCGAGAGATAAGTATTGTTTGCGTAGCAGCATATTTCATGCTCGGCTTCCCCCACCTGTTTCCTCTGACCTGCAAAGTCTGAAGGCGGGAGAAGCTGTCGAATGTCCCCTGCTCGGGTATCTCTGGAGCGTGATTGAAAAGGTCCTCATCTCCAGCTGCTTTCAGGAACAAAACTTCTGTCAAGGATTTTAAAGAAGCGATCCCAGTGGTCACTTCAAGGACTTTCTGTCCACAAATTCTAGAACATTTTGTGTGTGTGTGTTTTATTTTGGGTCGGACGAGGGGTTGTCGCCTGTAGGTTTTATGGCTGAGTTCAGGCAGAAAGTGGAGGTCAAGCTATTAATCAAATCCGTCAGCAAAATTTGCATAATGAATTGCTGCAGAATTTGCCTTGAAGATCCCCCTCCCTGTTGCCATATCAACTGGTGGGTGCAGACACTTTAAGTACATCAGTGTTACTTAAAAGACAGGAGCCAGTCAGCGATTGCCATAGTGGGATGAACGTGGGTAAGAAATTTGTGTTGGGTTCATTAATTAACTAATCAAGTAGCAATCTCTGACAGTAACAATACATTTTTCACATCAAATCCAATTTGATTGACAGCCAAATTAGTAAACAGACATTCTTGAGCTTATATTTCGCCTTGAATCTGCATCAGTACCTTTACACTTAAGGATAAAGCAACATGTTTTGTATTGAGGTGACACCTTAAACGTGAAGTGTTCTGGTTTTCAATACATCTTCTGAATCTTCCTCATACCTGGACAATCTTTTACCATGGCTGTTTGTGTTTTTGTATTTTTGAGTGGAAATATTTGAAAGAGCAAAATCTGCCTTTCAGTTAAGTGAGGGAAAAGTAAATTTGCCTTTTTCAGTTAGCCAGACAGCACCATGTAACAACAAGTGGGGGAGGGGCACTCCAAAAATCCAGAGAAAACTTAAAGGTACCTCCTGCACTTTATTTGGCATCACATTAAAGTGTATTTAATCCATATGAACTGAGCTGTATAACAGCAGTTTAAATTTTAAATACAGACTTTAAGACCTTGATGAACAATAACATGTAGTTTCTTCACCTTGATTCTCTGTGTCACAGCTTGGTGTATTTCCAAACCACTGAAATTGTTCTATAGGTATTTCTGAAAAGATTATAATAGCCCTCCCTTAGACAGCTGCAGGCAATGTGCAGTAACAGGCAGGGGAGGGGCACTATTACCTTATTCTGTGGTTAATAGAGAATGGAACAACCTTGCAAAAGGATTTATACTAAGAATGTCTTGATCATGCGTTTTCCTTTTCTTGATATCAAGTAATTTACAAGTAACCATCTCATACTAAAGTTTATAGCATAAGAATAAGATCATTATTAAACAGATATGTTTAATAATGATCACTCTCCTGTTTCAGAAACACAGAACTTTGTTCTTAAATGTGTAGGACTTGATTAAAAGCATTCGAGCTGCTCTCTCTGCATCTCTTTCCTATAAGGGGGATTTGGTCAACAAAATAGTCCACAAGTTTTCTCACACTAACAGAAAAGACAAATTTGATTGTTTGGAAATGTCCCTGACCCAAAAAAACGCATAAAGCAAAACTCCACTCATAACCTCAATTAAGATAATATTGTTTGCTAAGCAGCAGACTGCAGGCTAGGTATCTAAGCAGGAACCCTGACTAATTAAACAACTAATATCAGCTTGTCCTGTTTTTGGGACCCGATGAAGAGAAGAACAGGCAATTACCATAAATTTAGATGATGTGGAAACTAAATGAAATCCATCGCATGTTTAACTGCATGTCATTGTGTTGTTTATCTACATGTTTACATCTATTTATTGGTGTACATTTTGTGAAGTTTGAAGTTTTACATAAAAAGAAATACCAGTACATTTTCCTTTAATTTTTCAACAAGTCCTCTAAAAAAGACACAAGGAACAAAGATCAAAATGTTTCTAACTATTGAAGGATAAATAATGTAATCCTTCAGCTGTGTTCTTCTTCAAGGAGAAGATCTGAAACCTCTCGTCAGTTGAGTGCAAATCCAGCTCAGTCAAAAAGCAAACAGAAGCACAATGGAAACACCAAAACAAACTCTGGCAAAAGTTAAAATTCTCACCTATTAGAAAAGCAAAATCCTTAAACGTGAAAATCAAAAGAGTCATTTTTGCGACCTGGCACAGGTACAGCCTCCAACAGCAGAGAAACAATTCAAAATCAGATAAAATCGCACCAAAATAAGCCATGATGAGAAAGGTGAGTGAGGGGCAAAAGGCAGAAAATAAGCAAAATGTTGGAATTACATCAACACGTTTTAGGAAGCTGCATTTTTTTTAAAAAAAAGAAGAAGAAGAAGAGGGAGAATAGAGAAGAGGGGCAAAAATATCAAGAGCGTGTGCGAGCACGTAGGGCTTATATTTCTCATCGGATGTTGCCGGAGCAGCAACACTCAGCATCCAAGATTTCAATGACTGCATGCAGGGAGCCAGAAAACATTGTTTTTTTTCTCTCTCTCTCTCTCTCTCTCTCTCTTAACCCCAGTGTTGGCGAAACACCGAGGCAAGGAAGGAGGAGGAGGACAAAAATGAGGTAAAAATGTGCTTAATAAAAAGGTCAGCGGAAAATGTACTCACCGGGAGGGAGTAAAAGGGTTGAGTTAAAAAGAAACTGGGCGGTGAAGGGCTGCTGGTGTTAGCAGGCGTGTGAGCACCGAGGATCTGCGGCGCTCCGGCTGCGCTCTCGCTCCTCGCTGCCGGTGGCTGAGTCACGTGACACGGGCTTGGCTCGGAGTTTCTCAGGCAGCCCGGGTCTGGAGAGATGGGGGCTTTTTCTCCCCTCCGTTGTCACTCATTAAGCTATTTCCTCTAAAGAACAATGTGATTTGGTGGCTGTGGAGGATCCCTCCGGAAAGACATTGTTTTGTTTTCTTGTATTTTCGATTCCCAATGTAGCCCCCAAACCCAGTGAGGTTTTCTACTTCGCAGTCATAAACTTTATTGCATCTATTCTGGAATGCATCGCCGCAGATTGCAATCATTTCCCATTAAATAAAAGTGTGGCGTGCAAAGGATTCAGTGCAAACAAAGCTTATACTATTTTTATTTGTGAATTTTTTTAAAAAATAAGGCCTAACAAATACCTTGATTGAGGTTTGATTTCTAATTATTGGCATCACTCGTCTGAACCAAAAAAGAATAAAAAATCCTGCTGAAATGTGTCTAAATATTGTTTTATTTGACTGGATATTTCAGTTTTAAGTGTTTCTTTTTACTCAAAAGTTAAAAGAAATAAATATTTGCAAGTTTTCTGGCAGAACAAACAAGCAAGAGTTCCGAAAAAATGCAAAATTATTGAAGGAATAACAAACAGCACCTAACAGGCAAAAGTGTGTATAAGTAATTCAGAGTTTCATTTATTTATTCTTTTTTCTCCTCTAAAAGGAGGATTGTGTAGCTCAATAAATTTTTTTGTTCAATTCTTGCTTCTTCTGCTCTCACTTTTTAAGATAAAACTCACAGTCAATATCTTTAGGTGTAAAACAGACAAGAAATCCATAAATTCTCCAATCAATTTTTATTAAAAGACAAAGCTCCAGGTCTTCAGTATATAAATTGTGATGGGAGGCATGTGGAGAGATGATCAGACGGCCTGATTAAAACCCCTGAGTTCGGGTATTTAGTTCGAAGTCTCATTAAAGTTCTTATTAAAGTTTGATCATCTTGGAAGTCATTATGGTATTCATTTCATTCAGTGTGAGGAGAAATCTTGTCACTGAATGTAAAGAAGCACATCTTTGATCAGCTGCATCAAGAGTAAGGACCAGACGGCCTAATTTAGTCGTACCTGATTTAATTGATCACGCTCAGGAATAGCTGCTCCTGCAGAGGTGAATGCAAGCAACATAAAATCATTAGTTTTACCTGCACATGAGAAGTTCTTCTCTAAAGAAAAAGACCAACAGGGAAGGCATTTCTTGCCTGTAAAAATGTTTAATCTCCTGATGGTTTCTGTAGTAGTAATCTGACAAAGTGTTAAATTTTAATACTATTGATAACCTGAGAAAATAAAAAAAATTAGTTTCCAAATGATGATTTTGTTTATTAAAGCAAAAAGCTATTTAAACTCTCCTGACCCTAAATAAAAACGTAATCCCTCTAAACCTAATAATAGATGGAGCAACATTAATGGCAGCAGCAACTGGTGAATAGTTTTTCACTTTTCTGTGGAGAAATTTTGTCCCACTCTTCTTTGCAGGATTGTTTTAACTTTGCCAAATTGGAGGCTTCTGAAGCTGGTGAACAGATGCTTAGAACAGATAAATGTGTGGATGTGCCAAAACTTTCTCCAGCTGAACAGAAACAAAACTGAAGTTATTATTTTTGGACCTAAAGAGGAACGATCTAGAATCAATGCACAGCTTCAGTTATTACAACTGAAAACCAGCGATCAGGCCCGAAACCTGGGAGTAGTGATGGACTCTGATCTGAACCTCCAGAGCCACATAAAGACAGTTACAAAGTCGGCCTTCTATCACCTGAAGAACATTTCCAGGATTAAAGGACTAATGTCTCAGCCAGATCTAGAGAAACTAATTCATGCTTTTATCTTCAGTCGCATTGATTACTGCAACAGCGTCTTCACAGTTAGTTTACAAATCACTGAATGGCTTAGCACCACAATACATTAAAGATCTGCTGTTGTCATAGCAACCTTCCAGACCTCTCAGGTCTTCCGGTTCTGGTCTGCTCTGCATCCCCAGAACCAGAACCAAACGAGGAGAAGCAGCTTTCAGCATCTATGCACCACAAATTTGGAACAAACTTCCAGAAAACTGTAAAACAGCTGAAACACTGACTTCTTTTAAATCTCGACTAAAAACCCACCTGTTTAGGATTGTATTTGAAACGTAATCAATTACAAATTTAATGATGGAACTTGACATAATGTCGTGTTTTGATTGTTGATTCTATGTTGCATTGTGTTTCTGTGTTTGATATGATGTAAAGCACTTTGAAATGCCTTGCTGCTAAAATGTGCTATACAAATAAAATTTGATTTATTGATTGATTGATTGATTGATTGATTGAAGCACAAGTGGCGTGCTTTAAGTTACAACATCTCAATTGGATTTAAGTCCAGACTTTAAATTTGTTGTTTTGTTTTGGTTTTTGCATCATAGTCCTGCTGCACAGACCTGAGCTTGAAGTGACGATCTAATGGCTGGAGCTTCTGCTTCCGGATTTTGTGATGTAGAGTGAAATTCAACATTCACAGCGAGTCGCCCAGATCCTGAAGAAGCAAAGCAACCCTACACCATCACACTGCTGCCATTGTAGTGTAAATGTATGTATGATATTCTTTTTCTGCTGGTTTAAGTCCTGATGGACCCTTACGCAACGTCCAAAAGGTTTTTCTTTTCTCTTCTGTTGCCATCAACCTACATATTATTTTCCTATAAAATGTTTTTAGCAAATGTTAGCCTGACATTTTTATTCATTTATTTATTTATTGTTCATATTGGTTATGAAACTCTTAAAACGAATGCCATTTTACCCAGTCTCTTCCTATTGTTGAACAGTGAACACTGAATTTGACTGAGGCAAATGAGGCCAGCGGTGCTTTAGATGTTCCTTTGTTATCTCCTGGATGAATCATCAATATCCATTTAGACTAATTGTGTTTAGCCTAATTGCTCTCATTGTGGTTAAGTGCCAAGGATCCGAACATGATGTGTTGCTTTAAGATCTTTTATTCTACTTCACGTCGCCAGGCAGGTTCTGTTTAAGTAATGTCTTGATTCTGTAATTCTGACAGTGGTAAAGTCTAGATGTGACTTGATTTGGATAGTTTCTTACCTTTTAAATAAATATTTTCATTTGAAAACTGCATTTTGCAGTTGGCCAGGGTATCTATCAGTTTATGTTCTTAACTTCTTTTTGTGATTTGAAACTTAAGTATAACAAAAAAGAAAAAACAGGGCATCTTTAGGGAGAACAGAGTTGTATGCTGCCAGTTAAAGTGAGTGTCGTTATTGTCTCAACAGTCTTTAAAGACATGTTAGTGATTGTTAAAGAATTATAAAAGTTAGATTTATGTGTCACCACTCATTTGAAATTGAAATGTGCGGTTTTATTTTATATTTTACCAAAAACAGCATTGCAATCCAACAACATCAAATGCAGATGTATCGAAGTCATATGTAGAATCAGAGAGGAACATTTATGAAAAGACTTCTATTCTTTTTTAGTGGCATCCTCGTAAAGAAGCATAAAACATTAAAATATCATTGGTTACTGAAGTATCATAACTACACATTTTACAAAAAAACCTCACCCTTTGCTTTGAGTTGTTTAGTGAAGGACAAAAATCCATCTCAAAGGTTTTGCTTATCTATATTCATGCTGCATTTTACTAAGCTGCTTCAGAAACAAGCGCATGTATTTTCATACATGCCAAGATTTTATCAACATCCAAAATCCAACACCCCAAACACATTACTACACAAAACTGTCTGATGAAGGATCCTCTTGTGTGTTGTATAAAAATCTATCACATAATTTGTCTTTGTGAAAGCCAAACACAGATCTTACTGCCCCTGCATGTGCGCGCCTCTGCCTATCAGCCCCTTGAGAAGTCATTGATCCACAAGGACCCTTCACTGTCACGACCGACAGACGATTCGGCAACAACAAGGACTTCTGCTCCTCCCTGACAGCATGACCACTTGCGTTTCCGTCAAGAAGAAGCACAAACCCGGGAGCTGTCAACCTTACAGAGCAAGATCAAATGAAACATGATGACAAAATGGGAAAAAGTTTTTCTCATTTTTTCTTTTTTTCCAGTTACGCACCTTTCCATGTCCTGGAGCTGCCTTAATGATCTGGAAAATGCTCAATCAATATTGTGTCTCACCTGAGGGTTGCAGACATTAACCAAGCTTTAAACTCTGTTAGAGAACGGCAGGTGTTGACATCCTCATTGATCATCAATATTCTCATAAGACCCTATGTGGGCTCACTTGATTAATCCTTAAAGTAGTTTTTAATGAGAAACTGCAAGGATCTTATTTAGGAATCTTCTTCTGGAGACCAAATGTTTGCCTGGGATTAAGTTACAAATAGTTAAAGCTGCAGGTTTCATCTAAAAAAACTTATGTGGAGCTACAGTGATCTACAAAGGTTCTCACACTCTTTAAACTTCAACTACAAACTTTATTGTGTTTAATTGAGATTTGAAGTGATGTCCTAATGTGGAGCATTGCGTAAGTATGAGCTAGAAGATAAATGATAAAGTGTGGCGCCCCTAAATAAAATCCAGTTCAGAATTGCATGTGTAATAGAATAGCAGCTCCACATCAACCCATGATTCTTGAAAGATCTGCTGTGCTGCAGATCTTTCATAGGATCTGAATAATTCTCACCATTCACAAAGTTACCTAGAAATGATCTCATCTCTGATTCATCCATCACCTACCTGTCTGCATGCGTTACTGTGGTAACAACTCTGTTGTCAGTGACTAAAAAGCTGCTAGTCTGTCAACACAGCACTGGAATAAATCTTCAAGTTGAAGTCACAGTGGATATGGATATGGATAAAGATTTACACAACAAAGTTAACAGAAGAATGAACAATGTCTGGGGCATCGTGTGGTGTGGCGGTAGGGTGGTCGCCTAGGATACGGAGGCTATAATCCTCGATGTGTCTGTCCTGCGTTTGATTCCTGACCTTGAGACTTTGGTGCAGGGTTTTTGCTTCTTCTCTCTTTGCCCATTTCCTGTCTGGTACCTGTCAATACAGGCCACAAGTGCTAATAACCTAAGAGAGAAAGAAAGGAAGAAAGAATCTCATAGTCTTAGTACAAAGCACCAAACTTTTAGCCAAGAAAGTCATTCAATATGGAAAAAAAACAGGAGATGACATCATAGCAAAAAATCCAATAAATCATACTTGTACTCAATGAGCATTTAATCTTTTCAATCTTGAAAGATTAGGAATAGGACATTGTATTAGGGCTGAATCAATAACAATATATATCACAACAGACACGTAATCAATATTAATAGAAAATCCGTCTGATAGAATGTTCAATAGTTTCACTGACCTCCCATCTAGAGCCGCACAGCATTCTGGGAGATGCAGGCAGAGGAAAGACTTTAGCCGCATCTCCCCTCTCATGTCCAGCTAAGCTAGGTTGGTGGAATCAACTAACTCACTCACTCTTTGGTTACCTAGCAACACACTAATTTTTTTGTTACCTAGCAACAACCTGTTGAGTAACTTATGCAGCGGTGAGGAGCGACAGGAGAAGAACGAACCATTGATTATCAATATTGACCGATATGAAACACTTCTATTGTGAGGCTTCTTTCAGCCCCAAGTTGTATCATTTTATTATGAAAACAAACTAAATAGATATCTGTAATCCAGCTATTTTCTACCTGTTCTATTTTATTAGGAGCAGGATTTATTCCAGGATGCCATTAAACATTTTAAAAGGGGAAACAGATTGTTAAAGCTTCATTGGTTCAATAAATCCCTGCGTCGCTTTTTTTATGACCTCAGTCCTGAGGTTTCATACATGTCTGCAATCACAGCTGAGGCTGATTTCATCCTCCTCCAGTTGTAGAAACAAGTTGTCTCCCGTTCCCAGAACAACACATCTGAGTGCTCCGAGTTGTCAGCACAAAGGAAACTGCCCCCCACTCTCCTCTGCTAAGTGCCACACATAAACCTCAGAGCAAATGCCACTCCTGCACAGTTTGACCAAACGGCTCTGCCTCCCATTCATCTGCCTCCACCCTCTTACACCCCACGATGCATGGTAATTCTCTGGCTGGCATCCCAGGCCCCGAGCCGATGGTTCAACAATATCTGGCATGCAGCTCGTCTTCTGCAGCTGATACATTGGCTGCCTCTCCCAGTGCTGAGCCATCCTGCAAAGGGAAGAGCGGATGGCTGGTCAGTTGTTTTTTGTCTCTCTCTCTCACCTGATAGACTACATTTGTTCCTGGCATCAAGTTGAGATGTGGGTCTGAGCTCTGGCAGAGCTGAGCTGTAATTATAATGGGGGGAAAGTACATATAATGCAATGTTAATGGCAAAGGGACTGATGGTTCGCCCACAATGTCCCCTCTTCAAACACAAATAGTGCATTAGCAGCAGGGACTCTTTCTCGTCACTCTGATTGAAGCTATTAAATACAATTTAGGATATGCAGAAATGGAAGTGGAAGCGGGTGACTGAGTGATGCATCTTTGTGCACCACATAAGCTTTGTTCTGTTGTAATGCAGCCCACATTACTCGGGATTCTTTAGAGGGGAGAAAAGCATTTTAATGGAGTTAAAATTACAGCTCTGAGAGAGAAAAAATGAGTGCTTCCCTCTCATCGTTTTTTCTCTGATGCTCTGTTTTTGTTATGTTTGACTCACACCTCATTTATGCAGCCTTGCTTTGCATTTGCTGCCATTTCCAGCAGAAATTATGATGCATCGAAAGTAATTTAGTTGTCTGCTGTGGGAATCAGGAAGACAACACAGTTTACTATAGAGCAATGATTAAAGAAAAGGTCATTTACTAGTTCAGCTTGTGTGTGTGGGTGTGTGTGAATCGTGAGCTTCTCTTTCATTTGTATGTCTGCGAGCGAGCATCAGATCATACGTCCCATGCACTTGTCAACGGGCATGTGACTGATGAAGCGTAACCTTTTAATGTGTTTACAGAGTGACATTTCCAAAGATCTGCTGTGTTCTCTGCTGAAACTAAAACCCTTGACATTCTTCAGACTCACATTTCCCCAACCTGACGGCTCTGTCAGCGCTCATGCCAAGTGAAGCCAGCGTCAACGACATAATTACATCAGTGCCTCATCTGGCTCTGTCAAATTCTGCATTAATATTTGTGCTTGGAAACAAATTGTTCCTCTGCTTTTATGCATGTTTGAACTCTTTTTTTCTTTCTCAAAGACTTTGTGGGAAGTTGAAGATTTCGCTTTGAAAAATGAATCAAACTCCTCCAGCTGCATCCTATGAAACCTTAAAAGCAACATGCATCACTTTTGATACTGACTTCTAAATGAGCTCTGAGATCCAAAAGGCTGTGGCTTTAATCCATCTGTTTCATTTGGATTCTGAATATGGTCAACCAGATGCTGCGGGTCTCGGGCTCACACTATGAATTGACCCGAAACACTCACCAATTCACTTTGAGGTATTATTAATCTCTGCAAATACATAATTGGTAATGAAATATCAACTGGAGGGAAGTTATCCAGTTTAATGTTCTGCAGTCCAAACCAATTCTGGTGCAAATGAAATGAAATTGTGATGAAAGAAAAGCAAACCAGTGTAGCCAGCTTAAAGGCAGCAGAAACAGATGCTTGTCTTTTGGGGGATAAAACATTTTAGGTTAAAAATCCATTTTAAAACCTCCAGTCCTGAAAATAAAGGTTACATAGCTCTGGAAATAATTAAGAAGCCACTTAAAATTATCGATTTCTCTGATTTGCTTTTTATAGCTATATGTTTGAGTAAAATGAACATTGTTCTTTTACTCTATGAACTACTGACAGCATGTCTCCAAAATTCCAAGTAAAAATGTTGTATTTATTTGCAGAAAATGAGAAATGGTCAAAATAACAAAAGACGCAGAGCTTTCTGACCTCAAATGATGTAAAAAAAAAAAAAAAAAAAAAGTTCATATTAATTTAGAAACAACCACATTAATGTTTTAACTCAGGAAGAGTTCAGAAATCAATATTTGATGGAATAACCATCAGGTTTTCAATGGGATTCAGTGCAATGGGCTCTTCATTTTACCTGGATTTGCATGTACTTTGATTTAAACTACACAAGGGTTAGACCATGTCAGGTATCAGTTATGTAAAAAAAAAAACAATGATCTTAATAAATAATATCTGTACATTTCTGCCATTTATGTGATGTATAGCTTGTGTTATCCAAATGAAAAACAAATGTCTTAAATCATCAAAGTAGTAAAGTTGCATCAACCAAGCTTCACAATTTTATGCATTCTGTCTACTTGGGAAAGAGAATCCGACAGTTCAGCTGTCCTTTTTGGATTTTCTGCAACTCTGCATCTTTAGCTAAAGTCATATTTTCCAAAGAAGTTTAAAAAAATAATAGAATTGTGTAAAGGTATCAATCAGGAAAATGGCATAAGTATGAATTATGTAGATAACTATGAAAAGAGTAAATACAGTCATCATTATGTCAGTGAAATATGGCAAAAACAGTAACATTACAAGAACTGGATGCTTCTTCTTTGTGGATAAAATAAAACAAAACAGAAATTGTTAGGATCGCTGCTTACAGCCCTTCAGCAACACTGAAGGACCTACAATATTGCACCTACAGGTGTCTCTGTCAAATGGAAACAATTTACCATTTTCTCCACATCTTGCCTGAGGTGTATGGTTGTAAAAAAGAAAAAAAAGCTTTTTTTTTCAGAGAAAATGTTTATTCTTAACTAAATTCCCTTAAACATTTGCTTGAGATTGTGTTTCTCTGTTTTGAAACATTGTTGGAGGTCATCCTCAAAAGACGATCTGCATTATTTACCTGTTTGTCAGATCAGACGGACGCCGGAAGATCATGCGGTGCCTCTGAACTTCTGAACACTTAAAACCATGGTGAACTGAACAACTTCATTGCATTGTTTCAACCTTTGTTGATCTCCTGCAGTTTCTTGCACTGCCAGCAGGGGGAAGTTTTCTCCAGCAACACATAGCCAATCTGAACCGACAGTACAGTTCTATTCTGCCAAAAAAACAACAACAGAGCAATGAAAGATTTTATTACCAGCTTTAGGAGCTACAAAAGAGCCTGTAAATCTAATACTATGTCATGTCCAGCGAATATTTATTAGTTTAGATATTTAAACCTTAAAGACTCAACTTTGCAATGAAGTAAAACAAGAATTGTTTGCAGATGTAGAACTATAAGATGCCCTTTGGAAAACAAATGCACAATGAATGAGCAGATATTTAACTGGCCAGCAAAAGCAGCTCAGTCAGCTGTCTTCACCAGCGTTCAATCCATATATCACTGTTTACCTTCCCAGCTGACTGTTTGAGGAGCGATGTTGCCCTCGTGTTTCCAACTTGGAAAACATGCTTACTTTCATTTGGGCCCCAATGCTCTTGTCGATGTAAATCAGGTCGGGCTCCCAGGCCAATCAATAAGAATGTGAGAGAGGATTCACTCTGTGCACCTGAGGGACTCATCAGTGACAGGAGTCTATTACTCTGCAGCGGACGTGTGAGCGAAGCCGCTTTGAATTGCAAATGCAGACCTATGGACTTGCCTGCTATGCAAACTGTGTGATGTGTTAAAGGCCACCGGGGAATAACTGCCAGCTGCACAAAGCAAGGCCCTACTGCGCAGTGACAAAGTTCATATGGAAGAATAAACTCCAAACCCTGCAAATGAATTCAAAACACAATATGGTCTGTGGATCCCGGGCATTTATACTGACTCTTGTTTCAGCGGAAAACTGTGTTTGCAACTTTAGCTCCATTTAGAGCTCATCTCTTTGTAAGAGAGTAAGGGGTACACGGTGTTATTTTTCCTTCCCTCTCTCCTTCTGTTTTTCTAGTGTTTAAAGTTCAAGCAGGGACACAATGTGCTCTAACTCTCACTCATTAGATATTATGCTAGCCTGCGTGCTGAAGAGTGCTCTAATGCTCCTGATTAATTCAGGTAAGGCAGAGGTTGGATGCCCACGCTCATTACCCTCCCATGTTCGTTTAGAAGCAGCAGGGGGATTATTAAACCTCCTGTAGGTTTTTGAAATGTTCAAAGGTTGCGGTAACCCTTTACCACATACTCATGAGCACTTACATTAAGCATTATTAGGAGAAGATTTTGCTAAATATCCTCAGCAGCGATGCTTGTTTACTGTGAGTACAGGAGAATAAAGTAGCTAAATGAAAGGATAGGTCAGGAGTTTGGATGGGTCAAAATGTTCTGACACCAAAAATAAACCTTTTTGTGGTTCTACAAGGCCATCTGAAGTGACTTTTTGTTAAAAAACACAGTGATGTAGGTCAAAGTTAAAATCAGTGTGCTTTGTTACATTTGCAAAAATATGAGTTTGGGTTTGCCATGAATGCTTTGTGTCTTTTTTAAAAACATGCTGCCGTCTATATGGATTGTATTGCAGTGAAATGTTTTCAGAAGTTGTGTTTTAGCAATTTTACAATATTCTGATAATGTGTTATTTTAGCAATGTTTGGTAGGACCTGGCCTTGCAGGCATTTCTTGATTTTCAATAAAGAACAAAAACAGTTAAATAAAGCAGCCTTGATAGAAATGAGGATTACTTTCCCGTTAACAGCAGAGTGTGTTTGTGCACGTGGCCTATGCAGCGCTCAGCAGAATGATTAAAGAAAGTGTACTGCTGTGTATGAAAGTGCCGGACCCCATAACGAGCAGTGAAGTGTTTCTCGCAGCAAGTGCGGCCTTCAGACTATTATTTATTTACTTTTTGCTAACATCATTTATTTCAAACCCACACAAAGATTATAAGTGAAACAGTGGGTGTAGCATCACTTCTCAGATTTCTCAACTTTTTCTTTGAATGTTGGAACGCTGCATAAACATTAGACAAAAATAGATTTGCCATCTTTAACCTGACTGTCTTCTGTTCTCACCCCACTCTTCCCTGGACCTAATTTATCTCTCTAAGCTCAAGTCAGGTCATTTAAGTTCATGATGCGTCAGCGGCTGATGATGATTTGTGAGCACCCGACTGGAGCTTAGTGTCATGCACTCTCTCATTGTGCGCGACATGTGGGTCCCAGGCCTACAGTGCTGCTCTTGTATTATTAAAGAGGTTCTGTTGAACTGACCTGACGGCGACCCAAAGTAGTGGGAAGCTGATGCAGTGTGACTGAAGCTTTCTCCCTGCAGACCAGACGATACAGGACATGACTGCAGGGGATAAGCGAGAGCACATTATTAATTAATCGTTGTATCTAACTGCTAGCAGAGCAGTGTGTGCAAATGGCTAGACCTGAGAGAACAAAAGGAGGTTATGGTATGCATATATTTTCTTTTTTATCAAGAGGCATGTGTTTCCAAGTCTGATTGTTCCTGCAGCTGACTATCAAATGCCAAAAGAGCAGAAGAACAAACGCTTTGTGTGTGCCGTGTTCAGCAAGGTAATTTTCTACTCATGCCACCTTCTCCATAACAAAGAGGCAACCTTGTTAACTTTCCGAAAGCAGCCTCAACTATGCACCAGAATCAAACTACATGAGATGCGGAGAATAATTTTAAAAGCCAGCTTTCACTTAGAGGTGCAGCGCGAACCTAAACTGACATGCTTGCTCTCCCCCAAATAGACCAGTATGCACATGCAAGAATAGCTTTGAGGCAATGGAAGGCCTCACTCTAATGGGAGGGCTGTTCTGCTGAGAAGCTGTTACTGTCAAATATGAAAAAGCAGCTGCTGCCTCCTCTTCGTCTCCTCACTGCCATAAAACTTCAAGCATCACTCACAGAATCCTCCGAAAGAGAATTTCCTTCAAGCACGTCCGGCCTTTTCTTCATGATTACCCGGAATATCACTCAGATCCCCTCTGATGAACATAATTCCCAAATAAAAGTGACAAAGGTATATCTTAAGTCCTGATTTTAAAGATTGCTGCAGAGAAAATAATTTACATAGATTTCTGACATCTTCAACCCAGCAATCTGCTTTTCCTTTACTGCCTTTTCTCTCCAGCATGCTTCCAGTAAAAAAGAAGGAGCCTGGTCTTTTTTTATAAGCCCCAAAAGTCAGCATGGCTCCCTCTTCAACTATATCTGGAGAAATGATCTCCTTCATGGATGGCAGCTGCCTTCAATCTGAACTCAAAAGAGCATCAATAGTCATCTTGGTTCTCTGTGTACTTTGTCACTGTTTCCTCAAGACATTTTTCTTTGAATCCCACCCTAAAACTCATAAAAATATGAAGCTTTGACTGCAACAATTGAAAGTCTACACTATAACACAGAGACAGAGACTTCCAAAGGCAGCGGCTCCGAGGCATGTTCCCAACAGCTTGTTAAACAAAAAGTGAATTCCTCTTCGCACGTGTTAACCTTGACATCTGTGAAGCATCTGTTTCATCGGAGCACGCCTCCAAGCTGCACACCGGTCAGATATCTGCTTTAGAGGCAGAGTACAAGAGAAGCACGTAAACCCCGAGATAAAAAGCTGTGCTGCAGTGATAATGATTAATTTATTTCTGTTATGTCTTTCATACAGTTGCACACCTTTAGATGTCATGAAGCTTTAACATTTTTAAGAATAAATACAGCAATCCAGAGAAAAGGGAAGAAAAGAAAGCTTTTAGCATCAGCATGGAGATACATTAGTAAAACTGTCAAGGTTTTTCTCTGCTGGACAGAGAAGATGGAGAGTTTTTATGGCTTGTTAGGTCATTCCCACCGGACTCAAAAGAACATTTTTGACCAGATAGGAAACCTTTAAAAACATCATAGGAAGACTGATAGCACTCAACCAAATATACTGCAGAGATGAACTATTTTACTGAAGGACCTGAACTGAATGCTGATTTGTACAAATTAGAGAAAACATCAGAAGACCAAAAGCATTTTTTGAAATGCTGTAAAAGAAGTTGAAAATGTGACTAAAACATTTACATATCTTTGAATCAGTGGAGAAGCTTTCATTAAGTATTGGGTAGTGGTGTTAAGTAATAGATGAGCTTCACTAAACTTTTCGTGTTTAAGGATTATCAATTCTTTAATATTTTTTGCAAGGCAAAAAAATTACTGAGATGTTTTTTTCTGAAACTTTCCTCAAATTTAGTAGCTCACAAGATTACAGAATCTTCACACAATTTTGAAAGACAAAAGAAGATGGACTGAACAACTTAAAATGTAAACTAGACAGCTAGAAACCGGCTGAAAATAGAGAGTGCTATCTACTGTGAAATGAGTCCTGTATTGATATGAACTGAAAAATCATTCCTTCAAAAGCGACATAAACATCCAAATTTGTTTACAATATCACTCAGAGACTTTAATTGTTGAAAATATGACCTGTGGTGTGTGGAAGCTAACATGTTTTGGTAAAATTAGCCTCCTGTTGTGTTAGTGCTTTGCTGTACGTTGCTGTATGCAGATGTGAACCCTCCAATCAGAGTGAACCTGAGCTATTTCACAAAACAAATAATGGGTAAAGCAGTTAAAGATATTGTAAAGATACAAAATACTTAAAGCTGTAACTGCATCAAAATTTACGTCCGTTTGTTTCCTTCTTTCATGCTGTTCAAGGTATGGTCACTTTTGCAGAGCCCTGTACCACCAATGATTCCTCTCTTGCCTCCAAGATGATCGAGTATAATGCGGCAGCTTTTTCTTGCATTTCTGTCAAACATTTAAAAAAAAAAAAAGATACCTGAATGAAAAAAAAAACTCTATCTATGTAGGATTAAGGGCAGCAACAAAGACCTTTTATAACCTCATGTCCTTTACTCCTGCTTTGTGACGTTAGCAGCATATTTACTGAAGGTCAGGCGTTTGCTTCAGCAGACTGGAAGAGAAAGCAGGATGACACATTCTTTGTCTGTGAAAGCAACACACTATCAGCTTTGTGAAGGAAGGATAACTGGCCAAGGCGTCCAGACTTGCCTTCCACATCTCTGTGGCAGTAGCCTTGCAGGAACAGACTCCCGGTGCGTCTCATTCTCTTTCACTCACAGCTGGATGACTTATTCAGTTCCCCCCTGAGCTACCCGCGTGCTTCATCTTTTGTTCTCCGCTGACGAGAGGCATACTGTAATATATTCTTGAATGGCAGCATACATTATGCACAGCTCTAGGATTTTCCATTTTGTTCTTTCACAAAGGGGTTCTGGTGTATTTGTAAAAAGAATGAAAATTAAAATAACGAGTGTTTTTGTTTCTTAATGAAAAGTTTGTCTGCATGTTTTTGTTTTTGAAAATCTTCCACAAAAAATAAATAAATAAAATGTAACTGAAAAATCTCTTTGAAAAATCTTTGAAAAATCTCACATTGGAAACTTTGGACTGTGAGTTATAAAAGTCTTAAATGGATATTGCTGTTTTGCTCGTGTTGCCAAGGAAACATGGGTGATCCATCAAAATATTTCTGAAAAGAAAATGTTATTCGGTGTTAGTTTCTTTGCTACATCACAAACATCTGGGATTAAAACAATCAGGCTGGACTGACTGCTTTTAACTTAACAAAACCCTCCCACCAAAGCGTGAACAATTCCTTTAAACATATCATTAAACGCTTGTGTGTATTGTTTTTTTTACATTCCTATAACAGTTCAAATATATTTGTTTAGAAATATAATTGACATAAGTGTGATGTTCTTGCAAATACATGAATGAATTTGTAACACCATCTCCGAGTCATTCAGAGCTCGACCTGTGAAGCTTGCTTCCACTAGACTTCAAGAGTTTAAGATTCAGCAAGTAATGAGATAATCTGGGCGGCAAATGCTTCAAAGCAAATCCAAACATTGTATATCTGAGTGAATCTGAGTGTGTGTAGTTTTTTCATCCATATTGTGGTCAGTACCATACATCTCCCAGGGGCTCCAAGGCTGCTGGGGTCTTCAAATGCTTTTAAAATGCTTGAAGCTCAAAAAGAAAAGAAGAGAAAAAAAGCTAAAACAAGTATTAAAAGTCAGACAAAAATCACACCCAGCTAAAAACCAAGAGAGAACTGAACACTTGTTTTTGCAATCTAACTTCAATTTTTCGCCTCTCATAACAATCTCTGGCTTTTGTGCTTATTTTGTGTCTGTAAAGAAGTTCAGCTTCCATTGTTAAAAGTGGGGAAAGTATTGAATAATGAATAAACTACCAGGCAGAGGAGCACAGTGGCAGCATGTGCTTTCAACACAAATAAACATTTGTTTTCAATTTCGATAATACAACAGAAATCATTCAACAGACTTGAAAGAGGTGTCCCATATTTTCATAAAGTATTTGAAGTTGCCATGTTATGCTCATCTGTATTTTGTTTAAAACTTTAACAGACTGAGTTTGATGTCTTTTGCCAAGGGAATATTCCCTTCAACTACTTCTGAAAATTTTGACAGCCTGCTCTCAATAGACATAGGATCATTCTTTCTCCACAGTCTTGTTCTCTTAAGTAATGCGGAGAGGTTTCTGTAAAGTCTGACTTATGATAAAATATAACTTTTTCTGTCTTTTTAATGTGAGTTTGCCAGGCAACAAAAACTCTCTGTTGCTGCGGATGACTCAGTACTAGAAAATCAATGAAGTGGTGATATTCTGCACCAGCTTTGTTTACTGTCTTGTCTGTCTTCTTTGCAGAAAATTTTATTGCATGTAAAATTGGTTGGTTAAATCGCTGCTTTAAAATGTAGACATAGCAGCTTGAAACCTTTCATATTTTCTCTCAGTACAACCACAAACTTGACAGGGAAGGGCATGATTACAAAGTGGAATTAAAAAACTTTTACTAATTCAAATCTGAAAGGTGTGGCTTGTATTTACTCAAGTCACCTGCTGTTTTGTAACGGCTTCATAGGTTTGTTACAGAATATTCACCAAACGGCGTCATGAATACCAAGAAACGCAGCAGAAAGGTCAAGGAGAAAAGTGATGACAAGGTCACCTCAGGGTCAGGTTATTGCTCTGGTAAAAATTATGCTGTGGGAAAATGTACCTTCAATCAATCAATCAAGTTTATTTGCATAGCATATTTCAGCAACAAGGCAGTTCAAAGTGCTTTACATCATAAAAAACACAAAAATATATAAAAAATATACAAAGTTATAGAATTGTGCCATCATTACACATCAAAATGTTGATTAACGTTTTATTCAATCAATCTTTATTTCAGACACAAGAGAGGTCCATAGTTCATAGATCATGTTTCAAAGGAAATGCTAAACAGGTGTGTTTTTAGTCTAGATTTAAAGGCATTCAGTGTTTCAGCTGTTTTGCAGTTTTCTGGGAGTTTGTTCCAGATTGTGGTTCATAGAAGCTGGGACATTTGTCTCAATCCTGGAGGAAATCCTGTGGAAATCCAGAGGCTGCAAAACACTTAAACACTTAAAACCATGGTGGAGATTCAGCTTCCAGCAATACAACAGCCTAAACATACAGTCTGAGTTACAATCAGACGCTTGAATCAAAGAACGTTCATGTGTCATAGTGGCCTAGTTAAAGCCCAAAATAAATTACATTTTGAATCTGTGACAAAATTTTACATACTCTGTCCATTCAACATGACTGAGCTGGAGACATTTTTCAAAGAAGGATGAGCAACAATTCTAGTATCTAGATCTGCAGAGCTGGTAGATCTATCCCCCCGCAGCTGTGATTACAGCGAGGAGCTGAAGACAAGTTCACACTGTGGTTCTCTGAGTTTTACAGGCATTAAAAGTCTTTTGTGTTGCTTTTGTTTTTCCATTTGGATTATTTTTGGTTGCTGGTTGTTCTCACGGACGGTTGTTGATGCTAGTTAATTTGTTTCTTGCGTTCTCATTCTTAGATGTTGGGTGTTATTTTTAATAAAATTGTATCTTTTTCTGCTCTGTTCAGCTTCTTCTGTGTTCACTTCTTCCTTTATGAGACACCTTCCTTCAGTGTGCCTCGGATCAGTTTCCTCACCTGTTCATCTTATTCTTATTGTCTGTTTTCTTTATAGATTTATTTATAGATTAAAATATTTTATATACATACTTCTTATTGTATTTATTTTATTTTAAATTTACTTATCATACCATGCATATGTATAGCATTTTTCTTTTTATTTGTATCGCCTGTTTGCTAATATTTAACTATTTGAATGGAGTAGCTTGTCACCAAATAAGCATCATTATATTATCTGATTCTGATTCTGCTACTTGTCATCCCAGTTACCATACATCAAGTTCTTATTGTGTTCCTACTTTAGTCATATATTTTTGAAATAGATTATAATTTGGACCACCAGAAGCATCACAAATCTTGACAAAAAAAAATCTGTATTTATCCTTTTGCATCCACTTTGCGATCATGCACTTCTTTGTGTTGGTCAACAATATCAAAATCCCAAATCAAATATATTAAAAATTTTTGTAAGTGGCGAAATGTGGGAAAGTGTCAGGCATTAAAACACTTTTGTTTGTGTTTATTTTGAAATTTTCCAACTACTTCCCCCTCCTAAAGTCATGTATATTCCTGCTATACTCAGTGTGTACATGGCCAATTTTAGTTGCCATAGTTACTGACCAAAACTGTATTCTTTTCCTACTAATTTTAATTTGAGGGCTGCGGTCTTGATTGAAGGCAATGATCTTCTCCTGCTCCCAGGAGGAAGGTGTTGTGGAGAATTTGCTGAGGCCCCGTCAGCAAACACCCAGACCCTGCTGATTCAGGCAGGACAGAAAACTCCCGCCGTGTCCTCCAAGGCCAGGACTTAGCACGAAGCCGTGTTTGTATCTAGTCAGCTAAAATCCCCGTCTACGAGTCTCGCAGAAATGCCAGCTGAATTACAAGAGCGGAGCAAAGCTGCCTCTGACTTCTGTCACCCCAACTCCTGTTTGTTTGTCTGTGCGTCTGCTAACTTCCATCTCCTGGTTTCTGTTTCATTCCCGTCAGCCTTTCTTTAAGTCTCCATCTGTCTATGTGTGTTTGTCTGTCTGTGTCCCTGGAGTCCAGACCAAATGCATCTGAGTGCAAATACCACACATAAACCTCAGCTTCCCCCCCCTGTTCTCCTCCCGTACATGTTCTCCTCCCTGTGTGAGTCAACGCCACCCAGCAGAAGGCGTCTCCAGGTTTATCCACAGATTCGATTTCTCCTGGCAGGGCCAGCGAGCTGCGACAGATCGATGACAAAGCCTGTCAGTGCAGCTCACCATTAATCAAAGCTAGATTGCCCCTGAAAGCCCATGCACCATGTGGTTAATGAATTAAAGCAGCCAGCCAACATTGATCAGAGCAGCCGACAACCGTCTATATCTTCCTTTTTTATGAGTATTCTTGAGTGGACCAACTGATTGTTGAGAGATTTAATCACTGCCTAGTTGCAATTATGTTGACCTCTTTACTCTGATTTCATTTATATCATTTTTATTTGCCTCAACACCTGAGGAGTGGATCAAATTAGATCAAACAGATGCTATTTTTTAAGTTTTATTCTTCATGTTTAAGAAACAGCTTGAAAACATCCATCTTCATCAGTGTTTCAAACACTTTTTTTGCCCTTGGAATACTTTTAAAAGGAAATGTTTTATGCAAAGGTCTACATGAAGCCTTTGCCACACAGAGACTTCAAATGCTGAACATCAAAGTTGACTTTAATACTCCTGGGCAATACTAGGAATGAATAGTTCAGCAAACATTACAGCCAAGTTGTCTGTTAGCATTTTATTGAACTAGGTACTGTCTTATTGTGTGAAGTATTGTTGGATCTAGTGTAATATTTAAGTTTTAGATTTTTCCTGTTATATGCGCCCTAAAGTGCCATCCAAGGTGAAAAATACCAAAAGTAGGTGACAAACAAGTTATAAGTAAATAAAAATAAGAAGTTTAAAAACAGGACCGCAACATTATTTTTTTTTCTATTCTTAATTTCTCATTGTAATAAGTTTTTAGTTTTTATTTCAGTTATTCAGTGCGTTTCCAAATACAACCGCTAGGAGGCGACTACCGTATCGGTGGCATAGAGAAGGTTGGGCACACAGACGAAGAATAAACCTTCCTGTTAGATGCTAATGGAAGCTCAACATGTGCGTCTCATCTTTTCTAAATCACAGGTAAGTAAAAATGTATTTTGATCTATATATATTGGTATCATTTAACAGTTGAAGATATTATTGGATCAAGAGTCGACTAGTGAGTAAAGTTATGCAGCTTGTAATTAGTATTGTGTAGAAAACGGGACATATTTCTCGAGGCTAATTATTGGTAATGCTAACGGACTTTGTACATGTGTGTTGTACGGTGGCCGACAGGTGCAAATGCGCAGCAAAAGAGAAAACATGCAAACAAAAAAGAAGACACCCCCGAATGAAATGCAGCAAATAAAAAGAGAGACGCAAACACCCCCGAATGAAATGCAGCAAATAAAAAGAGAGACGCAAACACCCCCGAATGAAATGCAGCAAATAAAAAGAGAGACGCAAACACCCCCGAATGAAATGCAGCAAATAAAAAGTGTTGAAAACGGAAGTGCTCCAGACCACTAGGGGGAGTCAAAGAAAATAGTATTCATTTCTATGGGACCAGATGCAAGATTCTTCTTCTTCTTCTTGGTATTTATTGGCGGTTGGCAACAAACTTACAGTAGCATTACCGCCACTTACCAGTATGGAGTGTGGTTCGAGATGGTCTATAAACTTTCACTTTCTACCTTTTCCCTCCATTAACTCCTGATTAAACATACCCCCACACATACACACCTGCTTATATTATCCAACTTGCTTATAGCTTTATATACCCCTCTTTGATATTCTTTACACACTCACACCCAACTTGCTCTACTCATATCCTATGAAATAGCTTTGTTTTTTTAAGATACCGAATAATTATTTGAATATGTCTACTCCCGAAATCTCTCCTCAAAAATTCTATTAAATTAAACCTTTCTTTAATACCTACACACTCTCTCAGCATGCATCTTCTCTCTTCTTCATACTTACAACACTCTAAAATAACATGCTCTATTGTTTCAGACTTCTCACAATAATCACACTTTCCAGATGCAAGATTCAGAGAGATACCTTTACTTTCTTTCAAATTTCTTTCTCTGAATCTTGCATCTGGTCCCATAGAAATGAATACTATTTTCTTTGACTCCCCCTAGTGGTCTGGAGCACTTCCGTTTTCAACACTTTTTATTTGCTGCATTTCATTCGGGGGTGTTTGCGTCTCACTTTTTATTTGCTGCATTTCATTCGGGGGTGTTTGCGTCTCTCTTTTTATTTGCTGCATTTCATTCGGGGGTGTTTGCGTCTCTCTTTTTATTTGCTGCATTTCATTCGGGGGTGTTTGCGTCTCTCTTTTTATTTGCTGCATTTCATTCGGGGGTGTCTTCTTTTTTGTTTGCATGTTTTCTCTTTTGCTGCGCATTTGCACCTGTCGGCCACCGTAGTGTTGAGCTAGCTGAGAAACAGCTGAAGGACTACTGAATTCACGTTTAACTTATTGTTTTTGCCATTTTTTATGGTTTTCACACAAAGGGCATTAATTTGGTGTTTCTATTAGTAAAATAGACAATTATTTATGGGTTATTACAAGAATAAGATCCAGCGAGGAAGTAATGGCTGCCTATGTGTGAAGCTTAATAAAGAGACAGCATTACACCTTTTTCAGTTTTGTAATAAATTTTTTGTGTAAGAGTTCAAATATTATTATTCTGTGAAAACAGTGGACACAGTTAAAAGCTAAAATGCTTAAATATTAAATTATATTTTATTTGTAGTTGTAATCAAAGATAGCAAAAGCTAATAATATGAATAAAACCTATTATAATACTTAATTGTAGCTGCAGCAATCTTCTTCCATGGTTTACCTTTTTCTCTTTAATTTGGCCAGGGAGAGCAAATGTTTTTTAAGTCTGGGCTTAAAACTTAACTACTGACTGATATGATAAAGGCACAAACTGTCAGAGAAAAAGGGACAAGGTATTTGAGTTAAAGCATTAACTATAAAAATGTATATGGTTTAAAGAATTAAAAACCATCTGTGAATAGGTTTTGCCATTTTATAAAAGTCATAATGTTAAACTGAGCATGTTAAAATAATTCTCGTTTGGTTTAACGGAATATTATAGTCATTGGTGATGTACTCAATCTAAGGGCTATCCATTGCAGTCACCTGAAGTACTTGATACCTTAAGTATTGAAGTATTGTGCAGTATGTTCATTATACAGAAGAATAAAAAAAATTACCATATAACCCTCAACTCATCAAGTTTGTTGGGTAACAGTGGCATGCATTCTGCTTTTTGCCTCTCAGATTGAACTGAAAGACAAAAACTATTACTAATGTATTCTTTTAGAAATTCTTTTCATAGTAACTACAATATTGGATTTTTTATGTTGAAGTTTGTTTTACAAGTTACTGTGAAAGATCTGACGTGTGCTGGCTCCTGCTTATCTCTCCTTCATTCTGTAGAAACAAAAAAAATACTAGTTAGTAGTACCACAAAAAGTAGTGACCTCTTTTTAAAACTCTTATAAAATAAACCAGACTTGAGAACCTTGACTCAGAAAGAGAAAGCTCTGCAAGATTTTAGTTTTCTTAAAAAAGTTGTTTTCTTTTCCTTTGAAAACCCGTAAATTTGTAAGCTACATGTTTTGTTGTAGTTGTAAAACAGAAGCAACACTTTTCAACACAATATAGTCTCAGTGGGTTTTTTCCTCCTTGCTTGTTTTCTTTATGAGACCTACCGCAGACTTGAAGTGGCAGAAACGCTCGCATGTTGAAAACAATTAGGCTCTTTTTCACACATAGCTGCATATGTGGCTTTTACTGCTAGACAACATAAAGTCAAAACCAGTACAGGCATATTTTTCATTTAATTAGACTAGGAGTCATAAATTAACCAGAATTGGACAAATGAAATAATTGCAGATGATTTTCTCACACAACTGGTTGCTGATTTGAATTAGACTCCAGCATGAAGCACATCTAAATGCAGGAAGTTCATCAATTCAAAAGCACACCGAGAGCTGTAGCAGCGTTGACCTCTTAAATGACTCACTCCTCCTGCTTGTCACAGTCATTTTCTCACACGCAGTTTTAGTCTTTCTCACTGCAAAACGTCTAATTTTTTCCATCGCCCTTCATAAACGCCATCATACTGCAGAAAACAGAACCACAAAGCTCAATCTCAATGTGCAGAACTAGTGTGGCGGTCCCAACAGACTGCTGAATGCAAGGCCCCTGTCAATTTATAGCCATACTGTACCTGTTCATTTTATTGCCCCCCCTCATTCAAGCAGCAATAGCAGCAAACAAAATAAAATGAAATTCCATTTTACATGCAGTCGCTCAGACCTGTTCATGTGAAAAAAGGGAGTTTTTTTTATTCTTTATTCATCTTAAAAAAGGCCACCAACTTCAAACGCTTGCAGCAGAGCCAGCAACACTCTGCTTCAGCTCGGGAGTCCACTTAAAGCAGCACTTCAGATCTGGTCAGCTGAAAAGTGCATTTGCCTGTGAGTTATTAATAAATATGTCCATTAGGTCAGTCAGGGTACTTCTGAATGAAGGATGGTTTCAGAATATAAATCTCAGGTAAAATTGAGACAGAAGATGAACTATTGGCTTTGTGACAGTAAAGCTTATTTGCAGAACAGAAACTTTTTATTTTAAATCTGAGTTTTAATCTAAAGCTGCCACGCTTTGTGAGCAGAGTTGAATGAAAAAGTTGGAGTTGCGTGACGAGGTGGAGGTATAAGTTTGGCTCTTTTTTTTTGCGTAATAAATTTTGTAATTTTTCAGCGCCACATTGAGATGGACGTTAAAAAAACAAGCGTATCTTGTGCTAGGTTTTATTTGGCTCAGAGTTGATCGTAGGGGACGAAATTGATTTTGGCTAATGCGGTATTTATAGCTTTCTGGTGAAAAATATTCCAGACTAATCTTTTGTCATCTGTTGGAGGATCTTTCTAAACTTTGTCCACGTTAATTTTGTTAATGTGACTTCTAGTTTTAGAGTTATAAGATGAAACATGTATTTTCTACCATAGCACCACCTACAGGTGAATGTGGCTGAATATTTTTTGTTTTAAAGCAATTAAACTAGATGTTTTTTTCAGCTTAGATGAGTAGGTCATGTGTGTGTGTAAACAAAATATTGAATATTTTAGCAATGACGCCAAATTGTGTGAAATTGAGCATTAAATGCTTGAGATCTATCTATAAACACCTTTTATTAAAGTTTGTGATTAATCAATTTGAGATACTTTCAATCAGTTCCAGTATATCTTATTCCCATATCCATATGCAGCATAACAAAAAGGATAGTTTCACGGATTTATGTGAGAAATGAGTAGAATAAGAGGCTGTCCTTGAGCATTCATTTTAAAAATTTGTGGCCATTACCTTGTGAGTCCATTGTTTTGTTCACTTACTATTGCAGTAGACACTAAAGTTTAAGCGTGTTGTGAAACCTTTGTGCCAGTAGTATCTTGGTTGCGAGGCAACAGCTCTAAAGTCTTCAAATATTCTGTTAACAGATGTTTCTAGAGAAATATTTTCAGAAAATATGTCCTTTCTGACTTACAAGTTAAATTATTTTTGTTTGATTTTCTTTTTGTTGTAACACCTCTTGATAATGAACCCCACTTTCATTGAAAATCCTATTGATTTTCTTTGAAATTGTGTTAAATTTGAAAGGAAAATGTATGTTTTGAGCAGCTCCCATTAAAAACCAAATCTTCCTTGCCAATGCCAGATAGTTTATTCTGTCAATGACTATTGCTTTATTTTTAGTGATATTTGAAGAAACAAGACAACTATGAATTAAATCTATGCCTCAGTAGTGTCTAAAAATGCACAACCAGTCAAGCCTAGAGGCTCCTCTTAATGATGGTCACCAGCTTGGTCACACACTCCTGAGGAATGGGATCATGTTCACTAACCATTTCTTCAAAACAAAATTCGTCTGAAGCTGTAAAACCTACTTCAGCCTTTCAAATATAAGAAAAACATTTAACTTTTAAAAATATTTTTGGGTGTTTTACTGTTAAATTAAAACCCACCACTAATTTTATTTCTATTCTGTTGTGCCTGCAACTTATTAGCTTGTTACTTCCAACCATGTTCAGAGCTGGAGAAGTGTTTTGGATGAGAAACAAGAGAAGCAGTCCAATTGATTTCCACTCAATTAGCAATTAACACTAGTGGTATTGGAGAAGATTCAGCTTAAGTCCAAATCCAGCTGCCCTGCCACAATGAATCAGTCTAAAACACTGCAGAACCATAAAGACTAGTGATGTAACAATGCACAAAGATATGCCGAAAATTTTAAGAATTGCTCTTTTGGTTGTACCAAAGGCTTGCATAGAGATAAATTACATAATTAATAAACTCTTTCCCCGAAACAACAAGATGAGCAAGTTTCTTAAAAGTCTTTATTTGTTATGCTATCTATCTATCTGAATAACAACAAACAGTCGCAGGGTGTGTTCATGGCAGATGAGTTCATCATTTATTCAGTAATTAACACAAAGCAGACAGCCGTGATAAACCACTAGACTAAATGCGTTCCACTGCGACACACTAAAAGCCGCTTATCTTAATATCATAACGCTTACAAACCAACGCAATTATTCTTCACAGGGGCGTGAAATTGATTCCAAACATTTTCTTTTTCTCCTCCACACACGGTTTGATCTTTGCTCCTCAGGACGACCTTCAATAAAAATTCAATTTCTCACCTAAAGGTATCAGAGTTTCATCTTTAATAATACAATTGTGTGCAGCTCGGATTATGAAATGATTTTCTCTCGTATCACTGAGGAGGCGTTCTGGTGATCCAACCAGCGCTGCGTAAAAAATGCTTGATTAAAAGAAAGATGTTTACTGATTGAGGGTTTATTTTTATTAAAACAGACGTGAGAATGAGAGTGTGAAGGTGTGCCAGATTTAGTCAGACAGATGGAAGAGAAGAGAACATGAACTCTGAGATCACCATCTGGTGGAAGCCGCATGAAAACATTAGGTCTCCTGTTCCAAAATTATCTGAAAACAAAAATATAATGATCTATTGAACGTTGTTTCTTTGGGGGGGTGGGGGAAAATCTAATTACAGTTTTCTCAGTTGATTTTTTGCATGAATTACCCTCAAAAGTCAGTCTTTCTCAAAATCCTTAGTTTGTCTCTCAAGAATAAATGTGTCGATGAACATGTCAGTATCTCAGAATGACAAGTCGTCGTGTCATTGGGTACGGATAAGACAGTCAAATTGCTTCGTCGTGTTGTCAACATAGCAGGGTACTCTGTTATAAACTATAGCTGAAGTCTTAATGACAACAGTTGTGAATTGTAATTGTAGGAGATCAACAGGAAGAGACTGGACAAGATTCACGTTTACACTTTTTCTGTAATTTGTTGACAAAGTAAAAAAACAGTAGCACAGAGAACATAACAAAATTTCCTTAAGGAAAACAATATATGCTGTGCTGAAGGAATTACAGTTCAGTTATTTTTTTAAACCTGTTGACGTTCTTGGCTTTTGGGGCACAAATTCTCATAAACATCACAATGAATATCTTTGGTGATGCAGCGTGGAAATAATCTTTTAGAGTGTTTTATCCTGCCGCTCCTCCTCTTCTTTTCTCTGGATATCGAACCCGTCCAGATCTTTCCCCTCCATGAAATACAACTTTGAGCTATTTTAGAAAGCATAAAGCTGTGGAGTGGTTTAAATATTTGTATTATTTTATTTTTTTCATGCAACTCTTGCAGAGTGACTATAATGTGCTGCATATTACTTTGTCTGAGATATAAACACTTTTTTGCAAAACTTTGTCTTTAATGTAATTTCTTACCCTAACCTGAACACTACCATGGCTTTTTATTAAAACGTTGCAAAAATAAAATTTAAATGACACATAATTCAGACATAAGAAAGCAAACTGGAACAGTAGCTCTACATGGTGCAGCGCAGTAATGGCAGAGTAAATCTAATTTATTGGAACAATACAGACGTTTCAGGATTGCTTGAGTCATCAGTTTTTAACAGCTTGCAGAGACGAGCTTTAGAATATTTACCCCTTTTTGCTGCACAAAGTGTCATAAAAGTGCAGAAGTTGGGATAAATGTGATAATGATGACCTCATAATCTTCTGAAAATTAGAATCCAGAATTAAAAGTAAAGTGACTTTGTAAACAAGGTAATTTTTTCATGAAAAGAGACACTTTACTGGAGTTAGCAACATATGAAGCTTTCAGGATCCTCCATCTTTAGGTTGTCATTATTCTCAGTGGTTGTGGGTCTTTACATCTGTCAGATCTGTTTGCCTTCAATATGCAGGAACTTCATAATGTTGACCAGTAAACAAGGAACCAAATCTGCCATTTTATTAGCCCATTTTAGACTAGGAAACAGTAGAATTATTCTTATGGTATTTCCTAAATATTATAAAAATGTCCTGTAGTGAGATCAATTTTGATATTTTATCTTGTTGTAAACTGCTTTTAAACTTTCATCCTTAGCACAGATGTTGTTTGATGCATAAATATTAAGTAAAGGAGAATTGTTTAAATTTTGTCCACTCATTCTATAGCATTACATGATTACATTAAATTAGAAAAACTGTTAAGAGATGATGCTTGTAGCTACTACACTGCAATTTGGCGTGAAAGGAGAATGTTCCAACACCAATGGTAGAGATTATTACTGTGTAGCAATGACTTACAATTGTTTTAAGCAATACACAAAGTAATTTCCAAGCACTTTGTCAAACTTATTAATGACAACATTGTAAAGTGGCTTTCCCTGCACTGTTTCTTTTTCATTCTACACCTTTTGTTGCAGTATTTCCTATATTTTAATTAATAAATTAGGTTATTGAATCCCCATAATTAATTTTCCAGATACTCACATAGCTTTAACTGCTTCCATTGTGCCAGAGTGTTGGTAAAATTGTGAATAAAATTAGATTTGAGGTTAGATGTCCTTTTTGTTTGTTTACCTGGGGAAACCGACTCGTAGGTTTTGTCCTTGAATACTGTTTATAGCATATAAAATTGATAGAGTATGAAAAATGTATTCAAAAAATGTTGTGGGGAACAAGCAACTAAAAAGCTAAATTGTAAAAATCACAAGCTCAGCTGTAGCTTACATGACCATGATTGTTTTTATGCCCAATTTTATTGTTGGAATTAAGTTTTCAGATGGTGAAACATTCAAAAAGGATGGATTCTGGTTTATACTACCTTGCAAAAGTATAGCTCCTGGCAGTTCTTTCATAAAAGCTACACTAGTAAAGTGTATGATTAACGTTTACCCCTGGACTCTTTTTACTTATTTAGAGTCTTTGAAAGAGAAATGGGTGCACTGGATTTTCTTAAAGGATTTTAAAAACTTTCCAGATATGCACTATTTTGTGTTGGTCTGTCACAAAATCCCACTAAGATACAAGTATATGTACAGAAGATAATACAACACATTTAAATGAATTATGTTAGCACTTTTGTAACTCATTAGAGGCTATGATATAGTAAATGTACATAAGCATTTTACATAAACCATACAGGTGCAACAATGAGCTATTTTATTAGTTATTTGGAACATAAAATGGTGAAACCCCAACAGGGCACGCCATCTGCTACAGGAATATAATGGCATTATCCACAACAGCTGGCAGTCGATGCTTTAAAAGGACAGTCACTAAATAAACTCTCTGCAACAGTCAAATTTGTAAAATATTAGCTCATACCTACACATTGTCACATTTATCTTTAGCTTCTGAACAGATGTTTCTGTGACAGTCTAGGCCTGTCGCGATAAACGTTAAATCAATTAATCATACGATAAATTAAAACTATGGACGTCATTTTAATTATCGGCATTATCGTCTCTTCCGGCCTTTTTCTCTTTCTGTTAATGACACTGAATGAAAAAGGGCTCTCCACTGACTCCTCCCTTCCTCATTTCCTTAGTGTAAAGCCCAGCGCACAGGACACGATCTTAGAGCTGTCAGCCGATCACACATTAACCGACAGAAATCCTAGGTATAACGGTTCGATCGGGTTCGGTCCTGCCGTGTGGTGTCCAACAATGGGCACAAAATAATGGCTGCAAGTCCAGTGAACTAATTTTAAAACCGGGCATTAATCAATGCATTACTACAATCTACCTGCAATGCATGTGGCTAGTGTCAGTCCTGCCTGAATGAAAATCATTATAACCTATTTACGTCATGTTAACGTTAACGAAGAATAGCTGAAAAGTTACCGGGTTTATCAACTGCGGTAGCAATTTCGCTCCAACTCCTCCCCTTGTCATTTCTATATTCTTTGCATGTTGAATAAACATTAATGTTGTTTCCACATATCATCTCCAATGTTCGCTGGACCTCTGGTTGCGCCGTGTCTGCTGTTTGGGATTCCCCTCCGTAATTTCCCCTCAGAAAGCCAGGAGGAGAATCTGTGCTTTCTGATTGGCTACCTGTCACATTCAACAGGCTGCGTTAAGATCCCAGTCGGGGAAAAACCCCTGATTTAGATCGGAGCGGCAACGACGATCTACCATAACACACCACACAATCTTAGAAAGACCAACGTTTTAAGATTGTTGTTAGGGGAAAAATAGGAGCAAAAAATCATGTAGTGTGAACTATTGTATCAGGTAGTCGATGTGCCCATCTTCTCTATTTAAATCTAATTATTACTGAAGGGCAACATAATATACAGACTTCATAATCTGCAGTCTTTTGGTTGAATGCAGTATTTATTTCCACTTTGGCTTTATGTTGTTTAGTTTCTTTTCAAGTACATTTTTTGTTAATGGAGACTGAGAATCCATTTTATTTTTGGTTGTTTTGTTTATTTTGTTTATCAGCTCAAGTGTTAAGTGTTCTTTTGAAAATAAAGTGTATCTATCTTTGGCAGGAAATCGCATGCATTATTACGTCATTTCCATTAAATCAGTGTAAAAAGGTCTTCAAACAATATTATCGTTTATCGCAATAATTTTTGAGACAATTAATCGTTGAGCAAAATTTGTTATCGTGACAGGCCTATGTGACACAATTGTTTCATTTCAAGAAAGTAAGTCTAATAATTTTTTTTAGTCAATCTTTTTTATTAAGAACGTGATAGAAACTGAACAGGTGAGGTTTAATAAGTTTTTACGTAACTGAAGACTGAAGAAAACATTAAATATATTGTGGATAATGTACAACAACATCTTTCCCACTAACATGATTTGACTAATTCTACTGCTCTATTACACATCTATACATACATGTCTTTTCTACAAAGATCCAAACAAAAACTATTTAATGCACAATTTCCTCATAATACCACTATGTGCTGTTTGGCTCAATCTTTGACATATAGTAAAAGAACCTAAGACTGCTTTGCAGTTTGAAGCTGAATTATTTTGGGATTTGTTTTTGAATCTTGCTAAGGTCTTAATGATAATATAAAAATGTTCTGCCTTGCAAAGTTCATATGAACTTGATTCCCTCCTGTAAGACTGCCTAGCTGGTGGTAAGATTTACTTGTGCTTGCTCTGGACACCCCGAAGGAAGTCCTCAAAGCGTGGGATAGCATATTGGTGGACAACGGCTTCCTTTGCACCATTTTCTTCATCAGCTATTGGCTCATCGGCAGAGGCGGCGGGTTCGGCTCGGCGCAATCTGCAGTTGTAGTCATACTCGGGGTCGCAGTCAGGATCCGGAAGAATAATGCCGTCCTTTCCAGGCTTTGGGGCCTCGATGCCGCCAGGTGGAGCAAACTTTGCACAATTAGGATCGTAAGGGTGGCAGACGGGTTCATCAGGAGCCTCAGAGCCAGACTTGACTGGGCTGCAGTCCTTGTCATAGTGCACATAGCAGTCGTAGCCTTCCTTGGTCTTGCCACGGACTCCAAGCTGGTAGCGGACCTGGTTGATTGTTTGGTTTGTGTGTGTGTTTCAAAACAAATGCAAAGCAGATTTATGACTAAAAGAAATTAAAGCATTATTCAACACCCATTTCATTTTACTACATATTTTAATAAGTCATATGTTAGCATGACTATAGAGAACTAGTCAAAAAGAAGTAATTCAAACCTAAGAAGAGGACTTTGGGTTCAGACCTGGTGCTCGGGGAGTTGCGGAGGGGACCTGCGCAGGGCGGCAGCAGCTGCCAGTATGCAGTACGGGTTGGTTCGTGGGTCACAAGTCAGAGGAGCCACAGGAAGTGCATGTTTGGGGGCGTACTCCAGGACGGGTTTGGTGAGGCTTGCAAGCCTTGTGGCGCTCAGAGGGTTGCAGCCCACATCAAAGAGAGGGTTGCAGTGCTGCTCTGTGGGTGCCTCCCCAGCTGCAAGGGGAGCAGGAGCAGCTTTACTGACACAAAGAGGATCCACTGATGGGTCACAGCTAGAGTACATCAGGTGATAGAAGCCACTGGGGGCCTTTTGCACTAAAGGGGGCTTGCAGTAAGGGTCCTTGGGGTCGCAATTGAGGGCAGAATAGGATGGAGCCGGACCCAGCACAGGGCGGTACCCAAACGCTGCTCTCAGGTGATACTGCAGGCATTCTACATCTTCAGGTTGGCAAATCCTGAGCAGCTCAGACTGCTGCTCATGGCTCAAGAAAGGCTCCAAGACTGGACCATAATGGTAGTAACCATTGGGGCTCTTCATGGACAGCACAGGGGCGAGGATGGGAGCTGGTACCTTAGCTGGAGCCAGTTCGGGAGTTTTGGATGAAAGGGGGTAGAGGCAGTAGGGGTCAAGGTAGGGGTCGCACGTCCTGATGGGAGCAGCCTTGAAAGGGGCAGGCATGACCACTGCAGCTTTGGGCTTGCTGGTAAACTCAGCAATGCATTCTGGGTCATCGGAATCAGCACAGGTTCTGTATATTTCACTGAGGTGTTTGAGGTAGTGGTTGAAGGTGGGCCCCTCCTCGGACCTATGTTTGTTTTGCAAATAGGCCAGATACAGACGATCCAGATCCTCCACCTGAACAACAGGGGCGAAAGCAGCTAAAATTAGCATAATGATGTTTCAAACAATTTACAAGCCACTGAAATTGGATTTAAAATAATTAATACATGATCAAAAGCTTGAAAGCCAAAGGCCATTTTTTTAGCCTGTTTTGTATTTAAAGCAGGGTATGAGCCTGACTTAAACAACATAAATGTCGTGGACATAAAGCACTGAAAAATATCTAAATATTTAAAGAAGATAAAGGCATATGAATACTTTTATGCAACCAAGATCTGAGCAATAAATCATTCATTGTTGTCATCTGAACTGGAAGAGGAACTTTGAGTAAAACAATCCGATGTTCTTACTGCCTGAAATTATTTATTTAATGCAGTCAATGGGGAAAAGGCATTTTAATACAACAGTATAATGCAATCTGATGGATTGTTTTGAGGAAAAAACGAGGAGCTTCGTAATTGTGACTAGGATAAAAATGAATAAATGATTTGAAACATGCTCCACTCACCCCCTCCTGGTTGTGGGTGTCCATAAAGTATTTGTACCATCCCCAGAAGTCAGGCGTACGTTTGAACTGGGGCACAGCCACGACGGGGACATTCCTTCTGTTGCGAACCAGCTTTTTCAAGTTGGTCATGGCCTCTGCTTTCACATTATCAGATACTGCAGCTGCTGCAGAGAGAACCAACAGAGAAAATAAACTAATCTTAGCTAGGACATTGCCACAGTTTGTCCTGAAAGTAACTCAAAATCAAGACCGTCTATGGGTACTTGAAGCTAAAACACCTTCGCATAATCTTGTTGAACTTGTTAAGGATATGTTTTTTGTGTGTCATTTTATAATGTTATAGTCATAATATCTTACATTAGCTGCTCATATATTTGTGTTTCCATGTAAGATACACCAAGCACAGATTGACACTAAACACAAAATCAAGTTGAAAGACTCTACAAGCAAGCTTCATTGGCCCATTATTTATACAAAACTAAGTCATAATGACTAGGTTTAAGAAATTATTGGTTACACCATGCTCAACTAAGCTAAGAGTCTGTTCTTGGTCAACCCATTTGTTTCATTTCTAATGTAAATGTTTGGCTTTTATGCTGAAGATGACGTGGTATATTCTTCTACATCTGTACCTTATCAGACTACATCAGGTGATGAGTTTCTGTAGATTTTGTACAGAAACTTTCTTCCCACTTTAAATTTAATCCATCCTCTATCTGGTTAAACTCTTTTTAGTTAAGTTGAAATGCATAAAGAATCTTAAGAGATGTTTTATTTATTTTTTCGGTTCTGAAAGTCTCAGAAACCGGTAAATAAAACTGGAACTTGGCTTGCTCTTCTAGATCAAATTTCTGATTCATCTTTTCTGAGGCTGAAAACCATTTCTCTGACAATTTCACGTTTATACTATTATGCCAATTTTATTTCTGTGAAAACATTTTCACAAACTCAGAGCGCTTGTTACATTCTACCAGTCTGGAGTATTTGGTTTCATCACACACGTCAAAGCTCTGACTCATCACTATTATATTATATTATATTCTCCCGTTTTCTGCTTTTATATTTCAAAGCTAACATACATAGTACAAAAAAGTACAGGAGTTTGTTGTGTTCATTGCCAATGTTTGTTTCTGTCGACACCCTAAAAGCTTGAGTTGTTGAAAAGGGAGCTGAAACTTGTTTTTTTTTTAATCAAAAACAATTCAATCTCATAACATGTCTGAGTAAATGTAAAAAAAAAAACTAGGTTTTTTAGATATGGAGATAAATGGTTGTAAGTGCTTTGAGAATTAAATGTTTTTATATTTATATTGGCACACTATTTTAAGTAATTTAATGATAATGCAGTCTTGTTGTTTCTCTTGTTTATTTTAAACATAACTTTAATTGTGCTGTAAATTCTTTTGAACATTTTGTGTTGTAAATGTCACTATTTTAAGGCCTTTTCACTTTGTTTATACCTACAGCTCAAAAGGTCAAATTGTTCCTATAGTGAAGATCAACTTTTTATGACAAGTTATTTCTTTTTTAACTAAATCTACTTGCATCAAATTCTACTCTTCAAGTAATACTGCAAAGAATCTTAAAATATATGAAACCTAAATCCAAAATTTTCATTGCAAACACAAAAAGGACACTAGAAGTTAGAACCATCTGTTTCTACATTTATCCAAAACCTAAAGAAAAAAAGTTTATTTTAGCTTTAAATTAAAGAGTAAGAACAGCGGATCCTCATATTAAGGAACATATTTCAGATTAGTTCATGTTAATCTCAAACAAAGACACTTTTGATTGTTGTTCATATTAAATAACAAAGACAAAGCTCACCAAATGAAAACCTAATTTGAATATAATTACCCTATATTATAGCTTCACCTATACTATGTAAATCCACTGTGAACTGCATGAGGTTCATGCATGCTGAGAAGTGAATTTAATGCTTTTTTTCTTCTGATACATTTACAAATTGAACATTTTGAAACCCTTGAGTTTTCCATGCCACGTCAGACAAATCCTCACCTTCCTCCTGCTTGTCCTGCCCCACTGGAACGGCCCCCAGAAACTCTGTAAAAACACAAACAGGAGCCACATTAGCAGCAGCAGCAGCAACGCTTGCTAACTGGAAACAGATGTTGGGCTTTCTCTCAACATCAGGGAAAATGCTGAGTTGCTAATAAGCCGGCGGGTAAAAAGCGGCAGGTGCTGGGGCGCTGGCGCCCCGATGCAGGCAGCATCCTGCAAATTTAACACCCCTCCATCCAGCCTAAAGCACGTTGTGTCGCTTAGCTTTGAACTAAAATGGTGGTGTTTATGCCCCCGCTGGAGGCCTCCTCAAAGTTTACCTGTAAAACTACAAAGAGTTGGCCCTCGCACAAACCAATTATTCATGCACTGTAAATGTAGCTAGTGGGGGGGAGTCTGGGTGTCTTCTGATCTGCCGGGGTTTTATGGAGACATTTATGGTGATAAGAAAAACAGCCAAGTCAGCTGATTATTACAATGTCCAGTTGTCTATGTATATTTTTATCTCTAAAAGCTACCAAAAATCACCATCTTATCGAGATGTTTTACTTTCCAAAAGAAAAACATATCCTTGTCCAGACATACATTTCTCCAATTGCCTCTCAACAGTAAAGTCACTGTAAAGCAACAAATCATGTTAAATCACACCAAGAGCAATTTATCAGGTAACTGTAGTTATTTTAAATGAGGCACAGGCGTTTTTGTGTTGCTGAAGAAACAATTTCAAACATTGATATCAATGCTCTATTGTTGGAATCAACTATTATGCTTTATAATGGACTAAGTGTATTTTTACCTGTTATGTTAAGGACATTTAGGCTGAATCCCATTTCTGAAGGTCATCACCACCCTCAGGACTCACCTTTTCTCTATCTTTCATTATTTAATTTAGTTAATCTTTAAAATATGTCACTGAGAAATGGGACACTTATGCCAAGTCATCAGTTTTTTTACTGGTTACATGCAGATTTTCATATTCAACATACTTGAATAAGAATCCTGAACCTTAAATCATAAATATCATGTAAACAATTATGAGTTCTTCATCATATGTTGTTTATTATGCTTCTAAAGCAACATGAATATAATCCTACTTACTACTGTGTCGTAAAGTAATTAAAATGTATTTGGATTTTCTTTACATCCAAATGTAAAGAAAATACGTTTCTTTACCAAAATAAAGAATTGTATTTTCTTTATCGCCAAATATTGAAAGAAATATAAGACCGTATATTGTAGTTTCAAAATAGCAGATTTTGAGAAGAATGCTAATTTTCAAACAGTTATTGCTACCTATCACAATGTTATATGTTCAGTAAATTACTTAGGTCTTCTTAGTTATAATTATAGCTTAGCTTTTAATTGTCTGAATCGTTTAATAACTTTCTGGTATTTTTCAAAGTTTTTGCTTTGAGGTTTTTTTCCTCCACCTTTATGTTTTCATATTTTACATGACAGACAAATGGTTGAAAGCTATGATAAATAATAGAAATGAGAAAAAATGGCATTTTAAACTTGTCATTTACATCTCACCTGGTAATAAGACAATTGCTAACAGGAGTCCTGTGAGGATGAGTGATGGTCGTGCCATTTTCTGTTTTCTGTGCTTCCTGTAGAAACAGACAGGGAACAATACTCTGAGTTGCCACAGGATCAACATTAGGCAGTGCTATATGTAACGCATTACAATGCAACTCGACTTGGGTTGATCTTCTCATTTTCTTTCTTTCCTGTGAAGAGTTGTTCATCTGCCTGCTAGGAATGGAAATCCTTGATTACACAATGCTTTCAGAACAAAGTGAAGGGTTTTATTTAACCGGCTGATGCAGAGACAATAGAGAGGATTGAGGACATGCACTAATAGAGCTTTAGAGGGATTATGGAAAATAATCAGAATATCCAATACAGCGACTGAACTCGACAATCAAACCACCAAAAAGCTTGTTATGCCTTTTGTTATGTTCTGTTGCTGCACAGATGGCTGTTGAATTACAGCTGCTACTCTCAGTAAGATGAATAGTTTTACTGTGGCTTGTGAATCTTTTTAAAATTGTGAAAGTTGCCAGCAGCCTCTCTAAGAAAACATAGAAATAACTACTTACCTGCAAAGGTGCAGTGGATTTGGCCTCCTAGGATCACCTCGAGATCCAGCGCGTCTCTCTGGAGGGAGGGGTTGCTTCTCCAAGCTGTCTGAACCCTAAAGCTCTCTGCTCCCCCGTATGAGCCAGACAAGCAGGGAAACATTTTTAAGGAGCCTCCCTTGGTCATTAAAAGACACAAAAAGGCATGTCATAAGGCTAAAACACGCTGCCAGGCTCTACAGGATTGGCTTCTGTGCTGACAAACATCCAATCAGCAGTGATCCTGTAATTAGGAAAGGTGAGCAGCTCGACTCTCTTCCTGGACAAGCTGAAGCTCACAGTTTTCTTCCTGACTGGGATGAAATTTGGTGTGATTTTCCAGTTAATTTGACATAATTTTTTGAGATAAGTTAAGAAGTTTTTAAGTTTAAGCTTGAATTGCTGTGGCAAAAAAAGCAAGAATGTATTTCAAGTATTCTTGGCATGCTCCTATAGATACATAAACAGCAATAAATACGAGAAAATATTGTTTGTGCTTGAGGTTTTATTTGAATGTAGCTGTTTTGCAGAAATTCACATCAATGAATAAAAATATTTCTTAAACAACTTCAGTCTTGCATCAGATCACTGAATAAATGAGAGACAAATATTATAACACAAGAATATCCAAGTAGTTTTTGCATCACCATGTTTGAAACTTTCAAACTTGGTGTAATGAGTCTGCAGCTGAATCACTCAATTGTTATCCTCTTCTGAGGATTTGAAAGCTATGTAATCCCTTCACAAAGATGAAAAAAAAAAGTTTTGCACTGATAACTCCTGCTTTGAACATTTTTTTCTTCTACATGCATCTTTTATATGGAACAACATGAAGGAAAGTTGAGTCGTTAGGCAAAGTACACCTCATACAGGGTACCAATAAAGGCAACAAACTGCTGCTTCAGTAGGAGGCAGCGCCTTCAGGACCAGCATACAAACAGCTCTGCTTGTTGGGTTTATAGTACAATCCTGAAGCCTGGGCTCTGCCACGTAGCCTTCACAGCCTGCAGTCTGTGTTAGAGGAACGTACAGAGTACCGTGGGAGCAGTGGAAACTGATGAAAACAAGCTTAAAAAGATCAAACCATGCAGCCAACCTCTGAGGGTGCAGCAGCTCCTTGAAACATTCAAAGACTGGCATTTATTTTTAATTTGTGGCCTTTACTCATTGACAGTTGCACTTTGTATTTAGGTTTATGTATTTAAAATGGATTAGATTGACAATTTCAATCCAGTTGAAACCAGACATTTACTACATACAATAAAACCAAACATTTCTATGTTTGAGTTCAGTTACAATTGAAAGGAATATTTTTCTGTTATTATTTGAATTCAGAAGTTTGCATACTTTTCCCTATTTGAAATTGGTTTTCTATTGTACATATTTCCCAAAGCTTCTTACAATAGTTTGCTGGATTTTTGACCCATTCCCGGTGAAAGCATTGCTGTTCCTGAGTCAGGTTATACACACACACTTTGTGGTGATCACCACTTCAGACTGACTTTGTTGTCGTTAAGCTAATTTGCAGCTAATTTTGAGAAATGCTCCGGGTCATTTTCCGTTTGTAGAATCCATTTGGGTTCAACCTTTAACCTTCTTGCTGATATGTCTTTGTGTTAATGCACAAAATATTTAAAGATCAGTACAATACATATGTAAATATCTTATAATTACTGTTGTTCTCGTAATTTTTCATCCTCACCTTAGAACATTTTTGGCACATTTATAGTATTGCATCAAAATCACATTCATTTATTAAATTAGCTTAAAAAGCTTAATTATTTCAAGCTGTGTTTGAGTTTCTGTTTGTCATTTTTGCAACGCTTACAGACTTTTTTCTGACTTTATGAATTTATCATTTCAAATCCAAGCCAACAACGTTGAGATCAGACAATTTTGCTTAGTCTAAATCAAGATGAACCATCTACATATATAATTAACTTGGACTTTTATATGAGTAAGTATGTAACAACTTTAGAGATGAAATCAATTACATTTTGTCAGCTTTTTTTACCAGACTAGCATTATGCAGAGCAAGTTGTTCTTTATGCTGAATGGGACACAAAATCAATCAAAGATACTAAAGCATTTAAAAGCTGGAACATTTGGAAGAAGCTCAATGTCTTGTGGTTTGGATCTGAATGTTGTTGTTTGTAGCTGAAAATAAGGTGGATAGTTGGATCTCAAGAATTCAAGTTTCTGCAAAGGTTACCACTACATGTAAATGTAGTATTTATCAACATGCATGCTCCTAGGACTTTCTTCTACAGGTTCTTTTTTATCTGTCTTCCAGAGCTCAAATCTACTATTATCAACCTCCAGTACACTAACCAATTATTTCATTGATGTACCTTTTGCTTCCAATTTGCTGCATTTATTGCTCTTCCAGACAGACTCTCTGAATGTGACTTGCATGTCTGAACAGGAATTTTAGTGCCAGGGCACTTAATGTCCTAATTTTACAGATATTGTCAGATTTTCATTCATAATAGCATCTATAATTTTGCTATTTCTGACTGAGTCACAGTGCCGGGTTGGATTTTCAGACAAATGAACAGCCAACATAAATTTCAATGGTATTTATTTCTTATGGCAAAAAAAGTATTGCTTTTTCAGCAGGCAACCCTCTAACGAACATATGTGCCTATTAATGGCAGAATTATTTCTAGTTTTTATATATATTTGCACATCTACTGGTAACAACAGAAAATGAACTTAAATTTAAAATTCAAATTGAAAACTTAACTTCCACCAGTGTCAGCAGCTGTTCCGTAATGATGCCGACCATTTGGTCGTTCATTTCTGTGGACACGTGTCTCTCAGGAACCGTCTGACTACTGGTGACTCAGCCCTGGCAATTTTCACAGTTTTAAATTAACGCGACTGTCACTGAGGGAAGCATACTGTTGTGTTCCTTGGCTGGAAGTCCGTATCTGCCTGTGCTTGGAAATCAGACAGCGACAGATGTCAGCCAGAAACAACCATGAAAAGTGTAACTCATTGGAGATTAAGGGTAAATAAAACGCAGGTGTTTGGTAGAAGAATAATCCTGTCGTAATCTGATGGTCAAAACAGATTAAGCAGAGTCAAAGCGCATGTAAAAACTCAAGATTTGAATGTCAAAACTGGCAACTTGTAGCCAATTTGAGCTTGGTTTGTTTTTCAGTTTTTGTCTTTACTAATAAATATTTATTCTAAAAATGTGGATTTTTCAATGGTTTGTCCAGACTGAGAAGAAATATCCTAAATTAAATTATTTTAATTAGTTTGGCTGTGATTTTCAGCCTTAGCAGACTGGAAATTTGCTCACTAAAATATACAACATATCTAAAAAAAATTAGAAGAACAAATATGTTCATTTAGATTTGCTGAATGAAGAGGAACTAAACTTGATTTAATTCACACACGTGTGTTTTCGGCATAATTGCGGTCAAAAAGGTAGAGAGCAGAATTCATGGTTCCAATAACTAAAATTATTATACAAATTAATACAGTTATTGATGTAGAAATTTCTAATTTAATACTTTGTTTATAATTAATTGGAATCATTCTGCTCCCACCATGTCTGTCATTGTGATGCAGTTTGTCTAAAATGGTATTGACTACAGAAGTAATAGAACGTGCAGTTTTTAACGAGTTTTTTTCTCCAATGGACGCAAGTTTTTTCCCCGTTACTTGCTTAATCCTGAATCAAAAAAACTGACCTGAGCTACTAGTTAATTAATTTATACTCATCTAACCAAAACAACCTAAAGCAACATAAACTGTGACTACAAAGAACTGAATTAGGAAAATCACCGCTGTTGCTCCTTTGCCAAACCTTTGGCCGTGACTCAATATCACACTTTTCTTTGCCTCTTGCTCAGATCTTTGATGTTCTGTTTAGGTTTTTCGATATTCAAGTCAGAAGACGTTGCACTGGTTACTGTGCAACGAAGCTGTTCAGTAATTCATACTAATCCTTTTCGTACATCTGTTGGACGTTGCTGACAGCTCAGTTTTTAGTTTTGCTGAGCCTGTACAGACGGCTTTGAAAATCTTGTTTGCAATTTTATGTTCTCCATAAGCCTCTATTTGCTTACAAAATCACCCAGAATGGTACTAAAGGTACATTCCACATAGCTGTACATGTGACCTTCATATCTGGTATTGATATTCAGAAAGTTTCTATATATGAAGTCACTTATCAGATATCCTCACATTTAAATGCCATCTACACACACAAAAAACATGTATGCATAAAAAATTCATTTCTTCTGGACTGCAGAAACTATTCCACTTCTCTTACAACTTCAGTAGAAATGTCACTTTTTTGCCTGGCTGATGTAATCCACAGAAACGCCGGTGTTCATGTTCTGATTTCGGGTTGAGGTCCAGAGAACTGCAAGTAAGGTGAGAACATGTTTCTGTTTGTGATGCTCACCCTGCACTCCGAGCTTACTTTGTGTTTAATGAGCATCGCTGCAGTTTTTCCTCACAGTCTTGCAGCTTCAACCCACAGTCTGCTAAATCATTACCTAAGCTATACTCACGGGATTCTTTTGATGACATTGCAATAGTTGCAGATAAATTTATGTTAAAGGTTTTAGTTGAAAGATACTTAGCTTTAGCTTAAAAATACTTAAAATATTTTTCTGATATTAATTTTTTTAAACATATCTGAAAAAGTAAATCAAATAATAATATGCAGAGCTGGAGCTTCAACACTAAAGTTTCCCTCTTTCCAGATTTCTTCTGGTTTTGCTTTTTCATAATACCTACATGTTTTCCAATCATCGCAAAAATTTTAAATACAAGACTGATAAAATGTTTTTAAATATTAAATTCTTTGATTCATTAGGTGAAGTTCTATAAACCTGTAGAATCGAGAACTGAATCAAATCAGATAAACTCATTAAAACAATTAACGTAACGAGCCACCATAACATACACAACACAAAACGTTTTATATTTAAGATATTGGAACAATCTAACAATGTTGTCCCTCTGAACTTTACAGACCTGCAAGCAAAATAGTCATTTTAAACCCAAGTGCTCAGCTTTTATTGTACTCCAGAAGTCTTAATTTACTTTTCTGAGCACTTCAAGGACAGAAAGATTTTAAATTTTAAGATGATGAATGAATAAATTGAATTTATTTTTAATTAGAATGGTGTAATTTTTCTCTAAATGGTGACACATTTAAGGATATTAAAATAATCAGACAGAAACTCATTTTGCTCAGAAAGGGTTCTTCTTACTTTTCACCAGAACATGTAAAGTCAAACAGATAACAATTCACAGATGTAGAAATCATTTAAGCTGTTAGAGTGAACCGTCGTTTATTACATGCCATCTGCAGAATTTCCAGGGGTGGCAGCACATGGAGTCTGTGTGCAGAATATGTAGCTACAGTATAATTAAACTCTGAACAGGTGTTTCCAAGCACACTAAAGCCCCAGGAGTAGAAGAAAACACAAGCAGGATACAAGCCCATAATTTTAGCATACTGTATCCCTGGGTTGTTGGGAGTTTCACAACATCTGGAGAAGTTTGGGTTACTTTAAAAAAAATCTGAAACTTGTGCCACTAACAAAGAAAATTATATATTATTAGACTGTAAATCATTATATTGCTGCACACAAAGTATGTAGAAAGGGGAGGAAAGTGCAGATTTCTTTCACCGTTTTCATGTGGACTGGATGCGGTCATCTGTGAGAACAACAACGGATCCATTACAACAAGCTCATAAAATAGAAAACAAAGATTTCCAAAAGTGGGAAATGATTACACTTGTGCTGGTTTTGAGGTTGCTGGGACCTGGGGAATGCCCTTCCTGTGGGTGTGACAGTTTATGAGACTAAAGGTTAGCAGGAAAACTGTAGGAATCTTTATCAACACGTAGCAGAAAATGTGCAACATCCTCCTGCAGGTGGTTGACATTTAGCTCTCATTATAAACCAGCACCCAGGAAAACTAGCTGCATTTTCTTCCAGTGAATTTAGTGCTATCAGAAATTCACTCCCTGTGTAAAAAAAAAAAAGAGGTTCTGTTCACAAGTTTGGGACTTAATTTGAAAACCTAATTTAAGTCTTTTTGTTAAATTTTATTACTTAATACAAAATATTTAAGGGTTAATTCCAATGTCAGCAACACATATTAAAAATAAAAATCTAATTTTGTCAAACATTGGATTTTATATACCACAACTTAGTTTCATTGCTATTTGAATACAACTTCTGGCTACTCAGCCACCTCAAGTTATTTCACTCACTGAAGACCAACCACGTTAACCAAACAATGCAACAGACACACACTATGTTTGTACTCACACTCCTTTGTTTTGTTTATCTCTGTAGTCTGCTGTGCCATTTTAAAATCACTAGTATAAATTATCACTGCAAATATTTTTACACTTTTCTGTGATAGAAATGTATATTACTGACTTTAAATGTTGATTTCTGAAACTCTAATAGTTGTGAACAGAAGTGGGTAGTAACTATTTACATTTTCTCAGTTATAGTTTTTTGTGGGGAAAATGTACTTTTAACAGTAGTTTTACCAGATCATAGTTTTACTTTTACATTATTAGTATTATTATGAAGTATTTCTACTCTTACTTTTTTATTATTATTCCACTAATAAAATACATATGCCCAACTTTATGTAACATCATAAAGTTGCACGCATTATGTGTGTCAAATATTATTGCCTTAGACCAATTATAAAGAAATGATGAACGAGAATAGTTGGTAACTCTATTCTGTATATTTGTAGGTTGTGTGTCTTCTATGTGTATGCTCCTTTTTTCTAACATGTTATTTAAAAAACAAAACAAAGTTGGACAGAACCAGACAGAAAACAGTACATTACGCCTAATTACAGCTTCAAAAGAGACTAAACAGAGACTTCAGTTTTTTTTTACACACATTGTAAAACCAGAGTTGTAGTTGTTTTTGTACAATTTCTGTCTCATTTATGGGGATAGAAGGACATTTTAATCTCTTTATATTGACCCATCCAGATCTGAGACATTTTTCAAAAATTAATTAACGTGAAAAGGCAGAGCATTTTATTAACAAAGCAGGAAATATATAAGCTGCTATCACTATTTCCAATCTTGCCACATATACTGATGATTTCAGACATTAATGCTGGCTGCATCTGAGCATAGGAAAGTGGAATGAAGTCCTGTCATGTTTTAATGTAGATGTGCCACTTATACACTTTCAGTCTGAATACGGCATGCATACTGGGATTAATGGTGTGCATGTCATAGTGTCCTGCTGCGTCAAAACCAGGTATATAACTTTTTTATGTCGTCTCGTTTAATTTTCTTTTCACATCAAAGGATCAACTGATAAGCTAATAACGAAATTTAAATACTAAAAGTATGTGTAGTTGGACAGTTGTTGGTCAAATTATTCAGACAGGATGTTTTGGTAGTTTCACTTTTAATTTCAAGCATCCAGCATGCCGATTGAGGGTGCATTTACACCAGCTCTGTTTGATCCGCTTTAATCAAACTAGACTAGAAAGTTTGTTTGGGAGGTGTGAATCAAAAAGCAAACTAAAAACGTAACTTAGCCTATGTATCTAGCGCTAACTGGAGAAGTGGATCGTGGCTATTTTTCCCTAAGACGAGGGTAGAAGGTATGTCAACCGTGGCACAGACGTTTAGTGAATGTGATATGTCAGGGATAATGTAGCAGATTTTATTCCACATGTCCAAAAAAATACTTTTCCATCTTGTCTTTCCACATCCATAAAACGAAAAACAAACACACAGATGTGTTTAACCAACTCTTCTGTGAGGAGAAGGTTTCACTTTAACAAAGTCTTCAATAATATACAACACCTAAAATAAAACATATGGCAAGAGATTTTTCAATTCAATGTTGATTAGTGTCTGCAGTAGGAGATGTTTGCTTTTCACATGGGGACAAGAGAAACATTTCTCTCTAGCAAGCAAAATGAACACCGACAGTTTGTCAGACGCAGCCTTTGTGTCACCAATGAAATATTTATGAACCTAATTATCTGCAGTAGAGGACAATATAGCAAACAATGTACCCATTGATTAAACTTTTCATTATGCTTACCATGTTTATTGTCAGGATTGTTGCTGATACATTAAACATAAAGAACCACTGCTTAGTTTCCAGAGGCTTAAATATATTCTAAAACTCACAAGGAATGACTTGTAAGGTGGAGTTGAGCTTGGACGTTTCCTATAAGGCTAAATACATTCAGGACAGCATAGTTGTTAGTGTAATTAGTTAGTTGCTGGTTCACATAAGGGTTTATTTTCTTTTTATGCATTTTTTTTACTTAAGACACTGTCTTAACCTGTCAAACCACAATCATCTTTGGGACGTTGTGGAACCAGGGAATTAAATGTTTCCAGTATATATGTTTTCCAATGTCCAGATCAATGGATAATGGACCCATGGAACAACAAATATAAAGATAAAGCAAAAATGTTGCAGCAAAAACTTGGTGTAGATCATTTACTAGAATTTCTATTTTGACACGAGTTCCTTGAGGAACCAAGCTCTATTTAATTCAACATGGTACAGTTGGCTGAATTAAATATCAGCAAAGGTAATGGGGTTGGTTCTCCAGACAAATTTCTGTTTTGTGTTCTGGGTTTTTGAGTTCAGTGGGCTGTTCTCTCGAGCACAGACACCTGGAAGCTTTTTATTTTCACGTCCTTTTAAATAAAATATCAGACGCAAACGATCGCCGACATGTTTGGAGCATGCTTTACATGATTCTTTCACATAAAACTCCAAGAATATCAAGTTTAATGTTGGGTTTTTTAAAATGTTTTGGTGCCGGTGCTGTGCATGCACTTTAAAGTAACTTATTTCCTCTTTTTAGGTGCATTTTGTATTTGTATCAGTAATTTAATTGCACAAGTGTAAAGAGTATATTTTCAGTTAAAGAAAAGTGATAAAATGTGATTTTAAGGTGAGAAAACTGCCACAAGTTTGTCTTTCATCCCTATAACCTGCATAAACAGCTGATGCAATTCATATTTTGGTCAAAATTAATGAACATCAACATTACATTCAGAAAGATCATTTGTTTCTCTGAAATTAAACAAGATCAAATCTCTAAGGGTGTATTCAAACCAACCCAGGATTAGATTCCTGAATCAGACTCTAATCCATTTGTCTAGAAAGTCCGAGTTTTTGAGGTCTGAATGCAAATTTGATTTCCAAAACGGACTTAAAAACCGAACTCTGATCCGCCTAAAAACCGGTTGAAGTGGACTCTTAAAACGGTAGAAAACCTGTCTGAATGCAACCTGACTAGAGACAATTTCAAAAGCAGGAAGTTAGCTACAGTGCAGGACATTCTGGTCAATATATTACTCTCTGTTCTCTCTTAACGAAGATGCTGTGTTGGTTGTCGTATCAACGGGTTTGCATGCCAACACTAAGCAAGGAAAAGCAGAATATAAATAGTTTGAAGTTGTTTTACAACTTTTTATCAGCTTATTGTCCCATTGCTGTGGCGCTCTGCAGCAGCTGTAATTTTTAAACCTTTAATAAATGGCAAAAACTGAATTAATTGCCTCGTTTGTTTAAACATAATAATCAAATAGGATGGAGAAATTTTCTTAGTCCTCTTGCATCTTGATAGAAACCAAACAGTTTATAGATTTATATCAAGGGAGAATACTTACAAACATCATCAATTTTCTCATCTTTAATTTAAGCCACGTTTATAGAAATTGCATAAGAAATAAAGGCGCTGCGATCATTTTTGTGACTCTTGCTCATCCTGCATTAGAACAGCCTGGTTTAGTGGACAGACTCACCACGTAGTAATGGCACCTGCAGGAGCGTAGCTAGCGTTAGAGGCTAACATGCGATGTCCAGTCTAATAATGTATATCAATGAAGAAATCCTACAACCGCTAAAATCTGATACTGCTCCGTTTTTGTGTACTTTTTGTGAAGAAGAAAGTTGGTTTTGTGTCGATTCCTTCAGTAGTTCTTGGTGCAGCGCTCCCACAGGCAACGGGGGGAACAGGTTTTTCAGTTAGTTTTAGTCATTTGACACAGTGCAGTGTGAATGCAAACTAGAGTTCTGAAAATGTAACAAATTTTGCAATTTTTGTCCCCAATTGAACCGAGTTTACCAGACTACACCCTAAATCTGTTTCTTACAAAAGATTGAATTGATATTTTAGCTAGTAAAACATCTATAGCAATAGTGCCATTTTAAGATGCTAATAAGCAAAGAGCCTCATGAAGCCTTCGAGAGAGAGATGCACAATCCAATAAAGTTATTTTCCACAGAGCTGCTGTAGCCTGGATATTTCATAACATACAGTAAATGAGGCCAAACCGCCAAAGCCATTTACGGCTGTGACTGAGGAAGAACCAAGGCGCATTATGCATCTGATTGTTCAGATTAATGAACATTTAAAATCTCTTTATGAATAATGTGTGGGCCAGGGAGGATTGAGAAGTCGTGTCCATGAGGCAGTAAAATGGCACACATGTACATCAGAGGGGAATAAACGCTGTCACCTCGGATGAGCCTCGCACCAAACACATCCACGTTGCTCCCGCCGAGGGGTCTGCGTCGAATCTGTGTCACACATGGTGTGAAACCGAGGCTGTTTGAAGCGAAGCCTTGGGACAGGGATCACACTCCGGCATGAAACGGGGTTTTATAAAAGAGGGGCGGGGAATGCTGTAGGTTTCAAGGCCAGTAAAGAGATTTCCTGCTGAGGAAACAGAAGAGCTCTGACGCCCAGGAGCTAATCACTGAGCGCTAATAGATTCAGTCTGCCCTGACTGACAATTCCCCATCCGAACATGACAGATTCCTCCTTAGTTCACTTCAATTCAGCCAACTGGAACAGACATAATGCATTTGAACATTTCTAACAAATGTTACATCCTAGAGCGTTGTCACTGAGTGTAAAGTTTTATCAAACTCTTTCGAAATATCAGTACTTGTAGATTTAAGCCTAGAACTTGCTAAAGTGTAATTTTGTGTATTTGAATCCTTTAAAAATAATCTTTTTCTAACCAAATCTCAGAAGTCTCATTGCACAACGAGAAGCTGATGCAATCAGAACAAAGATTTTGCTTTCTGGCTTCCCACGTCCCAGCAGAGACCGGACTGAAGCTTTTCATCCAGCTGCACAGGAATGCTGGATGCACACTGCAAAAATAGACTGAAGTATCAGCCATTTTAAATAATTTAAGTTTGTTGTGGCTGTTATTGACTTGAGAAAAATATGAGCTTTCATTTTACTTTTTCATTCCCATGAAACTGCTGTTATGATTAGTGTAGGATTTTCTCCCCCACCACTTTTATTTGTGACACAGGGGACTCCCTGGATGTGACATTATTCTCTTCTCAGGTCATGCACAGGGTAACCTCCAGTATATTGTGTTTTTGCAGCAGAATAACTTTGCTTTCTCTGCAGCCGCAAGATTAAAACCATAAAGACACAGAGAACTCTTTGCTTCAACAATGTTGAAACCTTTCCTTTTAAATCTTTGAATCTTCAGCTATTCAGATACGTTATCTGTGACTTGATGCGTTTTTAAAGCGAATCATGTGTAAATTATATATATATGTATATGTAACCATTTTCATATATGCATATACTGTTGTTTTGATATGTCAAAGACTTTAGAGGATATGTTTGATTCACTGTAAACAAATATTTCCTGTTTAATAGGGATTAAAACATACATCCATATTCAATAAGTCAGAATATTATCAAAATATTAATTTCAGTAACTTCATACATAATGTAGAAGTTTATAATATTGGTATTGACATTTTCAGCCAAATTGGTATTGGTATTGAATCTATAGTAGCATAGAAAGATTGACACTTTAGTTTCAGATTCCATCTTGAAATTTTGTTTTATTTTTGTGTTGTAGTTTCTCAACTCTACCTCCAAACAAATTGTTTTGATTTGCTCTCAAATTCTAATATTTTGAGCTCAAGAAAAGGAAAAAGACATAAAAATCATGTCAATATATTGTTCAAGTATTTTGTACACACCTATAAACTTTGTCCAAAAAAATAACTCAACGGAAAAACTTACAAAAACACCTGAAAGTCAGAAGTTTGAAAATTTAAATTAAAGCTATTCTGATGTTGGGTGATTTTGCCAAAACAATTTCCCTTTTCCCTGCTGTTCTGAGAGATAAACTTTTGTTGTGATATTTCCCAGCACTGGAAACAGAGGTGAGGTGCAGGCGGTTGCTGCCAGCGTGTCTCAGGAGACTCTTGATAGTTTTGTCCACACAGCTGGGATTGTTTTATTGGTTATAGTAAGAGTAAAAAAAAAAAGGTCCACAACTGAACTTCTGTTTTCCTCCTACCATGTATAATCCCATTTCCCAGAGGAGGAGTTAGATATCAGGCTTGAAAGAACTTTTTCTTGGGAAAAGTGTGGAAATCTTTGAGCTTTCAAAGTTTGAATCAGTTGAAGAAAAACTTCAAGAATATTTATTCATTATTCACGTCAAACATATTCTGATCTTTTATGGTTTGTCTTTCCGTTTTTGTTAGTTTGGTTTCTTATATATGTTTTTTGTGAGATTTGTTTGAATAATAAATATAGTCTCTGGAGTACAGTTTTCTAGAAGTCTCTCGATAACATGTTGGTAGAGACAATTTATAGTGATATAGTGTTGATGAATATCCTGGGTTTTTTGTTTGTTTTGTGACTTTTACTACAAATTATTCTTTGAAAATTCAAATACATATTTTTAGAAATAATTTCTAAAATATTCAAAAGAAAATGCAGCTTTGAAAAGAGAAATTTATATTGGATGCTACTGACACGCTATGGGCTGGCGAATCGAAGAGCGGCATTCATTTTCCTTGCCGTTGATTGGCTGCACCTCTAAGTGGGTTTGGGTTTAATACCTCAATAAGTAGAATTAGATACTAGTGTCTGTCATTTGTAGTATTTGTTATGTTTGACCTGAAATTTGCAGAAATATCTTTTAACTAGTCCGACATGTTTGTATTTTTAGGCTTGTGATTAGAATGGTTTGTGTCTTACCTTTTAACATACGTGAAAAAAACTTCACGTGTGAATGAGTATTTGCTTCCCCCAGCCTGTCAGACAGCAAATATGCATCTTACAGGAACAAAAGGAAAGCCAGTCTGCTCTTTACTGGTAATACAACTAAAAAACACATTTAGAAAACAGTGTTGAAACAACAGACGAGAAGAAAGCGCTGCCCCTCACTTTTATTAGACCATCATTAACTCTTCCTGCTGCTAATCTCTGCTCCTGATTCAATCAGTATACAGCTTGTTATTCTGTGCAGCAGCTCCTAATGAACTTTCTGCAATTTGGCTCCTGATTAACACTTAAATTATCTGATGAACTACTTTATAATCAAGAATCATCAACCACAGATTTATCCATCCAGGACTTTTGTTCACCAGTTATTTATTTTCAGAGGAGCTGGTTTTATCTTTTGAAACCAAGGTTAATTTACTTTTTAATTCACAATTATGCACAACCTACTGTTAATCTATTATGTAAAATATACTGAAGCTAAAACATTCCAGTTTTTATAAACTTATTTTAATATTTCTGTCCTGGTATCTGCTTGCTTTAGCAGCCTGACATTGTTTAAGAGGATTTCCTGTCTTCTCTTTGCAGTATTTAAGCTGGCAGAGCCCCTCTTTGTATATCTGAGGAGTTTACATTCTTCTCTATGGGGGTAAGTGCCACATCTGAGCTGTGTACCCTATGATCCAGGTTTTACTCCCACTCAGCCCAAGCCTGCTCACTGTGGAAAGCCCACAGAGCTGTTCAGATTTAGTGAGCAAGCGTGATCTGTAAGTTTCATCTAATTAAATCTACAGTTTCATGTATAATTGTGTGCCTCTACAAAGCCTCTGTAGGTTGAGTCATTGAGTTGTTATTGAAGGGAACTATGGATGTTTATGCTGGTGTGTGTGTGTGTGTGTGTGTGTGTGTGTGTGTGTGTGTGTGTGTGTGTGTGTGTGTGTGTGTGTGTGTGTGTGTGTGTGTGTGTGTGTGTGTGTGTGTGTGTGTGTGAGAACACTCTGCACACCGCTGCTGAAAACCCACCAGGATGCATCCTGGAGAGCATCATTCATCGCAGCTCTTCGCCACCTGCGTGGCCTCTGACAGCTCCCCCTCCTTATTATGCTGAACAATGAAAACTGCCACAACAATATAGCAGAAATTTATGCAAATATAAAGCAAAAAACAACTGTGTCCTGTTTTGTTTGTGCAATCTAGACAGCAAAAGTGTTAGAAAGACAGGTGCACAAGTCACTGAACTGAAGAAAAATGCTGTCTTTTAGTCAGATATATTTTTCCTCTTTACATGTAAATGTGGATCAATAATTTAACTTCATCTATTAAACTTGCAAATACCTATTATAAGTAAACATTTTATGCCTATTATTTCTTTTTATTTTTGTGCTGAATGTCGTAAAAATCACAAACGCTGTTTTTAAAACAAGGTTATTTACTTTGTCTGCAAGCTCAGGTACAGATAAACTCAAAATTACTGCAGATTTCATTTTTAAATGACTTTCATTCAACCAAAAATGTTTATTTATGGTGCTTGTATGTCTCAAAAGAAAATAAAACAACATCAAAAGAGCATCAAAGAAAAAAAAGACATGTACTTTACTTCCAGTAAGACTGTTGATTAAAGTTTTAAAAAATAATTTAAACCAAAATCTGTAAGTGGTGTGAATAATCTTGACCTTAACTATCAATTATTTTTCAATATAAAGTCTTTTTTTTTTTTTTTGCTTTAAAGTTAAAAGCCACCAGGAATCTGATAAGAGTTTTTGGCTACAAACAAAAAGTAATTGAGACAGTAAATGGTTGCATGAACACATTGTTTTAAAAGTGAATAATGAAAAAATAAAATAAAAAATCAGTACATTGTTAATGGCAACAAAATTACAGCAAATTTATTTAATTTCTGAGATTCAATATCTAATAAAATATTAACTGTTTTGAGACAGTTTTTACTTTCAAAACATTTTTATTCTCTTATGCAAATTGTTTAATTGAAGACTAAAATGTTCCAAGTAGCACATTTTATTGTTCAGGCATCCATAGATTATATTCTGCAGTTTAATACATATTCCACAAAGGTTTTATATCAGTCATCAAAAACAAAACTGGCATCTGGTTGAGGTGAATAATCCCAGAAAAATGCTTCACGTTAATTTGTCAAAAAATCAACAGAGATCATGTTTTCCTGAACCTAATAGGACTAATGAGATCCTTCATGTTTGCAGTTTGAGAGACTAATAGATCAATCAGTATCATGTGTTTTCACTGGAAAAAAAACCTGCTGTTTCCTGCTAATAAAATTCATCTAAGTCCACTGAGGCTTGTCTAATAAGAGATGTTTGATTAAAAAAGACTAAATGTTTTAGCAAATATTTTTCAGATAGACATAAAGCTTTCTCATATCAGATTATGTACTTTAATCAGCAAGCAAACAGCTGAGATTACTCTATTCATTACAACTGCAATAAAATATTAAAACTCTTCTCTGTAGAAGTAAAGAGTGGGGAGAAAAAAAAAAACCTGCAATCGTTTCTCTTCTTCCACCAGCAACGGCGCCATCTTGTGTTGCTTTTCCGCCGCAGCCTCAGAGAGTTTTGTCACATCCCTGCTGCCTGCTGGGGATCATCCGGGTCACGTCGATGTTGTTGGTGGCGAAGGTCTCCCTGGCCTTCTCCACGGTGGCGTCCGGCAGGCTCCGGGTGCGGCCCAGGATCCAGGCGAAGTCCACATGGAAGAGCCTGAGGACGTCTGTGCAGGAGTACACCAGGGCAAAGTTCACGTAGTCAGTGGACAGGATCCAGTAAGGGGAGTAGGGGAGGACTACATTGAATAGACACAGAGAGTAAAAGTCAAAGGTCAGAACATAAACAAGAGGTGGTCATTTTTACTCCGGTGTATTCCCGCTGACCGTAGGAGTAGGTTATTCCCAGTTTAGCTGGATTCTTTGGATCCTCTATCACTCCGGTCCCCACAATTTTCCTCACCTCTCCTTTTCTGACACACAAACACACACAGAGATTTTACGCAGCGCTAAACGGTGCCAACAAGCACCTCCTGACACATTTCCACAAGGTTCCCGCTCGCAGTGACTCACAGTATTTCCGAGCTGACCACTCGAATAGAGTTGTCCGTCGTCAGAGTGAAATTGGTCTCGATGCAGCGGCCCTTCTCAAACTGGGCCGGCAGCTTGGCAATTTCAAACCATCTCCCCATGAACTGCGAGGGCCAGGGACACACGGGTTCAGAGGCAATTTAGAGCGGCGTGAGAGGAGACTATGAATAAATCTACATACTGTAATGGGTTTACAGAAACATGCGACAGGTTAGCTTTCAGGCCCGCTCTGTATCTGCAGTGGAAAGTCATTAAGTACCCTGCACTCTCAGGTTTTTTTTCCCTCAAGGACAATATGCTAGAGAATATCTTAGTGAGTCTGCACTTAAGCGTCACTTTATGTTCCATTTCAGTTAAGTAGTAGTTTGTGCAATGTTTGAGAACAGATAAAATGATAAGATGTTGCTTTTTTGTGTTAAAATAGGAGAAATGCATGAACTATTTTTGATTTTGAAATACTGCATATTCATTGTTCAATGTATTCCATCTTATTTAATGTCATTTTAATTTACCACAGTGAGATTTTGTTATTTTTAACAATTCCAGATAAATGCATTCCTGGCATTTTGTAATGTGAAGCATTACTTGTAAAATTTTAACATGTAATAATAATTTCTCAGTTTAGACAGCAAGTAGATTTGCACAAATGTTTTAAATTCACTTTTTCAAACAGGTTTTAAAAATATTAACGCCACTAATATTTGCTCTATTGTAAAATTATTTTTAAAGACACCAGGCTAGAGTTTTGCAATATTTTTAATGCTCTTTATTTCTAATGTTTGGTAAGAAAAAGAAAAGAAAAAAGCAACTTAAATTGTGAGACTTGACTGCTGTTGAAACTTTTGTAATCGGGTCAATCAAAGACAATTTGGACTCATGCTAGGAATCCTCTGTTACCTGTTTAAGGATGAAGGCGGGCTGGACTTCTGGTTCTGGACACGGACCCCAGTGGGGAACCTGAGCCCAAATGATGGGGATTAGAAGCACAAAAATTGAAGCCAGAAACACCCTCATGGTAAGAGCAGGCAGCGTCACCTGCAGAAAAGCAACAAAAGCTGCTGTTATTCAGTTCCATTCTACAAATATTACACATTTTAAAAACAAAGGATTGTTTAAATTAGTCAGAGAAAGTACATTTATCTTACCGGTTCTGTTCTTCTTTGTGGATCCGTGTTCTCTCCTCAGAGATCTCAGGGTTTGACTCAGAGATGTTGTTCTCCACAAAGCTTTTGCTCATCTCTGAAATCAATGAGATTCTTTGTCTTTCTCCAGTTTTATTACTGGCGCAAAGTCGGTTATTACCAAATCAGAGTCATGGGTGACGCTCTGGCTGGAATGTCACAAAGTTATCAGAAGGTTCTGCTGCTTGAGGTGGGCTGCAATGGGAACTTGTGCTTTTTTTATCCTAATTTTTCAGTTTTTCCACTGATTTATCTACAGTCAGAAGTGTGCATACCCCCATTACGTGACAAGGTTTCTTTCAGTTATTTCAAAGATTTTTTTTCCATGTTCAAGGTGAGGTATATTCAAATTCAAAAATACTTTATTAATCCCAAAGGGAAATGAAGTGTTGTTGTAACTCATTAATTTAGATTCTTCAAAGAGTTATTGAACATCATAATGGCTGCTGGAATTTTCTGCAGCAGTCTGTACTGCACTGAAGATGAAAATGCCTCTGACTGAAAATGCTCTGCCTTCCCAAGACAGTTTACGCTTCAAGTTCGGTGCCTGTGCACTTTGAATGCAAGCGCTCGACATTTTGCTCTACATGTAGCGTTTCATGCGTCTGGTTTACATTCAAAAACTATGTGGAGGCAAGTCGAGGGCGCGTCAGATTCTTCAAAATTGCTGTAGCTCTTGTTTTCCGTTGCTGGGCTATTTGTTGGATGCGTTGGACGCTCTTGACGCGTCAAAACGCTCCAAACGGTTCAAATCGCGCCGCGAACGGTGTCCTTTACGCGCCTCTGCATAGACTTTGAATGTAAACCAGACGCGCCTGACGCTCAAAACGCATTTGGTGTGAACGCACCATTAGATTTTTAATGGAAATCTTTTAAATTGACCTAAATTAAATTAAAGAATATATTAATCTCCAAAGGGATTTATTGTTTTGTCTTGCTGGAAAATGAACCTGCTCCCCAGGCTTTTGTGGCCGCAAAATGGTTTTCTTCCAGGTTTATTTGGCTTAATCTCTCGGATTTCAATTTGACCAGATTCCCTTTCCCTACTGAAGAAAAGCACACCAGAGGATGCTGCTGCCACCACCATACTTTGTCCTGGCGATAAAATGTTCGAGGGGAAATAAAAAGTTTTGTATGTTGGCCAGACTGTTCAATTTTGGTCTGGTATGATAGGACGAGTTAAATTTAAATGCACACCGCACTTTTCAGATATCTCTTCTTTTTTTTTTTATGAAGATTTTAAAAATGCTGCATTGTTTTCTTTTCATTTTACAATATAAAGTCCTGATAAGCTAACAATACATCACTATAAATAATTTTATACTCTTATTGTTATACAGTAAATACTGAAGTTTGTGGTTTCAAGACAACATCATGTGGAAAAGTTCAAGGAATATGAATATTTTTAATCCTCTCGCTATTTTTTGAAAGGAATGGATTTTGTGCAGCAAAGACATACAAAGACAAGGTTAAAAACTTTAAATAATTTCACAGGAAACTTTAAATACCATAAAAATGAGAAGTGTTTGCTAGAACCTGAGTTGGTAACCTGGCATTTTATTATCTGAAAGGTCCTGTTGCTGTTTGATAACACAAAGACTCTAAAATTAACACAGTGATTTACATGCAGAAATCTATTAAATACTGTCTGCTTCCAGACAAAGCCCTCCGACAACAAACAAGATTAAACTAAAGAAGAAAAAAGATCAAAAGGCTCAATTTCCAGCTAATATATCCAGCTTGTATTTCAGGGAGGAATGACTTGTTAGCTGCAGCCAGACACATCAAAGCCCCGTTAAAGCAGCAGTGGCTGCTTTCTGCCAGGACGGAGGCAATGAGCTCGACTGGTCAGAAGATCAAGGAAAGAAGCGAGCGCACAGCCAAATGGGCTGCAGGATAATGAGGAAATATCAAAGAGCTGAGAAATGTATTAAAGATGCAGCATGCAAAGGTGGATCCTGAGGAGAGTTTTGGTCACTTTTAATCTCATCACAAGGTTGTGTATTTGGATTTTCTTTTTTGTGCTGGTATTCTGTCCCGTGAGGTTTCACAAATTATAAAATTGCAGGGTTGTTTCAATTATGTTTCGGCAAAACAGTAATATGTTTGAATCCCTGCATGGAGTTGTTCGCCTGGTGCATGAGTGGGTTCTCTCCAGGTACTCCAGTTTAAGAGTTCAATACGCCAGGAGGCAATTATAAGTTTCCTGTGACCTTCATCCAGAAGCATACTTAGGGAAACCCTCTGGACCTATGATCTTGTGATTTGTGAAGGCAACAATATGTCACTGATCTGTTGTTTTGACTTGGAGCAGAAAAGGAGCACTGACTTACTGAAATAGTTTCTTGTTTGAAATACTAATATCAGGTTGGCTGTGTTGTTGAATTAATCATACCACAGAACATATTTTACCTTTAGATTGTCAGATATGAGAGTTGGCTCTGTGTTTTTCTCCACTAGAGGGCAGCAGAGGAGCTTTAATATGCGTGAGTAATGTGAAATCAGCGGACCTTTCTGGAAATTAAACAATATCCTCATATTGAGTTTTCATGACCAGGCACTTGTTTCTTTTTTCATCCAAAAAGAAAGTTTTCAAAGTTTAAAAATGACAGAATTTTATCTTTTATCTTCTAGCCTTTAAGGCATAAAAGTTTGTTTCATTGACCAAACAAAAAGCAGATTTGTGTTCAGCAAATTGTTGCTGGTTCACATTTCAGCTCCACACCTAAAAGAAAAGGTTGTGTAACGGCTGCGGTAAAGACTCACGTGCCAGAGCAAATGCAGCCTTGCTGCTGATGCCCCTGCAGCTGTGCACACATATATACAAGCTGTACATTACCACAAACGGAGGACGGAAAACCCTGAAAGTGAGCAGCAACACAGGTGCACTAGAGCTTGAGAATGTTTCCTGCTGCTGCTGAGGGATGACTGAGATCAAAACCTCGAGGACGATCTGCCACCTGAACTGAACCGACCGCTATGATGGTTATTCAAAGAACATCCCAAGGAGAAATGTGTTTAAATCTGTAAGACAGGAAACTGCAATAGTGACTGGATATGGCGAGTTTATAGTTGAATCCGTAAAGGATTTGTGGTTGAACTATTCCCCTACTCATAAACTATTACTGTTTAATTTATAAAGCACTTTAAAACAGCAACAGCTGCGACAAAGTGCTGTACAGATCAAATCAATAAACAATAAAAAGATGGAAAGGACAAAATAAAAGAAAGACAATAAAATCAATAGAATGCTAAAGTAGAGTTTATAGAAGTACTATAGCTGCATTTTTAGGAGAAAAGCTTGCAAGGCTGCAAACACCGTCTCCTCTGTTGTACAGGAGCTGCAGCATCAGATTCTTTTTGCTGCGCATCACAAACTAAGATGGCACCATGAGGAAAAAACATTATGTGAAAATCAGGAAGTTACAAACTGAATATGACTCAAGACATCAAGATCCATGTTTGGATTTATCTGCAATTCTAGGTATGAGTGTAAAAGAGTGTGGGAGCAAAGACCTAAACCAGAACCAGTTACACCAGTTCTGCCAGCGGGAATGGGCCGAAATCCCAGCAAACTATTCTAAGATGCTTCTAGAAGATACGTAAGACATTTTTCAGCCAAAACAAAAGAAACAGGCAAACTTCTGAATTAAAATGAACATTTAGGGAGGTTTTGGCCAGCTGATTATGCCTGTCATTGAGATCTGTTGCTTTGGTTATGAATATGGGTGTAGATACCGGAGGGGTTTTTTGTTTGGTTTTATTGGGGGGGTTGACTTTGGGGAGCTGAGATGCAAAGGAGGGTTGGGTTTGTTGTCTAGTTTTATTTTTAATTTAATTTTTTTTTTTCCTTTAGTTGAAAAAGCAACAAAAAAAGGCTGAAACTTGTGCATTGCAATTGTTTAGCTATTCTACTGACACAACTGGCTTTCTTTATTTGAGACAAAATCAATATAATTCTTCAGAAGACATTTTGTTAGTTTTAGATGATGATATATTCAACAAGAGTAAATTATTTAACAAACCTAACCTCAGAAGATTTGTGTTATCTAAGTTTATTTACCTTGAAGCAGGTCAGTCGGTTGTGTAACGTCTCGTTCGTTGTCCATTAACTGAAAAGCATTTCACTTTATGGTTAAAACGTATATTGTATGTAATTTTCCACCAACACAAAAAGCATTTTGGGTCTGGATGTTTTTAAAGCAGAAGGTCAGATTCAGGTGAAGGTTGGTGAGTTCAATAAATGTGTTGCGCATACAGCTGGAAGATTTTATAATCATTTTAAAACTTACCAGTTTCCTCTTGTAGCCTAACTAAGCAGCATTGATTTTGAGCAGAAATATTGATCTCCCTTTTATTCTAGAATGAAGTTTCTTTCCAGTTTCATCCACAAATCCTCAAAAATTTTAACATTTTAATCAACTATTATAGAAAAAGTCATGTTAATTTGCAGATATAGTCCTAATCTGATGCAACAAGAGCAGAGAAGAACAGATTAACAGTGTTTTGTAGATTTTACAAACAAAAACTGCTATATGCACTGATGTAACTATTTTGTTCATTTTATTTTGTTTTCTGAGCAACCCAGACCTGCAGGTTTCTATGTTTTTGGATGAAATGCTTGAAAGTCAAACCATTTTTACTTAAGGTTTTATCAACTTTCAGTCAACTGTAAAGTTATTTTAATTTAGACTAAATGAAGTTAAAACTCCATAATTTAGTGGACTGGATATAAACCTTGTCAGTAGAAAGTCTTTTCCATAATTTTCAAGAAACCACAGAAAATTAAAAGATAATAATGGAATAAAATCATTGTTGTGTTTTTTGGTTATGGATTAATATTTTATTTCATCAACATGCCTTTTAAAGCTTAATCTCATGTCAGGCAAAACAAATCTTCCCCTCGTCTGTAAAATGGTTGAAAGTTGAAATATATTTTTACATTGGAGATTTTACTTTTATAACAAGAACCATTCTAACTTTATTTCAGATTATGATGCAAACAGGCAGTCAAATTTAAATAAAAAACATTTCTTAAAATGTGAGCCTGCTTGCAAGATTCTGCAGCCTTTGTAGAAATTAGAATTACAGTCAAATTTATGTTTTTCTTAAATAAATGTCTAAAGCTACTCGAGTCCAGATGAGTTCACCATGTACCAGACTAATGATGTAACCAAACTTTGTGGAGGTGAATATCTTTGGTGAGAGTCTGTTTCATTTGAATAGGTGCCAGTTCTCACTTCATCAAACAACAAGGAGGGGCTGAAGACTGGAGACGTTTGGGTCTTTAAAAGCCTCCAGAAACGGGATGTGGTCACTTCTTCTGGTTTCACACAGGTGAGCAGTCGACACCTTCCTAAAGCAGCTGGATTTTGACTCGTCTTTCAGCTGCTGTTTTCTGTTTTACTCTTTTCAGACTGAGGCGACAAGATGAACGCTGTGCAGATTCTTACTTTGACTATGCTGCTTGCTGCTGGAGGCAGCGACCAGCTTCTCAGGTCTGGAAAATGTCCAAATCCTGCAGTCCAGGCCAACTTTGATGCTGCCAGGGTGAGCAAAATTTGATCTAATCTGATAAAGTAGCCAAAAATTGTACTCGAGTAAGAGCAGCACTATTTTAACATATTCATTCTCAAGTAACAGTAGAAAGTAGCCAAAAAATGAAATAAAAAAGTATTTGGTAAAAAGGCGACTCAAGTACTGAGTAACTGATCAATTATTTAATATTTTTTAAATGACATCATCAGATTGACCAAAATATAAATTTATGCAGAAATTCTAGTATTTTATAGATCAAAGTGAAAATAATTATAAAATAAGGCAAAAGAAATATTTTTCTAAATCAGCTTCTTTAAAAAATAAAAAAATTATGAGACTAATAAGGGTCTCCATCTGGTGAATTTTTGGTTAAAATGTTTGTCCTTTATTCAGTGGGAAGAGAATCCAGAAGTTTTACTCAACTAATAGTAGCGATACTTCAAATTAAAATGACTGAAATAAAAGTCAAATATACCGACAAATAAAAAGTAATTATTTCCCAAAAACGTATTCCAGTAAACGTAAGTAGTTACTGCGCCACTCTGATGATGTGAGACATGTGAGACAAACTCAAAAGTCCTGTTTCGTAACTAAGCTGCTGCTTTCCTTGTGTTTGAGGTTTAATAACTGTGGTTCCTCTTCAGTATCTTGGTAGATGGTTTGAGATCCGGAAGCTGCCAACAACGTTCCAGAAAGGTCAATGCGCCACCGCCGACTACAGCCTGAAGAGTCCCGGAGTCGTTGGCGTCTTCAACAGAGAGCTGCTGTGAGCAAAACGTCCTGCTTGTTTTTGAACATAACCAGTCAAACAAAGTCCTGCAGCCTTTAATCATGAACAGAACTGATTTGTTTATTATTAACCTGCAGTGACAATGGAACCATCAGCTCTGCTGTTGGCACAGCTAAAGTGAAGGACCCTGCTGAGCCGGCCAAGCTGGAGGTCTCTTTCTCCGACGGTATGCAATTTTCCTTCAGAAATGAGTCTATTTATTCAAGATCTTTAAAATTCTCCTGCTGCTGTTTTGACTCTAGACGTTCCTCCCGGTCCATACTGGGTTCTGTCCACCGACTACGACAGTTACACGCTGATCTACGGCTGCACAGAATACGGCCTGTTCCACGTGGAGCTGTCCTGGATCCTGAGCAGGAAGCCCACTCTGCCCAACGAGACCACTGAGGATCTGCTCAGCATCTTGTCCTCCATCGGTGTCAGCGTGGACAAGATGGCCGCCACCGTTCAGGACGAGACTTACTGCAGTCCCATGAACCAGTGAGACGGAGTCGTGTTAAGAAAGCGTCCCCATGAGGAGCATCATCTTGTTTAAAGAAATGTGTCTTCTACGTGGTTATATTTTATTTTGTGGAAATAAAATTTCTGATTCTTGTATTCCAAAAAAGGTATTTTTTATTCATCATTTTGGTTCAATGGTTGCATTTAACACTCAGTTTAAACTGTAAAAGTTACATTTAAAGCTTATTTTTATATCTTTAAGTCAGATTGATTTATTTGGCAGGGAAAATATATATTAATTAACATTGCTGTAAATAATTGCCTATTCTTTTAAAAGTTATGGAAAATGTATCTTGCTAAAAACAAGTAAAAGGCTAAATAATGACAAAAAGTTAAAATGCGAAATATGTGAATTCTGTCAATAAATATAAAACAATAAATACCATTATTATGAAAATACAAGCATTAATTAAAACAACTTTAATCCTTCATTGGGATGGCAAAACATAAGTGGTTGCATAGGAATAGGGAAAAAAACTTAATTTGTAAATAAAAATGTATAGCCAGTTTTCACCTGACATTGATTTAAAAACTAAATAACTAACAGCCACTTAGATTTATTTTTTATTTCTTTGATGGCAGTAGACTTTAAGGTCAGTGCTTAAAAACTGTCTGACATACGTTTTAGAATCAATTAATTCAAATAAAGAAAATCCTGTCGCTTCATAAGATGACAAAATTCATCTGATGCTCAATATTATGAGAAAATCTTTTAACAGGCATTTCATTATCCTGTGGCGGGATTGTTCAACCATCACAGCATCTTGGAGTCAAATTTCCTTCAGGCACATTTTAATAAAATAGGGGAGCTTGTTCATAAAACTTCCATGGAACAAATGACTACATATTGCACAAAGTTTATTTAGTAGAAAATACATTTTTGCTGATAAAAGTAGTCAAACTTTATCCAGAATGCTACAGAAATATTTCTGTTGTTTTACACAGAAGTTTCAGTCATTAATGATTCATTTAATAGCTTTGTAAAGAAGAACTGCATCTAAAGATTTTGATTCATCATCTGTTTTATCCACACAGAGTTTAATATGCAGTTCTGCGAAAAGTATTTGCAACCTTACAATTTATTTTCTGTTTTTGGTGAAAATAATGCCTCAGAAAATTTTCAATGTCAGGGAAAAATAACCAGAGTAAATACAAAACGTGTCCATGTATGATTTTTAGTTGGCAAAGCTCAACATTAATTGTAGTTAACCTTTTATGTACTGAAGCGACATTTTCAATTAAAAAACATAACACCACTGAAACCACATTGTTTGTTTTGGACATGCAAGTTTATTAAATTAAGCTCAAATAAAGATTCTGCATCAATACAAACGCCACAATCTCATTCTACTGGTTCATGGCGCTACAGTAATCTGCGTCCTGGTTGGTGACCAGCAGCTCGTCCACACTGACTCCGATGGACCGCAGGACGCCGTGCAGCTCCTCCAGGGTCTGGTCGGCCAGAGTGGGCTGCCTGCTCAGGATCCACACGAAGTCGGCGTGGAGCTCGCTGAGGTCGGTGCAGCTGTAGACCAGAGCGTAGTTGTCGTAGTCTGTGGACAGGACCCAGTAAGGAGCAGGAGGAGAGTCTGGAGGAGCAAAGAGACACAGCAGGCTGTGAGTAAACCTCCACCGCAGCTGGATTAAACACACAACTAGATTAAAATGAGCGTGGAAACCAAACGAGGGTCTGTACCCTCGAAGAAGTAGACCAGCAGCTTGGCAGGCTCAGTGGGGTCGGGTTTGGCGGTGCCGGTGATTACATCAATGGTCCCATTTGCACTGAAATCAAATAAAATCTTAAATCGGTGTTTATAAATACATCTGATCAAGTGAGAGTGAGTAAATCTCACAGCAGCTCCCTGTTGACGACTCCGACAACTCCAGGACTCTGCAGGCTGTAGGTGGCGGTGCTGCACTGGCCGCTCTGGAACGTGTGGGACATCCTCTGGATTTCATACCATTTACCAAGATACTGCAAAACAAGCAGATTCACAGTCAACACAAACCACATTCTGTTCTGCTGCTTCATCTAAAGGATTGCTCACCCTTGCAGCATCAAACTTCTGCTGAACAGCAGCGCTGGGGCATCTGCCAGGCATGATGATCTGAGAGTTGGCCGCCAGAACGGACAGCAGAGTGAAGGAAAACATCTGGAGGAACTTCATCTTTCTACAAAACCTTAAAGAAGTAGAAAAGATTCTGAATTTTACCTAAATTTACACAAAAGGAGAATCGCCAGAGTAAAATCCCGGAGTAGATCCCTGTTGTTTCCTACCTGTTCTACTGGGTAGTTGTGACGTTCAGCGTTGTGCTGCTGTATTTATAGTGGAGGTCGACTGCTGACCCCAGATCTGACCTGCATGTCACGTTTTTGTTTTATAAAGGTGTGAGATTTTTGGCACCTGTTCATGTCAAGATAGACAGATTGTCACCAAACAGACCTTGGCTGCTGAACAAATATGTTTTCAATACTTTAGGTAACTGTTTACAAAAATGATCTCTGAGGCTCCCTGTGTGACAGCGGTGTATTATGTAGTAGTTTTTACAGGCCTTTTATTACCTTCGTTAATTTTTTCCTCTTTTTTTCTTGTTTTTGTCCAATAAAAATATACATTTATCTAAGTGCATTTAATATGAGCAGGCAGATGAACCTGAACCTGAACCGTTTTCATACTGGCAAATCTTTCATGTCCAATTAGAATAAGAATTACCAAAGAAAAGCTAAATTAAATGGCAACAATATACGTTTTAGTTATTTTACAGAGTCAAGCAGCTGCTGGGAGGAAGGATCTCCTACAAGGCTACTTTGTGCACCTCGGACACAGCAGTCTGTCACAGAAAAAGCTCTGCAGTCCAACAACAGAACCAAATAGTTTTTTTTATATCATTTTGTTATATTAAAAGCATTTGAAAGCATAGTTACAGGTTACATGCTTTTTTGTTTTTTCATGTATTATTCTTACATTTTTAGCCAAATATTTAGCTGCATGGGTTTTGTGATTTACTGATATGTAAAAAGAAAACTACCCGGCTGCCATGATATCACAATAATCATGACCCAAACAAGATTTCCCCCTTAAGGCGTGAAAAACACAAGGCTTTGAAATTAGAGGGATTACAGCTCAGGAACAGGTCATCATGTGACAGAGGCAGAAAATGCAGTTCATCCGGACAACGGACTGTTGCTGTAGTTAGAAGATGGACGTTGTCTCCTCTTACCCAAGAGAATTTATAGCTGTAGCTGTTTGTTGAGGTTAAACCGGCTCTGATCCCTTCGCCTCACCGTGACTCCATAATGCTGGGTGCAAACAACACGGACAGGAATCCCTTATAAAAAGCTTACACCTGAGAGATTCTTAAATTAGCGGTTTAGATGTCCTAAAGCCCCTGTTCTCCTAATTCCTAAGTCCATTATTTGTAGTTTCCGCTCTGCTTTTTCAGTAAAAATCCACTTGACTTCTGAACGCCCACATTCAGGCGCATCTCAGTAAATTATGTTATGATAAAGTTGATGTATTTTAATAATTCAGCTCAAAAAGTAAAACTCATATATCATGTAGATGTTTTACACACAGCAAGAGTTCAAACATTTACACTTTATTATTCATTTTTAGTCTAGTTTCTAGTGCAAATATTTATTACACTTAAAATAAGACAAAACTAACTTACAAGTAACTTTTAAGCAAGGTATATGAGGTTGTTTAAACTAAATCATTCTTTAGTATTGATGAAAAAGTATTTTTCATTGGTAAATAAAATCACTTATGACAATATTTTCATGTTATGGGAGAAATAATCTGCCAAAGGAACTAGTACTGTGTTATCAATATTAAGGAATTATTTACTTAAAACAAGCTCCTATAAATTACTGATAAGTTACTTTTGAGTTAGTTTTGTCTTCAAAACTTCAATGTCTTCAATACTAAAATATTTGCACTATCAATCAATCAATCAAATTTTATTTGTACAGCACATTTCGGCAGCAAGGCTTTTCAAGGTGCTTTACATCATAACAAACACAAAAACACAAAGTTATGGAACGTTGAATCAACAATCAAAACATTACATTAAGTCAGGGGTCTCAAACTCCAGTCCTCGAGGGCCGCAGTCCTGCAACTTTTAGATGTGCCTTTGCTGCACCACACCTGAACAGAATAATTAGGTCATTAAGGCTCTGGAAAACTGATCTACACAAGGAGGAGGTAAATACGTCCTTTCATTCCAGTGTTTTGTACCTGTGGCACATCTAAAAACTGCAGGACAGCGGTCTTGAGGACTGGAGTTTGAGACCCCTGCATTAAGTCCAGTTCCATCTTTAAATTTGTAATTGATTACGTTTCAAATACAACTCTAAACAGGTGGGTTTTTAGTCGAGATTTAAAGGAAGTCAGTGTTTCGGCTGTTTTACAGTTTTCTGGAAGTTTGTTCCAGATTTGTGGTGCATAGAAGCTGAATGTTGCTTCTACTCGTTTGGTTCTGGTTCTGGGGATGCAGAGCAGTCCAGAACCAGAAGACCTGAGAGGTCTGGAAGGTTGCTATGACAACAGCAGATCTTTAATGTATTATGGTGCCAAACCGTTCAGTGATTTATAAACTAGAACACTAGAAACTAGATAAAAATACTTGGCAAGATTTTGTGTTTTTGCAGTGAAGCTCTGGTAATTTTGGTGAATACATCTTACAGGTGATGAAAACATCTACATTTCAGTTTCCTCCAAAATTGTGTTATCACAGCTTCATATTTACAAAATGAAATGTGGAGTTTTTCAGTTAATTACTGCAGTTTCTCCCACAGCTGCACCACATTTAACCTGATTGACTAATCAGGCTTGCTGTCATTGCCTCGGTATAAAAGCAGCTCACTGGTTTCCTTTTATCAATGCTACTCAACATCCAGTAGTTTCTTTTTATTGTAAGTTTTCTCCTTTTGTTAAAGCGCTCCTCTTCTAACACAGTTTGTTCTACATTTGAGTCCTTTTCTACCACAATCCATAACAGAGACTGGGCTAAAAATGGGAATGCCAAGGTGAGAGTCACATTTACCCAAAGGTTTACTTATGAGAAACAAAATGAAATTGCCTAGTCAAAGTCTTGAATCTGATTTAGACATACTGTGGCAAACAGGTAATTCATGCTGGAAGAAAAACGTTCCAATATGGTTCAGTTAACACAATTCTGCAGAGAAAATTAGGCCAAGATTCCTCCACAGTGACATTAAAGACCTATCGTAAATCAGAGATGGCTAAGTCTAATCATAAAATGCTACTTTCCTCAACTTTTAGATGCATCCCTGCTTCAAACACGCCTGAATCAAATGATTAAATCCACTCTGCAGGAGTCTGGTAACAGTTCATTTAACTAATCGGAATTAGAATTCCTTTTATTGTCATTGTGCAAGAAAGAAAGCACAATGAAATTTAAAATGTATGTCAAATAATTGAATTAAATAAGTATATCTCAAATATAACAGTATAGCAGAAACACAGAAACGAATGTGATGGAGTAAGGATAGCTGGACTGGACCACCTCTTTCCTAAATGGGTTAGTGTGGGATTAGCAAATTAAATCTTTGTGTATGCACCTGGTTATTGTTAAAAATAGTTTGATCTCAAAACTTTGAGAGAGATTAAAGAGCAAAGACAGGTCGCCAGGGCAACACAGAAATACACACACACACACACACACACACACGCACACACACACACACACACACAAGGGACAGACAACCATGTATCCACACACAAGGGCATCTCAGATTAATCAATTAACCTAACAGCATGTTTTCAGACTAGGAGGAACCCAGAGTACTTGGAAAGACCCAAGAAATCCCAAAACCTTAAAGGTAACAAATCAAACAGGGAAGCACTGACTTCTCCCTCCTGGATGTTTTTATTCCAGGATGGATAACTAGTTCCTCCAGCAAATTTAAAATCTGCCTTTGGTTGTCCTACTGGTGACACCTGCCAAGACTAGAGTCTCCCCAGAAGATGGAGCCCTTCCCCTTGCCTCAATGGCCCAGCATTACTGAGAAAACTCAACTAGCTGCTTGCTTGTATCTTCTTCTTTCACCTATATTCCATATTTTAAGATCATCTCACTATTTCTGGGGTCCAAGAAAGCAAAATGCCAGAACTTCAGAAACTGACAGCCACTCCAAAATATTGACTTTGCTGTCCATGAGAAATTTTGTAGCCACTTTTTTTATGATGCTATTTATTTTGTGAATTGTGCCTGTATCTTCTTCAAATCAAAAATGGAGTCAAACGTTTGTGCAGAAAAAGTTTTCGTTTGTGCCGCTATAATTTTAAAATGATAAAGAAATGTTTCCAGAGGTCATGAAAGGTCAACCAGCCCCCACACCTTCTTCAAATCGGACAAAATCAAATCCCCTCAACTACGTTTGTGCTGCAAAATGTTTTTGTTTGAGCTGCTTTGGCCTTGAAGATATTAATGACATTTTAAAGGTCATTTTATTTTGTAAAAGTGGGGGAGTTGGTTGAACTTTTGATCTTTAAACTTTCATTAATATTTTCAAAGCCAAAGCAGCACAAACAAAAAATTTTGCTGCACAAATGTTTGACATCATTTTTGTCTGATTTGAAGAAGGTGGGAGGCGGGGGGGGTTGGTTGACCTTTCACGACCTCTGGAAACATTTCTTAATATCTTTAAAATGATAGATGCACAAACAAAACATTTTTGCTGCACAAATGTTTGACATCATTTTTGTCTGATTTGAAGAAGGTGGGGGAACCAGTTGCAGAAAACCTCACCATACCATGATGCTGCCACTGCCATGCTTCCCAGTTGGGATGATGTCTTCAGGCTTGTAAGTTTTCCACTTTTTACTCCAAATATAAACATTGTCCTTTTTCCAAACACTTCATTTATAGCTTTATCAAATTAAGGAACATGACTCCAAAAGTTTTTTGTTTTTTTTCCAGAGTGCATTTGCAAATTACAATCTGGTTCTTTATTTAGTAATCACTGATTTTTCCATAATGTCATAAAGAGAAGCAGTGCAAATATGTGGCTCCATCTAACTCGAGGGTTATTGATTAACCTATCGAAGCTTACAAAGTCATGACATCATCATCATCATTGGGGCTTTCCTAAATTGTTTGAAATCATAATATTCTTAGATCATGTAAACTTCTATATTTGAAGAAGTTAATAAAAAAATATCTAAAAGAATATTTCTCCTTATTCCAGTTAGCAAAAAGAAATAATTTAGGTATTCTTAACAGACCCAAAACATGAAATCAAAGAAACTCGTCATCTTTTGAGTCAATCATCTATCACCACGTTGCTCTTTGGGGATTAAACTGTTGTTGCTAAGATACCATTGTAATCTTTATAACTTGTTGTACATTTAACTGAAGAAATGTAAATGAGTTTACTTTTCTTAAAAATCTGATTTTGAATTGTTTCTTTGTTAAACATCAGATTATACCGTTGAATTTAGTGCTGTGATGATTAATAGATCTGCCTTATGTGGTTTATTGTCTTATTATTTTTTTAGCGAAACAAAAACTTTTGCAAACAGTCAATTTCACTGATTGAAAGTACAGATATAAATTACTTGGGCTTTTTTCCAAAAGCCTAAAGTTACAAAAAGTCTGGCACATTAATAAAGACATAAGGGTAAAATGAATTATCCGTTGTTTTTATGCCAATTCCAAAGCAAACACCACTTTACACCAAAAGTACAAAATAAGTTGTAATAAAGCATTTTCTCTCTAAGCTCTTCTGTTTTTGCATTTCTGCCACGTTTCAGATCATAAAGCTAATTTTAAGATCTGACCAAGATACCCAGAGTAAATACAAAATGCTGTTTCCTCATTAGGATTTTATTTTTTTGAGGGAATAAACTTTCCAAATCAGTCTGGTCTTGTATGAGGAAGTAATTGACAACAAACATAATAAAGTCTTTGAGTGTTTTATGTCATTGTAGAGGAATTTTGTGGAACTCTTCTCTGCAGAATTGTGCAATTCAGCCAAATTGGAGGATTTTTAAATATAAACAACCTTTTGATCAAGCAGATTTGGGTCTGGACTTTGAGAAGTCAACATTAATTTTTGACTCATTAATAGGTGGATTTGTTGGTGTGCTTTGAATTTGTGTATTGCTGAGTTGGAAAACCCAACAGGGCTGCTTAATTCTGATGCTGATTGCATAAAAATCCTAACTTAGGATTTTTTCTGGTTGAGAATAATACGTTCCATTGAGATATTGCACCCTACTTCATGCTGTCAGACAGGTTCTACAGTAATTTCCTGATGCTACACACCTCCCGGTAATTAGATGTTTGATTTAAAGTATTCTGAAATATGTTCTGGAAGCTTAAAATAATTGAAAATCTATTTGTACAACATTGTTGCACCAATAACAATAATATAACTTTTGATCAAATAGTGCATTCATTCTTAAAGGAGGCTCCATTGTCTGCAGATTGAACAGAGGGGATTCAGATTCAACCCCATGTTGCACCCTCTATCCCACCCCTCCGTATTGTTTCTGTTGTTTGGCTAATTTTCTTTGCTGCCCACCAACTGTGAACAACTAGCTCCTCACTAGGCATTAAAGAAAACATCATTCAAAGTGCAGACCCCTTCTTTAAGCTTGGTTAGCACAAACTGTCAGATTAGGAGGTCTGAGAGGATGATCCAGCCAACATTCAGTCGGATTTCTGCCAAATTACCACCAAGCATGTTTGGGTCAGCTCTTTTGCACCCTGGGGAGCACAATACTCCTGACACCCAAACTAGACATGTGTAAAAAATAAAAAAAACAGAGATTACAAGACTGATCAGTGGAGCTGTTGCAGTCTACAAACAGCAGCGTTCAGTTTCTCTGCATGGTGCCACTAAGCAGCGAAGGAGGGGGCTGGCCATTTTGCCACTGGAAAAGGAAGCTAAGCATTTAGGTGTCTTAACTGTGGCCTAAAGTGCTAACACGGGATTAGTGAGGTAAACGTTGAAAGAGGTTTAGCACTCCATCCTTAAGGACCAGTGCAGCTTCAGTAATTACACATCAGTTGCAAGGTGCAGCGGGTGGTTGGATGGGAGATCATAGTGATGTCAGGACAGGGAGGGCTTACCGCAGGAGATAAGGCCAGCTAATGGAGATGAAATGAATCGGTATTTAAAAGGTCTCTCTTAGTTAAGGCACTTTGCTGGCAGCAGATTGTGCTCACTCCGCTGCCCAGTTGGATGCTGAAGGAGAGACAGACTAGAGACGAGCTCTTATCGGTTTGAAATTACGTTCAGGTCGTATTTTTGTTTTTTCTTTTCACCTGAATTGCAGCAACAACACCTGCAAGCTCTGCCAAGGTAAAGGTAAGTCATTAAAAATGTTTTTTTTTATTGCGCAGGTTTTCTTTCAGTTTTTTTTTACTCTTTTACTGCAACATATGCTACATAAACATAACCTTATGGGTTGATAAAAATTTACCAAGCACATAACAAGAAATGTATTTTTTTCTTTTTGTTAAAATTCCATGTGAGAAGCGAGATTGCATCAGCAAGAAGCTTTATACAACCAACTAATACTGTTGTAATTATTCTACTAATAAGTACTAAAAAGCCTCAGTTAATCAAATACAGTAATTAGTTCAGCTTCTTCACATGGCGTCAGTAATAATCTGAAGGAAAAAGAAATAAAACAGGTTAAGCTAGCATTTTATTATGGGAAATTGTTTCTGACGATGATATTCACGATGCACAAAAGTCTCAAGAAATGCAATCAGCTTCATGCAACTGCCACCTGTGTGTGTTGGGGGATTAGGAAGGACTAGACATCGCTTCTGTCTTGTCTGATATGACCTCCTCAGGACTCCATCTAAGTTGTCAGCAATTTTTCTCTTTAATTCATTCTTGTAATGAGATTAACCAGGCAACTGCAAATCCGAGGAGTCCAATCCCCGGATTTGGCAGCTGTGGTGTGGCCTCTGCTCGCTGAAGGAAATACGGCAGAGGTGGTTGTTTTATTTTTCTATGCAGCTCACCTTTCGTGACAGTTTCACTCGCACAAAACTACAAGATGCTTAAAATGTGCATGTAAGATTTGCTTACCTAAGGAAAGTGAGCTGAGGAGGTGAGATGAAGTTCAAAGGTTCACTGGAGAATTCAAACAGCGATATGCTGCAAGTTGGAGCTTGTGTTTTGCCTGTAATGTATTTGCATTTCAGTCAGTATATCCAATTTTTTAAAAGTATAGAGAGGAAAACTGATGAAAAAATGCCAATAAAACAACCCTCATTGAACTTTGCTTCCTCTCTTAGCTTTTGCTTTTATAATAATTAATTTTCTGAAGCTTATGCTTGTGTTTTACTGTAGCTACAATTGTTGGGTTGGTTCTTTTACACATATTTGGGTTATTGTGCCGGAACAGTTTTGTTCTCTTAGGATAGAATGAATCTTTTATTTGCTACGTAAGGTTACTTATGTTCAACATTTACTCTTTTAACCCAAAGATTTGCTCATAAAGTTAATAGGGACAGTCAGTATTAGAAAAATCACTTGATCACTAAAGCTAATGCTAGCTTTATTAACTACCAATGAATACAGCTAGAATTAGCATTTACATGTTGACCAAAGGATTGTTCATAAGGTCAATATAAAAATTAAGTATTAGAAATGATCAAAAATTAGCTTTGATTTTATGCAGCAGTTATTCTCTTACGTTAACATCAGCTTTTTTTTTAGCGCCAATCTATGCTAGCACTAGTTCAACATTTAAACTTTGACCAAAAAAATTGCTCAGTCAAAGTAAAATGAAGAACTTAAATTAAAAATATGTTTATTAATCTTATGCAGCATTGCTGTAGTCATTTCAGAGGATTCATTTTCAGCTAACATTAACCTTTTAGTTCCAAAAGTAGTTTGTGGCTCTACAACCAGTGATGTTAGCAAGGCTACAAACGTTGGACCACTTTGTTCATTAAAGAGTAATCTAACAAGTTGCTATTTCAAATCCAGTAGTCAGACTACAGTTACTTATCGAAATTCCTTTGCGTTACTATTTTATTTTGTAGTTAAATTTTATTTCCTCTAGTAACCGCCGTTTCTATGCGACAGTTATCAGCAGCGACAGAAACATAAACAATGGAGGGAAGGGGGAGATGCGCGTTTTGTTGCTGGAAAAACAGGAAGTATTTTGAGTTTCGCTCGCCAAGTCCGATTATTATAAGCAGCTTTGGGCTTGTTTTTTTCTAAAGTCGCTTGCGGATTTAATGAGTCGCGGGTTGCGCTTTTTGGGCTTGGAAATAAGCAGAGACATAAACCCCAGAATTTGTCTCGACATCCAGTTAGTTTTAGTCAGACTCTCCCTGTCCATCATTTTCCAGATGATCCGTCCCGCTGTGTTTTGTTAATGTTAAGTTAATATATTATCTGTGAATGACGTCGAGCTTCGCGTTGCGCTCCAGAAAACTGCAAACATCGAGACTAATACGAACAGCGCAATAAACGTGAAAACAGCCACGAATGAACATGTCCGTAAAGTTGTGCAACTAAATGCCATTATAATTATTAATATTAAGATAAGTGTCACAAATCTGTGCAGGACATCTGAATTGTGGAGCGGCAGAAGGAAAACGCAGGGCCGTAACGCACAACCTGGACACCGAGGCGGGGTTGAGGGGGTAAAATCCTATTTATAGTTTTCCAGACAATACTGGAACACACAAATTACTAAAGTTTTTTGGGGGGTTTTGTATTGTTGTAACCATTAAACAATCTCCCCTTAAGGTCAACCATATTAGTGGAGACACATTGTTGATGTTAATATTATAAAAAAAAACTTGCAATTAAGTTTTGGCAAAGATCAATGTAATTTTCACAGCGTTGTTGTTAGCAGCTTCTGAAAGTAACTAAAGAAGTTACTTTTAATGTAACTTAGTTACTTACCAAATCAAGTAATCAGTAATCTAAATAAAGTTACTTTTTCAAGGAATAATCAGTAATCCGATTAAAGTTACTTTTTCAAAGTAACTATGCCATCACTGGTCATGGGTTCAATCCCCATACTGGCCAACTGAAACATAAAGGCTTTCAGAAAATCAACACTTCAAAATAAAAAAGACTGGAAAATAAAATCAACATAAAAAAAAGGCTGGAAAATATACCTTTGCGCATGTTGATTTTGAAAAACATTAGAATATGAGCACTTTTCAAGATCATGTAAGTTTTTCTTAAAATTAATGAAAACTCATCGTTATGTATGGTAGGTTAGCTCAGGTGGTCAGAGTGTGGAAACAGGAAACATAAAGTCTTTTATAGCTTTTTTTCTATTCAAAACAAACTGAACAACTTTTCACCATTAGAAATTTAGATTTTTGTAGACTTTCTTTACTCAGATGAAGCTACACATTTCACAAGTCTTAAATACTGTGTGTGTAAACCTTGGGGAACATTTTTTTTAAATCCTTTCCATTGATTTGCTGATGTTAGTGGTTGTGACACGGATAAGGAAGGCGCTAGATGTGGCATGTGTTCGCGCCACATAGCTCCACATAAACCGATTGCTTCCCCAGATTTATCCCCAAGGTGTTTTTGGGACATCCTGGGAGCTAATGGAGACTAATAGGCTTAGCACTTAGAGGTGTATTGTCCGGGATGCTTACTGGCAAGGTTTGCTAAGGGTAAAACTCTAAACGTGCGGATTACCTCTAACACATCCCTTTAAAGTGCTGTATAGCCAGGACTTAGCTAATAGGATCCTGGGGGTTGCAGGGGCCTGGGAAGGTGGGGATGGGGGAGTGGGACGGGCCAGGAAGGTCAGCAGATGTAGGCAGCAGACTGTTGCAGGACTAACAGAGGGATTACAGCCCTCAGATTACACGGCTTTCAGAGGGAACTTGAGGGACTGTGGATAACGCATGATGCCTTGGGGCATTTTTTCATGGCAGCATTTGTCTGGAAGAAACTGGACATCAAAATAAAAGTGCACAGTTAACACTGAAAAACATAAATCATGGCCAACTTTAATCAACCTAAGAGGATTCATTTAAAGGGGTGGCCAGAGACATTCATGTTTGCAGCTGCAGGTTGTCCCTTAATTAGCAGAACTGGATTACTGAGTCATTTACAGTATCATAATTTGTAATGGGATTTGGGCAATACGGGGAGGCTAATTTATTTTTTCCAAGCTGCAAATTAATGCTTGTCTCAGTGTGTGCTAGACTTGAATCGTGACTAAATGTCCTTACAAGGATAGAAAAAGAAGACAAAATCATCAGCAAAAGAGCAAATTTGCTGGCCTTTGCACAGGGAGAGGATTTGGATTTACAGATTAATTTTGTGATGAAGGTTACAGCCAAGGTGGATTTAAGATTGTTATTAGTTGAGTTTGAAAGGTGAGATTAAGGGTAAGAGGTTAATGTGGTGGATGACATCTCCAAGGGGAGCTCTAGAAAAGATCAAATTTAATGTAAGGAAACGTGTATGTATATATATATATATATATATATATATATATATAGTTTTTGAAAATTATGACTGAAAATTATGTCACAGAACTTAGTAACTGCAGCAAACACGATTCAGATATTTGCTTTCATTGTTATTAAATGTTACTTTTTATTCATTTTGATAACAAACATTAGAAATTATTATTCAATAAAGTATTAAATGATTATCTAAGTTTCTATTCATTTCGATGCAGGCCCCCTTTAAAAAAAAGAGAGATATCTGCTGCCCTCTAGCGACAAAAAGAAGATACTACAAGAAATCCAAGCAAGGAAAATGTACTCAATAAAATCCAAACTCAAAACATTTTAAAATAATTACTAATGAGTTCAACTTCATATGTTAAGCAGCAAATCATATTATATTAAGCCTAATATCTGAGAAAATCCTGTTAAATTCTGTTTATGAGCAGGATTCCTGTGGCGGTTGACGGTGGTGTGTTTGTGATGACCCCCCGGGAGCAGCTGAGGAAGATGACGGCGCTGGGCGAACAGGGGACTCTGGATGAGAAGCACTGGTACCGGCTGGTCAACGGCATGTCAGCTGGAGGTGAGGATCCAGCTCTTCATCCAAATCCAGCTTTTAGACTCAATATGTGGTGAATTTGGCAGACAGCGCCTGGAAGCTGTGGAGCATTTACAGTCAGAGCATGTTACAGTTTCCTGTCCTGTCAGACTGATCTCAATGGCCTGTGCTGCTATTTTCTCTGCTCTTGTAGAACTGAGGCAAAGACAGGAGCTGATAATGAGGAACCAGATGGCCATGGCGCCGCAGATCCTCGCTCAGGGCCAGCAGAGGCTGCAGGGGGTCCCGGCGCAGTTCGAACCTCGATTTATGGAGAGGTCTGTGTCTGAATTCAATTAAGTCTTCCTGCACCCAAGAGTTTTAAGCAGACATTTTAAACTTTTCGGAAATATCTATCTTAGTACATTTTAATAGTACAAAATTTTCAATTTAGCAGTTTTGTAATTTAAATATCTAATGAAAATTTGTTTTATTCATCAGATGAAGGATGCGGATTAAATGAATTTTGAATTTAGAATAAATAGAAAAGTTATCCTACATCAGATATTTATAAAATGTGATGTTATATTTGTCTTTGGATGCACTAAACTAATTCTATTTATTTGGACTGAGGGCAGAAATTGTTTTTTGGACTGTAACAATCCAGAATAGATCATGCTAAAAAGTAAAAAAATAAGCAACAAAATTCAACATGGAAATGTAAAATAAGCCACAAGAGTGTCAAGAGTCCTTTCCAAAAATGATCAACAATGGAGAGATGAATCTTATTCAACAACAAAAATAGCTTTACTGCAGTCCAGTTCATGAATATGTAAGTCTGGGGCTTTGAAATCCTTTTAAGAAATTAAACTAAGTACTAAAAATGACAATGAGAAAGCACATACATTTTAGAAATGTTGCAAAAGATGAAAAACAGGATTTGAAATTAAATAAAAGCTAAATGTACATTGGCTGTTTACACTGATTTTGTTAAGAGTCGAGGCTCTTGACCCTCCTACAATTTTATTTTGTGGGTCAGAAGCTGGAAAATTTGTGAACTTCTGGTTTAGAGGGTAAGAAAGTGGGAGTGACCTATTAGCATAATTTTAAGCACCTCTGAAACCTGAAAACAGGTTAAAATTAAAAGAACTTAAAGGATTTTCCAGCACTATGGAACTGACTGGAGCTGGAAAAATTAGATTTTCAACTAGTTTGATTTTTCAACAAGTTGTTCCACTACAAGTTATAGTGAGCTGCCTGACATCTCATCCTTTGACCTCATCAGGGAGTTGGTTCCTCCCACAGAGATGGTAACATCCGAGGCAAGGCAGATGCACATGGGGCCTCACCTCGGCCCACCTCTTCCACCTCATGCCAACGTCCTACCTGGCAGAACCTTCCCGGGACCAGGTGAGCGCAGTCTCCCACCTGAGAGGATTTCAACCTTTGGTGTTAGGATTTAACAGGATGTTCTCCATTTTTCCCATCTTCCTCCTTTTCAGCTGGCTACGGCTACCTGCCCTCGGAGCCAATGGAAACGGTTGCCCGGCGACAGGAGCTCATACACAAGCAAAACATAGCAAGGTAGAGCATGCAGGACATCATCACCACACTGCGAAAATTCAAAATCGTATCAACTGTGTTTTGGTCTAGTTAGTGCAAATATCTTAGTACACTTGAAATAAGACAAATAACTTACAATTAACATTTTAGCAAGATATAAAAGCCTGTTTTAAGTAAATGATTCCTTAATATTCATATAAAAAGTACTATAATGCAGAAACACAACATCTTGCCAATTATTTTTGGTATCTTATTACACTTGAAATAAGACAAAACAGACTTACAACTAACTTTTCATCTAGAAATAGGAGCTTGTAAATAATTAGGTCATATTGTTATAAGTTAAACAATCTTTCAGTGGACCAAGACATTTTCCCCTTATTACAAGTTAAAATGTTTTGTTCCACTGGCAAATTCTTTCACTTATAACTAGTACTTTTTTAGTCAATATTAATTAGGGAGTTATTGATTTAAAGACAGCTTGTCAATCATGCTGAAAAGTTACTTTGGTTTGTCTTATTTCAAGTGTACCAAAATATCTGCAGTAGAAACCAGACCAGATTTAGTTTCACTGGCAGATTATTTCACTTACAATAAGACATTCTTCCCATGTTCGAAGTGAAATAATGTGACAGTGGTAATAGAGCTTTTCCATCAATATTGAGGAATTATTGAGTTAAAACAAGCTCTGATATCTTGCTGAAACATTACTTGTAAGTTAGTTCTGTATTATTTCAAGTGTAATAAGATATTAGCACTTCAGACTCAATCAAATACATTCAGGATGATTTTGTGTAGGGGGATCACATCCTGCTAAATTCTCTCAGCGACAGAAAGTTTGTTCCTACATTTCCACCAAATGTTTGTGCTGACTTACCTTCAGGATGGAGATGAATGCCATCCTGCACCAGAAGGAGCTGGAGAACGCTCACCAAAAAGGGCTGATGGGGATGGAGAATCCTATGTCGTACCATTCCAACCCCATGCTCTTCAGAGGCCGCCAGCGCATGCCGGACGGCCACGACGTCTTCGTCCACCGTCCTTCCCTGGATGAGCTGCACTCCAACAGCATACTCATGTCGGCCAGCCCCTACCCCCCCATCAGCTCGCTGCACAGGGAGAGAGGGCGGAGGGCCGGGCGGAGGCCCGCCGTCCACAAGAGCACGGAGAACCAGGCGGCCAACCTGAAGGGCCAAACTGAAGACAAAAGTGTAGAGCAGAGTCCAGAGGCCACATCTGGAGAGGAGAAAGAGCTGGAAGTGAAGGGGGATGTGGGAGAAGAGTGTGGCACGAATAAAACACACCACCAGACGAAAACAGACTCTGAGCTGGCCACAGGAAGCAGGAAGAGCTACAAAGAGGGAGAGGCCGGGCTGCGTAAAACCTGCGCCGCAGCCCAGGACGGTTGTTCAGATATGACCAACGGGGCTTCCAATGATAAAGAAATACCCGGTCAGTGTTCTGCTTTCCAGGAAAAATTCATTTACCCTTCCACTGGCGCAGCTCTCACAGGGATGCCTTACGTCTTCCCTGTCCCAGGAAACGGCTTCCTTCCAACTGGTGAGTCTGTAAAAGCAGTATGAGAATTACAGCTTCATTTAAAAGTATGAGATGATTTAATTAACCTGTCCCTTCTGCTTTCCAGGTCCACCAAATCTCTTTCTGAACGGCGAGGAAGTACCAGAGGACATAAGGAAGTGGACGGTGAACGACGTCTACAACTTCATCAGCAGTATACCAACATGTTCAGAATACGCTCAGGTTAGTCATGAGAACCATCTCTATCATGTTTCCTCTCTGTTTCTTTTCTTTGTGCTATAGAGCTGTACTATTACAAAATTATGTTTTCCACATATTTGCTAAAACTCTCATTGTGTCGTGTGAAACAAGTAATCTGTGAAAAAATCTAGCTTTTCCATCTCCTCCCAGTGCTACCATTGCCATCTGAAGAAATGCAACCAAAAACAACCAATCAGAGCCAGGAGGAAGGTCTTAGTGCTGTCAATCAACCTTGTGTATGCTGCTCAATGAGCTAATGACGGAGAAACAACTTGCCATTCCAGAAAAACTGTTTGGTGGCCATATAAACTAGCTTGAGCATTCATGGCAGACTGAGCTGTAGTGAATCAGATGTGTAGCAGAAAGCAAGGGGAGGGTGTGAGCAGTGTGTACACTAGAGTGATTAACCACACTAAGACCCTCCTTCTGTGGTCCTGTAGATGACATCAGGACCACAATGAGAAAGCAGAGGAGCCTGATCTTTTCACAGATTATCTGTCTCATGTTACACTGTCACGACAAAGTGACAGTTTCAGCAAATATGTAAAAACATGTTTTCTATAAATGTTACAAACTGCAGCTTTAATTCTTCTGAAATTATTTCTCCAGACGTTTAAGGACCACATGATTGATGGAGAAACACTGCCGCTTCTTTCAGAGGAGCACCTCCTGGACACGCTAGGGCTCAAACTAGGACCGGCTCTGAAAATACGATCACAGGTACACAGACCTGAAGTTAAAATTCAGGGTTTAAAAAACTGGCAATTTTTTGCCACATAAATTACATTGTCATCTACATAACTATAGATAATAAACAACAAAAACTAAACTAGACCCATGAATACAAAAATTTCCTGTAAAAGAACACAAAAACATACAAACCAAGAAATTAAGTCAAGAAATGGCTATAAAAAAGTAACTGTTCATTTAAAAATTTCCATATCTGTTAGTTTAAAATTATTGGAACAGTGACATGAATGCAGGTTCATCTGGGTACTACACACACTGAGGAGGATTTTAAGGAACATAAAAAAAAATCTCATTGCTCACTACAGTAACGAATGAAATCTTGGTTTAAAAATGTGCAACCCATTTTGATGGAGTACTTGTCTCTAAACCAGAACAGCAGAACCTTAAACTTAGAAAATGAGGAAAAGTTAAGCTGATTATTGCCATCATCATAGGCAGCTTTCTGTATCTAACCTACATCTACTTTGCTTGCATGTCTGCAGGTCTCCAGAAGAATGGGCAGCATGATGTACATGCTGAACCTGCCTCTCTCCGGCGCCGCTCTGCAGGCCGCCTCCGAAAAGCCAGGGGACCGCTCACCAGAAATGGGCTCCCCTGTGAACTGCAACAGCGAGGATATGGTGGCGAGCCCGAGAGACCCAGAGGTCATCAAATCCACTGAACATCTTCATGAGGCGGAAAACAGTTCCCCTCCTTCAGCCAGCAGTGAAATGGCCCGATCTCTGCAGACACCAGGGACAAATATGAACTGAACCAGCTTCAGGCCCAAAGAACTGTTCTTTTGTTTACATCATGAGTTAGTGTTAACGATGGTATTTTCTGTTCAATATGCCCATACATGTACATAGTAAAAGTATATACATATTTGCGTTATGAAGCGATACAATATTCTTCTCTTTCAATTTTATACATTATAGTTTCTGATTGTAGGTTTTAATTATTTTTCTAAGCTGCTGATTCTCTTTGTTTATTCAGCTGAGCTAAGAACAATTATATGTTCTGCAAAAAACACCAAATCTATCCAAAAAAGTATTTTTGGTCTACTGTAGTTTCAAGTACAAATATCTTAGCAAAATTAAAATAAGATAAAACTAACTATCTGCCTGTGGAACTAGTACTTTTTAAAAAATCAATATTCAAGACTTATTGTTAATTATTATTAAAAGAAACTATTATGCATTGCTTAAAATTTACTTTTGGGTTAGTTTTGTCTGATTTCAAGCATACTTTGATATTTGCACAAGAAAATAGACAAAAATACTTGGAAAGGTTTTGTGTTTTTTCAGTGTGGGAAACATTTAACAATATAATAACTGCTTATTTTTTTATTTTGCATCTACTGTTTGATACTTTTTTGCATTTATTTGATTAAAAATAACGTTTTTTTCTACAAATTAATATGCAGTAGAATCTCTCTCTATATATATGTGTGTGTCAAGATAAAGTATTTAATGCATACAGTAGAATCACATCTCACACACAATGTTACATGCATCACTGCAATTAGTCCCATCCAAACGAATCTGCTGTAATCTCCTGTAATTATATTGGAGAGAAGTCAAAATGGCAAAAGAAACAGCGTCACCCAGAGGCGGAAATACGGCACTTGAGTTTCATATTTTGTAAATCTATACTAAAATAATAATTTAAAAAATAATTCGATTAATTAACAAATTATTTTTAATGTGGAATGTCTTGTTTCTTATGAAAAAATAAATACTACAATATGCACGGAACATATTTTAAACATATAAACATAAAAAGTACAATTTCTCATCACCCTCATTTTAAACAAATCAAAAAATGAACTCGTACTTCAATGTCTTATTTTGCAATTTACTGAGCGGACCACAATTAATTGAAATCGCTTAACTTTGACCATTAAAACTAAAGGTAAAACTAAAGGTAATATATCCCATCGTTACTTTATGGGAGCTAAGAGTTGTGAATGCAAAGCTCTGTTTTCTCGCTGCCGATGAGTCTCGCGAGACTTTACACACGGGGTAGCTGAGTTGGAGAGGATCATGGCGGAGCGCAGGAGGCACAAGAAGCGGATCCAGGTAACATCACTTCATTCGTGATGAAACGTTGCTTCCGCCGGTTGGTACACTGCAAATAAAATTCGGGGTCGGTTTGTACGGCTAGCTGTCAAATTTTACCCCCAACGGCAGCATTTTATGACGCAAGAGTCGTTAAATAACTGAGAGCAATTGAAGCTGTAAGTGGCTAACGGTTGCTATCGTTAGCAGGGCACCGAAAATAAATGTCAGTTTTTACTACGCTTTTTCTAGTGTGCGACCTGTAGCACTCCTACGTGTTTCCCCCGCCATTGAGAGACGTTTCTCCGCTTTCTGTCTTGCTCATCCTTGCAGTCGGTTTTCATTCTCATCGAGCCTGAAGTGGTTATAAATGTTTTCTGGCTAAGCTGCGTCAGCTCTAAGCACTGTTGACATAACGTGGGGCAATTTAATTAGTGAGCTGACACAATACGTTTCTTTATAGGTCCAGGAAGATGAATTGTAGACCCTCTTTGAGCACCTTGAAGACAAAAACTATATGGACAGAGTACCTACAGGCTTCATTAACTTCGTCCTCACTAGAATACAGCGTGCAGTTCACTTCTATTCATTTGAATTATAGTAAATTTAAAAAAAAATAGGACGAAGATGAAATATTGCTAGAAAATTCCCAGAATTCGTTCTTCTCAATGCTAACCTAGAAAACAAGATGGATGCCTGGCAGCTTGTAAATGTTTAGGTTGATCTCTAATACAATGTTTGTATTTACCTCAGTAATGAAGACCATACCATACCAACTTTATTTATAAAGCACTTTAAAACAGCCACAGCTGATACAAAGTGCTGTACATCAAAACACGACATAACAATAAAAAAGCATAAAATAAAAACTTACAGTTTAAAAACAAAAAACATACAATTTAAAACTAGATCCCGCTAGCGTTGAAAGCCAAATAAAATAGATGGGTTTTAAGACGAGCTTTAAAAAGGAAGGAATCTTGCCTCAAACAAACATAACTACATGCATAAGTATGCTGTTTCGATTTTATCCATTTGTTTCAAGGTGATTCATACCTTTTTAGCAATTAAAATGAGCCTTTACTGTCTTGGAAAAGTATTTTTACAACCTGAACTTCACACACTGAAATCACTTTGGGATTAGATGTGATAGACCAGGGATTGTCTGTCTTCTCGATTCACTTAAAATTTGTCTACAGCAGGGGTCTCAAACTCCAGTCCTCGAGGGCCCCAGACCTACGGGTTTTAGATGTGCCACAGGTACAAACCACTGGAATGAAATGGCTTAATTACCACCTCCTTGTGTAGATCAGTTTTCCGGAGCCTTAATGACCTAATTATTCTATTCAGGTGTGGTGCAGCAGAGGCACATCTAAAAGTTGCAGGACTGCGGCCCTCGAGGACTGGAGTTTGAGACCCCTGGTCTACAGCATCAAAAAATACATTTATTAACATGCACTAAATTAAATGTATCTTTTATTTCGAAAGGGAACTAAATTAAACGAGAAGTTTTAATTTTTTCTTTAATAAAGTGAATTGTCTAACTTTTCCAAAGGGGAAAAACAACAAACATATTTAGCAAAATAAGGCCATTTGACTGAGCCTTCCTCATAAATATCAAAAATATAATAGGCAACCCACTTAATAATATAAACAGCTTATTTTGAAACTAATAAAAACGCCTTGTGTAATTGTTGTGCTTCCATTGTAGATATTCGGTGCAGATATTGCACAAAAACACAAAGAAAAACTGCAAAAAACACCCGTTATTAATGTCATTATAATTAAAAAACATTCCTTACAGTACGTGTTTTCTACGAGCCACGTGTTGAAACCATGTCTAAAATGAACATTATTTAAATAGGGTATATTACTTATTTCAATAGGTAAATTAAAACAAGTACTCTAGAATTGATTAGGGATTTAAAATAAGTACAAAGCTAAAACATCATTGCATTCCACGTGCTCAGATACAAGTTAGATTTAAAGTACATTCATATATAATATATTACTAAATGTCACTTTGGTTATTGTAAAATTAAATTATTTGTGACTTTCTTTAGCAAGAACCATCCTCTTGGTCTTGTGATGCTTTTTGTTCACTAATGTTCTCTAACAAACTTCACAGAATGGCTTGATTAATACTGAGGTTGCTTTAAATACAGGTGGGCTTTCTTTACTAACTAGGTCCCACCTAAATGTGGTAGATTTTATTTAGAGGTATTACAGTAAAAGAGGAAAAATAAACTTTCTGGCCATGCTGAACTGTTGTAAAAACCATGTATTGTTTTCCTTCCACTTAACTACTACTGTGTTGGTCTATCACAAAAAATCCCAGTACAATATAATTAAGCAGCGTTTCCCAACTCTGCTTGTCCTCAAGGCACGATGACCTGCATGTTTTATATGTTCCTCTGCTTCAACACGCCACATTCATATGATTTCAATTCAGCAAAACCCTGTTAATCAGCCATCAATTGAAATCATGTGTGCTGAAGCAGGGGAATTCCTAAAACATGCAGGGCAGTGTGACTTGAGAACAGGGGTTGAAAAACACTGGATTAAAGGATGGGGTTGTAAGGTACGATGTGAAAAATGTCATAAAAACTTAGGAAAGCACTGTAGGTTACAGTGTGGTACTCCATAATAACTATAATGCAGCACTGAGCATGCAGTTAACATTGTAAATGTGCAGACTGAGACCACAAAGCGACTATGACGTTGAATCAGCATTTCCTTAGAACAGCTGTATCATTCAGACCTGCTTATTTGAGAGGAGATTATTCTCCTGTGATCAACCCAGGTAGGTCCTCGGTCACACAAACCAACAAAGAGATTCCTTATTCCTGCCAGGTGCAACTGATCTGTCTCAGTTGGCTACTTCTCCAAACAAAGGGGTGTTTATAAGCGCGGTTGTTCCTCCTGGTGGGGATCAAAGCCAGCTGGACTGAACGAAGCAGCACAGAATCTCTAGATTGATTCTGCCTTTTTTTTTTTTTGCCTTTGCTGCCATGTTGCTCAGCGCTGCAACCAGCAGAACAGACGACACAGATGTTGAATGAGGAGTGTGTGTCGTAGGAGGCCAGTATATTGTGTTGCTGTTGTCGCTACATCATCAATATGTGTGGAATTGCAATTGAAAAGGATTATTTGGATGTGATATTTGGTTGACTCCTCTACTATTTTAATTGTCATTCATTAAAAAAATGTTTTCCAATAACATTTGTTCATTTAGACGGACTTTCAATGTCCCTAGTTGGTATATATTAATGACCAAAATACTAAAGGGGAACAGTGTGGACGCTGTGATGACGGAAACGAGAGAAATCATGCAACCCCAGTAGTCAGAAATTGCTGCGTTGACTAATTACTGTCAGATTTTTATAATAAATCATATTTTTATGTTTAGTGTTTACAACTTCTTGTCTGTTGATCAAAAAACTGGTTTCTGAAAATTACAGAGATGAACAAATTGAACCTTCAATACCAATTTGTACAGATTACCTTGTGAAGGGAAATCATAATGAAGATGTAAGATCAGCATTTGTCAAGTATTATTTATTTTAGGAGCTTAACAAATGTCACACCGTGTGTAGAGAAAACAATATGTCTGAAAGAAAGATAAATTAGATACAAAAGATAAAATGTTATTGGATGCAACATTTAAAGCGTCTTCGGCATCTTCTATTAGTTTCCAACATTCCAACTCCTCCATGCCACATGGATGTTTCTAGCTTTATAGGAAAAAAGAGTAACTTTCCTGCTTTGTTTAGCCTTCCCGTTAGCTACTGAAAGTCTGTCTCTCTCACAGCTGAATTGAAATACAGATGTTTCTAAATACTGTTTTCTTTTAGGTAGCTTCTCAGACCTCCGCGCTTTCTCTGACCTCAAATTAAAAATGGCAACTTTTAGTTTTCTTCTTGCACCATTAGCACCCAAAGTAATCTCAGCAACACTATGCAGCCAATTTCCCTTTCCATCTCAAAAAATTACATTTGCTTAAGAACAAACTTATGACACAGCAATGCAGAATTAGCAAAGCAGGTGTTTTATTTTCTCTCAACGGATGCTAGAAGACGCTGGTTTTCCCTCATCACTTACCCTCTCATGGGAGATGAGTAATAAGCTGTTAGAAACTTTATATACTGGTGCAGAACAGGTCTAAAAATGAATAGATGTGTAAATGTTTGGTTGTAGGCAGTCAGTTCAGCCACGCAGGCAGCATTTCATACAGACCTCCAGATCTGCACCAACATTTTGATTGATTTCTAATGTCTGTTCACCAGGAATCAGGTAGACTCTTAATATTTCCACGGAAATGACCATAATAAAAACGGTTCCAAGAGAACCTAAACAAAATCTCCATTAATGTTCTGAATTTTAATAAGAAAACCGGGCTCTGTGAGGGCCACTCCAGAACTTTCAAAAGGTTTTTAGACCAACTTTCAGCTATCCATCTATCCAGTTTCTTTACATTATTCTTCCAAATTCCAACATTTTGCATAGAAAAAAAAGCATAGGAGGGGTAATACTTTTGGCTTTGTCATTTTTTTTAGTTTCCTCGTAGCAATTCATTACATTAATGAATATACTGACCAAATTTGTGGAGATTTTCTTTTTTCTTTCGGAAGAAGTACAAATACGACTGATTTTTATTATGGTTATATTAAAGGTTTTTTGTGATTTATTTCTGATCTTAATGCTGCAAGATGTTGGACTCTTCCATCCCTCTTTAAAATACCAGATTTCATGTTATTAACTGTAATTTTTGCAGGTTAATTTTATGTTTCATACATTGTCTAGTTGTACCCAGTGAGATTTCTTTTATTTTAATAATAGGATCATAATAAACATCGTTGTGTCTGACTCTTTGTGCCGTTTCTCTCTGCAGGAGGTGAGCGAGCCCACCAAGGAGGAGAAGGCGGTGGCCAAGTACCTTCGGTTTAATTGCCCCACCAAGTCCACCAACATGATGGGTCACCGAGTCGACTACTTCATTGGTTAGTGCTCAGCTTAACAAACATGAGGAAGACATAATGCTTGGTAGTTTTTGTTTGACATTTTTCTGCCTCAGAGGGTTTATATTTTCTGTATTTTGTGGCACAGCTGATCCCATTTGCCAGTTCTTAGAAATGCTGTGAACTATTAAGCTGCCAGAATAACTTGTGAATGCTGAAGCATTGCTGTTGGCATTTATTTGTAGATGTAGATCTGCACCAAAAACCTTCACATCAAAGTTTTTGGTGCAGTAGGGGTGAGCACTTATCCTATTTATTGTTATAAATTTCTTATCACAATAACAATTTTAATTTATTGTTGTCAATAAATTCCAATTAGTGATGTTTAAAGCTCCCCATAACCGTCTTTACTATCTGGATTGATAGTTTGACTGTTTTCTCTTATGTTCGTTAGATAAATCCATCAATAAATATTTATACATTTGAAAATAAAGTGAATCTGTCCAATCTAATGAAACAAATCACACTTGTTTGTGTGACTGGTGTCCAAAAGAAGTGCGTTGCAAATAGGAACATTTTTCAAGAGCTGTAATTGCTGTGACACACAGTCACAGTCATACAGTTATCTAAAAAAGAAGTACTAAGTAGCAGTTATTGTCAGTTTTACAGTTGCTACAAAATATTATGATAAAACTGTAAGTCCGTATCACCCACTCCTACTGCTCAGAAATGTACAAAGAAATATTTAACTCCAGTAAAGCAGGGAATAAATGATTCATCCCAATAGAAATATGTTTTAAATAGATTTGTATGCTCATAGTTTCATCTCAGTGTGCAGCTAATAAGTGTTTGTTCTGTATTTCAATCTAAATGTGGACAAACATGGATAAAATCAGGATGTTGTCAAGTTGGTTGCAGCATAAGACAGTGAGGTGATAATAGCAGCCATTCCTTCCAGCTCAGTTATTGTTCAGGGTTTAATTGTCTGTGGCAGCAGGCAACTGTCTGCACAGACCAGACTCTCATAAACTCACTGCAGGTTTGTTAACTGGAGTCTTGGGTCTAAATGGCCGTTTTGGTCTAATTTTGAATTTACCCTTATATTTTCACCATAAAAACTATTTACCTTACCTTGTTTGGTATCATTATTTTCAGAACATCCTAAACTTTGTGATTTTACAGTGTTTGTTTCATTTTGACAAAATTTATTATCACATTGGAGCAAAAAACACACACAGAAACATGACGTCATGCCCGCCACAGGGCGGGCGTCGACCTCAAAAGGTTAACTGAAGCCAAGAAGAGATAAAGACGATACCTGACACCAGCGTGGAGACGGAGGAGGAACAGCAACCTTAAACACATTTATCCAGAACTTCAACGGCGTAACTTAGAGCAAATTCATGCGTTAAAATGGCACAGTCAAAGTCCAGATCTAAATCCTATTAAGAACCTGTTAAATTGACGTGAAGGTTTTTTTCCAGATAATCTGATGTTGAGCTGTCTGATCAACATCACTGTATTAGGGCTGAAACCGTTAATCACCATGAATGTATTATTGAGATAATTATCCACTGATTTAGTAATCAGATTTGAAAGAAAAATCATTTGCTAAAAGAACAACATTCTCAGAACAGTAATTAAGACAAAACTGTACAAAAAAATTTGCATTTAAGGCAAAAAATCCTTTTGTACATAAATATGTTCTACTCAAAATTCCTCAAGTGGCGCAGGTTTAGATTCATCTAGTTCAAATTCTGTGAACAAAAAAAATCCCATATTAAGCAGCTTCTACTGTGCAATTATTAATCTGTTAATCTGTTAATAATCAACAGATCAACCCTAAACTGTATTAATGTTAATAAAATAATAAGAGCTGAGCTTTTTACATGTTAGAAGTATTTGTCTAGCTGCAGATTCATGTTTTGCAACAAATAATTAAGCAATCACTAAAGGAATGCTATTACTGCACTTTAGGCAATAAAATGTTTATTTTCTTATTTTGAGCATAAATTAAATTGTTTATTTGCATCTTTTAATGTATTTCTGCTATTGTGTAAAACAGGCTTAAGTAAAAAAAAATCTGCAGAATGTGGCCATTTTTTAAATGAAAATAATCAATAGATTAATCATTAACTGAAATAATCATTAGCTGCAGATTGACTACAGATGTGACGTTTTACTGTTTCTCTGCGTTTAGCCTCCAAGGCCGTGGACTGCCTGCTGGACTCCAAATGGGCCAAAGCCAAGAAGGGAGAGGAGGCGCTGTTCACCACCAGGGAGTCAGTGGTAGATTACTGCAACAGGTCCGTAAGCACTTCCAACTTCAGGGTGGATCACTGAGTTTAGCAGTTTTTAGTTTCCAAAGCCACTGTTTCTTTACATTTACAAATATGTTTATTTTATTTTGAAAATGGAAGACTTTAAGCAGTAAATATCACGTATATTTACTGCTTTTAATATGCTGCTTGTTTGCAGACTCTTAAAGAAGCAATTCTTCCACCGAGCTCTTAAGGTGATGAAGAAGAAGCCAGAGAAAGATGCTAAGAAAGAGAAGGAGAAAGAGAAAATCAAGAGTGACAGCAGCAAAGAGGAGGAGAAAAAAGGGAAGAAGGAGAAAGAGAAGAAGAAAGAGTCTGAAGTTGCTGAAATCAAGAAAGAGAAAAGTGTAAGTGACTTAGAAAAACTCTAGAAATGGACAGTAATTCTAGGTTTTCTGCAGCTGCATCTTCATTACTTACAGCCAAGCATCATTTTGAGTCTGTCTAAAGCAAACACTTCCCCTTACAGATCCACTGGCACAAAATAATATTTGTTCTCAGTTACCTTTATTCTGAGCTGATCGACCTCAAAACAGTCAGTGAGTCGATATTTACCCAGCTGTGAGTTCAAACTTTAAATCTTCGAGGGGAAAACTTTTTTACCTCTTCGGCTTTGTAAAGAAACATTTAGCGACGTCCTAAATATGCAGGTTGGATCATTTATTACAATCCTGCATTTTCCCTAAGAAAGACACGGTGGCATCTGTGACTGGAAAAACTACAAACCCCACAACTAATTAGGAGCGAGCGATATGATGAAAATGTATCAGTTTTATCAGTATTTCCTTACATAAAGTTCTCGCTCTTAACGAAAGAAAACATGATGTGCGGAAGCTTTGTGTGAATCATATTTGATTCAGTTTAAACAATTTTGATAACTTGTCTAAAACAGAATTTCCATTTAAGAATTATGTTACTATGACTTACAATTTATTTTAATTTCAAAAAGAAACCGCCACAATGAGGGTTGTGATTATAAAACAGACTTTTTGTTAACGTTAGGATGAAAGCCCAGGGAGCCCAAAGAAGAAGAAAGAAGTGAAGAAGAAGTTTAAACTGGAGCCTCATGAGGATCAACTGTTCCTGGATGGGAATGAGGTGGGAACCTCTGCATTTTTAAAAAGTTGTTCCTTCAGGGAGTGAAAAACGTAACACACGTCTCTTTGCTGCAGGTGTACGTGTGGATTTACGACCCGGTTCATTTCAAAACGTTTGCGATGGGTTTGATCCTCGGTAAGTCAGGCCTGGAACCGAAAGGTTACTGCAAATGGAGGGATCGCCTCACCTTTTTCTTCTTCTTCTTCTCAGTTATTGCAGTGATTGCAGCCACTCTGTTCCCGCTGTGGCCTGCAGAAATGCGTGTTGGAGTTTACTATCTGAGTGTTGCAGCTGGCTGCTTTGTGGCCAGCATCCTGCTTCTAGCAGTTGGTGAGTAGAACTGTTAAAGTAAAATATGTTACAGTTTCACTGTGTTTCTCCATTCAGTCACAATAATGTTTTAAAAATACATTCATATGATGTTTGACTCAAAAACAGCTTTCGATAGCGATTACTAAATGTTGGCTCCAACCTAGACCTCCAACTCTGAAGCTTCTTGTGAATATTATAAACCTGATCCACGATATGGAAATGTTGACTTTTACAATACGGCTCAAGAAGGAGAAAGGAGAGAAACTCTGGGAAAAATGGGATCATTTTATTGCCAAAGTTGTGTAACAGATGATGTCTGTGACTCCACATCACTCGGACAGACACCTGGGAGTTTTCCTTGTTACTTTCCATTTGTGATTTTAAACAGTGAAACGTCTGTAACATTGTAATGCCCATCAGTGTGAATTTATACCACCTGCCCTAGCCCTCATGTTCGATTGTATGTCATTGTATGTTTAAAAATTGAATAAAAATAAAGTTTAAAAAAAAAAAAAAAAAAAAAAACAGCTTTCGATGCATTAAATATTGATACCTCATGGAGAACCATTTAATTCCAAATTAAGAGAATAAATACTGTTTGTAATAAATAACTACTAAATATGTAATTAGACAAATTAATAGCTCAATAAAATAAAAATAAAATTATGATAAAAAAATATCTGGAGCTTATTTTGTTAATAATAGTTAATTATTTCTCTATGTATTTTTTTTTACTTATTTTAAGATTTATTTATGCACTTCAACATTTATTTTGGGATTTATATATTATTTATTTATTTACACCAAAAAAACCTTTTTATGTGGCCCTCCAGACTATTTATGTAGCTACATAAATAGAACCTTAGAGTTAACAGTTGGGTGCTTGATTGTTATTTTCTAAATCAAATCAAATCAGTTTTTATCTTTTTCCTGCCAAATTACATCCATCAGTCCATCCAGTTTTTCCACAGTTGAGGAATTTCACATAAACTTAACAGATCCCTGTAAATTTTTCACACTAATGCATCTTTGTAAATGTTCTTCAAAAATGTCCTAATCCATTTAAGTGATGCTAACTCCCACCAGCAGGCGGCAGTATTTCTTACTTGTACTACAGCCTTACTTGATGCCAAGTTATCGATGTGGCAAGTAACAAAAAAAATCACATCTACCGTCATACATAAGTGCAAATTTTAATTAATAATAGTATTTAATTTTAAGCAGTACTTATTAAATGCAGAGGCGGGTATTTATTAACATTTTAACAGCTTGTTAATGGGTTTTATCGATACATTCTGGCACAACTGTCCCTTTGACAACATTTATAATCTTGATACTCCCCAAAATGACGATGAGTTTGACGTCCTGCTCTAAGGAGGTTTACGCAACTGATTCTTTATTTAGTAAAGGTGGTGGAATATGAATGCATGCCACACTTTTCAGATCTTTTTTTATTAAGAATATTGAGAAAGAATGTACTCAGGCTATTTAAAAAAGAAAAAAACGACATTTATCAAAGTTTTATGGTGCGCTGTGAGAAAATGGCTACCTATCCAGTCGTTCCTTCTCTCCTCAGCTCGCTGCATCCTCTTCCTGATTATCTGGCTGGTGACCGGCGGACGCCATCACTTCTGGTTCCTGCCCAACCTGACCGCAGACGTGGGCTTCATCGACTCGTTCAGGCCGCTCTACACGCACGAATACAAAGGGCCGCGAAGCAGCGGCAAGAAGGGCTCCGATAAGACTGACGAGAAGGACGGCGCCGCCTCCCTCAAGGCGCAGAAGTCCGACAGCGACGAGAAGTCGGACAGCGAGAAGAAGGACGCCGACGACGAGGAAGAGGACGAAGACGAGGAGAGCAAAGAGGCGAAGGGAGACGCAACGGAAGACCGCCACTCGGATACGGACAGCGACCGCCGGGAGGACGAAGGCTCGCAGCACAGCAACGGAAACGACTTTGAAATGATCACCAGGGAGGAGCTGGAGCAGCACACAGAGGAGGAAGAGGAGGAGGAGGAAGAAAACGAGGAAGAAGGAGAGGAGGAAGACGAGGAGACGCACGAGAGGAAAGAGGGTAGCGAGAGTAAAGTCCAGACTGCTGAGACATAAACTTCCTGTTCCATCACTCTCGTTTCCTCCCTCCCTCCCTGCTGTGATCCCAGGACCTGCTCGTCCGGCCTCTCTGGCAGCACAGAGGCTCCGTCTCATGTTGTTGAGATCTTCCTTCCACTAAACAGAACCGGGAAAGACACATCGCTCACAGTTTACGGCCATGATGATGGGAAAAATGTTTAAAAAAAACAAAAAAGAAGAAGAAGAAGCCTTACGGTGGAAATGATTCCTTTCCAATTAAATGTTATTTATGTTAAAATGAAACTGCTGTTTGCCTGAGGAACCTACCAGTCCAAAACACCGCCTGCCAGGGTCTGGGCATCATTTGGAGAACAAGAGGTCCGATCTGGATGATGGTGGGAAGTCGTGTTTGACCGGTCAGGAAGTGCCAAACTTCCTGACCGGTCATCTGGTGAGTCCGGTAGATTCCTCAGGCAGAAGGACGATCGTTGTGCCAGCTGTTCATCCTGAGCTCAGCCAGTCGGACCAAATCCACAAAACCACAGAGGCAGATTAGTGCGGGTCTCTGCAGATTCATCTCAATTCATTAATTTATTCACTAATTCAATTCAGAGAGGAAAACTTTGTGTTACATAGATTCATTGCACATGTTCAGATATTGTACTTGTTTATTTTGATGATTATATCTTACAGCTAATAGCCACATCAGCAGGCCAGTCCTTTTCCTTCTTCTATCCTTGTGGCTTGTGCAGTTTTTGTCATCAGGGTACTTTTTTCTTCCACCTAACTTTCTCTTGAAGCACTAATTCTTGCTTCTCCACATCTCTTTTTTTTTGCTCCGTTTTAGTTCCACTCAACTTTCAATGAATTCATTTCATTCAAATCAGTTCCTTTTTATTTTATTACATTTTTTTCATTAGCTGTAAGTCTTAGTCACCATGTGGACAAAAATAAACTTTTGAAACATTTCACCGTGTAATAAATCTTAAGTTTCCCTTTTTGAACTGAAATACTTTTTAACTCTAATCGATTGAGATGCATCTGTTTTCTTTTTTTTTTTTTTTTTTTTAATCATCATAGTGCAGTTGCCCTCTCAGTGTAAAATATTTCTTCATGTAATTTATCTTTACAAGTACATTTAAGCTACTGGAGAAAGCTGGCATGCTAAATATTTTTTTACATTTTGTTAATACTGCAGAATTTGCTGGTAAATAAACTCTATGAGAGCTAAAGTTGGGATCAAAACCAGATCTAAAGTGAACTCTAGTGCCAAACACACCAAATAACTAAAGTGATGCACGATTAAACTCCAGTTCTGTTTTATTAAACCATTTATTTTGTAACTGCAGTGTCAAAAAGCACAGCACAAAGTTGTTAGCATGCAGGTATACAGAGAGGATTCTGGTCTCAATGAAACCGTTAAAACTGCGTTCACACCAGACTCACTCATAGGAGTCGTTTCTAGACTTGCACAACCAATCAGTGGGCTTATTTTTTGAGTCCAGATCCGCTCACTGATTGGCTGAGGTCCAGTCACTGAGGTCCAAGCTGTTCTTTCACTTTTCTTTGGGTTAGATGCTCTTTTTAGGCATAGCAAGGATTATATTTAAGTATAAAACAGAAATGTATCATTTATATATGGATTCTATTAATGTATCAGATATATGCATATAGTACTCAAAGTCTAAACCTATAAAACAACTTCTTTTCATTTGTTCTGTCATTGTTTTTATCTAAATCATAGAGAATAACTTTTAAAAGGTAGAATCTGGGAATCATTGGATTGCAGCATTATTACCATTATTATTTTTTATTAGATTTGCCGCTATGTCAAAGTGTGTGATGTGGTTGGTTGTGAGTTACCAGGTCTATTTTTCTCCCTCTAACAAAGAAACCTGAAGTTCCCTGTAACACAAACTGATTAAAAGGTTTAACATCAACAGAGCTTTCTGTATGTTGTCTAGTCTGTTTAGTTTTTTTTTTCCTTAACGTAGTCCTAACGAGGTGCTGCTTTCTGATTTTCTAATTTGCATGTCGTCCTGTTTATCATTCTGTTTCCATCCTTTTTTATAATTTTTCCTTTCTTTTTTTGTTTTAAAACGGGCAAAAGTGCATCTGTATGCGGAGATGCCAGCAGCTCAACTCTGATTCTTCACACAAAAACAAAACGATTCTCCCAGCTGTTCTTGACTGTTGCAAACTATCGGTCTGTTGTGTATCGTAGTATTACCCTATGCTGCTGCTTCTCGTCGCACATTTCCGGAGAAAACTCAACGAAAAATGTTTAAAAAAAAAAAAAAACTTCCACATTTTATCTCTGGTGTCTTTTTCTTTTTTTTACCACCGTGTCGATATCACTCTCAAGACTGTCTTCTAAGATATCGAAGTGTAATTTACTGAAATTGGATGTCTGGATTATATCTGTATGTTATTGCAATAAAAACCTAGAAAGCATCAAGAGAATATGTGTAGTTTCTGTGGGGAAAATGTCAGAGTTATAACAAAACTATTTGTCAGTTTAGGATGTAATACAAATATATCTTGGAAAATGTTATTTTGGTAATTTAGTTTGAAAGTGAAACTTAGATCCATTCATCGGTTTATTTTTGTTCATTTTCATTATTTATGAGTAATATAACAAATATTTACTCATTCAATGAGTTTCTATTCTTGCTTTCAGTTATGATTACTTTTTACTTCCACTTAACTTTCCATTCATGTACTTCCCTGTTGAAGTCCTGACACAAGCCAGAAAATCTGAAAAGTGAGAATATCAAATACCATAGTTTTTTATCATTTCTGATGACTCCTGTTCAGAAGTTGAATTTCCACAGCTGTAACCTGTGGATGCATTTATGTGGCAGCAGTTCAGGTACTTCTGCCTCCAGCTGTTTCTGAATCTGCAGAAAACTCTGGATCTTCGTCACTTATTCTTGCAAACATTTTCCTTCCACTCAACTTTCTGTGAGCAGCCAGTTTCTTCAGATATTAGTCACCATTAGCCAGACAAATGTAAAGACAGCTAGCTGTCTTGCATATTTCTTTAAAAACATTCAGAATTTTGTTTAGCTGTGAAACAAGAAAATGTAACAGGAATAACTCACTGTGTAATGAATCTATATAAAATATTTTACATTTTTGGTGATATTGCCATTTATGAAAATGTAGAATGTGCATATCATTGTGATAAAACATTACACAAATATATCATCACATGCTGCACTCTGTGGTTTGCTACATAATCATTGTAGAAAGTTGCAAAATAGCTTTGCTAATAACTTTCATCCTTCTTTTAAAGACTTAGCAAGCAAAGAACAAGCTAACAAAGAGAACAGTTGTCAGGCTTTTTATTTTCACATTATGGCTTTCTTTCTGCATCATTATTTGTCAGTTTCATAAACATGAAATTCACGTAGCTGTGCTGCAGTCCTGTACAGTCCGAGTGCAGCTTTAGCTTCAAACGTAACTACAGTGCAAACAAAATGACGGCTCTAGATGCTTCAGGCAAACACAAACTTCAGGTAAGCGTTAGTAATATTTTCAACTTGTTGACGTATACGAACATAAATATAACAGATACATTTAAACTAGACATCTATATGTACAAATTTACATGTAATAGGAAGTTCAGTCTACTTAGGTTTTATTTATTCAGGCTGTTTTAATGCTAAGTTTTTCCTATAGCATGCTGTTTTTTTATGTATGGGGAGTGCTATGATCTCCTCAATGCTCATGTTGCATTAGGTGTCTGCATGCTCTCATAAAAACGACAAATTAAACAATAAGATACTATGACTCAGGGGTAAACTCACTATAACAGCCTGTACAGTGCAGCAGTGTTACACTGATCTGCCTCTGTCACAGTCTGGTGCTTTCTGATCATATCTCGGAGCGAACCTGATCTCCTCTGCCGTCGTTCTTTTAGTTCTCCGTGTCCGAAGAGTCTGAGACGTCAGCGAGTCGGGCCTGCCTCTTGCGAACGTTCCAGTGCAAGCACTGCGCCAGGCTTTCGAACCAGTCGTACACCAGGTCATGGCAGCAGATGGACGGCACGGGGTAACAAGACGTGGTGATCTTGATGCTGTCAGGAGAAAAAAAAAATAACAGAAGGAGGGTAAGGAGAGCAGCTGAAACAGACCAGGAGCGTTGATGGAATGTATAAAATGTACCAGTCTCCATGTTGGATCTCCTGCCGCCTCCTGCCGTCAAACGACACCCAGACGTTGTTCCTCGCTTCGGGGGACAGAGTGATCTGTTGGCAAACAAAAAAAAAGACAGATGGATGAAGTGAAAAAACAAAGATGTGGCAGCGCTCGTCTCAATGTCAAACAAATATGGGACCAAAACATGTAATGTTTTATATACACCTGTGTATCAAACCATAGCTCAGTAACTGACAGTTGAGTTTTGGGTTTGTTGGCTTTTGGTTTGATTGTATACTTCATAGTTTCTGCCATATTAGTTATTTTTGTTGGATCTATTTTCATATTTTTTTGTTGCATTATTGTTTTTCCTGTCATGATCTACTGTGTTTTTTTTTTACTTCTGATAAGGTCTTGCCATATTCTGTTCAGTCCTCTGTACTAATTATTGCTTGAAAGGTCTTGCCATATATTCCTTCGTACTCAGTTTCTTAGTTTACTCTTGCATTTTGTTATGTTTTCTCCACATGTTCTCATGTTATGTGTTTCAGCTGATCTGCCAATCATGTAAGCTCTTGATTTTTCGCTGTTCAGAGCTGGAGTTTCTGTCTTCAAGCCCTGATTCTTTGCTGAGTTCTCCATTTTTAAGTGATATAGTTGCGTACCGGCCCACTTAAAGCCCTGGATGAAATTAAAACTTTAGATAAATGGAATATGGAATACCATCTGATAGCACAAACCTTTCTCCCAAATCTCTCCTTTTTCCATACGTACATAAACAAAAACCCCTGCTTTTCGCTCTGCTTTGCTTCTTCACACAGAGTCTCACCATGAGCTCCACCCCAGCAGGAACCACGATGGGCCTGAAGGACAGGGAGTGTGGACAGATGGGTGTGACCATGATGGCGGGGACGTTTGGGTGGATCATCGAGGCTCCTGCTGCAGCTGCGTACGCCGTGCTGCCAGTGGGCGTGGACACGATCACCCCTGGAGGACACGGGACATTTTCACTCTGCTTTTGAGATGAAGCTGAACAAAAAGAAGAAAAAAAAATGTTTTCTCGTCTCACCGTCTCCCTGGACTGAAGTAATGAGCCGCCCATCGAGGTACAAATCAACGTTGGACAGATAGGAAGACGGCCCTCGATCCACCACCACTTCATTTAACACCTGCGTCAAATCAGAAGGACTTTAGGAACACAAACACCACAAAACCTTTAAGTCTGGAAGTTTAACAAACATATGCAGAAAAACTGATAAAAATGCAAATTTTGTAATTCTGTTGTGCTACAGTGTGTGTAATAGTCTGTTTATATGTTAAATATGTTACTGCAGTGACATCTACAGGCCAGAAGCCAGAATGTGTTAATATTCAGAGACCAATGGTTTGATAGACGCTAGAGCGGAAACAATTAATCCAGGGGTCTCAAACTCCAGGCCTGGAGGGCCGCTTTCCTGCAACTTTTAGATGAGCCTCTGCTGCACCACACCTGAATAGAATGATTAGGTCATTAGCAAGGCTGGGAGAACTGACCTACACAAGGAGGAGGTAATTAAGCCATTTCATTCCAGTGTTTTGTACCTGTGGAACATCTAAAAACTGCAGGACAGTGGCCCTTGAGGACTGGAGTTTGAGACCCCTGGATTAATCAGATTATTGAAATAATCATCAACTAATTTAGTAATTAATTGCTGAAAGAACATACTCAGAGCAGTAATTGATCACCAGAATTATCAACAGATTAATCAGTTGTTAAAATAATTGATAGTTGCAGACCTAGTTCTATGCATTTAATAAATGTCTAACAGTATTATATCTTTAAAAATCAGCTATGTAATTTTTCACATTAAGAGAAGTAAATGATACTTTTCTGCTTCAAATACAATCAGTCAGGCCTTGTAATGCGTTTTCTTTTAAAATGTTTGTGTAAACACTGTGGATCTCATACTGACCCCTTCTTACCCTCACATTTAAGTTTTTGATGTTTTTCCACAATAAATATTCCTGACTGCAATCTCCTCCCATCTGAGGTCATTTTGACACAAAGCAATGATGCTGCATGCTTTTCTCTGGAGGTAACCATCGCTAACAAAAGGTTAGCGATGGTTACTAACCTTTTACCATGGAGACCGGGTGGACGTTCCCTCGCCGACCCATACACATGAGACATGAGATCATGTCTCATGTCATGAGACATGATCTGTTAGCAATCGCTCTGCAAATTAGGTCGATGGGCTGAATTCAACTGGTGCTTATGGTTTGATTTCACCTTTATTACATTTGCTTATTAATTTGACTCAGAGTAAAACTGGAACAAAATAGGCTTGTTATGCTAATAAATATTCTAGAGCGATAAAAGAAAATGACTATTTAGTTATCTCTTACTTTTCCAGACTCATTTAATCAGTTTTTATAATATTATTTATATTTGATTACAAAATAGATTAGTTTTAGTATTATTTTTGCCACACAATTTAAGAAACAACGCAGCACTAAAATAGCCTTTTATTTACCAAACCTGGGTCAGATAAAAACCAGAATAGTCTGGATTAGATTATAAAGTGTAAATAACTTTTCTAAAGTCCAAAACAAACAAAAATTCAAAGCAAGTTCAGTAACAGTGGATCCAATTTAAAACAGAAAGGAAAACATCTAAAGTCCAAATTAAAACATTAAATCGAAATTTTTTGTATCTTTTAACGTTTGTGTGTGTGTGTGGGGGGGTGGGGTGGGTGTGTGAGCATATGTGTGTGTGTGTGTGTGCGAGTGGGTGTCGGCGTGTGTACGTCGGGGGGTGTCACTTAAAGCAAAATGAATTAAAAAGTGAAGCAAAAACTTACGTTTTGATTATCATCCCACAATAAACGTGATTTTGTTCTCTTGTTCCATGAAGTAAGAAGCGAAATCTTAATCTGTTTTCTATGTTTTTTAATGCCACTGCAAAAACACAAAATGTTATCAAGTATTTTTGTCTAGTTTCTAGTGCAAATTTCTCAGTGCACTTGAATTAAGAAAAAACTAACTTACAAGTAACTTTTCAGCCAGAGGTAGGAGCTTATTTTAAGTCAAGAAGTCCTTAATATTGATTACAACAAACTACTAGTTCAACTGGTAGATTATTTTACTTACAACAAGACATTTTCCCAACATATTAATAAAATAATCTGCTAGGAGAACTAGTTTTTTTTTTAATCAATATTAAGGAATTATTGACTTAAAATAAGTTTTAAAGTTACATCTAAGTTGTTGTTTTTTTATTTCAACTATACATTTGCACTAGAAACTATACAAAAAAAATACTTGGTAAGATTTTGTATTTTTGCTGCGTTTATCAAACTTATTCAGACTGGGGGAAAAAATGATTAAAGTCAGTACTTTCCCAGGTTTCTAAAGACTTTCTTGGCCCTCTGTTACAAGGGCCATTTAGATGTTGCTAAATGCAACATCTGTGTCACAGCTGGAAAACAACCCAGCTAAACCTACATGAATTTCATTTATTAAACTGAAAACAAAAGCTGCATGAATAATTAGATACTGATGCGCATCCTGGTTCTCCGGAGTCTGCGGAGTGTAATCCCCTCTCACAGACGTTACGTTTAATTTGTGCTGTCAATAAAAACAACAAATCCTCCACCAGCAGACTGAGACTTGCAGTCCCACAGCCCGGGGGGAAACCAGCAGAGGACCCACCGCATAACAAATCACGCTCTGCACCTCCATCACACGGCATTCTGCACCGCTGAGCTGTGATGTCTGGCAGATGTGCTGACGTCAGCAGAGCTCAACTCAAACATCCTGCCTGCTGGAGACGGCAGACGTGATGTAATGTGAGGGTATAAGTGGGGTTCAGAGAGCAGTAAAAACAATTTATCACTGTACTTCACTGATGAGAACAAAAAAAAAAGGAAAGAAAAACCCCTCTGGAGCGAGACGACGGGGCGGAGGGAGCCGAGCAGAAACTGACAAAACACAGACAGGTGCGCGAGCGCGTGCAGTCAGGCGTGTTGTTTAGTTACACTCTGTGCCAGACTGAGAGCATCAGAAATCATTAAATACCCATTTGGTGACGACTCCGCTTTTGACGCCACTGTCTCCATGGAAACGGGCTCAACAGAACTTCACAACATCCAGCGTTCTCTCCCGTGTGTGCGGCGAGAGCTTTGTTATGACGGTCATCATGGAGACCGGGTGGATGTTCCCTCGCTGACCCATACACATGTTCTCTGTGCGCACACGAACGCTTCTGAGGTTAACACTGAAATCCCAACAGCTCGCTCCGTCAGCCTGTGGTCGCATGAGCTCTTTGTCACGAAACCGCAGGGTCAGAGGAGCTAAACCAAGACTTTATTGGATTCAAAGAAATGTTCTGCATTTATTCTGCAGTAAAAAGAACTTGGACAATAAAGTAGGCTGCTGCACAAACACTACATTAACTCTCGATCGTTAGAGATGCACAGAGAAAACGACAAGTGACTGGGAACAGATTGGTCTGAAGCTCAAACCGAAGATCTCCATCTGATCAGCTCAAATGTAGTGATTTTCAGTGTTAAGTTATTGAAAACACAAAGGACTAAAAAGAAATCTTAAAAGCTGTTTTAGCAACATGTCAGGACATTTCAGGCTGAATGAGAGCAAGACTTTTAGCGGATAACAGAAAGGCTAAACAGAGAACAGCATAGTGGTTCTGTTTCTTCCCTTTTGAGCTTTAAAGATTGAGAATATAACAAGTCGGCATTGGTCAGAGTCATAGATTAATAATTAATTTCATCCTGTCAAGGTAATTGGAGTATGTTGTGTAATACCATTTTAAATCAGAAGCGTGTAGATAACAATAAACTATAAATTTACACACTGTTGGACTATGAGTCAGGCAACAAAGTAAGAAACCTTTTTGTTTTGTTGTTTTTAGACATTTATTTCACTTATTCTATGCAGTATTTTAACATATTATTTTATAATCTTTCATTTTTACTCAAACTACCTGTGGTGTTGCTTACATCATCCAGCCTAAAATACATTTTGTGACTCTGAAATCAAAACCACGTTCACACTGCAGCCTGAAGTGACCCAATTCCGATTTTTTTTGTCAAATCGGATTTTCTGTTTTTTTGCTGTGGTCGTTCCCACTTCCAAAATATGCGACTTGTTTACGTGATCTCCAGTGTGAACTGAAAGTGTCCCCCATGCGCAGTAGAGAGCGCCATAACGTCACACATAGAGGGCACGCTCGGTGTTTTGCCAAACGCCATGAAGAAGTAGTGCTCAGTGTTAGCGGAAGTAAACATGGATGCTAACTGCGGAGCATAACTTACAATTTTAAGGTTGTTGTCCGACCGGAGCCAGTACAGTAACAACTTAATCCACATTACACTCCGCTATGGTTGTTGTTTTCCTTCCCGCCTGCGTGTATCAGGGCGCAGAATGACGTTTGTCGAGTATCAATGACGTTCAGGTCGGATGAATGTGAGCTGAACGTTAAATCACATTTGAATCGGATACGTTTCAGATATCCTGTGGCCTGGGTCGCATTCGAAAGGAATCCGGCTTGAGTTGTTCAGACTGTCATGAAAAGGTCAGATACAGGTCGCATTACGTCAAAAGGAAAGGAATTGAGTCACTTCAAGCTGCAGTGTGAACGCAACCTTAATTAGAAAAAGTTGCCATAAGAGTCAGCAACATAAGGAGGAAAAGTTTTGCTAGTTGCTAGGCAGCAGCAGAGATAGATCAGCTTACAGTCTGAGATAAATCACAAAAAGCTGCAGACGATCCGTGGAAGATGTTCCAGCAGTTAAAGAGACTTAAAATGTGGAGAGAGTGAAGGTCAACACAGCAACAGGAGGAGGACCGCTCGCAGCTGTGGTCTGTGAGTCATTGTAATTACAAATAAATACACAAAGCACCTGTGAAATAAGGAGCTACGGCTCTTCAGGAATGTGGTTCGTCCAGATCAAGTGAAGGCACAGGAAAAAACAAGAGGAAAAATCAGGAATACGTTTTCACAATTACAAGGAATAACAATGGGCCTTTTTAATCAAACATCTGACATTCATTCCCGGATTTATCAATTTGGGTGGAGGAAACACTCACTCCCACAGCAGGTGGCTCATGTACAAAACGTGCCTTTGAATAGAAATACGCCATACTTCCTTTTTCAAGCCAGAGATCAGATTAGAGAAGGCAAAGCTGTTATGTTACAGCTCCAATACATTCAGATTCTGCTTGAAGATAAAATATTTGGCCAGTTGGATGGACTTTCACCATCTTTAGTGCCCAAGCCTGATAAATAACTTAGTAACTAAGATGCTAAATAATGAATATAGAGCATAAATAGAAGAGTACTGCAAATGTGGGTTAATCCCAACAACAAACTGCAACTTCATGGCTGTTTTAACCATCATGGGGTTGATGGTAAAAACAGCCATTTAAATTATATGGAAATTGTTAATAAAGAGAAAAATATTGAACACAGTTACATGTTTGCAATTACACATTAATATCCCTGTCTTTTAGCCTGGATGTCAGAAGCGCTGAAACGATTAATCGGATTAATCGTGATGAATCACTTATTGAGATATTTGTCAATTAATTTAGTAATTGATTAATCGTTAACTGGAGTAATCAGTCTCAAAAAGGTAATTTGGTTAAAAAACAACACACTCAGAGCAGAAATTAAACTAAAACCGTTTACAAAATATACATTTTGGATTTAAATGAAGAAAAAATGTCTGTAAGTAAATATGTTCCACCCAGAACTCCTCAAGTGGCATAGTTTTAGCTTCACCTGGTTCAAATCCTGTAAAAAAAATAAACATTTCTCCTATAAAGCGCCTTTTGCTATCTAATTAATCATCAGTTAATAGAATAAATAATCAACAAACCAGCCCTGTACTGTATTGATGTGAAGTAAAGCAGAAAGTGCTGAGCTTTGCTCATGTTGATGTAAGAAGCATTGTTCTCACTGCTGGCGATTATTTGCTACAAATGATCAATTCCACACTACAGGAGTGTTATGATACTACATTTTAGGCAATAAAATGCAAATTTTCTTATTTTAAAAAGGGATTTAATTATTTGTTCATTTGCATTTTGATATATGTGCAATGTTGTATTAAAAAGCTTAAATACAAAATATGCAGAATGTGTCAAAAAATGTTTTCAAATAATCAATCATCTAAATAATCACTTACTAAAGTAACAACCGTAGTTTATTAGTTACTCGTAAACTCATAAAAAAAGTATTTTACTTAATTTTTTTTAGAAAGCTTGTATGAAGTTTTAGTAATAGAAATAAGAATAATAAATATATTTTAATACTGCTGCTATGGCCGATAACCAATATTTACCAATATTACATATATTTCTCTGCCGTGGAAAGAAAATGGTCAGAAACAAATGGTAACAAGACGATATTAACAAATATTGGTTGTTAATATCGGCCTGCTTTTATTTACCAGACTGATACTGATATGTTAAAAAGTGACTAATATCGGCCGACACCAATGTTGGGGCCAATATATCTAAAACTAAAACAATTTATTCTCCCTTTTTGAGATGTGAATCCAAGAAACATTGATGTTATCCTAATTTTCTCATTAAAAATAAAACAAAAACGTTGCATTAAACAAGCTCAGTATGTAAACAGCGACCTCTCACCTGCAGCTGCAGGGTGACCTTCCCAGCCTCGCTGTTGGTGTGTCCATGAGGAAGGAGGCCGTTATGCTCCATCTGCGGCTCTCTGCTCTCCGGCTGCTGCCCCGTCCTCTGAAGCATATCCTTCACCACCTTCACCTTCAGACGGCTGCGCAGAGTGATGGCCGCGTTCCCTTTGACCCCACAGCACAACACACCCAGCTCCTTAGATTTTGTGCGTCTTGATTGAACAGATTGCTTACAAGTTTCACGGATAGTTTCGCTTTACCTTCCAACACTTTGGCCACTTCGGTTCTGTACGACTCAAACTTGAAGGGCGTCAGGAAACCCAGCGAGCCGAGGTGGAACGCCATCACTGGCGGGACGCTGCCCTGGAGAGGAAGAAACAGGAAATCTGTTGGCGTCAAAACTTTTCTGAACAAGAGAGTCTGCAGTACAAAATATCAGCAAAATCTGTTCAAATGCGGTTGCTGTGAAAATATTTTAAACTAAAACCCTTCTGTCACTTCTGTGATGATAAGTGATGCACAAGAAACATGCAAAACTCCTGAAAGACATCGTTAAAATACAGAAAGTAAAATTAGTAGATTCTGTGATGTGCTAAACTAAGTTTGAAACAACAGAAGTTTCCTAAACTTATTTTGATCAGGAGAAAAATGTAGAAAAATGATTTTAGAGCATAATTACTCAGTAATTATGTTTCTGAAAAGATCTCCTACATTGCAAATTAATTGGCTTTTCTTCAGATTGCTTTGCTTTTGCAATAACATCTCCTGAATGTTATTTTAGGCTAAAGGAAAATTATGGTAAAAATGAAAAACTAAATCCAGAAATCTAAGCAGACTGAAGAAAAACTTTCTTATTCACAAAAATTGAGATAAAAGCTCCTTAATCTTGTTTAACATTATTAATCTTGTCAACTAATGAGATAAATATACATCAACACTGCATGTTTTTCTTACAGAAGAACATGCAGATAATATCTTGCATCCATCTCATTTGATCAAAGTATCAATACCTGAAAGAGAGAAGAGGCATAAAGCAGCGTCCCATCGCCCCCCAGACAAATGATCAGGTCGATGCAGTCAGAGATATCATCATAACCTGAAGTCACAAACATTACAAATAAAACTTGTCATTGTGATGTTGAATTTTGGATTTGGGAACGACATCAAACTCATCTTCACTGCGTTCAATCTCCAAGTTGGAAAAATGAGCTATTAATTTTTCCAACCAAAAACTTGAACATTTCAGATTCTCCCACAAATCACGAAACAACACAATGGTGAAAATGGCTTCCAGTCAGGCAGTGGGAAAACAGATGATTTATTTTCTTGTTTTGACACCTTAAAAAAACTGCACTACGTAGAGTGCAGTACTGATCTATATTTTCCCCAAATCAGATGCAAAATGTTAATATCAGTTTCTGATCTTTGATAACTTTGTTTCGCTTTTAAAACGTTAAATAAAAAGAGGAGCGAAGGTTTTATTTGGCGTCAGATCCAGGTTAGAACGAAAACATTCAGTGTAAATACCTATATGGCCAAAAACGCTTATATTTGAACAAAACCTCAAGTTTTATCACCTCTACTTTCATATTAAACATTTTATGTAACTATCATTTCATTATAAAAATCACTTTTAAATTTGATAAGGAGGTTTTTGTATTTTTTTTTATTAAAAAAAGCAGATTTTGGTTGATTATGACTGATATGTACAAGCAGTTTATAGGTGTACATTGGCAAGAAGTTGGTAATTATTCTGATGCTGTATGTCCAATTGTCATTATTTCTATTATTATCCATAGATTTTCTTGTCTTATTATGAGTTAGTTTGTAACCATTTTGTTTATGTAATTGAATTTATTTGTTGGCCCATTATACTGAACAAGCACATAAATATTATAACATGGCTTTAATTAAAATTTTTGATAAATTATTAAGTCAGTAAGTAATATCTTTCATTAAATTGAGATAAAGGGTAGGATTAAATAGGTGTTCACTTCTTCCTACTCCTTTTCAAACAGAAAAGTTGTGGTAAACAAATTATTTTTGCTCTTGGTTATGTACATGTTTTCTCTGTCCTACTAATTGCTTGTTTTTAAAAATGTGTTTGAAATAAATAAATAAATCACAATTAAATCAGTAAAAAGAGTAAAACGTCCAAGTGGGTGAGTATTTTAATAGGCACTATTTGCTTTTAAAGCAGTGTCACTATTGCAATACTTTTGTACGTTTTGAAGGTTTTAATGTCACAAAATGAGGAAAAGTTCAAGGGGTGTAAATACTTATTTATGATTCTGTATGTTTCTATTACACGCAAGCAAACTGATAACATTCTGGTCCTTTTTTTACTTTCTTTCATAGATACAGAAATCTAATCCTTCTTTACTACTGACATAAAATTAGTATTATTCACATATTCACCAGTAACGTTAATAATTACAATAAAATCCACCTTAAAAAAGCTCACGTTTGTATTTGGCTTTATTTAGAAATCAATCCTCGAGATAATGTAAATAAAAAGAGGATGTATTTACTTTTATCTCCAGCTTAAAATGAAACAAGAAGAAACTGTAGATCCTTTTTATAAGAAATAAACTATTATGACACAAAGTTTAAACACTCGTAGCACCAAATAACCCCACAAAAAGAGAATAAACAAAACTAGAAACTGGTGATTATTTATCAGTAACGCCATCAAACAAAGAGACAAAACATCCATAAAGTTAATTTAGTGGTGCTTCTAAATGTGCTAATTCTGTAAAATATTTAAATAAGAGCAGTATTATTATAACAGTTTTCTGATTTGAATGTCACAGCATCATTTATATTTACATTTGTACAGAGATATAATCAGCAGAACTCTTTGAAGTGAATATTTTTGCATGGCAGTGTTGCGTCACAGACAGCTTGCATGGCTTTGCTATGAGACGCCCAGATGTCTCACCCTCTCTGAAGGTGCAGAGCTGATTGCGGATGGAGCCGAAAGCCTCGTCCTTCGACAGCGTGGCGTCGTCTGCTACCCTGCGCTCCACATACACCATCATCTGCTTCTCCTGAAGCACAAGTACACACTTTAGCCACAACACCGAATCGCGCACTGTTAGCTTGCGGCTCAGCGTGGTGGTGTTTGGATGAAATACAAACATGTCGACTTGCAGGTCGGCTCTGAACGTCTGGTTTTAGAAACATGTGGTTAAAATGCGCCGCAGCTGCAGGAGACCAGACTGGAGCGTTCCTCTGCTTGTCTGAAACATTTCCTGGATTGATGGTGGTTAGATCCTGCTGCTCTTTGGCACCACAAATTCCTCAGCAGGAACTCATGTTCAGTGGAGGCGAAGAGGTTTAACCTTCTGCGCTTGGCAGAGGGACTCTTCTCAAAGAATGAACAGAAGATTCTGTCCAGATATTAAAATAAAAAGCAAAAAAGCGATAAAGTAACCACCTCCAAATATTAAGGTGGCGCTTCAAAAAGCTTGTACAAAGTACCCCACCATGGTGCACAAAGAAGTATTTTGTCTAGTTTCTACTGCAAATGTCTTCGTACACTTCAAATAAGACAAAACTAACTTGCAAGTAAATTTGAGAGATATAGGAGCTTGTTTTAAGTCAATAATTCCTTAATATTGACAAAAAAGTTGCAGTTTCACTCTTAACAAAACATTTTTACCATATTATGAGTGAAATAATCTGCCAGTGGATCTACCACTTTTTAAAAAATCTAATTTAAGGATTTTTTTTTTTTACTTAATACAAGCTCCTGTATCTTGTTTCATTTCAAGAGTACTTGTTGTGTCTTTGTTATGTATGCAACATGCATGTAAAGGTTTAGGAAATCCATTCTGTCTTTTTATAAAGCATATACTGGTGTTTGAGTTTATATCTTAGATTTACTTCTTTTATTAAATTGCACTAGATTTTAACTGGAAATGTTATATTAATGTGCAAACACCAAGCTGACATAAACTTAACTGTATGGTTTACATAGAATACAAAACCAGAAAACACTACTGCATGCACTGCATTTTGTTTCTTGCTGGACTTTATGTGGTAACTCAGGAGTCAACTGTGGCACTTACAAAACCAAAAACGAAATGTTTTTGATTATGGATGCAATTAGAGATGGTAATTTTAGATGTTTTTATGCAAAATCTGCAAACAATATCTACAACAAGCCTTGAAAAGTAAAAAAAAATTCTTCATTTTCCATATAGGAAATTGTTTTTTTCCTTCTTGTAAGAGAGGATTCATTTTGTTTTAATATCTGTAAATAGAAATACATTTTAGTTTAATTTTTGTTAGCTTTCGTAAATAAAACATTTTATGTAGTATATATTTAGAAAATCATTTTTTGTGGTTTTAGGAAGGTTTTATTTTGTTGCAGCTGAGTGAAAAGTGGCTGTTTGAATGGAAAATATTGCTGACTCCTATGGTAATCCAACACAAAGAGGTGCATAATTGTGAAATAGAAGAAAAACAAAGAAATAAAAATGCAAAGCACATTACAATTTTTTTTACTTCCAATTCACAATTATGTCACTCTATTTGGCCTATGGCATTAAATCCCCCATTAAAAACATTAAAATCTGTAATTGCAACGTAATAAGAGGTGAAAAAGTGCAAAGTGTGTGACTACTCTTCAGAGCTCTGCATGTTTACACATTACTTGAACTAACCACTGCGTGTTTGATCAACACATCCGTCTCGTACCTCTACTAGAAACCTGCAGAGCTCTTTGAAAGGCTCGACCAGACTCTCGTCCCTGATCTTCCTGATGACGAGCACGTTGACCGGAGCTTTGTTCCAGGTGAGCCTCTGACTGACCGGGTCCTGGATGTGCCTGGGACACGTAGGAAAAATATTACACACACACACACACACACACACACACACACAAGGAAACAAACACAGAAATATACAGTGCAACACCATGACCCTTTGTCAGCAACAAGATACAAACAGGAACATTTAAACTACTAGAGCAAATGTTCCACACATACCATATTTTCTGAATTAAATAAAGATTATTCCACATTTCTGAGAAGTATAGTCGTTCATTAACTGCTGTGACTCTTAGCTGCAGCAGAGGATCCAGGTCAAATTCCAAATACAACAATAAAAATGTCCTCTCCTCCTTTTACCATTTGTCTTTCCTCTTGTTTGTGTGGTAAACAGCAGGCATTGTAATGATTATTCCAGCGGTATGTGTTCAGACCCAAATCATTTCAGAACAGCTGACAGTAAAGTTAACCAGACTGCTTTAAAACGAGCCAAACACGTTCTTACTTTCTCTTATCTAACTCAGTTGCACAAACATCTCTGTGCCATTGATCTAACAAGCAGTCAGTGTACACAAAGTTCAGCTTATTTCGCAGCCTCATGCTTACATGACTGAAGTTGGGTTGGGGAGAATGCAGGCTTTGGGTCCAAAGTGAGTGGCTGGATACGGTCCATGCAGAAAGTGAGCTCTCCTGTGAGGAAGAGGATAAAAAAAGGAGGAGTTAACATCACCTCATGTTTGGAGCAGCAGACACCGAGCCACCTGGAGCACAGACCTCTTAGGAGAGCTTTCCGCTGCGCCGCACGATGAACCGGCGGGCTCCAAGTGCTCGTGTTGGCCTGGCAACCTCCGCCGCTCCATCTCCCACAGCCGGTGCTCGTGATCATCCCCCCGCTGCTGTGACCTCTTCCCCTCCCTCCGTCTCCTAGGTGACCTGGACGGTTGGTCCCTGTGCTTTGAGGACCTGGTCGAGTCCGGCTGCTGATCAGGACAGCCGGAGGATCTCGACACGCTCCGGTCCAACGCTGGAAGAGACCTCGATGACAGACCGGCCTCTGAGTTCTCCATCCTGAAAAACAAAGAGCGCTTTATTTAATCTACTAAGATTAAGGGAGAAAAGCTACAGACACCAGGTCCTATGCAGAAAAAATAATAATGACATAATGAGAGGCTTATTGACATATATCTGCAACGCCACATTAGGGGCATAGCAAACAAAAAAGGGGGGGTGTAAATTTTTGCCATAAAACTCCATAAAATTTTTCTGATTAATTTCAGACATTTTCTAGAGATTTTTGGGGGGAAATTTCTGAGTGAGAAAATGCAGAAATTTCAACGTTTTTTTCTAGAAAAGTTTCAAGATTAATTTAAAAATTAATTATTTTTTTATTCCAACTGACTTTTCAAACTCAAAAATGTCCAAGTTTTTTCCAGAAATTTTCTGAGATTATTCTCAAAATTTCTCTTTTTTGGCAGACACTAACTCCTTCTGTTTTTTCCCTATGTACAATGGTCCTAATGAACTGTCTGGAAAGGGTTATGAAACCATTCTATGTCTTTGTGACTTAAATGAACTACAGTAAGAGCCACTAATAACCAAATGGAGAAAACACTAAAGAATTTTTGACCACTCTACCAAATATTCGCCTTAATTTATCCCAAAGAACCCTCAACAACATATAAAGCACTGCAGAATTAACTTTCCTTCAATAAGATCAGATCATGAACCCTGACTCAACAACAAAAAAGAAACAGGGTAAAATATATATATATAAAGGTTAAAAACACTGCGGACCAAACTAAAAAACAAAAAACATATAAATAGTATTCCCAAGACTTTTTTGGGAATTCATTCTTCCCAAAAATTACTTTTTTGTAATTTAGCCAACCAGACGGCTCTGCAGCTCATTAAATCTGAAGTAAAAACAAACAAAAGCAAATGAAATGGGTTAACAGTGCTTGCAGACGCCTGATGGTGTCATCCAGGACATGTTACTGTGAAGTACCATTTCTGCTGAATCAGTATTGAACTCTACATTAACAGTCTTCAGTTAGAGGCAGTTTGCAAGAGTTGCAAGACAGCCTGCTACTGGAGATTCTTCTGCACACACCATCACCTTCCACAACAACTCTTTGAAGATACTTGGAAGTTATGAGTTAGGAAGACATTTAATTTCCCTTTGGACCAAATAAAGTATGTTTGAGTTTAATTAAAACAATTCTGCAATAAAAATATGTGCACCATGTTCCTCTACGGTTGGTTAGAAAACAGGTAGCAGATTTTAGGTTCAGTGAGAAACTATTTTATTACTTAGGATCGGGTGGGTTTGGATAGATTTTTGCTCTTGAGAAAAGAAATGAACATTTTAAATCTGCGTTCTACATTTCCTTTGTGTGGTATTAAAATGAGTTTAATTAACCTTAAAGCGTGACCAAAAAGAGCATAAATACTAAAAGAGAGAAATCTGACAAACATGCAATATGCGTCCGATTCATCGAAAAAAAAGCAACACACCAATCATTTCACATATTATCAACGTAGGCGTTTCAGATCAAATACTTGACAGGTGTATTTATAGTCTAACCGGACGAACTGGAGCTACTTTTGTCCCAGTTTGAGTCAGACAACCTTGTTGTGTAAAGTACTGCGCTCCAGTAATGACTGTACCGCCCGGATTATCTGCTGTCACTCACAAATCACTGACAGATACCGTTACCTAGCAATAGCTCAGCTAGCTAGCCGTCAGGAAACGCAGCAAAACTGAACGAAGTGACGCCTTACTTTTCCACAGACTACTAAACAAAGCTCATGTCGACCCGGGGACACGACAGGCAAGGATGCATGCAGAAAATAACGACAGTATATTTAAAGAAGAGACATAAAAAAAAAGAAAGATTACATAGCAGGAGCGATCTGACGTCACAGGAAGCTGTTGCGGGTGTCCGCTACGCGTTACAGCGCCATGTTTGCCCCAGCTGGTCACGCTCAGAACTACACGCAGTGTTACAGAAACTGGAATCAGTACCAGAAGATACTGCATGTTCTTTTGCCAAAACAGAAAAGAAAATATAAAAAATAGCAATGCAGCGGATCGTAAAAAGGAGTAGATCCGTTTTGTTAAGGTTAACTGTGTTACACCTACAGCTAACAGAGTAATTATTGGAAAGCAAGTGCATTACTCGTATTTTGTACACAATGACTAAATTGATTTAGTGTAATGCATACATAAAATGTAATAACTATCTTCTTCTGATATTCCCCTGGTGTTCACTCTCATGTCAGCAGTCAGTAACACACCAAGCTGAATGTTTGAGGCTTGAAAAGGGCAAAACTCCCACAAAATGCCAAGCTGTGATGTTCTCATCATGTGTAACGCATGTGTTTGATTTTAGTCATTCGAAGTGGGAATAATGTGTGGTAGTTATAATTTATTCCTCACTACGTATATATATAGATATTTTTTTAAAAAGACATTTTAAAAGCTCTAAAGGGTTTAAAATTTATGCTGGAAATCCACATTTCCAAGTATTTCTGAAAAACATTTTATTTGTATCTTTAGCAGTTCAAATTTCAAGTTTCAATAAGATAAAACTAATAGGAAACCCTTGTTGTTTGATATTATTGTCAGTGTTCAACAAGCAGCTGTAAACATTTACTACAGTGCTGAAGCAAATTCAATCAAGGTTTAAAATAAGTACATTTCTAATAACTACATACAAAAAATATTATTTAAATTAGTAAATTACCTATTCTTATCAGGGGCCTTTTTAAAAAAATACACTTAATTTTTTCCCTACACTCCCACTACCACATTTAAATGTTTGTGATTGACTATGTGTCGTGGTTTCTGAGTGAGTGACTGGTTTGCACATGAGTTTAAGTTTTGTGTTTTAAACAGAAAAATAAATAAGGTTAAATGGGATCCTGGAGGAAAATGATGAGTGTGTTGCCAGATTTCAGCCTGGTTTTGCTGTCAACTTAGAGGTATTTTAAATTCCAAGGAAACCACATGATATAGCTATAAGTTCACTGGCACACTGTAGTGAGTTTGCTATTTGTTTGAAAAAGTGCAAGTATTTCATCTAGAAAGGTCTGATCAGCTCTATTTTACAGATTAAAAATATATAAAAACATTCAGAAAGAGTTTCCTGCCAATTTAATATATTATATTACTTATTTTACGTTATAACATCATTGGCTGAGGTAGACTTTACTTTACTGACTTGTAATTATTAGAACTTAGTTTTCTACTCAACAACCCACCAGCACCTAGTGGCCATTAAGGGTATTGCAGGTTATAGGTTAACGCTTATTTAATCTTAAATGATAAACAGGAGTTTCTGGATTTATGCTGGGTTGGATTTAATTTTATTACATTATTTTTCAACAATAAAGAAAAACAAACAAACAAATAGCATCCATAGACATGCAATAAATAATATATAGGAAAAGTATTAACAATTACAAAATACTTAACAACATTGAAAATAACCAGACACATGGAGTTTTCTACTTAAACACACATATGAAGAAAGGACACGCAATAGGCTGAAGCCAGTGCATGGTTAACCTATATTTATCTAATTAATAAAAACTTATCATTAAGATTGTCTCGATTTCACCCAAGGTATTAGCTTGGAGTCCAACTTAGGTCATTCTTAAATATTCATGATCAGAAACTCAACTTCTAATACTTTAAGCTAAGCTGTGACCTACAGCTTACCTTAATTTTTAATAATCAGAAAGATGTATGTTCAAGATGTATAAAACTGTTATCTAATAAGTGTTTTTCACAAACCACAATGTTGGCAGTGAAGGAAACTGTATTGAATGCAGCTCCCAGGACACGAGAGCTGCTGAAACACAAGTCCTTTTGCTATATGATGTTCAAAGTATAGGGCTAAGTTTAAGAAGCATCATTCTACATTGGGTTGTCAGGAGCTGAGCTTTCATTAGCCATATAATTGCGTAATTTGACATTTTGAAAACAAATTAGCTTAATGGAAACGCGCCAATTTCCAAAAAATGTGTTTCCGGTTAAAGGATGTGGTGTTTTTTTTTTTGTTGTTGTTTTTGTTTTTTTGTTTTTTGTTTTGGCTGAATCTTAGTTTATTTCACAAAATTGCAACGGAAACTATTCTTTTCGCATCACATGAGTCATGTGATCAACAACCGGATGTTAACACAAGCGCAAACCACGAAGAAGAATATGACAGGAAGTAATTGGAGGACTGTGGCGTAGCATGGTTTTTTAAGGATGTATCGCATAAACAGACTTATTAACTCGTGATTTTAATTGTGTTTCTTATTTAATGTTATTTTTGACATTAGCAGGACACTAAAAAAGTTCTGCACACATTTGCAATAGAAAAGCAGCGACTGAAAAAGAAAAAAAAAACACATTATAGCCTAAAGGAAGTTCAGCTCAACATACTCTGTACATGTTTTCCAATGACATTTTTCCTGGTTTTCTTGGCCCCACTTCTCCTTCTCCCGGAGTGAATACCTGGACCTGAACGTTGCCTGGCTCTGCTTGTCAACAGCGTCCTGGTAGAGATTGTTTTATGTGCAGTCTGTCAGGCTTTGCAGCTACTGCAGGGCTTGGCAGCGTTTCTGCAGACAGCTTCTGTGAGACGAGGTTTTAGTTAAATTTAGCCTGGATGCACAAGACAAAACGCAGGACTTCAGAAGGAATGCTTAAATTTAAATGGAAAAATTGTCCTACAAAATAGATAAGTACCTCTTTAAATTAAATTATATGGCGCATCTTTTCACATTAATGTAATTTGATAGTATAAAGATAAAAAAAACTGCTTTGATTAGATTTATAAAATAATATCTAAACAACTAATTTAAAAGGCTCTGCTATGGAGGGCCTTGAGTTTGACACATATAAGGAATTAGGTTTTCTCGAACTATCTGTGTAGTTATGCTGCACTAGGCTGACCATTTTTCCTTACTTTCTTCTTCTACTACTCTCCGATTTGAATTATTTTCTGTTATTTCAATTGTTTTCTCTGCTTTTTTCTCTATACAAGCTACACCCGGTCTGGCATCCTGTCTGATTAAAATGAAAATGAAAGAAGCCAAAGACAACGCTTGTTTTGACACTACAGAACTTTACTTGAATTTGATCCAAGTTCATCGTCTATACAGGATTTATTTACAGGTTCTGAAATCAGGGAAGAAAGAGGGGGGAAAAAATCCAGAAATAAACAAAAAAAAAAAAAACCCACTAAATACAACCGAGGTATCGGCTAAAAGCATTTACAGGTATGTCATTTATTAATGATGCTCAACAGTTAGAGATGCAGTGTCCTCTGCTTTAAAAAAACATCTTATATCACAACATGAGGTAGGAGAACAGTGTCTCTAATTCATGCAAGAACAAAAAAGTCTCATCACACTGTAGTATTGGCAACGTAGTATTCAATGGTCACACACACAGACACTGCGTTTCATGTTTGCAAACAGCACTGATGGGAAAGCAACAGATATAGGCTTATTTTTGCGTAAATTCCACCTTCGACTGTCAATCTGAGCCTTCTGCAGTCATTTTCCAGGCTCCTTCTTTTCATTTTTATCAGTTTGGCAAAATTCACAACTGTACAAAACACGTCTAAGCTCTCAAAGCGCTGCAAGAAGCCAAAGAAAGGCCCAGCATGTCATCTTAAATGGAGTTTTTCCCATCCTACTGGTTAGTAATAGATGCACACTTAAAAAGACTAAACAGCGCCCACTTGTGGTTACAATGCAAACTCCTCTGACAGTAGAAAAAAAACCACATCTTGGGTGAATTTTCTGCTGCAGAATCAAACAGGAGAATAAAAGTAATACTGATTAGCATCTGATTGGTTAATACATGATTTCAATGTGGGGAAAAAAATAGTCAGACCAAATTATTCTACAGTTTACAATCTTTATGATCATACTGTGACTTCATATCCTGGCCAGCCTCTCAACCACAAGGGAGATAAAACTTTGCACATGTTCAATAATTCATGCAGATGAGCCTTTTTTAAAAAATCTGAGGAGGGAAATCTTCAGTCTTTTTTTTTTTCCTAACAATAAACAGATTGTAACTTGGCGACATAAACTGGGAGGGCAGCAAAACATGCAAACTTTTTTTTTCTTCTTTTTGTTTTTTTCTCCAAAAGATCTTCTTGAACAAATTTCTGATTTAGATTAAGGGAGAAGGTTCAAATAGCAAAAAAAAAAAAAAAAAAAATCTGTCATGATAAAATCCATAAAAACAACAGCGTCGGTTCTGAAAGTGGAGTAAAAGTGTGTAACAAAGTATTATTATTTTTTTTTAGTTTTATAGTTGATGTCTGAGTAAACCATGCACTTCATTCCCCCACATCCACTCCAGAAGAGTCCTTTTTCTTTTTTTTAAATAAACGAAAGCAAAACATTTAGGCCCAGTGGAGCCTCAGCTGTGGTCCAAATCATATAACCTTTTATAGATCATTTATATAAGAACAGTTAATATATTAATGACTACCTTATTTACAAAGTGAATATAAATCTTCCGTTTATATGTTAAACATTTTTCTTTCATCATCTTAATAAATGTTTTCAATGCAACAACAGTAGAGTGTACATTTGTTCCGCCTGCTCTCTGTCCGCTCCTTCCGGTCCGTCTCTGTAAAGGGAGGCTGTGTAAGAAAATCTGCATCGAACAGGATGGAGCACAGTGGAATGTCTTATCAATTTGCATTAATAGCAGATGCATAAAAAAGAAGCTCAGTTTTTTTTTTTTTTTTCCTTTTGTTTTTTTATATACCGAGGACGATCCCGTTACAGTTATTTACACACGCACGCACTCGCACAGACGCTCACAGGGATCTTTTTATAGTGGTGATAAAAAGCGCTTCAGCCTGGGCATGATGGGATTCCTCCCGGGCATCTGATCTGGATGTGGGTCATCCACCACAGGGGTCCCCCGACATCTGCTTCAAACAAGTGGGGCTGGGGGGAAAGCTCCATCGAAGTCGGGGCCACCCAGCCTGCCATTAGCGAGCCTCGGTGCTAAATGTCCACCGCTTCACGCTGCTCGTGAATAAGTGCAAACGGAACCCGAAACTCCAGCGAACCGACAGCTTTCACCTGCGACCCGCATTCTTAGACGACAAGAATGTCTAACGACGAAGAGAGAGGCTCAGAGAGCCGTGACAGCCTGCAGCTTTGATCCGTCTGTTGGGAACGCAGGGGCCACCGTTCCGCACGGATGGCTGCGACGCACCGACACACTCCGGCGTGTGCAGACACGTTGCGGGTTCTTTCATGCGTCGTCATGGTAACGAAGAAAGAAAACAACATCTGTGCCCAAACTGCAGCATGGGCCGGAGTGAGATCAGAGTGTGATAAAGGGTGAGTAAAAATACCTCAGGTTGAAGGTTTTAATAATAGTTATCATAAAAAAAGGTGTTATATTAAACGAGAAATGCAACTTTAATTCGTTTTATTTACTCGGTTTCAACGAATTTCCTGGTTGGGTGTGGTGAGATTTGAGGATTTTTTTTATCAATATTTAACAGAAAACTGGCAAACTCCCGTGAAGCTTTATCATTTATAGGATGTATTTACTGTTATATTGGTTTTATTGCATAGATTAGAGGACAAATCTAAATTAAACACTTGCTAAGTTAGTAGCTGCTGTCATTCTGCTTTTCATAGACTCACTGGTGAATAAAAAGCTTTAAAAATATCTAGTTAATTAGTCAGAGGATGACTTTTCAAGTTCTGTAAAACCAAAAACCAGTACACAGCGTCTGGACCTTTGGTTATTTTCAAACGATTGCTAGCTGGAGGGGTAGATTATGCTGAAGTTTTAAATTGTACCCAATTCCTAAAGTTTGATGCCATGACGCTTACCGGAAATGACCTTGTTTACAGCAAACAACCATCCTCCACTGCAAAGAGAGAAGTTGATTCAATATTTGAAAGTGTGGACAGAACGGCTCCGTTCACTTCCTCCCCTGCTGAAGCTAAAGGTAAAGGTAGACTACTAAACCTGCGCAGAAAACGTCATCGTCTCTTTCTGTTCGCTGATTGGCCCTTTTGGAAAGCCCGGGCTAGTCGGTTGAAAAGTTGTAACCTACTTTCAGTTAGTTGGCTACCAGTGTGGAGAGGTAATGTTTTTGTTCACTCTGATCACTCTACAACTTTTTTTGGTGTCATGAAGGGATTTGAACCATAGGAACCAAATGACGGAGAAATTTTAGCAGTTTTGAAAAGGGAATGTTTTAAAAACCTATCATAGCTCGATGTCTGAATGACCCGTGCCCAGACCGAGGAGGACCAGCAGCTGGCCAGTTGAGTGAAGAGGAAACCAATCTTCCCTCCAGGCTGTAGTATTTCATAGCTAAGTACAAGAAGTGTAGAGGGGTTTTGGGGAGAGGTCACACTCAGTCACTTCAACATCAGCGTCATTACTGGCATATTTTCATGAGGTCCTACAACATCTGCGAATGACAAATGTCTGCTTTTGTACAGTAAAGGTCTTTTTTCCTCCATAAAGACTTAATATTTTAACATTATTATATTTATTTGTGTTTATAAGGAGTCCAAAAGAAAATATATATTTTTATATATATGTATAGAGAGAGAGATGTCATTTTAAGCTCCTCCACTCGCTGATTGTTGAGGATCTGAGCTTCATGTTTACAAAGTCTGTAGGTACCGGCGGCCACGCCAGGTAGTAACATAAAGTGTCACCAGCGAGGAACAGTGGAGTCCAAAATCCAGAGTGTTCAGCTCCAGGAACCAGGGAGCAAGAAGGACGATGATCCAAGTGGGAAAGGATAGTGATGGAACTTCCTGTCTCTAAAGCAGCTGTTAGTTTATTAAAAACTATAAATTAAATCAAACATACATGCCCAAAAAGTCTTTAAATACTGTTTAAAGAGAGAACTGGGAATATATATATGTAAAAAAAAGAAAACATAAATCTTGTAATGTATCTTTTAAAAACGGGGATTAGAAGGGGAGCCTGCGTAGGGTCAGGCTGAATTGTTTGTGTCTGTAGAGTTGGCAAGTGACGGGAAGAAAATGTCGCCGTTACTTCAGGTCGGCCACAAGAGCCTCAGCCATGGAGGAGGAGCAGGGTGGGGAGTGGGCGTTCAGGGGTCCAGTGGAGGGAGTGAGAGGGGGGGAGGGGCTGCCTCCCATCATGCCAGACTGGGCCATCTGCTGCTTGAGCTGGGCGATGGTGTGCTCCAGCTTCTCCCGCGCCTCCCGCTCCCGGTGAAGCTCCTCCTGCAGCTCCTGCCGGTCGGCCTCGGCCCGCTCCAACCTCTGCCGCAGCTCCGACAACTGGGAGGAGGCGGAGATAGAGGTCGGGTTAGGATCAAACACGGCAGAAAACCTCCTACTCAACATTTACACAAAATGTTACCAAACATTTTTGGTCTGGTTTCAAATTCAAATATATTGTATGAAGACAAAACTAACTAACCAATAAATCAATCACTGTTACAGAAAAGGAGGTGACAGGTATCTAATAGAGCCGATTCATCCCCTCAACATCCAGCATGCAAATTGATTAAAGACATCAAATTAATAATGGAAAGACATGATACACATTTCTTTTATTTTTTTTCAAGACTTCTGCAGAACTTAATTAAAACCAAATAAGGTAAAACATCCACAAAAAATGGCTTTAGAGCCTTATAATAGTAAGAAAGCTGTAACATAACATAGCAGATATCCAGCTTTTAGCTGCACTTTCACTGTTAAGCCACATTCATATTCAGGGTGAAGCAACTGGGACTGTTTACCATTAGCGCTCATATTTCACAGCTCAGAAATGGAGAGTGATGTAATACTGTTTAGAAAGTATCTCTGTGTGGTAAACAAGACTAATGCTGCATGTCTGTCCACAGACTTCATTTCTTTCTAGAGCAGCTAAGATGAGGAGAAAATGTTGGGAGCTTTTCAAGAATCTGCTGAGAAGTGGAGTTAAAAGCCGTGTTGGTGAGGCGCTGAGCTCAGGCCAACATAACTCAGTCTGTCTCCAGGTTTAATCTCCTGGAAACCCAAACAACGTCTCCCGAGTGTGTTTTTATATTCTTACACAAAACTCAGAGTTCAAATATTACTGGACAAACATCTCCAATATCTGGCATATCTACAGAAGAAAGAGTGAAACATGTTTCACATACAAAAAAAAAGGTTTTCAATGTAAAAATGGCCCATAAAACAAAGTTTTATGTTGCTGTAATTCAGTGTGACTTATTTAGAACTGGTGATGCATTTAGAGCTCCTACCTGAGCGGTGTAGTGGGCTTCCTGCTGCCGCTGGGCCCCGGGTTCGCAGGCGCAGGCCTGCTGCCGGAGCTGCTCCAGACGGCTCTCGAGCTCCAGCTGCTCCTGGCGGGCCTGTCCGAGCCGCCGCGCCTGCTCGCTGTGCACCGCCTCCAGCTCGCTGCGGAGCTCCCGCTGCTCCGCGCTCAGCTCCCGTAGCCTCGCCGCCTCGCCCCCACGCAACGCCTCCAGCTCCTGGACGCACAGAATCCAAGACAAGAACGATCTGAGTAACGGTGATAATAACGATCCCGTACACTGAGCCTGCAGGAGAGACACTTTGCAATACAGCTTCTCCTCAGGGAGGTTAGACTTTGTGCTTCCACCACTGCCCAAAACCTGACAGAATCCAAAACTGTGTTTGTAACCTATGACTTGTATTTGGACATAGCTTTCAATCATTTCTGCAGAGAAAATGGGATTATTTTGTCCACTTTTACTCTGATGTGCCAAAATAATTCAAGTCTGACATCTCAGAGTAAATGCAGCTGCTTTGTGTAACCCTCAGAGGTTAATCATTAGTGACAATTACATTCTAGGAGAATTATATCTAGTGCAGATTTTAGCTGTTGGAATTAATCCTGCATTAAATTTCCACAACAAAATGACAGAATTATTAGTAATATTATTTAGATTTTCTCATCATTGTGTTGTAAACTTTTTTTATTTACATCCTTTTCCACAAACCCTTTAAAATAAAATGTATCAATCCTCTTCATATAAATGTTTGTCTTTATTTTAAAATCTAAAAGCAGAAATAAAATGGTGGCTCTTTAAATGTGACCACAAGTTTCCTATAGTAGATTTTTATTTTAGAATTTTAAATTTGTCTCTTCACAATAGGTTAAGTAACATTTGTGGCTCTGAATGAGTTTTATTTAGCTGGACATGTAAAGGTTTCAGACCACTAATCTATACCTAGAAAACACATTGAAGTTTGTTGCTATAACTTTAAAAAGTTCAGGGAATATCAATAATTTTGCAATGTACGTGAAATTTTGTAAAAAAAAAAAAAATGAATGGGAAATTAGTGGGTATAAATAGAAAAATATTTCCTAATGCAAGTGTTTGGATGGAGAGAAGGCAGGGTGGAGGTTGGGTTGGTGTCATCTCCACGTCAACGACGCCTTTAATGATGGCAACAACAGTTCCAGTCGGGTTTATCTGCAGCTCGTTTCTGTTTCCATCCACAAACTCACCATTTCCAGCTGCAGCTGTTTCTGCAGGGTGGAGTTGAGCTTCTCCTGCTGCCTGCTGTACATCTGCATGATCTCCACAACAATCCTGTCCTTGTCGTCCTCCACACCCCCCACCGCCGCCGTCGCCACGGCGTCAGCGGCGCTCATGTCCTTAGACGCTGCTTCCGTTTCCGACGATAGCATCGACGCAGACCGAGGAAGAGATGCCGGAGGAGGAGTGTGGGAGGGGATGTGGGTGGCTTTCTTGCAGTACGGGCTGCTCGTCTCCATGGAAACTGCCTGGGTTTGGCTTTCCCGCTCAGTGGCCAAGGCAGCAGCCGCCGTGCTCTGGGATTTGGCTTCCCCGGCGCCGGCCGTGACAGGAGGCGACGCGTGGAGATCTGAGGAAGGCAAGAAAGAGAAGAGAGTGAGGACGGGAAGGGAGAAGATAAGATAAAAAGAAAAGCAGAGGAAGTGGTTGAAAGACAAGAAGTGCAAGTCGTGTTGGTGTGCGCCCGCTTAGTAACACCCTCACACAACCTCATAAAACATCACACTTCTTCCGAGGAACCAAACACTCGCCCACAATTTCTGTTTGTGTTTGCCCTCAGACACAGAAACAGGAATAAAGGTGAGCTGTGTAGGTGAGATGCTCCGCTGCATCTCCTTGTTTTTCTAAACTCCGGCTTGTTCCCCTGACTGTGGTCTTTAAGGTGTGTGCATCATGGGAAACGTTGGGCTGGATGCTAATCTCTGGCACAAATCATTATTCAAATTGATTCAAAGCCACAGAGCTAATATTAGATCCTCTATTCAAATCAGCAGTTTGGTAAAGAGGAAGGGAAACGCTGCACTACGGCAGTTCACGGCCTACTTTCTATAGCGTCTTAAAGGAGAAAATCCAGATTGGTCTGGAAAAAGGCAGGGAGGAAGGAGGAAAAGCTCACTCTGAGAGGAGTGGGCGGAGGATTTGACAGCAGACTGAGAGATGAAGGGAGCCAGAGAGGGAAGAGACAATGATGGATGGATGGACGGAAGAAGAGAAGTACGGGAACAGACGGAGAGTCGGCTCAGAGAGGTTGCATTGCCGGCTGCCAGGAAAACAGAGAGAGACAGAGAGATGGAGAACGGAGGGAAGGAGGACAGATTGGTTGGAGAGCGGAAAGAGAAAGAGAGAAACACGCAGGCTGGCAATCAGACGGCGCGTTAATAACGACAGACTGAAACCGTTCCTCTGATTCATCCTTTTTTTTTTTATGTATATGTGAACGCACGGCGTGAAAGAGGAGGTCACCAGCGAGTCAGACGTGCGGCAGCCCGCAGTGCTGTTATTCGAAGGTCAACGAGTGACTCTGTACATGGGAGCGGGCTGCAGAGCTTTCAGTGCTGGAAGTTGCTGCTGAGCATGTGTCAGCTCAGAGTGAGCTGCGTGAACTTGATACGCCTGTCATTTATGCTTATGCTGCATGCAAACAGCTGCTGCTTCGCTGTATTGATGTCACGTATTTATAGCAGACACACATCAGACTGTGTCCAATAGGCGAGAAAAGGAGTTCTAATTAAATATGAAGGATTTATTTAATGGGGTAAAAAAAAAAGCTGCGTTTGGAAATTATTTATCATTAAATTGGATCAAATTAATATTAATGAACCTTCTGTGTTTCACTCTTGTATTTGCTAAGTGCTATTAAAATAAATGTACTCTGCATTAAGAGTTTTCATCAGCTTATTAGCTTCATAATTATCATTTGAGCCAACTGCTTATAGATTTGAACATATGGTACATTCATCCAACATTTATTTATGAGTTTCATATCTGTAAGTTATTTTTTTCTTATCTAAAAAGAAATGTTGGGGCGTTATCAACTAAAACACCCTCCATACAAACACTTGTGTTAGAGATGTGTAAAAAGGCTTAAAATAAACTTTAATCTTTCATTGAAGCAACAAAAAGAATCAACCTTTAATTTCCCCTAACTTTACTAAATGAAAGTTTTACTCACAATAACTATATTTTTACCTTGAAGAAAAAGCATATATCATAAGGGTTGCATTCAAAATTAAATATTAGTAAATTATTGTTTTAAAGGTTTAAAACTACAACTATTTTGGGCATTAATTAATATTTTACTCTGATTAGTCTGCATTTTTCAGATTTCTGACTACATTAATTTTACCGCTAACATTTATTTAATTTTTTTTGCAAACCTTGGGTTTATTTCAGCATGTTTCTGCAGAAGAAAGCGACATAAAGTGTGTAGATATTCTTCTTGTCCCCAGTAAAATATTTTCAAACAAAAAGTGAATTTTTGCACAGGTAAGTTCACAGTTCGCTGTGTTTCCTACTGACCCATTGGTGGCTCTTCGTGGCCCAGTATCCTGCGGCTGTAGTGATGCTTGAGCAGCGCGCCGAACACGTCGGGGCTCATCTCCGCCTCCCTCCTCAGAGAAACGTTGGGAGCCACCATCTTATCGTATGTGTACAGGTAGTAACTGGAAAACAGAGGTGAAGAGTTAAAAATGAAGCATTTAAATGCATGAAGATACAATACTTTTGTTTTACAGTGTAATCGCAGATTTTGTACACACTGAACTTTTTCTAACTGTGACATGCTACAACTACAACTAAGATTTTATCAGGATTACATGCAACAGACTAACACAAAGCAGCAGACCTGGAATATTCCCACAGAATGATGGTCCCACTAACAGGTTTTACAATCCTTTTTGGTGAATTTAAAAGTTTTATTTAAAAACATTTAACTATGTCAGACCTTAAAAAACGTAGAATTATATCATATTGAAGTTAACACTGATAATGGATGCTATTTACTACCGAGGTGACTTCAAAAGACAAAATGCTTTTTTTTAGGGGCATTAAAGTAAAATGGGGTGAACACATACATGTCACACTTTTAACATTTTTATTTGTAAAAACAAAAGTTTGCAATCATGTTGTTCTATTATGTAAAATGTAAAAATACATGTAAGTTTGTGATTTCAAAATGTAGAAAAAAAAGGTCCAAGAATCAGGAGTATTTTCAGGACTCTGTAATGTGTTCAAAAATTTCCCCCATTTCTGCTTTAGGTCTCATAAAGGTGGTTTAGTTTCCTTTCAGCGATTTCACCAAAACTATAAATAGCAAAGAGTTATGGGCTCCAGAATGCTGTGTTGGCCTTTACAACAAACACGTCTGAAACAAAGAACAATCTCTGTTTGCTATCTCCTTTAGCTCAAAGCAGCGCGATAAATCTCAGAGCAGGAGCTAAACAAAACACCGTGTGGAATATGGATATTCCTTATCGTGTGTTGCCAGGATCTCAGCCTAAACAGACCTTCAGCTTATCACAAACTTCCAGGTAGTGGCACACAACCGGGAGACAAATACTGCCTGGAGATGCTCTGAAGTCACTGAGTCAACACTCATCTCTGTGGCGCTCTGAGCCCCTCCCCCCACCAGCAGCCCCGGCTTCAGAGCGCGCAGAGGCTGGAGCAGTGAACTAGGTTAAGCCTGACAGCTCAGCTGGGCTCTGTTCAAAACTCCACCAACCAAGACATTCCTGCTCTCCCTCTGGATGGGAACGAGGCGCTGCCTGTCTGCCTGCGTGGGGATATGAAGCTCCTTCACTTAAAACAACTGAGACCTGATTGAATAATGCAATCAGGCTTGCATTAGTCGCGTGCCCCTCTAGTGGAGCCCTGCGACAACCGAAATTGAACCTTGTCTGGCTCTGAACTGGTGCTCTAATCTGGTCTGTGCATGTAAACGTGAAATCTCATGATGCCACCAGGTGATTGTGGCTCTAATCTCTCCCTCCCATCCTCTAATTCGTCTAGCCTGATGTCTGCAAGAGTCTCCGCGGGAAGCAGTCAGACGCTGCAGTGGCTCCGTAAACCCTTTAATTCCAGGCTTTAATCTGGGAGAGATTACTGTGTTACCTAAAATGGAGCTAGAACTAAACAGACTGGAGCAACTGGGGAAGGGATAGCAGAAGAAGCAGCAAAGAAGAAATAGAGAACAATGGATGAACGGCCGTATTATTGGAGTAAAATGGCAGAGGTCTACTACAAACATACGATTGTATCTGAACTAAGCAATATGAGACATAACGGTTCAGAAATGGGCAATTTTTAGACTTCAGATTGCATCACAGCAGGTGAGGTGCAGTACCTGGGATGGACCAGGGTGGGGTGTCCTGGCTCCTCCTTGATGTCCGTAAAAAGACGGTTGAACATCAGAGCCGGTGGGGATGGTTTCCCCTGTGGAAAAGAAAGAAAAAAAAAAGGATAAGAACAGCATAACTATGACACAAAACCACCAAAACACAGTCTTTCTAACATACTGCTATGGTTAGAGATGTTCTATACCAATTTACTGATGTGTGTAGGAAACTAGTGCAGACTGGATGAACAGTGAAACAGCAAAGTGAGATGGGAATATGCTGCACATCGCTCTCATTGGAGCCATAGTCCAATATGCACACATACATGCGAGATGTGAGTTAGGGATTATCCATAAGGCACCAGCTGAGACGATGCACATCAGAGGAGAAAATAGTCCCACTGAATAGCCTTCATTTTAACTCAGTGAGTGTGGGGGGGAAGTGAATTAAGAGTCTCGTCCAACAGAACAGAGCACCTTGCGTCCACTACGAATTAGCGAACGCAAGGTGTGAAAAGGGATAGAGGTGAGGGTCATGACCCTTAGGGGTGGATACTGACCTTTCTCGTAGGCTCTGTGTCGGCTAACTTGTCTGAAGCGGAGCACATTTCCACCGAGGACTTCCTCAGCTGGCTCTCCTCTTCCTCTCCTGACTTCTAAAACACATGAAGAGAGAGAGAGAGACGGCAGGTGAGTTAACACACAAATACCATCCAGACATACCAAAACCACAGAGACGGAAGGATGGAGACGAACAGAATACTCAGAAAACAAAGAGTCGGTCCAACAAATCCATGGAAGTGATTGGTATTATAAATGCAGCATGATGTCAATACTCTGAAACGCAGATGATGCACATCTTTACATTACATGAACCCATTCAATCATTGACCAAATCAATGTGAGGAGCTGCCATAACTTTCTTCAGCTGAACAGAAACAAAACTAAAGTTATCTTAATGAAGAGGAATGATCTAATCAGCACTCAGCTTCACTTATTACAGCTAGAAACTAGTGATCAGGCAAAAATTCAGGGTGTAGTGATCAACTCAGACCTGAACCTTCAAAGACACATAAAAACAATTACAAAGTTGGTCTTCTATCACCTGAATAACATTTCCAGGATGTTATCCTGACATCTTGCTAATGTCCAAGCAAGATCTAGAGAAACTCACTCACTCATTTATATTTAGTCACATTGATGAGTGCAACAGTGTCTTCACAGGTCAGCTCACAAATAGAGTTTTACACCTCCCGGAAGATAAATCGGTCTAGAATAGCAACGGGCCAGTTACCAGTGCAAAGATATACCAATTTTTTTTAAAGTAGCAGTTTCAAATCTGCTAAAATTATCAGTCAGGTTGTTCTACAACTTAAATCCCTTTAGTTTTAGGAGATGCCAGAGATGACATCATAGTGACTAGAGTGTTTCTGGGTGAATCTTGGTCAAAACATTTGATTGGTTGGCCAAAATGAATCAAAATAACTATAAATAAATTATATACCATGTCAGTAGGAAAACAGGTAATTGCTTTTCTCTCTTACATATAACCAACTAGACAGTGCTGAGCATTAATGTTTCATGGTAACTACAACAAAACCATTGTTTTCACTAAAAACTTCATACTGTGAGAGTTTCTAACTGGTCTGTGCCTCGCTGTGATACAACACTGTGGAAAGTAAGAGAAGGCCTATAAATAAACCACAAGGAAACGCCTTGCCGACAGTCAACATGTCTTGTTGTCAGGTGCTTCTGTGCAGACATGCAGCGCAGCTGGAGTCAAGCTCTCGCTTCAAAGCACAGATGTACATTAGAGCGTCTGCAGATGTGTTCGTTAAATACCACTGCTCCCGTCTCTGCTTTTCTGGCTCTGTGTGTGTGTTCTGAACAAACACGGGGCCGTGCTCAGCGAGAGCCCACGAACTGACACAGTTGATGCTTATCTGTGGCCTCACAGCGCTCATGCACTTTGAAGCAAATCGGCAGGTAGCGCGGATAGCACCAGAGGAAAGAGAAGCTCTGGTGAGGTAGGGACAGGCGCAGAGGGGGGATGAAGACCAGAAGAGGAGAAAATAAATGAAACAAGGTTGTAGAAAGCATCAATAATTGACTCCCTTGCCTTTTAAAGCCATCTATGGTGAGCAGACAGCTTTTCAACAGCTGGAGTAAAGGATTTTCCTCCACACTGATGCATTACAGACGCTAAGAAGAATGTGTGCAAATGAATGTGACACCCAAGTCCCAGTTATACGAGCTGCAGTCCAGCATCCGCCTGCATTCCTCTAGACATCATAATAATTCTCTCATCACTTTTATCCAATTTGGAAAACATCATCTTTTACTGCCTGATGCACACCCCCAGGACCTCAAGCCTTGTTCAACATCTATCAAACACAAACCCTGCCTCATAAAAAGGGAAGCCGTTTCTCTTGTTTTATTTCATTGTAAATTGAAGACGCTCTACCTAGTGCTAATTTGTGTGGTCCATCCTGCCAGCTGAGCAGGGGACTGTCCCTTATTTACAAGGCCATGACTGAACGAGCATGCAAATGGAGGATGGAGCTGGATGTGTAGCCAGGTGTAGTGTGGAAAGCAGGAGGCTCGTCCACTCCAGAGCGCATTTGGTTGGTGGTTTTTTTCTTCTTTTTTTTTTCTGCTCAGAAGGAAGCACTGCAGCGCTGAAAGGAGGGGGCGAGTGAAGGAGGGGGAGAGAGAGGGTGGGATGATGGGACAGAGAAAAGATGGAGGGAAGGGTTGAGTAATAAGAATGAGTTGGGAGAAAAAAACAAGAAAAAAAACACTGCAGTGGTGGCGCCTTCTCCTCGTCAGCTTCCTTCACTGTGAAGGTTGCGTGTGTGGTGTGTGTATGTGTGTGTGTGGTGTGTGGAAGGGGAAGACAGATGGAGAGCACTGAACTGAACAGACATTAACTTCAGGTCTCTCAGGGGTCTTTCATCTGTTTGACCCCCACAACAGAAGAAGCTCCATTACTGAGACCACTTATCTACTTTGCTCTATATCTGTGCAGACCAATTAGAAGGACAGGGCTTTTTGGGATTAGGTTTCATGCTTAGGACAAACATTGCCAGAAAGAAAATGTTAAAAGATTTTTTTTTCACCCTTTGTGGCAACAACTGACAAATCTTCCACATCACTAATGAGAAATTCTGACCCACTCCTCTTTGCAGAATTTGCAGGGGCTTCAAAGTGTTAAAGGCCTGTTTACGGTGCATTCACACCCTAAACTAAATCTTGTTTAGTCCACTTTTTAAAAATCAAATTCTAGTTTGTTTTCCTGGGAAGTCTAGGTCATTTAGGAAGGTGTGAATGCGCAATATAACGCTGACCAAAAAAGTGAACTCTAGTTCACACAAAAACCTAGATATTGGTTCAGCTTAATTGAACTCTGCAGCAATTCGAATGCATATGTGAATGCCAAGCAGCTCAAAGACCGCTCCAAAAGCAGGAAACAAACTACTGCGCAGTGCATTGTATGTAAATACAACTAAAACAAACGCACAAGACAAATACTAGTGGGAGAAACGACTTGTGGTCTTTTGCCAGACAAAAAAAGAAATCCTACAATTACTAAAATCTGATGCTACTCATTCTACTTCAGAATTTCCTGTCACCGACCTGAATAAATGGTTGCATTAATTATTACAAGTCATCGAAAAAAGTGTTTAAAATGACTTTATAACCATTTCCACAATAATGGATCTCATCTGTTATTGAATTCCTTGTTGCTTGTTGCTTGTTGCTTTCTGAGATCCTTTGGCCTACTTCATGTTGTTGGACAGGTTCTATTTAATTGATTGCACCGATCTGGTAGTAAACAGGCCTGATCTCTGCTAGCAAAACTGAACTCAAGAAACGCCATTAATCCATTATTTACTTGGACAACTTTTATTCTCTTGTTATCTTTATCTACATTAAAATTAATTCAATGATTTCATAACATACATTCACAGCTCTCTACATTTGCTCATTCCTTTCCACTACTGGTCGCTTGTCTCTCAGTATTTCCTGCGCACCTGACAGCTTTACACCCACCACCCACACAAGAAAACACACCCAGGCTCATTATCACTGCTGCTCTCTGCTCCTTAATGAACCTGGCCGCGTGCAAATGTTCACACATATCAACAACCACTTCCCTCCGTCTCGTTCCCTCAACCCCCCACCTTACTTAAGTAGCACGGATACCAGGCTGCTGCTTGGTCTTAATCTCCACTAATGAAGCACCTCTCTCATTGGAGACGCTCCTGTGACCAACACACACACACACACACACCCAGAGGCAGACGTGCTCACAAACAGCCCTTCTAACCCCCCGGATGTCTCCAGTCCTTTTGTCAGGCCGTGGCTCGCCTTATGACAATGTGGATTAGCATTCCACGCACTCGCTCAACTGAACTCTGCCCTGTTGTTCCTAATCACCAGCAGTCTGCCTGCTGCTGCAGCTACACTCACGCAGCGATGCTGAGCGCTCTGCTCTAGACACAAACAGCCATGTGAACTCCCCACAGTGACCCACTTCCAAAGCCTCGGTTCAGTCTCCCGACTGTTGGGCTTCGGCACGTGACATTTCTGCAGCAGATGCACTGATGTAGCACACAAAAAAAGTGCTGTTTTGGGAGCACTATAAGATGCCAGGGTACTACTCACATCCATGACTCTCCATCACTGTGCTCAGAGTAAAAGCACTTCATTTTTCTGCACGGAATGACATCTGTGCAGACATTTAACTTCCACCAGCAGCATTAACAGCATCTGGGCTTTTCTCTTCCTTTTCTACCTGAACTTTGTTGCTAAAAGCATCTTAAATCAAAGGAGCATTTTTGTGTCTTTTAAACTATTTCTAGCTCAGTTTTAAAGATAGAAATGAAATTCTGCCACAAGGACAGGATTGAGTGAGTGATTGTTCTGCTTGTGCACAAACATTTTAATCTATTTCAGCTGATTTCTGCACCAGATGAAGAATTTTGGATTTAAGAAAGGAAAGTGAAGGCTCAAATCCAGCCTCAAATCCGCTGCAGAGGGACGAGTTTCTACTCCGTCATTATTCTATTCTTAGTAACGTGTTCATCGGTTAAAGGCGAAGGTGCCATGAACGCAGACCGACATGATAAAACACAGAGACGCAGCCGGGTCAGAGGTCAGGCTCTCCTCCTCGGAGTCACGCGGAGCCTCCAGATGTCTGCCGTCTAAACGCAACAGACATGCTCAAAGTTGACCCTCGGCTATAAATACACGTGCTGTCTCCTTACATGCATAATGAACAAACATGCATCAGCAAAGTGCTGCATGTGCTGTTTAAATTATTTAAAATGATAGTTGAAGAATAAACAGACATTCGTTTCAGACATCAGTAATGTGAGATAAAGTTTCCCAACTCATTTAAAGTACCATCCATGTATAGGTATGCAAAAGCTTTTCTAATTTTATCATGCCACAGCTACAATCTTCAGTGTATTTTATTGGGATTTTCTTTGACATACCAAAACAAAGTAACACATATCTGAAGCGGAAGGAAAAAAACTGCATGTTTTTAAGAATTGGTTACAAATAGACAAGATTTGCTCAATTTTTTTGCCAAATCTTCTTTTCAAAAACGCTCAAACGCAGTCAGACTGGAAGGAGAGAATCTGTGACTATTAATTTTAAGGTTCTCCCATCCAAAGTTTGAGATGTGGTTTTATAACGTCTACGAATGTAACATAATTTTATTTTGAGGTTTTGGAGTATTTTATATGAATAAGCATTAAAAACTGTTTAATTTCCTCCTAGCTCACAATTATGTGCTACTTTGTGTTAGTCTCAATAAAAATATGTTTTTATTGAGATCACATAAAATCTCAATAAAAACATATTGAAGTTTGCTTTAATGTGCAAAATATGAAAAACTTCAGTGTCATGAATACTTGCCTATACAAAGAGGCAGAAACAACCAGAGAAGAAACTATTTTCTGCCCTCATTAACCTCCCTTTACCACCAGCAATCAGGCTACTGACCTTACAGTAAAACAATAAAACCATACAGTACGTAAAAACACACAGACAAGCACAACAAGTCTTGACAAGCCGAGAGGCAAACCTGATCAAGGGTGCAATAAGGGTTAGGTCTGACCTTTCATCCTCAAACCAGTATAACCATTTTATTTTTGCAATTTAAATCCCTCAAACCTAGACAGAATCATTTTCACCTCTAGTCAAACCAACACATCAGCGGTCGGGGTACTAAAACTGAAACTCTTAGAAGGCACCACAAACCCAAACCGTGACACTTTAACCCCCATCTGACCACTTTTAAGCGGCAGCCATTACCCCGAGAAGAGGAAGTAAACAGCCTTTATTTGGGTGCCTTTCCTATCTGCTTCAGACAGTCAGCCGGGGGGGGGAACACACAAGTACTGAGACACTCAGTCACACCCTGTCTGTCTGTTTCTAAACCACATCCTGTACTGCTGCAGTCATCAGCTGTGTCAAAGATCAAACTGGAGAGACACACATCTACTTCCTGCTTGAACCTCGCAGAACACACAAACAGAGGATGTGCCGAAGGGTGATGCGATCTTTTAAGCCTGAGATTCTGGGCGTGGTTTGCTCCGGAGGGGTCCCACCTGGCAAATAGCACGAGGAGGACACCGGAGACCTTAATACGATGGTCTTAATCCAATAAGCCATTTATCCACAGACTGGGAGAAACACTTTGTTTCAGCAGCCAAATCGATAAAAAGCCACAGGGGAAGTGGGCAGTAAAGTGGGGCAATTAAACCAATATACTTTCCTTTTTTTTCTTCTTTTTGTTTTTTTGTTGCCGTTTGCTGATTGTTTTTGTACTGCAGAATTATACGAGCAGACTTCAGATCTTGGCTCATTCCTGTAAGAATGTGTAAAGCAGGTCATTCGTTGATGGTGGTCTCTGTTTGATGTACGTGCAAGGGACTGGATTGCTCAACGTGTTTTTCTTTTGATTTAGCTTTGCAAAGACAGATAAGAGGCGCAGAAACAAAAGGAGTTTTCTGACAGGTGGTGACAGAAACTGGAAGTAAAAAAATTTATATCACAAAAAAAAACTGAGGCAGAAAGCCAAGACAAACCAGGAAACAAACGGTCTTTCTCTGTGTCCTTTCACTCAGACACACACATCTGTCCCACCTTTTATTTCTACACGTAAAGTGAAAGATCAGAGTCAGACAAACACACTGATAAGCATCAGCTGGGTTAGTCATGAACAAGCTTTCCTCTCACACACATTCACAAAGAGGGCAGACGAGGACAGGTACATTCCCAACTTGCTTTGGCTCCAGGCAGTGAGGACGGGTTTTTTTTGCAACACATGGCTCCTCCGTCTAGACGGTCAAACATGTGGTTTTTTTCCCTCCCCTCTTTTACTTTCCTTTCCTCATTCCTGCAGGGCCAGAGTTCCAGTCGGCCATTTTACAATTTGCACAATCAGGGTTTGACGGCTAAAAGCGGCGGGGCACAATCGTGGAAGTCTGTGCTGGAAAATGATCAATCTACGCGCTAATAGTTCGCCCGATCCGCCTGGTGCCGTGACATGGCGTACACAAGTTTAATTTAGAAATTCAAACAGAGTTTTTGTTTGTGAGCACTTTTTTTTAATAGTTTTAATGTTTCCGGAAACATATGTCCCTAATCTTTATCCGATTGTTTTAAAACTTCAAACAAGCAAATTAAAGTACATGCTGCTGGATGACACTTTTAAAAACTAAAATTGGTGGCAAGTATTGGTTTGGATGCATTTATTCAACAGGAAATAAAGTTCTACATTTTCAGTATATGACCTGCCAAATGTTTTATGAAACTTTACAGACATTTGAGAACAAACATTTTACCCTAAAAATAGTTGTACATCAGACAGACCTCACACTGTGCATCCTTCACAAACAGCGGATTGTTTGTGAAGGATTTATTACGTTTCTCCTTAAACTGCTTTCAATTTAAGGAGAAACATCATATTTTCTTGCTTATTTCTAATTTTGGCATCTGGGCTCATGACCCAGTGTAAGTTTAAAAACAATAGTTTATTGTGTGAGTTCTTAGTTTAGTTTAGTTACAGATCTGCAGGGAAAAATTGGTTAACTTGAGAAATTTAGAGAAGTGAGATCCAGATCCAGATCCAAAAAAGAAGCTATACTTTCTACACTCAGGCAAAATTAATTACAAAGTCAAGATTTTGTTAAAACAGTTTGACAGTGCTTTAAATAGAGAATTCAGCATAAACTTGACACATAAAAAATTATCAGTATTGTCCCGTTCTGTGTCTCTGTGTTCTGAACAGTGATGAAACGGTACGCCAAGATATTGTGGGCCATGTACATCCCCTGCAGACATTGCATCATAAGCAAAAAGTACAACTGAATTATGTCACACTTCTCATCATGTGTCTGTAGAACTGTGACTAATAGTCCTATGCAGACAGCACATATTGCCTCATAATACAGTTATAGCCTCAGAAAGAAAGGAAGAATGATTCACAGCTGTGAAATGGTGTCCAAAGTTAGTTTTGATAACTGAAATATTTTAGTTGCATTATTAAAAATAATTAGTATAGTTTCTCTACTCAGGCCCTTTTATTCACCCTCCACTATTATTAGCACCCGTTGATGAACCTTAAAATAAGAAATTATATAATCTCGGAGGAATCTTTAAAGTTTTATTTCAAGAACGTCGACAAAGTGGTGGTGTAGAAATGCTTTTTTTAAATATATCTTTACCAGGGGTGACAGAAACCATGGAGGGAAGTATAGGATGATATAAACTAAGCACTAGCATTAAATAATCTGGGTCACATCTGTACTCAACATAAAAATCAGAGTGTATCCATCCAATGAATTAGAATATTATTGAAAAACCCATTTATTTCAGGAACTTTATCACTATGTAAAACATATTATGTTGCTTAATTCCACAGGTGAAAATGTGAAAACCTTTATTTCTGTTAATTTTGATTATTTTCCTCCTCCGGATAATGAAAATATGACATTCAAAATTAAAATATTACATAAAAATACACTAAATACAGAAAAGTATGTTTAATACCTGCCTAAAGGTTATTTTCAAACACGCCTCATCTGAGTGCAAATTCTAATTTATTGAACATGACTGTATCTGAGTCATTAAAGAAATATCAACCATGCAGCATAGAGGATAGTCTTAGACTGCACTGCTCATGTGCAGAAATGTGCGAGAGCCACGTTCCCCTCCTTGGCGCCCCTGTGCAGAGATCATTAATTACCAAAGCCGTCAGGGCTCACCTGCGTTAGCAAGCCGGGCCCGGAAACAGAGACGGTGATGCGTGCACACAGATGAGTAAACAGACATCCTATCAAACAATGGCTCCATCAAACAGTGATGTAGGAGGATGACGCAGTTTACTGCAAGCAAACAAATACAGACACGAGCAGACACACTTCATGCTCCCAGGAGGACACATCGACTCAGAATGAGGCCAGTGGGCCCTTGTCTTGTCTGCCGATGACTGTACTCATCATCTGAGCTCTAACTGGGACACCGTTCACACAGCTTCTGCGTCTGTGAGAGAACTGCAAGGTCTTTACAAACCAAAAAGGAAGAAATTCTCCACAATTGCTTGTAGTTTTTGCTCGTCAGAAGGCAGGGTACCGGTTTAACAAATCGTGTTTGAATCAGTTGCCTGGTTTTCTGCACAAGGGAGCTTGGCTTACTATTCGAAACGGATGAAACAACTCGGAGCGCTTGGAGACAAGAGGCGAGTGAGAGAGCCGTGGAGAGGACGAGCGTTGCTAAGCAGACTGAAAGCTGAGAGAGGCTGTCAGCAGGCCAGCAATGCACTGCTATCACTACAGAAAGAGAAAAACACAAAATGGAGACGTAGCCTGACCCGTTTTCAAGGCAAAACTAAAGTCACACAGCAATAAAGAGTTGCTCAGCTGTTAAACGTGTTTTAAATCACTATGTGCACATCTAATAAGGACTAATTAATGCTTAATCAGTGCAGAGAAATCAGACGCTGATCAAAATCCAACAATTTTCAGCTTCATTTCCTCCAATTGGTGACTGACTGGTTGGAAAATCAAACATCTAATCGTTTTCCAATCAATGAACAAATACTAAGAGTATCCAGGTCGCACTAACAGAGGTCTTCAGGGTGGAAGCTGTTACTGAAGGAAGAATATTCAAAGTGTCAATGAACTATTTAAAATGAAGTGAAAGGAAGATGTAAGAAGCAATTCACTAGAACATGCCAAAATACATTGCAGTTTGTTCAGGCTGCGGGAGAGCAAGAGAGAGCAAGACTCAGAGGAGTTTACAGGGAGGCTCAATAAAGGTAAAAGATAAAGGTAATTTTATTTATATAGCACATTTTCAGCAACAATGCAATACAAAGGGCTTTACATGATTTAAAAGGAAATACAAACAAGATAACAAACCAAAGGAAAGAGTAAAAGAAGAAAAATAATCTAATGTTGATCTAAAGTATGTAAGCTAGGTGCTCCTGTTCAGGGTTACTAAGTATCATCTGGTCTAATTCCATTTCTGGGTTGGGAGAATAGGAGTCAATGCAATACAGTATTGTTATAGACAGTGCTTTTAACCTCTGTCTGCAACGAAACATCGTGGATTTGGAAATGTTTGCAGCTTTTCAGAAATGTCATCGATGTTTTAGTTTAACTAAGCTAACTGCTAATATAAAATGGTAAAAACAGCTTCAGTTGTCAAGTTTGTGGATAAAAACCTTCGTTACAGTACTGAACTGGCTAAACATCTATATTGATAAAAATCAAAAACTAGAAGCTGACAACAAGATTCTAGTTGGTGCATCTCTGTCTGTAGCAATAAATCAATTAGTCACACGATAAATTAAAACAAGCTTGATAATTTCCATTTGCATGATGGTTTGTTTTTCTCATAGCTCTCTTTTTACCAAAGACTGAATAACGGTCTGGTGCATTTGTCTCAACTAGAAGGACAATCTTGTTTATTTTCTATTTTATTTGTTGATTTGGGTGTTTTGTTTATTTATTTTGGATATTTAAAATGTCTTCCAGTTCTAGTGTTAAATGTTTATTAGAAATTAAAGTTTATTGGTCTTTGAGAAGGTGTACTTGCATTAATATGCCATTACCTTTGCATTACGTGAAAATGGTCTCAAGATAATATTTTGTTTATATGTTAGCATGACAGTCCTAGATAAATCTGTAAATAGAACTATCCTAAACTGAGATTTTAGGTGCTTCTTTACTAGCAATCAATCAATCAATAAATCAATCAATCAATCCTCAGTTTGGTTTCGTTCTGTTGAAGCGTGGAAAGCTGCATTAACGTCCGAGCTGTCACAGCCAGCAATGAGGTCGGAGGAGGGAAGGTTATAAAACTGTAGAGCTTCAGGAGATCCAGACCCAAGATACAGTCACAGTGTTACAAAGAGACGTTTTCACCTGGCTAAAATGCCCCGCAGGGTCAAATCTATGAGAGCCACATGGAAAGAGAGGCTGTTGAATTCAAACTGGCTCTGGGTACGGTGGCTGTTCTGCAGGGAGCTCAGGTCTCATTCATATTACATGTAGCCGCTTGTTTGAAGTCTCCACTGCTGCTACTTGAATGGACAGCTTGGCTCCGGCCTACACATCTCTGGGGCTCAACAGTCTTTCCTTCAGACTCACACACGAGCTATTTTTTTTTCCAAGAAACATTAATATTTCTGAAAGAGTCTCTTTTTTTTCCTTCAGAGGAAATCTCAATCTAATCGAAAAATGAAGCACCCTCAGTCGAGTCGATCCTCCATTAGCGGTCTGGAAGGCACAACAGTGAGCAGGAGAAGCCCCTTCGCCTCTGGAAAAACCTGGTTACGGCCTGAGTCAGAGCACTAAGTGAACGCACCTGGGCGAAGATCAAACTGACTGAGTGAGAGACTTGCGCCGTAATAAATCTTCGTCCTGGCTCCACCGTGACGCTGATGAGTGGAGAGCAGACCGCAGCACGGATGGAGCGCCGTGACTCATGCTGCAGGACGGCGGTGGGAGATGTGGGGGGAGGAAGTATCTTCTGGTGGCTGCATTTTATTCTCTATTTGTTTGTTTGACCCCTTGACTGCCTTTAGGAAGAGATGCGGTCTGCGACTTCTGAAGGGTTCCTGCGAGACCGTGACGACTGGCGAGTCATCATGGCGTTCCAACGTCACGGTAACAAGGACGTTCCGTCTCCCATAAGGTGCACAGCCTTGCTGAACAGAAAACGAGGCGGGGATGGCTGTCTGCCAGAGCAGCTGACAAATAAAAAAGGAAGAAAAAAAGGCAACCCTGCCAAAAAATCTGCATCGTTAGACTGACTGCTAGATCCCCTTCAACATGAGTCAGTCTTACGAAGAAATACAGCACGGACGGCCTCATCAGGGATCAGGATGTGTCTCAGCCAGTTCATTTTGATAGCGATGACAAATCAGATGTCTGGCATTACAACGCACACATGTCACAGGAACTGGTTAAACTGTAGCCAGATTGTAAAAAAAAAAAAAAAAAAAGGCAAACTGCGCTCTGCGAAGGATAAAGTCAAGGGTAATAAGACCCTGTTTAGAGCCAAGTCTCTCCAGCAGCAAGGCTGCAGCGAAGGAACAGGCAACAAATAATGAATGCAATGAATTATTTTAGTAATCAATTATTCTCTTGATTAGTCTGATGATTAACCACATTTAACCACTTAAGTATTTTCATGTAAAAAGCTCTGCCCTTTCTGCTTGACTCATCAGTGAAGTGTAGGGCTAATCTGTTTATCTTTTTTTTGGATTACCGAATTAGTAATTGGACAGAAATGGCCTTTTCATGAGTCTGTAAACTTCAGGTAACGATTAATCAATTTAAGAGATTAGTTGATTATTTCAATAATCGATTTGTCATGATTAATCTGATTAATTGTTTCAGCCCTACTGCTCTTTATAAGACTTACTGTCATTGCGGTGACACTTTTTGGCACATCGTCACCACTACAACTGCAGAACCACCACTGCTAGTTTCAAACAAGCTGTTACCATTCACAGCTCCTAGCTGCATATTGAGGTCAGAAACTTTTTAGTTATAGAGTTGATCTAGAGGGAGAAGCAGAACCAAGCCTCTATTTACAGCAACTAATTGAGCTGCTACAATCTCCAGAGGGAAATGAGGCAAAAGAAAACAGTGTATATCCTGAAGAAATATCAGTGAGACGGATAATTCCCAAGAGCAATGTCGATGCAGGTGGGATTAACAGTGAGATAAACACCATTTGGCAACGGAGGGATTGAAAGTAATAGAGGAGCGGGCCGAAGTGCAAAATGTCCCTTGCTTCTTTATGCTTCCTGGTTGCTAACTTTACAGTTTCGCCTCGAGCAAAATCACTCAGAGCTACTTGTGGGATCAGGATTTATGGGGGTAAAGAGACTGCTGACAGTGGAACGGGAAGAAAACAGTTGGGAGGTGTTTGAAGATTCAGTTAGTGGAGCAAAGGTGAGCCTAACTGGGGCCAAGCAGACCGAGTTTAGCAGGTTGGAGCTGTGCTGGGCTTTCTGTTTTCATTCGCCGTCTAGACTTGAGGAAGAAACTAACAACAGATCATGGAAACACTTAACTCGGCTGCCACTGTGGGTTATTAAAACATGTGTAGCCGTTGGGCTGGAAGACTGCGGCCGGCTAATCTCAAACATTGCGAGCAGAATTACTTCCATGTTGAGATGGCCAGGCATTACCGCACGGGGTGATAAATTAGCAGCAAAGTGGATGGATGGGCATTCGTTTTAATAGAGCGGCCCTTCTTTTTTCCCCTGGTTTCCCCGTGTTTGCAACATACATAATTGATCTGTGTGGTGGCTGGGCTTAATGTGTTGTGGATGTGCAGCGCGGCGGCCCAGAGGGACTTATGACACGCCTTTGATATCCTGTTTATCTGCTTGTCTGGGAGATAGAGGGCTTGAGGGGGGTAAATAAGCGACAGGGAGTTGGAGTGAGCTGCATATGTTGGTTCTCCTGTGGATAGCTTCGTCTCTGGTTTTCTCAGTTTATGTCTTCATTAATCACCGTTCCCAGGGGGAGGAGCCTTTCAAATGCAAACGCACATTTCCCCACGCTGCCTGGACACCAACCTGCTCCTATGGCTGTCTCCCATGGAGACCAGACAGCGGACGGCTAATCTTCTCATCAACACGTAGATTAATTAATACGGAGACTCATCACTCTGGTCTCATGGAAAACAACCGAGGCGAGCCACTCGGATGCATCTCTTCTCCACCAATCAGTCTTGTTTGGACTCGCAGCTCATTACATGGAACTGCTGCTGATTTCACTCATTATCAGGCTGGTTTTCCTTAGAAGCAGCAAACTGGCCTGGTGCCCCAAGGGGAGGAGGGGAGAGACGGGGCCAGGCGAACATGCAAACAAGCCGTCAGTCTGGGCCACTTTTAAAGCCTGAAGGACGACTGGGAGGGGCTTGGCAGGTTTGTTTAGTCTGTGTGACTGTTGGCAGACCTGGTAGAGGCTCCTGAGTACACACAGAGCCATCTCTGCTGCTCAAAAGTAAATCCACTTCAGGGTGAGCGTGGGCTGGTATAAGATTCTGACGGTGTAATCTTCAGTAAATACACCACACCGAAAAATGTTTAAAACAAAGATGCATTACATGAACTAACTGCTTTTATAATAATGTTATCTGCTTAATTTGTTTATTCATATTCTGCCTTTGATACATAGATTTAAGTGAGGATTTAACAAATCAGCCAGAAATAAGAATTAGAACATTCAGATTCTTTTTTACCCTTCAGTAAATGCATCAAAACTAAGAACTGCTCCAACAAAAAGCATGCACTTTGATGCACAATTGAGGATGCTCTTGCAATTTGTGCATTTTCTGCTGCATACAAAAATACAACATCTATCATCAATCCTCCAGTACATTTTCCTTCGATTATGTGTGGTACATTCCCCTAGAGAAAAAGCTCTGACATCAACAAAAAAAATACAAATCTTGAAGAGTAGTTTCAGCCAAGACAATTGGTGCATATAAATAATAAATGAAGCAGTTTTTTTATTAATATTTTCTAAAGAATATAAAAGTAGTACTTATCCTGTGTTCATTGGTCAGAAAACAATTGGATTTTTCTGTCTTTCAACTAGTTGATCAAGCAAAAAACTGTCCGGTTCCAGTGACCGGACCGAGGTATGAAATGACCAACCAGTATAGCAATGCTCCATGTTTTACCATAATGTAGAGACTGTGAGCTGCTCCTGGACTAAACCATGTAAAGACCTGAACTGTTCTGAGGCCCCTGAGCATGTGAAACCTAAAACCCCAGAATATTCTTGTCTATTTAAGACAAAGACTCAGAAATAATGACTTTGGCACTCCTCCAGCAAGCTGCAGTACGCTTACAGCTCTGTAATACTGCCACTGACCTGCTGGTGACACAACAGAGGGCCCCTCGGCGCGGCTCCTCCCACCTCGAGGGGCCCCGCTCAGTCCTTTGCAACAGGCAGCATGGTCACACACAACAACCATCAGCAAACTACAGTCGGTTCAGATTATAGATTTCTCTGTTCAACACCAGCAGCTCTGTGTTTAGTAGGAGAAACACCAAAATGGGGGTCTGTGTCCTGGTTGTTAGGTGGCGTGCATGTGATTGGTCACCCAGGAGGGCTGCTACTGGACAGATTGGAGATTCAGCTCAGGGCCTGCAGAGGTTAATTTTCAACTGGAGGGGAGAGGAGAGCTGGGCCCCAACTCCCCCAGTAAGAACCGGATAGATATGGACGAGGCCAGTGAGGAGTTGTTTGTGACTGAATAACATTTAAACTGGCCTGTGGTGACTTAACCTCCCCAACTCTTTCCCTCCCTTCTCCCTACATTCTCTCCAATGTTCTCGTTTCACTCCTCCTCTCTTCTTCCTTCTCTGTTTCGTGTCATCTGCATCTCGTCACATCCATCAAGGCTGCAGATCTGATCAATAACTGCTGGCCTTTCCGCCCATCCGCCTCGCAGACTCACACAAGTGGTCTTATTGCTTATGTAATGATCGACTTATCAGGTCATTTGACCGCTTATTTTGTTACTGTTAGCCGACTGGAGTCTTTGGGGGCATTCAGAGATACGATGTGCACCAGGGAGGAAGGAGATGAGCGAAGGATTGCAAACCGAATGTTGGAAGATAAAACTTTTGAAAGTATGAACTCAAAGAAAAATTGTGATTAAAGGGAAGGGAAAAGTAGCAACAACGACATGGTGAATGGTTACCATCATGTTTATGGCTGTCAAGACACTTTGTGTTTTTAAAAAACTGGGGTTTTGATAATTGCAAAAAGTTAAACCTCACAAGTTTTAATGATTCAAAGTCCTTTCAATCAGAAATCAACGGATGACCATAACAAGCTAATCTGAAGCCTGCTTAGCCCCAACCAGTGATAACATGTGCCAACCTGTCACTCTGACCTAAAGGTGGTGAGCTATTAGTGGCTTGTGTTAAGCTGCTAACACCAGGCTGGGTAATCAAACACATAACCTGACTATTGAAACCAAACTCAAATATCTTGTTTATGCTACAATAAAAAGCTAATTCTTATGCTTTTTAGAGAACAGCCCTGCTTTTCACGCTGCAAGTCAAATTAACTTGGTTTTATTTTTCAATTTTTGTGTAAATACTGTGATATTTCTAGTCAAGGTTATCATACTGTGAAAAGCTCAACGCGACCCTCGCCTAATTAGCATGTTTGCAAAAATCCAATTAGATACGAGCATGACAGAGAGGCAGACGCAGCAGACTGCCCAGGAGCCAGCCAGAGACTACAGCTGCGCTGCTCTGTGGTAATGAAGTCACTGGTTTCCAAATAGCAAACAGAGAAAGCCAGAGAGAGAGATGCAGCTGTCTGCCGTCTGTGCCGCAGCCTCTGTGTCAGCCCGGCCGGGGGAGACAGACAGAGGGAAAGCTGTTCCCTCCGTCTGACTCCTCTGACTCTGGGCCAGCTAGACGATGCAAAACAAGGCCGGGGCAAATAAGCAACACATGTCAGGGGTTGCGCTTGCAGACGCCTTAAAGATACGCCTCCCGTATCAGGTATGAAACTGAATGCAAGGACTTTAAGAGGGGGAAAAAAAGTGAAACAAAATATTTGTTGTGGTTTTGTTGCTACCCGTTGCTTAGCTAAAACCGATGCAGCAAGGTGGAAAAAAAAGCAAACCTCAAATCTGAATTTGCTCTGTTACTTCCTGTCTTCTTTGGAAACCAAATAAAGGAAAGAATAAAAAAAAATATGACGCCACCTGATGTCTGACTGTAGAGACTAAGCCACTTTCACAGGCTCATGCGGGCAAAATGAGCCCATTGTTTGTGGAGTACCAAAATAATCTGTTTAATAAGGCTTCGCCTTGCTGTTGCTGTCTGTTCGTGGCGTCCGTCAAGCAAATTTTATTTACACAGTAGGGATCTGCAGACAGGCCAGCCGGGCCTCCAGGCACAAGGCGCCATTTACAGAGTACAGGTCCTGGAGTTTTTAAATGCACCTACTTAAACCAAACACTCCCAACAGGATATGGGACTTTCTAGCCACTGAAGAGAGAAGAAAAAAAAAATCTGCTCTCGTGTGCGTCTCAGCTCGTCTCTCTAGTAAATGTGCACATTGACGCAGTGTGTCAATAAGGGCTCATGGGAAAAGGGGGTTCATGTTCGAGGCATGAACCAGAACGCAGGGATGCATGCATGGCTGGCCTTCTGTTCACATCCACTGGGATGTGGAAAAAATGAGTCACGCAGCCAGTGGAGTGGAGGCGGCTGGACACCAAGAGTCTGGAGGATGTTCGGGGTTGAGCGACATGTCCTCCTCGCTTCCTCTCATTTACGCACATGTGCAGACGCAGATTGCGCTGCCATGGCAGGGGAAGCGCCATATTGTGACTGACTGAAGCGGGACGCTGCCGGGTCACCGTGTTCTCTAACTATTGACCTTTTATACACTCATACATCCGCTCTCAAGAGGAGGGGAGGGGCGGAGGCGGGTTGAGTGTCATCATCCTTTAATGTCGAAAATCACCTGCTTCCTGGAGGACTTCCATGCCGGGATCTCTCCAGGAACATGGCCCCTTGTCACTTCCTACTTCCCTGAATACGGATACATGGACTGGCACCTCCAGTAAAGATGAGAAAAAATAAACACTGCTGCAACTAATATTTTATTTAAGTAATCAATTATTCTATCAATTCAGTAATTAATCGTACCATTAATCACACAAAAATTGGCACATATTTAGTATCAGAAACATATTAAAAATGCAATTAAGTAAATGATTCAACTAATTTATTAATAAAATAGAGATGTTATTGCCTAAAAGGCAATAACATAGAATTCTTGTAGCACAAGCTGGATGCATCTCCAGCTAAAAAAATATTTCTATCAGCAACATGTGAAAAACTCAGCTTTTTCTAGAGTGTAGGACTAATCTGTTGACTATTTTTTGAGTAATCATTGGAATAGCAAAAGTTGCTTAATAGGAGATTTGAACTAGAGGAAGCTAAAACTGCCACCTACGAAGTTCAGGGTTTAACTCCTGCTCTGAATCTGTTGTTCTTCCAGCAAACATCATTCTTTTAGCCTGTACACTCCAGTTAATTAATCTATTAAGAGATTAGATGACGATTATTTCAATAACTGATTCATCACGATTAATCCATTTAATCCAATTAATCGCTTCAGCTATAATCTCATTTGACCAAAGCACGCTAATTTAAAATCCCAGTAGTCTTTAGTAAACCACACAGAGTTACGTTTGTGGTGGTAGGATAGAAACAGCTTTTTTATGGCTTTACTCCAAAGCAAGGCATCTAATATTTCTTATGGTGAGGCCACTCTTTACCTCGTTTACCGTGCTGCTCGCTGTGTGTGAGGGAAAGATAAACATGGCTCCTCATCCAGCCTAGTGGCTGAAAGAACTGGGTGCCTGTCTGATGTCCTATTTATAATCGAAGGGATACAGAATGTCAAAGATTACCAACAAGAGCCTCTAAAACTTGTCAACTTAAAAAAAAATAGTTATGCATTAAAAATTGCTTTATTTACAATTATTTTTAAAGCGATTGTTATGGTGCCACATACGATTTTGATAAATTAATAAATGTACTTAAATTGAAAGTTGGATTTTCTCAACAGAAGCAGAGGAACCAAGAAAGCCTATAAGTGATTCTGGAGGTTTCTAATGAAACTAAAGTTTGAAAAGGGCACAGTGGGGTAAAACGTCGTCACTAGTACTGACGTTAAAGAGAAAGTGTGGAAATCACCTCGGAGAAGAGACAGCACCACGAACTGTGGTGAGACGCAGGCTCCAGAGAGCCTGACAAAGTGCGAGACAGAGAGACGAAAAATGTGTCACACTGGCCTCCAATTATCTACTCTTTACACACACACACACACACACACACGCCCACAAGCACGTACATGGAGCGACAGCGTCTGACACATAAAAAAAGCACACCGAGATGTTAGGACTTATAATCCAACATGACATTACAGATGCTTTGGTGCTTGTGTCGCCCGGGTCCATTGTTGTTCACTGAGTGCATTTCCGTTGCGGTAATAAAACATCTTTTTTTTCCAACCTCTGAGAAGAAACCTCCGAGTCGGAGAGATGGGAAAGAGGCGGAACAGGAATGCGGTCAGGATGCGAGACGAGACAGCAGACGGCGTTTCCGCCGCATCCACACGCTCCAAGTGAACCAGACACGGAAGAGGGAAATCATTTGTCTATTTCCCGAAAACACAAACATTTGTGTGTTTGTTTTGGAGTCCATCTCTGCGCACATAAGCAGCTGCTTTGTTAAGAAAGGTGACAAATAAACCATGTTAGTGAGGGTTGTTGGTTTTGCTTTGACTGTAAGGGAAAAAATTATCTCCATTTGTGCATCAAAGCGTGAACAAACCACAGCGAACAGACAAAAACATCCAGAAACAATAGAAGAGTGAAGCAGAGGGAATGAGGGGGGTCCCATTGTGGTCAAAGGCAGGTCAGGAGACATAAACCACTGCATGGCAGGGGGAGAAAATCTACAGCTTTTCCCTCAGCGACTGTTGACTTTTTTATAGACTTGCTGGCCTTGTGGCTTTGATCATATATTGACGTGTTTCCCCCCCCACCCGCAGCAAGAAGAAAGAAAATACAGAAAACTATCAAGCAATTCAGAGCCTCAGAGATGAGCTGAAGAAATTCAATGAAGCAATTTCAATTTCAGGTTAGCCTCCAGGTGAAGGGACTCTGAAAAATAGCTTTTGCGTGCAGATATTTTCCTTTTTCCAAGAAACACTTACTCCCGACAAAAAATGTAGATTGGAAAAAAAAATAAAAATCTCAAAATAAGCTTGTTTAGGGAGCATTATGTTATTTTTTAACTGCAAAGGCACGTATGGAAAAAGAGGTTCCAATTTACTGAAGGCAAACTGGAGCAGCATTTCTATTCAGGCGTCCCTGAACCTCCTACGCCGAACCTTTTGTTGAGCGCCATTCCCACTGACCTGCAGGTGACCCCTGAGGGGACAAATGATGCACTTCTTCCTCAGCTGTAGCCAGCTGGACTAACTTAGGTCTGATCAGACCTGATGAAGCAGATGTCACCACCTGTCCCGGGACTCAGACACACTCTGGGTCAACACTGGTTTAAGAAAACACTGACCATAAGGCAGTCTGCTTCAGCCTAATAAATCAGCCACATATACAGTCCCTCCAGGAGGCAGCCATGTTTTGTTAGTTTTTTTTTTGTTTTGGGGGGTGGGGGGTAATTGAGGCCTAAAAGTTGAAATTGCGGCACATAATCTCCCAAAAAAAGACAGGATTTTAACGCAAGTACAAATCACATTTTCAAGTACATTCTTGAAATAGCACCTTTGATAAAAATACAATTATGTCCTGAGGAATTGCTAAAGTGCAGAAGAATCAATAAATCCTACAGAACATCTCAAAATGGTTTTTGAAGCAAAACAACCAAACAAAAAGAGGTAAATGTTACACACATGCTTTTATCGTCCAGGTTAATCTTTCAAGAGATGTTGTGAAACAGGAAATGAAATTAGAAGGGTGGCTTTTGGGGATTGGTCGAAATTCAGCAGAGTTGCAGTAATTGGTCAGAAAAGAAGGGCAGTCTGAAAACGTTAAGGTGATTTGTCAGATGTGCAGAAGATGAATGGTGAAAATGCAAGTAAGAGCAAAACTTGCAGATGAGTGAATTTGCTTTAATAGTCATGATCGCAACATCACAACTTCCTGTAGGGACTGCAAACAGGACACACTGCAGAAAAAACACATATACTTCCCAACACAAAAAAATATAATTTTTTTTATTATTAGATTAGCCACCAGAGCATGACAATTTTCACCTTGAACAATTGGTCATAAACTCTAAGATCCAACCAGCAATCTGATCTCATCTAACCAGGTTGCAGTAACGAGCACACCCTTCAGTGTGGAAGGTGCAACTGATGGAAGAAGACTGGAAGCTAGCTATTTCAAGAATCAATGAGGCGCACTGATGTGGAAACTATTCAATGACAAGTTGGCCTCATTCAGGCTGTGACAGAGTGAGATGAAAGAGCAAGATTTTTAGCAGATAACAGGAAGGGTTAACATAACACACAACACAAACAATGCTGACTTACTTTGTCAAGGGAGCTCTTGAGCTGATAGTGGAACTTCTCTTTGACCTCGTCCAGCAGCTGCTTGAGTCTGGGCTCCTCCGTAGTCCCTTGGTACTTCCTGGCTAGCTGCAGGTAGCAGGGCCACTTGGCCGAATCAAAGCCCCAGTGGCAGGTCCTCTTATCAGGTGACTTGTGTGAATGCATGACAAACTTCTGTGGCGAAAAGAGCAGCTGGCACTCAACGCACTGGATGCAGGGGGCCTCGGGTTGGGTGTAGAACTGGGGCACGAAGAGGCCCTGACACTTGCCCAGACACTGGTGCTCCACCTGGAAGCTGGCCTCGCTCTCCTTCAGCAGGCCCTGGGATAACAGTTTGCCGCTGGGGTCAGTGGGGAAGGCGGCACCGGGACGCAGCAGAGCGTTGCACAGCCGCTGCGCATCAGTCAGCGTGATGAGGCCGCAAGACGGAGCGTTGAACGGCAGGATGCCCAGCACCTTGAGGATGTGCAGCTGCTCGGCATCACAGCGGGAGCAGTAGACATAAAGCTCGTCGCACACGGTGTTGATCTGCTGGAGCGAGAAGTCCCGCAGTACCGAGTTCAGCACCTGAGGCAGGCAGAGCCGCTTCTCGCCACCGACCACAAAGCAGGAGATGGATTCTCCTTCCAGCAGAGAGTGGGTGAGTTCGGTGGAGCTGTCGCAGGGAACCAGAAGAGGGCCTCCGCCCAGAACAGGCGGGGAGGGCAGGGGCGGCAGTCCCGCGGGGGAACTCTCGTGGCCCGTTCGGGCCGAGAACGCGGCTGGGCCACCGAGGGAGCTCTGGCTGCTGAGGGTGAACTGGGCCAGCGTGTGTTTGAGACCAGGACTCAGGTCCAGGGCTTTCACAGAGCCCACGATGTGCAGTTCGCTGCGGGCCTCGGTGTCCATCTCAGCCTCATGGGACAGATCTTCCATCAGCTCCTTCTTCACCTTGGGAAGTTTCGGGAGGGAGTCCAAGCCGCGCCTCTTCAGATTGATCTCTGCCATCACACGTTTCTTGATGGGCGCATCCTCCATGCGCTCTCTGTACAGCCTCTTCATGTTGCCCTTAAATGAGGTCAAGTCTTTAAAAGGGGTTTTCAAACTGGTCTGGGTGCTGGCCATGTCCGAGTATGGGAATTATTGTCCTTCGCTTTTACTTCTGTCGTCTGTTCCTTGTTTTCCTGGTGTACGTTTTACCCCCTCAAGTCTTTACTAAAAGAAAGTCTTCTGGTAGCTGCACACATGCATGATGGTTCCGGAAGGTCTCTAGGTTCTGATCCGCTGTCTAAACACAATAAAACAAAGAAGGTAGTTTAGAAAAGACGACTCTACACATTGCAGCGTCTTTACATCCTTTACACAAACTTCACTGGAGTTTATTAGGGATTTAATGTGATACACTAACAAAGTAAAGAGACGTAAAAAATTATGTTAAAAGGGTTGTAGGTATTTACACTGAATCCCTCTCAGTCATTACTTTGCAAATCTTTGACTGGACCATTTTACGACACTTGATCTAATCCACTTCATTGTAGCTCTGGCTGCATATTTAGAGACATGAACTTCTACCTCAGTCTGAAGTTGCACTCTTCAAACTTTAATTTATAAAAGGATTTGAAAACCACATATTCACCTCATGGTGGCACTACTTTGTTTTCTAACATAAAAGTTTTAAGTTTGTAGGTGCCAATATATATACATTTTAGGAAGTTTTTACTCATGCAAAGGTACTATCCTGTTCCTGACATAAAAGATAATTGAAAATTGTTTCAGAGCAGTAAAGGTTCACATAGAGTGTAATGTTTTATGCTGCCTCTGCTTTGGACGGCAGAGGTCAGAGGCTTCCAGCATGGTCCACTGAACCAAATGGCCATTAACCCACTTCACACAAACACAGGAGAAAATTTACATCAGTCAAACCAAAGGGTTTCAAACCAAATTCTCAAGCGCAAAGTGAGAATTTTAACAAACCAGTTTACCAAGACTCGACAGTGCGAAATCCTCTACAACCTTGTCTTTTTTTTGTGAAAAATAACTTTGCAAATGAAAAGTGTCCTTTCCAAACCAGTGAAAAACAACTGATAAAAGTGGTACAACTAACCAAGGCTGGCAGTTTTCTTAAGAGTCAAAAGTCCCGCTATATCAAGATAAATAATTACAATCTGGTGTTCACAATTTGAAATGCAGAAATGATAGAAAATGCAGCAACAGAGCGGAAAACAAGGCACTATGACTTAATGATCAACTAATTATTTTCCCACGGGTTATGAGTTTGATTCGTTCTGGAAAACGGAAATACCTCTTCTTTTTTTTTTTTTTTCCTCTCCAAGTCTATGCAGGTTGATGAGTGTGGGCGGTTTAATCTGAAATATTTGTGGGCTACAAGGAGCCACCTTCTCAGGACTCCTTTGATGACGCTGAAGTTGGAGCCCGATCTAAAGTTTTCAAGTAGGTACTTGACTGAAGGACAATTACAATGCGTAAAATTAACCTGATGAAACCCAAATTGGAAAAGCACCATTTTAAAGCTTGTTTTCTTCTTTGTTGCCTAGCTTTTCAATGTGGTCAGCTTTGTCCAGGCAATGAAGAAGTAAAAAGTATATATATTTTCCCAAACAAAATAAAGGTTTTGCAAACCAAAAACTGTATTTTATTAGTTATTAGGCAGCATAATTTTGTCCTATCTTTGGCTATAATCTCTGTCTATTTGACCTATCTAGGTACTATTTTCAAGTTTATCCCCATCATGAACATTGAAGAAGCAAAAAATGACTTCAAATTGCAGATATTTTCACTTTTACAAACAAAATAGAAGTTTTGGAAATCACAAACTGTATTTTATAGAATAACTCATTAGCCTATTCTATCCAGGTTTGAGCTGTCTGGGTGTTATTGTTTTCAAGATGGGCATCACCTAAGGTGTTGACTGAAACTAAAACAAAAAAAAAGTGTGATAGAAGCTAATTCTGGGTTGTTTTTTGTTAGTTGAATAAAAGTAAGGGTGCGCAGCTCCGGTCCTTAGGGGTAGGTGTCCTCTGGTTATGAACCTTTAATTTGAACCAAAGTGACATCTAAACCACCCAGGACATTGGCCTTTGAGGACTGCCTGCATTTTCATAATCATTTATCAGGGATAAAATTTTAAACATGACGCCTTTCAAAATCGCCCCTTTCAAGTTCAAGCTTGACCAGATTCGTTTAATGCGGCGAAATAGTCCTTTATTCAAGCTGCGAATCGGATACTAACTTCAGCCTTGGTTCATTATGATCCATTAATTTACGGCAGAAAGCGCATCGCCCGCAGAGCTTCACTCCAACAGCATGTGCATCCGTCTGAGAAGCCTCGCAAAAATCCGTAAACTTGATCTCCTTAATATCACTCCCTCCACTTCTAGTATCATTTTTGCTGCAAGGACACCGCGTAATGCCCCTGCTCTCCCCCCTCCTCCTCAGTCTGTAGCTGCTCTCCTCTGGCTCGGCTCTGGTATGCAGACAGTGCTGATAATGACATTCACTGTCTACGCTACAGTCTGGTCTGGCGCACGCCGATCTGCTGAGGGCACGGTTGGGTTTCCGACCGCGGCGTTTATCGGACGGGCGCTGCGGTCGGAAATAAGACTAAGAATATTCCACATTTGGAGCTGTGAACTCCAAATGTCCAAAGGTTCTCACAAAAGATTTAAAAAGAAGAAGAAGAAGATCCTCGAATAAATTGCCTGTTGGCTTATTTAAAGAGAAATAAGCAGAAATGAAAACTGATTGGGAAGGAGTAAATGTCCAGGTTATTCTCAGTTAAATGGAGCTCGGACAGGCTAAATTAAACTGACCCACAGGGCTCCGTCCACACACCGGCTGACTGACACACACCACGGTGTCCGCTTCGACCGACTCACACCGGGGCGCTTACTAGGACGAGCTACCCCGGCATAGTGACCGATAAGCAGGATAACCCAGCGCTAATGTTCACCTCCTCCCTGATAGGGAGCGATACGGGAGGCTAAAGGAGATTAGCTTCACCCTCCAAAACCAACCGTTAATCACAAACCGTATTCCGCTTCAACAACCCCCGCTCTAACCGACCCGTTTTAATAACTCAATGTTCTTCTATTATCATTATTATTATTACTATTATTCGTAGTAGCGATCACTTGCCTGAACGACGTCCGCGTCGTCCTCTCCACTCCGGGGTCTTCTCAGTACTGGAAAAGCCTGGCGGACCGTCAACAAGATGCAGATAGAGGCTCCACTACAGCCCCGTAACGTCACACTGCACACGGGCTGAGAGGCGGAGACGTCACCCGGCTGACGGAAACTATGCGGGGGTGTCTCTCGTCTGTCGGTCCTCCTGTCTGTCTGTCTGTCTGTCTAGCACGGTCTGAGACGCTGGAGTTTTCCCCCTCCAGCAGAGCGGAGAGGCACCAGGGGCGCTTCCAGAAACTTTTGTAAAGGGGGCGAGGGCACACAAACAAAAACATTTAAAACAGAAACTAAAGAGTTTCATTGAGCTATTTAGGTAAAAAGATAGGAATTCAAATTTTTTTAAAGCAACTCAAAACCTAAATACTATGTTGTGTTATTTATTTGTCAAACATTTGTTTATATATATATATATATATATATCTTGGATATTTTTCATTTTTATTTGTAATAACCGCACAGTATTTTTAGCCTTGTACCGAATATTTTTATTATTACTATTATTCTTCTCAGTTAATCTTGATTTTTACATCTTGTTTTTAACACTTTAAGAACTTTTTTATGTGAACCTTTATACATGATGCTGCTGTTACACTAGAATTTCATAGAATAAATGCTGTTTCTATTCTATTCTATTCCCCTCTCTTTCTATATATATTATAATAGATTCAAGGTTTGCATTACATGACCACATTAAGCATAAATGTGTAGTTTAAATGTCAAATAGTTGTATTGCTTGTGATTACTCACTAATGATTATTATTATTATTAATAGTAGTAGTAATATTGGGGTTGCAGCTAATAATAACAATTATTATTCTAATTTCTCAATTATATTGCTGATAATCCAACTGATTTTCCGACTTCAAGCTTGAACAAGCTTCTCTTTGGATAAATCTGGCGTATTTACATGACTTATTCATGTTTATTAATTTGCATTGTCCCCTGAAAAAGAAAATAAAACAAATCAAACACGAGTATCAATCATACAAAAAATATAAACTGTGTCAAAAACACGCCTTTCTACTATATATACTTCAGATGTCTTTTTACATTAAGCCAAAATGAAATGTTATTTGTTCTAAAATCTACAAATCTTACAGATTAGAAATGATTTTTTTGACAGGATGTTAAACCTTTTCCTCCCTCTGCATGTCCTTGGTTAGCATTTGCTCTCTGTTTTGTTGACTTCCCATCGAGTTCACAGAAAAGCGAGAGGACAAAAGAGGACACGCTCACTGGGTTAAAGGGAGCCTTTCTGTCCCAGAGCTCCCCCTCCCCCGCTCGTCGTATGGACATGTCCTCCACAAGAGGTCAAAAGGTCACCTAGGAGGTATATTGAAATTTCAGAGAAGAAAGGAATTAATAAAAATTAGTGTTCAAAGAGGACAGAAATCCTTTTTAGTGATTATATCAGAAATTTTCTTAGAAGAGTGGCTAAGTACAACATTATACTCTTGAGACTGAATGAACGCTGTAAACTCAGAAGGTTATCATCCTCCGTCGACATTTTCCGGCGTTTTCTCAGCTGAGGCCGGCCAGCTGACCCGCAGTCTGATGTCACACGTCTGCGAGAGGTCCGAGCGGCTTGATAAAGCTTCGATAAACAAAGCGGCCGGCCGCAACCTTTTCGCTGCAACCTCTCTATGCCTCGCTCTCTGACAGCAAGGTCAGCAGTTGTATTATGAGAGCAGATGTGCATACACCCCCCGCAGCCCCAGAGAACAACAAGAGGGACATTGATTTTCCTGTAATAACATCACTCTGTGATCTGCAGGGAGTAAATTAATCTCATATGTGCAATAATGTGACCTGTGCTGAATGTTCATCGAGGGTTTAAAGTAAAAAAACGCTGAAGGATGAGGAGGACGAGGAGGAAGAGGGTGGGGGAGGTGGGACTGGTAGACAAAGTGTGGCAGACGGGTGCATTCATAAGCCTCTCCATTAGCCGAGAGTCGTCCTAACTGTTATTGGACTTAGTACTAAGTGGACCCAGGAGGCAGACACCTTGCTGGTCGTCTTCATACATCTTGTCTAAGATCAATGGGAGATATTGAAAAGTGTCTTGGGTCATTCAGTGGATCTATGTGTGATTTGGAGGTAATGATGCTTGCCGAAGCGGCAGTCTGAGGTCACACACCTTCACCGCAGAGCCGGAGCCGTCGGTCGGTTTGGGTCGGTCAACATGATTCTTCAATCTCTGGTTTTTAGCACAAGTACTCAGTTGGATTCGAACACATGAGCATTTAGGGTCATTCCTAGTGGAAGGTCAATGCCTTTCGGTGTATCCAACAGATTGCCTCTTCCTGCTGAAAAAGTTTCCTTCCTCGGTGTGTTCAGGTTGACGTGTACATTTGGTTTTCCTCCACACACGAAGGAGTGTGGAGGAACACGCACCTCCACACACACACATTTTAGACTAGCAGTGGTTTAACAACTCCAGACATTGAGTTTTTTCTGCCGGGCATCTACCAGAACAACTGGTTTGTTAAAAAGCAACTGTGGAAGTCTGCTCTGTGAGTATGAAAACAAAAATATTTAATAATAGTTAACAAAAAAGGTGAAAATACCACATTTCTTAACTGTTCAACTGATACCAAACCAGCTGCTGCTTCTGTTTGGTAATTATAGTGCCATCTAGTGGCACAACTAGCAAACTGCAACCAAATAAATATACATGCAACCCAAATTAATCCAGTACAAAAAGAGTAAGAAAAGACATAAAACACATAAAATCAAAAGATAATACAATAAAATAGAAGCACAGTGTTGTGATATGGCTGCAGAAAAAAGATATCAAAGGCAAGGTTCATTCTTATTAGATGAAAACAGAAGTACTCTTATTTTTATGCAATTATTGACTAATTAAAACAATAAAAACAAACTAGAAATGTAATGTCGGAAATTGTCGGAAATGTTGCTTACTGTGTTTTTGTTGTTGTTGTTTTTTACATGAAATGCATAATATTCATTAGTTTTTTAGACTGAAACATCAAAATAAATGTTTTTTAAATCAATATTTTGAATTACAATTATTTACCAATATTTTTCTTTTATTATTTTTATACAAAAAGTGAGTCGTACATCAGACTTGAAAACAAAATAAAAAAAACATCTAGTGTCATCATAAGCAACAGTTTGTTTGTGTCAGCCTTTTAAAGTGTAATTAGCTCTTCTTTGCTTTATCTACAGCTTTGAGAAAAAAACATGAATACCTGAACTTTCCATGAGTGCTTTCTGTGCTGAGCTGTAATAAAACTCACAAAGGAAGTTGCTTCATCTAAATACATCACATTTTGCTTCTCCTGTCATTTTGTCCTGTTTTTCTGGTATTTGCTTGATATAGAAGAGCTTATTGAAACCCTGTGGCACCGTCTGACTGGACTGACCTACATTACATTCAGATTCATTATCTGAAACGTCAGCGTTGCTACTGTACGTGGCCCTGAAACAACATATTGTCCTATAAATTGTCTGTTTGAAGCGACACAGACTGTCAGAAAACAAACCAGACAGAATCAGGCAGCATTAGACTGCTAAAACCATTTATGGTTACTGACACCTCTTACAGTACAGCGTTATATCAGAAATGACAAACCGAGCTGGGTAAGATGAGTGTTGCTGAGAGTGGATAGAAATGAGACAGACGGGGTTTCCAACATGCTGCAACATACAGTCTGACCTAAATTTTCAGATGATTTAAAAATATCTTCAAGGATCTGTCTTTTTCAGTTAGAAATATGCTTAATTTAAACATTTTTAGGTACTACTTTGCCCCCCTTGTTGTTTGCGCCACTGGAAAAGGTGTGCAAAAATCTTTTACTACAGTAGAATTTTCTCACACTGAACAATTTCCAAAAATCTAACCTTTAATTTGTTTTTGTTCAGGGGAAAAGATAATCCCATATTAGGAAGTGTCACACTTACCAACTCTCCTGCTGTTAATGCATGTAAAACCTGCTCAAGGTTGAATCTGATCAATTCTTTATAAATGTATAAGGATCAGCAATTCACCACAAATCTGGAACAAACTTCCAGAAAACTGCAAAGATGCTGGAAAAAAACATTTTCTTTAAATCTAGGCTTAAATTTCTCTTATTTAGAGTTGCTTTTGATTAGTAGCAACACATTTGCTTAATGATGATATTAGACAAAATCATTGTAGGTTTAATAATTGGTTCCTGTATTATGTTTGTATTGTGAAAAGCAATTTGAAATGCCTTGTTGCTGAAATGTGCGTTACAAATATACACGACTAGAAACAAACATTTTAGCTTCAAAATAACACAGTTCTTAAATAATTTCTGCCTTAACCATAACTATACTTTTACTTTCACCTTTTAAGTTTAATTTCTGAAGAAAATCTCAACACTTCTTTTTATGTCTAATTGACTGATAGAGGTTTTTTTTTTTTACCCCCAACAAAACATAATCTTAGTTATTTTTACTATGATTAAAACACATTTACATTTGTGATGGTAGGACAGAAACATGACACAGAAACATCTTGACATAAAGATAACATCTAATGATTGTTGTACAGACTTGGTGAGCCCAAGATGACACTCTTAGCGGCAATTGTCTAGCAATAAGCTTTGGAAGTATATCTATATATTTTTTTTACCAAACCTACCATCCTGATCACTTTGCGTAGTGGAAAGATAAATCTGAGTTCTCTGCCAGCGTTTAACCCACAGTCTCGGAATGACAAGTATGTGCAGGCGGTTCAAGATGTAAACAAGAATTGATTTAATCAAATCTACCATCAAAAAGTTAAATAACATGAAACTATGATGTGGTTTTAAAATTCAGTAAAGATCAAATCCAGTTTTGGCACTTTTTATATTCAGATGTGCTACTGTTATCTATTTTCTATGGGTTTCTTTTTGTTTGTTTATTTTGAATTTATGTCTTTACACTCCAATAACATTTTGATATGTTTCAACTTTTTTTCCATCTAAGCAGCACATAATGTCATGCAGAGATCTGCTGCTGCTTAAGAATGTGTGTAATATGGTGGGTTGTGTGACGCATCCTATGCAATGTGGTTAATATTTAATGTTCAAGTGATTTACATTGTAATTTATGCGATGCACATGTTGGAAACAAATTTCCTCTGTGGAACAATAAGGCACGCTTTACCTTAACAAGTAGGTTACTAATTTAAAGCGTCAATTAAAAACACACGAAGGCCTGACTACTTCTGGACTTTTAGAGTCATTAGAACCTGTCTGACAGCATGAAGTAGGCCAAAATATCTAAAAAAGAAACACAGCATGACCCAGTTAAGTCGATGAGAAAGAGACTGGGGGAAAATGGCTTCCATGACTCAAAAAACAAAGATACATAAAAAGCTAAAACAAATAGCCTGGAGCAGGCTATTTAAAGACTGGACATAAATTAAGTATAGATGCTGCATTAAACAGACTCTTAATGTTTAAAAACTTTCCAATGTGGCTAAATTAGAACAATTTGGTAAAGAATAGTGGGGCAAAAATTCTCTAAACGGATGTAAATATGGATGCAAAAGAGTGGAAGTGAAGAGCCAACTGCACTGAACCCCATTGAAAACCTCATGGTTATTCCACCAAATGGTGATTTCTGAGTTAAAACATTAGTATTGTTGTTTCTAAATGAATATGAACTTATTTTCTTTGCATTATTTGAAGTCTGAAAGCACTGCATCTTTTTTCTTATTTTGACCATTTCTAACAAATTTTTGCTTGGAATTTCAGAGACATGTTGTCAGTAGTTCATAAAATAAAAGAACAACGTTCATTTTACTCAAAGATAAACCTATAAAAAGCAGTGTTGTATAAAGTACTGAAATCTCAGAGTCAAGTAAAAGTATAAGTACCTCTCCAAAATATGACTTTGGTAAATTCGAAGTCACTGACTGAAATGTTACTTGAGTTAAAGTCTTAAAGTATCTGAAACTTCTTGTACTTAAGTATGGAAATTACTGTAAAAATGGATGTACTCAAGTAATGTAATGAAAAGTACAAGTAAAAAGTAAAACAAAGCAAATGCAGTTTGAATGACATTTTTTATATTTTGGTAAACTTGTCAAATACACTTAAAATAATGTACCCAACCAAGTGCAGGCAAAATTAAACCTGCTAATAGATATACCTGCAGGCATCATTTAGTTAAGAAAATTAGGTGCTTTACCTATAGCACAAGGTTAACTTAACCTGCTTTACAACTGAACCACCTTCTTAGTATACCCTCCAGGACAGAAAATACAAAGTTTTTGTAAGCCATAAGTTTTCCCTTCAAGTAAGGTCAGTGCTGAAAATGAGAAAAATAAATAGTACAGAAAATGCGGCCAACATGAAGAAAAAGATCTGTTACAATTACTCTACTTCACAAATCAGTGAATCAGTCAATAGGTGGTGCACACAACTGGTCATTATGCAAAAGAAAAAAAGAATTGGGAGGGAAATGCAGCTTATTGGCATCTGTAAACCTGGTTTTGAACTTGCATGCCTTTCCTATATTCGTTAAATTTAGTCTAAATTGCTATCGCTATGGCTTCTGTCCCCCTTGACCAGAGGAGTCTAGGTAGCCTGCTACAGTCAACATTAGGCCTAAGCTAAATACACCACGTGTGGAACTGAAACAATGCCAAACAAAGTTCATTTATGGTCAACGTTTCACAATACAGTAGTGCCTAGTGACCAAGCTATAGTTACTGAAACAGGAGGATTATAACCATTTCATAAGAAGTTACCTCGATGTGTTTCTTCAAGTTGGACGGGGAGTTTTTGTAAGATAGAATTTCCACATCTTCGGGCAGGAATAACATAAACTGCATGCGGTACGACGAATCTTTAACACCCACGAAAGAGTGTATTGTGTTTAAATAAGGCCATGGGCTCTCATCACCAGCTGGTGGTTCCCCTGGAGCCGTGTCCGACGTAGTTGCAGTCGTTGTGGTCTCCGTCTCCTGCTCCATGTGGCTGCTGCTGATTGCGAGACTTGCTTTGTGTTTAATGGGAGAAGCGAAACAGGTGTATCCTACGGTGGCCGACAGGTGCAAATGCGCAGCAAAAGAGAAAACATGCAAACAAAAAAGAAGACACCCCCGAATGAAATGCAGCAAACAAAAAGAGAGACGCAAACACCCCCGAATGAAATGCAGCAAATAAAAAGAGAGACGCAAACACCCCCGAATGAAATGCAGCAAATAAAAAGAGAGACGCAAACACCCCCGAATGAAATGCAGCAAATAAAAAGAGAGACGCAAACACCCCCGAATGAAATGCAGCAAATAAAAAGAGAGACGCAAACACCCCCGAATGAAATGCAGCACATAAAAAGTGTTGAAAACGGAAGTGCTCCAGACCACTAGGGGGAGTCAAAGAAAATAGTATTCATTTCTATGGGACCAGATGCAAGATTCAGAGAAAGAAATTTGAAAGAAAGTAAAGGTATCTCTCTGAATCTTGCATCTGGAAAGTGTGATTATTGTGAGAAGTCTGAAACAATAGAGCATGTTATTTTAGAGTGTTGTAAGTATGAAGAAGAGAGAAGATGCATGCTGAGAGAGTGTGTAGGTATTAAAGAAAGGTTTAATTTAATAGAATTTTTGAGGAGAGATTTCGGGAGTAGACATATTCAAATAATTATTCGGTATCTTAAAAAAACAAAGCTATTTCATAGGATATGAGTAGAGCAAGTTGGGTGTGAATGTGTAAAGAATATCAAAGAGGGGTATATAAAGTTATAAGCAAGTTGGATAATATAAGCAGGTGTGTATGTGTGGGGGTATGTTTAATCAGGAGTTAATGGAGGGAAAAGGTAGAAAGTGAAAGTTTATAGACCATCTCGAACCACACTCCATACTGGTAAGTGGCGGTAATGCTACTGTAAGTTTGTTGCCAACCGCCAATAAATACCAAGAAGAAGAAGAAGAAGAATCTTGCATCTGGTCCCATAGAAATGAATACTATTTTCTTTGACTCCCCCTAGTGGTCTGGAGCACTTCCGTTTTCAACACTTTTTGTTTGCTGCATTTCATTCGGGGGTGTTTGCGTCTCTCTTTTTGTTTGCTGCATTTCATTCGGGGGTGTTTGCGTCTCTCTTTTTGTTTGCTGCATTTCATTCGGGGGTGTTTGCGTCTCTCTTTTTGTTTGCTGCATTTCATTCGGGGGTGTCTTCTTTTTTGTTTGCATGTTTTCTCTTTTGCTGCGCATTTGCACCTGTCGGCCACCGTAGTATCCTATTGGAGGTGATGAACAAGCCCAGGCAAGTAGGATACCGACTTTGTTCGGTAGCCTGCTTGCTACTTGCTAATCAGTAGGTGGGGTCAAAACACTTTGTTTCTCTCTCTCGCTTTTTTGTGACGAGTAACTAAACCACACATTGAAAATGTATCGGAGTAAAAGTACGCAATTAAGTTCGGAAATATAGTGAAGTAAAAGTCATCAAAAATTTTCATACTCGAGGAAAGTATGAAGTACTCCAAAATATACTTAAGTAAAGTAGTGAAGTATTTTTACTTCGTTACTATACAACACTGATAAAAAGTAATTTAGCTGTTTCCAGAGCTGTTTGTTTCTGTCGGCTGAGCCTCCATTGGTCCCTGTTCTTGTCATTCCGACACGCTGCAGTGTTGCTCCCGGTTTCTCCTCAGCTAGATAAGGCGACTCCTCTGTATCATTAAAATCACAGATACTCCAGAAACCTGACAGGAACGCTGGAGCGCAGATGTCTGAGATCCCTCAGTAACTCTACAGTCAAGAACTAAACGCAGAGCCTCGACTGTGCCAAGTAGCACCATGTGACACTGCTGCAGCGTGTGTGTGTGTGTGTTTTACTAAGGGACTGCATTTAGCTCAGAGTTTGTGTCTTATACCGGTTAATTAATCCCTTCTGGGACGGACTAAAACACCCAACAAGACACGCACAATTAGAGGAGGATGTTTTCCCCTCTTTTGTCCCTCCTCCGTTTTAAACCATTAATTAAACAAGGTTAGTATTTCCTGGGTGATGTGGAGCCCCCCGTGCCTGGGGGGGAGGCGTACCCCTGTTCTCAACCAGAGAGGGCACAGCAGCAAAGTCAAACGCGGCGTCGAGGGAATACAGAATTATGCTGAGGCATTTATCCTCGTCCCTGCATGCGGCAATGCTTGGTCTCATTTAGTCGCTACATAGAGGGGTCATTTTCTCTGGAATCTGGTTCAGTCCAGACGGCGAACAGGAGGTTACCGGAAGTGGGAGGTGAAACAAGCCTTTCAAATCGAGTTGACGCAAAACAGTGGGCGCCGCAATAGAAGGGGCGCCAAAACAATTATTTGCTGTCGGTATTTTCTGTATTTAAAGCTGCAGCTTGTAACTTTTATTAAAAATAATTATAAGCTTTTTACATATTTGTTAAAACTATCACCATGTTGTGACAGTATAAAATCAGACAGATAATATGTGGAAAGATTAAGCTCCTCCACCTCCCCCCTGTGCCACTATTGCCATTTGAAGAAGAAAAAAAAAAAAAAACATCAGAGCCAGGGGGAGCATCTTAGCGCTGTCCATAAACCTTGTGGATGTGCTGTTGAAAAAAGAATAGAATAGAATATACTTTATTGATCCCCACGGGGAAATTGCTTATTTATTGACAAGCTACTCCATCTAAGGTGCTGTATATTAATAATACAAATATAACCATAAGAGGTGAATATTATAAAATATATAAATACGTATTAGTGATGTAAGTAATTCAATGTATTTATATCATTTTAGTCAAATAAAACCTTTTAACCAATGTCATCAGTGACCTTGCTAATTAGCCCTAGCATTCAGGACAGACTCTGCTGATGGGGGCAAGATGTAGTGTAGCAGAAAGCAAGAAAAAGGGGTGAGCATCCACACTTGGGAATGATTGACAGCACTAAGACCCACCTCCGGGCTCTGATTGGCTGCTTCAAGTTAGGCGCAAGAAGGTGGCAGAGGAGCTTGATTTTTTTTTTTCAGATTGTCCATCTCATACTGTCACGATATGGTGACAGTTTAAACAAAAAAAATATAATTTTTAAATAAAAGGTACATGCTGCAGCTGTAACAGCTGTTGTGACCCATAAAGTGACTGCATACGCCTCAGAAAGTACTTAGCTGCACTCCTGACTGCATCTCACAAATCAGTTTGGTTTATTACTTCTGACAGGTGTTATCATTGTCATGGCCCCTTTTTCACCTTTTAACACTCAGCATGGAGTCAGGGCAGAGTAATGCCGCTCGGCATCACTGACCTTTTCACCCCAGGAAGACGACAAGGCCTCTGGAAGGAAAAAAAAACCTGGCAGAAGTCATGGGAGCAGAGGAGATTCAGGGAGCCCCAGAGGAACAGCTCCGGCTTAACACATCCAGTCTAATTCCTGTCACTCCAGGACGCCCATGCAGGGGAGAGAGCTTAGTCTCTGCAGAAGGCTGACGTCTCCTTTTAAGACTGTGAAGTTGGTCGTGTATGCTATAAGTCACTGATGAAACCTGAGTTTTATTAGATAATTTAAGTGAAAAATCTTTACAGTTAAAACTACATTTCTGCCAATGTAGAGTAAGATCAAACCTTTAGTGACCCTTTTTTTTAACTTAATGAAATGTTCCTACAAATATTTAATGAACTGTCATTACAAATATTTCTTTTCTTCTTCAGTGAACTTCTTTTCAAGCACAGCTTTGTGATGATCAATCACATAAAATCCCCAAATGATACATTGACAGTAAAGTTTAAATAAAATAGGATCCATGGTTTTTATTGCTTCTTTTTCCCTAAATAAGAATCTGAAGTGTTTTTATTTAGTCAATATGTAGTGGAAAACATTTTACTGAAATTTCAGATGCAAGGTTTCGGCATTTTTCAACAGATTTGCACGTCTGCAGACTGAACCGTTTGCTCATTCTTTTGTGTAAAAGATGCGTCGAGTGCAAACTAAGTTTTCCTCATGACAAATTTCCTCACTGCAAAACTGCAGAGCACAGAGAGATGAGAATTATTTGATTATTGTGACTATTAATCGATCATTTTTATGATCAATCTGCCACACAAATCAGATTTTTACTTTTTTTTTAAAGTAAAAATCTGCATCCTGTTTTAATTAAATATTTACAACCTTTCGTTTTTTGTCACATAAAATTCAAACAAAATCATTGATGTTTGTGGTTTCAATTTGGTGAGACTTCTGTAGAAATCAAAAACAGCCTTTGATTTTTAAAATGTTCTCATCTGAACAGAGAACTAATTATTGGGAAATTGTGAGAGATTTTATTTTAAGAGCCAAATTCTAGAGCTGGTGAATAAAACCGGTTTGTATCTCCTGATTTTTAACAAGCAGAGCAGGTTTGTTACGATATCCTCTTGAAACGTTGGTTATGGTGAAATATTTTTCTAAACGGTGCAAACAGAATCTGACATGTAAAAAGAAATCTGGTTACTTAATGAAATCAGGTTTCATACACTTAGAATATCTATTCAGAATGACATTGTTTTAGGAATGAATCCTGCGCGTTCTCTACATTCAGATTAAGTCTAAACCAATTTCCATTATCTTTCATTACATCAGCAAATGAAAACTTGACTGTTTTAATAATACATTCCCCTGCTGCTACACGACCCGCAAGAGATCGAGTGATTCACAACGGCAGCTGTTAGCAAGCGCATTCATACTGCTTGAATAGCTTCAATGCATTTCATTTTATTGCGCAATAAATGAGCAAAAACAAAGAGCAGAACTGAGAAGTAGATGAAAAGGGATAAATGGTTTAATTTCTTTATTACTACATAAAGAAATCTGAAAAGTATAACCACCTGAAGCTCAAATACCACAAAAGGCTTAGTGCTTTAACCCTTTAAGAACTAAGTTTAAAAACTCCAACTGGATATTTCTCCTCATTTTAACTGTACGCAGTTCTTTAAATGTCCTGTGACTAAATATATTTGCCCATTTATCCATGACGATTGGAACTTTCAATATCTAGCAAGTTATTTTTGCAATTTACCATCTATTAAAATGGTAAATAAATGGACTGAACTTGTATAAAAGAGCGCCCCTCAGATTAATTTCACTCCCTGCTACGGCGTGAGTGAAATTACCGTAATAACCTGATCCTGGCTGGAAAGCGCAACGTCTCCCCTTTTAGAAATCGTCTGAATTTTTCAGATAGCGCAAAGTGTGGCGGAAATACGGTAATGCAAATTTGGCTGGATTGTCGCTGGGATGGTTAAATATCTCTCAGAGCATCGTTTAGTTCGGCACCTGAAAGAGCGAGGAGTCTGGCACTGCAGCAAACCCGACGAGACACGTCCGTCCTCCGAAACTTTGACCGGCCAGGAGAGGATGAATCAGAAGAAATTAAAACTACCAGGGTAACTATGGAGGAGCTGCAGAGACCCAAAGCTCAGGATAAATTATTTGTGGCCTCCACCAATGTCAGATTCAGAAAACTATTTATCCACAGAGGGCAATAAAAGAGGCAAAGCATCAACCGGTTTAAGAAAAAAAAAAAAGAAAAAGGTGCAGTTAAACTACCAGCAATATAACAGAGCATTCTGAAGCTCATATCCTTTCTTAAAAATCCAAAAAATATAAGTTTTTTTCTTTTTGGCCTTTTGTAGAAAAGCGAATAATCATAGAAAGTCGTAAATCCTGCTTAAAGTTTGCTATAACCCTAGTAGAAAAGATAAAAAACATGGAGCAGCTCTGGTCAAATGAGACAAAAATCAACATGTGTGTGACAGGAGAGAGCGTTTATCTCATTGGTTATTATTTATTCAAATTCAAAAATACTTCATAAGTCCCAAGGGGAAATTAAATTCATTAATTTAAATTCTTTAAAGAGTTTGAAGATGGAGATGACTGTAGGCAGGAAAAATCTCTAGTAGCAGTCTGTATTACAGCGAATCTTAAGCCTCTGACTGACCATGGTCTGTCTCCTCTTAACATGATTCATTTCTTATAACGATTTGATTTATTATTGTCACAATATATTCAAATTAATGTTTAAAGAACCCTTAAAAATGTGTGGTCAGAATTGTTCTCCACTGTTTGTTCAATAAAGGTGTATCAATAAATACATTTGAAAATGTGATTAAAAACAGCTAATGTTATGTGACTGGTGTGTTTTTCAAGAGCAGCATTTGTGCTTGTGAACCTAAAATACATCAAATTGTATTGTTGAATAATGACAAAATTGTGAAAATGTGTAGCATTATGTTCCTTAAGGCATTTCTGATTAATATCCAATGACACTCACCAACACAAACAAGTATTACCACAAGGAGAGAAATAAAATGTTTATTTTACCATCTGCATTTTTCTTCTTTGATCACTAATAATAAAGTCCAGCGGATGGTAAAACATCTGCAAAATACAACGAATACAAACAATAGTGTTTACACTGTGTCCCTCCCCCCCATTAATAATTTGGAATCAATGAAGTGATAAAAAACAAATCAAAATTAAATCTGATTCAACAGAAAAAGTAACAATAAAGCTAAACTGTAACAGATGAATGCATTGCCGGACAAACGTGCGCCGTCGCCTATGTCGTTACATTCACTTCTTTGCTTTAAAACATCTTATTCCAAAATTAGATCGCGGGCTCCGTTAACAGTGTTAAAGCCACATTTGAGGGTCAAAACTGCTTGAGTTTGGTTTTACAAGAAAAAAGACGAACATGGAACAAAAAAAACCTAACAAAAAAAAAAAACAAAAAAAACCACAAAGAGCGCAAGTTTCAGAAAGGCATCATATTAAACAAAAATAGAAAAAAGAAAAATCTGAATATATAAATTCTATGACCTAGGACAGCACATCTTCCTTATGCATACTGTACCATCTAACAAGTACCAGAAAAATGTTTTTGGTCCTGTATGAGCGTGTCTTAAAGGAAAAATCTGCCCGGCAACACTAAATAAAACCTGTGCTACGGCATCCAGGTACTTTGTGCTATTCATCCATCTCCCACAGCGACTTCATTCACAGCATTAACTCACTATTAGTGTTTCATTTCCTTCATTCAGACAGAAGGGACCTGAAGCTCAGAACTCATCTGGTTCTTGTACACAGGCTGTTACGACTGACATAATCTAAAATAAAATATGAGAAAATATATAGATTTATATAGTGTTATGTTTACTGTTCTAGACAGAACTAATTACTGTGAGTGTGGAGTGAAGCTAAAAAGGCCCCGTCTAATGTTCATCCTCAATAGTAGTTTATTATATACACTCGAATAAAAGCGCCCCGTCGGCTGAAAGGAGTGGATGCTCAGTCTGTCAGCAGCCGTGGAAGAACTTTGCGGCCGCAATAAAGAGGCCCAGATGAAGGAACCGATCAGAGCAGATTTATATGATATAAAAAAATATCTACGAAATAAGGTAGGCTTAAGGACAAGTGGTTATAAATGGCAGAGTGAGAGACTGGTTTTGGCAAAAACAAAGCGCTCTACTTGTGCATGTGAGGCCCTCAGGAAAAAACGTTGATGTTGCTGGGTCGTCTCTCATGCAGCAAGGAGATGCCACGTAAACACGCGTGGTCGGTGTGAGTGTGTGTGTGTGTGTGTTTGCAAGTGGGTGGCGTTCACGGGGACAGATGTCGAGTCTCTCACACGCACTCCTCCGCGGACATCAGCAGAGGGTTGATGTACTCAAAGCCCTCGAATTCGGACTGGTCGATCTTCCTGACGATGTCCCTGAAAACGAGACAAGAGGCGTGAGACGGACATGTTCGAACGATCGGACGTGTGAGCTGAGGCGAAGGGAGGAAGCGGATAGTTACTCGTCGTCAGGCGTGAGCTGGATGGGCTCGTTGGTGAACTGGGCGTCGAAGTTGTCCAGTCCGAATTCCCCTGAGATGTTGGGTTTGAACGGCGGGACCACCTGCTTCTGCTCCAGCTGAAACGACAGGAAAACAAAAACAAAAATTACAATTTAATCACTTAATTATTAGCAAACTTGTTCAACTTTTCCCACAGTAGACCTCAAGAACTTTTCAAGAATTTTCAAAGTAAGTTTTCAAGCTTTTTCAGCACCACACTGAATGGAAGTCAATGTCAAATTTATGGATAGCACTTCTAAAAACAGGCTAAAACTGCCCCAAAGTGCTATACAAAAACAATAACATAATAGAATAAAGTGATGAAAAGAAAAAGTAAAAAATAATAAATAAATCACAGTACCAGGCCTCAATTAAATGTGGATAAAAACAACACAAAGTAACAAAAAAACAACTTCTATGTAATTTTTTTGAAAAGTGTTTTTTTTGGGGGGGGGATGGACCTCACTTTTGGCAAAATAAATATCTTAGGCCATTATTCTAGGAAGGTCACAATATCATTTATTTCCATCATTAACAATGTCTTTCTATAGTATTCTGCGCTCTTTTCATTTAAAAATTGTATGTTTTGAAATGTCTCTTACACACACCCGAGAACAAAACACTAAATAAACAAAAAATAAAGATGTTATTAAATTCCCTAATTTTTATAACGTTTAATGCATAAAATATAAGACAACCTTTATATCAATTACACAAATAAATAAATCATTGAGATATTAAGAATAATATTCATTATATTGAAACAATAAAAAACAAATCATAAATGACCTTTATGCTCAAATTAAATGCTTAAACACAATATGAAAAGAAAGTTACAATAAAAAAATCTCTGGCGCTAAGTTATAAAAATAATTTTTTACAATTTTTTAAAATCAATATTATAAGTTGGAAAAGGTCTCAACATAATTTTTGTTTGGCGCAATAATTTATATTCCAATTTATCATCCATTAAAATTTGTTATGTCAGGCTTATATACATTATTTTTAAGTTTTTCCAGATTCTTAGTTGAACCTATGGGAGTTGAACTTTGACTAGACCGTCTGCCAGATGAAAATGCTTCGTAGCTCTTGTTGTATGTTTACCAGGTCTTCTTCAAAGCCTACCCAGTATCTAAAGTTCTCCACAACTCCCCTGACCTTTCTGCCATGTTCCTTGATCTTCATGATGCTGTTTGTTCTCTAACAAACCTCTGAGGCACCGCATACAGTTTCAACAGTGAGTAAAACCTGCATGAGTCAGTTGTTTTCCACTACACTGACTACCAGTAACTCAATAAGCTTTCATCTGCCTCCCACTTGCATCAGCGACTGACTGGAAGCCCATAAGCGCTCCCCCTGCAGGCCTGCAGGTGAACTTGTAGGACAGAAATTTGGGTTTGTGTCAGGACGGTCAAAGTTGGGAGGGAGGAGGGAGTGCAAGCTGATCTGCCCAGACGCTGTGACCAACTGCTGGTTCTCTGCTCCAGACCAAACAGGGGAAAAAAAGGAGGTCATGTTGATCCCTGCTGAGCTACGCGGTCTGTCCGTCACACGTGGGTCTGCTTCAGACACAAAATGTGCCTGATCCTTCAAACGGGGACAGGTTTAGGAGTACAAACACTTTGAATGATTCAGCATATATTAATGAAAACATACAAAGGTTAATGTTGTTATTAGGGCTGCAGCTAACGATTATTTTAATAACCAATTAGAATAATTCTTTATTTTGACGATTAATCGGATAAAACAGACACAATCTGCAGATATTTCATTTAACCACTTAAGCCGTTTTTATAAAACTTATTTTCTTTAAATAAGAAAATTAACATTTTATTTTCTAAAATGCAACATTGCATTTCTCTAGTATAGCATCAGCAGGTTAAAAAAAATACTACAAAGATATAAAAAGTCCTTTCTGGTTGACTTACCAATATTTTTTCAATTAACCACTTAATTGGATAGTAAAAGGTGTTTAATAGGAGATTTTTATTAAATTTGTTTTTCAGGATTTGAACCAAGTGAAGCTAAAATTATGCCATATAATGAGTTCTGGGTAGAAAATGTTTACAAAGGTTTTCTTTTAATCTTAAATGCAAAATGTATATATTTTTTCTACAGTTTTGGCTTAATTACTGCTCTGAGTATGTTGCTCTTTAAGCAATTTGCCTTTTTTGAGTCTATTCTCCAAATAACGATTAATTGATTACTAAATTAGTCATGATTAGTCACGATTAATGGAATTAATCGTTTCAGTCCTGGTTATTATTAAGTGCGGACTCTTACCAAATAATCTTTTCTTAATTCAAATACAACCATCAACTCTAATTTGCTGATGATAATGACTATTTATTACACTTTTGCTGCTAAAACAGCAATAATCATGTAAAAATCTTTGGATTTTTACATGATTATTTGAAATGATTTCTGTCAACAACTGAGCTTCAACTCTGCTGGGACTGGGTCTCATTTTACAGCGGATGGTGTCACAAAACGGAAATCTCACTATTAGACGACATCTCATTCATCGTTGAAACTGAGAACAGGAAGCTTTAAAAATATCTGGGCGTATTTCTGGTTGTAGATTCGATTTCACTTGTATTCTTACAGTGATTCTGAACCTCCTAACAAGTGAGTTATTGACTCCCATTCCCAAATTCAGAATTAAACTTGAATGGTTGTAAAAGGAGAAATCAAAACAGAGAAAAGCTCCAGTGTTTGGAAACTTTGTGAAAATAATCAATGAAAGTGTCAGAGGCCGAGATTACTTCCGTGGAATTAAGAGCAGTATCCGAGAACTGGAACCTTAGCAGACAGTTCAGTTTCACTCTGAAGCAACACATGATTCACCGATGATCCAAAAAAACCAGAGCTCCACATTTTGGCTCTATATGGTTCGTCTCCTCTAATATCTTCTCCATCTTTGGCTTGAGCCTATCTGAGCCCATGTGAGTCACCCCATCAGCTGTCGTCAGTCTCTCGCTGACATGTTTGTTTCTGTCTGGCCGTTCTAAACAAGGACACACGTCTCAGACCACAGCTGGTAACCTTTGGCTTTTACACTGCAGCCAAACCTGCAGAGCATAACAGGAAGACAGGAAGCATGACCCCTAAAGCACTTAGGCTTGACCCTCAGCTGTCTGCCTTTGTCCTACTTTCTAACAAGCACGCATCTGAAATCAGGAGGAAAACACAAAGTTTGCAGCAGGCTGTTCACATTGTGCTGAAGAATCCAACACATTAATGCAGGGGTGTCAAAGTGCGGCCCGGGGGCCATTTGTGGCCCTTGGACTGACCAACTGCAATTCGAAAATGATACTGAATTGGCCCACTGATGTAGATGGACACATAAAAATTGTTACCCACATAATTACAAATTAAAGTACAACACAAAGTATTTGTCTTTTTTATCACCAATTTTTAAACAAAAGGTAAATTTATCCAGAGACTATTACTGAAAAGCCAACTTTGTTGCACCCAAATGAGATATTATTCGATCTTAAATGTGGTTAAATATAGCAAACATTTTGAAACAAAGTGACCCAAATCTTGTTCTTATTACTGAAAGTAAATTTATTCAATAGAACTCTAAAGAAACTGAAAAATAGATGTCTTTCTTTTAATACATGCAAAATTACTGTAAGTAGTAAATTTCTGCCAAAACTTTTTAAGATTAATCAAAGAAATTTTCTAGAGAAAACTAATTTTTAGGTTAATATCAGAAATTTTCTATAAAAAGCTTGACAATTTCAGAATTTCAAATGTCAAAAATGTTTCTAGAAAATAATAATCACAAAACATCTGAGTTTTTGTCAGAAATTTTGTCCTTTTTTCTATCTAAAATGACCCAAATACACCATCGTAAAAATCTACAATATATATCCAGCTACTTTATTTGCTTGATTTTAGGTGCTTTGTTGTTTTGTTTTTTTTGGGCCCACAGCAAAAACGTTTGGACTTCCCAGTATTAATGGAAAGTTGAATGGAAGGAAACACTTACAGTCTTCACAATAATGGATATGACTTCAAATGTGATTTTAGAAGAGTGGTGAGTGGAAGGAAAAAAATGTAACATTACCACAGTCTTGTTCATGCTTATTTTAGGGCTAAATCAGCAAACATCTTAGTTAGCGATTAATCCATCCTTTATTCTGATGATTAACCGTAGATAAGAGTTATCAAATTCTGCAGATTTTTAAAGCCCTTTTACACAATATTAGAAATCCATTAAAAGTTGCAAATATTTCAACTTCTTTTTCAAATAAGAAAACAAGCATTTTATTGCCTAAAATGCATTAACAGCATTCCATTAGTAGTAGTAGGAAGCATCTGCAGCTAAAAAATACTTTTAACATCAACATGAAAGCTCAGTCTTTTCTGCTTGGCCCAATAAGATGCCTTATAGGAGCTTTTATTTTATTTTATTTATCTACAGAATTTGAACCACATGAAGCTAAAAACCTGAGTTCTGGGTAGAACATAATTACAGATCCTCCATCTTAAATGCAAAATTTGCATATTTTTGTAAAGTTTTGGTTTAGTTAACTGCTCTGTGGCTGCTGCCATTTCAAAACATGGTCTTTTTTGAATTTGTATGCTCCAGTTAGCAATTAATCTATTAATAAATTAGTTGACGATTATTTCAATAATGATCATGACTGACTGAGAATGAAACAGGAAAAGCACTCATCCAAAAGAAAAAAAGAAAGAAAATCACTCACAAGTTCCCAGTCGACGTTTCGGAAGAACGGATGGCCGTTGATGTCTGCGAAGCCTGTCTGAGGGTGGCAGCCCAGACGCTCCTTGGGATCCTGTGGGAGTGAAGGTGAGAGGAGGGTGAGAGGCGGTGGGAGATGACAGCAGGAGTGAGACAACATGTCCAGCCAGGATGAGGAGCGAGTGACAAGGAAGAGAAACTGAGGACAGACGAATAAACCAAGGCCAAAAAAAAATTAAGCTTTTAAATTCATTTGAATCCACCTTCAAAAGGTGACATATGATGCTTCCTTGAACAGGTTAGGATGGGTGTATGGATTATATAAAACATTTATTATATTATTTTGCACAAAATCACTCTTCAATCATGATTTTTATTCTGATCAGCTCTGGCTATTATTATGAGCTTTCAGAAAGAGATGTTTTAGGGTGTCATGTCACTTTAAATCTAAATAAGCTGCTGCTTAACGTCTTAATGTCTACACTGGCACGTGAAAAACAGATGCACAATTATACAAACATCTGTACATCTTTGAAAATCAGAAGTGGAACCTCCTGCACAATCAGCAAGTTTTAAGCAAGTGGTTTCTGGATGGTAAGTCGACAACAAAACACTTTTTTTCCCAGCAGCCATTGTACAGGACATAAAATGGCTGCTGTACAATGGCTGCTGGTAAAACCAGCTGACCAAACATGATAGAGCTCAGCTTGGGTATCTAAGTGACGGGCTGGAACTCCACTTTGGTTGCTAGGTAAAGGCACAGAACATCTGCTTACAGCTGCAGCATGTAACTTAAAAAAAAAAAAGATTTTAGATATGTATTAAAATATGTCTAGATTAGGTGAATTTATTGCCAGACAATTTTTTACATTTTGCCAATTAGTACCATTTATACCTAAACCGAAAAATCAACAGCCATTCCAGGGATCGGCAAAGATCGGCCTCGTGGGTGATCAGTATCGGAATCGGCAGCAAAAAACTTGATTGGAGCATTCCTACAAAAAACATTAACTTATTGCAAAAAAATGGCTAGGTGTTGGGTTTTTTTAAAGCTTTGGGGCTGTTTTTAGAAGAAGTATAAAATACAAAAACGTGTAAAATGTTCATTTTAAACAATACATTCCCTTTAAAATGTCTCATAATACACATTGCATGAGTCTATTAACTGGTTCATATCACGTATTCCTCCAGACAAATTTCCAGTAAGGTGGTTTCTGATCTTTTTTTAGTGATATTACGGTCATTTAGATGATGGTACAGCTAATTTAGTTTGAACTGAGCACATCTAGTGATGATTAATAGAAGTTTTAAATCAACGAACAAATTCAGGAACAACTTTCTATGTGACCTCTCAGGATGAGCCAACATCTCTCCCACACAGTACGTGCTCCATTGTCATGTCTGTCATTTCGGCATTTTATGGAAAATATTAGTAGCACTATTCATGACAGGTATCACCAACGCTGACAACAGCAAAACAAAAACATTAGAACAAAGTCTTGCCCCAAAACTAAGCTAAATCTGCATTTTTTTCCACACAATTCTATTTATATCAACTTTTGAATTCAGATTAACTACCAGAAGAAATGATTGACATAAAAGCATGTTTTTTAAAAGATATTTTCTGCCATTTAGATTATTTTTTTAAGGAAAAAAGCAAGTTTAAAAGACAATTAAATAAAATTTTTGGATTACAAAAAATTATTTTCAAGCCACATCATCCAGCTCTAATCTCATTTAAGTGTTTACATCCGTTACTGCCATGATGTTTAATGAATTATCACATAAACAAGCTTGTTCACAGGTGATTTTAATAGTGTTTCTCCTTCAATGAAAACACTGCAATTGTGAAATTGTGTTGTTTTGACATTAATAGCATCTCCAAAAGGTTTAAGACATATTTATAATGGAAATGCAGCTACCGTCTCTTGTTCTGAAATGCAAATAATTGTTTGTGCTTTTTTTTCATCCCGACCGGATTACGCCAATGCCTCACAAGAACAGCTACAAGTTGCCTAAAATGCAGTTGCCAAGCTTATGAGAAAATCCCAAGTATTTTTTAAGTGACTGATGCAATTAGTTATTAGAATGCAACTTCTGGTTTATTTAAAGAGCGTAATTTAAGATGATTTTATTGACTTTGAGGGCTCTTCGTGGACAGACAATCTATCTCTCTACATAAGTACGCTCCTGAAAACTTCTAGAATATTTTTAACCTTTCTGCTCAACTACAGAAATGTGTTTACATTGTTCAAATGTCATCCTTCGATACGCACATTAAAAATGTATGGAAACATGGAAATCAAAGTGAAGTTTGTGTGTGTGGGCAGGTTAGACAGAGAAAAAGAAAACCAAATAAAGAAGGAGGTGGAATCAGACTAACATGGATATGATAATGTAATTCCCAGCAGAGACGGATCTCAGTCCGTTTAACTCCTTCATACCTTGTTGAGAAAACCTTTGAGAACGCTGGCAGCTTTCACTGACAATGACCGCGGGATTCGGATCTGTTTTTCCAATATAACTGCAACAAAAAAAAAAAAAAAAAAAGGTATTGAGACTGACACACTCTCCTCAAGCAGACATGTTAGGTTATTGACACTGCTGCAGCTCGGACCCCCAGCGCTGAACATACTGCGGCTCTGTGATCCATGTTGTGATAACGTGTGTTGAATTATGCATCGGTCTGCAGATCCAACATCTCACTGGCTATACTAAGAACACAAACACATTCTGGGAGCATATTTAATAATGAAATAAAGGGAAAACACATACTTTCACACATTTCCCAGCAACAGATGGCATGTGCCTGGCACAGACAGAAGCCGTTATAAAGGTGTCGATAAAAAGGTGTTGGATGTTTCATCACAGTAGGTTTTCTTTTTTTTCCCCCTTGTCCAACTATAAATCTTAACAATGTGTTTCTCTGTGAGTTATACCTTGAAAGAGGTAGTCTTCTGTGTTTTGGTCTGGGTTTTCGTTGCTGCCGACGATGTCGAAGGGCGACCGGCCCGCCATCATCTCAAACATCAGCACACCCAGCGCCCACCAGTCCACACTGAACCCTGAGAGACACACATTGGCCATTAGAGGTTATACTTGTAAAGCAGACAGACATGGCTTCTTTATGCTCCAAAGGCTAAAGTTGACCTATTGCGCTTCCTTGAACAGGTAAGGATAGGTCTATAGGTTATTAAAAATATCTTTTTTATATTTTCTTTGCAAAAATCATTCCTAGATTATAATATTTCAGTCTGGTCAGTTCTACCTATTTTCAGAATGAGCTGTCACTTTAAAGCTCAATAAGCTGTAGCTGGCCATACCCCCGCAACTCAACGTTTACACTCCATGTGAAAATGGCTGCCAATTATGCAATCATATATCTTTGAAAAGCAGAATTTGAACCTCCTACACAACAAACAAGAATGCAGCAAGTGGTTTTTGGGGGTTAATTCACAACAAAACACTTTTCTTTTCCAGTAGCCATTGTATATGCTGGAGTTCTACTGGGGGTTGCTAGGTGATGGGCTGCGCTTTTCTGGGGTTGCTAAGTAACGGTGTAGAGCCCATTGATTGTGACTGAACAATCTGTAGGTTTATGAAATAAAAAATGTCAACTTATTGCCAAAAAAACGACTTGGTGGATTTTTTAAAGCGTTCTGACAATTTTAAGAAGCAAATGAAAAAACAAAAACATGTAAAATATGAATTTTGCTTAATAGGTCCTCTTTAAATTCAAGACTTCTAAAGGTAGTTAAAAGCTGACCTAACTGCACATGAACTAAAAAGAACATCTTTAAAACCATAGCAACAAATACTTAATCTTAATTTATCTTTATCTACCTGCCTGGGTTTTTTTGGCTCTAGCATGCAAGCTATTTGGCTTAACTGTGTGACAAATGTGTCAATAAAACCCATATTTACCTCCAACAAGTCTCAATTTCTCATTCTCTCCTGTCTTTGTGATGTTTCCAGCTCTCTCTTTGACCTTTAGCATCTACTGCTCTGAGTCTCCATTCAACAGAATGAATATACGCATCAAATGTGCAAATTAAAGAAACGAGGAATATAAAGGTCAAAGCAGGTACATTCAAAAATGTCCTTGGGGAAATTAAATACACTGATGTTACTGTAATAATTAATTTTCAAGTGTGCAGCTCTATTACATTCCTCTTTCCCATCTACTAATAAATCATACTTTTAAAGTTTAAAAAAAAAAACCTTACAAAAAGAATAAACCTTCATAGTTCTGTATTTTACCAATGGTAGCTCCTAGAGTACTGTAAAGTGAATTGAGTGAAGAGTTTTTAACTTTTTAGGTTCCTCTATTGTGAAAAGATTTCTTGATTTGGGTTCAAACTTCCCTTTTAAATTAATGCCAACAGTTAGCGTTGGCTTGTGTAACTGTGAGCCGTTGTGTCAGTCTTTCAAACAGGATTCTCATGTTGAAACTAAACGATGTCAAGTCAAATTACTGTATTTTCTTTAAAGCAAAGTCAGACGCTGCAACTCAGCTTGACTTGAAATGCGTAGCTACTACCAAACAGAGCGTTCGGCTGGACCACAACAACACACAACTAAGTGAAAAACAATAAGGAATCATTAGTTTTAATGTAAATAACGGTTTCTGTGACATAATGAAAATCAGAGTAGTAAACACTAACTTTTTTTTTTTTTTTTTAAACTAGGAAGACTTGTCGCTAAGATACCACTTTGGTTACTGGGGAGCTTTTCCTATTTTTATTTTATTGTTTTGCGTGTTGATAATTATAGCCGAGGATCTCAGTAGAACAAAGTGACATTTATCTGAGCAGCTGAAACTAAAGGCAACCTTTGCTGTCAACGTGTCTCGATAGACTTGAGTCATCAGGCCGGTCTTTCACCACACTGTTTTCCAAATCTCATGCGCCTTTGAGCAAGTTTAAAACTTTCCCAATTAAGTTTGTCTACTTTAGTATTCATTTATTTCCTAGGTTCTGTTTTTTTTCTGACAAACTACATTTCATCTGCCCTCATCTTGTCCAGATAAACATGCAGCTCAGCTTCTGCAGCTGCCATTACAACTGAAAGGATCATTTCAGATATCGAATCATAACTCCTCTGTAACTTTTCATAGGCAATCATCGGATAGCGTTTCTGGTAAGTGCCTCCCCGTTGTAATTCTCACCATAATCCTCTCCTCTGAGTATTTCAGGAGCGATGTAATTAGGGGTGCCACAGAAAGTGCTTGTTGTATCGCCTGGTCTCAAACCCTCCTGCAAAAACAGAAAGATCAGCGCGCTGAAATCAGTAAGTCGACTCTTCTGGAGCTCTGCAGGTGCTTTTATCCAAAGTGCACTGCGGCATCATTAGTTCGCACTTTAACGGGAAAACAAACACCTTGCACATGCCGTAGTCTGTCAGCTTGATGTGTCCCTCGGAGTCCAGCAGAACGTTGTCAAGCTTCAGGTCTCTGTAGATGATTCCCCGCTCGTGGAGGTAGTTGAGAGCCAGACTGATCTCTGCAGAATAGAATCTGAAATAACAGAAACAATCATCAAGATTGTGTTTTTTCTTGTTGTTTTTTTTTTAAACAAACCAGAGGAACGGACTGGGTTTATACCTGGCGTGTTCTTCTGGGAGTTTTCTTTGTCTTTGCATGTGGAACATGAGGTCGCCTCCATTTACATATTCAATAACAAAGAAGAGTCTGAGGAGAAAACACATTTTTATTGTTAAATTGCTTTTCTGGTGACCGGCTAGCGGCACAAAACACAGGACAACACAAACAGTCCATCAAACTTTCCTTTGCTATTTTTAGCTTTAGTTTTCTGTATTTAGTTTTAGAGTATGAATGGTATTTCTGAATATTTTTCATGATGGGAATCTCCCACAATCTGAACTGTGACTTCACAGATTCATTGACAGAAAAACACACTCCAGTCTAGATGCAAAAATACCCCAACGTGTCACTTAGAAACACTCATATGGGTAAATTCTGTAATGACTGAATGGTTTCTCTACATGACTGTTTCAAACTTGAAAGATGTTTTATATCCAACCACAAAATTTTTAATTTTTTAAACCATAAAGGCTTAAACTTCTGTTTATTAATTTGGTATTTCATGTCATATACCAACAAGGTACCATATAAGGTAAGTAGATGAGCAAAAGCCACATGGTGTTTAAATTTCTTTGCTAACAGAAATCTACAAAGTGTGGTGTGCATTTTGTTTTCAGCCTGTGCAGTCCTTTCACTGCTACTAAAGATGCAGGCAATTTTCTAAAAGCTTTGCACATAAGGAGGCTAAAGTGTTCCCTGTTCTTCATGGGGAAAAAGTCAGATTGAATGGAGACGTTTTGCAAAAGATTGTCAACAAATTTAAAGCTTTTTTAATCCTTACCGTCCCTGATAGTTTAGCTATTCACAGCTGAAACTCACGTGATTTCTTAAAAAACCTCTTTTGTTGTTTTTTCTCATCCATACTGGAGTTGGAGATCCCTACGCTTATATACTGCTCAAAAAAATAAAGGGAACACTTTAAGTGTTAAACACCTGTTTAAGTGTTCCCTTTATTTCTTTGAGCAGTGTATTTTTGATTACATTTGACCTGAGCATTTTCTTTCAGAGCATCTGAATTCTGAAGACAATTAGTTGCACAGAACAAGTTATTGTTTTTTATGAATTCAAGATATTTCCAGGCCTTATTTTTACATGCATCAATTTACGACACTTTAAGGATGTACGGACACTATGTCAGAACTCCCTAGAAGACGTGTCAAACTCGAGGCCCGTGAGCCAAATCCGGCCCGTTGAAGGTTTTTTATGTGGCCCTCTAGATTCTAGACTAAACACTAAGTGTGTTTAAATATTATTTATCAATCAATCAATGCAGTTTTATCTGTTTACTGTTAAATTATATCAGTCAGTCCCTCGAGTGTCTTATTAATTATAGTGGAAATTCCCCCCCCCAAAAAATTAAATCACTTTTCTACGCTAAGATATAATTGGGAGTTTGTTGCAGATTTATCTCAAAGTTGTCAAAAACTCTATTACTTGCACCTTAATTGATGTAAGATTATAGTCCATGATCTATACAGCGAGTAATAAAAAGTCACATTTGCCAACATAAATAAGTGCAAATATTTCCAAATTAGTACCACAAATATTGTAATTTTTATTGCAAAAAAAAAAAAAAATCACAAAAATCGTGAAATCCTAGAGGGACTGAAAAGATGTTTGATATTATTTAATTTTAAGGAACTTATTTTTTATCAATACATTCTGGCACAACCGGCCCTTTCAGAGCATCCATGACCTTGATTTGGCCTAAAACAAAAACGAGTTTGACATTCCTGTCCGAAATCATGCAAAATGTCATGCACATATTGAGTTGATTAAGAAATGAGTTTTTCCCACACATTGCAGCCTGTCCTAAGGGTCGATGATGACGCTCGTATCTCACCTGCTATCTGTCTGGAAACAGGAGTGGAGACCGACCAGGAATGGATGATTAGAGGCCTGCTCAAAGACGTGCTTTTCTGTTTGGACCCAATCGATGTCCTGGAAGAGAAACACACAAAGACACACCCAAACGTCAATCCAAGATCATTGTGACATAGTATCCTTGAGTTAATAAAAGCTGAACAAGCAGATAGTCCCATCGACCGTGCTACAAAGCTTCAGGTTGGGTTGTATGGACGGTGGCCAACTGTGGGACAAAAAGGGCTGAGCTAAGAAAAGCGGCAGGAGGACTCCATCGATGTTTGGAAGATGATACATCTGGACACAGATGCTGCTCACGCTGACAGCGCAGGGACAGCTGAACACTTCAGCATTGATCGAGAGGCGCTTGTCAATTTGTCAATCATGCTAAGTGCGTCTAATCAAGGCTAACTACTCCTGTTGCCGCCGGCTGTGCTGCTACATGTGTCGACAGATCAATTTCTGATGACATGATGGTTTATCTACACCTTCTTAGAAAGACTGATAGCTTTCAAGAGATCTGTTGCGTCAACTAAGTGTTTCAGACAAGATGTCGAAGATGAATAAATGAGACGGATTTTCGTTATGCAATAACAGCTCATTTTCAATCAGATAATTGTATATAGAAACTGTAAATGGAAAAAACTGCACTAAGAAAAAACATTTAAATTTTTTGTTTTGAGATCTTAAATGTATAATTCCTCCCTCCCGACCTGTCTTGTGATGGTTTATCAATGTTCTAAACAAACTGCGAATGAGCAGCAATTTAGCACTTAACTTTCAAGATGGAAATGTGGAATTTAAAAAACAAAATGGAGTCCACATGACAACACTGAATCTCACAGAATTCCCTGATATCCGAAAGCAGGAAAAGCTATATTGTAGTTTCTGTAGTATTTTGGCTGCTGCACTTTATCTGTCGTTAATAATATGGGGCCCAGCTCACTTCGGCTCTCTTCAGAAATCAACCCACTTCCTAACTCTACACGTTTGGATCTAATCAGGCTCAGGTGTGGCTAGTGAAACTAAAGTGTCTAAATCACATTTAATTCAGGATATAACATGGGTGGGTGCTTTTTCCACAACAAAAACAGTCTTCATTTGACAAATGTTTCATGATCTGACAAAAACAGAAGAAATCTGCAGGGGTTCAAACACTTTTCACAGAGCCACAGGTATAAGCCTGTTAAGGAATCATTTCATTCGTGTTTACCGAGTTCTCTCCTCTGGGGTTGGTGGAGTTTTGCTCAGCTCATTTTTAACATCATTTTAAAACACATCCGCCAAACACTAATTAGTGTAAACAATCTCCCATAAATGTCTTTTTAAAAAGAACAAGTTAAGTCTCCCCGTTGGTTCAGACACCTCGTCGTCGTTGACGAGCTCCTTCTTGACGACCTTCATGGCGTAGATGCGCTCCGTTTTCTTTAGCTGCACCAGCAGCACCTTGGCGTAGCTGCCTCTGCCGATCACACGCAGCAGGTCGAAGTCCGCCAGGCCCAGGCTGGTGGGAGACTTCCCCGTGTCTCTACTGCTGCATGCCTTAAGGGGGGAAGGAGGCAGTAGGGCAGGAGGAGGGGGGAAGAAAATCAACGAGCAGGGTGTTAAATCACATCATTCAAAACAGTAAACAACCTAATATGATGATTACAAAGTCAACTGAGACAATCAGAAATGAATAATTTCGATCCAGCTACCTTTCTCAATCTAATTTCATCTGTGAACTATTGACAGAGCTGATGATCTGGTTTGGACAGGAAGATGATTTCCTTTGGGTAACTTTGCAAATGAGATTGTAGCGGCTCCCAGAGCAACATTTTGAGAATAAATCTTAGTAATGATTTCCATGTGCCTATTAAAAACCAACATGCAGCTTGCATTAGGTTAGGCACTTGTATTACAGTCATATTTCTCGGTAAACATGGCTCCCACCTTCACCATTTCCTCACTCCTCTCCCGTAATCATCTTAGTAGTAAACTATTTCAACCTCCTGCCTTCACTTGAAAACTGCCGACAATATCTCTCTCTAATCTCCATAAAGAAACACCTAATTCAATTTATTCTGTACCCATCTTCTAAACTATAGTAACCCCTAACTCCATCCCAAGCCATTAATCAGCCGCTGTTGTTGAGAGTTTGATAAAAGGTTACTTAATTAGCTCCACCAAAGGAAATCAATAACAGTGCAAGGACGCCTACGTCTGCACGCTGTATCAGAAATGCAGCAGGTAAACAAAACGCATCAACATGGAGATTATAACCCCACCTTTATTTCTGATTATTCTAATTTTTTTCCTCAATTGCTAAAAATTTAAACCCCTAAAGAACATCAAGATGACAAGTTGTCATGTCAGTGACAATCAAAAGATTTCTCTCTCACCAATTTCTCCTCTCGACCGTAATCCAAGCTTCGACTGGATTCTTTAGTCTGAGGGCCTGAGAAGGAAGAAAATGAGGAAAACACAAGCGGAAAAAGTGGCAGACAGAGTGACAGACATACATAAGGAGAGGGGGTGGCAGGAAGGGTGAAAAACAAGTAGGAGAAAAGAGAGAAGAAGGAGAGAAAATAGGTGAGAGACAGTCACACGTTTTGTTCACAGCTCGCTGCAGTGCCTGGGTAATCTCTCACTGCTGGGTTAAAACGAGAAAAAGAATCTGTTCTGGTACTTCTTTTTTTTTCATTAAAACAGAAAAACCTTCTTTGTTTATGATATATTCCAATGTTTTTACATCTGTGCTCCACAACACACCCAGGTGGTCTGTCGGCATCCGCAGCAGGAGGTCCAGCTGCTTCACTATCATTAGTAACTAAAATCCCCAAATCAGTCAACTCTCACTTCAATCTGGTTCATGAGCCTCAAAATAAAACCAGTCAGCTAATAAAGGTGTTTTAAATCTAGCTATGACGTTAAAGTTGATTATTGCACTCTTCTAAATTCTTCCTATTCAATTTTAACCCCATTAAACGGAGAAATAAATTCTTAAATAAAATCCTTACTTTGAGAAATAAACTATGAGTTTACTCATTTTAAACTTTGATTATTTTAGCTCCTAATCAAAAATCTTTTTCCAGGTCATCAAGTGAACTGTAAATAAGTTCAAAAGTAAATAGAAGTATAACTCAAAGTGTTTTTCATAATGAAAACCGACAAAAAACTGATGCAGTAGCAAAATAAAGGAAAGTAATGAAAAGTTGGAATAGGAACTAAAGTTTATTATGTTCCAGTTATTAATTGAAAGTAATTGCAACCAGCTGGGTTTTTAGCCTGGATTTAAAAGAACTCAGTGTTTCGGTAGTTTTGCAGTTTTCTAGAAGTTTGTACCAGATTAGAGGAAAATAAAAACTGGATGCTGCTTCTCCATGTTTGGTTCTGATTCTGGAGATGCAAAGTAGACCAGAACCAGAAGACTTGGATGGCCTGGAAGGTTCATACAACAACAAATTATCTGTAATGTATCTTGGTGCAGCTGATTGACTACAAGGCTGATGCACGGAGGAGTTTGTTGTGTTTTTTTAATAAAAAACCCCCCAAAACATTAATATTTGTGTTTTGGCTTTTCAAGGTTAGACATCCAGCCCCCGTACTGTCTGTGTGTTTCTGAAGCTCAGCAAAGGCCAAATTTAGAAACTGTTACTGCAGATGCATCTCAAATTAGAATACCACCCAAAGTTATTTCAGGAATTCACAGTGATCTATCTCAAATGTTTATTTTAGTGGCCACAGCTTACAGCTAATGAAAACCTAAACACTTTGCCCAAGGATCTTTTTTGCATCAATGCAGCGTGGAACGGAGGTTTCTTTAACACCAACCCTTCAGCTGATCTGCTCTGTCAGTCTGGGGCCTTATCTGTCTTTTCTTTGATTCTCTATGGGATTTATTTAGGTCAGCCCAGTTTGCTAACAAGTCAACCACAGTGACACTATCATGATTAAAGGCTGTATTATTGTTGTTTGAGCCAAGTCCTGCTGGGAAATTAACTTCTCCATAAAACTTATCAGTAGAAGGAAGCATGAAGTGCTCTAACATTTCCTGACATTCATTTATGTTGACTTTGAACTTGATAAAACAAATAAAATGGCTGCTTGAAACAGAGTTGCTACTGGAGAAACTTCCTTCAGATCCTCAGAACTTTTAAATATGTTTTTCCTTCACAACCTGCTGCAACCTTTAAAAAAAAACCCAAAAAACAACACATTTTTCCTTCCATTCAACTTTCCAATAATATGGTTGAATACTGCCAGATTCAGTATTCTAAAGCAATGATTAAAGCAATTTTGTTGCTTTAATCAATGGAAAACTGTTGAACAGTCTTCCAGATGATTATTTAGGCAAGAACATGTCTTTGCATTTCTATATTAAAAATTATTTTTATTGGTCTATGTGAAATTCTGCTTTTATGAAAACTGAATGTTGGGTTTTCATTAGCTTTAAGCCATAAGAATCTGAATTATCAGAAATAAATGTAAAGGTTCACTTTTTGAATCAAATCATTGATGTAGAATCTTTTTGATAATTAATTTTCTTCTGTGTTTTGAGTTGATGAATCCCTGTTTTAATTTAACAACCTATAAACAACAATGGAGATTTTTTAAAAAGTGTGTTACCTTGCTGTTCGTCTGGGCCTAGATGACTTGACTGCGTGCCAGGCAGGATTGGTTCCTAGATAAATTCCACCATTAAGAATCGTCGGGCTGTGCAGGTTCTGATAAGTTGTGATAGTGATGATTTGTGACAGATCTCACCTGAATCATCGGTCGACCGCACTCCACCGTCACCAGTTTATGGCACTTCTTGTGCACCAGCAGTTTGCAGTTGATGCATTTGTAACCTTGTCGTCCCAGACCCCAGATTCGGTCTGTACAGATGGCACAGTGAGCTCGCTGCATGGGAGGGTCAACAGAGAGAAACCGTCATCACAAAATACATTTTATACCAAAAAAAATGATCAAATATAATGTAATACAAAACCAAAATAAATCCCTTGGATTGATCTCAGTATCTTGTCTCACCCTGTTGAAGCGTTTGGCCTGAAAGGCGTGGCCGCTCGCGTAGTAAAGCTTCCTCCAGCGTCGAGCTCCACGGCGATATATCGACTCTATGGAGAGAAACAGACTGGCCTCAATGTAGGAATGTAAAATGGTGCGATTTAAGCTGGATTAAACACCAAAAGAACGCCAATTTATCTAATAGTTTAGCTTTAACTTGTAAAGTTTGTTTTTGAGCTAGCAATGTTGTTTTTCAATAACCAGTTAACCAGAAACCAGGTTTCTAGATTTTTATGCAGACTTTGCATGGTTTGAATACAAAAAAATTGTCCAAGTTTTATGATATTTATGTTAGAAAAAATAAAAAACGTTTCAGGATGTGGTAAAAACATATTTTGCTGAATTTTAATACAGATGGAACAATTTAGATTAAAGTTTGGCTCAAAATGTCCAACAAATTTGTCAAATTTACACATTTGACAAATACACATTTATTTTAGTTTTAATAATAAAATTAAACAAAAACTGAATTCGTATTTGGTTCGGAATAGAACCCTTACTTATGGTTCTATAAGTAAGTAAAAATTCAATTTTTAATGCTTTTCTAGATTTTTTTAGTGACCATGCACGTAAACTAAACTCAGCACTAAAATGTTTAATTATACCTAATAATCTTTCTGGGAAGTTATACATTTTTTAGCAAGTCTAAAAAAAGTCTAAAAATGAAAAAACAGGTTGAACTCACTGTCCTCTCCTGGACAAGGCATACCGGGTTTCTCAGGTACACAAGGGAATACTGAAAAAGAAGAAAAGAAAACATCAATTTAACTTAGCAATAATATAATATTTTCATCTTCTCCCGTCGCTGCTTTGAAAAGGAGTAAATGAGTCAGTGATAAATGTAAAGAGCTCTGTATAAGAGTTCTGATTAATAAGAGAAGTGTGGCCTCCTTAGCATTTACCACCAGTTGATAAGGCCTCTTAACTGGAGAAATTTGGAAAAATGCACAAGCTCATAGCAGCCAATGAGAGGGGAAAAGGCAGCAACCTCGACCTGGAGCAGCGCGAGTCAAAGGGGAGGCGTGGGCCGCAGCCAACAAGCTTGCTAACTAGCAGATCTGGCAACCCCTGAGGGGAAACCAGCGCATCTCCTCCCACCCTCAAAACCCCTCCACCTCCATGAATGTGGCATCCAGTGCATTCTTGACCCGGCGCCTCTGATCTAATTAAAACATTACATTAAGCACAGAGCCTGTCCCCGTTTTCCCCAGAGAGCATGCTTACACACAGAAAACCTGTCAATCAACCCTCAAGCCCATAACAGCATCTGAGTTAAAACCCTCAACTCAAGATACAAGAGGCTGCACAATAATAATCAATAACGTTCGGCTTACAGGAAGTAAACTGGCTTCAAGGCGTTAAAATGAGCAACAGTAGAAGTAATGTTGTCTTTACAGGTCACTGAGCAATTAACTGTATGTTTTGGTGATGTTTGTGTTCAAAAATATTCCTAAAGATGACATGCAGAGACGTAAAAACAGCTAAATCAAAGGGAAATGCAACCATCATCGATGAAGTTCACAGTTGCATATCTGCTTTATATGTTTAGATAAATATACATTATTCTGTAACCAACAGCAGTGACTATTTTCTCAATCGATTATTTTATTGATTATTGAAAAATAGCACATTCTGCAGATTTTGATTTAACATCTTGAGCTTTTTTTGGTTGTTTTTTTTTTTACATTTTATATATATTTTTTTTACAATATTAGAAAACATTCAAAAAGGCAAATGACTCAATTCCTTTTTTAAAAAATAAAATGTAATAAAGATTTCCTTTATGTAATTTGAACCAGGTGAAGGTAAATCTGTCAATTGATGAAGTTTTGGGTAAAACATATTGACAGACAAAAATCTACACATACAAATGGACCTTTGTGTGTAGGTCATACAGGGTATAAGTCATGTCAGTGACTTATACCCAGTAATACCTAGTATAATCAATAAAAATAATGATAAACTCACTGTGGATTGTGAGCTCAGAGTCTTTGTTGAGTTCATAGAGGCGAAGAGCTTCTTCCAATTCCAGCTGAGACGACACGGTGCAGGGGTCACCTGATAAACCAGAGACGCATCATTATTAAACACACATGTGTGACTCAAGAGACCATTTAAACAACCATGTAATCAATTAAAGTAGTGATCAAAAGGAAAAGATTCACATTAACCTGGGCTAAACTTTTTTCCTGCAGATATTTTGTGCTACTGTTTTGATAAAGCGATAAAAAACAAAACAAAGTGATAATTTCTTACTTATTTTTAAAGTAAATGTACAGCTGTCGCTGCATGACAGCAACCATAACCTCACAAAAACAAAAACTGCTCTTGATAAACATTCCCCATTTGTAATATGCTTCTTTATCGCATCTGTCACATGAAGAAGTTTGATTTTTATGCACACAGTAACTGCATTCAATCAAATTTATTCATAGTTATTGATGCTCTCATTGAACAGTGGAGAAAATAGTCAAAATGAACACGTAAATATACTTTAGTGTTGTTCTTTTGCTTGATTTTGTTTAGATTTATTTTCTTTGTATATAAACTTTAATAATCTTTTCTTACACCTCTCTCAAAATAATCTTGACAATACATAGTTTTATATTTCTTTTTTTACATTTAACTGGAATTTATCACAAAGAAATAAAGATGACTTTTCCGCACTACACAAATAAAACTTTCTAGTGGACTCGGAAACATATTTTATATGTAAGAAATATAATGTACCGTAAATGATAAATATAATAAAGGCTCTCCTCTTTCCCCATCCTCCACAAATACACTGTAAATAATTAACATGACTGTATGAACTAAAAATTGTTATCCAGTTTGTTAATTCGCGACTGTCAGTTTGGTGAGTCAGTATTTTGTCATCTCTGATGTAATTTTTTGATTATTCTTCTTGCTCATGTTCAGAATCAGCTTTGTTCCTTAAAAAATAACTTTGCTGCAGTATTTCTTGGTGTTGTACTTGTTTCTTTTTAGCTTTTTCTAGCTAACCCTTTATATTTTCAGCTGTCAAACACCTCAGCCTCTCAGTGGGTTCATAAAATTTACATGCCAGCCAACATAGCACACCAACTACAGGTGCACAAATCGTTATGACTCCAGATTTAAAGTCACACCTTTGAATGTTAGGAAACACGTTCCATTTTGAGGAACTAAACACACCCCACGCCACTAATCATGACAGCAGTCTGATGCACAGTGGGCTGCTTGTTCAAGGATATCACGGCCCCCCGTCATGATACTCGTCCCCACATCCCACGCAACGACAATCACTGCAGCAGCAGAATAAAATTAACCTGCATTACAACTATGTCTCCGCCGATGTTCTCCGGCATTTTATCAAATAAGAATCTCAGACTGTGCTAGAGTACTTGGAAACTTTCACTGAGGAGTGGAATAATCTGAATTTTCTCAGCGTGTCTTCAAGCTGTTGCTGACAATACCCGGAGGCTTCAGCAAAACTTGCATATCTTGACAGAAAACACACTTTGAATCAAGTATGTTTGTGACAAACTGCAGCACATGATGTTTCAGTTTCACTCTACCTGGTAAAAACATTGAAAAGCCACTCAGAAATTCAGATGTCTGACATTCCTTTAACAGGAAGAGCTAGGTGACGCAGTGGCTACCGATCCTGTTGGTCTCGGTGCGCCTGCCATGACAACAAGCTGCTACTTATGTAATTAGCTCAAGAACAGAAACTGTGACACATACAGTAAAAACTGCTGTATGTTCTGTATGTTAATAATTGACTAACTTCCAACAAGCAGCTGGTTTATTTTTTCACTATTTAGTAGCTGTTAGTTATTTACCAGAATGAACGATTGAATGAAAACTTTATTGTCTATTTGTTTTATTATCACTACATTTAAATATTTTACCTCTATCAAGCAGGAGTAATCAGTGTTTAAGAGTCTTATGTGTGTATGGAAACATAGATGACCTAGTTTGTTGTTTTAAAACAGCATATATTCCCCAGTAAAGCATCTGTGGTTAAAATAATTAAAGTGACGCGAAAGAGAAAGTACATGGCAGCATCCTACGCTGCCAAGTTTGTGTGAGATGTCAGTAATCTGTGAATCTGTGTTGGACAGACGACTAAGAAAGAAACTCGGCTGTTTTTGGAATTTCCAATTTTCAAAAAAAAAAAGTGGAGTTTTGGTTGGTTTTTTTTACTTCATAAATCGCAAAACCTAAACTATAGATGACATAAAATTTAAAGGTTACTTTAGTTTTTGATTCAATAAGATAAACTTGTCTAGCATGGAGATTGATTACACGGTGTGATATAGATCAGACGAAAGATTAAAAAAAAAAGGTGGTTGTTTAATGGTCCTAAGCATATTAGCAGAAAGTTGAGTGGAAGGAAAAGCTGTGGTGGGAAAATGGCTCACTGTCACTTTGAAATAATTTTTAAGCAAAGCAAACTGAAGAGTTTGGAAGAGACTCAAAATGTGTATTCAGGACAAAGTCTGCAATGGTTAAATTTATTTGATAATCCACTCGTGAACAAAAAGAGAAAAAGCATCTTAGTAAGACAGGAGGAATGATAGAGGCCGTTCTCTGTAGTATATGAACCTAGCACACAATATTCTTCTCCATTAGCTATAATGTATTGCTTGAGCTATAATTGAACTATACCATAAATTTTTTCATTGAATCACTGAAAATAATAATGTGGTTATATTCTAATTCACACTATGTGACCATTTTTCGTTGTGTTCTTTGTTTAAATTAATAATTTTAGAAACACCTGATCATGACAGTGACAAAACCTCACACTGCACAACTGCATTAAACTGTTTTTATTAATTAGGCAGTAGGAAAGACAGCCTCCTCTTCACTGTTTACCTAGGAAGGACCACCAAGCGTTGTTTATTACCCACACATAATGACTCCACTGATTATATGTGGGAGGTTACAAGTGGGAGTCAGTCTGAGTCTAATGAGTTTTGGCAGGCTGACCTCCTCCTGGGCTCAACGATCTGATGGCTCAATCTTTCCTGTGACACCATTACTTCTGCCTGACTAACACGATCGAATACAAGAGCTGCACACCTCTGAGCTCAGAGGAGAACGACAACAAGGATGTGCATGTCTTTATGTAAACTTGTACTCATAGGAAGGTTTGACACCGCCTGTGGTAGGCAAATTTACCCACCAACTACGTAAACATCATCCTTTAGACTAACATCTGCACTTTTTTCCTTTCAGATAAACAGCACCAGGAGCTTCTGTTGCTCCCAAACTCACTGTTGTTTTTGTTAAAAAAGAAGAAAAAGAAAGTGAAACGCTATGACTATGCAGAGATAAACAAACACACCTTCCTCATCGATCCACTTCATGGTGAACTGCTGGTCATTGTCCATTGAGCACATGTCTCTCACCTCACCAGACAGGCCTTCATAAGAGATGGACGGTTCAAAATGTGTGATCATGATGTCCCTGCAGGGGGGAAAAAAGAAAGAGGAAAACACTTAAAGAGTTATGGCAATACAAAACACATACCATCAGCTTGGGCATAAATATAACAAATGCTGGCATTGAGAAAAGAAGAAAAAACAGATGACTGTTATAGCACATTTTGAAATTAAATCATTTCGCATTTAATTTTTTTAAGGGAATAAAACTCAAATAATTGTTCTTTTACGGTCTTTAAAACCAAGTTTACAAACACTTCCTTAATGTTTTCAGTATCTTCCACACCTTCTCGCATCAGTTTGCTTGAATTTTGGCCCATTCCTCCCAACAGAACTGGTGTCAGAGTTTAGTTTCTATGCCATCTACTTAAGTCAAGTCTAGTTTATTTTTAAAGCACATTCCAGCAACAAATAAGTTCAAAGTGCTTTATACCATAAAACGTAATGCATTAAACAATTATGAAACAAGCAATTAACATTACATTTTGTCAAATGCCATCAGCAAAATCATTGACCAAATAATATACATAAAATATTTATCAATGTTCAGTGTATTATTAATGAAGGCAGCTCTGAACAGATGGCCTTTTTAGCCTTGATTTAAAGGAACTCAGAGTTTCAGCTGATTTATAGTTTTATGGAAGTTGGTTCCAGATTAGTGGAGCATAATCACGCCTTTTCACCTCTGCACAAATAAACTTTCTAGTGGACTCTGGAACATAATTTTATATAGTATATTTAAGTGCCTAATTTCATTATGTTATAAATATATATTTTAAAACTGTGGTTGTAATAGAGCACTATGCCAATAAAAACTTAAGTGCAAGAGTTTCTGTGGTATGAAGTATAATAAATCAATTAAGATAACTTGAGGTTTAATCCATTCAATAACTATTTATTATCCTGTCTTTCTTTCCTTATTAATCATTTATGGACAACCTATCTGGTTCAAAATGTCAGAACAATTAAAAAGCTGCCAACAGTAAAGATGAAATGATCAAAACCAAATAATTTATCTGGGTAAACCAAAACAATCAAAGCTAGGCCTTTTCATTTTATAGCTACGTAATTATTTTGTTAATTTGTTGTCAGCAACACACACTGATGCTGAAAAAATTAAAACAATCCCTTCATCTGAACCACATGCACTCAGAAAATACAACACTGCCTGCAAGTCCCAGACTTTGAGTTTGTTACAACAGCAAATTTATTCATTCGCACAGAATGATGAAAGTCCAAGAAATATCAACAAAACAAGATAAAAAAAAACACAGAAACTCAAGAATGAGTGGAAGCAACATATTTGTATGTAAATCAGAAAAATACTTCAGTTCGGATATTTTTCTAGATCTAAAGGAGCTTTGGTTCAGTTACAAACTCTCCACCTCATCCTGTGAAATTTCAACCTTAGTTAAACATATGATGGTACATCCTGTTTTAAATTTACGGTTCTTATAATGGGAAATGATCACAAAAAATTCTTTAACTAAAACTATGAGATGTAGATAAAATGGGGGTTAAGAATGACCGAAACACACCAAACTCAGAGTCAGAAATCATTTCTCACTTTTTTATGACAGCAGGAGAATTGATGTCATCTGACCACAGCACTGTAGGCTCCCACAGTTTACAACCTTATCAGAGTGGATGGGGGTGGTACGTACAAGCTTTTACAGGTCTGCAAGCGATGGCGTTAAATTCAGGTGGCCGAGCGCGGCATCAGGACTGAGATTAAAATGAGTAAAATCAGCAAACAGATGGGAATAAAAAGGGGATATTGTGTGAAATCTGTCTTGGCTTTTGCGGAATGACCACCAGGAGGAAGATCTTTACTGCCATCATTAAGAGTGACAAGGGTTTTTCATCATCTTGAGAGCTTTAGAGCAGGACAGTAAAATACAAACAATTTTTCAAGAACGTGTAGAGTCCTGTGTGAGAAAAGAGTATGGAAGGTCAGTAAATGGTAAATCCATGCTAGCACATAAATATACAACAGGTAGTGATTGATTTGTTTATAATCCAATTTCACATAAATGGTGAGCATGTGAAGTAGCTTGTCTTGGTAATGCATCTTCCACACAGCAGATATTAAAACTGGCTGGCTGGTTGGAAATCACGCATGTAGAGCAAATAAAGTACTCTGAGCAATAACACGCTGACGTTAAGAGTCGGCCTAATGCTCGCCTCGCCCTCCCTCTATTTTCTCACCCACTTCCTCTTTCCTGATGGTGTTAATCACTGCCTGGAAGGGAGGCGGAGGAAGACTGGCAACTACACACCGCCAGTCTGCTCTCACCTCCAGGCCCCGCAGCTCTTTGTTTTATCCTGCAGCTTTGAAGACGTCAGACGACAGAAAGCACACCATAATCACAGAGAATGGTTCAAACACAGAGAGTGCAGATGATCTTAATAAAGCCTCCTCTGCATCCAGTGGAACTGGACCCAAGTCTTCGCTGCGGAGTTACATTTTAGCTCCTTCTAATGACTTTCTCAAATTCTGATAAGGGTCACAGCTACTGCAGGAAAAAAAAAGCTTTTGCTATTATTCCTCACACAACTGCTTTAAAATAAACAATGGCGTAGAAGGAAAAATTTTGTTTAAAGAGGAAATGTCACATCACCAAGACAAATGTGAGAAAGAGGGGTGAAACAATACCAGAAACTCATAAGTTGAGACAGAAACAGATTTTAATACGAACGAAAATTCTACATTTCTATTTGGTCACAAACTCAACAAACTGACGTCTTCGGAGGTTAGACAGAGCTTAGCTCATAATGTACACTGTGATTGTGACACAGCTAAACCTACAGTCCAGCCATTGGTTGTTAAAGCAATGCAAAACATTTATATTTATTTTAATTGTATTTCCTTTTTGTTTGCCTTTTCTAAGACTTTAAAGTTGGTGTTTACGTATTGTGAATAGCAGTAAAACATAAATACCTAATCATATTTTCAAACTTCCTGTCAACTTTAAACATTTTTTAACTGAAAAACATGGTGGACCACTGGATGACCGCTTCATAATGCCCCTACCACTGGACGTAGTACGCTTTCTGGGCAAAACCCTGAACAAGCAGAACTGTGTGTTGAACAAATGGGATCTTTTAATTGTTGATGACTAAGAAGCAATAGCATTCCAAGTAGACCAGGCATCTCTCCACTCTGCAACACCCAACTGTGCCGTTAAATTAAAGAGGGAAGGAGGGGAATAATCTGAACATCATGATTGCTGTCATGACCTAAAGAGAGATCAGGGTGCCTTTCGATCTCTCTGCCAATAATGCAACGCAAAGAAAGTAACAACTATACATGATTCATGAAAATCATACACAGTAGACTGAAGTTTACACAGCAGGCTTCAGAAATCCTGTTCCTCATAATAAAACTAAACTGTGCTCGTCTGGACTGCTGGATGCTGTGGTCTCTAGGCAACAGGGGTCACCTACGGTGTTAAACAAGTGGACAATATCTGAAGAACAGCAGCAGCAGCCAGAAACAATCCAGTCATGTGGACAAGGTCGCTCCTGAGAAAAACGAACGCATTTTCAAAACACCATTTACTTCAATCACGACTGACAATTCGTGACTAAGCTGAGCTTATTATAGTGCAGTGTTCTTCTACTTTTAAATACAAATCAACTATATTAACAAACAAAGAACAAAGCAAAAGTGAGGGACTTGTGTTCAAATGTTACAAAGCTTATTCAGTCCATTTAGAGTGAGTGGTAGGGCTGAAACGATTAATTGTGATCAATCAATTATTGAAAAACTAGTCCACTAATTTAGTAATCGATTAATCATTAACTGGAGTATGCAAACTCAGAAAAGGTCATTTGCAGAAAACCCCCCAGCATATTCAGAGTAGTAATTAAACCAAGACTGTACAAAATATATAGACATTTTGTATTTAAAATAAAAGTATTTTTATCTGTGAACACATTCTACCCAAAACTCTTCCAGTGACTTCGTTTTAGCTTCACCTGGTTCAAATTCACAAAAAGGATCGCTTTGTTATCATCTTATTATGCATCTTAAACTGAGTCCAAATTTCATACCGTAAGCATGTAAATGTGAGCTGGTGTGGCAATAAAGTTTCTTGAATCTTTAATGCATTTTAGGTAATAAAATATTTATTTTCTTATTCAAAAATTTTACTAAATTGTTTATTTGCATCTTTTAATGCATTTCTAATATAGTGTAAATGGGTTTTAGTGGTTAAATAAAAAAATTGCAGATGTGCCAATTTTTTATCCAATTAATCAATGCCAGGATTTTCCTCAGTGTATTATAAGCCTGGCAGGCCCCAGGCTTTAATTGTGTCCCCACTAGGCTTAGCATTATTAATTTATTTTAGTTTTTTTAATGAATGCCTTTTTTAAAGACTTTATAGTTGATGTTTTGTTATTAATCTTCCAGTCTTCCAACAATACATGACTATCAAGTGATATTTTCAAATTTCCTGTCAACTATAAACATGTTACTTCAAAAATTGGCGGCAGCTGGATGACTGCTTCAACACCCTGAGCACCAGGCTTAGCAAGTTTTCTGGGGAAAACCCTGGATACCGAAAATAATCATTAGTTGCTGCCCCAGTGAGTGGTACCGAGACAATCATCACTAAAAGCGTTTCTATATCATTTCAGCTTTAAAACAACATTTGTTATGGTCTGTGGAAATGATTTTCCACTGACCTACGATGACAAAATTGGCCGACACAAGAGTGGGCCTGTCGCAATTAGCAATAAATTGCATGATAAATTAAAACAAACTCAAACTCAATTTCCATTTGCATGATTTATTGTTTTTGTTTTGTCTCTCTCTTTCTACCAAAAGGTCAAAGACAAAAGTCTTCATTCTGGTCTATTGGTCTCAACTAGCCTTTATTTAAGGACAATTTTGTTTATACACACTTCATAATTCAATTAATTTGTTGTTTTGGTTTATTTTGGATATTTAAAATGTCTTTTGGTTATAGTGTTAAATGTTCATTAGAATTTAACCTTTGAGTATGTGTTCTTGCCTTTGCCTTTGTTGCCACTATGCTACTTGAAAATGGTCTCAAAACGACAATGTTATTGTTTATCGCAAAAACCTCAGGGAAAATTTATCAGCCAGGAAAATTTGTTGTTGTGACAGGCCTAGACAAGAGACGCGCTCCAAACATGGTCTACGAATGCAGAACAATCTGACACGCAGCGCCGGAGCTCTACTGAAAACAAGCCGCGTTATTGGCTGATGGATGGCTGCGTGATGCTTGAGGGGGTTTTCAGAAGGAAACAGACTAGGAATACCTTTTTATTTAAACAAAGCAGTGCCTTCAAGCACTAATGCAAATAGCAGTCTTTAACAAAAAGAAAAAACTTCTCCGATGGCAGGAAAATAATTGAGTTGCTCCATCAGGCTGGTGTAATCTCTGTACCTTGGCAAGCAGCTTTGCTTCACTGAGGAATTTTAAAGTTGAGCTGATGCATGAAGGCACTTGATTTGACAGTAACAAAATGACGCGTGCGCTTTGTGCAAAGAGTCAGTTGTTTTCAAACATAAATTATTTTGTTCTTCTAAAAGAGTTCTGGGTGAAGAACTTTTCAATTAGTGCGAAAACGCAGCCTCATAATAAACTGACTGGTGAAACAGGTGTGAATTGGACTCCGTGCCTGACATGGGGTATTAACTACAGGCATTACCTAAAGTGTTTCCCCGAGAAATGGGTATTATCTTTGAGCCACTGGGGCTTTTAAAAGGCCTATCCAAGCCAGCAGCAATAAATACACAAATAACAATAAACAATAATGTTTCGCAAAGCGTCGACGCCGAGTGCATGCTGCTGCTTCCAGCTGCACAAAGGGCCTGAAATGGATTTTAAAATCCTCCACCCACAGTGCACACTGCAAGCGATCACTTCTCCAAACATTTCATTCTGTTAAACAGGTTATAATGAACTCTTATTAGTTTCCAGTGCACAGAAAATTTACCGTAAGGCAAGCATAGCTTGCAGCTGTGTGTCTGCAAAAGCACAACAGATTATATGGTATTTTTTAAGCCATATAATCACAGCTTAAACTTCTACATAAAGCTTTTTTTCAGGTTAAAACTGAAGCGTTATTTGTCTACTCTGCAAGAAAAATCATTTCTATTTAGGCGTACTGAACGACTGCAGTTTTTACCTGCTTACACAGCAAGGAAGTAAAAAAAAAAAACAAAAAAAAAAGTTTTGTTCAGTTTTGTCCCATCATATTGTTATCAGTGTATGAACCTTTGGATAATATGTGGAGACAAACAAACTAAAAACCAACAATTAGCTGCTTGCTCAGAGCATTAGTTTGTAGCCAGATGGTCTTTGTAGTCTTTATGAGAGCAAAAAGAAGATGAGTCAGTGACGGACGGAGACGACGACAAGCAGACACCAACCTGCACAAGCTGGAACACACTGGCAGACTCAGAAAAAACACACAGAAATATTATTCACACCCTGAGACTAATACTCCTCGAAACAGTCACCCATTGGCTCATTCCTGACCTCAATTTAATAAAAAAAATATCAATAAAAAAAATATTTCTTCACTTACCAAAGACATTTATCAGTGTTACAGAACATAAATTTGTTTTATAATTGCCGCTTTTTGCAGGTTTTACTGGTATTTTTGATTATTTATCTTGGAAGGCCTCCTATCAATGACCCTAATCTCCAGCTTCCTCCAGAGACTCTCCATTAGATTCAGTTAGGCCTGTTACAATAATCAATAAATCAATTAATCGCATGATAAATTAAAACAAGCTCAATAATTTATATTGACATGATTTATCATTTTTCTCTTTTCCTATCTTTCTACTAAAAACTGGATGATAAAATCTTCGTTCTGATGTTTTGATTTCAACTGGCCCTTTTTTTTGAAAGACGATTTTGTTTTGTTTATTTATCTTGGATATTTAAACTGCCTCCTAGTTCCAGAGTTTAATGTTCATTACAATTTAAGGTTTCTTAATTTTTGAGAATATGTTCTTGCATTCTTTTGCCATAAAGAACATTAATTGAAAATGGTCTCAAAACAACGATATTATCGGTTATTGCAATAACCATCTAAATTTGTTATCGTGAAAGGAGTAGATTCATTTTACGTCTCAGGCTGGGCCACTCCAAAATGTTAATGCTACTTTCAGTCAGGGAAAAAAAAACATTTCGGTAAGGTTAAAATAAATATTTAAACCTAAATCTGCAAAGAGTATGAATAATTTGGGGCTGAACTATAAATTTACATAAGAGAATATTACTACACAGTCTTCGAAACACAAGAATAGGTTCATTTCAAGCTTAAAGCCGCCGATTATTTCCTTTAACAACATAAGTGAAATAAAACTACACATTTCTGACAGATTTAAAACGAACAGAAAAATTTTGTGGCATGCTCCCCATTTTAAGACCCTTGGGGGAATGCTATTTACGATCTCTGCAATGGTTCTTTTATTGCACTGCTCATACTTCACATTGGATATTCTCTTTTTCTAACTTTAGGCTTTTTCTGAGCTAAATAAGCGATGTTATTCACCGTCGCTTTACTCTTCTTCTCCTAGGACATTTTTTATGTGCATTAAAAGTTACAATTATTAATAAAACAATATTAGAATATTTATTTCTAAAAATGGTCAGGGTTACATTAACAGGACTTCCTGAATATCTTAAAATGCATGTCATATTTGGAGTGAGGGATATTTAAATTAAGATAAGACACTTTATACCTTGGATGTGCCTAAAATAACAGATAATTTTTGTAAAATTTACTTTTCTTTTTAGTCTGCACCTTCCATCTGCATGTTTCTGTTGAGAAAAACTGAGATTCTACCAAAACCTTTAGAAGATTTAAAAAGAAAAAAAAACACGTACTTTCTCCATTTGTACCAGGGATGAGCTGGTTATTGGTACCAGTACAAAAACTAAGAATTTCAGTTTCAAAATCACCAACAATCTTAACTTTTTTCATGAAAAACATTAGAAAATGCAGGGCTGATAAGAGTTTTCGGCTGAGCACTGAAACGCTGCCGCTCCCCTACTTCCCCTACCACAGCAACAGGTACTGGCAGTATCTGTTGCTGTGCACTGCCAGTCAGTCAACTAACACAAGACTACTGCAGTTTTTCTTGTGCTTGTGAAAATGGTCTGGATAAATTTGGGTATCTGGAAACATTTGCAATATTTTTTGTTTAAGCTCAACTAGAAAAATCAAAGTGGAATGTAATAATGCATATATGTAATAAACAATATATATTATTCTGGCAGAACTACAAATAATTGTTGGGTCTATTATTTTTGATAAAATGGATAATGTTATATATTTATGTTTTAAATTATGAACTGGAAATTGTCAAACCAACACAGGCCTTATTTATACATCACAATTTTATTCATGAACATTTTACCATTAAAAAGAGATTATTTTAAAAAAGAAAAAGAAAAAGAGAGTAGTGTGACACATTTAAATAAAAACATAAGCTGTGATTGTTTTGTTGTTTCCGAATACCATTAGGTTGGTGAAAACAACTAAAATTATTCATGTATGAAATCTAATTTCTAGGGGCATTTCGGTTAATTTTTCAAAGTTGAAATGTGGAGATCAACAACTTCAGACTAAAAGAAAAGATTGAATAAACAGAAAAACAGGGAACATCCTATTTTAATCCTGTTTCTTAAATTTTTGTCAAGATGGAATCCATGGAAAACTTGCCCTTTACTGAGGTGATACTGTCATCAAAAGTTTGGGACAGACTGGTTTGGCACCTCACCTATATGCTCAGGCAGAATGTGATCTGAACATCTGCCTAGATCTTTATATGTTTCTACGTTAATGCATCCAAAAAGAAAGACGCACAGACATTTACGAAGCTCGCAGCTATGTTCGTCGCTGGGAACATTGCTGAGATTCCTCAAGAAGAAGGTCATAAATAGTTAAGATTCCTCCCAATGAACAGCACATATTACGGCGTTTTTTAGGCGTGTCGAACACAAAAAGCCCAGCTGACCCGTAAGACACGTTTTTCAAGATTTCAGTCACTACACAGTCAGCTGGAAGAGAGTATCTAAGGAATAACACTGATCAAAAATGTCACCTAAAATAATTATTTCACTGTCATTTGTAAAGCTATTGTTCAGCACTTCAAATGAGACAAAAATACGTAGGCGATGCTACTTCTGGGCTTTAAAAACATTCATTTGTTTGTTTTCATTAAATTACTCAATTATGACACACTCTGCAGCTGCCATTTGTGCTCCAACCATGTTGACTGGTAATCATGCTGAACTGGCTCGTCTCAGTTCATTTGTATAACTTAATGAAAACATACCGAGAATATTTTTTTCTTCATTCCTCCTACTGCAAAATATTCGGGAGATGTTTGGGTTCGGCTTGCCTAAAAATTAGCAGGATTTCTAAATAGTATGCAACAGGACGCACAATATATTGTAAATTTAACATTATGTTTATATGCACATTGCAAAGAAGCACCTGGAGTTCAATAAGTGTTAGTTAACAATTTAAGCATCATGCATTAATGCTCTCTGCACCCCTAATATACTTGATGGTATTAGTTATTTAATGCAGTATAAAAGACTGAAGAAGGTAAAGATGTGGTAAAGTCAGTAAAAAAAAAAAACTATTAAAAAAATATACAAATTGTTTCATTTTAAACAACATTTTCTATCAGCTTTGTGTTTGAGATAGAAATATATATTTTTTAGTAGTTGGATTTATTAGTGGTTTGTTTAATATGAACCTATATCAGAATTACAGTAACATTTTTTACTTTGCAGGCCATATTGCTTTAGCAAAAATGAATACATATTATTATATGTTTTCCTAATATGGTGCAGCCAGTTGCATACCAAAAACAGCTTTATTAACACTGGAATAATTCGCATTTATTCTTACCACTGTATGGCAAATCGTCCAAATCTCCTTTGTTTGTTTTCCAGATTAAATTTACTAAATTTAACTGGGACCAAAATATGTAACTAACGCTTATTTTAGGATAAACTGTGTTAATTTCTTCTTTTTCGTGAAAATTGTACATAGAAACCTGTGTAGCTGTTGGAATGAAAATATAACTAAATCAATAAAAGATTAGATTAGGAGAAAGCATCGCTCCAGCATGTAATAATGTAGATTTAAATACTGTACATTTTCACACCAGCTGAATATAATGGGCTAACTTATAAATAAATAACACACAATAAAGCTTCTCTGTTTAATTACAACCCAGTCTCCGATATCATACAAACCTCAACTTTTATTACATCTTAACATTTCATGATGCGTCGACTTGGAAACACCGTATAAGGCTTTACCAACAAGCCAAATCCTTATCAATCTCAGCTGGAGACAACCAACTTCAGTTAGCAACTGTTAGCAAGCCGAGCTTCACAGCTTTGAAACTGTGTTAGAACACATATATTCCCCACTCGATTAAAGCCCCCGGATATTTAGTGTCTGGCTGACACATTCCTGGCATTCCACAGAGGGACTGGCTGTGGGTTGACAGGACTCCTGGACAGTTTCAGCTGCCCAAAGTTTACCGAAACCCTCTGATAGAGGACCAACATTAGCCAGCCGTTAGCTCGTTCAGCTAATGCTAGCCAACTGATTAGCTTCCAAGTGTAAAACTTTCCGTAATTAATTAATTTAATTAGGCCGAATACACAGTGGATAGCAAGTCGTGTTCTTACCCTTTATAGTAAGCCTTGACCCGGACTTGGTGGGAATTCTCTCCGGGGTGGGACATGGTGCTGTCCCGCAACGTCGGCATCATAAGCTCCGCCGCGGACACTCAGATTCAGACTCACCGATACCTCCCTTCCCTCTTCAGCGGTGTGCACCACGCCCAGAAACACTGTGATTCAAGGGTCCCCCGACAAAAAAGGACTCCCAATGAGTCAAAAGATGGTGAAAACAGAGGTTCCGGGCTTCCTCGGTCAAATAAAATTAACCTGTAAAGTAAAGGAAAACTTGCGGGTCCACCAAACAACTCCCTACCGCAAAGGCCTAGCGACGGACTCTACCAATGAAGGAATGTTCAGGGAAGCGAATAACCAACCTGAACACTCAAACGGACACGACACAAATATATAACCTAAATACTTACACGTGTCTAAAGACGAATAATAAATAACATTTAAAAAGCAGCCTATTAGAATAACATATATCGAAAATAAAACGTTACTATCGTTTTAGCATCGTTCTGACTGTACCAACTCCAGTTTTCAACAGTACGGTGCTGCCTTCGAGTTCCACACAAAAGCTCGGAAATAGTTCAAACCTGTAAGAGACGTCTCTCTTTCATGCTCTCTGGCACGGAAATAACATAATTGACCAACAACAAAGAGGTGTGCTATTTTAAGTTTCATTTTAGAAACACCTCGGTAGATTTGGGGTGGTTTTTTAAAATGAAAGACGGAAAAGTGAAAATAGGCATTAAAATAAAATAAATAAAATTACCATGACTGGTAATTTTTTTAGAATTTGGTTACATTTTTCAATGAATTTACATTTTTATTTTTTCATTTAAAGCTAATATTTATATGATTGATATAATGTACGCTCTAGTGTCAAATAAACATGGAAAACAATATTATTTTCTCTTCCTTAAATGTGTAAAAATAGCTGAATTTTATGGCGAACAATCACGTCAATATGTGGCCATTTTTATGGTAAAGACCGCTTTAGGATTTGGTTATTTTCTGAGATTTCAGGGTACAATTGAGCAACTATCCCAGTGTAGCGTTGCAGACTACACTTGAATGCCGCACGAGTTACAACCATTGGCTGCAGAGGGGGATGAGGATGAAATTCAGACATCCAGACCCAGTAAAACATATTTTTTTTAAACTCAAAAAACAATTACCCTAAGGAAAACAAAACTTCCTACAGGTTCTGATGGAGAGCCACCTGTTTCTTGTACACAGAAAATTAACCCATAAATTAGCGATTTATGGGTTAATTGAAGAGGTTCCACCCAGATAATATATTTTATAAGGAGATTTACACTTTATGTATTTGGACTGAATAGAAAGTAAGCATAAATAGTGTCTTCACAAGTATGCCTAAAAAAATCAGTCAGCTGCATCTGATCCAGATCGCTGCTGCTCACTAAAACCAGGAATTTAGAGTACATCATCCCAGCTCTACACACGGGCTCCCTGTACCTCAGAGAAGAGACTTTAAAATACTGTTGTTACTTTATAAATCACTTAAAATAAATCGCTGTCGCTCTACCAGCCTTCCAGACCTCTCAGGTCTTCTGGATTCACTCCGTTCTGCATCCCAAGAACCAGAACCAGATATAGAGAAGCAGCATTCAGCTCCTATGCACCACAAATCTGGAACAAACCTCCAGAAAACTGCACAACAGCCGAAACACATAAGCTAATAACCCACCTGTTTAGAGTTTCTTTTGACTAGTAACAACTGGGACATTGATCAATATATTTGATGTGTTTTTGCTTGATGATTTTGATGATGCATTTCACTAAATGTAATTTTGATTGCTTCATAATTGGTCAATGTATTATATTTTTATGACATAAAGCACTTTGAACTGCCTTGTTGCTGAAACATGTTATACTAATAAACTTGACTTCACTCCAAGTTCACAGAAAGGGAAGACCCCAGCTACTTGTTTCTTCACAAGACTGTCTAGATATGCAAATTTTCCAGACAAATATTTATAATGTGCTAATAGAGCTAAGTATGGTGGAGGACTTATGAGGCTGTGGGCTTTTTCTCTTTCAAAGGCTCCAGAGAACTTGTTAGGACACAAAATACCATGGATAATTAAATACCAAGGTATTTTAGAAGAAACATTTAGAGGATGTTTTTTTTTTAACCATAAAGCCTGAAAATGGGTCATTATTGGGTCTTTTAGAACAATAAGGATACAAAGCAAAAGGCCAAATAAACACAGAAAATGGTCACCACTTACAAAATTACTCTTCTTCCATGAGCGTCTCGATTCCCAGTAGTAAATATGATGGGAAACCTGTGCGGTTAGCAGAAGAAGAAGAAAAAACTAAGTTACGTATGGGAGAGATTTTCCTGTTGGCAAAAGAGAAAAGGTTGCAATAACTGTGGGATCAGTGACTTGTAGAGATTAATCATTTCTTAATGTGAGAAAGTATTGCCTGTGATCAACAAAAATACTCACATCCTGGATAATCTCAAATTTTCAGTCTGAGATTATTACAAAACTACAGAAGATTAATTTATTTCCAAGCATTTTTCGTATTTTTTTTGCCAGTAAGTGTATAAACAAAGTACAGTGTTTCTTTGAGGAGAACAAAACTAATAAGTAACTTCTGCATAGCTGACGGTTTAAGAGTTCACTAAGATTTGTTGACTCAAAGCACAACTGGAGAAAGAGAGACTAGGAGAGCTGACTCATGACCTACGAGAGGCGCATTGCTAAAAGCAGTGACCTGCGTCAGAGTTGGTGGTAAACGTCACCAACTCAGTTTTCAACTCACACTTTCATCCAGGCTTCAGAAAGTCTTTGAGATGCTCAGATTATCTGTTTGCTGCTCTTTCTTACAGAAAAATTAAATACCCGAGGGCTGTTAGGCTGCATGAATCATGACTTAGTGTCCACTCCCTCATTACTGGTTTCTGTTTCATATTTTTACTGTTTCCACTCAGATTCATTGTTCACTGCACTAAAGTGTCTCACTGTGCTGAGATCTCGTTGTTGGGGCTGCAACACAAGCCACATCTCAGTCTATTTCATGCATATAAAAGTATTTTAAAATTTATTTTAATAAAAAAAATGCAAGAGAAAGCAAAATTATTAGAAGATAAAGACAAAATCTGTTATGACTGATGTCGCAGTGTTATTGGTGAATGAATTAATTAATACATTTGAAAGCTCATTTAAATTTGCTGCATATCCACTTTTATGCTAACTTCCACTTAAAATTTTACAAAATGGTAGAAAAATACAATGTATATGTGTTCACATGTATAAGTAACATGACATTTATTTATTTACATATCAACAGAAAATAAATTACTTGATAAAATATTAATTTAAGGGTTTATACCTCTCCTCTTTCTGTCTTCAGAGTAACAAGTCTTGCGTAAAAAAAATCAGACTCATTTTTATTAAAGCAGTTTGTGATTAGTTATTAATTTGTTCAAAAACTATTCTGAGAAAGATTACTTGGATCATTTAGAAACAAAGAAAAAGTTGACATGTGAGTTTATAAATTACACTATTGTAATAATTATTGCTAAAATTATTTACTACCAATAGTAATAAAATTCTTTAGATTATTTTAATTTTGTTCTTGATTTGTTTTTATTGTTAATTTATATATATTTTTAATATAGTTTTTTTTTATTATGTTTTATTTTTTCTATCATTATTAATGTCTCCTTTATTTAAAAATAAATCTGTCACTTGTATTTCAGTAATTAACCACTAGAGGGCACAGTTCAAAGTTTAAAGTAAAAACTGCTCAGTCTGCATTGATCTCCGGTTTGTGGTTGGATTTTGTCATGTTTATTCCTATTTTTCACCGTATAAACAACTGATGATGTTTACAGTTATTGTTAAACATTATGGAAATCTACCAAACAGACTGTAGATGGTAAATAAGAACACAACGTGACAAATCTTGAAAAAACATTTTGAAAATAATTTCTACTTAATATATATTCCCCACAATGTATTGTAAAAAAAAATGTGGAAGATGATGATCTGGACAGATCAGACCAAAACCAAACCTTTAGGCAAAAATGCAAAATATTATAAGAGAAAACTACCACTAAATGAAGTTTTAAATTCATTTATGGGATTAATTGTTTTTGTAAATGACTTTTGCAAATTGTGCATAAGAAAAAGGTTTTTTATATCAATTTCTGAACAAATTTTAGGGACGCTGAAAGTGGATGTGATGAGCAGGTATGGTTCTGACCTTTTTGGATTTAGTAGCCTGTTTAATAGGAGCTGTATTAGTTTAAATTACAGTATCTTCACCATATAGTAGGTGGAACTTTACATTTAGCAAATTTCTTTCCAAATCATTTATAAAAATGATAAAAGCAAAGGAGCAAGAATGACCTTTACGGTTCCAGTTATGTTAACCATTCTTATGAAAAAAATGTGCAATTTTTCTCATTTTTATTCTTTACTTTGTGCTGATTTATGAAAAACGCTAACAAAACACCTGAGTGAAGTTGGCCCATCATCTTCAAATCAGACAAAAATCGGTGTCGAACGTTTGTGCTACACTTGTGCAGCAAACATTTTCATTTGAGTCACTATCATTTTAAAGACATTAAAAAATGTTTCCAGAGGTCATGAAAGGTCAACGAGCCCCCCCACTCACCTACATTTGTGCTGGTTTTGTGCAGCAAAATCTGTGCTGCTTTGGCCTTGAAGATATTAATAAAAGTGTAAAGGTCAAAAGGTCAACTAGCTTCCCTACTTTTACAAAATCAAAATGACCTTTAAACTGTCTTTAGTATCTTCAAAGCCAAAGCAGCACAGATTTTGCTGCACAAACGTTTGATATCCTTTTTCTCTGATTTGAAGACGATTGAGGGACCAACTTCACTCAGGTTAACAAAATTTATGTAATATAACAAAATCTGCAAAAGCTCACAGTGTATGAACATACCGTGTGTGCAAATCAAGCTGTAAATATTAGCGAGTCCAACTTCTTGGCCTCATTCATGAGGACAGAATGTTTACTGCCTGAATCTGAATATATATATTTTTTGTTGATTTTTTGCAGTTATGTTAAAATGATTCCCACACAGAAACAATTTGCTGAAGTTTCTTTATTTGAAACAGTTCCCAGAAATACTTACAGATCAGGATACAGATTAAAATAGATTCTGAAACTGCTTTATAAGTGCAAATGAGTACATTTCTCTACTGAAAAATACTACAGACGATAAAACACTATTCCTGCACAGGGAACGTGGTAGCTGGATGTGAAACTCGTCAATGGAATGTCTGAAGTGTGCCTTGACGAACGCAGTTACACCGAATGTACTGACAGAAGGTTCCATGCACACCGTTGGGTCTACAAGACTACTGTGCAAAACATGTCGCATTTTAAGACTAAAATGATTGAGCTGATGGCAGCTGAATGCCCACGATGAGGTTGATCTGTTTTCAGGCACTGCAAAGGCTGATTCATACATTCTCAAATCAGGTAATGCTTTATTTTAGTAGTTACTGTAAATTCAAACCTATATCAAGTTATTCTCCTGCTAAAATAAATGATTTGGCACCAATGAGATGGAGAACGGTTTCAATAGTTAACAGGTGATCCAATTTAAATTACATGACATGTAAAATAAAGCGTTACCCTAAAGCTCTATATTCAGCGCTGAGGCTTTAAATTTATTGCATCGACATTCAGTCCAGACATGCATGTAACTGCATGAATAAATACACCTGAATCCCTCAGAAATCTGATAATATTACATATATGGTGAAGATCAACAGGAACACAAAGGGTTAAATTGAAAACTAGCTAGTCTTTAAAATGACAAACCAGGCTACAAATGCTCAAAGGAATGGGAGTCATTTCCTTCCTCGCCAACACGGTTTGAAATGACAGCCGAGTTATGGTACGTTAAAATATCTAGAAATCATAAATTAATGTATATTTTTAAAAAAATAACAGCCTTCTTTTGCAGAAGTGGCTTCAACATGTTTGCCTCTTAGATTCTCGTCCTTCCCTCTGGGATGAAAATGGTGGAAGATTTTCCCGATATGCAGCAGCAGTAGCGAAGCGCGTGGAGATGACACTTATCTCCTCTGAGAACAAGCAGAGCAGAAGGGCGGGATGAAGCTGTAGAGAGAAAACGTCTTGGCTGGACGGCGGCTCAGCTCAGGGGACGCTGCCGGATCCGAGGGCGTCCTTCTCTGCAGACATGGACCTGAGCAGCTCCTCCACCCAGCGGACCTCCAAGGCCACCTGCTCGGAGAGCGCGTCGTAGCGGTTCTCCAGACGCCCAAACTTGCGCTTGAGGTTGTTGGCTGACTGCATGGTGAGCCGGGCGTCCTCCTGGCACTTCCTGCGCTGCGTCTGGGAGCGCTGCAGCTCCTGGCGGATGTGGCTGAGGTCGGCGGAGATGCTCTGGTTCTCCTCCTTGTACCAGCCCTCCTTCTCCTCGTAGATGGATAGCAGCGCTGCCACGTCCTCCTGGCAGGAGCGCTGGTTGCGCTCCAGCTCTTTCAGGCCCTCCTCCGCGGCAGCGATCTCCTCCAGCACCTGGGAGAAACGCTCAAAGTTCACATAGGTGTTGTTGGGAGGCATGCTGGAGTGAGACTTGATGGTGTATTCCTTCAGCCGGGTGGTCTTCAGGCGACGGCGCTCTGTTTTGTGATCCCGGTCCTCCTGGCGCACGTTTCGCCTCTTGATAACCTGAAGAAATCAAATTTTGGAAATTGAGAAGACACTCCACAGATGTTATGACAGAATTTCATGCTTTGCCAGACTAAAACCACCAGAGTCCTCAAATCATCTCTAAGGTATAAACTGAAAAGGTTAAAGATCATCTATTATCCTTCCCTGTTAGGATAGGTCTATGTTCAGTAAATTTTTGCACAAAATTTTTCCTGGATAATGAGATTTTAGTCTGATCAGTTCTGTCCATTTTGAACTGTTTTAGGGTCTCTTGTCACTTTAAATCCACATAACTTGCTGCTGGCCACGCCACATACTCACTATTATGCTTGCATGTGAAAAAGGCTGCAAAAAGATGTAAAATCATACACCATGCTTTGAAAAGCAGAAGTAGAGCCTACTGCACAACCACCAAGAACGCAGCTAGTGGTTTCCGGATGGTAAGTCGACAACAAAACACTTGTTTTTTCAAGCAGCCATTATTACAGTAGTGAAACCAGCTGACCAAATGTGCTGGAACTCTGCTTGGGTTGCTAGGCAGCAGGATGGCCTCGGCTGGGGTTGATAGGTAACGTTCAGTGCCTGTCGAATGTGACGCTACATTGAAATACATTATTGAAAAACAGCTGACTGTTTTATTTACTTTTTTCTTTTGCTGTTTTCAGAATCCGTGGAGACCCAAATGGAAGTACAAACATGAGAACTTTGCACAATAGGTCTTATTTAAAAATAATTAACGACCACAGCGCTAAGAGTTCAAGTTTTAAATGCAGAATCTAGAAATGTCAACGGAGATAAACACGTACTACATAACCGGATAGTTAGACGGACAAAAAGATGGAAGAATAACTGGATCACTGGTTACTTAGGATAACAGATAAAGAAATGGACGAATGCACTGACAGAAGGATGAGCGGATAAATGGATGGAGGAAAGAAGGCATAAAGGATTGATCAATAATGGACAGAGACAGACTAATTGATAATTATATTATAGGTTACAAGGATAACAGATTGATGGATGATAAGAGGAAGGAAGGATACGTTTATGGATGGATAATAGACAAATGAATTAACTGATTAATGGATGGAATGGTGGATAAAAAAAAAACAAAAAAAACTTTTTTTCTAATTTCTTAATCTATCCAGACTTGGGAAAACATTTCCTGAATTTTCCAGCTGGCATGAAAACCCTAAGAAAAACTCCCTGGACTTTAAATGAGACTCCAAACATCCCATAAACAGTTTCTGGTAACCAGTACAATCTGCTCACAGGAGGAGAAAACTACAACAATAATAAAAGCATAGAAAAACTGATTAAACAAGTCAGTAGATCTACTAAGAACCATTTCTAAGTTTTAATGAGAACAGTGAAATAATTAATAATTAAAATGCCAACCTTAATCCAGGGATGCTCCAGACTGTCATCAATTGTCATTCTCTTCCTACACAAACAGAAATCATTCATCAAGTTACCATTTCTTCTAAACTAAGGTCCAGTAACTTAAACAATGTGAATCCATGAGTTTTATTTATTTTATTACTTTGGGTCTTTGACCAGCAGGCGGCGTATGAAGTCCTTGGCCAGCTCGCTGGTGTTGCTGAAATATTCCTCGTCGAAGTCGTAGTTGACAGCTGAGATGTTGGTCAGAGTCTCCTGCTTGGTCTCGCCGAGGAACGGCGACGCTCCGCTCAGTCTGACAGACAAAACGTTTCCCGTCAGCGCTCACTTTAGAAATGATTCGACCGAATGCTATGATGAGAAACTTTACTCACAGAATGTATGTGATCACTCCGATGCTCCTGCAAGCAGGAAGAGATGAGAAAAGAGAAAATGGCAGGTTGGTAAACATCTCTAGATGAGGAGAGGAAAATAAAACAAAAACAAACAAAAAAAAAGACTCCTCACCACATGTCTGCCTCCAGGCCGAGAGGCTCGTAGTTGACTATTTCTGGTGCTGTAAAAAGCATGAAAGAATGAAAGCTTTAATTCAAACCAGATGTGATCTGAAGCTAAACATTTTCCACTTACGAGGTTTAAACTCAGAGTGCAGCTGTGAGGCCTTACCGACAAACTCTGGAGTCCCAAAGATGTTCTTGAACTCGTTCCCAGCTTTGATCTGGTGAGCGATCCCAAAATCAATCAGCTTGATCCTGGGGTTGGGAACGTTCTTATCCAGCAGCATAATATTCTCAGGCTGAAAGATTAAAAAAAGAAAAGGATTTTTACCTTTAAAGGTGACCTTCCTTGGTAGGATAGGTCTGTAGGATATACAGAACGTGTTCATTACATCTTTTAGCACAAAATCATTCTTAGATAATGAGATTTTAGTTGCTCAGCTCTGCCTATTTTAGAATGAGATGTTTCAGGGCGTCTTGTCGCTTTAAATCCATATAAGCTGCTGCTGTCCACGCTGCCCAAACTCAACGTTCACCCTCACATGTGAAAATGGCTGAAAACAGATGCGCAATTACACAACTATACATCTTTGAAAAGCAGAAGTGGAGCGTCCTGCACAACCAATAAGAATTTAGCGAATGGCTTCTGGATGGTAAGTCAGCAACAAAACACTTGTCTTTTCCAGCAGCCATTGCACAGCAGTAAAACCTGCTGACCAAACGTACTAGAGCTCAGCTTGGGTTACTAGGTGACGGGCTGGGGTTGCTAGGTAATGATGCCTGTAGAATGTGACTTAACAATCGAAACACCAATAAACACACAGTTATTGCCAGAAAATGGCTGGTTGTTATTTTTAAGCGTGAGAATTAAAGCAATGCAGATAATTATTTTTCTTTTAAATGGAAAAGTAATTTAAACACACAATGACAATGATATCCCCAAATATTAAACACATTTCATCACTACTAATTTGTTTAAAAGTGGCAAAAATTATTTTTGTCCAATTTCCATAATTTTCCACAAAGGTGGATAAACGACCTGCTTAATGGATGGAAGGAAGAATAAAGGGATTGACGGATTAAGATCTGCTGACTTGAATCCAACGATTCTTTCTTTCCCAGATTACAGAAGAGCTCCGAAACGCATTGAGAAAGTAGACACTTTGTTATAGAGCTAGTTAGGAATTTTATTTATTTATTTTTTTTAACTCTTCACACATTTACTCTACAGTATAATTTCCAGCTTAGTTAAATTTTTTTCCAGGTAAAACTACCATGGTTAACACCCGAAGCCCTCAGCAGCCTTTAACTTCCCACCAGTTCCCCTTTTATTAATGGCTGACCTTCAGGTCGAAGTGAGCGATGCGTTTGGAGTGGAGGTAGTGGACGCCATCCAGTATCTGCTTGAGAAACTGCGTGGCCTCCTCCTCGGTCAGAGACTCCTTCTCGGCCAGGAAGTCGAATAGCTCCCCGCCGGATACCAGCTCCAGGATCAGGATCACATCCGTCTTGTTCTCAAAGATATCGTTAAGTGTGATGATGTTGCTATGCTGGATCTCTCGCAGGATGTTGACCTCGCGCTCAATCTCCTCGCGGCTCACCCCACGCCGGCTGGACGACAGGCGCCGCTTCTTGATGAACTTGGCCGCGTACTCGACGCCCGTTCTCTTCTCCTTGCACTTCCGGACGATGGCAAACTGTCCACTGGAAAGAGAGGGAAGACCAAACCTCTTGTAGAAATCATGGTGCACATGAATATTGAACTGAATTTGGACTTTTAATGATGCATTCAAACTAGGAGTGGATGATACAGACTTTAAACTTTATTGTGTTATTTTTTGATACTATTGTGATAATGATAAACATTAGGATTTAAAAAAAAACGTATTCATTACTAATTTTTTTAAGGTAACTGTATGGATATAATATCATAGCAAATATCGTTTAGAACAAACATTCTTCTTTACAATAATCTTCTTGAGGATGCCACTTACTTAAAAAGTGTGATTTATATCAGTAAACTGAAGAAGAGTCCCTTTAAACATGGTTATTTTTCTGGCTTTCAGCCATTTTCCACAAATGTACAATCAGGTTGATGTCAGAGATCTAGGGGGGAGGCTGATCAAGAAGCTTCAGATTAACATTTCAAACACAGTTTGATGTGGGACATTTAACTATGTGCAACTTTCCACCATCTGCCAGGTCAAAGGAAACTGGTTGGGATGTTTGGGATCAAACCAGCTTCCACAAACATGGAGAAAAGCCACTTTAATTATACAATTGAGGAAGATTCAAGTGCTTCATTAAATGCCAATGCTAATGCAAATAGTATCTGCTAGTATAGTAGTGAATATTTAAATATTGATTAAGCCTGTACCTTTCTGAAACTCTAACTGTAAATTATACTAACAGATATTTTCTTAAGAGTGAGAGACTCCTTCCAGACAGAGGAATCTTGCAAGCAAAGCTTGATATCAGCATAATTTCAGAACAAGTCCAACACTAAAGAACCATTTTAATTGTACTTAAAAACAACTACATTAACTGAAATGTTATTTATAAAGAAAAAAATCAAAGTGAAACCGAAGTGGAAACATAACAGCAGGATCTCTCCCTGTATGATTTAATTCAAGTTTGTTTCAGCAAACAAAAACACTCCGACACAGTCTCGATGTTTAGAAACCCTCCACCACAGCAGAGGAGGAAAAGGACAGCGAGAGCCACTGACGTCACAGTTTCTGCTGCATTACTGCAGAAAGAGATTAGCCAAGGCAGGAAGGTGGGTCAATGTCTTTAAAAAAAAAAAAAAAAAAGAGATGACTCGTCTTTAAAAGTGTCCAGTGCAGCATAAAAGTGCATTCAATTATATTTTATGTTGCTGATGCAAACTCGTTATGATCTCGTTTTTTTTTTGGCAGCCTGGAGTTCATACCTGACAGATCAATAAACTGTGTGGTCCAGATACGCTCATAATTACAAGAAATAGATCACTGGAGTTTAGCTATACAGCTGAGGAAGCCTTATTAGAGTTTCATAAAGTGCTTGGCGTGCATTCTGCCTGGCACTAAAGGGCTACTGTATTGAAATTAAACACTTGAAAAACATGTTTCTGTCAAGTGGAAGTGGTTCCTACCTGCCCAGCTCCTCTCCCATCTCGTAGTAGAGCTCAACATCTTCCTGTCTGAAGCCAGCCATGGTGCTGATGCTAACGGTGCGGGGAGAAAGTCCTACAGGTGTCCTGCAAAGTAAAGAGAAAATTAACTATACAAATCAGTCAGTGAGAAAAATAAATAAATAAAATTTACATGACATAGAGTATAAATGCATCACTGTCGTATTTTAATTCAATAGAATTCAATTAGATGTCTTCTTAATAAAAAGGAGTCATAATAGACATGTTTTGTTGTTATGGGAAGTCAGATGTTCTTTGACAGATGGAAAGTTGAGTGGAAGGAAAAAGTTGCTTTATGTCCATCTTGAAGTTCCACAGTTATACCATCTGCTGCTGTTGGTCCAGTGTGGCTTTTACATAGGAAAACAGCATGGATGGCAAACTTCATAATTTGCTCAGAGCACTAATAAGTAGATTAATCATGCTTGATTGGCCAAAAAAAAAAAAAAAAAAAAACTTGAGGATGCCTTGAGGATTCAAATAGGAAATATTTAGAGTATTGTCAAAAAACAAAGTTAACACTTTCAGCAACACAATTTTTAAGAAACAGAATTGTGTACTCAGTCCATCTAATATGAATTTTCCTTCTTGAATTTAAATACTAAAATGAATTTAAATTATCGCTGTTTCTCTAAGAGCAAAACAGTCCCTTATTTTTTAGATAATATCCCGAGTTATAAAGCAGCATAAGAGTCTCCTGTGTTTATGGATGTGGAGCTGCTCTCCTTGCCCTGCCTCCTGTCCTCCTTATTTGGTGGTAGTGAAACCACAGCTTTAGTTTTCAGACACTTTGGGGCTGATGTCAGACCTCTGCATACCAGTCTTACTTAGATCACCTCCTGCTCCTGCTTCAGCAAACTCTGACTCAATTAAAGGGCCCGGAGCGACCTCACAAAGAGATGTCTTACCTTTTGTTTCTTCACGCTGCACAAAATATTCCTAACTCGTAAAGGCTTTTATGAACGACACAATTTCCGATTAACGTTTTTGTTACGGTTTTACAAAAATAAAAAAACGGGCTTTTCCTGAGAAATACAACCGATAAAACAGCCGAACGACGAACGTGTTTACAGATAACACGAATCAAACTAAAAGCCACACATATCTCATTATTTTGTTTATGATTAAAGGAGTTTCAACGCAACAAGAAGAAACAAAACGAATCCTGACAACGGAAGACAGCTAGCTATAGCTCGGTACATAACCTAGCGTTAAACACCGGCTCTCGTTGTTTTAAACCTCACAAAAAGCTACTAAAGCCCAAATTATGACAGCAAAATACACAGTTAGTCATATTAAAAGAGAAAACATTACAGCAATGGATACTCACCGTACGGTTCGCTATAGCTACTGCATTCCTCATCCAACTAGCTGAATGGATCGCCTGGTTTATCAATTTATTGACGTTAAGACAGAGAACTTCCTGCGTGCACCTTCAAAGTAAAAGATTTTCAGAGAATTTCATGGATTTTTATTTTATTAATTTAAAAATTACAATGTGCTTAACATTCAAATGAGCTCCAAAAATGAGAGTATGCATACCAAAATAAACTGAAAAAGTAATAAAAAAAAACAGTTAAAATAAAAACAAATAAAATAAGAAATTGATTTGCAAATATCAAGGGCTAAGTGCCAAAATGTAACAAATAAATATGCATTTTAGTTATATTTCTATATGTGTTAATTTAAATGACAAATGCATTTATTAGATAAACTAATAATTTAGTTTATCAAGAAGAATATTTGGTGGATAGTGAATTATAATAAAGGAGGGTCGCTGCTGATTCAAAGCATCTCTGAAACCAACACAAACACAAAATAATCCAGAAGCAAATTCAAGAATTCAAATTCAAGAAGAATTTGAATTCACCATATTTCAAACGATTATATAATCATTTAGGCATTTATTAAACTATTACATAGTCAAAGGCAAAGCACACCAGTTAAATTAAATTAATGTTTTCGTCTGACCTAGTTAAAGTCTATTTTTGAAATTAAGATGCCACGGCATGTCCTTAAATAGACTGCTCAAACTCATCAGCTATCTGTTCACAATCCTAAACTTAAGTAAACTTGGGCAATGCAGAAAGATAATCATCCAAAGTTCATTTCTAGATGGCTGAAAACAAAACGTGTAGGTTTTGGACCGGCCTAGTCAAAGTCTGGACTAAACTGAGATGCAGTGGTGAGCATAGGCGTTAGATAATAATATTGAAAGGTCTGCAATGCCTGGTTGGGTTGGTAACTATCAGTTTCTTGCATGACTGATATAAATAGCGTGAATTTATACAATAAATTTATATGATTAATTAAAAAGTCACAGATTTTTTTTTTAAAGTCAGATTTAAAAAAAGATTCTCGATTGCCTGTGAACGTATAATCTCTTATTGTGAAGTTTTAAATTCTTCAGGTTCCGTTAATGATGGCTGTCTTGACACAGGTAAAGTATACACCAGACGGAAGGACATATGGAATGACATCAGGCTGAAAGTCTCCTGCATCATGTCTGAAGAACAAGATCGAGCACGCAACAATAAAGATTATAGAAGGGTCCTGCTATGAGCTGCGGATGTGAAATAACAATGACATTGATGAATAGATGAGGCAGAATTACAGCTGCCTGTCTTTTCTTTTTTACTTATTCAGTCTTATGAAGTTCTATTTAGCTTTGTAGTTGCACCGATAAAACGGTAATTGAACAGTTTGAAACTTGGACTCTTAATCCTGATAATAAATGCAAACACCCTTTCTCAACTAAAAAAATATCCTCAAAAGTTGAAAAAGATGTTCCCTGACCGGGAATCGAACCCGGGCCGCGGCGGTGAGAGCGCCGAATCCTAACCACTAGACCACCAGGGAAGATGATGACTGCAACGTAAGAGCAGAAAGTGAAAACGGTAACAGTGTGACGTTTCACTTCTATTCGTGTTTAGGGAGAAAAATAACCCACAAACTGTTCCACGTTATATTTTCGTTGTAAAAGCTATGTTTTGCTTTATTTTAATCTAACCCAATCGGAATTGCGCTCTTGATAACCTCCTGATGAAACCAGCCAATGAAATAATGGCTAACACTGTAAAGGGCGTGGCTTTTGCCAACAGCAGCTTAGAGATCGAGCTGAGCAGTTGGTCGGTTGATGGGTTAAACAACAACAAACTCGGAGATATGAGGGTTTCCGGAGCACTGATTTGGGCCGCTTTCCTCATCCAGAGGGTGAGAGTGATTAAATCTGTTTCACTAAAAACGGTATATTTGTACAAGCAAGTCTTCTAGTTGACATTGTCGGGCTGCTGTACTGTAATCGCTTTTTTTCTGCATTAGCTTTAATGCTATGTGAACGTTAGCTTGCGGAGATCACCGTGGGCCCTGGAAACCCACAGGTCACCGGTGGATAGTGACATTATTATAATAAAGGAGGGTCGCTGTTGATTCAAAGCATGTCTGAAACCAACACAAACACAGAATAATCCGGAAGCGAATAGAGATTTATTTATCTACAACGTGCCGTTGGTTTTAAAAAATGGCAGCGGGTTTGAAATCTGAGCCCAAAGGAGTAAAATATGTTCAGATGACTTGCGTTGCCTTTAGAAAACAATTATAAAACTAACTCGACCCAGGTTAGAAAACAGCTGTGGCAAACTTTTAATTACTCTTTCCGAATCAGATAGATAATTTATCTGCTTTTAAACGGTTTTTCTTCTTTTTTTGCATTTCTCTTTTTGTGTCTCAGTCATAGGTTATTTGAAATTAAATTTGACATTGTTAGAGAATGTCTTACTTACACAGTAAGAACGAAACTACAAAATGGAAAATTGGGCTCAGAGGAGCATAAAACCCTGTTAACACATCTTACCATTACTACTGCTGAATATTTGTGTCATAATTTCTCAGTTTATTCCTCCTATCACTCATGACTTCAGCGGAAACAATGTTTTTCTGCTTACAGGTGGTGGGAGAGTACGGCATGGCCCATTTCAGTGATACGGGCAAAAGCAATGGGAAGGACTACTGCATATTCTTCAACTCCCAGTGGGCACGTCTACCTCAGGACCTTAATAAAGCAGTAAGTATCCTGATGGTACTACTGACACAACATCCTTTTGAAAAACTACCATTTGTACTTCACATTTTGACATGTCACAACCACAAACTCCAATGTATGCTATGTGATAGAGCAATACGAAGTATTGTAAAGTTGAGGAAGAGAAATCTAAATGGTGTGGCCAGCAGTTTTATTCACAGGCCTTCACTCTGAAATAATATCCTCTGGATAAATAAAATCCAGTGCAACCAAAAGTCAACATTAATAAACCAACTTTTGAAAGATGTAATCTTCATATTTAATGGGACGCCTTCAATGGCTTGTTAGAGAAACTTTGGAGGGCAAACATTTAAAGGAGAGCAGAGTTGCGTTAGAACATATCTCATTCACATAACACATTATTCATATAAGCAACCAAGAATGGAAACTAATCCTCAAACTGAACACACCATTTCCAAGGTAAAACATGGTGGTGTCAGTATCATGCTGTGGGATTGCTTTCTTTCCACATAGAAGCTGTTCAGAGTTAATTAATGGAGCTAAATTCAGAATAATATTGTAAAATCCTTGTTAGAAGCTGCAAAAGACTTGAGAGAAAAGTTCAAGGCGTATGAAAACCTTTGCAAAACATTGTATTTACTGTATACGTCTGTTACATTATAGTAACAAAAGTTACATTTACGGTGTAGATGTTGGAAATTCCTGAGATTCCAGCAAAGAACTTGCAGAAAACCTCTAAATCCAAAATGAATACAGACATTTGTGCTTTTCTCTCCTGTTGAGAAAGAATTTCATTTTTGGCTTGTAAGATTATCTGTCATTTCCAAATTAATGAAGCCATAAGCTTGACGCTCTCTGTGTTTCCTATTCTGTCCACTTGATGACAAAAAAAGAAAACCCAGACTGGATCCTCTTGACAAAGTTCAACTGTTTACTTAAAAAATAAAACAATACAGATGTAACTTATTTACAAAAACAATATAGTAAAAGAATAATACGAATGAGGTAAAAAGAAACTGCTTAACTGTCTGATAAGCAATTTCATGTGCAAATTTACAAGAGGGCGTTAGTATAGTGACTAATATAACAAATGAGAAGTTTTAATTGTTAAATAATACATTGTATTCTAATAAACTTAAATTATCATAAGAAATATAAACTTGTTTTTTTTTTAATAAAATTGAACAGCAGCTTTCACCTGTATGAAATAAGAGTTTGTTGGGGTTTTTTTTTCAGTTTCGTTTTAATCGCTCTGATCTTTCTCCTCCACAGTCCCGTCTTCAGATCTATGACTTGACGTCGTCGGTCCTTTGCTCGCCCTCCGAGGTCCCAGAGGGGGGCTTCCCAAACCGCATCCCCATGGTGATGAGGGGCAACTGCACCTTCTACGAGAAGGTCCGCCTGGCCCAGATCAATGGAGCCAAGGGCATCCTGATCGTCAGCAAAGACAGGCTGGTAAGATGTTCACTTACCATCACAGTGTGTTGATCAGTTTCCAGTCCATTTTATTGATTCTGTGTGTGTGTGTGTGTGTGTGTTTCACAGACTCCACCAGCAGGAAACAAGACCCAGTACGAGGAGATAGACATTCCTGTAGCTCTGCTGAGCTACGCTGATATGCTGGACATAAGCGAGGTGAGGATTTTCCTGATATTTCAGGGGTTTTACAGGTGTTTGAATTTCAAATAAAGTGTTTGCAAGGTTTGGAAAGAAAGTCCTTGATGATCTTTCTGCACAGTTTTGAAATAAAGTCGTAATAAACTTTCAGGTGAAAAGATGCCTTACAGAAAGTCAAGTGATTATTTATGTGGAGCAGGAAGGTTAACACAAACTGATTACTACAATGTAGTGAATATTTATTGTTCCTAATGACTTAATGAGGTTTTGATCTGTGTAATTGCAATAATGGATTTCTTACATTTTATACGTTTTTGAGATTTTGTTAAATTTGTCAGTTGTATAAGGTGTGTGAGATTCTCAAACTGTAACATTTTGTTATACTTTAGTTCACTTTGTATGTAGAATACTAAGACAAGACATTATTAATAACAGAATAAATGATGTTATAATAGTGAATTAAAACCAAAACTGTATCACTAAAGTGTGGGGCTGGAAAAGTTTGAAAATGTAACCTTGAAAATGGTTGGAAATCTAAGTGGGAAACCCTTAGATTTAAAAGATTTAGTAACCCAGACTCATCTCATTGTTTGTAACTCGTCCAGACTTTCGGTCAGGGGAGGCTTGTTGCCATGTATGCTCCCAATGAGCCGGTGTTGGACTACAACATGGTGATAATCTTCCTGATGGCGGTGGGGACCGTGGCCGTCGGAGGCTACTGGGCCGGCAGCAGAGATCGCAAGAAGTAAGTGGGATTCCCCCTCACCCTTAGGGTGTGAGCAGAAATATTTTTGCAAATATGAAATAGAGAAAAATGCAGCCTGTGTAGTTCATCTGAAGCTGCGAGCGACTCACAGGTTTGAGCCGAGATGACAGAAGGCCCAGTCAGATGGGGGTCTCTGACGCTTGAAACATGTAGTAAAATGGATCATCAGAAGCTGAAATGCCGACTCAGTTCGAGACTCTTCAGCTTCTGATCTTATTTTCAGGCGTTACATGAAGCATAAACGCGACGACGGCGCAGAGAAGCAGGACGAGGAGACAGTGGACGTCACACCCATCATGATCTGTGTGTTCGTCTTCATGTGCTGCAACATGCTGGTGCTGCTCTACTTCTTCTATGACTACCTCGGTACGCCGCACAAACATAGGAATTCAGAAAAGGCGCAAAGAGATGTATCATTTCATTGCTCCTAGAAAGTTAATTTGAGTTAATTTTCTGCTGCTGATGTCTGGTTGTTCAGCCATTTGGGTCATCGCCATCTTCTGTGTGGCCTCTTCCGTCGGCCTCTACAGCTGCCTGTGGCCTTTCGTCAGGAGGATTCCTTTCTGCAAGTGCAGGTGAGTGCAGCTGACATTATACTGATAAAATACTCCTCATTCCCAATAAGATGCTCTATAATCTGTTAAAATAACATTTCTAATGACACTAGAGTCACATTTTGTTCCATTAAAACCACAAATTTCAGAATATTTTGTTTAGATTTGGTATGATAGACCAGCACAGAGTGGTGGAAGGTGGTTTGGATTCTATTTAGAAATGGAAACCTGAAAAGTGTGGCAAGTATTTGTGCTGTTCAGTGCCTGTGAGTCGGCACATTTTGCTTCAGTTACAGCTGCCGGTCTTTTAGTGCTTGCCTCTACCACCAAAGTAAGATTCTTGACCATTCTTTACAAAATAACTCGATCTCAGTTAGAATATAAGCAGAATTCTTAATGCTTATTTCACAGATTCTTTGGACTTGACTTTGCCATCACTAAGCTTTTACTTTTCCAGCCTCCAGCAGCTTTTCTTCTTGCTTTGTGTTCAGCTCTGTCAATCCTTCTTGCTGAAGAAATGGATTTGAGCTGTCAACATATTCCTCCAAAATGTATTTTATAGTGAGTGAATTTCTTAAATTTTGTGGTTGTGATGTGACAAAATGTCTCTCCAGTAATTAGAAGTGTGTAGATTTATAAAGAGAAACAGATGCTAGCATGAGTTGTGGAACGTAAACAGTTAAGACAGAGAAACAAACAAATCCTGCAGCGACAGTGATTGTTAGCGGCAGGCTAACCGATGTCTAAATTATGGAAAACAGGATCCCAGAGAACAACTGGCCTTACCTGCACAAGCGTCCGCAGATCCGCGCACTGCTGCTGTCGGCCATCTGCATCAGCATCAGCGTCGTCTGGATGGTGTTTCGCAACGAAGACCAGTGAGTCTGAAACCAGCAGATGTGCTTCCTGTATGACAAATGAGAGGAAAACATGGGCCTGGGCGATATGACTTAGACATCCTTTTATACAATATATATACCAGATTCTATATTCACTTTTTTTTTCTTGCTTTATTTTCTAAAAGAGAAATTACAAATGACAAAATAATTTCAAAATGTGGCTTTTATTTCAGTCGTCACTGCTGTGAGTTGTTGGACAGAGTGTTAAGGTCGGGCTGTGAGGATTTTTGTGCTAACTACGAGAAAATACTCACAATAGCAGAATAAAAACGCAATTTCACCAGGAAAATATTGAAATTATTAGAAAAAAGTTTCTTTAATGAGGAAAAAAAAGCTTCATTTCCACAATCTCAAATTGCCAGCTTAGTTTGTGGTTCTTTATTTGATTTACAACTGTTTCAAATACAAATTTCTGCTACTGATGATAATTTCATGCTGATGATAATTTCATAAAAGATTTTGTATTTCTATTAAGTATGAAGTATTATTTGTAAAACCTATGCATACTGCAAAAACACAATTTCACTAAGTATTTTTTTAGTCTAGTTTCTAGTGCAAATATCTTAATTAAAATCTCTGTTTTGTCTTAGTTGAAATATACTAACTTACAAGTAATTTTGCAGCAAGATACAGAAAAATGTTCTAAGTGAATAATTCCTTAATATTGGTGAACAATTGGCAGTTTTTCACTTATAGCAAGACATTTTTCCATTGTTATAAGTGAAAAAAATCTGCCAATGAAACTAGTAATTTTTTTTATCAATATTAAGAAATGATTTACTTAAAATATTCTTTTATATCTTGCTGAAAAGTAACTTCTAAATTAGTTTTGTCTTATTTCAAGTGAGATCAGATATTTGCTCTAGAAATTAGACTAAAAATACTTGGTAAGATTTGGTGTTTTTGCTGTGCAAAATTCCTCATTTTAATTGTAATTTTTTATTGTTTTGTGTTAGTTTTCATAATATTATGAATTTATTCTGGTAGTTTAAAAAAAAGGTACAAAAATCATAACCTGGCACTAATACTTTCAAAGTGATGAAATGGACTTTCTTGACTTTGAACAAGCGTAACAAGTGTAATTTGTTTGACAAATTACGCTTCTCAAACAAAATGGCGGGTCTTAACCGGGCTGACATCACTACGAACTATGGAAACACACGGACTTTTAATAGTTGAGAAAAAAAATCCACATTTTCAAAAAACAAAAATTCAACAAATCAGTTTTACCGATTTATCGCCCGGTCCTAGAAAAACCAGACGGTTTCTGCTTTTATAATAAATTCTTAATAATGTGGAGACACATGGGTCAGCTGTGTTTGTTTGTTTTGGCGCCGCGGGCTGATGGCGGCTCCTCTCTGCTGTGCCCTCCAGGTGGGCCTGGGTGCTGCAGGACACGCTGGGCATCGCCTTCTGTCTCTACATGCTCAAAACTGTCCGGCTGCCCACGTTCAAGGTGACGGATCAGAACCATTTACAACAGCTGCCTGAATAAGTCATAAATTTAACCCGTTTCTTTCTCTCCGGCAGGCTTGCACTTTACTACTGTCGGTTCTGTTTGTTTACGACGTTTTCTTCGTATTTATTACGCCCTTCTTCACAAAGGTACGATGACACTCGGCTGGAGTAAAAACAAACAAGAGTCGTAGTTTTCTGTCTGATTCTCCTCCTGGGTTGTTTTTCACAGAGCGGGGAGAGCATAATGGTGGAGGTTGCGGCTGGTCCCTCGGACTCCGCCCATCATGAAAAGGTGAGCACTCTGATGATTGTGCTCCTCCGGGTTTCAGCGGCGAAGTGAACACTGACTCTGTTTGTGTCTTCAGCTGCCCATGGTGCTCAAAGTGCCCAGGTTAAACTCCTCTCCTCTGGCTCTTTGCGACCGGCCCTTCTCCCTCCTGGGCTTTGGGGATATCTTAGTGCCAGGTGACATTTTTAAAATCTTTTTGCTCACGTCTTGTTGGTTAGCTTCAACCTGACATGGAGACGGTGGTTCTGTTCCCCTCTCAGGTCTCCTGGTGGCGTACTGTCACAGATTTGACATTTTAACCCAGTCCTCCAGGATCTACTTTGTGGCCTGTACTATCGGTAAGTTCATCTGCTTGGATTATGATGGGATGGTAAATATAAAACATTTATTTCATAGTCTGTAATAAGATATTAGGATGAATTGAACGCAGACCTAAATCTACTACATTTGCGTTTTGTTCAAATGCACATTCTTTTAATTTTCTCACACGACAAACCACAAACTTTAAAGCATCTTATTGGGATTTAATGAGATCGACACAAAACAAAAAACAGCATAATTATGAAGTTGTTATCCAGGGTTCATAAGGTGACTTAAATCCTGAAAATGCTTTAATTTCATTTAGGTGTTAAGGTTTGGAAAGTGCCTGATTTCTGTATAAAGTGCTCGATATTAAAGCTGCACAGTTTTATAATGAAGTACAATCTAATGTTTGATTAAAAGCCTGAATTTGGAAAACATTATTTTCAGTTGACACATTACTCACAGTCTGAAGGTAAATCAGAAAAAAACTTTTCTTATTTTGGGCTAGTTAGGATCACCAAAATTATTTCTATTTGCTAAATGCAAGAAAACATAGCAAGAACATTTTTAGGGATTTTCTTTTCAGTGGCTTTATTTTATTTATTTGTATAATGTGTTTAAACATTCAATTTGGTCCCAATTTACTAGGATTGTTCCAACATAATAAATATTTTCTATTCCTAATGACTCAATGACTTATTGATCTATTTAATTGAAATAAAGATTCTTATATTTTATACATTTATTTTGTTAATTTAGGGTTTTATTTTCAGACCAGTCAGATGTAAGGTATGTGAGAGAAACGCGCCTCTCGCTTACAGTTTACCTTGTCCCTGCTGTATAATGTAGAACACAGAGTAATATTTTATTTGACGTGCATAAGACAGACATGACACTGTCAACGGAGAAGCAGCATGCAGCTTCTATCCACCACAAATTTGGAATACACTTCCAGAAAACTGCAAAACAGCTGAAACACTGAGAGCCTTTAGGCTAGACTAAAAACTCAGCCGTCTGGAGTTGCTTTTGAAACAATCAATGAAACATTAATCAACAATCTGATGTCTAATAGGGTTAGGTAATCTAATGACGGCAAAATGTAGTTTCAATTGCTGACTTTGTATTTTTGTGTTTTTATGATGTGAAGCACTTTGAGATGCTTTGTTGCTGAAATGTGTTGTACAAATAAAGTTGATTGATTAACATGAAGGAGTCTTTATAAATGTTTGACTGTTTTAAACACTTTTAAAGCAAAGTTGCATTTAAAGAGTCATTATTTACCTAATGGCACTTCCTGATCGTCATAAACATTCATGAAGACTCGTTCATGTTCACGACTTGCTCATGATAGTCTGATGCACACAAAACATTATCAATAACATTAATAAATGTTTTATTTTCATCTCCATTGTGTGGTGCTGGAAAAGTTTGAAAACTTACCTTGAAAATGCTTGAAGAGTTCTTGAGCTTTACTGCTGGAAACCCTGTAAAGAGAACGATTTCTCCCCAGCGACTGTACAGAACTGTTATTAAAAGTTGGATTTTCTCTCCTCTCCCGTCAGCATACGGCATCGGCCTGCTGATCACCTTCGTGGCGCTGGCCCTGATGCAGATGGGCCAGCCGGCGCTGCTCTACCTGGTGCCTTGCACGCTGCTCACCAGCCTCGCCGTGGCGCTGTGGCGCAGGGAGCTGCGTCAGTTCTGGACTGGAAGTGGATTTGTGGTGAATACCAGTTTGATATGACTGCCTACTGCGGAAGAACAAAAAGACTTTAATTAAAGAGAGGGAGAGAGCGACAAAAGACGATTTAAAAAAAAAAAACATCCTACTTTAAAAAAAGAAAAGCTATGCAGAGTGAAGTAGAATTTCAAGTTGAGTAACACCAGCCACTCCAACGTCTCTTTCTGTTTCGCTGTCCCTCCCCTGGCCTTTATCTGACTGTGGGTGTGCTGTAGTCTGCTGTCTGTGAATGTCACTGCAGGTATCTGGGCTTGGCTCTTTACTTTTAATTAAATCATGCTTACCTCACCTAAAGTCCCTTCCTGTTGTGTTGATTTTTCTCAGCAGCAGAGCTTTTACTTTCTGTTGAAGCGAGTGACCATGCAGCAGATCGTGATCCTGAAGTAACCTGGCATGTTTATCTCAGTGGAACTCACGATCTCCGTGGGATTTCTGCTTTTCAGTCAACAGCAATACCTCTGACAACAGTTTGACCTCAAAGAGCTCCAGAAATTTGGCATTTTATTGTGCCAGAGGGATTACTGTAAATGTTTTTCTGTTTACCTTCAGGTCCTCTGTATCTGTTCTTATTGCATTTTTTTTAGTCTAACAACATTTCAGACGTTTTATTTTACACATATTTTTTGTTTTTGTCCCCCTCCAGCCTCCCATAGTCCTCGCACCGATCAACCCCACACAGACCGCCGAGCCGCAGACGGAGGGACTCCCGTCCGAAGCGGAGCAGCAAACCCCGGAAACAGCCGGCGAGAGCAACAAGGCGGCCGACACGGAGGAAAAGCCACCGACACCGAAGACGAGCGACAAGAAAATCAGCAACTAGTACATCTTTAGATTCGCTACATATTGATTTGTATACATGAATTTTCCTGAGGCTTCTCAATGGAGATCCAAGGTTCTCTTGATACAAAAAGGGAAGAACTGTTCGGTTCATTCTTTTTTTTTTTTTTACAATCGAAAATGTATTGAGACGGAGAAAAGTAAAGGTTTGTTTAAACTGCTGGTAAAGATGTGTGAAAAAAACACCTTAAAATAAGTTCAGCTGTTATTGCAGCAGCATGGGTGAGAAAAAACTGAATAATGTTTTACCAAAATTATCCTTGAAACTGTTGAAAATGATGACAGAGATAAAAGAAAGCTGTTTTTTTTTCAGTTTAACAAATTAATAGAAAATGTCAACAAGCTTGACATTTTTGCAGAACAAAAGCCAAGAGTGTCACAGATTCTCCACCGTGCTTAATAATATTCCACTTTTACTTTTGATTATAACTCGTATTTGCTGTGGCTTTGTTTCCATAAGTTTCTGAAATAATCAAGACCAGCAATTATTTATTTTTTCTCCACTTAAAAAAAAAAGCACTTCAATTAAGTGTTGGATTTATAAAAAAATCAAATCTAGATTAGATCTTACATGCAATACAATGAGTTCATTTCAGTTTATTTTGGCACTTTTGTCCACATCTGTAATGAAAGAAAATTTCAACTCTGCTGACTGATAAAGTGTTTTCTCTCTTATTATTGCTAAAAGATCGGCGACATTAGCAGGAGCTTACAGTCAACTTGGAATCATGGATTCAACATAAGTATGTTACGACGGGGAACACATGAACATCTGCAAACTTGGATAATTTGATTAAATGAGAAAATAAATCTCAGCTTCTCAAATGTGAAAATTTAAATCTGTAAACAGATTTTTTTTTTTTTAATTAAAAAAAAAATAATAATAATCTTGTAAATAATCTCCCGTCGCTGTTGTCTCTCATTTCTGTAAAAATGCCCCAACAGATGACGTGTGACTGGAAAGATCAACTCTGAATGTTTTGGTGGCTCTTAAACCGACACCATCGCCAAACTCAAAAAGAACAAAAATGGCTTTTCTGTACTGCAAACGGGTTTAACTGGGCCTTACTGGTCTAATCAATCTGTTGTTTTAAAAAACAGTTGTCATAATGAAGACAGAGCTGAGATCTCCGTTTGGAAAGGCTGCTGGTACTGAAACTTGATTGTTTCCTGTTGCATTATAAACTGCAGTAATGGCAAACCCTTTAAAACTGAACCCAGAGTTAACAGTCTTTTTTTTTTTTACATATATATTTCTTCAAACATTTTTCCTATTTATCATGTTTTGTAATATTTTTATTTTGCATGCTATGGTTTTTAATTGTACTCTTTCTATAACAATAGTATAGGACGGTACAAAACGCCGCTCACTGCTGCAGTTTTTTCATGTTGTCTTAAGATTTGGCCTTATTGTGTCGGCGGAATGTGTCTCATGGAAAAACTGCTCTATAAAAACAATACTGGACTCTAAACGTGCTGCAGTTTATCGGACAGGAGTGACCAGCTGTGTTAAAACTCATTTCATGCATTTGCACTTTTTTTTTTTTTTTTTGCTCTTGTATGTTTTTAGCTACTATTATTATAAAGGATTTTTGGATGTGGAAACTAATAGTGAAACGTGTTCAGTGTTCCCCCCGCCCCCACTCCTGACCTGAGGTCGTAACAAACAGCAGACCTCAGCAGTCAGAGAGGATAAACTGCTTAATCACAGAATAACCACCAAGTGTGTGTGTCGGTGTGTGAGGCTGAGTTGTGTTGAGGTGAAAATATATTTCATGTGGGCAGCTGAGATGTCAGATTTACAGGACATGAATCACCAGTATAATTTCTGTTGTCACCAAGTGGTTTTTAATGCTTATGAGGGGTAATTATAATAAAAGAATTGTATTTAATGTTTGTTTCTGTGTTTCCCTACATTAATGTTGCTAGTATCTGTATATTGCCTTCAAAAAGGACATTTTAAATTGTCATGTTACCTCAGAAATTAATGTATATTGTTGGGGTTTTATATAGACCAAAACAATAAATGTTTAAGAAAAAAAAAATCCTTTACAAGGAAAAGTCTGTAAATGTGCCAATGCATTTGTTTGGGTCAGAAACACAGTTGACTGCACATTTTTGGATGTGCGACCCCTGCAGCTTCTCAGTTGGACTTTGACTGGACCACTCCAGCATATCAATACTCTTTGAGTTAAACATTTTAATTATGTTTTTTTAGAAGGTGAACCCTTGGTAAGATCTCTGGACAAAATGAATAATATCCTGTTGACACAAATCTTCCACCTGAGCCGTGGATCTCTGCAGCTCCTCCAGAGTCACCATGTTAGAATTAAAATCGCTGCAGTGAATAATTAGAGCCGTCTTTATCCCAACCTGACACTTTAGGTACATGGTGATCTTATTAGCAGTTGTATCTTAATCTTTCCAGTTTTGATTGAAGAGTTTTTATAAGGTGATTAAAAGTCAAGATTCTGTCGTATAACCTAAAAAGATAAGGTTCCTTGATCTTTAATCTTTGGATTTATGCAGAGATTAAATTCCACAGAGTTAGGCTCCGTTCACACTGCAGCCCGAAGTGAAACCAATTTCTTTTTTCTTGTCAAATCGGATTTTTTTGGCTGTGGCCGTTCACACTTACAAATATATGTGGCCTATATGCGTTCTCCGGTGTGAACTGTAAATGACCTGAAAGTGTCCCGCATGCGCAGTAGAGGGCGCGCTCAGTGTTTTGCCAACTGCTATAAAAAGTAGTGCTCAGTGTTAGCAACATGGATGATAACGGTGTAGCATAACTTACGACTTTTAAATTGTTGTGCGACCGGAGCCAGCACTTTAACAAGGTAATCCTCGCTATCATCCGCCATGGTTGTTGTTTTTCTTCCCGCTTGCGCGTATCAGGACGCAGAATAGTGACGTTTGTCGAGTATCAGTGACGTTCAGGACAGATAAATGCGATCTGGCCAATCAGATTCAGGTCACATTTGAAAAGATAAGTATCGGACCTGGGTCGCATTCGGAAAAAATCCGACCCGTGTTGTACAGACTGTCATGAAAAGATCAGATACAGATCGCATTAAGGCAAAAACATAAATAAATAAAATAATTGTTATTAGGTCACTTCGGGCTGCAGTGTGAGCGCAACCTTAGACTCTTCACAATCATATTGAAAATGTAAAACTATGCTTCATTTTCTCTATTCAGCAAGGATCAATCACATAAAATCCCAATAAAATACAATTATTTTTATTATTTGGTGGCAACGTGCCAGAATAAACATATTTGTGGAAGGTGCTATATGAATAGACGCTAGCAGTGGTTTCTGGGGCTGAATGAGTTTTCATGTGCAGAGACGGACGGCAGCCTGACAATGAGCCTTTTGTGGCTTCAGCAGTTCTTCAAAGAGGACAGAGGGACTATTTACTCTGAGTCCTTGTCTGATTGACTGGCACACTGATTCACAGAGTGCACACTCCGCCAACACTTGGAGAAATGAAGATTGAACAGAAGATTGAAACAAAGCGACTAAACCTGATTGTCAGAAAACTATGCAAAAAACATTTTAAAGATTTGCACAACCAGTAAAAGATTTGAGGATTGACAGCTGCTCACTCGACCCAAAAGACATTTTACGTGTCAAGGGTCTAAACCTTTACAGACTTGTCAACCCATTTTAGATTTTTTTTTAAGTATAAATATTTCAGCTGTGGGATTTTTAAGCCATCTTACCTTTACAGGTTCTCCAAGCGCTGAAGTCCAGGACCTTCTTACAACCGCTCCACTGGGCAACAATTCAGCCTTTGAATGCAAAATCTGCAAGAGAACAAACTGACAGAGGAGCAGCAGCTGATGGAGCAACAAATGGAGGGTTTGATTAGTACGAATAAGTTATAGGAATACTGAGTAATGGTGCATTCACACCAAATGCGTTTTGAGCATCAGGCGCATCTGATTTACAGTCAAAGTTTATGAGGAGCATCGGACATGACCAACGCTCAAAACGGATCAAATCACGCCACACTGGACGCTCGAAACGCACCGCAACCGCCCTCGACGTGCCTCCATTTGGCTTTGAATGTAAACCAGACGCGCATGACGCTCAAAATGCGTTTGGTGTGAACGCAGCATGAATGTTGGGAAAAGTGTCTTCAGTCAGAGGCTTCTTCAAATTCGCTGTAATACAGACTGCTACAAAAGATCTTTCCTGCCAACAGCCGTCAATAACTTGAAGAATTCGAATTAATAAGTTACATTTAATTTCTCTTTTGGATCGATAAAGTATTCTTGAACTGAATGTATGCAAGAATAAACGGATGGATAGAAGGAAAAAACTGTTCAATAATCACTGGATGAATGGATGATTATTGAATAAATACCTATATGGATGAAAAGATAAATGATCAGAGTGGATGGATTGAAAAACAGTGAATGGATAGAACCACAAGTTTTCCATTAAACAACATAAAAAGTTCAATAAAGCATTAAGTTTGCATTTCATTTCCCTGCACTTCTGACAGTTTAAATAAAATGAAAAAAAGTGAGATTAGCCTAATTGTGGAAGACAAAAAAGTTAATAAAATATCAAAATAACACATTATGAAAGCTGCTTCACATTGAGTTCTTCATTTAAAATGTTTTAATTGCATGCCGTTCAGTTGAAGTTTGACAAGTTTTACACAAAACCAGTTCATGTTTACAGAGTTTCAACCAGGAACAACATGATGTTTCGCGATACCAAAACATGAACAGACTGTCAGAGGCAGAATTGTTGTGAACTCAAACGCGTTTGTCTAAAACTTTAAATATGTGTCAATACTGTGTGAAAACTCAGTCTGCACAAACTGCTGCCATCTACATGGATTGTTCATTTTCAATAAAAAGCTGGACCGATTCGTACACAAGCTGAGAAGCAGAAACCTGAAGATCTTTATATTTACAGACATAAACTTGTCAAACCAAAGTTGTACACACATTATTACGGCTGTTAAAGTTAAAGCTTAAGAGCCGATTGCTTAATAGTTTAATAAAAATAAAACTAATCTTTGGATCAGAGTCTTTGTGTATTAAAATAATTATTTAAAATATATATTTTTTTCATAATTACAAAAGACCAAACTTTTTGATTTGTTTTCTTTTGGCAAATGTGCAACTCTTGGAGGATTTCTCATCTGGATTAAAGATGTCTTCCTGCTGCTCACATCCAAACTCCTCCGTTAAAGAACGATAACATTATCTTGTTCTGTCGTACGTATGCCTGTCGGGAAGGGAGGAGGCGACGGCGGCGGATGAGAACTGACGTTGTTCCACTTCGGTGTGATGAACGACTGAGACGGCTTCACGTTTGGGCCAGATGCTGGTGGCCTGAAGGTATCTGAGGGAGGAGGGGAGAAAAGATTTGAAATACTTCCCTGCAGCATACAAAACATGAAATTACACCCACTAATGTAGTTACTGCTCAAGTTAAACTGGTGATTTATACTTTATTACAATAAATTATGTTGTTAAAGCTACTTAAAGTCAACAAGCAAAACAGTTTAAGGTGACATCTCCTTTAAAAACAGAATATTAGATTTATTTATGACAGAATTTATAAAACTGTACATCATTACGTTTATACTTTTGGCAAAGTAAGATAAAGCTTACTTTATCTTACAAATTAAATTACAATTTAATTAAATTTGTAAATTACAAATTTAATTTGTAATTTACTTGATAAATTACAAATTTACTTGGTAAATTTGTAATTCCGTACATTAATATCTGTGTATGTTTTAAGTCAGTTCAGAAGTGTTTTTCTGTATCAGATCAAATCGGCTGATATAAACTTCAGATATCTGTATCGTATTGAAAGTGAAAAAAGTGGATCGGTGCATCCATGAAGATAATTGGATAAAAAAAAACTAAAAAAAAATGTTATTAATGTAAGAAAAATGTACAAAAATGACATCAGAAGTTGTAGCAAAGCTGATATTTTTGGAAACATTTTTAACAGTTTGGAAAAGTTTCTCTAAGTTCATACCTGAACTTAAGACTCTTTTTGGACTTGTGCTTATTTGGGCTTTTAGACTGCCTCCGTTTTTCCCCGTCACCCGGATCGGGACCACCTGGGTTACGTCTATATTGGCTGGAGGAAGAAAAACAGGAATGATGTTCAATAGACAGAAAGTATCTGCAGCTTATGGACCTGTAATAACCCATAATAAAGGTTTAAAACGACTAACCCAAATGAATAATTTGGGGTTTCTGACCTGCACTATGGGCTCTTTTATGAGAATGCTTTGACTTGATTTTCTCCTTCCCTTTGGGTTCGGCCGCCAGCTTCCTGGGAATCTTCTGCTGCACCTCCACAGGTTTCTGCACCTGGTTGGTGGTGCTCATCAACTGAACAGGCAGCATCTGTCTGCTCATTCTGATGCTGGTGCTCCGGGGCGGAACCCGAGGAGGAGTTTCTGCCGGGTCAGGAGAGTTACCAGTAAAGACCAGCGCACTGGGAACTGGGGTCAGAGTCCCTGCTCCGTTTACTATGCTGCTCCTGAATGATGAGAAAGTGGAGAGCGCCGGAGTCTGGGAAAAGAAAGGACAATGTGAGGAAGATGTTAAAATCATGAAGAACACAACCAGAGTTGGGCAGTAACTAGATACATTTACTTGAGTAATGTTTGGAAAAATATGCACTTTGAGGAGTATTTTTACTGCGGCGTACTTTTTCCTTTTACTTGAGTAAAAGTAAAAAGCTCTTTTACTTTTACTCGCTACACTGGAGTAAAATTTCTGGACACTTTGAGTAAGTTCACTGAATGAAGAAAAAATTCTCCAGACATAAACACACCGACAGCCTTTTCTAAGTTTTATATTGAAAGAAATTGATTGGGAAATTGTTTTCTTTTGCCTGATTTTTGTCATTTTATAATTTATAGAAATTATTTTCATACCAACATAACTTTATATTTTGATCTGTCTGACGATGCAACTTTTAGATATAAAATGATTTGATCAGTTATTCAGTACTTGAGTCGCCTTTTTACCAAATACTTTTTACTCTTACTTGAGTAATTTCTTGGATAGATACTCTTAACTTTTACTTGAGTAAAAATATGTTGAAGTAGTGATACTTTTACTTGAGTACAATTCTTGAGTACTCTGCCCGCCTCTGTGCACAACGCTGAATAAAGATGAATTATATAAGATAAATGATAGATGTGATTTTCTCTTTTATTCTCACCCGTGTCGGATCGTCATAATGGTTGGCAAGCTTTGCCTTCATCTTTTCCAAACGTTCCTTGTCCCGATTAACCACCTCCCGGTCCCTCTCCAGTTTCTGTGTGGTCTCCCTCAGTCTCTCCAGGTCCTGTTGGTACGTCTCCCGAATCTGCCTCAGCTCCAGCTCTTTTTCTTTTAGTTTCTCCTCCGTCTTCCTGCACTCCTCTTCCCGCTGCTGCAGCTCGGCGTTCTGACTGTCAATCAGCACCTGCTGCTTCTCTCTCTCCTTCTCCCAGTGCTGCTGCTCCGCTTGATGCTGGACCTGCTGCTTGTGCAGCTTAGCCAGCTCCTCTTTCTGCTTCTCCAAGTTGCGCTCTTTCTCCTTCTCAAGCAGCGTGTCGGTGTTGCTGCGGACGGGCAGCTTGCTCTTTGACTCGAAGAGCTTCTGCAGTTCGATCCTGCTGTCCTGCTGGGCGATGACGGCCTGCACGAATCAAAGTGGAAATATTTTGTTTGCAACAGAAATACAACGGCATTTTTAAATTGTAGACAATTCCATTTGTAGCTTTGTGAGGTTCGACTTGCCTGTAAGCTGTAGAGCTTCTGCGCCAGCAACCGAAGGCTATCAAGCACCTACAAAGCAGCAATGAAACTTTGGTGTATGAACACACATTCACATCTCCTAAACTCTTTTCAATCCTTCTTCTATTGCCACTTTATGAGACAGATCAACACGAAGTTGTGAAGTGAAATGGTAGTGATGCATGTGTGGCAAAGTTTTGTACTTTGCTCTTTTATTCAGATTCCTCTTAAAAACAAACGAGAAAGAAAGAAAATGCAGCGTAACCAGTGGAATCAGAGAAATAAGCAAGAGGATCGTGGTATGATTTGAAGAAATAAATTGATAAATATCCATTATAGTAAGTTTGTTGTCATTTTTGTAGAATCGCCATTTTATTTCAAATTTTAGGTTTTAAAATAAAGAAAAAAAAAAAAACATGAAACCTTTACAAAAAGAGCAAAGCTACATTTCCTGCTAATATTATGAAAACCGATGTAAAAAAAAAAAAAAACTTTCTGACCTAAAGACAAGAAAAATAGATTTAATAAATAATACTTGTACTTTTAGTGTAATTTTGTTGTGGAAATTCAATAAAATAATTACACTAAAATCTACATATGTAAAAACATTGGTTTCTTTTTTATCACTTTAAGCAAATTTATTAATAACCCCTGTGGGACATTGAGAGAGAAACCTTAATAGTTGAAAATTAATGTTAAAAGAAGCTCTTCTTTCAATATGAAATCTGTAATTTTGATACAATATTTCCCACAAAGTATTGACTTAAGGCTGGGAGCCGAAGGACAGGACTTTTACTTTTATTATTTGTAAAAGAAAACAAATGTAAATATATGTTGTTTCACTTTATAATTTTACAAAACTTTTTGTTGGTTTATCACATAAACTGCCAGTAAAATACAAAAAAAAAAAAACTTTAAAAAGGTATGGAAACAATTGCAAGGCATGTTTGAGTTGCAGAGCTGAAAATTTCAAATCTAATGTGTTAAAAACTGATCAGATGGTGTGTGTGGGTGTATGTGTGTGTTATTATATTATAGAATTGTATACCTATGTTGTAACCTGTCAACATAAATGGGAACATTTATATTTGAGCTGTACACTGTCCCTTTTTAAATACAGTTCATTATTGTCATCATGGTGGACTTACCGCTGTCTCAGGGAAACCACTGCAGGCTGAACCACAGAGCAGCTTTGGGTGGGATCCACTTTCATCGTCATCAGTCTGGAACAGAACAGAGGAAACTTCAGACGCTGTCTAAAAACTGAACGTCCAGTTTAGATCTTTTACACACGTCTCACTTACAGACTTCTCCAGGTCTTCAGAGATCGACATGTTCTTGAGAAGATGGTCACAGCTGCTGTACCTGCGTTGCGCCTTCTCAGCTGCATCTTCGTCTGACAAAACGTTACAACAAAATAAAAAATTAAAGAAACTCCTGTGGCTCAGTCTTCAAGAGATCTTAATGTCAGTCAATGATTTCATTTCTCCAGCCAGAGCTACTTTGGGGTTTGGTGCAATGACTGAAATAAGAAAAGCCTCAAAAGAAGAAGTCACCAGTATGATAAAGTATCTAGAAATGTGAAAGAAAGACACTTTGTTGTTTTAGTCAAAGATGATAAATGCACATTTTCAAGGTGCTGTTTCAGCAGCACAAAAAAAAAAGTCTTTTTTTAAGTCATAAGCATTACATTATTTGCATTTGCTAAATGCCACAGTAATGTGGATATGTTTTAGATAATCCTTTATTTTCAGAAGTTTACAAACTAAAATCTCTATGCCTGTAAATAATTTATGAAAACCCAGGCGGTAAAATCATGGCATTGTAACCTCCTGAAAGGTTAGTTCACAGCATTTATTCACTGATGGATGCATTTCAGGCACATTATAAACCAGCTGCTTCGGCCTCAGCATCATAGCAACATAAAAATAAATGAGATATAATATCAAAAACAGAGATAAGTCCTGAATTTTCCCAACTCGGATATAAAACATGGAAATTTCAATCTGATCTAAAGTCAGAAAAAAATTATAGTTTATAATAAACATCTAGTTTCACGTGAAAAGGTCTATCCTTACTAAAAACAAACTTACATTTCATGCTTTTAGCCACCAGATTATCCAGAGAGCCTTTAAAGGTTTCTGCCCTCCTGACACTTTGCTGTGTCTCAGTTTCCCCCTCAGGAGTGTCTGGATGCTTAATCGTCATAAAGAGAAGGTTCTGCAACTTTTCCACTGCAGAAAAAAGAAAAACCAACAAACAAACATTATTTAATCTCTCTACTTAAAGAGATAACTTTAACTGTAGTTTTTCTGGTCTTACCCTCTTCAATGGCCCCACTCAACAAGGCCTCCCCCTGCTGGAGGTCAGAAGCATCACCTCGCAGCAGCAGCCCGCCGTGAGGGGTTTTCTGACCCACCACATCATTATAAAGTTCAGCAAAAATATCCTGTTTCTTCTCCAGACTTTTCTTTATCAGCTCGTCTCTTTTCTGCAGCTTATCTGAAAAGTAGAACCAAACAGAACCTTCTTTAATCCGCCAAACGTAAACAAAGTCCTACAGATTTCCTACTATTTAGGTATAAAACAAAAATAGAAAAACTGCCTGGATTTTTTTCAGATATTTACCATTTTAATATTCTTTACCAAAGTTAACCAGGTATTTGGGTTACAGGTATGATGCGTGTACTCAACCTAAATTCAGGGGTTTTACCTTGATACATGTGCAGTTTAGTGATAATTTCTCTGTGCACTTCATTGTCTCTGCAACTGAAACACAAACATTTCACCGATATATTTTATTTCAAAGCGACAAATAAGCAATAGTCATCTTTCCAAACCGAGATGGTTTAATTTTTATCAGATCAAACAAAATTTTGGTTCTTCAATCATTTCACTGACAAACTTAAAACTGTTATTTTAATCTGTTCAAAGTTATATTCGGCTTATTAATGATTCTTTAACAATACAGCATCTTAAGATCTACATTTGTCCCTCTCACCTTTCTACAACGTCACGTATGAGGTCCATCCAGGTTTTGCACTCCTCTTTGGAGCTTGTGTAGAGCTCGTACATTTCTGGCGAGCCGGAGGGCCACGTACAGATGACATACATGCCTCTTTCCTCCTGGGCCACTTCCCTGACAATCACTCTCTGCAGGTAGATCACTGGCGGTTTGCTATCCTGCAAGAGACAACAATAATGTCCTCTGTTTACATTGTGATGTAGCCTTCATTATAACACCTCAGATCCGACATGTGGCATAGATTTAATAGATTCCAGCTAGGTTTTTTTAAAAATGCTTTCATTGTGACTTTACATCTGCTCAAATTGGTGTTTGAAAAAGTATTTGACCCCTTATAGATTCCTCCATTCTTGTTTTTCCCTTTTTCCTATTTTTTTTTATTTAGCGCTTTAGCATTTTTGCCAACTTTAAAACTTTAATTTTTCTGGATGAAGTCTACAGCACTAATTTGCTAAGCTGTGTTACAGACTTTCTGTGATAAAGTTTTGGTTATTGACTGTTAAAAATTCTTCAATTTAATTAGACATTCACATTCATGCTTTTCCTTTGAAAACTGGCCAGATGAATGTGGAACAGGTTTAGGAGATATGTGGGTTCCTAACATATTTGTGTTTTGTAACACTGGGTTACAAAAAATGTTTTTGGAAGTTCTCTATGTTTTTTCAACTGAACTAGAGCTAATTTTGCACCACTGAATCCAAAAATGACAACCATTTTTTTCTCAATCAGGTCAGATTTTTATTCTAATTTGATTCAGAGAAGTCAAATTAGATATTTTTGTGACATTATCAGTTCATTTCCGTTAATATTTCTCATCCAAAAAAGGTTTTACAAGAAAAAATTTTTTTCTAACAGAGTGTATTAATTAAATGTTACAAACTTGGATTTCTGTAAATTGAATAATAAACACTTATAATGGGAAGTACGTGTAAATTGAACATTACGTCTTCATAGTGCAAAATTCTCCATCTGTTTTCTCTCCTGATGGAGTCTCTCCCACTGCTCATCACCCATTGATCCCAGATTATCAGGAAAAAGATCCATATGTGAGAACAAGTCATGCATTTTGATGCTCATGTTGCATCCATAGTTCAGAAAAGTGACCTGATTGAGCAAAACCAACGTGATTTTTGGATTCAGCACTTCAAAATGATCCTAAAACAGCTGAAAAACCTTTTTTTTGGCCGTTGACCAGTTTTATTAATGCAGCATTTGAGAAAAAAAACAACATTGTATAATCAAGTAAGACTCTTCTTAAATTAAATCATAATTTGTATTTACTCAAGGGATCTTTGACATAAAAATTATTTGGATCACTAAAATAAAATATACCTGTAAGGTGGCAAACACTTAAAGCAGTGACCCAATCTGCTGCCATGACACTGAATTACACAATAATAACAGGGTTGAGGTGTGATTTTTAAAAATTTGTTTCAAAAACAAAACAAACAAGTACGCCTTTGACTTAATATTCCCAAGATTGCCTCATGAATACAACAGATAGTTATGACATTTTTATTTTCTGTGAATAGTTTTGGACTCACCATGGCAGCAAATACAAGCTTCTGATCTTTTTCTTGTAGCAGAAGGAGCATATCTGACAGCAGCACAGCATGGATTTCTGCAGGGGAAAAGACGACAATATGAAAATTTAAAAAGATACAGACAGTGCTGCCACTAGACACGTTTCAGGAATGATTTCTTTACATTTTACACACTCTCTTGAATGTTATCTAGCGGAAAAACCAACATTGTACCTGGTCATAGACAGCAGCATACTGACCAGTAAACTGAAAGTTTAAAATAACACTTTCATACAAACATACGTCTATTATTTCTAAGACAGAGGCCAGAGTCCATCACAAACCTTTTTGTTTACCGGACGACTTCCAGATAAGGGGTCCTTCATGCAGCAGCGTCTTGTTGCCCTGCAGCAGGTCCTCTCTACGGAACCAGCGGCCATCTTTCAGCTTGACCTGAGACTTTTGTTCCAGTCGACGGATGATCTCTCTGACGCGAGCGGTCTTCTCACATTCACTAACCTTGGTGTTCACCTGGGAGATGGTGTGCTTGATCAGCTCCAGAGCTTTCTCCAGCTGCCTGTGCTCTTCTGTGTCAGCTGTAAGAAGCAGCACAAAATAAATTACTAATGGGTCAGAAGAAAAAAACATTTATAAAACTGAAGCACCAATAAAAATCATGTGGTTCATTTCTGACCTCTGGGCTTTTTAAAGCTTGAAAATAAAAATATTAGGATTTGGCAAATTCTGACTTCTCCTTAGGGGCTACACTGAAAGAACATAAATATATAAGAACAGAAGTGAAAATAGTTTTCGCCGCAGGCCGTCATTAAATATTTGGATTAGACCGTTTCCTTTTTAATACCTTCTTTAGTCTCTGTGATTCTCCTGACTTAATTTTAAGCACCCTACCAATACTGATAATGTCTAATTTTGAGCATTTATAACTTTGTAACAGCATCCATACCCAAGAGTGTTGTTAGTGAGACCTGGTAATGTTTATGCTGCATTCAAGTTGTATTCAGAACAGGAAAATTCTGCCTTCCCAGTTGGAAAAAAAATCAACTGGAACAAAGTCGGATTCACCACCAAAAAACTGGGAGTAACTCCGACTACCCCCAGTTACGACTTGTTAGGACGTTCCTTGGTTAGACAGCAGTAAGTTATGGTGGAAACATGTTTATTTTACAAGACGCACATGTAAGAGTAGCGCCTGCAACTCTAAACTGAACACCATTAAAATTAAAGGTTACAATTATGTTTAAAAGAGGTATTGCAGACAATGTTTATGTGCGTCGCCATGTTGAAATGCCGACTTCCAAACGAGAACGCCGTCATCTCTGGGTCTGACGTCAAACCAAACTCAGAGGTATTCTGAGGTAACTGGAAAGCAGCATTAGAGTGGTTTATCTACTGATCCAAACTATGAGTACTGGATCTATAAAACAATGTATGCAAAGGTCTGATGGAGCTGAATTTGAACCATTTCCTGTTTATATTTGTCAGTGAAACTCTGGTTTTTACCAGAACTGACAGAAGGCAGCAGATGAACTGATCAGGGCGGATTCTTTACCGTCTGTATTCTGGATGATTCTCTCCAACAGAACCGGATATTTTGTGATGCGTTGAGTCACCAGCAAGAAACATTCAGGAATTGTTAATCTTCGCACCAGAGGCAGCTGATCAATTTTCTGTAAACAAAACATTTTTCTGTTTTTAAACCAACTTCATAAAATGTATTATCTTATACAGTATTTGTTATTACTTAAACTTGCCAACCATCTCCATAAACTTGTTGATTGGTGAAGACTTTGCTTACTTTAAACATCATAGATCTATTCTGGTTAATTCTATCTACAATATAAGTTACTTAAAATCTTTATTCATCAGTCTTTTTTAAATAAAGACTGAATAGTGCCGAATACTCACTCTTATCAAAATTTGCAGCTTCTTGTTGTTCTGCATTTGCTTCTTGTAGAAGTTGACAGCTTCGCTGTGATGGCTGCAAAAGTAGCCATAACCCTCCGTCATCTGTTTTCCCAGACTACCTGAAAACTGACACCAAAAACGAGAGTTTGACAAATCCGTCTTAATCTTTGGGTTTATGGGAAATAAAAAAATATATATCACATAGAACCCCGTCAAAAACATATTTTATTTATGCCTGAACAAAATGTAGTTCCCACATTTTCATCTGCCACTCAACCAAATCACACAGTCTGCAGTTTGCACAGGCAGAACAAACAGCCAATTGAAATGTAAAGTCTACCAGCAAAATGTTATGATATGCTCTTCGTCTTAGTGAGTTGATCCTCAGATATGAGGCTAGTTGAATGTATTATTTACATTTAAAACCCTGGCAAGATGCCCAAAAGATGAGGATGTATTTATCTTTGAATGAGTACATAGAGAGCTAAGCTGCTCTCAGCATATGCCTTTTAGATCAAAATCGGAAATTCAATTAAATATCAACGTCACAAGCTTGAAAACTTGGTTGTATGTTACGGAAAATCTACAGAAAAAACCGAGAGGCTTCCATTATTACTACATTATTATATCAATAGCTAAAAACTGTGATCAAAAACAAAATGCAATCAATTTCACAGCTTTCATACAGAGTAGGGATGCACGATATTACTGGCATGGTATCGGCTGATATCAGCTGTAAAATTTAACATCGGACAAATTATCTGTCAAAATAATTCACCGTTATAAAAGGCGTTGTTTTTATATGACAAACCAGTGTCAGTGATGCCTGCAGCACAGCACAACATCATAAGAAACTGATAAGTATTAAAGCGCGACTGATGTGCTTTTCATCAGGTTGAGTTTAGTTTGATGAAGATTTACCAGTTTGCACTGCTTGAGTCTTGTCATTATCTTAGAGAGAGCAGAAGTTATGAATAAATTTGACATTAAACATAATGCAAGTGGAAAGTGTTGCATCATTTTCATCCTCCTTTTTAGCATTTGCATTTGGCAGCAGGCTAAATTGACAAAGATAATGCAGTATTTTAACTCCACAGTAGAGAGACCATAGTTTCAGTAAGTAGGTATAGGAAAAAATATTGGTATCGGTTATCGGCCAAATGAGTTTTAGTATATCGGCTATCGACCAATAATCCAATATCGTTCCTCCCTAATACAGCCTGTAAAGATTCCCTACATGTTCAGATTTAATCATGGCCCATGATTAACAAGTGGGAAACTCAAACATTTGGCTTAAAAAGCATCAACTGTGAATTATTTTAAGGCAACAACCCAAAGACTGATTCCTTATGTCAGATCATAGAAAAACAACAAAGCTTCTCATGTTGGTATATTAAAGGCACATCTCCAACCCACTGTGGCAAAAGACTGATGCAAGATATCAAAAAGAACTGAGAGCCTCCACCCGTTGTGGGTGTAACTTAAGGATGCCTGAAGGCGGCATGTTCATCTGTTCAGCAGGTGATGCAAGTGTAACGTTTCGTCATTACCCTGTTCAGGAAGGAGGAGCCATATTTTCTGTCCCGTTTATGAATAATCTACGGCGTGAAATTATTTACTAACCTGCAGAACGGAAAAAAAGATGCATGGAGAGAAAGAAAAATATGAAACCTTGGATTGTTTAGAGATAGCAAAGTTCATAGCAATGTAAGACATTGCTATGAACATTTTAGTATGAATATAGCAAGATTTTCAATTTAAAAAGTAAGCAGAAAAATTGTATAAAATTCAGAACAGGGTAAAATCCAGCAGCAGAGAGTACATCGACCATAAAAATCTGGTCAGTGCATTTTCAGTTGTTTTTAACTTTTGAAAAAAAAAAACTGGTGGAGCATGAACATAAAAAGACTGAATTGTACGCAATTATCCCAGCATTATGGAGCAAATCCACTTTAGGCGTCGTATCAGACCCCTATCGGCACTTTTATTTTGTAAACATCACATGGACAGAAAGATAAAGGTGGAAATATGTAGGTGAATAGAAACAGCATAGAGCAGATAAAGAATAAACACAATATATTTATACAAATTCTGCTAATAAACCAAACTCCCTGGTAGATATTATTATTTTCTTAAAGACATGTCCATGATGGTTATTCTGGACCGCTCCTTCGCCCTACCTGATTGATGAGGATATCCGCCAGCTGTGTGATGCAGTAGTTATTTCGATTGTCCTCATCCGCACTCTCAAATTGTCGGGATTTGAGGGAGTTGAGGAAGAAATGGTGGAGGCTGAGCAGAACCTCCAGGCCGGGGAAGAGCTTCTCCAGCCAGACAATAACGTGGAACTGCTTCAGCTCGTACATGTAGATGTGGAGAAGGATTTTCAAGGTTCGCACATGGTTCATCTCAGTCTGGATCAACTCTAGGGAATTGACAAAGGTGTTGTCATTAAGCAGCTGATGTTTGCTCAATATTTAGCCTGAAACTTGGGATAGAGGAGGTAGAAATATTTCTATATAAACACATCGTCTAAAACAACACATGACTCTTACAAATGCAAAAGATTTGAGGGTAATGAGGCAGTTAACAGATTACTCTTTTCCAGGAAGAGTAAGACACACCCCAGTTTATACGTTTTGACTCAACGTCTTTTTCAGCGTACCATAGATGACATCCTGCCTTTTAACAGCCTCTTTGTTCAGAGACATCAGGTAGTTCTGGTCCACAGCCGAGCTCCAGGACTCCGCCTCCAGACCGCAGGAGTCGCTCTCCAGATCAGCTTGCAGCTCGGCATAATGGGAGTCTGGTGACACACACCGACAGGACACAGGCAAGAATAGTTCACACACTGTTCAGGTGACAGGGATTTCAATTTTTTTGATGACAAACAGTTATGCCAAAGAAAAAAAATAGGAAAGAAAACTAAATTTTTTTAAAGGACAATATAAAAGTGTTTTGGTAACACTTTATTTTAACGGGGTGTGCATAAGACTGAAATGAGACTGACATAAACATGTCATAACAACAGCCATGAACATGAGGGAGTCTTTATGAATGTTTATGACTGTTGTCATCAAGTGTCATTCGGTAAATAATGACACTTTTAAAGCAAAGTTGCACTAAAAGTTGCATTAAAAGTGTAAACTTTGCATTAGTCGGTCAATAACGACTATTAACACAAAGTTCTATTAAAATCAGCATTAAAAGTCCATTAAAAGTGTAAACTTTGCATTAAAACTGTCATTATTTACCGAATGACACTTCATGATAACAGTCATAGACATTTATAAAGACTCCTTCATGTTCATGACTGTTATGACATGTTTATGTCAGTCTTATGCACAGCCCATCAAAGTGTTGCCAAATAACTTTTATATTGTCCTTTTAAAAAAAATTTGTTTTCTCCCTTATTTTTTCTTCGGCATAACAATTTGTCATCAAGCTTAAAGAAACTGCATTTTGCTTTACATTTTTGTAGAATTTCTGTGGGTTTTTTTAGGTTTGAGTGAATATAAATCCACACTGTCCTAAAATCTTGTAATAAAGAAGACTTTTCTTAAGCTTGAGAGAAAACATAAATTCATATCTAAAGAAAATTAAAAGAATCGGAATGAGGCGAGACAATTTAAATCTTTTTGTTAAGGTGATAAATCTATTTACTAACATTTTTAAATTATATTCTACTAAAAGGGTAAATATTTCATTATGTTTGCAACATCATATGATATTTAAAACAAACAATTCTCTGATTAAATCAAAACAATACAGAAATTACTTTTTTAATTCTTCCCATCTTTACTTTTCATAAACTATTTCAATAAAGGCTACATAACTCTTTCATAACCACACCCTTCATCTGTTGCCAACTGACCTTCTGGGTTGATTGGCTCGGCCAATAAGGCAGATTCATCAGCGAAAGACTTCACCCGCTGGCCTTCAGTCTCATCCATCTGCACCTCGCTGGGTCTAGATGGCAGGTGATGAGATAAGGCTCATCAGATAAATTAAAACATGCCAGCACAAAAACAAAGTACCTCAATACTGCTGCGACTAGTGAAACATGTGAAACGTTTTTTTCAGGGTCAAGCAAAGTAAAATCCGTCAAGTGGAGTGGAACAAAGCTGACTAAAACTCAGACGTTTTGGATGACACATCCAGCCGGCCCGGAATACACATGGAAAAAAACCAAGGTGCTGAATCTTGACGGGAAGTTGTTCCGTTTCTGATGAAGATTTTTTTTATTTTAAACCAACCTCACGCTTGCTGGTCTGTGTGAAGATTAAGCTGGTGATGAGTTGGATGTTTGGGGAGGAAAACTGCCTGTCCAGCCATTAGAAGGCGAGGGACAGAAACTCTCTGCAGAGCTGTGAGTCAGAACAAGAGACAAAAAAAAACAAACTGTGTGTCAAGATGTGCGGGTGTTGATGGTGAGGCAGACGCTTGAGACCCAGGTACGATTATAGAAGGTGGCTTAATGATGAATAATAATCCAAAAACAGTCCACAAAACACAGGCAGCACGGTTGAGCAGATGCCAGGGCTCAACGCCGGTAGCAACAGGTTAACGAGTGGACTCGGAAGCATACGTCGCGTAAACAGCTAAGACAAGGACCCGACGAGGAACAAAGGACACAGGTGGGGTTAAATACACAGAGGGTAATCACGGAGACGAGAAACACCTGGGAACAATCAAGGGGAGACAGGACAACACGGAGACCCAGACACAGAAACTCGAAATAAATACACAGAAAAACACGGGACATGACACTGTGAGAGCAACACAGGGAAAAAGATAAACACCGAAAGTAAACTGGTGAGACATTCACTTAAAAACATGAAATGTTCCAATGAAAAAAAAAAATCCATGATGATATTAATCAATACTTATATAACCTGTCACAACAATAGCTGCAGTTATTGGCGTCATTATGTTTTCTGAACTATTCACTTCAAAAACATGCGTCTAAAGGACTAAAACTCTCATTCACCTGCCTTGTGACACTTTAAACAGATAAACTATCTGAGCCGAGGAAGAGGGAGTGTAAGCAGAGTGAAACAAGCCGCAGCAGAAAGAATCATGTGAAGGAAACTGGTTTGACAGACTGACACCACAACTCAAGTCAGACCAACTGAAAGGGAAAAATAAAACTAGGAGCAAAGTTGACTTGTGGTAGCAAGCTGCAACTGAACAATCAGACAAATATGTTCTAGACTCAAAGTGAGAAAACTCCAATATTTATAAATGTGTTCTTTAAATTAAACTAAAATATACATCTCTGTAAAAAGGTGCAAAAATAATCAAAGAAACATGAATTATAAGTAGTTCATTGTTACTTTTAACCAATTTGAATGACTCACCCTTCTCATGAGAAAGTTTTCTTTTTCTTCTGTCTTCACAATGTTTCCACAGATAAGCTGGGAAAAAAATAGGAATGAAAAACATGAAATAAAGAGTAGATATGAGGGATGTTAAAATGCCGATCAATCTGATTCAACAGTAGCAAAGCATGGAGCAAACAAAAATATTCAAACATAATTTATGTTTTAAGCTTCCTCTTATCGAAGAGCTTATTCAGGAAAACAGAAGCTGTGTAAAGTCAGACACACCTAGAATACACGCCAACTAACGTTTGATCAAAGAAATTGAGGAACATATACGATTGGTCACCAATCCAGGGCATCGTTTATCACGCTTTTTCTGAAAAACTTTCCACGTACCACCATTCTGACCTTTTAAACACCAACACAACAAGAACTGGACTTTTTCAACTTTAAAAAAACAACAGCAAACACTTTCCTATACACTGGCACTACAAGACAGAAACCGCTCTCTCTTGTAAATGAGATCTTGGATCTCATTGGAACAACCTGTACTAATAAAGCTTAAATAACAAAATAAATAAATGATTGGTTAAAAGGTGCAGAGTATCATTGCCTTAATTTACTCAGAAGTTGAAAGTTAAAGATTAAAAGTTAGAAGGTTTATCGCCAAACTCCCACATTCAATCCAAAATGGCGGCCTTGCATTGGAAACTTGGGGCTAGTTTAAGTTAAAAAAACAAAAACAGTTTAATTTCACTTTGGACAATTTGCCCCTTATATCTCCCACACATGCACAAAACACTTTAACGTCTTTTTGAAAATGTTTCAAAAGTGTTAAGGTAAAAAAACACCAAATCCCCCCTCACCTCCCCACCCACACAAAATACATTATTACCTTGATCTACCAAAAACAATTAACTTGCTCACAGACAGTGTTTGGAAACAGTATTTGACTCATTTTTTGTCAAACTTAAATGTTTAGGATAAAACTAATTTTAAAGTAAGGTAAAGATAAACTAAATTAATAGCAAAAAAACATTTAAATTATTAATATAAACAGCTATTCAGCCCAATTTGGATCTATGTAAAAAAAAAAAAAATTAAACTAACAAAACATTGCTCCACCCTTTACCTGAAGCATTTATGATTACTGGCAATAAGTCTTAAGTCACAGTGAAACTGCAGAATTGTTTCAATCTAGTCTTATTAGAGTGCTAGAGAGCTTCTAAATCAGATGCAGGTCCAGACTTTGACTAGGCCAGGCCTGTTTGGGTTAAGCCACCAAAAGATGGACGTGGTGAAGTTTAAGGTCACAAACTGATGACCGGATGTCCTGCGGCAGAACAATTCATCCATTAAATTACAGGAAGTTTTCAGGTTCAGGAGGAAGCCAAGCCATCCCAAACCATCACACTACCCCCACTGTGATAAAAAAACAAACAGATTATTTAGGAAGGTGATGGTAGTAAAGCTTTGAGGATCTGGAACATTTATGCATGATAAATACAGAATAAATACAAGCTTAGATACTTCAATCCTATCGTTTTTTAAAGGAACTGGAGCATCGTTCATTTGGTTGTGATGTTATTCCCAGATCCAGACTCTGACGTTAACGGGACGCAGCAATAAACACTCAGTTTTATGGTTTTCAGATTGTTCTGGGTGACCTTTGAATTACTTTTTGTTGAGGTGTTTCTGAAGAAGTAAAAATCTATTTGCTTGATTAACTGATTGTCAAAGCAGTTGGTGACATTTGTCCATATTTACCTTGAAATTAATTGATACCAAGATTTATTCTAAAGACAACTAAGGGTAGCCCAAGTATCACTAGTGTTACCTGTGGCTCAGTGTGAGAACCAGTGTGTTTGCAGAACATTATTTAAAGAATCCTGCCATCAGAATTGTGGTCAACAGCAAACTCAAACAGGTTATAAATATAATCTACCAGAACCTTTATTTAAAGCCGCGCTGATAAAGGCTTCAATAGGGTCTTCAACGTAAAAGCAAACTCTAAGACTGTTTTATAATCTTTTGAAGAAGTTCTGCCCTCCAACAGCAAAGCAATGATCCATGTCCTGATGCTGAGTGCAGTTCATGCATACATGAGGGTTTTCTCAGGGTTAAATTACAAATATAATATTACACATACTGTGAAGGAACCACACATCTTCATATTTCTATGTGACGGAGCCCGTTTTCCATTAGTATCATTTTCCTTTCTTTAAACGCATCCCTCCAAGCCTCATGCTAAGTCATTCCCCACAATGTGGCTGTTTCCAGTCCCTTGTTGTTTCTGACAGCCACACCTGCTGCGATTCACCCAAACTGGGTGGAGAAAGAACCAACAAGCATGAATTACAGGTCATACCCTGCAAGAGAAAAACTAGACCAGCGAGTCGGCCAAGTCTGCTGCAGAGGACGGACAGATGGAGAAAGGAAAAAAACAAAACAAAATACGCTACTAGCACGAAAGCAGCTTCACTCTCCATGGTCATAATCATAGTGTTCCCAGACAAATTAGTGCATGAAAGTGAATAAGTAACCTCTGATGTCATGTCCTGTCATAGGGACACAAACCAGAAACAAGAAAGCAACTTTAAGGAGAATCATGATTAATTTCTCTCTTTTAAAAACAAACCTAAAATCAGAGGCATTTTGTACAGAACATTATCACACTTTAATTATAGAATTACATACATGCAAACTGACGACCTGTGTGTCTGCCTGAACCTGCAAAACATCACAATGAACAGAAAACTGACTATGTTGACTAATTCACAAGCAAATCAGACATAACATAGAAAAACAGCAAGAGGCGGCCAGTAGGGTGACGATGCGGTCAGCAGTTGAAAATGAAGCACCTTGATCAGTGACGACAATCTACGCAAATCCCTAAAAGACATTTATAACTGATTGAGATTATATAGTTGTTAATTACGCCACGTACATGTAGTTCAGAACATGGTGTTAATTAAACAAACTGACATGTCCTTAAAATTATTTTGGCAGCTTGCAAAACGCAAAAAGGAAATTATTTAAATTTGTAGGTTATCCACCAGAAAAACTCAAACTACGAACCTTTGGAACCCAGAAGGGTACATGCAGAACATTGCAGATGAAATGCCAAAACTTAGGAAGTAATGTTGTCGAAATAGGAAAAAGAGAGCATTATCAGCAAAAGAAAAATATGCACCCACTACATCACATAACTCCAGACTGTTTACATTGCTGCTCTTCAATGTCAACCAAACTCCAACCCCATTTTTGTGAAGAGAAACGTTCATTTATAGTTTTCTACTGACTTCTGAAAGAGTTTGCAGAATAATGTGCGTATTTTCACAACCGCACTATTCTATTTTAATTTTCTTATTAAGCATCTCAAAGTGTGCAAGCAAAGTTTACTCATGTTGCACCAAAACGTTATGAAACCAATGGCTCAGCAGTTATACATTGCACTTTTCCTGCTGCTTTCACCTTTAACAGCCTTGACCACAGCTTACTTATTAACCTCAAGATAAATGGATGAGCACATGCTGCAATCTTTGGCTTTAAATGTGGTAGACTCGTAATGTCACTGAGCATCTGTGAATGTCCAAAAGTAAAGCTGTCTATTCACAACTCCTCATCCTAAAGTCACAGGGAACCTTTGAATAAACGTTTGAGATTGACTGGAAAATGCAATATTTCACACAGGTACTCAAGATTTCCCCCAGAAAACTTGCTAAGCCTGGTGGTTGGGTGCTAGTGCAGTCATTCATCCAGTGGCCCGTTGTGTTTTTCAGTTAGAATATGTTGAAAGCTGACAGGAAATTAGAAAATACCACTAGATTATTTTGTGCTATTGAAAGATTGGAAGATTAATATGTGAATACCAACTATAAAGTCTTACAAAATGCAAACAGTTTAAAAATACTTAAGTAGATAAGCAATGCTTACCCTGGTGACCCGCCAGGCTTATAAAACACTGGTGGAAACCCTCGGTACTGACACAAATTTAAGAGCAAACAAGATGAAAATGAAAGCTTGAAAAGGTGGTTAATTCATTTGTTTTTCTATCAGTTTGTCTTGTTCAGTCTTGTGAAGCAGCTGGAGCCTGAGGCTGTCTAATTAGATCACACAGCCAACAATCAGGAATACACAAAATATTCATCAATACTGCAAAAAAAAAACTTTGATAGAAAAAGAATAAAACACTGGACTTTATAAATCTAAACAACAGTTAAATTAATATTAATCAGAATAACAAAACAAAACCTGGGCGTTTTTGACTGTGGAGGAAAATAACACCAGCTGAAGGGGAAGAGGCAAAACTCTGACATACTTTCTTCTTGTGCAGCAGCGGTACTACGAACCAACACAAAAACATGCCAAATTTTACGGAACTAAAACGGCAAACAATAGCTGTCAATACTACGACTGGTATGCAAAGCGGTAATTGGATCCCTTTGTAGTGGCTTTTGGTAAGAGAGCTGAGTCTCAAACACACAGAAATGACATTGCCCTTTCTGACTTACAGAGATATAACCCTGTTTATAATTTTAACACTAAATGTAGGCCGATGGCGGCCATGTTGGATTCTCAGGCCCCTGGTAGGGGAGGAGATTCCAGATTTTCCAGTCAGTTGACTTAAAGATGGAAATCCTAAGTTTCAAGTTCAAACTGAACGCAGTATCGTTTGGCTGGGACTTTGTAACGCTGATCTGGGTAAAGTGTCAGACGCAACTTAACAGTTCAAGCAGAAAGACCAGGCATATTACTATGAACAATACAAACTAATATTTCTCAGTATTTTATGAGTTCAAAACCCAAACAATGCGTTTGAGAATCTGACCCAAACTTAATGACTGAACTTTCTTTGACCTTGAAGATGATATGGATTTGAAAGATTAATAAAAGTGCAACTTCCCAACTTCTAAAGAACTAAAGTATGTGTTCCTCTTATACAAAAATATGAAATTATTATAAAATCAAGATCTAGCGTTTGAATTACACATCACTGCAAAAGGTAACACAGTGCCTAGTTAAAGTATTCCTTCAATTTTTTCACATTTTGTCACATCGAAACCACAAACTGTGCCTGAAAAGGAAAGCAAGTCATATTTATACAGGTTTTCTAATCATTTTACAACTTTTACACATGTTGTGCATTTGTAATGTGTTGTACTATGCAATTAATATTACAGCTGCAACTCAGTTGGAGTACGTCTGTAAAAGCTTTCCATATTTTGACATCTTTCTCTTTGAAAAATAGGTAAAATTCAGTCATAGAAATTTATCTGGATTTCGGTCTGGACTTTGACTGGACCATCCTAACACCTGAATCCACCTTGACCCAAACCATGCACTGGTGTTGCAATGATCACAATAGCCTTTGCAATTGTCCCATACCCTTAATTTTCAAGATCATGATTCGCTCTCCATGGGATGCTAAATGCTTGAAACATTTTATTTTAATCTTAAATCAACTTTGATTTTCTTCTCAACTTTATCTCTAGTGTTTCTTTCCTGAATCTTATGAAGGACTGATTCTGTCACAACAACTAAAAAATAAATAAATATAAATGAAGAAATAACTAAACAATTAAATAAAAACGTGAGGAAATAAAACTCTACTGTGATTGGTCATCTACAAACCAACCAGCTCCCAAGAATCCACACAAACTTTTTGTATTAAATAAATAAATGTGTAAATGAACATGGAAGCAAGTAATTACAACATATGTACCTATACTTATTTATTTTCAGTTTTATTTCCTTATTAATTTATTGTTGATTTTAGCAGGATCAATCCGCCATAGTAAACAAATAGTTGCTGTGGATTTTATTTTTTCATGCACCGAAAATAATGCTATATGTTTATAAAACTTTAAACTATATTTATTTATTTATTTATTTGAGCAAGAAAATGTACACAAACGCATTGCACATGTGCAACAACAACAGAGGGGATGGGAAACGGCAGGACGAGATTACTGGGCGCTCCACTGGAGTGGGAATGCTGGGAATGCCAAGGTGAGAGTATCTGACCTGGATTCATAACATTTCCCATCGACTGAGTGTCAGATGAGCTCAGCGGAGGCCGGTGATCTGAAGCATGAAAGTGGGAAACGGGAGTGGCAGACGGCGATACTAGCAGACCCGTAGCGCGGCCCAACGGCTGCCCAACGGTTAAATGCTAACTTTACACAAGCTTGACACCCAACAGCAGTGAAAATGAATTGAGTTTGATTAAATTATTAAATAACTCCAGCTCCTTTACGAGTTTGGGGTAAATAAAACGATACGATTAAAAAAAAAAAAAAATCACTCGATCACTTTTTTCCATGTTTTTATTTTTATTTTTTACTGAAAACACACAAGTGACGTTACGTTTTTTAAAATAAAATAAAATCAGCTAGCTTCGTTTGTCAGCGATAGCTGCCTACAAGCTGTTTTCCTCCGACAACATTTTAACACAAAAGCAGTCACACAACTTTACCTGGAGGTAGGAAAAGCCTGTAGTAGGAGGAGGACGCGTCTAAGGCGAAACCCAACTTTCTGTTTACTTTCAGGCGAAGGTAAAGATAATAAGTCTCTTTACAGATCCAACTAAACAGAAAGGAAAAAATAGTGAAGATGTCTTCGGAGGAACAAGTGCACAAATCATTAAAAAAAGGGGAGGTTGGACGGTGAAGGGAGTGTTTTAAAAGAAATCCCAGCCTCCTCTCTTCTCTCGTTCGTCCTTTTTCTAAACACTCATTAGGGCAGTGAACGCAGCACTTGTGTTTGTCGAACGGCGCTTTTGACATTGATGTATGGCAAGACGATTGTCTATTTACTCAATATTCTTGATTTTGGGTGTCAAAGTTGCCACCAATTAAATCAAAATTCCATGCTAATTTTTACATTTAAAAACATGAAAAAGTGCTGAAAGCATCGTATCGTTTACTTTATATTCCGTTTCTTTGTAGTTTTTTTTTTTATTTTTATTTTCCCAGGTATCCCAAAACACTTGAAGTTAAATGATACAATTTGATGCAAAAATTCTTTATTTATCCTAACGGGCAAAATAAATGTTGCTCATGTTATTCATGTCAAAATGGGCATGGCTACACCGGTAGCAGTCAATCTCGCAGCACATCTGAAGAACCCTCTGACTGAAGAATATTTTTTAAGCCTGTGAGATGATAATTAGCTGCTCCAAGTTGTTGCCACGGCTAACATCAACATCATTTGCAAAGTCATTTAAAAATTAAGTTAATCACAACAACCTGATTAGCCTTAAACACACAAGCATTGTTTCACTGATCTTATCAATAGCGTATGGTAAAATATTGACCAGGTCAGGGAAACTGACAACAGGCTTTCGTTGTGATTGAATTAGAAGACTAGATTGGGTGCTTTCTTGTCCTTTTGTCAACTGATGTCACATTTATTTTCATTAATAGGGCTTCACAAGTAAGGATATTGCCATCAGCAAAATTGCATCCAAATAAACAATTTATTGAATAATTTAGAACATCAAGAAAAGTTCAGCTAGTACTAAAGATATGTTTTAAAGACCATTAAGCTAATGAATTGGATTTCCACCAGTGCAGAGCTTGTTCAGGAATGTCATGCTATGAAACTTTGTTAGAGCCTACTGTGAAGAAATAGATCATTTTTTTCTGTTATGAAAAATCAGCATTTCTTTGTGTAGAAAACTCTTGTAAGAGTACCCTTATAATATGGGTAAAAAAAAATCTTTTTCCACTGGCAATTTGACTCATAAGAATTATTCATTTAAAACAAGCTCATATATTGTGCTGAAAAGTTATGTTTCATGAAACTTCACCAAAACGTACTTGGTAAGATTTTGTGTTTTTGCAGTGTAGGTTAATTGGTTTCCCCAAATTGTCCTTAGGTGTGAGTGTGTGTGTGTGTGAATGGCTGCTTTGTGCGGTCTCTGTGTTGCCATGGCAACCTGTCCAGGGTGTGTCCTGCCTCTGCTAGAGATATGAACCAGCGGTTATAGACGATGGATGATGGCTGTTTCTTTTGACTGGAAGTAACATTAGTGTTCCAGGTAAACCCAGCTAGAATCAACCTCAGATAAAACTTTTAAAAACTTTTAAAAAATCATAAAAGCCTCAGGATTAATAATAATAATAATAATACACAGTGTATTATAAGCCTGGCAGGCCACCAGTCTTTACTTGTGCCCCCACCAGGCTTAGCATTGCTTTTTTATTTAGGTCTTTTTAAAATGTTTGCATTTTTTAAGATTTTATAGTTGGTGTTCAGGTATTAATCTTCCAATATTTTAATAACACACAATTATCAAGTGATATTTTCAAATTTCCTGTCAACTTTAAACATTTTTTAACTCAAAAACACGACGGGCCGCTGGATGAATGACTGCCAAGCGCCCCAACCACCAGGCTTAGCAAGTCTTCTGGGGGAAACCTTGAAGTAATGAGGTAAAACCAGCCAATCACATATATAATGTAAAAAGTTGTGTAGCAAATTAACTCTAAAAGACTCAACAGGAAGGCAAAGAAGAAAAAAATGCACATTTGTCACAAATGCACCTTGCTGCATTATTTACTGCACTATTTTTATTTTGATCTTGATAAGATGGGCAGACATTTTAAAGCTGGAGACACCAAACACTCCTCCTCCTGGGCATCGCACTGTAAAAAGACCAAGTGCTGTTGGTTGAGCACAAGTCAGAAAAAAAAGCTAATTAGTAAATTTATTTCTGGATTAGAAAAAAAACATAAGAGACTAACATGTATAAACATTATCTAACCGGAAATACCTCAAGAATGACAACATAGCTATGTACAAAAACATCAATATAAGATTTATATATAGATATATTTATATTTCTTAACTTCTATACCCACTAAAATATACCAACAAAGCAGCTATTGGTAAATCTGACGAACCTGTTTGCCAACATGTCTCTGAAAACAGTTTAAATATCCTTCAGCTGTAGATGTAAAAACTCAAATTCATGAGAGAGGAAAAAAAGGAAGGAAAACAGAAATAACAGATATGTCAATAAATAAAAAATAAAACAGAACCCAAAAGAAGTCCTGTGTTTTTATCCTGTGTGCCATTTTTGGAATACTGCAGTGTGAGGAGGTAAGCCACTTCAGCCAGCTTCTCCAGTGGATCAGAGTTTGTTCCAGGATGGATCATTTTTTGGACCATCCAGCAGTGTCTTTTGTTTCATTTTCAGTTCATCATCCACACGCATTCAAAGACTCAGTTCCATGACGACCGATGTAGGCCACAGACATAAAGAGAAGGGCACTTTTATTCCCCAAAACGAAGCAACCCCGGGGGACAGATTGAGGGACCCGGCCTGGACAAAAAGGAGGTTCAGTGGGTTTAGCAGCCTTCTTGTTTGTCAAAAGTTTGTTTCACAGTTGAATCCAAAATCCACCCAGTCGAGCACAACATTGGCAATATATATATATATATATGTATCTATGTACAGTATATAAAGTACAATCTTGAACTACAGAGAACAGGAGGTTCGTCCTTAAATACAAAAAGTGTCTTGTGGCGTCCGTGCGTGGACTCGCTGTAGTGTGTTTGTGGCATCTGGAGAGAAAAATAAAGTCCTGAGATGTGTGTTGAGGGGTTTCTGAGGACAAAGTGATCAAAGTGTGATCTATCTATCTATCTATCTATCTATATATATATATATAAATCTATCTATATATCTATATAATGAGAACAAAAATAGATTTTATTCTGTAGCATGGATGTTGCGGGATGTGTTAGGACGGGCTGGACCGCGGCAGCGCTAGTATCCGTCCGTTGGTTTTGCCCCCGTTCATGTGCGTGAAGGGGATGTGGTGCTCCTCGTAGCTGCCCCTCAGGCCCATGGAGGACGCCTCGTCCCTGTCCGAGCACTGCTCCCTCTGGGAGTACGACGACGGGTCCAGGGGGATGCTCTCCATGTTCTCCATGTCCAGGTCGAAGTCCTCGCTCTCTGGCAGCTTGTTGTCCTCGCTGTAGAAGAAGGAGACCTCCCGGTACGAGGGGTGCAGGTCGTCCTTCAGCATCTCGATGATCTCCTGGAAGGTCGGACGCATCTTCGGGTTGTACTGCCAGCACATCTGCATCAGGTTGTGTCTGTGGGACGAGATGGGGAGAGTGAGATCTTGCTGATGTTGAACCCTTTATGACCTAAGTTTCAAATCTCTGCCTGGATATTTTTGCTTATTTTAATTGTACGCAGTTCTTTAAATGTTCTGAGTAAATATATTTGCCCATTTATCCAAGTTATTCTCACAATTTACCGTTTATTAAAAGAGCGCCCCTCAGACTAATTTCACTCCCTGCTACGGCGGGAGTGAAATTACCGTAATAGCCCGATATTGGCTGCAAAGTGGAACGTCTCCCCTTTCAGAAAGCGTTGGAATTTTTCAGCAAAATATCACAAAGTTACGGTACTGCAAATTTGGATGGGTTGCCAGCGCTACGTTAGCTCTGGAAGGGTTAAAAATATTAAAAATATATTTATATTATCAAATGTGATAAAGGTGACGTACTATGATTCCTTCACCAGGATATACAAAACATGTTCATTGCATTCTTTGCACAAAATCTCTAAGATTTCAGTCTGATCAGTTTTCCCTGTTTTGGAGCGTCTTGTCACTTTATACTAAATAAGCTGCTGCTGGCCACAACTTATCAACTCAACAGTTTCACTCTCATGTGAAAATAGCTGCAAAAAGATGTGCAATTTTACAAATGTACATCTTTGAAAAGCAAAAGTGGAGCTTCCTGCACAACCAACAAAAATGAATCAAGTGTATGGAAGGTCAACAAGAAAACACATTTATTGCCTAAAATGCCATAATAAGAATCCTTTAGTGTACACTTGATCATTTGTAGTAAAGGATGCATTAAAAGGATGCAGTTAAAAATACTTCTAATATGAGTGGAAAATATTTACAGGCAAATATTTCTGTAGATTTAAGATGTATCATGTATCAGAAATGTATATATTTTTTGTATAGTTTTGGCTTAATTATTGCTCTGAGTATGTTGTTTAGTCAGAAAATAACATTTTGGAGTCTGTACACTCCTGTTAATTAACTGGTAACTAGATTAGTTGAAGATTATTTCAGTAACTGATTAATCGTTTCAGCCTTACATTCGATACTTCTCCAGACTGAAACTTGTTATTGGCACCTACTTTACTCTATATTAGCAGAACAACCCTGCTCTTCTTTACACATAAATAAATAAAATATAAAAACAGCTTCCTTGCCTTAATGTTTATATATTATTGTTATAGATATAAACAGGCTTTGTGTGTGTGCTTACAGTCTGTCTGCGCAGTTGTCTGGCCGGTCCAGGAAGCCTCCGTCCATGACGAACTTGAGGACCTGCTCGTTGGACAGGCCCTGGTACGGCTGCTCGGCCAAAGTGCTGATTTCCCACAGCACGACCCCGAACGACCTGGTAAACATAGAGATCAGCTGATTAGACGTTTGACAGACTAATAAATCCATCTGTAAACACTCTGAGGCCAGAATAGGAGCCGGAGTTGGTGAATATCAACAGAGAAAAGGTTTACAGGTTGGTTTTCTGGTCTGGTTGGGTTGTTCTTGGTGAAATGTTGAAGAATAATCTGTGTTTTTACTTACCAGCAGTCTGAATGCGCGGTGAAGACGCCGTCCTTCAGAGACTCCGGTGCCATCCACCTGACGGGCAGCAGGCCCTTCCCTCCCTTCCGGTAGTAATCCGTCTCATAGATGTCCCTCGTCATGCCAAAGTCTGGGAACACAATGTGATTGTAAGATTCAGAAATTAAGCTAGAAGGATGCAGAGATCTTCTTAAGATTGAGATATTTCCTGAGTATGACTGGTCTGTTTTATCTACTTCTTACAGATGATCTATTTTGCTTCCTTGAACAGGTGAGGATTGGTCTATGGTCTATACAAAACATGTTCATTACATTTTTGGCTAAAAAAATATTCTTTAATAATGAGACTTTACTCCAGCAAGTTCTGCCTACTTGAGCTATTTAAGCTGCTTTAGGGTGTTTTGTCACTTTAAATTTAAATAAGCTGCTGGCCACACAGCCAAACTCAACATTTCACTTGCATGTAAAAATGTCTGCAATCAAGACGCGCAATTATACCACCATACATGTTTGAAAAGCAGAAGTAGAGCATCCTGTGCAAACAGCAAGATTGCAGAAAGTGGTTTCTGGATGGCAAGTTAACAACAAAACACTTTCAGAAGCCATTGTACAGCTGACCAAACGTGCTGGAGCTCAGCTTGGGTTGCCAGGCAACGGTATGGGGTCCACTGAGGTTGCTAGGTAGCAGCAGAGTCCCCATTGAATGTGAGTTTTTGAAGTGGCTCCTTTTCCAGACACCAAAAAATATGAACTTTTTGTCAAAAAAAAAAAAAAAAACAACAACAAAAAAACAGCTGGTTTGTTTCTAGAAGCAGATACCCAAATGGAAGAGCAAAAACATGCAAAATATGAACTTTGCATAACAGAAGGAGTTGACTGTTAACTGTGACTGGAGCTATTCAGGTCATGTATTTTGTAAATCTTTATTTTCCACAGTTCGAAACAGTCAACACATTTCAAAAAGCTCCAAAATGAAGAAAAAAAAATCATCCAACATCAGTCTTCATAACATCAGTGCCAGTAATCATTAATCATCTCAGAGGAGCACAGTTTTTGGCCGTGTGATCCTGTTTTTAAAGCACAATAACATCGTTGTGCAACCCAGTGCTGACACAAGCAGGTTTTTGAATTTGTCAAGAATTGGGACACATTCTGTGGCACTTACAACCCTAAAACGTTGAGTGTGAAACATTATGACACAACAAGTGGAAAAATGACCTGAAAACTGTAAAGGTTCAAATGTGCTGCAAACTGCAACCTAAATAATGACCATATGTCACTGAAACAGTTCACATTTTCCTCATGTTAAAAACTTAAAAGTATTTAGTTAGAATTTTACATGCTAGGCTAGGCATTTGTAACATGTTAAATGTTAAAGAATCAACTGTTTTAAATATAAATTTTATAACAAAGGATGGTTTACGCTGTTTTTTAATATAATAAGTAGATTTCGCACAACAAAGTGACACAAAAATATCATTAATGTTGTTGTAGATATATATATATTTTTTGTCATAAAGTTGGAAACTATTAGTCTTTTTTTCATTGTCCACACATTTCACCACCCCACAGAAGGAAATGTATTCGCCTCCTTTCCTGCAAACATTTTATATTCTTCTTTATTTTAAAATCTAAATACACAAATTAAACAGAGCTCTTTAAAAATGGCAACAAATTTCCCAAAGTAGAGATTTATGAAAATCTTTAAGTTTAATTAAGTGTTATTTAGCTACACTGAAGGCAAATATGGCTCCTAGTTAAAGACAGTAGTTCTTTAAAGGCCTCAGGAAGACTGATAAGTTTTGAAATGTTTATGAATGAGAAATGAAACGTCTTCAAGAAACAATGAGCTCAATGAGCTTCAGCTACATTGCAAAAAAGAAAGGATAAAAAATGAAATCTGTAGACGTGTGAAAGCTATCTATCTTCTAATTTACAATACATCTCCACTTTATGCATATTGTATAGACATAATTAAGAAAGTACATTTTTCACAGATTTCATAAGAATGTGTCTCTTCATGCTGCCACCAGAGGGCGACATCAGAAAGCTTTTACTGCTAAACCTACAGCCTCCAAGCAAAACGTACCTCCTATCTTGACTGTGAAATCGTGAGCCACCATGCAGTTTCTGGCTGCCAGGTCTCTGTGGACAAACTTCTTGGCGTTGAGGTAAGCCATGCCATCTGCGATCTCGGCGGCCATTTGGATCATCTCTTTCAGAGTGGGAGGTGGACGCCCCGGGTTATTCTGAGGGACAGGAGCCATGATTTTAAACATATGATCTACAGCAAGCTGGCCTGTTTTCCTGAAATGCTCTCAGCTAGCGCCAGCGGTAACTGTTTAAATCTTCTGTCAACATCCCTCAGTCCTCTGCCCATTACAATGAATGTGTTTACAGACATTAAACCACAGTTTCCTTAAACATTACACTGGCAGTGATTTAAGTACAGATATTAAAACATCCAATGCAAATGTTTTTGCACAAACTGTGGAAATAATCTTGTGTTTCTCTGCACAATCTTTCACTATGTTGCAGTCAGAGAGAACGCTAAAACGAAAAACTAAGCTAAACCCAAAGAACAATAAAGTTCAAAGAAAAATAGTGCCTTAAAACAAAACACTGGGACAGAAGAGGAAGATGTATCAACATCACTACAAATAGATACAAAGTATTGATATGGCTTAAAAATAAAATCTCACATTTTTTCATACCAGGTCTGATTTCCAATCTTAACAGATTATTTTTTCTTGCTTTCCTAGTAAGTAGTAGTTTAAATGAGAAAAAAATCTTCGTGTTATCAGGATCTGACGTGACCGGCTCAGTCCAGGTGGTTCTTTCTTTGAAATAGACTCAGTCGTTTGAACAATCGTTTCAAAGTCCAGCTACTGGTAATAATTTAATGCTGATGTGTTAAAATATGACGCGTTTTCTTATCTGTAGAGCCAACAGCAGAGCTTTACAAGATGCTCAACATACCTCTCTTCATATTTTTTATCTTTTTGTGTTCGAGTTCTCATAAAATTGCTACTTCATTCTCCTAATATGACTTCACTCTTAAAATATTATGACTTTATTCTCATTTTATTAAAAAGAAAATCTTAGCCTGGCCCTAATATTCTCAAAAACCCAAATAAATAGAAGGTGTAAAAGACGCTTGTCAACAAGATGGCGGCACTGGGTGTGCTGACATCACATGTAGTTCAAAAATTAAATCTTCAAAAGCTAAAAATTTGATTAATCAATAAAACAGGTTAAATGCCTTTAGCGTCTGAATTCTTCATTAAAAAAGGGCTCTTAGTTCAGAAATTTTCAGTTCAGAAAATCTCATCAGTAGATTCTCCAACTCACATTCTTGTCTTAACATTTTCATTCGGGGCTAAAAATAAAAAGAACCGTCAGAAATTTGAATTTGTACAACCCGGGCTGGGACCGGTGGTGTATTTTTTTCCACAAAAAAGCAGAACTGAGAGGAAGAAACAAAACTAGCAAGTGAAACCAAGATGTGCTACCTCAGCGTCAGGCCGCAGAGAGCGCAGGTAGCTCTTCAGGTCTCCGTGGGTCATCAGCTCCATCACCACCAGCGTCGGCTGGCCCTTCGACACAACGCCCATCAAGCGGACCTGAGAGGAAACAGCATTAGAGAGCCTTATAACTTCATGTGACGCATCTCTTATCTTATATACTCAAATTTAAGACTTTTTAAGACCATAATGAATAAAATTTAAGACCTATCTCAAACATGTATTAGCTTGCTACTGGTAGCCTTAACTGTGTTGAGTGACACTAATGTAGTGAGCAAAAATGTCTGGGCATGACTAAAACGTTTGCCTGACAAAAAAAAAAACAACTAGATAGAATATATGAGATTGAATAGTCCTGCCATGACAAAAAGATCTGTTATTAATGTATTTAAGCCATAATTTTCAATAAACAAATTTAAGACTTTTTAAAAGTGACCTATTATGCTTTCTTGAACAGGTTAGTATAGGCCTATGGGCTATAAAAGAGATTTTATTTTTTTTGCACAAAACTATTCTTAGATAATGAGATTTTAGGCTAATTAGATCTGCTAGTTTTGAATTTCTTACAGAATGAGCTGCTTTAAGTCGTCTTGTCACTTTAAATCCAGATAACCTGCTGCTGTCCACAATGTTCACACTTACATGTGAAAATGGCTGCAAACGATGTGAAATTACACAACCGGACATCTTTGAAAAGCAGAAGTAGAGCCTCCTGCACAACCAACGAGAATGCAGCAAGTGGTTCCTGTATTCTTTTGTCATCATGTGTATTATAAGCCTAGTGGGCCACCAGGCTTTACTTGACCCTCCACCAGACTAAAGGTTGATTGTTTATTTTACTTTAATACATCAGTAAAGCAAGTCGTGTTAATCAAGGTTTATATATAATAAAACATTCTACATATTTAAAAAAGATAATGGGATTTGATTATACATACAAAACCTACAGAAAGGCTAGTTTTATTTAGTGCACAGCTATATTTTCTTTGTTACTGATGTTTTATTTCTCAAATTTCTCAATTTTTAGCCTTTTTTTAACACGGTGGCTCGACTGGTGGACTTCCCTAGCACCTCTACCACTGGGCTTAGCTCGTCATCTGGGGGAAACCTTGACTTGTCTTTTCCAGTGGCCATTGTACAGCATATAAAGTGGTTAAAACAGCTGACTAAATGTATTGGAGCTCATCTTGGGTTGCTAGGTGATGATAGAACTTTGCTAGGGTTGCTAGGTAACGGGCTGCTGATTTGTTGCACACTGGAGATTTTTGAAACAGCTCTTTTTCCAGACACCAAAAGAGCTTTTTTTTTAAAGCACTTGGGGTTTTAGCAGCAGAAGAAACCAAAATGAAAGTATAAAAACATGCAAAATGTGAAGATGAGTCATTTTAAATAAATAAGACTTTGTAAGTATATGCAGACATCCTGATGCATCAGTTTCTTTACCACATGGTGGCAGCTGAAGGCCTTCATGACTGACGCCTCGTTCAGGAACTCGATCCTCTCCCTCAGGCTGGCTGACTCGTTCACCGTCTTCACCGCCACGTGTGTTTCGCCCTCGCCCTTCACGATGTCCTTAGCGATGCCCTCGTAGACCATGCCGAAGGAGCCCTGGCCCAGCTCCCTCAAGATGGCGATCTTCTCACGCGGCACCTCCCACTCGTCCTCCTCGTACACTGCAAACACATTTCAGGTTTTACAGCCTTTAGTTTCAGGGGAATACAGGAAGGCAGGTTAGAACAAGCCGGACCAGAGCATCTTCCAAGTTTTTATGAACACAATTAATGTCAAATTCTTTGATGTGTCGTATGAAGCAGCCGCTGCGATTTGATTTATTGGGGTTCAGATGCTTTGATGGCTCGAGTTCATGTTAACCATTTAACAGATAAAACTGAGTAAACAATTCTGCAAGCTACTGGCTATAATGTTCTGCACCAACATCTAAAAATGTAAACAGATTAAATCAACTGAAGATGATTTACAAACAGGAAATATCTGGGAATTTCCACTGACAATGAAACATTTAAATGCCTCTTGAAGAACTGGGAATCTGACAGAAAATTTAGCAAACAATGGCATTAAATACAAATACAATAAGTTGACCAGTTTGTTCTTCAAGGACCTTGAGATTAATGGTTGAGTTTTGTACATTTTTGTTATTGTTTTAGATAAAACAAAGTTTAAATCAAATATTTGGTGTTTTCTCTGCTTGATGAAAATTATTTGACCTTTCAAAATCTTTTCCATCACAACCAGAAGTATTGCACATGGCTGTTTAAGGAATAAGAAGCCACTCACTGCGTCATTAAATAACTTGTTGCCAGGCAGTAACTATTGATTAAATCCAGTTGGTGACTTTTTTTATTTTTATTTTTGGCCATGCAGTGTATATATTAATTTAGCTGAATGGTTGTTTTTCTTTATCTAGTCTATGAATCAACTCCTTTGTTGAAGTGAAACTCTTTAGAAAACACAAGCAGCTAATGCTGTTGATTATTTCAGCTCCATTTAAACGGGATTCACTGAATGAGGCGCTAAAATCCCTGTGCAGTTAAAGAAACGTCTCGAACTCTTTCTGCTCACCGTCATTAGCGCTGAGGTACTCTGGGTTTGAAGAGGCGTAAATGGGTCCGCTTGGTCCTTGGGTTTGACTGAAAGGAAGCGAACAAACACCTTGAGAAGACAAAGTGATAAAAATACATAAAATAAAAGACTGAAAGGGATGCAAGAGCTGCGCACTTCTTCCTGAACACGACGAATCCTGCCACGCCCAGAAATATCAGCAGGACAAAGCAGATAATCGGCCCGATGATGATCTTCACGATGGAGAGAGGGTCGCCTGTTCAAAACACACCGTCACATTTCAGGTGGGAAAGAAAACACTCAAAGACGCGATTCACAGGCTGGTATTTATACATGAACCTGGATGAACATAACAACAACAATCATTTTTATCTACATTTTGAAGACTTTTGCTGAAGCTCTAATTTTAGAAGAATTTAATTAAACAGATGTCCTATCATCTTAGGAAATGGAAGAAAAAAGCACTTTTTAAGTTTAGTTTTTCAATTTGCTCCTATTTTGAATGCAGCTGTACTTTTTGTCCCTCGTCTCCTCCGGTAGTTTTCATGAAAAGTCGTCTCTGAGCTCAGTTTTTCTTCCACAGACACTTACTCGGATCCTGGACATAGAAGTACGAGGGCTCGGTCCACGACCCGTTTCCAGCCAGCGACGTGGCTCGGATCCTGACCGAGTAATTCCCAGGATGCATCACTTTCAGCTTGCAGCCGCGGGACGCTTTGTACATGTTTCTGGACACGCAGTGGGGCAGCTCCTGCAAAGAGGTTTGGAAAAATTAACGGTTATTTTTTCTGATTTTTAAATGTTTATTTTGACTTTTATTTCGATATTTTACGCTTTAAAACTTCATATTTTGCTTTCCCTAGTAGAAAAACATGTGTGGTTACAAAAACATGTTTTTAACAGAAACAACAGGCACTTATCCCTGAGATGAAGCTTATGTTTTTTCCACTTGTTTCCATGGATACTAAAACACAGCACAGCTCTAAAATTACTCGCCCATTAGTTCTCATTAAACTACCATCAGGCAAATTTCAAAATTAGTCACGTAGACATGGCCTCTCCACTCTGCTGCGCTCTGTGGATGGAGTTAATTTGTTGCTCATAAATTTGTTAAAAGTTGCTGTTAGTCATGAATAAGCCAGAAAACGCTGCTCTGTGTTGGAGGATCTACGTAACATAAGTGAGTCTTTACCTCAGCGTCTCCGACTCTCTTGTAGTTCACCTCATACAGGATGATGATGCCGTTTGGCGCTGCAGGCTCCTTCCAGTGTAGGTGCACCGTGTTTTCTGTCACTTCATGAGTGATATCACCCAAGATGTTATCGGCTTTATCTGTGGGGAACAAAATCTTTCAGAACCACGTGTTTCAACTTCAGAGTTTCTACAAATTCAATATTTTTCCTGGGTGATTTTTCAAATTCTCTTCTGAGAGGCTGCAGGTCTTTTTTTTCTGCACACAATTGGGAAAATTGGCATGTTGCAAAAAGACTGGAAATTAACTGAACTTATTTAATTTCAAGATGACTCCCACAACTGTGACGGTTTTTAGTAACTATTTGTGTAGCTAAAAAATCTAGTAAGCGCTTTTAACTATCCAATTATTAGTTGGTTAATCCAAATAATATACAACGGATCAGCTCTACACTGTTTTGATGTTAAGTCGAGAAAAATGGGATGAAATCTTCACATATTTTTTTTAGCTGCAGATGATCAAAAGTTCACTAAAGCGATGTTATTTTGTTGCATTTTAGGCGATAAAATGTTTACTTTCTTATTAAAAAAGGGTTTGAATTGTTTATTTGCATCTTTTAATGTATTTTTAATATTGTATAAATAAAAAATTTCCATCAGAATAATTGATAACTAAAACAATCGCTACTTGCAGCCCTAATCAAAAGCTTACTTTTCCATTTGGAGGTGTTTTACCTTCAGGCATGGTGCGGGCGCTGACGTACGCCGCCATGCTGCAGCGGCCCTGGTCAGTGGGATCGTTGCAGGCGTGGACCTCAATCTGGTAGCTGGTGAAGTGTCGCAAGTTGGAAATGACTGTGGACTCCTTGGAGTAGACAACCACCAAAGTCTTCGGGTATTCCTTGTTCTCGTCCTCGTTGTTGGGGACCCCCGTGCTCCCTGGCGGGCTGGCGGCGGTGGTGAGGAAGGGCTGCGTCCTGTTGGCGATGCCCATTACAGAGCGCCGCTGTCTAGGGCGTCTAGAAAAAGCAGACGTGTTTAAGTTAAAAAAAAAAACTAGGGCTGTCAACTTTAACACATGCTAAATGCATTAAACATCTAAAATGTTTAACGCATTTATATTGATTAATTAAAACCTAAAAGTTTCTCTGTTGCAGAGAGTTACTTAGCTCAAAGTAGTGCGTTACCCGGTTCCTTCCTTCGAAGAACAACCTGTTTATAGTTAACGTTTCTAAATTACGTCTGAAACAAAATTACTTCTACCTGCACATGAAATCTGAGATGTTTGGTTTGAGATATTGAGAAAATGTGTGTTTTTACATTTCAAGCTTATCGAGTGAAGCTGTGATTAATTGCAGCGCTAGAATGTCGTTATTGAAATTTCACAAAAACTTACAAAAATACGTATCTGATGATCTTAAAAAATAAAAACCAGCCGTTTGACTTACTTGACCTCAAAAACTTCATTGTGAAGGTAGTTTTCAAAGGTTTTCCTGTACTCCGAGTCTTCTTTCTCCTTCTTGAGTTCCTTGTCCGTTTTTGGGCAGGCGCAACATTTCTTCCCCTGGCCCTGGTCCTCCGTCTGGTTCCACTTCTGCTCCTCGTCACTGTCCACCTGAGTGGGCACCCGTGACGGCAGCTTCATTCCTGGTGGCAGGCAGACATGCGGAGCAGGGAACAAAGAGAGACATGACAGGTGAAATAAACAGCATATTCGCTATATCCACACACTCCTGCAGGGATTGTCTGTCATTGTCAACCTCTGCAGTGGAGATAAATTAACCCTGACAGGACCTCCCTGCAGACTCCAATCTCTATAAACATGCAGGCATTATAGAATCGATGTGCGAGCGAAGATCGGCGCTGACGGCTGGAGGCTGACGTGGGCCAAGCCGGGCTCAGAATAATTGAACCGAAATAAATGTTTGAACTCCGTTTGAACCCGAGCCAGAGCCAAACGAGGATCTGGACTGTCTAAAGTTTCATTTCCAGATTACATTCACGTAAAGGAGAAGGAGCTCATAAAAAGAAGTACAGATGCTTCTCAATAAATTCAGTTTGTTTCAGAAAAGTGCTGCTTCAGTAGCACAATGCTTTTCCACGGCAAATACAAGATCTTTCCTCAAATGGAGGCCTCAAAGAAGGAAAACATTTTTAGAGATCATGTGATAATGTAAAAAAATTAACTCCTATTCATCTGCAATTAAGTCTCTATCAGGGATTCTGAAAGTCTGACTTTTCAGAAAACCCGACAGATAACGCTGCTAATAGACGATAGTGTAGTCATCATCAATACATATTACTGGATTGGACATCACCTGTTAGCTCCTGGCCACACGATCCTGCAGGTGCCGTTACTCTGCATTTAGCCAAATCATTAAACCACAAAGTTCTGATTTGGGAAAAATTGGAATCTGTCACAAATCTTTCTTTTTTATCCTATTTGCATAAAATATCACTTAAATTAAAGCTTGACTACCTTTCTGGCAGTAGTCAAACTTGTAGAGCTCGCTGGCCTCAGGCTGGCGCTGGTAGAAGACCAGGTAGTGGGTGATGTTCCCGTTGGGATCGTTGGGAGGTTTCCACTTCAGGATAATCTGAGACGACGAATTGGAGGAAGACATGGGGTCCAGTGGTACAGAAGGTTCTGTACAGACATTGAGGAAAAAACTGTTAACCAGGAAAGATATTTAATGCCCAACATAGAACAAATGACAACTAGGATTAAAAAAAGACTGGGTGTCTTGTATAGTATGGACAAAATTCACTTGTCCTTCTTTTCATGTCCATGTTTCTAAACAATTGCATAACAATTTATTTTTGGAGTATTTGGAGTTAATGTTCAGAAATATTTTCAAATCTCACATGGAATTTTGCTGAAAAACCTGGTTTTATTTTCAATTTTCATTCATTTTGATGAATGGAAATCATCAAAATGATGAGAATCATTTGGTTCAAATGATTTTCATTTGGACCAATACGCCTCTTGATCACTCTAAAACAACTTTTAATTAATTGCAGTCACACAATCCAATTTCCTTATACATGAACTATGACTAGAATCGAAAAAATACTTTGGTTTGTAAAATGGGTACAAAATACTTAAAATGTTTTACTTCAACAAATAACAAATTATAAGAAATTTTACTCAGGTTTTCAACTAATCTCTTCTATCAATAGTAGCCTGAAAAATTTAGCTCAGAAAAAAGGACGTATTCTTACCGAGCTTCTGGTTTCTGTGGTCTAAAATGTAACATAAGTCTACAATGGAAATGCACTAAATGCACATTTTTTAGCAGTTTTGAGATAACCCACTTCATAGATTTAGCACAAATCTAGATATAAATCACAGACCTTTGTTTTAGAAATTACAAGTGGAAAATTGCAGTTTCGATCCACTTTGCATTTCAGATTGTTGCTCGATAACTCAGCGCTTACTGGCACATAGCCGCCTGCTCGGGTTCTCCCCGCACCGCTTTTTAGTGTTTGATGTTTGTGTCATCAACTGCTTTAGTTTTTGGTCACTGGCCTTCATGTCACAAGTGGAAGGAAAATGATACTCTGCTTGAATTTTGTTTTTACTTTTACAAATAAAAGTCTGAAAATTGCCCCTTTTTCTCAGATGATTCCAAATAAAAGATAGAATTTTTTTCATAAATCCCTTATTTGGTTGGTGTCTGCCAACCTAAACAGAGTTGAAGTTGAAACTCGGTGGTGGCAGAATAATGCTATGGGAATGGTTTTTCTCAACTTAGCTTAGATGGGGCTAAGCAATGAGACAGCATAGAAAAAAACTGTAGTTTTGGTTGGAGGCTCGCTGTTGGATCAGTGGCCCAGTCAAAGTCCAGACCAAATTCAAATAAGGAATCTGGGGTGGTTTTTCATTTCTGTTCTCCATCCAATCTGAGTAGGCTTGAACAACTTTGCAAAATACTTGGAGATTCTACAATCATTGACTAGTGAGGGGACGGCATCAAATGTACACCACACTTTTCAGATTGATCTATAAAAATTAAAAACAATGGATCTATTTTCTTTCACTTTAGAGCAGTATTTTTCAAACTGTGGGTCGAGAAAAACCACCTACGCTCCGCGTGTAAACAACCGTTTATTTGCCATAACGTTAGCTCAAAGTGCGACGCTACAGTTAGCTTACCAAAGGATTGTGTTTAAAAGTAATAATGAATAAATGGCTTAAGAACAGATCACTAAAAAGAAAGCTTGAAGATTCCGGGAGAAAGTTTCTCAGGGTGAGTTGCAAAACTTTTGTTTTTGAACATTATTAAGCTGTAGGTCCACAATACAGTGTTGCGCCCCACGCTGACTAACTGCATCTTAATACCTAAAATAAAACTATTTATGCCTCTAAATTACAAATAGCTCTGAAGCTTTATTAATGCTCAAAATACTTGTAGTAGAGAAGAATTCATACTTTTAGGATCTGTAAGTAACTCAAAACGCCCCGAGTTGACGTGTTTATGGTTTTATTGTGGTCAGTCACATTTACAAAACAGCGCCACCCTTCACATTATGAGGAACAAAGTCAATAAGTTGAGAGACTAGTATTTTAATTTGAGGTTGTATATATTAAGATTTTGTGTTATTGTGGAGGTATATCATCAAATCCCAAAAAATACATTAAAGTTTGAGATTATAATCTGACAAAATGTGAGAAACTGAAGGATTATGGATAGTTTAGCGACTGAACAATGGACGTGTTTCACTCCTATGTGAAGCTGCCAGCATAGTTATGAACTGACTTTGTTTTAGTTCAAGGTCATTTTAAGGACTCGGGTTATTGCATCAATCACTGTCAACAAGCTCCACATGACTAGAAGCTCAGTCAGTGTGAGATTTATGAAAACTGAGGGATTAAACACAAGAGATTATTGGTAGGATTAAATACAAAAGACTTTAAGTTGCTAATCTCTGTTTTTACTCTGTTGTGCATTTATAGTTTAGATGATTTTAGCCTGAAAGTCTTTACAGATGACGTGGGAAGTGTGTGTAGCAGCATAATATACAACATGTAGCGTGTGTGTCTGATAGATTGAGCGCTACATGTTCTGAGATTTACTGTCCCTGTGTTTTGACTTTCCTCCATGACAAAGCGACGAGCTGGTTCGACCGCATTGTCAGACAAGGTCTCATCAGCGCCAGCTTATACTTAATGACAGCTTTGCCCTTCCAATGAGGAACGTTGGTGAGACGCGACAGCGACCAGGAACCGGGAGCAGTCGCCAAAACAACGCTCCCCCGACATGGCTGGCTGGCCGCGGCGTCTCGGCAGGAGATTTATTTTGTGCGAGCGACGGCTGTCATGTTTGATGCGGTTTGCAGGGAAGGAAATATATTTTGTCTGAAAGGAAAATGGCCAGACAGGTCACAGTGTCTGTAATTAGGCCGAGCTGCACGAGGCAGGCTCTGTGGGTGGCAGGGGACATGGAGTACCGAGGAGCCGAGGTTTGGTTAGACACCTAGCATGAGGTGGAGTCCTGTCAGATCAGCGGCAAAAATTACCATCCAGCTTACTGTTCCCTGTTTGTCTTATTTTTATTTTAAAGCAACAAACTGAATGATGTCCAGTTTGTGAATTAAATCATATTAGTCCTGTAACAAATGATTAATCGTATAAAAACAAAAAAGTCTGCAGATTTTTATTCAACCACTTAAGCTTATTATCTACAATTTTAGAAATATATTAAAAGATGCAAATAAACTAATAATTTGATTCATTTTTTTAAATAAGAAAGCAAACATTTTATTGCTTACAATGCAGTAGCAGCGTTCCTTTAATGATGATTTCTAGTGAACGAATGAATCTGTGAATCTGCATGAACATGTGAAAATCTTTTCTGCTTCATTCAACATCAGTGCAGCTTAGCACTGATCTGTTGATTATTTTTTAGATTAACATATTAATAATTAAACAGAAAAATATGCGTAATAGGTGATTTTTTTTTGTTTACAGAGTTTTAACCAAGTGAAAGTAAAAATATAGGAGTTTTGTGTAGAACATATTTACAGTCAAAGGTGTTTTTGTCTTTAAAATGCGAAATTAGTGTTTTATAAGCCTGGCAGGCCACCAGGCTTCACTTGTGGCCCCACCAGGCTTATCATTGCTTATTTATTTCAGTTCTTTAAAAATGTTTGCATTTTGTTGGTGTTCAGATATTAATCTTCCAATATAATCTTCCAATAATATGTAATTATCAAGTGTTATTTTAAAATTTCCTGTCAACGTTAAACATTTTTTAAATTCAAAAATACAGAGCAGGCCGCTGAATGAATGACTGCCGAGCGCCCCAAACACTGGGCTTAGCAAGTTTTCTGCGTGGAAACCTTCAAAATGTATATATTTTTATGGTTTTGGCTTTGTTACTGCTCTGAGTTTGTTGTTCCTTAATCAATTAGCCTTTTTTTGAGTCGGTACGCTCCAGTTAACAGTTAATCAATTATTAAATTAGTTGATTATTTCAGGAATTGATTCATCACGATTAATATGATCATTCGTTTCAGACCTACTTTTGAGGTTTTGATGGTGAATAAAATTATAATCATTAATTTGATCTCAAAAACTACACAAAGACAGGAAAGAAAAAATAAATCGGAGCCATTTATTTCAGTCTTACTGGTGGCATTTGTGCGAACGTAGATGATATCGCTCTTGGCCCCGTGGACCTGATGCTCGTCGGACGCAGAGAGCTGCGTTTTCACCATGATGGCGTACTGCGTCCACGGCTTCAGCGGCAGGATGAGATGACCCGGCTCGACCTGCTCTTTGTCTCGGCGCGGCGGGTCGACGTCGGCGATCACCCAGCTGTTGGAGCCGCAGGCGTCCTGCCCGTCAAACTCTGTTACGTTCTGAAAAGGTCTGCACCGATCAGAAAAACATAAACATAAAAATGAAGCTCAGTGGGTGTTTTACATGAAGAAGGAGGCTGGGATTTAATTTGTTTCACTGCAGTAAAACAGAGTTATTGAAGTGATCAGAAGTAGACATCTCATGTTAAACTTTATGTATTATTCAAGGGAACTGAGTGGTGTACAATTTATATAAAATAGAGTATATATTCAAAGACAGATGACATCAGAAAAAATTAATAAAGGAGGATAAAAAGAGGATTTTTATGTTCTTTGTCCAATGTGACTGTAATGGAGCTCTACTGATGTCTTTTATTTAAAATAAAACAAACCAGCAGAAATAAAATCCTAACACAGCCATGTATATAGACTCAGACTGACAATTTATGCAGAGATGGTGAAGATGGATTAGTATGAATGATTATTTGATATCTTGAGATTAAAAAATAAGAGATAATTTCAAGGTTTCTTGACATTTCAAAGACATAAGTACTGCAACATATTATTCCACGTTGATATTCGTACACTTTTCCTACAGCAAAATTCAAGCCTTTTCAAAGTAAGTTTTAAAAATTATTCCAGCACCGGACTTTGAAGATAAAAACAAAATAAACAAACTAAAGAAGAGCGTTTCAACTCACTATTCTATATGACCTTATTTATCACTGTTGATCATGTCTGATTATAATAATCTAGACATCACAGGCAATATTAACTAAAATATAACAAATGTTGTATGTTTTTAAACACGTTTCTCTCTGAAACATCCTATACACCTGACTGGCTGGTCCAAGAACAAAACACTAATTTAACAAAGAAATTGTATAATATATAAGCTAACCTTTATTTTGATTACACAGATCAAAATTGTGCAGTTTGAATATCCAGCATTTTCAAGGAGTTTATACAAAAATCAAGCAGGTTTCAAAAACTCAAAACACATAATTGAAATTCAAGCATTTTCAAGGATTTCAAGGACTTTTAAAGTTCCCAGATCTTAGCATTTATTTTAAAATATAAAATGTTATATGAATCCTTTAAACATGGAGAAACACAAGTGGAAGGAAGGGAAGAAGCAAAAGAAAAGGAGGAAAATAATAAATAGAAATGAAGGGAAGATGGAAGAAAAATCGATTATTTTAGAACTTGAGGGAAAGGAAGGAAGGAGACAAGGAAGGAAAGGAGGAAGGTCACATGAGAGGTAGGAATGAAAAAGATAAAGCCAAGTTGGACAACAGGAAGGAAGGACACAAGTGTATTCACTTCCATATTTTGGGGGTTTTAAGAATCAGAACTGATTTTAGAAATGACCAATTTTCCACGACGCTGAGCTTTTTTTTCTTTTTACTACGGATCTGAAATAACAACCGTTCGGTTCTGCTCCCGCCTCGAGGCGGACTTACGCTTCTTTGTAGAGAACCATGAAGCCCAGCAGGTCCCTGAAGTCCGGAGGCCAGAACGGTTCCCACTTGATCATGATCTTATCGCTCATGGTTTTGATCTGGGTGAACTTCAGCACGCGGTTCTCACCTGGAGAACAAAGTGAAACAACATTTGGCTCAGAAAAGGCCAGCAAAAATCATAATTTGGAAAACGTCTGGAGAAAAATATTTGTGTTTATAGATTTATTTGACACTTGTAACATGCAGATTTTAAATAATTTTTCCCATCTCCACACATCATAAGGATGCAGATTTTCTCTTACAAACTGACGCTGTAGTTGATAGATTAAACTGCCTTTCATAGGCTTCTAGAAAAAATTATATGTAGTGAAAAATCAGCACAAAAGTTTCAATACCTTGGAAAGTCCTACTTATTTCCCCACTTGTTGTCACTTTTGTTGCTGTTTTGTGATAAAATGTAACAGAGCTGAAGAATTACATCATTTTAGTATAAAAACATTCCTGTCAATTTTTAGGAAGATTATTTCTTTCTTTTTTTTTGTCTTCTTAGAAATCCATATGTTTAACAATACTCTAAGAAAACGGTAATAAAGCTTCTTAACGCCTCAACAAAGAAAAGAAAATGTCTTGTTATGTGCAGCTGAGTGGAAAAATTTGCTCCAGCCTGGTGACCTTCACAACTGAGAAGCTTGTTGTCCAAGTAAAGGTCAGATGGAAACCAGAGGTTTAAGAATTTATACTAGCAAAAATTTGACAGAAGAGGATGAAGACGGAACAAATTAAAAATATAAAAACTGTTTTGATTATTACAGCATCGGCCTGATGAAGCAAAAGCCTGTCTAAATGTAATTCTTCAGACAATTTACCCCGGTTACTTTCTCTGAGAAAAGAAAATGTATGATTTATTTTGACCTAATTTATCAGTCAGCCTCTTATAAACAACTCGTTCTTTAAGCAAAGCATTTCTTTGGAGGGATTACTGTCAGAACTGTGTGGTTTAGCGCTTATTGAGTGTTTTGTTGTGTTTTTTTCTCCCAGCTGGGAACCAACAATCCTGCTGTCGTCGTCATAGCAACGGTGGAACTCTACAAGTTTAACCTTTATTTAAAACTTCTTTCACGGACAGAAACGACCCAGGATTTTTTTTATGCCCAATCGTTTGTCAGACTGGAATTGAATACACTGAGATATATAGTGTTTTTTTATATGTACATAAAAAAAGAAACATTAAGAAGGAATACAACAAAAATCTTAAACTTTTGGAGTGAATATTTTCAAATTTTGCCACAAGACGAGCACAAAATAGCAAATTTTATTGGGATTGTTCTTGGCAGAACAATGTATAATCCCAAAGATTACAGCAGCATAAAATAATAACACAAGGTCTGAACATCTCACAGAGAGATGGTTTCATCCTTTGAAAATGAAAAGATGGTGGCACAACTGCAAAACTACCAACACATCCTTGGTAGTCCTAAACGGACAGAGAAGAAAGTAGGAGATTCTTGGCAACTCTGGAGGAAACCGCAGAGATTCACAGTTTAGGTGCAGAAATCTGTTGTCATGACAACTATCAGTTATGCACTTCACCGATACTGCCTGATATGGTCAGAAATAATTGAGAGTATTTGTGCAAAATGATGAAGAATAAAAATGTAGAAAGGATGTCACTTGGTTCTACCATGTATTCTATTACCAAGATTCACTGAATCAACCTGTTGTAATGTTAGTTTCAAACAATGCTACATTTGTTATAGTCCAACACTATGTGAGTTTTATTTGTTTTTATGTGCTTCATTTCTGTTTTTACAAACAAAAACTGGATTGGGACAGAAGAGAAAGAGCGTTTGTGTTAGAGAAATAGGCTGTGGAAGGTGAACTGAAGTAAACAAAATAACAAAAAATAATAATAAAAAAAAGAACCATGTCTCATCATCTTTCATCTTCTTGTGTGACAGACTTGCTGGTCTGTCACATAAAATCCCAAAAACATTTAGCGAAGTTTACAACATGCTAATATGTAAAGACGTTCAAGGGAAAGGAATACTTTTGCACTGTTTTCCTCTGTGCTGCTTCTTCTTAGAAAAACAAAATCAGTGTAAATGTCTCCAGGAAGTTATCTACAAACACAAGACAGGAAGTGACCTCTATAACAATAACAGCTGTGCCAGGCGTCAGTGTGTGCCGTCTGCTACAACAGTCACGTCTGCAGACTGTGGTTCCTTACATGAGGCCTGGTCTCCGTTGGTCTTGGAGGCAATTTCGTTCTTGACCCGTCGCTCCTTGGTTCCCGTCACCTCCTCCATTTTGCGGATCTCGGTCATGCAGAGCTTGGAGTTGTAGTGGAAAAACATGCGGCCCTGCAGGATGGTCAGCTTGTGTTTGGACCAGTCCCAGAGCTGCCGCAGGTTCTGGTTATCCAGGGCGTAAAATGAATAATTCCTGGAAAAGAGTGCATGGACTCACAGTGAGCACTGAAAGCTATTTCTGACTGCAGAGCTTTAAATAAGAAACATCCACCACAATTTCTGGATTAAACTTAGTTTTTTTTTGTTTTTTGAGAGGTCAAACCAAAAGCACAAAAAAAGACATTCTGAAAAGGCCAGACTGTCTGTTTTTAACTCATAATTACAGGAAGAGGCTCTGAAATAGTTAAGGACAAGGGAGGATTACCCGATTTCCTGTTCTTCTCCGCGAATGAGGCGAAGTTTGCGGAAAAATGAGAGGGATACGAGAGCGTAGGAACGTCGAACTGTGAGGTAACCAGTGATCTCCTCCAGCTGGCCCAGGCTGGCCTCCAGCTCAGCTGCAATGTTGTCTAGAAAAAACAAAAACAAAAAAAACCCCATTGAAACAAATCCTAAAGCCATAAAAGTGAGTTTTTTGTGGCACTAGAGACAATTATTCAACAGGAGCTGGACATAAAGAGAAGGGGAAGAACAACACATTTATTTTATCATCAACTGTTTCTTTAATATTCTATTTCCATGTTTTGTTTTCTAGCTGCTTGACTGGATGCTCTTGACGTAGCCTCTTTGTTTTGGACAAAGTCAGCAAGCCTTTGTTTTGTCCTGCAGCGCTGACGGGTCACACGCTGTTATGTGACACTACCAAACGGACCGCAGGTACTCACTTCCTCCCCGCAGGTTGATGACCAGGCTCCCATTGAGGACGGTGCAGCCCCTCAAGGCCTGGGCGGCAGTGACAGAGTCCACCGTCTTCAGACCCATGCATACTTTGGGACAGGGTCCTGCGCAGGGCGTGCAGTTGAGTCTAACAAGATAACAAAAAATAAAAATCAAATAAAGAAGTTTAGAAAATATCTAAGAACAGAAGTGTATGCTAATCCTAGTACCTCTTTTAATAGTTCACCAACTAGTAGCTTGTTTACACGATAGCGCAAAGTGAGAATGTTTTTGACTCAGCAAAATACGCCCATTATTTATACCTGACTATAAAGATAACTAGAGTAAGTCTGTTGCAATAAAACTAAAATACTTTAAGATAGACTTTAAAATTGTGTTGTTAGTTTATAAATCACTGAACCGATCAGCACCACAATGCATGAAAGATCTGCTGTTGTCATAGCAACCTTGCAGACCTCTCAGGTATTTTGGTTCTGGTTCTGGTTCTGGTCTGCTCGGCATCCCCAGAATCAGGACCAAACACAGAGAAGCAGCATTCAGCTTCTATACACCACAAATCTGGAACAAACTTCCAGAAAACTGCAAAACAGCCGAAACACTGACTTCCTTTGAGTCAAGATTTATTTATAGTGGCTTTAGTACCATAATTAATGAAACATTAACCAACATTTTTGATTTGTAATCACAACACTTGGAAAAATATGTTTCAAACATTGATTTTTGTGTTTTTATGAAAAGCACTTGTTGCTGAAATGTGCTATAGTTACAAACTTGATTGATTGATTAATTACTCAATTTATCACCTTAAAAGGAGCTTGATAATTCTGATGATTAATAATTTTTTAGAAGGGGGCAATTTTGTTTAAAGAGACAACATAATCCATTTTATGTTTGGTTTTGGTTGTGTGTGGTTTTCCTTTTTTTTAAATATCTTGTTTTTTGTTGTGTTTTATTTTGGATATCTAAAATACCTTCCAGTTCTAGTGTTAGATGCTATGGACAAAATTTTTGTTTATTGGTCTTTAAAAGAACAAATCTGCATTACTATACCAACATGAATATATCACTACCAAACAGTAATGTTATTATTTATAACAATAATTACTGGGACAGTTTATCATTTGCTTTATGCTTTGTTTGATGGAGTTTCCACATGTTGGTTCAACTTCAGACTTTTACAGGTTTACTTTTCATTAATCCATTTTTATACAATATTAGGAATACATAAAAAGATGTAAATAATTGAGTCTCCTTTTGAACAATAAAATAAACATGTTATTGCCTAAAATGCAATAACAGCATTTCTTTAATGAATGCTTCATCATTTGTAGTAAAAGATGAATCTGCATCAGCGTGAAAAACTCTTTCCGCCCGACTTATCAATAAAGTGTAGGATTGATCTGTTGACAATGTTTTGGATTAACCAATTAATATTTGGACAGCAAAATGTGCTTGATAGGAGATTTGTTTTTTTGTTGTTTTTTTTCAGAATTTGAAATGGGTGAAGCTAGAAGTAGTAAAAAAAAGATTTTTACTTGAAAATGGTCAAAAACACTGGATTCAGTTCAATTTAAAAAAAAAAAATCTAATTAAAAAAAAACCTTATTTGTCCCAAAGGGAAATTAATGTGGCTGAAGATTGATAAAATATTGGTAAATGGTTAATGCAACATGTCTACAAAGCAAAAGTTGTTGCAACAATGAAAGTGAGCAGCAGCTGATCTGCGACACGCCGCGAGCCGTAGCGATGTTGTAACAGTAGATCAGATTAACAAACAGTTTCCAACAGCAAAACAAGCAGCTCATGTGACGAAATTCTTAAAAAAACGCCAGGCGCCTCGAGGGGAAATAAGCGTTTCTATCTTCCACATAGCAAGCTCTGAGCATCGTTTATTTACTTAGTGCATAACTTCACTGAACTGTCTTGACCCTTTTTTGCTTTTTTCCTTACTCTCTGGTGCCACATCTGCACTTTTACTGACTGCGGGGAGAGCACCGCTCGTCCTAACAGCAAGCCAAAAAGGGGAACAGAGACAGTCACAGTGCGAAAAGCCGAGGCTATGAGTCCAAATGGGTTCACTACAGGTCGACAGTAGCCTGGAGGTTCAGATGTGCAGGCTTTGTTGATTCATTTCCCTGGCAAAGCGAGAGCAAATCTGCCCAGAGCGGTTACCTATGCTCGATTTTGAGTGGTTTTATTCTGGAGACAGCAAAAAATCTATAGCTTATCTCCAAAAACTGGCAAAAATAAACTAAACAAACACTTTAGTTTGATATCTTATCATTAAAAGAGGCTTTACCCAACATATATTTATGGGTTAATATAAAATTTTTTATCCAAAGATTAGCTTTATGCTTCAAAAGCTCAAAGCTGAAAAGAATGAGCATCTTTTCTGTCTGAAGAAAGGCTGCACTGGTGCTCCATCTGCTCTCAGCTGTTTGTCAGGTGTGAATAAGCGCCGTGTGACTTTTTAGACGTGAAGGTGCACACTGTTCAAATGGGAGATTATGTACCCTGCAAATCCTCTGTGGATTAATAAAGGTTAAACACACATAACGTCACAAACAACCAGAGCACAACGGCTTTTCCTCGTCACAGCTCTGAGCGACGGCCTGTCTGGACTTCGCCGCTGCAATCAGCTCATTAACAAACCTTTCTAACTCCTGCAGAGAGCCAGACGACCAAACTAAGACTGTAGTCAGAGTAAATGGACAGCAATCCCTCAGCGCCTGTCACGTTCTGCTGGTGTCAAAACATTCATGATTTACAGAATTAACACTGATTTTCTTTTAGGTCAAAATTTCAGATTTTCCCAGATTCTGATTTCAGGAATTCTGATGTCAATAATTGTTTTGGGATTTTTGGTATAAATAAAATTAAATAGTAATTTATGACAGATTTATGAACATAGTAATGGATGGATGGATGGATGATGGATGGATGGATGATGGATGGATGGATGGATGGATGGATGGATGGATGGATGGATAGATGGATGGATGGATGGATGGATGGATGGATGGATGATGGATGGATGGGTGGGTGGGTGGGTGGGTGGATGGATGGATGGATCTTATGAACAATACCACAGAATAAAGTTTTATAAGTTTTAAAAGTTTCCCATATTTATTACCACCAGGTGAATCCTTAAATCAAACTTCTTCATTTTCCTCTCAGGTAGAAACTCTAGTTTTCAGCCGCTGACAAACTGGCTCTCACAACAGAAATAAAACCCCCAAACATGTCAGCGTGACTCCTCACTGCAATGCGAGGACAAACGTCTAAACATAACAGGCTACAAACGACTGATCCAGTGAAAGCAGCCTTCACGTCTCAGTAGCTGCATTTGCATACCACTCGATCTCTGCAGTGCAGACACCTGCAGACCAGAGAGCGACACCAAAATGAGAAACACTGAGTCAGAAACGCAGATGTGCCACCCTTCCTGCACTGCTGCAGCACTCTGACCTCACTGTTGGTTTCTGTGTGCAAAAACAAACAAGGTGATGCCAGCGATGTGGGGACTTTCAGGTCCTTCTGTTACAAACATGAAGCAGGAGTTTATAGTTTATATTAACAGAATAAACAACGTTTTCAATTCCAAAACCCTTTTAGCTGCTAAATTACTGAATAAATAGACACTAAGTTCAACAACAAAGATACTTATTGTTTTTCTGTTATTCAACCATCAAATTTGTAAAAATTAGTCTTTCAAGTGTTTCAGGAACCCCTGATCCTCTTTGAGAAAATAATTATCTAGAAATGTAAACTGTGGATGCTAATTATGCTAAGCATTTAGATGCTATTTTAGGCTTAAGTAGTTTCGTTGACAAACAAATTTTTTTCCACAATTTTCACACAGAAATAGTATTTTCCAACATTTCATCAAATTGTGTTTTGAAGCAAAAATGAAGCCCTGTTGGGGGAAGAAACGTGGATTTGTCGTTCATCACTGCTGTTTGCAGACGTCACTTGTGCGTCAGATTGACAGATGTACCAGAAACACATTATATAGAGGTTCCAGTTCAGGACTTTTCTATGTAAAACTTTGTATTTACAAATAAATAAAAATCTATTAAACTAATCGTAACTATCTCTTTAAGAGTTCTGGCCCTACTTAATATAAATTTTACCATAAACTGATTCAAGACTTTTAAGGAACTTTAAGCTTTAATAAGATTTTTAAAATTCCTTTTGAGGTGTTTTTCTGCTCTTTCTAAAAATGGAAAATTAAATATTAAACATGAAAGTGATATGAGCTCAGTGTGGGAGTCGGAGGTGAGCCTTGTTTTCTACAGCAGAGCACAAAAGGAGCAGTTTTCAAAATAAAAGCATGATGGCTTTGTTTCAGTTTGATGATACATTTTTTTTTCATCCTAAAACCAACAAATGGAGAGATCTCTGTTACTAAAAGAGAGGAGAGGATCCGTTTCCACGCTGACCGCTGACCCTCAGATCAGTCCGCAGCGTTGACACTGGTGCACTCACGCTATTGGCTGTGTAATTTTGCGTCATCAAGGTCAAAGTTCAAGAAATTTCTAACAACACTGTGCAGACTTCACTGATTTGGGGGTGGATCGACGCCAAGCGTAGTCAGAACGCTGTGTGGCGCAAACAACACAAACGAATGAGTTTCAATGTTTCTTTCTTCCATCTTTCCTTTCCTACCTTCTCTTGTTATCTCTTATTTTCCCTTGTAGTTTTGCACCCTTCTGTTCCTTTTGTCTTTCTTTCCAGATTTCTTTTGGCATCTTTGTTTTTGTTTTTCAGTCTTTCATTCAACCATTTTCTTGTCATCCAGCCTTGTTTTACACTCAAACCTATTCCTGTCTTTTCTGGATTTTCATGTTTCATTGTTTTTCCAATTTCCTTTCTTTTGCTGTTTTTCTATTTGTCGTTTTCTTTACTCACGTTTATTTTTCATTCCATCTTCTCTTTTGTTCTCTGCACTGTTCTTGCAGTTAAAATACAGTTAAAACAATCTTTCAAAAAATATAAATATGGGAAATACAAATTACAGTACTCTTCTCAACCTGATAATCTTTGGTTTTCTTTTTCAATGGTTCCATCTGTGATTTTCTTGCCATCTTTACTTTTTTTGCTTCATTCTTTCTTGACTTTCATCCATCTTTCATTAAATTTTTTAAATTCTTTTCCTTATTTCTTTTCTTCCTCTTTTGTTCTCTGGTTCACCCTTTCAGTTAATAAAGCTGTGAAAATATTAGTGAAATATTATTAAATATTTGCTGCCTTTTAAAAAAATAAAAGGCAGCAAATTTCTAATCATCCTATCATTTTCTTGTCATCTTTTCTTGTTTTGCAATTTCTTCTTCTTTTTTTCTATCCTTGACTTTTATCCATCTTTCATTGCATCTTCTCAAACTTTTTTCCAATTTTCTTTCATTTTTTTCCTTCTATTTTCCTTTAATCTCTTCTTTTGCTCCCTTCTTCATTCTTTCCCCTTCCATATTTAATTGATATATTTTGAATTTTTTTGCCCCACTTCTATTCTTTTCGATTGCACATCAAAAACAAGTGGTGTAAAAAAGAAAAAGCACACATTTTGACTTAAAACAACAGAGTTACGGAGCATAGATACAAAATAAAATCTATTCTAAAGCAGCATACAACGCACACTTCACTGATTAAACATCTTTCCTGCAGGCCATCAAGCAGCCATCAGACCGTTTCGAGTGTCCACTTACGTGGAGGAGTTGCCTATCGAGTAGCCAGAGGGACACTCCGGGATGCAGGCACCGTTGTGGATGACGTATTCGTAGCAGTCAGAGCTCTTTTCCTGCTTGCACCTGTTGTGCAGATCCTGGCAGAAGGCGAGGGAGACGCAGCGCCAGCCCTTGTAGGTGAAGTAGTTTTCTGGGCAGCGCTCCACACAGCTGTCCTCGTGCAGGAGGCCACGGCAGGCCACGCAGTGCCTGGGCGAATTGGGCCTCAGGCAGCCGCCCAGACACTGGTAGTGGCAGCAGTCGTCGTCCTTGGTGCAGGCTCGGTGTGTGCAGTTAATAGGACACACTGCGTGGAGAGGGAAGAAACATTCAGTTTAGACGGAGCAGGTCAAGGGGAGATTTTAGATCTTGCAGGCCATAAATGTGAATGTGTTATTTTTTTTGTTTAAACGACAATCATAGAAATGTTACACAGTGAGATCTTTCTTTCAACAGGAGAGAAATCTCTCACACAGCATAAGGCAGAGGATCATCTGTCACGTGGCAACAAGCGTACCAGTGGTGGACCCCAGACAGCAGGGGTCCACCACTGGTCATTAAAGAAGCACATACTTATCCAGAACACTGGTGGTCAGTCAGAACAAACTGCAAACAGTATTTAAAGCAGAGGTATCCAAAGTGACCCAGGGACAAATTGTGGCTCTCAGAGTCAGGCTGGGCGACAGACAGTACAAGTACTCCATAATTTATAAGCTACAAGAAGTTTGTAGGTTATAATATAATTACACAGCAATCATAGCCCAGCAAACATAAATAATGCTCTTGAGAAACATTCCCATTTGTAATCACATAAATAAATGACATTTGTTTCACTAAACTGCACACACCAACTGTATTTTATCAAATTTTCACATTTATTGAGAATTGTTGATGCTTTTGTTGAACAAACAGTTTTGGCGTAGCTAGAGGCCACAAACCTTTAAGAAACTTCATCCTACTTTGCAGATGATTTCTTCTACAAATCTGGAGATAATCAGGCCTGAGTGTGGCTAACAAGACTGATCCAAAAACAATGTGGGTAATTTCAGTGAATATATGATTTATTAGAATTAGAATTATCTGGTCACATGCTGTCAGGTTGGTTGTGATTGTCTTCTTCCTCCTTATAGATGAAATCCTGACATAATGACTGTTTTTGTGTCTTTGCTTGATTTAAAAATTTGTTTGAAGATCTGAAAAACTTAAATGTGACAAAAAAAATCATCTGCTTTTATTTCAGATATTTAAGGCCTAAAATTAGGAGTTTTGAGATTTTCCAAATTTTTAAGATCTTATAAATCAGTTAATTGAATGATGAATTAAAATAAAAAATTTCCATTAACATGATTTATAGTTTTTCATCTTTTCTCTCTTTCTACTAATCCATAGATGATAAAAGTCTTCAATCTGATGTATTGGTCTCACAAGCCCTTTTTTGAAGGACAATTTTGTGTACAGAGTCTTCATAATTCATTTTATTCGTTGTTTCTGTAGTTTTATTGATCTATTTTGTATATTTAAAATGTCTTCCAGATCCAGTGTTAAATGTTTGAATTTGAATTTAAAGTTAATTGATCTTTATCGTTTATCGCAATAACTTCTGGGACAATTTATTGTCCAGCAAAACGTGTGACAGACCAATTTGTTATCACTAATTCACACTAGGGTTGTTGCAATTAACAATAAATTAATTAATGTATGCTAAATTAAAACAAGCTCAGTAACTTTCATTTGTGTGATTTATTGTTTTTCTTTTCTCTTTTCTTGGTAGAAACAATTCTACCAAAGCTGCATTTTTTTTGAAGGACAATTTTGTTAACAGAAACTTAATATTTTATTTTATTTGTTGATTCTGTTTATTTAGTTTATATTTTTAAAATGTCTTCAAGTTCCAGTGTTAAATGTTCATCAGAATTTAAAGTTTATTGATGTTTGAGAATCTGTTCTTGTGTTTTTATGCCATTACCATTGTACCACTTGAAAATTGTCTCAAAAAAACTATATTATCATTTATCGCAAAAAATTCTGGGACAATTTATGGTCCAGAAAAATTTGTTACCATGACAAGAAAAATTAACATTGTTTTTTGGTCAATTTAAATGATCTTATGCATTTGGTTTCTTTGCTGGAAATATAACAGAAATCTCAAACTGTATTGGCCTTTATTGCTTTAAAGCTTGACTTTGCACAGAATGAAACTCTACTGTTGCTAAACCTTCAGGCCGCGCTGATTTGCAGGTGGGTTTAGCCGCCAGCGACTGAATGTAGGTGAGGACAAATTGTGCGAGCGTAGATGAAGGATTCACCGACTAACTTGAACGCTGGAGATTAACCTCTCGTCCATCAAAGCCAGATTAAATCCGTTAGCCAGCATGTGTTTGTGCGCGTGTGTGTGTGTGTGTGTGGAGGGGCCGCCAGTCATTGAGGTCAGAGACGGACAACAGGTCAAACCATACATACAGGTGTCTTTGAGACAATAAAAGTGTAAGAAACTAATTTTATGTTTTTAAAAAAGTGGTGTCAGCAGACAGTAGGGACGTGTCATAAACAGACTCATCATTTGTCCATTAGAAGAAGAAAACAACGCAGTGTCCTTGTCCACTGTCTGAGGGGAGCATGAAGAGCTGCAGGAATGTGTGTGTGTGTGTGGGTGTGTGTGTGTGTGTGTGGAGAGCAGCAGAAAGAGGAGAATGGCAACATGAGAGGGCGGCGAAGGGGGGAACAGTGGGGCGACGCGGCTGTAAAAACAAATGATATAACCACTGTTCATTTTTCAGTCATCTTCACACAAGTTGAAGCTTTTATTTCCCTTCCTATTTGTTTGGAAAGCTGCTCTTAAAGCTATCCCCACATGCATATTTGCACACAAACATGTGGAGCGCAGCAGAGACTCCTGATCCTCGGCCAGCGCTCCACGCCGCAGCACAGACCCAGCAGCAGATCCACCCTCAGTCTTAGCCAATGTGTTGACTAGCTGCTGCAGCCAGCCATTCAACTGGCCTCTCCCATCTCCAAGGAAGACGGCTACAAACGTTAACTCTCTCTATTCCTTCAGAGCGAGAGAGGGAGAAGCTGTGAACGGAAAATCTGCCACGAGAGTCGCACAGAAACAAGCCGGCGCTGAATGAAAGCAAGTCTCGCTGCCTTCACTGCGCTGCACTCATTGACCGAGTTTAGGTCTCTATTTACTATGCATGGCTGACGTAAACAAAAGAAAGCTCCTGTTGAGAAGAACAGAGCGTTCTACAATAATGGGGTCACGCTCATGTCAAAACAATTATGGTTTGTTATTATGAGGCCGAGCAGCTCCATGCCTCAGTACATTAATCATCTCTCCTCTCATCCATGACTTTAGGAGATTCTTATGGACTCAAATATAATATTTTCAATCGTATGAACATTTAAAATCAAGTTTATTGGCTTGGATGGTGGGGGTTTTTGGTTCTGAATTTGTGCATTTACTATTTAGTGGATTAGAGATGACTCCCTAATTTAATCTAGACAATCTTTTCATTAAAATAAAAAGTAGATTTTACATTCAGTAAACATGACTTAGCTCAGAAACTAAGGCATGTTTATTCATGTTCTAGTTAATTAGAACATGAATATCAACATTTGTGTGGCATAATGGTTCAGTTTTATTCATTAGATTTATTTTAAGAGCAGTTTTAGTTTGTGTGCACCATAGACTTATAGCCAGAAATTCTGCAATAAAATGTTAAATGTATTTTTTTGTTACTTTTATGCCATTATAAAAAGAAATACCACAAAATATTGTGCATAATGGCAATAAAGATTTTCTACTGCTTATTGGAAAGGGTCAAAATAATTTTCAACATCCCATTTTTAATCAAATTAAAAATAAAAAAATAATTAAAATTGTTTAAAGTACTTTGCCATTTTCTTGATATTATTTTTGAGCCAAAACAAACTTTTTAGTTCATTGGAAATAATTTTAAAACTAAATCTACAAGTGTTAGGAATAATTTTGGACTTAAGTGAATAGCACAATTTAATACATGCCTTATTCCAAGACCATTCAATGCTAAAGATTTTAAAATGTTCCTTTTTTAACTTTTCATAAGGCTAAAATTGTTTCAAAGCATCTTTGTTTATAGTAAAAACATCCAGTTCATTTTTGAGTACTTTTAGATGTTGAACTAGAATCAAATTATTAAAAAGGAAACAGTGAAATATCCTTTTAGCTTTTAGCTCTGCCCCTTTTTTCAGTAATCCCAGCAGCATGATCTGAAAGCACGCATACCCTCTGATCGCAGCACATTGTTGTGTTTAAGAGGTGAAAGAAAAAAGAAGTGTTACGGTTGATCTGAAAGGATCATTATTGGTGTTTCTGATTGCAATCCCAGGGGCTGTGTAGTGAATATCAGTTTAAAAGTGTATATCTTCTGTCTTTAACAGTTTTGAAAACTGAGTAAATTCAAAAGAGCGGGGTTTCTGCCAACTTTAATGGAGCTGACCATGCGAAAGAAGCTCTATAAGCCACTAATTTCCACCATTAGCACTGTCTGTAAAACTAAAAACACGTCTGTAAGCCGATGCTGAGAAGTTATTTGCCATCTCACAACCCGAGAGGCTCCAATAGTAACGAAAAGAGTGACCACACTGAAGAAGATGGACTTGTTTTCTTGTGTGCTTGTCAGAAATGCTTTCAGGGTTGAGACCCTGGGGACCTGCGAGAGTGGGGCCAACCCAAGCCAACTTTGATCTTTGTGAATGAGGAGGGGGGCCTTTTGAGGGAATTTCACATTCTTTCCTTTAAAACATGCAAATCTTTAAATACATGCTAACTTCCCGGATTGTTATTGTAATTAGGCCTGAAGCTGTAACGGTTTAAGGAGAACGGAGGTGTTTTTCCCAGCATTAGTCCACTCCAGTTTGGCCTTGTCAGCATCTTCATGCTTTATCTTCCATTGGCACAATCATCAAGTAACAATAAATCAATGCAGGTTTTAAAAAGACAGTTCGACTTAGACCTGTTGTCTCTTGTCCTCCTACTCTGGTTCCACTGACATCGGTCGGGTTCTGACCGATCTCTTGTTATGCAGTTTGTCCAAAGTACAGCAGGATCACATGAAGGCCGAGCAAAAAAGCTGCAGAAATGCCTGGCTCCTTATCGCATTAGCCGAGGCTTCGGTGGGAATGGAGGCGGGGTAGGGCTGCAAAATGAGACCCCCAATCCCTGAGGCTTTAAAACGGGCTGCAACAACAAACCAACGGCGCTTCAGGCTCTGAGGCGACCAAGAAGAATACACACTGTTGCCAGCATGAGGGCGAATAAAGCGATCTGTGCCATGTGCCAATATGAGATTCATGAGTTGGGACAAGTAGAAAGGCTGAAGAGAGTGATAAACAGCCAAAAATGCAAAAAAAGAAAAAGAATAAAAGAGCTGAATCTTAAAACACCAAACAAACAGCAACCCGTTTATGCAAGCTTAGATAACTCTGAGCTGAAACTCCTGGATTACATCCATAAGAAAATAATTTCACAAACCAGAATGTTTCTGGATCGATTTTCCTTTTTTAGTGTTCTTGTAGGGCAGCGATGAAACAACGGTGTACTCAGACTATTTGGGTTGCGATCACTTTGGATCAGAGAACATGGCAAACGGGGACGTGGTGGAGCGCTGGCTGCCAATTAAAATTCCACGGCAATGACAAGGGTAGCATTTAGCTTCTTATGAAAGAAAGTTTTTACTGAAGGCCAGAAGAAAAAAGGTTTTAGGGAGATACATGGCTGAAATGTTAGAACCAGTGCGAGAAAAGTAATAAACAGAACAGCTCATGTTTGAAGCCTCATTCCTCAATGAGTTGGGTGAAAACAAGACAGGTTAGCAGTTTAAACATTGAATTAAATGTTTAAATCCCAATACATTACTCCAAATTTAGGCGGAAATAGTGATTTTGTTAGTCTGCTCAGACAATAAAACCTAAATATTGGCACCCCATCTTGTAGAGAAACCGTTAATTAAACTCCAAATACACCTTAAACAACAGATGTCAAACTCAAGGCCCGAGGGTCAAATCTGGCCCACTGTAGCTTTTTATGTGGCCCTCTAGACTCCAAATTAGATCAATAAATCTGCAAAATTCACACCAAATCAACAAATCTCCACATTGTTTTCTAATTTTACTGCAAATTTTCTCAAAGTTGGTCAAAAACATTGAGTTTTTGACCAATTTTGATCAATCTGAAAACAGATTTTTGCAAATATTACTTACATTTGAATGTATGTAACACTTAAATCCTTAAATGTTACTTACAAAACCAGTTTTTAAGTGATTGTTCTGTTAGATCATACAATTAAGCAAATTACTAGCAGGATTGTTGTGGGGTCTTTGGCTGGAAGTGGTAATGGTGTACTCCCATAAATGGGGAACATTTTTGAAAAAGGACGACTACCCACAACCTTTTTAAACTTCACCCCGAATTACCAGCTAATTGGATTCAACATTCAAAATGTTCTTGCTTTTTTAACCCTCATGTGAGGCAAAATAGCCCAAACGTTGTCTCATTTGACAATAATCCTAAGTAGGGAGTGAAACTGAGTTTTGAACTGGACACAGCTGGCTGACATTAAGCTGTTGAAGTGGCTCGAATCTCAATCCCACTGAAACTCTTATCAGGTTTGTTTAAAAATCTGGTTTGTGCCAGAAAGCAAGAACTTTATGTCAGCTTGACCCATCACAAGACAAATGGGCAAATATCAGACCAGAAGCTTGTTAATAAGTGACATAACCCAAGTGCTTGAGGTGCAACTTGCTAGGACATTGAACCAGGTTTTATGCCTTTATTATAGAAAGTTTGTTATAAAGTCACAGTGGAGACCACATTTTTGCATTTTAAATGTATCATTCCGACCTAAAAGCAAAAAATAAATCATAATCAACTTTATTGGCTAAGTTTTTTCACACATCAAAGTATTTGATATTATTTCCACTTTGCTCTCAATGTCTAATGAAGTTAAAGTTTGAAATATAAGGAGATAAATACACAAAACGTGATTCATTCTTCCTGAATAAGTCATCAGTTTCTGGTAAACAGCTTTCAACTGTATCGAGCGCAGAGTCGGCTCTCTCATCTCTGCAACTGTATCTTCACATATTCAGCAAACCATCATAACGGATTGTTTCGTCACTGTAGCCGTTTCCCAATGCCGAACAACACCAGTGAATGTTTCCAGAAATATAATCAGGCTTTTCCCACCCCTGCAATATATCACTGAACATTTATAACGGTAAAAATACTTTAAAAGTTGACTCATACAGCTCATTATTGCAAATAATAATTCAGCATAAAAATAAATGTGATAGAAAAAGATACTGCTTCAGACACTTAGAAATGTTGCTGTCTTAGGACGTTCCAGATTATAATCCCTGTTTGACGTTTTGGTTAAAAGAAAATAAATTATAACATGAGATTAAATTAGCTTCTAGTTCAAGTCAAACTGTGCAAAGACAAAAATACAACTTTCTAGTTGCATCAGAGCTCTTCATGCTTGTTTTTGTACAACAGACAAATTTTGCATCTACCAATTTGGTATCATGTGAAAATGAAATTTAATTAGTGTATCAAATTTTAATGTTTTTATTTGAGCTAGAACACTAACTTTCAAGGTTTCTCCCAGAAAACCTGCTAAACCTGGAGGTTGCGTGTCAGGTCAGTCATTCATCCAGCGGCCCGTCGTGATTTTGAGTTAAAAAATGTTTAAAGCTGACAGGAAATTTGAAAATTTCACTTTATAGTTATGTGTTATTGGAAGATTAACACCTGAAAGCCAACTACAAAGTCTTAAAAATGCAAACATTTTAAAAAGACTTAAATAAATAAGCAATAACAAGTAAAACATGGTGGCCCGCCAGGCTTATAATACATGGGGGGGAAACCCAGACTTTGATCATTTAACTGCTAAATATTTCCATGGCAATACAGGTTGAGATTATCTTTTACTTTTAATTTTATGACAAAAATTATAGACGTAAAGGGAGACGAAACAGATGGATATGTAGATGGATGTACGAACAGATGGACAGACAGACAAATAGAAATATGTCTCTTTTTCCACATTTATTCAAATCTGTAAGATATTTAAATCCAATTCCTGCTTTTCCAGACTGCCTAGAAATTCAGAATCTAGTTCTGTATTAAACTAAAACGACTAAACTTGCATTAGATATTTAGCAACATTTTGTTCTGAGGAAGTTCCAGATTATAATCACTATTTGAAGTTCTGGTTCGTAAAGGAAAAAGAAATTATCAGGCTTTACACATCTGCAGGTTCAAGAAAGTTGTTGCGACTAGAAGGTAAACGTGGCGGCTTGACAAAACGATTTTGTCTGAATTTACAAAACCTGACTGTGAACACTATTTAAAGAAAGACCATAATGTAGAGACTTTGGAAACTGAAAACCGAATTATAGATCATTCAACAAATACAAACAACTTGCAAACAATCCAATCAAGCATGAAGGCAGAAAAGCAGTGACGTCATAAAACCAGGCGCTGATAACCGGTTTTATTTCCACTTGTTGGATGGCCTGACTCAACGGCGGCAGCAGGGCACCGTTAAGGCGACTCTGGGAGCAACAGGGACCGTAAACAACTTCATTAACAGGCTCCTGCCTCCGCTAATAGAACGAAAACACATCAACAACATGAAGAAGCACTTTTTGTTTTTAATGTCGGCCCGATGCCGCCGTCATCCAAAACGCAGGATATCTAGCTTGTCCGTGACCGGAGATAGAAATGATAAACACCGTGTTCTCATCGGTGGGCAATTACGCCGCCTGTTTGGCAGGCAAATGACGCACGCCGCGACCTTGAATCTTCATTTCCTTTCGGATATCAGCGTCAGGGTAAAATAATAAATAATGACTTCCCTAATGCTCAACTTGGTCTGGGTAATGACATCAAACACTGATTTGTTCTTAATGCAACATCAAGTGATGTGTTTTTGTTTTTTTGGTTAATGTCAACTATTTTCCATTGTATTTAAACTTTTAAACAGATGGGGAGGAGTGGAAATTAAATTTGTGAGAACAAAGAGTTTGTCCTTTTTAATCTATTTTTGCAACAACATGTTTGATCTGGTAAAAAGATTAGGATGGCAAAGTGGGAATAAACTGGACACCAACACTCAAATTGATCAAAGCAAAGATTTGGGACTTTTTGCTCTTCTTCTGCGACCATAGATGGGTTTAAATACGAAGCTTTGGCATTGTTGCTCCAACCAAAAACATTAAGATTAGAATAAAAAAAAAGATTTCATGTTTTCGACCAGGGCTGGGCTACCAACTTTTCAAAAAGGGCCAATTGAATAATTGTTGTTCAGGGCTGGACTTATGTTAATCCAGGAATATATTTCATAATACATTACATATAAAGTTTTTTTTTGTTGTTGTTTACTGCTGGGGCTTAAAGTAGTTATTGTAACATGAAATACTGACAACCAACATTATTTTTATACTATAATGAATATTTATCTTTTAGAAAAAGCATGTTTAGTCCTGGGATCTGCAACCTTTACAATACAAACAGTCGTTTTTCTTCTCAGTCACCTAAATAAAACTGTTATATAAACTTTTTAAATAAAAAGACAACTTATAATTCTCGCTAAATACCAACTACAGCAAATTTGTTGTCATTTTTAGGTTTAAAGTAAGAAGAAATTAAAAAAACGTTTATAAAAACAGATGCAGATATTTAAAAAAAGTATTTGGTTCCAACCTGGTGGCAAGTAAAGTACATAAAAATTATATTACCGGTAGTTATATTTTAATGTCATGTTGTAGACATGAAAAGAAAAATAGATAAAAAGAATCGGCTAAAAAAATCAAAATCTAAAACACAATACTTATTGTTATACGCATTATTATTGATAATTACATTTATACTGTCTACTTTAAAAAACAGATTCTTTATTTCAAAACATCTGGCAACAGAAAGCGTACACTGCTAATACAGTTTTCATAAAATTAAGCTGCACGTCGCCTGTACCAGCTGGAAAGAAACATGATTATACTATCATCAGAACAGCAGCGATCCGTTTGAAACCGAACGGCTGTGGTGAGCGGGTTCATCGGTGGAGAAACGCCTGTCGGCTGCTCAGCTTTAACAAATGCCTGAAATGTCTGAGATTCCATGGGAAAGACTCCAATAGCTGCGCGGAGAGGGCTTGCAGGGTGCAACTCCACAAGAGCGAGTGCCAGAACGGTTAAGTCAGCTTAAAGAAAAGAACTTATGTGGGGTGTGTGAAGGGAGCTTAGAGGCTAGCTTAAAGCTTGTAGAGAAGAGCAGCACACACTGCTAAAGTTGGACGAGGGTGGGAAAAAACCAGGAGGCATATTGTTACAACTTGAATTTGTCTGATCTTGTCTGGGTGTCTTCTTTTGCAACGATGATTATCAACCAAAATTCCTGCAGCAGTAAATCAGTCCAACGTTTTGGATATACGGTCCCAAAAACTGAAGCTCCAGTTACCTCTTAACATAACTGCCTCGCGCTGTACATAGAATGACAAGTGGGTGACACACTTGGCTGGTGTGCATTTCAAGCGTTGCCAGGGACAATTCAAATAAACAGCAGCTTCAAGTGAAAAGATTAACTCATTTACAACCCTCAGATATGAACCGACCCTAAAGAATCTTGCCTCAACGCTGCGTTAGTGCAAAATTTTAAATATTCTGGAGGTTTCTAAGTTGACTCTTTTTAAAGTAAACAGATCAAACTTTGAATCCTAAAATTGTTATAAGCGTCTTTTTAATACTCTTAACAGGAAAAGCGTGGAAGTCACTTAAGCTTATATGGCTTTATGGAGCAGAGAGCTGAAACGATTAATCAGATTAATCGTAATTAACTGTCAACTAATTGAGTAATCAGTTATATATTCAGACTCATAAAGGTTATTTGGTGAAAGAACACTACCCACAGAGCAGTAAGTAAGTCAAAGCTGTACAAAAATATTTTTTATTTTGCATTTAAGATTAAAAAAACAACAAAAAAAAACACTGTTGTCTGTAAATATGTTCTACCCAAAACTCACCTAGCTCAAATTCTGTGAAAGCAAAAAATCACCTTCTGCTTCACTGTACTGATGTTAAGTTAAGCTTTTCACATGTTGAAATTAAAAGTAACAAACAAATGATCAAGCGTACCGTACCTTGCATTAGTAAATAAATAAAAAATAAACAAATCAGCTACTCTGTATTGATGATGAGTCAAGCAGAAAGCCCTGAGCTTTTAATATTTTGATATTTTAAGTATTTTTTAGCTGCAGATGCATCCCCTTTGCTACAAATAATGATTGCATTTTAGACAGTACAATGTTCTTATTTAAAAAGGAATTGAATTATTTGTTTATTTAATGTATTTCTGATATTCAATAACATACGCCTAAGTGGTTAGAGGAAACATCTGCAGAATGTTTTTATCCAATTAATCATCAGAATACAAAAAGTATTGGCATAAAAGTATCATGAATCTGCAATATTGCAGCTTTTACGTTTTTATTTTTCATTTGAACTGTACAGAAAAATGGTTACATTGAGTTGTTTTTTTCAACAATGACACAAACCAGGCCCTTTAACAGCAATAGGAAATGCTTCTTGAACCGCTGTACTTCAGAGCACCTTGGGGTGTTAGTAATGGCAAAGGTTGAGATGTTTTTACAAACTTTTGTCAGTCTGTGTCAGAAAGTGACGGCAAATCAATCTTGCAGAAATGAGCAGCGCTTATATCTGGAAAGCTGTTTCCTCAGATTGAATATAACATAATTTACTTCTCGCAGCAGCTAAAAGCAAAAACCTAAAAGTGACAGAGTTACGTTTTGCATGGCAGCAGGTATTAAACCCACAACATCCACCTGAATATTTAAAATTGTATGAGGCCCTGTAACAGCTAGGCTTGTCGCGACAACCAATAAATCAATTAATCGCCTTATAAATAAAACAAGTTCAATTTCCATTCGCGTGGTTTATTGTTTTTCTCTTTCTGACAAAAATTGGAAGATAAAATTCTTCAGTCTGGTGAATTGGTCTCAACTATCACTTTTTTAATGGACAATTTTGTTTACGGAGACTTTATAATTCATTTTATTTGTTTATTTTGGATATTTAAAATGTCAACTAGCTACAGTGTTAAACATTCATAAGAATTTAAAGTTTACTGATCTTTGACAATGTGTCAATGTTGCCATTACCATTAAATTACTTGAAAATGGTCTTAAAACAACAATATTATTGTTTATCGCAATTTATCGTCCAGCAAAATTTGTTATTCTGATTAAAATATCCCTGTAGGTTCAAGGTACATTCCCTCCTGAAAAAAACAAACACTATTTTCTCACGGATTGCTTCACTAGTAGCCAAATTTGTCCTGCTGACCTCCAGGGGTCACATACTAGTATTTTGTGCTACCGAGACCTCAAATAAGGTCTTGGTGTCCATTCATAACTTCAGACGGGAAGCAGACCAACAAAGGCAGGAAACAATTGAAGAGAGCTCTTGGTGAACTTCTACAACCGCCATTGTTTGGAGTGGAAACGGACTGTGGCGCCGCTGCAAGGTCAGCGGCGAGGTTGACCAAGGTTTACACTACAACAGGTCCCATTCTCTTGCCCGCATGATGACCGGCCGTCACGCTTTTCCTTCCGATATGGCCAGGATGGATGACGGATGTGTTCATATCCACGATTACACCACAATGTTACAACCCCGTATCCCAGCAACAAGGACAAACAAAGGCCGTCGTCTGTCTGCACAAATGCGGAGGTTATGTCCCCCATGAGATTTATAGTGCGTGTTACTGGTCCACACATTCACACAGACGCTTCCAGACCTATCAAAGTCCCTCTTGTGATTGGTCGAGAGGCATGTGACATGTACAGAGTGTAAATTTGGACCCTCCGAATGGAGGAAAGGTCTTGTCCTTACCTAACCTCACTCATTCACATCAATAAGCGGTCACAAAAACCCAACATCTTGCAGATCAAGGAGCTACAAATCCTTCAACTAAACAAAATGCCAATCCAATCAGAGAATCAGGATTCAACAGAGAGATGTTGATTATCTTAAGGGATCCTCATTAAATATGTAACGAGTCCAACAATCCCAAACACAGGAGAGAGCTGCAGCAGGAAAGGAGGAGCACAAGCTCCTTTGAGTGTCTCGTCTCCAGCTGAGAGCGGATAATTAAGCTCTCATTCAATAATGTGTGTAAAATACGAGCCACCTGGGATACTCGGGTTCATTTGCTGGGTGTTGCTTGGTGAAAGCCAGTAGCAGAGACGTTTCCGCGCAGGGCAGATTTGTCAGGGTTTATATACAGTTTTTATTTTGAGATTATGTGCCATTCCAAGTAAATTTGTCAGAGCTCTCGCTAGTGTTAAAGTATCAGTATAATTGTAGCAACAGTTTATAGCAGATATTGCCATAGTTGTCAGCAAGGTGAATATTTGTGTTATTTGGGGGCAAATAAGACAAATAAATTAAAGTTTCATAATATTACCAATGTTTCAGATTATGGCAAAAAAAACACATCACAATATAACCATGTCATATCAGTCAATATCAATTATTAGTGATTCGCTTTTTGTTTGTTTGTTTTAAATATCTGAAACCCTGCCAAACTGGTGTCATGATTGTTTTATCCACAATTTTCACTCCATGGCAGTGTTTTTTTTAAATTTATTTTAAACAGTTATGAGGCACGGTGGTGAAACCTTAAACTGCTGCTGCGCCAATTACTCAACAACTAAGTAATTGTTGCTAGGCAACCACAGAGTGAGAATGTGCCAATACAAATGTTAGATAAAGGAGAATCTGCCAAAGAACTGGCCTTCAACCTTAATAGAAAGTCTGATTACTAACATACAAAAAAAAGCTGATTCTGTTTTATTTTTCACTAGTCGAGACATATTCTTCGTAGGCCAAATACAAATGTTTGTAATTTAATTTATAGGAACAGCTCATTTTAAAATCAATAAGGGTGTTTTTAAAACTTATTTGATCCAGTTTTTTTAATTTAAATTTAAAAGCCATTAATCTGTGGTCTAAGGCAACGGCTGACATTGTAAGGAAGTTATTACCAAAATCTTTGACTGTGAAAACAAAATTGATCCTTTGGTATGTTTTAATAGAAACGGCTGTGAACTGGATCTACTGCTAGTCCTAGTCTAATACCAGAACCACTTTGATCTAAAGACCCTTCTATATTGCTAGTTGTGTATATTTGCAAGTATTTTTGAGTTTCCTGGTCATCTAAGAGATGTTTTAACAGAAAACACCAAATGAACTTGAATTCATTTATAAAATTATGCATTTTCTCACATTTCATCCTGGAATCTAACACTAAATCTTGTATTTTTATACAATTCACTTTGTTGTACAGTACACCAGTGAGGAGCTAATTGAAGATAAGGTGGATTATTCTATCTATGTGTTTAGAGCAAAATAAAGCTTTTCCATCATGAAATCAATGACGCGTCAGACATAAAAAATATTTAACCCATTTAGGGTTCCTGATTTTTAATGCACCACTTTTATTAGGTTTTGAATTAATTTTGTTGTTTTGTTTGTTTAAAAAAATAGAGGGACACTTGCTGTGGCTAACCAGTACTTTGTCTCTGTAATCCTCTGAATCATTTTCTGAAAATGAGGTGTTAATGTGAGTAGGTGTTAATTTATGTTGTATTATATATACATGTGTGGTGCAAAATGTCTTTTTTTAAAGGCTGGAGATGTGCTAAAAGTAGCAACAACGCAGATCAGAGGAGAACACTGTACGCTTCGCAGTCGTCCTGTGGTTATAGCTGGTGCTTAACGGGTCTTTTCATGCTTTAGTGAAAGTAGGCAGAAAACCGCAGGTCCCAGACCACAGGACCACAAGTCCTGCCTGAACAAAATCCCTCCCCATGAGTGAAAGGCAGCACTTTCTCATCATCATCTGGTCTTAATTCCCTTTCATAAACTGGCACCACTAGGAAATCCTTCAGGGATGTTGCAACTACGAACGACAAGCCAGGCTGTTCAAACAAAACCCTGAATAATTGTAGGTGTCTAAATTTTAAACAATAATAATAAGAGAACAAACAGGAAAGTTTGTGTTCTTAGCAACATATTTCAACCTTTCAGCTACATGATGCCAGCTTTTTGTTTTACAGTAAACACAGCGGCAGGAAAGAAAAATAAATATGCCTGGATGTCAAACTTCTTCACCCCTTTCAGCTGAGCAACAGGAAGGCTGCAGCCCACGGGGAGAAAAGTTCACAGCTGGCAAGGTGTCGCTATATGGAGCTGGGTTTAAGCTGCTCTGACACGGAACTTGGCCTAATTGTTTATACCCCCCACACAACACAGCTCTGACATTCAAACATCAAAAACACAAAAGTGTTTTGTCTTGAATCCACTTGAAAGTTTTTTGTGACACACTGACATTCAATTTGACTCACCCACATTTTGTGTCGTTTCATTTATCATCTTCCAGAATCTGTAAATAGCAGGTAAGAGCTGCAGCAAAAAAATAATAAATGCTCATAGAGATAAATTGGTTTTTATTACACTATTTGATACAACATTAAAAGTCCAAAATGGTTAGTAAAAGACATCTAAATTCAAACGTCTCTTACTAGCCAAAAAGAATCTGAAAGTGATTTGAAGAGCTGCAAATGTATCCCATAGTTATCTAAAAAAAACCCTCACCCATAAAATACACGTTTCATCAAAATATACCATAAAAGTGTATTATTTTGTTACATTATAGACAAGTTAGTCCAAGTCTAGACAGGGAGATACCTCATCGTAACTTAATGATGATTAAATGTTTATACAAAACTTTAACTGTATTAAACACCGCCCTTCCCATTTGTGTTTATGGGACAAAATGTGCTTTGCCTGTGGGTGCATTTTGATCAAAACCGCATTCTCTGAGAACGTATTCAGTTTCCACACTAACATGCATAGGCAGCAACTTGAAACAAATATTACACACAAACTTGGAAAACAGGGTTCAAAAATGTCTTATGGATATGAGGCTGAATAATGGTGCGTTCACACCAAACGCCTTTTATAAGAAAATACCAGTTCCGGCTTGCTAGGTGTGAATTCGTAGCTGTACTGTAATTTCCCAAAAGTAATTTCCATTCATTAAATTTTCAATTCTGACACAATTTACATCCATTAATTGCTCAAATTGTCTAAAATCCTATCTCATAAATGTCTATTATATTAGGGCTGAAACAATTAATCGGATTAATCACAAGGAGTCTATTATTGAATTAATCATCAACTAATTTAGTAACAGATTAATTGTTAACTGGAGTATACACACTCAACAAAGGCCATTTGTTGTAGGAATATCATATATAAAGCAAAAATTAAGCCAAACTGTACAAAATATTTATACATTTTGCATTTAAGATTAAAGAAAATCTTTGTAAATATTCTCTACCCACATTAGACATATTTTTTAACTGCAAAGCTATGTTATTTAATTTTATGCAATAAAATGTCTATTTTCTTTTTTTAAAACAGGATTGAATTATTTGTTTATTTGCATCTTAATGTATTTTAATACAGTATAAAAAATGCTAAAGTGGTTAAATGAGAAATCTACATTAATTGATTAACTGCCAGAATAACTGACTAGAAAAAATAATGACGAATTGCAGCCATGCATGATATAAAGCTCTACAATCAAGTCCACCAAGACAGAAATAAATTTTTTTTAGAGATTATATTAATGTTGGATGATAGGAAAATGCTTCTTACTTCTTTGACAGTGGCTCTGAGTCCAGCAGCGTTCGCTGAAATGCCCATTGATGGTCGTCGACGGGCAGGTGGTCTTTCCGATTGACGCCCCTGGGCAGACATCGCCGCACTCTCTGTCGTTTTTGTTGGCCACGATGTAGTTGTCCTCCACCGAGTCGAGGATCTTCGACCAGTCCAGGGTGGACAGGTAGCAGAGGTCCGAGTTCTTCTCGATCCTCACGGCGCCTCTGGTGATATTCATCAAGCTATGGAGGCCGATTTCTCTGAGCTGGAGCATCTCGAATATCACCAGGGCGTAGTTGAAGAACAGGTTGTTGCCTCGGATGACCGTCAGGTTGGGGAAGAGGCTGCTAAGACTCTCCAGGCCGTAGACTCTGAAGAGCAGCAGGTAGTCGGTGACCACTCTCAGCTTGGGGAAGCTCAGGCCTTGGAAGTCCTTGGGTTTGGTCCCAAACATGAGCAAGATCTTCAGGTGGCCTTCGATCACAGTACAGTTCTCGAGCTTTCGCAGGTTGGTCGCATTGTTGCGAATGTCCTTGCTCGAACAAACTGAAGAAACAAGAAAATGGAGAAACATTTTTTTGTAAATTGAGCTTTAAATAGACAAAAACAAGGACAAAGGAGTACTGTGTGAAGCAATATTAACTTAACTGCCCTTTATTTTATAGGTTAAAGTTAAGTATTGTCCCCAAACGTAGGTTTATTCTTGTGCAATTGTCTGCTGCATTTCACCAGATGTCTGCTCCGTAAACAGGACAAGACCTCATAAGGGGAAGGAATATAAAAATCAACCTTTGGATAATTAGAGAGAATGTTTTATCTTCAAACATGTGGTGGTGTCTCTGGCTCTGACAAAGAACAGACCATTGAAGATGACATTTTGTTTAGCAACCACATATCTGCCTGTGAGTTACTGTCAAATATGGAATGCTGTCATCAAGTACGCTGCACTCATCCCTGGTTACGCTGTGTTGTGGAGCTTCTCCTGCAAATCACAACAACTATAAAAACCTTGGGGGAAAAAATAGAAATAGATTTGGTAATGCATTAAAAGTATGTGTTTGTGTGGGCAGCTGATATACTAATGCTTGTGTATTTGCACCAGCTGTAGATTTGTAGTTTTGTCTATCCTCACCCAGACACACAAATCCTACTTGATGAGAATTCCTCGACTGCTATTGCGCAGTTTGGCTGCATTTTTTCTGTCTCCATTTCCAACTGTACTAAAAACATAATCCTGTGGCCAGCCATTATGAATCTGACAATCCCTCCAAACACAAATCACATCACCAGACAGCCTAAATATTTTACAAGAAAATGCTCCAGAAGCAACAAAACAAAGAAAAAAAGAAAGAATCCTAAAAAAAATTTTATTCCACAGTCCGATGATTCTCCAGACTCACATTTAAAGATTTTCATCCATCCATCTATCATCTTGCAACGTTCCATCTGGAGCTGTAACGATTCATCGAATGAGTCAAGGACCTCAATTATTAAAATTCAAAGCTATGTTAAATTATGTTTTATTATTAGCACACTATGTTCTGATTGGATTATTATTTGTGTTGCGCAAAACTCTCATTTTTGCCAATAGGCTATCAATGAATGCTAAGGGTATTAGCTATGGAGAAGATGTGTGGGAAAAACTAAATAGAAAATATATAAAAAAGTAATTATGTGTAGAACATAAAAAATAGTTTAGAAATATTTTCTAAAGTTTTTTCATACTTTAAACTTGTAAACTGTAGTTTATTATTACCTCATTTTCAGTTTGCTTTGTAATTTGTAAAAGTTAAGGTGAAGTGTGTTGTTTCTCACTGTGTTGAGTAATTTTACACTTTAAAAAAAGGTTTTCTGTACTTAAAACTTGAGACTAAATGTGATGTTCTCAGTATTACATTTTCAGCTTATTACGTTTTCTTTTAAAAAAACTTATTTATTTACTATCTCTTTCATACATTTCTCATATTAGCTTAAATAGCAACTGCAGAGTGGTATTTTTTTAATTTAATTACTGAATTAATCATCAGACTAATTAATAAATTACTTGATTACTAAAATAATTGTTTACAACAGCCCCAGGATTTATTCTGTTTGCCTTGTTCATCATTTTCTTTAAACAAATCCTAATTTTAGGACGGTTGTCTTGCAGAAACAAAGTCCTGGGTTTGAATCCTGACCATAATATTTCATAGCTGCGTTTTGTTCTGTCCATGTACTGTGGCTTCCAGAATATCAATAACATAAAATTAATTCAAGACATTTCCAGTGTACATACTCTGCATATGATCCAGTATTGCCTTCAAACATTCTACTAAATGTAACTTAACGTCTTCCAAGCAACAAATTTTAAAAAATGGTAAAGATTAGCTCAACTTCCCCTGCTCTAAATCTCTCCAGCACATGTTCCCGCTGACATAACAACATAAACAACAAAGGCAATAAAGATTAATCCCTTTGCGGGTGCTATTCAAGCCACATTCCCGCCTCGGTTTTCCAGTTCATGGGTCCACACAGCTGGAGGTGTGTGACCCGGTGTGCACTCCGATGTGTTTACTGCCCGACTCACAGCCAGACTCCACATCAGGCCAACTTGGCAGCCATGTGGAGAAAAAGGTACAACTACAAGAAGCTCATTGAACACAGTCTGCTCAATAACATTACAAGGTAAACAACACAAAGAGCCTCTGAAGACTGAGGATCTAATTTACTGTATGTGTTTTATTTATGACCAGGCTTATGGGATATGTGGGATTTAGCTGACAACACTGAGAAAGACTTACAATCCACCAGGTTTTGAAGCTCATAAAAAAACTTAAAACTTTTATCCCTTTTATACATCAATTATCAGCTTTTCTGGGAATATAGTGTGATACCAAAGTATTCAGACTCCTTGAAGTTTTTCACATTTTGTAAGATTACATCAGCAATCTTTAATGTATTTTACTGGGATTTTATGTGACATAGACAAAGTATAATATATAAACACATTAATATTCTAACCAAACAAAATATTTTATATAAAATTCTAAACAGATGTTGATCATTATAATTTTGAACATCTACAATATAATAAAGCATTAAAAAATTCACTTGTTTGACCACACTTTTCTCAGTTTGCTTTTTACTCGCAACACTGCTGCACATACTCCAGACCAGCAGGTGGCACTAATGCCCCTTAGGTTTCTTTGAGAGTTGTAAAGAAAATATAGATAATCTGGACTTGTTTGTTTATTTGGATCAACAAATATTGACAGCAAAAGCCAGGTAGCATTGTGCCTGGGTATTATAAGCTACACTTTCTTTCAAATATTTCAGATATGCTCTACTAAAATAATTTGAAGCTGTGCAGTTCTCCACGAAAAACTTGAAAAAATCCACAAATATATAAATCTAAGAATACCAATTTTGTGATTACTGAAGTACTAGTTGGCAGAGGTTCCCTGTATACACGTTAGCCTGATAATATCCCAATAATAATAAACATGCTGCAGAAACACCAGCTGGCGTTAGCTACAAGATTTGTGGCACAGGTTTAAAGCCAAAACAGGCAAGTATATGTCTAATCTCAAAGTTTAAGTTCATTAACTGATTCAGTTATTGTCCAAAATTTACTGAAATGGAAACATGTTTTGTTCCGGTTTCAAATATCCATCTTTGATTTAAATTTTTTTTAATTATTATTATCCTGGAAGAAAACCAAAGACAACGTGTAGTGGTGTGGAGGTTCGCTTTCCATTTGAAACGAATAACCAGAACCACAGAGGAATAGTTTAAAATCAAAGCATCCATTTGTTAAAATGGTCTAGTCAAAGTCCTAAATCCAACTGTAAATTTTTGGAAAAGGTTTACCCTCACATACTCTTCATTTAGTCTAGCTGAGATGGAGAAATTTATCAAAGATGAATGGTAGGAATGGGTATTGTGAATCAGCTTTGGCTATAAACAATGTGACGCAAACATTACATTGTCTTAATTTGTGTTTCTTGTATCTGTCAGTATGAAAACAGCAATAAAATAAAAATAAAATCATTCTCTGTGTGTGCAAAGCTGGTAGAGACATAGCCCAAAAATACTTGGAGATGTAACTGCAGGCGTACACAAAGCATCTACAAAGTATTGATAAAGGATTGCTGAATACAAAAGACACATGACACTTTGCAGATACTTGTTTGTAAAAACTTATTATGTAGCTACATAGTTGTTATGTTAGCCTATAACATAAAATACAAGTAAGATACATTAAGGTTTAAGATTGAAAAGTGACAAAAAGTGAACAAGCTTAATCCATTTAACTTTAAACATTCACCTAAAAGAAATGAAAACAATCTGCTTGAAATCCCTGAACATTTGCAACCCTAAAGGCGCCTCTCTCTCCGTCTGTCTTGTACGAGTGGAAAAAGGCGAATCATCGCAGGGCGACGAGTCCAAGCTCCTATCAGTGTACACTTTCAGTCAGCCCTGTATTTTTAGCACCACATTCCCAATAGAAAATCTAATACACAGCAGTCACACCAATAGAGGCTCGCGCTGCAAACTGGAACATGGCCGCCCTGGTGTGTAAGTGAGGAATTTCAGAGCGGCAGCAGAGCTAGAGGCGTTTGAAGACAGTCGCGTTTTTGTACACATGAACAAAAGTTTGGCCGAAACGGTTTTAAACAAAACAACAATTAAAACTTGACTCCATGACAATGAGGCACAAGTTAAATATGCCTCCCTAAATGTAGTGATCCCTTGGCTGGAAGACAACACAAAGGTTACCATGGTGACAAGGCAAGGCCATACATCCCGTAATTTAGCCAGAGGCTGGAAACAGCCGAGTGGCTCTGAGTAATCGATTAGAGTGATTAGAAAAGGAGATTTTCATTGACTGCAGACACCAAAAGTCTAAAACAGCCTCCATGTCTGAGAAAAAGAAACATGTAAGATTTATTTAAATTAAGTCTTATGAATACTTTAAATAAAACCAAGCAACAAATAAAATATCTAAAATGTATGCTATGCATATTTTTTGGATGTTGGTCGTGTCAACCTTTCATTATTTCATATTTGAAGTTTTGGCCTTTTCATGCACAGCTGGACATTTTCATACCATCCTGCATCATTTTGATAACAGTTAAGCATGTTGGTTCAAAATGAATGAATTTGGTGAAGATAAAAGTTATCTGGAGCCATTTGTTTGTATTTTAAGTTTAGTAAAACTCTGGTAAGGACCAAAGCTTTACTGTGGTGCACAAATGGGAATAATCCTGCAGTTCCTGCATTTTCTATTAGCTTGTACTTCATCAGGGTTTCCCCCAATGTATTATAAGCCTGGCGGGCCACCAGGCTTTATTTGTGCCCCCACCAGGCTAAGCATTGCTTATTTATTTATTACGGGGTTTTTTTATGTTTGCATTTCTTAAGACTTTATAGTTGGTATTCAGGTGTTAATCTTCTAGTCTTTCTATAACACATAATTATCAAGTGATATTTTCACATTTTCTGTCAACTTGAAACATTTTTTAACTCAAAAACACGACGGGTCGCGCAATGAATGACTGCCAAGCCCCCACCTACGAGGCTTAGCCAGTTTTCTGGGGGAAACCTTGCTTTAGTCTGCCCTTTTTTCGTTAGATGGTCGAAGTTCATTACATTTCATAGACAATTTGCACGAGTGAGTTTGTATATTGTGGTAGTGTTTTTTATGTGCTGCAAATGTAAAAACTTGGGTTGCAAATAGGCCTGTTACGAACAATAAATCAATTAATCGCACAATAAATTAAAATAAACAAAATTGTCATTTGCTTGATTTATCGTTTTTCCCTGTTCTCTCTCTTTTTACCAAAAACTGAATGATAAAAGTCTTCAGTCTGGGGCTTTCTTCTCAACTAGACCTTTTTTTGAAAAATAATTTTGTTTGCACAAACTTCATAATTAATTTTTTTGTTGTCGTTTCTGTTGCTTTTTTTTTATTTATTTTGGATATTTAAAATGTCTTCCTGCGACAGACTGGCGACCTGTCCAGGGTGTATCCCGCCTCTCGCCCGGAACGTTAGCTGGAGATAGGCACCAGCATCTCCCGACCCATCTAAGGAACAAGGTTGTACAAAAAATGGATGGATGGATCGATGGATGGAAAATGTCTTCCAGTTCCAATATTTAAATGTTTATTAGTATTTAAAGTTTATTGATCCTTGACAATGTGATTTTGCATTACAAGGTTTTCCCCCAGAAGACTTGCTAAGCCCGGTGGTTGGGCACATTCTTCGCGCGGCTTGTTGTCTTTTTGAGTTCAATTTTTTTTTAAAGTTGACAGGAAATTTGAAAATATCACTTGATAATTATGTGTTATTGAAAGATTGGAAGATTAATCCCTGAACACCAATGATAAAGTCTTAAAAATGCACAAATGTTAAAAAGATTTAAATAAATAAGCAATGCTAAGCCTGGTGGGGGCACGAGTAAAGCCTGGTGGACTGCCAGGCTTATTATGCACTGGGGGGAACCCTGCATTATTATGCCACTATTACTATTATGTTACTTGAAGATGGTCTCAAAACAACAATATTATTGTTTAGCGCAAGAAGTTTAGGACAATTTATCGTTCCAGCAAAATTTGTTATGGTGACAGGCCTAGTTTGAAAATACATATCACGTAAATATGTGTCATTAAAAAATAAATTTAAATATATATATATATATATATATATATATATATATATATATATATATATATATATATATATACAAAATGTACTGTATAAACAATAATCTGCTAGTTGTGTTTCTTCACTGAAACAAAAACTAAGAAAATGAACTGCAGAGTAAGACTAAAACTTAATATCTTGACTGCATGGTGATGAATAAAGAAAATATTGGCATTCACTTTTTAAAAATTTGACATATTTCTATGGAAGACTTTTTAAAAAATCAATTTTTGTTTCAAGGTGACACAGGTGGATAACTGTGAAAGGACCACCAAAGATTAAAAAAGCAAACAACGAATACCTAAAAGATTGTACTTACCCTTCTTCAAACCAACAAAAAATGTTTTAACAAAGAGAAATTATCATTCTTTCATTAAAGATTATTATTATTTTTTTTTACTTTATCAACTCATCAGCTTATCGCTCTAAAAGCTTTACAACGCAGCGTTGCTTTTGGATTCAGTGGGTGAAGCTTGGAGGTGGTCTGGTTCACATTAATCAAGCCACAATCAAAGTCAATGAGGCATAAAGGAAATCCATAGAGCTTGATCACATTAGAGAGCAGGGGAAAAAAACAAATCCACATACTGGATCTGACCTCTGTGACCCCGTTTAGAAAAGTAATGTCCCAGTCTGCGCAAAATCCTGACATACACAATAAATAAATGCATGCACTCTCACTTACCACCATCTAATGATTTCAATCAAATGAATTATGTAAATTACTAAATGAAAATAAGTTTTCTGCTTGTACTTGAGCTGAAGCATTGGTTCAGAATTAAACAGTTATTATATCTGAAGCTGCTACCCCCGCGACCCGACCCCGGATAAGCGGAAGAAGATGGATGGATGGATGGATGGATGGATTATATGTGCAACAGCTGAGGGAGACGCTCGGTCCATTTGATTTCAGCAGCATCAACTCTCACATTCTCACTACGTCTGCGAGCAACAACAGGCCCCGATGATGATTTCTGATCTCATGATCTGAGTGAATGTGGGTGGAGGGGGCTGGGAGGTGAGCAGGGTGTTAAAAGTTGTTGTATATTACTGCTGGACCCTGTAGAGAAGTGAGGCCTCAAAATGTATGCAAGAACGCAAACAGAGTGTTTGCAACACTTCCTCTTTCAAGGTTTTACAGTTCTGTTATTTTGTCACCTAAAAACAAAGCAAAAACATGAAAACATAGTAGAGTACTCACTGTCCTGAAAACTTTAAAACAAGTTTAACTTCCTGGTTTAAAGAATAATTAACTTGCAGTAAGGAAAAGATATGACATATGCAGCCATATGTACCATAAATGTAATTTTAACATTCAGACATTACAATTTAGTTAACTGTGCGTTCATCCTGGTAAGACTAATGAAGCAAAAACCAACCATTATTCCTCACTTTCTCCAGTTGTTTAAATTATTGCTGTGATGAACTTTGCTTTTCTTTTCTGTAGAAGGTCCAGTACTATTTCCTGGATAGATCATTGGCTGCTATATATTGAGATTTCCTTCAGTTTTTTTTATATAAAGTATTTGTTGTTCACTACTTGTGTTTTTAGGTCTGTTCTTTGCTTGACCTATTGTTGCCATTAACTATTTCCAGTTTCTCATGGGATTTTTTCCCATAGAAAGTATTCCTGGTCCAATTCTTCTCTCAAGGTTTCCCTCATTAAACTTGCCAAGCCTGGTGGTTGGGGCGCTCGGCAGTCATTCATCCAACAACCTGTCGTGTTATTGAGTTAAAAATGCTTAAAGTTGACAGGAAATGTGAAAATATAATTTGATAATTATGTTATTTGAAGATTAATATCTGAAGACCAATTATAAAGTCTTAAAAATTGCAAACATTTAAAAAAAACTTAAATAATTTTTCCATTGAAAACACTAGTGCTCCAGCGATTGTTTAGCAGTGTTTCTTTCCTGGACAAAGCCATTGATGGAAACATTATTGCCAATTACTGTATATCTGTACTGGCAAACTTGAGACAGATTCTGTGCAGATATGTTTTTCTTTTTTAAAAGTTGGTTTTTAAAACTGAAATTTCCCATACTTCATGTACAAGTTTATGGCTCAGATTCATGGACTTTGGGTGTAGAGAGGTTTTTCAATCGCAGAAAAAAAAACACAACTAAACTGAGAAAAATCAGAAACAGAGGTACCTTTGAAAGTTCATATTAATAATATTTATTAATGTGCATCAGTGTTTAGCCTTTGAGTGAGTTTTAATTTATGAATAACATAAAAATATTTAAAAGGTACTGATACTTGACCATTGATGTTTATATTAAATGAGTCTTTTTGACTGCTGAGCAGGAAGTTTTTAAACTGGGGGCCAGTGATAAATCTTGTGGTGTTACACCAAAAATAATGCTTCCAATAATGTGTAAATGTTAACGGTCACCACCATACCCTCAATTAAATAGATACAAAACTAAGATTTTTAAAAATATCTTGTGTGAAACACGCCAACATCCGCCACTTTGGCAGACGGAGCTCAACAGTTTTGTGAACTCTGCACGTCTGTGAGTGAGTTTTTTTCTACACTAAACAAGTTAAGGCTAAACATTGTTCTGTTATTACTGATACACATGAGAGTTGATACAAGTAGCAACAACAGGGAACAAGCCAAACCTAAAGATACGTACCACTAAAACCATAGGGACAAAGAAAAATACTGTTTTTCCATTGATAAACACCTAATCTTGAAATTACCGTTTGGCTCTTTATGGATGATGAGCTTAATTTGGGTGAAAATGCTGAACTGGTTTGCCGCCACTGCTAAATATACTCCATTTTACTTCCACTTAGAAAAAAATAAAAACAAAAAAACAACTGACTCAATGCTCCAGTGTTTAGTTGTGTCTTTTTTTCTTAGACAAAACCACTGGTGGCACAAACAGTGCTCACTGATTTTCTGCCAAGGACTACGTGTCCACAGATTGTTTCTGTTTGTCTCTTTTATGGATGAAGGCACTGATTGATCTATTAGTGCCATTTATTCTGTGTGTCCTCTTGTTTTATAAAACCATTGCTCTTTCCCAGGACACAGACATTGACGGACGTTATTTCTGCCACTGTGCAACCTCTCCTTCATCATTAATATTTCTCTGTACCCAGTGACTCTGTCAATGCTAGCTGTCTCTGGTTTTCCTGTTGGTATTGATGTAGATAAGTATAAACTTCAATAAAATCCTGTAAAGTTACAGTAGATACCAAGAATTGGCAGAGGAAAAAGAAGATGAAATCTGCAAATAATTGAGAACCCCTTTAAAAGTAGTTTTAATTTCCAATTTTAATATGCAACAGGAAAACCATCTCGACACCAACGCAGTAGCTAACATCCAGGACTTACTTGGGCCCCCACCAGGCTAAGGATTGCTTATTTATTTTAGTTTTTTTAATACTTTATAGTCTGAACAAAGTAGGAATATTGAACCTTGTTTTGCAGCTAAGAGGGAGTGCTTCCTGCCCACTGTCAGCACATGCTTGAATAGGAGAAAAAAACAACTGCAAAGTCAACAACTCAAAGCAGTTAGCTGGCCTTTCTTAAACAATCTTAAGCCATAAATGTGACTATTGTATTGTAATTTAGACTTATTACTTAATAAAGAAAATAGAGAATAGGTTTAAACCAGTTAAAGAGCGATCAAATCCATGAGTTTACATCAGGTTGTTATGCGTGAAAAAGATAGATCACAAAACCCATTCTTGGGATTTTGTCATGTGCCTAATGCGGACCAAAGATCATTTAGTTGTTCACTTAAAAACCGGATTTTATCCTTGTTTTACAATATTTTTAAAATAAAATCAAAACCTCCTCATCCCCAACATAACCTGTTGTTTTTCTTATTGTAGATAACCACCACGTGTTTATCTGAAAGCACCGCGAGGCAGTTCACTGACTTGACACTACAATGTCAAGCCGTCGTGCTGAAACAGCTAATGTCCGGGTAATCATCCACACTCTTGATGGCCATTTAAAAGAACTTTGATTTTGTGTGGGTGTTGAGGGCAACACTTGAAGAGTGGGATAATAATTACCTCTCAAGTTTGAGAGTGCAATAACAAACAACAGAGGCACTGTGTCAAAGGTCAAAGATCTGACACAACAAGCCTCCCCTTGTTGGACACATTTGTAGACAAAGTGAAGGAAGGCAGGTGTGCCACATAACTATCATAAAGATTGTAATTTTCTTATAAGAACCTGTCATCCTGGATTTAGCCGCCATTGTTTAGTTTGACAAGCACAAAATCGCTCTTTTGAATCCATGTCAAATATGAATTTGGTACCTGAGACCACATAGGGTGTTTACGAGTAGCGACAGTGTGATGATGGCAGTTTCATTGCTTTACGATTGTTCCCCTCGCCAGGGCAACTAAATCAGACCTGCCTGATTACAGGACTCGTTGTGACCAGAGTGCTGCTCAACAACACGGTGCCTGAGGCTTCACAGCGAACTCCTGCTGCTTGACACTCCAGTCAGAGTGATGTGTTATCGCAAGAATCAACCCAATCACCAGAGACTGCAACGTAAGCTGCTGCTTTTATTGGCTTTCAGGGAGTAAAACACTGCCAAACAACGATGTCCAAACAGCTGCAGTTTGAAAATAGACTAAAATGTTAGACCTGTCACAATATCAAAATTTACAAGATGATAAATTACCCCAGAAATAATGTAATAGACAATAACATTGTTATTTTGAGAACATTTTCAAGTTGATAATAGTCTAATAATGCAAGTTTGCCCTGTCAAGGGCTAATAAAATTTTATTTTATAAAGAACACTTAACACAAGAACTATTTTTAAATATCCAAAATAAAACGTAGCAAACAAAAACAATAAACACAATGGAAATAAAAACAATACACAACCGAAACCATAATTAAAATGGATTGTGAAAACTGCCCTTCAAAAAAAAATATTCGTAATAAAGAATGAAAACTATTGAGCACAATTGCTTATTGTGACAAGCTAAGTTCCTTGTTAAGACTATTTCAAACTTTGTTAGAAAAACCATGACACTGAACGCATTTACAAAGTCGAGCGTAATTGTAAAAATAGAGGAAAACGATAAAAGGTTGCACATTTCATCAACGCATTTACTCTGACACTCTAGAATAAAATGCGACCATCTAACTGCCTGTAGAAGTAACTAAATTGATAAACAGGAGTCTACCAGTAAATAATTTAATATTTTCTTAACCGTCCAGTCAGTGCCAGTTCTGTAAAACCAGGTCATACAGCTACTGAACATAAGCTTTCATTATTAAGTAAAACTTTCCATCAAGCTGAGCTGGACAGCGACCAAAAAGTAGCTCAGAAGTTTTTCTTCTGACTTCGACACCGGCTGGTTCAGCTTATGAAACCAGCCAGTGTGACAACCAGGTTCCACTCTTCAAGTCTGTGGTTGACTCAAGACCGAGAAGACCAAGAAAGGGAGGGTGAAGCAATGCAATTACACAACTTCTCCTCGTTTTTTTAGTCAGGATTCTTGTTCAAACTGGTTTGAAGATAACTCTATATAAACTCATCTTTACAGAAAGGCAAAAGGAAGCCGTTCTCTCCCTTCGAAACATCGAGAAAAACTGAACCAGTGGAGTGAGTTTCAGCACCATCCTGTCAAGTCCACAAGGGAGGAAACTTTCTTAAACGATTATAAAGAAAATCAAAAGTAATTTCACATTTTTACTATGCCAAATCCATTCAAATCCAGCTAAAAGGGACTCATTATGATCAAACAGATTTCTGTATGTGTTAATTATCAAACAGCTTGTTTCTAATCATTACTTTAAGAATGAAACTCGCAGCATGGCGTTAAAAACCAAATTAATGCCACTCCATTTGGAGCAGAGCCACTCTTGGTGTTCTAATAAAATCCAAACAAAATTTCCACAAGTTGTGACACAATTACAACATTGTTCCCTGCTAATAAACATCTTCGCTGTACAGTAGGATACACCAGCAAGTAGGTCCCGCAGCTTTGCAACTCACTTCTTTGGAAGAACAACTAATATTTGCTTTATGTAAAGACTCTTAGTGGTGTAAAACAGTGAGTGTGCGCAAACATGAAAATGTCTCCGGGCGACGCGCAGATGGATTCATTCACTCCTATCACCCAAGTTGGTGAACAGAAAGGGATTTTCAGGAGCTGTGAAAAGGGCTCATTGTTGAATTCTTGCGCTGACCACAGCGTCGACCCAAAGGCTTTCCATTTATAATAACAGGCGGCTAATTCTGTCCAATTCTCAGACTACTTACTTAATTGGGACAAAACATTGTGTTTACAGTTGCTGCACAGTCACACACACAGCCGATAAGTGTCAACCTTTGTCCCTTCAATGCAGTCATTGGATACAATACCGCCGCCGCTTGCTGCTAGCATACCTTTATCAACCCACCATCGCTAACAAAACAAGAAATCTGGACGTGCAATTTTTCTGTTTAAGGAACACAAATTAGAAGAAGTTTCGCAGCAAAAGGGCATGAAAATGAAATACTAGAATTTACAAAGGAAAATATTGTCCTACTGTAATCATTTTTAATGTGTTATGTAGTGAAATGTATCAGGGAGGACTGACAAATTTAAACAGTGGGTTTCCAAGAGTAAGTAATAAATTAAAAATGATTTCCTCAAGCTTCTGCCCAGAGGTCTCCAGTTCCGTTCAACACTAGGCTTTTCAGTTTTACTCTTATTTATGGGGCTGCCACAGTAAGAGTCTGTTTGTTTCTGCAGTCTGGTTTCATTTATAAGATTTGATTGCTAAAAAAAACAAACTCCAAACAGTTTTTCTTCTGGCTGTAAGCTGATTTATTGAGTGGTGAAATATATCCAAATGCTCTTTCAGTGAAGGAGTGAATACTGCAGAAGTCCGGGGAAATATTTCCTACCTGTGGCCGTCAACCTGCGCAACTCCTCCTTATGACCACAGACTGTCACTTGCACTCATGCTATTTTTTTGCAGTACCGCAAACTTAGGATAGGATACAGATTGATGTACATACTATATATTTAAAGTACTTGTTCTTTGCAGACATGTCTGCACGAACAGAAAGAAAAAAATTTGACTGCAATCAATCAACAAATATAAACCACAATTAATGAGGCACGCTCTAGGACACACAATAAACAATTGCTAAATTAATGTTTTACTTCTGACAAAAAAAAATGCATCAAAATCAACTTTCATCAGACAAATACAATCTTGGCAATACAAACCTTTTACGTATCTTAACTTACTTTTTCTACATAATTTATATTGCTATAAAATTTTTAATATAAAGTTGTAGTTCTGAGAAAAAAAAAAGTTTTTAATACAGAAAATAATAAAACAAACCTCTGCGTAAAAGTCTTACAAAGCAGCTCCAAATTCAGTCAGAAAGTAGGATTTTCATTTCATGAACAAACCTCTAATCCTGAAGCTTAAACAATAAGATTATAGCCTGGCTTAATTTAGATTAATCAAGATTTGGTAAACAAAACATCCAGTCACAGTTTTTCTTATGGTAGTTACTAGATTGAGTGATGAAGAAAACATAATAATGATTAGAAAGTATTTTATAATATGTCTATATATTCATTGCAGTACAGTGGAACAAATTCATCTTTTTTAGGCATGTTTAATAACAGACGTCTCATTTTTAATCAATTGTCCTTTTTAATACTCTGGAAAGCAGAACTGAATTTATAGCATAATATTTTTACAGCTTTTTAACATATTTAAACACTTTTCTTGTCTTAAGAAAGGTAATCTGTCCAATAAAAGATTCATTAAATACAATAAACAAAATAAAGCAGACATTTTACACTAAAGGATGACAACGAATCTGCAGAAAATATTTTAATACTGTCAAATGTGAAGTGTGTTTTCTAACTCATTCATTCATACAGTTTCCTCTAACATTTTTATTTAACCTTTACTTCCCACGAAAATTGTCGATATTATTTTTATTTGTATGTTTGATGAGTTAATCGTTTCTTTAAAGAATTTATTCAAAGCGTTTTCCTTTTATTAGTTTTTTTTTAAACTCAGGTAATAATTACCTCTATTTAAATTTATCAAACGTTAATCTGCAAATATGCGGTTTTAAAAATCATCTCTGGGTATTGCACAACTTTTTGTTTTTCATTGCACATTCACAAAACGATGGACGGCAATAAAAACTGCAACGAAAACACCACAGTAAGTCGATGTTGGTCGAGTTAAAGTGTAATAATCATCGGTTTTCACTTACTTTCTCCATGCGCAGAGTGACAGCTCATCACAAGGCAGACAGCGGCCAAAACACAGCCCAAAGTCCGGAGCCACATAGCTGCTACCATCCAACCACCGCTCCGGCCAAAATACACGATAATCCCGTGCGAGAGGTGTGTGGGGGGGTGAACAGTCCAAAACCGCAAAAGATATGCGCTCAGGAAGCAGGGTTTGTTTGGCAGCGTGGGCCAACAGGTAAACAAAAATAAATAAAAGACATCCCGGAAGATGGGCGGAGGAACGAGTCCAACGTGTTCACTCAAACACAAGCTAACGCAGCAGCGGCGGCTACAGCTAGCCGCTCCGTGAAAAATGTCCCCGCACCGACACCAGTACCACACACGAACATTTATTTTGTCACGTAAACGTTGCGCCCTACGTTAAACCAGACCAAACGGAGCTCATGAGCTCATTCGTGTCCGCATGGAGGAAATAAAAAGTAGACTTGTTGAGCTTGTTCTAGCCGTTGTTGCTGCTAGCTCGGGAAGCTAGCCGCTGGCTGCTCCAACTCTGGTCCAGGCCACAAGTGAAGTTCAGCAACCTCCCCAGTCAGCGCAAACTTCAGGAAATGTCACAAACAAGCCGCTTGCTTGCACTGCACCCAGTTTTGAAAAGCCCATGAAGATGCATGGATGCAAAGCAAGTAAAAAAATAAAAATAAAAAAGCCCAGCTTTATTGGAATTCAGGGGGATTTGTGGCGTAATGTTAGCGAGTCTTTCGTAGAAGAAACCAACAAATCCAGACAGAAAAAGAGTTCAGCCTGCTTCGCTTTCTTATCTTGATTAATATTTTTGGTGCTCGTTAAGAAGCTTGAGGGCTCCCCAGGCTTTGCAGAGATTTCACGTCCACTCTGAAAAAAGACTTGGTGGCGGATCAGAAGCGCTCCACTCTCCTTTTTGTTTGAGAGTTAAAGATAACAAGGGGAAAAAACGCTCCAAGTTGGCTTGACTCTCTGCACATCTGTCTGCTACAAAAACTGCACATGCATGTGGATAACTAGGAAAGAAATAAGAGCTCTAACTTTCTTTTTTCCTGTTTTTTCGCTCCACAGACAGAGGTAGATTGTGGAGTCTCCTGTAGGATCCCCTTCTTCCCAGGCTCTCCGCCAGTAAACAAACCCTGCCAGAGAGCCAGAAGGGCTTGAGGGGAAATACGGACTGGAGCTTAAAGGATTACAAAAACCACTCAGACAACCTTTAAGGCATTTAGTTGGGTACAGGTACTCCTGCAAGTCATTATATTTAGTTTGATATAACGCTCACCAGAATATGTAATCCAAAATATGTCATTTGTTTACTAGAAAAGTAACGCCAGGTGGAGTTGGGTATTACATTTACTCAATTACATATACTTGAGTAACTTTTTGGGGGAAAACGTATCAAATTCACCAGACACAAACACTTGCAGTTTTTTTAAAGTATAATTTTTTTATTTTTGTAAGAAATTTATTTGGAAAGAAAAAGGTTGTTTTGCCTGATTTTGTTATTTTGCAATTATGAATTATTTTCATTTTCCACATAGCTTTAAATTTTGGTCCATCTGATGATGTACTTCTAAAATATTTGATCAGTTACTCAGTACTTGAGTAACCTTTTTACCAAATACTTTTTTTACTCTTACTTGAGTAATTTCTTGGATGGCTACTTCCTACTCTTACTTGAGTAAAAAATGTTGAAGTAGTGTTACTCTTACTACAGTATATTTTTTGACTACCTCTGGCAACATATTTTTACTCAAGTGAAAGTACAAAGTAGTCGTCCAAGAAATTACTCAAGTAAAAGTAAAGAAGTACAACTGAACTGCTGAGTAACTGATCAAAACATCAATTTAATATTTAAAAATTACATAATCACAATGTAAATGCAACTCAGAATTACGTAAGTAACGTTTTTGAAAAAAAAAATTACTTTTATAAGAATTTTTACTATCCTGAAATTTTTTTTTTTATTTGAGTAATTTTTCTATGAAGTATTGCTACTCTCACTTGAGTACAATTTCTGGATTTTCTACCCACTGAATGAAAAACAAACATATTTTAACCAACAATTCACCAAACACAGACACACCTGCAGTTTTAATTAAAGTTTCATATGTTTTTTATTGAAAGAAAATGATTTGGAAACATTTTCTTTTGCCTGGTTTTGTTCTTTTTTATTACTTCTATTTTATTTATTGTCATTTTGGTCAATAAAATACCAAAACATCAACTTAACTTTATATTTTGGTCCATCTGATGATGCATTTTTAAATACTAGATGATTGATAATTTGATCAGTTACTAAATACTTTCTTATTCTGACTTGAGTACATTTTTTGGTTATACCATATAATTTTTGTATAGTTTATATGTGGATATGAATCCCATTGAAAGTCCATCCTGGAGCTGTAAATATGAGGCTTATTTTCAAAATTAGGCTATTATCTTCCTTCCACTTTAAATCCGGATCAGATGCTGATAAATTAAAAAAAAAAAAAGCATCCTTAATTCTCATCCGGACTGCTTTTTGAATTTTTTAGCTTTACCCAAACCAGCTTTATTTTTAGTGAACTGTTTGGGGGGAAACGACGAGGAAGGAAAATATGCGTATGAATGAACCATTGTTTAAAAAAACACTGAACTTGATTGTCCCTTTTAGGTCCTCTGCTGTTCTCACACTCGGACGGGGAGAAACAGAAGGATTACGTGTTTCACGCTCTTCTCACCGCTGAGCTCCCAGAGGCTGAAAATATCCCAGCACGTTCTTCCTGACGTGTTGTTCTTGTGCCCTGCGTTTGGGCCAAAATGCCATCTCCGTTGCCACTGCTAATTCTGTTTACATCCTCCATTAGAGCCGAGACGTGTTTGATCGCCGGTCATCGCGTCCTGTTTTCTGACCACTGAACGGAGTCAAGTTCAATTCTTAAACGTAGACGAAAACGTTCTTAAACAGTCAATTCAGGAATCTTGTGTATTATTTAGAACAGAATAATGAAGCTGGAGCTCAGAGGTTAAGAGGTCATAGTTTAGCAAAAGCTCTTATGTCTTCGTTGAGTTGACTGGAAAACGATCATCAGGGCTAAATTGCACTGCTGTGAATTTGACATCTTAAGCATTAATCCAGCATAGATTGTGCCATCTGTAGGAGAGAGCGCTCTTAATGAGATTAAATCTTGCAGTGAGTGACAAAGCCATGCCCCGCTTCTCATTCATGAGCTGAACTCTATTATTAACTTTATTATCTGAGCTTCTCAAATAAATAAGACATTTTTTTCAAAATTTGATACAGTCCTTGGTTAAAATGTCCTGTTTTTGTGATGACCATGATATATTATTTCAGCATTTCTTCCTTTTACAATGTGACATTTATCTTTAATATTGATTTAATATTCAAATGTTTAAAAGAAATAAGTATTTTAGATTGAAAACACACACAAAAAAATGCAATAAATCCCTAAACTAATACTTTGTTAAAGGACCATTTGGTTTTATTTGGTAGGAGTCCTTCTCTAGAGAACTTAGCAGCTATATTCAACTACTAAAATGGCCTAGTCAAAGTTATGGACTATGGATTGAAATGGGATCTATTGTGTCTTTGTGACAGGCTGGGAACAAAAAATAAATAAAAATACAACTGTTCAATCTGTCTGTTGAGTTTTGGACTTTTGTTTATATCCCTGATTGATCGGCTTCACAAATAAAAAAAAACATTCCTCAGGAAATGAGTGAAATGCAGCCAAAACATCTCAATAAAACTCTGACAGTTAACACAACTGCTGCACAAATAAAAGATCACAAGAAAGTCACAGTCATTGGGAAGCAAATAAAGAAATGTAACAGATTTACTTCCAGTATTTAGAGCTCCTGGTGGGTATCATGATCAAAAAACATCACAAATGATCAATATTGTTTTGATTTATTGAGAAATAAATGAATTAATTGCTCAACAGTTCTTTATAGTAAATATTTTCCATATTCCTGATGTGATTCCTGATGTATTGTATTTTAAATAGTCTTTTTAATATTCAATACATCATTTATATGTATATAAAAAAATCATCCTACTCAGTTGCACATCCTTTGGATTTGATTAAGCTATTTTTATTTCTGATAACTACACAGTATTTTATTTACTGTATTATCCTGTACAGTGTATTATTATTAATGTTGGTATTGTTTATCATGATTTTTCATTTTCTATTCTATTCCAGTCTGCTGGATGTCATTGATTCTCTCTTGAATTAGCATGGTATGCTAATACTTTAGCTTACTTCATGACATGTTGACAAACAAGATTCTAATTTTGTGATCTCTAATGAATCACATAAAAAAAAATCTAAATAATGTCCGACTTTCACCCTTTGAAATAATAATTTTTCAAAATAACAAATTTTGTCAAATGTTTACGTTTGTCTCCCATGTTGCGGCGCTGACCGGATGAGGTCATTAGCTCAGACTTATTGATGGGCTATTGAGGGGTGAGAGGAACAAAAAACAAATGACTCATGAACACATGATCAGAATGTGCTAAAACCGCTGTAATCCTGAGCGCCGGGGTCAGGTCAGTCTGCTAAAAGTGGAGCAGAATAACATGCAAAACATGACTGGAGTGGGCTGCTGTTTATCACCAGCTGCAGGTAGCGGGCGGTCGAGACGGCTGAAAATACACACAGTGCTGCTTTTATTTTACATAAAGGGCTTTATCATGATTTAGGTTGACTAATTCTTGGGTTAGAATAATATTTGACATGTTCTGCCAGTTTGATATTGTCTCAAAACACCTGCATTAACAATCTAATTTGAATTTAATATAATTTAAATGTGGGTGTGTAGGATAGCTTTGAGTATTCATCGCCTGACTCTCAGAATGGTGAGAACGTTAAATTTAGATACAACCACAGACTTTAAGTATTTAATTGGATTTTTAAGTCGTAGAATAATCAGAGGCATCTTCAGATTCTGTGCAACACTGACTGCTACTGGAGATCCTTCCTGTCCAAAAGTGACTATTTGAAGATACTTGGATGATATAAGTTACAACAACATTTAATTTAACCCTTCTAATTGAACTGATTGTCAGACTTCTGCTAAAAGAATATAATTTAATTCCACCCCAGAGTTTGTTATACTGATTTTATACCATCTAAACACTTTATTCTGTTGTCCAACTTTCTTCTCTTAATTCATGACTTAATTGTTGGATCCAATCTCCATAATTGCTACCAATTAAGCACCTCACCAGAAATCAGATACAGTGTCAAAGCCACATGTGAAGCAATCTGAGCTTTAGTTTATGTTTTTCTTGGCGTTCCAGTTGACGAGAAATGCGGATCCCATTGTGAAAATGTTGCTGCTTATGACCCAACATTGATGTCGCCATCTAATCTGAACGTTTGTGGTTTAGAGGAATAAAAGGAGCGACTTGGCCGGAGTAGATGAGAGAAGAACTACTGTCTTTAAGAAAGAGGAGATTAAAAACACCAATTTTTATAAACAAGGCAACAAGAGGCAGTAAATCAAAATATGCCATCTGTAAAATAATTCGATTTTGAACTTTAATGCATGTCATTCCACTCAAATTAATCGATTTACAATTTATTGTGCCAAAGCTCTTATCTAAGAGCTAAATGAATATCAGTGCTTGGATAAATAGCCTGCATTAATTTATAATTACGTAAAACTGAAGCCAGCAAGAGTGCAAAAAATCTCACCATATCATAATTATGAAATTTTTTGTTATTTTCTTATTTATCTGATCAATTTATTTCAAAATAAAATAAACATTTTTAAGGAGTTAATCATGTCCGTAGGCCTGTCACGACAACAAATTTTGCTGGACGATAAATTCTTCCTGTATTTATTGCGATAAACCATAATATTGTTGTTTTGAGATCATTTTTAAGTAATATCATGGTAACGGCAAAATTAATAATGCAAGAGCACATCCTAAAAGATCAGTAAACTTTCAATTCTAATAAACATTTAACACTGGAACTGGAAAACGTTTTAAATATCCAAAATAAATAAACAAAACAACAAATAAAATTCATTTTGAAGTCTTTGTAAACAAAATTATTCTTCAAAAAAGGGCTAGTTGCATCAAACTGAAGATTTTTATCATCCAGTTTTTGGTGAAAAGAGAGAAAAAAGAGCTAAACAATAAATCATGTCAATGGAAATAATTGAGTTTGCTTTAATGTATCAAGTGATTAATTGATTTATTGATTATTGTGACAGGCCTACATGTCTACATGTCCTACCAAAGGTGAGTTGCAGGACTTTAATCTCACTTGTGTCATAAAGAATCTTCCTTTGCGGCGCCTTTAAGGAAACTTAAACACATCCGATATTTACAGGTTGGCTGTTGAAAGCTGCTTCTCTCACAGGATGCACTGCCTGGAAATCAGACCTGGAAAATCAAACAATGAGCAAACATGGATTTCCTGAAAGAGATTGTGAAATTTTCTCTGACATCAACAACAAAAAGAAAACAACACATGGCAAAGTTCACATAACACCATGCAGACTTGGCTGCTGTGTGTTGAATGGTTTGGAGATGGAATAATCTGATCCAATAATATGACAACATGAAAAGATGTTTTCCTCCCTGCAGCTGTTGGACTTTACAACCAGATGTGGCACCAAAAAATTTGATTAAGCCGGAGTTATGTGCAAAGGAGACTGTAGTCTTGTGCAGTTGTGTGAAAATAACAGCAGCTTTTCTTTCTTAATTTCTTGTAGGCTGTTGTGTTTCGTGTGCACAAATATACACATGTGGTAAAAACATTTTTATCCTATAAAAAGCTTCCCACCATAGATTTCTTATATTTTGTCCCATTTCGCCTGATCGATCTGCTCTAACTGAATCTGGTTTGTAACTTATTTGGAAATCACATTGCCTAAGGTTCAACTTCCTGTTTGATGTCTTGAAATATTTTATTTCTTTTCAGTTGAGCTTTTATTTAAACCAAGAAAGGCAAATTAATAACATTTACTTTTATTTACAATGACTTTTGAGGGAAAAACAGTGCAAACACCAATGAAATGAAGGACATTTAAAAAGACAAGACTAAATCAACATAAGGTCAACCTTTATTACGCCCAGTTATTAAGGTAATACATCAAGTTCTATACAATTACTTCACGTCTTTGCAGGATCAGCTTGTTCGCAGAAATGGTGCAGGTTTTCTGTGCTTGTTAAGATTTGATGTTGTTGTTTTTGTTTTATTTTTCTGCATTGCCAGAATCCTCTTTTTAGTGGGAAGCTCTCCGGGTTCGACTTTAACTCTGGAACTCACAGTATGTAACAAATACAGTAATCGGATCAAATTTCAATAATTATAATGTGCAGCCAGATAAATTGAACTGATTCCTGTCAGGCATGTCAACAATGTAAAGCAGCAGAGCAAAACTTTCTGAATCATAAAGTGTGAGTTCATGTTCATCTGACACATTTTGAATTTTGTAAAATGACAGGCATTTCTAAAAGCATTCATTAACACATTTTATGCTGCAGTTATTGTGAGGTTTCCTGTTTATGAAAAGATTGAGAGGTCAGATAATGAGGATTAGTCTTCATGCAAATAAACCTTTAGTCAGATTAAAATGCTACATGGAGCAGCAGTGTTAGAGAAAAAAAAAATCTCTGACTTCAGCATCATTTGTGCAAGTAAAACTTTAGTTTCTACTAAAATATCTCAGAAAATTATTGTGATAAACTGTGGACGCAGTGTGCCAAGATAATTATAGGGATTTATTTAAGCTTTAAAATTTAAAACAATTATTTGCACAAAGATTATGTAAGTAAATGTGGAGGTCTCTTTTTCTATTACTAGAAAGTGTGCAGAATCAATTTTTTGCTGACTTAAAATTTTTAATTTCAATGTTTTTGGCAAAGATATTCAGTAACTTACATTATACAATTTTATTTTACTGGGATTTTATGCAGTAGAGCAGCACAGATAATTTCATTATTCCATTCTGGTTGGACCCAAATCCATTTTTATGAATTAAAGGGCAAAAATCAGTCTACAGATGTTGAATGAATACTTTTACAATAAACTGTAAATGTTTTTGTTTTGTTTTTGGTCCAAAGGGATGAAAAGCAGCGATTTTAGTCCGAGTCAGAATACAAAAAATTACAATATTTTAATGCTTTTAATGTAGATTTTGTTTAGTTTTGTATTCTTTAGATTTGTCTCTGAAGTTCTGCAGGTGTTTGCTGACAACATGTTGATATAAAACAGATGCATTTAAACAGAAAAGCAATTAAATCACGTGTCAAACCTAAGGCTCGTGGGCCAAATCTGGCCCGCTCTACCTTCTAATGTGGCCCTCTAGAGTCCAGAGAAACGCATAAACAGAACCATCAAGAAACAGTGGTGTGATTAAATATTATTTTATCAATAAAATCAAAGCTGTTTTCATCTTTAAACTGCAAAATTTCATCAATCAACGCCTCCGGTTTTCATGGACTTTTTCACAATAATGCTTAATTCTAAGTTTATTGCAATTTTCTGCAAAAATATTGTGAAACATTGAGTTAAAATGGTGCTAACTCCCTGCGACAGCCTGGCGACCTGTCCAGGGTGTACCCCGCCTCTCGCCTGGAACGTAGCTGGAGATGGGCACCAGCAACCCTCCCGACCCCATTAGGGACAAAGGGTGAACAGAAAATGGATGGATGGATGGATGGATGGGTGCTAACTCCCGCCTGTAGGTGGCACTATTTCTTACACACTGCTGCCTCAGCCTTACTCATAGACCGTAAACATTTACCATCAGACATAAGCACAAATATCGCAAAACTTCTTGCAAATATTTCTAAATTAGCTCCACAAAATCAGCGATGACGTACTCATCCCTGATTTATACCAAGTTAGAGTAAAACTGGAGCAATAAAGAAAGACGTTTTTAGGACAAGACATGAATTTTGATTTCAGGAAGAGTTTAAATGTAGGTTCATGTGACTAGATTGATGTGGCCTCTTACTGCACAGGTGCATCAGTTCATGTAATTTAAAATCACATAAAAATGTTTGAAATGATCACCTGAGTGACCTTACATAAAAGCTGAACCTCTACTGTCACTTCCTGTAACACACAGAGAGGCAACAACAAACAAGGTCAGAGTGCAGGGTGATAAGGCCGCATGCTGTCTGCAAGAAATGTGGAGATGCCTGCGGAGAAAATACAAGGAAGTAAAAATATTTTTAACATTATAAAGAAAAGATATAGATATACCATTCATGTTAAACCTTGGATGGGAAAGCATCCACACCCAGCGTGTCGCCGAGTTAATCGTCAACCTTGGTTTCCAGGAAGTCGTGTGAAAATACGTCGCTGCTGCTTATAGATCATGGGAAAGCAGGCAGAGGTTAGAAACAAAACCGGGTTCAAACAGACAAACCTGACTGGGGGAACAATAAAGTTCACACATGATTCATCTCAAGGCTCTTCCTAGACGCCAACATGCAACCCTTCCGCCGTAGGAAAAGATGCCGTCGACTGTCAGGACGTCCACTTGTGGGCCCATTTCCGCTTCCTCCAGTCCAGAGAGTCAGCTGGGTTATTCTGAAGAAAGATTTCCCCTCGTCGCTGCTGATAGATTTTAAAGATGGTTTTCCACGGACAGAGGCCTTTTGGTGGATGCTCATGTGTGTTACTACAACAGGAGACGGCGGGAGATTCATCTGGCAAAATTTCAATTTTTCAAACTCTGAAATTTCCAACTTTGTAACTAGAAAATTTATGAGATTAATCATTAAATTTCAGATTTTTTTTCTGGCAAATTTTTGACTTTTCAAACTCAGAAATGTTCTTTTTTTCTAAGACTTCTTGGCAGCAATTTACTACCTTTTTTCCCCTAACACAGAGTCACAGAACTCTGTTTCAATCTATGTGAAAATCCAAATAAATAACCAAAAATTCTTAGGTGTACGTAATTTATGTTGTTAGTATGTTAAAATAATTAAATATCTGTTTCTTCTTTGGTATAGGATTGTAAACCTGCACTTTATCCACTCTGAAAGCCCATCCCAATTTATTTGGCTGGTCTGAATTTTAAGTCAGAATCCTGAGAAAAAATAAAACTGAATTTTGAGATTAAAGTCAGAATTTTATTAAATTTTTTTGTGACATTAATTGTCTTCAGTACATTCGCCTCTAACCGAGGCCTGTTTAGCTAATATGCAATGACAGCAACTCGGCATCGATACACATGGCAGCAGCCCACTACCAAGCAGTCACATGGTCCTTTCTTCATCCAAAACATGAGCACAACCCGAAGAGGGACTCCTGCTCTCACGTCTGCCAAGAAGGTCATTTAAGAAGCTACTCCAAAGCGATCAGAAAAAGTTGCTCTTGTTAAAACACGCCCAATCCTTTCCCTGCAAGAGAGTCGCTGCTAATCCCGACGAGGCTGCGTGCCCCTAATTCCCAGAAAGCTGCTGCTGCGCAGCTCCAAGCACCAGAGGCTGCAAGTTTAAACATTTCCCTTCTATTTTAAAAAGAGAAGTTATAAAATATGTGGAGGAAACTAAAATCTTTGCACCTTAAACTTAAAGCTTTTATTGACACTGAAACATTTAAATCAATCAGTAAAAAAAAAAAACTTTCACAAAGACAACCTGATTAAATGAGAAAAAGAATCTCTCATGTAGTAATTTAATAGACAAAGCAACTAATACTAACCTGATTCTTTGTGGAGCCATTGTTAAATTGTGCATTAACTGTGATTAACCCTTATTTTTCTTGGAAAGCTGAGGGTAATTTCACTAACAGCTAATTACTACTTGGCCTGTAGAATCTAGAAATCTCTAAATAGAAGCTGTCTTTTATTTTACCATTCAGGACCACCTGGTTTCCTAATAAAGTACAGTATCCTGACAAAGCGAGGCATGGTGCAGCGCCTGGTGCAGCAAGAGGTTATGTGAGGAAACAGTGGGCACAGATTATGGTTAAGAGCCTTATTATTATCTCTTTCATTCCAGGTTAAGACCACGTAACACCTGCTACTCCACAGGGAGAACTTTTCCCATAGCTCATCATATTGCTGCAGAGGGAAAATGCTACAGCGGTGCAGCTCACAGATATACAGAAACAGTATTCTGTAAGCAAAGCAGGAAATGTTCCTGTAAACCTACAAACTCTCACTGCCTGTTGGAGCAGGTTTGTGTTTCAAAGGCACAGGCAAAACCGATGCAATAGCAACGCTAGGCTCATGTACCAACTTGTTAGTTTGTATGGAGAGCTTGAGGAAAGTGTGTGAATGGATAGAAAGGGTTTGATGTGAGAAATCTGTCCAAATCCCTATTTAAGGTCATGTGATTTTGAGTATTAAAGCTTCTCAAATATTAAGTCAGCCTGAAATGGAAGCAAACCGCACTGCTCTCATTAATTTACTTACTAAAACCAGCTGCCTTTATTCCGTAATAGCTGGACAAAAACAAGGGCAGAGAGAGAAAAAGGGAAGACGTGCGGTAAATGGCTCTGAGCCAAGAATCACACCCAGGTCAGCTGCGTCAAACTGTAAATGGAATGGATTTAAATAGCGCTTTTCTAGTCATACGACCACTCAAAGCGCTTTACAGTGGAGTTTGCCCAGTCACGCACTGACGCTCACCCCTTCATACGCAAACACTTGGATCTGTAGGCAACTCGAGTTTAAGCTCCCAGGGCCCACAGACTCCTCTGTCAAAGCCTGTTCACACACTGGGCCACATGGTGGACCAACACAAAGTAGAGCATTTTTGTGAAAAGGAACAAAAGCTATTGGGAGTGTTGATTATATAAATGGGAACAATAATGAAAAATTCACAATTTTCATGTTTTTATACGCCCATTTGGGTCTCAGCTGCTTTTAAAAACAACACAAACACTTAAAAAACAAAAACACCCGTCAGTTTCAAAAACCTTCCTGATGTAAAGTCACAAATGCGCCATTACCTAGCAACCCCATGGAAGCCCAGTCCGTTACCGAGCAACCCCAGCAGAGCTCCAGCACATTTGGTCAGCAGTTTTTTCTGCTGTATGTGCTGCACAGTGGCTGCTGAAAAAGTCAAGTATTTTGTTCTCAACTTCCATGGGGTTGCTAGGTGACGAGGCTGGGTTCTGATTGGGTTGCTAGGTAACAACAGACTTGAAACAGCTCATTCTAAAGACACCAAAAAATATTCAGCTATTGCCAAAAAATGGGTCGTAGTTGTTTTTTTTTTTTTTTAAGTACTTTGACTCTTTTTACACAAATTCTCCCACCTGAGCTCTGGATCTTTGCAGCTCCTCTATAGTTACCATGGACGTCATGATGCCGTTTGCCTTCGCAGAACAGCTGCAGTTAGAGAAATTAAATTACAAATGAAAACTATTTGCTAATTAGGTCATTTCTTATTTTATTTAACGGTATCAGAGTAAAGGGGGATAAATAATATATGCACAGTCTGCTTTTAAGGTCTTCGGTAGTGAAAAAAAACCATTGAAGTTGGTGGTTGTAACATAAAAAAAATGTGAAAAAGGGTATGAATACTTTAGCAAAGCACTGTGAACATAAACCCTATGATCATAAAATGAAAGTGATCCTACCAGGAACCTTGAAAAATAAACAAAAGCTGTGGGATTAAATAAAAACAGGCATTAAAGACAGCAGATAAATGCTAACAGGATTTCTGTTTGGAAAGAGATTTACTTCAGATTTAAAAACCATTAAATGTGGCTGCCTCGTCTTTAACCAAACGCTTCAGGAGATCAGAAAAAAAAGACAACCTAATCGCTCCTGTGCAAAAAACTGAGGCAAATATTTCATTGTACAATAAACCTTTAATAAATAGTTTATCATTAGTTTCCCGTATTTACATAATAACCACCGTTTACTTACGTTGCCATACACATTTCTTGGCTAATTTTAGGCACACAGAGAAGGGGGGGTTCAGGCCACAAACCACGGTGTACTAAAATTAAAGAGTGGTTAATAACAGGTACGCGTTGAGAAATATATAACTGCACCGTACGACCAAACAGGACCAAGAGGCGGCCAGCTCCTTGAGCGACAAGTATATATTTACATTTGCTGCATGTACAGGTGATTTTTGTACCTTTACAGTCGTCCGCTTGGAGTATGAGCGCACATGGAGGCTGGTGCAGATTCTTACCAATTTGCAGAGGATTAGGAATGTGTGTTTACCTCTGTGCTTCGTCCAATAAACTACGAATCGGAAAGTCTAAGATTAAATTAACTTTAAAGACCGCCTGAATGAATAAAAACTGTGACAGGCTCAGTTAAGTTATGTGGTCAAAATGATGTGGAACATTCAGATATCAATCTGGTAAACACACAAATACACTCAAAACAGAAAAAAAACAGTGAAATGCTTGTCATTAAATGAAGACCAAGGCTGAAGAGATCTAAGAAAAACAAAAAAAAAAATGGAAAAGTTCCTAAAAATGACAGAATCAGGACTTGAAAAGCTATAAAAAATAGAGCCTTAGAAGTTACATCTTCTGCCAGAGATATTAAGACAAAAAAAAGAGAAGAAACCAATAATCAAATTACTCAAGTGCATACAAAGTACAAAAAGAAGCAAAATCAAACACATTTGGCACACGTGTGAGCTCAGTTATTAAATAGCATTTAGCTAGTAGAGGTATGATTAAAACAAACAAAAAGAAAATAATAAAACCTGCAGGGGAACAACTCCCCAAAACAAGCAAAAGAAAGACCGGGATGCCACCTACAGGCAACAAAAACAGACTGTATCGATTTGTACATCATTTGAGTCCATTTCAGGTGTAGCATCTTCAAATGAGGTTTATTCACACTGAAAAGGAAGAGAAGGGTTGTTAACACCCTTTTTTAAAATTTCATTCCTCATTTATAGGGTTTATTTCAAAATGCAGGACCAAAAGCATTAATATTTCTTTATCAAAGTTTGAGCAGCTTCAGTCCTTATGGTGCAGCAGGTTAAATTTCCCCGCAAAACTCAAATAAAAGCAGCAGTGCAGTTTAAGGTAGGATGGTTGGAAATCTTTAGGTGGATTCTAGAAAATCAAATCTGCTTTTAGAAACTCCTCCCTCGTCATGAAGGCTCAAGCTTCAAACAGATAAAGCTGGAAAATGTCAACAATGCTGCTCACACTCCACTTAATGTCCTGGATTTTAATCAGACTTGATAGCATCATCTCTAATTGAGTTGAGCGATTTATTTTGCTAATCTGAACTTTTTTTCAAACAGGTTTTTCCGCTCTTTACAATGACATTCACAATGAACACGATTGCATTTACTTCTGCAGATTATGTTTGAACATCCTCAAACAGAGCGGCTGAAACTCTACTCTTTAAAATTTATGAAGTTCAAGGACGAAGCTGAAGAACCTTTTTGTTTTCTGTACGTTTTGTCCGCACTGGATTAACTGCAGCTGCATGAAAATAAGCAATGAGGCGAAATATTAGTGAGTCACATTGAAACAGAGAGTAAAACATGCTCGCATTTAGATAACTGCTCCGTTTGAAAGCAAAAACAGGATCCTGCTGCCTTTGGAATGTGACTGGTGAGCGAGTTAACTGGGATTTGTACTGGGAGGGGAAAAAAATCCTTATCAGGAAGAGATTATTCTAGTTGGTATGACCCAATCAACTCTTTTTACTGAATCACTTAATTCATTAACTGACCTGACTGAGCAGGAAAATGACACTAAATATAAAGGTCCGATGCTAAAGCAGTAGACTGGGCTCAGGAAAGCAGAAGCGAGGAAGAAGCTGAATTTGTAGATTTAAATTACAACTCCCAATGAGGAAACAGGACTTAGATCGAAAACAAGATTTTACAACATTTCTGTAATCAAACCTCCAGGATATTAAACACTGAACCATTAGATACAGAGTTCCTGCAGGTTTTTCACATAAAGATGTTCAGACTGAGATCTGCAGGTTCTACTGAAATATAAAAAGAACAAGTTATCTTCAAAATTATGGCAGATCAAATTCTACAGGTGGGCAACTTTAAATAAGAAACCAGCAAAAAAAAAGAAAGAAAAGTGTAAGGAAGAATAAAAGGTAGGAAGGACAAAAGAAGAAAAAATAAAGGTGCATAGAGAAAGAAAAGAAAGTAATGGAGAAAGGATAGAGAGACAAGGTAGAAACAAGGAACTCAAAGGCGGAAGAAAGGAAGGAAAGAGAAAAAAATTAATATTGAAAAGTTGAAAAATATTTTTTCCATCCTCTACTTTCTAACTGAAGTCAAACTCTATTCTTCAGGAACTCTGTAAATAAGAGCAACCAGAGAGCTTAACGAGGCGATGCAGGTTGGAGAAACGCGCTGTGTTTTCAGTCGGCCGGTTAAACATGAGGGAACAAATGAAACTTTCAGTTTTTAGCAAAACTGCAGAAATCAACACACCACACCACAAAGTGAAGAGACTTAATGCTGCAGGATTGCTGCACTGCAAAAAACATAAAATCTAACCAAGTATTTTTGTCTAGTTTCTAGCGCAAACATCTTAGTACTTAAAAATACTAACTTACAAGTAACTTATCAGCAAGATACAGGAGCTTGTTTTGAGTGAATAATCTTTAATATTGATGAAAGGTACAAGCTCAACTAGCCGATTATTTCACTAACAAGACATTTTTCCAATGTTATGAGTGAAATAATCAGCTAGTGGAGTTAGTACTTTTTAAAATCAATATTACAAAATTATTGACTTCAAACAAGCTGATTAGTTACTTGTAAGTTAGTTTGGTTTTATTTCAAATGTACTAAGATGTTTGCGCTAGAAACTAAACAAAAACACTCGGTAAGATTTTGTGTTTTTGCAGTGTGATATTCTCATGAATGTATTAATGATATTTCCAGAAACTTTGTGTTAACAGCCAGCGTTGACCACTGATCTGCTAATAGATAGCTCTACGTGGTCCTGAAGCTCTAGAAATTAAAAAACAAATAAAAAAAACGTGGTTCTGTAAGCCTTAGCCCTGATGCTGATACACGTCAAGAACCGAGATAAACAGCAAGGGTACGAATGCGGAGGAATAAAAAGTGTCTAACAGCTCCGATGGGAGCGACAGAGTAAGATTACAGAGCCTACTCAGACCTTGGTCTTCATACAGGTTATGTCTATTTTTTTTATTATTATTATTTAAATGGTAAGCCACTTCAAGGCAACGTTTGTTTCTTGAATTAAAAACTTGAAGCACAACTGGACTTCAGTTTGAACAGAGAAAAATATACAACCCAAACTGTTCTATGAATCTAGAGAACTGCAAGTAAACACTGAGAAAGGACTTCAGCTAACGAAGTGGTCTCTTTCCTGCACTTCTCTCCGTAAGAAGTCTAATATCTGGATAAATCTGTGGTCCTGACGCTGAAGCCTTCATCATCTGAACGGGTCGACCATCCTAGCTGAGGTTAGGCAGCGTTTCCTCAACGCTCCTCTTACAGTTCTGAAAACGACGATGAGCGTTGGGACACAAGTTAGCTTTTCAGTACGAGAGCTCGAGTGTTTGTTACACTCCAGCTGGACAAAAACCAATATCAAGACTCACACAGGTACGTAGCGACATTTTAAATAAACACCCCCTCTCGCACTTGATTGGGTTCTATGTGCCACACCTGCAGAGAAAATGGAGTCCAGCTGAGCAGCGTCTCTCTAACTCACACCCAAAAAAACAAAATAAAAATACTAAACGCTTCCTCCAGAAAGTCCTCATAAACCTGCCTTTAGACGAAGAACGGCCTGGTGGAGCACCCACTCTTGTGCTGTGGACAAACTCCTCTCCACGGCACTCTGATGCGTGTCCTTGTGGTTAAACGTGTGCGTCTGTCCGTATGTTGAGGGTCTTTTTTTTCCTTTTTCTGTTTTAAATGGGGTGTGTGCCCCACTTAGCTGAGGTTATACGCTGCTGTCCTCCAGCAGCGGCTCCTTGCCCTCCGCCCCGCTGCCCTGAGGACTGTGGGAGTGACTCTGCGCCCCGTTGCTGTGCTTCTTGTAGGAGCCGGGCCGCATGCCGGGCCCCGTGTGCTCCGGGATGAACAGCGCCACCAGCAGTGACAGCAGCACTGAGCAGGCGCCGAAGAGGAAGGGAGGACCGGGGATGATGGCACTCTGACGAGAGAGGAACAAACGACTTATTAATTTAAAAAAGACAAAAGTTCCCACTCTTATGAAAATCAAAGTTTCTGCAGGTTTGATATCATGACATATTTTGCGGGATGATAAATTGTCCCCAAATTTATTACGATAAAAGATAATATTGTCATTTTAACTATTCTCACAATGAAGACATAATCAGGTTTTCCCACAGTGGATTATAAGCCTGGCGGGCCACCATGCTTTACTTGTGCCTCCACCAGGCTTAGCATTGTTTGTTTATTTTAGTTTTTTTTTATTATTGCCTTTTTTAAGACTTTATAGTTGGTGTTTAGGTATTCATCTTCCAGCTTTCCAATAACGCATAACTATCAGGTGATATTTTGAAATTTCCTGTGAACTTTAAAGATTTTTCTACCTCAAAAACGTGGCGGAATGAATGACTGCTGTCGTGCCCAACCACCGGGCTTAGAAAGTTTTCTGGGGGAAACCCTGATAATGGTACCAGTACATCCTCTCAAAGATCACTGTATGTACATTTCAAAGAAAATTTAACACTGTTTGGATATTTAGCTTAAGTATCAAAACTAAACAATAAATACCTAAAACAATAAATAAAATAAGTATTGAAGTTCCAACAAAACATACAAATCATTGGGCTCAGACACAGAAAACTGGCAAAATTTCAGTTTTACTTTTATTTTTGTAAAAGATAAAAGTGCAAACTGTGTTACACTGTGTGTGAAATGTTTGCAACATTTTTCAAAATGGCTTTTTATTCATATTAAAGGGCAGCATCACTTAAACTACACAAACAAGTATGCAAATGAAACATAGCACTTACTTTAATTTATCATGTGATTAATTGAAATGTTTTTTTAAAAAAACCAGTAAAATTAAAAATTTAAATTGCATATGTAAAAATAAACCTTAACATTTAGTCAAATCTAACTTTTCCAAGCAGAGTGTTTTTACAACTAGCCAATCATTCAAATTCCACTTTTCAAACCAAGATTTTCCTACAATCAAGGAGCTGAAAATGATTTTTATTTCTTAAACATGTAATACATTAGATTCACTGCTTTGCAAAAGATCTGGGTGATTTCGTTCAATGGGGCGTTTTGCTTCCCTGAATCATGGAGCTTGTGGTTTTGTCACAGTGATGAAACACCCAGATTCCACAGCTGGGACCAAACATCACGGGACAAACAAATCCCGTGTGTGCCCCACTTAGCTGAGGTTATACGCTGCTGTCCCCCAGCAGCGGCTCCTTGCCCTCTGCCCCGCTGCCCTGAGGACTGTGGGAGTGACTGCTTGTCACGAGTTTGTGCTCGTCTTTTTCTTAAGGACGAGCACAAACAGCCATCATCACTGGCAATAAAATAAAAATAGAAGCAATGAATAAACGCACATACCAAAATTAGTCTAGCTGAAAATACTTGTGGGTAAAAAACACCCTTTAAAATGCAAAAAGTATTTTATTGCACTTAGTTTTAATAAAATTTACAAAGTAGTCTGATTTTTCTTGTCGGGAAGTAGTTGAGAAATAAATCCAAAACATGAAAAAGTGTGTCACATTTGTTTTAATAATAGAATAGCATAAGATTTCTTCCCTTTTCTACTTTTGGTCTATAAATATATTTTTGTCCATTTTCAGCAACAGAAAAGGAGATATAGATCAATCACCAAATAATATTTTTGTATTTGAGCAACATTGTTGATGTTTGTGGTCCTGTTGACTAGGAAAAGAAAATGAAAGCAGTGTTGTGTTTTATCCAACATTTTGAGAAGATTTTAATTTTGTCTGTGAAAAACTCAACTATAAACTAATTTAAGAAGATACCTTCTGCATTAAATTTGGCTAAATTTGTACAATTATTGAATTGTGCAAAGCCTTTGCAAGACTTTTCATAGCCTTGCAAACGGCAGTGGTTTGTACTCTGGAATTTAAGTCTTTAATCTCTGAAAAGTCTTCAGAGATTCGTCGCCGCTCACCTCGTCAGTGGGGTTGGCCATGTTGGATTTGGCACCTTTGTCAGAGCCGTCCGAGTCCGTCAGCTCAACGTGGAACAAGTAGAAGACGAAGCCGTAAAGAGCCGGACCCAAACCGTTACAAAGCCCGCGGATTCCAGTGATCATCCCCTGGACAACACCTACACAAATAACAAAAATTTTATCTAATTAAAAAATACACAAAAAAGCAAACAAAAGTGAACACCAAACTGAGTCCCTCCTCACTCCCTGAATATGAAAAGCTTTTCTCGTGTTTCAAATGACTAATGATGAATCACATGATGAACCACTGAGAGAAAATTGACTAATTTGTGATTTGATGATATCTGATCAGAGTTAATATGTTTATATTTAAAAATTTCTAGCTTTTAAGCAATAATATTTTACTAACTTTTAGATATTTTCTTTAAAATCCATTCTTTTTAGTATTTATTTATATACAAATGAATATACATTGGGAATTTGCTGTTTTGTTCCTATTGATGCTCCATCTTTAAACAATAATTTCAGATATTTTGTATGAAAGACTAAAGGATTTGCTAAAGTTAAAAACAAAACAAAACAAAAAAACAATAATTGAAACTAAACCACAATTGGAATCGGCTGGGCAGACCACAAAGAAAACTGGAAGTGGTCTTGGCCAGTAAAAGTCTCAAGTATCTCCAACAAAACTAATTAAAAAATGAATTTTACCAGATTCTAGAAAACATTTTATAAAATATGTACAAATACAACTGAGTAAGAAAGAAAGCTCGCATATTCTCAGGGTTTTTGCAAAATTTTAATCCAAACGTTTTTACATCTCCAGACTCAATTTTTGAGTCTTGAAAGAAAGAAAGAAACAAAACAAGGAAAAAAAAGAAAGAAAGATTTTTCCAGGCTGTGAAGAAACTGCACAGACTGTGATAATTAGCACAAGTGCTGCTGTTATTTGCTGTAAACACAGAGAGGGCAGGATGTAACCCGAACGTGTCTGTCCCCTGACAGCAGGGAGACATCAGGAAAGATTTGAATAATTCACAGGAAAGTATTCAGTAGCAAAACAAGAAAACATTCCTCTGAGCACTTCTGTGTCTAAAGAAAGACTTTAAAGGGCTAAGAAACTATTATTGAAGGCTACTTATATAAAAAATAGTAAAACTAAACTTATGGTTTGTTTTATTTATGTTGATTACCAATTACACTTAATGTAAAACTATCTTATTCTAGCTAACTAAATGTCATTATTGTGTTCAACACCAAGTTTAATGCTAAAAAGCACTAAAAAGAGGATGTTCAATAGAAATATCTTGACATCAGTGACATTTAGATCTTAGAAAATATGAAAACAGAAAGTGAAGCTCACCTTGCTGGTCCGGATCTGCATTACGGGACACGATAGCGCTGATGGCAGGGAAGGTGATGCTGGACATGGCCGCCACGGCGCCAGCTGCCCACATCATCCTGCAGTCGGTGTTGAAGAGAGGAAGGAAAAAAACTTTCTTATTTCATGTCCACCAAATTAATACAAATCAACTACATGGATCTGGAGTAAGAAGCTGAAAACAAAAACTACACCAAAGAAATCATCACTAGACTGTCCTGATAAGCAGAGGAAGGCAGAGTACACAAAAATTTTTACTCAAGTAGCACTACTTCAGCCAAAATTACTCAAGTAAAAGTAAAAGTATTTGGTAGAAAATCTGATCAAATGATGAATCTTTAAATCAAATTATCAGGATTATCAATCTTTTAAATTTACATAATCAGATACAAAGTTAAGTGGAAATGTTGTTATTTTAAGGACCAAAATGACAATAATTAATATAAATAAGAACAAATAAAGTCAGGCAACAGAGAAACTTTTCCAAATCAGTTTCTTTTAATAAAAAGAAACTAACAAAAACTGCAGGTGTGTGTGTTTCTGTCTGGTGAATTTTTGGTTAAAACATGTTTGTTTTTCAGTTGGTAGAGAATCCAAAAATTTGACTCAAGAGTCGCAATACTCCAAGTAATAAGTACAGTGAATTAAAAATACTCCTAAAAATAATTTTTTTCAAAAAAATGATTCAAGGTAAATGTAATGGAGTAAATGTAACTAGAACTACCTGACTCTGCTGATAAGTTCTGAAATGCCTTATTAGTTTTCGTCCTTTGAACATGGACGAATCTGATCTTATTCAACTCCACCTTAACATTTTCTGTGACTTCTGGTGTATTTACTGCGTCCAGGGAGACTTATATTGAGAATATGTAGTTTCAGAATCTATGCATTTTTATTTTAGTCAGGTCTAAAGCAATAAGACTCGGCCGACTTGGAAAAAAACAACAAACAAAAACAGTTTATAAAGTAACAATTTTTAATGCTCCATTAAATAAGAAATTCTTTTTAAAATTGCCTCCTACATGTTTTACAGACATAAAAGCATTCAGGTTTTAACACTATTTGGCATATTAAAGGACTTAAAGTGATATTTTACTGGAATATACTTCCCTCTAGTGGTGGATTGGGGTAAAGACAATTAGAATAATAAAAAAAAGCAGTAAAAGCTTTAAAATGACTGAGATAACTTGTGTAATATTCAACAGTTTTTTATTAAAAATGCAAGCATACTGCACCTCTTAAAAGGTAAAGCAGAATGCAATTAATCTCTAAATATCTAAATGCGCATCGTCTTACAATAATAATAAAATACATAACATTTGTTCCTATTTACAGCATATTTCAATAAATTAGAATGTGTTTCAGTAAATCCATTTAGAAAAATGCTTACATACAGACTAATACATACAGATTGATACATTTTAAGGAATTATTTTGATAATTACAGTGAATTAAATACCTAAATTCATTTCCTCAGAAAATGAAGAATTAATAAACAAACGAATAATGCTATTGGACTAAATAATTAAGGGGAAAACTGACTTCTGTCCAGCAGACGTTCCCTGTGTAAAGAGAATAAGCCTCTCCGTTAAAGGAGCTGTTTTATCCAATAATATTAATGGAAAGTTGACTGGAAGGAAAAACTGTGGTAGAAAAAGGTGTACAAATAGCAGCAATATTTATAAAAAAATAATAATTTTAAGGATTCAGTAGCTCTAAACCAAGATGCTCAATATTAAACAGAAATAAATGCTTTAAATAGGCCAAATAAGTGCATAAGTTCCACTTTTCTACCTGAACTACTGAAATAAACAAGCTATTCAATTATATTTTATTTCTAAAGATGCACCAGTGGATATTTGCAGTGCATCTCCTAAACAAATGAGATCAGAAAACAGATGTACTGTACAGATACATGCACACAGCTGACATCAGTGGTGTGTTTCACCACTGGAATGCTGTGTAAACAGGAATGCTTTTTTCCCCAGCGTAAAACCAGCAGCTGCATGTCTACGTGTCGGTGGGAGGAGACAGCACAGCAATTCAAACTGTTTAAACTTGAACATTTTAAGAGGATTTCATCTCTGCTCTTACAACAGCTAATCATTAAGATTTCCCTTTGAGAAAAACTGCTTTCTTTTGGTTGTAATGGTTTGATTTATGACGGCATCTCTAACCCAACTCCACTTTGTTAATCTCTTGACTTGTTCTGAACTGAATAAAAATGTATGAGATGTTTAAAAGTGTAAGATTCACTGACCAGGGCTGAGAGCCAAAGCCATACCAGGCCAGCTGGAGGATCTGGAAGCCGAGGCCGAGTAGGATTGTGTTTTTATTTCCTATAGAACGCATCAGGATCCCCAACACCACCGTCTGAGTTGAGTAAATAAAAGAAAAATAAACATGCTGTGTTGAGCTCTATAACCAACATTTTGAAGTGTTTTACACACTGCAAAAGCAGAAATGTGACATCAGCTTATTATTTTATACCTGAGCCAATATGGAAAGGATCCCTAAAACAGCGATAAAGGCCGCCACCATCTCCGAGGAGAAGCGTATGACCTGAGGGAAGGAACGCATTCATAACAGGTTAGCACACGACTCTGCGACAGGCATGCATCAACACTAACACCTTTATGAATTTCACAACCAAGACACAAAAACAAAAGAGGCTGGCATGTGATATTTTGTCAACAAGTTGCATGTCCCACTTCCTTTTTTAGAAGGAGATTCTCTTTGTGGACTTTGAAGCCTTTCAGACAATTAAGAGGAGCAGGGAAGGTAATGTGAGGAGTTTGTAAACTGTGACAATGAAAAAAGAAGGACAAAGACATTACCAGAGCAATTGTAGCCTAATGCTCCACTTCAAGTGCTTTTTTTCCCCCTACTGGAGGACAGAAGAGTTGCAGGTGCAAGTCTACCTTGCCCAACAGGTTTACTCTGAATCTGTTTATCAACCATTATTTAAAAACGTTGCTTAAAAAAAACGATCACAGCCTGTGGAGCGTAAAGCTGTCCACTGGCGCCAGCAGCAGTGAAAGCGGGAAATCTATTAACGGTGATATTTTAACAATAAAATTGGATTTTATTAAATTTTAGACAAGTCAGCTTATATCTGTGGGTTCTCTTTCCGCAAAGATCCAAAATGATCAATGAGAGAATTAAACTAAACTGTGGTAAATCCAGATTAATTGTAGTGCTGCATCTAATCATCAAGTTAGTTATTGATAAATTACACATTCAACAGATTTTCATTGAACCACCTAAGCCTTTTTATACAATATTAGAAGTAATATAAAAGAAGCAAATAAACAATTTAATTCCTTTTCTAAATAAGATAAACATGTTCATGCCTAAAATGCAATAAAATTGCATTCCTTTAATAAATCTGTACCTGAATCTAAAACTCTGCCACTTGAGGAGTTTTGGTTTACAGAAAAGTTTAATCTGATTTAACTTCAGACAACAAGAAAAAAAATCTGCACGTTTCTTTTTTTTTTTTAAATCAGGTATATGAAAATGTCTGATTTCAACTTTAAATTTAGCCTTTTAATCAAATGTTAGATTGAACTTTATTACAAAACTGTGCAGTTTGAATATCAAGCACTTTCAAGGACTTTATACAAAAATCTTGAAAACACCTTATTGAAATTCAAGCATTTTTAATCCTGCTTCATTGTAAAACATTTCCCAGAACCCACCGATTAATTTGTCTGAGACTTCAAACGTCAGTTTTATCGACATTCAGCATGAACTGTAGGAGGAACAACTATGAGCCTCAAACATTCACTTAAAGGACGTGACAGGATTTGCAACAAAAAGCCCCAGGCTAAAAGCATAACATACAGCTGAATGTGGACTTACTGTAAATAATCTGACTGCTTTTATGTTTCATAATACCAAGGAAAGTTCTGGAAGGAAATGAAAAAATGTTACCTGTCTGAGATAGAGGAAGAAGCTGGAGTACTGCCCAGCTTCGGGGAGGAAGGAGAGGAACACTGTGATACAGATGAGCAGCAACGTGGAGTCCTGGCCCACTTTACGCAGAGACTGAGCCAGAGAAAAACAACAACAGTTCAACACAAAGTACGCTACATATTCCTACCTTCCAATCGCTGCACGTTTTCAGACTCTAATTTTAATTCCCACAGGACTAGTTCAGCCTGATGTCTAAAAAAAAAAACATGTAGGGAAATCTCTATTTTTGTATTTTTAAACAAGTTAGAATTTGAAATGCTGATGGGTCAAATGTTAACATCAAGAAGAATTCAAAGATAAATGTTGTTTAAACATAAATCCATGATATTAATAAGGTTTATTAGACTTTTGCTATTAGGAAAATATAACTTTTTTTTTTAAAGCTGCATTTAATTTTTAGCCATACATGGACAAATCTAAAAAAAATAACAGCTAATTCCACATTTTTCAGGAACACCCAGAAACTTTTGCTTGTCTAGAAAGTTTAGTTCATTTGGCGAAGTGTGAATGCCCAATCCATGATGATACTGACCACAAAAGCGAACTCTGGTCCCCCTAAAAACCGAAAACTCGGTTCAGTTGAAGTGAACTCTGACACAGTTTGAATGCAGATGCAAGTGGACCAGAGATCGCTTCACTAGCAGAAAGCAAACTATAGCACAGGGCATTCTGCGCTACAACAAGGTGCAGAATGCAGTCTAGGTGCAAGTCTAGCGCTACGAATAGAAATGGTTCATGGTCTTTTACCATAAACATAAGAGAAATCCAACAACCACTAAAATATCCATCCTCCATTTTTGTTTATATTTTATGGAGAATGAAGTTGCGCTTCTGTCTTCTTCAGACGTTTTTTGTCTTTTCCTTCAGTAGTTCAGGTTTTTCAAAAAAATGTAGTTTATTTGACACAGTGTGAAAGCGAACTGCAGAAACTGAAAATGTAACAAACGTTGCAATTTTGGCTCCCAAACCGAGCCTACCAGACTATCAGGTGTGAAACTCCCTTACATCTCTGTAAGTCGACTTTTAATAGTGTTGTACTCACAGCAAAGGGATCTGCCTGTTCCCAGGAGATTGGTGCTCCCCATGACGCCGGCCTCATTTTCTCCGGCAGCGACTCCGGGACGGCCACCAGGATGAAGCAGATGTCTAGCAGGGCGATGGCGGTGGCCAAGATTACCACCAACGTGTCACCGTAGGCCACCGACAGATAGGCTCCGATGGCTGGACTGGTAACCAGGCTGGCTGCAAAGGTAGCAGACACCTGGAAGGACCAGGAGAAAAAAGGTGATCAAAAGAAAAACAAGAGGGTCAGAGGTATCAGTTTTTATCTCCAACACCGTTTTCTCACCAAGCCATACGCTGTGCTCCTCTCATGCTCTTGCGTAATGTCTGCCACATAAGCAAAGATCACAGAGAAGGTGACGGCGAAGACGCCAGACATGGAGATGACTGCAAAATACCACCTAAAAACAGAAGAACCGACGCACAAGTCAGATCCAATAAATCAGTCAGTAAAGAAAACATTTTGACCTTTGCTGTTGTGATTTTTTTATCCTCTGGGATGTCAGAACTGCGCTCTTACCACGGGCTGATCTTCATCAGTGGAATGGGAGCACATGTGAAGAAGACTGTTAGCAGCAAGAAGGACTTGCGCCCCCAAACGTCTGACAACGCTCCAATCAGAGGAGCACTCAGAAATGATAATAGGCCCTGGAAAAGAACAAGGACGCAGAGATTTTGGAAAGTGGATTAGACAAAAGAAGAATGAATGTGTAAAAGCAGCAGCAAACTTGTAGATATGACAAAGAAAAAAGTTGCATTTCAAAAGTATCTTTCAAGGATGTGACTGGAAAAAGACGCGTTTGCATTAAGGGGTCCACCGGTTGCAGATTTCTGCCAATCGCCGATTATTGAGCTTCAAAGGGCCTAACCTGGAGATTCAGATTTTGGCCGATACCAATTTTTTTTCATCTGAAATGTTGCAAAATACAGCAAGAAAGTCGCAAAGTTGGCAAAAATGGGGTGATTACTGTTAACCTGCAAACGTGAAGGACATGACATGGTGGTCCGGTCTATCAGTCAAACCTCAAAAAGGATGGTGGTTATTTTTAGACCTTTGCTGAGGTAAATAAGATCGGCTTCACATGATCTCCCAAAATTAAGAAAACTGGCACCTATAAATCAGTGTACCCATAATTGCATTTGTCCTAAAGTAAGACTCCTAAGATCAGTAGGTGTGCTCTGAAAAAGTGAAGATCGATATCTGCAAAACATTAGACTATTAAGAAAAAAACAAACAAAAAAAAGTTTTTCTGGAGGCCCAAAAACTTAAACTTTTATTTTAACTAAAAGAAAAACCAAAACTAGGGTTTCCCCCAAAGTATTATAAGCCTGGCGGGCCACCAGGCTCTACTTGTGCCCCCACCAGGCTAAGCATTGGTGATTTATTTGCATTTTTTAAGACTTTATAATTGGTGTTCAGGTGTTTAATCTAGAACACCAACAATATCTTCCACTCTTTCAATAACACATAATTATCAAGTGATATTTTCAAATTTCCTGTCAACTTTAAGCATTTTTTAACTCAAAAACACTGCGGGCCACTGGATGAATGACTGCCCTAACACGCAAACCCTGGGCTTAGCAAGCTTTGCAAAACTATTTTCTGACAGTTATTTGTTCATTCGTATTTTGATTGTTAAATAAACAGACTTTTTAGATTTTGGAGCGTTAATTCACAGGAATCAGACAGGAAATGAGAAGAGAGCGAGAGAAAGTCGACGACATGCAGTAAAGCTCGAGCTATGTGAGTCTTTGTAGTTAATGTTGCACATAAATGGGTTATCATGGTGTAATATAGATTTTTTTTTTTAATCCAACCATCTATCATGTCCACAAAGGATGAACGGAAATGGGAAGTCATTTATTGCATCAATTTATGCAAAAGTGACGACTAAATTGCAGTTATGTCAGTGAAGATAAAGCATGAGGGAAAACAGAACCATACCGATCTGTATAATAATTACCTTCACACCGTGAATAAGTCCATTCATCAGGAATGTGTGTTGGGGGAATGTCTGATGTAATACCTGGAAAAACAAACACAGCAACCCAGATGAAGCGGCTTTGTTTCTGTAATTTACCCGACCTCACAGAAGAAAATAACAGAAACAATTTGTAAATGTAAAGAAAAACCAACTACACAAAAGTACACAAAACAATAATTTCTCAATAAAACTGAAGCAAGTTCAGGTTATTGAACACAGTTACAAGATGTATCTCCATCTGACATTTATGCTGCAAACTTGTTTCAAGTCAAACACAAAAATGTTTGGCTTTTTAAATTTTGCTGGATGATAAATTGCCCCAGAACTTATTGTGGTAAACGATAATATTGTTGTTTTGAGACAATTTTCAAGCTATATAATTGTAATAATGCAATAATACATCGTCAAGGATCAATAAAAATTCCAGTGAACATTTAAACACTGGAAATGGAAGACATTTGAAAGGTCCAAAATAAATAAAGAAAACAACAGCAACAACAAATAAAAGTTAATTATGAAATCAAAATTGTCTTTTAAAAAAAAGGGATAGTGGAGAGCAAAGCACCAGACTGAAGATTTTATCATTCAGTTTTTGGTAAAAAGAGAAAAATGATAAATGAAGCAAATGAAAATGTATGCATTTCTTTTAATTTATCATGCAATTAATTGATTTATTGTGACTTTTAGGTTTGTTTTACTTAAATAACCTGTCCTACGACCAAAAGTATTTTTCTGAATTTAAACACTTTCAATGACGTAGAGCAGCTTTCAACCCTGGTCCTCAAAGTGCGCTGCCCTGCATGTTTTAGATGTTTTCCTGCTTTAACACACCTGATTCAGGTGATTGCAAATCACCAGCACAGCCTGTTCTGTTCACAGCTGATCAACCGGCTTTTTCTGAAGGAGGGAAATATCTAAAACATGCAGGACACTGACGTAGAGTACAACTCTGTGCTAATTTCAGAAAATCCTTGAAAAATGTTACATTTACAGCAACGAAATACATTTTTTGACTGTTAATTATTGTTGTTAAAAAGAAATAGAGTTTACTTTACAAGAAATTGGTCACAAATCTGACTGGTGCATCTATAAAAAGCATTCTAAAAGGGTTACGTTTGAGTAAGTCGGGTTCAAATTGTTAAAGTTCAAAGTCTTGCTCATGTCAGTGACACCTGAGTGGGAACATTGCGCGTTAGCTTAGACTGGAACATGTTTAGTTTGAAGCTGAGAGTCTGGTTATTGTTACTGTCTGTGAAGGAAAAGTCTTTTCTTCCTTGGAGTTAAGTACAGTCAAACTTGACATGTTTAGAGAAGACTAATGAATCAGTCCCTCTCATCTTCAGACGGCCTCTGATTAGCCAAAAATGCAAATCAGCTTTTCGTAGCGGGGCAACGAACCCCAAATAATTAACGGTGAACAGTTGCACAAACAAACACCTCCTTCAAACGAGAGACCATTGCATAACCCTGTCTGGCAAACGTGTGGCAAACAGATGTTTACGCATATTTTGAAACACAGGTTCCTGGCAAAAACTCGTGATTAAAGGAAAAAATATGCGGCTGGGAACCAGAGGTAATAAAATCTGCAAAGTTGACCTGAAATATGCAAAGCTACAGTGAAAAACTTATAACTTAAACGCTGAGTAGCTGATGGGAAATAAAGCACAGCCTATGGCAAGTCATTTATAAAACAGCTTTAAAGGAACAGTCTGTGCCGGATGATAGAGAGTCATTCTTCTGTTTTGTGTAACTTAGGAAACCTCTGCAGCAAACGCTACATCACAGCTGCTGGCACAGTGCTTTGAGCCAAACAGAGTCTGTGATATGGGCTGGCAATACGAGCCAGCGACCCCCTGATAAGCCTTTTCAACAAAGAATTAGGACTGACAATAAAACTGATGCCACATCCATAGTTCTCTGTTCAGCATCTGCTGAAAAGAAATCACATAGGATTCTGATCAGCTGGTTGGTATTTAACACAAACTAGTGTTTAATGGATTTCTATTAAGTCCCATTGAGTAGTAAAACCTTTGCTAGAAATAAGCCTATTGGGGGATGTCTCTGCCAGCTTTGCACACTTAAAGATGGAAATGTTTGCCCAGTTCGGTTTGTAAAATGTCTCAGGAAAGTGTCTGAATGAGGGCTGAGTGACATAGACTTTGAATTTTATCATGATATTTTGTGGTACTTATTGTAATAATAAAAATTATGATGAAAAACTGTTTATTACATCTTTTTTAGGCAAGTGTAAAATACTGCTCTTGAAAAATGTTCCCGTTTTAAATTGGTTTCTTTGGGCCCTCAGCAGTCATTCATGAAGAGGCCCATTGTGTTTTTGAATTAAAAAAAGTTGTGTTATTGAAAGACTGAAGGATTAATATCTGAACACCAACTGTAAAGTCTTAAAAAATGCAAACATTTAAACAAAAACTTCAATAAATAATCAGTGCTAAGCCTGGTAGGGGCACAAGTAAAGCCTGGTGGCCCGCCAGGCTTATAATTCACTGGGGGAAACCCAGAAATGTTAGCAATTTTTAAGACTTCATAATTGGTGTCAGGTATTAATCGTCCAATAGCACATAATTATCAAGTGATATTTTCAAATTTCCTGTCAACTTTAAACATTTTTTAACTTAAAAACACGACAGGATGCTGGATGAATGACTGCCTTAGCGCCCAACAACTGGGCTTTGCAAGTTTTCTGGGGGAAACCCTGCACACATCAGCTTTTTGTTTTGCTTTTTAACATCGTAAATGGAAATGTATAAACAATAAAAACAACAACAAATCAAAATTTTTATCATGTTAAGAAATTTTCACAAATGAAAATTGTGTACTTCCATTTCCAGGTCTTCCACAGATTCTTAACTGGACTGAGGTCTGGTTTTGAGTGATTGTTCATACTACTAATTAAACCGGACCACAATGAGACTTCTGTGTGAAAACAACCCCAATGCGCACAAGAAGAATTTTGATGTCACACGGTTTATGAAAATAAATCGTATATAGAGCAGTTTATGGATCAATTTTAACGTTTATTCAGCAATGGGAGCAGATATTATTGTCAAAAAAAATCATAAGAGGAAGGAAGCTAGTAAAAACGAAAGAGCAATTAATACCGATGACCTTTTGAGGAACGCTGACTGCAATTTTTGTAGGGAAGGATGTTTGGATGTGTAGTCAGAGCCAGCAGGTTCTGGATTGAGGTGTGAAGAATTTCACTGACAGAAAGTTCTGCCATGATTTCAGAATCATAGTTTTCATCCGTTGTTTATGTCCTGATTTACCACGTCTGACTTCTTCTGGTGCAGAATTAGGACGTAGACGTCGGATGAAATGCAACATGACAATTCAGACTACAAACGCTTTGAAAACATCTTAAGTATCTGAATTAGTTCCACATATGGAAGTGGCACAGATCTGATTTTTTGAAAGTGAAATGATCAGAATTGGGGCGTTCAGACTGCTGTGAAATTCCAATTTGGGTCAAATCTCTGTGAGGTGTTTGAAGTATATCGTTTTAAAAACCTTTCCCTGATTTAAATTTCCACATCTTCATCTTTTCTGTATTCGGTTATTTCCTTTGGCTTCACGATGCTGTTTTTTCACTCAGGTCTAACAAACGTCATACAACAGCTGCCCAATCATCACACTGGTTCACTCAGTTTTGTGGTTAAATAAAGTTCGTCTGAAGGCAACTAGTTAAACTAGTTGTTTTTGGCTCATCAGAATAAAGGGGACTAGATACATAAAAATGGCATGCTGTGTTTGTAAAAATAAAAACTGAAATTTATGCAGCCCACTTCATAGTCATGTTACTGTGTCAGCTTATCACATAAAATCACAATAAAATACAAAAACTTACAGCTATAATGAGACAAAGGTTTAACTCTTTCATGCATGAATTTTGATCCTTTATGTCAGGATTTTTCCAAAGTTTTTTTAAAGGGATAAAAAAGGTGGGAAAACAAATTTAGTAAAAAAAAGATAAAAATTCTAGGATTTTTTTCCAAATACAAAGTTATTTAGAAAATACATCAGTAGTATTAGTCTTTAAGGGTTATGCGATGTCACAATATTTTTTTTCCCCTGCAAGAGTTTCTACAGTAGGAGGAGGGACTGGATATTCCAGAGTTGGTCGGAATGCTTTTTGTCTGCCTGCCTTACTGAATTCAATAAATATTTTCTTGTGCTTGCAGTGGCTGGCCAGTAGTTGTTAGTGTATTGTATGATGCACGAATGTCCACTTCAGTGGTCAGTGAGCATAGAGACAGAAAATGGCTTTTAGAAAGCTGTCCACTGCACTCACCAGTATACATGAAAGGGTTAAGAATTTGTTTTTTTGCAGTATAATTTATTTGTAGGGTCTTTACACAGTAAATTAAACAGGCGTATGAATGTCATAACATGTTTCTTTATTACACATTCCTGGTAATTATTGAGTCGATAAGCGATATGAGCGGTGAGATTAAATATGTTCACTTCTTTAAATCAGAAAAGTAGTGATAATCTAATTATGTTGTTCTTGGTTACACGTTTTGTTTTCTTTGTTTTTAGAAACCTGTTTAAAATAAATAAATAGTACAAATACAACACACTGCTATGCTAGTTTACATAACAGCTGTGTGTGGCTTACCGTGAGCATCGGGGTGGTGAGAAGACCCCATGCGAAAAACTCCAGGAAAATGACGACCACAGCATGGTAGACGCTGGGCTCACCGATTCCCTGAGGCTAAAGGGAGACAGAGAAACACACAGAGGCGGTTAGCTGACAAGTAACATCAATCTCACAGCATCAAAGTGTCTGATGATGGAAACATAAAAGTAATGTCAGAATCTGTCGAATTATAAAACTATACGATCACATGAGAACCTGTGAAGGCTGTGCATGCTAACTAGGAATATTTGGATAAACATGTTAAGTCTAGATTGTGATCTCAAGTGTTTTAAGGTTGTTATTTTGTCAAGATAACAAATTTCACTGGGCGATAAATTGTCCCAGAAGTCACTGCGATAGATAATAATGTTGTTGTTTGAGACCATTTTTAAGTAATATAATGCTAAGGCTCAAAGATTAATAAACATTAAATTCTACTGAACATTTAACACTGAAAGACATTTTAAAAATCCAAAATAAATAAACTGAAACAACAAATTAAATGAATCATGAAGTCTCTGTTAATACAATTGTCCTTTAAAAACAGGGGCTGGTTGAGACCAAAACACCAAAATGAAGGTTTTTGTCATCCAGTTTTTGGTAGAAAGAGAAAAACAATAAATCATGCAAATGGAAATTTTGTTGTTCTAATTCATTGTTGCGACAGAAATATTTATGGTATACTAACACATTTTACTTATTTTTTAAAATTTTACTCATCTTCTTTCAATTGGGTGCAAGAGGACCAGCGTAAAATGGGTTTGATCTGATTTTTCTGCATACACTACAAACTAAGTAGGCATGACAAACTTGAAACCACAAAAGTTCTCTTAATCAAGAATGATGAATTAAAAAAAGAAAACAAAAAAAGCTGTTACAGCTTTTTAAAGCTGTGGAGTCAAAGTAGTGCAATGCTCTCTAGAGGCACATTTGTAGGTCATTCTAAAAAACAGATACCTCTGTAATCAGAGAAACATGAATAGACATCCTTATTATCTCTAATAAAACCAACTCCCTTATGGGAAAGTCCCATCACTCCAAAGTGAATTTTTGAAGTGACAAAGTGAAGCAGGAGCCAGAGAACAGATGCTGTGCAGCAAACCATTAGATGCTATTACTGAGTTAATCGGTTTTGTTTCCATATTTATTTCCAATCGTGTAAAAGCAGTGCAGACTCCTGCTTGGGGTGAACATCTTCCCCTTGATAACGCCTTTTATTTCAGGTCATTAAGATGACTCGACTTGCAGAAAATGAGGAACAAGCTTTAACTGATTCACACACGGCGCAACTTCCCCTAAATGAAACTGACGCCAAGCAATACATTAAGATATCACTCAATGCTATTGACTAGTGAGCTCTCAATGCACAATTTGCAGTGGTTGGATGAGGAGATGGCAGAAAATCTGGCTGTTGGAGGTGAAATCATGATGTCTGAGTGGTCAGATCAGATCTGGAGCAACAACAACAACAACAACTGTAGTAGAAGAGCTACGTATGTCGGAAATGGAGTAAAGCAGATGACCAGAACTGAACTGACGGAAATTAAATGTTTGTGGTTTCCTTTTTAGTCCATGTTTGCAACTCTCCCTTCGTATAGATTTTCAGTAGGTTTGACTTTTAACTGATTGCATAACAGTGATGCATCACTCCATTTATAACTAATCCCACATTGCTCACACTTTTCCAAAAGCCTCGGATAGAACATAATTCATTTACTCCATCAAACGAGTGGATCGCAAACTTTTCATCTGCAGTTTTAACACAGAACTGTGACCAAAAACATCAAGTATACAAACACCGCCAATAAGTCACACATGGGACAATTACAGGAATAAGTTTGAAAAGCTACCGTTTAAAATGGTTTCTTATGAGAAACTGAAAACGGAGTTTTCTTTTGTGTGTTTGGAGCATAGAATTCCTTTCCTGCACACTGCTGGTCAGCTGAATGAAACATCACAAACATAATTTCAAGAAGCACAAATTCAGCTGCATTTAAATATTTACAGTTACAAAACACTCAACTGGTTGTGATGTGAAGATCGAAGGAGCTCCACCCATCTTCTGTTTTCAAAACTAAAGTCAGGAGCTATAAGCAGCATGTTTGTTATACAGTTGACTGCAAACTCAACCCAAGCAGAAAATCCAAATAATCCACCAGCAAATATCAATTTGTTTTAGTTGTGTAACTCCATTAAGAGCAGAAAGGTAAACATGTAGAATATTCTGCATTAACTTACTTCAAAACATCTGTTTTTTGCAGGTGAATATTGACCTGATTTAAATATGGCAAAAACAATGCTTTTGTGATTTATTTTTGAGTTTTTATTGATTTCAGATGATTCTCAACTACTAATCTTAACAACACAACCAAGAGAGAAATTATTAATGAAATTACTACTAGGGAAGAACAGAAACTGATTACATTTGGTAATAATTTTGTGATATAGTGGCATGTTGCTCTTTAAGTAAACTACTGAGACACTTGCAGACTGAGCAGAAAGAACAGGTCAAGGATTAATACTTAAATTGAAATTGGTTGGCGAGTTGCTTCAAAAACTAAAAAGTTTGACTTTTTCCAGTTGTTGAACGCACCACACACGAGTGCTGCCAAGTAACATTTTGTTGTGGAAGATGTAATTGAGAAAGGAGGACCAAACTATATTCATCACTGAGGCGTTTAAAAATTTAATTCAGAGGGTGAAAAGATTAATTATTACAAAATTCAAACATTTAAGGCAGAATAGCTTCTCTAAGTGGTATGCACAACTAAAACAAGTGAAAAAAGTAAGAATTTTTTTTAAATTTGTTGTTATATCTGAAAGCCAAGTATTATCAGATATGTGTACTAGAGATTTAGTCGTTTTGATGGGCTGTTACTGTGACTGGCCTCTCGGAAACTAAAAATAAAAAGAATTTTTTCATAATCAGTGATTACAACATCATGAAAGTTGTTGCTTAAGAAGACGACTCAAGTTTAGCCATTTTGATTAGAACTCATTCAACAATGAAGTTATAAGAAAAAAAGGGGTAAAAAGCGATTTTAAAGGAAACTATTTTCCATAGAGACATTTCTCTGTTCACTCAGGAAGCAACCCTTTGAGTCTGAGGTCAGGTGATAATAAGAAGCTTAATACAGGCCAAAAATGTTTCTCTATTATTTTTCTTTGAGTCCAGTTGAGTCTGTCATGGATCACGCTGGATTAGGAAATGTTTTCAGCCTTTTGAAAAGCTCACAATTTAAGTATCTACTAACTCTGTAGGGAAAATAAATAAAAGAGAATGATCTTTACAAATATTACTGCTAACTGCAACAACTGCAGTTCTACCAAATAAAGTGTGACATTGTAGCTCTAATTGTGCTGTCTTTGTTTTAAAATAGTAATAAATTTTGTGGAGTTGCAGAGCTGTGCATCTCTCTCTCAAACCCAGTGTGATTTGACCTCTGATCCTAGTGGAAATAATTAATTATTACTCCAAAACAGAAAGGTTTTTTAAGGATCCCATGTGATTAGAGTAAATGAATGGATCAAGCCTTTCCATAATACTTTTAATTAGATTTTAGTTCCAGATGTTATACATCTTATAACGTGGAAGATTGTCAATGATGCAGAGAGAAAGCCCTGTGACTCTTTGCTGTTTTTGAGAAATCCTCATTTCATTTTGATATAAACACTTCATTCTTAATACAGTTTATTTTTTATGTTTTCTAGAAAGTAAAAATGTATTTTGTTGCTCGAGAATTGGTACCAGCAGGTAAGAGCATTATAAAAATCAGCTAAAAAAACCCATCTTTGATTGGTGCATCTCTAATTTCTAATCATTGCATACACTAAAGACAACATTACGTTACTGGAGAGTGTATGTTTAGTATGGCAAGTGGAATCAACGCTCATTACTCTGGAATGTTCTACGAGTTGTTCAGCTCGTATAAAACATTAGCAAACAATATTTAAATGTTGTTCCTTCAACCAGGTATAACCTTGAGTTTTTCCTATTCTGATACAAAAGCTCAACAAAAACAGTCGTTTTATTTAACAACGCAGATGTCACTTTCATTGCAAAGTGTCATTATAAAAAAGCTAAGGCGAATTTAAGACTCGAAGCAAATGTTGGGCTTGCTGACTTACTGAGAAGTCATACACTTTACAAAGAACTCGGTAAGTTTAAGATGAATATGTAGGGGAAAGAATGCAACTATTCCAGGTGACGAAATAACTAATTTAAGAAGAAACATCGGTGTTGTTGACATTAGCTTGCTAGCGTTACCTGAGCTGACGTGTAAACCACTAGCAGGCCGCTGTATTACAGTTAGCCACTTAGCTCAGCGGTGCCTCCAACAGCCAGACAGCGGTTAACGGTTAACATTATAGTCAACAGACAGCCATAAACAACTTCAGCCCTGCTGTGTTTACACTAGCTACACACGGCTTCGGTCTAGACAAACAGTCGAGAGCTACTGTATTCAATGGTAAGCTAAGTTAACGAAGATAAATAAATATTTAACTCACACTTCCTCCATCTTTTATTATAATTTTCTTTGCTAGAAGAATGCTGCGGTTCAGCCGCTTCTTCTTCTTTTTCTCCCCCGTCATTGTTAACTTATGTCCATTCTTGATGTAAAATGGTCGTCGATGTCCCAACCAAAAGTAAACTAATATTCTAAATTTGGGCTACTAAGCTCATTACACTTCAACTATATAGGCAGCTAGCAGCGAGCTAACTAAATGATGATTTCTCATCCCCACCTCACTTCGGTGCGTCTTCCTGTACCATTATTTTAGCCCCACCCCTCGCTGCGAAATACTACCGCGTTATTGGCTAGCGACCAGAAAGGCGATACAACTTTGCATCTGATTGGCTTAGAAAAAGTTGATGCTGCGGCCCTCCATGTTGATTCGTGGGAATCACACCGCGGGTAACAAAGAGGAAATGCCATATTTGGTGATTCCCTGTGTTTCTAAAGAAGGCAAACAAGATGTTTCGTCATTTCCAAGAAGTAATCAAACATTCACTGTCAAAAGAGATAACATGCAACATGGTTCGACATACATTCGTGCCTATGAACACATAGATATTAATGTATGTCATGTCTATAACATATATTCACCTAAAAGCTTAATTTCTTTATTTAATTGAAAAGTGAAACTTAAACATGCATGACACAGCCAAATAGAGCATTTCCTCCAGACTCTGGTACCTCCATTTCCAAATAAAATGCAAAAACTACAATCAGTTGAAAAGAAGCACTGACTAACCACAGTACATGGGTCCCACAAACTCTTGAATAGGATTTGCTTTTCAATCCTTTAAAGGATGCAACATTTTCCACCACGTTTTTCTTCCACTTAACTTTCCATTCATTAATATCCTTGTGGAAGTTGTCAGTCACTGTCTGCTGGACATTGTCAGGTCAGCAATATTCACCATGATTGTGTAGGTCATAACAATTATGACTGTTTTTAATTGATCTTAAGTGATATGAATTTTGGGTTTGTATTACCTGAAAGCAATAATAAATAAACTAACAAAAATAAATACTTCAAATACAGTTCTGTGTGTAATGAATTAATTATGTATGTAGTTTTATTTTTAAATTGAAATACTGAATGTTTTTTTCAAAAATATTATAATTTACTGAGATTCACCACATATAGCACTACATAAGCTTGACAGGAATTTCATTATAATGTATACCAAACATTTTGTACAAGATAATTATTTATGTATTTTTAAAAAATACATAAATACAAATGTCTTAAATTTTTGCTGTGAATCCATGCACAAAAATATTTACAAGTTTCAAAGTCAGCAATTGCTGTGTGGCAAAATTGAAATTTATATTTCCTTCTTGGCTAATAAATGTGTGAGTTATTATATCATTACTATATAATATAATTATGATTATGATAATTATGATTTTATTTTCAATCTTATTACATTTTATTCATTTAGTTTCTCATTGTTTCTTAGCTTCATTTTAAGACATATATGTATTCCTATACATTTAGTTTGGGCAGTTTTGGTTCCTCCTAACAAATAAGCTATTTATTTGTTTCAGCTGGTAATATGGCAACCAAATGGACAACACCAGTTCTTTTCAAAATGTACACACATTTAACGAAAAAAAGAGAAAAATGGATTACTTGCTTTGCCATGGCAAAAAGCACAGTTCAAGTAAAGACAGAATTTATTTCTAAAAAAGTCTCAGAATAATTAATGTCAAACTACTAAAAAAAGTACTAAAAAAGTAAAGAAAAAAGAAAGAGAAATACAGTGAGATCCTTGATCACAGTGTCAGAATATGAGTACAATGTTAGCACATCTACAGAATAGCTACTACATTATATTTTTAACTACAAACAAAACAACCACCAGAAAAGAGAAAAGAAAAGGGAAGTTCAGATTCAACAGCGCCAACCCTATTCAACAATTTGTTCCACAGAACTGGTCCAAATCCCTCAGCTCCTTTACAAAATGTTCTGTAAAGTGATGGAATTAGCAGAATCTCCATATAAAGATCAGAAATAGTTCTGAGCATGTCTCATAAGAACCACGATAGAGCGGGTCAGCATGTCTTTCTCAGCAGCAATGACAAATGGAGTCTGTCAAACAAAGTGCTTTCAGGTGTTCAGATTATCAGAACGTGTGGAATTAGTGTCAGCTTCAATCTTCAACGTCATCGATATAAGGGATGTCCAGGTCATCAAAGCTCCCATTAAAGGTCTTGCTGGTGAGCTGCTGCTGATTGTCGTCTGGGGAGAGAGAGTCTTGAGCAGTGCGACTCCTGACCGTCTGCGCCACGTCTGCAGGTTTAGCTGGGCATTTCGGTCTCGGCGCTCTTGACAGCTTCGTCACCTTTCCTGGTAACAGAGATGCAGCTTCAGTGAAAACATTTTTCACATGTGTAGTAATGAGAAACTTCCTGTTCTGGTGTGACTTTAGTTATTTATATAAACAGTAAACAAGAAGTCGTTTTTGTTCCAACCAATTCATCAAATCCGTTGGGATACAGAGGGTGTGAAGTCGGTATACTAAAACTCTAAAACTCTAACCACTTTCTTCTTTCACATCCTGTGTAGCTTAATGACGCAGCGTGATGATACACCGGATATTTCAACACGCCACTGAGCAAAAACAAAATCTAATACCTTCAGAGGGTATTGGTTAGAATTAGTTGTAAAGAAAGGAACCGGAGAATGAGTTTAACGCCTGTGTTTGGTCAGTGCGAGTATGACTTCCTTTTTAAGAAACAAAAATTTTCCACTCTTTTCTTGGAACATTTTCTTTCAGCCTGAAGGTGGATGTGTTCATCACAGTTAATAGTTTGCTATGTTATCTATGATGGAAATGGAAAAAATGTGACCACGTGCCGAGGTGAGTAGTAACTGGTTACATTTAATCGAGTCATTAAAACAAACTTCCAGGAGTTTGATTTAACCACAAAGATACTTTCTACTTCAACTTAATATTGTAAAATAATGATATTTCGCACAGGATAACTGAAGACTGAGATTTTGATGCTGTAAGTTACAGATCGATAGGGTTTTACTGGCTTGAGACCCAAAAGGTTTTCTATGCGGCCTCCATTTTTAGCCAAAAGCAAATAAAAAAGGATCAGGAAAACGAAAAAATTCTAATCATACTTTGGATCCCACTCATTTCTGTCCAAATCACAGAGATGCCTGTTCGCTTGGGATTAGTTTTATCACAGGAGTTTGGATGTTTGGATGGATGGATGGATAATTTGCAGGGAAATTTTTACTTTTCAAATTACTGACATGACCGATTTGCACAGGATTAACGACACAGAAAATCTCTGCAATTATTACAAATAGCATGTGGTAAAATTAACCCCACATGAATAGAGCTTTACTTGTGTACAATTTCTGGCATTTCTGGAAGTACCAACTTCTTCTGAATTTTTCTTTTTCAGAGAAATTTTATACCTACACGAGTTAGTGATTTTACTCTGAATAAATCCTGGAGAATGTAATTAATTCTTTGCTCGTATAAATGATACATTCAGATAATTTAATCTGAATACATTTAAATCTCATCAAGGAATTTTGGACATGTAAAGGGCCATCAGAATAAAGGGTCAGGAGACAGAACACAAATGTATGCCACGCTTTTCAAGTTGTTGTTTTAACATTTTTTTATATTGTTCTTTTGTTCCAAATATGTATACGTTGCTTTATCACCTTAAATTTGCGGTTGTAACATGAAAAAAGCCAAAAAGATAAAAGGGGGATGGACACTTTTGAAAGTATTTGTACAAACCCAGAAGAAGGTTGATGTACTTTACCTTTCTACTGACCTTCCAAGTCAACCCTGCCCAGCTGGTCCAGGCTGTCTGAGCTCACTGATGATGCAGAGTCCACGTTTTCAGAGTCCGAGTGTTCCTGCTCCAGTTCAGGTAATCTGATCGCTAAGTCCAACCTGCAAGGAAAAGACAAGACAACCACACAATGTTGCTTCAATTTTTTTCATTTCAGCAATTTAAGGAATAAAAAAATTACAGTGTATTACTTTTCTTGCTTGATTGATCTGATTCTTTCAATGATGGTTCTGTCGGACTCATCAGACTGAAGTGGATGTGGAACCTTCTGCTCAGCTGCGGGTTGAACCTTCAGGGACAACAGATGAAAAATAGCATCTTGGATAATTCTGGCACATTTACAGAAATGTTCATTATTGCGAATTGTTCCTCCCAATTAAATTAAAGGGGCAGTATTATGTCTTTTCCATGCAATCCAGTAAACATGTAAAAACAAAACTACATATAGCAAATATGACTTAAACAAAATTTTACTTTGGAATTTAAAGGCTTGAAATTGGGCCTCCGTCTTTTTAAAAACACTTTTAAAAGCTCTTTCTGAAACTCTGCCTTCACGAAGTCATCACAACATTCTCCTCTTCCTTTAACAACGTTTTTATAATGAGATCAGCTGATGAACAGTTAAACCAGGTGTTTGCTAATTGCTGCTGCTGCTGCTAGTCTGAAGGAGCTGAGGGGAGGGGATGTGGTGGTGGAGGGCTTCTCTGTGATAGCTTGAAAACTGACGCTCCAAGGAGGAGCTGCAACCCGAAGGCGGAGCTAGGGCCACCCAGGTGTTCTGATCAGTTGAATGGTTGCCATGGAGATCGAAGAATTTCTCAAACATGCATGTAAGACTCTACGTACTATTTAAATGAGATAACATTATAACATAATGTAAAGCTTAAAAGTGGATTTTTCAAAACACTGCCCCCTTAAAATTAAAATTTCTGAAGGCTTGTCACTGATCTAGACAAAGATGGGAACAATGTCTTTGTCAGCAAGTGGTAGTTTTGTACAATCATTTAGAAAAAGAGATGCTAATGATAGAATGCATATTTTTTGATTGCATGTAGTCAGAAGGATGCAGACGAGATCAGGATATTGTTTCCGGAAATTCAAATTACAATCAGAGGCCTTTTTGGTTGTGCCTCTGTGGTCTCACCGTGTTTTGTCTCCTTAGTTTGAGTTTATGGACAGCCTGGGCCTCGGCATATTCCAGCTCCTGGATGTCTTGCATCTTCTCGTTATAGCGCCTTAGCTGCTCGTTGATCAGAATCTCCAAACACCTGCATGAAACATTACGTTTTACACACACTTATTGTAAGTCATTAAATAAACCATCCCAGGATGAAAGGTTACAGTAGTGTGCTAGTATGGTTACTTACAGGGTACTTTTGGGCACATCCTTCATACAAAGTAAGGGGTCACTCGTATCAGCTGAGCGCAGGATGCAGGGAGCAAACACAATCGCTAGAGATGTTGGTGACATCTTGTTGTGCTTCTCTTCCTTTGCAACCCTGAAATAGAAACTAGTTGAAATCTAAGGCCTTAATCACTTAAAGGAGAAGCAAGCGTCTTCTTACTTGACAAGGTGGAAAATAAGCCGCTCCAAAGTGTTGTAATTAGCAGGAGGAAGCTCATCGACCTTTTGGTATACAGCCCTTATTCTCTCTTGATTTTCTGGCAGCTCTGCATGTTGAGGAAAAGGAGAGTTAAAGGATTTTCAAATTATCTGAATTTCAAAACAAGCTTACAAACAAAACGTAAAATATCTAAATGTTCTGTCACCGGCAGCATGCAGGAAGTCGTTGTAGAGAGAAAATGTTATGAGGGGTTCAGGAAGCTCTCTAAGCCAGCGCTTGACGAGGCCGGTGATGGTGTGGATGGGGTAGTTATCCAAACAGGCATTTTCAGGATCTGATGGAGCAAGATTAGAGACAAAACTTAAATATTTAACTTTACAACATTTTACTACATACATATAGACACATACAGAGAAAAATCCAAAATAATAATAATAAAAAATCAAAAACAAATGAAAATGTAGTTACTTTTGCAAATTTCAGAAATTATATTTTTATAACAAATTTCATTAATATTATTCCATTTTTAAATGATCAAATCACAATAAATTTTCAAGTTTAAAAATCCCAAATGCATATAATTTATATTATTATTAACAATTATGCATAAATCATATGCAATATATAATAACTTTTATTAATACATAAATATGCTTTTTAATAGTTAAGTTCTTTATTTAAAAGAGAAAAAATACTAATTCTCAAATAAGTAGTGCCTAAACTTTTATTTATTCTTATCATTTTGCATTGTAAAAATCATCATCAAAAATACAAATATTCTATTTATGCGTTGTAAATCAGGATAAACTATGATAGGTAAGTTTTTGGATACCTAACGCTATTTCAATTTGTTCATTTGTTTATCTCTTTAAGTTAAAGGAAAAAGGAAAAAAAATAACAACAAGGTGGCTCGTTACTGAAGTATAATAGAACCAGGACCTTAAAAAAAAAAAAAGAAAAAAAAATTAAGTATGTATACAATTAAATTTTTTTTAAGTTAATTTCAACTGGGCTGACTAATGTAAAAAAATAAAAAAGTTAAAAAGCTTGTGTGCAGAAACATTCTCACCAGTCTGCAGAACCTGGTGTAGCTCCTTCGCTCGGCAGGCTGCTCCAGACTTTCGGTAAATTCCCTCGGTGTAGAGTCCGTTCAGCTCCACATGCATCAGCAACATCTCCACCACTTTGGGCACTGGGTTGGTTTTACTGGTCAGGACGCACACTTGAACTCCAAAGTGTAGTGAGCCTGGCACACTGTCAACCTGGCACAAATAAAGACCAAGAGGAGTTATACTAACAAGAAGATTAGAGAAAAGGAAAATAATCTACTGATAAAGATTTAATAAGTTTTTAAAAAGGTTGAGCTCTCACCAGCCTGGAACGCCGTCTTGAGCAGTCTGTGATGATTTTGTCTAGACATTTCTTGTGACAAACGAACTTGCAGGCTAAAATGGAAAGAGATCACCTTTAGTTTTACATATAAATATAATCAGTCTGTTCTCACTGGAGCGCAAGTCCACACAGACATGTTTAAAATTCCAATTTGCTAAGTGGGAAAAATAATCTGAAGCCAAAACATTGATTTATAGAAAGTCTAAAAGCCACTTTTGTCAACAACCCAGCTGTTACACAGACAAGTAGGGATTTTTGACCATTTCTCTTCACACAAAAGTAATTTCTTCTCTTTTTTTCTTTTCCATTCATCTCACATGTTTTCTTCAGAATTAAGTCCATGAATTGAAACAACCATAAATGTTTGTTGACTTTATGTCCAGTGAACCATTTCTGTGATAATTTGGCCTTTGGATAACTCTAGACCATTAAACCTGCTGAAAGACACTATAGAGTTTTTTTGAAAATGTTCTCATATTTCACTCTAACAAGCTTCCCAAAGCCCACAGCATCACACATCCTCCGTCATAATTAACTTTTTTTAGTATTCATGCTTGGATGTGTGTTCATTAGTCTCATCAGAGAAAAGCGACACTTTGGTCTGATGAGAAAGCACTTGTGCTCAATATGGAGTACTTTATTAAAATTGAAGAAAAGTTTATGCAAACGTAAATAATTCTTTTGTGGAAACTGAGATAATTCACAATATTTCCATCAGTCCTCACCAGTTGGTGGTGGTAATTCACAATAAATCCTCTGGGTTACTGTTTTTACCATCCCCCTCACTGCACATGGTGGTAAAATTAACCAACACATTTTTCCGACTTGCACTGCATGCTCTCTCGCCTTTCCCATTTTGAACAGCGTCAAACAGATAGTTATGATCCAGAAAAACTGCAAACTAATGAATTCCAACTGGAAGTTTCGCTACAATCAAATCAACTTAAAAAATACCAAAGAAAAAAACTAATTAAATAAAAAGTATAGTTTGTTGACATTTGTTTTATAAGAATTTATAGGAGCGCCATGAATTATGGCACCAAGGATTTTACTAATATTAATTCCTCAAGTAGTATTAATTGAGAAATTAATATAGTCCCAAGCCAAAACATTGACATTTCTTGTTGTGTTTTCCCCTCACAGCAATAAATGTACTCAAATGTTGATTCTTCAAAATGTTCCAGTGTGAGATTACATAACAGCAATAAAACATTAACTTATTTTGTAACTTTATACACATTTAACCAGGTCTACCAATAGGTTACCTGTGTTTGCATGCTTTAAAAAATAACAGAGATATTATACACAGACCGTCTACTCACCGCTGCACATGCAAGCTTTCTCCATTCCCCAGATGAAGGAATTACACAAGTCACACGACTGCATGATGTTCACCTGGTATGTGCTGAACAGATGATCCAGAGGATTATCAATCTGCAGACAAAAATTACAGAAACAACTTCAGTTTATCCAATATGTTCATTAGGAATAAACTCAAGAGAAGATGTTTAACTTACACATTTCTCATTTGTCTTCCTCTTCTTTCCCGTCCCGGTAGTCTGAATGAAGGGAGAAGTTAATTCTCTGACAGAACTAAAAAAAGATCTTTACTCTCTCCCTGGTTTGAAGACTGATAAATGAAAACATAATATCTACCTTGGCTGGTTCGGACTCCCCTCGTTTTTTTTCGGCTCTGATGAATCCGTCCAGCACAGACTGGAACAAGTTGACCACCAGAGAGACCTCTGACTTCTTACCTCGTCCTGCCAATGCACTCACTTTGTTACGGTAGCCATTCATTAGGCTTTTGTAGCAAACTTTGGGCTTCTATGGGTCAAAAAATTCATAAAAATTTGTTAAATAAAAATAAAAAAGAAACAACTAGAAAGTCTTAAAAGTGACTTACTTGTAAGGAATACATGCTTTTGATGGTTTCCCTGAACTCCATAGTGGCAGCGAGGAAAATGCCCTCCGTTACGGACAGTTCTTTCACTCTTGATTGCAGCTCATTCACCTGACAAAGTGATGAAATTATAAATTACAAGATGACGGGATGCAGGAGAATAATTCAAAGAGCAGCACAAAACGGGTCTCAAGCTATTTGTCTCAAAACCAACGCTGTTAAATGGTTATCACACCTGATTTCCAAGGAACTCGTCAAGGTTTCGCAGTTCGTTGGGATCGGTGATCTCGCGATCCAGAGACGCGTCTGCCTCGAGCGCTCGTGTGGCTCGGCTGATTTGAGGAAATTTTCGCTGGACCCTCGATTCGTTGGAACTAGGCATTTGGTAAGATGGTGGGGAGAATCTTGGCAACGTTACTGCAGATGAGAGACACGGCATGAGACAATATGTGTTCACATGAGAAGATATGTGTTCACACGAGAAACTTGTGGCAAAAATAAAAATATATGTACAAATACATGTAACTAAAGCCCATTTTGCACTGCACAGCCCGACCCAGGAAAGTCTGGCTTCAAAGCAGGGCTGATTGCTGATTGTTTTTGCATTAGCACTTCCAGCCCGGATCAGATGAACGTCTGTCATTTTAACATGTGGTGTCAAAAAATCATAATCTATTCTTCCCTGTAAGTTTTTAAATGATAGTAATGACAGAATATTCAATTGTATTTTATTTTCTTTCGGTTAAAATAATTTTAAACAAGCTGAACAAACGATCCACATTATGTCACCGGATTAAACAGATAAAAATGCATCTATTTTCCGCAGTGAAAGGTAAGAAGATTTATGTTCTTATATGTTCTTATATGTTATAAGTCAGTATGATAAGTCAGTATGATTAGAAAGATGATATCCAATATCACATTATGGAGAAGGTGTCTAACCACTGGTAACCATGGAGACAATGACAAACAGTCATGTAGCGTAGCATGTATGGAGAAAAAACTGGTTAGCATCTTATACGTTTTTAAGGTTGCTCCGGTGTAAAGAGAAACGCTGTTTATGGCGTAGTGAAATAAATAATGTGCCGTGAATTCAAGCAAAGTCGGTAATCTGATCAACACATCGGGAGGGAGGAAGTATGATGGGTCGGTTTCTAAGCTAGCTGTTTCCAACTTTTGTAAATACCGCCATCTATGAGCTCCAACCAGGTGTGTTACGTTCACAGACAAATTAGCTCGACTCAGACAAGGAGAAACCATGAATAAACCGGCAAAAACAACTTTGGAAAACAATTTCATTTGCTCTGCCTCTCACTTCCAAACGCCCGTCATGGCGCCTCGAATGATTATGTGACGCAGTTGCAAACGGTCAATACAGATGGGACGTTTTTGTGCCTCCTTAACCACTTTCAGCCTAAATGTGGAGAATTTTTCCATGAGGAGAAAAAATACTCAGTTTTATTTATCTATCTAGATCTTATGAACAGCTTGAAAGGATATAGAAGAGGTGGATTTTCTGTGCAGAACACAGTACAACCCCAATAGTGTGATTTTCATATGCACATATTTTTAGGCAAGTACAATCAAGTGGAATCATGCATACAAAATGCAAAATCAGTGTTTTTAAAAATCACTCTGATTTATGAGTCACACTGAAACGATTTTAAACTTAAACCATAAATGCTTGGAGTGAATTTTATGTCTATCAGTTTGTTGAAAATATATTTACTGTGGAAAAATATTAGCATGTTCAATATTTGTTTTCTCCACTGTAGAGAAAGTGGGCATACTATAAGCCAAAAACTGTACCTCATTTCTTTCACCTAAATAATTAGATTTGTGGCCATTTTCTACCTTATACAATTCAATAAATCTGACCATGCATATTCTTAATGTTGTGTTTTAGCCAAAATATAATTGGTCGAAGTTATACAAAAGATAAAATATTTACTGGAGCTGTGCATAAGGCATCAGTTCTCAAATAACTCAAATAATTACAGATTTACCATGTTTATCAACTGGAGATTCAGTGTTTGAAGATTTGTGCGCCCGTCTCCCCAGGAGTTTACCAAAAAACCCAATCCTGCAAAGGAAGATCATCTGAGTAAATTTTGTACGGCATCACATAAATATTATATAATTTTTAACTCAAAATGTTGAAATCATTAAATGAAGCAAATGATTTTACTTCTCAGGAGTCGTAAATGATTGGTGTGAGCCTTGATGATCAGTGTCTTCACAGCCTGGTCTGGCTGGCAGGCTGTACCTTGAACAGTCCGGTTCTGATACCATCTGTAGCAACAAGAGAACACAAATGTTCTGCAAATTAAAGTACAGAAGCGATTAACAAAAATCCCAATCTGAAAACATAAACAGTTCTCGTTCATTTCTCAACTGGAAGTTTACGTTCTCCCACTCCACTTTGTTGCTTCAGCTGTTTTTACCAGCAGCTCCTCCACCAGAACCGCAACCCAGACCAGGAAATAAAAACAGAACTACACCATCTCCATCCGTCATGCAAAGACAGTTTCCTCCCACCAGCAGATTTTTTTATAATCTGTATGAAGGTGTTATTTGTGCAGACACGGGTTAGTAATACGTACTATTTTTCCACTTTTATAGTACTGATTTTGTTGTATTTTACAATATGGCTGCTTGGAAACAAAGCACAGACCAAGCATGGTACTGTGCAACTATGTCAGCTAATTTAGTAAGATATATGCGAGCACTTTAAAATATATGAAAGAGCTGAATTAAATCAAACATATACTGTAGAAGTTTAATACACTGCAAAAACACAAAAATCTTACCAAATATTTTTCATCTCACTTCTCATGCAAATAACTTAACACTTGAAACTAGACAAAACTAATTTACAAGTAACTTTTCAGCAAGATATATAGAAGCTTTTATTAAGTCAATAATTTTTTGATATTGATTAAAAGAGTGGCAGACCATTTCACTTGCAACATGGGGAAAACATCTTTTTATAAGAAACTAGACAAAAAATACTTAGTAACTTTTTATGTTTTTGTAGTGTGAAAAAGCAAAACCTATCCAACAGTGTTTGATAATATTCCAAAAAATGTTTTGTGACAGAGAGGGGGGCTATAATTTACAACATATCAGAACAACTAAAAAGAGTTTTGTATATCAATGTGTGGGGTAGATGGATTAAGCACAAATATAAACCAGCTTAAAAAATGGAAATATGTTATATAGGATGGGTTTCTCAAAAGCCAAAATAGCTATTACTGATGTTATAAATGTGTAAATAAATGTATTGTCAACAATGAGAACATGAGGTTTACGCATCATTTAATGTGGGAATTATTCAAGGGTTTATCTGGTGTGGGGAGACTAAAATGTTGATATTATAAGATCTTATCTTCTACCAGCTCCTTTTCAAACAAATTGTGTAAAATTGCATCTGTCTTGTCATTTTTGTTCTGTTTTTACTTTTTAATGTCTGCTTGAAACAAATAACGGTTGTATCAATGGTTATTAAGCACATTTTAATCATAAAAAATAGACTGATATCAAAGCTACTTGTCATTCTGCGTAAACCTAATCTGTGCCTGCTGACTCTGGTGCTCAAGTCAGAAAGACGAAAAGTTCAGAAATGAGCACTGGAAATGGACTTCGACAGTTCCAAAGTTCTGGAAAGCAGCCACTCATGTTCCAGTGAAGGCTACGAGTGAAAGATAGAGCTCCAAGAATAATGCAAGGTATCCAGCTAGTTCACATGGGATTTTTGCATGCAGGGTCGTTGTTGAGAGGAGAGCGGTGGGAGTGAAGCTTCCCTTTAGGTCAGTACCTTGACCTGGGAATTGAGGGGCCAGACATCCATGACACTGGCTGAGCCCGTCAGGGTGGGCACAGTGGGGCTGATGGGAGGCAGTGGAAAGTTCCAGTACTCATTCTCCTTGGAGCCCCCAAAGTTATACACCAAACCGCTGCGGGCGTAGGCTAAGCGCCGCTTGTGTTTTTTCGGCTTGCGGAGACGAGCCCTTCCCTGACAGGGCCAGAGAAAGGGACAAGGCTCAAACTGGGATGACGCTACATGCTTAAAACCTCCAGTTAGGAGTTTGCCTTGATGACAAAACTGAGCGTCCTGAACACAGAGAGGTCTATTACAAACCAACAAACAGGTTATGAATAACACAGGAGAGAAGAGAGAAAAAAATCCAAGGCTTGACATTTGATGCATGCTCTAGATTATGAAATATTACTAACGCCAAGCTTACCATTTTGGGACTGGAGGAGCTTTCGCAGCCAGAGGAGCTCGACAGTTCATCAACAGAAACTGCTTTACGACTTTATTTTTATTTGAGAAGGAAACAAAAAACAAAGTGAAAAACTTTTTTCAGATTTCAGTTGATTCTTTAAAGTGACAAAATAAAAAACATTAAATGGTGACAACACAGGAAAAGTAAGATAGCAAAATCAGAGGTGGGTAGTAACTAACTACATACTCAATTACATTCAGTAGAGTAACTTTTTGGGAAACCCCCCCCTAATACTTTCAAGAATAGTTTTACTGCACCACAATTTTTACTTTTACTTGAGTAATATTATTATGAAGTACTGCTGCTAAACTTGAGTAAAATTTCAGGATATTCTATCCGTTGTGAGTAGCTTTACTGAATATATTTTAACCAAAAGTGCATCAGATGCAGACACAAGTCTATACTTTGTGTTAATGGAAACTTCTTGGTTGTACACAGGCTTTGTTGTTCTAATGTTTCTCTATCTGCTGAGCCTGTTGGAGGCCAAATGAATAAAACACAATATAATGTCATTGGTAGTACTCAACTCACTACAAGTACTAGTTTCATATGTTTTACTTTGAAATTTTTTTAAAACTTTTGTAATTATTTAATTTGTTTGAACTATTGCTTTAATTTTAGGCTTAAAGACATCAAAATTTGTGCATAATTTTATATTTTTAGATTATCTGATGACATTGAATCTGATTTTATGATCAATTATTCTGTACTTGAGTAGTCTTTTTACCAAATACTTTTTTACTCTCACTTGAATAGCTTCTTGGAAGGCTACTTTTTAATTTTACTTGAGTAAAAATATGTTAACGTAGTGCTACTCTTACTTGAGTACATATTTTGTGTACTCTTCCTTCCTCTGAGCAAAACGATGCATTATTCCACATCTTTGATCCCAAAACACACACACACTACCCAACCCTGAAACGCATCTATAGTGACACATACCTCAAAGATGTAAAACAAAATCTACTTTTTTCCCCCTCATGTTTAGTTGTGAACATTGATGTATTTGTCAAAATGGGAGGATAAATGCCAAGATAGGAAATAGCATCTCTACCGTAGCAGACATATTATGTAGAAAAGGTTGCATGTTTATGGCAAACACAATAAAACTTACAACACGTCATCTCTCCTATCTCTCCTTCGATGTACTTCAGGACTTGATGTGTCTGTCAGATCATCTTCACTGGATCTCTCCCTCATGCTGTCATTGCCCATGTATTGCTTGCACATTGAAGGGTTACTGCTGCCAACTTTGTGGTCCAGGGGGACGGAGAAGGGTCTGTTCAGCTGGGGAACAGATGCTTTGCCGTCGCCTATCTGCTTGCTCTCGTCCTTCTTTGCGGCCTGGTTGTTGGCTGGATCTGGCGATTGGCTCTTGATGACACAATCCACATTTTGCTGCCTGTTCAAAGTATGTTTCATTGAACTGTTGGCAAGAAGCATCAAATCAGACCCATGTGACAGAAGTTTGACTCAAGCTTTTCATCAGTTAACAAGTAAAAAGAGTCTAGTTTCTAGTGCAAATATTTTAGTATACATAAAACTAAGATTCATATTTCTTGTTGAAAAGTTACTTGTAAATTAGTTTTATCTTATTTCAAGTGTACTAAAATATTTGTACTAGAAACTAGATAAAAATACTTGGTAAGATTTTGTGTTTTTGAAGTAAAGGCAAGCTAACCAAGGTTGGTCGGATCAACTCACTCACTCATTCTCTGGTTACCTAGCAACTCACTCACTTATTCTTTGGTTACCTAGCAACAACCTGTGGAGTGACTTGTGCAGTAGCAATTTAAGGTTTTGCCACCATGCCTCAAAATTGCTTAAAAATAGTAATAATAATAAAAAATGACTTGAAGTGAAAACTGAATAAAACAGGAAAGGTCACCTCACTTTAGATATTTAAAACAAAGAAAAACTGATCAATAATTATGGATATTGACTGATATTAACTGCCAATATTTTTAAATGTTTCTCACCAATACCTGCCTACTGGGACATTTTAGAGCACTTTATGCTTTCCTCTGTTGACCTATAAATCTCAGTCAGAATCAAGGGAGGATTGTCAAAAGAAAAATGATAGACACCAGACCAAACAATGCAGGCCAGGCTGATTTTGTCCATGCTTTGCTGCACTGGTGCAGTAATTCATGGAAAGACAGCCATAAGATGCTGAATATACTTTTCAATAGTGTATTCTACATCTGCATTAAAATCTTATTAATTTATAAAAAAAAACAACAGAAAATCACCTTGATTAGTGCTCTGATTTTAAGAGAAAATGTTTGCATTTACAGTAAACCAAAATCATTTAAATTACCATAAATTATCCTTCCAAAAATAGGATTGTGAAGTCTAAGTACAGTATATAGCCTCCTAGTCATAGTACCTGGCTTCATCCTGAGAACTGCAACAGGAAATACGCCACGCCGTCTGGATTACTGTCGCTGCTCGGTTTTGCTTCTCAAAAAACTCCCGCCAGCTCCTCTAAAACAACAACAAATACAGTTTGATGTTTACTCTGTGGTCAAACTCTCCGTTTGTTCTTTGATATCATCTTAGTTTAGTATATACGTACTTATATTTGCATCTAAATTTAGAACTGAGGTAGTTTTGTACATTTTTTATTATGATTGTAGAGTTCCTTGCAGAAGTATTCACACCCATTGAACTTTTTCACATTTTTTCACATTAGAACCAAAAGTGTTTCTGTATTTTATTGGGATTTCATGTGATAGATTAGGGCTGCACAGTGGCACAGTTGGTAGCACTGTTGCCTTGAAGCAAGAAGGTCGTAGATTCAATTCCTGATAGACACCAGCACCCTTTCAGACCCCACTAGGGACAAAGGTGTACAGAAAATGGATGGATGGATGTGATAGATTAATATGGAGTAGTGTTAAAGTATGAAGTGACAGGAAACAGACAAACCAACATTTATTTTCTACAATAACATCTCTTGAAATAACATATCCATGGTTCACAGTGTTAGATTTCAGTTGTCGTTTTACATCCCAATTCTTTAAACTTTTTCACATTGTTATACCTAATCTAGCTGCTGTCAGTTTTATATTCAATTAATATGAATAATTCTGCATATATAATAGATGTTTTTTTGTCGTTTCTGTAAGAAAGAAGCTGTACCTGGATGATCATGGTGGCATCCTTCTTTTGCAGAAAGTGCATCCTTATGAGAGAGGAGCGGAACCAGCGCTGCAGGGTGACAATCCGTCGCATCACTTCTTTGTTCAGAGTGCTCTGGAGTAGCTGACGCTCCTTTTCTTTCAGAAAAACCTGAGCAGATTGAAGGCAGGACTAAGTCATGTGGAGCCGGGTCATGTTTTAGCTAAGGCTAAAACATGCTTTTGTGTTATTTCCAACTGAATTTTATGTGTTTCTGCACCTGAAGATACATTTCCATAATAAAACAAAAAGATTATTTCAAGTCTTCAAATCCACTAAACAAATATCTAAAAAAAACAAAGATGGAAAGTATGGGCAATAATCTGGATAAGAAAATGAAAGAAAGCAGTGTTATTTACTTTAGTTCTTCCTATTTGGTAGGTGCTCTTTTCCAATCTCATCTTCTCAAACAGTTCAGTTATGTCCTGTGGGGATCCAGTCGTTCCTTTTGGAAGCAAAATCCCAAACTTCTCAACAAATTCCTGTTAACAGGGAAAAAAAATTATAGGAGAGTTCAGAAAATCATCTACCTCCATATTTATTGGTCCCTTTGGTTAACATGTGTAAAAAGTCTTAGAAGTGGCTGCCCTGTTGTTAAAACTGAAAATAATTCCTTTATGGTGATTTTTTTCGCCATGTTACAAGTGAACTAGTACTTTTTGTCAATATTAAGGAATTATTGACTTAAAACAAGCTCCAATATCTTGCTTAAAAAGTAACTTGTAAATTAGTTTTGTCTTATTTTAAGAGTACTAAGGCAAAATATATCACAAATATTTGGTAAGATATGAGGCTATTAAAGTGCACACAAAATAAATGTAGTCAAATTAAAAAATATTGATTATTTTCTAAACCTTTCAGTGTTACTGCTCTAAAACATGAATTTATTCTAGGCCAATAAATGTAGAGGGTGCCGTACATAAATTGTTTTAAATGAATCACCTACCTTAAATGTGTATTTAGCTTTGTAGCTTGACTTCTGCATGTGAATCATCTGCAGTATGCCAGTGTACTTGATTTGATTTAGCACCACTTCATCATCAAAGTGCAGCTGTTTCTATAAAATCAAGACAAGATGCTCAGTCATCATCTGTCCTGATAACAAAAAGGAAAAATCTGCAGTACGCGGTTGAAAATGAATTAATGTCGTCACCTTTTCAGCATTAGAGCGAAGACAGAAAATGAAGAAAGGCTCCGCTTTCCCAATCGTCTCAATCAGTTTTCCGAATGAGGTCTGTGAGATAAATACATGCAGAGACCAAACATGGTTTTAGGTCTCAAACTATAGAAATGATCAAGAGTGAAAACATCCAGCAAGGTTTTGGCTATCATCATATTTAATAATGCTGTTTCACAGAATTGCAGGGAAGAAAAACCTGAAACTGAGCGCCAACTGTGGGTGGATCTGCTCGCCGGTGAGGGTGGAAGACAGATTTGCTCGTTCTGTCGTGCTTCATCAGACCAACGATGTGATGGAGTGAACTCAAACTCACGAGGTTCTGGTTGATGAAAGACAAAATAAGATGATGAGGATAAACACAAGAGGAGCTCTGAATGTTTACGTGTGCAGTACGGTGCAGATGTTTTCACAACCGTTGATCTTATTCACACTTTTAAACCACAGAGTCCAATGACGTAAATATATTTTCTTGAGATTTTATCTGACAGAACAACACCAAGTGGCAAAACTGTGAAGTGGGATGAAATTGAAACTGAGTTTCCTTTTGCAAAAATATATATCTAAAAATATCTTGCATTTCCCTGATTTCAGCTTTCAGCTGACTGACAGCAGGAAGGTTTTGGGTACATTTTGAAAGTATGTACCCAATATAAATAGCTCAAACTCAGACTGAATGGAGATTGGATATAACAATCTATTCTGTTTCCATCAGCTGCCAAAGAAAGGGATTCCACAGCATTATTCCGTCATCACCATGTTTCATCATAGGAATGGTATGTTCAGAGTGACGTGCCATTTTAGTATTGCATAACACAGATTAGGCCAACAAGGTATTTTATATTAGGACAGATTATTATAATTCACCACTAACAGATTTCTGATTAAAGATTAATATTTCTGAATTATAGATTTCTGCAGCTCTTTCAAAATAAAGTGGAGAAAAAAATGCATCCACACTTTTCAGATGTTTTTTTTTTTTTTATATATATATATTTTTTTCCAACTTCCTGATAAGTGTCACTTTATGTGTTTGTCAACTTAAAGATCCAAAGATATAGCATAACGTTAGTGGCTATACCATTAAAAATGTGTCTAATTAGTATGAATTGCAAAGCACTGCAGGATAAAGATTTCATTTTAGTTTGGCTACTTTTTACCTTTGGAATGATCTGCTTTTGTCGACTACCTCTATTTTTCCTGCAGAAAAAATATGGAAATATTAGGTAAAAACATTCAGACAAACATTTTCTGAGTTGTGAAGCTAACAACATATCATCTATTCACTTTTTCTCTTCATAATTGACAAAGATGTCCTCAAACATATCGAGCGATTGTTCATCAGAGCAATCAAAGGAGAAATCCAGGGTAAAGCTGGTGTGGGAAGAAACAAGAGAAAAGTTATTACTATAGGTCAAAGTACATCAACCCTAATTATTATAAATAGTAATAATTACCCAGACAGTCTCTCCAGATAACTGCTGCGCCTTTTTAAGGCTGAGATTGGCGTGCGTGGGGTTTGTTTTGGAGTAGCTAAGATGAAAATTTAACAATAATTTAAATTATTTTACACAAAATGCAAGTTATGCAATGCATATACTAATTGAGTCACTTGGAAAATTCAGTCCAGCCCTACAAACGAGAAAAAGTCTCCTTACTCCGTTCAGTCTGCTGCTTTAGGAGTTTTTTGAAGACTGAGACGATGCGGATGGTCGCTCGGAGGATGCTCCATCTGAACAAAGCTTCAGGGTTGGATGCAACCAAGTGAAGCAGGAAGGAGCTCTTGCTGCTCCGCAGAAGAGATACGACTTCAGGTCGCATGTGCTCGGTGTTTTTCTTTTTGAAATCCTAAAAACAACACCATCAAAATCTACAGTTAAGATCTGAAGTTTATATGCACTGTGTGAAGCAGTCACGAAGGAAAACTGAACTTTTATTGTTTTAGATTTGTTAGGGTTACCAAAATTATTATTTATAACATTCTGGAATATTGGGAGATTTTTTTATGTTAACTTTCTCTTGACTTTTAATAAAAAGAACTACAGTGAACTTCTCTGTATTCACGGTTCAGTTTTTGGGGATTTTAACTCCAAATTAATTGTGAAAAATCCATCTATTCGCTGATTTTTTCACAGAGCATAAAATATATTTTTAAAAATGCAGCTTATAAAGCTGATATTGCTTAGCCCAATACTGGTGGCTGAAGTTTGCAAAGCAGCCAATCCGGAAGCTCCATTTATTTTCCTTGGCACTGATTGGCTGAAACCCAGTTACGCTACTCTTGGTACTTGGTGGTTACCATAGTAACCTGTAACTGACAGCTCCTCCCCCTTTTTCTGCTGCTGTAACTGATATATAGTAGGATCAGCTCTGTGTTTTCTTTATTAGTATTATATTTAACATACATTGTAGACACATTTAATAATACACAGTGTTTCATGAGTAATTTTGCTATATTTTGTATATGATTTTGACTGTTGTCATTATTAATGTTATCCATTTCAGTTATATTTAATTTTACAAATGTTAATTGTTGCTAAGTGCTATTAACTGCTGCCAAATGCACATTGGGAGATAGTGCTTTGTAGTTTGTTTAGGGTTATTTATAATATTTTATTTAATATATAGGGGTAGAAGCTGTTGGACTGATGTTAACCACCAACCTGATTGGTTTTTTTGTTAGAATAAATACCATGAACCTAAATGTGTCTGTCGTGAAGTCAACCTGAGGCGAATAGAAAGGTTACATGTGTTGTTACCAGTCGCTTTATCTGGAATTTTCTGAATCTTTTCCTACACACTAACTTTCTGTTGCTGAATGACAAGTTTTTATCTTAACTGGAATGTAGAAATGTTTGCATTGGGGGAGTTTTACCTTGATGTGATATTTAACTTTTCCAGCGAAGTGTTCAATGGTAAAAGTTTCCTGCACGTAGGGAGAGACCCCAAAGCGAGGGTTGCTCTGATGGTGTTGTTTAAACTTGTCCAGCAGGGTTTCATCTGGGAGCCGAAGGAACCTGAGAGAGACGGAAATTAAAGGAAAATAGCTTTTTTTAATATCTATTTTATATCTGAGAAAGTGAATAAGGCCAAAGAAATGAATAAAACCGCAACAGAAAACTCTGTTTCTGATTTCTGAGTCATGCATGAAATTAAAGTTAAACCCCGAACTGAATATTTAAAAAACTGGATTATCAAGTCCTGCTGTGAACTGCTCTCGCTTAGCCTTTAAGTTTCCTAAACCTTTGAATTTTGTTTTGTTAAGTGCCCTGCAACCATATTTAAAAGTATAAAATCTGACCCAACAGTTTTAAACTGAACAGGTTAAAATTGGTCCTATGCTGCATTTTAGATTTTAACTTAATTTTGCTCAACCAACAAATTTTAACCTAGTATAAAATGAGATATCCAAGAAGAAAAAAATGTAAAAGGCTACTGCTCTTTAGATGCTCTTATATAAATGTATATTTTTGCTAGATGGAAAAACTTTATTGACATTAAAATTAGTCAAACATTTTTTATAACTTTTAACAAGTATTTTGCACATTTCAAGTCTTAAGACTCCTAAACGTTAACATGATTTCCAGTCAAAAGAACAACGTTGGTAAAACTAAATTATTAATTTAAACCAAAATTTTCCAGGGGTATGTATAACTTTGGCACAAACTGGACCTCTGGTCGCAATGTTCCACATGCAAGTCGAAAACCCACGAATCATTGTTGTATTTTTATGAAGCCTAGTGCGATAGTAATCTGAAAGAAAAAAAATCTCTGTATTTTATACATTTAAACACAAAAACAACACAACGTTTTGCATGCACAGCACTGCTTCATATGCAGCGCAGCTGATGTTTTGTTCCAGCTGATTTTCAAAACTAACAGAGGTTGATGTTTATGAGCAAATCCCTTCCCATTTCAACATTTTACATATTTCTCCCCATTTCCAAATTGTTAAATAGTGGTTTCTAATGTAAAATTTCACCTACTTGCTCTCCTTGTTCAATAAGTGGAGGAGCCCTACTGACGGGTCACTGATCAGCTGGATGCAGTCACTGTTGTCAGTAAAGTTGATGTTTTCCCAGGTTATGCCTTCTGACACATAGACCTCCTAAAAGTTAATAAGATGGCAAACAAATAATCACAAACCTCCCACAAAATTAATTTAAATCAACTTAAAAAAAAATTTAACTGCAGAAGCAGGAGAAATGTGAGTGTTATATTGTGTTGATATAAAAATAATAATAGGAAAACAAAGACCAACCTGCTCAAACTTAAAGATGTTCTGGTTGATGTAAAACTGCTGCTTCTCACTGGCGTAGTTGATGCACAGCTGCTCAAAACTGTTTCTCTGGAGGTTCTCAAACCCAAACATGTCCAGGACACCAATGGACAAACACTAAAAACAGAACAGAAGCTCTTAAAATAACAGCATATTAGATCGTTTTGATAATATTCATATCATCTACAAACATTTACTGAAAGATCAGAGAGCTATGGAACAAGATTGAACTTTTTTGACTCACAGAGACGGACTCCTCCATGTCTCGTCTGTTGATCATTGCGTGGTTAATGTGAAGGACGATCCAGTCAAACAGAGCGCTGTACAAACTCTTCGCCATGGAGTCACGGGCTGACACGGCCTAGAAATGAAACAAGGAAAATTAAACATATGGCAACACCTTAAAACCGAATTGACAAATGGACATAATAGTTTAATTACAGGTAATAAAGGATCTTAATAAATTCAAAGTAATTACCTCTTGTAGTGTGTAGGATGAAACTACAGTGGAGGTTGCAGTCACTACCTTCTTCTTGGTTAAAGTTGTCACCAGCTGCTCCTTTTTCACCTGCAGATAAAACGAAATAGAGATAACACAGATTAGCTATCACTATATATTTTGCGGTACTGTTGTGATGATAAAAAAATTATGATTATAAACTATTAATTACTTCTTTTGACACCAAATTCATACGCCAATGCAAATACTGAAATATTCCCAATGAAATGGGATTCTTTAGGATATTGCTTACTAAAAGAAGTGTGATTTATATCACTAAACTGCACAACGTTTCCAATTTACTGATATTTACTGATGCTTTCATGGACCAAATGGTGGCAACAATAGAAAAATATAGCATTTCCAATAATAATGTCAGTTCTTCACCATTAATTTCAATTTATTGAGATAACAATAAATGAAAATTCTTATAAGAAATTATTCCCGATAAATGATAAATACCCAACCTGAGTCCAAACATGAAGAACCGATGAGCGTTTAGTGAAAAATCATTTTCTGTCACTTTTATCAACTATAGTCATCACTGCTGATGCGTTCCTCCCCAGCATGTTAACTACTGGGATGGAGGGGAAAAATGTTAACTACTGGGATGGAGGGGAAAAATGCCCAGCTTGTTCCAGTAAAGAGAATAAAGAGTAATTTATTTTTATCTATATATTCTTTCATCTGATCTTCCTGGGGTTTGAAGTGGTCAAATAATTATGAACAAACTTGATCAAAAATAATAGGTCAAGCTCCCTTTCTGTGTCTGCTACCCCAAGAATTTGGCATGCTGAGGTGAGTGAATCTTTGCATAGTGCACAATGAGGTTCATTAAGTCTATTTTTGGGTTGTTGCTGCTACATTAGAACCAGCAGAGGATGCATATTTTTGAATTTATATTTCATATCTGAGTTTTGATGCAAATCCACACATTTTTTTGATATGTCCAAAAAATATTCTAAAATAAGTGGCAGCCCAGTTTAGCTTGTGAACTAATTAAATTGAGTTTGCAACAGTTTAAGATTTGTAAAAAGGGGAATGCAAGAGAAATGCAGCAGTGACAGAGATTTTCGAAATTTAATGCAGGATTATTGCATGTATCCATAATAAACTCCTGAGTATACTGTGATGAGTATTACCATAAGCAGGTGTGACAGTGAAGATAAAACCTCTGCAGGTCCAGCCTCCAGGACTTCAGTATCCTTTGACTGACTGTACGTCACATTTCCCAAGAGCAGGATGGCAGAGACCACAGATAAAATGCTGCAAAGCAAAAACAGAAGAACAAGGTTTTAAGTAATTTTAGAGTGGAAATAACACAAACATGCTGAATGACTGTCAGCTGCGTACGGGTCGGTTGTCCTTATCAAGGAGTAATGTGGTTTTTAAGTCTTTTTAAACTCCAGAAAGTTCTGGAGTGACTCAACTTTTTCACCAGCAGTTTATCTCAATTGTTACCCCTAAAGTCGTCCTTTCTGCATCTGCAGAAATGGAGAGGATTCCCAAATAATATTTTTCCACCATCTTGAGAGAGGATTTACTTTAATAGACTCCTGAGTTTTCTGATGTTACACAGAAACCAGACAATCTGAGCTCATCCCAGTTCATCGTTTCCAATCTAAGACTTATTCTCTTCATCCTAATTATGAAAACAGATGAATTCATCACAGCAGATTTTTTAAATATCCTGAGTGTGACAGTCTTTTGAAAGCCAGACTCTATATAAATGTTTGTAAAACTTGACCTAATTTAATGATCAATTAATTAATTTATCAAATGATAACACAAACACTGACTTATCAGCACCCCCTCACTGCCTATAAGACGAACATTTCGCTTCACTTTATTCAGTTTAACTTAATTTGTTTAAAACCTCATTTAGGACCAACTAACTATTTAGTTCATAAAACATAAGTGTTTTTTAAGTACAAATCTCCAAACTTACTGCAGGACTCATCTTTTCAGTCGAGTATGAACTATGATGGCCTCTAGTGGTGTAAAACCTCAGAGCAATCTGTAACTATGCTTATTTATTTATTTATTTTATTATTATTTTTCATCTTTCTCTTTTCATAAACTTATTTTATTCTCGTTTGTTTTAAGTGCTGTATAAATAGATTTGACATTGATATTATCTGACCTTAACCATATAATAAGGATTCAAAAAAAATAAATGTTAAATGCATTATGTGTACAACATCTATTAGGGAACAAATAACCACTTCTGATGAATAAAAACTTGAATATTTAATCTTCCACCTCCATGTTGCTGTGTGTGAATATTCACAAGGAAATCAAACCTGAACACGTAACAAACTATGCAGCTGATGCACGTTGTGTCCTGAGGCAATCTGGGGCGCTGGCTGGAATATGTGCTGCATTTCTTTGGCGCTCGACAGCGACAGGCTCAGACACGTAACCGACACCAGTATAGAAAGCAGAAACTACTCGATAGAGTTTAGTTTCAGTTACACTTCGCTTGGCAAACATGTGTGCACTTTAAACTAGAAGTATGAAACAGCATATGTTTGAGTGCTACTGCAAAAATCAATGCATTTTCCTACATTTTATTATGAATTATGTTAGAAAGTTATCAATTGAGCTTTCAACTAGCATGGGTTTTCTTAGAAAACACCAAAGCAAAAACATTTTTGTTTTCAAAGACGACTTTAAAAATGAAATTTGAAGCGTTTCATCTCATCTTGATAGTTTTTTTTTTGTCAGAACTTTGGGAAGCTTTGCTAAAGCTTGTGGCATTTCAGATATGTAATGTGATTATAACCACATTTACCGTTTTTTAGTGGCGGTCAAAAAGCCAACCATCTCCATAGCTTGCTGAAGTCTTTTGTACTCCTGTTTTGCATCGTCCTCCTCGTTTAAATTAAATTCCCCCTGCAGAAAAAGTGCAGAAAGAAAAAAAAAAATCAGAAACAATGTGTTCGTGCATAGTTCATCCATTTAACCAGTGCAAACTCTTATCAGTAATGGTTCAGCATTCACTGGGAAATTCCCAGGAATGCTAGTACATATAACAGTAAAATGAAATAAGGTGAAGTTGTTTGTTTTTGTTTATTTCTATTTATTACAGACACAACTGAGGACCAAGAATTGGCTACACTTACATAGAGAAATCTGGAGGAAAATATTTAAATAAATGAACTTTTTCTTCCTAAAAAGGTTTCAGTTGAAGATAAAATAATCTTATTAGTATTTTTGAAAAATTTTCAGATATTTTTAAACTTTGAAAGTAACTTACTTTAAACGTTTAAAGTAAAAAAAAGAGGAAGAAGATTCAACCAGCAACTTTATTAAACCTACAAACAAGGCAACATTTTATACCCGTCATGTTAAGATGTATTTAAAAATTAAAACAATTTAAAATCACGTATGAATTGCTTCCATTTGATACTTATGCACCATTTAGTGTTGATTTATCACATATACAAAGTAAATAGATTTTGGTGGTTGTGAAATTCCTCAACAAAAATAAATACTTTCGCAATTCACTTTATGAAAGAGGAACAAATGTTTTAGACTTTCAGAAATGTGTTAAGCTAAATCCTTCATCTACGACAGAGGAGGAAATATGAGTAGACTGAGCTGAATTATGTTTCGATTTTACACAATTCTAGTGTTAATTTACAGCATAAATCATTATGCTGATGAGAGATTTAATGGCCAAGTGGTCCAGTCTAATCAGACAGAGCAGAGGCTTCATCGTTGTGTTTTATATTAGCACATCACTTCCTCTTTCTCTGCAGCAGTAAAGCGTGTGGATCAAAGGTACCTGGTTGAGATAAACATAATCCTGCGGCTGCAGTAGATGAAATTCTTCCCGCTCGTCTTTAGACGCGCCCATCAGCAAACAGTAGAAGACATGGAAGTTCCTGAGGATCAGGCGCCGCGAAAAACATTTAACTTTCATGGCTTACATTAATAGTAAACGTAGTGGCTTCATTTAGATGTTTTACAGATATAACAAGAAATGTATTACCTAAACAATATTTGGATCATAATCTGAGTTGATTATTTGAAGATTTAATATTTCATACCTTTGATTTTTAGCTCTAGACACCAGGCGGTTCTTTTCCAGCAGAAACTTCTCAACAAATGCTCTGTAAATTATGCACAAACAGAGAAATAAATCAAAGCCATTCACTGAGAAATGATGTAAAATCCACCATCTTCACTGCAAAAACTGGTCTAGATTCTAGTGCAAATATCTTAGTACACGTGAAGACAAAATAAATGTTTGAGCAAGATAAAAGTAATTGTTTTTGTTAATGATTTCCCATGTTGCAAGTGAAATAATCTGCCAGTGGAACTAGTATTTTTCATCAATATTAAGGAATTATTGACAAACTCATATCTTGCTGAGAAGTTACTTGTACTAAGACATTTGCACTAGAAACTGGACCAAAATATTTAGCAGGATTTTGCATTTTTACAGTGTTTATAAGGAAGCACATGATGTTTTACCCTCTGATGACGCCACTTTCCAGGTAGATGAGCTGGATGAATTTCCCAAAGCGGCTGGAGTTGTTATTTTCTGCTGTCTTTGCATTGCCAAATGCCTGCAGAAACACATGAAACACAGCTTAAAATAAACAGAAAGTAGCTTTAGAACCTTTCATGTACATAAACATGGTAAATGTTTGCTGCATATGAGTTAAAATTTGCATTTGTATGGATGGCAGCACAAGCGTTTCAATTGCAACCAGGTTATAATTTTACAAACTGTTCACATTGTGATTATTAAACAGAAAACCAAAAACAAAATGGTTTTCTGTATACAAAATTAACCACACCCTGTGTTTTAATAGCTTAATGTGGGTCCTGTAGGGCCTGTGCTCAAATAAACCTGTTAAATGTTTCCCTTAGTAAGCTCCACCTGCTATCAGGCTGCTGCAGAAGCTGGAGATTGAGGCTTGCTGGAGCAGGAAAACATTTAAAATATGCAGAATAAATCATAAATCAACGTTATTTGTATAGCACATGTCAGCAACAAGGCAGTTCAAAGTGCTTTACATCATAAAAACACAATCAACAAATGAAACATTATTTTCCAAGTGCTCTCATTACACATTAAAATGTTGGTTAATGTTTCATTAATAATGGTACAAAAGCAACTCTAAACGTCGGTTTTTAGTCTAGATCTAAAGGAACTCAGTGTTTCGGCTGTTTTACAATTTTCTGAACTGTAGCAAGTGACTGTTTTACATCACTCTCTGTTCTTTTTTACCCCTCCAGGGGGTGTTTTTGTGGGCTCTAGTGTCCCTTATGTGATAGTAGGTTGACAGGAAACAGGGAAGGAGAGGGGGGAAGACATGCGCAAATGTCGTCGGGTCCGGGAGTCGAACCCGCGACGGCCACGTCGAGCACTCAAGGCCTCCAAATACAGGTCGCGCTAACCCCTACGCCACCACGGCACGCCCCACTCTCTGTTCTCTACAAAGACGCAAAAGTTTTCAGTGGATTTGTTTTTGCACAATCCTATGGCGTGTTGTCTGGACTTTAACTGAGCCATGAATCTGAATTGATTTTTTTTCTTTTGCAGGTTTGCTGCTGTCAGTCATATACGTCCACGTTTAACTCTAGAAAACTCTTATAAAGAGAAATTCATTACTGACTGAATAGCTGCACAACAAACCCAAATCATTTTTAAATGCCGGCTGAGGAGTGAAGTTTTTGGGATGAACTTGTTTAATTATAACTGCTGGAAAGATTAAAAACGGCCTTAAATGCTTTTCAATTGTAAAAAATATTTTCCAGTGTTGGATGATTGACTTGTAACTGTTTATAAAACTCTAGGTTTCTCTGCGCACTTTGATAAAACTCGACTTTCACAGAGGTGATCACACTTGGCGATGATGAGTAGGTGATATTTGACCAGCAGCATCAGACTATTACTTTTAGAATAAGTAAAACTGTACTTTGTTTTTGATTTTTTTTTTTTTAGATGATGACAAGAATCTATGGTGTTTTTTGTACACTTGTGGCAAATCTAAAAAAAGAAAACTTGGCAAGAACACATTTATTTGATCATTTCCTGTTAAGTAAAACTGATAAAACGGCAAACTTTGTTCTTCACTCACTTCAAAACTCAAATATTTTCTATGTTATACTTTTATTTCCCTCACAAATGGTTCTGTCCAGTTTTTCACTCCATACAAGATCAGTTCTTTACTTTCTAACAAGCTTAATCTGATGTCCAACCCTATCGTTTCTATTAAAAAACATTACTAGATAATTTTCTACAAGTCTAAACAACACGCAGAAACACAATCTAAACACAACGGATGAAATGATAAGGAAACTCAAGGCATTGAAGAATACTTTATTTTCTTTTTCATATTTAGTCTCATCCAAGGGGATTCTTCTCATGCATTTATGATGTAATTTAACTAAATATCATTCAAATAAGTGTGAAAGATTGTAGAAAGATGTGCAGAGAATGGGGTAAACTCAAGGTCTGGGGGCTAAATCCGGCCCACTGTTGCTTTTTATGTGGCCATCAGTTCTTCCAATTGTTGAAAATTCATGCAAAAATCAACTGATTCCCACATTTTGTCTCGCTAATGCTTAATTTACTTGAAATTTTCAGCAAAAATGTTCAAATCTATTGAGTGTAAGTGATGCCATCTTCCACCTGCAGGTGGCAGTATTTCTTACTTCTTCTACTCTGCTGCCTCAGTCTTACTTTATGTCAAATTATAATCCATAGTCAATGTGAAGAGTAACAAAAAGTCACATTTAACGTCATACCTTGCAATTATTTTTGAATCAGCTTCACAAAATCAGTGATTTTGATTGCAAAGAATCAGAAACAATAGCAAAATCCTGGAGAATGATCAATGTGACAAGATGTTCAGTATTATTTAATTTTCAGAAGTACTTATTGAATGCAGCTATTTATTAATATTTTAATGGTTTATTAATGGGTTTTATCAATATATTCTGGTACAACCGGCCCTTAAAAGTAGAACGGTTGAGAAAAAACAGTAAAACCTTGAATTGAGATAAAGCTGTGTGATATTAGGAACAAATGTGACAACGGTAGAGAAGGTTGTGATGACAATTTGACTTGCAATTACACAAATATTTGAAGAAATAGTGTTTCTGCTTTTAATTCAACACAACTACAGAGGTAGTAATCTGCCAGCTACGGGAAAAAAATGTAATTCATAATTTAAATCAATTTTAATTAAAAAGATGCATCTAGGCACATCTGCTGCATTTGCAAAAAGATCCAGCTGGGTTTACTTTCGCATGCTAATGCCCTTAAAAACACATTTTCTACTGCATTAAACAACAAATATCCGTGTGTTACATTAATGGCACTAATAAATGGAGAACATTACTGAACAAAAAGCTTCATGATGACCAGGAAACCCAGCAGATGCGACTCCGGTAGGAGAAACTTAATGCAGTTTTTAAAACAATATCGCAAGTTTTTAAAATCTGAAACCACTGTTTAATCTGTGTGATTGACCCTAAACGGATGGTAATCTAGATTTTTTTCAACAAAACTGCAGCAGCAGCAGGAGAAGACCAGCTGAAGGACTTACTGTGCTGCTGAACCAAAAACCATTTTAAAATCTGACTCTGCTGTCGATGAAATATGATTATTCTGTTTCCAAAGTGAGATTAATTAGTATGGTGCAGAAATCTGTCGGGAAAATCCCATTATTAATAATCTACAATCTCACGCTGGTTGATTTAAGGACTGTTTGACAAAAACAAGAGCTGGACAGTCTTTAAAAAAGTACAAAGAGAGAAGGGAGTTGATTTATTCTTGATTATATGGGTTTGCCAGTGGACCTGGCTAAGCCTGTTCAGACACGTTTCTGTTTCTCTTCTCGCTCCGGTGTTCCCTCAAAGGCAACGCCCTGCAAATTCCCTCTGGGAAGCTTCACAAAGGCAAAAGTAAAGCATAAATTCACTCAGTTAACGCATATAAACACACGTTTTGTTTAGTCCAGGTAGAAAATTGACTTAGTTATCGATTAATAATGTTTTCAATGGGGAGAGAAGGTGGGAAGGAATGGCAGATATCCATCAGCAAGAAGATAAAAAGGAGAGTGATAGCAAGATGACATGGAAACAAAAACAAGAAAGTATGAAGTTTAGATTTCAGACAAATGGGAACTGGTTCTGCAAACTGACTCATACATGCAAAGGAAATCCCAAGATGTTAAAAAAGGAGCAAGAATGCAGAAGCATCGCACTGTTATAACATTTTTTATGAAAAACAATCATCTCAGAGATTACTTTTCACTCACTAAACATCTTAAAAGCTAAACTAATCTCTCTAAGCTTTAAGGAGAAGAGCTGTGAACAACTGAAACAAATCTTAAACGGCGGGTTTTTCCAATTCAAATCGTGCAGAACTTGTTTTTGGAGAGAGAATCCCTCTTTTGTCACTGTGTAAAAAATAGCTGGGCCCTCTGGAAGGAGGAAGTGTGCAATCTGTAACCATATCAGCCTTTTCTGTGGCATCTGTTTAGATGGAAAGATAAAGCACAAAAATCTGAGGGGGCGAATTTCTGGTATTTCCACACCTACTACTGGAACAAATAAGTGAAGAGTCAAAAGCAGCAACATGAATGAAACTGTTATCACAGCAACTCCGCTAGTTTGTTTCCCAATACCACAGTTTAAATGAAGTGAAACCAACTAATGCCTCACTTTCAACATGTGGATCCATTCTCAGGCCACAAACGTCACTAAGAAATGTGCTTTTCCTTCAATAAAACCAAAAAAAAGTCACATTTTGTCATGTATGCCATTTAAGAATGGAAGTATTTCCCTTGGGATCTGTTTGGCACCAGAGCAAATAGGTGACCGAAACACACACTTTGGAGCCAAAGTGTGTGAGAAATTTGAACCAGTTACTCATTGACAAAGATAAAGTAGCACAACTTAGATTTATCCGCCATTGAATCGGTACAGATAACAGCCTAACCTGAAGGGACATTTTGGAGAGTCGATACCAAACAACCTTTGGGGCCAGGAGCAGGAAATGTCTTCACAGAAAACTGTAGATGTTAAATGATCCAGAAAACGCTTTTTCAGAGGAATTGCTTCTGCTTGTTGACCTACTTTCTTTCTAAATTGATGGTTTATGATTGCAGTATCTAGAAAAAAAACATTCACAACCTTTGAACCTTTTCACATCTCGTCAGCTTACAACCACAACCTTCACTGTCTACCAGTGAAAGTCTATCATGCATATTTTAAAAATGGAGTTAAAAGTGATATAAAGGTTTTACACATAAAAATGTTAAAAATCTGACATGCATATTACTTCCTCTAAATAAAATGAAGTGCAACCAAGCTTTTAGAAATCATCAAACCAGTAAATGAAGTCAAACTGTGTGCATCTCAGCATAACCCAGCTTTTCTGTGAAGGCCTCAGAGGTTTAATGGAGAACATTACTGAACAAAACGCCTCATGATGACCAGGAAACCCAGCAGATGCGACTCCCTCCGGTAGGAGAAACTTAATGCAGTTTTTAAAACAATATAGCAAGTTTTTAAAATCTGAAACCACTGTTTAATCTGTATGATTGACACAACTGTAAGCCTAATAAAATGTCACTTTCCACTTAAACTGACAGGCTGGGAAAAGAAAACATCATTGTTCAGCTTCTATGCTCTTCAAATATGGAACAAACGTCCAGAAAACTGAAAAACAGCTGAAACACTGAGCTTTAAATCAAGACTAATAACCCACCATTGTAGAGTTGATTTTGAACAATAATAAATCGAATTTTGATCAACATATTTGATGTGTATTAATAATTTTAGCGATGGCACTGGACAAAATGTTGTTTTCACAACTGTTTTTTTTTTTTTAAGTTTTCAGGGTGTAAAGTGCTACACAAATAAGCTTGATAAGCTGATATGCGTATTGACAAAGACAGGAACAATCTGGGGTGAGACTTAAAATTGATGTTTGCAGAAGGTCTTTATCCAAATGGTCAAAAACATGAACTGTTTAGTAAATAACGTCTGTATTTTTGGTTTTTAGGATGTCATGGAGAATCAATAATTAGTTTTATATTTACTTTTAAATCAAAGGTGAAAACTAGAACTACCTTCGCTTAATGTCAACTGGAACATTTTAAACTAGTTTTTCTTTTGTTGTGCTTGTGTCGTTTTTATTTTTCTTCTAATACATGTAAAGCACTTTTAATTGCCTTGTTGCTGAATAAACTTCTTCTTTTTCTAATGGTTATACTACATATTTAGACATCCAGAGGTTTTAGAAAGAAAACCAAATATTTGCACCTCTAAAGCAAGCCAAAGACGGCTCTAAAATTATTGATACAAGAGAATTATATTCGTTAAACCTTAAAACAAAACATATTTTCTTTTTAGTTCACAATCATGTGAAAACTTGTCTGTACAAATGTCCTCTTATGTTTAATTAGTCTAAAGAAAGTACCAAAAATAACCCAGTTTGCCACATAGATGAGTATTTGAACATCAAGAAGATTCCCAAACATTAATTAGCTGGAAATTTGGCTTATATATTGGAGATTATCAGAAATAACGTAGCTTTGGTGAGCTACCAAAGCTACGTTATTTAGCTTTGGTAAATACTGTGCACTTATTTGCACAGTCCAAGATAGACTGTTTTTCTAAGGTAGAAAAACAGTCTATGTTAAACTGTTTTTCATGTGCAACTACCCAACAGCAACACAGTCTAAAAACAGTCTATGTTAGACTGTTTTTCAGTCTAACACAGTCTAAAAACAGTCTATGTTAGACTGTTTTTCATGTGCAACACAGTCTAAAAACAGTCTATGTTAGACTGTTTTTCATGTGCAACACTTCCTCTTTGGTCCTCAACTTTGTCCATATCCTCATTTTCTAAGCAGACTGTCATAATCTGGGACAAAGACGGGCAAAAAGCTAAATATCACTGGAGGTAAAGTACAGACATTAGAGGTGGTTTAAGACTTTTTCACAGAATATTTCAAATGAACAGATTTGCTTCATTTATTTACCAACTTGTTGCATTTCCCATAAATCTATGATCAACAGACAATTAACTAATGATTTCACTAAACATTTGAGGGCCACATTATATATTTGCAAGTTTCTGTTTCAAGACTCAAATAGCAAGTTTTTCAGAAAGAGACAAGTACAGGCATATCTTAACTGATAGTACAAGGAAAAAAAAAAGAGCCACAAAGTGATCTGCTGATTAGCGAAGTCGTACCACAGTGAGTCACACTGCAGGCTTGACTTTATAGATACGAATCCAAAAAGAAAACTTAACTTCATTGTCTTTTGCTGTAACTTGCAGCAGAAGCAGATGTTTGTTTTCTGATTTACTCTGAGCTTGTTTTAGTTCTGTGGGAATGAAAGCTACAAATGCCTCTAACATTTCAACAAGTTCCTCTCCCTGCAAGAGCTGTGATAAAATCTTAACAGAGCTGCAACCAGAGAATGTTTCCCATGGAAGTCAACAGCTCGTTTGTTTTTCCGGATTATGCGTATTGGCAAAGACAGGAACAAATGTTCAGCTGATCTGATTCTCGCGTCACTTAGGCAGATTAAAATATTTGAAGCCGCTTACAAAATAAGAACAGATCTGGTTACTTTTATGCAAACATTAGAACAATTTGTCAATAATGGATTTATGTGGGTTTTCTAAAAACAGAAATGATAAAAATTTCTCAAGTTTTCATCTGAATCAGAACCAAACCCACAAACTAAACCACAAACTAACAAATACCCAAAATAACAGCAATTTTTTATGACAAAACTTATCAGAAACATTATTGACTAACAAACTAATGGCCAGATTATTGTTAATCTTGTCTTTTTTAGTCAATTAAAGCTAATTCTGATTATATTGCTTATTCTTATGCTTGTCTAATCACCCAATTTATTTTAGCACTAAGTGGTGAAATTAAAGCAGAGTTTCTGCAGGTTTCACCAACACAAACATAAGACTCTTTAAGACCGTTATGAATTAAATTTAAGTCCTGTATGGTAACAGAAATGTACTAAAGAAATTTGCTCATGATGGACATGAAAAAGCCAGTTAGCTAACTAGCAAAGATTAGCAGCTAGCTACCGGTAGCCCAAACCACCTCCAGTCACAAAGCAAGGTGAAGATCTCTGCGCATCACTCAAACTTTTCTCTAACAAAACTAATTTACAAGACCTAATAGTCCAGCAATGACACAATTTAAGACGTCTGATTAACGTGTTTAAGCCCAATTTACTTTTAGAAAAGCATGAACTGAAGACATTTTAAGGACTTTATTGTAGACACATGAGTTTAAGACTTTCTAAGGACGTGCGGACAGCCTGTATAAATGCATGTGATGCCCTTTGGTGAGTGGAGCCCTGAGCAGAGAGCCTTATTGATTATATTGTTTATTATTCTGTGCTTCAAACTAATATCACATGAATATTTCTGACTCCTACAGAGTTTACATCCAGGTAGGGCTGGGCGAAATGGCTTGAAGTTAAAATATCAGATTGTTATTCATACCAGATCACATTTCCAATTTTTTCTCACTTTCTTCTGTAAAAAATAAATTACAATTTGACAGAAAATATTTTCAAAAAGTGGCTTTTATTTAGATCATCCCTATAATATTCTGCTAATATGTTATATATAATATTAGCAGAATAAAGCTGCAATTTTACCAGAAGAATTTATTAAAACTTTGCTTTAATGAGAAAAAAGCTTGGATCATTAAATTTTGTATATTTTTTGTGTTGGAGTTCTACCTCATTCTCCTAATATTACCATTTTATTCTGATAATATAAAAACTTTATTGTCGTATTACTTTGATTTTGTCAAACGACTTTCAAGGTTTCCCCCAGAAAACTTGCTAAGCCTGGTGATGCTACATTCATCCAGCGGTTTGCCATGTTTTTGAGTTAAAAAATCTATAAAGTTGACAGGAAATTTCAAAATATCACTTGATAATTACGTGTTACTGAAAGACTGGAAGATTAATATCTGAACACCAACTATAAAGTCTTAAAAATGCAAACATTTAAATAGAAATTAAATAATTAAGCAATGCTAAGCCTGGTGGGGGCACAAGTAAAGCCTGGTGGCCCGCCAGGTTTATAATACACTGGAGGAAACCCTGACTTTTTACTGGAATTACTATGACTATACAGCTCTGGAAAATATTAAAATGATCAGTTCCTCTGATTTTACTCCTTATAGGAATATGTTTGAGTAAAATGAACATTGTTCTTTTACTCTATGCTGACAAGATGTCTCTGAAAAATGTTGTATTTATTAGCAGAAAATGAGAAATGGTCAAAATAAGAAAAAAGTGCTTTCAGACCTCAAATAATGCAAAGAAAACAAATTTCATATTCATTTAGAAACAACAATACTGATGAAGAGTTCAGAAATCAATATGTGGTGGAATAACCATGAGGTTTTCTATAAGGTTCTGTGCAGTGGGCTCTCATAAATAAAAATTAAATTCAAAGATACTTTCTTGATCCCACAAGGAATGTTGTTCTAACTTATTAAAAGAAATAGATTTTGTTGCAGAGTTGACCTCAAAATCCAAATAAATAGAAGCTGTAGAAAATGCTTGTAAGATGGCTGACATCACTCAAAATGAAAAAACAATTTTTTTAAAAAGTTGTTTAAGAACCAAAGATTCAATTAAATGATAAGATTGATTTATTGCCCAGCCTGTGAAAAGGTTTGTATGTTGGTGTCCTACCTCTAGAACCGGCCCGGCCCCCAGAATGGCTCGCTCCAGTCCGCCGGCGTACGTCCCCGGGTTGAGTGTGGTCAGGCAGTGGATGAGGTAGCTGCTGCTCTCAGTCTTCCCCGATCCGCTCTCTCCAGATATCAGAATGCACTGGTTCGCCTGCCGGTCCAGCATGGTTCTGAACGCCACGTCGGCGATGGCGAATATATGCGGGCTCAGATTGCCCAGCGGCTGGTTCTTGTACAGCTTCACGTACTTTGGGTTGTAATAAAGAGGTAAAAACCTGTTGGGATTGACGGCGACGAGGATGTTGCTGATGTAGGTGTAGATTTTGTGCTTGTGGAAGCGCTGGCGTAAGACCTCCAGCACCGCCTCCTTGGTCACAGATGGGAGGCTGCAGAGGTCGTCGGACTCCTCTTTAGATGTTGCGACTTGCTTCGCTCCGTTGTTGCTCTGCTGCAGGACGAAGTAGTAGCCCTGACTCCGAGGGTGCCATTTCTGTGTCTCCGGCGGCCAACGCAGGACCCGCACCAAAGGGCGGTCCCCATCGTCCAGCGGCGTCTCCTCGCTGCCGCTCTCCTTCACCTCCAGTAGGCTGTAGCTCTGGCTGGAGTCCAAGTCCAGCGTGACCACAGCGCTGTGGATCACAGTCTTCACCGTGTCCTTGATGCTGACCTGCAGGGGACAGTAGGCTTCTGTCTCCAGAGGCAGCCTGGGGTAGATCTGCACCACACGGGCGTCTTTGTCGTGCTCAGGGGTCCCAGCTCCATCTGTAGCGCTCATCCTGATCCAGAGACGGGCTTCTGCATAACTCACAGCCCACCAGGTACTGCAGAAAATCACACACAGTGGCAATAAAACAACGTTTTTAATTAAAATAAATCAATAAAAATATGAGAGTTTCTGGGAAAACATTTGGATGGAGTCAAAAATATCAGCGCCTCTGGAAAACATCTGTAAAATACCTTTAAATAAGCAAATCTTTTATTGCTATTGCATTAATTTTGCATAGAAAACAAGACATATAATTAAATCTGTTCTTGCCAAATCAGAATAACTGATTTGTTATTGTTTTCTTTTCAGAGAACGAAATTACAAATGACAGAAAATGTTTTCAAAAAGTGTTTTTAATTTCAGTCATCCCTACAGTGAGTTGTACGACAGAATATCTGGGTTTGGCTAAGAGAAATTTTAGCATAATTAGGAGAAAATAGTCATAATAGCAGAATAAAGGCGCAATTTTAGCAGAAAAATGTCTTAAAATAATAAATCAATGAAAATATGTGAGAAAACATTTGGATGAAGTAAAAAACCTTTAAATGAATACATCGTTGATTGCTATTGCATTAATTTTGCATAAATTATGACATAAAATTAGAAATGAGCGATTTAGCTAAAAAATAAGATCGTTTCATACCAGATCCGATTTATAGTTTTCTTTTCAGAAAACAAAATTTCTAATTTTTTCAGTCATCCAACATATAAGTTGTACGAGAATTTTAGTTTAATTATGAGAATATAGTTATAATATTAGCAGAATCAAGATACAATTTTACCAGACAAATGTCTTAAAATAAAAAAAAAGTAATTTTAATAAGAAAAAATTTGGATAAATAATTTTTTGTTAGAGTTCCAATAAAATTACTACTTTGTTCCCTAATATTACTTTACTCAGCTAAGATTAAGGTTTTATCCTTGTAATAAAACAAGAAACCTGTAGCCTGACTGTTATATTTTGTTGCAGAGTTGACCTGAATTCAAAGTCCAAATAACCAGAAGCTGTAAAAAAAAAAATAAAAATCCTGCCAAGCGAGATGCCGACGCTGGGTGTGCTGCTGACGTCACTGAACTTCGGAAACCCAAGATGTCCATTGGTGAAAAAAGAAAAGGCAACTTTCAAAAACCAAAAGTTTGATTAATCGATAAAATCTATTTACTGCCCATCCTTAATCTGCAACTCTGGAAGAGAAATGTAAAAAGCCTTTAAATAAATAAATTAATCTTTGATCGCAATTGAACGGCGATGACTTACAATAAGTGAATGCTTTAAACCAAATCACCGGTGGAAACATCTACACTGGTGGATGCCAGTGGCAGTTCTGGCTTGGATGGCAGATTTTACACAAATCCAGTTTACCAAGATTTAATTCAATCAAATTTCCTGGTTGCATAATAACACAGAGGCAGTCCTGGTAGAGGGAGAGGACATGGGATGAATTATCTGGAGCTCATTTCCATGTGAACCAGTAAGACGGCTCCTTCCTCAGTTCTTTCTACCCAACCAGGATATTTCACACTTCACAAGAACTTGACTATGTAACAGTGACAGAATACCATGAAAGAAAACACATTTCTGCTCAGATGATGCAAAAGCGAGGCTGCAAGAACGTAATGATCTTATTAAAGCATAAGAAACAAATATATGTGTTCGATTTTAACCTTTTTTTTCTCGTTTTCTTTCCAAAAAACAAAATTACAAATGACATAAAATGATTTCAAAAAGTGGCTTTTATTTCAGTGAGTTGTATGCCAGAGTATGTGGGTTTGGCAATGAGAATTTTAGTTTAATCAGGGGAATATAGTCTTAATACAGCTGAAACACTGACTTCTTTTAAATCTTGACTAAAAACCCACCTGTTTAGAATTGTATTTGAAATGTAATCAATTACAAATTTATTGATGGAGCTTGACTTAATGCTGTGTTTTGATTATTGATTCTATGTTGCATTGTGTTTCTGTGTTTGTAATGATGTAAAGAACTTTGAAATGCCTTGCTGCTGAAATGTGCTATACAAATAAAATTTGATTGATTGATTGATTAATATTAGTAGAATAAAGACTAATTTTACTGGAAAAATGTCTGAAAATGACAAAAAAACTGGTTTTAATAAGAAAAAATGTGGATAATTTTTTTGTTAAGAGTTCTTCATAAAATTTCTACTTCATTTCCTAAAATTACCTTATTAGTGTAGTTTGTGTTGTTTTTACGCTTCACTTAATAATGAATATAAGCTCAAATGCGAGGCCACAGTTTGACAAAAACGCTTCACACCCGCTCCTCTAGACACTTCAGAGTTCTTGATCTTTGGTTTCTAATCTCTTCACATTTGCTCACCTCTGAGGTTTTCTTTTGGCTTTACATAACAACTAACTTTTTTTTTTTTTGTGCATGATGACCCATTTCTGCTACTTTGAACATCAATTCGGATTATTAACGTAATACTGAAGACCTGCTTTGAGTTTGCATTTTTAATGTCTATGAATTTCCACGTTTCCATAACAATATGGAAACGTTAGAATGAAAGTGGCCCACAGCATCACACATCTTCAACTATACTTAACAAGGGGCTAATCTATATATCTATCTTTTGATTTTTTAATGCCTGACCCACCGTGAATGTTGATTAGAAGCTGCATTTTCAGGTTTTATTTATTTTTAATTGTATGCAATTTAAGAAGACCAACAGGCCCACAGAATCACAGAGCCTCCACCATGCCTAACTGTAGGTCTGAGGTGCTTGTCTGTATAGTTTGTTTTGAACTAACAGTGTCTGTAAACCTCAATCCAACCAAATCACCTAATCCCAGATTAATGATCTTATCCGACTCCACAAGTGAAATTTTGCAGAGGAAACGGAGAAAAAGTTTTTTCCATGACTCCCAAACATCCAGCAGGCATACGTGTGTCACGTCATAACTGAGCCCCAGGCAAACAGAAAATGACGGGTTACAACTAGTTAGAAGTATCTAGAAACTTTACTCCACTTTAATTGTTAAAGTACAAACAGTGACGTTTATTTTAATGGGATTATTATGGGTGCCAGTAATTCTTCCGTTGCTATTTAAAGAAAAATACATTTCTGACTTTATTTCATCTGGGTCTTTTCCCCCCACTCGGTAAATATGTTCAAATAAAAGTTGGGACACAGATTTCTCAGGAAGACTAAGAAACAGCAATGGAAGTTGAGTTTATTGTAAGCCCTTATTCATTTTGTTTACTTCTTGTACACTTTCAGTATCCGCACGCTTTCCTGGGAAACCATTAATCCTAATATAATCAACATAATCCCGATAAACAGACATCTGTCCATGGCAAACACCTAACAGTAACAGGTGTCAAAGAGGCGCTAAATGTCAAAAAGTCTCACCTTTAAGGAAAGTGTCTCATTCCATCTTCGAAAACTGGAAAACACGCTGGCAGGAGAGAAAAATAAAGATACCTGCACTTCTGTGTGACGCTGGCCAACTCCTGTCACACAACTTCAGGGGAAAAACATCACTTGAAATAAAAAAAGAAAAGAAAAAAAAACCAGGCCGAAATATGAACTGAAAAGCGAATAAAGAGTTCCCAATGGTTAGAAAAAGGAGGTTTTAGTCTATATTTATGGTCGTAATTCTTACTGCAATGCCCTTTTCCTTGTGACAAATGCAGGATTACGTTTTCTCGTCGTCCTTGGCGGAAAGTTATCGTTACTTCCTACATTTCTCCACACGCATCGCACACACACACACACACACACACACAAACGCGCGCATACATCCGCTGACAAGGTGGGAATTAATGGATACTTTCCCCTTCAGTGAACCCGGAAACACCGCAACCTTAAAAAATGAGAAAAAATAAAGAAAAAAAGCAACGAGGCCGCCACCGTCACCGTAAAAAAACATTAAATAGAAACTCAGAGGCGAAATAATAATTCCCTTGGTGCAGTTTGGTACAGGTGAGTGGTGGGCTTAGCGCGCCTCCCTCTGGCCCCTTGAGGTATTACAACGTCAAAGCTCAGGAACTCAAACTTTTTAACGCCTACAAAGACTGAACAAACAAATTAATAAAAATAAATATATAAATAACGTATACAAAGACTTATTAAAAATAAACTGTCTTTGATGGAGCTGAAGGTGATGAGGTGATTGAGTTTGCTCTGCAGTGTCAAAGTTAGACTAAACTAAACAAAAAGATGGATGGGTAAAAAGTGAATCATTGGTTAACATTTTTATTAGTTTTTTATGTGTTCTATGTGTAAATCTGACCAAGTTACATGATGTTTTTCATGCATTAATGCACTGAAATCACCCGTCATTAGACGTCATTCTGCATTCATTTCCTGTTTCGGTGATGAAGGAGCTAAAAGCCATTATATTCTTTTATAATTACTATGATATACAAATATTCTCATTTGAATATGTTGCTAAAGCATCTTTGATGGATAAAACCTGTTTGAAAAGTCCCTACCACAAAGACAGTGGTTGATTTTTAGATATTTTTTATTAGTCAGGTTGTTTTATTTAGTTAATGCTATGAAACATAGTGGCAATTATTAAAAGTTTATTTGGAAATTGTAGTTTTACCAACTGCTAAAAATTAATTCTATGTTAATCAAACAAAATCTGAGCTTCATTAAAAAAGAATAATAATAATTAAAAAAAAAACTGGATACATTATAAATCTAAATAAAAAGTTATTGTCATGAAATGCAGTGAAGGTGGTGAGGAAGACACTGTGGACCCAGGTTGAAATGAAGAATTTAATGAAGTTGCCAGAAATACAAAGTCCAAAATCCAGGCAGCACAGAATGAATGGAAGGCTAAGGCTCAAAACTGGCAGCAACTGGTAAACAAGAGACATCCGACAGCAGACAACAAGGATCACAGGTGGGTTTAAATACACAAGCAGACAATCAGGAGAAACAAGGAACAGGTGTTTCTAATCGAGGGGTAGAAAGAACAACACAGAGACGCCACAGAACCCAAAATAAACACACAGAAAAACTCAAGTCACTACAGTTATCGTATAAAGAAACTGTATAAAGAAATTAAGATGCAAATGTTTCTTTTTAAGACTTGGGTCACTTTGTGTAACTTTACCTTAATGGTTTGAGCAACGACTGATGATGCTGTCAAATGTAATTAATCTGTGCATGCCTGTTACAACTAGCTCAAACGGGAGACCATGCAGTGGTTAAAGTGCATAAAAATGATAAAAATGCATAAAAAGGGCCAACTCCTCCACCAGAAAGGTCATCTCACAACCAGGCTCAAAGCACACTTTTTCCTTTCCTGACTTAATGTCGTGTTTTGATTGTTGATTCAATGTCGCATTGTGTTTCTGTTTGATGTGATGTAAAGCACTTTGAAATGCTTTGCTCCTGAAATGTGCTATACAAATAAAATTTGATTGATTGATTCCACTGAACTTGAAACTTGAACAAGTCCGTTTGCTGCCCAGCCGTCAAACCCAGTGACACTCGCCATTAACGAGGGAGACGAGACTAAACCAAGCTTAAACACACCGACCTCAAACAAATTTAAAATTTCTAAAAGCGCCGATCACATTTCCACGTGACACTCAAGGCAAGATCACAACCGCTCCTAGCACACATCTCCGAGATGTTTTAACAATTAAAAACCTCATCCTGATCCATGGTTTATAACGACAAACTAGTATCAATGCACAATAAAAACTTCAAAAGCGACCACCCGCTGTGTGTCCCCGCTAACTGCAGAGAAGAAGCTTACAAACTCATCCTATAGTCTTCGGGAGGCGTAGCGATGGGTTGTTATGCATTTAAAAACCAGTGGCACAATAAAGGCGACCAGCAGGCCGTCACCCCCTCGAAACCATGGAATGCTCCATGAAGGGAAAGTGGATAGGGAAGCTCTACGTCTGCATGCAAATTTACAGTAAGATAAAAAGGACAAAAATTTTGCTTAAGTGATGTGGGTGGTGGAGTCATGCAAATGTTTTTTCGTGGTGCAGCCAGTTCACATTTTGTAACACTGTATTCATTAGTTGGTCATTTTAGGATGTAATGATACAGTAATGCATCAGTGATGATCTGTGGTGGACGTCTTTGCATTAACTACAATAATAGCTGTAAACCCCACACAGTTATTGGGACATTTGCATTCATCATCATGGAAATTATTAACATATTGTGTCTGTATCTTTTTTAGACATTGCTTAATCCCAAGTTGTCCAGGTTGGTGACTGCACACTCATAACTTCAGTGATATTTTTAAAACCAAGAACTGGGTGCGCAAGTTTGTATTTATTGTTGGAGTTTCTCTAATTCACTCAGGATCAACACTGCAAAGTAAATATGGGCTCAAATATTTACTTATCCTCCTTAAATGTTCACAAACCATCATCCCACTACTTCCTGTCGTCGTCGTCTTCGTCGTTTTCGCCAGTAGCAACATCCGGTTGTTGATCACTTGACGTGTGACGTGAAAAAAGCAGTTTTGCTAAATACATCTATTTTGAGAAACCACCGTATCTTAGCGCAAGAACTTTCAAAATTGGCAGGTTTCCATTAAGCAAATTTATTTTATTTTCCTTATTTAGAAATGCAGCTTGTTAGTCTCGTATTAATAATTTTCTATTGTTAAACTCTTCAAATTAACTCAAACTTTCTTTATCTAGTGAGTGTGTTTACTTCTGTTTGCAACTTGAACTTCGACTGTAAACAGTCAAAAATAATTTAGGCTAATTCAGGCATATTAGATTACATTTTTAATAAACATTTCACTGTAAAGAGCTTGTGTTTCCTTCAGAAGGAGTCTTCAGATTTTATCCGCAGGAACATGGCTCAAGGTGAGGAGTAATTGTTCGCACAGCAGCCTCAACCCTCCAGGTTGTCTAAAATCAATAGCACGACTTATGATCATCACTTCTGCTTATGCTAATGCAGCACCGATCCATTCGTGTATTTAATGACTGCAGAGGTGTCGAGCTGTTGCATCCCAATTTAGTGAAGACGCTCGCAGACACACTGACAGCTTATTATAGCATGACGAATGAAGAGAGGCGATGCAAAGTGTTACTCAGCAGAAATCAGCTGCCGATGATAACGACTACCTGCAGAGGCAGCAAGATTCGCCCACACAGGAGGACAAATTAGGGCAGAGGAGTGAACTCTGTATTTCATTGGGTCATCATAGACTCTTTAAAATGAATACAAATGTTCGTGCTCGTCTCTGGTGTGTTAGTGGTGATGGCTTTGATGGAGGAAGTGACAGACTCATTAGGTGTCACTCTTGTTCCTGCTGGACTGAGCCAGTTCTGAAAAGACACACTGATTCCAGTTCAGTAGGCACACGAGTAAACAACCCAAACGCAGCTCAGTGTCACCAATTCCCAAAATAATCGAAAGCATAGACAGTAACAAGCACTTGCTCTATTTTAAACTCTGCAAAAATTGCTTTTTTTATTAGCTTACATCATCTCTGTCTTTACATTCGACACAGCGAGTCAGTTATGTCCATTTAAAATTATCTTTAGTGTGATAAAAAAAACAAAACAACCGCTCACGAATCACCCTGATTTAACCTTTTGTTCTCCATCACTGCCTGATTCTTCATCTTTTTCGCCTCATAAATCAGAAGAAGCCAACTGCTACATAATTTGCCTGGACATGTAAAGACTTTTACAGCATTCCTCTTCTTTTTACAGTACGGGTGCTTTTTAATGACGGCCGTCCGTCTCTCCTCAGCTTTGGGATTTATGGACAGCTGGGACCTTCAGGTATGCGGGAGATGATTTTTTTCATGTCAGACACTGAACTTAGCCACTGTGAACAAATCCTGTTTGTACCGATGCTCACTGATGAGCTAAGTTCTGCGTCTTTAGAAAATTTCAGTTTTGCTGTTGTGCAGTTTGGGGGTAAATAACTGTTTCTCCTTCTGTAAAACAGAGACAAAAACATGCATCATGCAACTTATACACTTTTAAATTGGAGATAGTAGATCTGCTTGATGAGGTAATCACAATCAATCTGGTTAAAGCGACAAGATCTTTAGCTTTCATGCTGATTTATCCAAATGGGATTCCTAGACGTACAGAAGAGCAGAAGTTATTGGCTTGCCAAAAAATGTCAGTTTATTTTCAAATAAAATAACAAAATCCTTTTTTCTTTCATTTTCTTAAAAAAAGTTTTTGTTTTCTTAATAGGAAAGAAGAATGTTTTGTCCTCTTTGTCCTTTTAAAGGTTATAGTGCAAAATACACTTAAAAACCTGGAGATATAGTGAATTTCAGCAAGTTTTACAATTGCATGAAAACGTTTGTTAAATTGGAAAAACTTATCACTTCCATAAGGCTACAGTGAATACGATGTATACAGTACAGCAAAGTGAGTCTTTGTGCAGATGACTCCCTAATTTATGCTGCTAATGCTCAATGGCTGGTTATTAATCCAGTTGGATACTCCAAACATTTACAAAACCTGCAAAATCCCCAGAAATGACCATTTTGGATATTTTTTCACAAATCATTACCTGCCATACGATTCTAGGCAGATTAGACTAATAAATTGCAGCCAATGAGGGTCAAAGTGTCAAAGTCATGTTACTATTGTAACCAATCGTTGCTGAGCTGAAAAGACACCGACTGCAGCTACAGTGATGAAATAATATTATAATAATCACATTATTTTTTTAGGGGACCTATTATGCAAAATTCACTTCTGTAGATTTCATTTGGGTTTCAACTGCTTCTTGAAAAACCGCTTAAGACACAAAAACAGCCGTTTTTTGACAATAAGTTAAGATTGTCAAGTCAAAATTAACTGCCGCTGCATTGTTACCTAGCAACCTCTGCCAAGCCCAGCTCCCTTACCTAGCAACCCAAGGAAATTTCCATTACTTTCGCTCAGTTTTACTGCTGCTGGAAAAGAGAAACTGTTTGGTGGTGGACTTACCATTCAGAATAGACATTTTGCTATGTTCAAAGATGGTTGTATAACTGCACATCTGTTTGGAGCCATTTTCACATGCGAGTGTAAACATTGAGTTTATTTGGATTTAAAGTGACAAGAGGTCCTAAAATGGCTCATTCTGAAAGGTCAAAATGGGGGGAACTGAAAGAAATACAATCTCATTATCTAAGAATAATTTTCAATCCAAAACCAAATTTTTTTATATCCATTCAGACTTGCTGGCATCAGATCATTGTTCTTGTTTTGTCATAAAGCTGATGGTTGGATAATTTGCTTCAGGATTTTCTACTAAAGAACAGAGTTCATTGTTTCAGCCATTAAGTCCTGAAGTAAAATTGCAGTCCCATATCATCATACTGCCACCACCAGGTCTCACTTTGTTAGTCTGTGAGACCTAGTGATGTCTGAAGTGATTTTTTTAAAATGCTGTGTTAGGATCAGTTAAAATGATATCAACTTTCCCAAAAAAATTTGGTTAACCACAGTTTATTTTTTATCAATGTGGACCAGTTACTTTTTCACAAAGAAATTTGAATGGGTTTTCTCCCTCAATAAATTAAAACATAATTTAAAAAGTGCTTCTTTTAATTTTAAATTCAAAAATACTTAATCCAAAATGGAAATTAAATGTTGTTCTAAGTCATTTTGATTCAAAATTCTTCAAATAGTTATCGTAGATGGCGATGGCTGTGGGCAGAAAAGGTCTCAAGTTATCTTTGACTGACATTAAACTTAGTTTTACCACATTTAAACAACTTTATTGTTACTAAAAGCGTTTTTTTATTTTTTTACTTCAAAGGTTGGTGGAGGATAATAAATCATTTAAAAGCCAATCTTTGTCCATGGTGGTTGAAATAAGCTTCTCGTAACTCATAAATTTCACGACAAGATGGCGTAATTACAGACTTCAAACTCCAATATCAGTTTTCTCTTTCCCGCTACAGGCCCCATTCTCCAGCTGCAACAGGACTCGATCCTCTTATTTTGTCTGAGCCTCAGGACCCGAAGCTCAGTTTTCAGAATAAATTGTTATTCCACCCAAATGGGGGCATGATGACATCAGCCTGACCGTCTAATCTGTTTGCGCAGCCTTGATGTGGAGTCAGCAAAGTTGTAAAGAGAGATGCATCAGATAATTTAGACCTTAAAATACCAGCGTTTCACTTCTTGCCTCATCAATCCTCCAAAGTGGTTTACAAACAGTATTTAGCAATTTGCGTAAAATCATAGTTTTGAATTTTCCTGCATGCCTATTCCCACAAATCTTGTAAATAAGCCTCAAAGGCCGGATTAGTTTCAAGGATATCGGTGTCGAAAGTTACCTGAGCATGAATGCCATTATGTCATTTTTCTCCCTTCTTTGAAAGAAGAAGAAGAAGAAAAGGCAGCTGCAGCCTTTGTCGCGACGCCCTCTCCTCCTCTTCCTCTCCTGTGTAGAAAAAGTGTAATGATCCGTCTTGATCTTAAATAAGCAGGGCGACAAAAGCCCCGCGATCACCTTCACACGTGAGTTAGTTCTGCCTCTCCAGACTTGTTCAGTTCAGGTTAATGGTTTCTTTCAGCGAAAAACAGACACAAAGAAAGAGGCTTAGACAAAAGCAATCTACTCTGACAGAAACATTTCCAAAAGAAAAACAACCTGAATGAGAAGGAAAAAGTTTCTGTTCATGTCAATGGGGATTTATTTGGAGCATTATAAGGAAGAAAGACAAATCTTCAACCACGGAGGCACCTGTTAAAAGAATCTCAGCTCACCTGGACAAAAAAAAGCGGAGTGGGCCCAAACTGTTTCCTTTGGGTCTTCTGCCTGGCTGTGCATGCTCTTAGCTTCTCCTCAAGTTGCTCGCTGTGAGGTGAGCATGAGCACAAGTGAGGAAGGGAGGATGTGTGAAAACAGAGACGGCACAGAAAGAGGAGGAGGAGAAGGAGGAGGGAGGAGGAAGAGGCTGATGATGATGGGACAGGTGTGGAATTTACACACCCTGCTGGCAGCGAAAACTATCGGCATATTTGCTTCATGGTGATGAGTCACCCCTGTTATTGGTGGAAGTGGGAGAAAATGAGAGTTTCTGAGTGAGAGAGAAGGATCCTAATGGAAAGTAAATACCTATAAAAGTTTGGCCACCTCATTTACACGCAAAAATACTCAATCCTACCAAGTATGTTTGGTCTAGTTTCTGCTGCGAATATTTTCCCTCGAAATAAGACAAAACCAACCTACAAGTAACTTTTCAGTAAGATGTAGGAGCTTGTTTTAAGTCAGTAATTCATTAATTACAAGGTTATAGTTCCAATGGCAGATAAATTCACTTAATAAAATGGGAAAAATGCCTCGTTATGATTGAAATAATCTACGGAGCCCCCTAGGGTATGTGAGGAAAATAGTTTCTTTTGCATTCCCTTGTGTTTATATATTCTTACCTCTTTGGTGCAAAAAACTGCTTGAAACTCAATTTATTTACTATTTAAATAAATTTATTTACAATTTATTTATTTGTTTGCTTGTGTAGAGATGGAACTGCACATGAAAATGATGCTTTAAACCAATACAAAAGACAATCAAAACTGTCAGGTGACTTTATTACCCTGTGAAAATAAGTCAGAAATAGTCTGGATGGATTTTTCCTTTCTTTCCTTCTTACATAAAGTTTCTGTTTACATCTGGAAAGGCCATGTGTAGCACTACTTAATGTACTAAGGGACTAGATGGCATATAATATCAGAAGACTAAATTCATCTACTGGAGCTGTTGTCAGTAATCAAAAACAATACAAAAGAATAACTGCTTTCAATACCGTGCATTTTATAGAGGGGAAAATTTAAATGAACACCACGAGACACAAAACATACATAGAACCCCCAAAAATATAAATATAAAATATGAATATATGTAAATATATATATAGTACTGCAGTAGACCTTCCATATAAATGTGTACAAAGTCCTAAATTTCCCCACCAATCAGCACAATGTCTGACTGACACATTTAAAAAGTCCATGATTCGATTGTCCAGTTATTTGAGGTGAAAATGTCCAAGCGCAATTTGTTTCCAATGGAGAAGAGATGAATAATGGATTGCGTGTCTTTATGATGAGATGGAGGGGGAAATGCTACAGACCATCAGCCTCCTACCAGACCACTATGGAGTGAGTTTCAGGTTCTCCTGGACCCAGCCAGTTGTCAGAAGCTCACCATCCTTTAACCCTTAAAGACTCACCTGGCCTGTATTGAAATAAACAATACAGGCCAGGTGAATTATCAGCCTACTAGTTAACTAGACATGTTTCAGTTATTATATACAGAAATAAATGCAATTATATCCACAATCTAATCTTTCAGGCAAAATAAAGATATCAGCATTTAACTCATTATCTTAAACACATACTGTATATTGAATTTAAGAAGATAGATCATGTGACCATTGATAACCAAACAATTAGCATTGGCTGCCAGCACCAACATGCTAAACAAACAGAACAACATTGTGTTCACTACTCACCAATTCCATATATAGTTCAGTGTATGACAACTTCATGGCTCCAAGCTCACTGGGTTTTCAGATCTACATGATTTTATATTTTGAGTTTTAAAAGTGCATAACAAAGAGATGAACTAATTGTTTGGAAGCACAAACCTGTAGCTCCTTTGTCTCCAGCTCTCTCCCTCACACCTGACTGGGAAAGCTGGAGCAGGCCTGATTAACTACTCCAGATGCAGTGATTGGCTGAATGCACTAAGTGACTGACTGTTACTCTAACCAATGGCGCAGCAAGGGCGGGATTAAGGGCAGTTTTACACATGTTGGTCTGTTTTGCTTTTATCCTAAAAAAGAAGATATAAACCTATATATATTTCACAGACAAGATATTAACATACATGGAAAAACCTTACATTATAGCTGAAAGTGTGGTGGCCACCATAAGAAAGACTTTCAGTGTTCAGTTATGCTACATGAACTGATCAGTACATTATTGCGAGAGAACGCAAAAGAAAAAAACTCTCCATGTCCCCTATGGGGCTCCGTAGAAATCTTCCAGTGGAAATACTATCTTTTTATTTACTCAAAATAAACTCCACTATCTTGGAAAAAAGTTACTTGAAAGTTAATTTCAAGTGTGCTAATATATTTGTACTAGAAACTAGACAAAAATACTTTTTAGATCAGCTATGTTAGACATGTGTTCTTATATTTAAAGTTAAGTAAAGCAGGATTTTTAGTTTGGAAGGGAAGCATATTTACTGTGGAAAAAAAGTCTTAAATCCAGCATAGATTATGCTGAAAATTCTGCCCCAATCTCAGAGAATACAGAGAGAGAGAGAGAGAGAGATCTTTAGATAATCTCTCTCCTCCTAACCTCAGCTCATCCTGCAGGTTCTCTGCAGGATTTAGGATGAAAATCGTCATAGTGCAAAGTTGATCTAGATTCATTAGATTGTTTAAAATGTGTTTGTATTTCTCTGACAGTTTTCCTAGAAACAAGCCCAAAGCATCACAGATTCTCCACCGTACTTACCAGTGGGAATACGTTTTTTTTGTTTTTAAGTCAGTCTCATCTGCAGTATTTGTTTTCATGATCAGACCCATTACAGAAGATTCTGTAATTGATCTTCTGTAAAATCAATTACAGAAGATTGATTTTATGTCCGTTTAATTCTTTCTTTATTGATTTGGCAAAATGTTTTTGATCGTTATCTAGCAGAAATATTTAATCCATTTTCAGTAGTCTGTAATTTTTACTAAGATTCAAACTGATTAGGTTTTGTGTGCATATAACATTAATGTTTTTATTTTATTATCTTTAAATGCAGTCTAAAATTACCATACTTCATCAAGTAGTGTGGTAAAATAGTGTGATGCAATTCCAAGATAACTGATAGTTTCAGATATAATCTTTTTTTTTTTGTTGCTGTTTTTGAACAAGTCACCAGTCTGTCGCAGGGCAACACAGAGACACACAGGACAAACAACCATGCACACCCAAACTCATGCGTAGGGAGAATTTAAGGGAGAATTTAGAGAGACCAATTTACCTGACAGTCATGTTTTTGGACTGTGGGAATCCTGGGTCGGGAATCGAACCCATGACCTTCTTGCTGCAAGGCAACAGCTCTACCAACTGCGAGACTGTGCAGCCTAAGTATTATATTTATGATTTTTTAAATTATTTTAATTTTTAAGGAGGGAAACTGAAAATGCTTTGAAAATTAGATGTACAACCTCATGGCAGTTAAAATACTATCACAAAACAGCGGCTACTGCTGTAGTTGGACAGGCTTTCCCTCTATTACTATCTTGTCAATCCATCATAAAAGTGATTCAAAATAAGTTTAAAAGATTATTTATTAGATAAATAACAAATTATTTATCTAATTCATAATTACATAAATAATTTGTTATCCTTTATAATAGTGTAAACAGTGTTTAAATGATGTAAATCCAAAAACAGGTAATAAAATTACAAAGCAAAAATACTAAATCCTATCAAGTGTTTTTGGTCTAGTTTCTAGTGCAAATATCTTAGTAAACTTACAAGTAAGTTTTCAGCAAGAAACAGCAGCTTGTTTTACATCAGTAATTCCTTAATGTTAATGAAAAATACTAGCGATACGTAAAATAATTGCCAGTATAATGTAAGTTTTAACATCTTGTTTCACTGGCTTAAATGGCTCAGAAATGGCAGCCATCTTGAGAAATGGCTAGTAGGAATTAGCCATTTCCATTAGCCATTTGTTTTTTATATAGGAAATATAAAAAAAACAAATGACTTGAAATACAAGTAAATTTTTATGCTTGTATTCACATCTGAAAGGATTTTACAGAAATATGCTCCACTAACACCCAGTCAGTGTTTTCTGCTCAAGTTAAGACTGAAATAGAAAGAAAATCCCGTTTCTTCAACAACAGGAAACTATTGCGTCCAACTGGTTTATAAAAGACGGCCTTGAAGGAAATGAATGAGCATGTGGTGCTTTGTAAACAGTAATTGACTGACATGATGCTGGTTTTTGAGGAGCAATAACTAACTTTGTTGTGTAATATGGAAACCGTCTATAAAACATCTAACAAAAGGCAAGACTGCAGAGGATGAAAGGTTTGGCATCCATTTTACAAAATACCTTCTTCCACTTGTGTGGTGCATTTTTTCCCATGTCCACCTATAAACTCTGCTTGTTTGAACAAAGCCGTGTTGCTGGAAGACTTCCCGTCTCTGTCACATGTGAGCCCTCATGTCAGTCATCGTTCCCTCCATGTGCTTTCTGCCCTCTCTCCATCAGCATGTCTGTTTTTGTTTGAGCAGCAACCTGATACACGCAGCCTCGCTACACGGTTGCTGCGTGTCACCATCCCTTTGCAGAAAAACAGGAGAGGTTGTCTGCTGTGTTTTTTTTTTTTTTTTAACTCGTAGCCTTTTAAAAGCACTCTGCACAGCTCCACTTTGGCCTTTAATGTACCCGGTCCATTTAGCACGGTGGAGCTGTGAAACCCAAGATTACAGGCTGGGTCGACAACAATTTCACCTTCTGATTGAGCCAATATCCAGCATACGTCTAGAAGAGTGCCTGTACATTTGCAGGTTTTGCTTTTTATAGCCCGTTCAGGTTTCTCTTTTGTAAAACTCGTCGTTTGAACCTTTAACCTCTGGATACTACAAAACAGAAAAAACACATCTTTGTGTGCATGTCACTGATCCGATCTGTCACATTTCTTGGGGGTCGTTGTTTTGGAGAGTTTCCTCCGAGCACAAAGAGATGAGGCGGCTCCCGCGTGAAACCAGATCTAGTTTGTAGTGATGGACGGCGCATGGCGGGGAGCACTGGATGCATTAGCCCCGGCTAATGGGCTAGCTGGCTCTGAGGAGCCTGACTGTCCATTATGTGCAGCCGCGGCTCAAGGAGTTTAAAGGTAAACAGCTTTCTGACCGCTTTGAAGTCCAACAAGAGTTCATCTCATTATCTAAAATTGGATAATGTCTTCTGGACATGCAGACCAGTTCCTGGCATTTACAGAATGTCAGAGAAGCTTTAAAACAACTAATGATGCAGAAAATGATGATATTTTTCAGTAGCATTTTAATAGCCTGCTGGAGAAAAAAACAACACATTTTAAAGGGCTGGTGTTATGTATTTTCTAGTTGCATAGTGCCATTTTATGGCACAATAATGTTATCTAAAGATGTCGTGAAAATGCTGCAAATTTCAAACGTGACTTAAAAGAAATTTTACTTTGCAGTTTGATGTCTTGAAATTGGGTCTTTGTCTCTTTAAAAATCTTATGCTCTTTCTGAATCTCCAAATCTGCACGTCGTCACACAATGACGTTTCCAGCCGTTCGTAGGAGCGTTACACTGAGAAGTGACTCCAACGGTAAACTTAGTACTCGCAGCTCCAGCAGGCGTTTGCTGGTCTGGAGGAACTGAGTTTGGGAATCGCAGTGGAGGGGCAGAAGCTTGGCTTGGAAAGTGCAGCAGAGGAGATTTGTGGGAACAAGCGTTTAGGCACCCCTGAGTGGTTGCCATGGAGATTAAAGGATTTCTCAAACATGCATGGAAGAATCAAAGCAATACTCCAGGAATGTTTCTGATGAACAAATAACTTTATAACATGATGTATACTTTTAGACGTGTGGTGAAAAGAACATAATCTAATTATCTGTAATCATCCATTTACAAATAATTAATCTTTTGTTTAGCAGCAATTATCAAACTGTTTTTCTTGCTTTGTTTTCCTTCCAAGTTCCACTTCACCTGTTTTTTTGTGCGAGTGTGAGGTCTTCCCATACAGAGCATCTCTGCAGGGTAATAATCAGTTGATAAACTGTCAGGGATTCAGAGAAATTTGAAGCTCAATCAACGTTTCTACATCATCCAGTCCAGTTATTTCAAACATTTAAAGAGTTGTAGCAAAATATTCAAAGTTTCTCAAATTTCTGGAGCGCTAGATTGAAACGCATCGAAGGTAAACATCAGCAAACTGTCTCTGCACACCAAAAGAATACCTATTGTTACACAAAATATTTAAAGTGCAACACCTGTGTTTGTTTTAGCGCTTTTCCAAGTTGCAACAACATAATTGCCGTCCTCCTATATGTTTAGAGGTGGACTAAAGTTGTAGTTACTTCTGCAAAAACAGGGCTGGAAACCATTTTGTTTGCGTGACTCTCTGCAGAGAATTGTTTACGGCGACTAAATTCACCACTGCCAGTTTAACAGGCGAAATGAAATCCTTTACAAAATCATTCATTCTCAAAAGAAAACAAAAGCTCAAACAAAAGAGGTCATCTTAGCTATTTTGATCCTCTGGCATCAGGCTGGACAGAGCTGTTTAAGGCTGCTGCTTTGTGTTTTCCTTATCAAACACACTTAAGTCCGAAAACACCTTATCTCTACTAGCAGCTTAAACCCACATATCTTGTTTTTTTATTTATTTCACCATGGAAGTAACTATTAACAGTCACTATGTTGACTAAGCAGCTCTAAACATGTAAAAATCTTTTGCCATATGAAACAAAATAAGGTATTTAAGAACAAACTAAAGCCAAAGTAAGTGAGTGAGTGAGTGCAATGGCATGTGAAATACTCCCATTAAACAAATTATGTATATAAAAAGGCAACTATAGATTAATTTAAATCACCTTAAGGAAAAGCATGTTTTCAACTTTATTAAATGTGTCAAGATTGAAAGATAATTGAAAGATTTTTTTCTTTTGGGGGAAAAGAGGGAGTGTAAGCTTTAAGTTTTAAGCTGGTCCCCATTCAAGAAGGAAGTTTTGATACTTTTACTATATTTGTCAAGTTTTTCTAAACATTTACACACCAAGATTAATTTGGAAACTTTTACTGACAGATACAGAAATGTACTTTCAATCTGTTTTTCTCAATCAGTTTCATTATTGAAAAGGAACATGTTGACACATTTGACAAACCCTCCGAACTCAGAAATAGTCACTGTCTCACATATTTATAGGAGGTGGAAAAATGAAGGATATATTTTCTGTAATTAGGACATATCAAGGTTAAAAATGGTAAAAGCTCTTGACGCAAAGAGAAATGGATTGATTTCTATCTTATGCTACATGCAGAAGCAACATTTATCTTGAAATAATAGAGCAGCAGATGGGAGAGTCTGAATGGACCGGGGGAGGCGCTGTTGCATTAATCACATCTGGAGGTGTGATAAATGCTTGAACAAGAGGCTCTCATGCCGAGCAGGAGAGTTTAAATGAAGAAGAGATCATCCACTAATTTTAGTTTACAAATTTCATCCATGATTTAAGGAATTTTTTAAGTAAAATTCAAGAGAAGGTCAGATTTGTCGCTGACTTGGTCTTTAATGCAGTTATTATTCCCTGAAAACAGACCGTCCAGGATCATGAGTGCCACCTACTGGCCGTGTCGTTCAACAGCACTTCAACCACCTTCATGCCGGCGTGGAGCGCTGAAAAATTGATTAAAGAAACTGAATAATTTAACAAAGTTGTACAACCAAGATCCATTACTTTGTGAAGACACCTGGAGCAAACTGGTTTGACCCTCTGAGTGATTAGCTGGACGCGGAGTCGGTTCTGCTTACCGAGATGTCAAGTCCGCCTGAAAGCCTCTGTTTGTGGCGTCACACAGGAAATGCAGGGAGGCTAATTATAGTCGGTAAATTGAACATATGAATAAACACAAGTCTTACTCTGAACCACCAAATGTGTCATATTTTCATAGTATCGTAGTTACAATTAAAATGATTATAAATATTTAGTTTACAAAAACCTTTGCAGTTAAAAAAAAAAAGTGTATATTGTGTGCAAATGCTTTTTAGGTCAATCAAATAAATAATTAGTCACACAGCCCTGCAGCTCGAACAGGAATCCAACAGAGCAAAGAAATATTAAATGCGTTCAACAAAGCATCAAGATGGTCTATGTGTGAATTATTAAACAGCAGCTGTTTTGTGTTTCCTCTAATGTACTTCTTTCAACAGCAGGTGAGCTTTCTGTTTTATTCTGTACAAATTCATTAATTCTATCTGAATGAGGCTTCATGCTTATTTTGTACAAGTTAAGGAGGAATAAAAATTAAATGCCTGATACAATACATACTAGCTGTGGGGGAAAAATGATAAGATTTTAATTTGTAAAACCAAAAATTACATTTAGAAAATAAACCTTTGATCTTTTATGTTTATGCAGTCGCACAATTAAGAAAAATCTCATCCACAGAAGACACAATAATGAAAATCCTGATTTCTTTTAGCAATCCCATTTCTTCAGCTCCCATCAGTCTGACTTTAGTTTGGTCTGAGCTCCAGACACAGCCTATTAAAATGTTTTTGTTATTCTTCTCCTGATGAAGGACTTGACATTTTTAATGGGACCGAACAGAAACACCAATCAGGAAATTTTGCAGTAAATTCAAGCAGATGTTTTGAAAATAAACTAAAAGTGGAAGTGCCAAAATGTTTGAACTGAAACCCCTGAGAGACGTTTTACAGTAAGTATAAAAACTGGTGCACAAGTAAAACTCCACCAGTCAGATTTAAAATGTATTTTGGATTTATTCTCAAAAACTTAGAGGATGTCAACTGGTTTGGGTCATGCACCAATTTGTTATCTTGAAATTTCTTCAGCGTATTGTTCAACACAGTTCCTGTTCAGAAGTTCAAAGCATCTTATTGCAATTCACATATTTTAACATGCTAATTATTTAGCACGTTAGTCTGTAGGGAACAAAATCCAAAATGGGCTTGAAAAAAATTATCCACTGTCTAAATTCTCCATGAACCTTTAAGGTTTAACCCATCATCACCTTTGTATCAAATGGAGAAGTCAATTATCGTTTAAACCGGAAATAAAGGTAGGAGGTAGTGCATCACAAATAATCTTCTGGTATGAAAAGTGTGGAGAACAAGTAGAATAACCGTCAGATTAAAAAGAGTTTTTAGCGTTAAAACTTTGTATGAAGACACAGTTCTGTTCAGCTTTTCTTCACCTTAATTTTTAGGGAGTTTTCCTGATCAAAATGCTTTAAATGTTCAGTTTTCTTAATGCACTTCAACACAGGAAATGCATTTGTAAAGCACCTCCTTACTATCACCACTGTTCCCATAACCTGGTGTAACAGTTCTAATAGAATAGATTAGAATAGAAATATATATTTTACTTTACTTTATTTTTCTACAACGGGGAAAGTTAGGTGTGTCAGTAATTTAAAGGTAAACAGAAGCATATATTTTCAAGCTGAGGTAAGAAATGTAAAAACAGAAAGGTAGGCGAATGTACAGTGAGAAAATATTTGCACAAAACCCCCCAAAATAATACTGCAGCTGAGTAAGGTAGTTAAAAAATGATTAAATCTGCATGTATATTTGTGCAAGAAATTTTAAAAAACGGCAAAAAACACCAGGTATGTCCAGTTGAAATAAAAATAAATAGATAACAGCAGGAATGTGAACATTTGTTTGAGTTTTGTTTAAAGCTTAGGTAATTCTAAAATATTACAGCTGCTGGAAGGAAGGACCTGTGATAACGCTCCTTTGTGCAACTAGGATGCAGCAGTCTGTCGTTGAAGGAGCTCTCCAGCTCATTGCTTCATTTTTCCAGAGTTTTCCACCTTCCATCACCTGCAGTGGGTGAGTTGGCATCCTAACGCAGGGTTGCCCTTCCTGATGAGCGTAAAAGCGACAAATCCACAAATCAAAACAGGACTGACACTGACAGGCCGCCATAAACAAAACCTGCAGCAGGATACTTCTCCAACGTTTTGCTGCTTTACGATTGGATCTTGATTAATTAAATGCGACTGGGCGTAATTTTTCAAGGCTCGTTTTCAGCACCACTGACAGGCTACACACAAAAATGTTGACCCTGGAAGTTTTCAAGTGTGGCGGCGGTGGCAACAACTCGTGGTTGCTTCGTCGGAAGCTGGAATGCGGCCAAAAGGAGAGGGCAGTTCAAGGCTGCTTGCAGCTCCAGATTGTGACGCACAAACACAAAATCTTGTGAAAGGCGAACGATGCACCCTTCACTTCTGTCTCTGAAAATCAACTCGTCACACCGGAGAGTTTACGGGACGGTTTCCTGAATCTAACAAGAAAATAAGCCAACACTATGTTCCACAATAGAGAAAGCTTTCATTACTTTTTTACTTTATGCCAAAGGTCAAATATTTACATTTTGACTAATCAACTGTGTTGCTATTACAAAGAGATGCAAAAGTTATAACTAATAGCTGTGGTGTTCTGTGGTATGCAACTCTGTAATGTAATGCTGATTGATGTTAAATTTAATGATAGTAAACATTTAAAGGACAGATTAAAGATTAGTTCCTGGTTGTGAATCTAATATATTGCACTGCAGATAATTATGTATTTAACCTACTATTATTCTGCCATGTTGTTTTCCATGTCGTTTTGTTTTTATTTAATCAATCAAGTTTATTTGTGTAGCTCATAAAAAGCATAATAAACACATCATACAGTGAAAACCATTAACAGACATTACATTTGATCAAGTACCATCATCAAATTCATCATCACACATCAAATGTTTCATTTATTATGAATCAAAAGCAGCTCTGAACAGGAGGGTTTTTAGTCTAGATTTAAAGGAACGCAGCGTTTTGGCTGTTTTGCAGTTTTCTGGAAGTTTGTTCCAGATTTGAGGTGCATAGAAGCTGAATGCTGCTTCTCGACATCTGGTTCTGGGGATGCAGAGCAGAACCAGAACCAGAACATCTGAGAGGCCTGGAAGGTCAGAACAACAACAGATCTTTAATGCATTTAAGCCGTTCAGTGATTTATAAACCAACAGCTGTATTTAACAGCCTACTCTATCAGTGTAAGGACGATAGAACTGGGCTGATGTGCTCCGTCTTCCTGGTTTTAGTCAGAACCTGAGCAGCAGCGTTCTGGATCAGCAGCAGACCTGAGAAGACAATGTTGCAGTTATCAATGCAACTAAAAGATGAGTTTCTCTAGATTTTGCTGGGACATTAGTGCTGTAATCCTGGAAATATTCTTCATATGATAGGAGGCCGACTTTGTAACTGTCTTTATATGTCAAGTCTGAGTCCATCACTACACCCAGATTTCGGACCTAATCTCTAGTTTCTAGTTGAAATAAGTGAAGCTGTGTGTTAACTCCAGATCGTTCCTCTTTAGGTCCGAAGACAATCATTTAATTTCTAAAAACAATTTCAGTGATTAAAATCATCTGACATCTAAATGTGGATCCTAAATAAACTAAACTAAACATGCAAGTTGTTAAGTTAAATAAATATTACTGAATTTACAGTTCTTTAAAATATTCAGGAACTGTGCCAACATTATTTAGAGGAACTGTAATGAGCGCAGATGAATGGATAGAGTCTGAACTTGAAACATTTTTCCTGTGATCTTTCCTGACAGTGATTTACAGGAGCGAAGAGCCTCGGCTCCCACAGACAATGCTGTTTAAGAGCTGCGGTACTAAATAGGACACTGCCACTTAAGAAAATAAGAGAGGTTGTGTAGTCGGAGCCAAGACTGGATGTTGCGTCAGCAGCGTGTTAAGCCACGCTGTTCCTGGAGTTGGTTCAGCCGAGGTCTTGCAGCACTGCCCATCTTTCTTTAATGGTTGTTTACGAAGCATGAACGACTCCTCAACACCTCAATAAGCAACAATTACGCTGTGGCAGGATGAGGACATAATTGAAAACTTTCTCCAAATGAGGTCACTGGCCTTTTTCATCACGGTCTATCCATGTTGGCATGCTTCGACTCAGATTAGGTGTGAACCGAGTGATTGCTTCACCATCTTTGAGTTCTTCGTCTCCAGCAGCAGGAGCAGCGATGACGTTTCTACTTCCTGTTCTTTCTCTTTAACGCCACTATAGATGACACAGAGATGTACTTTCTGTCATGTTTGACAACATTAAATGCGTTTAAAAATGAGCAACTTTAAGCACTTTCCCATATCCTGTATGTTTGTCTGTTTTTGCAGAAAATGGAGGCAGATTAAATGTTGTAATCTTTACATGCTGTATATATTCTGAGCTACAAATACTTGAATTTAAATCAACTTAAAATACAAGATTTTAAAGTCAGAGGAGGTTTTCTCTTAGCAAAAAGCCGACTGTAAACTTGAATGTCAATTACTTATACTTACAAAATAAGTAAAACCAAAAAAATGTTTCATACAGGAGCAATTATTCATGCAGAAAAGCTTACAGTATTTGTTAATAATCAGAAACACAATAAATCAGAATTTATTAAATAAATAAAGCACTTGAATCATTAAATGAAGCTTGATTAGTTTTGAAATTTCATAATCCTTCTTGGAAATCAATGTTATGAAGCTTTTTTATTTACTTATTTTTTTAAGTAGCAACATAATTCAACCTAAACAAAGCAGATTTCAAATAACAATGATAATAAAACTGGTCTAAAATTACATCCACGACCATCATGAGTATTCAAGTGTATTTTGATCTCACAAATAAGTTAATAAAGATGAGAAAATACAAGTTTTTCCACAAATCCAAGTTGCTCAGAACTAATTGAATACACTTTGGTGAAGAAAACATCAATACATTTTTATTTTAGAGGACGAAATCATAGAGAAAGGTGGAATCTGTGAGACTTTATTCAACAAAAGCCTCAGACTGGAGCTCTGACCTCCAGAGCGGTGGCGGTTTTAACTAAAAACATGCTCCTGCCTTTTGTGTCGACTTCCTAAAGTCAGAGCACAGCTGATAACAGCTGCCTGTCTGTCCTTCAAATCGAAAACCAGGTGAGCTTCAACGCTTTTTCATCCTCTTCCCGTCCCAAGTTAAGCTCTCAGTGGAAAAACAGCATCACCATTATGACCTGGCGAAATGAATCATTTCCCTCCTGTTTCCTCACTGTCAGCCTTGGCAACCGCTTCCTGAGAGGCGTCTCAAGGCAACGTATGGGTCCCCCTGTTATTATTCTGCCCATTAGTGCCTTTTGCAGTTGTCATTTGGATTTCAAGCCCATTCTTAACAGCTATCTCCCATGTGGTGTCCTTGATGCTTGGCACATAGAGAGGAATTAGCCACAGCACCCTGAAGTCTCGTTATGGTCTTTAAATGCAGCGTATTGTGAAATAGGCCACTTGTAATAATAACTAACCATGTGAACCCATCTAAAGGTCTTAAAGCTATAAAATTAATTTAGTCCAAATGAGAGGGATAAAAATGTGCCTCTTTTCCAACCTTGCACAAAGTGAAATCAGTTGATAATGTGTTATTTTCCAGAATAGCATGATGCAGCATTTTTCTGGCTCCATGATGCAACTGGGTTTCCTGGCTTAGAAATGGGAATTGTTTTATAATCGGCTTTGGAACAACGTAACCATTGTGTGTCTCTTCAAACAGGACATGCACGAACACACAGAAATAATACACGACCTCAGTGTGAGTTAAAACCTGCATGGGGGAATATTTAAAAAAAAAATAGAGCTCTCATTTGTTAAAACCAAGCAGGTCTTCTTTCTTGCCTAAATTAGTTTAATCCTGCTTCAAAGGATGTCGGTCATTTAACCACCTTCAAAAAGCCGCTTCAAGGAAATCAGCTTGATTAAGTCAGACTCGTTCTCGTTCGTTTTAATGTATTTTTCCTCCTCAGATTCTTTCTGTTTCATTTCTATGCTTGCTTCTGAGGAAATGTGGCGCTCAGCAGGAGATTGACTGAGAGTGAAATTAGATTGACCTCATCTGATGCAGAGGCTGTTCATCTTCATTAAAACTCTCGGTGGGCTCGCTCCATCCTTGTACTTGACAAATAACATGAAAACAGGAACGATACATTCGCCGTTATTAATCTTTATTAAGAGTAGAGAAGTTTTAAACGAGGTTTGCAGAAAAGATGCACTTCAATTTTCTACATTTATTGCATCTTAAAGTGTGACAGTGTTAACTTTTATCTGCAAATAAAGAAAGAACTACCACTAGTACTGCTTTTATCATGAAACATTGTTAATCAAAGATAAAAAGTCCTTTATATTCTTATTATTGTACTGTTCATGCCCCGTATTCAATAAAAAATATATAAATATCCATATTTTCAGCTTGTTATGGCTTTTGTCTAAAAAAAATTATTATAACATCAGGTATATTTAGGAATTTTAATCATTTTATTTCAATCCAGACCTTGGTTTTATTTATTTTTTATTTACAAAATAGGATAAGAAGATGTCATAGAATTTATAAGAAAAGTGATTTTGGAACTTAAATTTGGTTTAGTCATTTTAGAAATTAAAATACATCTTTTCATATACTGTAATATATTTATCTCCGTTTTTTATTTTTATAATAATAATATCTATTATTATTATTATTATTATTATTAATATTATTTCAGTTTAATTTAGTTTGTTTATATATCACCAAACCACAATAAAACCTACTTCCAAACTGTAAACAAACGATCTGTTTTAGTAAGTAAGGAGAGGAAGAACTGAACTAAAATTTAGATTTTAAAAACCAGAATTAATGCTTGACCCTAAAGAAAAGCACTTTGCTTACAAAGGGGGTTAAATAACTGATAGTGTGTTCAATTTGATTTGGAAAAAAAATCTTTTTACTGACACAGAATCATCTCAGATGCAAAACAGTTTCAAACAGTCTTAGTTTTCTGTGATCAAACGCCAACTGAGCACCAAGAGGAGAAGTGTTTAGAAAGCCAAGGCGCTGACCTAGTTTATTTCCTGGATCTCACAGTCTGAAACCATTTTCCATGAAATCACCTGAGAGAGAAAACGTCATAAAAATATCAGTTTATCTTCTGCGTTTTGCCTTTATTTTATAGGTGATGTGAGGATGAACAGAAAAAGGCAAAGCAAACATGTAAATGTTTGAAGAGCTGGCAAAGTGTATTTAAGAACCTAAAAAGTTAAGGAACAAGCAACAAAACTTATACATTTGATGATATTTAAGTTAAAAACATGTAATAAACTGGCATTTAGACAGACAAAGGACAGCAATTTCCGAATTAGGCTAAATTTGACATTGAAGAATTATTTTAGCCCCAAAGTGAAACTTTAAACATTTAAATCTGCAGTATGTAACTTTTACAAAAATGTGTGTTTTTACATATTTGTGACAGTTTGATATGAGACAGAAAATCTGTGAAAAGATCAGTCTCCTACAGCTCCTCAGAATGCTACGATTGTCTCAAAAACTGCACCGTCCCAGTAAAAAACAACCAATCAGAACCAGGAGGAGGGTCTTAGCATTGTCAATCATGCTCGTGTTTGTGCGGCTAACTGTGCCAATGGTGGAGAAACAACTTATCAATACAGGAAAACAGTTTATCCGCCTTCAATGCTATGCCATGCTAACTAGCCTGAGCATTCTTGCCTGGCTCTGCAGTGCATACAGAGGGATGATTGACAGCGCTAAGATCCTCCTACTGGCTCTGATCGGTTGTTTCTGACCTGGAGAAGTGTATTTCTGCAGATGGTATGTTATAGATACTGTTTGTGACAGTTTTAACAAATATATATTTTTTTATGTTTACATTCATTAAATAAGTTTTCAGTTTAAAAAAAGGATTTAGAACATCACCTATCAAGATTTTTAGATTTGCTGGCTCAGACTTGTAATAATACAAGGTAGAAAGTAGGAACCTTTGCTAATAAAACATACATTATTATAACAAAAGTGTTACAGTTTTAAGATTTGCATGTCGTTTTAATGTTGATGTTAAAATGTTTGCCTCAACAGGAGGGGAAACGTGCCACGCTGCCTGACTGGTATCTTTTAATGCTTTGTCTCATTTAGATGCATCCATCTGTGCCAATTGGGTCATCTTGACCGTGTTCAGGTTAAAAGGCTTCACAGTGGTGGACTGGTACAATGTGGCTCCTATTTTCTCTGATGTTGTTGCCCTCCAGTCGTGAAGCAAAGCGAAGGTTGGCAGGGCGACAAAACACTCTGGTGTTCGAGCTGCAAAGGCTGCGAACTTCTCTTTAGATACCTGCAGACAGCCACACGTAGCTCAGGTTTTTCTTTTGTATTGCGTACAAAGAAATAGTCGTGCCAGAAGAATCTCTCCTAAGAACCACTGAGATCAAGTTGGCACACAGAAATCTTGCTTCATCTGCTCTTATCAGCTTACCCATCTCTGTATTTCTGTCTGAGCCGAAGGAATGCAGATTGGCTGGATAAAGTTTCTGTGTAGTGCTTTTATGCATGTCATGCCTATAGGGGCAGATTTTGTATTTTTAGACATATAGCTTTGCATTGTTATCTTAATTTTCACATTTAAAAGAAGAACGCACATGTGATGCTGACATAATGTATGAAAATATCTCTAACTTTGGAACAGCAAGGCTGGCATTTTTACTGTGTTGGAGGTAATATAAGCCATCCTATAATCTGCATATAAAACCAATAATTCAACTCCAACTTTACTTAAACCGTTCCCATATAGTTTTGAGTTGTTGCTTGAAAATATTATCATTCTAACATGAGCTTTTGGTGTGGAAAGAAACTAAAAATATTCTGAATAACAGGGAGACATTATTGCAAAGTAGTTTAAATGCCATGAAAGGAGTTCAGTCAGAAGAACCAAGGTTGACAGTAAAATGTGGGGAGAGTTGGCTCTTGGATAAAAGTAAAAAGCTTCACATCACTTTGTTACCAGGTTCCCTACTGACTCTTTTTCATTTCTGACATATTCTTAAGTATAAAAATATGTTTTATTTTAAGTGAAAGAATGAAGCTTTGCCATAGTCATAATCAGAATCAGCTTTATTGGTTACAGAAACAAAGAGTTTGACTTTGGTTCCACTTTGCTCTCCATGTATTGGAATTTTAAATATGAATAAATTTGGTGGAAAGTAATAAGAATTTTAGATTTTTTTTTCAAAGACCAAACTGTAATTTAGTACTACTAACTGAATACACTACACCACACATGTCAAACCAAATCCGGCCCACCGTAGCTTCTTATGTGGCCCTCTAAACATTAAGTGGTCTTAAATATTCTGGAATGATTTGCTGTCTTTTAATACAAAATATGCTTTAAATTTGTAGTTTCATAGAGTTAAAGGGATGTTTGTTGATCCTGTTTTTTTCTCCGTTTCAACTGTTTATTTGCAATGTACTGTACACGGGGAAAGAAATATATTTACCGTCATGTTAAAGAGAATTATTTATTACAAATTATGTATTTATTACAAATTATGTAGATCTAACATTAATTTGTTATAAATCAAATTAATGCTGTTTTTATCCGTTTACTGCCAAATTATGCCAGTCTTTCCAGTTTCTATAGAATTATTGAGGAAATTCAAGCAAAATCAACAAATCCCTGCACTTTTTTGCGCTAATACATAATTGGGAGTTTATTACAGATTTTTTCTCAAAAATTGTCAAAAAGTTTCTTGCTTGTACTAAAAAGCTGCCTCAGCTTTAATTGATGTTAGTTTATAGTCCATGATCCATACAGAGAGTAAGAAAAAGTCGCATTTACCATCATAAATAAGCGCAAATATTTCCAAATTAGTGCCACAAACACTTTGCTTTTTACTGCCAAAAAATCACAAAAAGTATCAGGGAATCCTGAAGGGACTGAAAGATGGTCAATAATATTTAATTTTAAGAATTCATTGATATTTGGTGAACAGGTTTTATAAATACATTCTGGCACAACCGGCCCGTTAAGAGCTTTCGTGATCTTCATTTGGCACAAAACAAAAATGAGTTTGACATCCCTGCACTATACAGTTTGTGCTGCAAATAGACCAACAAGAAAAAGCAATAGGAAAGGCCTGATCTGGTCCAGTGTAATATTAGCACTGGACGTTGGGTTGAAACCAAAGAAGTTCCTGTTGCTGCAGGTAAAAACTGAAGGTTAAACCTAAAGTTTAACCTTCATGATATTACAACAATTTGTTTGTTGTAATATCATAAATGTAGAGAAACAAAAATAACTATTCCAGCTCAGAGAAATGTTTGGACACCGTATATAAAGTGTTATCTTTAATATAACTTCAGTGAGATGGTGACTGAAGTGATCTTTAAGTCTCGGACTTTGGTCTCAGGAAGGTTTACTCCGCTCCACACTTTCAGTTATGAGACATACCGTACTGAGAAGCTGCTCCAGACTATTTCCAGGGTAATATAATGTCGTATCACCAGCCAATAAAGTAACTGTTAGTAGTTTAGATTCCTAGATTACAAATATTATTTATGCAAAGTCAAAAAAAACAAAAACATTAGGACCCTGCACCAACCCTTGTGATACTCCACAGGTAACCTCTAAGTAAATCAAAATTCACATTATTTATTTGTACATGATGTCTTTATTATTTTATCCACATTTGTGGATAAAAAGTTATTTCTACAAATTATCTAAAACTAATCCATAATCTTTAGTGTCAAATGCTCTTTTGAAGTCTATAAACACTCCCACAGTATATTATTTTTTATCAATTGCATTTATATCTTCTACTAGTTAAATTATGGTCATTGACCGTTTGGCTCTAAATAGACGATCAGATAGTAAACATTTTCCTCATGAAATTATCAAATTATTACAAAAACAATATTTCTAAAGTACATGGAGAGAAATTGAGTGTGTTGCTGTACTTTCTTTGTGTCATAATGTTCAGGAATAGCACTGGGGTCCAAGCAAAAATTGTTCCTAACTCTACAAAACCGTGGTAGAGTTGGAGTTAATAATAAGGATTCCAAAAGGAAGAGTCACACATCTGATGGAGATAACTAACATAAGAGATAACATAACTTTGATCCAGGAACGGATCATCGACGGAGGAACAGACTGGAACAGAGGACGTACAGGTCCGTTCAGGGAAGATACTAGTAGCCAAGGATTGTTTACCTCATGCAGTGCGAAAACAAACGGCGTCCGCCTCCGGGAATCCGCCCCTCTAAATGCTCCTGATTGCTGCTGATGAGCTTCAGCTGGGACCACACCTTGCAGTCACACCCTGAGGAGGAGGAAAGTAGGGGAGAAAACACCAACTAGTCTGCACACAACCGCGGTTACACCTTCCCCCGACATGCTAAGGCCTGCTAGCTCTGAGTTAGCTTAGCTGCAGCGCTACTTGGCTACTACCAAGAGTAGCCTCTCTTGGATGAATTACGTCTTACATTCATTTCATTTTAGAAGCTATTTTATTCAATATAAGAAATGTTCTGCATTGTCATTCTGGCTGTCGTTTCCATTAACCATATAATGCGCAATTTAATATTTTGAAAATAAATTTGCTCAATGAAAACACACAGATTTTGAATTATTGTTTTTCGATAAAAAGTTGTCACCAAGATGAAATGTGTTTTTTTGGTCTTATTAAAATTGATTTATTTTGCAAAACTGCAATGGAGAAATTTGTCACGTGATCAACAACCGGATGTTGACACTGGCACAAATGAAGGAAAAGACTACAGGAAGTATTTGGAGAATAACATGGCATGTTTTTTAATGGCCTACTGCATGAACACACTTAAACACGTGATTTTAATTAAGTTTTTTTTTTATCTAATTAAAATACCACAATTATGAAATTGTGTTTTTACAACATTAGCAAAAATATTGACAAAGGCTTGCACACATTTGTAATTGAAACTCAGTTATAGACAGGGTTGATTCTGAGATTAAATTACAAACAGATGGACTCTATTTATTACTAATAGATTGTTTCTGGGTTGTGCTGGGTTATACTGAAGGATGTTTATTTGTGACCTAGTATAAAAAAAACCCATTTTCCTCCCACTTCACAAAATAGGCCTAACAAAAAAATCAGTAGTTTTCCCTTCAAGAGACTAAATACTTTTGTAATGCACTATCAAAAAGGTATACTACCTTTATCTAAGTACCTTAAAACAAACACAAAAAGCATTTTTAAACTTTTAATGCTGTTCTCTGCATGTACATGTGCATACCTCTGTCTTCCACAGGAAAGCTTGTTGTATATATTTATATAATAAGATAAAGTTATCTCAATCCCGTTTCATCTCTAACCACAGTACTTCCTTGCAGCTGTGGTTGGACTGCTCATCCTCCTGCTGGGATGGACGGATCCCTTCATCTTCCTCTGCTGTTATCCTCAGCAGTTCTTTTTTTACAACCCATTGTTTTCAAGGCTCCAGTTATTTTCTTTCAAAGCAGAAGCCTTTCTCAGATGAAAATCTGCAACACAAGCGAAACAGAGAGAGATATTGCTAGCTCATCCTGCGCTGACACGCCTGTTTTCTTCTTCTTATCAAGTTTAGTTACACACATAGAACTGAGAGAAGAAAAACTAATGACTTTAAGTCCTGATTGGGCACCGCTTTCTCCTACAAAACTGTGGTAGAGTTGGACTTAATTCAGTGCCTCGCAAAAGTTACAATCACAAATTCCAGTGTATATCATTGGGCTGTTGTGCATAGTTGTAAAGGGGAAGGCCCCTTTTCTCTAAATAAAATGTAGCCCAAACATTTACCTTCAGAACTCACCAAGTAGTTGATGTAGTCCACGTGTGTGTGATTTATTCGTAGTATAAAAATAGCTTTTCTAATAAATGTTTCAATGGACATTTGTGAGAAAACAGCACATTGAAAACAGAGAAAAGCAGAAAACAAAAAGCCAAGAGGCTCATGGTAACTCAGAAGGAACCGCAGAGAATCAATGCTGATGTTTCTCTTCAACTAGTTCTATTTGGTTAGTCCGCTTCCTGCTTTTGGAGCGTTTTCCAGTCTACTTGCCATTCAATGCATTCGAACTGCACTTCAACCTAACCAAGACCTACGTTTTTAGATGGACCAGAGTTCATTTTTTTTGGTGTTCATTAGAGATTGATTGTGCAATCAAAATTCCTCAAACGAATCGTACTTTCTAAGAAAACTAACTAGGGTTCAAAAAACGTGGACTAAATACTGCTAATGTGAATGCACCCTTGAAATAATCCCAAGTCTAGAACTGAGTCCAATTAGAAATCTGTAAAATAGCTCTTCACAGATAATCTTCATCCAATCTGATCAAAATGGAGCTAATTCAATTTGAAAAACGGTCAAAAATGACCTACTAAACTAGGAGTTGGTTCGGTTGAAGCAAACTTTGGTACGGTTTGAATACATATGTGGATGAAATGAAAGCAGAATGGGAAATGCCCCAAAAGAAGGAAGCAAACTATAACACTAAGCATTCTGGGTAAATAGAACCAAAACTAAAGCAAGTGTCTGGCACTAGTGGGAGAAATGGATCATAGTCTTTTCCTAAGGACAAAAGAGAAATCCTACTACCTCTAAAAGCTGATGTCCCTCCATTTTTGTTGACATTCATGAAGAAGGAAGTTGAGCTAATGTCTTCTTCAGAGGTTTTTGTGTTTTCTCCTTCAGTAGTTCTTGGTGAAGAGCCACCACAGGCGAGGGTGTGAACTGCATCAACTGTAAATGTAGCAAATTTTGCAATTTTGGTGCCCAGTCAAACCACCACAAGATCAGGTGTGAAAACATCCTAAATGCGTAAAGCCCTCTAGAGATATACTCCAAAGTGCAAAAGGTGGTTCTGTTCATATGTTCACTGCTTCTGTTGGCTTGTCACATAACATGTCAATAAAATAGTAATATTCTGTGGTTGTGAATTGAGAAATTCTGAAGCGAATGAAAACCTTTGCATAGGGCCGTGTCTATAGACTGACATTTTTTCAGCTGTTATGTTGAACAAAAATTTTTGAATGGAGAGAACAAAAAATATATATGTGGGAGAAATCTGAGGATGAGAATAATGAAAAATTGTCGTCCCTGACTACGTCTCTTTTGACTCAGATTGCTGTCTGCTCCCTCGTCTGTGTATGTTTGAAACTCCACCTCCCAGAGCGGTCCTCTCCAAACCCCTCCCCTCCACTTTTCTCTCAGTCTCTGGCTGAGGAATCCCAGGCAGCGTTTAATTGCAGAGTGCAAAGGCTTTTAGTTGGGCTAATGAGCTCAGCACCGGAGCTGAGGCGCTTCCATGCACCCTCTGAGAAAGCAAAACACCACATGGAGTCCTTCACCAGACGAGCCTCACACGGCGGCTGGATTTCAGGTGGAGGGGAGAGAAGGGATTCTCAAATAATCCAGGTACTATCGACTATGTGAGAGAATATACCAGAGGCGAGAGGCACTAAGAGGTGGAGAAAAGAGCCAGAGAGGGGAGGGGAAGAGACGGGAAATACTCTGCCAAAGAGAGAGAGAGAGTGAGACTGGACGCCTGCAGCACCAAATGAGACAGAGCAACGAGGCGGGAGAGGTAGAAAGAGAGACAGAGGGAGGGAGGTGGAGAGGGGCCCCGTCCTGGAGAGAGGGCTACAGGGTGACCAAAGAAGAAGGAACGAGAAAAAGTTTGAGGGGGGAAGTACGTAAAGTAATGAAGGTCTGAGGAAAGTGTGCATGAAAGATTAACAGTTACAGGAGAAAAGAAAAGGGGAAACAACAGACAGGAAGGAAGGGGAGGGAGGAAGGAGTCTTGGGTTGAGAGTTGAAGAAAAAAAAGAAAGACAAAAGTTTTCTTGTGGGAAGACGTAGATGAGAAAAACAGCAAGCAAATGACTGGGCTGGAGTGAGCTCGCATGGAAAGGAAAGCAGTCGTTTTTTAAGGCGTTTTCTTCTCAAGTCTACTGCCCACTTCGGACATGTACACAGAAGGCTCCGAAACGACGGGACACCACCGATTTCTGAACTACAGCAACAGTAACAGCCCCTGCCCCTGCCGGCACTGCATCTACTATGACCAGCTGCACGGGCATCCGCAAGCCAGACAAATGGACCCGTCACTGCACGGCTGCTGGAGAGACAACCAGGCTCCTCGGGGTAAAGATGGAGGAGGCAGAGATTTCCTGGTGGACAGAGTTGAAAGAAGTGGTCATTTCAGCCCACAGAGGAGGCCTGTGTTTGCGGGGCCGGGCCCTTGGAGTCAGTCGGACGACTTGAGTCAATCCTGCCCCTGGGAGTTGAAACCTGCCCAGTGGGGCGACCCGACGGAGCCTGGGGTGAGACACTACTCATTTGTGAGAGAACAGTGTGGCTGTGTGGCAGGCGGTGACAGAGCACGCCCCTTCCACTCTGGGATACCCCACCCTCTCCCTCATCTTCAGGTCAAAGGTCAAGGGTACAGACGAAGGCGGACTGTCAAGTACATATCGGTGGATGAGGAGGAAGGCTTTGCGTGTGCTCCTAATGGCTATCATTTGGAGCTGCGCCATCCCCAGTCGGGTCATTCGCACTTGACAAATGGCCACTGTGGACCAAGGCGTGTGGTCTTTAAGGGAGAGGAGGAAAGAGATTGCTATCTGGACCAGGGGAGGCCAAAGGGTGGATCAGAGGACCACTTTAACGGCTACGCTGAGTCTGATAAGGGCTTCTTTCCGACTGAAGTCCCTCAGAAGCACTTGAGCCAAAGGAGACATAGGGGATCTGACATCACCTGCTCGGAAACCTCCAAAACAACAACCAACAATGATCTCCACAGTGAAGAATCAGAAGTGACGAGGCAAAGGGGGCGGCAGGACTTGGTGAGGGATCAAATCCGACAAGTCGTAGCAGATCTGGAGGAAGTGTTGGGGGGTCTGAAGCAAGTTCACGTGGAGATGAAAGAGGTAGGAAGGTCTGTAATTAAAGATGTTTAATCCTCTGGGCGTACCTCAGGTGTCCAATCATGAAAGACTTCATCGGCAGATGCTTCAGCCTTTTATCAATTCTCTCCTGGCTACAGTGACATTTAGAGTGATTATCACAAAGTTCAGATCCTGGAAAAAAATTAGCTTTTTGACACAGGTCATGTGTGTGTACATGTGCACTCGTCATAGCAGGGGTGTGCGTGTGTGTGTCAACATGCTGACTGCATTGTTTGTGAGTCAGTCATCGTCTCTCACTAAAGACGTGATTGAGAACAATTTGCACTGACCTTTAGCAGACCGCCGATGTAACCGGCAGCGTTGCGGCCGACACATTACAAAGCCCAGAGACATAGACTCTTACTAAATCATGCAGCATTCATTGTGCATGCGGCTGTAAATGAGCACTGATTTGGAGCCAAATGCCTGGTGTTGCTGCTCGATGAATAAAACTGAGCCATATGGACACAAAATAGTTGAATTTTTTTTTTAATTTAAGCCAGTTGTTCATAATTTATATTAATGTTTACACAAATATTCCAATTTGGCAGTGGTGAAATAATTATCAATTGCTAATATAAGCTTAAAAGTGCTCAATCTTCAGGTTTGGCTTTAAAACAGCATATTATTAGGCGTTATATAACACTTTATAATACTGTTAAATAAATTTAAAAAAACTTCTTACATGAGCTAAAAAACTCAAATTTATGTGAAGTAATCAGAGCCAACCCAACAGTGCTAAAGCAAAAAATCCTGCCAAGTTTTTTGGTCTGGTCAATAATTCCTTAATATCTATGAAAAAGTGCTTGCTATTAGTGAAATAATCTGTCAGTGGAACAAGACATGGGAAAAATGCCATGGGATTATTTCACTTATTAATAGAACTTATTTGATCCATATTAAGGAATTATTGACGTAAAATAAGCTCCTACTTCTTGCTGAAAAGCTACATGTAAGTTATTTTTTGTGTTATTTCAATTGCAACAAGATATCTGCACTAGAAACTAGACCAAAAAAAAATACTTGGTAAGATTTTGTGCTTTTGCAGTGAAAGCAAAGCGAACTAAATTGCTGGCCAGGGCCCCCAGGTCAGCAGGGGGCTCCACACAAATTTATGTGTGATGTGCTTATTAAGACTAAGGCTGATTTTAAATGTGCTAATAGTAGGCTTGTAAGATTTTAAACTTATTTAGATGTTAGGAGAACTGACAGTGATTCAAATAACTCATATTTTCATAGTCATGGGTGGTTCTAGACAGGGGCCAACAAAGGCCGGTGCCCCTTCAGAACAGGCTAAATTAGTATTTTACTGGCACAGAAAGAGTAATTTTGTTTGCCAACCATGATACACAACTTTCAAACAGTTGAATATTGACAATTAAAAAGAGACATTATTAGTGTATTGATAATGGTAACTTTAAGTGGGGCCCCAAATTAAACTATATTTTTGGCCACTTTACTGTTTTACCTGCAGCAGACAGAAACCCCTGTGGTCAGAGTTTGAAAAAATAGAAAAACCTTTTCACAAAAGAGTAATGCTCATAGCATGTTAGCCTTAAGCAAGAAAATAATCCATTATAAATGTGATTTTAGGCATTGAAAACATCCTTAAGTCAACAGATTTATATCTGCTTTACCCCAGTCAATCACAAACCTGGCAGGCCACCAGGCTTTTCTTGTGCCCCCACCAGGCTAAGCACTGCTTATTTTTTAAAAATGTTTGCATTTTTTAAGATTTTATAGTTTGTGTTCAGGTATTAATCTTCCAATCTTTTAATAACACATAATTATAAAGTGATATTTTCAAATTTCCTGTCAACTTTAAGCATTTTGTAACTCAAAAAGACGACGAGCCGCTGGATGAATGACTCCCCTAACACGCAAGCCCCGGGCTTAGCAAGTTTTTTGGGGGAAACCTGTTCAAGCAAACACTACATTAGCTGTTTGTTGTGGGGGAGATTTGCTCAGTTTGGCCTCGTTTTCTCAACAGGGGGGTCAGTGTTATTTCAAAAACAACTGCTAGATAGTAAAAAGAAGTGATAGCAAAGAAGAAAATAACTTTGCTCTTCTATGGACATGGGAATAAACAAAGTAACATAAACACAGAAACTACTGGTGGTTACAGAGACGCCAACAGAATGACAGAACAGGAGTAGAAAGTGACAGTGCTAATGTGAAGACTCCAGAGAGAAAAAGTCTCCCTGCTGCATTTTGGTGCCACTTTATTTTAGCTGCAAATGCTGAAATGAGTGGAATGAATCAAGGACACGGCTTCATTTAATCTCCAGAGGGGATGCCAGTGCTCTGTAGTCAGTCTGTATCCTATATCAAGCAGAGATCCAAACCCTCTTAAATCCTCCTAAAGCCATTTTTTATATTCCAAAGATGAATGCACGAAAAAAGCAAAAACAAAAACAACCCAACACCGTAGGGGCCGGATGAAAACATTTACTCCTCGGATTGAGTGACGAGTACAACCAGAGTCAGCACAGGTAGTTCGTGTGCCAACATGTTGCCATTTTGTTTATCGCTATGCTTCTATTTCACACACATCTGTTTAATTAATCCATTGCAAACAAGTTGATTTGTCATATTATTGAGACAAATAAACATAAAAAGCAGACTTTCATCCATAATTCATTCGCATATCTTTCTAATTGCAGTTTCAGCATGCTAGCTAATGCAAATATAGGATTTGATCAGTGATCAAACTCAAATAACTGGGCAACCTCTTGCTGTTGACAACTTTTATTGAAGTTATATAAATGTTTTCTTGTGATGATCAAGCAGATCATCGCAAATGACCTCAAAAGATTGTTTCTGCTGGTACAAATTGATTCGTGACTGGCACGAAATTTCTAAAACAATTTCGAAATCATGTTTTGTGTATTTTTAGAAGACAGGTCCTTTTTGTATCAAGGAAAGTCATAATCAATATGACTAAACCTGCGACAAAGAGATATAAAGGAACAGCAATTAAATGAAAAAGAGGTTTAAAATGACCAAATTAAGCATTTCTTTCTTTTTCTTAGGAGGATATTTTTTTGTTGTTTTGGTTAAGCTGTAAATTGTTTCATAAGGACACCATGTCTGATGAGCTGCTAACCTTACTCTGGATTTTTAAATGGTTAATTCTGATTCAGAGTGCTACGAATTAGCAGATAACATAATGGCTACTAATATCAATACTATGGATAAGAAGCTTTCCATAAATTCCCATAAGTCTATAATATGTCTTTCTGTTGCTAATTAGTAGTGCAAAGTTACAAAACGCACATAGCAGTCTAAGAACATGACACTTTCCTTTAGCTTTAGCAATTTAGCAGGTTAAACATTATCTCTCAAAACAGGAATCATCTGTTGTACAGAAACTGGTTGCATCCCAGTTTAGAGCAGAAACATTTACTTTAATAAAAAAAAGCTGTTTATGTAGCCCTGAGCATATCATATGAAAGAATGACGAGTACAATTGCTTTAAGGCCGATTAAAGCAATATTTCACACCTATCTCACAGATCCCTGCTTCAAAAACAATCCAAGACATCCCTTCTAAATGCATCTTGTTTTTGTACCGTAAGTGTCTTTAAAAAATCTGTAGATAAACACGAACGAGTCTATAATTAAAATTTTATAAATCTGATCATTTTGAGCAAAATCCAGAATGAAACTTCAGAAAGAAGAATGTTAATAATGGCATATAATTATGTACAAGCTGACAATATATTTTGAGTTAAATGAAATTCAGTGTATTTCATTGGGATTTTTCTAAAAATAGACCGAAACAAAGCAATGCATATTTGTAAAATGGAAGAATAAAGTTTTTAATAATGTTTGCAAAGGAAAAGGTGGAAAGTATTTGTTTTCAGTCCCATTCTCTAGTTTAACCAGATGCATTCAAATGTCACATAACTAGAGAAAAGAGTTCAGGTTTGTGTTTAAAGTAGTATCATGTTAGAAAAACTAAACTTTGAACATTTCAGACCTGACACGGCCATCCTTTCAAACAGAGTAATTGACGAGCATTAATCAGAGTTAATAATAAGGTGCTCTGATTGGATGAGAATAAACCATAATTTTCTGGGCTACCCACATTATATATGGCAAACAGCTAAAACTGTGAATCATGATGGTGGCAGCATCGTGCTGTGTGGCAAGATTGACTCCAATCAAGTGGATGGGGCCCAAATACACGACTGTCCCAGAAAGAAAAAACTATTAAAGGCAGCAAAAAAACGTCAGACGGGTGGTGATTAATCTTAATAAAGACAATAACCATGAAGATACAGACAGAGGTAGAGTAGAATAGCTTGGATCAAAGAATAGTCATGCTAGAGCGGCCTAGCCTAAGTCCAGACCCAAACCCAATTGAGAATCTGTAGCAAGATATATTTATATCTTATTACACTTGAAATAAGACAAAACTAACTTACAAGTAACTTTTCAGTAAGTATTTTTTAATACTTACTGAAATAAGTATTAATTTCAGTAAGTATTACTTTGCCTAAAACGTAATAGTTCCACCGGTGGATAATTATACTTATGACATTTTTCCTTTAAGTGAACTAATGGGCAAGTGGAAATAATAGCTTTTCATCAATATTAAGAAATTATTTACTTAAAACAAGATTGTATATCTTTCTAAAAAGTTAATTGTAAGCTGGTTTAGTCTTATCTCAAGTGTACTAAGATATTTGCAGGAGAAATTAGACCAAAATACTTGGTAAAACTGCAGTGTGGACAAGTACTTCAGTTTTTAGATGCAACAACCAGAGAAACTTCCAGAAAGCATTAGGTCAGTGTGGGGATTAAAAGTATTTAAAAAATATATTTTTTTATATTTATGTACTACTTTCTGTTGGGCTATCACTTAAATTAAAATAGATTTATAGGTAAGAGTTTACAAAGAACAAATACTTTTCTAAAGAGTTGTATTTATTAACCAAAAGCTGCTAAACTAGACTTATTAAACAAAATTCACTTTTTTCAATTTTTTTTTATTTCCATTTGAGTTTCTACTGATTCTTAAAACAATCCAAACACATAAAAAAAATAATAAAAAAAAAGACACCCAGCAGTTTTTTGTTTGGCAATAAGTTAATGTTTATAGGTGTCTGGAAAATGAACTGTTTCAAAAACCTTTTGATTGTTAAGCACAATCAACGGGCACTGCGCTGTTACCTAGCAACCCCAGCAAATTCCAGCCTGTTACCCAGCAACCCAAGCTGAGTTCTAGCACGTTTGGTCAGCTGGTTTTACCGCTGTACAATGGCTGCTGGAAACTTACTTGACTTACCATCCAGAAGCTACTTGCTGTATTCTTGTTGGTTGTTCAGAAGTCTCCACTTCTGCTTTTCAAAGATGTATGGCTGTAGAATTGCGCATATATTTGCAGCCATTTTCAATTATGAGTTAAACATTGAGTTGGGGGGGCAGCAGCAGCTTATTTGGATTTAAAGTGACAAACTCAAAGGAGCTCAAAATAGGCAGAACTGATCAGACTGAAATCTCATTATCTAGGAGCGATTTTGTGCAAAAATGTAATGAATGGGTTTTATTCAGTCTGTAGAGCTATCGTAACTTGTTCAAGGAATCATAATGGGTCACTTTTAAGAACATGTAGAGAACCTTTGTAAAAACTGTGACTCAGAAATTCAGTGGTATTTTAAATTGGTCTGCAGTTTGGTAATAACCGCCTCCTCTATTATCATTCAAGGTGGTTGAGCAGATTGATCGCCTCACAGCAAATATCGACCTCAGCGAAGAGGAGCCGTGCATCACTCTGGAGTCATCAAATAACCTTCACGATTCAGCGTCTTCAGGGGACTTCAGGTTATCCCCTCTACCCGCTCGCAAGCCTGCTGCGGTCCGGGTATCGTCGCACGGCGCTGTCGAAGACCACGTCGTATTCAGAACCAACTCCGTCTCTCCCGTCCACATGGCGTCCGTCGTCAAAACGAGCCACTTCACCCCACCCAGTCTCCAGAAAGGTGTCAGTCACAAAAAGCCGAGCGCAAACGGCCACCTGCCTCACCTGAAACTCGCAGGAGATTCAAACCACAACGGCCCAATTTGTCCCGAACCTTACCCACACACCCTTGACCCGACAGTCATCATAGGCAACAGCACTTCCAGTGCAAGAACTCAAAAGCCGCCACCTTACCCTCAAAATGGCCGGTGTGGGAAGGGCCCATACCCGCCACTGAAGCCCATTAGGACCCCTGCCTACCCTGCTAGAGGACGCCAGAGCACCAGCATGGTGTAAAGGAGGCGGGGGGTGGGTGGGTTGGTGGAAGACCCCCACTGGCACAGGAGGCCCAGCCATGGAGAGCAGAGCTCAGAAAGGGACAAGGCAGGGGAACAATTCACAGTAAGTCTTCCTTTTCTCCCTTTCTTGTCTTTTACAGTGTTGATGTTTCTGTCTGTGCCTGCAGCTGATGACGTTTCCTCTGTTTACTGGCAGGGCAGGGTTCAAAGTCAGTAAATGAATAGCAGCGTTCCATCTCTTTGACAAAAAAAGGAAAAAGGAAAACATGTGTGTTGAAAGTGTGTGTGTGTGTCTCTGTGTGTGGGCGGCAGAGGAAGGAGAGGGCGTAATATGTCTGCTTTTGTTGATATCACATGATTTCCCGGTCCTCACCACACTGCAAAATGCGTCTGGCCTGGCGAGCGCAACAGGGAATTTATTTCTGAGTTATGTTACACATGTGGTTATAATCAGACAGCAGAGTTGGATGATTTTCTCTCAGGAAGGCAAAACTCCTATTTTAAGACTTTCTCACTTTATTGCAGCAAATTGAAAAAGTATTCACACCTGTTTGACTTTTTCACATTTTTCCAAATTACAATCCCAAACTTCGAAGTATTTCATTTGAATTTTGTAGTAGAGTTCAGCTCACAATCACACATTATTGTGACATGTATTGAAAAGATAGATGATTTTAACAAATTTACATCTGAAAAGTGTGGTGTGTACATGTAGCCAGGTCTTTATAAAACCAAATATCACTGCCACATCGTTTAAAAGAATAATATCGCTCACACAGGAAGTTTTCATCCACATGAACGACAACAAATCCACCACTGATTGTTGTTTTAAACATGCCAAACCCGTAGGGGGCAGTGTAGAGCAAATATAAAATCTATGTCAGCCAATCAGATTGCTTCAAAACAAACACAACTTCCTGTTAGGACTTAAACATGGCACCAAAAAGTTCATTTGTGTGGATGGATATTTAAGTTGAACTACTTTTAAATAGCATATTAGAATATAAAACTATTGAAACACAAGACGGTGTCGATTAGGAATCATGTAAAATTAAGTGTCTGGATATATTGGTGCTTTATTTGTTGAAGGCTTGAATGCATTAGACCCGAAATCTCAGTTTTCCCATATGCACACGGAAACACAAATATGGAGTATTTTTAAATCTCCACTTTGACCAGAGTTGTTATCAATTATCTTCTTTAATTCTGTTAATCTGAGGTCCAAACGCATGAAGATATATTTGTTTTCCCAGATATCCGGCTACGTGTCAATGCTATGTTGAACTTCTTGCTTACTCTTCTTTACAAAATAGCTCAGGTTCAGTTGGAAAGTGTCTTTACATGTTAAATTTGAATTCCTTCTATGTATTTAGATCTGGACTTTGACTAGGCCATTCTAACAGATGAATATTCTGTGATATAAATCAGGGTGGCAACTTTATTTTCCTTTTGGATGGCATCAACATCCTGAATATGCCCTCAAAGGATCAGTTGATACAATTATCTTTTAACAAACCGTTAAAATTTCTCTGCTGTATATAAATATTTCTCAAAATGTAAACATCTTTTTACATTGATGTAATTTGGTCATGTTCAAATGAAAACTGATATAAGTGATAAAATATTTAGCCACACAATTGTTATCTTAAGCAGATGTAAAAGGGCCACTCACCACATAAATAGCTGGAGCGGGCCAGATTTAGCCTGCGAGCCTTGAGTTTGACACCTGTGATCTAAACCAGTCCACTATTGGTTGTATGTCTGGGTTTAGGGTTAGGGTAAATATTTGCCCCAGTCTCACCCAGATGTATTCTTGAGACACTTCAATCCGTGGGATATTGTTTTATAAAATAACTCACTTTGAGCTCCTACATGCCATTAGCTCAAACTCACCTCAAATAGCTTGTAAGACTCTGCTGTGTCTGTATATCCATTTTCAACTAGAACAAAGAATCATTCCAGTCTGAACGAGCAGCCAGAGTGTGATGGTTCAAGATAATGAACCAAAATGAAACTTGGGGTTTGATTCACATCAAGCCTGTTTAGCCCACTTAATCGAACTCTAGTTTGTTTATCTAGAAAGTCCTGGTGTCAATGCGCAGTCGAACTCTAAACCAAAAAGGTAAACTCTGGTCTGCCTAAAAACCTACGTCTCGCTTTGATTAAAGTGAACTTTGGCGTGGTTCGAATGCATATCTCTATGCCAAATGGACTAAAGGCCGCTCCCAAAGCAGAAACAAACTATAGCACAGGGAATTATGGGTAAATACAACCAAAACAAATGCACCAGTCTAGCGCTACCTCTGAGAGAAATGTTTGCACTTGACTTTATTTACACTGACTAGTGTAAAGGTATTCAATACAAATGGGCAACATTTTTAGATTTTAAAATACAGAAAAATAAAAATAAAACCCTGCATTATCCACCACTTTTTAATGGTCTGTCACATAAAACTACATGAAGGTTTGTTGTTCTAATGGGATATTAAGTGAAAATGTTCAATTTGTACAAATATTCAAGTAAAAAGTGCAAACAGGTTGCCTTGTGTTTCCTATGTTTTAGCTAATTAGTTTGAATCTGTTGGTCACGAAGACAGAAACATTGACAGAGCAGAGATCTTTTTTTAGCAGTCACCACTTTCAGGAAAATAAGATTCAACAGGAGTTGTTGTTGGTTTTTTCTTTTTAAAAAGGAAAACCCCAAACTTGCTTCACACTCCTCTCATGACACAAAAGGAAGCATTGACATATTTACTGCGTGACTCAGAATTGGGTAAAAGACGGGGAATTTAGTTTCTTTTTCTGTCACTTTCACATTCGGTTTTACTGAATGTGAATGTAGTTGCAGCGTGTTTTCATACCAAAGGTGAAAACTTGACTTATACTTGAATCTCAGTCCTCCTCATGTGAGTCTACCTGTACTAATGCTGCACAGACTGAGGTGCATGCTTCTGTACTTCCCTCTTGTGAAGGATATCTGTAACTGCAATCTATTTTTCTGGCTTCTGCAAACTGCAGGAGTCTGGTTTTAATCACTACACTCCTTCAGCCATGTGACAGAGCAGAGTAAGTCAAACTCTTCGTACGTCTGAGAGGTCGTAATAAACATAAAACCTGGAGCTCTGGGTTTTATTCGTTCAAGGTTACAGACTCAAGCTGGAGCTTTGCAATCTTTCAGCTTTTCTTGAGTTTTATATATTTAAATAACACAACCTCCTCTGTTTGTTGCTCTCCTTTCGTCACCAAAGCGTCTCTAAACCCTCCCTGCTGTTGTTGCTTTGCAAGGATGAATCATCTAAATTAATCACCCAAAGCAGGTTCAATGTTAAGGCGACTAGTGCAAGACATTGCTAAGCAACCGAGCCCTGCACAGCAAGTTGTCTCCTGGTCCCCTTTTCTTTATTGTTAAATAAAGAATTCCCATTAGAGTCCTTTTGTGTGATCGCCGGCCTCCGAGTGGGCATCAAAGAAACAGAAATTAATTAATTAAACAATGATGCACACTGTAACCCTAATTTGCAAAAATGTCTTAAATAATTTAAGATTTGTATGTTATCTTACATATTAGATGTTATTTGTACTTTGAAATTACACTTTTTTGCCATGGTAATAGGAATTGGTGTTATTTCCCTCAGTTTACCTATCTGGTGAGGCTATTAAAATCACAATAATCGGATTTAAACTCTTCAGGTCCACTCTCAGGCATGAGTTACCAGCAAAAATAAAACAAAATTTGAAAACTAATTTGCTAATATCACAATAAATTCTTGGATAAAGGCATAACTTATAAATAGAATAGTAATTAAAATGAATAAATGTAGCTTTGTTAACGTTAAATGAGTGTGGCAATCTGTTTTTTTAAATTGTCAAAACATTTTTTTTATTGTTTGGTTTTTACAGTGCTTTGTAAAAATATTCACACCCCCTGAACATTTTCAGATGTTTAAACCACAAACTTTGTTTTATTTTATTGGTATTTTATAATGATAACACACAGTGGTATGTCACTGAGAAACAGAAGAAAATTGACTCATGATTTTCAAATATTTAAAAAAATAAAATCTGAAAAGTGCTGTTTTGTAATTGTATTTAGCTTTTCTAATTAAATTTTTTACAGAATCGTCTTTTGTTGACATTACATCTGCATATGTGTAGATGTAATATCTACCCATATTAAATTTCTAATTTCTAGTTGAAATTTCAACTAGAAACTTTTTTTTTTTTTTTTTGCAAACCGACTCTACCTCCGTCACATTGGATGGAGGGTCTCTGTGAATCTCACTATTTAAGTCTTATTTAAGGATCTTTATTTATGTTTGGACTTTGACTAGGCCATTCAAATATACTGATCTGAACTATTTAATTGGGATAGCTCAGATCAATGAATCTTACAGTCTCCTCACAAAGTTTAATTTTGGTCTCAAGTCAAGCAATTGTTTACATTTTTTCAATAAAAAGTCGATTCTGCTCTCTGAAAAACACTTAAAGCTGCCATCAAATTTAAGCAAATTATATTTAAATTTCTGGTTTTAACATGATAAGGTCTGGTAAAGTTCAAGGTTTATGAATTATTTTGCAAAACACTTAAACATAATTCTAATTTAATGCAAATGAACTTTTTGAAATGATAACATGGATTGGTTTACAATGTTTTAAACATTTATGCTGTCAGGAATCTAAATGTGCTATATGTTGTCAGATTAAAATAATCTTTCATATTACACTGAGTAAAACTTCTGCCTTTTGCAATCGGTCTTGAAGATGTTCTTACGTATTTCATGCTGTTTGCAGCCTACAGTGAGAAAAAAAATCTTTTGTGCATCAGTCATGACCAGAAAGTTAATTTTACTTGCAAATGATAAGCTGTGAAGTTCATCACCTTGCAAAAGGTGCAAAACTTGCAGCGGCTTTCATAAAATCAGAAAGAGCAAATGCACAAACCTTTGACAGTTTTGACAAAAACCTGAGTCACAGCAAGCCAACATGACTCACAAGGACACACAGTGTCTCCCTTTCAGTGAAAGGCTGAATGGTTTTGCCACTGAATGATGTTACTGGAAAAACCTTGAAAAAAGCACAGACTGTGAATAAAACCATGTTTGAACATCTTTGAGCTTTCTGAGCCACTGCTAAGCTCTCAATTTAAGCTGTTTGTTCTGACAATTTTGATTTCTTGGTGTTTTTTTGGTAGATGCTGCTGAAACAAGCTGGTGGAAACGGAGCACGGCCTGAAGGTGGAGATGTTTTCACAGGGAAAAACTCCCCCGAAGTCGAGCGTTGACCTAATGCTGTCGAATGAGAGCATGAGGCTCTCAAATCTCTCTCAAAAATTTACCTGGAGACAAATAGCTAGTACAAACAGAAATTAAACGCAACACATCCATCAACTGAAACAAAAAGATGTATTTTCATGATAGAATTTATTTATTTTTACTGTTTTCATCCCCCAAAGATCTATTTTCATGCAGTTTCCAGTAAGGATGTTGCTTGAATTAGTGTACTATAAAAAAGATGTCATCTATAGCTATTTTCTTACATGAGAATGTTTTTCTTTCTGCTACAGGAATTTGAAGAGCAGAGACTGAATTGCAATAAAATGAGATTTCCTGCACTTTTGCTACACAGATCAGACATCTCACTTATTTTAAAAATACATCATTGATTATTGAATGTCTCATGTTTGCAAATCAAATAAACAGATGGCACCAGCATTACATCACACCCGTGTATGAGAAGTTCTTAATATGTCCTCTGAAGGAGGAGTGCTTTTGCTCAAACTGCTGAAACACTTCTTCGTCGGTGGTGTGTGGTCCGAGAACAGCTGAGCCACCATCGGTCTCGCCGTTTGTTTAAATCTTGTCTGAGAATTTCACCACCCTCTTTATTCGACCTGCTGGTGCTACCGGAGCGCGCAGCCTCCAGTGAAGTACAACCACAGTTGGTCTGTTTAAAAAACGTCCCGCCCCTTTAAGGAACCTCTTTGTGGCACCAAGAGATGCAGCGACGGCTGGACCTGTTTACTGTCAGGTCCATTTGATTATCATCAACTGAATAATTGTGTTGTAGCTAAATGTGAGGCAAAGTTGCAGTTAGCATGATGAGGTCACTTGTCAACATTCATAATTAAAAATTTAGCTATAAACTTAGAAAGAGAACGTATGGGATACTCTAAACTTACTGAAAAATCAATCCTAAATCAATAAATAGTTTACTGCTGTAGCATGATTTCACAATGAACAATTTTTAGTAGGTATAATAAGGGGTGTGTCCAGATTTTTTTTTAATGCCAGGCAGGGGTATAAACTGTATGTGGTACTCTAAAATAGCCAATTTCATCTAAATGCACTGAAGTTTATATTAAAATGAACAGTTGGCCAAAACTTGAATAACAGAACTATTTATTTACCAAAACAAAAAGCATATGAAAACTATAAAGTAGATTTGTTTGTTACAAGCTAATTTTACCAGTCACCCGATTGGCCTATTTAGCTTAGCATAGCTTAACTGTATACAGCTCTACTTTCTGTTTAGCACAGTTATGCTAACTCTATGCAACTTAACAATTATAAACGACAAATTGCAAACAACTGGGAGGTTTTTTGTGCAGTAGCCTAATTCTGCTTTTTTTGCTTTTTCTTTTTAAACATCATATTTATCAACCTGCCGACGGGACTAGAGATAAACATAATCCACTTTGGCCATAATCTCATTTATGTACATGTAAATGTTAATATGTAATGTCCCATTTTTAAAACTTGAAACAGTCAACAAAAAGAAAATATTAATGGCGGCTGAAAACAGCAAAAGGATTAGGATTCACATTAAGTGTGGACAAAACTCTAATCTATGTACAATATGATATTAACAAACTGTTGGGGCTGGCCAATCGTATTTGAAGGGTAGCAAGTGGCCCCTCCCCTAACCTCTATGACCACGCCCCTGACATCAGTGACCACGCCTTTTTGGGGGTGGAAAAGGCATTTCTGTACTTAATTTTCAGAGCTACATGTGAGTAAGCCTCAAAATGTTTGGAATAAGCCTGAAAAATGATTGATTAAGACTCTTTAAAAGATTATCAGATTAAAATTGTCTCAGAACTTTTTCACAGTCCTTTTTTCATGCTTTCAATTAGGGTCCAGAACTCAGTACAAATAATTACCTAATATTACGAGGTCAACGCATTCTTTTATAGACCCTGTTTCATTTTGAAAAGTCATATTTTCTGCTCAGAGACATTTGCTGCAATAATACAAAGTTAAACAAAAAGAAAAAGCATCGATACATGAAGAAACAGAGTCTTAGATAATGTCTGGAGAAAGAGAAAGGTCATGTCTTGATCTGCTGTCCAAGTCTGAGTCACCTCGCCATTTGGGGTAATGAATCTTGTGAGACGGCGCATAGACGTTGCTTTTATTGTAAATACTGGTGGAATGAACCAAAGAGAGTCAAACCAAGGACGATACTTACTAATATCTTCTTATTCACTCATGGAACAACAAATAATATGTGACTTACTGCTTCTTTCTCATCAGCTTAATCTTCACCTTTCTATCAGCAATATTAGATGTTTCCTCATTAAAGGGATCCAAGATTAGTTGACCATGTTGGCCATATGTTGTATCTTTCCTGCTAATTAAAAAAAATTATTGTGATCTAACAAAGCTCATAATTACTTCAAAAATATATACTTTTTGTTATATTTTTCACCCATGGAGGTCGCCATTTTTAAACCCAATGGGTTGATGACACATAATGGTCCATTCTGTACTAGAATCTACAGAGTAAACACAGGAAAGCTAAATTTACCTGAGTTTATCATATTGCCTTTGACTGGTGTAATTTTAGATAATGTCACACTGTGTCACTGTTGGCTGTAATTAAAAAAAAAAAATTCATGAGGTAAAGCTAGATGCTTCCAACACACACAAAAAAAGAGCGTCGTGCAAGAGAATCGGAGCCGAACACAGCTTCTGAAGGACCTAATCTGTTGTGATCCCAACATTTCTCTCCAGAAGACTTAGAGTCATTCGTATGAGCAAAACTGACAAAGGCTTTAACAGGTGATCATTACCTTAGTGAGTTGAAAACAAATACAGTGCGGACAGTTTTTATCCACAATGCGCCTAGACCCTGCTACCGCCAGAACAAAAAACGCTGGGAGATCAGACTGACAGCACTGGAAACTCTTTTAAATGCTAACGGAGCTCTGCAGTAGTACAGGCGGCACTACTGCCTCCCCAGACGAACATCGGACCGACACAGAGCTATACAAGTACTGACCGGATCACACAGTCCGGCCAGAGGTACTGTCATTCATTGTTTCATTTACGAAGCTGAAGGCAGCAGCAGCAAACACCAGCTCCTACGACCAACTCTGTCCTCTTCCTCCATTTGGTCCTCCTCATCATCATCACCTCTTGTGATTTCTACATTCCCATCGATTTCAACGCTGTGGTTAAAATTAAAAAGGTTTTATGATGTTATTCATTGCTGTTTTGGCTGGTGGGGGCTAGCACAGTTGGACCATTAGACATAATTTACCCAGAATGCATTGCAGCGTGAACAACATGGAGATGTTCGTGTGACACTGTTTTATTCAAATTTATAAAAACTAAATGGCCTACGGTATTACTACTGTATTGTTTTTACATCTAAAATAAATATTTCTCAAATAAAATTTATTGTTTCAACTAATCATGAATACTTTTAACATTAATAAACTTTATTCTGTCATCTCTTTTCATTTATTAGTATTAGGAGCCAGATCTCAAAAAGAAGGGTTTTCTGTGTTCGAGCAAGGTTTCATTTGTTGTATCAGAACAGCTTTTACGTTGTGGCCACAATCACTAGAAGAGATGAAGAACATGTTGAGTCAAGAGAAGCAGAAATCCCTCCAAATACCACCCAAGCCATGATACCACCCACTTTGAGAGAAAGAAAAACCGAATCCATCACCAGTCCCACTCAAAGATGACTCAACTGTTTTGTCTCTGGCTTCGCTGGAAGAAGTGTGTGTCTGCTTGTTGGGTAAGGACTCCGATGTGAGGAAGTGTGTGTCTGCTCTCCGTCTCCCCTGGGCCGTCGGATGACCCCCAAGCCGTCCTGAATAATCTCAGCAGGATTACAGAGCTGCTGAGGAATTTCTCCTCTCTGTGCCTAAACCAACCTGCCGATGCTCTCTGGAGGCCGAGCACGTTTCTCTTTTCTCGCCCGCTGTCACGCGGCCCGGCTTTGTTGAAATACGACCTCCGAATACCAAACCTCTCCAAACACTACAACACCTGGAAAGCTCCTCTGGTTTCCACTCAGTGTACGTTAAATACATATGGCACAATCTCCCTTCTTTACCTCCCTGGACACTGGAATATACGTTCTCCAGCCAAATAAAAGATAACAGTCTAGTATTTCTTTTTCCCTTTGGCTTTTCAGTGCCAAAGGATCGTCTCCAGATGTTGACGTGAAGCTGCACAGCTGAGCAAACAGGTATTGTCTTCTCCACAGCACGGCTTGTTTGAAATTACATGTTGGTCTGAAAAAGAACGAACCGTTCTCACTCAGGTTTAAATGCATTACTGAACATTGGATGGAAATTGGCAAAAGTAATGTGGAGAGTGAAAATTAATATTAAAAATGTAATCTTAGCTAAGAAATTGCACTACAAATCAAATATTTTCAGTGCATTTTAAGTCAATTCAATCAATCCTAGCAACATTACATTCAATTTAGACATCATTATAGAAGATTCCTGTATTGCTGGGTTTCAAACGCACTTGGATGACGGCGAAATTCAGATGGGGGTCAGGAAGTGGATTTATCTGGTTCAAAACAGAGCAAAATGGATCACAGCGAGTACGCTACTGCCCTAAATGGGCTGGTACGGACGAAGTATCTTGAAAAAATACAAGACAATATGATCCATATTGTCTCGGTACAAAAGAGGATATATCCTTGAGGATATACCTGGTGGTGGATCTGGATGATCCTTTCAATAGCCTGGAAGCATACAATTATTTTGTTTGGGTCAAACATTTAGGATCAAGAGAAGCATTAGATGCCTGTCGACGTGTTTCTGCTGGGTGAGTAGCGAGTTGTGCTATTTTGAGTAATTAGTTTACTATAACAATGCTATTGTTATGCTAACAACAAGCTAACCCATGTTATTTCTATGTGCTTGAATCTCCTGGTCAATAATTTATTTAGCTTCTGTAAACCCAAATGCAGGCTGGAGTTGTATGTTAATGTTGAATCATGCTACATTTATACAATGTAGGTCAACCATTAAAAACATGGTACCTTATGTATACTGTATGTATCACATACCTTACGTATGAATGCTGGCCTAAGTAACTTTCCAATAAAATATCAGAAAATACTATTTAAACGATGCGATCCTTACCTGTTAGAAAGTAGAAAGCAGCATGCAAACTCTGGCATTGCTAGTTTGCGCACCTCTTGTTTTTAACCGTAGATTGTTGATCCACTTTTTTCGGTACGTTTTCTTTTATTATTTTTTAAATTAACTCCTTTGTGACCAACTATCTTCCGACGTTTATCTTCCTCACTATTAAAACGGTTGTTAAAACCGTACAGGACGCGGACTTTAGGCATTTTGAAGCTGGATCAACGGAAATGAACGGGCTGCATTTACTTCCTGACTCTATCTTCATCGGGTGACGTCGGTACTACGTCATCTGACGGCAACCCAGAAATTCGTAGAGCGCATCTATAATATTGTTTAAAGAAAACAAAAACATTTGCAGTTTAGGAAACTAAAATACTTACGACAGCATATTATGGTCATTGTAGATTTTTAAAAGGAATGGTAAATGTCTGTCAGAAAATTCTGAAATTTTCTAGAAAAAACAAAATTCCTGAGCAGTGCCAAAATTTGAAAATTTGTGAGGAAGAAACTTAAAAATGTTCATGTTCTTTGTAGAACTCAAAATGACTATTTATAGTGGTTTATGTGCTAGAAACCTTTCAAAAATATGAAGTCTTGAAAGATATTTATAAAATTGTACAGTTCTCTTTCCATTTCGAGCCTCCTCATCAATTATGTTCTTTCTTCCCATTTCCTAAACATTGCATGCATTGTCTCACTTTCCCCACAGGACTCAGATACATGTAAAGTTGCATTAAGTCCTGAATGTCCCAGCAGTAATAGTTATTATTCTTTCCTGAATTGTTTCTTCCAGCATAAATTGCTGGAGGAAACAGTTGTTTGTGCTGGAAACACAAGCAATTTTAATTCAAACAAATTCTTTGCATTTCAAAGAACCATTTAAAATTCAAATGGTTCTTTGAGTTAGAGTACTATCGCTCTTTTGAATAATCTTCCCACATTTTCTGACATTTATCTTTAATTTTCCTTTCAGGATTCCTTTAAACTCTGATTCAGTCAAAGGTCGTCTGCTAATGAACCTTCGTTTGATTCAGGTTTGCTGAACCAGGGATAAAAACTAAAACACCCAGGATGCTGGCCCCATAACGACTGGATTGTTCCTAATGAACACTTTATTGCAGAAACCTCAAAAAGCTGTTGGTGTTTTTTCTGCCAACATTAGTAACAAAGAAAACGGTTTCGTTCTCAAGTACAACCCTGATGAGCTCATAGCACATTTCTGAACTCCGATATTTATTTAGTCAAGCACATCAATCTCAGCTTTAGGCTTTTGTAGCTGAAATCAGCTGCTGGAAAGATCCCTGTCTGTAAATATTAGCTCCAGAAGTCCAAGACAAACAGGAATGGAGATGGATAATTGGAGCAGGGGGGATTTCCAGACATATTTTGTGGCTTACACAATCTATTGAGGCAGGGAAGGAGCCTGGCAACTAAAATGTCCTGATTTCTAAAGCTAAAACGGAGCTCAAACACCATGTTGGTGAAATACTTTATATATATATCCTCCAGGATTTATGTTACTTGTTTGCAATTTGATACTTCTACAAAGTCCCCAGTAACGATGAATGCACGATGTGTTGAATTAGAATAAAGAAATAGTCTTTTTCTTTAACAATGAAACAGGGGGGGTGCGCTGTAATGGAGTAGACGTGTTTTGCAGAGCTCCGTGTCACTGCCTTCATTTAAAACTTATTCACTGCACCAAAGATATTATTTTTTTCACCGAGTGAGTAGCTAGCACCCGTCTCTTCAGTTTATTTTAGTTTTGGCATTTCACATCATGCCTAGGAAAGACGAAGCCCAGAAGTCGACTGCTCAGGCGGGCTCCGCTGTTAGCAACGAGACTATACTAGCCGCCGTCAATAGCCACAAAGATGATCTTTCTAAAGTCTACACACTCGTGGATACTCTCAAGAAATCACTGGAAGGACGTCTGGACTCAATTGAAGCTCGTTTAACAACCCTGCAGACAGAGCACAGTGAGGTCCGGCACCGTTTGGATGACATTGACTCGGCTCTAACCTCTACCGATGCCCGTGTTTCGGCCCTGGAGTCATCATGTAGCGAGCTAGCGGCGGCTAACGGCCTTCTTAAGAAAAAGGTTGACGACTTGGAGGGACGCTCGCGCAGACAAAACATTCGGATTGTTGGCCTCAGGGAAGGTGTAGAGGGGGCTCGACCTGCAGAATTTGTCTCAAAATGTATCTCTGAGCTGCTGGGACAGGACAGCTTCCCCAAGCCCGTTAAAATTGACAGGGCGCATCGTGCCCTGAGACCAAAGCCACTTCCTAATGAACGTCCTCGGATCATCATCGCCAGGGTCCACAATGACCGCGACGTGATGAATATTCTGCGGTTGAGTCGACAGCAAGCCCCTCTGATGTACCACGGCCAGAAAGTTTTCATATTCCCAGACTACACAGCAGAGGTTTCAGCGCAGCGCCAGGCTTTCAACACCGTGAGGAAGAGGCTGGTGGAGGCCGGAGCCACATGTTCCCTGCGTTTTCCTGCCAAGCTGCAAGTGTCTTTAAATGACACTGTGAAATCCTTCACTTCACCGACTGATGCAGAGCGGTTTGCCAATTCATTGTCTCATATTAAATGACTTTGTTAATCATTCTGTGCTAGTTAGTCTGCTAGTTCAATTAAGCTTTGGTGCATATTAACATCTATACAATTTCTGGAGGTAAACACGGCGTGTTGTGTTTAGATTACCCACTTGTGATTTTTTTTTTTTTTGCTCTGTTACCCGGCAGCCTCCACTCTAGATTTTGGGATATGCCGCTTTGTTCATGTTGCGGCAAGGGTGAGTTTTGGGGTTTTTGTTTCTGCGTTGTTGCTGTTAAATTGCCTGTGTTTTGTTTTGTTTACCCTGTCAGCTGCTTTTTTTACGTTGTGATAAATGCAGGATAATAGCACTTTTAAGTCGAGCATGAGTCCTATTAATTTTGTTTCCTGGAACTGTAGAGGCCTTGGTAAGGCACTTAAAAGAGCGAAGGTGTTTTCACATCTAAAATCACTTTCATCTGATATTATCTTTCTGCAGGAGACTCATATTCATCCAACTGAGCAGAGACGGTTGAGATCTTCATGGGTGTCTCAGGTTTACCAGGCTAATTTTTCTTCCAAGGCTAGAGGGGTTGCAATCCTTATCCGCAAGTGTTACGGCTACTCTTGGATTTTAACAAAAATCAAAAATCAAAAAGTGCCAGAGTAGTTTCTAGGAGGAGGGTTTTCCGACTCATCCAAAACAAAGCACTCGCGGAAAGTTTTCTGGTGGCAAACGGTGACTTTCTCAATGTACAAAATTAACAGAAACACTCTCCGAGTTGACTTTCCAAAAAATGTAAAATTAAACTTTATTTGGTGCGGTGGAAAAACTATTTCACCCCTCGCTCCTTAACCAAACAATCAGATGCCCTGCAGCAGCTGCTTCCGCTGCCTAATCACAGCAGGAGGTCACCTGATAAGGAGGAGGGTCTAAACAAAACAAATAAATAAACAAGTTACAATAGATGTATTATTTATATAAATTTAGATCTGTAACCTTAATACATTAGCAAAAATAAATTAATCCACTTCTTAATAGGCTCCAACATCCCGGCCCCTAATTGTTAGCCTTAGCAAAGTAACAATTACAAAAATAATATTCATAGGAGCCTAGTATCTAGCAAAAACATGACATAAATTTAATCATGATCTTTAAAAATCAATGTTCATAATCCTTTTGTCTATAAATGTTATCTAGAGCCTCTCAACATTTTTAATGCTTAAAGCAGTCCATAGTAAATATTAGAAAGACTTTTATTTCATCCTGCTGCCTCCATTAAAAGACAGAGCTTATCTATTGGTCGCTGGATAACATTGGCTTTGGTTTTAACCAAAACACTTCTAACAAAGCCTTTGGCATCTGGAAAAGTCTTCATAACACGGCCCATTGTCCATGCGCTCCTTGGTGCCGAGTTATCCACAATAACAACCAGATCTCCAGGGCTGAAGTTCCTCTTTCTGCTGTTCCACTTGCTTCGTTCTTGCATGAGTGGGAGATACTCCCTTATCCAACGTCTCCAGAAAAGATCTGCAAGATACTGTGCTTGTCTCCATCTTCTTCTTGAATATTGATCTGTTTTGTCAAAGACTCCTGGTGGTATGGTTGCTTTCCCTTTCAGCTGGAGTAAATGGTTTGGTGTTAGTGGTTCTAAGTCATTGGGGTCATTTGACACTGAAGTTATTGGCCTGTCATTTAGGATGGCTTCTACTTCACATAGTGCTGTTGACAGGGTTTCATCGTCCAGTGTTTGTTCCTTTAGAATAGATGTGAGGGTCTTTTTGATTAGACGTATTAGTCTTTCCCAGACTCCACCGTGGTGAGCCCCATAAGGAGGGCTAAAAATCCATTTTATTCCCTCTACTAAAAGAGCCTTTTGGATTTTCTGATGATTTAGCTCTCTTAATGCTTCTTGTAGTTCCTTTTGTGCTCCCACAAAGTTTGTCCCACAGTCTGTTCTGATGCTCATCATTGATCCTCTTCTGCAGATGAATCTGCGTATAGCATTTATGCACGAGTCTGTGGTTAAGAAATTGGCCATCTCCAGGTGGACAGCTCGACTCACCAGACAGGTGAATATGACTCCCCATCGTTTCACCTGAGCTCGTCCTCTTTTTACTTCAATAGGACCAAAGTAGTCAATGCCAACATGACTAAAAGGAGGTAGATCTGGAAATAAACGGTCCTCAGGAAGGTCCGACATCTTCTGTTCACCAGGTTTTGCCTGTATGCGTCTACAGAATACACAGCTCTTGATAATTTTTCTGGCTAAAGAGTTTGCATGTGGGAGCCAGAATTTCTGCCTTAGCTTGGAGAGCATGTGGCTCCTTCCTGAATGTCCAACTTGGTGATGAATTTGTTGTAAGATGAGGTTAGATATATGTGAACCTTTAGGTAAAATGATTGGGTTTTTCTGGTGGATTGGCATTGTACTTTTATTTATCCTGCCGCCAACTCTCAAAATGCTACCATCAAGCATCGGATCCAGTTTGAGGATGGTACTTCTTGAACTAAGAGGTTTGCCTTGTTCCAAGTAAGTAAATTCACAGTCAAAGTAGCGTTTTTGTTCAAAACAAATTATAGCTTTCTCTGCATTTTGCATGTCCTCCACTGACAGGTTGTGGGTTTCATGTTGATTTTTCAGCTTTTTCATCACTCCTGAAGACAGGTGAGTTTGACTTTTTCTTTGCTGGCTTAGCAGTAGAAGATGTCTTTTCACTTTTAATATCCAGGCTACCGCCTTCTGAAGTTTGTTCCATGATGAATGATACTTGATTAGCTTGCATACTGGATGTTGATCCTCCACTATCACACTGTTGATTGTGATCTCCTTTCTCACCTCAGGATCGTTTGCTGGTATTTCTTCCAGACCTTCTGTGTGCCTCGGCCATGTTCTTTTTTCTCTGCTGAGATATTCTGGACCGGTCAGCCATTTTGAACTTATGAAAGATTCCACATAAAGCCCTCTTGATGCGTCGTCGGCTGGGTTGACTTTTGAACTTATGTATCTCCACTGGCTGGTGTGGGAGAGGTCATGGATTACTGCAATCCTGTTGGATACAAAAGTGTGAAATCTTTTTGTTTGATTGTGAATATATTTCAACACAGATGTACTATCTGTCCAGAAAGTTGAATCTGTAAGTGGTAATTGCAGCTCTTTCTTTAGCATTCGATCCACTTTTACAGCCAATGTTGCTGCTGTGAGTTCCAGTCTGGGTATGGTCATCTGCTTTAGAGGTGCCACTCTAGCTTTTCCAAATATGAAGCAGACATGGATTTGACCTTGGTGATTTGATAATCTGAGGTAGCTTACTGTACCATAGCCTGACTCACTTGCATCACAAAAGTGATGCAATTCAGCAGTTTCCACAGGATCAAAGTTTTCAGGCTTTATGCACCTTGCAACTTGAAAGTCATGTAGCAGATTTAACTCCTTGAGCCATCTTTGCCAAGGCTTTGCAAATTCCTGGGGAATGACATGATCCCATCCATATTTGGTTTTGCAGAGTTCTTGGAGTAATTGTTTGGCTTTCAGGACGAAAGGAGAAAGAAATCCTAATGGGTCATATACTGAACTCACTGTGGAGAGTATACCTCTTCTGGTAGCAGGTCGACTCCTGATGGTTACTTTAAAGCTGAAGGTGTCACTGAGAGTGTCCCAGTGGAGTCCAAGTGCAGACTCAACTGTTATTTGTTCTTTCAGCTTTTCTTTGTCCAGATCTAGTTCCTTAAATGATCCAGCTCTGTGATGTTCATGGATGCTTGCCAGCACTTCATGGTTGTTGCTGACCCATTTTGTTAATGTGAAACCTCCCTCACTGCATATTTTGGTGAGATCTGTGACAAGCTTCATTGCCTGATTTACTGTTGCCACTGATCGGAGGCAATCGTCCACATAAAAGTTACTTTTAATGGTTTCGATAACCTCATCAGAATAATGCTTCTGGTTGTCAGTAGCAGTTTGACGCAGAGCAAAATTAGCGATGCTTGGGGATGATACAGAGCCAAAGAGGTGAACTTTCATCCTGTAAACCTCCAGAGGTTTGTTAATGTTTCCTTCTGGCCACCACAGAAACCTCAGGACATCTCTGTCTTTCTCATCCACATAGACTTGATAAAACATTGCCTCAATGTCTGCCATTACTGCGATTGGTTCTTGGCGAAACCTTAGCAGTACCCCAATAAGGGTGTTTGTTAAATCAGGCCCTTGGAGGAGCTCCTTGTTCAGAGAGGTTCCTTGATATGAGGATGTACAGTCAAACACCACCCTCAGTTTGTGCTTTCGCTTATGGTAGACACCATGATGTGGAATGTACCAGACATGTCCATCCTCCCTGCAAAGCTGCTCAAATGGAACCTTTTCTGCATAGCCCCTTTTCAAAATGTCCTCCATAAATGATGTGTATTCTTCTGCATACATCCTATCCTTCTTAAACCTTTTCATAAGGTGCTGTGTGCGTTCCTTAACCATTTTATAGTTATCAGGCATAACTTTGTCTTTATTTCTGAAAGGAAGTGGTAGGTGATAGTGTCCATCTTTAATATACAATGAGCCAGAAGCAATCTCCATAAAACACTTATCCTCAACAGGCATCTCAATTTTCTCCTCATATAAGTTCTCAGAGAAATCCTGGTTATATTGTCTGATGAGCAGATCCTTCAATTCAGTAACAGAAATTCTGTTACTTGACACTGCAATAGGCCCAGCATATTCTGCGGTACTACCAACACCAAGTGGTCCAGTTACCACCCATCCAAGTACAGTTTCCACTGCGTATGGTCCATTATCATGACTATTTATTATTTTCCATGGCTCTAATGCTCGAGGAATGTCAGTTCCAATGAGGAGTTCAATGTCTGCCTCAATTTTCTTTAAATGGACACCCCTGAGATGAGGCCACATCTCCAGATCAGCTTGTGTGATGATGTTTTCTTTTGAGACAGGTATTTTATCCTGTGTGTAAACCTTCGGCAGGTCCAAATATGTACAGCCCTTCAAATCTCCCACCTCTAGTCCTCTAACCTCATAGGTTTCTGCAGGCTTTTCCTGTCCCATTGTTCGCAGAAGTATCTCTGTTTTGCGTCCTTTCAAATTTAGTCGGTTCATCAATCTTACAGTACAAAACGTTGCAGTGCTGCCCGGGTCAAGGAAAGCATAGGTCTGAATATATTTGTCCCCTTTTGCCACCTTAACTCGGACGGGAACAATTGCAAGTGCACATTTTCTCCCGGCCCCGGTTGAGTCACCTGCTGAAACAAGAGCACTGCTTATGGGAGTTTCTTCAATCTCAGTTTGACTGTCCTGCTTTGAAACTTTTGCACTTTTAATATGGAGTACTGTTGGATGTCTCATTTGACAAACTTGACACATTAGTCTCCTCTTACAATTTTTGCTTAAATGACCTTTTCGTAGGCAACCAAAGCAATATCCGTGACTTCTCAAAAATTCAACTTTACTATCACGTGACTCTGTTTTAAAATGCAAACAGTCAGTTAAGTTGTGTTTTCCTTCGCAAAATCCACAGTGAGGGATAATGGGACTGGGTGTCGTTTCAGGAGGTGGTGGAGGCAAAACTGATTGCTTTATAGCACATCCTGTATTCTCGGTAACTATTGATGTTGCAAAGCTGCTGTTTTTACCTCTTATTGATTTTAGTTCACCTTTGCCTCTTGGGAATGTTTTTCTGGTTGTTGTTTGGTCTTGAATGTCTCCAAACAAAGGATCCAAAAGCATGTTAGCATGATTTTCCACAAACTCAACAAGATGTTTAAATCTGACTCTCCTGCCAGTTTTCTGTTGTATTTCATAAGCTGTGGTTCGCCATCTTTCTCGCAGTTTATAAGGTAGTTTGGATGCTAGCAGCCTTAAGTTTGATGGGATTTCAAGGTCCTCTATGTACTGTAAATCTTGCATTACATTACAACATCCTCTCAAATACATTGCATATCCATACAGCATTTTTCCATCCTCAGCTTTAATTGCTGGCCAGTTCAAGGCTTTATCCAAATAAGCTCCAGAAACTATAATTTCATTTCCAAAGTGCTCCTTTAATAGTTGTTTAGCTTCTCTGTAGCCTCTACTTCCTTCCATATGTAAGCAGCTGCGAACCAAATCTCTTGGCAAACCAGATGTAAATTGTTCTAGATAATACAGTCTGTCTTTATCGTTTTTAGTCCTGTCTTCAATTAATTGTTCAAATGCATGAACAAAAGACTGGTATTTTAATGGGTTACCATCAAACACAGAAATATTTCTCGGAGGTAACAAAGACAGGTTTTGCTGGCTGACAATGAGTTCTGCTATGTCATTTTGTCTTTGAATAACAACATTAAAATTGTCATTAGCAGCAGTAACAGCCACATCTGGGTAATCTTGTACAGTTTGAGATGCATTATGATCATAAGTTGCAGCTTCAGTTTCACTTTCAGTGGGTTTCTTATTTTGAGGTTTATTCTCTGCTGTGCTTAAACTCCTGGGAGAAGATATACATCTCTCAAAAATAGTCCGTTGAAGTGGAGTTTTTGGTATAGCACCTAGCTGCATAAATTCCACATTGCCCTCTATCGACTCTGGTTCTTGATGAGAGCTATAATATTCATTCATACCATCACCTAAAGATGGTTTCTGGTCCACCTCATCACTTTGCAAGGTCTTTATTTTAGCGGTTGATGCTGCAAGATCAGCTTCTAGCTCAATTCGCTCCATCTTTAACTTCAATTTTGCTTCCTCCATTTGCAAAGCATGTTTCTCTTTCAAGGCAGCTACTCGTGCCAGTGCAGCAGCCTGTTCTGCTTTGGCCTTTTTTAACTCTGCAGAAACTGAGGAAGATCTGGATGCTGATGATCTTATGGAAGAAGAGGATTTTGATTTCTGTGATACATTGGATATGCTGTCAGATGGTCTGATTGTTGATTGTACAATGTCTTTTTTCCATGTTTCGACATCGTTCAAAAAATAATTTAGGTTAGTTAGTCGAGGCTCAAACCAATCATCGTAATCATTTTCTTTTTCTTCCTCTGATAAGAGCTCTTGAACTAACTTATGAGCATTTCTAAACTCATCCACAGCTTCCTTAAATGCTTGCACTGATTCATTGACTGCATCAACATTTCCTGCATCCGACATCAAAGTCTTGATTTCATTAATCTTTCTAGTACATGCACCCAGTCTGCCTCTGCGCGAAAGAACGCGCACCTTTAACATGTCCTCAGACGCAGGAGGAGTTTCAGGATCAGACATCGTTAATTATCACACAGATCCCTTCTCTTTCAAATAAGTTCATCAATAAAAATTCTTCTTTGCCACTGTCCTTTTTCAAAATCAACAACTTTGCTTTCGGTAGTGATCCATAGTTTCTTTGTAGCGCAGCGGCGCTTTCATTCATAAACTTAATCAGCTGGTTTTACTCACGACCCGCTGGCTGCTTTCTTTGTTCGTCTGCGAGCGATCTCCGCTGGATCCCCCAACTTTGCGTCTTTCATCAAGTCATCAGTGAAGTTTTTCCACTTGTTACGGCTACTCTTGGATTTTAACAAAAATCAAAAATCAAAAAGTGCCAGAGTAGTTTCTAGGAGGAGGGTTTTCCGACTCATCCAAAACAAAGCACTCGCGGAAAGTTTTCTGGTGGCAAACGGTGACTTTCTCAATGTACAAAATTAACAGAAACACTCTCCGAGTTGACTTTCCAAAAAATGTAAAATTAAACTTTATTTGGTGCGGTGGAAAAACTATTTCACCCCTCGCTCCTTAACCAAACAATCAGATGCCCTGCAGCAGCTGCTTCCGCTGCCTAATCACAGCAGGAGGTCACCTGATAAGGAGGAGGGTCTAAACAAAACAAATAAATAAACAAGTTACAATAGATGTATTATTTATATAAATTTAGATCTGTAACCTTAATACATTAGCAAAAATAAATTAATCCACTTCTTAATAGGCTCCAACAGCAAGTCTATTCCATTTATTTTTAACTCCATGTCTGCAGATCCGGGGGGGAGATATGTGCTTGTCACTGGCGAAATTAATTCCATCCCTGTTGCCCTTTTGAATATTTATGCCCCAAATTGTGACTGCCCCGACTTTTTCTGCAAGATATTTGATATTATTGCACAATTTAATAATAGGGACATGATTATAGGAGGTGACTTCAACTGTTATCTCGATCCAGTGTTGGATAGGTCCTCCAATAAGATTGCCTCTTCTTTGAAATCAGTGTCTGTTTTAAATAACCTCATTAAGTCACTAAACTTAGTGGATATCTGGAGGCTTCAGCATCCTTCCGATCGCAAATACTCATTTTTTCCCCCTCCCATGGTAGTTTTACCAGAATTGACCACTTTTTAATTGATTCTAAATTGATTTCACGTACAGTCAGTTCTCTCTATCACGGGATCTTAATTTCAGATCACGCCCCTCTCTTACTTCAGATCCACTTTAATCTTCATGCTCCATCGTTCAACTGGAAGTTTATCCCCCCTATCAATTCGGATCAAGCACTTAAGGACTTCATTCAGCTAAAATCTCAGATTTCCTTCTTTTTAATGACAAAGGTGATGTGTCTGATTCAGTCTTGTGGGAGACATTTAAGGTGGTTCTGAGGGGCAACATTATTTCTTATCAGTCTTCGGTCAAAAGGGCCAGATCTCAGCGTTTTGCAGATATTCAGGCTGAATTGGCTGTTTTGGAGGACAGGTACCAGAACTCAAATGATGAAAATATACTTAATGCCATTTTGAAGATAAAATCTGAATATAACCACATGCTTGGGGAACAAGTTGGTAATTGCATTCGCAAACTTAAACAAAAGCATTTTGAACTGGCGGACAAACCTGATAGATTGCTTTCTAGACAAATAAAAGGCACACTGGCAGATAGAGCTATTCATAAAGTTACTTCTCCTTCTGGCCAACTGTTAACTGATCCTAAACTCATTAATGATGCCTTTTTCAATTATTACAGTGATTTATACACCTCCAAGAGTAGTGCTACCAGCACGGATATTAAAGTCTTTCTAAACAATTTAAATGTACCTGTCCTGGATGAATCCGCCAGGGCACACCTGGACTCTAGTTTTACTATTGAAGAAATTAAATCCGCGATACACTCTTTATCTCCTGGTAAGGCTTGTGGTCCGGATGGGTTTGGAATAGATTTCTATAAATGTTATTTGGATCTGGTTGCCCCTCTTCTTCTGCGTATGGTGAACTCTTCTGTGGTGGAGGGAGTGTTTCCCCAGAGTTTGTATGATGCTCATATCTGTCTTCTCCTGAAGAAGGGCAGGGATTGCTCTAATGTTGCCTCATACCGTCCTTTAAGCTTACTAAATGGTGACCAAAAAATAGTAGCCAAAGTACTAGCTACTCGTTTAAATAAATGCATAGCTCATCTGATCCATCCCAACCAGACTGGCTTTATCCCCAACAGGTATTCCTTTTCAAACACTCGTCGACTCTTAAGTGTTATGTACCAGTCCAACCTTCCTGCCTCTGCAGTTATTTCATTAGATGCTCAACAGGCATTCGACCAAATTGAATGGGACTATTTGTTTTTGGTTCTCCAAAAATTTGGCTTTGGCGATAAATTTATGACTTTACTAAAAATGCTTTACGCTCAGCCAAGATCCTCAGTTCTGACTAATCACGACAGGTCTGCTTCTTTTTTATTGCACCGCGGAACCAGACAGGGGTGTTGTCTTTCTCCGTTGCTATTTGCATTGGCCATGGAACCCCTTGCTATTTCCATCAGGAACCATCCATCGATCACTGGCATTTCAGACTATGCTACAGATAGTCCCATTGGCCTGTATGCAGACGATGTTATCCTGACCCTTTCAGACGTTACAGTCTCTCTTTCTCCACTTCTTACACTTATAAATAAATTTGGCAAGCTTTCCGGTTTTACTATTAATTGGGATAAAAGTCTTTTTATGCCTCTTTCAAATGGTCTGAACGCTGCTTTTCTTAGCAATCTGCCATTCAAAGTTTCCACTAGTCATTTCGAGTACCTGGGGATAAATATCACAAGAGACCCTAAACTCCTTTTTAAATATAATTTTTTGGATTTAATCAACAAAATTAAATCCATGGCTGACATGTGGAGGCACCTTCCTCTTTCATTGATTGGTCGCATCAATGTTGTCAAGATGGTGTTCCTTCCGAAATTTACCTATCTTTTTCAAAATATACCCATTTATCTCACTGCTTCCTTTTTTAAGATGATAGACTCTATTATAATCCCTTTTGTCTGGGCTGGTAAGCACCCTCGAATATCAAAGTCTCACCTACAGAAACCTACTGCGGAGGGGGGCCTAGGCCTTCCTGTTTTTCGATACTATTACTGGGCGTGTAATGCCAGATCCTGGGTTTTCTGGACTCAGTTCTGTTCGAGGGGTGAGGTGGTGGACTCGCTACTACCCAAATGGCCATTGAACGAAAACCTTGCGTTATTAGAGCTTACTTCTTCTTCCTCAGCTGCAGTATTGTTTTCCAATCCTTCTTTGTCCTTGCAGTTGCTGAAGGATAATTTTATACTAAGAAATTCACTCAGGATTCTGAAGCAGTTAAAGAATGTATTGAATCTCCCTGGCTTGTCCATCTATGCGCCGATTTGTCAGAATTCAGCATTTAAGCCAGGTAATATGGATGTAGTTTTTAAGCACTGGTTAAATAAGGGGATAGTTGCTGTTAAGGATTTATACATTAATAATCACTTTGCTTCCTTCACGCAACTACAAGCAAAATTTGGTCTTCCTTCTAGCCATTTTTTCAGGTACTTGCAAGCTCGGAACTTTGTAAAACAGCACCTCCCCCACTATGAAACCTTACCGGCACAGCATAGTTTCTACGAGCTTATAAGAAAGCCCTCTACCTCTAAAAACCTAATTTCTCAGTTTGTTAATCTTTTCAGTTCATCCCCATCTACTAGGCATATAAAAGAGGCCTGGGCTTCTGATCTACTTGGTGAGATTTCGGATGAGCAATGGGATTTGTCTCTTTCAAGAATCAAGACCTGCTCCATTAACTCTAGACTGCAACTTATTCAATTCAAAGTTATCCATCGGCTGCACTTTTCTAAAACTAAACTCAATAGGCTATTCCCCTGCGTCTCACCAGAATGCGACAAATGTAAATTAGATGATGGGACTCTGGGTCACATGTTTTGCTCCTGTCCTAAACTAATGGACTTCTGGTGCAAGATTTTTGAATTTTATAGCAATGCTTATGGCAAGCCTCTGTGTCCGGATAGGCATTTGATCATTTTGGGTTGCTCTAAATCCTCTCTTGCTCTTCCCATGTCCCTACAACAGTCTCTAATGTTTGGTTTAGTGGTAGCAAAGCGGGTTATTCTACGGGAATGGAAATCCTCTACCCCGCCTTGTTTTAAGAAATGGCTTAATGATATGGTGTCCTGTATCTATCTTGAGGAGATTCGATACTCTTTGTCTGACAATCATCAGAAGTTCCTGGATGTGTGGGGTCCTTTCAATAGATACATACAAAATAATAGGCTAAAATAACTGTCGTTTACATCTGGACCTGTATTTTCTAATAATTTATTTTACTCATTTACCGTTTCGTCATGTTTATTGTGATTATAACTTGTGTTAATCTTTTCTTGTTATTCCATATTCCATGGTGGGCTGTTTGTTTCAATGTCCTCAGAAATGTCTCTTACTCGCTTGGACTCTGTCTCATGCTCGATAACACTCTACAATCTGATGTGCATTTTATCCTCTTATCAGACCCTTTGTTAGCTGACAGTGTTTTGTTCTGTTCTGTGGATTTTTGTTTTGATGATTCTGGTTAGTTTTTTTTTGTTTTTTTTATCCTTGTTGTTTTGTCCTCTAATTTGCCTGTTTATTCTTGAAAATCATAAATAAATATTAAAAAAAAACAATGCAACAAGGAGGACAGTAAGAAATGGCCTCTGTTCATTCCTCTCTGGACATGTTTCAGTAGAAGTGACACAGAAACACGAGATCCCGTTATTGTGCCTTCACAGAGATCTGTCGGCAAACATGCCGTGTTTGATTGCAGCTCTGTTTGTGTTTGAGGCCACAAGCTGCTCAACCACATCCATCAAAAACAGAGCTCTTCTGCTCACCCGACAGTGGGAAAAAGAGGTTTTTGCACCACAGGATGCTGCAATAACATACAATTATTTTCATTTTTATATTAAAACACAAATATTTATTGCAAATAAAGAAGATTTCACATAAAAATGGAGGCAATTTAGATTTACTTTAGAAATGTTGCTCACAACAGAAAGTAGTTGGAGGATGATGGTGCAACATCCTTTCCAATGACTTATCGTGTGATTTTAGTTTAATTTCTTATTTAATAGCAACACCGCAATTGTGACATTGTGTGTTTTTTAGGACATCTGCAGAATATCAACAAAGATTTGTAATGGAAACGCAGCTTTTGTCAATTTCCTGTGAGGAAATTGGTCATAATGTTTAGGAACGACCCAAAACCAATAAGGTTTTAGTCTAACTGGAACATCAGCGTCTTCGTTGGAGAGAACAACTGGAAAGAGAACATTTCTAATTAATCATTGAAAGCCCAAATTAATTACATCCATACAAGCGATTTGTGTTGGTAAAGTTCTGGTTCCAACCTACGCTTGTAAATAACAAATCAGATGTGAGGTTGAAGGAAAAGTCGCAGGATAGTCAGTGTTTCGTGTGTTATGGGGAACAAATCTGATGTTCCCTGAAAATATTTGGTTGTTCTGTTTAAACCGGACATTCCTTCATTATCACAGCTACTTTTGGTCAAGCCCACATCCACCATGAGGTTGCCATGTTTGTGCAACAGTTGCCAGAAGTAACACTTGACAGTTGTTTCAGTATCCCGCTGTGTGCAGCTTTTTAAATAAACCAAACTACATAACTCGGGACGGATCTTCGAGGTTTCCGAGATTGTTTTCCCCAGAGTTGGGTTCAGACTAAACAACATTCACTTGACGGCCGTCCAGCCTGAAAAATGGAGCCTGACCAAAAATGCTGCTGGTTTTAAAACTTTCCAGGAGTTTTATTGTTAAAATATACAAGTAACCCTGCGGACACAGACGGGACAGAGCAGAGCACAACAAGAACAGAGCCGAGAAATGACAACAAAACAAAGATTTAAAGCCACTAAGCAATACTTCTCAAAGCAACAGTACTTGCTGATTTTGCATAATCAAGTAATTCTTATTAAATCTCTAGTTTCATTCACAATATTTTACAGAAATGACCAATAAATGCAACTTTTTCCATTTAAATCTGTAATACAAACTTCACCAGTTGCTTTTTTCAGAATACAGGAGGCGACGTTCTGCTGCAGAAATCCAGCAGCTTGATGCAGGAGTTTATAAATATTTAAGCCCTGAAAAAAGAAAGACATGATAAATGTAAGGCATACGACAAACCGGGGTTTACCTGCATATTATGGGTAATGGTGTTATATGAATGATGGTCTTTAATGATTTATTTTTGCTGTTCTGCAACCATTAGTGTAAAAAGAATATTATGGTTTGCATAAACTGCAATTTATTGAAGAATTTCTGTAAAATCTATGCAAACGTTCACCTAAATTGTTTCACACATGATGCTGAAGATCTTCTTACTTCACAAAGTCATGACCTGTTTACTTCTGCAGAACATTAATCCAACTTACAAGCAAACAATGATTTATTTGTCTGCATTCATTGGATTAGCAAATACTCAGAGAAATGTGAGAAAGAAAAAGTTAAAACTTTAGATGTGCACAACGTGGAGTAATTTAAAAAACAACAGATCAAACCAAAATCTATGTTCAGACATTTGCACATAAGTCCAAGATTTCTGTGACTAATTAGTTTCATAAGAAACCACAAACTGTCCAGCTCAGATGAAAGTGAATTTGTTTGAACATTCAGAGACAATTAAAGAAAAGTCAATGCTCATGAAGTTGAAAGTGCTGAAACATCTCCATAATTTACATTGACACAACCTCCTTCAAACTCAGGAACTCCTGACTTGATGAAAATTTTCAAATGCTCACATGGAGAAACAGCATTACTTCTGGTGAAACGTTTTATGTTCATATCAGAAAGACGTTAAGCTATTTGATCATAAGGCATGGTGTTGACAGTGTCAGGCTGTGGGACTTTTTTCAGCAACGGTGCTGCTCAAAGTGGATGGAATAAGGAAGGAGGACTACCTTTAAATTATTTTATCTCATACTTCAAAGAAAGATGATTGGGAAGTGGACACAACTTTCACATTAATTTCAAATTAATCAAGTTTTACCACATTATCTGTAACAGAACAACGAAGTGCGTAGCTACACGAACTGATTATTAAAAGGTTTCTAAAGTGGTTGGTACCTTGCTATTCGACAGCCACGTGTCTGAACATAGACGCCTGTGTATATGACGTCACACCTCACAACGTTGTTGGTGAAATCTGATTCCAGGACGTGGAAATTGGGATTCACTGTAACCTGAAGAAAACCAAAAAAAAATAAATAAATAGTGGAAACTTCTGCAGGAACATTTTTAATGTTGGGAGTTCTGCTGTGTTTTCAATGAGATCATCAATCAGGAAAATGAGTCGTAAACCTGTAGGATGTAATTTCCTGGAGGCACGTCGGTGATGTCGATCCACTGGCAGTCGATGTTGGCGGCGTAAGTGTCATGGCAGCCTGGACTCAGTCCCTGAAAACACAAACACATCTACTAAAACTGTGAGAACCTGGGAAAAGTTTGAATTTCTTCTTGATGAAAGATCAATTTATCTTTTTTATTATAACTGTCTTTATTTTAAACAATAAATAAACCACAAATAAAAATCACACACAACTGAAACCATAAGTAAAATGCATTGTGAAATATTTATGAACAATATATCCTATTAAAAATTATTAATCATCAAGCTCATTTTAATTTAACAAGTGATTAATTGCTAAATTGCTTATTGTGAATAGTTTTGGAAGGCTTTCCCATTCCTTTCTGACCAAATTAGGACAATATCCTACTTAAATATTTTCTGGAAAAGGCAGATTTTTGACAGGTTTTACCAAATACTCTCTTGCGGAACAGAAACTCTGCTTGGCGGCAGCTGGAGGTCCGTTTACAGTGACCAACAGGCCCACCTGGACTTGTATGTTTGAAGGAAAATCATAACAGCTATAAAGTCTTGGCTCACACTTCATTTCCAGCTCTACCTGCGTGTGAGACGTGCAGGCGTAGCGTCGTCTGAATCCGGGGTCGCAGCCTGTGTCCTCCAGGCAGAAACTCGCCTTGTGTCCCTCAGCCACTTTACGTCCCGTCATGATGTCCAGCAGGTCGTAGTTACTGAAGGCGTCCATGCTGTGGAAATGCCTGAGGATGTAAAACAGATTAAGCTGAACTGAAAATAACATTTTATTTCTTCTGGCAGGCTTCAGGAATGCCTCTAGGGACACAATTTTATTGTTATGACTATATTTTGGGGTTGTGGTGATGCTTTCCTGGCCTGTCAGATCAGAACGGAGCAGCACTAATCCGGCCATCTATAAACAAAATGATGCGATGTCTCTTATTTCTACATTAAACTCACTGGTGACAGCTATGCCAGTCCCACTGATATCTGGGCTTCAGCGGGAGGAAGTCTGCGGTTCCTTGGTTCTTCACTTTCTGTGGGAATCGCAACAGAACCCTGAAGTCGATGTCTCGAACGTTGGGCGCATAAGCCGACCTTGGATGGAGATGAAAATAAAAAATAAAAAATGGGATAAGAGGAGCTGGAAAGCACTGCTGCTGCTGCTGGCTGAGCTCCCAGCTGTAGTTTTCTTAAACGTATTGAAGCACAAATGATTTGTTCGAGTGAGCTCAGTGCTTTTGGGAAAATCAACCCAGAACATTTATGTCTTGGCAGGATTTTATTCTGGCCAGCCACTTCTCCATAGGAAGATCAAACAGCTTTTATAACTTCACCCAAATAAATGAAAAAAGAAAAACCCAAATCAACCTAAAGCTGAGACGTAAAGGAAAGTTTCTTGTGCTTGTGTGAGTTACTGTGCGGACGTGCAGCTGAGTGCGTACCAGACTTGAATGACCTTTGGAAACGTACCTGGACAGACAGTTTTCCTCTGCAGCACAGCGTAGCGCGTACATCTGCATGCGCTGGACGTAAGTCCCTGCTTGGATGGCGTAGGGGTCTGGAATGAGGTCTGGCAGTCCTGGAGAAGGAATAAGAAGGACAATCCAAATTATTTAGGCTGGAAACTGTTTGTGGAGGTGAAATCTGGACTAAAAAATGTTTGCATTCCTTCACGATCATTGTTTCTGGTATTAGCTTGATTCAAAGACATTTTTCTCAGTTCACATCGTTGCTCTGGAAACTGAAATATTCACAGAACCAGATGACTCAAAGGATAACCATCAAATTATACAAGTTGGGAATTAAAAACAAAGTCTTACTGTTTACAAAATATGTTTTTTTTACACATTTGTTAAAACTGTCTTCATGTTGTGACTGTCTGTGAAAAGATCGATCGCCTCCATCTCCTCTCTGAGCTACTGCTGCCTTTTGAAGAAATGCACCACTTCCAACAAAAACCAACCAATCAGAGCCAGGAGGAGGGTCTTACTGCTGTCAATCAAGCTCATGTACTCACTGCTAAATGTGGTATGTTGGTGGCGAAACAACCTAAGAAGAGTTTTTATGTTAGGCTGTATTTCTCTCCTACATGAAGCAACTGAATGAGCTATTGCTAACATTAAATCTTTCCTTTAGAGCAGTAGAAAGTACTGCTGATTAGGTAGCAATATCTGCACAATATTTATATCAGAAAGGACTGGTTAAAGTGCAATAATTGAGCAATAAACTTTCATTTTTTAAAACAAAATATATATTTACCCAGTTAGACACAGCATCACAGCAGCAGAGTCATGGAAGCACACATTATTTTCCAATATTATCGCCAAATTCAAGACTAGAACTTGAATCTCGAATCTTGAATCTTGAATCTTGAATCGGTCAAAAAACTGATTAAGTGGTTCTGCTTCTCAGTCTTCTCAAGCCTGTAGTTATCTCTGTTTCTGGAGCAGCCATTAAACTTTTCCTTTCCACTGAATTTTCCAATAATGTGCCAGTTTACAACACTGAACAGCCAACTTCTTAAGCGATGAGTTGGTGCGCCGGAAAACTGCCAAGTCAGCAATATCCTCAATTACCGTGGAGGCCATAACTGGACCGAAACATTTCCGTCTTAAATGTTGTAGTTGTTGTTTTGTGTTAAAAAAATTGTATCTTTAGAGAAACAGAATTTTAGATTGTAATTATAATAGATTTGAATTAATTAAATTAAATCAATGACATTTTAGATCACGTTTCAATTTATTGAGATGAATAAATGACAACTTCCTGAGAATTACATTAACATACAGACATCCTGGCTGTTCTTTAAGATATGAATGAATACTTTTTATGGTAATAAAATTTGACATTCATCTTAACAAACCCCCTAATCTTAAGAACAATCACCAATCAAGGATTATCCAATCCAGTTTGTACATTTTAACTTCTGGATATCAAACTCCATCAGATGCTTCCTGAAAATGTTCCAGTTTTTGAACATACAAACACATATTTTTACTCCAGTAAAAGTAAAACTTTTTTTCTATTAAGAGTAAAACATGTGTTAACTGATCAAAACATCAATCTTTTAATGTTTAAAAGTTACATATTCAGACAGATCAAAATATAAAGTTATGATGAAATTTTGGTCTTTAAAAACCTAAATGAAAAGAATTCATAACAAATTAACAAAATTAGGCAAAATAAACATTTCCAAATCAGTTTCTGTCAATATAAAAATACAAAGGTTATGAAACTTTAACAAAAAACTGCAGGAGTGTGTTCATGTCCGGTGAATTTTTGGTTAAAATGTATTTGTGAAGTAAATCAAACTAGAGTATCCAGTATGAGTAACTTCAAACTGGAAATTACTCAAACTGATACTTTTAAGGTAAAAGTATCGCTACTTTTACTTTTACTCAAGTAGCGATACTTCAAAATAAAATCACTCAAGTAATTAAAATACTCCTTAAAGTATTTTTTCCCAAAATGTTACTCAAGTAAATGTAACTAGAACTCCGATTAAAATCGAGGCTTGTTTTTAATGTGACTGGATTTGTTCCCAATGAAAGAGACACTTTTGGACTCACCATTTTGAAAGTACCTGGTTCCGTACCCTGTGCCGGGCGGGTGGCGCGTCCGGCCCACCGACCTACCTCTGGCAGGATACATGTTGTAAAAAACAGAGTTCCTGTGCGTTTTGAACGGATTTCGGGGGTCGTCGCTGACCATGCCGTCTCCGTCAGCCTCGTTTGTTAGATAAACTCTTGACACTGGGAGCGGAGCGGGAGCGTCAGATTCGGTTTCCAGAACTGATGGATGCGCGGGTTGCCTGGAGACAAGTATCCCGTCCCGCAATGCGAGTAATTGTTGGAGTTGCTGCTGCTCTCCTGTGTTACTGGATGCGCCAACAGCTTCTCTTCTGCTTAACGAGTCTCTTAAACTCCCGGATGAAGAGGAATTGAAGCGCTGTGCGTCAGTAAACCTCACAACCTGCGCTCCTCTGTGCGCACCCGGCACATTGCTGGCAGCGCCCTCCCTCCTCCTGCTCAGATAAACTCTGGACTGGCTGCCAGACCGAGCCGGAGCCTGGTACTCTGATCCGGTGCTCATCAAGCTGTAAACCTGCCCGTTGTTCTCCCACTGGATGCGGTGCCGCCAGGGTCCAGCCGGGCGCTGCTGTCCAAAAACTAAAGGCAGAAGGACTTGGGAAAGATATAATAAAACCAACCACTCTGCCATGACAAAAATAAGAGAAAATAAAAAGAAATGCACAAGTTTAAATGATATGTTATCAGAAATCAGGTGCAGAGAACCTGGAAGAAGAGGATGAAAAGCGAAGATGCGCACTCGGGTCCAACTCTTGGAAGCAGCATAACTTAACAGCTTGAACAGAAAGGAGGGACGGACCTGGCCTCTGGAAATTTGTCCAGTTACTTTTGTAAAGCCAAACTCCCATGACGATGAATTAACCCTTCCCTCGCCATGGTTAACTTTGGTTACACGAGGACGTTTGTTCAGTAAACTTTACGCACAGGTGTGAACACCGGCCATCCCAACGCTACCATTAAATCTAATTATTTTCCACAAAGAAAATCACCCAATCTTTTAATATCTTACATTTACCTGCGCATCTATAATTAAACATGTACTTTTTTCTCAAGTGTTGCAGATCTGCAAATATAACAAACCGCAGTTTTTTCCTATTATTATTATTACTATTATTATTATTGTTGTTGTTGTTGTTGTTGTTGTTTTCATTTGTAAAACTGGAATGTTGAACGGTCTTATAGTTTGCTGTATTGAAAACATCAAAAGATTCCTAAAATAAAAAAAAGAAAAATAAAAACCTGGTTGGAGTTCACACGTAGCGATTGCTTGACTCAGTTTTAAACGTTCACCAGAAGGGGGCAGTATAGGTCTTTCTATTTCTTGATATTTCATGTTTTTGTTGCATTAGCGTTGCCCGATGTGTCTTTGAACTTTCTTAAAATGTGGGTAATGAGGTGCACAAAAAGGATAGGCAAAGTTTTAACATTCTTCTGGATAAATGCAATATTGTTGTTTTATCCTTGTTTTTTTTCTGTTCTGATTTTTCAGGTTTATTTTTGTTCATTTTGAATATTTCTATGAAATAATTACATTATTTGAGGCCATTCCAGTAGCTTAATGTTAGCCTGCTTTGTTTGCTCCTTAAAAAAGCAGCTCTTACTCTGAAACGAAGCCTTCAGGGTCACATCAAACCTGCAGATTTCCACATGGACAAACTAAATGTCTTTGTGAGAAAAACTGAGCTATTCAGCTATTTTTATTTGGATCCAGATTCCATCTGGATGCTGTGCAGTTCGAAGGATTTCTGCCTTTATTTTTTTACTTTTAGATGCACAACCGTCTCAACAAGGTCTTATTTATAGAACCAGGTGCAGCTAGTTAGCATCTCAAAAGCTCAAATAAAACCTGAACTATGACCCTAAATCGCAGAGGAGATGAAAAGGATGTTTGGCGAGCATGAGAAAGAGAAAATCTTTTCCATCTGTCATTAAGGGGAAGCGTTATATCTCTCTAACTATTGGCAAAGATTCAAATTGGAGCGGCAAAAGCAAATGAGGTGGATTAGCAGTGATTGCTAACAGCTGATGGTGTCATTCAGGACAGTTTGCTCAATATTGAGCTGTTAGCATGTCATGACACAGTCAGTCTTCAGTCAGAGGCCTCTTAAGAATCACTGCAAGACTGACTGCTACTGGAGAACCGTCCTACCTGCAGATAGATAGATAGATAGATAGATAGATAGATAGATAGATAGATAGATAGATAGATAGATAGATAGATAGATAGATAGATAGATAGATAGATAGATAGATAGATAGATAGATAGATAGATAGATAGATAGATAGATAGATAGATAGATAGATATTCATCTTCTGTCAGATGGAATATCACTCAGTGACTTTTCCTCAGCCAAATAGGGCATTGTCATGGAAAGCTGCTCTATTTTTAGACAGAGAAACCTTCCTCCTGTTCTGAGTCCGGCTCCACCCCGTATTGGGTCCGGCTCCGCCCCGTTCTGAGTCCGGCTCCGCCCCGTTCTGAGTCCGGCTCCGCCCCGCTCTGCTGTCTGCCACCACCCTTATTTATAAGACGCACCGAGCCTCAGCAGCGGTTTGGCAGGAGACCTCCTGAGAAGAACATGTAACCCACAAAATATAGCCAGTAAGTATTAACGTTGAATTGAGCCTTTATTGTATGTGTGACCTGAAAGTAAACAAATCACAACAAATGTTGCACCAATGATAGTTTTTACTGTAATTTAGTAATGGTTTGGAAATAAAGCAAAAAAGTTTCTGGTTGTTTAGATAGTACAGGAGCAGCAGCAGCAAATTACTCCCTGAGTGAAAGACTAATGCTTTTACACTTTGAATATATCAATCTAGGTGACCAAGGCTGCTCACAACTTTGCTTCTTGTGAGAAATAAAGAAGATGATGGTCTTAAAATGGTTTTACTAGAAGAAACTCCCCCCGTTCCTGGAATATACCAGTTGTGTTTTTACTCGTGCCATTCTGAGGAGTAAAATGATAAATCCAGAGGGTTTACCACTGATCTCTGGGGAGACAAAGCAGGTGAGAAGCTGGAAAACTGTTTGAAAAAATGAGAATGAATAAACTCTGCTGCTGTGTGTGTGTCAAAGTCACACAAAAAAACGATAAATAAAATATGTATGTTGAAGGAAAATGCTTAATTAAAGTGTAATATTACTGAGTAAGTCATGATTTGAGACGTCGTTTAGTGTGACATGTCTGGCTAACCTTATCTGCTCAGTCAGCTCTCCTCGTGTTTCAGCCCTTAGCCACATGCTGCTCTGTCCATCATCACGTTTTTCATTCATCAACATGTGACAAATTAGTGTTGCAACTTCAATATGTGATCTATTAAAAAGAGTCTGACCTTTAGTCTGTCTTGTGTCAATCACATGTATTAAACTTAATTTCTTTTATGAGACAGAGAAGCAACAATAAACCAGAAATATGTTGCTGGAAACAGTTTAAGTTTTACTTTACAACATCTGATTTGAAGGATGTGATTATTGAGCTTTACACAAATGATTAACAATCCAGTTTAATTCAGTTTATTAATGTAGCACCAATTCACAACAAATGTCATCTGAAGGCTCTTTACTTAACAATAAAATCAGTGATACTAGCAGCAATATTGATTAATCTGTGTCTTACGTTGTCCTTAATACACTAAGTTTATTTTTCTGAAATGATATATTGTTAAACTAAACCAAATGTAAGAATATTACTTGTGTTGCTGTCTCTGTACATGTTTTTTATGCCACTTTAAAGTATTATTTGCATTGTTAAAGCAAAAATGTTCCACATATAGAGGAGGTAATAATGAATTTATGTGTATTTTTTAAAATTCTCCAACTAAAAAATGTGAAATTATGCAGCTCACGTTGCTTCTAAAAAAATAAGAGGCCACTTTAAATGATCAGTTTCTCTGATTTTACTTTTTATAGGTTTATGTTTGAGTAAAATGATCATTGTTATTTTATTCTATGGACTAACAACATATCTATGACATTCCAAGCAATAATTTAGTTTTTATTTGCAGAAAATGAGAAATGATTAAAATAAGAAAAAAGATGCAGTGCTTTCAGACCTCAAATAATTCACAGAAAACAAGTTCGTGTTAATTTAGAAACATCAATACTAATGTTTTAACTCAGGAAGAGTTCAGGAATCAATATTTGGTGGAATAACCAGGAGGTTTTCAATGTTTTTTTTTTTTCAGAGTTGTTTTGCTGTTTATAGCTCAACATTAAAACTATTCGTTTCCCTTGAACTTTTAAATATTTCAATAAATCATAACTACAAAAGGATCACAACAAACTACCAACTAAATGTTTAATGGAAGAAAAATTAGACATGGTTGATGCAATTGTGCTCAGTCCCCCTGTGGTGCTTCTTTGTAGAATGACCTTTTACCTTTGACCTCATTTGCAGCTGCAGGTCTTTCACAGTTTGTCTCTGTTGGCTTTGAGACTGAAAACTTTTTCCATTGGAAACTGTTTGTTATTTTTGACACTTAGCACAGATATTCAGAGCTAGCTCTAGACTAGACTGATTGTAAATAATAGAGTTTGATCTAAATTACGATATTTCTGCCTTTGCTGCATGTTTAGGGTCACTGACCTGCTTGAAGTCTCACATCTTTCATCTTCCTCTAACAGAATATTTAGCTCCATTCATCTTCCAGTCAACTCCGATAAGTTTGCTTTCCCTTCATATTTTTATCTTTCTTTCAACAGTAGCTTTCCTCTTGGGATTTCAAGTCTTTCCCTTAGATTTTCAAAGAGATTTAGATCTGGACTTTGACTGGGCCGTTCCACAAAATGTGGGAAACGTTCTAGATGTTCAAACTGTTCACCTGACATGTTTACAGTCATTTTTAGATGCCCTTATTTTACATATTAATGTTCTTTTTTTCTGGCCTTATGTTTTGGTTTCTTTTCTGCTTGTTCCTGCCAACAAAATGTATTTTCCCACAGTAAGATGCTGCCACCACCGAGTTTTAGTAGGACTGGGGTGTTTAGGAAAATGCCCACATGAGATTTGTAATTAGGACAAAATATGTACATTTTTGTCCCATCTGTACAGAGGACAATAGTAGTAGTTTTGTAGATAAATTGTCCCACCTGAGCTGTGTATCTCTGCAGCTCCTCCAGAGTCGCCTTCAGTTGTTTCTGTGATTAACTCTCTCTTCGCTCAGCCAGTTTAAGTGGACGGCCATGTTGTTTTAGGTCTGCAGTTGTCACACACTCTTCAGTTGTTAAATAATTAAAGAGAAATCAGTGATATGTTCATGGGAAATTGTTTTGTACTCTAACTCTGTTCAAACATCTCCACAATTATTGACTCAGTGGTTCTTGCATGAATGGTTTCCTAGGTTACCCCCTCTTTCTGCCACCTTATAACTAATTAAAATGTAAGCAATTATCTGAATGTTTTTCCAGCAGGAAGCAGTGACCTAATCTCCCAAGAAGTAGCCAATTTATTTCTTCATGATGGCACAATTATTATTTTCTAATTCTTCTGTGCCCCATCCTTTTCTAATGCACTGTAAAACATTTGAAGGTAGTTCAATTTGAAAATGAAAGTCCTTTTTCTGTCTTAAAAATGCAATTTAAGTCAACAAGAAAATTGTTTTGGTTTTAACTCAGAAATTAAAGTTCATGAGGTTGATTTAACAACAACAAACAAGTTGTCTAAATATAGTTTTTTTTTTAATTTATTAATCTTGAATTGAGTTTTAACTTAATGCTGCAATTTAAACCAAATAATTATTTCACGATATGAAAGAAAAAACTAGTCAAAAACATACATTTCTCTATTATTTTTACTCACAATATCAAGTTAAAATAACAACTTATTTTACTTTAGAATCATTTACAATCTTATTTTAAATTGCATGGACAAACTTTCAGATCTGATAATCAATTTTATTAAACTTCACAATGAATTCAGCTCAGAAACATTTAGTGTAAACAGGACATTAACCTCAAGCATTAAAATAAACATTTATCTTAATAACACACCAGAGTCAGATCAATTTAACACACTTCCATCTCAGGATACAACATGCCGCTAAGCATTCTGGGAAATAGTTCCCACTCTTCTCTTTTTCTTCTTTCAGTTTTTTTAAAGTGCTAACCTAAAAGCTCTAGTTTATTCACCTCTTATTAAAAAGTCGACACAACTTACAGCTGTAAGTTTATCTTTCACAAACTCACACATTTAGGTTAAAAACCTAAAACTCACTAAATTTATTTGACTCAAAGACACAACTGAATGCCGCTCAAATGTTTTACAGTGCAGTACAAAATGGCGGCTGTTTATTAATTATAAGGCAGTCAATTATGCTGGATTTAATTTAGGGGTATCAGAGGAAAAGGGGTCTGATTGGAAATGAATGTTGCTCGTTGCAGATTCAACCACTTTGAAAACCATGTAAAATTTTCCTTTTATTCCACAAAATATGCAGCTGAGTCATTTTAACTTTTTATTTACTTGAATAACTTAAAAAAGAAAAAAAAAATTACGATTATTTTTACTACACTATACTTTTAACTTTTATTTAAGTAATATTTTTTATAAAATACAACTATCCTTCAGTTCAGGCTAAAATGAGACTTATTATTTGTGAACAAGGTTTGTTTTCAAATGTTATTTTCTGCCTGCTGCACAATTTGGCACTAGAAGTACTTCACCCTGTTCAAACATATTGTTTATTTGCATTACTGACTATAAATATTAGCTTCATGATTTTTTTAAATTATTTGGAAAATTTCTGCCTGGATCTTTTTTTTTTATTATTATTTGAGGTTTTAAAATACCAGAATATAGATACAACTACACTTTTGTCTCACTGATTACATTATTTTTAAATATTAAATCAGATGTTTTTACTTGTTGTTACTCAGTACTTTAGTAGTTTTTAAACCACATAATTTTTTTACTCTTACTTGGACAGCTACGTTTTACTTTTATTTGGGTAAAAACATGTTGAAGTGGTGCTACTTTTACAATTTTTGGAAACTACCAAACTCTGTATGCCAGCAATTAACTGCACTGTTTCATTACTGTGTATTTCTTCTAAAATCATGATAGATAAATAAATGAAGTTGTAATTGAATTAATTGTTTGTAAGAATAAGACAAAAACAGTACTAAGAAGTACTTTTACTCATGTAAGAGAAGGTATTTCTGTGTCATTTGCACATGATTTAAGGATAAACTCCTTCTCACACAGCATGGCTCATGTGATATGTCTCCTTATCTCCTGTGTCGTTGCCTCTCCGTCCTTTTTTGGACTCCCTGGCTGGCCGTCCGGAGGTTTCCATGATGACTGATCACATTACATTTGGGGGTAGGACAGGGAAACCACACAGGGCTTCAGAGCTGTGAGTGGGTGTGTTGCAATCAGTAATTGGCTGTACATTTGTTCCATATATTCCCTTGAAGCCTCAGGGCTCGAGCCTAAATTTACTCCTGCTCTTCTGGCATGTGAAGAACCCCGCAGATGCATCATGAGACCCTGACCTTCCCCCGACACACCCTCGGTAGTGAAAATGCTTTGAATATACAAACTGAGGTCTGTCGTTGAGATTTTAAGTTTGTAAGGATTGTAATAACCATATTTAACAATTATTTTCTGTTTATTTTGTTTGTCTGCCTTTTTTTTCACTTGGTTTTCATTTTAAAATGCAAATAAAGTGAAACTACACCGCTTTGTGTTTTGTCTTATTTTACTTTTTGGCATATTCTGATAAATCATTGAAGCAGAAATCATAACACTGAACAAAAAACTAAAGTTTATCAAGGATTTTAGCCCTGATTGGGACAACATTTAATGTTACAAGATGCAGAAAAATGTGGTGTAAGCCTTAAAACCAACAGCTGGTGCTCTGGGCGTTGGATTCAGCCAGACATACACAGTTTGTTCTGCTGCTGACTCAACTTTGCCCGGCTGCAAGGGAACGAATATTTTACACATGGGTTTGTTGATATGTTACCTTTAGAGGTCCTTTAATAGCCTCAAGAAACACAGAATAAATCTAAAAGCATTATTTAACAAAAAATGCATTTGGTATTTCCAAATTTTGCATTTACAATTTGCTAAGTGGGCCAAAGTAACAAATTAAAACTGAAGAAACAACAAATACAACAAATTAAGTTATAGTCATCATGGGTGTGAATGGAAAATTAAATTGAGTTTTTATTGATTTTTTCAGACAAACAGTTGAATTTATTGTGTATTTTTTACATCTATAAAAGGTTAAAAGAATAAGGATTTCTCCTCACTAATAGTTGGTTAAATGTCCTTGAATTTGTCTTTGATAACATTTTTTTTGTTGCTACCAACTCACTTCTGGCATAATTGTAGCTGAAAATGTATCACTCTTCTTGGAGGGTTTGATAGATTTTAATTAAATTGTTTGATTTTCTGCAACAGATTCAACATTTTAATGACAATTTAAATATGTTTGAGATTGAGGTTTATTTCAGATGCTAGCCAGTTTTTATCCTTACTGTGCAATGATCAAATATGAGATGTTTTGTTTAGTTTAGCTTTATTTGTTGTGTAATGCTTGTGCTGCGATGGGGTTTGTTTTCTTTTAATTGTACGATTGCTTTTGTGGGTATGCCCTACATTAATGTCACAATTGGGACAATAAACTCATAACTAAAATATGCTGTAAAACAAAACACAAAGTGTTTGAAACGGGAGCAGGAAGAAGCACTGGCGGCTTATCCAATCCTGTCCGTAAATCTTCTTCAAACAAGTTCTTAATCAAACTAGCGATTCAATAAATACAAATTCACTCCATCACCTATAGATCAGAGCCTAATACGCACATAAATTAAAAATAGAATTTTATCTCGTTCACTTTTTTACGCATTATTTATATACTTCTTATGTTTTTCTATTGAATTGTGCAATATTTTTTATTTTTGCTTATTTTCATCATCTAAAATCAAAATAACTCCACAAACTGATATTAAGTGTATGGCTGCATTAAAGTACATTTTCCTCTCATGTTGAACTTTCCCTGTCAGGTTGAGACTTTCAAACGTAACAACACCTGAGCATGGTGGTGGCAGCATCATGCTCTGTTTAGCTGCCATTGGTTTAATACAAAAAGTGGATGGGATAAAGTGAAATCATCTCATAAAAACATTAAAACTATTTTTAAATAATTTAGTGTAGCATTTTGCTTATGAAACGACTCCTAGGTCAACAGGTGAAGATTTTTGAATTATGTCAGAAGTTTTTCTTTGTATGCTGTTAATCACTTCTGGCTCAAAAAGTCAGCAACAATTATGAAAGATGGCTTCAAACATTTTGCTCATTTACATTTATACAACTATCATGACACAAATATTCACTTATATAAATATATAAGTGAACTTGTATGAATAATTGGTGAAGATTTGCAATAAACAGATCTGTGAACTCAATGGACAGATTTTTTGCTTATGAATTTTAAAAAAAGAAAAGTTTCTGAGCATTGCTTGAATTATTGTGAAGCTAATTTCTTTTATGAAGTAAATGACTGATGCACTAAGTTAATCTTAACCGTCTTTATTACTGCTTCATGCTGCCTGCTTTCTTTCATCTTCTTCTACCTGCAGTAGCAATAAACCTGTAGATGTGACAACCTGCTGGATTTTATCAGTCATATTCAATAAACACAAAGGATTTGGCACTGAGTCGCCATTTTATGACGCTTTATGGGATCTACATGATTGTGTGTGTAGGTGTTTGATTATATCTGACAGGAATGAAACAGGAAACATGAGGTGCATTCAGTTTTCTTTGAGTTGTTTCAAGTGACAGCTTTATAATTTCACATCAGTTACAGGTGTTAAACACTGGGTAGTCCAGAGGTGACTAATCTTTTAGAAAAAAAGTTACACATGGTTATACAAAACAGTTTTTCTGCTGTTCAGTCATAATAAGTTACACTTGTGTCTATTTACAAATCAGGCTAGAAGTACAGAGCTGGTGTTACATGTTTACTCCAAATGATATTTACAAGTCTATACACAACCTGGTGTCGACCCAACCTGCTGGAGAGACAAAGAAGAGAAGCAGAGTTACCCACATGGATTATCAAGGCTTCAATATGTGTTATTAAAGCAACTTATTTACCTATAAGTTATTCAGCAGGGAGTTCTGAACGCTTTCATAAACTGCATTGTAGATATCTTCCTTCGTTGTTGTTCCATCAAGGTATTCTGTCAACAAAAATGCAAATTAAAGTCAAAATTTCTCAATGGGAAAGTGTTTTACATCTGATTTAGTGTTTTTGCAAACCTATTCTGCTGCAGTTGTTGTCCATCTCCTTCCTGTGCTTCAGGTACATGGGCCAGACATGGCCGTCGAACAGGCCGAGGGGGTCTGGGACTGTGTATGTTCTGGTACTGCAAAGACCGGATCGGTCCAGAGTTACAGCATGCTCTGATGTGCATTCTGAAAATTACTCCGACAGCTGCTCACCTTCTCCTTCGCTTGCATTCCTCGTAAGGAATGGAGATGTAGAAACACTTGTCATAGACATCAATAAGAGGCCTGTGGAGGGAAACAGGATCTCAGGTCAGGGAGAAGCTTTGAAGGTCAAGAGGTCAGGTAAATGGTGACCTACTTATAGTTGTAGATGAGGAACCCCTCAATGATGAGAATATGGATCCCTCTCTGCTCTGAGTCGGACTCCTCGGCTTCGGGTGACAGACTGACTCCGTGCGAACGCGCGAACTTGACGGGGTTTTCCTGCCAGCCTTTCACGGTGTTCACCATCGCTTCCATGTCCAGAGCGCTGATCACTGATGAAGAACAAGGAGACAAACAGAACAAAAACAAAGCTTCACCACGTGTGCAGCCGACGTTTCACACCAATTTATTTCAATCAGTGAATGACGTAGCATTCACAGTATATTTATTTATGTGGTAGTCTACGACTGATTGGTTACCACTGAAGAAATGTGCAGGAAAGGAAAAAGTACATTACTGAAGGGTTTTCCTACGTGAAATCCACTCTTACCATCCCACTGTCTAAAGCCGTCCTCCCCGACTTGTATTTGATCGGGTTTCTGAAATAACAGTCACCAACAAAACATTGCTGCAACCCAGTAACCAATGGGAGCTCATCCCTCCTGGACAGGACAAGTCAGGGACTCGTCTCCACCAAAAGTGAACGCGCGGAGGAAACGATTTTTTAAACGATGTTTCAGCTGGATTTGACCTCCTTTAATGTTACTTTTTCATTTTTTAAAATTAGTTTTACCTTATTGTCATAATGTATGCTGATGACACCTTTATTTAAATCTGCAAAATTTTTGTTTACAATTTTAAATAATATTTTAAGAGAAAACAACATGTATTTCTTTGTTTTTAATTCTGCCAAAATAGGGAGGAAAACAAAGGATAAGCAAACAAAAACTGGCGGCCATGAGTACAGACGTCATTTAACAGTCTTTCATTTTAGTGGGGACGCTCAGCCCTTTCATTAGCTGTCCAGGAGACAATCAGCCAGATGATTACAAGGCTGCTTCGATGATAGGACATCTGCAGGTCAGACTGGCCATTTCTTACTTTTTAAGCATAAAAAAAGAGAAAAAGCTTCAAGCGCAAATAAAACTTATGATAAATATTCTAGTTGCCACACAAAAATAGTTTAACACATAACAGAAAAATAACACCAGACTTCTTTCTTTGTCTTACCTTGAAAAAGTCATCCTGATGCACCACACAACAGTTAGGTAATGTCTTTAGCAGTCTATTTGTCAAAGTTGTCTTCCCACCGTTGGTCACCCTGAATTTAATGCCACACAAAAGTGAGTTACATCTCAGTTTCTTGTAAAAGCATCTTGGTTTCTATTTTAGCTGAAGCTTACCCTCCGATGCCGATGATGAACTTCATTTCTGACTTCTTCTGTGTTATTGGTCACCTCAGGAATTCAGTAAGTAAAAGCAGGGAACCCCACCAAACCAAACTCTCTCTCTCACAAAGGTTTAAGCTAAAACCTCCCTCTCCTTCTCCTTCGTCACAGATGTCCCCCCCCTTTACTACTTCATTGATAGACTATCTCCTTGTGGCGCATATAAAGGATGTGGCCACCGTGTCACCGCCTGCTTGACCAATCGGAGCCGCTTTTCACCGGCCAATAGTCTGCCTCCTCGGAGCCGGAAGCACCAACTTCAGAGGATGCACAGTTGAAGTTTCAGTGTGAAAACTGATCCTAAAATTTGCACCTGCTCTCAGGGGTCAGGGGAGGGAGGCCGAGCACATTCAGGGAAAGTACAGAAGCTAACTTGTGGCTGAGCTGTGAAATACAAAGAAACCACAATGAAGTCACAAGGGGGGTGCATCAGAAAAGAAGATGGGGAAAACTGGGAGAGGCACAAGTTGAGTCTGAAAGAATTCAAGTTTCTTACACGTAAGCGGTTTAAATCCAAGAAAGGTCATAATCTTTAGGACAATACATCCTGAAATTTCTGGGCAGATGCTCTACCAAGCCGGCTGTGGGCGAGTGCAAACCAGGACCTCTATAATTAGTCTGCAGCGTCTGGCTTCTGCATCATGAATATTTCTGATGCAACCAGAGTACGTGGCGGACCTCCATGGGGGCAAAATGGCGCGTCTGTCAGCCAAAGCTGCGATAAAACCTTTCTCTGAAGGTTAGCGCCTGCCGCTTATCGGCTCTGGTCGTTACACACCTCCGGATGTGAGTCTGTCGTGTTTATTTTGTATTTGCCCAATACTACGAATCGGTTTTGCAGTTTGTTCTTGTCTCTCGGGGTGATAAAGGTGTGAAGGAGGTGAACTTTGAGTTTTAGATAAAAGTTGACATGGTGTCATGTTTCACTGTGGGGAATGTAGCGATACATGGTGGCACTGTGCGACTAAAAGACTGATGTTTGTTAACATAATATATTAAAAGGATTCACACCATTCAAATGCGAAATACTTCTACCATATGAGACTTTTCTCTTTAGTCACTGAGAAATGCAGGATTAAAATAACCTATTTTAGGTAATTTTGCCTTTCCAGTTTCAGAACACAAAAGCAATATTCATAGTAAAGGTGAGAGATATCCTGCTGCGAGACATTTCATTTCATCTTTTAAGGAGCTCACACAAAATAATTTATAGATCAAAATTACGTTGGTCAATAACTCACATGGCCAAATATGTTCAAGGCTATCTTGAATTATTTTATTGAATAAATGGCAATAAAAGATAAAAATATGTTCTGTTAAAAACCCAACTGAGCCCTGTAGGTTAGCATTCATGACACAGACAAATCCAGTTTATTTTTTATTTTGCTTTATTTTTTAGAAACATTAAATGGCACATTGTCATAGATAACAGTTAAAGTAATTCTTCAGGCTCTCTTTCTTTAAATATATTTTATTTTATCTATAACAATTCAGTCTTTCAGTCTTTAAAAAGCCTTTTTTTTAGAATTTACAAACAAGACAAATACAAATACCTAAGAAGGAAAGGATACAAACAAGCATGCCGACTGCATATTTAACGCTGGAAAACCTGACGACTGTTCAATACTTTTGCATCAGTAACATCTAGAACATGTTAAAGAAGAAGGACGTCATTGCACATCATTCAGAAAGCAAATTCATTAAACCGAAGAAAAACCCATGCCAAAATATTTCACTTTGTTTCTATCTGCAAGTAGAGTCGGTTTAAGGAGTCTGTACGGTTTTCTTTTAATTTAAAATAGTTGACATGCGTCATAGTACAGCTCAATCTCACATGCAGAAAGCAAACAGTTTTATCTGTAACATCTTGTAGTTAACAGGTTCTGAATTGATTTAAGTGAGTAACAAGAGAAATACTGAGGAGTGATTGTCCTGCAGCTAACGGGTCCGTTCTGTGCCAGAAGCCGCTGAGTTTACTGAATGACCGTTCCCCAGCAGATCTTCAGCTCATTGTGCTGCAACGCAAAAACAAAAAGTTTAATTTGAGTATTTTGTGCAACCTTTATGCAACAATAGGTGCATTGTTCACATAGATATTGTTAATACTTAGGAGTGTGTAGAGATCACAGGCTGTAAATCTAAACTAAATCCAACCTGACACATATCACACCAGTTGGGAGACAGAGCCTGTTTCCATTCTTGGGATGTCAGCCAGTCCACCGGCTGCAGGATCTTGTGATGTACGAGGGCAGAGAGGAGCGCACGGACCCACAGGACAGCTCATGGGGTTGGATTTCTGAAATAACCCCATGTACTTTTCCCACTCCAACCCACTCTGACTGGCCCAGGCAGGTATTTCTCCTGATTTCATGACCGGTACAGCAGCTCATGACTCGTCTGTGAAGCCCAGTAAAAATAGACCTGGACGGTTCTGAATAGATGAGGGGAGCAGCTGTGTTTTATGTAACATCGGGGAGCCGGTCTGAGGATTAGCTAACATTTGGATTTGGATTCACACGCGGGCTGAATTGCGCGACCTGAAACATGACTTGGCAGAAAAGGAGCCAGGCTTGATGTCTGACAGTAATCAGAGAGCAGCATTCAGTAGGTTCATTGGGGCCTGCCATGCAAAGCAATGGCAGGAACCTATTACTATTGTCGGAGAGAAGCGTCTCTTTAATCTTTATTTTTCTTCCGTAACCGTTAATGCGGCTCGTACCGCTGGGTGCACACCTACAAATGAGGTATCAAAACGTGCAGAAAATTCACGCCATTGGAGCTATTACTTCTGGTGGGATTTGGGCTTAACGTGGCGACATAATTCGCAAAAAACTACGAAAAAAACCCCATTATAACTCAATGGGAAAAATCCTAGAAATACCCTATTTTTGAGGATTTGCTGTGTCGTCACAAATTCACCTAGAAATGCCATTCAAATTTCATTTTGTAGATACGTCTGTGATCTCTTCGAAAGTGAAGACGGCTCGTCGATACCAGTTATGGTTTGTCCACAATTTGCCTCTAAGCGACCCAAAGTTTCTCATTTTTGCTCAAATTAGAGTGACAGCCGACCTCGGATCAGATATGGGCACAACATTTCTTTCTCTCATCACTGTAAATGCTCTGAGTGAGTTACAGATATGAATCTCGGGACTATCGCAGAAGACACATTGAACTGTCATACGCTCGAAACGCTTTTCGAATATGTATTACGGTTCCCGAACAAGAAGGATTTGTTTCCAATGCTTTTTTTCAGTAAAGTGTGTTTGCTCAAACACACTTGTGTGTTTGAGAGCTCACAGCTCAGAGCTCACACCTGCTGAGACCATTATTTGCCATAGCAACGGAACTCAAGAGGCTATTGGCTGCTGATTTGGACTACGAATACGCATCGCTGTAGTTCTATCTATCCTCAGTTGAAACAGATCAGGACTGAGAACTGGCCTTTAGAACTACCTGCTGCTATGGGCTGTATATAACTGATTTAACTCAGTAACTGTTACACATGGGATTAGTTTGGAACTTTAAAATGGAGAATAATAATTTCAAAATAAAAGCCTTGAATATTTTTACATCAGGTAATTGCTGTTTTTGGCTTTATTTGACGTTTTCATCCAAAGCACTGTTACACATGGGATTACTTTGGAACTTTAAAATGGAGAATAATAATAATTTCAAAATAAAAGCCTTGAATATTTTTACATCAGGTAATTGCTGTTTTTGGCTTTATATGACTTTTTCATCCAAAGCACTGTTACACATGGGATTAGTTTGGAACTTTAAAATGGAGCATAATAATAATTTCAAAATAAAAGCCTTGAATATTTTTTACATCAGGTAATTGCTCTTTTTGGCTTTATTTGACTTTTTCATCCAAAGCACTGTTACACGTGGTATTAGTTTGGCCCTTTGAAATGAAGCATTCTGAAAATTTCAAAATAAAAGCCTTGAATAATTTTACATGACGTAATTGCTCTTTTTGGCTTTATTTGACTTTTTCATCCAAAGCACTGTTACACGTGGTATTAGTTTGGCCCTTTGAAATGAAGCATACTGAAAATTTCAAAATAAAAGCCTTGAATATTTTTACATCAGCTACTTGTGTTTTGAGCATTATATAACTATTTTAACCCAAGGACTATTACGCATGGGATTAGTTTGGCCCTTTGAAATGAAGTTTAACAAAACTTCCAAAATAAAAGCCTTGACAACATTTTAAATCGTACCGAACGGTGCACGTCCGCCTCGCTTAACGTTCTTGCGGTTCTCCGCGTGCCACTGCTTACGTCGCGGCGTTCTTTGGCGTCGACGCCGATTTGTGGCGCGACGACGCCGGGCCCGAACCCCACGGCCGCGCCTTGGCAGGCCCCGGCTAAATTTCTTCCGAAATTTTCTAGTATTCACAAATACACTTGTTCCTCAAATCACTCTTTAATTGGATGTAATGGCTGACGTTTTTATGTCAAAACATACTTCATCGTAACCAAAGACTCATCTACGATGCCTTGCTAAAGTATCAACATTTTGTCCACGAACTCCAATCATTCCATCACATTAGACCTAACGTGACAGATCAACGGAGTAATGCAGTTTTGTAAGGTGGAAGAAAACTCACTCATGACTTTCATGCATTTGTATTCAACACATTGTAGAGGAACCTATTGCTGCAATAAAGATGCAAGTTATTTTTGGCCATTTTCTGTTTATAATTGAATTTTATACATCAAGAAATAACTTTTCTGCCTATTGTTCTATAAAACGTAACTCAATATCAGTCACCTAAAGACATTATTTTCTCTTCTTAAGTTTGGTCTTTACTTTGACTGAGTCATTCTAACCCATTGCTACGACGGGCGTTGTGAGATGCTTTGCGTTTTCTGGATATACTTTTACTAAATTGTGTTGAGATAACGAGTTAATCTTGAGAAACCAAACTTTCTTTGTACCAAAACCATGAGATGATTGGTGTTAACCTGATTCCATCCTTCAAATGTATGCACAACTGCATGCAGTGCCTTGCATTTGAAAGATAGAATCAGGTTTAACACTGATCATCTTGTGATCTCGAGAAAAGCATCAGGAAAAGGTAAATGTGGAAAAAGTCTCTTGGCTTTTATACGACAACTCTTCCAAAAAAGGCCAGAAGTCTGGATTAGGAGTGAAATCTGAACTGTAAACAGATTCCAGAGCTACTTTGAACTTCTTGGCTGGTTCTTTAAATAATGTTGTCTTTAGTTAGTCTGATCAGCCTTATCTTGGTGAGTTTGTTGTCATGTTCTCTGTCCATTTTCTGTTCATTAGTTGTTTAAAGTACAGGTAATTTTTTAAATTTTAAACCTGATTTAAAGTTCTCAACAGCTTTATCCCTGACACCCTACGGTGTTCCTTGGTCTACATGATGCTGCTCTTTCTCTGATGTTCTCCCGTAAACCTTTGAGGCCTTCACAGAACAGACGGATTTATAACTTGTGGTATAACGTGACAATATGTAAAAAAGTCCAAGTGGGGGTGTGCTGTGGTGGCGCAGGGGGTTAGCACACCCCACGTTTGGAGGCCTTAGTCCTCGTCACGGGTTCGACTCCCAGTCCACGACCTTTGCCGCATGTTTTCCTCACCCTCCTTCCTGTCTGCCTACTGTTGAAAAAATACAAGCCACTAGCGCTGCAAAAACTCTTCGGAGAAAAAAAAAAAAAGGGAATTGCATACTTTTGCAGGACATCTTGTATTAGCACCACCAGCGGAGGATCTTTGAACTATTTCAAGAATTAAAGACTCGAGGTGATGTAATAATTAGGCGACTAGGGCTTGGAGGCCAAGATTCCCAACAAATGTTTATGCAGGATTTAATTTGCAGTTTCTTTTGCACACAGAGGCAAATGTGTGTGAAAATCAACTGTCCCTGTGTGTCAGATATAAGTTACAGAGGACTGACATTACAAGCCGGAGTGCAGAGTTAACGACGGACCGTTTAATGACTGGGACCTCTTACCTTAATGTCAGATGTCACTGTTAACCGATGCTAGCATCGACTTTGGCCTGAAAATAACATTCAAATAAAGCAATAAAGAAACATCAGTATTTTCTCAGTCATCTAGTGCTAAAGATTAGCTGACAAATATTCGCAAAAATAATAAACAGGATTTCTTGAATTGATAGCTGATGTGACAGAAATAGAGCTAAAAAAAGGTTTCTGAGAGTGTTGCATAACATAGCTGCATGAAACAGAAAGAGGTCACCTTTCTCCAGGAAGAGCTGACTTGGTCTGCTGCTGCTGCTCTTGTTCCTGTCTGTAGGAAAAATACAATTTGGTTACTTCAAATAATGGTGGAGATTTCTTTCTTTTTTTTTAAGGGAAAATGTGTTATTTACCTCAACTTTTGTGCTTTTAGCTTCTCTTCATCATACCTAAATTAGATTAAATAATGTGAGTAATATGCTGCTTCATTCCCACTTGTAGCAGCAATATGGTACAAAAATGTCCTTATAAGAAGATACATGATGGCTACATATAGTGTTGGCTGCAGTGACTTTTACAGATCTATGTTATAGGTATCCTCATATGAGACAGATACAAAGGAATAAAATATGTTGGGCCAAAATCCATGTCTGAATTGCCCATTAAAAATGAACCAGGTCATCAAAAACCAGCATACTCCATGTTTCCAAGACTGGTGCTCCTCTGCTTCGGAACAAACTGCACTTCTCAAGTTTTCTGAGATGTGAAGAAACTGTAACTGTTCCTTTAAATTAGATTTTTTTTTTATTTTACAGCAAGCTTTACTAAGAAATATCTTTCTTCTTATATTGAAGAAAAAACATTGTATTTCAAATTGTGAGATACAAAAGAATGGGAAAGTCAAATTATTGAATCAACTTGAAATATAGTTAATATTTTTAAGATTTTCCAGAAAGGTTTTAATATTTTAAATAAGTGAAGATTATAATTTTTATCCCAATAAGTCTGGTTTGTCAGATTAAAGGTGCCTTATGACAATAACAACTTTCAATGAAGTATTAAACACACTTTTATTTAAGACCAAATTTCTGTTTTTAAAAATAGTTAATTTTGTGGTCTGATGTCATATTTTAATTGTAAATGTCATGTTTTCATTAACTATAAGCAAAAAACCATTATAATTAACAGAAATAAATGCTTTCAAACATCAATTTGTGTGTAATTAATCAATCTAATATGTTTCATTTAGTGATAAAGTTCCTGAAATAGTATTCTGCTGAATGGGTCTGAACCTTTGCTTGCATTTTGTGAGAATGCGGCATCTCAACAGCGACCCCTGGTGGTGGAGAGGACTTACTGCAGCACACAGTCGGGAATCTGCACATGCTCCATGGGGATGATGTGACTGAGCTCTTCCAGGGTGTGAACGTATCGAATCTTATCCAGAAACTTCACACTGTGGAGATCATGAACATGTACAATTAAACATATTTTTGTGTTTTTATTATTTAAAGCCCTTTAATCTGCCATTTTGTTGATGAAATTTGCAAAACAAATAAACTTGATTGATTGATAGAATATAAAAAGCAGCTTGTATTTAGATGTGTCCATACATGTAAATAGGAATCAAATTGTATTCAATAAGCACATTTCTATGTTTACATCCAAATTTTAAAGATTTTTACAGTGATATGCTGCAGTATATGCATTGGAAAATGGTCAAGTATTTAAAATAATCTCTCATAGGCCAAACAGTCCATGTTACATTTTTGATGTTTGGATCAAAATTCAAGGTCAAAATCAAGATACATCTTTGGTATTATTGTTCCATTTATTGCCACATTAATATACTTTCCTATAAAATATGATTTTTAAAAGTATTAGACACTGGGACAGTCAGGTTATTTGTCATCCTCCCACATAAAGAATCGCTTGGTTTTGTTCGGCCTCCCCGTCTCGCTCTCTCTCAGCCGTACGTGTGGCAGGTGGATTTCCTGTCTTTGTAATTAGAACCAAATTAGGTTAAACTGCGTTTCTTCCCTCACCATCGTGTTTTTGTATGAAAAGATGCTAAGAGCACAGACATAAAGTTTACAGCGCAGACACAGAGCCACGCTGGGCAACATAATTCTTTGTTCACAAAGATAAATCATTCTCACTGCTCACTCAACGCTCCTCTTCAAGCACAACCACATGTTATACCTGCAGTTCACATCGAGCTGCACAGCAGAGCAACGCAGTGGGGTTTCATCTTGACTCCTACCTTGATGCAGGAGGTCAGGGGGCTTATAATACCCTGGGGGAAACCCTGGATATATGTAAACACATCAGTGACTCCTGGATTCCTGGGCTTCTCACCCCGTCTCTAAGGGAGCCCAGAGACCCAACGGAGAAAACCCCTCCAGTAAAACAAGGCAGCTCCCAGGAGGGGCACTCTCCAGTACCCCCTCCAAGGACTTAAAAAGGTGGGTAAACAGTCAGAACCCGACCCAAACCCGTAGGTAGAGGGAGAGGCTATCCTCTTGTTCACCCCAACGTACAGGCACCAAGATGGAGGCAACAAGAAAGCCCACTCCTCTCACAAGGGGCAACTCCAGGGTGGGAGAACATCCAACCCCTTTCAAGGAGACCGGCTCCAGAACCAGAGCCATGCACTGCAGTGAGTCCGACTATTTCTAGCCGGAACCCATGGGCTCTTTTCGGGCTGAGCCCAGCCGGGCTCCATGGGTTAAAGCCCGGCCACCAGGGGCTCCCCAACGTGCCCCGCCCCCAGGCCTGGCTCCAGGGTGGGACCTCATGTAGGGGCGAGCAGAACCACTGTTTCCAACGGTCGTTTTCATCATAAGGGATCTTTGGGCTGCACTTGGTTCTGGTTCCTCACCTTGGACCTGTCTGCATTGGGTGGCCCAACCAGAGGCATGAAGCCCCGACAGCATAACTCCTAGGATCACTGGGACACTCAAACCCCCCCACCACGACAAGGTGGCAGCCAGTGACGTGCGGTCAGGGGAGGCAGGTGAGGCAGTGCCTCACCTGCCATCATGGAAAGAAAGAAAATATATAATCATAAAGTAATTTAAATTGTTCTATTCATCCGGTGGTTTGTACTAAAAAATATTTATTTTTCATGTAGCTTCACCAATTTCGATTTTTATTTGTTCAAAATCGCTGAATTTTCTTATTTTCCCATTCAAATGCTTGGAAGCGATGCCGGTGAGGCAGCAGCGAGCTCTGCCTCACCTTGGATTGCGCAACCCCTGGCTCTGCGCTGGCTGCTAAGCGGAGAGAGCATGTTGCTGTACGGCGTCAATAAAACGGTTTAAACAAATTTAATATGTGAACTTATTTCCAATAATTTAGCTTATGTATATAATGTACAGTGCTTTTTGTCACCAACTGTGTTTGTGTAACGTGTTTCGTGTAATGAGCGATTATAAACGGCAGAGAACAGGTTCGAGGTGAGGCAGGCAGTTCTCTTGCCTCATGGCAGGGGGCGCTCAAGATCCCAGACGTTCGTCTTGTTCACTCCTCAACTGCCGAGTAAGTGACAGCGAGCTAGGCTAAACGATTCGGGAAGCAAGTCAAGTGCAGCGATAGATTATAATAGAGATAGTGATTTTTTTCCTCTCGCTTATCCCGACTTTCGACATGGATGACTACATTACAACACTAAAAAAGTTTTCTCAAGTGGACTTTCAATCGAAGCAGGTAAGACAGTAATAACATTTATTTTGTTTTGTTTTTTAAGAAAATGTGTGTTTTGTGAGCTACAGTTTGTATGTGTAAGGATGCAGAAGTGAAACATAACCTGTAAACTGCTGTCAATCTATGCATCTATTTGCAAATCTGATTCTGATGACGTCAGTGCCTCACCAGCTATGAACCTCACCGCGAAATGTATGAGGTGAAATGTATGTTTTAGTTTTTTAAAGTCTTTTAGGCTCGAATAAAGTTTTTTAGGCCGTAATTTAACAGGTTGAACAGGAAATTAGAGAGAAGGGAAGAGAGAAGGAGGAGAGAGAAGGGAAAGACATGCAGCAGATTCTCCAGGACTGGGAATTGAACCCAGGTTGACAAACCAAACCTAGAAGTAACATCAGAAATAAAACACTTTTTCTTTTAACCAGCTATAAAGCTGGTTAAAAAAATAACTGGATTAGGCATTTCCTGCCCCTTTTCTTCTCTTTTATACAAGCAGACAACACATAAGCTCAACAACACAAAAGCTTTATATTTATTACAAAATGTTCATCTAAGAATTGATTTCTTCCTGTGATGGAAATAATTTCTGATTAAGTTTTCTGTTTTCATACTTTCATAGATTGTTCTTCTTTTTACCTTTTCTACAGTTTTTCATGTTAAATTGCACTTTTTTGTTAAGCTTGAATCTGTATTTCTAAATAAAGACTAACAGAAAGATCACAGTAACTTTTATTTATGATAAAACCTGTTTTTTTCTTATAACAAACAAACCAGATATAACAAGTTTGAGCTTCTTCATGGTCCGGAGTATTAAATTATGATTACAATTATCATCTAATATTATGTACAGATTAACTCTAATCTTAATTTAACATCCTGGAACCTGAATAAATCCAAACCTGTTAAATCAGCTTTTTTATGTTTGGTATAAAAAGAAAAACAGGATTTATCAAAGAAAAAAGGTGAATGGACTGAACTTGTGTCGTGCCTTGCTAGTCATGTTGACCACTCAAAGCGCTTCACACTACAGTCACATTCACCCACACACACATTTACACCCACATGCAGGTCGGGGGGCAACTTGCCGCTAAGTGCCCCGCCCCGGGGCAGCTCAACATGTGGCTCAGGAAGCTGGAATCGAACTTACAACCTTCTGGTCACAAGACGACTACTCTACCACCGAGCCACAGCCGCCCTAAAAAAGCCACTGCATGATCCTTTTGCTAATCTTCTTTAAAATACAGATTTAAACAGAATAACGAGCTACAATTCAGTGCAATTTAATATAAAAAGTGAGTAGAAAAGGTAAACTAAAGGACAAACCATAAAAGCACAAGTACAGTGAAAATAAACAGAAATTATTACTATTAAAAGAAGAAATATTAATTCTTAAATCAATACGTTGCTATAAATACTGAGCCAAGTTGCGGCACTGAGCCGTCTGCCACTAAACCAGCGAAGGGAAAAGGGCTAACGTTCGGCTAATTCAATTCATTTTACAAGTTTAACAATAATACTGGACATGGTTGGAGTTTCTTAAAGTGTTTTGGGGGCAATTTACAGTGACCAACTGACCTGACCTACATGTTTTAGGAGATGTGGGGGGAAACCGGAGCACCCGGAGAAAACCCACGCAAACACGGGGAGACCATGCAAACTCCACACAGATGGTCTCTGTGAAGACGCAGCGCTAACCGCTGCACCACCGTGCTGCCCACGTTTTTTCCAATCGGGTCGGGAAGGGATCTATTTTCTAGTTAGTCGATGGGGAAAAACTTCATGGTTTTTAAATTTCCTCTTGACGGAGCGTGGCATGGCGCCCCGTTCACAGACCTCTCACGTCTTTCTCCTCTAAATATCCAAATCAAGAACATTAAACATGTTCTTGATCGTCTTCAATCTTTTGGTGTTTTTTTTGGCTTTTTCAATCGCAGAATGTTTTGGACTTTTTTCCAAATTGAAAATTTTGATTTTTTCTTTTTACCATCCTGCAGGGTTTTAGTATCTGGATTGTTTAAATCCTCCAGGATGGTTTCTCCAGCGATCTCAGTCTCTCCTGTGGATTCTGGATCCGTGGAACAACTTGATAAGGTTTTTTCTGAGAGTTCCTCCTCCGAAGAAACCTCTGGACTGAAGACTTTAACCGGGTTGACTTGGTTCTGTGAGTCTTTCTCCTCTTTGAAAACTGGGATGTGTTTTTGATGGAAATCTTCTTCCTCAGCTGTCACAGTGTCGGGCAGCAGTACATCCTCTCTTTCTCTGTCCAAATCATTTATCGTACAACTCATATCCTGCTGGTATTTTGCTGCTTCCTGTTTTAATGCAGTGACATCAGTTTCATACAGCCGGTTTAACTCCAGGTACAAACTCTTAACCTTCTCCAACTCAGCCTGGACACTCCTTTCCTTGTCTTGAAGGAATTTAATCTCAGTTGTTGTTTTATCTTGGAGGACGGCAAACTCAACTCTCATATTGTCTAGACGCGCCATGTCCTCCTCTGATTTCTCCAGCTGAGCTTTTCTCTCCTGCTGGTACATTTCAACCTGCTGCTGGATATCCATAATGTCTCTTTCATATTTACATTTTAGCTCCTCGTAGAAGAAGTTAACCTGATCCAGTTCATTTATCAGCTGCTTCTCTCTCTTTTGCAGAACTGTGATTTCTCTGGACATGTTTTGATAGAGCTCCTCCTTCTCAGCTCTCAGGTTGTCTAGACGAGCCTTGTCCTCCTCTGATTTCTCCAGATGATCTTTTCGCTCCTGATTCATCTGCAGCTGAAGGTTTTCTACTTGTTGTTGCAGCTCACAATTGTTTCTTTCATGCACAACCTTCTCTTTCTTTTCTCTGTTTGTAAGAACAGTTTCCTCCGGGTTTATCTTCTTCTGGTACGTTTCAGCCTGCTGCTGTATATCCATAATGCCTCTTTCATATTTACATTTTAGCTCCTCGTAGAAGAAGTTAAACTGGTCCAGTTTTATCATCTGCTTCTCTCTCTTTTGCAGAACTGTGATTTCTCTGGACATTTTATGGAAGAGCTCCATCTTCTCAGCTCTCAGATTGTTAATAAGCTGCAGATTTTCCTTCGTTCTTTCTATGTTGGCGTCTTTCTCATCTGTCGCCTCCTGCCGACATCTTTCCAAGTCTTGCTTTAGTGAAGATACTTCGCTTTCATATTTGCAGGTCAGTTCATTATATGAACGTTTGATCAGATTTAATTCGTCCTGCAAAAGTTTCTCGCCATCTTGCAGGAATGAAATCTTTTGGGACATTTCTTTAAACATGTCGTCCTTCTCAGCTCTCAAGTTCTCCAGCAGTCGTTGTTCCTCACTCAGCCTCGCTTCATAAAGCTTCTGAGTCTCGGCCTCCTGCCTCAGCAGAGCATCGGATGCTTCATACTCAGAGCGCAGTTCCTCGTGGGAAGTCTGGAGTTTGTCCAGTTCTTCTTGGAGTCCCTGACTTTTCTTCCTCTCAGCCTGTATTTCAGCCACAAATGCTTCCTGGCTGAGGAGGTGGGCCACCTTTAACTCCTCCAAGTCTTGTTGCAAGTTCTTCTTCTTCATGTACTTCACGTTGTTGTGAACCTTGGAAGCAATGACCGCAGCGTTACGGACTGCTGGATCACTGAACTTCTGTAGTCTCTCAAGTTCCCTCTTTGCGTCTTTGGCCTGGTTGATAAAAGTTTCTTTGAGAGCTTTTTGCTTTGTTAACTGGAGTTTGGTCTCTTCCAGCTCGGCCTCCAGGTGGGACAGTTTCTGGTTGTCTTCAAACCTCCTGGCTCTCTCCATTTCCAGAAGGTAACTCAGCCTGTGGATTTCCCCGTGTAAGGCATTCGGGTGTGCAGGAGGGAACCTGCTTTGGGGGTTTTGCTGGCCTCCCCTTCTCGCGTGGGGTCCCATCATCCCACTGTGGTATCTCGGCGTATAATGAGACATTTTCTCCTAAATACAATCAGTAAAATCCTCGATTGGTAAACTACCGGAAAGAGCTTTGCGTCTGAACTGGTCAGTGATATTGCAAGCAATGAAAAATATGCAGAATTGCGTTGCATACAATCCTTCAGTTGATGACATCACAGACTGAATCGCCAGTGACATCACAGAATCTTCCTTTGCTGGTGGAGTGACATCATTCCACCACCAAATATCTTCCTCTTTATTCTTGTTTACATTCTAAATAGTCCAGGATTCAGTCGTTTTTAATCAAATATCAGGGCATCAAACTCATTTCCATTTTGGGCCAAAATCTGAATGTTCATAAAGTTCCTGTTGCGCCGGATCGTATTGATAAAAACCAATTCAATTGTTAAAAGTGTTCCTTAAAATAACATAATATTGAACATCTTTTCACACTAATCAGTCCATCCAGGATTGTTTTTGTGGTTTTCTGCCATCAACATCACAGATTTCGTGGCACTAATTTAGAAATATTCGTAAGGAATTTTTACGATATTTGCTCTAATAAATTATGTTAAATGTGACCTTTTATTAATCGCTCTATCGGTCATGGACTATAACTTGACATCAGGTCAGGCTGAGACAGCGGTCACTTGAACCAAAATGTTTTTGGACAATTTTGAGAAAAAATGTTGATAAACTCAGAAAAATGTGGGGATCTGTTGATTTCTGTGTGAATTTTCCGGTTATTTGTGAAAAACTGGAGGGGCCTATTGCTGTAATTTGGAGTCTAGAGGGGCACATAGAAAGCTATGGCGGGCCAGATTTGGCCCTCGGGCCTTGAGTTTGACATTCTTGCCATATATGATAATTTGGAGAACTTTTTTCAATATCTATACTTTGGAAAGTTAATTTTGCTTGTTTAGTCAAACATTTATTTTCTTTTGTACAGAGGAAAAAGAGAGTGGGAAAGAAAATGTATAATAAATAGATGTAAACAACATGACAAAGTAAAAGATAAAAACTATAACTAGTGATTTCTAAATCTTGTTGAAAGTTGAGTCGGATTGATTAAGCCTCGTTTTTAATATCAGGCTTAAGACTCAAAAATTGTAAATGAATAATAGCTGTAATGTACTAGTATTGTTGTGGCTTGTTTATTGTTGCCATAGCAACTGCCTACCAAGATGGCTGTCAGTTAAAACAAAGAAAGTTGTAATCTATATTTTCAGTTTGTTTTTGTTAGCTTTTTAAAGGCACCATGTAGTTCTTATTATAAATAGTTTTTCTCCATTAATTCCCGTTTTTACTTTTATCAGCAGAAATGTTTCAGTGTTATTTGTTACCTCTGTTACCTCCTGAAAATGGCGTTAGCTACAGTTTATTAGCTCTAGCTAGCTTAGTGAACAAGCAGATCACCAGCTAATCACGTTAGCATGTTTCAGTAGATATCTTGTGTCTAACGGTTCATGGAAAGTTTGAGGAGTTTAGCTGAAACCAGACGTTTTGTGTTTTGAGAAACTCCTGCAACATTAGCCATGACTTATTATGTTTTGTTTATAGATTATAATCCACTATAATCTACCTGCTTCATCGGGCCAGCTAGGTGAAAAATATAACAAAGATATACAATTTCTGAGGTAAATATTAGTTTGTTCATGTCACAGAACAAAACTTAGTAATCACAGCATTTAAACCTGACTGAAGTCATTGGGTTTGTCTTTTTCTGCCGGGGTATGTAAACTTCTGAACTTCACACTTCGCTGGTAAAGAAGAAGCTTGTTCAGGTCGGAGGACCCAGGAAGCAATCGTCTTTCGAAAGGTGAGCTGCAGGAAAGCTGAGGAGGTTTTGGTACCTGAATAGGACGCCCCGCCCCCCGTCACGGTTGCTTAGAGACGGTTGCTATGCAGCCACGGTGAGCTGCTATCAACCCGCGTCTTTTAACACTAGGACTACCAGGATTTTGAGAAATTCCTATCTCTACCAAGAGGGGCCAAATTGGGTATCTTCCTAGAACTACTGAGAGAGGGCCAAACTGGGTTATTAGCATCCAAATGTGGCCAAACTGACGACTCTGAATGGTCTAATTAGCATCCCTGTAGATGAGCAGGGGGGAGGAGAGCCAAACTCACTACTTCACCTTTCACGCTGATTGTCCTTGGAACAGGATAGTAATGGCCTTATTTACATAACAAAGGCGCCTCTTCACACCCTCTCTTGGAGGGCCAAACTGGTACCTGGACGAAGATTCCCATTTTGGGAATCTTTGGTAGTTCTAGTGTTAAAGGTCAAATTTATCTCCATCAAAACAGCTTCTATTTGTTAGATCAAATGCACATCAAAATTTCTGATGTGCAGAAATTTTGATGTGGTTTCTGCACATCAAAATTCTATAAAATTTAAATTGTTGACTTATTCAGGAGTAATGAAACCGACAAATGTACAAGTTGTAAACATGCAAAGGAAAGTCTATAATCTGACCGTTAATGAGGCAAATTAGTTTTCTGCTTGTGCTTAAGATGGAGTCACTTTGTTTACACACTGGAATGGTAAATACATCTCAAATAAATGACAATTTTCCCTGATTTCATATTAGAAAAACCTATTCAACTTGACCCCAAGTGTTCCCATTCTAATAAAGTTTATACAGGGTTTACACCAGACAAAGATTTAAAAGATTTCAGACCAAATGAAGGGGAAATAATATTGTCTTCACAGGTTTTTTACAGTTAGTATGTAAGGTGACTAATGTGGGGTCAAGCAAAAACACCTACAGTCATATAATAAATTTAATTGTAGGTTAATATTTCAATGCACAGCCTCGACGACCTTTATTATTATGACTAATGTTCAATATTTTCTTTAAATTTAGGGGAATAATCACAGCCAATAAGCAGAATGAGAGTAAATGTGTCTGACCTGATGAATGGTCTTGAGATGGCCAGGACGGTTCTGATAAACCATGTTGGATGTGCAATGATCAAACACTTCAGGTTTTTTCTGAGTCTGCAAACACAAACGAAAAGATTTAAGCTCCAATATCTAAGTATGGCCACCTGTTTTTGCTAATGATGTCATTTTTCTTACTTTCTGTCAATCATCTGGTAGCATCTCTTCAGCCAGCTGATTCCAGGCATCTTCCTGCGAGGAGTTGCACCATTCAAGTAAACAATCATATAATCTTCAGCCACCAGCAGCTCCAGGCTACTCACAACGTACCTGAGAACAAAGACACTTAGTTTAAAGCAATATTGTTGTTTTTTCTCTGTGTCTGAGCCAAATGAAGGAAAAAGCACTTGACATTTCATCACTTCTATCAACCTGGTGCCTCAGAGTGACAATGCTGGTCAGAAGTGGAGCAGGAATTGCAAAACTGCACCCAGAATCTCAGATTTTTAGTTCACAAGGAGTCATTCATCACTGAGGTGACAGGGTGCTTTTAAATCCCTCTGCAAGGTGCCGGTTTGTTGCAATTTTTTCATATTTTTTTTCAGCTTAAGAGTGAATATCACCACTCTTAAGCTTTATTGGTCATGTTCTCAGCTGATTTTTGTGTATTATATATACACATATTTTTCAATTTACAATTATAAATGAACACAACTAACTACAAGTCTGAACACAACAAAATATTGAAACATAAAAATGATTATATAGGCTTTTTTAAGATGATTAAAGTAAGGAAAGCGTGTTTGTGACGTTCGATGAATTATGCAGTAAAGTGAGACTGAAGATGATGCAGTATGCTGCAATGAGACATCAGAAGAACGTACAGAAACAGATTCTCCATGATGTATGTGTAATCATCACAGCTGCTATCAGGGAGGTAGCAGGCTGCAAACACAATGATGGCGTTCAGACCTTCACCATAATAACCTGAGAGAGAGAGAAGAAGACACATTCAAGGCACTGACCATTTATGACGTTTTTGTTTTATTTCTACCAGATTATTAACTAGAAGTCAGACACTTTTATAAATAATACTCATTGATCAAGCATAAAATGGTGAACACTCACAATTGAAAATAAATACTGCTTATCTTTTCACCAATATCCTTGTTTCATGAAACCATGAAGGTTGCTTTTGTTTGAATTCTGCATTCTGTTATGCAAGACTTTTGTTTTTCAGATTTTTTTGGTGTTCATCAAATCTTCATCTTCATCATAATCCTCCAGCTGTACGGTGTGCATTTTAGGACAATCCTCGGGTCTCAGGAAAACATTAGAAAAATCGGCCTCATTTGTCAGACCAGAGACAAAAAGCCATCAGATCTCTGACTAAACACCATCAGAATAAAATGTCTTAGCAAAAAGGACTTCAGACAAAAAGATCTCAGAAAAAACGGCGTCAGAATAAATCAGGCGGTACAGAGAAGCTCCCAAAAGGTGGCGCCATTGTCAAAATACGTCATCATTGTGCGACGTTGGCAGACGGTAAAAGCGGCTTACATCATGGCGTACATGAGCATTTAAATCCACACCAACACAAGCAATGGAGGTAAAAATGTGAGAACACAATAAATTAATGGTTAAATTTACAGCATAATACTCAGCATTGTGAGACAGAAGACATTTAAATCCACGTAGAGCATAAAAAAACAAAAGAACAGGGACTTTTGGATGGATAAATGAAGAGAAAACTTTTAAAAAATCAAGTAAATAAGTTAGAAATTATCCCAAAAACATCAGTTATACCGCCATGGAGTCTTCCAGAAGCAAGATATAAGATTAATGAAAAAGGAAATCTACATATTATATAGTACATTCATATGTAATGTATTATAATAATGGCGTCACCTGTTGGGAGCTTCTCTGTGGCGCTTTTAATCTGACTCCGTTTTTTCTGAGACTTTTTACTCTGACGCCGTTTAATCAGAGATCTGATGACTCTTTGTCTGTGGTCTTACATCTGAGGCTGTTTTGTGTGAGGATGTTTTCCTGAGACCTGAGGATTGTCCTAAAATGTACACCGTACAGCTGTCGTTTCTGCATTTGGGTCCTAAAAAAGTGAGGTGTCTTTGGCTTCAAATGAACATTTTATCCTCAAAGTTATTGTACTAGAGGCAGAAAAAATGTACAAATGATTTTGAGAAGATCAAACTTGTGATAGTTACAACTCTGAGTTAAAGCTGAGGTTATTATGAAGTATTCCCAATTTGCAGGTGTCAGTTTTCATCAATTCAAAGAAGGGGACATTGGTGATGTGTCAGTAGGCTCACTGATAGGTTCATATTCATTTATGAATGACTGAATAGACACTTTAGCTAACCTCCATGGGTGACCACTCGCAGGTACGGTCTGATGATCTGCATGTCAATCCGTTGCTCCTGATCGCCGATTATCACCGTTCGCCACAGACGACCAGAGGAGTCTCTCTCCTCTTCACCTTCACCTGGAAGACGTTTGGCTGTGGCCACAGGAGTGTCATCTAAACAAACAAACAAAAAAGAAACAAGGTCAGTCAGCTTTATGTTAATTTATTCGTCCATTAATTAATTTTAGCAAATAATTTACTTCATTGTGCATCAATATGATCAAAAATAAAGCAGCAAAATTAAAAATATTGCAGCTCTTATTTGTATTTAATTAGTTTAATGGGATTTTACATATTTTTTATATGCAAAAATTTAAAAAAGTTTGAGTGAATAAATAAATAGATTTTTCTCTCATTGGGTTCATTACGTTTAGTTGTAATGAATGTTTATTATTATAGTTTAGTTTCAATCTGCCTGCATTTTCTCCCTTTGTTTTCACCATCATAATTCATGATGAAGAAGAATCAACTCCTCATTATGGGGTCTTAATCTTCCTTTTGTCTGACCTTCCCACTCCAGCTCGTTGCCGTTGTTCAGGAACTCCAGTGAGTCGGTCTCATCTGGAGTCTCAATGTCGTCGACGTTGATGTCAAGGTCGTCGGGCGTTTCCAGGAAGTCGTCCGAGAGAACGGAGCCCTCGCTCTGATCCAGGGACAGGTTCATGTCGGGGGCGACCAGTGTGCGGCGCTTTCTCTGGTTCATGGACTCCCCGACATTCAGGCTGGTGGGAGGATCTGCAACAACAAGCAGGTGTAAGTGTACAGTTTATGCTAGATGATCGAAAGCTGGGTGTTTATTCCACTTACTGCTTCTGTTGTCAGTGAGACCAACTCCGTCCTCTGGCAGGGGCCTGCACAGATGGCACAAATAAAATTATACATTAAAACAATTTAACAGCAATTCTGTAGAAAGTAGAAATACTCTCATTGTTCCCTCTTTATCTGTAGTTTTTATATAATCACTCAATGTAATCGTCTTTTCTCTGAGACACCATTATAATTACCAACTCCCCTCAAGGATTTATTCTGTAGACACCTTTAAGCTCGATGTGTGGGAGAAATAAAGTCTGGATTACAGTAGATAGTATCTTTACTGTACCAACATGCAGACTGAGAAAAAGATAGGAATTTATCCAAACACACCCTAAACATTGTAAGTATGGGCAAGCTGATGTGCTGACTGAGTCGGCTGTTTGAGGTGTTTCAAATGTATTCATACACCTCCAACTTTTTCACATTTTGTCTCATTACAAGCACAAACATTAACATATTTTATTTGGAGAGACCAGGGTTTCTTTTAAAACAATATGAGCAAAAGGAAATCCAGTTTCTGGAAGAGTCGAATAGAATGACAGCAAAGACTTAAAAAGAAGTTACTGTGGCTAGATGAGACCAAAATGTAATTGCTCAGCCTACATGTTCAATTCGGTTTGTGAAGGAAAACGAGCACTGCAGATCAACCTAGAAACACAGTCTAGATTGTGAAACCAAGTGATGGCAGCATCTTGCTGTGGGGATGTTTTTCCTCTGCAGAGAAACTGGTCAGAGTTAACGGGATGGTGCAAAGTTTCAATTTTCACTAGAAGAATACAAAAGAATGGTTTATTTCAAAGCATTTCCATGTCCAAAGATGACCTATTCAAAGTCTATATGCATATATATCCAACTCAGTGTGTGGCAAAGCCATTGTAAATTAATGTTTAGAGAAAGAAAAATAAACAAAATTTTCCGTCTTTAGATGTGCAAAACAAGTAAAGACATATCGCAAAACACCAAAGCTGTGACTGCAGCAAATAGTCGTTTACAATCTATTCCTGCTAATTATGGGACTTCTGGAGGCAACTGCCTGCACACACAGTTATTTGGGGGTTTCATGGTGAAACTTTGATTACACATGAAATTTGAAAAGCATTCTTCAGGTCATGAATTTGTGGAATCCACACTAAAATGGTTATTGTTCAGAAAAATAAAAGCAAAACAGAAACCAGTGTAACCTTATTTTCATTTCTTCTAATATATTTGTTCATAATAACTCTGATTATACCAATGCATGTATTATTAGATGCAATAAAGACTTATATGAGGAGACAGGAGATATATACTTTTATTCTAATACACTATATTACAACATAACACACGTTTTCCACTGACGTCTTTTATGCTTTGCCATCTGCTATTTTGTTCTTTGACATGCTACAGTTTCTCCATGTACTCACAACAGAAAGAACACACCTGCTCCCCTATTAGTGTCTGACAGACGCACACGTGACTCATTTTCCATCCATCTCAACCTGTTTGTCTCAGACTGCACACAGACCCAGCCGTAGACAAATACCTGGGGAAGTCCTCGTCCTGCCACTCGTCCTTGACCTCCATGCTGTCCATTCGCAAAGTGGCTTCTGCTGTACCCATCCTCTGCAGGGAGGACGGGCTTCAGCTCGCTTTGGACAACAGAAAGAGGAAATACGTAGTGAAGGGTGAGAGACAATGTGTTATAACACATCGTGTTTTTTTAGTTAGTTTAGTTTAGTTTAGTTTATTTCAGACAAACCTTTCACCGACAGTGTAAACAACACAAAGTACATAATATATTTCTTTTAAAAAAGAAAAAAAAACCAATAAAGAAACACATTACATCGGTGATTATGAGTCTGAAAAGGAGTATGCTGAAGTATAACTTATGTAGTCATACCCCTTTTCCAGCTGTAATTTATCACAGTATTTTCAATGTCCGATATCCTTTCTGACAAAGGAAATAATAAGTCTAATAAGATTTCCTCAGCTAGATGAAAATAGTGCATACACACACATACACATCTGTACACATGCATATATATATATTTACATATATAAACATATATACGTATATACACCCATATACACACCCATCTGCTTATAGACAAAATACACTGTTATTGTCATACCTTTATATATTTACCCACACCTGCGCCGACATGCCACCTACTTGATGACATCCTACCTAAAGTTTTGGTTCCCAACCAGGATTATCCCCCTTGTTCTTCCTTATAACTTTGAATAATAGCTGCCTTGAGACCTTTCTTAAAATGTCTCATACTTGGACTTTGCTTCAGCTCTTTAGAGAGTTTATTCCAGATCCTCACACCAACCCCCGAAATGCACATTGTTTTCATTGTTGTACGAGCCTTCAAAGTTCTGAAGTTAAGGTTTTCTCTATAGTCATATCCCCCCACTCTATCGTGGGGGGATAACACAGCTAACACAGCTGTGTTTAACACAGCTTTAAGCTCAGGTGTAGAATAAGGGACCAAAGTAAACTGCAGTAGTACAGCTTATACTAACCTATATTACCATAAAATGTTAAAATATAGCTTGAACAAGTTTTTTCACAACTAATAAATAAAACAGGAATAATAAAGCTCAATCCAACATTCAGACCTTTAAACAAATGCTCAAAATGTATTTGAAAAGAAGGTTGCTATGATAACACTGGGTTACAAAAATATTTGGTTTTTCAACTGAATTAGGATTATTTTGCGCCGCTGAATCCAAAAATGACATCCATTTTTCTCCATCAGGTCAGGTTTTTATTCTAATTTGAGTCAGAGAAATCGAATTAGATGACATTTTTGTGACATCAGTTCATTTCCGTTAATATTTCTCATCCATTCTCCATCTGTTTTCTGTCCTGACGGAGTCTCTCCCTCTGCTCATCATCCCAGATTATTAGGAAACCAAACCATATGTGATAACTTTCTGAACTTTCCATAGTTCAAAAAGTTGACCTGATTGAGCAAAACCGATGTGATTTTTGGATTCAGCACATCAAAATTACCCTAAAACAGTTGAATAACCTCAGACAGTTTTTTTGACTGTTGACCAGTGCCATAGTATGATAGCTCAATAGGGTTTACACATAGGGTATAAATATCAATAATATTTTTGGGAATAGCATCTGAAAATGTGCATTACTCTAGTTTATTTCACATTGAAGTACCAATTTAAGCCATTCAGTGATCACTGACATGTTTCAAACATTTTTGACTCAGAACAACATACTTTATCATCTGCATAAAGGAGCATTTCTACCTATAAACACATTCTTGCCATTTTTATTCAGAAAAACTATCAAATATAATGCAGCATAAAACTGAGCCCAGAGGAACTGATTGCTAAATGTTCAAAAATATGACTTATTTATCCATTTTGGAAAACAAACTGTTTTCTACATAAAAGAAAACAACTGAAAACAAGTGAACCACTTCATAAAGAACCAACTTGAAGGCAATATTGCCTGTAGCTATAAGTTAAATCAAAGTTCGTCAACAGCCTGTGGAGTAGAATATACAAAAAAATACAATTTTAGGGATGCATGATATTGGTTGATATCCGATATGCTGATACACTAAAACGTATTTGACCGATAACCAATACCAATATTTTTTTCCTATACCTACTTACTGAAACTATATGGCTTTATCTACCGTGGAGTTAAATTTTTGCTTTATCTTTGTCAGTTTAGCCTGCTACCAAATGCAAATGCTAAAAAGGAAGATGAAAATGATGCAACACTTTCAATTGCGTTGTTTAATGTCAAATTTATTCATGACATTTGCTCTTTTTAAGACAATGGCAACACTCAAGCACTACAAATTTGCTTGTGCTATGCTGCAGGCATCATCATCACTGGTTTGTCATATAGAAACAAAAAAACAAAACGCCTTTTATACTGAGTTATTTTGACGGAATGGCCAATGTCTAATATTACATTTTAATATCGACAGATAACGATACTATGCTGATAATATCGTGCATCCCGATACATTATAGCATCCTGTTCATAAAGTTGGACTTTAGCCGTACTCTTACCAATGCTATTGAAAATACTGGAAAATAGATCAGAGTCTAATATTGAGCCTTGGGTGGCTCCCTTTATAACATTCAAAAAGCTGGATGTTATAAACACAATTTTATTTGAAAGGTAGCTTCTAATTCAGCCTGAAGCCGCAAACAGGATTAGTGAATAGCTACAGCACCGGTGAAACACAACATGCATTAAAACAGCTTGACGTTACACAATAATGCTGACTTTTGGTGCTACATGGAACATTATATTTATCTCATCTACAAAAAGTCTTTCACACAGAAGTGAAAAGTACATAAAAAGCATAAGAATTGTCATTAAAGCAGCATATTTGTAATATATTTAATTTCTAACTCACAGTTTTGACTATTTACAGGAAAATGGTCGTCGAATGCGTGACATCATGTGAAAGTGGATTTTTGACCCCAGCCGCTGCAGGGAAGGAGACTAAAATAAAACACTGATTTGCTCATACAGCAGCCGTTCCCTGAAGGCAGCACACTCATCTCGTATGTGCATGTACGTAACCAAAGCACAGGTCTTCATCTACTGCATTAACTTCCATTTCTGGTTTTTTGATGCGCATCTGCAGAGTCTGCTGTGTTTGAATCATTTATACAAGTATCAGTCAAGCTAAGTAGAGCAAACCCATCAAAGGGATTTTCCTTCACAAATACATCTCTGTCCCAACCTGAGTTTATTTAACAGACGTCACCCTGGCCCATTAGTCCAGTGGGATGGAACTGATTTGATACAGTCTATTTTTGGATCTAAAACTGCAATTGTGGGGTAAAAGACACATGCTCTGTGCCTACAGGCTCCTGATGCTGCTGTGCTGGGATTGGGGAATCGATGTTGACTGTTTAAACGCGTAAGTTGCAACGTTTTTTTGCAATCCTGGAAACGAAATGTTCTTGTTTGTCTATTAAGGCTGAACTGCCTCTCACAGAAATCGGTAATAGCTCAATGAGCAATGAGGATTATAGTCACAAATGTCACTTTGACAGCCTTGCTTGTCCATTCAGTGAACATCTGAGACACAGACGCACGTGTCTGGTGAGGATTTGTGTCCAGATGGCAGCAGGACTGCCTTTGCCTTTGTGGCAACCAGAATATAAAAGAAATGAAAAGCAAACTGTTGCACAAGACAGTGATTACAGGTTTTTCTCCTGACAGGTTTTGTCCCTTTGAAATTCAGTAAAGCAGAGGAGTTCCCCCGTGAGAGAGCGATATTTGTGTTGACTTGCAGCTTGAAAAGCGTTATTGAGGATTAAAGATAACTCAGATGAAAGGATTTATTACAGGCTCAGTTTCCTCAACTTGCTTGTCTTTATCTAAAGGCAAAAAGGAGGGATGATAAGGCCTGAAAACATTAGAAATCCTCTGCAGCATTTAATGTCCCCACAAAATAAACAGTAATAAAAGATTTAGTTTGGTAATGCTCTGTTTAATAATATGATCTAAAATAATTTGCTTTGTGAAAAGATCACTTAGTTTCTTTATAATAAACTGTTTAGCCCTGAAGCTAGCTCATTTTCTGCTGTAATCGCCTAGCTAAAACCTGAAAACAAGTGAAAACATCTTCAATAAACTACAATATAAGCTAATAATCTTTGAATCTCTAAAGATGCAGTTTTCACTTTAAAACTGGAAGTTAACCTTTCACCTACTAGAGCTGATTTTAGGTCATTGGTTGTTATGTTCAAAAGGTTTTTGCCGAATGTTTGTCCATATTATAGGAATAATGTTACTTTGTCCATTTAGATCAGGCGTGTTGAACTCATTTTCATGATGGGTCACATCAAAATCTGTTTGTCCTGAATGTATTGATAAAACCCATTAAATTGTTATTTAATTTTTATTTTAATTAAATAATATTTTATTTGAACATCTTTTCACACCGATCAGTCCATCCAGAATTTTATGAGTGTTTTGTGTTTTATAGATTTTGTGGTGCGAATTTTGAAATATTTTTGAGAAGGTTTTACAATATTTGTGCTAATATAGCATGTTAAATGTGAGTTTTTATTAATCGCTGTATCGATCACGGACTACAACTTGACATTAAGTAAGGCTGAGGCAGCAGTCACTTAGACCAAATGTTTTAGGCCAATTTTGAGAAGAAATTTCAGTTTTAAAAAATCTGGAAAAAATGTGGAGATCTGTTGACTTTGTGTGAATTTTACAGATTTGTTGAAAAACTGGGGGGTTTTCAACAAAAAGCTGTTGTAATTTGGAGACGGCCACATAAAAACCTACGGCGGGCCAAATTTGGCCCTCGGGCCTTGAGTTTGACACAAGTGATTTAGAAGTTCAGAAAAGCTTAATTCATTCAAATGTGATTTTTCAATGGAATAAATATAACTACTTTCCCAGAAGCGCATTTTCTAAGTTCAGAGAACTTTTAATCCATCAAGAATTGACTGACTGCTTCAAAAAGAGGACTCATCAACCTTTTTAAGAACTAGTTACATTGTCTTTTTGTTTTCTTGCTGTTGTGCGCATTATCATCTGCTTTCTGTTTGTCTATCTTTGTGTTAAGCTGTGCAATATACAGTTTCTCCTTCGTATTCAAAGTGTGAATTTGGCTAGACAAGAATCTAAGAGTGACCTTTAGCAACCAGAATCAGTTGGAAAAGAAACTCGACGATCCCTACAGCTTAGAGAGACGAAGGCGGGAACCACATGAACAGACATGCAAGTTGGATTTCCAGGAGAGTTTCAGAGCCGACATCCGACCCAGTAACTCTTTTTCATCTCTCTTATGGTGGTTGATGCTGAAAGTGGACTAGTCAAGACTGGTTCTGAATCTTGGTTTTGTCTCTCCTTTCTTTTTCTCTTCTCTCTTATTTTGAAGTTAGGAAAATGTTTAACAGTAATTCCTAGATTTTATTTCAGTTGTACAACTTCGCCTTTTCTTTGTAGTTTCATATGTTTTTCTTTTGCCTAGTAACTAGTAGAAACCAGACATTAGTGAATACTCATGCTCATTTTTATAATATTAAAAGTGAAATAATCTGTCAGAGGAACAATGACTTCTTTTTAAATTTATATTAAGAAACATTTCTGAAGAGAAATTCCTTCAATCTGAATTGTGATAGATAATTTAATGTAGCTGAATGGTGCTTCAACCAGCTGTAGATTTATGTCTAGAGACCTGAGAGTCTATCCTGAGATTTTTTTTATCCAGTGGCAATCCAGAAACAAAAATCTTTCAGAACACTTACGTTATATAATGATGTAGTTCTGCTTTTCCTTAAATCAGCAGACGGAGGGTCATCACTGTTTACCTCTCCAGGTGGTGCCCTCCTGTCTTATTGACGCTGTAGTTCCTGTTGCGTACTGATGTTGCCGATGGAGGCAAGTTGTGTCTTCCTGTAGAGAGAGGATTGATGAAGGGAGTCTGGAGGTGACATCACTGTGCTCTCATCTTTTATCCAGACGGATCCCAGACTGACTTTTGGGCAAAAAATAATTATTCCAACTCTTTGCGGTATTCTCTTTTTTTTTCTCCAATTTGCGTCTGCTCTTCCCCCCTCATCATCATCCTCCACCCGCAAACACTAAAACCCCCGGGCTCTAATCCGTTCGGATGATGTCAGCCGTATGGGAGCAACGTTCTGATGGTTATGTAATCCCAGCTGCCTACCTTTTTCCTTTGATTCTGTCAGGCTGGTTGTTGGCAGGATCACCTGTTTTCCTCCAGTTTAGTCCATTTTGTATCCATCTTGAATTGACTTTTCATCCTCTCCCAAACTGCAAAAGATGGTTCCTTCTCTCTCAGTCTCGTTCCCTGGCAACAGCATCTTCCTCCCTCACACAACCTATATCTCTCTCCTGCTTTTTCTCACCATCTCTAATAGCCTCTCTCACTCTCTGTGAAACTCCTCCTTCATATGAACTCGCCTCCTCTCCTCTTGCTCGTTGCCCGTGATGCTGTCGCCACCTCCCCTTCCTCTCTTTCTGTCCTGCTTTCCTCACAGCTGCTCTGAGTGCGATGACAGTAAACACACAGAAGTGTTTCACTCTTATTGACCGTGTTTCTCAGCAAAAGCAGCCACAGTTTGATCTCCTTTTTCCACTGTCTGCTGTGGAAAAATATGGATTTCTGGTTGTTTTACTATCCTGCACTACACTAAAAACACTGCAAGCTAAAATAATCTGTTCTTTCACCAACATATATGGCATAACCCATGGTTTTGGTGTTCACACTCAATGTTTTGTCATTATATATACAAACAGTGTTTTGTTGAAATAGATCAGCCAGCAGGTGGCGTGAGAGAGCTCCAAAGTAAACTGGAAGAACCGATTATGCCATAAAACTTCAGTTTTCCTCTCTTTCTTTAGTTTGTGGAGGGAGAGAGCTACACGTGTTTTCATCATTAAAATCTGGTAACCTCAGGTTAAATGTTAGCTACAGCTTAGTAAGTTTTAAATCATTACAACTGAGGAAGTAAATCTTTCAGTGAAGGTATACTTTTAGGAGTTTAAGCTGCTGAGGTAAAACGGCATACATAAAAACAAATGAGACACGTTGGTACTAATTGTATTTTTACGTTGTTAATCCTTCTCCAGGACAAGGTGCACAGAATTAAATAATGAGGAATTTTTATTCAAATTCAATTCAAAAATACGTTTTTGATCACAAAGGGAAATTAAATGTTGTTGCAACTCATTAATCCAAAGTCTTCAAAGAGTTATTGTAGACAGTGATGGCCCTTGGCAGGAGATATTTTAGAGAAATTGTAAACCTAAATCTAGTATTAAACCTGGACACAACTGGTTTTGGAATAGATAAACAAGCTGACATTAAGCTTCTAGAAGAGTGTCCATAAAACCCTGACCTGATAGAAAATGTGAAGCGATATTATCTTTTTGTACTTACACTGCTTCTAAAAACAACCTAAGCTCTTAAAACTTAGAAGATTTTGGCAATAAGTTAATGTTTTATGGTGACTTGAAAATGATCTGTTTCAAAAAAACCTCAGAATGTAACATATAGGCACTCTGCCGTTACCTAGCAACCCCATGGAAGCCCAGCCTGTTACCTAGCAACCAAAGCAGAACTCGAGCACATTTGGCCAACTACAGTGGCTGCTGAAACAAAAAACAAGAGTTTTGCTGTTGATGTACTATCCAGAAACCACTTGATGCTTCTGCGTTTTAAAGATGTAAACGATGAGTTGGGGGGCGTGGCCATAAGCAGCCTGTTTGGATTTAAAGTTACAAGCTAGCAAAGCTAACATTTTGTTCTTAAAGGAGCGTAAAATAGGCAGAACTGATCAGACTAAAAATGTAATGAACATGTTTTGTATAGCCTTTAGGCCAATCCTAACAGAAAAGATGATTTGAGGACTCTCGAAGTTTAGTAGATGAACTTTAAAATCAGGGTCCAAACAGCCAATATAAATTAGCTCAACATTTTCTGTTAAAAATTTTTTCAAATATTGAGTCAGAATTATACCAGAACCTTGTTGGTTTTAACAAAAACCACGTGGCTAATTTTCAATTTGTTAACCAAACATTAGAGGTTGTGTGTATTTATTTGAGCCAGTATAATTTTTACACTGTTTGGATTAGAAAATACCCTCAGTAAATTCCTGCTTGCAAATTAATTAAAGTTTTTTGTTTTATAATGACACCTTTCAATTAAAAACAGCTTATGTACTCTCTTCATGTCACTGTTTCTAATGGTGACTGAAAACTTATGTTCACAATTAAGTTATCCAGAAACAAAGCTTGTTAAAATCAACATGTAAGTTTGACAAAATGTAACAAACTCTAGATTAAAACATTAGCAACTGTGTTTGGTGCCATGTGACTAAGTGGACAGCAAAAGAGGATGTTCTGCTTGAGTGGTGCGTCCATTTTCTAAAGGCGAACATTGCCGCAAAGACAAGCAACTGGCGCCAGCCATCAACCCCGCCGCCCCTCCCTCAGAGTGATCTGTAATTATGTCAAGAGGGGAAAATAGTGTCCCTTTGAAAAGTGTTCTTAATCAAACCCAATTAATTCCGCTCTTTTCCCTTATTATTTTCACCGTGGACCGCGTCCCGCTAGCCAGCCTGTTAACTAGAGCCTGGGCCCAGCAAAGGTCGTGCTAGGTCAACCAAGATAACATCATAATGCATGTAATTAATTACTAGCTGCAGTATGTCATGAGCGTATTCTGGGTGCAGTTTGCATGATATTCTCTGATTAATCATCTCAAATTATTCTACAAAGGCTCTCAAAGCTAAATTTTATGGGTGCATAAGATGATAAAAATAATTCTGTGGTAGAGAGATGATGTTTGCCAATTAAAACTCTGATGGACATTCATTTTATTCAACCAGAAATTAAGATAAGTTAAGAGACAAAATCTCCTCTGACATGGAGGTATTGTCAAGGTAAAAACAGAAAAATGAAATCAGTAAATACAAAATTAATCATGAACATGCTACACACTTTATTAAAGTTAAATAAATAAATTAAATCTAAGTATCTTCTAGGGATCATTTCTCACACTTTGAGCACAAAGTGTTTAAAAAATACTTTTACCTAGTTTGCCTATCTCTGTAAGTGCAAAGTTAGGCAAATTTATTTATTCAGGGATTAAAAATGTGTATTTTTTTCTTCTTTCAGTTTCAAGTTTGGTAGATTCAGCTGACTTCGTGACTGTTCGTAGATATACAGTATTTCCAGCGCTGCTGTGTTGTATAAAAATGGACCAAGGAGGTGGAAGAAGAGATGAAACTTGAGTTTTGATTTTTGTAAATAATTCATCCTGACTTTAGAAAATTGTTCCAAAAGTCGAGGAGAAAAAACCCACAATCAATAGCAGGAAAGGATAAAAACTTATATATTTAGGTGAATTATACCATTTACATGAGTACTAAAATTAATGTCAGTCTCTCTTTGAGCTTGAAAATGTTTTTTTATGGTAATTAATAATAATGTTATCTGGTAAAATTGTCAAATTGTCCCCTACTCTTATTTTTTCCAAGTACACATTTATAACTTTATCTATTTTCCGCCCCCAGCTATTTCAAAGCTGTGGATTCATTTGAGTATCTTAAACAGTTAAAATGTAGGAATAAGGAACTGAGTATGAACAAATCTCTACAAAGTTGAAAGACTTTCCTCCTTCCTAACACAAAGAGGGATATTTGAGCCACACAGGCTACTGGAGGGCAATTAGGGCTTAGCCCTTGTGGCCTCTGCAACCCGGCTGACTGGGCCCCCCGACGCCCCCGGTTGGGCCTGATGGAGTGGAGCTTCATCTGCCTAACGGGCTGGCAAGGCTCCACAGGTCTGAACGGACACAACAGGCTCCCATCAGGCCTGCTCTCCCTGTCATAGCTTACATTGGCCTATTGTCAACCCGTGCTTCAAGTCATTTTAGAGCCTCACTAATGGACGTGTGGAGAGAAGACAAAGTGCTTCACATGCAGCCTCTAAATAGATTAATTGCTGTGCAAGTAGAAAGTGAAAGCTGCTCTAAACCCAGGAAGATACTGAGAAATTGTGCAGAATTGTACAATTGATAATATGTGTGACGTTTATATTTTTTATGTGGAAGTTAATCTTAACTCATTGGCTTTTAATTCATCCATATTCAGGATTAGTTGTGTTACTTAAACTTATAATTAAACAAAATCTTACCAAGTATTTTTTGTCGTAGTTTCTACTGGAAATATCTTATTGCACTTGAAATAAGTCAAACTACTTTACAAGTAACTTTTCAGCAATATTTATTTAAAAAAAGTTCTGGATTTAGGTTTAATAATCTGCCAGTGGAACAAGACGTCTTAATTTATAATATAGGAAAAATGTCTTGTACTGGCAGATTATTTCACTTGTAACTCATACTTTTTCATGAATATTAAGGAAATATTGACTTAAAACAAGCTCCTATGTCTTGTTGAAAAGTAACTTGTAAGTTAATTTTGTCTTATTTCAAGTGTACTAAGAAATTTGCATGAGATAGAAAACAAAATACTTTTAGACAAAAAGATTTCATGTTGCTGCAGTGTTTATAGTTGGGAATATCATAACATAGGCTGCTTAGTTACATCCTGTTCTTATTTAAATTTAAATTAGCATTTCTAAAATTAAAGATATGAGCTTGAGTGAATCCACTTAACTTTGTTAGACTCCTATTTGAATTTAGTGAATGAAAATCCCATTGACATAATACTACAACATTATCAATAACAGTTTAAATTCAGATTAAATTCCCACATTGTTCTGCTTTTTCATCTTTTATGTATCATGACAGCGACATGAAAAATTATCAAAATACTTTAAGTCGGCAAAATTTTATCTATGTAATCAGACTTACAAAATTAATTATTGCTCTCAAAGATTTAGATTTAAAGTTATCTTTGTTCAACCAAGACGTTTGGAAACGACAAAGACATCTCAAAAGATTTATAGAAAAAGGCAAAAATGTTTTTATTTACATGTTGATATGTAAATAATTATTATTCTCAATAATTATTATAATTGCTAACTAATGTTTTGCTTGTTTCCACATTTTATTTTTACAGATGAGCTCACTCTAATCTTTAGTTTCTTCCACAGATTCCCTGTCAGATTTAAGTTGGGACTCTGAGACACTAAAAATATGAATCCTACTACTAGTAAAAACAAACAGAATTACTTTAAATATAAATCTACCAGTGGTGTGAATGTTTGTCTTACTTGTTTGTTGATTTTATGTTGTGGTTGATCTGAAACATTTGTTTCATAAAGATATTCAGGAAAACAAGCAAAAGCGTTTCAGTACCGCTAATTTTAAAAACAGCCAGGTGACATTGCAAGGATATACTGCTGTGTATAATTAATGGTAGAAACCCACATGTTAAAGCATGAAGCTGAATTTTTAAGAAGTTGGAGCCAACTTTCTTATAAATGAAAGTAAATGAGATGATTGCAGTACTTCCAGGAAGGATTTATTACAAATATGAGTAGCATATTTTACCACCAATAACCATAATCATCATAACAATAAAACAAATTGTCAAGTTTGTTTGAAAAGGACGATTTAATCTGGTTTTAAACAGGGTTTTTCAAGGGTAATTCAGGCCATTCTGTCTGTGGCTGAGAATCCAGGGTTAATCGCTTTAAAAGCAGTAATTAGGTGTTAAGAGGTATGCTTGTCTGTTTAAATTAGCCTCCAAATCAGATTACGCTCTGTGACTTCCGTTAACCTCGCTCATAAGAACTCAATGCTCTTCACAGGCCGTTTTAATTATTTAAATATAAATGCCAGGATTCCCTTTAAACCCATTCCTAAGTTAAAATTGAGTAAACGTTTCTACTCTTTATAGCCAGATGTACAACTCTGTGAAAAAGGATTTTTCCCCCTACTGATGTCTTAAGTTTTTGTTTCAGATCATCAAGCAAACATTAACATTGGACAAAGACGACCATAATGAGTCATTTATTAAGGGAAAAACTGTCCAAAAGTACCAGCAGAGCCATGTGTTTCCATCTACACATCAGCAAATTTACATTTTTTAAAAACCATCTTAAAAGAGCATAAAACTAAAGTAAAATTGAGGCAATTATGTCAGATTTTGTCATTTTCATTAAACTTTTGTAATGCATTACTTAAAGAAAATGGCCGTGATTCTTATCAGCCTAGAAACATTTACAAAGTCAGACTTTGGGACTCTGAGATCTATTATCCACAAATGAAGAAAACATAGAACAGGGATGAATGGCCCACCAAAACCAATCCGATAAGTCACAAAACAACCCAGAAAACATCGAAAGCACTGCTGGCCTCATTTCCAACCGTTAAGGTCATAGTTCAGGACTTAAAACATTTTGAAAAATGACTATCTTTAGCTTTCAAGGCAAAATCACCTGCTAACCAAAGAAAAGCCATAAAATAATTAGAACCCGGCTGTCAAACTCATTTTCATGTTGGACCATTTCAAAATCTTAATGTTCTTAAAGGGCCGGTTGTGCCAAAATGTATTGATAAAACCCATTAAACTGTTAAAATATCAATAAATAGCTTTTTGTTTCAGCATTCAGTGTTTTGTAAAATTAAATAATGTTTTATTTGAACATCTTTTCACACTGATCCGCCCATCCAGGATTTTGTGATTGTTTTTGTGGGGTTTTTTTGCAATCAAAATCATAGATTTTGTGGTGCTAATTTACAAATACTTTTTAAGGAAGCTTTACAATATTTGCGCTAATATAAGATGTTAAATGTTAAACTTTTTATTAATCGCCGTGTCGATCACGGACTACAACCTGACATCAAGTAAAGCTGAGGCAGCAGTCACTTAAACCAAATGCTTTTGGCCAATTTTGAGAAAGAATTGCAGTAAAACAAATTTGAAAGAAATGTGGGGATCTGTTGACTTTGTGTGAATTTTAATTGTAATTTGGATTCTAGAGAGCCACATAAAAACCTACGGCGGGCCAGATTTGGCCCCAGGGCCTCAGGTTTGCCCCATGTGGTCTAGATGATCCCCAAAATATGTGGGAAAATATTCTGCGGAGTGGAACCTTTTTGATCTGGTTACACCTGACATGAAACTAAAAGCATAACAGAATGATAATACCACACACAGAGTCAAACATGGCGGCAGTGCGGTGGCCTAGAGCTGATGTTGCTTTAGGATCCCCCTTTAATAGGACCATAAAATCTACTCTCTACTTTCTAGCCACTCCTCTTTGGGATTTCTACTAGAAATCTCCAAAAAGTGCAAGATATTAAGATCTCTGAACATATATGAGAACATAATACCCTTTCTGCATTCGCTCTACTGGCACCTCATCACTGCAAGAACTGAATACAAGAACTAATTTCCCCACAATATGTTCCCTGCTTTCAACACTCAAACCGACTCCATCTGTGCTGATGATAGCAATAAATAAATTACTTTTTATTAATGTCAAGAAAGATGAAGCACAATGACCCAAAGCAAATCAGCAAGTTGACATCAGAATGGCTCAAAAAGAACTAGATGGAAGTTTTGGAGCGGTATTTTGAAAATCCAGACTTGAATCTAATTGAGATGTTGTGGCATGGCACTCATACTCGAAAATGTTTCAATATATCTTCAATGAAACAACTTTGTAAAGAAGAGTAGTCTGAAATTTGTCCATAACCAGTTCTTATTAGCAATATGCTGACAAGGGTGGCACAAATAGTGATTTGTCCATGAAGGAAATACTTTTTAAGTTTAAAAATAAAACTGCTACCTGGAAACAAATTGTGTATTTACTCTGGTTGTCTTGGATATTAAAATAAGTTTGATGATCTGAAACATGCAAATAAGCGCCAAAACAAAAGAAATCTGCAACCTACAAACATTTTTTTGCAACATAATTTGTAAAAAACAAGATGTTTTTAATCCCGTAAAGCCTAGAGAAACAAAAAATATTACATCATTCAAAAACAGTGAAAACTTTACAGCTGTACAAAACCTTCAAAGCAGAATTTATTGGCCGTTAGTCCTCAAAAAGACATTTTTATATCAGGGTTTCTTGCAAGATCTTCACAGGCAGCTGTAGAAAGACCTTTAAACGTATGTTTTGAACAAACACCAAAACAAAATCAGAACACCATTTAGTTAAGACATCAAACATATATAAATTTGTTCAGATCTGTCAATAAAATCCATTAAAAAACTTAGCTACCTCTGACAAAATGGCTTTAAACTGCCTTTCTGTTCATATATCTGGATGCAAATACAGTCTAAAATAAAGACATGCACATTTATACCAGGACAAAAAGTGTCTAATTTGGGAATCCACACCTAAACATTGGGAGGCGCAAAACCAAAGTTTTACCAATCTCCTAAGAATTGGTCATATTCAAAGAAGACATTGAGAAGTTAATTTTTAAAGAGTTAGTTCTCTACATCTTTGGTTCCACACATCACTGTCAATGGTTTATGAATCAAAAAGCAGTCTGTAAACATTCACAAGAGAGAGATCCATTCACATTAGGCAGCAAAATCACATGTGCTGCCAAGTTTTATCCATTGACTGAATGTGCTCTTTAGCCTTCATCCTGAGCGCGGCGATGCTGGTGCTCCTGTCGTCCTCTATCGGGTACTTATCGTTGAAACTTGGTGGACACTGATATGGAGGTGGGCCCATGGCCTGCATGCCTTGGACCATGCCAGGTGGGCTGTTGAGGAAGCTGTGGCTGGAATAGGTGGGCTGCAGGGCCTGAGGCGACCCCATGAACCCTGGGATGGTGTGCATAGGCGTAGCACTGGAAATAGGCGAGCTCAGCCAGGGGTCGAGTGGCATCGGGTTGGCCACCTGGCCGACGTTGGGAGGCATGGGGGGCCGATTGAAGGATAACATTGGAGAGTCGTGGAGCTTCATGGTGCTGGTGTCCATCTTTTCTTGCCGTCTCCACTTTGCTCTTCGGTTCTGGAACCACACCTGGACAGAGAGTCAGAGAGACTGAATATTGAGGTTTTCATTGGACTTGCTGACATAATGATGCATTCACACCAGCCTGCTTAATTTGCTTTAGCTGAACTCTAGTTTATATGTCCGGAAAGTCTGGTTTTTGTTTGGGGAGGTGTGAATATGCAATCGAACTTTGATGCAGACCAAAAAAGAAAACTCTGGTCTGCCTAAAAACCTAGAGTTCATTTTGGTTGAAGTGAACTATGATGCGGTTCGAATGCAATGTGAATGCCAAGCTCCCCCCGAAAGTGGACTAAAGCGCAGGGCATTCTGGGTAAATACAACCAAATCAAATGCATGTGTCTAGTGCTAGCGGGAGAAATGGCTTGTGGTCTTACACCTAAGACAGAAAAGAAATCCTACAATCAGTAACATGTGATACCATTCTATTTTTGCTTACATTTCGTGAAAAAGGAAGTTGTGCTGAGCATCATCTTCAGACCTTTGTGTTGTTTTTCTCAGTGGTTCTTGGTTGAACTGGATTTTCAATTAGATTGGTTCGTTTTGACTCAGTGCAGTGTGAAAGCGAACCTCATCAGCTAAAAATGTAACAAATGTTGCAATTTTGGTGCCCAATGAAACTGAGTAAACCAGACTATAGATGTGAAAACACCTTTATAGACTGTGATCTTCAAGACACAACTTAACAACAGTGAGTAAAACAAAACAAAACAAAAGATAAAAACGAGCTCTTTAGTATCTGAATTCAATGTTCTTGATAGACCTCTGAGAAACAAAGTGGTTTGGTGGCAGTCACAGGAGATATTAGCCAAGATTACCATCAACTCTCAGCAAATGAGCATCATGCTAGTCATGTTCAGTGTTCCTTCAACATATAAAGAATTATTCAGCTTCCTAGCATCATCTAGGCTCTAACTAGGCATCCACTCAGTGATTTACTTCAGTCTTTACCTGAACGCGAACCTCAGGCAGATTGACTTTCATTGCCAATTCCTCCCGACTGTAGACGTCCGGGTAGTGGGACTTTTCGAAGGCTCGCTCCAGCTCATGGAGCTGGTAAGTAGTGAAGGTGGTACGATTTCTTCTGTGCTTCTTTTTAGCGTGCTCTTCCTCTTTAGTTCCATCTGGAGAGTCTTCAGCAACGTCCACCTCCTTGTGCAGGTTGCCTAGTTCTTCATCACACTTATCGTTGGAGAAAAGGTCAGACTCTAACATGAAAAAGGGTTTAATCATTAATATTTAGTGTTTCAGAAAGACACAGTATATCCAGTTTGATTTAAAAATCATCCATCTTTTATTTTCCTGAAATCCATGATCCCCATGTGGGCCTGGACCCAAATTGGTTTACTATAAAAAAAGTTAACAAAAACCAATTGTATATCACGTCTAGGACCAATATGGGTTGGGCTATTATCTCATAAAGTCTATAAGCCATCTGCCCATTTTTCATCCCACTATGAACATTTTTGAGTCCCATATGTATAATAAATAAGAACCAGAGGTGTGACAAAGATATCAGGCAAAATATTTTTTTTGTTTATTTTAGACAATAATTCAAGTTAGGATAGCATGTTTATAGCATAGAAGTAGCTTAGTTCACAAATATTTGGTTTTATAGTCATAATTCGCTCTCATTTTCAACTAAGTTGCAGACATTTTTTAAGTGTAGAAAATTCACTTAAAAAATAAATTAAATTGGACCCTTTAGGAGGCCTGTGGATGATCAGTATCATCTTGACAAGTCCCGTTTGTCTGATTAAATTACTCATTTTTACCCAGAAATGCAAAATTATCTTCCTATTATTAGATTTTTCAGCTTGCAGATATTTAATATGTGTCAAGCAAACATGAGTTTGATTGAATTAGAGTCAAAGCTATTTGTATGGTTCTGTGCTTTCAATCTTCTGTATTTAACAACATTTATTTAAATTGGGCTTGATATTAATTAAACTGATTTGTGTTTAATTGGATTTTAATTAAACCTGTACATTTGTAGTGGCAACTAACAAATTAATAAACAAGATTACACCTATAAAACCTTGAAAATTAAAGTTTTGATTTTGTTCCTGGTGTCCACATAAATTTTTTGATGAGTCAGCATACCGGCAGATGAGTCCCTTTAAGGGTTTTTGAACTCGAGGTATTTGGTGAGTCCAGCTGACATCAAGTCTTTCACTTAATTCAGTAATCCCGTAGTAACAGATGCTGCCTGTCAAACCTGCGAGCCTCCACTTCCTCTAATCTAACGAAGGAGTCTTCAGTTCACTTCTGCACAAGCAACAAGGCAAACAGTCAGATTCAACAAAACAGATTCAGATGTTCAAAATCAATTTCATGGACATATTTCGGTATATTAAACAAGCCTTTTGAGTTAGAAATAATCACTTTTTTGTTTAAAATATGGATTCAGAGCACAAAACCAAAGCCTAGAGACCAGAAGTGACCTCTTAGATTGCATGAAAAAAGGGTTTAACAAAAACAATACAATTCTACTTAAATAAAACTATACCATTTATTAAATTAAGGCAAACTGACAAATTAAAACAATGTTAGGATCTATGTATGTAACACTCAAGTGAAGCTGATTAGTAAACCAAAGCAACGGTTCTGCTAATTTTTATGGATAAGCATTGCTCTTAAACTTACTGACATTATTATTATTAATATGTTTATTCTATTTTCATTGCTACTTAAACTTCTTATATGTGTTTCATTTATTTTAAATCCCTCCTATCCCAACAGCTTGGTGGGTCTGGTTGCTGTGGAGTGTCAGCACAGATTTTCTCAAGGAAGAGAATAGAAAGTTTGCCTGCTGCTTAATAAATAAATAGATACAAAAATTAATAAACATATAAATTAACTGTTAAAATCTAAATGGATTTTGTTTTTGCACATTTCCAATGATCTACATGTCAAGATGAGTGAAACCAAAACATGTTTAAGCATTTCTAACTATTATTCAATATGGTCCCTACACCCATTTATGTTTATCAAGTTAAAACATATAACGGGAAACAGACAAACCATTTCTGCGATCTCTTCCTCTTCAACAAAGTTGGTGTTTTCCTCAAAAACTGGCAACATCGAGTCTTATTTCTGTTTTATGCCCTCTAGTGGAGGACCGAAGTACTACAGGAGGCATGTAGCAGTTTAAACAAAAGTCTTTGGCTCTTTTAATATGGAGTTTTTATGCATTTAAAGACATTTTTAGTGGTGGTTACAAAAGATTAAATGTAAAAAGTGACTATTGTTTTGAAAACGTGATCTTTAATCGAGTCATGTATTATATAATAACTTATGGAGCATTGAATGTTTTTACAGAAAAAGAGGAATGGGCATCATGTTTATGTTTTGATACTTCAGTCATGAACGTCTACTATAAATTCTTAATATTTAATTTCTAAATGCAATACTGTAACAATTAGAATATTTACACATTTTGTAAAAATAAGCATTTAAATCTTTAAAGTAAATATAAGTTATTTTGGAAGTAGGAAGAGTTAACAGTTTTTCTGATAGAAAGTTGGTATTTATTGTGTTTTAGAGGAAAATGATCAGACATTTTCGGGTCAGCAGCAGCGTCTTGCTGGATGGACTCACCATGGTAGGCAGCATGCTGGGAGCTGTCACCCAGTTCTGGTAGATGCCCGAATGGGTCTGTTTGGACCTGCTTTTCAGGATCCTGTGCATTTACTCTCGAGTCTTTCGGACTGTCCCCGCCTCCCACCGAGTGGAGCAAAGTCTCCTGGTCTTTAGTGAATCCCAGAATGACATCGATGCTGTGGACCCGACCTCCAGCGCTCGACCCGGCGCCTTTCCCCATGTCATAGTTGTCCACTATGCCGTGTCCGCTATCGTCCACTATCCCAAGGGTATCCATTGACAAATGCATCCGAGCCTTTCGGGTCTCCTTCAGTGTTCTTGGTTAAAAACAGTAAACGACTTCTGGCTGTTGTTGAACGCTCTTGTTCTAGTTCATGTGCAGGAAAACGGACGACGCCAAGAGTAAGGTGCTCCAAAGATCACTTCAACGATGAAAGCAGCAGAACTAACTTTCATCTTGGTCTGCAAAAGGGAAAAGACTATTTTCAGTGCCTCTTATAGACATTTACGTACACGATTTTTAGAAGAAGTTTAACAGTCACAGTTTATTTACTTAGTGACAAGTCATAACACTTGTAATTCCTTGCGAGATATGCTATCAGCAAATATTGGTTTGACAACAAACTGTTGAATTGTTCTTAAATTTAAAGTCAGCGTCCATATTTTAATGTCATTTCCAGTTTCTTCTGATCACTTCCATCTTTTAAGAGTTAAAGCAAATCATCTACATAGTGAAGAAGTTGTCAAAAAGCTTACAGGAAGTATTAGATAATCTTACCTTTAAGTTTCACTTTACTTCCCAGATAGTGTCCATGTTGTAGGCCATAAGTACACCAACAATATCTTCTGTATGCACTTGTTACTCCCAGTTAAGTCCTTCAAATCCCCTGCAAACAATTGCACGAAGGAACTAATGCTCGTGATCCATGCAGCAGCAGCAACAACATGTAATGTCTTTCTCTCCTGACAAAACTCTCCTTAACCACATGAGACACCAAAAAGCTGTCGGGGGGGAATGGTAGTAAAACCAGAGGCTTTAAGAGGTTTATTAATTGGAATCCTTCCCCTTTAAGAATGACTGACAGTTGTTTTCTGGTCAAGTAATTGCTCCAAATGTGTCCTGCTTTCAGCCCTCAGAGGGAGGCCATTGCTAATGAAGCCTCAACAAAACTTTCTTTCAAAAACTCTATTGTTCGGAAGATAATGGCTTGTGTTCGGTGGTTTTCTTTTTTTGATAATCCCTTCATTCTCAATAATGTTAGGGGGAAACAGACCCAGTCTCATACTGTTTGATGTTACAGGCATCTTCATTTTTAACCTCAAAATGGATGTTATGCAGCAAGTTATTATTCTATATCTTTACTTGACTTGTCATAGCTTCTGAAATCACATGCTAGCAACAAGTTATGTGCTTAATTCATGTTTTGCATAATTCTTTTGCATGTTCTTCTTCTTAAACTTAAAAAAGTATATATTTCAATAATTTATGTTTGTCAAGATTATGTAAAACGTCCACGTAGAGTTTAAAAGCCAGACTGTAGTTGTTCTTTCATTGTACAGCCTGTAAGTTTCTCCTTTGCCAGCTGGCAGAACCAAAGCTGCCGCTACAGTAGGTGTTGCAGAGATCAAGCCCGTCCTTAATGAGCCTAAAGACTTCACTAGGAGATTTCCTCTGACCTCACTCCCCCCACATGTAGATATATTTAGGAGCTCTTTGCACGTCATTAACAAAACCCCGACATGGAAAAATGGCACAGAATTTTTTTTTCTTCCAAACTGCATCCCCTTTCCTTACAAAAACATCATGACAACAATCAGGGTTTATTTATCTGTTTTTATTTATAGATGTACCTCTTTTTTATTTTACCGTACTCTTATTCTGGTGAAGTAACCCTGCACAGGTGACCAGTCTGAGCAGCTCAGAGGCAACCAGTGGATGCATGAATGCCTGCAGTCACTCCAACGGTTAATCAACCAATTAAACTAACCAATTAACTCATTATGCATACCTCTGGACTGCGACAGCATCAGGATGGAAAATTTACATCATCTAAGAAAAATTAAACAACCAATATTTTTTGTCAGTTTGTTTGTGTTTTGCTTAAACCAAAAATTAAAATCAAGTTCTCCTTGCACACTTCAAACACGTTGAGTACAACAAGCAATTATCGTTTCTACATTTTGTGACAGGAGCTGCCTAGGAAATGCATTAACATCTCAGAATCAGTGACATGTTTAAGCAGCTGAGCTGAGCTGAAATTTAAAAGCTAACAACTACTTAAAGGCCTGCCTCTGCTCTGCTGCAGCAGACTGGATGCAGGTTAAGTGGCTTTGCAGTGACCACGTTTTCTGGGTTGTTGGTGTTGCTTTCCAAGAACGTAGAGGTTGAAAAGCCTGATACTTTTGCCTTTGAACAAAAAGAAAGAACTACAAGATGCCAGCACAGCAGGGGATTTGAAACCAAACACATTTAAACCATATGGCAATCATAAAGAAAGTCAGCTATTTTTGAGTGTCTCTAAATGTGTCTCTTAACATCTTGTGGCAAAAAACTCCTTAAATTTTGCTTGTAAATAATTGTTTAATGAAATGGGTTTTTTTCTGAAGGAAGGACAAACTTAATAAAATAAATCTCTTAATAATTTCAGCACTATAAATCTGAGATAATTGTGCCTTGAATGCATTTTTATAAAACACCAGTTTTGATTTCCTAGGCAAAGTCATTCAATTGGTTTTAGTTTTTACAGAACCAGCAGGAGGAAACCAACTTTGGGCCCTGAGGTTCTGCGTCTCAGAGCCCATATTTATCACATATTTTATTATATGATGAAATATTTGTTTTTCATCTGTCAGTTTGAATCAAAACTTTCTGTGATATTTGAGTGGCACTTTAAGCTCCCATTCTTACCTTTAAAACTATAATCCAATCTTAAATCAAATCAAATAAATGTTCTTATCATGCATTACTCTTTAGCTTACTCCATCAATGACTAATATTTCCAATTAGCCCTGCGAGATGATTCTAATAGCACCCAAGTCATAGACAAGAGAAACTGATAATCATTTTATCACATTAATATATTAAAGCTGTCCCTCTTTGCTTGTTTCCCCATTATCCTAATTGAGTACAAATTGGTTAAGAGGGTGCAGCACAGCTATCAAGCGCCTTACTTTTATCAGATGACAATGTAAGTCCCTTAGATCCTATTAGGAAGAAAGCAGCTAATGTTTAAAGGCGCTGTGTCAGCTTACCAGGGGAAAGGGGGATGGTGAGCTGCAGAGGGAGGACAGGACACGACGGAAAGGGAGGGTTGGATCAAGTGGCGGTCCAGGAAAAACCCAAAGACAGTCTGCCACCAGCGGGATGGGTAATAATGACGGCTCAGCTTCATTCTTTACAAAACAGACAGAATTTAAAACCAAGAATCCAGTAGTAAGATATAATAACTCCTGCAATCCCTTCATAATCTGCATTTTCCTGTTGCTGCATCTAAATTTTGTCTGGTTACTAACAAGAACTGGTGTTTTATAATTTAATGAGACAATTCAAAATAAAGTGCAGCATAATTGTGATGTGTGAGGAAAACAAATGAATACTGAAGTCTACCAGCTTGTGAAGCAACTTAAACTCCATCAGATTGGATGTAGGATGTTTGTGGACCATCAATTTTTCAGTCTTGCCACAGATTCTTAGTTGGGGCTTTGACTGGGCCATTCTAGCACATGGATATTGCTTGAACCAATCATGGAGAAGCAGTATTCAGCATTCAGCTTCTATACACCACAAATCTGGAAAAAACAGCTTAAACACAGAGTTCATTTAAATCCAGACTTAAAACACACCTGTTCAGAATTGCTTTTGAAACATTATAAATGAAACGTTGATAAATATTCTGATATGTAACATCTTGTTTCAACATCTATGTTTCAGTTTTTGACTGTTTTCTATGACTGCATTTCTGTGTTTTTATGATGTTAATCACCTTGAAATGCCTTGTTGCAGAAATGATTGGCTGATCTGAGCCATTCTTTTTCAGCCACTAACAGGTTTTCTTGGAGTTTTCTCCTGTTTTTGGCTCTTTCCATCGTTCCATCGACTCTTCCAGCTTCCCTGTTGTGCTGAGAGCAGACGCATAGTGTGTGTGTGTGTGTGTGTGTGTGTGTGTGTGTGTGTGTGTGTGTGTGTGTGTGTGTGTGTGTGTGTGTGTGTGTGTGTGTGTGTGTGTGTGTGACTTTTTCTGTTGCTGCAGGGCAGGACTGATTGGTGCTGCTTCACCTGCTGCAGCTCATCTCCACTCATCATGAGGTTATATTCAGGGAAGGGCAGGACTGAGGAGGAATTGTTTTACAAGAATTTGTCCTCATTTGTCTTTTTTTGGTCCATATTATGCCTCTGGAAGTTGTTACTTACCTCTTTGTTTTTTCCTCTCTTTTCTTCAAATCTGAGCATCTGCTCTCATAAACAACTCAATAACTCGCCTTGTGGATGTCAAAAGATAAAATATAATAAGCAAGAGGCTGAACTGATAGGGCACATTGAAAATATATGAAAAATTATATTGTAAAGGTATAAAAAATGGCATGCTGAGATTAAAAGAACAATTTAAGTAAAAAAAATGAATACCTGTGTAGATTTAAAAGTTTATTGAGTTTTTTGGGAGCAGTGTTGGTTAGCTGCAGCTGAAATAGCATATCAGTGTAGAAAGTTAACTGAAATTATGACATCTTATCTGACCTTCTGCGTGTTTGCTGTGTCCGCTAAAGGGCTCAATGCCAAACTTTAAACGGGATTTTTCCCAGCAAGGTGAAGCCTGGAGGCAAATAGCTGGATTTTATTTTGGGCTGTCAGATTACAAACGTACATCCAGTATATTCAGATTTTATTTTTTTAATAAATTGAATACTAACATGTCTTGGTAAATTTCTGCCTCACTTTCTGTTGTTGAGCAATAAAGAATCTGAACAATATACATTGAAGTTTGTGGGAATGTTCAAACATTGTGAATATAGAAACAAACAGGAGAACCAGAGTGGATATAAAACATCCAGGATTCATTTGACAACGAGGAATTCACAATAAGCAAAGTATTAACTCCAACATTCAGAGCTTCATTACCATTTTAAAACTTTAAACAGTATACATATTTTTCTATATAAATACAGCTCTGTAAAAAACTAAGAGCCATTGAAAGCCTCATGGTTATCCTAACAAATATTGATTTCTGAACTCTTCCTGAGTTAAAACATTACTATTGTTGTTTCTAAATCAATATAAACTTATTTTCTGTGCATTATTTGAAGTCTGAAAGCACTGCAACGTTTTTGTTATTTTGACCATTTCTCATTTTCTGCAAATAAATACTACTTTTTTTTTAGAATGTCATTGATATGTTGTTAGTAGTTCATAGAATAATAGAACACTGTTAACTTTACTCAAACATAAACCTATAAAGAGTCAAATCAGAGAAACTGATCATTTTAAGTGGTGTCTTAATTAATTCTAGAGCTGCATAACATTTGTAATTCTGAGTAGAGGATATAAATCTTTTATTCTTTACACACCTTCCAGAAAAGCAGACATTTTTGTATTTTTACGTTTATTTTGTTGTTGTTTTACTTATTATTACTCTTATAATTTTAACATTATACATTCTTTTTTCTTGTTTTAATTTTCTTTTCATCAACTTATTTTACTATAACTTTTCTACAGCACTCTGGTGCAGTTTTAAACCTGTTTTTAAAGTGCTATGTAAATAAATTTGACTTTGACAAACCTTGTGAGCATAAAACTTCTCTAATGTCTTTTTACATCCGTTTAAAAAGCATTTAAATGTTTCCCAGTGAAAGAAATGGAGACACTGGAATAAAGCCTCACATTGAAAACAAGAAACTTTTCTGAGGAAGCTGTCCAGAGCTCAGGCTGTTCTGTAAAACAAGTAAACAAAAAGAGATGGTGACACCGGAGCTAAATTTAAATAATAAAGCTTGTCTGGGCGCGACGCCTGTACTGCAGGCGTTCACATGAGGACACATTTGTCCTCCGCAGTCTGCCTGAGCTCGCTCACTCTGCTCTGGGCCTTGGTTTTCAGTTCGTCCAGGTCCATGTTTTGAAGCTTGTGGAGGAATGAATCGCTGGTCTCCTCCTCCTCCTCATCTTCATCCACCATTTTGGCCAGTTCCTCCGGCAGGTCAACGTCGTCTCCAGCCATCTGAATCATGGCGCCGTCGAGAGCGCTCTGATTAAAAAGTTTTGCACATCAAAGCAGATATTACATACACTTATAAATACAGTTATAATCTGAAGTTGACATATTTTCCGTAAAAAAACAAGATATTTTCTTCACACTGTGACATTAAGTTCACTTAAACTTACTAAAATTATTTCATTAGCTTAATGATGAGAAGCAATTATCTTGAAAACTGCTTTCAACTTTCTTTAAGTTTAAAGTTTCCATAACCGCCTCAGTGTTTAGCAGTTTTACCCGTTTAACTTTGTATCAAATATTTGGAGTATTTGCTGTAATTTTTACTTCTCTCTTGTTGCGACATGCAAGCTCAGCTTGAGGGATTCCTGCATATTGATGGTTTGCTTAGATAGAAAACTTTCTTATTTCTTTGCCAATTTGAATAATAAAATGAACTTGACTTTGCTTGACATGGAAAAAGTTGCCAGGCCAGATTTCAAATCTGTAATGTTTTGCTACAAGCCAATATTGCTAACAAATGCACCATCCTGCAGCCTGCAATAAATGCTAGACTTAATTAAAATGGACAAAACATTTGCAGAATTAAATTGGAAATGCAAAAACTTATAAGAGAATTAAGTCACCTCTATGGAGGCTAAATTTTCATAGAGTCAAACCTTTCCACAATATATTCTATTTATTTTGTTTATTATATTTTCCTCCCTTTATCATCTCAAGTTGTGGATGTTTGGCTTTGTTTCTTATTCAACAAATGTTTAATCCAAATGTGTGTATTTTATTTTCTTTAATGGAGCCATAGGTGTGTTTAATTTATTTTTATAAACTGAATGTTTATGACATTAAAATAAACGCTTTTTACTTTTAAAGCATTTCCGGCCAATGAGAGTCAGTATAGCCCTCAGACAACTCCCAAATTTCACAACTTGTCATAAATAAAGAGCTAGAGTATGTCAGAATTTTTCTAGTTTTTTAAAAATTTGAAACAATGCATTCAGATGTTAATAATTAAACGGAGAATGATTAGAGCTCCTCACATCCGGCAGTCGGTATTTATCTCTGAGTGCGACTCTCAGGTTTGCCCTCTCGGCCTTTTTTGTTGTAAAGTCTTTGTCTCGTTGAATCCTGCAGAACAGAAACACGACAGATGAGACAGACAGCTAAAGAACAAACTCTGACTCTTAAAAATAACATCAACATTTGCATGTCAATCTTTTTATTTGTGTTTCTTTACAGTGTTTCCTGCTACACAGCTCATTGTGGCTGTTATAAATCCATAGCTTACGTTCTCAAGAGCTGATATCCAAACATAGAAATGTTTTGCAGGTATTGCAGCCGAGGGGCGAATTAAAAGGTTAATAGGTTGACATAGCAGGTGGCGAGGAGCAAAGCCTTTCTTGTAAAGCGGTATCTCAGCACCAGCAGAATTACCACATGATAATAATGTTTGTGTTGAGGAAAAAGCAGCCCACACACTTCCTATCCGAGTCCATTTGTTCTGGTTCTGGGTTCACGTTTTCCCCATTCCTCCCTGAAGAAATCTCCAGGTCAGTGAGATTGGATGAAGTGAACATATTTTCATCAGTTTTCAGGTTTTTATGGGAATTCAGATTGAATGTAGCATTTTCGTACGTTCATTAATTTGCTGTCCCATTGTTTGATTAGAGTTTGTGCCGCTTTAAGACATAAATATGTTTTGATCGTATCCGTTTTACTGCATCCCTGGCTGCATGTTTATGTTCCTCCAGCTGAGCCTCCAGGCTTTCACAGCCACTAACATGTTTCTTTTTCAGGTCCGACATTTCTCCTATCAACTCTGACCAGCTTCTGCTTAGGTCAGGTGAGCTCATCAGGATGGCCAGTTCTGTCCTGGGATGCCCACTGAACCCAGAGCAGGCAGTGGGAGGCAGCAGGACTCTGGCTAAAATAACATCGCTGTTGGTCAACGTCTCCCATCTACGAAGCTGCTGCAGAACTGAAAGCTCCTTCAGTGACAGACTGCTGCATCCTGGGTGCACAAAGAAGCATTATCACAGATCCTTTCTGCCAACAAGACTGCATAACTTTATAACTGGGTGTTTGCATCACTGCTGGTTTTTGCACAGTTTTTACTTCTCATCTGTTGTAAATCAAGGATGTCAAACTCATTTTTGTTTTGGCCTAAATCAAGATCATAAATGTTTTTAAAGGGGCGGTTGGAATATATTGATAAAACTTGTTCACCAACTGCTAAAATATCAATGAATCCGTAAAATTAAATATTGAAAATTTTTTCAGTTCCTCCAGGATTCATGATTCTTTTTGTGATTTTTTGCAATAAAAATCAAAGAGTTTGTGGTACTAATTTGGAAATATTTGCATTTATTTATGACGGTAAATGCTACTTTCTTTTGCTCGCTGTATATACATGCTATATATATTAATCTGACATCAATTAAGGCTGAGGCAGCTGTTTAGTGCAAGTAATAAAGTTTTTGAAAATTTTTGAGAAAAATCTGCAGTAAACTCCCAATTATTCACATTCCTGATCTTCTAATGACTGTTCCTCAACAGCAGATATTTTTTTCCCACACTTTTATAAACTCCATATTTGTGGAGTGTTCTGCTAAATGTCTTGAGTTTCCTCAGGTTTCTCTGCTCTTTCACTGAATTGTGTTTTCCGAAGGAAGAACAAAACAGGAAACAAATATGCCACTTCTCTGTCTAATCCACTAGGGTCTATTTGGACTTTCATCTAAAGTAAATCCATTGGTCCTTTTCTCCAAAAAAGGAAATCTCAATCATTTTACAAAGAAGCCTCAAAAACAAAATTTCTGGCAAACTTATTTTAAGTTTTCCCCTTAAAATAAGCTTTTTATTGGATTGACTTATAAAAATAAACGCTTGTCTGCCCATCTTGAAGTTCACATTCTCTTCATATTTTGAATAGTGGATACTAGAAACTGTCATCTATTCTTAACAAGAATGAAAGAATTACAAATGTAAATGTTTTCAACTTTACAAAATGCTGCAAATTAAATTCAGGGAGGGGCACTGATTGTGGCAGTGGGGGTTTCAATAAGAATAATTTCTGTAATGTGGATTTTTTTTACACCACCAATTAAATAAACTCTAAATGTTTGATTATGAAAAATTATCCACTTTAAAGGATTTTTCTTTACACATTTTTATCAGAGTGTCAATAAACAGTCAGTTTGATGGATTCTGTATGCTAATCAGTTTCTTTCTCCAGTTCTTGTGTGATTTGGAGATTTTGACTGCAGCCTTAAAACACTTTAAAGGTTTAGTTGGGGTGCAAAGTGCTTCACAGTGCGACTCGGCTCTTTATAAGCTAAACAGTCACGAACTGACCTCCTGAATCCTGATTTACCTCTCTGGAGTCTCTGAGCTGACGTCATTTGTGTTATTAGCCCAGTTCTGCAATAATGTCATTATCAGTGTTATATGTCAGTTTCCATGTTGCTAGATTTACCCTGTGTCTATTTAAGGGTGGTCCTCTCTGACCCTGCTTTAATAAGATTAGCTTCCACAAGAGCTACAGCTTGGCGTAAGCCCTCAGTTGCTTGATGTCTAGGTCAGGGCTGTCCTCTCACCTCGCACGTCTCTGCCGTTAGGACAGTGTCCGCTTTTTCTCACACACAATTTTGGAGCAAATACTAAAAGTCACAGGAGGTTCAGCAGATAAACTGAAACTAACTTTAAGCCTCCAAAAAGTCTATCTAGTTGAACGACAAATCCCCTGACCCTGGATCCTTTCAGGAAAGATTCAAACTTAATGGTAATGGTTTCCTGTTTATATCCTGTTTATATGCTGCTAAAATAAAATTAAAAAGTTCCAGTTTCATCCATTTGGACTTTAATTTCATACATTTAAACAAATCTTTTGCCTCAATAGCTGTAAGTATTACATACCAGTTTATTTCTGGTATTTTTATTTTATAATTTATGGAGATGTATAGTGATATTTTATTTAACCCTATATTATTTTACACATTATTAGACTGTTTTTAATTCAAATTCAATTCAAAAATACTTTATTGATCCCAAAGGGAAATGTAATAATTTATGCTGATTTTGATCCACTCCATAATCTAGTCAACTTTTACAAGATATAAGAAGTTATGTCAAGCAAAAAAAATAAAAAGTAAAAATAAAAAACTTCCTTCTGATGGATTTTGTTGAATAAAGCCATATTTTCCTATTTGTGATTGCGTATTAGCGTGTTGTTTAAACTATAAAACATGCCGTTTTAAGCCTTTTTAGAGGGCGTCTCATGTACATGTGGATTTTAGCTATTTGTCCCCAAGCGCACGAATACAGGGTTCACTGCAAAAACACAAAATCTTACCAAGTATTTCTGACATAGTTTCTACTGGAAATATCTTAGTACACATGAAATAAGACAAACTAACTTACAAATAACTTTTTAGCAAGATATAGGAGCTTGTTTTAAGTAAATATCAATGAAAAAATGTTAGTTCCACTGGCAGATTATTTCATTTATAACAAGACATTTTCCCATGTTTCTTATAAGTAAATTTTTCTGCCAATGAAACTAGCACTTTTTTCATTAATACTAAGGAATTATTTACTTGAAATAAGCAGTCATTTCTTCCAAAAAAGTTACTTGTAAGTTAGTTTGTCTTATTTCAAGTGTACTTAGATATTTGCATTAGAAACGAGACCAAAAATACTTGGTAAGATTTTATGTTTTTGCAGAGAAACCAATAAAGGTCAGAGATGGTGGAAGATGTCCTGCAGGATAAAGCTTTTTAAAAATTGCAAAGAAAGTCAAATAAGAATAAAACAAATGGCTGAAGCACATAAAAAAGGGACACAATGACCAGAAACTCATTTCTTCTGTTGATTAATTAACTATCATGTAGAAGGAATACATTTTGTGGATGATGTTTACAATAAAACCCAGGCCAGTGGGAAAAAAAGCAAAGAAAAAAAGATAGAAAGAAAAATACATTTAATTAATACTTTTTTGTGAGGACAAAAGGGTAAATCATTTCTGACTTTCTCATTGGCAACAAGATCTTAACTTCATTACAAGTTGTCTTTCACCTAATTGGAGGTAACAAAGAGTTCAGCTCCAGATGAGAACGTAAGGTGATTAAATAATTATTGTTTTAAAGCGCCCTGGCTAAGAGATGTGTTTAATGGTGGCTTCTGTGCTGACAGGTTATTACACACAAGCTTAATCTCCTTCTCTGTCTAATTTGAGCCAGGAGGACATAAACCCCTACCTAAAGCTACCCGGTAAACCCAGCCCACATCCGTTGATGTCATACGTGCATCACAAGTGGCCTGGAGACACAGTTTAAAAAAGAACTGACCTCACCTGCTGAAAGGGCATTTACATTCAGACAGTCACTGAGAAAAATAAACCTATTCCTTCATTTAAACAACATAACACGAGGTAGAAAACTTTAATTAACTAAAATGAGTCCAGAATGAGCTGAAAAGTGCTCACTACTCTGACAAGCCCTGAAAATTTTAGCTTTATTAAGCCAGGTTTACCTTTAGGTTAATAGTTTCATTCACCATTTTGTAGTAAATTAATAAGATTTTATTTAATTAATAAGAGCAACGTTGTCCTGGCCACCGGCTTCTCGCTGAGACGAGCTAGAAGTGCCGTGAAATGACCCGTGGAAAAAAGGAGATCAATGTTCAGTTGGGTGAAATGATGAAAATGAAATGTTTTGGAGTGTTTATGGAAAACACTCCAAAACACTTTGAAGCTTCTTCAAATGCAGAAGGAAGATTTCTGAGCAAAATGGAAGCCGAACATTGTGGAGCGCATTTTGTTTTTTAATTAAAGGCTCTTCAGTCAAAGCCCTCCGTTTTTCTGTCGCCCATCCTCCGTAGTAAATTTATAATTTTGTGGCTTTAGAATGTTTCATCTTTTTTATTGCACGTTTTTATAAAGAGGATATGCACTCCTGACTATTTACTTTAAGACAATACAGTAAGGAGGTGCATGCACATATAATATACAGGTATGCAATTTTTGTATTCAGATGTGTTCAGTTGACAGATGGTAGAATTGAACTACAAATCTTTGCCACACAGTAACATCATACAGCAGAAACTAAATGCTCTAAATCCATGCAGTATAATTCCTTCGTTGCTATTAGTGATCAGGTTTTCCTCTAATTTTATTTGAGACGATGAAGAAGCTTCTTTTATATTGTTTTAAGACAATCTGTTCAAATTCTTCTGACTGCTGTCAGTCAGCTGAGAAAAGACTCTAATTGTATTTTACATTAAGAATGTTGATATTTGACATTTTTGTTTGACTAAGTCAAGACAGCATTTCCTCCTGGGGAATCTACTGTTAATTTTTTGTTTTGTCACTTTTTGTAATAAAAATATTGGTATTTTAAGTTTATTTTTTTACTCACTTTTCTTCCAACAGCTGCTTCTGGTATTCCTCAAACTCCTCCCTGGACATGCCTTTGGACTCGGCCGTTTCTTTTCCATCTGCTCCAGCTTTGCTGCCACCGTCGCCACCTCCATCAGCAAAACTCTTCAACTTGCTGCCCAGCATTTGATTCATGAGAAATGCCATGGCTTTAAAAAATTGAGTCTGACTCGGTATGTCTTGTAAAAAAGGAAAAAGGTCTGACAAATTTATTTAATATTTTCAGATTAATAATTTATCTGATAGAGTTCCTCAGAGTACAAACATCCCAATTTGAAACCTTGCCTATAGTGTGCCATAATGATTAGAGTGTATCAATAACTTGTGGCTGAAGTAAAACCGCTAAAGAGCTTAGCTCATAATCGACAGGCTTCAGACAATGAAGAGTATTTACCTCGTCAACAAGACGCAGCAGAGCAGGATAGGAGCTCTGCATGTTAGCTATGTTTTCTCATGTCTAAACTAGCACAAATCTTACACATGTTGCAATGCATTAATGTGAATATTAATCAGTAATTTGGTGATTACATTTCTCTATCACACAGATGTCGAACTTGAGGCTCGGGGGCCAAATCTGGCCCACCGTAGCTTTTTATGTGGCCCTTAGACTCCAAATTACATCAATAATTCCCTAGAGTTTTTCACAAATCCACAAAATTCATGCAGAATTCACACAAAATCAACAGATTTATTCTGATTTTTACAGCAAATTTTTCTCAGAAGTGGCCAATAAAAGGGACTGCTGCCTCAGTCTTACTTTATGGCAAGTTATAGTCCGTGACCAATACTGCGATTAATAAAAAGTCACATTTAAAGTCATACATTAGTGCAAATATCATAACAATTCCTTACAAATATTTCTAAAGTAGCACCACAAAATTTGTAATTTTGATTTTAAAAATCCTGAATGAGTGTGCAAAGATGTCCAATATCATTTCATTTTAAGAAACTCTGAATCCTGAAGCAAACAGCTGTTAGTTGATATTTTAACAGTTTAACCGGTTTTAGCAATACATTCTGGAACAACCGGCCCTTTAAGCTTTAAGTAAATGTTAAAAATGTCATAAGCTGTAAATTTGCTAACGGCAGCGGCTAACTCATTTACTTTAAATCCAAATAAGCTGGAGCTAAAGCTAAAGCTAACAACTAGTCAGAGAGGGGAGAAAAGCAAACATCTGAAAACAACTCCAGTCTCATAAACCTCATCACTGTTTATGAGACTGGGAAATGATTTAAATTGACCAATAATTAATGACAACGTGAAGAGAAGTAGGACATGTGCACCGCTAATGATCTTCCTGTGTGAAACATCTGCAGAGAATGAAACATGTAAAACTTTTCTGGTTAGTGAAACTGTGAAATGAGAGCAAAAAAGTTTGAAAATAATTGTTAGTATTACCAAAAACACTTTACATGTCCTCATCATTTCTCAGGAAGATTGTTAGCAGTTCTTCATCTACAGTTTACATACATGACCATTGTCTTATGTGAAAATAACCAACTAAAGGCATTATTTTAACATCATTTGAGTGTTTTAAATGATTTTATGATTTTCAATTTAACACTGTCGTGTTCTGTGTTTTCTGTGTGTTGATTTCGAGTTTTCGGTGTCTCTGTGTCTCCGTGTTGTCCTGTTCTCCCCTTGATTAGTTCCCAGGTGTTTCTTGTTCCCTGATTACCCCCAGTGTATTTAGTGTCACCTGTGTGTCTGTTCTTTGTCGGGTCCTCGTCGCTTGTCGTCTTATGTGCGTGCTGCCCGTGTTTGGACTGAGTTCTCTTCATTAAATTCAACTATTCATCCTACCTGGGTCTACAGCGTCTGCCTCACCACCCCTCACAGCACCGATTCATGACAGAAGGACCCGACCCAACCGATCAGTGAGGCAGCTTAATATGGATCCAGCTGAATTAAGTATGTTCCCACAAAATAGGCAGAGCGGACTGAGGCGGAGACCCAGTGGGTCAATCAATCAGTCAATCAAATTTTATTTGTATAGCACATTTCAGCAGCAAGACATTTCAAAGTGCTTTACATCATTACAAACACAAAAACACAATGCAACATAAAATCAACAATCAAAGCATGACATTAAGTCAAGTTCCATCAATAAATTTGTAATTGATTACATTTCAAATACAATTCTAAACAGCTGGGTTTTTAGTCTAGATTTAAAGAAAGTCAGTGTTTCAGCTGTTTTACAGTTTTCTGGAAGTTTGTTCCAAATTTGTGGTGCATAGATGCTGAAAGCTGCTTCTCCTCGTTTGGTTCTGGTTCTGGGGATGCAGAGCAGACCAGAACCGGAAGACCTGAGAGGTCTGGAAGGTTGATACAACAACAGCAGGTCGAGTCCAGAAGTCGTCCTAGTCCACAAACATATTTTTTGTTTAATTAACTCTGTGACTCACTGACAGACTGAAGTAAACAGAGCTGAGCTGGACTGAACACAGGAAGCTGTTAGATGCTTAAACTCGCCCTGATCCGCTCCACCGTCCAGTCCGTCCCATGCATGGTTCTGCTACTATACTCTGAGTGTATTAAGGACGCTGTGGCTTCAGCACTGCGCTGACCTGAAACCTCTGTAACTAACACAGAACTAATAAGGCTCAAGATGTTAACCATGTATGACTTAGGATCGCCTAATTACAGGGGATTTGTTGTAGATATTCTGCCCTGTGGAATCAATCCAAACTGTCAAGACAATTAACAAAAATGACAACACCATTTTTTATAGTGTAAAAATCATATTTTATCAGATGGAACCAAGTTTTTTTTTTTTTACACAAATCCACCCAAACTGTGTAAAGCTTGTTTTAAGTCATTTTCTCATGAGAAAATTTTACTTTTTATTTCCAACATTCCCTTGTTTGAGTGTCTAAATAAGCTCTTAAAAACTGGTTTTACAGTCAGGAAATTCACCCACATGTAGCGGCAGCTTTTAATTTGACATATTTACACAGACGTACCTCTTTTCTGTGAACTCTGACCTGTGTTTGTTCTGTGATTTAACTCATGTGGGTGGTAACCAGAGCAAACATGACACACAGCAGCATTTAAGTGGCTGGAAAAGTTACACGGTTTGCTTGTTTTCCTTGGTCTCAGCAACTCAGATTAAATGTGTTTTTGTTTGTAAAAATGAGATAAGTGTAACTTCTCTGATTAAGTGACTTCTAGAGGCATTTGGAAGTCGTTTAGGGGTATCAGCGTGAATTATTTGTAAAACATTTTGCAACCATGAATCACTTTCCTTCCATTTGACAAGAATAGTGGTACTTTGTGTCAAATAAAATTATCAGAAAATGTAATAAGTTGGTGTTTTTAACAAGACCAAATGAAAAGAGTTAAAGTATATGACTACACTGCACTGTAAAACATTAGAAGGTGGTTTAACTTGAAAATGAAAGTCCTTATTCTGCCTTGAAAGTGCAATTTAAGTCAACAAGAAAAATGTTTTGGTTTTAACTCAGAAATTAAAGTTCATGAAGTTGATTTGATAACCAGACAGAAGTTGTCTAAACATTTTTTTTAAGTTCATAAATCTTGAATTGTGAGTTTTAACTGAATGCTGCAATTTAAACAAAATAATTGTTTCACAATATGCAAGAAAAAAACTTCCCTCACCTTGTTAAAGAGCCACATTTCTCTATTATTTTTACTCACAATGTCAAGTTCAAGTAACTTATTTTACTTTAGAATAATTTGAATTCTTGTTTTAAATTGCATGAATAAATTTGAGCATGATCTGATAATGAATTTTATTAAACATCTCAATGAATTCAGTCCAAAAACATTTAGTGTAAAACAGGACATTATCCTCAAGCATTAAAATAAACATTTACCTTAATAACACACAAGAGTCAGATCAATTTAACACACTTCCATCTCGGGATACAAAAACATGCCGCTAAGCATTCTGGGAAATAGTTCCCACTCTTCTTTTTTTCTTCCTTCAGTTTTTTGTAAGTGCTAACCTAAAAACTCCAGTTTATTCAAAAGTTAACACAACGTACAGCTGTAAGTTTATCTTTCACAAACTCACATATTTAGGTTAAAAATCTAAAACTCACTAAATGTATTTGACTTAAAGAGTAGAAGAGAGCAGACACAACTAAATGCAGCTCAAATGTTTTCCAGTGGATGAATATTAAAATCTAAACATTAACTGAAGTTTTTAACCTAAGATTTCCATAACATGTCTCTAGTTTTTATCCATAACTGTGCTGATGTTAGCATGTATTAAATGTGCCACTCAGTATCTTAGCAGAAGGATCTATTTGTTCACAGGGTGAAACATAAAAAACCAACAAACCTGTTTGTCTCTTTTCATTATTACAGTAAGTACCCAGTTCAAGCTGAATTTGCCCGTCTCTGCTTTCTGGTTTTGCCGTATTACCACAAAAGCAGATAAAACTCTTTTATTGAGGTGTCTGAACTTCAGCTGGTAATACCATCCATGAAGCTGCTTTTTAGAGGAATTGCATTCATTTATCTTTTAAATAAATCTTGTTTAATCTAAACAGAGAGTTTGTTAAACTTTAGCAGTTTCTCATTTGTTTTGTCTCTGGGAACATGTCTGAGGTGGATTCTGTTAAGATTGAAGTTGAAGAGAATCACACGAACCAAATTCGTTCTGAGCCTTCAGGTGAAGTAATTTTGATTAGACGCCAAGCTAAGATTTTGAATTTTCTCGAGACGAATAACTTTGTCATTCTCACAACGCCTGGTGTTGTACATAGGTAAGAAATCTACATATTTTTAAGGTCTATTTTGGCTTGTATTTCTTCTAATGAAATTGTCATTTTATGGAAAATCTTACATATTGATTTCTGTCTGTGGTTCTAAGGGATTGTACTGGGTTTTGCTCTGTGACACATTAACATCTCTGAGAGAGAAATAAAATATTTAACTTTTCCTGGAGAGCTGCTGCTGAGAATGCTGAAAATGATGATGGTGCTTCCTCTTGTCGTTTTGACTCTGATCGCAGGTAAAGATCTACAGTTCAACTTGAGTTCATTTGGGTATAGAAGAGGCTTGTTAAAGCTATGAAAAGAATAAAAACAAACCCATAAAAACGTTGCTAGAAAAAATTATCTAACTCACTTTTGCACTTTGTTTGTGGTGGGTTTATTCAGGTTTCAAAAACCAGTAAAAATCTGTAAATACTAACTGGTTCTTTGTATTTTAGGCATGTCAAATGTAGACAGGAAGGCTTTTGGGGAAAGTCGAGCTGCGAAGCTTCATCTACTATTTCGTAACCACGGTTACGGCTGCATTCACTGGCTGTTCTCATTAAACCGGGGAAATCCGTCCTGGCGTGCCTCAGCGCCCTCTGCTGGCAGAAAAGAGGCTCTGCAGAGTGTGGATGCTTTCCTGGATCTCATCAGGTCAGGGGCGTAGGAATAAGTTTACAATTGGGGGGGACACATGTCGGAAATCTGAGATTCGTAAATATTCAACAGAAATATATCTTAAGTACGCTACTTAAAAAAAAGGCTATTTAATCTTTTACTTTATTCCTTTATAAATTGTGTCTTGCAAAAATAATGCATTTAAAATTTACATAATGCATTTGTTCATAAGATGTGAGCATATCACCAAACAAAATGACTGGAGCCTTTTATTAAGCAAAGGGAGATGTCTTTCAAGGGCTTCAGCCCTTGGCATATTTAGTGTCCGCATACACACTAGAAAATCAAATATTTCAGTTGGATTAAAAACAATTCAGTAGGCCACACAAGTGCAAAGTTTGATATGTTTTATTTTGTCAAACTTGCAATAATGGTCAAAAATGAATTTATATAGGTTGACTGACCATAGAACCATCTCTTTGATTAAACAAAATTCTGAGATGAAAGAGCCCTCACAGACAATGTAGTGAACAAATTATTCACACTTTTAACATTAAGTAAAAGAAGAAAAGAAAATCAATCAAAATATGCTTATTCAGTTTGTCGAACTGTATGACTAATTAAACCAAATCAAAAATGAAGAAATATTTACCAACAATAAATACACATTTAATAGACAAGCTTTTTAACTCACTGACTACAGTGTTCTTTAACTGTTGGAAAAGCAGTTAGCACAGAGATTATAGGCCACATAACCCTAGGTAGAGATCAACACCTCTGTGCTTCTGAACAATTGCACTTTACAGCCATGCATTTATAATTCGCCAAAAATGTGCCGGAAACATAAAAGGATGGCAAACACTGGCTTAGGCAAAAGAGCCAAAATGTTTTTTCCGCCTTTCATTTGCAGCCACAAATTGCTTGCAAACTGACTTCTTGTCCAGTAAATCAAGTTTATCTTTATGTACATGACAGACAGCAACATGATTAAGCCTGTTTTGAGTCATTGTAGACCGGAGCCACGTTTTGAGTCTACGAAGCGCACTGAAACTTCTCTCTGCCTCAGAGGATGAAACGGAGACCACCAAAAGCAACCTAACCAGAGTTTCCACTTGTGCTGCGCTGTTGCTAAATGAGTAGTTCAGTCTAAACATAGGAAGTTGCACTGAAAGTAACTCTCTATTCAACTCTGGGTATTTCCCAATGACTGCAGCATCAATCGTTCCACTGAGAAGTGTCTCTTCCAACTTTTGCAAAGTCAGCAAGTCATCCTGGTTAAATAGCCCAGTGAGCTGTGCATCTACAACATCCAATACTTTAAAGAATTCACCTCTGTAGTGGTCATTGGCACATTCAGGTTGATGTGTCTTAGCTCCTTCAGTGAAGCGTTTTGGGGGTGGCCTTCTCTGTGTAACTGTGATGGGTTTAACACCCAAAGACTGAACCTCAGCCATCGCCTTTTCAAACAGAGTGTTGAAACTTTCTTGATTTCTTTTAGCCTTAAGTGAAGTCTGAACAACTTTCACAGCAGTCCTCATTCCAGCAATGGTTTGAGTTCTCTTCTGGAAAGAGATGCTCAGGCATTCAAGCTCATCAATCACAGGTGAGGCAAGGATGAGACCCAAAACTGTTTTACCTTTCCTAAACTGCCCCAGCAGTCCATTAGCAGTGGATGCTGTGTTTGAGGCACCAGAAGCCATCTCCTGCAAGCTAGCCAGCACTGACCCATACTGTGACAAAACATCTCTGATTGCTTTGCTCCGTACTGCCCATCTTGTGGGGCAGAGGGGTTTTATTGCAGTGCACGATGGATTCTCTGTATGTGCTGTTGCTGCATGGATTGCCTTAAACTTCCCTGACTGAGAGAAAAGAACTCCAAGCTGGTTCACCCAATCCAATGCGTCTCTGATCAGAACTGAGGCTAAGCAAGCTTTCTGTGCAATTAAATTAGTGCAGTGTGCTCCACAATGAACAAAAAGTGCTAGTGGCTGCTCTTGCTTTATCAGTGCCTGTGCACCTGCATGCTTCCCAGACATATTGGCTGCTCCATCATAAGTTTGACCTCGTAAACCATGCATTGGTAAGTTTAATCTGAGCAGCACATCTTTAACAACAGCAGCAAGGCTTTTTCCTGTTGTTTCAGAAACTGAGTACAAGCCAATAAACTCTTCATGGGGCTTCATGTCACTGTCAATGTATCGCAGACAAATGCTTTCTTGTTCTTTCCCAGAAATGTCCTGTGTTCCATCCATAATAATTGCAAACTCAAAAATTGGTAGGTTTCTGATTGTATCTGCTATTTCACTGACAATACTATTGCTCATAGAACACAAGATTTCATTCTGTATCTGTGGACTTAGGTATTCTTTCTGAGACCTCAGCAACCACTTAGCCAAAAGGGCATCATCTTCTGCCAGATTTTTTAACAGTTGATACAAATTGCTGTCATCATCGTCATGCCCTCTCAAAGCTTGTCCCTGCCGTACCAAATATTTTATGGAGCTCACAATTTTCTCCAGACAGTGCCTATTGTCACCTTGCTGAGTTGCCAAAGCACTGGATAATTGGGCATTTATAGGATGACTTTCTTGTGCAGTCACAGAAACAGCATGACGATGTGTGTGACTATTTTCATGTGCTTTAAATTTTTCGCATGCTTTTTTCCAATTTTTAAATCCAGAAGTGATAAAGGCGGGTTCGGATTTTGCACCAAATGGTGTGAGTTTGTCCTGGTAAATTGCCATGCAATAAACACACAAAATGCCATTTTTCACTGCATCATAATGTAGCCAGGGAAATTCCTTGTACCACTTTCCTTGGAAATGTAAAGTTCTGTTGGCTAGAGCTTGAGGGTCTATGAATTTTGGATGTGGCTGATTTGGCTCTGTTCTCTGTCCACTGACTTCAGAGTCTCTCAGCTGTGTGTCCCTAGTCTGAACTCCCTAGAAGGAAAAGTTACAATGTCACTCAATGCCCCTGAACTACACTTACTACAAGCAAAAGATTAAAATTTTCAACTTTTTTTGTGGACTCTCATGAAGTATCTACTCATATGAGTTACTCTATCTTACCTGTTGCTCCACTCCTGTCTCTCCCTCACTCTGACTTCCTGCCTCTAGCCCGGTTGCACTATCCTCTCCTTTTCCTGTCTCCTTTGTGCTGTCCGGGCATTGTTGCTCCTAAACATATGAGATGGTTTCAGAAATGAGGTACAGCTCTTGAGCCTAACATGGCCAATTTTAAATCAAACAAAACATTTTATTTGTCACATTACAGACTTTACGCGCAGAGTTAATCGCAGAGGCAAATAAAATAAATCCATTAAAATCCTTTCAGAGTATTATCTTATGGACTCTGAACTAAAGTCTTTCTGACAGGGAGCTGACAGTGTGTTGAAGAATTATGGACAGGGCGCTTTGAAGCATCTGGTTCAAAAACGCATTCTAAACCTTTGGTAGAAATCCATCTATCCTTCCATTTTCTGTACACCCTTGTCCCTTAGTGGGGTCGGGAGGTTCTGGTGTGGGGTACACCCTAGACAGGTCGCCAGTCTGTCCAGACCTTTGGTAGAAATGGCGCCTTTAATTCCAGTTTGCAGTACAGAACAGAGAAAACTACAGAGTTGTCAATGTTGTGTTAATCTATTTATAGTCTAAAAAGAGGAGCCAGCAGTTTATTTGAGGAAATAAAGGTGCAGAAGTTAATTTGTTGGTTAGCCGCTGCTAAGAATTAAAATTAACTCTCCCTGTGGTTTTAACTAAGGATCAGGAGCGCGGCAGGTATAATATCTGTCCATTTCGGCGAAGCAAAACCACGCAAAAAATAAAAAATCCTCGTAAAACGCACGCCCAGACCGGGCTAATTTCAACACAAGGGCAACACAGGTGTTGCCCTTGTGTTGTGTGACTGTTACTCACACTGACGTTACTCTTTTTAAAAAAGCTGAGTAAGTCCTGCTGCTGTTTCAGCCTTTTAGTTGGTGGTGGCATTGTACTGAAATGAGATATATATATATATAAAAAAAGACATTTTGGCTAGCGTAGCAAACGTCTAGAGAAAGTTAGCAGTTAAATATTGGATGAGTGATCATCCCAAGACTAAGATGATTAAACCAAAAAGATTCAGTTCCTATATATGAAAGTGAACTGACAACAAGACGTTATAAATAAGCAATATTCATAGCAGCATTCCCGACAGACCATTTTACCTCATTCGCAAGGTTCTGACTTCTGTGTCGCTGTTTCCCTCCCTTCTGAGTGCTCACTCAGCAGTTCAGAGAGGGGAGGGGGAGTACCGTGACGTAACGCGATGCTGCGCCTTCAAAATAAAAGCACGCTAGTTAAAAAAATGTCAAAATCCAATATTTTGCGGTACAATTTTTTGGGGGGGACATATCCACCTGGCTTCAATATTGGGGGGGACATGTCCCCCCCGTCCCCCCCGCTTCCTACGCCGCTGCATCAGGTATGAATAAAAGACAACCGATACTGTTTTGTTTCGTTTTGTTTAGCATATTGGATAAAGAATCACCCTCACATGCATTTATTTCCTGCAGAAACATGATCCCCTCAAATCTGGTGGAAACTTGTTTCAGAAAAGTAAGACTGTTCTGATGAGTTTAAATATGTGATGTCATTAAGTACTAATTGGTAAAAATGTTATTCTGTATAGAACAACATGTAACAGCAAGGAATCTGCAATAAATCATCTAGCAATAGGTAATGTGACTACCAAAAGTGAGTATTTTTCCTACTAAATAATATTATTTCAGCTGAAGAAACACTTTACTAAACCCTTTTTTACTATATAAAACGTATCAATCCAGTAATTGCATTAGGCATTGTATATATTTGTTAGAACAGGGTAAAGTCCTTCCAGTAACAATTTATCTGCATTTTGTCTCCAAATGGCTCAACAGACACAAAATATCATTAGAACAACATAACTTATGTACAGAGGTCTTACTTTAACATAAATATACAATTTTTTTCTTAAATACTCACTTGTCAGGTATTTTACTCAAGTAAGAGTAGCTGTACAAATACTCCTAAACATAAATGTCTTCCTATAAAATATAAAATATTGCAAAGTAGTCCAGAGGAAACATTGGAGAGCTGCAATATACAGGTCTGTATCATCAGTATATTTATAAAGTAAATGTCATAAATGAAGAAATTAAAAAGTGAGAATCCAGATAGTGATTTATGAGGAACTCCAAAGTTTTCATTATAATCATTATGCTGCTGTCATTCTTGTTATTCTACTGTACATACATATTTCAACAATACTTTTGCTTTGCTGTTTAGCACCAAGAGCAGGAACCTCAGACGGCATCAATGTTATGGGTCTGCTGGTGTTCTCTGTCGCCTTTGGCCTCATCCTGAGCAGTATGGGGTCAGAGGGAAAACCTCTGAGAGATTTACTCAACTGCATGAATAAAGCCATTATGCGTCTTGTTAGCATCTGGTGAGAAGGGAAGACTCATTTAAACCTGCCGACTTTTCTGTTTTGTTTTATATGCTTGAGTTTCTGATATTTCTATAATGTTTGCTCATTGTTTTCAATACATCTTCCTAATGAACTTTACTTTAAGAGGGCATGTCATAAGGCATTCATCAATAATATGATTTACTGGAAAAATACTTATCGTTTCCCATAAGCTTGAATATTTATTTTTACTCCATCTGCTGGTAAGCATTTGACATTGCATCTCCATGGGTGACTGCATCGGTGTACAGTAGGTGTGGTGCAGCGTCTGTCCAGACATGAACTGCAGAAATCCAGTCCTGCAGCGACAAACAGATCCCCAAGAGCCTAATTACCAAAATGGAAGAAATTCATGTGTTGAGCTTCTGTTGAAATTAAAATTATGAGATTAGAAAATTAGAGTTTTAAGAAAATAAAGACAAACCTGTTGGAAATGAGGTTTTATTTTGTTTTTGATATTATTGTTTTGCTTATGCTTCTGATGGTTTTATGATAGAAAAATCTAAACCAAAAGTAAAAGCCCTCTCCCACAAAATTAATATTTCTCAGACTTTTCTTTCTAGAGGGAGCTGTGGAGGAGATGTCCGAATCAGAAACATCAAACTGAACTGGTTGTTTCAAAAGAGCGGCGTCTCTACTCTAACCTCCTCCTGGCCACCGTACAGATAGTTAGTAGTTGCTAACTATCTGAGAAACCAGTTCTTTGCTGAACTAGAGGAAAGAACTACAGTGGTTGGACGATGGACGAAAGATTACCGATCAAATAAAAAACTTTCATCAACATGTTTAAAATTCATGAGCTAGCTTTAGCTGTGATCAAAAATGCTAAAAAAAAAAAAAAAGTGAGCTGAGGAAATCTGCAAATACTATAAAACCGCTTTCAGCAAAAGTTTCAAAACAATCCAAAAACATATCAATTTAATAGCTGCACCACTCGATTATCACCTTAACCATAAAAAGATAAGCCTGTTTGTAGAGGAGGATTCAAATGCAGAGGAGAAACAAGTACAATCATTGTACATGAAGCAACTTTGCCCAACAAAATACATTGAGGTTTGTAGCAAGATAATAATCTGTAGAAAAAGTACTTTCACAAAGTACAGTACAAGTCAGACCTCTGTTATAGTAAAACTTGTTCTGTGAAATATGTCCGAGAACAAAAGAAATGGACTTTCAACCTGTCACTGTAAAACTATAATCTCGTACCACGTTTTTACAGCGCAATAGAATGCAAGTATTTTTTCCTTCTCAGACATCTTCGTGGTTTTTAGCGTTAACTGTGCTGAAAAGGGAGTTGGGCGGTTCTCCTTAAATGTAAATCTTTCACTCATTACCTCAGTGGAAGCTAATATTTCTTAGACTGTAACAGCAGACCTGCCCCAAACTATTTTCTTTTTTCCTCAAAATTAGATGCACGAGTCAAGTTGAATCACTTCTTCAATTCACAGAAGCTCTATTTTATCAAGGATTTCTAAACGCCAGCTGGTAAGACTGTTCAGCCTTTTTAGTGGAAACACTTGAAGGAAAATGTACATATCTTGTTTTAAACTGCAACTCATTATGTTTTAGCTTTTGAACAATGATTTATTCATTCAAGCACCAGCCAAAAGTTCATCATTCATTTTCTCCATGTTTCTGCAATAATGTAGATATCAATGCTTCCGAGCTCTGAGAACATGTCGGAGGTAGAGTTGGTGGAGGTTGCTAAACCCGAAGATAATGAGAAAAATGAAAGATGTTCTCAGCCCTTAGGTGAAGATGAATTAATTAGGAATGAATTTAATATTTGGATTTTCCTCAAGAGGAATGCCTTTGTCATTCTCACAATGGCTGGTGTTGCAGTAGGTAAGAAGTCGTCAGTTTTATGTTGTATTTTCTCTTGCATTTGCTTCTTTAAACTTTTCCTGTGTTGGAAAACTGTGTATATGTCTGTGTTTCTAAGGGATTGGACTGGGCTTTGCTCTGCGACACGTTAACATGTCTAAGAGAGACATAGCATATTTAACTTTTCCTGGAGAGCTGCTGCTGAGAATCCTGCAGATGATGGTGCTTCCTCTTGTTGTTTCAAGTCTAATTGCAGGTCAGATCAACTTTTTGGCTTGGTTCTATCTTGAGAATTAATCATCTTGCTTGTAAAATCAACAGTTAGGTCATTAGTTCAGTTTCACCAGAGGTTACCCAAACTTTAATAGTTTACTACTTTAACAGGCAGCTTGTGGCGAATACAATGTATTTATTTCACACCCGAATGTATACTCTTATTGTGAAGGGGAGAAGGTGAGGTGAGAAGACACCAACGGTTGTACTACATTATATTTTTGGTTTTGATTGTAAGACATTGAGAATAAAACAAGACTCAAATGATTTTTTTTGTCTTTGTCTGCTGACTTCCACATTGGTGACCCTGAACATCTGCGAACATCTGCAAACATCTGAACAAGCTAAAGTTTTCAAATTCATCAACTTGGCTGAAATAAATCAGTTCTGTCAAGAAGATTGGATCAATCACCAATGATATTTTCTCAATAATAACTGATATATTTATTGTATCTTCTCTGGTCATTTTTTATCTGAAATAAAAATATGATGATCTATAAAGAAAAAATGTCTTACTCACTTTTCCACGTTAAATTTCAGGCATATCAAATGTTGACAGAAAAGATTTTGGAAAAATTGGGCTTCGGACCCTCATCTACTACTTGGTAACCACTGTTATCGCTGCGTTCACTGGCATTTTCCTGGCGGTTCTCATCCAGCCAGGTAAATCATCCAGACACACGTCCGAGTCGTCTCCTACTGAAACACAGACTGTGCACAGTCTGGACGCTTTCCTGGATCTGATCAGGTCTGCACAAAAGTCATGTGGAGATACATTTTTGCCACTTTATATTTTGAATAAAGAATAATTCTATGATTATGTATTTTATAGAAATATGTTTCCCTCAAATCTGGTGGAAGCTTGTTTCAGAAAAGTAAGCTAGTGCAATTGTTTTGTTGTTATTTCACAATCAAACAATTGTAAAGTACTAACATCTTGATGCTATGTTCTTTAAATAGTTTTTAACAGTTAATCCCAGCAGTAATTCATCAGGAAATACAACAAACAGTGAGTCTTTTTGCTATAAATCTGTGATTGTTATGATTTTTGTCCTACCATACACTTCTTATTCTGCTGTTGTCCTTGTTTTTATTATATGTATTGTTACTTTATCTGCTGTTTAGCACCAAGAGCAGGAACCTCTGATGGCATCAATGTTGTGGGTCTGTTGGTGTTCTCTATCGCCTTTGGCCTCATCCTGAGCAGTATGGGGTCAGAGGGAAAACCTCTGAGGGATTTATTCAACTGCATGAATAAAGCCATTATGCGTCTTGTTAGCATAGCTATCTGGTAAGAAGGGAAGACTATCGATTAACCGTTTGAACTGTTTACTTAATTTTGAATTATCTTTGTATCTTGTCATTAAATTGACTCAAACAGCTAAAATTGCTGTGTATGAGTGCATGATTTGGTGGAAATATGCTTACTTTTTGAGGATTTTTCTGTGGCTCCATCTACTGTTTGGAAAAGTAATTGCATCTCCATTTTTTCATAACAGGTATTCTCCAGTGGGAATCATCTTCCTGCTGGCTGGGCAGGTTCTTAAAATGACGGACGCAGCAGAAATAGGTCGTGATGTTGGCATGTACACTCTGACTGTGATCACTGGGCTGATGATCCACGGCTGCGTCACGCTGCCGCTCATCTACCTTATTGTCACAAGAAAGAATCCCTTGAGGTTTTATGGAGGAATCCTCCAGGCTCTCAGCACGGCCTTTGGGACTTCATCCAGGTTAAAAATAATTACTGCAAACAATCAAAAATGAAGGACCTTGTACTGTCTTTCCCACTTCACCACGAAGTAGAGGACCGGCAGCAAGGTTCAACACCTTTCTTCCATTAACACACTGAAGACAATTCTCTTTGTCCACAGGTTTACTAATGCAGAAAGTGTGAAACTGAAATAAATACAACAAAAAATACGATTACAACATGCACCATTTTGTTACAGTAAAATATAGTGAATAAGCTAAACATAAGTAGATAACAAACAGTATACATACAGACGATAACACGAAAGACGAAGGATGGAGGCAGATGGACGTGGATAATGATCAGACGTCAAGCACCATGTAAACATCCACCGATCTTTTACTTCCTGTGACGTCACTTGCTATTTACAAAATCTCCTGTTGGGGGTGCTAAAACTACACTTACAACAACACTAATACCACTCTAACAGCACACTCCCCGCCTGGCATAGATAAATGCCACTATCAACATTGAATAAGAAACACTTCTAAAACAGTTTAGTCCTACGGTGTCGATAACAGAAGAATGAGCTCCGTCACTGGCCTCAGAAATACTTTAGTCCCATCCTGCCGTGACACCTTGACCTCTGCTTTGCGGACCTTGTTGTCTTGACTGGGGAGAACTTGAGTAATTATTCCCAGGGGCCATTCATTCCTCTTGAGTTGCTGGTCCCGTAGAAGCACAATGCTCCCAGTCTCCAGATTCGGCTGATTGTCGTGCCACTTCCTTCTTGGCTGCAATGTTGACAGATACTGTCTTCTCCATTTGCTCCAGAAAGTTTGGGCCCGATGTTGGACTTGGCGCCATTGCTGCTTACAGAGGTCCTTAACATTAGGGTCTTCAGGTGGAACTGATGGAACACCCGTCTTTTGAGTTAAGAGGGTAGCTGGGGTGAGTATAACTGGGTCACTTGGATCAGTAGACACTGGTAGGAGAGGCCTTGAATTTATAATCGCTACCACTTCTGCCATCAGTGTAGTAAGCACCTCATGTGTCAAACTTGATGTCCCAACTTGCAGAAACATTGAATCCAGGATTCTTCTGGCTATGCCAATTAACCTTTCCCACGAGCCACCCATATGAGATGCATGTGGGGGGTTAAAGACCCATGAGCAGCCTCTGTCTGCCAAATACTTCTCAACAGATTTGGAGTCAATATTAGATGGGATCTTTAGGTCTGCTGATGCACTCACAAAATTTGTGCCTCTGTCCGATTGGATCTGTTTCACAGGACCTCGAATGGCCAAAAATCTCCTGAGAGCATTGATAAAGCAGGAGGTGTCCAAAGACTCGATAACCTCAATGTGAACTGCCCTAACAGCCATGCAAGTGAATATCACAGCCCATCTTTTACTATGGGCGAGACCACCCCTTGTACGCCTTGCAACAACATTCCATGGGCCAAACACATCCAATCCAATGTAAGTAAATGGAGGGTCCATGGAGAGACGATCTGCTGGCAGGTCGGCCATCTTTTGTTGTGGAGGGACACCACGGAGCTTTCGACATGTGACACAATAATAAATGACATTGCCAACCAGTCTCTTCAAACCAATAATCCAGATACCCGCTGCACGAATTGCACCTTCGGTGAAGTGACGGCCTTGGTGCAGGGTTTGTTCATGGTAATATCGGACCAACAGTGTGGCAATATGGGTCTTACCAGGAATGATCTTAGGGTGCTTTTCTTCCAGAGATATTTCTCCATGTCTCATCCGACCACCTACTCTTAGGATGTTGTGTTCATCAATAAAGGGATCCAGGGCCTTAAGAGGACTTCTTTGTGAGATCACTTGACCGTTTTTGAGACAGGCCAATTCTTCAGCATATGCCTCTTCCTGGACAGTCCGAATAATGACATCCTCTGATAGATTGAGCTGGTCAGGTGTGCCTGCTTTCTGACATAAGTGCCACCTTTTACACTGTCTGTTTTCTGTGACCATATGAAAGCTGATTGCAACATGAAGAAGAGTAGCAATGGCACGTCTCAAAGCTTGCCAGGTAGAGAACTTAGAAAAGCGATGGGAACCAAGCAATGTAAGAGAAGCCTGTGTTTTCAGAGTAGAGATTTGGGGACGGACTTCAACATCCACGTTTGGCTCCACAAGCTCAAAGGAACCTTGTTCTAAAGATTCTTGTCTAGGCTCAGTAAGAAAACTAGGCCCTCTAAGCCAAGAGGTATTTGAGAGAAAGGCAGCTGGTACAGATCTCGTTGCACAGTCTGCCGGATTTTCTACTGTTGACACATACTTCCACTGCTTGGGATGGGAGGATCTTCTTATGCGCACAACACGGTTGCTAACATATACATAAAAACGCCTTGTTTCGTTATTTATGTATCCGAGCACCACCTTACTATCAGTGTAGAAGGTTGTTGCATCCACATACACGTCAAGTTCAGATGATATGAAGTCTGCCAGCTCTACAGCCAGTACAGCTGCACAAAGCTCAAGTCTGGGAACTGTGTGTTCAGGTCTGGGTGCCAGTTTTGCCTTCCCCATGACAAAGCCAGTTTGTATATTTCCTGCCTCATTCACCACCTTGAGATAAGCAACTGCTGCAATAGCCTTGGTTGATGCATCCGAAAAAACACACAGTTCTCTTGTCTTTGCTGTTGAAAGGGAAACTTCGGTATAGGGTCTTGGAATCTTCAAGCTACTTAGATCTTGCAGTGAATCTCGCCAAATCATCCATTGTTCCTCCATCATGTCAGGAAGGCGAGAATCCCAGTCTACTCTTTGCTGTGTCAGTTCTCGCAGAATGTACTTCCCTTGGATGGTCACAGGAGCCACGAATCCTAAAGGGTCGTACACACTGTTTACCACAGACAAGACGCCTCGACGTGTAAAGGGTTTCTCTACTTGATCGATTTTGAATACAAATGCGTCAGACTCCAAGTTCCAGTTCAGTCCCAAGCTCCGTTGTTCAGGAAGAACGTCTGAGCTTAGGTCCAAATCCTTTAAGTCGTTTGCACGGTCTTCAGCAGGAAAAGCTTCCATAACTTCTTTGTTGTTAGAAGCAATTTTGTGGAGCCTCAAGTTAGAGTTTGCTAGAACATCCTGTGTGTTCTTCAGCAAACTGACTGCACCTTTTACAGTAGAAAAGGACTTAAGTGCATCGTCCACATAGAAGTCACGGTTGACAAAGTCTTTCACTCCAGGGTCATGATGTGGTTCTCCTTCCATCGCAGCTTGCCTAAGGCAGTAAATAGCGACTGCTGGACTGGGGCTGTTTCCAAACACATGCACTGTCATGCGGTACTCGATGACTTCCTGTGTAGGGTCGTTGTCCTTGAACCAAAAAAACCGTAAGAAGTTACGATCCTCTTCCCTCACAAGGAAGGAATGAAACATTTGTTTGATGTCTGCAGTTATGGCAATGGCTTCTTTGCGAAATCTCATCAGAACACCAAGGAGTAGATTGTTGAGGTCTGGTCCTTTCAAGAGAACATCACTTAAAGACACCCCCTGATGCTGTGCACTTGAATCAAACACAACACGAATGTTGCCAGGCTTCTTTGGGTGATACACCCCAAAAATAGGAAGGTACCACCGTTCCTGGTTTAGTTTGAGAAGTGGAGCTACTTCAGCATGTCCATTTTCAAATATTTTTTCCATAAAGGAGAAGAAGTGTTGGCTCATCTCCGGTTTCCTCTCTAGGTTGTGTTTGAGAGAGTGAAATCGCCTAATAGTCTGCTGTCTATTATCAGGGAGGTGCTGTCTTGGCTGTCTGAATGGTAGAGGAGCAACCCAGCTATTACTAGCATCCTTTTTTACTCCTTGTTTCATTATTGCCATGAAGGCAAGATCTTCAAAGGATGAAGCTTGTTTATTATCTTCACTGGTAAGTTGGAACACTGTGCGACCTAGCTCAAAATCTTCTACCTCATTGACATCCTTTGATCTTTTGGGACTGTATCTCTCTTTAACATGTAGAACACTTGGACAGGGCTCAAAAATGGTTGTACGAGCCTGTTCGAGAATGTTGGTGAAATATGTGTTCACGCTGAGTGGCTTATGAACACGCCCAAGGCAGACTTTGCCCACAATCACCCATCCTAAAGCAAGTTTCTGAGCATAGGGAGCTTCTGGTGGGCCATTGATGCATTTGTGAACCTTATGAAGCCTGATGATGTCACGTCCAAGTAGGAGCATAATAGGAACATCTGGTTCGAGTTCTGGGATGAGGTGAACGATTGGTTTGAGATGTTCATGATAAAGAGCAGCACTCGGTGTTGGAATTTCTGCTCTGTTGTCTGGTATCTCGTTACACTCCAGCAGACTTGGTAGTAGCTGCACTGTTTTACCATCCATTGACTCTATACAGAAGTCTGAAGCTACTCTTCCCATATTTTCAGACATTCCAGAGCAAGTCTTTAGTGAGTACGAAGCAGCCGGGCCTTGAACACCAAACGTGTCGAAGAAACTCGAGTGTGCCAGAGACCTGTTACTCTGCTCATCTATGATAACATAAGCCTTTATGGCTTTGTCACTTTCTCCTTTAGGATAGACTCTGGCCAGGCATATCTTGGAGCAGTTCTTGACTGCACGGTCTTCTCCACAGACTGAAGTGCACTGGCTAGTAACTTCTGAAGTTTGAATGGGTTCTGGCTCCCCGCCGTGCTTTATTGGTGGTTGGGTGTCTTTAACCCATGGTGCCTGACCCGGGTGTAGTGCTGAAGAGTGTCTGTCACTGGTGCATTCAGTGCACTTAACAATAGTTTGGCAGTCTCTGGCAGTGTGTGCTGAGGAGTTGCAACACTTAAAACAGATGCCATTTTCTTTGAGAAAAGTTTTCCTTTCTTCTAAAGGTTTTTCCCGAAATGTACGACATTTCTGTAATGTGTGGGGCTTGTTATGTATTGGACATCTCCTATCTGGATCCTCCATGTTCTTTTTGTATCTGTTGTCTGAGCACGCAGCAGCTGATACTTCTGTTTTGTGAACTGAGATTTCCCTTGTTCTGTTTTTCCATGGAGGTCTTTGTATGTTAACTTTAACTTCATCTTGACAAACAAAGTTGAAGCTAGGATCATTCCTTATTTGTGCTTGATTGTAGATGAATGAGACAAAGACTGAGAATGGGGGGAACGGTACACAATGTAATTGTTTATAAGAAGATCCATGAAAGAGCCATTTTTCTTGTATACTATAAGGTAATTTTTGTGCTACTGCATGTACACCTCTGGGAGTATCAAGATAAGAAAGACCAGGCAGATCTCCCTCAGCCTTAGCTGCATCTAATTCCATCAGTAAATCACTGAGGTCCTGAAGTTTGGTGTGATCCTTGTTTCCAATTTTTGGAAAACGATCAAGTCTCTCAAACAATGCTTTCTCAATAGCTTCAGATGCACCATAAGACACATCTAATCTGTTCCAGATCATGTTTAACCCTCTAGCTGGCTGGTTTATATGGATAGATCTTATGCGTTTTGCATGCTCAGTTGATTCACTTCCCAGCCATTTGACAAGCAGGTCCATTTCTTCATCACATGTTAGGTTTAAGTCTCTTATGGCATTCTGGAATGAACGTCGCCAGGCCCTGTAGTTCTCCGGTCTGTCGTTAAACTGTAAAAGACCTGTTGTAACAAGTTCTCTTCGTGCTAGAAATCTGACGAAGTCTGTCATCTGCGAACCAGTTGAGTGAGCAGGCTGCTGGAAGTTGCCACGTTGGGATGTGGGACGAGCTTCCATTGCATTGTTCGTGTCACATGGTTGCTGATTTACAGTGGGACTGTGTGCAGGCATTACAGAATCTTGATCATTTTCTGTTATAGTTCTGTACTGGTGCTCCATCTGTTGCGATGAGGTGGCGTTGACATCCATTGTGATAAATGGGTTAAGGCTTTTTTGCTGTGTTTTAAAAACATTAGCAACAGCAGTGCAATCATCTCTTGGTGGAGTGAGATGTGGCATGTACAACGTATTGTGTGAAGGTTGTTCTAGAGGTAGCCGTTGTGACTGTAAACACGGCGCATCGTGTGATTCCACATGTATGTCTGCTGAAAGTTTAGCCTGGTTCTCCACATACTCTTTTGTGCGCTCGGAAGAGTCAACTACTGATGAGATGAAAGGAAGCCTACAGCTGTGTTTTCCTTCACTTGCTCCCACCACTGCTTCTAAAGCTTCTGCCTTTGCTATGGCTGCAGCAGTCTCCTTTTCTATAGTCAACATTTCCATTGAAGCTTCTAGACGAGCTTTTTCCATTTTTAACTTCATTTCTTTTTCTGCAAATACTAAACGTGCCTTTGCCGCTTCAGCGTTAGCCCTGGCTTTTGCAGCTGCAGCGCTAGTTGCTGTTCCACTGGAACGAGTGGATGACATTGATGCATAAGACCTTGTCTTTAATGACGCTGACTTTGTCTCCATATTGCAGGTCGGTAGAAGCTGTTTTGTGTGATGACAGTTGCTGTAGTGATACTCACTGGATTACCTCGTGTATAACGTGCCGTCTTTTCACTGTACTGTCTTTCCCACTTCACCACGAAGTAGAGGACCGGCAGCAAGGTTCAACACCTTTCTTCCATTAACACACTGAAGACAATTCTCTTTGTCCACAGGTTTACTAATGCAGAAAGTGTGAAACTGAAATAAATACAACAAAAAATACGATTACAACATGCACCATTTTGTTACAGTAAAATATAGTGAATAAGCTAAACATAAGTAGATAACAAACAGTATACATACAGACGATAACACGAAAGACGAAGGATGGAGGCAGATGGACGTGGATAATGATCAGACGTCAAGCACCATGTAAACATCCACCGATCTTTTACTTCCTGTGACGTCACTTGCTATTTACAAAATCTCCTGTTGGGGGTGCTAAAACTACACTTACAACAACACTAATACCACTCTAACAGCACAGACCTTAAAGCATAACTTTATATCTTATGTGCTTTTTAATAGTTCTGCAACCTTGCCTGTTACTCTTCGTTGTATGGAGGAAAATCTGAAGATGGACAAACAGGTGACGAGCTTCATGCTGCCTGTAGGTGCCACTATGAACATGGACGGTGCTGCTCTCTATGAAGCAGTGGCAGCTTTATTCATAGCTCAGGTCAACGACATGGACTTCAACTTTGAACAGATTATTGTCCTCAGGTACTTTGAAGGGAATTTGCTTACCTGCAATGCCTTGCAAAAGCAATCATACATCAACAAAAAGTAAACTGAGTAATATATTGGTGAAAAGAAATTTTCCTTAAGAATCTAAAAAGTGTTAACTGCTTAAATTAATATTTTGTAGAACACCTTTCTGCCATTCCTCATTGCAAAGTTAGTTCCTGAGTTTATGGCATTTAGCTGTTTTCTTGAGTTTAATTCCCTTGTTAATCTAATGTCATTCACTAGACAATCTCCTAAATTCAAGCCATTTTCAGAAACAGCTGCCTTTTGTAAATAAGAACTCATCTGTTTTGCATTCCCATAACCACCTCCCTATAATTTACGCCTCAAGTTTTAGATAGTCATTTGTAACCCCTCTGTGTTTGTCTCAGGTTGACTTCATGACAGACACATTCAGGTTCATTGCATTTATTCTAGCAAAAGAGGAAATCAAGTCGGTGGTTAACATCAGCCCAGCAGCTTCCGCCCCTATACATAAAATAAAATATAATAAATAACCCTAGACAAATTACAAAGAAATAGCTCCCAATGAGAAGTTAACGGTAGTTAATAGCAGCTGGCAGGAGTTAACATTTATTAAATGGCTCAAATGGACAATGTTACCAATGATATCAGTTAAAAACTTACAGAAAACGTAGCAAAATTACTCATGAAACTATTAAATTTGTCTAAAAATATATGTTAAACATAATATTTGTAAAGAAAAACACAGAGCTGATCCTAATACATACCACAGTTACCGACAGTAACAGAAAAAGAGGGAGGAGCTGTCAGTTACTGGTGGTTACTAACTGCCCTTGGAGCCAAACTGGTGGCCACCAACTGTCCTGGGCAGTTTGGGCAGTTGGTGGTCACCAACTGTCCTGGGCAGTTTGGGCACTTGGTGGTCACCAACTGTCCTGGGCAGTTTGGGCACTTGGTGGTCACCAACTGTCCTGGGCAGTTTGGGCACTTGGTGGTCACCAACTGTCCTGGGCAGTTTGGGCACTTGGTGGTCACCAACTGTCCTGGGCAGTTTGGGCACTTGGTGGTCACCAACTGTCCTGGGCAGTTTGGGCACTTGGTGGTGCCAAACTGCTCTTGGCAGTTGGTGTCAGTAACACCAATAAATGTCAGGAGAAACAACTTATTGACTAAACAAAATAAATTAAAAGAATGAACAAATTTTGACAAACTTCACATCTATAGTATTGTTAAAATAAAACCCTTTTACACATTTCCAGATCAGATATTTAACAGGGTTAGAAGCAGGACTTAACAGAATTATATACCAATATTTTAAATGAATACTTTTTGTGCTTATATGATGCTAATCAAGTTAATCATTTAAGCAATTTAAGAATTTCTAAGGCTTTCAAAATGAATGTAAATTATTTAACACAATGTTGCTTTGCCTCAATTTTTCTGACTTGCCCTAAAGAAAACTAAGGTCCTGAGTGAATTAAAGTGTTGTTGACTTATTCAAAGTAGCTCTTACACGGCATTATTTTCTTTTATTTTGTTCAGTTTGGTTGTCACAGCAGCAAGCACGGGTTCACCTGGTATCCCACAGGCTGGCATGGTAACCATGATGATTGTGTTGAGCTCGACAGGACTGCCCACTGAAGACATATCACTGCTCCTCATGGTTGACTGGATTTTGTAAGTACACCACTTTGTATAATTTTAGGGTGTTAGGTAAGAATAGGCACATCTGCACAATGAAATACAAAAACAGAGATAAAACACAAGAAAATCTATGAGCTGGAAAATAGTTCCTAACCTCTCAGATGTTACTGTCTTTGTGTTGACAGGGATCGTTTAAGGACTGCCACCAATGTACTTGGTGACTGCTTTGGTGTCGGAGTGGTGCAGCATCTCTCCAGACATGAACTACAGACATCCAGTCATTCAGAAACAAATCTGGTGTTGGAAGAAAATCCACCCTCCAAGAGCATCAGCATCAAAATGGAATGAGTTGCCTGAAGGAAGAAAACATCCCTTCCTATGTTGAGTAAAATAATGATAATGAATTTTGTTTCTTTTTGTATCCTGTGGTTTGTGGCACAGAAACTCCAGAGAGAAACACACTCTTGTTGTAAGACTCAATAGATTGCACTGGGGGATCTCAATGGATTTCAGGCTAAAACAAAAACGTCTAAGCAACTTCAAGTCATTCGAAAGGCTTCCTAAACTTCAACAATATTCTTTCAGTATGGAAGCAGCCTTGCTCACACAAACCATCTATTATAATTTAACCGGTTAATTTCTACAAACTGAACAGCAGTGATCCCAGTAGTGGTCCTTGTGGTTCTCCCCTACTACAGACAACAAATGGGCCCATCAGAAAGCTATTCCAAACACGCTGACTTTAGTTTTTATGCATACTTTACTATCTTATAGAGAATGAAAGTGTTGTAGCACCAAGGGAATGTGCTGGTATAGTAACATAGTTCCTTCTTCGTTCTTAGTAATTTTGTTTTTCAACAAAATGATGACATGTAGTTTAATTAGGGACTTGCTTTCAAGTCAAACTGAATCAGTTGAAGTAAATTTACTCTTCTCTTTAAAACCTGTGAAGTGGTTTCACAGAAAAATTTAAGTGGTTTACCTCTAGGCTTTCTGTCCCACCAATTTTAAATATTGCTGTTCAATATTTCTTTTTTATACATATATTGTCAAAATAATTGCCAGAACCTTTAGGTAATGCCTTTTCCTGTTTAATGATATCGAGGAAGAAGATAGCTTCATTTCTAAGGCCTTAGAACCTTGTTGATCAACTGCCAAGCCTGATTTTTTGATTGATTTTGTTAGTTGCCATATATCACCACTTGTCCAATGAAAAGTGAGCTTTGTATTCACAACCTCAATTAAAAAGGGTGACCGAATTTCTTTCACATTTTTCCTTTGCTAAAACCAGCATAAGTTGTTTATTGCTGTCATGATGTGTAAAAAACAACAGTGATGAGATTTTGCAGGCATAAAGGCTTTAATCTTCTACACTGCCAGCTGCTACAGTGGATTGTTGTGAAGTTTATTCTGTCCACTTTTTCGATGTTCAAAGTAAAGAGTATTTGATGTCCCCAAGAATTTACCGAGCGGACCAAACTTTTTGTTTAGGTGATACTGGCACCATCTTGTGGATAATTTTCACTATGGCAATAAAAGATTGTAATCTTGTTGATGAATATTGCGCCCTCCACTGGGTAATCTTTAATACAGCAATAGAATATGAAGAATATCAGCCTGGTGTTTACTGTGACAGAGTAGATAAGATTGGCCTCATTGCACAATAGAAACTATACAAAAAAGATAAGATAAGATAAGGTGTGCATGTATGTGGCAAATTTGTTAAATTTGTCCTAGAAACTAATACAAATTTGGATGAAACAGTTTGTTCCTTCATAAAAGTATCATTGTTGACATTTGCTTAATTTAGCACACTAAAACATACTTTAGCTGAACTTAAGTTAAACCACAAGAAACGAAAAGCTAATTTATTTTGAGTTATAACTAACTGTATTAAACGGGAAAATCTGAAATCTTTTTTTGAAATCCTTTAGAAAGAGAGATAGAGAGAGAAAGGGTAGAGTTAATTCTAGTAATAACAATAGTGAAAAAGTCATTGTTAAACGTAGGAAGTGTCTGACCAAATATGCAAAACATGACATGAACCGAAAACACGGGGTCTCGTTTAGCACCCCCTACTGGATAATGCCCATTATGGCAACAGAACAAAAAACGGTCAGCTGACCAAGCTTCATTCGACACTGGTTCCTGTGTTTTCGTGGTCCACCGTGATTGGTCCAGACACACCAAGCCGCTGTCCAATCAGAGGCAGCCATCTGTTCGCCGTAGCCACTCTAAAATATTCCCTTCTCTTCCTTCTTCCACAAACTGCTTGCCGTTTAGCTCGGAGGTGCCTCTGTGAGTAGCGGGACGTGCAGCTGAAAAGAGCAAAAATGAAGCTTTTAGGTTTAGTTATGGTAATATTTGCAGTCTACTGCGCTCACGCTAAGGTTTATTTTCGGGAGGAGTTTCTGGACGGTGGTAAGTCTCACTCTGACCCAGGTTATTTTAAATTTACGACACAGTTGTGACATCTATCATTCGGAGCTATAGGTTACAAATCTGTTTTAGTGATGCGATTAATGGTAATTTGTGTTAGCTAGATTTCCTTTTTAGCTCGCAAATCTTACAAATATGAGGTCTTTCGTCGCCCACATGTTCTGAAACTAACTGGTTATAATTACAGTGCAATTGAATACTAGAGTTACGAATCAGGGCTTGAATTTGATGTATTTCTAGAAAGTCATTAACCGTCAAATTGCTGCTTCTTCTTCGGACAGATGAATGGAGAAGTCGCTGGGTGAACTCCAAGCACAAGTCTGACTATGGAGAGTGGAAACTGACTGCTGGAAACTTCTATGGAGATGCTGAAAAAGACAAAGGTAATTAACATTATTTAGCCCAAACAGATGCTTATTGGTTAATACTGCCATACTTATAAGGGCTCATGTTAATCTCATATGCTTCAGAGGTCATAACATGACTGTTCCACTTTTGTTTTTTGTTTTTTAAAGTGAAAGAGAAACTTGTCTTTTATATCCTTATTCTCCAACAGGTTTATTATTTAGTCCTTGTTGTACCATTAAAATGTCAATTGTCCAACAGACTTGCATGTCAAAACAAATTAGCATTTAAAATAACCTTTATGATGTCACCAAGCTCAACTTAAGTATAGGATTTCAAAGAATAAACTTCTGGGATAATTGGTGTAACTTTGCAAACAATCTTTGATAAATGAAGCCTTTTTCTTGGTTAGAATAAATGTTTAATTTATTTGCAAAAATTATTTAGAGGTTGTGCAGAAGCAATCTATCAATTGAAGCATCTTTTTAACTATAATTAATACAAATCAGGTTTTTTTGCACTACTCAAATGTATTATTTTCCACTTCAGGTCTGCAGACGAGCCAAGATGCCCGCTTCTACGCCGTCTCTGCCCGCTTCGACCCGTTCAGCAACGAGGGGAAGCCTTTGGTCATTCAGTTTACAGTCAAGCATGAGCAGAAGATCGACTGTGGTGGCGGCTACGTGAAGGTCTTCCCCTCTGACTTGGAGCAGACCGAAATGCATGGGGAATCCTCGTACTACATCATGTTTGGTAATAAAAATATATGTATTAAAATAACAATAAAAGTAGGAATATATATCGTATAAAAATGGCAGTAATTAAAATGGAGTAAAGTGAAGAACAAACAAGGAAAAATTGATAAAATGTGCATATTAATAATATTATGACAGTAGGAATTAATAGCCATTTTGTTAAAACCCTTTAAAACCTCAGGATGTAAAGGGCATTATAAATAAAGTCTACTATTATATTATTCATAAATATTAATGGTAGCAAAAGAAATACATTAGTGGTTGTAACTGTTAAGTGGTTTAAATGACAAAAATATGAGAAAAATGCATGATAAGAAATACTTCAACAATAAAACAAATGGGAACTAAAATAATCAGTAGAAATAAAACAAAATAATAGGAATTATTGCTTTTTTACTCTGTTAACTGGTAGATATAACTAGAATAGAAATGGTAAAAAAGAAATCATGGTCTGTAAGCTATGAAGAATTAATGCTCATAGTTTTAAGTATTTATGTTAACCGTGTTCGTTTGATCCAGGCCCCGACATCTGTGGCTACAGCACCAAGAAAGTTCACGTCATCTTTAACTACAAGGGCAAGAATCACCTGATCAAAAAAGAGATTAAGTGCAAGGTAACATTTTGTTTTGAAGATTTACCTTCCAAGGTGTCGTCATGTGTTTCACAAGAAGCTAAACTCGACTGTTTCCTCTTTGTTTCATTGCAGGATGATGAGCTGACCCACCTGTACACGCTGATCCTGAACCCAGATCAGACCTACGAGGTGAAGATTGACAATGAGAAGGTGGAATCTGGCAGCTTGGAGGAAGACTGGGACTTCCTGCCTCCCATGAAAATTAAGGATCCTGAAGCCAAGAAACCAGAAGACTGGGATGACCGCCCCAAGATTGACGATGCCGATGACACAAAACCTGAGGTGAGAAAACCTAATCCTCTGCTCTCCCTTGTTTTTAATGTTCTTTATATTGTTACTTGAAACCTTAAATTGTACTGTTTTGTTTTTAGGATTGGGATAAACCTGAGAACATTCCTGATCCTGATGCTAAGAAACCTGAAGACTGGGATGAAGACATGGATGGAGAATGGGAGCCACCGATGATCCCCAACCCAGAGTACAAAGTAGGCCACATTTACACAGAAACGATCAAATACAAATGGACCAGAGGTTGGGCTGGATCTGTTTTCCCTTTATTGGCCATAAAATATAAAACTGTTTGTTTGTTGTTGTTTTTTTTTTCTAAAGAGCTTTCAGGTTTGTGGGAATTTAAGCTTAAAAGCATAAATTTCTTCATTTTCAATTGATTCCAAAAAATGTGAACCAGTTTCAGACCTCAACAAACCAAAAGCCTGATTGGTTTCTCTTTTTAATTGGATATTGTGCTGATGTTCCTGTTTGACACATTGTTTTTTTATTGTTGTTTTTTTTTTTCCTGTATTACAGGGAGAGTGGAAACCCAAACAGATCGACAACCCAAACTACAAGGGAGTCTGGGTGCATCCTGAAATTGACAATCCCGACTACAGTCCTGACTCCGCCATCTACAAGTTCGACAACGTTGGCGTTCTTGGCCTTGACCTTTGGCAGGTGAGGAGACGTTTATGTTGCCAAGTTGTTGTTGCAGAAACAAAATACCAAGAACAGTGTAACATTTTGTAACTGCCTCTTAGGTGAAATCCGGTACGATCTTTGACAACTTTGTGATCACCGACGACGTGAAGGAAGCAGAAGAAATCGGGAAGGAGACGTGGGGTGTGACGAAGGTATGATGGTGGCTTGTGAGAGTTTATTAAATAAAAGTTAGACTGATCCTAGAGCAAAAAGATTTGTCTCACAATTATTGTTTTTTTAAATGAGTAGCAATAATTATAAATGACCGTAAAATGTAAAACCAATAAAACAGTCAAATTAAAAATGAAACAAAATAAGTAAAATTATCTATTGTACTTGAAAATAAAACTAAAAATATTGTTCAAGTATATATAAGAAAATGAAACCAGAAAAATCTAATTTGAGGGAATTATTCAATTAAAAAAAATTGTTTTGCTATTTGTAATAATTATTATGAAAATATGGAAGCTGAATTAGAGAAAAAACAAGAAAAATGCTTAAATAATCAAAATCTCTTTAAAACTTCTAAAATGTAATTGACAAAATAAGATGTATGAAAATGAAAGGATGTTAAAACTAAATGAAGATGTCATGGCCAATCAGAAATGATTAAATAAAATTCTTTAATTTTAAAAATGGAAGTAATAAAAAAAATTAAACTCTTGTCTAGTCTTATGTGTTTTGACTGTTTATAAATACCCTAAGCAGAGCTGTACCATTAATTTTGTTGAACTGCTTACTAATCTATAAAAAAAAAAATTGTGACCTTTAAGCCAACAAGAAGCTTAGTCTGATTGTTGCAACCTTTTTTTTCAGGAACCAGAGAAGAAAATGAAGCAAGAGCAGGATGAGGTGAAGAGAAAAGAGGAAGAGGAGAAGAACAAAGAGCAAGCCACTGAGGGCGATGAAGACAACGACGAAGACGAAGAGGTGGAAGAGGACGAAGAGGAGGATGACGATGCAAAGGACGAGATTCTTACAGAAAATGAAGATGACGAGTCAAAGCCCAAAGATGAGCTTTGAGACATCGTAGCTAAAACAGATTATCTATTTTTTTTTTTCTTAACCCATCCTTCCCCAGAAACTGTCCCATCATTCAAGGGGTGTTGTGGCTGCTGTGCATCCTTTTCCCTGAGGTCGGGACACGACCCAATGTTGGGGGTTTGAAGTAGAAAACACGGGAAGGGGGTGTGTGTGAGTGGGTGTTGAGGGACTTGGTGTCTTTCTTTTTTTTTTTGGTTCATGGTTCCCTTGAACTGCTGAAATGATTCTGTTTTCTGACCAACAAACTCCATTCCTCATTTTGTTAGCGACACATTCGGTCGGCACTGACATCTGCTGTTTTTCTGGATTTTCTTGATCGAGCCATCTCAGTTTCTGATGGGGTTCTCAGGCGGTTACTATAAAAGTTCTTCAAAAGTCACCAACATCTGTTTTTTTTTTTTTTGTTTGTTTTGGTTTTTTTTTTATTTAGATGAAACAAATCAGATTCAAACCCAATCCAAAAAAAAGGAAAAAAAAATAATTTATTTTTTGGTTGTTCCTATGGCACTGACTGTAACCTTTTACTCTTCGTTCTTGAGAGGTGAATGAAATTATATATATATAAAAATCCTGTGAGTACATTTTGTTTTATTTCTCAGCGAGGTTTTTTTTTTTGAATTGTTGCGTGACGGGATGTGCAGTTTAATCCTGAAAGTCTGGACAAACAGATGCTTATGTGCCGGTGCTGCTCACATAAGGGTAACACACACACACAGGTTTTACTGGACAGAATGTGATTGATGCCAAAGGTTTTATTAAAAGAATAATACTTTTGTTGTCTCATATTTATTTATGCTGCACAAGCACACAACTTTGAAATGAGCCACTTCCAATTTAGTTTATTCATGGTTTTCTTGCTAATGATTCACCTTTTGTAGCACTAAACTATTCATATAAGCCCTATGTGGGGTACCATTATGTAAAGGTGTGTCTAAATACAAACTACATAACATAAAATCCTGCAAACTGAATAACTGCATAACGAGCTTTTAGCAAAGCAGATTTTGTATTTCAGTAATATTTGTCAACTCCTGTAGCATCTAAATATAACAACTCTTAGATGCTTTGACATTTTGATACTGCACACTTCAATGTGTTTTAGTGGGCTTGTTTTGTTAAAAGATCTAAACAAAGTAATATGTAATTTAAAGGTGTGGAGTATTTGAAATTTTTTCACCTGTAATATTTATCCAACACTAAAGAAGCAGAATTTCATGTCTACACAGTGAAATTTGTTTTCTTTCTTCTTTTTTTTAAAATGTAGCTTAGGTTTATTTATATTGGATAGAGAGCAGCAACGTTAAAGCCTTGCCACAGATTCTCAATTGAATTTAGGTTTGTACTTCGACTAGGCCATTCTATCACATGAATATTCTTTGATCTAAGCCAGGGGTGTCAAACTCGTTTTCGTTTTGGGCCAAATCAAGATCATAAATGCTCTTAAGGAGCCGCTTGTGCCAGAATGTATTGATAAAACCTTCTCAAAAACTGTTAAAATATCAATGAATTCTTAAAATTAAATATTATCGAACATCTTTTCAGTCCTTCCAGGATTTTGTGATTATTTTTGTGATTTTTTTGCAATAAAAATCAGAGTGTTTGTGGTACTAATCTGGAAATATTTGCTCTTATTTATGACAGCAAATGCAACTTTTTACTACTCGCTGTATGGATCATGGATTATAATCTGACATCATTTAATGCTGAGGCAGCTGTTTGACAGTTTTTGACACAGTTGTTTATTTTACGTGAATTTCTACAATAATTCCCAAGAAACTGGAGGGACTGATTGATATAATTTGCCAGTAAGCCAATAAAAACTACATTGATTTGATTTTGAATATTCCCATTATAGACTAATGCCTTCAAGCTCAACAAAATTTACCTCAGCTTTTTATCATATTTTCAAATAAATTTACCTTTGCATACATTTTTGCCTTCAATTTCACATAATTTTAGCTTTAAATAGCTATATTTTCCATTTAATTTACTGAATTTGTTTTAGAACAGTGTAATAATTTTGTTTTTCCAATAGGGACTACTGTACAACATGTTTATTGTGGAGAACAACCCCTATTGTGTCACAATGGCCCAAACCATAAATACTAAAATGTTTCCCCCACATTTTGTCTGTTAGTCACATCTTCAAAGAAAAATATTTTTGTCAAAGTATAACTAAAGCTCTTTGACACAATTTAGGGGCAACCACACATTTCCCCCCATATTCTTTGGCCTAAACCTGCACTTTTATTTAATAAAAAAAAACACTGTAATGTTTATTTAGATTGCATCTTAATAACCATCATATTTGTGTTCTTTCTTAAAGTATTTTTTTCACAGACGTACTTCAAACAACCATTAACATCCTCAAAAGATGAATAATAGTACATAAATAACGTCAGTCGATCAGTGAATTCTTTGTTGCTATTGTCACGTTTACATAAGGACAACGAAATTAAAAAGATGCAGTCGACAGAGTGTGACGTAAAAGTTAAAAAGTTAAAAACGACATGAATAAATAGCAAAAAAAAAAAAAAGTAACATAAACTAATAGCCAGAGCCTTGCAGGTGCAGGTACCTTTAAAAAAAAAAAAAAAAAAAAGATAAAACAACAAAAAACACTGCTCTCCTGCCTTTTGTTGATGACGTCACATTCCCGGAAACACACCCTTCTTCGCCGGTGTGTTCTAAAGCCGCTCGCGCCAGCCCCTTATGGGCGTGTGCGCGGCGCGCGTTCACGACACACACCAGGAAATATGGCGGCGCTCATGACTCTCAGTCAGGTAACAACGTCAAACAAGATAAAGAAAGTCTTACATTTTTAATGTCCGTGGTTATCAAATAACAGTGACGTTTTTTAAGTGTGCTATTTCCACGTCACGACGCCATAAGCCGTATTAAGTATGTGTCAGTTAAACCGAATTAGCGAGTTTTCGTTATCCACTGAGTAAACATAGTTAGCTAGGTAGAGTTGTGATGGGTTAATTGTACGTTTCGGTGAAAATTAAACGTACCTGGATAAAAATTTAAGCTGTTTTCTCGTAGAAATGTGTTCTTAATTAATTACGTGTTAAATGTTTTGCTTATTTAGCACCAAGCTACATTCTGGGTTAACTTTACTAGTGCGTGTTGACAGTTGACATTTTTACCTGTCATTCTTTTCGTTCTTTTACAGTTATCAAATGGAAACGCAGCATATGAAAATTATTACAGACAGGTAAGAGTTTTTGTTGCCGGCATTTTATTGTTCAACTGTTCATGGCTCCTTAGCTAAATGTTATAAGTAATCTAATATTTAATTGTTTTGATTTTTGTGCAGCTTGATCCAGCAAACACAGGGACTATATCAGCAGGAGATGCAGCTCAGTTTCTTAAAAAGTCTGGGTTATCAGACAGTACACTTGGAAAAGTGGGTCTTGAACTGACTGACATGTTGACTCTAAATGTATCCAGTAAATCCCATCTAATAATCTTTTTTTTATTATTATTTTCACTTTTTCAGATATGGGATTTGGCAGATTCTGATAGAAAAGGCTATTTGGATAAGAGGGTAACTCAGTCATTCTTTCCATAGAGCTACTTTGTTGGTTGGATGCTGATGTATGCAGAAAACAAAAGATTTGTTCTGCTTTGTTCCTATTTTGTAGGGTTTCTTCATTGCAATGAGGCTGGTGGCATCAGCACAGGGTGGAAATGACATCAGCCTTAACAACCTCAACCAAAATGTAGCTGTGCCAAAATTTGTAAGTGTTCAAATTACTTTATCTATAGCTGCTGTTGATCTGATGGGATTAAAATACCTCTGAGATCTTTTGGGAAAACAATTAGTGGGTTTTATAGTCTCTAAAAGGTAATTAGGCATGATGCGAGATTGTCACGATATGATGACAACTTTTTCAGGAAGGATTTAAGGATTTTTTTATTGTCATACCACCTTGATAGTTTGTGGTACAAAATTTGTACAAAGGTCCCAGATAAAGAAATACACTACACTAAAAAAATAGAAGTTACTATATATATATATATATTTTAATCTATAGCATCATGTAATTGATTTTATTATAACAGATAAACTTATTAGTAAAAGTATAATAATGGTGGCCATAATCTTTAACTACTCTTGTGTTGTATGTTTTTACTTTTCTGCATTTTATAGAATGTGATATTCAGTGTAAAGTCGAATTATCACTTTTAGTGTATGCTCCATACAACTGGAGAAAACTGATTATTCAGTCACTGTGTCTGCCATCTTATAAAAGGATTGTAGGAACTTTGACTAAAATATCTAACAGCTTATAAAGATTTTTTTTTTTTTAATTTTAATTACCAGTTACCTCTCAATCATAAAGTTATTTCAGTTTTTTTCTCCTATCCACATGGATATTACTTCATCCTCATATTGTATCTATCTTGTCTTTTTTTAGAGAGACACTGAAAGCCCGTTAGTAACTGCATCATCAACAACATCTGACTGGGCAATCAGGGTGAGCCAAAACAAATTTATAAGACTACTCTCAAGAAGAATAAATGGACAAGCTTGTCATCTGAATGTTTTTATTCTCTCCTAGCCTGATGAAAAAGGGAAGTTCGAGGCGATTTTTGAAAGTCTGTCCCCTGTGAAAGGTCTCCTCTCCGGTGACAAGGTCCGACCTGTTTTGATAAACTCCAAACTACCTCTGGATGTGTTGGGAAAGGTAATGTAAACTCACTAAGTAGCGCTGTGCAGTTGTTTAACATTTCAAAGGAATCAGATCTTGATCGATCAATTATTGTTTAACTATAGATTTGGGACCTTAGTGACGTGGACAAAGATGGACATTTGGATAAAGAGGAATTCATAGTGGTATGTGTAGATCCTTTTCATTATTTACAGTTCCCTAAAGAGAAATGTAACATACATGATGCTTATCACGTTCCAGGCCCTGCATCTCGTTTATCGCACCATGGAGAAGGAGCCTGTCCCAAGCAGCCTTCCTCCTTCTCTTATCCCACCTTCCAAAAGAAAAAAATCTGCGCCTGCTCTTCCTGGCGCCGTGGCCGTTTTGCCTGCCATGTCTGGCTTCGGATCCGGATCGGCTCTGCGGAGCTCTCCTTCTCTGAGGAGCGCCACTCCTCCTGTGGGGAGCGCCGCGTCTTCTCGCGTTTCACCCCTCAGCCCCAGCGCTGTCACCTTGTCTCCAAAACACTCCTTTAAATCCAGCTCACCATCCACTCCAGCGGTACGTCAACATAAAACTGCTTTTTTCTTTCTCCATGAATGTGATCAATGTTAGGGCTACGGGTGAACTTAAAGTTTTATCACAATATTTTGTGTTAATCTTGTGATAACAATAAAAGTAACAATAATAACTATTTATTACTACTTTATTAGACAACTGTTTGGCTGTGACTGCATGACATAGCAATTATAGCACCACAAACAAACACTATTTTTTTAAAACCTTCCTATTTATAATACACTACTTTAGGACAACAGTCGCATAATGAAGTGTGATTTGTATCCCTAAACTTAACACGGTAATTGCACATATTTTTATTTTCATATTTGTTGACATTTATTGATACACTGAACAAACAGTGGAAAGAAAATAGTAAAAGTGACAATCCTGTTTTTTAAACATTAATTGAACTTTATTGTGACAAAGATAAATCAAAATCTTATAAGAAATGTATCACTATAAATGGTAAACGATATGATAAATGCCCACCAATAGTTGATGCATCAGACAGAGTTTGACTGTTTCTTATGAAATCTGCATATAAAATTTGCATTGTATCTCCTACTTTTGTATATAATTTTTAGAAAAACTTTATCTTGAATCTTTATAAGAATAACTGTAGTGTTAAGTCATGAACAACATGCTCTTCAATGTAATTTTACTTCTTAAATTTGGACATGTTTGAAAATATTATTCATCATATCTTTTATTTTTGGAAAATAAAAAATATATTTTATTTTTGGAAAATAAAAGATGCTCTGCTTGCTGCATAGGTTAGTTCTGCTCAGTTTATGCAAAATAAAAAAGCTCCACATTAAATACGTGTTACAGTTTCTGTGCTTTGACTTTTGGAGAGACTAGTACTCCATGTTTAACTTCATTGTTACCAACAGTAAGACTTGTTTTACCACATTGTTGAGCGCATTGTATGTGGGACAGTTTGTTTCTCCAACAGGGATTTTTTTCACCTGTGACTTTCTGAGAAACAGGTTCCCTTGAAAGGGAAGCAAGTGGCATTATCAGAATAGTTGGGACTTGGCTTGAATTAACGTAAATGTAGATTTATCTGCAAATTTTGTAGATTTGTCTCAAACAAAATGTTGTTGAAGGTAACATTGCCATTGTAACTCTAACAGGAATCATGGATAGTTTATAATTCTTTCAGTGTAGGTGCAGCTGATATTAAACTTTAAAATGTACACTTGGACAAAATACACTTGAACTAGATTGACATTAAAGTAGCAAAAGGCTTTAAACGTAATTGATTGGACAACTTTTTCTACTGTCACGTCAAATCCCAATAAACCATGTTCATTTGTGGAGTTGTAATGCGACAGAATGTGAAAAATCTCAAGGGTTTGAAAACTTTTACAAGGCGCTGTAAGTCTGCGGATGCTCTGGGGATTAAATGCTCGTTTTTATTTGTTTTTTGTTGTCTTTCGCTCCTTCCAGGCTGCAGTGAACTGGGTGGTACCGGTGGCCGACAGAGAAAAATATAGGGAGCTTTTTAAGAAGACGGACACTGATGGGGACGGCTTCATCACAGGCACTGAGATCATTGAGATCTTCATGCAGTCCAACCTCTCTCAGACCATGCTGGCGCAGATCTGGTGAGATATGGTCAATGAAAATGGTCTTTCAGACGTTTATAACGGCTTGAAAAGCAAACCACACTCTGAAATTCTTTTAAAATATGCATGAAATATGTTATTAGATATATTAAGGCAACAAAATATCCAGAAATCTGCATTTAAAGAGTTTTAATTTGACCTTAAACAACTTTGTAAACACATCAACATTATTATTGGTGCTTCTAGTAAAAATGTGAAAAGACTTAAAATAAAGTAAACTTTCATTGTTGAAGTATAACGTCACACTGATGAAGGTTAGAAACCTGTTGATTTATTTTGATCTATTTAGTAAAATAAAGCAAAATAAATGCGACCATGTGGCTAAGAAAATGGTCCTCAGTATTCTATAATTTTAAAATGTTTCATTTGCATTAATTAAATAACCATTGTCAACAATTTTGCTACTGATTAATTAAAGACAATTATTTCTAAATTTGATCAAATTACAAGCTGATTTTTACTTCTATAATTTTTTAAGGAGTTCAAAATTAAAGGATTTTAATTTATATTCTGTCTATTTTAGGCTTTTTACTGATACCTCTGAGCAGTGTTTGAACATTACTTGTTTGTTTCTTAATATATTTGCAGATAGATTTAATTTTTATGGTCCTGTTGGCATTTAAGTCTTGCTCTCTCAATTTCTTATGAAAGTTTAAAATAAAACATTTGTTCTGCAGGAAAACTGTTCAGTTAAATTAACATTTTGATACGGAGGACATAACAAGCAATAGCAGCTTTTGTTGAGTCTCACATCTTTGACCTCATAACTTTATGCTTAATTTTACTGTCAGAACTTTTCTTCATGATCTCTGTTACCTTCTGAATATGTTGAATCTTTCCACGTTGTTTAATTTAGGAATTGCAAAACGTCTTAAAGCAGAGTCTTAACCAGCGAGCGATGTTGGTATTAATTCTCAGAAGCTGCCGTGTTTTTCTCTTTTAAAAGGAAAAACTGTCTTGTTTTCCACAGGGGACTTGCTGACACAAAACAGACAGGCAAACTGACCCCGGAGCAGTTTGCTCTGGCCATGCATTTCATCCAGCAGAAGGTGACAAAAGGCATCGACCCTCCCTCTACTCTCACTACAGACATGATCCCCCCGTCAGAGAGGACGGCAGCGTCAGCTATGGGCCTTGTGAGTCCAGACTCCATCTTTAGTCTTTTTAAGTCACTCTGCATCTTTTCAGTTTAGGCTATCTAAAGTATTTATCAGTTGTTAGTTTAAGTTTTGATCAGGCCCATCTGTTGGACTTTGTAACTTTTCTTTGGGTTGTAAATGTTGTCAAATATGCTTTTTACTCTTCTACAAATCTGCTTTAAAAATCAAATTAATTGCTTTAAATATCAGTTTCTTTACTGCAACGGCATCTTGCATATTCTATTCTTTGGACTTCTCTTGAACTTTTCAAATTTATTCCCATAGCAACCACAAACATCAATATATTTCATAGGGTTTGTTCGTGATAGACCAACACAAATTGGTGCATAATTGTGAAGGGAAAAGAAAGTTATGCATGCTTTGCTAAATTAAAAAAAATGGCTATGCATCTCAAAATCCACCTCAGATGGCTTCTAAATAATAAAAAATCTAGGTTTGTGGGGTTAAATCCCAGTTTCTCAAACGTTTATTGGAGAACAAACCGCTTCATGAAGACCAAGGAGCAGCAGAAAGGTCAGGGGTCACTTTGTGGAGAAGTTTAAAGCAGGATTATGGTAGAAAACAGCATTAACCAGAAGAGCTGCACAGTTCCACCTCTCAGGTGAGAGAATCTGTAAACAGGACAGATTAGTTGTATGTGTCACAATTAATCAAGTTTATTTGAATAGCATATTTCAGCAACACGGCTGAAATATGTTGCTGTTCAAAGTGCTTTACATTGTGAAAACATAAAAACATCATAAATACATCACATAGTCAACAGTTGTGAAAACCTGTAGCAAACATTACATTTGATTTTCATCCCATCTTACGATTTTGAAGATGGATGGAGCTAAAAACATGAAATTCCTTAAGGATAAACTGCTAAAGATTTGAGACTATGGCGACACTTCCAGCAGCACGTGAAAACAAACAAAACATGTAGCCAGAACTACAGAGGAAGGAAGTTTAGAGTTTATCTTTGTGTTAGAATGACCCAGTCAAAGTCCAGAATTGAAAATATGCAGCAGAGATCAAAATTGCTCTTCTGACGTTAAATCTATGTGTTGGAAAACTGGATAAAAGTGTCGGTCTCTAGACTAACAGATCTACAAAATAGAGGCGTGTCACCATAACAAATTGTTGCTGGACAATAAATTGTCCCAGTAACTAATGCAACAAATGAGAATATTGTTTTTGAGACAAAAAAATCCAATATAACGGAAAGGTTTAGAAAAATCCAACATGTTAATTTATGCCTCAAACACCAAGAAACATTTTGTCAATTTCGTAAGAGGAAGATATAGAAATAAAACACAACCACCAAAAATAAACAAATAAAATGTAAATAAAAAATAAAATGCATTTTGATGTCTCTGTATACAAAATGTTAATAAGAATGGAAAATTATTGAGCTCATTTTAATTTGTCATGCTATTAATTAACTTGTCGCTTATTGCAACAAGCTTAAAATGTAGATGCATGCCACACTTTCCAGATTTTATTTGTAAAATGATTTGAGCATCCATCATTTTATTTCCCCTACATGATTATGCACATCTTTGTGTTGGTGTATTACATAAAAACTCAAAATACATCGAAGTTTGTGGTTGAAACATGGCAGACTGTACATTTAATTTAAGTAATTTTAAATGCTGAGCTCTTGCTTGCTGCCCTCCATTCCTTCAGTGCTGACAGTCTGATAATGCTTGAACCTCTGAGTCCTTTTCTATCCTGTCTGTCAGAGCTTTATGGGGATTCTTCCTTCTGTGAGAGCAGACCTGGTTTCCACAGCTAGTATGCGCAGAGTGAGTATTTCAGCACAACGCCACTAGGTGGTGCTGTTGCTCTTTCACACGTGTGAGAAAAGGAGCATCCAGCTGTGCTTTCAGAGTCAGGCCACCTGTTAGACCAGATGGTTTCTTTAGTTCTTCAAGTCTTTGTAGTACATTTTGTTTTGAGTGGGTGGGTGGGTGTGTGTGTTTGTTTTTAACATGACTTGTTTCCATTTCTGTCTACATAGATGTTCAACCTTTTCACAGTTTTCACAGAAGAAATTATTATATTGTTGTTGTAAAAGCAAAGAATATATTTTTGATTTTTTTGTGTGTTTGGAGGTTACGTAGTTGTTGCTTTGCAGCAAGAAGGTCTTGGGTTTGAATCCCAGCCCGGGCTCTTTCTGCTTCCTCCCACAGTTCAAAAACATAACTGTAATTGGTCTATACATTTTTGTGTCGATGGTATTAACTGGAAAATATCTTTGAACCAAAATTACTACTTATTAATGAGTTCTGCTTTAAAACTCGCTTTTCTATGCTGAATTTCCGAGCAAAATTCTAGTATTTATTTGCAGAAAATGAGAAATGGTCAAAATAACAAAAAAGATGCAGTGCTTTCAGACCTCAAATAATGCAAAAAAACAAACAAGATCATATTGATTTAGAAACAACAATACTAATGTTTTAACTCAGGAAAAGTTCAGAAATCAATATTTGTTGGAATAACCAGGAGGTTTTTGATGGGGTTCAGTGCAGAGGCTCTTGGTTTTATCCAGAGCAGCCATCAGAGGAAACGTCTGCATCTTTTATTCAGGCGTTGGAAGGACAAGCGACGTATATATGCTGTGTTTTTGGGGAAATTGAGGTTAGAGATTTCACAGAAGTAAGATAGATTGAACACTGTCAAATGACAAACTCCACTTTGGATGAAACTGTGTGACGCTGTTGGAGCTCTGGTGGAGCCAGCAGTGCATTGTCTGAGGAGGCTGTCAGGATGTTCAGGACGAGAAGCTGATCTCACACTCCAGGCCGGGATTCAAACTTTTTTTTTTTTTTCTCGCTACAGTGCTACTAACTACACCACTATGCAGCCCTCTGTTCCAGAATATTGTGATGTGAAATTTTGTTATGTTTTAAAACCTTGAAGCGTACAATCAGCCCATGAAATCCTCTGCATGCATTTCTCTCCATTCATGTATTGTCTGCCTCTCACGCTCCCTCCAAGCTGAGAGAGAGCTTTCTGTTTCCTTCCTGTGACTTTTGTTTTCTTAGAAATATCAGCGGGGAGCTTTTCTTCTTTATTCTGCACATGTCCCTTGTTTTACTTTGTGCCCCACTTTTCATCCTCCATCATGTGTGTCAGAATCACTCCTTCATGTCTTTAATTACGTCGGTGTCATCCAGTACGCGTTCCCCCTCCTGGTGTTGTCCAGCTTGTCATCTCCGCTCTTTTCTTTCTTTCTTTTTTTTGTACCCCTCCCCACCCCCACCGTGCTTCTCTTAAACGTCTGTCTCGATGTCTCTCCCCTCAGGACAGCACCAGCTCCGTTGGGTCAGTTGAGCTCACAGGCAACAAAGAGCTGGATGACCTCAGCCAGGAAATAGCTCAGCTGCAGAGGTGAGCGCCTGCACCCCGAGTAGCAGCAGGATCGCTTTGATTCCCTTCCTCTGAGGGGAAAAACGAGAGAAAATTGAAGTTAAGAAATGCCGATGATCAGATGTTTTTCACTTTAACACCACCAAATTTGCTGAAGAAATGAAATAAAACAAAGACGATGTTTTCAGCTCCTTTAAATTGCTTTAGAAAACATGATTCATGGTTAAAAGTAGTTCTTGTTCAGACAGAATGCCAGCAATCACTGCTTTTTTCCAAGTTTGTTAAAAACACAAACCTTTCAACACATTTACGGATGTTAATCTCCTGCCTTCGTTTACCTCTTTTTTTGTCATTGATAGAGAGAAGTTTTTCCTGGAGCAAGAGATTATGCAAACGGAGGAAACCATAAGACAGAAAAACAGTGACGTTCAGGTAAGATGAAGCTAAAATGTTTACAGGTTTGTCTCAGTAAATTAGAAGATTTTAATTTAACATCTGTATGCTTTAAAATATTGCATTATGGCGAAGGTATGTTTAACCGGCAGTAACCACGGAAACAATGTGCCAGCATCATGTAGCCTAGCATGTACGGAGAAAAAACTGGTTAGTGTCTCTTCTGTACGTTTTTAATTCTGCTCCGATTTAAGGGGAGATGCTATTTATGACATAAATCATGTGGTGTGAATTCAGGCAAAGACGGTAATTCGATCAACACGTCAGGAGGGAGGAGGTATGGGTCGGCTTCTAAGCTAGCTGTTTCAAACTTCAGTAAATAGCGCTGTCTATGAGCCCCAACCAGGTGTGATACGTTCAAAGACAAATCAGCTCGACTCGAACAAGAAGAAATCATGAATAAACTGGCAAAAACAACTTGGGAAAACAACTTCAGTCTCTCAGTTCAATACTCCCGATCCTCATTTCCGATGTCCATCATGGCGCTGTGAATGATAAAGTGACTTGGTTGCAAAGGGTCAATAATGGTTTTGATTAAAAGTCCATCAGGACAGTGATACATAGCCGACCTCTGTGTGTTTTGGTGAAACTCAGGACATTCAGCTCGACTTGGACAGGGAGAGCAGCAGCCTGCACAGCCTGACGTCCCAGAAGCAGGACGCTCAGGGACGTCTGGACGAGATGGACCAGCAGCGCTCCAAGCTGGAGGGAATGCTCAATGAACTGAAGCAGAAATGCCAGGAGGAATCTCAGCAGGTCAGAGACGGGACTTTTTAAAACATGCCTTAAACATGCTATAAGTGTTTTTCACTTATGTACAGAACAAACAAAAATGTAAACATAAACCGGTAACACTTTATGAAGTGTAAACATGGCACAAGACCTATCATGTGAACGATAATGACTGTTGCCATGATGTCATTAGGTAAATAATGACACTTGTAATGTAATTTTTAATGTTATTTGGCATTAAAAGTTTAGTTGTATAGTGAACAATGCAAGATTGACAATTTGCCACTGGTTTACAATTTAGTCTATACTCGTTAAGGCATGTCAACCTCTATTAGTCCAAACCACGTCCCATGGGTTTGCCTCTTCTGTCCTTTTTGTCCTTTGTCCTCCAGTTTATGCAGCAAGGATTGAGAAGATGAAATCTCCACCATGGCATCTGCTCATTCTTTCATCTTCGGGGGAATATGATTGATTTCCAATGTTTCAAGATCATTATAGAGGCTGTAATCAGTCCAACCTTAATCTGCAATCTGTCAAAATCCCTACCCACTACTCCCTTCCTATATTTAGTCTCAAATCTTTTTGCCACAACAATTTCATATTTGTAGATTCATCATTGCTTGAAAGTTTTGTCAATTTGTAAAATCTTGAGTCTGTGATTTGTCCTTGTGATAAATTTAGATAATCCAGGATGGGGTTCTCAAAGTTGTTGAACTAGTTTTAATTAAAGACTGTAATCTGTAATACAAGACAAAGTCAAAGTAAATGTATTAACTTTATCTTCATGTTTTGTATTCGCTCTGCAGATTTCTTCTTTGCAAAGTCAGATCCGCTCTCAGGAGACCAACGTCCGCAGCCAGGAGGATGAGCTGAGCCGCACCAAGGCGGACCTGAGCCGACTGCAGGAGGAGGAGGCCCAGCTGGAGCAGAGGCTGGTGACCGGCCGCGTTCAGCTGGACAGCATCGTGAAGTCACTGCAAACCACGCAGGATGAGATCAACCAGGTCAGGCAACCAGCTGAAGACAATTAAAGTTAGAGATCAGGTTGAGGTTTGAGGATTTTAATGCATTTTCTTAAAGTAGCACACTCTCCCCTGAATGCATTTGGTGCTCAGTGTAGAAATGTTACAACTCAGTAGTTACAGTTATTTCCCTTATCAGTTCAACCACTAACCAAGGCTTCAGTTTTAGTTTGTAGATCTCGTACATTCCTCTTCCCAGAGTCAAAAGGAAAGAGGAAGCGTAGTGTTCTGCAAACACAAGACCCTAAATGCAAGTTCTCACTTCAAATATCCATGTTTTCAATTTAAATGAAAGTAGCAACCCAATACATGAGAATTTATTTTGCAGAAAAGAGTAAAAATTAGAAGCTTAATAACACTAGTAAGGGAAATTTATTTTCTGGACTGAAATGTTTTGTTTGTAGGCTCGCAGTAAGCTGTCACTGATCCAGGACACGCAGAATGAACTGACCCAAACCATTGAGCAGTACAACAGCGCTTTGAGCGAGATCAGCAGGGGGAACTTCAGCAATCTGCCCGATTTGAGCGAAGGTTTCACTGAGAGGGAGAACGGAGGATTCAGGAGTTCGGTAAGGAACCAAGAAATGTGAATAAATGAGATTATTTCTCCCAACTCCTCCCATAAAAAGCTATTTAGAGACCAGAAATTTCTTCAGTCCATTCCCAGTCGTCCAGTTTTATATTTTTAGTCACTCAGAAAAAAATAAGCTGGGAAAAACACTTCTAGATTTACTCTACACTCCATGTGCCATTTTGTTGAATAAAACGGCAGAACATCACAAAAAGACATTCAGTCTACTTGAAAAGTCAACTGAAATATTTTGAATGAAACTTTGTATTATACATATCATACAACAGATTAAATAAAAAAATATTTTAAACATTATTTACAAACCAAAGCTTATTAAATATTATTTAAATACAAATAATAATATTTAGATTTCTTCCTTTCAGCCTGTCTGCTAGAAAATGAGGCATCGGTCAAAAAATGATACATGTAAAAGGAATTTCCGTTGTTCAATTTTTACATGTTTCATTTACATATTAATAAAAACGGCATGAACAAAAGTTATTTATTCTCTTCTTAATAATCAACTGAACAATTTTTAGTGACATTATTACAGCAATATTACAATGTTTCCACTGGTATTTTGATGATTTATCTTCAGTAATGAGACCAAACTATTTGAGTTTGGCAGGCCTTCTTAAATAAAAATAGAAATAAAAATGAATGGATCCTTTGCAGTTTTCTTAATTTATGTTTTCAGTTGTGCTTGTCAACCAGATTCACTTTTAAATTCTTGATATTTTGTGAAATACATGGAAAAATTGAGGCTTTTTGGCCTATCAAAAGACCACTGCTAATTTCTGTCTTTTTGTAATTTTTTTTATTTTCCTTTCATTGTTGATGAATGAATGAATTTGTTTCTGTTTGTCAGGATGACTCTTTCAAGTCGAGGATAGCCATGTTCAACAACGGCAGTAAAAAGGAGCTTCCTGCAGACCCCTTCCAAGTAGAAGACCCCTTCAAATCTGACCTTTTGAAAGGTCAGAATAGCAGTCTTACTGTTATTTATGAATTATATGTCTTCATGCTTTCAGATGTTGATTGTTATTGTTTATTGCTAATTTATATGGATTTTTTTCTTTTTCCCCAGATCCATTTGGAGAAGATCCTTTCAAAGAAAACGATCCCTTCAAGGGAGCCTCATCTGACGACTTTTTCAAGAGATCCAACAAGACGGACTTGTTTGGCTCTGGAGATCCTTTCAGTCGAAAACCCACACTACCAGCTAAGGTACGACTCTTTGTTTTTATTTTTAGTGCTAATTAATGTTCCCTTTACATGCAGATTGATTTTGAATGTTTGAGGTAACTGAAAACTAACTGGACTCTTAATTCTCTCTGTTTCATTATATTTATTCATTTTCAGCCGAGCGCCTTTGGGAGTGGCGACCCCTTCGCATCAAACAGCTCTCAAACAAAGGATTCAGGTAGGCAGCTTGTGCAGATAATTTTTGTGTCTGCATATTTATTGCCTAGTTAAATATGCATAGTTGTTTTTATCAGGCTCTGTCTGCATGGCTAAATGCAGAACCAGTTAAAAACAATATCTGTTTTTATGTTTAGTTTCATGTAGGTCGTACAGCACCTAGCAAAGGTTAAACGTTCCACTCTTTGTCACCACAATCTTCAATGTATTTTATTGTGATTTTTCTGACTGAACATTTATCCCATTGCACAAAGTTGTTCATAATTGTGAGGATTGCAAGTGATTCATGTTTTTTTTAGGAATTTTAACCTTTTCATACACAAATAAAAAAAATAAACACACACAATGCTGAAAAAATAAATAAAAAACTAAAATAAGCAGAATCTAATACAGAAACTTATTACATCTCCACTTTTTTATACGTAAAACATTATCAAAATCAAAATAGCGGTATCTTTCACATCTATTTTTTCAAAAATATTCAAAAGTCTGCATTCATCTGAATTCAGACAAACTAAATTTATTCTCTGAATTTTCAACTTTGCTGGAAATTTTTGTGTTTCTGGAATAATTCTAGTTTTTGCCAACTTATTTCCAAACGAAGGTCAATCTGTCTCAAGTTGGACCTTTGACTTCGACTAGGCCGTTTGAACACATGAATATGCTTTGATATAAATCATCCTGTTGTAATCTTTGCCGCTATCATTTTAAAAGATATTAAGAAATGTTTCCAGAGGTCTTGAAAGGTCAACCAGCCCTCCGCCACCTTCTTCAAATCAGACCAAATTGATGTCACGTTTGTGCAGCAACATTTTTTCGTTTGTGCTGCATTGGCTTTGAAAATATTAATGAAAATTTAAAGGTCAACCAGCCCCATCACTTTTACAAAGTCAAAATAATCTTAACAATTTTATTAGTATCTTCAAAGCCAAAGCAGCACAAACAAAAAATGTTGCTTGAAGAAGATTTGAAGAAGCTGGGAGGGGAGCTAGTTGACCTTTCATGACCTCTGGAGACATGTCTTAATACCTTTAAAATAAAAGGGGCACAAACGAAAATATTTGCTGCACAAACAGCACAATTTGTGTTTAATTCAGACACTATTCTTATCTGATTTGGAGAAGGTGGGAGGGGCTTGTTGACCTTTCATGACCTCTGGAAACATTTCTTTTCTTTAAGAAAAAACGAAAAGTTTTGCTGCACAAACATTTGGCGCCATTTTTGTCTGATTTGTAGGAGGTTCACTCAGCTTGGATAAATGTTGTGATGATATATCAGATATTCAAAAGGTAACCGAAGGTGAATCTTTCCGTTGTGGTGTGGGAAGTGGTAAAAACCATGCGCTCACCTCGTCACCCGGGCACACTTAGATTCACAGCGTCACCTGTGGACACACCTGTGTGGTTCCTGACGTGCCCAGGAACCACTTGTAACTGGTGCTACGAGTTATTTCACTCGTAGTACCATCGCTACGAGTGAAATAACAACACAAAGAAAAGTTTCAACTAAACCTAAAATTTTCCCACCAGAGCTTCAGATCTTTGCATTTCCTGCAGTTACTAAATGAGTTTTGTCTGATTCTCTGATTAATGCTCTTCCTGCCAAACCTGTCAGGTCGGGTCAGAGAGCAATAATTTTTGTCCTCAGTCATGCTCAATAAAATTTGTCTAGACTCCAAGCACATTTCTTTTGTTTGAAGTATTTTTTTATTTTTGCTACAAATGATCGAGCATTGCTCTGTTATTTCAATTTAGGCAATAAAATGTCCCTCTTTTTTATTTAAAAAAGCAATTAATTTATTTGTTTGCATTTTTTTGTGTATTTTTAATATTTTATTATGTGGTTAATTGTAAAATCTGCAGGATGTGGCAATAAATGATTAGTAAAATTTACAATTTAATTTTTTTTTCTTCCACTTCACCACTCTGAGTTGGTCTTTTATATAAAAAGTCTATAAAATACACTGAAGTGTGTTTTAATGTGGAAAACTACAGGTGTTTTTTACAATCCGCTTAGCGAAGAAGCTGCTGACGTCAGATAACAGTCCAACACATTTATCCCTTTGCTCAAAGAAGCAGATTTTTCCTTTAATTTTCCCAGAAAATGACTCTATTACTGGACTTGTGGACCTGAGAGATGTCGGGTCAAAAGACTCATTCTTAGCCGCTCCGGGTGACGTGTCAGATTCAGGTTTTATTTTTGGACGGTGGGGCAAAAGGGGGCAAATAATTTTTACTCTCTGTGGCTTCAGTTTTTCCTCTGGTCTCAAGTTATTTTTAGCCGAGCACCTACGCATTTAACTACTGGCCGACTGAAAATACTCTCTCTTCCCCCCCTCACCCTGGAAAAACAGGAGGCCAGCAGGAGCCAAACAAAACAGAAACTCTGTGACTGTTGCTCCTTCACTCCGAGAACACACTGCCACTCCTTTACGCGCTCCTGCTGCCTCTGTCCTCCCTGCGTATCTGCTGCCATTGAAGTGCCGGGCCTTGTTCGCCGAGGAAGTTGTTTAAAGTTGTTGGTGGCAGCTGCAGGTCGACGCTCTCTGTGCGCTGCTCACGCTCTTCAGAGGAACACAGAGGCGACTGTAGACCTGGGCCGAGTCACCGCATCGCGTAAAGGAAAACGCTGCGCTGCCGCACGTGAATGGGCCCTTCTGTGGTTTAGGCTCGCACAACAAATGTATTGTGTTACAATGTTTTTGTTTTCGCTCCAACCATCTGCAGTTTGTTGCTTTTTTTTATTTTTATTTCTTTTAAATTAAGTGGTTTCAAAACAGCTCCAGCTCAGTTCTGGACTGATGCCTTTAATTAACCAATCAGGTTGAACAAAAAATAAATAAAAAAAAATGCAGCTTCAACAAGTCTACACAGAAAATCTCATGGAAAATTAAACGGTCATGCCACATTCTCTGCTCTAAATAGCACAAATCCCCCTCTAACTCTTTAGAATAAGCAAAATTTGGAGATCAATTTGACGTGTGGTTTTTACGGCCAAACTTTGTTATGATTTCTGGCTCTTTCTGTGTTTGCAACCAAATAATCCAGATGCCTTTAAATGAACTTGTGTTGCAGACTTGTTTGGAAAAGCGGACCCGTTTGGAAGCAGTTCTTTTGGAGGCAAAGGCGGCGGATTTGCTGACTTCAGTCACATGTCAAAGGTGAGTTCTTGTACTCATGAATCACTTGCACCATAAAGCAGTTTTCCACTGAATCTTGTGCTTTTCAGCCTTTACTTTCACCTTGACCAATCTCTGGTGCCTTTAAAAATCTGCTGTGTTCATAACTTTGTAAAATTGTTGACCGTTTTTCTTTCTGTTCTCTTTTTCATTATTCCTCACATGAGCAGAAGCCTGACCCTCCTAAGAAGAATGTGCCTAACCGGCCCGCGCCTCCCTACGGTAATCCCTCATTTTAAGTTCCTCTCTTTGTGTGTTAACATTTGCAGTTTATTTGTACATTAACAAGTTAGTGCTCTTCACAAGTGGCAGTTAATGATCTTCAGTAACATTTTACAACATCAGTGTTTGTCAAAATATCTAAATTTATTGGCACCAATGTGGTTGATATTTTGTACAACCCAATTTTGTTTTTTTAACATTTTTTTCTGGATGATAAACTGTCCCAGAATTTATTTATGTAAACATTTTTAAGTAATAGCATAACAATGCAAGTACAACCTCTCAATAAGCTTTAATTTTTGACAACATTTAACACTGGAACTGGAAGATATTTTAAATATCCAAAATAAATCAACAAAACCACTGGGACAACAGATAAAATGGAAACTCTATAAACAAATTTTTTACTTCTTTAAACAGGCTAATTGAGACCAGACTGAAACCTTTTGTCATGCAGTCTGTGGTAGGAAGAAAGACACAAGAAAAACAATCATCCAAATGGAAATTTTCAGGCTCATGTTAATTTATCTCATTTTAATTTTAATTGCAGATCGTCATTCAGCTCGAGTTGACCTGAATGTCAACCCAGATTCTTACAAAGTCTTAAAAATCTTAACTTTAGGCATATTTAAGACTGTTTCAAAAAGTCTTAAATATGCCATTATTTTCTGCAGTTGATGCTAAAATGTATTAAGCCGTAACTTTTGTAAATTACAACAAAAGGAAAATAACGCCAAACTGGTGAACGACTCGTATTTTTTAAATTTCTTTTAGTCTCTCCATGTTGGCTCTGTCTGCCCGTTGCCGTGGCAATCAACTGACAGCAGAGGTTATGTTAAAAACATATTTAGTCCGTTACGATATTATGTTTTCTGGCTTGATGTTATTTTTGTGATTATTAATAAGTAGTCACCCAAACCAAAGCAATAATTACTGCGATTATTTTATTGTTTTTGTTGTTGGGTCATTAATTCGAACTTGTTTTTTTTTTTTTTTGGTGATGTTATTAATAAAGTTATAAACGTTTTGAATCTTGGTGAATATTTTTGATTTGCGCGTCACACCAGAGGGACTCGCTCGTTTCAGCGTCGTTGTGGCGTTCGGTTCGTCTCCTGAAGATGAAGCTGCAGAGATCGACTCAAAACCTTCCTGGTTCGGCGCCCCTACAATGAAAACCCTGACGTCACATGCCACATCACTTATGATGATTACTTACTAGCTTAATCAATTTAAAAATAGCATCTCAACTTTTCAGAATGCTTTTATTGCTTCTGTACAATAACAATAAAAGCATTCTGAAAAGTGCAGATTTGAGACGCTGATTTTAACTTGCATCACAGATCCTCCTCCGTACTTAACTGTGACCAGAGATGCTTTTCAACTCAGTCATTATTTGTTGCACCTGCAATGTTTGCTAAAAGGTTTCTGAAGTCCATCGTTCTAATTAAAATCCACATGTTTACGTTTGTAATGGTAGGACAGGAAGTGATTTTCTTTTTTCCTTTCATGACTCTCAGACAACCAGTTAACTTTTATTTATAATCTAATAGAGTCGTAGACGAGATGCTGCTCTTTTCTGCAGTTCTCTAGTTTTTAGTTTGTGGTTTTCTCTTTTCATCATCCTCACTGTGTGAACTAGCAAGATAAATATTTGATCTTTGTGTGTCAGTCAATTAATCTTCCTTTTTAGACCACTTTTCATACCAGGGAAGATGTAGCACAAAGTGTTTCATTCAAACCAAAGAAAATGGTAGAAATAATTCCAAAACAAGTTTAACTGAACGTCTTGTAACAGAAAGAAAAATTATTAAAACATGAAAATAGATTAATTAAAAATTAGTGAGAAAATTTGAATCTACACAAATTATTTGCTGATCAAAAATGCCAACAAGGCACCAGAGTACATAAAAATATCAATTGTGATTGGATGAAACTTGATTATTTTAAAAAGGGTGAATTAAAATAAAGAAATGGATAAAAATTTAAAATTCTGTGTTGTATTGCTGCCCCATGATGACAAAAAGTCCTTAATTACTAATTACAAGCTAGAATGTAAAGAGAAAATCAAGTATAAATAAATTTTAAAAAGTTACATCACTGTAACCCAACATCAAATAAAATTTTTCTCAATTTAAAGGTGAGTTTGCTTTTTACCCATCACTTCCAGGGGTTTCATGAAAAAAAGAACTAAAACTATATTAAGCGCTCCATTTGCATTACTGGTTGCTTTTTTTTCTTTTTTTGTGGGCTCATAAACGTTTTATGGCCTAAATACATGCTAGAAAGCTGCTTCCTCAGTAAGGTATGCGATTGCAGAGATAGTAATTTCTTGATATTGTCAACAGGAAAGCTGCTGGCAGAGATATGTGAATAGTAAGAGGTGAAAGCACATGTGAACCTCCATATGACACGTTCCCATCATGCTGATGTTAATAGGACATGTTTTTTATAGTATTTATGTTTTCCCCTTACTATAATAATCGATGCTAGTCAAATTCTCCTCTGTTGGATGACGGCGAGTGCTACTTTTTCTATTTTCTTTCTGCACTCAGAGTCTGGTGTTTATCTTGCTTTTTCAGTGCATGTGAAGTCACCCAACACCTACAACCCATTCCCAGGCCATGCCCTTCCGGTGTGACCTTGCACTTATTCTTTAAGCAGAAGCCGCAGCCTGAGAAAGCTGGTGTTCCCCTTTGCTTTACCACGCAGAACAGTGTTGAGATGAGTTGCCACGTTTTGCCAGCGAGCTTGTTCTCGCAGCATGCCTCTCAAGTAAAAGGGAAGTGAGAAGCCCACTCCTAAATTTGTGGGCTGCTCTCAATATCTGCATCACAGAAACAGTTGCACAACTAATCCTGGTCCTGTGAGAGGCTGCAATTTAGCTGTTTGTCTGCACTTGTGTTGCAAGATTTGTTTACATCTCCCGACACAAGTTTGGTTTAGTAATAGGGATTTAATTAGGCAAATATTTGGTTAGTCTTCCTACATATTTTGCTTAAGCCCTCTAGGTTTGCTGTGACGGCGGTCGCGGATCATGGGAACCAGTTAAAAGTGATTATTGGAAATGTGTTTTCAGTTTACAGTAGAAAAGGGTGTGTCTAGTTTTTTTTTTTGGTTTTTTTACATCATATGTTCCAGAAAGCAGCACTGTGCACATTGAAGCATCAATGCATCAGTAAGCTTTACTCAAAAAATGTGGTTAGCACCTTTTTTTGAATCATTATCGCTTTCCCCAGGGTGCCGATTCTGAACAGCACTGGCCCAAAGCTTTAGGCTTCCTGTGAATTATTTAGACGGCCCGCGATTATGCATTCTTCTTTTAAGTGTGAGCTTATTTTCCCAAGGGAGCTCTGATGAGATAGAAAGATATTTTAGGTATTTATTCATCTAAATGTTTATCTCCTCCAGTGGATCTGCTCGGTTCGAGCGCGTCAGAGCTGCTGCAGGGTATCGGTAGAGACTCTTTTATTGCGACACAGTCAAGAAAAGAATCCAAAGACTGTCCTGCGGGTTTTGCAGATTTTGGCTCTGTAAGTTCAGTCCATTCTCAGTTATTATTGTTATTTTTTTATTTAATGGACAAAGCATTGTTGTCTGCATGAGCTGCAGAGCTGACGTATCAGAGGTGTCGTCCAATGCCGCTGGGCCGCGTTTCGTCCTTTTATGCCGGAAAGCAAATACTCACAGCGAACGTGTTTGCTGGCTGTTGACTAACAACATTCGAGAGCTTTTTCACAGTTGGGGTGAAAGGAAGCCAAATGTTTGCATGATTGACTCAGACAGTTCTGGAGCTTCATCTCTGTCTCGTCGTATGTTTTCGGTAGGGGTGCACCGATTGCAGTTTTCTGGCCGACCATCAATTTCCGACCTATTAAAAATCCTGACCCGAGGATTCCGATTTTAGTCAATACCAATTTATTTATTTATTTGTCTAAAATGTTTCTAAATGTAGCAAGAAATCTGATGAGTTTAAGTGGTTTGACTGTGTTCTAGTCAAACTTCTCTCACAGCTGAGCAGAAGAAGATGGCCGTTGACTTAAATGCCTTTGCAGAGGTAGATAAAACCAGTGGTTAAGATCAGCTTCACATGTAAAAATCGACGTGTCACCGATTTCCCAAAATTAGGGAAATCGGCACCGATAAATCGGTGCATCCCTAGTTTTCGGGCTTGCATGTTCTGCAGGAAGCGGCGATTTATTATCCGTACCGCTACCAGACAAGCAGACGTGTCTGCACTTCAGGAGCATTTTCCAAGTCATTAAGTTCAAGACGAAGGCTTACCTGCTGTCAGAGGATGATTTGCCTCGGCGCTGAGCTCAACTCAATACAATATTCCTCTTCTGCTTTCGTCATGATGGCCGGGCATGCTCTCCTGTGGAGAGATGATGCATGGCTGTTGTTGGTGTCTTTTCACGTGACGTGAATTTATTTTTCTCATTCATGCCTGCATGATTGTTGTAAAAGGGATTTGTGGGGTTTTTTTTATGTGGAGCTTTGCAATGTGATTTGTTTTGTTTTTCTGCCAGGATCTGAAGTTGTGAAGGTAAGACTGAAAAAAAGAGAAAAAATGGTGTGGTGATCAATCTTTGCATGTGAGAAACTCGTCCGCAGCGCATAATCTGAAAATAGTGAATCATGAGAGCAATTATTTTCTATAAATGTCCTGCAAAGCAAAACAAAAAATTTGAAATTTGACATTTTGTTTGCTTCAGCTTAGCGTTGCTGTTAAAAAGTGTTGCTTTTAGCTTCTAGTTGTGCTTTTTGCTTTTTTTGTGAGGAAAATAAAGTGTTGTGCAAAAGTGTTAATTACCCTTTAACTTTTAAACATTTTGTCACATCATAACAACAATATGTATTTTGATTAAATTTCCCTTTGGGATCAATAATGTATTTTTGAATTGAATTGAAATTGACCATATTTTGTTAGATTTTTTTATGTGAAAGGCAAAGCTGTGACAGAATTTTATTACAAAAGTAAAAATCTGAAAAGTGTGGCATGCATTTATTCAGCGCCCCTGAGTCGACGTGTAGAATCAGCTTTTGCTGCAGATCATTTGGGGGTTTTTACATCTACAGACCGACATTTTTGCCCATTTCTTCCTTGCACAAAAGATCAAGCTCAGAGTGTCGCAGATTCGCAAGTGAATTTAGGCCTGGACTTTGACTAGGCCATTACTAACGCATGAGTATGCTTTAGTTTAAGCCACTCTGGCTGGTTGTTTAGGATTGTTTTCCTGCTGGAAGTTAAAGCCCCCAGTCTCGAGTCTTTTGCTGCCTTTGTGTTAAATATGTATGCCACACTTTTCAGATTCCTTTATGGCACATGTCGGCTGATTTATGGTCTAACGTGACAAAATGATAAAGTTTTACGATTATCAGTACTCCCACAAAGCACTACATAATTATCTCTGCTCTTTTTGTTTTACATTCATCTTAATTTCGTATCAATTTGCCGCCATTTGCTGCTGATCGTTTTTTCACAAGTCCGTCGTCGTTTTTGACTTTCTGCCTGTGTAGAAGCGTCTGCTTTTGTCCAGTGATTTGTCTGTTTCTGTGTTGACATCTGAGCCTCAAGCCACAACCACATTCCTTTTTCTGTTTTTTTTTTCTTTCTTTCTTTTTTTTGTTTCCCAAGTCTAATGTTTGTTTGTCTGCTCCAGTTTGGAAGTGAGAACCAGCAGCTGGAGTGGGCCAAGCGGGAGAGCGAGCGGGAGGAGCAGGAGCGGCTGAGGCGGCTGCGGTTGCAGGAGCAGCAGGATCTGGAGCTGGCCATCGCTCTCAGCAAGGCTGACCTTTCCAACGCCTGACCTCCAGCTCGGCTTTCTGTCCACCTTCAGTCCGTTTACAGGCCCGTCACCGCAGCGCCGTGTTTCTCAAATGACTCTAGATTTAAATCCGTTGGAGGTTCAAATGCCAGCCGTAAACGGGGGAGAATCCAGACTTAATCTTTGCTTAGCGCCACAATAGGAAAGTTTCACAAGCTCCTGAACTGCATCTCCGCCTGCTGACTTTTCAACCTGCTTGCTTGGTAAACCCTTTAAGAGTTATCTATAATTATTTCAAATCCTACGCTGCAGTAGCCACCGTCTCTTCATGTGCATAGAGCTTTCTGGGTCAATGGTGACGTAGAATTGCCACTTGAGTTACCACAACAGTACTGTTACAACTTTTACCAGACAGTTGCTCAAATATTCTCCTGCTGAACCTGCAGCCCTCAGTATAAAATAATGTGAAGATCAAATATTTATGAGCGCAATTGAAGACAAGTGTAATTAATATTAGAGATGCACCAAGCAGAATTTTGATTTTTGTAAACTTTTCACTCTGCCAGTATGGCGTTTGATTTCTTTTTAAGAGCTTTAATGCTTAAAATGTTTTCTATCTTTTCTCCCATGAGAAGTTGTTGATTATTTATACAGAGAGTATAGCCAGTGTCATTATTTAAACTGACTTTATTAACAATTACTAAAACATCAGTCTCCATGTTGAACCTTATTTCAGACAGTCACAAAAGATTGCCGACATTTTCAAATCCACACAGGTTGAAATGTTTTCTAAAAGTCTAAATGAAAAGATGTGAAAATATTTTTTCTCTTTAAAGCTGCAGTATGTAACTTTAATTAAAATATATATATATTTTTTACATATTTATTAAAACTGGCGCCATGTCGTAACAGCACAATATGAGATAATCTGTGTTTTCCCAGTAATAATTAGAAACGGCCAATCAGAACCATGAGACAGGTCTTAGCGCTGTCAATCATCTTCCTTGTGGCGCTGCTCTTGCCTCTTACACTCTGCAGCTAGCAAGCCTGTTGTGAAGGCTCCGGCTAGTTAGCGTAGCCACTGGCTATCACAGTTTTTCTGTCACGGTAAGTTGTTTAGCACATTTAGCAACGCGTACATGAGGATGATTGATAGCGCTAAGATCCAATCCTCCTGGCTGTTTTTGGTCGGGCATTGTACATTTCTTCAGACAGCAAGCTCAGGAAGGAGCTTGCTGCTCAGGAAGGAGTTGGAGGAGACCAATTTTTTCACAGATTATCTGTCTCTTAGCATATTGTCATGGCGACAGTTTCAACAAATATGTAAAAAATATTTCTTATTATAGTTACATACTGCAGCTTTAAATAATTTTTTTGCATTGCTGTGCTTTGGTGGTGAAAATAGATAACTTGGCTGTACTCCTTTCAGCCCTCCGTTAATGTGATCAAAGTCTTGCTTTCTCTCGCCGTCTTGCAGCCAGTTTGGGAAAATACAATTTCCTTTCAGATTTTTGCATCTGTTCTCCCTCTAAACTGATTATTACTGAATAAAAGCTCATTTTAAGTCTTTTACTGATGTACTGTTTGCACAACCTGATAGCGACTACTTATGGTGTGTTCATTGATCAGAAAAGCGTCTGATTTTTGAGTTTCCGACCAGCCGCGCTGAAAATTCGACCACCACAAACTTCTTGGTGCATCTCTAATTACTACCGACCAGATCTTCAGCTTCTGCTGTATGTTGTTTATTTCTTATCCATTTAAACCTTGGAAAAACAGCAAATGCTCAAAAACAATAAAGCTGATCACAAAGGAGCAACCTGAACTTGTTCCCCTGTGTCTGTGCAGCAGCCATTTTTCGTAAACTCTTCTTACTCCCAATGACCGCCCACCTTGTGCTTGTTGGTCTGTTTACCTTAAACAGCTGATTACAGGAGGTGGAGCTGCTTTGCCAGCATTAAAAAGGCACTTGTAGCACAGACTCAACACACTTTACCCCTACTCTCATCTTCCCACCTCTGTCATCATCTTCATCTTGCCGCGCGGGTCCAGTAATCTCTGCAGAGTTGTCTGAGACGGCACTCAGAGGGGGGGAGGATGTATTTATCTCATTGTAGTCTCGCAGACTGGAGCCATTCACAGCCATTTTATCTAACTACTAACCATAATGCTTTGCAACATAAACACTGGAGGACTTTTCTCTGATATTATGACATCCATATGGCTCTTCTCTGTGTTAGTGTAACAGGTCGTGCGAGTCGAATTAGGAATATTTTACAGTTTTTGTATGAAATCAAAGAATGTGTGGTGTATGAAGTAAAATGCATTGAAGTCTGTTTTCCATAACCATGAGTGAGGCAGAAAACGTTATATTTAAAGTCAAACAGAAGACGTCAGCCCGTCTGCTGGCCTGAGTGTGTCCAGCTCCAGATGGTTAAAGAAACATTTTACCCACTCCATGCTTTATGATTACATTACAGCTAAATGTGCAAGTTTTGGATACTCCAAAGCTGTCTTGAAGGACTTGGTGTGATCCATTTTTCTGTTGCTACAGATGCTTTTAGTTATTTACGCCTTTGTGTCTGCTGAGGATGAATTCAAATCAAAGCCAGTGATGATCATTCCTCCAGTTATGACCCAGTTGTTCCCAGTTTCTCAGTGTTTGTTGGATTGATGCTTTGTTTTGACAGACTTGCACTCCCATACAACTAAAAGCCTCTTTAAAACAGAAAAGTGTAAACCCACTCTGTTTATGCTGTCGCTGTTACATTTACGTCCTCTGATATAAGTGACATCACTAAAGATTGCTCTTTTCTGACAAACAAAATAAATTTTTAGATGTTTCTTTCTGTTATGTTTATGTTTTAGTATGTGGAAGATAGCTTTCCAAATGCATTCCCACCCTCCAACACTAATCAGGTCTATCTGGCACATAATGAATGTACTGTATGCTCCATACAGGACATGTACAGCATGTGACAACGCCTTAATTATCTACATATCAGCATTGTAAGCTGTAACATTGCAAAGTATATATGTAATTAATAAAAATCAGCTATCTTGTTTTGATTTTTTTTTCTGAAAACTGTAACAACTTTTAACCTAATAAACTTGACTTATTCCTGGAAACAACAAAGTAATTCAAAAATACTTAATTTCTCATATGAAAGTGGATGGCGGTGCTGTGGCAGAAGCAGTCAGTAACGCAGTGAATCTGATGAGGCCTCTGACTGAAGACTGTCGCTGTAAGACTGTAATAAAACGCTAACAGCTCAATATCCGTGCAGCAGAGACGATAATCCTCAGTAACATGTCCAGGATGACTCCATAATTTACTATCAAGCTCTGCTAATCCACCTCATTTGCTTTTGCTGTGCCTCTAAAGTTTCTGTCTGTATGGTTGGAAAGCCAAGCAGAGAGACAACAGTTCGGGTATAATTTGAGCTTTTACAACTGCAAAACCAATACCTTGTTCCCATGGTTACTTGTCAGTTTAGAAAAAAAAATCCTAGCTGCACAACGGTCCAAACATGCAACACCTCGACCAAATAAAGTTTGAACAAAAGCCTATCAAAACTAACAGGGCTACTCCAACATATTAATAATAATGAATTTATTTATCATTAACAAATCTCAAAGAGCTACACACATTTAATCACAGAGAATAACAATAAAAAAACGGAAAAGTGAGTAAAATCAAAGCTGAAATGTTTAAAAAGAAAAGAACGGCAAAATTCATCGGAGAAAAATAAGTTTGAAAAGAAACTTTAATTATTGTTATAGTAAATAAATAATCGAGTAAGGCTTTTAAAAATGCATTCAGTTTGTTTTTAATGTTTCCTTAATATTTTTTAACCTGGAATTGGAAGATCTAGCTTGAAGTTACTGTAATCTTTCCCTAAAATTAAACATGAAGGCTCAAATATGTACATACATCCTTACTTGAAATAATGTTGCTGCCTTGAACAAAGTGGATGAGTAATGAAAGAAAACATTAAATAATTTGTCTTGAGGTCAAATAAATAACTAGCTGTGTTTACATGAAGCTTATTTTTGATAGTGGTCCTTTATCTGATCTTTTTTTTTTTAAATAACATTTTAAAAGCTACCATGACTTCATATTAGCACATTCTTTGCTGAACCTCATTGAGGTTTTCTCCAGTGCTTTCACTGTAAAAACTAAAACTGTATTTTTACACACACCACAAGTTTGCACGCTCTCATCACTGGCTTGAATTTATTGTTTTTTTGTTTAATTTTTTCCTTTTTCATTCTGATAAAACAGAGCTTTTTACCACCATGAGAGAAGCTGGACTTTCAGGTCGGTCCACCCGGTCATGTCTGCACCTTTTCCAGTTGACAACAGTCGCTAACTCAGTAACCTTTTTTCTATATTTGGCAACATTTTATACAAAAAAAAAAAATCAGAATTGGCATTTGATAGGTCAGAAAACTGTAATCGGTGTGCCACTAATTAGAGTAGCAAATTCAAAACCAAAGAAATTTTCAACTGACTGGGACACATATTCTACGTTCAAAATGTAGAATGTCTATTTATGCACAGAAACCAGCAACAGAATTTATATTTTAAAAAAATCTGTACAAGTTACAGAAGGAATGTAAACTCAGTCTGAGTTTATTGGGAGCAGTGATGGTTATAAAGTAAGGGTCTGCGGTTACACTATTTTGTGCACCACGGATGCAGTAGTCATTCAGTGAAGGAACTTCTCTATCTGCTGATCACAATAATGATTTAAATCTAAATTAATTCAGTTCTGATGAAAGGAAAGGTCTTTTTTTGTTTGTTTTTCTGGGGTTTTTGAATGTTTGGATGTCTAATTTTAAATGACATTTGGACTTGACTGAGTACAGGATGAACCAGAGCCACATAAGTAAAACCATGTGCAAACTCTCACACCTATAGACAATTTTGACCTTTTAACCTACCATCCAAATGATTGTGGGAGGAAGCCAGAGTATCCAGAGAGAACTGGGAAAACATGCAGAAAGAGTCAAACCCAGAACCTTCCTGCTGCAAAGCTGCACTGTGCAGACAGTAAGGAATATTTAAGTAAACATTAGTTAGGGGATTTAACTCTGCATGTATACCTATGATTAGATCAGAGAATCCACAATAAATGCAAACTTCTGCACCCAGATCTTGTTTTTAAAACTTATTAGCGTTTTTATATTCCAAAATGAAATTAAAACCTCAATTCAATATAATATTTACACCCATGATGAGTGTCCAGTGTGTCAACTTTTCTCTGTATTTATGGACGTTTGTCAAACAGCAGTAAAACTGCAGTGAGACTGTCTGAAGAAATAGATTTTATTTACTCTCCACCTGTTAAAAGATGGATATTTATTTCTATTTTAGAGTTTATGCAATAAAATTGGAACTAAAAAAGTGAAATGAGAGTGATACATTTGCATCTTTCACTGTAGATATTTTTTGACCTAGTAGGCACTTCCCCTTTTTTTTTTTTTTTTTTTTTTTTTAAATTGTAAATTTTTACACGTCGATGGAAATGTTTCATCTTACTTGTTTAAAATGCTGCTTTGGGGGCTTTTCTTACATTGAATTTCAGGTGGAGAAGTTTTGAAAGTCGCTCCTGAAAGCAGTCACCTATCTTCTCACAGCTGCCATCTGGCTTTGATATGCACTCTCAATGCAGGCCTTCATGCAGGAGATACAAATGCTCACTGACACCGTATGTATAATATGAAGCTTGGACCTGGATACTTTGAAACTGTAGTGCAGAGCGACTGTGTGTAATTGTAGTATTAAGGCGCTTTGATGTCCTACTATAATTTCTACCCATCTGAAAGGGAGTCTAAGGGCTCCCTGATGAGGGTTTGCTGTGCCCCTCTGTCCAGACGGCTCCTGGCCTCACTCTGTAATTATGAAAATGGAGTGTTTGTATTTATAGGCTAAGCCCACAAGCGGCTACCCTTCTCTGTCTTGCAGCTGCAAAACATCACTGGAAATCGAGTTGCCCTCAAGTTTTAAAAGTCAGCATCTTCTATGGCAAGTCGTGTATTTACTTATGTGGGTGACAGGGTAACCTGCAGCTCTGCTGGGTGCGCCTATTTTCAAGCACAGTTGTGAAACCGTATTGAGTGGGTGGATGTGGTTAATCAAAACGAGCGAGCAAGGTGGATCTGAAATGACTAAGTTCACCAGTCAGAGAAATTTTGTTTTTTTCAAATCTGTTCTTTTTAATATTTACAATAAATACACATTTTTTTACAGTATAAAATCCATGTACTTATTTATATAAATTTAAGTAAAAAATAATGCACAGGACGTCAAGCCCTGATAGTGTACAGAGGGGCTGGATCCAAGAGTTTCACACAGAGAAGAAGAAAATAAATTCCAAATAGGATTAAAATAAGTCAAAAAAGGCAGTTCAGACACATGAGGCAGTTTAAATAAAACATTGTCTCTGCGCTTGTTAGGCAACTGTATGTGCATTTTACCCCTGTCAACAAGAACATATACATTTTTTGGCCACGTCGTTCTGTTACAAAGAGTTTTACAGTAGCACAGTCATAGAAAGGCACTTTTGTGTCAAACACAGCGTTCCAGTTCTGTCAAGGAAGAGTAGTATATACAGGGCCAGCCCCTTCTTGGTCTGCCTGCTCTTAAGCAAACAAAGCTTTTCTAAAGCTTTCTTTATACAACCAAAGTAGTACCAGCTACATTATTAGAAAAAAACATACACTAAAATGTTTTAATTCAATATTTTATATGTATATAAAAACAGAATTTGGCCACATGGAGAGCATTTTAAATAAAAAATACAGCTGAATCACAATACAAAATAATACAATCCCCCCTTTGTGAACACCCCAAAGTCCTCTGCTGAGCTCCTTCACATGTGTCTCTTCATGTGAAGCGCCAAATGGTCAGACCTGGAGAAGGCGCGCTCGCACAGGTGGCACTGGAAGGGTCTGTGTCCGGTGTGTTTACGGAAATGACGGGTCAGCTCGTCGGAGCGGGCGAACTTCCACCCGCAGCCTTCCCAGCTGCAGTGGTATGGCTTCTCACCTGCGTGGAAGAAAAACAAGAGGAATACTATTAGCAGGAGTTTTAAGTTCGGAGCATCGTGCGTAATTGCGCACAAAAGCTGTAAAAAGATGAGGAGGAAGAGGAGGAGAGGGAGAGGAAACGTACCAGTGTGAGTTCGCAGATGTGCCTTCAGGTGTGAGCTCTTGGTGTAGGTTTTACCGCAGCCGGCAAACGTGCAGGTGTGCGTCGCCGTGCGCTTCCGCGGCCACGTACGCCTCCCTCTCTTGGGCTTGGACTCCAGCAGCTCCAGCGGGGACGAGGGCGGCGTGAGCATCACCCTCTGCGCGCCCGCGGGCTGCAGGTTGAGACCCTCGTCGTACATCCCGAAGCCCGGGTGCGGAGCGTGGTAGGGCATCTGCATCTGCGGGGCCTGCGGGTGGTGCTGGAAGGACGCCGCCGTGTGGTATTTCTGCTGGAAGCACAGCTGAGCCTGGCAGTCCGTGGCTTGCTGGTCGTCGGGACTCAGCGGCGGGGTCATGCTGCTGGCCGCCCTCGGAGAGATGGCCACCCGGGGCTGCTCGAAGGACATCATGCACGAAACGTTGCCTTCTTGCTTGATCTTGCTGCAGCTCTGAGGGACCATGCCCATAACGGGGCCGTAGCTGTCCATGGGTGGCTCTATTTTGATGTCCGGGCGGGGGAACGGCGCCGTGTTGACGAAAAATCTCCCCTGAACGCCGGGGTTGCGCGTAACGCCGTAGCCGGCGGGTCCATCAGAGCGGAGCAGCTCCGTCATGAGGCTGGCGCCGTAGGGAGGAGGCGGGGAGCGGTGGTCCTCTGCGGGATACTGCGGCACAGAGTTCCCGGTTGTTGTGTATAAGTTGGGATCAGCTGTGCCAACGTATTCCACCGCGCTGCCTGATCCGGTTGTGTTGGAGAGAATAAAATCCAGATCCAAGAAATCGCTCAGATCCTCGTCATCCTTTTTGCTCTGACAGTCCAGGGTTTGTACCAGTTCAAGCATGGAGCAACTTGTAGGTGGGAATTTGTCCATGTCTCCTTTCCACCTCTGCGGGGAGAAAATAAAATAAGAATTAGACATTAGAAATACATTTGCACAAGTTAAGTCTTGCATTTCTTGCTTCTTTAGCGCACAAAAAAAGTATTTTAAGTATTTAAAAATCATCCTGCAAGATGAGTGAAAACTTACATTTTCCCAGCTTTTTTCTCTTTGGTTCGAGAACGTCGAAAATGAGGGCAGCATCACTCCTGACAAGGCCATCGTTTAGGGTGAAATAACACTAAAACTTATTATTTTGGTTAAAGTTAAGCGGAGCGGCAGCCGCGCCAGAGTTTAAGTTACTTTCACCGTGTCCCCCTCTCTCCACAGCTGCGCTTCAAACACATGAACACAAGTTTAAAAGTGGTAGGAGGTCCTCCCCGACTTTATAACTCTCCAAGCGGAGATCGCCTGGCCAATTGTGAGAGCTCAGGAAACAACGTAAAGTTTGGTAAATTTAGCGCTTTATAAAGCAGTGCGGGCTGCCGGGCTCAGTGTGCTGTGTGACAGGCACGGCGCAGCAGCCCTATAAGAAGATGATGACGCAGAAAGCGGCCAACCCACCTTGTAAAAAAAAAAAAAAAAAAAATGTTTCAGGATAAACACACAGCCTGTATAGCAACCATACTTACGTAATATGCACAGAAGAACAAGTCTGATGACAGAAACCGCCGCAGGACAAGACGCACTAACAGCCTCATTTATAAGCTGTCAGTTGTTCGTGTAATCATTACCCCACAGGAATGAGGCTTTCAGGTGTACACTAATTAGGTTTTATTTAATCTGAAGTTATGCAGAAAAGATCTGGAAGAAAAATGGCTTCCTGTACTTACGCAATCACGAGACAGCACAAAAACGTCTAATTACATTTTTGAATGCAGGAAAAAAAAATGTTTAGTTTAGTTTTCATAACTAAATAATTAGTTATGAAAACTATTTTATTTATAAAGAAACATACAAGTGTGTAAAAAAAGTTTTAACAATTGTTAAATGATTGTGACGCCGATTGTGTCGGTAGCTACAGCGCTAATGCTAACGTTCAGCTTGCTAGCAGTTGATTAAAAATCATTTTGTATTAATCAACTACGTTTGTTTTAAACACTTTATGGTAGCAACATTAGCTGCTTTTTGGGTAATCCATTTAAGATTGTAAGTAGCGTTAACCACAATTTAGACTAGCTTTTTCGTAATGTTCACTGATGGCATAAAACTTTAGATAAGCTTTGGATAACAAATCCTACAAAATGGTTTGCTTAGGCTTCAACCAAAGCTCATTTAGCTGTTAGCTATCCTTGTTTTTTAAGTTTGGGTTGTATTAAAAGTTCCTAACACCAACAAGCCTTGCTTTTAAGTCTGCTATTACAAGAATTAAATTGGTCTAACTTCAACTTATTTAGCCATAGTGCTAATGGTAAAGCCAAACTTGCTAGCAGTCCATTAAAAATAATTAATCAACTATATTTTTCCCTACACATCAGGCTCACTAGTTGTAAAATTCCAACATTAGATACTTTTTCTTGGGTAATTAATTAAAGTGATCTAGTTTTAGACCATATTAATGCTGAAGATGACTTTAAAGCTCATTGAACCATTTGCTATCTTTATTTTTCATGTTTGGATTGTATTAGCAATGACTATATCAACTTAGTAAAAGTATTTCTGATCCAGTTTCAAGTGAAAATATCTTAGTACATTTGAAATGAGACAAAACTAAAGTACAAGTAACTTTTCTGAAAGATAAGAGCTGGTTTTAAAATGAATAATTCCTGAATATTGTTACCAAAGTATTAGTTCCATTGGCATTTTTTTACTTGCTAGAGGAGAGGTTTTTTTTTTACAGTGTACACCATTAATATTTCAGAAACCCTTCATCATTTAATCACAAAACAATTCTTATTTTTGTTTATTTTACTGTGTTTTAGTTGTTCAACTTTTAGTTTCTATAGAACGTTTCAGGTAAGACCTGTTCCCCAGTGTTAACAAAGCATTTTAAGGACTTGTCTTTAATACTTCTTATAGTGTAGGGAGAGCGGCCATTAACGTTTCATCCACCTGCTTGGCGCGTCTTGCTCTCGGCTCATTATCATTAATGGAAGATGGCTTTTTGTTCCCTCACAGCGGGCTTGTCCAAACAGGCGCCAGGATCGTCTGAATCCGTTTTCGTCGCTCTTTTTCCACGCTGAAACCTCTCGTTGATGTAAACATGATTTAGGGTAACCTCTCTTTCAAGTGTAAATGGCGGACTTTTAAGGGGAACGCGGTGTCGATTGGGGCTGTACATTTGCATCACAACAATCAACTCGCTGGTCCGCTTGTTGTTGTTTCTGCAGAGGAATCTGGTTTCTGACGAAGAAGAGGATGGAAGAGTTGTTTGGTCAGCAGGAAAACCGTTTCATTGCCTGCTGTTGCACGACTTGTTTTTGTCTGTTTGCTCTGGAAACTGAACATTTCAAGCTCTAACTTCCATCCACACTTAATTTCTAGAAATGTTTTTTAAGAGTACTATACATATCTAGATCAATGTTAATGATAATGATTAATCAGATTTTTCTATCTCTCGAAATTAAAGTGATGTATTTGTCCATACACAAAATAGTTGATTAACCTCGTACTTTTGTTAAATTATATTAAGAAAAACACGGTTTTCTATTTAATGAAACAGGACACCATTGGTCTGCTCAAGCGTTGCATAACATCCCAAACATAACACTTTTTCCTCCATGTTTTACGAGTATGAGGTTGTTATTTTTTACTTAGAATACTCCGATTATTCTATTCCTTATTTTAGCCTCATTTGTCCAATGAACATTATTTAAAATGTTTTACTGTTTGTCTCGTTTCCCTGCTCTCAATGCTTTTTTCTTGCATAGCAGAAGTTGCACACTTCCAGTGAAAATTAAACCTGTGCAGCACTTTTCTAAATGTTGGATGTGAATTTTCACATCACCTTTATGAGGGCCTTTTTTTTCATCCTTTAGTGACATTTTTGGGTTTCTGGAGACTTCTTTTAGCGTCTTGTTGTCTGCTGGGTAAAAAACCAGACCTGGGGCTTTTGGCAGCTAAAAGTAAAGTAGAATATCTGATTTTCTCTTTTGAAACTTCTTTAAATCCCTCTCCAGTCTCACAAGCTGCTGCAGTCATCAGAAACACACCAAATTAAATGTCTGCAAAATGCTGAGTAATGATGTTCTAAATAAGGACACGTGGTATGAAACACCAAAATATTATTCAGTGTTAAGTGTATTCCTCGTAAACAAAAGCATTTTTTAAAACATGGTCTGTATTAGTTTTCTGAGTATTGTTAAAATTGAAATATCTAATTGTTCAATGCTGTTGGATCGTTGTAAAATAGTTTAAACGTTTGACTTTCAAAGCCTTTTATTTGTTTGTTCCATAAATTATTGAAAAGTTTCTATATAAAGATACAAAAACCTATTTTAGAGGAAGTGAAACAGAGTCAGCCTACAAAGTGAAACAGAATGGATGCGCCTCCTGCTGCTGCTGCAGGTACGGTATGCAGGCATGATGCGTTGCTGACCTGGGCTCGTCCATGTTGCTCACGTCCATGTGACGGACGCATCACCTGTCATCAGCCTGTCATGTCCAACATGGCCAGTAAATTCTGTGAGTGCAGCTGTGAGGTTTCCACATCCTGATGCTTGATCTGCACTGAGTTTTCAGTGGAAAGTGCGTCACACAGAGGGAGTCCAGTAAGGCCTGACAGGAAACATTTTTTTATTTGGCCAGCCTGATGGTCGAACCCCTGACCGCTGAGTCTGACCCCGGTTTTTGCCACAACCCTCCTCTGTTTGCTACTAGTGAGAGTGAGCACTCTCACTTCCCTTTTTGCACAACTACCTTGAGTATTTTAAAAAGCTCTCTAGTTTGAATTTAGGGAACTTAATCTCTTGCTGAACTCTTGCTGTCATCTTGTTTTATTAACCAACCCAGATCTGCTTTACTCAAAGATCCTTGAGCAATATCTTAGATTTTTTTGAGGTTATGTTAGATGTTTTTGTTTGCTGTGTGTCAGCAGCTCCTTCATCACGTAAAACCAATAGAATAACTTTAACACTCGTCATGAAGGAGTTTTAAACTGACCAGAAGTTTCTTTACGGTCATCAGGGATGTTGATGTCAAAATAATTTCAGGCTTTGAATGAGGCATTTAAAGTCTGGAATGATTATGTAACGTATAACTTAATAATCTTTTTAAACTTAAAAAATGAGAGCGCATGTTTGAAGGTTAAGCTATCAAGAAAGGTTTGTAGTTCCCTAAACCAACTGCAAGCACGGTGGTAGCTGTATCATGGTATGAGTATATTTTAAGGGAAAATGTAAATTTACTACATCAAAATTAGACTTTAAGACTCAAATATATATATATACCTCCTCACTAATATTTGCTTAAACATTCCTGTATCTTTTTTATGTTCAAACACCCAATTTGATCCCATGTAGTTTCATTCATTTGGACACGATGCACCTACACAGAATCACAACAGAGTTGTTGTTTTTCATGTCTGATAAACAATTTAAGGTTTTCAGACATGAAGAATCTATTAAAAGTCAGGCCCAAGCATTAGAAATTAAATTTAAGTCTTGACTTTGACTAGGTCACTCCACCACCTTTTTTTTTTCTTTTTGAGCCTTTCAAGAAGAGGGGATTATCTGCAGACTCAAAATGAGCGTTTCTAAAACGTATGTGTTTCTACAGTGTAAACACTGATTGGCTAGTTCCAGTTACAGAAATCCTACAAAAACCTTCTAGAAATCACTCATCTGTGGCGACTCTTATAAAAAGTTGAACAAGAAAATAAGAAGTTATGGATACAACCTTTTAGCTGAAGGATAATCTAAGTAACATTATTTGCTGAATAATTTAATTTTTATTTATTTATTATTGATTTTCAGCTACTAATGTCAGTTTCAAATAATTTCAGTAACCAAAACAAATTTTGTTCTTTTTTAAAAATTTAATCAACATATAGCCTTAAATACTTATAAACATCTCCGAAAAATAGCTACCATTAGCAGCAGTGAACAGCGTGGTTCAGCTCAGTGCTCTTATTTTTGAAATATAACCGGATGTTCTGTATTAAGACAGGCGGTAGGAGAAGTTTAAAACGCGGCTAATGTCGTACCGGCTAACACAATCTGCTTGCCGTTATTATATCTACGTGCTTACTTAGTAAGTCTTCTGATGCCATCGGTTTCAAATGCGTATTTACCGATTAAATTAATGAAAGTACGATGCCAGTGAAGTAAGCTAGCGATATTGAAATGAAAAGAAAAACATCGAACTGAATACGTTAATTTCGTTTCCTGTAGAAACGCCTACGCTGACTTGGTCGTCCAATCGTGTTGCGCCTGATTTTGTTTGTCCAATCAGGTGCAGCTTTAAGGAAAGCCTTCTTTATGAAACGCCTACATCATCTGAGACATTCAAGAGTGAAAACACAGTGGTTTGAATTGTATTTTTCTCATTAATAACTTAAATTGACAGATTTTTTTTTAGCATTGAATTGCATGTAAAAAATGTGTGACGATCTGAAAAATCATGGTATGAAAAAAACCCAAATTACTTATTGTGTCACTTCGGGGATAGCTCAGATGGGGAAAAAACCCAGTAACTTGGCTGCTCGAGTGGGAGCTCTCAGTAATTCAAATGACGTTTTTTGAGCCAGGTTTGTATTTCACCCTGTGCCGTCACTTCCTGTGAATTAATGTGCATGACCGGTGAGATAATTTTATTTAAGCAGTCAGGGCCTCAGACGTAGAATGGGTGGGACGCCTTTCTGAGCGCAGCAGCCTTATTTAAAACATGTTCTCAGTGGAGGTTGGACAGAGAGAGAGATTTGTAAGCACTTCATTAAGAACTGATGCACCTTCAAAGGGAGGTCAAAGGTCAGAAACAGGTAATTGTGAGGACTCAGACCCTCTGACTGCCTGTTTAGTTTTTTTAGTCCCATCTGCAGCGGAATCTTTCAATGAGGATGAGCAACATTTCTAGAGAAAATTCAGAGAATCCTTCCCTAAAACTGACATTTGCACAACATTTTTACCATTAGGTAATCCACACTATTTCACAACTATAACATCTACTTTCTATTGTTGTTGCTGCTGCTGCCTTATCTTTAGCATTAACCAACATATCAGCAAGTTGAAGCGTTAATGACAAGTAGTTTTTGTGCCGAACAGCCTGTGTCTACCTTTTCCTTCAAAATAATCCTCTTATCTTTTTGATGCGGTTGACCTAAAAAAAACTTTTCTGTGAATAACTCAAAAACGAATGCCCGGGGTCATCTACTTCTGTTTTTGGGCGGAAATATTTTAAGGTTTTACTTTAAAAACTGCACACACAAAGCAAAAATGCAAAAGTGGTTTTCCAGGAATTAGAATAGAAGTATGATATTTGAATCCAAACCGTGACTAAAGAATAATGGATAAATTACATTAATCTGAAATGTCAATCTGATGGATTTGTAAGAGCACATAAAGTATTTACAGATTTCTTTTGTTTTCTTTATAACACTTAATTGTCCCAGTTGATTAAACTAATTTTATATAGGAAAAAATAATCTGATAAAAAAAAAAATTAAATGTGGTTTTGATTTGTTAAAAGGAATCCAAAAACAATCCAGAAAATCTTAAAGTCCACCCATCAGTTTAACCTGAAGCAAACCAGAAACCCACCTTTGCTTACAAATGATGAAGGTTTTAGAGAGGCCTAGTCAAAGTCTGGACTTAATTCCAGTTGTGTCATGACCTTAAACCATCCATTGAGGCTCAGTTTTTAAAAAAATCCCCAGAGTGGATCAAAATTCCTCCAGTGGGAAGTGAAAGACTAATTGACTGCAGCTGTTTCTGACAGTGGCGGTACAACCAGGACTTGGGGGCAATTACTTTTTATCAATGAAATGAATTAAATCATCATTTAAAAACTTTTTTCTTATGTATTTACACAAGTTAACTTTTATGGGAGAAGTTGGTTTGACGGTCTGAAACATTTGAGAAGAAATCTGTAAGGGGGTAAATAGTTTTTCAGGGTTTCCCCTAGAAAGCTTGCTAAGCCCTGTGCTCTGAGCGCTAGGGCAGTCCTTCAGCTGCCCGCCAGTAAAACATGTTTATAGTTGACAGGAAATTTGAAAATACCACTTGATAGCTATGCGTTATTGGTAGACTGGAAGAGTAATACCTAAACACCAACTATAAAGTCAATAAAAATGGCAATCATTAAACAAAAACTAAGCCTGGTGGGGGCACAAGTAAAGCCTGGTGGCCCGCCAGGCTTATAAGATACTGAGGGAAACCCTGCTTTTTCTCAACGCTGTAAAGGTTTTAAATGATAAAAGAAAAATATGTTTTCCTCCAAGTACTTGCTCCAAAGTGTTGTGATGTTTCATCATGCAGAAGGACTCATGTTCTCCATGATGAAACCTCAGGTTGTCAGTCTAACATTGAGCTGCTTAATTTAATTTAATGAACCCTGGCATGCCTCACGTCTGTGTCAGTTCGGCAAGCTCTTCATCACTTCGGACACCTCAGCCTCATGCACTCTGGCGTACGTGGAAAAACAGCGTGAGAGAGGCAGTGGCGGTCCTGCTGGACATCCTGACTGAACTAGAGTCAGTGGGAGTTTGAGGCTGACTGAGATCCTGCCCTGGTCTCAGAGCTTATATAGCCCAGTTATTTTTAACCGCCCACCCCTTGCTTATTACAGCGCTTCCCCCCTGAAACATTCAGGAAGCACGTTCGGCTCCTTTTCCTGCTCACATGCGGCCAGATTCAAACAGAATCAAAGAATGATAGCATTGAGGCTCTCCAACCACCACAACCTTCCCCCCACTCGCTTTCCTCTCTCTCTCTTTCTCTCTCTTGCTGGAAAAAAACGGGGATAGAAATGTTTAGTACAAAGTTGGCACGCGCCAAAGGAATGACAGAGCTGGCTCCAGTCCTACTCTCAGAAACCCTCAACTATTTGTTAGAAAAACAGCACAGGGACCGTCGAGCACATACGCACTGCTGTGTGCTGGCAGCTTTCAGCACCGTATTCCTGGGAAAGGTACCTAAAAGAAACAAAAATGTCACAAAAAGTTTTCCGAACAGAGCTGTGAAACATAAGCAGCAATACTGGATTTTATGAAACTATCAAATTTCTAATGGTATTTTTTGTAAATTAGGAGCAGTTCAGCTCATTTTCTTCACTTACTGTAGAAAGTTAGTACAGAAACTCTGAGTTTACTGCTCTGGGAAACAGCAGTACTTTGTTTCATGTGTTTTATTAGAATCCATTAGCTTTTATTACAACATTAACACAAACATTTACATTTAATCAAACCCTTATATAAAGGATTTGGTGGCTTTGACTAAATTAAAAAGTAAATTTTTTCAATTCAGTTCAATTCTTCAAGAATGAACCAAATAAATACAAGACAATTAAGACGTATTTCATTCCAGAACTGTACATCTGTACAATGTATGATCTCAATGCTTTGCTGGAGTTCCTTTTGCATTATTTGTTGCGTTTATGCAACATAACATGGAGGTGACATTAACGAAGCCCAGACTGTGGGCTTCATTAACGTCACTCATCACAGACTGTGGAAACTTCACAGTGGACCTCAAATAACCTAAATGAAGAAGATGACTTCGGACCGCAGAGCAGAACAGTTCAGTCTTTTTTTTATTTGTAGTTTGGGTAATAAGGGGCTTCTGTCATTGTGCTTTAGTTGGTTAACAAAGAATGTGCCGTTGCTCATATCCTGGATGTATCTACGTACTCTTAGGACTTGCTATCTCTTTTGCATGTGTGCCTTCCTCTATAACCGTCTTCCTTCCACTCAACTTTCAGTTTCAACCTTTGGACACAGTAATAGATATTTAGCAAGGACATTTTGTGACTTACCCTTCTGGTGTCAAGACTATAACGTAATCTTTTTGTAATAAAAATCCTCTTTTATTGGCCTTGCGTGACTTTTTTGAGAAACAGAATTTGGGGATTTTTATTAACTGTGAGCCAAAATTAGCAGAACTAAACACCTTAGAGATATGTGTTTTCGAACTGAATTACTGAAATCAATGATATTTTAATGGATTACTGAATATCAAATACTGTTTGAATATTAAATACTGTTAATCCTGTATTTAACAGGATTAACAGCTAATCCTGTTAAATACCATTTATCAGGATTAGCAGAGCAGCTTTAGCAAAAATGGATTAAATAGTTTTATAAATCTGTGATTTTTAGTACCTCAGCTGTAGAGTCATAGCGGTTGCAGAAAACTTTCATCCAATAGTGTGGGCCTCTCTTCTCTCTATCTAGTTTTTGTTAGGGACTTTCTCTGTATAATAAACCTTTTAACTGCCTCCACAAACATACCGGTGGTTTTACTTCTGAAAACAGCTCTGGCTCCTGCTATGTTCCACAGCTTTTGTGCTTTAAAACAGTGAGAGTCTGGCTTCCACAGGACCCAAACATGTGTTTCAACAACCAGCATAGCGTTTAGCAAGTGTTATGGAAACCCACCTTTTAAAAATATGCAGCGCACTAGCTAACATGGCAGGAATAACGGCTACATGTGGATATAATTGAGCCAGTAGAGGACTGAGGGGATGGGGCCTGATTTATTAGCTGTTAACACCAGAAATCAGTGGTCCCACTCATCACACCACACACATACGCACACAAGCTCAGGCGAGTGAAAATGTTGTTTTCTTCTACCCAAAGTGCCAAGGAAAGGAACTTTTTGTTTGACAAATGAGAAACGGTGAGCTCTTAAAGCCTTGAAATGGGCCACTGGAACGTTTTCAGATTGCTGCTAGGACCCATGAAAATCCAAAGTGCTTGCCAGGTTTAATGTGCATAACAAGTTACAAGTGTTGGACACACTTTTCATTGTTCACTAAAACATGTTATTCAGGATAAAAATACACAACACTCTCTTGCTAAGCATTAGAGTTAATTGTTACCATTTTGTTGTGAAATGCAGAAATTTGCCCAAAATTGCCAGTTACTACTAACACTGAGGTAACTTCTGAAACTTAACTTCTTATTGGGAAAACAGAATCGCCACTTTGTTGTGAAGGAACACAGCTGCTGATAATTTGTACCCTCAAGAGTGGAGATAAGGAAGATTGTAGATTTTGCCTTATATTGGCTATTAATATATGTAAAGATATATTTGGTGTGCAAAGTATAATAAAAAGCAGTTAAAAGTGTTTTTAGAGAGGATCTCTCATCTTTTAGCTATTCACAAGGGCTATGATTCCAAACAAGGGGGATAAACTAAGCTAATCAAAATTAAAATAAGTTAGCTAGTAGATAAGTGTAGCTTCTTATCCTGTATTGCATTTGTACTCACAAGTCAAGCTAACTTACACTGCTTTTTTAGTACATCTGATAAAAGTAAGCTAAGCTAAACTGAGACAAGCTAGCTACTAGCTAGGTTAGGCTTTTATGCTGCATTCTTTGTGTACTCAAAATTATACTTTCCAAGATTAAAGTCAGAGAGATCATTTGTAAGGTTGGATGAAGTCATAGATTGAGTTAGAAATGTAGAAGCTCCCACAATTTTAACCAGAAAACTCAAGTTACGTAGAGCCATAGTGATACCTGAAAAAAATAAAATGTTTGCAGTCCTTAAAAACTGTGTCTTAATAAAGTCAGTCACACTTTTACTGTCTAATCTATGTAGGTGAAATGTTGCTACAGGCTTTGAGAAGCAACTTCAAGTCCTCAAAAATCTCAAAATATGCCGTTATTAACATGTCTTGCTAATATTAGTTAGTTAGTGACTGCAATTATGAGCAATTTCTTCTATAAATAAGCAACTGAGATGAGTGTTCTTAGGCAGCTGAGGTGGTTCTGGTATCTGAGCATGATTACTCCTGAGTACTGCTCTTTTGAGTGTTTTCAGGGCACTTTCTCCAGGAACAAGAGGCACAACCAGAACTTGCTATTTTCCTTGGGATTGGGTGATGTAGTGAATGTTGCTGGGAGTGATCAAGGCCTGAGTTTTTTTCCTGGATTTCTTCTCCCTGTGACCTGACCTTAAGGAAGCAAAAGATGATGCTAAATAGATTTCAGTTTTTCCAACTTATGACCGGAACTTGGATAAGTTGGGGGTGAGATTATCCCAATTATAATACTGCAACAGTTGTTGCAGCATCATAGTACAACCATGGTGAAGGGAATTGATCTTCCCACTAATTACCATTTTAAAGGGGTAGTACTATGTAAAATCAACTTTTGTGAGCTTGATTTTATGTTATAATGTTATTCACTCATCAGAAATATACCTGGAGTTTTGCCTTGATTCTTTTATGTATGTTTGAGAAATCCTTTAATCTCCATGGCAACCAGTGAGGTGTGCAAAACACCTGGTTGGACATAGCCCCACCTTCGAAACGTAGCTCTTCCTCACAGTTGCAGTTTCCAAGCTAACAAGCTTCTGCCTTACAAATCACCCCTCACCCGCAACTCCCCCTCTCAGCTCCTTCAGACTAGCCAGAAGTAGTTAGCAACTGGTGGAGCTGCGCATCTGCTGAGCTCTTTATATGAGCAATACTGGTAAAAATGTTGTTAAATAAAGGAGCGATGTGATGACTTTCTGAAAGCGGAGTTTGAGAAATTTCAAGGTATCAAATTACAAAGTCAAATTCCTTTAGAATCATATTAATATAGCATTTTATATCTGAAGGCAACATAGATACTTTATGATTCTGTAAACTGGCCCTTTAAAAAGTAACTTCAGAATCCAAATCTTCTTTTGTGCAAATACTTCAGTGTTGGTACAATGCCTTTCTGTTCTGTTTGCACTCATTTCCAGCTCATCCAGTGTCAGCAGGTTCACTCATCTGTTAGATCCTAACCTATTTGCTCAGGATCATTCTGTATAAAGCCTTTCCTGCTGAAAACTGAGGGAGGCCTGCGTATTTTTTCCCCCCATCATGTGGTACCACGGCCCCAGACCTGTTCACATTTGAAAATGCCGAACTAAACTGTGCCAGCTGTTCAAATAACATAACCCCAGCTTCAACACAGGTTCTCCATTGAAGCCACGCTCCACTTGATTGAGTGATCCAGCCTGCAGTGCACTTTATGGTGTACACACCTCAAAATGGCGACATTTGTAAAAAGGCTAATAAAAACATTCCTGGAGCATGGAATGCTCCCAGGTATTTCCTTCCTTACACCTGGTTACCATTCCTGCTGTGCACTCGGCTGTTTTCAAAGCAACACTCTCTTTCAGAGACTGGATATTGGTTCTGCTTGTATGAATGTGCATTGTAGGTCGTCAGAGGGAGAACAGGTAAAGGCTGGAGTTAAAGTTTTAAAAGTGTGATGCAATTTCAGCTAAATGCTAAGGAGCAGCAGGATGAATATGAGGCAAAACAAGTGAGTATGACTTAGAGCTTGGTGACAAAAAGCCTAGAACGGTCTTGTCAGCGTCTGTCATCATGTATGAAATCCTGGGGGAGGCGGTGACATTTTATCAGCTAAAGCGTCACATAGGTCAAAAAGTCAGGTCAGGTGCCGCTGAGTGGAAAACTATTGGTGGCTCTGACAAAGCTGCATCATTTTATATATTAGATCATGTTTACAGTTGGGTTATGGAGCATTTCAAAGATTGCATTTTAGAATACTAGCAGCGGTTCACATGTTACTCATCAACAGGGGATTCTGAAATTATTGATGCACAAAAAGTGAAATCATTTTATACTGGAACTGAAGTTTGTCATCGCTTGGGAGGGATTGTAGTCCAGTGTGAAAATGTTGCTGTGTTTTTTGGTTCAGAGCCATTTGCTGATTCTGTAAGCAATCAAAAAGCAAAATACAGTTTTTTTCAACATGGTGTACAGCAGAGATACTATGTCTGTGTTTTTCTCCATCCATTGTCCATGTCATGTCCTTGTTGGAGCAACTAATCCTGACATAAGAAGAAATTAAATCATCCTGTAAATCCCTGGAATGACAAAGGAAATTATAAAAATATATTCTAAAAATAGGGACTTTTTTCTTTGGTTGCATCTTTTCTCCTTTTTATATGTGACAATACTTGGCAGTAGACCATTTACTGAGCCCACACCAAAAGAACGTTTGGTGATTTTGGCTTTTGGTATTGTTGTGGTGTGGGATGGCATCAACCCCACTGGGAAAACAAAGCTTGTCTTTTCCTTTTCAAAGCATCAAAGCATTTAGAAGTGATTCCGCAGCCAGCTGCAATCGCAACTCCAAATCTTAGGGCCTTAACGTTGTCGTCCAAGATGTCAGGTTTGTTTTAAACCAGTTTCTTCACAAAAATGGCTTTGAAATCTTTCAAATACCCTACTCTTTGGTTCTTCTTGTAGATGCTCAAATAAATGACCAGTGTGATGAGTAACTGGACTATTCTTTAGACGTTTTCTTTCTCTAAAACCAAGTGAGATTTTCCATTGCTGTGTGTTTGAGACCACTTTCATTTTATGTTATAAAGACTTTCCCAGTACATTTCACTTTTCAGTATATCAAGTCTGATTGTGACACGTGTTGAAAAACAGCCACATCCAAACTTCCTTGTTGGTATGGGATTTTTTTGGGTGCTATTTTGTAGCAATTTATTCTCCAAACATGGTGTGTGAAAGAACAACCAAACTATTTCATATTAGATCATAATTTATCTTGACGTCACCAAATTCTACAAACTTTAAACAAGCTTTAGCATTGTTTTTCTTCTTCAGCAGTGGAGACTTGTGCAACAAGTTTGAATTGTGGCTAGTGCATTATTTGGTTCTTCTGATACCTTGGTCAAGAGAAGCATTTTTATAGGCCCTCAATTCGCACCAAACCAACACAATATAAATATCTAATATCTACGTTTTGCACCTTCTTTTCATCATGGGCTCCATACCTATATGTTGATTAATTTGGTGTTGATTTCTTTGTATGTAGGAATTCATGCAATATCTACCATCATATAATTCAATGTGAATAGCCCTTTTAGTAATGTATTTCCTGAGAAAAAATTTTTTAATCCTTCTTGGTGTACAATAGTTTGGCAAGCAAGAAAAATAGATGATTCAGCAGCTGAATAAAGAAAAGCCTTTTCAGGGACAGAAGGTCAAACCACAGCAAGTTCATCTCCTCCCTTGAGGCCTTGTTTGATGACATTACCTGAGGAAAGATTGACCTCTGCTTAAACTTAAATAACTCCTCACTGAGAACCGCACATACTAGACAATGTCTGGAAAAACAAACGATATTAAGACACGAATTCAGAGTCTTGTTTCAAGCTCAGCAATATTAATCAAACAAAACTCTGTCTTGACTCATACTAGAAACTTAAAGTTAGGAAAACTCTAAGTCTGATACTTCTACTTTGAGCTGTAGGGTCTTGTTTTGTCTCATGCAGTTCTCTAAATTTGATAGATAGAAACTGTTTACCTAAAATGATCTGAAAGCAATATGATCACAAATATGTAACTGTTTGAGGATTTTAAGACATGAGTAAATCAAATAATTGGCATTATGCAAAGTCATGGTGGATTTCTTGTGAAATTATTCATGGAGAATGTTTGTGTAAACCGAAAGAGCTCTTAAAGCAGCTTTGACTTTGATTGCAGAATCTGGAATTTGCACTAGTAAAGCAATTTCTGCTTGATGATCTAAATTCAAGATCATGCAGGTGTTTTCTGCAGGTAACTTTCTTAAAGTAACATCAACCCTCAGTCAAAGTGTAAAGCAAAGGAGTCGTTAAAGTCCTACTACCATTAAATTACCTTATGTGGAGTGAATTAAAACAACAGATAATTAATTGAATTGTGAGCACAGCCAAATCACTACATCTTGATTACAGTTAAATCAGTTAAAGGGAGTGTTTTGGAACAGAGGGTGGATCTACAACTGAGTAATTTAGATTTTTGGGTTTGGTTGCAGAGGACAGAGGTGATAACAACCTGTGGTTGTCAAAAAAAACGAGATCCGGTGTGTACCACCGTTATGGCACGCGCAGAATTCATATTTTGATGTGTCCCTCTTTCACTCTTAGCCAGATGACAGGAATTGGTGATTGTAGTGTGGTTTGTCAGCTAACCAGGTGGATCCACAACGCTAAAAATTGAGTTCGCACAATTGCAAAACATTCAGTTCATGATTTGTGAAGTGTGCTACCTCAACGGGGAGAGTGGTTTGTCGACCACATGTTGGTTTCCTCTCAACTTTCAGCAGTTTCTTTTGTGGCTGAGTGCAATCCATCGATGGAGCCTGATTTGAAAAGTTGCAAAGTCGTTTACAGTTGGATAATTTTCATCTATTTTAAATATTGGTTGTGTTTTACTGCTGTTACAGAACTGAAAGAACCCACATGGTTACAAATATGAACTCAAAGATAGCTTTACAAATTCCCCCAAAAGAAAAAGTGAGTCAAAAATGACCTCTGAGGGGTAAATGTCTAATTGATTTATTCTCCCCACCTAACTTCACTAAGCGGCAGGTTACTGACCTATTTAACACTTCAACTGGAGCTTCAACTTGAGCTAGTACATAACTGTAGTAGCTCAAGGGTCTTATCCAACTGGTTAACTTAAAGCCTCCCACCTCCCCCCTGTAACCCTTTAATAACCTGTATCTCTTGTATGATCTGTGCCTCTTCTCTCACTTCCTGAGAGGGGCCCACCAGTGATCACGCTCCAAATTATTTGCTTTTTATGGTGGTAAAAAACTGACTGGCTGCTTCTTATCATAGTTGAGGACAGAAGTTTACCTCAAATTTGTTGTTATTTCATTGTATGCGACCATACAACATAAGTCAACTGTTTCCCTGCCATCTGCAACATTGTATTATAAAAAAGCATTAAATAGATGGTAAATCCCATAAAACCCAAATAAAACACATTACAGTTTGTGACTGGAAGTTGAAAAAAATCCAAAACAAAGTCCTGTATAATTGTGAAATGAGACACATTGAAACAAAGTTTTAAGAATTTTAGCATATTAAGATATTTGTTTCCCAAGAAGGTTTGTTTTGTTTAGGGAGGTGTGAACAGGTAATCAAACTCTGCTTCGGACCAAAAAATGAACCATGGCTTGCCTAAAAACATACATCTGGGTTTGGTTGAAGTGAACTCTGGGACAATTTGAAAGGGTATGTGAATACCAAATGGACCAGACACAGCTCCAAAACCAGGAAGAGGACTCTAACCTACAACCTAATCAAACAAGTGAGTCTAATGGTAGTGGGAGAATGGATCGTGACCTTTTTACCTAAGACAAAATAGAAATCCTACAATTGCTAAAATCTGATGCTATTCCATTTGTGTTTACATTTTGTGAATAAGGAAATTGAGGTCATGTCTTCTTCAGAGTTTTTTTGTCGTTTTCTTCAGTAGTTCTTGGTTAAAAGCATAAAAGAACTGTAAATGGTGAAAGAAAGCCATTGTAAATTATTAGACATGTAATGAACACAGCAAATATAGAGAAGAAGGTTCTTTGCGACAGACCAAAGTGGAGCAAAAGATCTAGATGTTGAAATAATGCAGTTTACACCTAATCCACTATCAGATATTTGCCTACTAAATTGAAATACATTGGTCTGTCTTTTTCTGATTAGCAACCTTGTGCTAATTTGTATTATCTTATCACATAAAATCCCAGTGAAGTAGTCATGTTTCTTGTTGCACTTATGCATTTGGAATGTTCAGAGTTGCTATAGTAACGGTAACCCAGGGGATGACAGGTAGGTTAGTAAATGGCAGTTAAAAACTAACTGCTGCTAAATTCAAATTCAAAAATTCTTTATTGATCCCAAAGGGGAATTAAATAAATGAAATACTTGATCAACAGATGTTACAGAACAAGAATGAAACGTCTCCATATCTTCAAAGTTATGCCATGACAACAATGACTTGAAGACATAGCAAAGACAATAGTCAAATTTAAAGAGTGTAATGTTAACAGCTGGTGGCAGGAAGCTGTGCAGCAGTCCAGTGGGTCTGCCTTTACTGTTTTCCTGATGGCAGCCATTCAAAATGTTCCTGGAGAGGAAGTGAAGAGTCTGACAAAGTTTAGCTCTGTTCCTGCGGCTCATTCCGGAAAGAGAGAGGTTAGGGAAACTTAAAGATCCCTTTACTATCCTCTGTCGTGCCTTATTTCTGATCTTATCCATTCATTATGGCATCGTCCATTTCTAGCATCATTATGTTTCATTCAGTACGTCACGTCTGTTCTGATCAGTGGAGAAAATTACGGTAAGGAGGGACCGTTGACATAAACGCTTCTTACTTTATGACAAAGTCCCTTATTCATCAGCCAACTTTTCTCAAAATATATGATCATCCTATTCTGTCATAGTGAATAGTGAGTAAAACACAAACACACAGTCGCCACTTAGCAACAACATGTGCTGAACAAAGTGAGGGGGAAACCTGAGTTAGAGACCACATACTTCTCTGAGGCTTCTTTAAGGTTCAAAGGTCAAAGTGGCTGAGTCCATGACCTCTTAAAAGCCTGAGGTCCCCACCCTCTCAACCTTGACTGACCACCTAAAACTCACCTGAGCTCTGCCTTGAGCGCTTATCGAGCCCATCTTGTTTGCAGTTCAGCTGAACTGTCAGAACCCATCGGGCCGCCCTCTTCGGCCTTTGACTAGCCGCTCAGGTAACGACTGTCGGCTCAATTAATTTCCCCTCTTGTTCGTCTTGCCATTAAGAGCCCTAAGCTGTCAGCGTGCCTGGACACTTCTCCGCTGGTTGTGTACTTCAACCTGAGAGGATAAACACACTTGATCCAAAAATGCGTGTGTGACATTCTGAGATGCAGCTGGCGTGTTTCACCCCAGGCGGAGCAATCTTGCAGGGAGAAAATCCTCTACTAATCTACCTGGTCGGCTTTTTGAGCAATTCAGACATTTTTTTGTTAAAGATATAGAGATGCTTTCCGACAAAGGCCACGCATAAATGTGCAGGCCTTCGAGTTTAACTCTGGGAAACTGCATTCCAGCATAGCAATTATCTCAAAAGAATGCGCCCACCTAAGTAAGCATTTATTCTTCATATAAATAATTCTAAAAAAGTAAAAAATAAAAACTAAGCAGGTAGTGGAGTATTTTTTCTCTCAGTTCTGCTCTAGCGTTTTAAAACAGTCAGATATAGCAGGTTGCTAAGAGGGTGTCAGAATGAGTATTACTGAGGTGTACTCTGGTTTAATGCAGCTGGTAACCACTTCCTGTTTTTCGAACAGTGAATCTTCTCACAGTTTGGCCATAGTTTCCTGAAGTGTGTTTCGCGTGTGTAAGCTGCAGCGTTTGTGTGTTGTGGGTTAACGCAAGCTGAGGTGGCTTGCATGTTTGCAATGAACAATCACAGTTCCTCTCTGCTCGGTGCGGCGGTGCACCTTTCTGAACTGCAAACAACAAAGGTTGTAGGTAAATGTTTTGCAAGAGAGGTGAAAAACATTCATATACACAAACATGTGCATATATAAGTGCAGCTTCTTCTGTACAGGAGCAGAAACGGATTTTAAAAAGTATTAATATTACATAGAAACTGATGTATTTTCACCATTCTGAGGTCGATCTGTAACCTTCCTGCTCTGCTTAAACAGTACCATGTGAGATCTTTGTTTTACTTCGCTACTTGGTCTCTGAATCTGTCTCTCTTTGGTCTCTGATGGACCTCACACAGGCTCGCAGCAGAGATACCGCATTCCTGCCCGTGCTGCGGCCCATGTTGTCTTTCAAATCAGAGATTAACAGGAACACATGTATCCCAGTTGTGTACATAATGTGTGTCTCCAAGAGAGCCAAGAGGAGTGCTGAGCATAAATGTGTTTTTACAGATTCTTAGGCTGATTCATGCCTTTACTGAGATTGCCTGACAGGCACATTAGATTTACAGCTGCTACACCTGAAGATTTGATGAATGATTTATGAAATGTGGCGCATAAAAAACATTTTTACTCTTTGTCACGTTACAAACACAAGCTCCAATGAGTTTTATTGAGATTTTATATGATGGTCCAAAACAATAGTTGAGAAGTGGAAGGAAAAGGAGACACAATTAGTATTTTTTTTACAAATCTATAAAGTGTGACATTTGTATTCAAATTGAGCTGTTTTGTACATCTTGAGACTGAAATGTTTGCTAAACAGTTTAAGACTTCTTTGAGAGTGCGTGTGATCATGTATTTTCCAGTCTGTCCCCCAATTTTGAACTGGATTTTGACCTGGACTTTGACTGGACCAATCTTAACAAGTCAGATTTGTTGATCTGTTGTCAGGTTTTTTTACAGAACTCTCTCATACTTTGACCCTTTTCATGTTCTATGCTGAACAAAAAACATGATGCTGCCACCACCCTGTGTCACAGGGGCAGCATGTTCAGGACAGTGTTGGTTTTATGCCACACATAACATTTTGCATGTAGACAGTTTAACTCTGGTTTCATCTGATTAGAGGAGCTACAGGACATATTGTTGATGTCTTCTTGCCATTTCTCCTAAATTTGTCCACATATTTGGTTTCAAATCAAATCAAATCAAATTTTATTTGTTTAGCACATTTCAGCAGCAAGGCATTTCAAAGTGCTTTACATCATATCAAACACAGAAACACAATGCAACATAGAATCAACAATCAAAACATTAAGTCAGGTTCCATCATTAAATTTGTAATTGATTACGTTTCAAATACAATCCTAAACAAGTGGGATTTTAGCCGAGATTTAAAGAAAGTCGGTGTTTCAGCTGTTTTACAGTTTTCTGGAAGTTTGTTCTAAATTTGTGGTGCATAGATGCTGAATGCTGCTTCTCTTTGTTTGGTTCTGGTTCTGGGTATGCAAAGCAGACCAGAACCGGAAGACCTGAGAGGTCTGGAAGGTTCATACAACAACAGCAGATCTTTAATGTATTGTGGTGCTAAGCCGTTCAGTGATTTATAAACTAACAACAGTATTTTAAAGTCTATTCTTTGAGCTACAGGGAGCCAGTGTAGGGACTTTAAAACTGGTGTTATGTGCTCTATCTTCCTGGTTTTAGTGAGAACGCGAGCAGCAGCGTTCTGGATCAGCTGCAGCTGTTTGATTGATTTGTTGGACAGACCTGTGAAGACGCTGTTGCAATAATCAATACGACTGAAGATGAACGCATGGATGAGTTTCTCTAGATCTTGCTGAGACATTAGTCCTTTAATCCTGAGATGTTCTTCAGGTGATAGAAGGCCGAATTTGTAACTGTATTTATGTGGCTCTGGAGGTTCAGGTCAGAGTCCATCACTACACCCAGGTTTTGGGCTTTTTTGCACTTTTAACACTGAAGATAACCAGTTGCACTGCTTTTTACTGAGGTGTATCAGAGAAAATGGATGGATATAAACACACAATTGTTTTAGGTTTTAAGGGGACCTATTATACAAAATTCACATTTTGATTTCTTTTTTTGTCTCTACTGCTACTAAAACCAGCCCAGTCGGTTTTTGGCATTAAGTTAATGTTTTTTGGTGTATGGAAAACGAGCCCTTTCAAAAACCTGCCAATTAAGTCACATTCGACTGGCACTGGGCAAATACCTAGCAACCCAAGCTGAGCCCCAGCACATTTGGTCAGCTGGTTTTACCCCTGTACAATGGCTGCTGAAAAGAAAAGTGTTTTGTTGTTGACTTACCATTCAGAAACTACTTGCTGCATTCTTGTTGGTTGTGCAGGAGGCTCTACATCTGCTTTTCAAAGCTGTATGGTGGTATATTTGTGCATCGTTTTGCAGCCATTTTCACATGCAAGTGTAAACGTTGAGTTAGAGGATGTGGCCAGCAGCAGCTTATTTGGATTTAAAGCGACCAGATGCAGTAAAACAGCTAGTCTCATTATCTATGATTGGTATCAAACAATTAATGTAATAAACATATTTTGGTTAGCCCATAGACCTATCCTAAGCTGATCAAGGAAGAATAATTTAAACTATGCATCACTTCCTTTCATGCCATCCTATGCTCTACTTTGTGTTGTCCTAAGTTTGTGGTTGTACTCAGACAAAATGTGAAAGAAGAAAAAATCACTTTGCCGTATGTTTCTAATCTTGAGGAAATACCCAGTAGAGATTGAAACGCGCCATCAAGACCCTGTGTGTAAATCTATCTCGGTTTCACCCAGTTTTTCAAATATCTGACAGAAAGCCAAGCCAAGAACAGAGCAAACAGATAATCTAGCATCTGCATCACATAGGTAGCCACACAGGCCACAAGCTGGAGAAATGGGCCTGACTTGTGGGGGAAGAGGTTCTCCACTGGTTTTACACGCAGAGATAAACAGCACATTATGCTCAAAATAGACTCCCTTCATCTCCCCTTGACCTAGAATTTGTGCAGCCACATTGAGGTTTTTTTTTTTTTTACATCCAAACCCTGCTGTTATCTGCTACTGAACAATTGAGGAGCATTCAGCACCTAACTGATCACCAAAGATAGCCAGGGTCGACCACCGAGAGCTTCAGGAACCGTTTTGGTCCTGAAATATCCTCATCACGGGGGGACAGTGCCGGGTTATAATGGAAATGTATGGCAGGGTGTGTCTTGTTATGAAAATCCCACAAATTATGGGCTGGTGGGGAATTGTTCTAATCCAGCAAACCAGCGCTGCGGAAACAGAGCTGCCATTTTGGAGAGAGGGTAAAGAGTTATTTATTTCCCTGAGTCCAGACCGAGAGCAAATGGATCAGGGAGAACCTGTGTGGGCCTGCTGGTGTATTTTGAGGGGAAGGGGACCCCACACTTTTCAGTGTAAAAAAAAATACCTGTCAGGGGAACTGTATGGAAGTTATAATTACAGTCAATTGTTATCCAAACACAGCGCTGACACGTCCGCCCCTTTGATTTTCCAAGAATCAGCGGAGAAATATCCGGAACAATTTGAGATTTCAGCCATTTTCTCTGTCCTTGGAGCGTCTTTCTCCTAATACCTCTCATGGCTTTTTGAGAGAGGAGGAATCAGATGTTGAGACGGAGCAGCGTTCCCGGATCATGTTGTGCTTCTGCTGCCCGCTGCTTTTCTTGGAATGTGCTCCGTCTCTTTGATTGTTCTCGTTTCCTGTGATTCAGAGGCCCTTTGTCTCCGCGAGGTAACGTGCTAATCAGGGAACTCCGTCACAGCACCCCCGTCGCCGGGCCGCGCTCCATAATGTCACCCCCTGTGTTATGATATTTTTGGCTCTGCTCTCATGCCTCATGCAGTCACACACACATGCAGACACACAAAAGACGGAGAAGCGAGGAAGAACAATCACCTTTAGGAATGTGCGGAGTAAAAATGACATAAGTGGGAGCTGAGGAGGTACAGTAACCGCTCTGTTTGTGAGAAAGAAATCGCTGTAAATCTTTCTCAGAGGGAATTTCCTTTCTGTTTCAGATACCTGCATGATTTATATTTCTATATATTCAACGTTTATGGATACACACCTCAGAAAAATTTGCTCAAAACGCACAAACTCAGAAGGATCATAACCAGGGCAGTTTTTTTTTCTGCGCTCTGGGTTTCCCCCCATCTCCTTTTGCTTAGACTGCGGTTTCATGATGTGTTATAGGATCCATGAAACAACAATGAAACCAGATGTGCTTAGTAATACATCTATGTACGGTCTTAAGTTTGCAGAAGTTGAGCCGGGTGCACGGCGTGTGAGAACTTTGTGCCATCTAAGCTTTCTGTAAGGGCTCTCTTCCCTTTTTATACCGCCTCTTAAAATAACGGCCGTCCCATTGGCTGAGAGCGGCCAGGTCACTGAATCACATCAGGCCAATTAGAGAGTAACACTTCCTTTGCTGTGAAAGATGTTTCCTGTTGATAGTAAATGTACGGCCTGCCAAGCAGCAGAGAACGGTGGGGGAGGGAGGCCGAAGGGCTAACAGTGTTTCTCTGACCTTTGTGGCCCTCATGGCGGAAAATGTGACACTGTTGTTGAGGTTAGGTGTGTGTTTTGACTGAGTGTGTGTTTGCAGCTGCACAGCAGCGGTGGAGGACGTTTAGTGGATTGTGTAAAAGTACAATTATGAGGTACATGGAGTGACTTGATGTCTTTATCTGCGCGCTTTTTCCCTTCTTCACAATCATCTCACAGCTACAAATTTCTTGTCAAAGCGAAATTACACTTTAAAAAACCACAACCATTGTTGAAGTTTCCTTTTAAACTCGCATCTTTTTTTTCCCACACTTTTTGTTTCACCTAGACTGCATTTGCTAAAGGTTGCAAAAAAACTTCTAAAATAATCGTTTAAATAGTCACAAAGCATATTTAGAAAAGTCTAACCTTTAATTTGAATATTTTTACACAACAGAGGAAAAAGATAAAATATTGCACAATGGACCTCAAAAGTTTTATGATGTAAATAAATCTTTTAAACTCTTTAATGTGACATATTTCTTGTTTAATTAAGCTGAAAAAAGAAGAGATGTAAAAAACAAAGATGAAATAGAGTTTGCATAAAAGTACAGAACTTTGAATCTGAAATGTTTAATTTGATCTCAGCTTTTAGGCTTATTGTGTAAATCCAACATGGAGGACCAGATAGTCTGTAAATAAAGTGCTGCTGTTGAGTTTGAGTTCATCTACATGCTAAATTAAAGCTAAATCTTCAATTTGTAGGTTAAAAAGATTTGAAAACATCTCACTGTACAAATATATCAGTCAGAAGAGTACTTTTTTGCTTTTTAGCTACTTTTAAATGTTTAGGATCATTATTCAAGTTTCAGGAGTTCTACCTAGTTCCCTCTTTCCTTCACTGCATACTTCCTTGAGTCATTTCTTCCTTTTTTCACCGTCCTTTTATCTTCAACACTTTCCTTCTTTTCTTTCTAACATCCTTCCTTCTTTTCCTTTTGTCCTTTGTCCTTTATTGCTTATATCCTTCCCTCCTATCGGTTTTTCCTACCTTCCTTTTCTCTGTTATTCTTTCGTTCCTTGCATCTGTCTGTGTCCAGGGCAATAAGACATTAAGGGGTAATAAGTTTTTTTCCTCTGTGAAAGAAATTTGACCCACTTTTCTTTGCAGAATTGTTTCAGTTCAGTCACATCATGGGGTTTCAAACATGAACAGCCTATTTAAGATGATGCCTCAACATTTCAAATCCAGACTTTGACTAGGCCACTCCAAAGCCTTAATTTTTTTTAACAGGAGTGGAGTTGCTTCAAGCCAACCATCCCAGCTGGATATGTTTTAGTTAATGTTTTTTAGTTATTGGAGTCGGCAGAGTTGGATAGAGTTTAACTACACTGTAATTTTTACTTGAGTAATGTTATTACATACTATAGATACTCTAGCTTGAGTAACGTTCCTGCATACTCTAAAAGCTGTGAGAAACTTCTTAGTGAATGAACGACGAATGAAGAAAAAACTTGTTTTAACCAAAAATCCATCAGAAAAGTTTGCCTGATTTTGTTATTTACATGTACTATTTCATTTTTGGTTTTGAAAATACCAACATTTCCACATAACTTTATATTTTGGTCCATCTGATGATGTTTTCTTAAATATTAGATGATTTATTTCACGATTATTCAGTACTTGTCGCCTTTTTACAAAGTACTCTTTTACACTTGCTTGGTTGGCTTTTTACTTTTACTTGAGTAAAAATGTGTTGACGTAATGCTACTCTTACTTGATTTTTGTGTAGTCTACATCTGGATGTAGGTCATGGCAGCTACAGCTCCAAAATAATGCAGTTTCTCCCAAGCTCAGAACCTTTTTTGTGTTTTTTGGTGTAATCCCTCTACCTTTAATTTGGATCAAGTGACACCACAATGCTTTTCATGTTGGCCCTTTCACTTTTCCTGGCAGACTGGTACATTTCCAGAAAGTCCCAGAGTGTTTGAGGAGCTGGTCCTGTCCCAGCCTGGAGGGATCGACGGCTGCACTCTCATCACCTCAGTCGGATCACATTCCAAGACTGCAATTACAGAAGCAAACAGATCTGATGTTTAACTCTTTGAGGCGCAAATGTTGTGTTTTCACAGACATCTAAACAAACAGAGACCACAAGGGAGCTTTCTGCTGTCCCCCCACCACCACTCCTTGGTCTTTTTGATGTTTATGAGAAAATCTGATGTGCTTAACAATGAAACCTTCTCACATTTGTTGAGCTTTTCTGTCTGTCTCTGACGGGGCTTTGGTGACTCATGTCACCCCTGACGCCCACCTGCTCCAATGGCCGCTGTAGACCCAGGCTTGTTCAGCTCTGCTGGTATTCTGCTGCCGAGTTGAAACCGAGGGGCCCGATGGTTATGGCCGCAGGTTGAAGGAATGTCTACCGTCTGGACGGGAAAATGTAATCAGCTGAGATCAGCGAATTAGAGGCCAGTTTCTCTTTCTCCCTTCGCGTTCCCACTTTCCCCGCCGTGTCCTTCTCACGCATGTAGACACTCTGACTTTCCCCACCTCTCTCTCGGAGGTGCAGACACACACACTTCCACGCTTTCAGATGAAGAAAAATGACACCTTTTCTTCCAGCTATTTCCTCTGTTTTTACATACTTGAGCCGAGGGCACAAGAGGCAACACTGTGTTTTCATGTGACAAAATACACAGAGGCCTGTGTGGATTCAGGAGAGGTGAATAGCCTAATTCATCATTTGGGGGTTCGGCCTGTCCGAGCCTCATCTGGGAATATCTATCTACAGTTCAGAAGTGCGACTGCCGGTGACGTCTCCTGAGCTTAAAGGAGCTGCAGCTCAGCCATGTCCTCTTTGTGACGGATGACTTCAAAGAGGACGCAAAGTTTCTCAGTTCAAACATGGATGGACAGATGGATGGATAGACTGAGTGGGAACCAGTAATAACCCAAAACAGTCATCTGTTTCAGCTTGAAGACAGGATTTCACCTAATCCTTTATAGCTCTTGGCTTCACTTGTGCAAAAAAAAAAAAAATAAAAAAACATCAGGAGAGGAGGAAATAGTTTCAATTTTGGCAAAACCTCAGCTGTGAAGATGGTTGTTTTCTACAGTACCTGGTTCAAACTGATTGAAAACAAACGTTTCATTGATATAACCTCAGTTTGCCACTTATGTGATGCTTTCATCTGTGCTATTATTGTAGTTTTGACAAAATTACAGATGTTACAATCAGAGGTGGGCAGAGCGCCCCAAAAATTCAGCACTACTTCAACTTGGATAGTAACAGCAACTATCCAAGAAATTATTCAAATAGGATTTAAAAAGTATTTGGTAAAAAGGCGACTCCAGTACTCAATAACTGATCACAACATCAGAAAGTATGAAGTCATGTGGACATTTTGGCAACCAATGGACCAAAATGAAAAATAATTAAATTACAACAAAAATTAGGCAAATTAAACATGTTTCCAAATCAGTTTTCTTAAACGTTAAACTTTACACCAAAACCAAGCTTCTGAATTATTACATTGTATTTGTATGGTATATTTGAGCAACAAGGCAGTTCAAAGTGCTTTAAATCATAAAAACATTACATTTTGCCAAGTGCCGTCATTGCACATAAAATATTGCTTAGTGTTTCATTGATTATGGTTCAAAAGCAACTCTAAACTGGCAGGTTTTTAGTTTGGATTTAAAGGAAATCAGTGTCAGGTCTGAGTCCATCACTACATCCAGATTTCGGACCTGATTTCTGGTTTTTAGTTGTAATAGATGAAGCTGTGCATTGACTCTAGATCGTTCCTCTTTATGTTCAAACATAATAACTTCAGTTTTGTTTCTGTTCATCTGAAGAAATCTTTGTTATTGATCTCATATGTCTGTTCACTAATTTAGGAGCAAAAATGGGTTTTGAATTGAAATGTTGCTTATTTATGCAGTATATGGTTTCTGATTAAAATGAGATTAGTTACTACTAATGAATTACAGGCTCTGCACGAAACTCAATTACAAATTTTTAATTTTAATTGGTTGACTGTGGCACAACCATGGTCTCGTCCACATATTCGAGAACCGCAACTGTTCAAAATCACTTTTCTAGACAATTCGGTCCAATTAATGTCCAATTATGCAGCATCCAATTTGAAGTTAAGTCAATCCTGTCGTCATTAAATCAGGTACAGTGTCATTTCTATGCTAGTTGTAATTAAAAAAAACAAACAATCAAAGCAGATTGATCAGTTGATGCCAACTGGTAGAACGTTATCTCCATTTGCATAAAGTCATTGATTTTGCTGCAATTCCTTAAAAATATGTGCTGCCGTCAGCACACCTCGTAAGTCACCCTCCCACAGAGTCGTTATTTGTTATAATTAGGCCTTCTTGGTGGACAGGTGACAGGTCAACCGCAGGCACGCTCAAACTGCACAGTCTCCGTCCGCCGCCTGTCAGGTACTCTCACCCTCGCACATTCTCACTCGCTCTCACACAGATGTCAATAACCACACTTGTAACGTGAACCCCGCTGCTGAGGCAGAGCAGGCCTGTAATTACAGAGCAATAGTGGGAGAGAGCCATAATCACAAAGACTCAAATAGAAATTTGAATCAACGGATGATTTCACATTGTTTCCCTCCCTCTCTTTAAACAAGGTCATTTTGATTTACGCCCGCCACTGGAAAACCTATTGTCCAAATGTTAGCGTTTTCTCTGACTGAGCCTTTAAGACGGCTGTGAGCGGTGACATGTAATTGCGCTCTGCTGATTTTTTTGTTCTGCTTTCACGCGGAGGCCACATCAAAGGTGGGTTTTTTTGTCTGTTAAGCAACAGTCAAGTGTTTCATTCTGATCGCAGCCTCTAACAGACGATAAAGAAAAGATGGGCGCTCATTAATCAGTGCCTAACTGTGAATCACGCTTGATGTGCAGCGACTTTCAGCAGTTATCGTTTCTGACAGAGACGGCGGAAACCGTTACATGAGCAAAAACTATAACACCTCTGGGGAATGAAAGTTAGATGTAACGCTCAATTTACTGCAAAAGTGTTCACACTTTTTTTTTTCTTTCTTTTTGTTGTTTCACTTTTTGTAATAAACTTCAATGTGGGTGGATTTTAGACCAACAGGAAGAAGAACTGGACTGTGAAAAGGCAGGAGAAGCATACATGGTTTTCACTTTTTTTTAATAAGTAGAGGTCTTAAAATACTGGAGTGGAAAGATATGGAGTCCACTTTGCTATAATAGCTCCTAAATATAACACAGTGCAGCCAACTGCCTCTATATTTCACCTGAGAGGTTTTGTAATTGGTGAACATAGCAACTATTCACAAATATCTCAAACAAACCCTCTAAAATCACTTAACTGCCTATTTTAACAATTCAAGCACTAAATATATGTTAATATGGATTAATGCGCACAGTGAAAACCGTCTTTGCTATAAACTTTAAGGTTAACTATGGATCTATGGTCTATACAAAACGTGTTCATTTCATGCTTTGCACAAAGTCATTCTTACATATTAAGCTTTTAGTCTGATCAGTCCTGTCTATTTTCAGCTGTTTTAGGGCCTTTTGTCATTTTAAATCTAAATAAGCTTCTGTCCACTCCCCCCAACTCAACGTTTACACTTACACGTGAAAATGGCTGCCAACAGATGCACAATTATACAAATGTACGTCTTTACAAAGCAGAAGTAGAGGAACAGAGTATGTCGACAGCCACTGCACGGCGCATGCAGCGGTAAAACCAGCCGCCCAAATGTCCTGGACTCAGCTTGGGTTGCTAGGTAACTGGCTGGGGCTTCGCTGGAGTTGCTCGGTGACGGGCATTTGTGACGTTACAATTCGGGTTTTTTGAAACGTATCATTTTCCAGTCACCAAAAAACATTAACTCATTGCAAAAAACGGCTGGGTCTGTAGTTTTTTGGCGCTTGGACTGATTTTAGAAGCAGTATCCCGACGGAGATATAAAAACGTGTAAAATGTGAATTTTGTTAAATCTGTCTATCTATCTGTAGAAATGTTTCTTCAGCATTAAAGTCGAACTGCTTAAATGTGTTGTTGCTCAGTGGCAGTTGCCTCAGACACCCATTCCATTCCTTAGAAATGAATGTGTGCCCTTGTTCCAGATTTAGTTCTTGCCCGTCACGATGGCCTGCTATTTGGTCTGCCATTTCTCAGGGTTGTGGGCTTCTTTAATGAGCACTTTGATCCCACTCAGGACTGGCGCTCATATTTACTCAACCCTGAAGGAGAAAAGCATCTCCTTTTATTCTCCTGTAGACCAGCGCTGTGGTGACCAGTGTTGTGGCTGCAAGATGACCCTGAGAACATCGTCTTCATCTTTAAATTTCCTTTACAGTAGAGACTTTGAAGTTGAAGCATGATTGCCTTTTTTTGTAACGAGTTTACCAACAGATGGAAAACATACTGGAAGAGGAAAATACCACTTGTAAAAAGCTATTCACACTGCAAATGTAACTTGCAGATGTTTGTTCTAGTTCCATACTCTGTAAAAAACATCTGCAGGCAAACAGGCTTTCCCTTTATCAGTCTCATAAATTTCTTAAGTAAACTGCAAGAGTTTCTTGGCTCTGCGCTCCAGATATTTTATGTCCACAGTGACTTCGACATGAAGCAGCTGTGGTGGGAGCACCTTGGCTCTACTCTTCCCAAAGCTGCTGGGTCTGTGTACTCTCACTGCAACTTGATATCAGGTACTTGTCAAACTTGTTTCCTCCATTTGCTTTTTAAATGTTACACGAAATTTCCCCAACTTTCCATATACTAGGAGTTAAGATGTGACTTTGTTAAAATAAGAGAGAAAGAAAAAGCTGCAAATTTTATGGAAAATAAAAATGCAGTCTTGGAGAAGCTTAAAGAAGACAAAGCCTGCGTGTTTGAGGGACAGGTTCAAGTCATGTTCCAAGTCCCCAAACCTCTACTGGTGCTTTCAGGTTTCAAGTCTTCATTGGACAAATCAAGTCAAATCTCAGCCCTTTGATCCTGTCTGAAGTCTTTAAAAGTAGGTCGATGTCAAGTTTCAATCCTCTAATGACTGAAATACATATTTTCTCATCAAATGGACACATTTTAGTCTGTTAGCAACACCGTATTGCTGCAGATTAGAAAATTGGACCCTGTAGTGTCTTTTAATATTTCAACATCTAATTCAACATGAAAATGATGAACTGTGACATTTAGCTGAAAAGAAGAAGAAAATGTACCAAGAAAAGAGATTAGCACATGTTGAATGAGAAGCAGTGCTTTTTTATTATACATTTGAACTGACTTATTCCCTTCTGGTCTTGGGAAATCCCCCAGTATGAGCTCAAGAGTGTTGCTGTAGATGGGGATGATCTCAAATAAATGGAAGATAATGGATAGACCTACTCAATAACACTCAACATGCAAGTAAGCCAAGAAATGTGGAATGTTTTTGTCCCTGAGAGCAGCTAGAAATGGCTTGTTGTGCACACTGCCAAGTCAAGTCAGATAGTTACACGTTATGACGAATTCAAATCCAGATTGACAGCAAGTCTGAGAACGATGCGTGCTGGAACTGGCAACGTGCGAAGCACGAAATGACAGAAAACAGCTGGAAAACGTCGTCATCAGGACTGTTTGTCCATTTCCACAGCAACACAGGCATATAGAAATGGGATCTGGTTACTTGCTAAAGGAAAACACTGTACATACTCCATCCTAAACATCTTTCCTTTGCAAAACATCTGTTAGTCTGAAGGAGCTACGTAATAGTATCACAGTGTTTTACAGTTGGGTCAGTACAGTCTCTGTTACATGTAACGGCCATGCAAAAATCTGCATGGACACTGGGAATTACGTATGTGCAATTTATTATGACATTATTTTTTGATGTAACGTGGAAGGTATTTATGTGCTCAACAGTTTAAGTCTGAAATGTTCCCTATGGGGACAATAAAGCATATTGTATCTGAATTGCCTGCGGTCTGAATATGGGCTGTGTTCTTGCGTCACTACAAACATCTGCAAGAGGTGGTTTTTGGAGTATAAACTATGAGTTTTTGCTCCATCTCTCCCTCACTATGCACAGCTGTCAAACAGACATTGGAAACAATTAAGCAATCAACAAGGGGCAGCGCCACGTTATGACTTGAGTAATGAGTAACAAACTGTGGGATCTGGATTGAAATGTGTGCCAACCGTGAGGCCTCGTGCTGATGGAGGTTAAGTTATGATTCACACTTTGACCACACATGTTTATCAAATTAAGGGGCAGATAAATCTTCATTTTAACGGCTTGTTAAAGATGTTTTGCAAAAGTATACAATATAAACTTTTTATAGTTTTTATCACCTTACAACCATGAACTTTAGTATTTTGTTGTGGTTTTACATGATAGACCATTAGAAAAGGCTGCACAAAAAAATAACTTTTTAAACATTTTTGAAGAATAGCTTTGCGCAGAGTCAGATGTCTTTGGCCGTTTTTAACCTCATTCTTGCTGCTTGATGTGTGTTTGGGGTCAAAGTCCTGCTTGAAGGTGAACCTTCACCCCTGTCTCAAGTCTTTTGAAACTGCTAGCAGATTTTCTTTCAGGATTTGCACGACCAGCTACACCTGAGTGTAGAAAGATTCCCCCTGCCATCTTCAAATTAAACACAATTGGTGTCAAATGTTTGTGTAGCAAAAAGATTTTGCTTGTGCCGCTATCATTTTAAAGATATTAATAAATGTTTTCATCAGAGGTCAACCAACCTGTCCACAATTGCAAAATCAGGCAAATTTGTTGTCAATTATGTGTGCTACAAGTATTGTAGCTGCACAAACAATTACAGTTAATTTATATAAATTTGTTTGATTTTGTTATTTAGGATTAGTGGCATAGAGTGTTGACCTATAGTGACCTGTGGAAACCTTTTTTTAAATATTGAAACGGCACAAACAAAAATATTTGCTGCAGAAGTAGCATAGTTGTTTGGTACTATATCTCATTTGATTTGATAAATTTGGACTTTGATGACCTCTAAACGTTTATTAATATCTGTAGAATGATAGCAGCACAAATTAAAAGTTTTCCTGTGCAAACGTTTGACACCAATTTTGTTTAATGTGAAGAAAGCGGTGGGACCAACTTTACTCAGGTCTTCTGAGCATGAAGCTGCCTCCATTTCTTTTGCCATTTGAACTCGTTTCAAATTTCAGATGTTTTCTGAGAACCCAAATGTTTCCAGAAAACAGAACTGCCCAGAAATAATAAAACCGCCACGCAAACACCAATCAGTTTGCACAGTCCAGCAACCAGTAGGTAAAAGGCCCAGAAAGGAGGCCCATCTCTTTCTGGGGGACTCCAACATGTTTTGAGGCCAGATGGGAAATGTAGTCCATCCAGAGAGTTCTCGGTCAGCACCGGGTTCTCCGACCCAGAAAACATCTGGATTCTGATCAGATCTCTGAGTTACTTCTGCTGGGACTTGCAAAGTTGTCTTCTGTGCTCTCAGCAGTTGTTCATCTCTTGAATATAGTCTATTTAAGTCTTGGCAAGACCTTTACAACTATTGGTTAAGGCCATTTCAAGAAGATTACAGGACAGCCTGAACACAGACGTGGTTGTAGGAAGACGTCAGAAAAACTGAAGGAACCGAACGCTTTTACGTGTTCCTCTGAACATACGCACTGACGTCCCGATTGACCTAATTTGTCATGTACTTTCTTTTTATGAGCCTGAAGGCATCAGCAGGAATACCTGCATTCCTTAAATTAAATTAACCGTTTTATAAGCACATGAGGCACAACAAAGAGGTTCGACCAGGAGTACTGAATGTTCCAAAGTCAATTACTGGTTGGTCACCGAGTCCCATCCGTGTCACTGTGAGAACAAACTCTCCAAGTTTTTACTCTGTGGGTTGTCGCTGACCAAATAAAACTCCAACAGTAACCCAACAAATGCTTCGGCTTGCTTAAATTATACATCACAGTTCCTGGAAAACAATCTGTGATTAAACATCACAGCGTAACAAAGAAAACATCAGACTGGTTTGTTTCATTACAAAGAACATATTAGCTGTGTCCTCTGGGACAAATAAAGCTTTAAGTCCTGTTCAAATGCGGAGACAGGATATGCAAAGCTGCCATAACGGCCCGATAGACAGGTATGTCTGAGTGTATTTACTTTTGAGAACTTGAAACTGCAAGTAAAACACACAGAGAGAACATACGTTTCCAGAGGCTATCAAAGTTCTTTGTGATGTCAATTAATTCTAGCACATACTTCTTTTTGAACCTGATGTTCGAACTGTAAATGGGACGGGCATGATTGGCACGGACAAAGTCTTCAGAATGCTATGGGAACCGTTGAGTGCCAAAAAAAGTTTGCATGCTGATGCAATGACTCACTGCAGACTGGCTGCTGTTTACCAAGGCCTGTTAACTGCAGTGTTTGGCCATGTGAGCAACTCTCCATAGGTAGGGACACAATCTGCTGCAACCCTGCAAAGATAAAACTAAATAAATGATTAAATGTGCTATGATTGTTTAGCACTTTATTCAGTCCAAAGGATCCAGAAGCACTTTGCTCTACGTCCGGTCATCCACCCACTCATGCACACGTTCGCATAATCAGTATTGACAGTTAAATTGAAGCCCCAAAAATGATTTAGTTAAATAAAATTATTTTTAATTAAATTAAAATGAAAAAATAAAGTAAATTAAATAAACAGAAAATAAAATAAATGCAATTTAAAACAAGTCAAATTAATAAATATGCCATGAATTAAAATAAAAATGGCCTATATTTGTATTGTGTTTTATTTAGTCCATATAAATATGTCATTCACCCATTAATATACACATTCACATACTGATTAGAGCCAAAGAATATCTAATTAATTACAAATGTTTTTGATTAAATGAAATTTTAAAAATATAGTAAATTAACAGAAAATAATTTTTTTTTTAAATGAAAATAAAATAAAATAAATAAATGGGCTGTTCTTCTATAACGCTTTATTTAGCCCAAAGAACCCAAAAGCGCTTTACACTACAGTCATATTTCCAACATATTCATTTAATTGAAATTATTTTTAATTAAGCTAAATAAATGAAATAAAATAAATCAAATTGGGTTAAGTGAATAAATATGCTATGAAATAAAAAAGAATCATAAGAAAGTAAGAAAAAAATATTGAATTAATTTAAATTATTTTCAATTAAACAGAATTTTAAAAAAATAAAATAACACAAATCAACAGTAAATAAATAAAATTAGAGTAAATTTTAAAAAATCATATGGAACCAGGACCTGAGGGTTCACATGGAGGCTCACGTTTTTGCACTTTGTTGGTTAATTGTGCAGGATGCTTGGTGTGAGACGGATCCGGGGATTAATCCAGGTGTTAATGGCTGCAGCTCTTTGCCTCGACCTGCCCGCTGCGCGCTCGTCCACGTGTCCTGGCTGCGCATGTGCCACGGTGGTAATGAATCACACCAGACAACAATGTTTGCCAGAGCAGCTCTGACTCACCGCGCCTCGGCTGGATGGGATTTGGACTGCAGCTCTTTTCTCATGCCTTAAGTACAGTATCTGTTTGACTTGAACTTAACAGAGAGGTATTTGAATCCGCATTGTTTGCATGCGCATGCATCAGTCATTCTGATCGGTTCATGTCAGCGTCTTGCACATCACTCAAAGACGTTTGAAAAAGACAAAAACCTTAAGATGCGTGGATACAATGCCTCCAAGAAAAGCAGCAGCTTTGTCAACATAGCGACTCCAGCGTTAGTGCACACACAGCTAAAGTCTTGGAAACGCGTGGGTGGCTGTCAGAGCCTTGACTCTGTGTCTGGCCAAGGGTTGCAACCCTGTGGAGGCAGAGTTAACCTCATCGCTGATATGGAGACATGATACGAGTCTTATCTCCTCCTCAGGCTCCTTAAGGCAGATATACACCACTGCAGCAGAGTTTTATAGAAGCTGGATAAAAAGGGCCATAAACGAGAAATGACTGACTGATAACTGCGCTCAGCTGAAGGATGCCCTCTAATTAGTGTCTTTTATGAGCGCAGGATCCACAGTGAAAACATGCTGGAGCTGTGTCAAGGAGAAAACTCTGCCTGGGAGGTCGTGGAGGCTGCAGGGAGCTCCTCAGTGTCCTAACGCCAAGTTCAGGGGACTTAGGAGAAAGCCAGCTAGAAGACCTTTGGCCCCCATATTTTGTTTGCTAATTGCGCAGTTAATTACTGTGTGAATAATGTAACAATCTCAATGTGCAGCTGCCTGGACATGATAAGATATTCAGCTGTTATCTGTACGATTAAGCAGCTGATATACGACTAGTAAAATACTAATAACTTAAGTGCTTCCAGAGTGACTCAGTGATTAAATAATGATGCGGAAGTTTAAATAAGATCATTTATCAGAGGTAGTTTTCTTAATAAACGCTAAAGTTGATCAAAACGTCTCGTACATTTGCACCTCAATAACTTAGAATATGACAAGGAAACAATGTATCTATTATACAGTAAAATTATTTCAGTGAATTTTGATGAACCAAAGAATCGGTTTATTTCAATTACATCAGACCAATAAAAAGAGTTTTAAAGGGATGTGTTATGCAAAATTCCCTTTTTGAACGTTTTTATATTTCCATTTGGATTTCCACTTCTTCTAAAAACACCCTGCTTATTTTTGCCAATAAGTTCAAATATACACACTATATTGGAAAAAATGAGCTGTTTCAAAAAGCTCCATAGCATTAAGTCTCAATTGAAAGGCACTGCACCGTTACCTAGCAACCACAGCCAAGCCTAGCCGGTTACCAAGCAGCCCAAGCTGAGCTCCAACATGTTTGGTCAGCTGGTTTTACCTCTGTGTGCGCTCAACAATCGCTGTTGTAAAAGACAAGAGTTTTGTTGTTGACCTAGTGTTCAGAAACCACTTGCTGCATTCTTGTTGGCTGTGCAGGAGGCTCTACTTCTGCTTTTCAAAGTACAATGTACAGTTGCATAATTGTATAAATGTGCATCTGTTCGCAGCCATTTTCATTCACATTCTATATCCCATAGGCCTGCCTTATTACAGAAATGTTGACCTTCTAGAAAGTATGTCCATGTGCTGTACAGAATATTAACAAAATACTCGGTCAGGATTTGTTTTTTTAATGATTCGATATTTGAATAGGGCTTGTCATGAATGCGTTGAGTGTCTGTGGTGACGCCTGAAGTTCTGAGTCCAGCTGAAGTTCTTGTCTTGTGAATCCCTTTTCTTCAATGGGCTTCCAAATTCTCTGAATGTTGAGGCCATCCCATTTGCCCTCTCACCTTTTTCTATGACATGTTTCCTCCCACCTAACTTTTTATTAAAATGCAAGGCCTTTGTATTGGTTTTATAAGTTCTTTAATGGTGCAAATGTGGCAATGTGTCAATGGACAGCTTTAACAAAAAGCATTTTGGAGGGAAGAGTTTCAAAGAAACAAATAAAAAACTTCAGGTTTTTGTTTTTATTAGGATTTTCTTTGCCTTCTAAACAGACTTGGACACACTCATTCATTAAAACTACAACAAATGTTTTCAAGTGGAAAGAGTGACTCTTCCCTTGATTTGGTTTTGTTGCTGAGAATTACTAAGCTTAATTTTAGGTTTTAGTAAGTTGAAGTAGAACATAAAATTTTTATGTAGCAAATCTGTTCAAACATAAAATTTCATTTTTTTGAATTGATTTCCAAAAATACATCAACTTTTGCAAGCCATTGTAATTTGAGGCATCTGTAACGTGAGAATTTACTCATTTTAAAGCCAAAAAAAATGATTTGGCAGTCCATTTGATTCCAACTTTACAGTTTCCTCAACTGTTCAAGCAACCAAATGTTTTTGCACAACATTAGGGTTGTAAAATAGCTCATAATTAAATCCATAACTGAACGTGTGGAGTCCGTTTCTGGTAGGATTTTCCCCAGAAACATAAAAATGAACCCAAAAGCTCGGCATCCCAGGAATGAATCCCTGGAGAGCCTCGTGTGTCTCCTGTTTCACCTGGACCGGAGCGAGTGAACGGGCCGACCTCTCAGCAGAAAAGCTCTTTAAATGATTGAAATGTTTTGGACACTCATCAGGACAAAAGAAGTGAAAACAAGAGGAGCTGAGTGAGTTGCTGGTCAAGCAGAAAAGTGGGAAGGGTTAATCCCGGTTTACTCTGGCCTCACTCAGCAGCTCCTCATCACCCAGGTGATAAACGGGAGGATTCCCATCTCACCTGCAGCTAGCGCGGCGTTCAAACTGCGCCCCAGGCTCGACTTCAGAGGATGGTCGATGCACTAATCCAGGAGAGCGAGGCACGACGAGGCGTAAAGAGGAACAGCTACCAAAGATTCTCAGGAAACAAGAGTGAACCGACTTCCAGGGAAAAAACATTTTTCTCTTCTGAGGAAGTCATTGATGGCAGAAGCAACATGAAAATTTAGCAGTTTTGCAACTCTAGTGGAAAGTTTGCCCAATTTTCTTCTGAAAAAAGCTCAAACTCAGCCAGATTGGATGGAGAGAATGAATAGAAGCTTTCAAATCGTGCAAAAATGTAAATTTTGATGTCATTTAATTAGTGAATTTATTTCTACAGGCTTGGAGTGCATAAAGATTTTGCATAAAGGCCAGACTTATTTTTCTCTGACTTGAGTTCTGGACTAAAAGCTAGAAAATTGTAGTGGACTCTATTAACTAGTTAGGTGACTTCTGAAGAGACGTTGTTACACTGGATTTTATTTGGGGGTACCAGAATAAAGGGGTTTGCATATAAATGCATGCCACACTTTTAAAAATTTAATTGTGAACACATTTTGAACTCCTGTACCCTTACTTTTTATCCAGAATTATAACATTTTCTGTCGTGAGTAAAATACATTGTATGTCGTTTTAATTCGACTTCTTTAATTGCTTTTTTTCTGACAGCAATGAAAATGTCTCCAGTAACTATTCGCCTTGTTTGCGTTGGTTTCTTTGAATTGCTGGAGCTCCTTCTGTGCTAACAAAGTTTCAGCAAACACGTGCGTCTCCAGATTCTCAGAAAGGTAAGGCTCTTTCCCTTAGTGCCGGATGTTTCCAGGTAAAATCTCAAACGGCTTTAACGTGAGGACAAAAAGGGCCTGGCGAAGAGCAGAGTTTTACTAAAACAAGAGATTGGAGAAAAAAGATACCACACTATTATTGATTAACCTTTTTTTCTTTTGCTGTCGTGCTTTTTGGACAAATGAGCAAACTTTTCTTCGCTCTAGCAGCTGATAAAATCTCTGTTATCGTTCAAGGTAAATGCAAAGTTCAAAGGATGTCAGAGCTGTTTGCAAACCTTTGGGTGCAGAAATTGGCTTTGCAGCAATCAGTATTTCTTTATTTGGCACTTATCTTTATTTCTGCTGATAAACTGAAGCTGATTCATGAGTGTCAGAGGGTTTCGGTCGACCCTCTTTCCCCCCGGTGTCAGTTTTAATTCCTGTCGGCTGTAAGACAGGAACGTTTCCATCTGAGACACACATTTGAGCAACAACAGTCAATCAGCTGGGGCATGTCTTTGTAACTGCACACAGTTTGTGTAGGTGTGTTTTGTGTTAAACAGGCTTATAAAACTATTACTACATTCCATATGTGTGTTTGCTTGTTTCTTCATGTCTCATCTCTAACCACACCCATACGGGTTTTTTGGGAACAGCAATATGTTCATGTCGCTGCGACCTTTGAAGCAGAAATAGTACTGTCTGTATGAAGTTCTTGTATGCTGGAACGGTGCCTGGTGTAAAGTATTCACGCTTTGTCACGCTGCAGCCGTAAAATAAAATGCATTTCATCTGAATTTTATGTGATAGACTAACTCAAGGCAGTGGAAAACTGAGAAGTGGAAGGGAAATGATACATGATATTTAAACTCTTTTATTTACAAATTGAAATCTAAAACGTGTTATTTATATTCGGGTCTTAAAATAAAATCCATAAATCAGCAGAGAGAGGGATGACGGCTGCAAAAGACGAGTTTTTTTAACAAAAAGGAAGTCTTTATGTGACAGGCGGTACTTTTGAACACCGTTAGGAAACTCAAATTCAACATCCTATAGGAAGAAAATTGTAAAACTTGGTATTTCAAGAGGTGGTTCTGATTAGGAAAAGTTTCAGAACAATTGATTTAAGTTTTATCAAAAGAGTGAGACCCCCACCAGGAAGTAGCTGGTCATAGTTTCTATCCTCTTCTTGTTATAATCTATATTAACAGTTTAGATAAAAATTTTCTGTTTCAGTTTTGTGCTGATGATATGTCTTATATTCTCGCTAAAAGTTGATTTTGATGTGGTTTAGTCCAATTTGGGTGATCTATAGCTCAGAAATCTAAAGTAATGTTGATTATAAGAGCATATCTAAATCACAGCTGATGCAGCCCATTATTACGTCTGCAGGCTCTCAAATTGAGATTGTGTCTCAGTATAAACACTGAGGTTTTATTTTTTATTGCTGGGCTTTGTTCCCCACATTCGACAGCTTGTAAAAAAACATCTGAAGCAGAATTTGGGTTTTTATTTCAGAATTGGACCATGATATCTGTGGTTTTGTGATTTATAATTGTCGGTCAGCTGCAGGAACCGATGGCCATACCTCAACATGCAGTTTTATGGTTATTTGTTCGACTTAAAATCAGAAATAGAGCATGATTTGTTTTTTTTGCACATGATTTTATGTCGCAACCTATTTAGGAAGCAGTAACTTTCTAATAATAACATCCATACACATGTTGGTATAAAGGTTCACAAAATACAGAAAAATAAGTGAAAAGGTTTAAGAGTTTTATCTTTTTAGCAATCCCTGCATTATGTACATCTCAAGGTAATAAAACAGCAAATAAAATCCAGGAGAAGTGTTTCTTCCTGAGTGCATCTTTGCTGAAAAACGTTGGTTGAAACATCACAAGTGTTTCAAGGAGCGCGTCATAAAAGCTGAAATATGCACTTCTATTGACATAGTGAGAAAATTATAAGAGGGCTGGCTACATTTTGTCTGCACGCTTAACAAAGCACAGTCTGTACTGCACCTTTCTGCTGCTTTGTAATTATTTACCATTCTTGAGGAGCATCAAGTCCTGCAGGTAAAGCCGCTTGGTGAGTCGGATTTTCTCACAGTCAGAAAACCACACAAAATTCCTTTCAGTCCACAAACTGTGATGTTATTTTTAAGCTCTGTTTCATGTAACCTGCGACTCAACTTGTTTGTGGAGGAAACTGGGCCAGTTCAGTTATTTGTTGGCTTTGCTGCAAGAAGCAATTTGCACAACTTGTTTCTCATATTCTCTTGACAGTGAAACATTTCTGATGGGGATGCTTGCACTAAAATCGAGGATTTTGAGAAAGGAGGATCCAGAGGACCTGCAGCTGAAGCTCGGCTCTGGTTCCAGCTTCGACCCACTCGCTCAGGCACAAGCACACACCATGCACCTGTGCAGGATTGTGCTGAAAAGTGCTGATAGCCGGGTGAAAGAACTTGACATTTGCTTTCCTAATCACCTGCGACACCTCCTTTATGTTTGAGCAGAGCGAGAAGTATCACAGAGCTCAACAAAGGACCCATTTTCTTCCTCAACCTGTTTGTCCAAGCCTGTTTTTTTTTCCTGCTGGCTCTCTGAAACCACAAGCTCTTTATTTTATCCCCTAATGTTAGCTTTTAAATCCACATCAGTACTCTCATTTGGTCTGAGATGGTAAATATTTCTGCAGACAATACTATGCACACATGCAAACACGCACACACACCTGAAAAACAGACTTTTACCCACTTCCACCACACATGTGCTCACATTTCCTCCTCAAATTCTCAATTTGAGCTGGAACAGTTTCACTTGGTCCTTTTGGCCTCATTATGAGGATTTTAAAACCTAGATCACACCTAGGTGTGATCTAGGTACAAAAATATGCACAGTATATTTTTATTCTGCAGTACAAAAATATGCGCTATTTCAAGCTTTACAGTATGATTCTGATGGTAGTTGAATAGTTTGTGTTTAAATAAATTTGAAAAAAGGCAAACATGATGGTGGATGATCATGCAGAGGCAAACACAACTCACTGCACATGGGTTTGCACAATTTATATCCAGAAATATGAACTGGAGTAGAGATATGGTACTAGAACTGGGCAGAAAATGAGAGAAAAAAAACAAAGAATATCTTTAAAACTTTGTAAACAGTGTGACTCAAATGTTCCAATATTTATAGTTTTGGTAGATAACATTAAAATCAGCAGGGGGAGAAATTCTCTCCTCCATCAGGCCCAACAGAAAGTCTCTAACTTAATAGTAAAAGTTTGTTTCTGAGAGAAAAATATGCACAATAAAATAACATTTTATTAAAGAGAGGATAAATTTAAAATATATGTATTATAGCTGTTTTTATTGATATTTTTACATCAGAAATGATTTACGACCTGCTAACTAATGAATGCCCAAAGCAGTCGACCTCTGATTTTGAGGATTCATCCTCAGTGATGAACTCCAGGTCTTTGAGGTTGGACAGCCTCCTTGCCATGACCCTAATCTGTTGCTCCCTCCATCAGATTTGAGTCGGTACTTTTATTGGGCCATGTTTATATAAATTAAAGATCACTTTAAGCTTAATCATGGTATTAAATAAATTTAGGATTATCTAACCTCAAAACAGCCACTTGTAAACACTGGAAGGATGTTAAGGCAGACAGCAACAATTAAAACATCAGTTTTTCTTCAGAGCGATAATATCAACATTTAATTGACCAGATCGGACACCGTTTTGCAATGTGAATCTTTTTTTTTTAGCACCAGATTTATTTAGAGACTGTATATTCATTTGTTTAAATCTGAAAAACAAAAAAAAACATAAACAATAAAATCCCCAACTTTGATTTAAGCTTTCATTGGACAATAATGTTATGACTGAACCAAATACCAAGTCAATAATTAACTCTAATCTAATTTAAACCCAACAAGCGGGAAACATATTTAGTCTTTCTGGATGTTAAACACCAGCTTAAGCTCAGGCAAAAGAATGTGAAGAGAAAACCGTTTAATCAGGATTTCTTTACCAATAAAGAATAAAAACTTAAACATACAGACTATTCAAACCTGGACTTAATGATCGTAGATGGATTACTGATTCGTTAAGACACAGTTTATAATTTGTGTAAACATCTTAGTTCACCCAAATCTTGTCCAGCCTTGTTTTCATGATCTAAACATCTTCTACTCCTGAGAGCTGGATGCAACTTTACACGTCTATTTTTACTTCTTTTCTCCATTACAAGCGGAAAATAAAATGTTTTAATCATAATAACTCATCAGAAAAGGCAGTTTTTTCTTTGCTTTTGTAAACAAATCTTAATTATTTGCCGATACCTTTGCTCTCATTGCCTTTAAATGAGCTGAAGAACTTAAGCGTCTGTCAGCAGAGACAAAACATGACTGAGACTTGCTGCCTGAGTCTATTCACTTTTCAACCAGACATTAATTGCAGTCATTTTAAATAATATTAGGGGCCTGTTAAGCTTTCTGCAGCGAATGAACTCCTTCTGTCATCCATCTGTGCCTTGTTTTGTGTCAGTCTGTTATTCTGTATGCAAACAGGAAGCAAAAAAGAAAAAATCAAATGCTAACTCTTATAAATGTTGTAACCTTTGGGGACAAATATATGGGCTGATATAATTTCAACATTGGGGAATTTGAGAGAAAAGGACTCAGATTTGATTATAATTCACTCAACACCTCAGCCGTCTTCACCTCCTCCTCCCAACCCATCTCAGGTTGCCTGCAGTCAGGTATGATGCCCTGAGGCCTCTGCTTAAATCCCCAGCCCAGACGTCTGCACCGCTCTGGTTGCCTCATAGGGACTCTCGCTGCATTAGTCCCCCATCTTTAATGGGGCCCCTGCATTGTGACGGGTCTCTTGCTTTGTGTGGAGGCTGTTGGACGACCGTCCTTACTGAATGCTGAAGCTCGGCGGTGTGGCCGTCAGGCTCCCAGCAGCTCCTGTGAGGTCTCGTTGACCCTTTGAATGGGGTCACCCCACCAGGATACCAAAAATACAAAAAAAACTCAACCAAACTGAGGAATGTGGGAGAAATGTTGCTTCTTTGACCAACAGATTCATAAAAGAAAAGTCAGATTGTTTACATCCTTTTGTTTTAATCTCTGATAAAGCTGGTTATTTCACTCCTCGACCATTCTCTACTGTCAGTATTGGTCTTTTCCATCAGTCAAGGGATGCTTCATGTCCACCATGGGAACATTTCGTACCCAACTTGACATTAATGGTTTATATCGATGTCTATGATACTTGTCCTCTACTCAATGGAAATGTGTTTCTGTGACTCCAAACAATCTCAAGTGGATCCTCAACACTTATTCTGATTTATTCAATATCTCAATATTTCTCTCTCTTTGCACTTCAGTTCTAGTGAAGGACAAATTGTCCTGACCTGAGCTGCATCATTGCCAATTTGAGGAAAATAACAAATATCTGTGTTCTTGAGGAGTATGGTATATTTTCTTCCTACACGGATGTTGGATTTTCCAAGTTCCCAGTCAGAAAAGCTCAAAGCGTGCTTTGTTACTTGTTAAGATTTATAAAGTTGGAGCTCACCAGTTCTGATTTCAGCATCCAAATATGGTACAAATCAAGAAGGGAATACGTAGTTCCTGTACCAGCTAGTTTTGCTGTTACTGGCTGAAACCAAGACATCTTGAAGATAGCAGTACTTTTTGGGATGATGTTTTTTTTTCTTTGTTTTTCTTCATTTTGGGTAATGAGTAACAGCAGCAATTACAGACTAGAAACAAATTATTTATTAGCACTATGAGCATGTAGCTAATCATTAGCCGCTAACAAAGTAAGCTAGCACCTGCTGCAGGGTTTACTTCCCATCTCTGCTGTACTTAAGAGTTATTTCGCACATCTATGTTGTTCAAATCTGAACTTCAAAGTTCTACACTCAACGTAGCTTTGTAAAAAACTAAATAAATTAACATTTTCAGTACTGTTTTATCATTAGGACTGCCTTAGAATTGGAAAAACAAACAAAAAAAACAACACATTTTTAAAATTTGTAAACATGAACTGGTGTACTTGTTTGCAAATTGTATGCAATACATTTAATCAATTGAAGAAAATTAAAAGAATTTCCAAATCTTGTCTCCCTTGTATGTCCAAGCTGCTTTGTGTTGCCTAGTCTTGTAACCAGGAGAACTTCAGATGATGTTTGTTGATTTAAGGGTTGATTACATCATCCTGTTTGATTTTCACATGTATTTTGTTCTTGGCATAAAGACACAAAGCCATCAAATTATTTCCCAGGGCTGAATTGATAAACCCAGCTTTTAAAAGGGTTTGCTTTCATAAAAAGATCTGCTTGTTCTGAATTTGTTAATGCAGAACAAGCAGTTGTGCATTAACTCCTTGTTAATGCACAACTGCTTTAATGAACTGCTTTCATTAATGCAGTTCTTAATGTACTGCACCAAAATGTAAAATGTTGGTTCAATTTCAGATCTTGTATTTCTAACCATTCGGCTGCTCAGACCATTGCTGTGAGAGGAAAACAAGGAATCTGTTTAATCTAAGTTTGGAAGCCACTTTAACTTCTGCAGGATGCGACAGTTAAAACTTCCAGTCAGCGTCGGCCCCTGTTTTGAATTCTTTCCCGCTTTCCTAATCAAAGACCAGGCTGCTATCAGATCAGGCCACATTTTAACGTCATTCAGTGAACCAACAAACCGGCTAAGCGTTCTCTCTCATCACGCTTTATACGAGTGAAGAGGAGAACAACTGTGATGCTAATTTTGTTTGTTTCTATTTCTGGAGAACTTTAAAGTGATGCTCTGTATCATTAATGTCAATGAGTAAACTTTAAAGGCGATTACAGATACTAATCTCAGTGCTGTTTTGTCTCATGAATGTCTCTTCTAAGTAAAAACATGCTTCTGAAAAAAACTAATCTAACTGAAGAAATGCAACATATATACTAGCCTTGCTTCAATCACTTTTTTGGGACCTAATCCAACTTAACATGAATATGTGCCATTATTTTCCAATCTGCAAAGGTTTTACTTGGCAATTTATTGCTATTTTAAATTATGGTGTAGTATAAGATAAACTGTCAGCTTTACTGCAGCATTTTTGCCCATATCTTCAGCTCTAATTGAACTTGCAAGACTGATAATTACATGTCTTTTTTACATCCTTGTTAGCTGCATAGCTGCTAGATCTAAACTACAGGCTATGAGGAGGGAGTGCAAAGACTATCAAATGTAATTGTAGTTGCTCCTTTTAACCATGTAATTTTTGATAGAAGGATTTAAAATCCTGCAACATCCAGGAAGAAAGATATTTGGCAATGACTTGACAAATCTTTCTGTAATGAATTAATAAACAAACTTTATCCTAAATGTCCTGATTTGTAGATTTATGTTAGATAAGTTCATCTAGATGAAATAAAAAAACTGACACTATTGCAGATTTAATTATTTTTATTTTCACCAATTTTTTCCATTAAAGCATCAACAAATGTCAATAAATTCAAAGAATAATTAAATGCAGTTCTTGTGCGCAGTTTGTTACAAATCACAGTTTTTTATGTGACTGTTGTCCTGAAGGACATTTTAAATGTTGTTCAAGAGTATTTGTGTCTGTGGGGCTATGATTGTTGTTGTCTAAAAATAAGTCATCAGGGTTTCCCTTGGTGTATTATAAGCCTGGCGGGCCACCAGGCTTTACTTGTGCCCCCGCCAGGCTTAGCCTTGTTAATTTATTTTAATTTTTTTTAATGATTGCCTTTTTTAAAGATTTTATAGTTGGTGTTTAGGTATTAATCTTCCACTCTGACAATAACGCATAACTATCAAGTGATATTTTCAAGTTTCCTGTCAACAATAAACATGTTTTACCTCAAAAACATGGCGGGCAGCTGGATCACTGCCATAGTGCCAGGGGGAAACCCTGAGTAATAAAACATTTTTTATCATCACTTAACATTAAACTATCATGATAAAATTTTAATAAATGTATGTCAAGTATTGTTACACAGAGTTTTGCTCTCATGTTACATGTTTCCTTGGAAATCCAAATTCTCTCCTTTAATTTCTAAAGTTTTCAGATTTGACATTTATGAACAGTTTGGATTAAATTCCTTAAAGATATCTTACCTATTAACTCTGCACACTGTAACTTTTAAAACTTGACTTCCTGTTAGGAGTCAGGTCAACACGCAGATTAGATGTATTTAAAAAGAAGAGAGTGTATATAGCAGCTTTTGGGAAGACAGTTGTTCTTAGGTAACCTTATACTGACGGTCACACAGATAAACCTGAGGTTGCCTCTGCTGATCGGGTCTCATGTTTCTGCAGCTCACAGTGAATCTCAGCGGATAATAATTGAGACTGAGCCCGACTCCATTGTGCCCTTGCATTGTGTTACATGGGAATGAGGACGGCAGGAAACCTTCCTTTTGTTGAGCTCTTAATATTTTGTATTATCACTGCAGCAAATGCGCATCGACGGATACAAACCCAGAGCACACACACGCACACACGTCTGCGTCATGTGCAAGAGAGGGAGCTTTGCCACTTCAAAGCCTTCAGTGTGTGCACAAAGCAAATGGCAGGAGGAGGAAAATTAGAGGGGGGACATGGGTGCTTCTTCAGAGGGACAGGAAGCAAATCGGAAGAGCCTTTAATCTCCCACCACCCGTCCAAATCGAATACCCAGGCGAGATGACGTTTGTGGTCATAAATTCGCCAAGCATATAAAAATCATTGCTGTCCCAGATCAAGCTGTCCCCATCAAGTCACAGGTTGTATTTCATCGTATTCTTGGTGTCTCTATGACCAGCTTTGTGTAGGTATTATATTTCTAGTCCGCAGTGACAATAAAAAAGGAGTCCAGGATATTATCCTACTCTACTTCAACAAAATAAAACTTGAGAAAATTAATTAAAGATAACCTATTATGCTTTCTTTGAACTGGTTAAAATACATTCACTACATTTTTTGCACAAAATTATTCTTAAGATTTTAGTTTTTTCAGTTCTTCTTATTTTGAGTTCCTTTTAGAATGTGCCGTTTTAAATCACTTTAAATTCAGATAAGCTGCTGCTGGCCACACCACCCAACTCAACAATAACACTCGCACGTGAAAATGGCTGCCAACAGATAGGCAATTATACAACTGCACATCTTCGAAAAGCAGAAGTAGAGCCTCCTGCACATCCAACAAGAAAAGCTTTTTGCTGAAGTCATATTGGACTTCAGATTAATTCCTTGTCGTTTCTGGCTAATTATAGTTTGAAGTATTTTTATTTTTTGCTGAAAACCTTAAAACATCTCAACTAACTTTTATTTTCAAGACTCAGCAAACGTGTCTGAAATTACTTAAGAGGCTTCTGGTATCACTGTAAATGCTGTATAATCTCTAATTTTGTGTCTTGCTACAACTGCAGCAAGTACTTTCTGGACGGTAAGTCAACAACAAAAAACACTTGTCTCTTTCAGCCATTGTGTAGCACATACAGCAGTAAGTAAGTCAGTAAATAAAGTTAAAGTTTACAAAGCGTTTTTCGCAGACATAAAATCACAAAGTATTGTACAATAAAAATCAACCTTAAATTATGCAAAGAATAAAACAAGCATCAGAAACACTATAGTCATAACACAAAAGCCTGGGAAAATAAAAGCAGCTAAAACCATTTCTAAATGGTAAGTCAACCTCTTAACACTTGACTTTTTCAGCTGCCGTTGCAGAGCACATAGAGCAGGAAAAAACTGCTGACCAAATGTGCTGGAATTCAGCTTGGGTTGCTAGGTAACAGAACTGAGATTGGCCAGGGTTGCTAGGTGGCTGTCAAATGTGACTCAATAATCGTGAAGTTTTTGAAACGACTCATTTTCCAGTTACCAAAAAACATAAACTTATTGCCAATAAACGGCTGGGTGTTTGGGATTTTTTTTAAGCACTTTGGCTGTTTTTTTTAAGAAGAAATGTCCCGGATCTCTGCTTAGGTTGCTAGGTAACGGGCGGCTCTCTGCTGGGGTTGCTTGGTGAAAGCATTGCCAGGTGACTTGTTACATTAAGGAGGTTTTTGAAACGGCTCATTTTCTAGACACCAGAACACATTAACTTATTTTAAAAAAATGTCTGCGTGTTTTTTTAAAAAAAGTTTCAGTTGTTTTTAGAAGCAGCTGAAACCCAAATCAAAGTACAAACATGTACAAAATGTGAGTTTTGCATAAGTCTCCCTTAAGAATAAATCCAATGGTTCCTTTCCTCCATCAAAGCAAATGGAAGAAGAAAAATGTCTCATGTGAGCTGTAACCCTTTAACCTGAGCCCCATGTTCCTGCAGCTCATCATCTCTCTTTTTTGTGACAACCTACAATTGTTTTTAAGCAGCCCTGGAGATGTGTTGAAGATAAGCCATCCTGCTTAATGCGACCAAGGATTTCTCGGCAGGTTTCCTGCAGGCGACGCATTCCCGCGGGCTGCGGATCTCGCGTAGCGGCGTCTTATTTCAAAGATGCTGTCGGACATGCATGAGGGGGGCCTTGAACACGTCTTGTAATTAGCAGCAGAGAAATAATCCAAAAGGAAGTTTCATAAACAGATGATGGTTTCAGTCGTGATTCTGAGATGAAGTGTGACTTTTCTGGGGGGGGTTTAAGCTAAAGGAGACATCCACGAGACCATGAAAGGCAGTCGTTGAAGTGATTAGTGGCCACAGCTTTTTGGTGAAGTCACACTCTTTAATTACTGAAAACACCAATGGAGGTAAATGCTCCATCATCTGATGGCATCTGGAGTTGAACACCCACCTCCTTCTCTGATCAACACTAAACACAGTAAACGGCAGTAATGAAGCTGAAGCGCCTGAGCTTCAACACTCACAAAAGAACAACATTTTACTTGTTGGGGAAAATATCATCTTTATTTTCATTGAATTCGATGTAGGAAGTGCTTCTCAATTATTCTGATACTATCAATAGGTTAACTTATTTTAGTAATTAAATTTTCACAGAGTGAGATTTTATCACAGATAATTAGATTTTTATGTCTGACAGTGAATGAAAACCGAAAATCAGATTTCAGTTGCATTTACTTAAGTAACGTCTTGGGAAAAAAGATACTTTTAGGAGTTTCTTTACTAAGCTGTACTTTTTACTTTTCTTGAGTAATTCTTAAATTTTATATTAAGAGAAATTGATCTGAAAAAAATATTTATTGTCTTTATTTTTTTATTTGGTATTATGTTATTTAAATGAATTATTTTCATTTTGGTCATTAAAGTAACAAAATTTCCACATAAATTAAATTATCATCTCAAAAGAAGATGATTTATTATCTCCTTTTGATTTGTCTGGTTATGTAATTTTTAAATATTAAATGATTAGCTACTCAGTACTTGAGTACCATTTTTACCAAATACGTTTTACTCTTACTGTAGTCATTTATTGGATGGTTACTTTTTACTTTTACTTGAGTAAAAATAGAGGTGAGTGTCAGTGGACTGCTTTCAGAATAAAATACATTTCAATCTGAAAGCAGTCCACTGACACTCACCTCTTCCTTTTGTGACTAATATCTTAATTGATTTTGTGACTCATGTGTGATTTATTATCTCCTGCTGATTAACATTTTGTCAAACTTAAATTTGGAAAAGCACACTTACTCATCCAGCAGCTGCCTCCTTTCATGTGCTGTGGATCAGTCGTATTTGTTTGCTTAATTTACTGCTCAAAGAAGAAAATGAATCACGCAGAGCAAATACTGAGTTTGTTAGTTACAACACTACTGGAGTAAGAAGGCAGGTGAAATGTCCAGGTGGAGATCCTCAGGCAGGTCATTCCAGAGCCAACAGGCACGTCACCTTTGAACTATGACCTCTGAAGAGTCAGAATGTGTCAGCTTTCAAGATGTAAATTGTTTGTAATGAAAACTAAAATTAGATAAGTTGTGTCAAATGTATTTCTTAAAAAGAAAAATACTTCTCAGAGGTTTTATGACTCACTTTTTTTAAATATAAAATTAATTCCAGTATCACAAAAAAATCAGAAAAGTCTTATGACAAAGTAATGTAAGTAGCAGACTAATTTATTCCACATTAACAAGAAGCAAAAACAGCTGGTGTCAAAATGTGTGATAAATAACACCAATAATAATTTCCACATGTGAACAAAATTAATTGACAAGCTATGTCTTTCTAAAGTATTCACAACTTCAAACTTTTTTATATTTTGTCAAGTTACAACCACAAACTTCGATGTATTTTATTAGGTCTCCTAATGAATAAATATAGTCATTCTATATATAATTTAATCTCAGAGAATATTAGAAAAGAAAGTGCATCATGAAGACCAAAGAACAAAGCAGAGGCATCAGGCAGAAAGATGTGGAAACATTTGAAACAGGTTAAGTTAAAAAATATTCCAGCTTTGAAACTAAGTAATGACTAAACAAAATAATGATCAATCCATCATTTGAAGATTTAGACAGCATGATATGACTGCCAAAGAACAACCAAGAAGCCCAGGCTAACTCTGGATGAGCTGTAGAGATCCGCAGCTCAGGTGGGAGAATATTCTGACTTGAAAACCTTATGAGCTGTTCATTTATTACGGCCATTTTAAAGGTCAAACCTTTAGGGAAACACCATGAGTAAGAGATCTGAAATATAATTATCAAAGGTAATCTATGAATAAGTTAGGATAGATTTATGGGCTATAGACAACATGTTTATTACATTTTTTGCACAAAATCGTTCCTAGATATTGAGATTTTAGTCTGGTCAGTTCTATTTTGAGATCCTTTCAGAATGAGCTGCTTTAGGGCGTCTTGTCACTTTAAATCGAAATAAACTGCTGCTGGCCACGCCCCCAACTCAACATTTACACTCGCACGTAAAAATGGCTACAAACGGATTGTACTCTTCTCTTGCTTTGAGAAGCACGAGAACAGCCTCCCGCACAACCAAGACAAAAGCAGCAGGCTGTTTCTAAATAGTGAGTCAACAGCAAAATACTTGATTTTTCCAGCAGCCATTGTACAGCAGATAAAACAGCTGACAAAATGTGCCAGAATGTGGCTGGGGTTGCTAGGTAACGGTGCAGTGGCCGTTGAATATGACTCAATAATCGGGAGGTTATTAACTCATTTTCCAGATACCAAAAAACATGAATTTATGGCCAAGAAACTGCTGGGTGTTTGGTTTTATAAGCAATTGGACCGCTTTTTAGAAGCAGTTGAGACACAAATGGATGTACAAAAACATTCAAAATGTGAATTTTGCATAATAGGTTCCCCTTGAAATCAAAGTTTCCAATAGAAAATATGAAAGTTAGTGAAACAAGTAAGGATGTGTTGTAATAGTCAAGCAAAAACAATATGTAATATATAGAGCAAAAGGTTGAGACAACTTAGTTGGGAGTAAGTATTTAAAAACCAAAAGCTTTGGCAGATCTGTTTTACAGTCTGTGATGTTTTCAACAAAAGTAAACCAGAATGAGTAAAAACTAATAATATTCTGACTCAATTAATAAGTCGGTAGCAGCCAAGTCTTGATGATCATGCAAAATTGGTTGAATTATTGATCAATAGGTAAGGCAGAAGGAGTTGCCAGGTTTGCCTTTTGTCCAGCTTTAAGAGCTTTTGTAGAGGAATAATATTCTCTATGAAAAACCTCAGAGACAGATGCCGATCTCTTAAGGTTTGGATGCACACAGAAGAGGTTAGGCCATCGTGTCAGACAAAAAGTGCCAAATCCGAGCCTCCGCAGACCTCTGTCATCATTTTAGATGTCACTGACAGCAGAATTAGAAAAAGGCTGAACCAGTAAGAAACTCTCTTCTCTCCAAAAAGGAACATGGCAGCGACACTCAAGATTGAAAAGCTGCATCTGAACAAACCACATGACTTTTGGAACAATGTCCGCTCAGACAGATGGGTCCAGCTTGCAGATGTCTGGCCATTATGCACGTTCTGAGAAAACCCGACCACATAATCTACACAAATAGCTTCGCTCTACCTCTTGCTGGAACATTACTCACAAATATGGTTTTTTTTAGCTGGGTTTCATATCCTCTGAGGTTGGAAGAGTCTGTGAGAAAATTTTATACTTTTTATGTATCTACTCCATATTTTCTTGGTCAAATAAAGATATAGTTAGTGTAAACATTAAGTTGTTAAAGTATGATTTAAAACATTCAATAAATGTTTGGGAGCTTTAAATAACCTTTACGAACTGAAGCATTGCAACAAAACTCCACTGTGATGGAAGAAAAATACATCTTTATGCAGAATATGTTTCTGTCAATGCAAACAGTAAAAAAATAAACTACAGTACATTCAATATGTTCTTCTACAAGATTGAGAGTTTTTTTCCGAATTGGTCAAGAACAGAAACAGTGCCTTGCAAAAGTATTCATAAAATTATACTCATTTTTTTGCTTTGAAAAGCAAAAAAGAAGCTCCTGCACAACCAAGAAGAAAGCAGCTGGTAATTTCTAAATGGTAAGTCAACAACAAAACACTTGTCTTTTCCAGCAGCCATTGTACAGAACATCCAGGAGATACAGCTGACCAAATGTACAAGAGTTCAGCTTGGGTTGCTAGCTCCAATGGCTAGCTCCAATGACTAGCAACAAACTGACTAGCCAACCAGTGAATGGTTGCTAGCCAACTAGTTTGGCTAGCAACTGTAAACTTTGTTAGCAAATTTTATTTGGATTTTAAGTGACACCCACACCCACCATAAAATAGTGCAGAATTATGAAATACACAACAAAAATGTAAAATTTTACCCAGTGTTTTTGGTCTAGCTTTTAGAGTAAATATTTCAGTACACATGAAATAAGATGAAACTAACCTATGAGTAACTTTTTAACAAGATATAGGAACCTGTATTAAGTCAATAACTTCTTAATATTGATGAAAAAATATGAGTTATAAGTGAAATAAGCTGCCAGAAACAATGACCTTTTTTTTTCCATATTATAAGTTAAAACGTTCCACCTGTATGTACAAATATTGTGAATTCAGAAGGCAGTTGGTTGCACTGGATTTTATTTAGGTGTATCTGAGTAAAGAGGTCCTTATACAAATGCATGCCACAGTTTTTAGGCTTTTATTTTGACGGGGGAAAAAAATCTCTGAAGTGATACACCAGTTTGTGCTGGAGTTCTGGCCATGACCAGAACTTCAGTCGTTCTGTAGTTTTGATTTGTAATCGTCAATGTGTTGCCTGGGTCTCTTTAATCTCAATGAGACATACCTGATTAAAAAAAGGTTGCAAACATATAGACAACAGTTTAAATTATTTCTGCATTGTGTTAAGTGTTCTGCATGTTCCTCAGTTATTTCATGATGAGAAGAGTGTGAAGAAGTGGCGACTTTACATGTTGTTTCACAAGAATAAACAACTCCTACACCCTCAAGTTGTTAAAACGACATCAAGAAGCTCACTGGAAAATTTAGAAAATGTTAGAAAAAGGCTCTTGGCCCAAGAGTCTGGATTCAGACTCTTGGGCCAAGGAGGATGAGATGCAGTAAATCTTTGAGAAAGTCTTTTGCATGCTTATAATATTCAGAATACTTTTGCATGTTTGAAAATGCCTTCATGCCATCTGCGTCTGTGCCCAAAATAAACCAGAGACAATTGATTTTGACCAAAGAGAAACTAAGCTGTAAAAACCTTCCACATTCCAAATCTCATGAGGGGAAAATTCAGCACCAAAGCCTTGACTTTTTCCATTTTCTACTCTGAATATAAACTCTTTAACACAAATAGCTTCTCATTTTTCCTGGGAAAAATATCTGCCATAACATTTATCTTGATTTTCTGCAAAAACACATCGAGTACGAGCTAAAGGAATCAGCAACAGAAACCTGTACACACAGTTAGATAAGATAAACCCGGCAGGCCGAACCAAGACCCTTTCTGAGTTGTAAAACTCTCTGGCATATTTGCTGTAGATTAGATTAAAATCTGGCACATCACCAGATTTAATAACTTCTGCTGCAAATGTTTTATTTACACAAAAGCTAAGATAAGGCCGCAACCTCTGCAAATAGTTTGCTTCGGGCGATTGCCCTGGCTGGAGGACGAAAGCGTACGTGCGCGCTCTCTGGGACAAGGCCTGCAGATAAAACGTGTTAATTACCCATTACTGGAATTGGCTGGTCATACCCAGAACAATGACTTATGCTGCTGCCATCAGAAGAGAGGCAAGTCATGGCGTATAACGGCACCAGCAATTATCCCTCAATATGCTTTGTTTTCAATCATACAAAATGCCTCTATGATGAGCCGATGATGAGTAATAAGTAAGAGCGTGAACCGTGTGCAGTCTTGTTATATTTGCAGAAAAAATTTCTCTCTGTTGATCTGGATGGACAGAAAGCTGAGCTATTTAGAAACCCAACTAAGCCAAAAAGAGCAAAACAAACAAGAATCTGTCTTATTTTTGATTAAAATTTCAATCATTCTAAGATCGAAATAAATCTTAGAATTTATTTTGAATTTTGAAGTAAATTCTAGAATTTATTTCAGAATAAATTCTAAAATAATACATTTTAAATTCATTCTAGATACTTATTTAGAATTTATTTTAGAATAAATTATAAAATGTATTTTCAGAATTTATGCTAAATTTTAAAATTTAGAATCAAATTTTAAAAATGTAAACTTTATTCTAAAATTTTGAATTAAATTTTAAAATTGCATATTTTAAAATTTAAATAAAAAAATTAATAGAAAAAATTACATTTTAAATTAAACTTTTAATTATTATTATTTTTATTTTAAAACAAAGAAGCAGTGACTAATATCCTGTGTTTCTTTTAGCCTTTTCTACATGTCTTTACGTTGGATAAAAACCTCAAACTTTTGAGGAATATGAACAATTAAACAAAATAGAGGCACTTCTATCAGTAAAAACACAAAACAGAATATTATTTGCAGATTAACATGCAGATTTAATGATTTAATTAACAGGTTGAATTTGCTGGAACTTGGATTCAAAAGCATAAGTCACTAAGTAACGTTCTTTGTCACAAGAAGCTGCTGCTTTTTGTTTCACTTTGGTAAAAAGGAAAGAATAACTCAAATTTTGATATGTTATTTGTTTTCTCTCTCTGTTGTTCTGGCCTTTGGCAGGAATACGTCCAGTTTCAAGGAGGGACAGCCAAGATATTCTTGCTTTTTGACTCATGCCCAAAATATGTTATAGTTAGTCACACAGAGATTAAAAAGCTGTGACTAAGATTTAAGTTCTCTTCGCACGTTAGTTATTAAACATCATAATATCAAGGCTTGTCAACCGGTCCCAAAGGTTTAAAGGTTAATTTAACAAGACTCATTGAGTTCCCCTTTTCTCCAAATAAAATGAAAGACAACAGCTCATAAGAAACAGGAATTTGTTTAAAAATGTTTTTAGGAGTTTTAGGCGTATTAGCAGAGTTAATAGTCAAAATAATTTCACTCAAGTTGAGGTAAAAAGCAGTAAAACTACTCCTAGAAATTCATTTCTTTTCCCCAAAGTCACCCAAATAAACCTGGCAAGTTATTATATATTATTTCAAGTTTTTTCATAGTTTACCACATTAAAACCTAAAGCTTCAGTGTGTTTTGTTGAGAGTGTTATACAATACGTCAATATAAGTGAATGCAGAGTCAATAATATGAAACTCTACCCACTTTTATAAGCTTCAGAGTTATTTTTCTATCAGTTCTTTAGATCTAGAAACTTATTTTTTTGCCCATTTCTCTTTTCCAAATAGTTCAAGTTCAGTCAGATTCAACGGGTTGTTTCTGTGAGCATCCATTTTTAAATCTTTGTCACTAATCTGTTGTTCTGGACTTTGATTAGGCCATCCTAAGACTCTCCATCTCAGCTACACCCTTCAACAGAAATGTGGTTTATGTGCAAATCCAGTTTATTTATAAGGTACATGTAAACAAAACTTTAAAGTCATGTGAAATAACAAGATAAATAAAAACAAAACAGTCATAAAGGACTCAAACTGTGATGAAAGTCATTGGAAATAAGAGTTAAACTTCTTTCCTTTCTATTTTTAAGTTTTAGAAGCGTACTGTTACTTCTGAAGGAAAATGGTAGGACTGAATTTTATTTACGAATAAACACGTAACAGGGGCTAAATGTAGATGATTGCCTCACTTTTTGGCTTTTATAAAACGTCCTGAAAAGGGAGAATCATTTCTCTTTCACTTTCACTGAAGTTTATTGAAGTTTGTAAACTGTAACATAACAAAATGTAAAACGCTAACTTCTAAACTATTTGTTTTTTCTTTTGTTCAGCAGTGGAGGTCAGCTTTAAAAAAGTAATTTCATTGTTGCCTAACTTGCTCTTTGCTTTTACCACAGTAATCCTAGATCTGCATTACTTCACTTTGTGCAGACTCTTCATTATGTCACTTAAACTGTGAGTACAGTAGTAGACTATCTCTTTAATCCCTACGTAATCAGAATTAGCTAGACTTATTAATCCCTGCAGGGAAATTCCAGCAGTATAAACGAAATTAAAATCCACCATAAAATGTTCAAGTAGCTTTAATTACACCTGCTATGCAGAGAAAAGTAAGCACTGGATCTTTTTCTCTTTTTTTTCTCCTTAAGTAATCTTGGAGCTGGAAACACTTTCAACACACGAAAAACGCCTACAGCTCGTAAAAACAAACCCAAACTGGACAATGAATCTGGAGTTGTTAAAAATTTATAGTGAAATACCCCTGCCTGTTCCCTCACCCTCGTACGCACAAGCCGAAGTCAAACATTTACTGACCCTAAAAATAAGATGTTTTCTGCAGATTGTATAATTACACGGCGCGGAGAGTGGAGATGTTAGCATGTAATGCGATGCCTCTAGTGTGTGTGTTTGTGGAGGGAAGGGGTTGCGGAAACGGGAGGCAGTTGGGGCGGGGGAGCTTCGCTACAATGTAATTAAAATACGATGGCCTTTGCAGAGCTCAACATGTTATTGTCTTCTCAACCTCAACTGCAAAAATAGACCTGTTTTCTTTCTCTCCCTCCATATACTTCTGACCGATCTGAGGGATGGATTCAGCTTTGAGGCGGCGATGATCAACGTCTTGTGAAATCCCGGCCTTTGGCATAGTTTCTATCAAATTCCTGTACCTGTACACAGTAGCTGCATGTGTATCCGCTGTAAAACTGTCAGCACGATAAATCCAGCTTGCACAAAAAGGCCCTTAAAAACCTCAGGTAAAACTCCAACTGGTCCCATTCCCCGGGTTTCACCCCAGACTGTCCACAGCATGCCTTTTTGACTTATGCAATTCCATCCGAGAGGCATTTTATTGAAGTGGTTGCCTATTTGCCCTCGCATTAAACGCCTGAGGAATGTGTTCCTGGGTTTGCTGAGGTTGTTTTGATGTGCATTCAAAAAGCCTGTGTGCAGAAGGAGCTCATTCACAGCTCGCATGGACTCAATGGCTTCATTTGTCCTTGAAGGTAAACACTCGCAGAGAGGAGGCCCACAAATATGGCCTTTTCAAATGCCAGCACCCCCTCGGCTCTCCATCTTATGTGACAATGAACAAATTCCTATTCAAAAGCGCTTACTGTGCGATAGCGTAACCATTGTGGCGGCGTCAACACACCTGAGCAAATGACCGAACCACATCAGTGCTGAACAAAGCCGGCCTTGAACTGTAAACGTGACGTACATGTGTGTGTGGGACACTCAGACGGGGTAAGTGCCATTTTTCATTAGGGAGTCTGACAAGCTGATGTTAGCGAGTTATTTAGCTGTGTTGTCCGCCTCTTCAGCAGTAGGCTGTTTATCTTAACCGTGATAAACACGCCAACTCTTGGTAGTTTGTTTGAAACATACACCAACACTTTAAAACAAGTTAAATGTTGGTGTAATGCTGTTGGGACAAGAAGATGGGGATTTTCAACCAGATGCTAAATCAGAAATTGTGACCCATTTGTTCACTTTTAGCTGAACTTCTTCCACATTATAGAACAGGAAGACGGTTTATAATAACATTATTGTTGTGTTAATATATCCAGTCGTTAGCAAACCAGTTTGTTTACTAAAGATAACGTTAGCCCTTACTACCGCAGGTTTCAAAAGAGTACATTAAAATATTACTTTAACCACATGTCTGCCAGAAGTATGAATCATTTTGGATTCACTGTTTCCAGATTGTGCGAGTTTCCGCCCAGTTGGGCTGCTTTTGAACACTTTGGGCTGGAAAGAACAGCTTATTTTATTAGCTTACCATTATTTTTGAAATGTCAAAAATCTGTCGAACGTGACAACGTCAATAATTAGTCATTCGTTAATCAAGTGTTACCATGTGGTAGCAGCAATAAAACAAAAATCCCAGTGGAACATCAGGATTTAAAAGGAGAGCACCACAAAAACAACAACAACAAAAAAGTCTTGTTGTGTTCAGAGTCAAGCCCTGTGCAGACCCAATGGGATCTGGTTTTGGTTCGCATGTAATAAAGAACAAGCAAAAATGTTGTGAATTGTCACAAGTCTATCAGTCAATCTGTCACAAGGGCAGATTAATGGTTTACTGGAGACTACAGATTTTAAAAAAAGGCTGTCTGCTGTAAAAAGAAAAAATATATAAATATAAATATATTCTGAGCAGTAACTATGCAAAAACTATATAAAAAATGAATACATTTTACATTTAAGATAAAAATAACACTTTTGTCTGTAATACTTTGTTTAAGGTAAATAATTCCTTTGTAGCTGCAGTATATGAAAAGTTTTTTTTTTTTTTTTTTTTTACATATTTGTTGTAACAGTATTGTATGACACAGGTAAGCTGTGAAAAACATCAAGGTTCTCTGTCTTTTCCCAGTTTTTCCAGTAACTAGAAACAACCAATCAGAGCCAGGAGGCGGGTTTTAGCGCTGTCAATCATGCCCTCTTTGCTCTCTGCTTTGATGCAGCTTCTCCCTATAATGAATGCTAAGGCTAGTTAGCTTTTCCACCAATTTTGGCAGATTAACAGTTTTTCTGTAATGATTAGTTGTTTGTCCGCCCACTGCTAAATGTTCACATTTAGCAGTGGGTACACACGCATGATTGTGTAGACAGCAACAGATACAAAACATAAAAGTAAACAGGAAGGATAAATTACAGCTTTAATATTGATGAAATATAACATTAATATGGGAAAATATTACATATTTCAGTTATAACCAGTACTTTTTCATCAATATTAAGGAATTATTGATTGAAAACAAGCTCCTAAATTGTGCTGAAATGATACTTGCAATTTAGTTTTGTCTTATTCAAGTGTACCAAGATATTTTCACAAGAATCTACCAAAAATAATGCTTATTGGCAGAAGGCAGATGGACAGCTGCATGTTTTCGGACTGAATCTTCTGAGAATGTAACTCTGAATATAAGTCAAATACAACATCTTGACTTGATCTTCAGGAATCTCACAGACATTTTCTCACACAGTCCTCAGCTTCTTAATCCTTATTGTTATGTCATGCCATGCATGCTATCGTGACAGCTTAGTTACCAGGCCGTGCGTTCGGCATGTGCGAGCAGCTCACAGGTGCTGCCAGGTCTCCGCCCCGGAGTCAAAGCTGACAGACGTGTTTCTGCTCACTGTCACGTGAAATCACCAGATTTGTTGCTGCCTCTGAGGAGAAAACGGCGGGTTTAAAGGTGAGGGTCTACAATGGAGTAATTCATGACATGCATCTGTGAGGGAAGGGAACTCAAACTCAAGTCCTGCTTCAAATTATTTAAATTAGCACAGCAACAGTATATGTGTCCCTCTAAATTCCAGAAGTATAAATATAACCTTCAAGAAAACAATTGTGAGCTCAAATATTATTTTATCAAGCAGTTTTTATTCGTTTACTGTCAAATTACCTCAATCAGTCCCTCCAGTTATTTTTGCGATTCCAAGATTTTGGAAGTTCACGTAAAATCAGTATATCCTCGTGCTTTTCTATGCCAACATATAATTATGAGTTTGTTGCAAATTTTCTGCAAAAATGGTCAAAAACATTGGGTCTAAGTGATGCTAACTCCCACCTGTAGCCTTACTTGAAGTCAAGTTAATGTCCCTGATCATTACAGCGAGTAACAAAAAGTCACATTTCTTGCCATACATAAACACAAATACTGCAAATATCTTACAAATATTCAAAAATTAACACCACAAAATCAGAAGTTTTGATTGTAAAAACAGTCACGAAGTCCTCAGGTGACTGATGTAGAAAGATTATTCATGTAGAAAGAAATATTATTTAAATTTGAGAACTCATCAAATGCTACGACAAGAGTATGAAGGCCAAACAAGGAATGAATAAATTAAAAAAATAAAAGTCATAATATTATGAGAAGAGAGTACTAATTTGGTCCTTATTCTCATAATACTACCAACTTTATTCTCGTATTTTTACGAATTTGTGTAGGACCTGTTCTAGCTAAATTAGCTGATTGCACAGGACTGGAATAACACCGATAGGATCCAGAAGAATCAAAGGAAAAGGTTTGAAGCCTTAAATGTTGCTTTGAACTGTGCAATTTATGTCAGTTGGCAGAGATATAATGATTTTCTCTAATCCTAAACCTGGGATTTCTATCCGCCGTAGGCGCCTGTCCTTAACCTTTCCTGTCTCATTAGTTCTGACACTGGAATTGTAACTTACAGGCATTCCCAGATCATTTTTCAAGAAAATGTCAGCGATAAAAAGCATTTAGGACAACAGATTAGGTGTCCATGGAGACCTGAGCTCAACATCAGACACCTAATCAACAACTTCAACAAGCTGACGGTTTTTTACTGCATCGAACAGAAAGAACAGGCCTTAAGAAAGTAAAACACGACACAATCAGATGTAATAATGTGAAAACTGAAGCACTAAGATGCCAGAAGTCTCTTAGGTCATCAGGTTTCAGGCCTGTAAACCTGGGATGCAGCACAGCAGTGTCTGTTTTTCTCAGCATTCCCAGGAGAGGTGTGTGTGTATTTGCTTGTCTGTAATGTCTTTCATTGCACCACAGCACTTCAGAGAGCTTAATGGTGCGCCCCTTTCAACACCTCGGGGGCTGTTATGAAGAATAACTGAGAGTCCAACAACAACGTTGAAAGTTTGACACAGTAGGTATGAAGACGGGTTATTTTGCAGCGAGGAGACATTTGTTCCCACACCTGTAAAATTCCACCTCAGACTGTAGAGCTCCTGCAGCCAAACGACGCAGACAAACACACTCATACTTCAGAGAAAAGAGGCGTACTCGTGCATGGCTAAGAACCAACAATAAGCGAAATCCTTTCCCTCTGATTGACAGTTTGTTCCGAGGCGAAAGCAGCCGGGGCGTGTTGTGTTAAGAAAAACTTTTATCTTTGGAGGAATTAAATATTTCTGAACTGTCACTTTTTAATGAGGAGAATTTATGCTACTTTTAAAAATACCTTCTTTAGTTGCTCATCTTAGTAGGATTGGAGTTTAGCTTCAGACGCCACTATCATAAGATTGATAAAATAGTAAAGCATCACCTAAAAAGTATTTTATTTCAGTATTTAAATTAAAACTCAAATGTCGTATGGCGTCAACGCACACAGAGGAATACGATTCAAATAGTGGTGGGACTCCATGAAAATTTTTAATCGAGTTAATAACTAATAATTCTGTCGCATTTAAATGGAAAAGTACAAGTTATTGAATAAAGACATGAGCTCAACAACAAACATATTTATTGCTTTAATGTGTCGTTTCGATTATTCAACCATCAGGTTGATCTGACGTGCTGTCAAGTGTTTCAGGAAGTTCTGATGTTCTAGGGAAATTCTTTGAAAAAATATTCTATAGAAATTAGCATTGGGGATGTTTGTGTTTCCTGCAACATTTTTTGCATTGAGATGCGATTTCAGGCTTGAATAGCTTTGGTGATCAGCCAACTCATCTTTGCACAAGTTGAACACAACAATCGTCTTTTCCAGCGTCTCATCGGATTGTTTTTTAAAGGATAAATTAACTTCCAGAGGACCAAGAGAAGCGACTTTGTCGTCCATTGCTGTATGTGTTTTTAAAAAATGTGTTAAAATGCCTTAGTCTGTAGAAAATATTATTATGCTTTATTTTAGTTTGTTCTGTCATAAAATACACTGAAGTTTGAGACATCGATCTAAAGCACGTTAGTGAAAGGATTAATTGTTTTTTTTATTTGGCAGGATATTAAACCAGATGTTATCTTGCCTAACATCTAACCTGAGCAAATGAATAAGAGTGACTATTACCGTTCAGTGAAGCGTTGCAGCGTGGAAGCACTGCATCAATAGATCTTATCGCAGAATGAATGAAACCTTAAAAAAGAAAAAATAATACAATTTGAGCATTGTTCTGGCATGTTTTCTTGAGAGCGTCCTAAGAATGCGTGTGGAGAACCGATGAAGTCCTCCAACCTGTTCAGAACAAAGAGAAAGGAAACTTTCTCTGCGTGCTCTGAATCATCCATCAGCTTACAAGTCATGCAAATTGTAGGGAAGGGTGGGTATGAGCGCTGTAATTTCAATGGGATATGTGTGCTTTATTTAGAGCGCGGCGCGGTTAGGGGGGGCGAGCGCACGGAGGAGCCGGGGCCTCTGGCTGCTGCATTGTGCTAAGAGACGGGGCCTTTCCACTGGTCGTGACGGGCGGTTCTGATGTGGCCGACCACGCAGCCCTGATGATTGGGTAGCATGTGTTCCTTGACCCTGACCATAATGGACAACTTTTACCCGCCGGAAGAAAATTACAGCCCCTCAGGAATGTTGCTGTTATTATTTTTCCTTCTTCCTATAAAATTGGAGAGGACGTTTTCAACATGTAAGCAATCGCAAAACCATTGAAGTTAAACCATCCGCGGAGGGAAATGGGCTTTTTCTTGCTGTTGTTGTTCATGTAGGAGGGAAGTAGATTATTAGGAAGGATGGGAGATGAGTTTATGGGGGTGTTTTACCAAATTAGACAATGTACAATCAACACATTAGAGTAATTTCTTCCTCTTTTACCCGCCTACTACTAATTCACAGGCCTTGCTCAGCTTCTGTCGTTGTATGGCAGAGAGAAGGAGCCTTTTCCCACACAAGTGTCTAACAATAACACTCAAACACTTTAACACATCTCCAGAGGGAGCGGAGCAACTTAAACTCCTGAGTTTTAAATCATCCTCAAAATACATCTGCAGGACTTCTTCCAACCAACCTGTGCAGGCCACTAAAAAAAAAACAAAAAAAAAAACTAAAAGTGACTCACGAGAATCAAGTCCACATAAACTTAAATTACTTGATATATTTGGCCTGAGTCAGTCGGGTGAGTTTAATGGGGTCTGCATGAAGCTAAATAGAACGACCACATGGGTCAACACCAGAAGTGAGGCTGGTTTGGCCCACAGCGAGCCGACCCAGCATCTGTTTAAAAGCTACTAGCTGGACACAAACAGGGAACTCTGGCTCACCCTCCCCTCAGAGGAAGGCAGGGGTGCTCAAAATGGGACCGGGGGACCATTTGTGGCCCTCAGAGTGATTTTTTGCGACCCTAAACTGTAATTAAAACATGATACAAATTTGACCCGTCCATCACAGGTGCAAACATTTTGCTTTTAATCAGGGTGGAATTATTACCTTCCAGACCAAACATACCGGCAGGGATCCAGCCAAATTGACAGTACCGTAATTCCGCCAGACTTTGCGCTATCTAAAAAATTCCAACTGTTTCTGAAAGGTGAGACGTTGAGCTTTCCAGCCAATCTCGGGTTATCACGGTAATTTCATTCGTAGCCATAGCAAGGAGTGAAATTAATATTTTAACAGACGGAAAACTGCAAAAATAACTAGAAAGTTCCAGTTGTTATGGATAAATAAGCCAATATATTTACTCACAGGACACTTAAAGAACGGCATACAATTAAAATAAGCAAAAATGTCCAAGCAGAGATTTTAAACTTAGGTCTAAAAGGATTAAAAAGAACCAGAACCAGACATGGAGAAGCAGCGTTCAGCTTCTATACACCACAAATCTGGAACAAACTTCCAGAAAACTGCCAACAGATGAAACACTGAGTTCCTTTAAATCCAGACTAAAAACCCACCAGTTTAAATTTGCTTTTGAAACATAATAAATGAAACAATAATCAACATTTTCATGTGTACTTGACAAAATGTGAAGCTTCAATTAGTTTGTAGTTTTGTGTTTTTATGATGTAAAGCACTTTAAATGCCTTGTTGCTGAAATGTACTATACAAATAAACTGGACTGACTGAAGTACAACACAACATATTCGTCTTTTTATAACCAAATTTCTGCTGTTTTGATTTGTAATTGTCAGTGTTGATGCCAGTTTTGCCCAAGTCTCTTTAGAAAACGAGGTTTTTAATCTCAGTGAGAAATACTTTGTTAAATAAAAGTCACATTATAAGAAGCAGAACTGCATCTGTGTAGATACTTTTACTGAAAGGATGACTTTGCAGTGCTGAAATCAGCTTTTATTGAATTTATTAAACTTAGAAAGTGTTTTGAAAGGAAGTGCCTCAAATCTTTTTCAGATAACAATAAATTTGTTCAATCAAACCCAAAATAATTTGAAAACTAAATGAAATTTGTCTTAATATGTAAAAAAAAAAAAAACTACAATAGCTTAATTATTATTATTATTATGTTACTTTTGACTTGTCAATTTTGATAAAGCATGTGCAAACAGATCAGAGAGCAGAGCTGCTTCATCCCCCATGTAGTGAAACTCCTCATTAGGGTTCAGGTCAAGAGATTTTGTTGAACTTTGAGACGCAAACAGATCTTTTCAGTCCTTTGGTCCCTTTTTTTTTGAAGTGTGGAGATAAAGATGGCTGAGATTAGCGCAGCTTGAATTCAGGGAGGGGGCTTTAAAGGTCTTTTTAAGGGTTGAGGAGGGCATTGAGGTACCATCAATGATTACATCTGCAGCGGAGGATCAAAGCCTTCGCCCTGAGGGATGCTGCCTCTTGTTGCTGCTCACCTCACCTCACCTCACCTCACCTGTCCTGTTGGGTGTGCAGAAGAGAGCTGCAGAGATATTTCAGGTATCTTGCGGTTGGAGGAGAAAGAAAGAAGGATGTTCTTAAACCTACAATTACCTGAATGTCAAACAAGTTATCTACGAGTGGAAAGTCTTCACACCATTTCAAATTTGTTTGTTTTCGCACTGGGATCTTATGGTACAGATAAACAAAGCTGCATGTAACTGTAAGCTGGAAGCAAAAGGATCCAAAAAGTTCTACAAATGAAAATTACTGCACGTCTCTTCTGAGTTTGTTCATTTAAAAATCCAACATTTCTGTCAATTCTTCTTTGCAAAACAGCTCGAATTGAATGGAGATCATCTGTGACAAACAGACCTTAATTCAGCTTCTCAGTTTCATTTAGGTCTGGACTTTGACTGGGCCGCATTGACACACAAATAAGCTTTGACCTAAACCAGTTAACAGCTTTTGGATGCGTCACTGCTCCAACACACATGAATCAAATCACTGGTTAATGAACAAAACTTGACATGTAGGAGGTAATTTAGCTTGTTGAAGCAAGAATTTGTATCCAAACGTTGCAAACCCCTGAAACACCAATTCAACGATCGTCTCGTTGGCAAAGTTTACACAGCAGGTGTTGACGCTGAAATCTGATTATTTATTTTTGCGTGACTGTTCATGTTACTAATTAAATCCGACAGCGTGAACAATTTATAACCTCAAAGCGACCAGCACGCAAAGAAGAAGAGGGTTGACGTCACGTTTACGGATCAATTTTAAAGTTTATTCAGCAACGAGAGCCGACAACTTTGTCACAAGATCACAACAAGACGAAATAATCTAATAAGAAAGCAGAACTAACAGGAGTGGAGTTTTGGAGAACATGGACTGAATTTTCTGTGGAGAAGTCTGTCTGATTGTGCATTCAGAGATTTGAGTGGTGGGATTGTCATGTGATGTGCTTCACTTCTTTCTTAATTTTATAATTTTAATTTTCACCCATTGATTATGTCTGGATAAAATGGGTCTGGCTTCTTCTGGTGCCGAATTACGACATAAAATTCTAATTAAATGCAACATGACCATTAAAGACTGCAGATGCAAATCTGAATTAGTTTCATTTTTGGAAGTGTCGCAGATCAGATTTTTGGTTGGTGGAAAGATCACAAAAAGTCAGATATGGGCAAAAAAAAGCGGATTTCAGTTGCATTCACCTGCTGTCTGAACGTAAACTTAATGAGGTTTCTGCAGAACTTGATGATGTTCAAAGGAGGGAATTCGGTCATTAATTGAGCTGCACATCTTTGGGTTAAACCAAACATTATATCAGCAGCTGTGAAGCACAGTCTGGTTTGAAGCCATTCAGCCATAAACTCCTTTGTGCACTAAGTTATCCTACAGTCCAGTGCAATGCCATCTCTCTAGCATTACAGGCTCATAATCTCAAACCTAGCAGCAAATAGTTCACCAAACTGCTAAAAAAAGAAATAATCAGAATGCTGGAATGGCCTAGTTAAAGTCTAGACTTCAACTTGATTCACCCCAGTGTACTGAAGCATTGTTGGCACGAAAAGTCGGCCAAAAAACTTCCACTGAACTGTTGTGACAGACTGATAAAGTCAAAGCTGGTTCCACTACCTAATAAATCATTCTCTGTTTTTCTTCTCTTGAGGTTAGATTTAAATCATTTCGTGAGTTTCTTTGAAAATAACATGATTTCTATATATATATAACCAATTACAGTTCATATCATGTCCAGGGAAATGGGTTTTCTGGTTTTAATGTACAGAAGTTGTGCAGTGTGATGAAACTAAGTAAGATTTTCTGCAAGTTGAAGGAAGAGTTGCTGTCCTGTTACTCAACTGTGTGTTTCGTGTGGTTGAGCCGTGGCGACCAGCCAACCTCCAGCCACAACTTATCAGTCTTGTTTTTTTTTATGATTCAATACATTATTTTTGCCAGCACTGCAATGGTGAAAGGTTCATTATGTTTTCTCTGCTAGCAGTGAGTTGAACATTATGTTTCAAGGAAGTTCATCTTATTGTGACAGTGACAAACACAACATAAGATGCGGAGAAAAAAAATTTCCCCACGACAGAAACGCAAACAGGGAAACATTATTTAGCAAATGCTTCCTGTTAGCACACATGGAGCTGCAGTCTGAGATTCTGACCTGTAATTTATTGCATGGCTGCCTTATGATCTCCTGTGGGCATGAGAGTAAATTACCCCTCTACGTAGATAATGAGATAGCTGATCACAGAGCTGCAACCTCAGCCTTGGTGTGAAGGTTTTCAGACACGCGTCAGAAGCCAATTAACCTTGTTGGAAAGGTCACATTTTCATCTTTAGGAAATTTGGTTTCTTGCTTTAAAATACACAAACCATGTGTTCATACCTTCATTTGCCCAGAAGATCAGTTAATTGAGATGAATCTCTTCTACCGGAGTTTTATTTTTTGGGTAAGACAGACATGAGTACAAGTTAGGACAGAATAAATTTCAAAACCAAACCACATACATTCACTTACACAATCGGCGTTTTCAAGAAATTCAATTAAGCAAATCATTTACAGACAGACGTATCTTCCTCAAATGGTAAAAATAGCAAATGGCCTGCATTTTAACATTTTAATCAAGTCAGAGGACTCCAAAGTGCTTTACATCTAGTTATGCACCCATTCATTCACACAATGATGGCAGCGAGCTACTTTGTAGCCACACTTGCCCTGATAGACCTAAGGCTGCCACCGGAGCAACGACTGAAACAGAAAAACACAAAATCTTTGTATTGTTGGTATAGTTTCTAATGAAAATATCTTTGCATACTTGACTGAAGGCAAAACTAACTTTTTAAGTAACTTTTCAGTAAAATATAGGAGCTTGTTAGATGAAAAAGAACAAAGTTCACTTACTACAAGACATTTTTCCTATGTTATAAGTAAAATAATCAGCCAGTGGAACTAGTAGTGACTGATTATTCGCTAACTCGAGTATACAGACTCAAGAAAAGGTAATTTACTGAATTAATAACACAATCAGAGCAATTATTAAGAAAAAATGTACAAAATATACAGACCACTGCACTGAACCCCATTGAAAACCTCCTGGTTATTCCCCCAAATTTTGATTTCTGAACTTTTCCTGAGTTAAAGCATTAATTTTGTTGTTTCTAAATGAATATGAACTTGTTTTATTTGCATTATTTAATGTCTGAAAGCACTGCATCTTTTTCCTTATTTTGACCATTTCTCATTTTCTGAAAATAAATACAAAATCCTTGCTTGGAATTTTGGAGACATGCTGTCAGTAGTTCATAGAATTAAAGAACAATGTTCATTTTACTCAAAGGTAAACATATAAGAGGTCAAATCAGAGAAACTGGTCATGTTAAGTGGTCTCTTAAATTAAGAACTTTGTAAATATATTCTACACAAAACTTCTCAAGTGGTATGGCTTTAGCTTCAAACTATTCAAATTCTGCATACATTTTTCTTACTAATCATCATCTGTATCATTTGGACACCAAAGTGAATTAAAGGTGCTTGAAAATGTGCAAAAGACGGAGCTACTGACATGAGACTAACAGTGTTTTGTTTTCTTAGTTTGTTAAAGTAAAGCAAGATTATTGAGGAACAAAATCATTCTGTGTACCTCTTAAGAGCTAAACACGAAATTGCTTTAAAAAATTAAGCAGGCGGTGAGTTATGTGTTTACAAAATACCAGGCCGTTTTGTGGTCATTTGTTGATGGTCGTGTTATTCTGAAACAGGTTCTGTCGTTGGAAGCCAGCTGTGTCTTGGGTTTTTATTGAACTTTTGGTTTTGCTTTGCAGTTCAGCCTCACTGGTTTCTGTTCGCTTCAGATAAACTCGCTTGAAAGACCAGCAGCACACAAGTAGCAGTTTTCAATTTTGAAAACGGAGTAACTATGAATCCAAACAGGAAATTTCAGCAGAATTTCATAATGTTTTCAAATAAAGCACATTTCATCATCAGGAAACTGAATTATCGCCTTGGTGGAGGGGTGAACTTGATCAATCACTGATGAGAAGAAGTTGCTAAATTGGACAAAACCTGTAGTAAAAGCCTCTAATTCGGCTGAAAGAGTCCGTTTGAAAAGGCAAAGTGGAGCATGGAAGTAAAAGAAAAAACAAAAGAGTGACTCACTCATGAAGGTGTTTGTGGGGATTTTTTTCTCCCCCCGTTGAGAAATAGCAGCTGTTACAATACATTTTAGGCCATAAATAAGTCAGAATAATTATAGACAGTAATCTCTAATTGCTCTAAGGTGGGTGAAGGTTGTGTCTGCCTGTCTGCACATTTGAAACGTGGGAGGCAGGAGACGACGGCTGCACCTTCTAATATACGACGCTTACTACATCAGGCAATCCGTGTTTGCAGAACGACTGAAGTCAGAGCTTCAGTTAATCTCATTAATTATGTCTAAGATTACCAATAAGTGCCATTCTTGACATGTGTGTTTACTTTGGGGAATGCAGATATGTGTGATTCACGTTTCAAGATGTTGGCGTTTTAAGATTGTGGGCTGTTTGATTTTTTTTTTTAAGCGTCTGTGTCGTATGCAGAGGCACACAGTGAACCAACCACGTGTGCAACCACCCGACCCAAAATCATATACGAGACGGGGGGTGGGTTCTTTTAGAGCTCTGTGGAGAGACCCCATCATTGCACCACTGAAACATATACCCATCAAACAAGCTATTTCTGGTCCCAGCTTCTTCATGTGGTTCATGTGCTATTTTTGCCTCACCCTTGAGTTTTAACTGAATGATATTGTATCCCCTGACCAGACTCTCCGCCTTTGCAACTTATATGAGGAAAATCATCTGCAGATAGGATGAGTCACGGTAGGTTATCGTAACCAGCACAAAGCCAAGCGGTGGCGAGTGCGTCTTCGAGCCCCCCGTCCCCTGGGACGCGTCCTGATGGTTTGTTTTCGCTCAGCTGCAAATGGTTATGGCAGCAAACCATATGGCTGTGGAGGTTGAGTGGTCTTGGTGGAAAATGGGGACGGAAATTACAGAGGGAGAGTGCTGGTGTCACACAGGCCTCTCATTGCTGATTGGGTAAATACACAACGTCTCTGAAACAGGGAAAAAGTTACTGGTTTGGTTCATGAGGATACTGGTCGCATGCTTCACCTGCCCTCACAGCTGGATATTGTTTATTTTAAAAGGCAGCATTTGTTCATGGTTGCTGTGCACTTTCCAAGCAGGGCTTTGATTTTTCTTTAAACAGCGTTTCCATTACTAATGTGTGCAAATCTTTGTCTATATTCTGCTAATGTTCAAAAAACCAAAATTAAAATCCCACGTGAATAAGCTTGTTAATGCAATAAGTCATTAAAACTCATAGCACACTAGAGCTGCACCGATTGCAGGTTTTTGGGCAATTAAAAAAGCTTAACCTGCCGATTCAGATTTTGGCTGATACCATTTTTTTTTCTGTAATGTTGCTAAATATAGCAAGAAAGTTGCTGAGTTGGAGACAGTGGGGTAACTATTGTTAACTGTAAACATGGAGACATGACCTGGTGGGCCGGCCCGTCAGTCAAACCTCTCTCACCTGAGAGCAGAAGAGGACAGTGGTTGATCTTTAAACCTTTGCTGAGGCTGACAAGATCGGCTTTACATGTCAAAATTGTCCGATCACAGATATCCTAAAATTAAGGAAATCGACTTCGATAAATCTTTGTACCTCAACTAGCACTCACCAGACATCGAAGACGTCAAGAAATATTTCCAGTTTCCTGTCTTACGAAGGTCAACTTACAAAACAGATGGTTAACAATGGGCTGGGAGTAATTATTTTCATTTTTAAATTTTAAAATATTCAGGTTTTTGTTAAAAACAATCACCACCGTTTGCTGTTTTAAAGGTTTAAACAATTTCTCTGACTGTAGACTTGAAATACAAAAGCAACGTTTCCATTACAAAATCTGCATAAAATTATTTCAATATATTAATGTCAAAAAAACAAAATAACAAAAAGAAACAGCTAAGATTGATTAGTTGTTAAAAGCTTCATAAACAAAGGTAAAGGTTAAACATTTTCAGCAGATTTTAAGTGTTTGAGTCAAGTTTATTTGCATAGCACCTGTCAGAACCAATACAATTCAAAGTGCTTTACATCATAAAAACAGAATATAGTCGCCAATTATGAAACAATGAATAATGTTAAAATCATCAAGTAAATACACATCAAATATGTTGATCGATGTTCCAGTTATTAGGAATCAAAAGCAACTCCACACAGGTGGGTTTTTGAATTAAAGGAACTCAGTGTTCCGGCTCTTTTGCAGTTTTCTGGAAAAAAATATTTTAAGGTGCAAGGACTTTAAAACTGGAGTGATGTGCTCTATCTTCCTGGTTTTAGTCAGAACGCCGGCAGCAGCATAATTCATTTATTTCAAGTAATAGTTAGAATGGCTGCAATCAGGTTTTTGCTAAATAGAGCTAGACAGAGTGGCGACTTTTGCATGAATGGACGAACCCCTTCTCCTTTCACTTCCCCAACCTATTAATAAGAAAACGAGGCTCTGAGGCAGGAAAAAACCCAGTGCAGTTCCTCACAAACCTTCCATGCTAGTCTATATTTTCTCAAGCAGGGACCCCCACTCAAAAATTGGGTTTCTACACACACATTAAAAACAATAAAAACACTTGTTAAAGGGGCAAAAGTTGTAATGTTTCTTCATCTGGTTCTGTATTTCTGCTGCCCTGGGCAAATACCCATGTGATCCATATAAAATTATGGTGACATATTTATTGCTGTATATATTTACATTTATGTTACATATTTATTTTTATGAAAAGTTAAGTATCTTGGAGAAAAACAACCAAATATAAGTCAATTTATTTTACAGTCCAGTCCACTTTAAAACTCAATCAACTGGTAGTATTCAGAACATTTCCTATTTTGCATTTACAAACTTATATTTTTTGTAATAGACCACAAAGATCCAAGTAAATAAAGTCAAATAATTAGTTAATAAATTCAATTTGCGTGCCATTGATTCTATGAAGGCCTCAGAGATTTGTCAGATAATGTTAGTGGAGCAACAGTATCATGAACAAAGCAAACGGGTCGGGGAGGAAGTTAGAGAGAAAATTAAAATTAAGTTCAGTCATGAAGAAATGTCAAGCTTTGTGCATCTCACTGTTCAATCAGTCAGAAAGACTATGGCACGCCTGTGAAAAAATAAAATGAAATCAGAAAATGTGGATCAAAATTAGCTTTTCAGGTGAAACATAAGGAAAAACACTGAACACATCTCCACACTGAAACATGGTGGTGGCAGCATGATGCTTTCTTCAGCAAGCGGCTTAGACGTAAACTCAGGGAAACATATTTTCAAGACTTGCCTGTCAAATTGTCTTTTGACAGACTGTTGAATGCACACATAAGATACACACAGAACTGTTTCCTGTCAGGTCAGAGTATTCGACTGAAAACAATAATATAGTGGACATAAAATGTGTGACAAAGACCATACACCATAAAACAAGCATATATTTCAATACTTAATAATTGAATAATCAAAATACTGACCCCTTTTTAGATTAGTTTCATAAATTAATAATCTTCCACTGAGGCCTTCAGTGGCTAAATATTATGCTTAATAAAACCAGGGAAATACTTTGAGAATATGAATTTTCTGTCACCAATAAGTCATTTATAATTTTGATCTAAAGCAAAATATCAAGTCAGCTTTGTTTTGCTGTTTTCATCCTCCCTGAAAACCTTGCAACCTCATTTAAGTATCACAAGAGGCATTTGTTTCGACGTAATCTCATCATTCACAATCAGATTCTACACATTGTTTAAGGGAATGTTGTCTTTACAATACAAATTCGCTCAAGGAGTTAAACTACCATTCCAGGAAAAAGTCGCAGCCTGACAGAAGTGAAGACGCCTCCGCCTGAACTTCTCTCACCAGAAATTAAGCAATTTGACTCTCCAGAAACAAATAAACACTGACTAAAAAAACATAACTTGTTCCACTGCAGCAAGAAAACATCTTATTCTGGTTTGTCCTGGGTTGATGACATCATAAGAAGCAAAACTATCTAGGTAATAAGTATTAAAAGTAAAAGTACTTGCTGAATGCATTATCTAATCGCTAATACAATATCATTAAGTGTACCTATCGTATTTAATTTTAATACATTAGTAATGTGCCATTTTAATGAACAATGCCACAGATAAAGATTTTTATTGTTTACTCTACGTAACATAGTTTAGACTTAGATTTGTGATTCTGTGCATCATATTTTCAGGGACAGAAACATCTTGTCTTCTGTGAAAACATAGCATGAACCTCACTTTTTTTTTGCCAATAATGGCATTTATTTTGAAAGAAAGTATGGACCCTGCAGCAAGAAGGCCCTGGATTCAAATCCCGGCCTCTACCAGATATGGACTCTCACCTAATGACCCCTGAAGAAAAGCACCAGCAATCCTGCGACAAGATGGATGGATGTCTAAATGTATTCACACCGGCCTTGTTTACTCCATTTTAACCCTCTGATGCATAAGTGGGTCCTCTTCAAAGTTTGCCAACACTAGTTATCTATCCAACTAGCTAACATTACCACCTATACTGCATATATGTGTATTATTTGTGTGTGTGTCTGTGTGTGTCTGACACCCCGAATAAGAAAACCAAACGAGAAAATGTGTTGAATGACATGCAAAACCTGTTGATCAATGTGTTCAAGGTTCTTTCTTTTATCATCTCAATAAAAAAAATAAAAATTCATACCTATATAAATAAATGCATAAATAAATTAGCTGGAAAAGAATAGAGTGTCTTCTCCGGGTCGGGGAGGATGTCCTGCCCCAAGTATCTCGGGATCTTCTTCACAAATGAGGGAAAAATGGAGCAGGAGATCGACAGGCGGATTGATGCAGCGTCTGCAGTGAAGTGGGAGCTGTACCGGTTTATCGTGGAGAAGAGAGAGCTGAGTCAAAGAGCAAAGCTCTTGATTTACCGGTCGATCTACGTTCCTACCCTCATCTATGGTCATGAGCTTTGGGTCATGTCTGAAAGAACGAGGTCACGGATACAAGTGGCAGAAATTACTTTTACCTGTAGGGTGCCTGCGCTCTCCCTTAGAGATAGGGTGAGAAGCTCAGATATCCAGGAGGGACTCAAGAGTAGAGCCGCTGCTCCTTCATGTTGAAAGGAGCCAGTTGAGGTGGCTGGGGCATCTGGCTAGGATGCCTCCTGAATGCCTCCCTGGAGAGATGTTCCGGGCACAAACCACCAGGAGGAGGCCCCGGGAAAGACCCAGGACACGCTGGAGAGATTATGTTTCCAGGAGGAGCTGAAACAAGTGGCTCGGGAGAGCAAAGTCTGGGCCTCCCTACTTAGGCTGCTGACCCTGTGACCTGACCCTGGATAAGCGGAAAAAGATGGATGGATGGATAAATAAATAAATGCACACACATACATGATACACATAGCATAACAGAATACAGACAGTAATATTAGCTAGCTTGGTCAGCTAGCTTGTTTCAAGAAACGTGCTCTTTCGCACCCCCCCCCCCACACACACACACACATAATGGATGTTGACATTGTCCATTATTTACATTTTATCATTACTGTTGTAAAATTGCTGTTGTTGTCATTTTGTTTTAAAAAATGTTCTACAAATTGTCACAAATGTTCTACAAATTGTTCTAAGACCGTTTTAAAAAGTGAAAAATGAAAATATTTCAAACATGAAATAATTCTTGCGTGAAATAAAACACAGTAGAAAGTATTATACGAAACATTATTTTGAATCAAAATGACAAAAATAGCATAAAAACACACTGATTGTAACCCGGGTCAAAAAAGACCCACTAACGGAAGACTGTATAGTCAGTCACCCACGCATCAGAGGGTTAAACGAATTAATTCACTTGCCTAGAAAGTGCGGGTTTCGTTTGGTCTGACTAAAGCAGGAAGCGGTATGTCGCAGGGTTGTTTTGTTTAGCGCCAGCGACAAAAATGGCTTCCTTTTTTTTTTACAAACGACAAAAGAAAAATCCTGCAACCGTTAAATCTGACGGTACTCCTGACGCTTTTGTGCCGTTTCCTTCAGTTGTTCTTGGTGCAGCGCCACCACAGGCGAGGAGGGGAACAGATTTTTCAAAGTTGACTAGTGTTGTCTTTACAGGTTTGTAATTTTCTTGCTGTATTATGTAAAGCACCTTGAACCGCCTTGATGGTGAAATGAATTATACAAATAAACTTGATTGAAAGCGAATCGCACCAGCTGAAAATGTAGCAAAAGTTGCAAATTTGATCCCCAATCCAACTGAGTCTATTGGGAAACACTGTAAGTTATGCAAGATCAACTATTCTTGTTTATTCTGTAGAAATAAAATTGGACTTTAATAATCCATCCATTTCTGTTCACCCTTTGTCCCCAGTGGGGTTGGGAGAGGTGCTGGTGTCTATCTCCAGCTACGTTCCAAGCGAGAGGCGGGGTTCACCCTGTACAGGTCACCAGTCTGTTGCAGGGCAACACAGACATACAGGACAAACAACCATGCACACACACACTCACACCTAGGGAGAATTTAGAGAGCCCAATTAACCTGACAGTCATGTTTTTGGACTGTGGGAGGAAGCCGGAGTACCCAGAGAGAACCCACGCATGCACAGGGAGAACATGCAAACTCCATGCAGAAAGACCCCGGCCGGGAATCGACCCCAGGACCTTCTTGCTGCAAGGCAACAGTGCTACCAACTGCGCCACTGTGCAGCCCTACTTTAATAATGTGTGTTGAAAATTTGCTGATTTTACAGAAAACGACGGGTTTTAGCTTTAAATGAGCAACTTGTATTAAATCTACAGCCAATCGTTCCTACAAGGATTGAATCTGACCGTCATTCTTTCAGTAAATGTTTTGTTTGAGCTGTATGAGATCCTCCAACCCTGCACCTGTGATCTACTGACTGATTGTTTTTTTCCAGATCATTGGCATATGTGAGCTCCTCTGCAGTGGCTGCTTTGAAATGATGAAGCTGCTCTTGTTTCTTTTTTTTTTTTTTTTTTTTCCCAACCCAAATCGTCACCATGCATCAGGTTTCAGGGTGACACCGTGATGTAAATTCACTTTCAATTGTTCCCTTTGATGTTCATTTCTTGATAGTACTGAGGAGTTTGTTGTGGTGCGGGATGCTTTGTCTGCGTGTTTACTTTGCTTCTGTCTTTCCAGAGCCCTTTGCAAAGAGCTAGTATAAACAGAAGCCCAGACACATTCAGAACGAGACAAAACGTTTGATCCAAAAACCCTTTAACCTCAGCAGGCAGGCCTGTCGTCAAACATGAGTTCATTGATTGGATGATAATTAGCGGCGTTCGTTGAATACGGCTATTGTCGACCGCTAATCTGAGTGGAGTAAAAGCGAGGAGGAGGGGGACGAAGCCCCGCTGCAAAATGACTTGCGAGTGACACTGATGTCAAACATATGTTTTCCCCCGCAGCCGAACAGAAATAGACAACCCTATTTAGAGGGTTGGTTTGCACGCAGGCTCCAAGAACTGATGTTTGCAATCTGGGAGCCACAGCGGGTTTTTACATGATCAGTAATTCAAAAAGTGGTCGGCCGAGGAATTCATCTTGTGCCTCTTTGTTTTGCTGTTGCCATGCACTTGTGCTAAAATACCATTTGGTGCAAAGGGCCGCCATTAAGACAGCAGAAAGTATGTCGGACGGCGTCCAAGTCCTATCGAATGTCCAGAGGAGGCGAAACACAAATATTTTCAGTAGCAAGGAGGGAAACCAAGAGGCGTTCTGGTGGACACTCAGGGTGAATAAGGGGCTTTCTGATGAGTGTGTCAGGGTTCATTACAGCTGTTAGTGTCCAGATAATATCCAGATGTGGATCTGGCAGACATGTTAAAATAGCAGTTTGAAGGACGGCGAGAGGAGGTTTGTCCAGTGGTGCTGCTGAACATCTGCAGTCATCATCAGAGTGCAAGGTGTCTTTGCTCCTGCTGCGCACTTCTCTCTCTTTATTCAAATCTCAAACAAGAACAGGAAGTTAATGAACTTTCAATTTAAGAGTCAGGTGTCCTGGGTTGGATTTCTCTCATTTATTTAGAGTAATACTTTCTATTTGTTGTTCTGATTTTAGATATACTGCAAGCAAACTTAGGTGAAAATGAATTTTCATAGCAGCATTAACCCTCTGGGCTGGGAATGACGTGGTTTTTCGGATGTATTGAAAGTTGTATATTTTGCAAAACTGCATGGAAGCATTTTTTTTTTCGCATCATATGAGTCACATGATCAACATCCAGATGTTACTATGTCAACCTCCTCCTACTACTTCTTTGGAAAAGAGAAAGGAGATGACAGGATGTAGTAAGAGAATGATAGAGCAGCATGATTAATGATTTATTGCGTAAACAAACTTATTCTATTGTAATTTTAGTTGTTTCTTATTTAATGGAAACACCACAGCCACCTGTCCACACATCTGCCTAAGATGTGAGGCATATTCTTGTGTTTTCCCATTTTAAAAGGGCCTAAGAGAAATGGATGTCAATTTATATGTAACTTTTATAAGAAATTAAAAAAAAATTATTAAAACTCTCCCCATGTTGTGACAGTTTGTTAAAATCTGTGAAAAGATCACAAATCAGAGCCAAGAGGAAAGTCTAAGCATGTCAATCAACCTCATTTAAGCGCTGCTAAATGTTCTAATGGCGGACAAACAACTTATTCACCATCATCGGTGGCCATGCTAACTGAGAGGGAGAAGTTAGCATGAGCAGCACCAGTTGGAGGGTGATTGACAGCGCTAAGACCCTCCTCCAGGCTCTCATTGGTTGTTTCTGGGAAAACAGAGGAGCTGGATTTTTTGCATTTTATCTGTCTCATATTAAACTGCTACAACATAGTGACAGCTTCAACAAAAATGTTTTAATAAAAGTTATAGTGCTGCTCCAGAGTCATCTCTTTACTCCAGGGAAACAGGAAGTCATGGACTCCTAATTAAAAGTTACAAGACATCATGACCAGTCAGGAAGTAAAACTAAAAGGCTAAAGAATATGCAGCAGTGTTATTTATTCATGTGTTGAGACAGAAAGTTCTCACGTGTCTTTGGATCTCTGTGAGAGAGCCAGGTGTCCTGCATTTCTCAGACGACAGACAAAAGGCTTTAACCTCTATTGTGCTAGAAGAAAAGGCCTCTCGATTACCACGCAGCCTCAAGCCACATTTATTTTGATGGTCTCATTCAGCGACAGAAAAGAATGAAAGCCTTTTCTCCGCTGTAATAAAACATAAATTACGCACCGTGCTATTTATACGAAGGGCATCTCTTTACTTTTTTTAAAAGTTTCTCCTAAGACGCAGCTTCCTCTTCATTCAAACCGGACACATCTATATTTGTTTAGGAGGGTTTTGTTTACTTTTCAAGGTTTCCGGTGCTATAACAAGACAGTTGTGAGAACATTATTCATACCCGAGTAAGGTTGGATGTCCCATTATTATAGATGTGTTATTTTCACATAATCCCTCAGCTGTGTGTGGGACAAGTCCTGGCACTGAAGCCTTCAGGAAGACAAATATATGACTGTAGAGTTTAAACGCATTTAGAAACCGCTTGTCTTTAACGCTGCATTTGAAGGAAGACACATTTAGCGTCTGACTAAACAAACGCTGAGATGACAGTAAGTTGTTACTGCTGGTATTCCCTTGACTCACTCAATAGCTTCCAAGTAGTTTCCCAGGAATACCAGGAATAAAAAAGAGTGTGTAATGAAGTCAGACTTTTATTTAGAGGTCTAAAATTTCAGCTTCTAAACATGTGAGAAATATCTGGAGCTGCAGTTAATAAGAGCAACAAAGCACGGCAGGATGAAATATGAATGTGACAGCAGGACTCAACCTTTCTCCACATGCAGGGTGAAATAAACCAAGGTCGTACTGTTACAACTCCTCGCTGCGGACATGAGTTATGAGGAATTTAAGGAGAGCCAAGTGGACTGGTTTTATAACACCGCTGATCGACGCCTCTTTCAATTAAACGGTGGGATTACAGCTGGGAAATTATCATCAGAGTCTGCTGTAGTTACAGTAAGGATGGATATCACACATCTACAGGTCGGCATTTATACCATACGACTTTATTTCTAATTACAACTTAGCTGCACAAAAATAACTAAGAAAAACATCACAAAAACAAGAAATATGTGCAACATTAAGACACAAATAGCTCACTCTCTGGGTTAAAAGCCTTCAAGAGAAAATGCGTTTTTACTTGTATTGTTTATCATTCATTGTGAATTTATTTTTATCATGATAAGAATTTGATTAATTTCAGTTTTTGATTGTAAATTTAAAAAATAGTCGTACAAGTATGTTTGGAAATATGTTTGTCCCATGAGAGCATCAATAAATATCAGTAAATTTGAAAATGTTTTACTGTGTGCAGCTTAGCGATATAAATCACACCGACGAAGCTTGTTGTAAATGACAATATTTGTGTTTGCAGTGATATGCAGTCACAGCCATATTTACCAAACAAAATAAGCAATTAGTAGTTTTTGTCACTAATTTTTCACTTTAGTACTGCAAAATATTGCAATAAAATTCTATATCTTAAATACTACCTACACTTTTTTTGAAGTGATTTAGTTTTTTTGGAAAGAAAGAGGTTGTCATTTTTTTATTTTTTGCCAAAATCACTTGTCAAAATGAACTTATCCCGTTATTTTAGGAAGGTAACACATAAATAAAGAAATCTTTGACTGGTCCTCTCTCCTCTGAGAGAAATTGGCCTTTATTTGACACTGTAAATATGCTGGAAGGAAACAGAGAGTGATGGATTGCTAATTAAAGTTACCTGACACGCTGATCAACTGAAAGTATTTTCTTAAGTTTCAGGCACATTTGTTTAACAGGAGTCACTGCAGTGCCAATATTCATGGCGCCAGTGATTGTGTAATGAAAATATCTCTTAATTTTTTTTTCCCGTGAATAATTAAAGGAAGGATTTTTCTATTTTTTTAACGTGAGATTATGTAGTGTTAGTAAAAGATCTATTTATTTTGATTTTCTTTTCTTTTTTGTCACATCTCGGTAATTGTGGAGGATGCTGTAAAAGCATTTTATCGGGACTGGATATGACAGAGCAGTGTGTGTTTCTTCTCCTGTCTTGATGGCCGAGGAGACAAAAAGCAGCGTTTTAAAGAGGGCAAAATAAAAGACATGTGAAAGCTTTTTCTTTTATATCCCTTTAATTTCCCCGCTGACCCCTCTGATATATGATGGAGGCTCTTGGGGGGTCACACTCGCAGCTCGGTAATCATTACTCCTCCGTAATAACACGGTGTGGGACTGCGAAATGAGAAGGGTTGGTACGTGCTCGGCTGTAGTTTGCTGATCTTTCAGACTTTGGACTCCAGAGATGATGAGTCAGTTTCCAAGGCGAAGGACGCACCGAAAACACTTGTTAAATAAGGTCTGCAGAAGGAAGTAAATACAGCCGTGGTGCCAAAATGCTTACCCTGCTGTGCACTTTGACCCAGTGACAGCGTGAGTAACTGACCTAATGTGAGCGCAACCACCAGACTCGGTGTCACGTAGTGCGCCGGGTGATTTGTGTTTCGGGCTTTCAAAGACTGAAACGCTCAGCTATATGCTCTTTAGACTAATATTGTTCTAAAGTCTACACAGGAGGATGGAAATTTTCCTGTACTGGAGGCCTGCTGGCTGGACCACACACCGAGCTGCAGTGCTGAGGCTTTCCAACCAGTGTAGCAACTATTTCAGGTTTACGTGGGTGGACGCTCCCCGACCATCACCTTCAGTGAAATACCTTTACTGCAGATCCTTTCTCAGAGTGACTCACCGGCTTCTCTTTGTGTTTCACAAGCGGAGGGATCGACGTTTCACGCAAGGATTACAGGGACACTTTGCATGCCAGAGAGAGGAACGACCTGGTTTTGACGTCATGCACAGATCAGAGTCCTGATATGACACGAGAGGATTCCCTCCGGTTGCTAGGAGACGGGTTTCCGGTTGTGGATAAACGACGGGGTTCCTCGTGGCACACCTGTGTTTGAAGTCGACACTGCCACGCTGTCAGACGTCTATCTGTTGTTCCTTGGCTGTTGAGTAACCATAGTTATTTTCCATTGCGAGGAATTCGCTATAAAATGTGTGTCAATAGTGCTGCGTTGGCATGACAACCGAATAATAGTTAGTAAAGGGGGAAACAGTGAAGCGTTTATGTTGCTCATCTGACTGTGCAGTTATACTGTAAGCAGGACAAAGTTCATTTACTGTATTTATCAGCAAGTCATGGCTGGAAATACATTTTACAGTTGAACAGCTACTTTCCCTCGATTGGTACTCCATGAAAAGCCTTAATGTAAGTTCTACATATCATTTATTTAATAAGGGAATAGCTCCATGTTAATAAATAATAATTGTGATTATTATTGGCATCCCTGTTATTGATCCCGTATACCAGTGCTGTCCAAAGTTTTTGCTACTTGGGCCAAAATAGTCAAACCAAAAGTGCCAATCAAAACAATTGTATTCGTTTTGACAGGTATAATTAATTGTACAAATCAAAATAATTACCCACAATTAATTTATTTATATACAAGAAATTAAACATGCAATATTTTAAGTAAATAGCTAAAGTAGTCAGTTAACCTTGAAGTTAATTCAAGAATGATACAAATTTGCCCTTCATACATCCCCACATAATGTTTACATTCACATGTGAGTGTAAATGTTGAGATAACTGGAAACAGAAGCGCATGTTACGGCCCTGGGCCTTATGGGCTGGGTTGCAGGTGTCTTGTTGTCTGTCTTTGTGCTCCTCCCCTTTACAGGTGCTGCTGATTTTATTCATTTGGAGCATAGAGCATTTAAACCTGGCTGTCTCCACCTTCTGGGTCGCCATCGGGGTCCACTCTGCCTTGATGCTTGCGGTGTTTTGTTGCCAGGCCTCAGCTCCCCTCCTTTTGCACATTTGAGTTTGTCTTTGTTTTTGCACTTCAACAACTCCATATGCACTCATACACCACATCCAAACATTTGCATTACACCACTGATACTGACATCCTCAATCCATTGTTGTTTGTGTTAATAAACATTCCTTTTTATGCACTTTAATCCCTGCATGGTCTCCCGTTATTGTTATGACCTTGAGCCAGTCGTAACAGCGCAATTATACAACCCTACGTCTTTGATAAGCAGAAGTGGAGCCTCCTGCACAACCAGCACAAATGCTGCAAGTGGTTTCTAAATGGTAAGTCGACAACAAAACACTCATCTTTTCCAGCAGCCATTGTACCATCGGACCAAATGTGCTGGAATGCTGCTTGAGTTGCTAGATAACGGCTGCGCTCAGTTGGGGTTGCTAGATAATGTAGCAGTGCCCATCTGACTCAGTGTGACTCAACAATCGGGAGGTTTTTGAAGTGGCTCATTTTCCATACACTAAAAAAACATTAACTTGCTGCCAAGTTAATGTTTTTTTAAGCATCAACAGTATAAAGCTTTAAAAAAACGGCTGGGTGTTGAACTGTTTGTAGAAGCAGTAGAGACACAAATAGAGGTTACAAAAACATTATGCTCAGCACATTTTGAAATAAAAAAGCAAAATGTTGTAATAACGCTTTGACTTAACTCAAAGAAGGTATGTGTTTTTTTTATTATTTAACCATACATTTGTGTTTATCTGCGACCAACGTGTCTGTTAGAAATCCTGAAACACGAGTTATGTCAGGTTTCCGCAGGTTGAATTTTCTCTGTGAATGTGTCCTTCTCATCATGCGCCAAATGGTATGTAGTCACATCCTCTGCCAAGTTTCACAGAAGCGCTCCTCAGTTAGTGGGAAGGAGCACACGTTGACCACCGGTTAGAGATGCTTAAATGATTATGTAAGTTGGCATCCAGTCGTGCCAGGTAAGTATTTTCTACGAGGTTTTCCTCGAGTTGCCTTTCCCAGAGACCGTTTGAAAGCCTGATTCAGACGAGATAAACCTAATCTAGTCTGAGTAGGAGTTGTTAACCAGCCTCATACCTGTCATTCACATCAGCGCTCCCAGGCAGAGAAAAAAAAACATGACACCCACACAGGGGCAGATGTGAAGATTAAGGCTGTGAACCAGACGTAAACACAAACAAAACCTCGAAATGGAGAAAACGTCTTCCATATTGGATCTTCGGTCAATTGTTTGCCAAAATATGACTAACGTCCTGCTTCAGATCTGCAGTATTTCATGTTATATCCTTATTATAAAAGCCACAAACACATTCCAACATATTGAATTGTTTGCCAAAGTTTTCTGTTTAAGGCAACACCGGTTGCTGTGAACTGTCAACCAGCTGGCTGAAAAGGGGTTTCTACTTTTTCCTCGCTTACAGGAAGAACATTAGGAAGAAATTTGTCTTTTCATACCCAACCATGGCTACAATGTTACGCTAAAGTCTTGTGACTTCCAACAGGAACAGATAATTATAGTTTTAGATAACAAGACATCCTACGCACCGTGCATATTTTTGATGTTTTCAAGTGAACCTTTATCTTGATTTCTAGAACAATGAAAGTTATTGCTTTAGAAAGTTTGCTTCCAGACTTGGCAAACCAGCTACGTGAGAGTTAAAAAAAACAAAAACCCTTAAAGATAAATAAAACATTCTGATTTGATAGTCATCTTACCAAGATCATATCTTTCACTTCTGCTATGATTGCATGAGAATGAAAGAGTTTTTTTTACGAGAAAGACTGGGGATGGCAGAGCAACATGTGAATCTATCCTCTGTTAGGTATCCGCAATCCTGTCTTCAAATCTAGTCTCTGCTCGGGTGAAATGAACTCTGGATTGGTTTGAATGCACGTGTGCACGCCGCGAAAACAGCAAGTTAACAATAGCGCAGTGCATTCTGGGTACATACAACCAAAACAAACGTGAGTCCAGCGCTAGCAGAAGAAATGGATCATGGTGTTTTGCCTAAGACAAAATCCTACAACCGCAATAATCCGATGCTACTCTATTTTTGTTTACGTTGTGTGAAGAAGGAAGTTGCGCTCGTGTCGCTTGCTTCAGTGGTTCTTGGTGTAGCGCCACCACAGGCGAGGAGGGGAACAGGTTTTTCACAGTGCAGTGTGAAAGCGAACAACACCAGCTGAAAATGTAACAAATGTTGCAACTTTTTGTCTCCAGATGGACTGAGACCACCAGACTATCAGGTATGAAAGCCCTCTAAAATGTAACGCATCTGTTAATCCTTTGCACAAATTTGTGCTTTTATTTTGAAGTCAACACCCCTTGTTTCCCATGTAAGAGTCTTCCTAGAGAACAACTGTTTGATTTTCCTGGTGTTGAATGTCACTCAGAATTCCAGTTTGTTTCCAAAATAACTTTCTTCCCATGTAATCTGAAATGATTTCTAGTTTCATACATATAATAGAAATATTAGAACAACCCAGGGTTAGATGACAATTACACATTAATTATTTTAAAACTTTGGTAGTTTGCCTAATATCTTTAGTTTTTGTTAATAAATGGATATCAGATTAATAATAAATGTAACACTGATTTTTCTAATATTCAACATGTTAATTACCTGAAGAGTAATCCTGATTGATATATAAAAATATACATTTATGTGGTAGATATCATTAAAGCATTTAGAAAACGCTTTATGATTTTTAGATCATAATACTAATTTATGAAGATTAATGTAGTTTATTATAGTTAAATCTCTGTGACAGACACACAATCTTCAGCACCAGCTCCTTCTGACTCATATGTATTAAAAACGTCTGCATCCTCATGCAGGACAAACTTAAAGCAATGACCTCACGCTCTCCGACTGAAAACAATAACTAGTCTGTGCTCATCCGTCCTGCGTTTCTCACTCCAACACGTCTCCAACCGTTGACCGCAGCTTGACTCACATCCTTTCCAGTTTTCCTGTGTATTTACGGAGGAATCGCACTTACCTGCTAACAATATTACGCAGCTCTGAGTATTAAAAGTTGTACTGTTGGGTGGTTTTTTTCCACTTGGATGAGATGGAAAAAAACCATCCATGGTGCCCCCACTTCTCTGTTTTTCTAAACAGAGTTTTTCCCTCCATTAAATCATCCACTGCAGTGATGTCACACAAGAAATGACGTGAGCAGATGATGGAACAATTTTCTCTAAATATACATTTAATGACCGAAAACAGCGTGGTTACAGACAGAGAAAAGGAAAGCAGGTGCCAGGGTGCGTTCTGTGCAGCATATACTCAACATTTTTAGGATCTTTTGCAAAGCTGAAATAAATCTGTGGAGTCAAAGTGGACGAACAAAAATAAAACACGTGAAGGCGATGTTTTGGCATGTATCTATGGCATCCCATGCAGGTCATAATACAAAATGTTTTGCTTTAAATTTACAGTTATGTAACTAATAACACTGAGTTCATTAACATGTAACAAATATATACAAATAATGAACAAAATGACAAGGAATTGTGGCAGAACAAAGCAGCTTCATACAAAGAACACGTACTGTAACTGAGTGGCCGTTGTGCAGGTGATTACAGTAACTTTACATGGGAATTGTAACATTTTAAACTGTCTGACCCACTGCGACAGATTGTAGCTCTGCGGCATGTAAGTGGATGTAAACATTCTTCCTGCTTTCCTCGATCTCCATCATTTCCGGATCCAATCAACCGTAACATAATCACGTTTCTGAAGCTTGCCTAACCCAAGCCTCCTTCTAATAATTGCATTGATCGTGAATGGATAGAGGTTTAACGAATTGAGAGCTATACAACTAAAGTAAATACTGACAGTCCTCTTATCTCCTGACTGCCACCTGCCTTCCTCAGCGCATTAGAGCCTTGACTCCACCCCGTCTTGACTTCCACCTGCCCACGTGCCTATTGGGTCCGGAGCTGGTAATCTGTGGAGGAAATTGAGGAGACTTAATCAAATGTGCAAATGAAAAGTAGGGAATCCGAGAGAAAATCAGCAGCTGATGCTTTCCACCCCGGATTGGATGAAATACGAAGGAAATGAGAGGAGGATGTTTGGCAATTAGTGGCGATATTAGCCACAAGCCCAACATGTGCAACTCTGGTAATCTCACGATGATGAGCAGGGGGAAGCTCGAGAAAATAAAGCTCACTTTCTCACATTTGGCAGGGCGTTGCCACATTGCCTCATGTTCTATTCTGTATCCCCTTTTCATAGAACTGCTTCTCTGCAAGGTTGGTTCCCACCACATTGCACAGCATTGGGCAACAGTTGCCTAATACCTGCACATATGGGCACTTTGCACAGTTGTAGATAAACCCGTGACCTACCTCCGTTCTGGGTGATGTAGCGCACCCACGGCAGCGCCTGGTAGCCGCTCTTCTCTATGATCTTCAGGTAACGCACCTGCAGGACCACAGAGAGAAAAAAATATATATCTGAAGAAAAAGTCAAACTAGAGCAGCTGAAAGCAACATTTCAGACACATATAACTTGTTTTTTGTTTAAGTCAGAGCTGCTGATCTCCTGGTTTGGTTACTGATCAACCAAACTAACCTATATCTACATTTTTTAGACAACGCCTGTTAGATTTGACATCAACATTAATGTCTGGGGAAGTTTTCCTACCTGCTGTGCTCCAAGACTCAACGTAGTGCAATAATTTTGGAGAAATTGCTGCAACTGAAATTGAGTATGTCTTGGTTTTTATTCGTCTTATCATTTTCTCTGTATTTTACTGCCAATTTTTTTATTTTTTATGTTTTAAATCAAATAAAATTTTATTTATTATTTTATCATCTATCTATGATGCACTTTGACTTGACTGGAACAAAATATGTTAGGCCAACAACAGACAGCAAAATGAAAAGAATAAGAAAGCTTCCCTATTTTCGTTATAAATATAAGCAAAAAGAGGAAAAGCGTGGCCTGCATATGAATTCAGCATCCAGCAACGGGCCTGTCATGATAACATATTTTGTTGGATGATAAACTGTCCCATAAATGATAGTATTGTTGTTTTGAGATCATTTCCTGGCAATGTATTGTTAATGCAATGTTTCTGCAAGTTCTCCCTCTCAAAGACCAACAAATTTTAAAACTGGAACTGGAAGATATTTTAAAATATTTAAAACAGTTATCTATTTTATCAGCCAAAAATAGATAACTAATTTAAATAACCAATACATTAATTAATGCTGGGAATAAATTACACACAGATGGATTCGCTTTACTACTGAAGTTACATCTTTGGGTGTTTCAACACCTGATAGTCCGGTAGATTCAGTTTTATAGGGGACTAAACTTGCAACATTTCTTACATTTTCAGCTGGTGCGGTTTGCTTTCACACTGCACTGTGTCAAACGAACCAAATCCTTTGGTTCGTTTGACCAAAGGGTTTGGTCAAAGGGTTGCCTGTGGTGGTCCTACACCAGGAACCACTGACGTAAACGACACCAAAACCTCCTGCACTCACACACTTTTGCAAAATGTTAGCAAAAATAGAGAAGTTAGTGATTATATAATTTCTCTCTTCTTTTTGGTAAAAGACCACTAGTCTTTTCACCTGCTAGCAGTAGACTCTCATTTGTTTTGGTTGCTTTTACCCAGAATGCCCTCCGCTGTAGTCAGCTTTCTGCTTTTGGAGCGGTCTCTGGTCCGCTTAGCATTCACATCTGAATTCAAACCACACCAGATTTTACTGGAGTTTTTAGGTGAACCAGAGTTTCCATTTTGTGATCCACATCAGAAATGAACCATAATTTGATTACTGGATCTCATTTAGGAGAATCACAGTAAAGAGGGGTGAACAAATAACATACCACACTTTTCAGAATTTGAGAAATTCATATTTAATTTTCTTTTCAATTTGCAATCATGCACTATTTTGCATATAAAATCCCAATGAAACACATTGAATGTTGTGGTATAAAATGACAAGAAGGGTACTTCCAAACATTTCTTAAATTCCCACTGGTCGAATCAAACTGATGTTGATCTGAGATTATTCCACCTTAAGCTGTAAGTGTCTTACATCAAATGCTGTCTGCACCTCTAAGCTTGTGCCGAGCAGCAGGCTGTAGTAGAAGTCGTGTTGTTGATGAGGAAGAAGTAGTGTGAGTCACAAAAAGAAGGAAGCAGCTTTCAAGGGACACACTATGTCAATTTACATAACTGTAGTTTTTTGTGTGATGCCTGTGAGGAAAAAAAATGCACATCAGCACAAATAAGCTACAACTTTCACAAGATAACCGATATTTCAGCTGCCTGGTGTTACCACAGAGCTGAATGTCGAGAATAAATGCTAAAAATACCCGTGCAGTCTTAGCGCTATCAAACTGGATTGCAGAACCGTTTTTCCCCATCAGATGAGGAAATAAAACCGTAAAGGAAATTTAAAGATTCTGTAGCTTTAGTGAAGTATTGCTTTAGTTGACTCAATGAACCGCTTTAATGATTTTTGTGTGTGTTTATGCAAAGCAGGCCTACAACGCCCATGCCATCTTTCATGCTTCAATGAGCTCCTGCTGACAAAATGTTCTCACACTTAACATTCAGCAGGAGAAAAAAAATAAAAGAAAATAGAAAGTTGCAATCTGATGCGATAACCTCCTCGTCGTCTTGGCTGTTCCCAGCTGAAACTGGGACAGATGGCACAGGAATTTGTGAATCAGAGCCCTGAGAAGGCCACGGCACCGGCCGCCTTGTCATTACCTTCCTCTGCTCTGTGAGGTCAGAGCGAGCGCCGTGGTCACCGAAGACATGACGACAAAACACGCAGACGCGGGATTGCCGAGTCTGCCGGCGCAGCAGTTCTTCCTCGCATCCCGCAGCCAAACGCTCGTCCCGGCCTGGCCGTGGGCACGCAGTCAGCAAAACCTCCGTAAAATATCATTATGGCTTCGTAAGATGAGAAGGGAACAGGAGGATGTTTGCAGTATATCGTTTGGTAAGTACAGACTGCATGTGTGGTCTGGATTTATCAGGCTGCTTGTAGATGGCATGGCCAGAGAGGAAAGAGAGAAGGAAAAAAAAACACATCTGCCAACTTGTTTGAGTTCTCTCACCTACATTCAAAAACACGCTCTTATTTCCACCAGACCAACGTGTGGGGTTACATGGTTTTCCAGTTAAACGTATAAGGTGGAGCTGCTTGCATCATACATGCTTCACATGTGTGCTCCCCTACACTTAGTGGTGGAGTTAAGAGAAACTTTCTCATGCTTTGATATTTACATGCGTCTAATTAAACTTCATGGCCTCTTCTCACACGTAGAGAGTGGTGTCACTTGGCTGCATTAGAGCCTGCGACCCAGTCTGCAGTTGCCCTGTAATAAGGAGAAGGTTGCACGCTTCACACAGGAGTCTGATGGGAACAGGGATCTTGGTAGGTTGTTTTTGAAAATGGATGATGAGCCATCGGTTCTGGCATGGGAAAAAAAATTTGATTTTGGTGGCAAAAAGCAGACTGTGGGACTGTGAAGGATAAAGCTGCTTATTTACATCTCTTACGTCAACTAACAAATTCAACAGGAAAAACTCTGATCATTTAGGAAATCATACTTCTCGACACTGTTCACATATTATGATTCAATCACAACCTTTGATGTGTTTTATTAGTTTATGTTATGACTGAAGTGAAAAGAAAAGGATATAGCTCTTTTAGGAGCTGGACGATACGGTTTCAAAATAACATCTCTTATTTTTTCACACCAAATCCAATTTTAATTGATTTTTTTCTCTATTGTTAAATAGGACATATCATGCAAACATGTAGCTAAGTGGTTTACATCCATGCATGTTTGTGTTAGAATGGCCCACTCAAAGTTTAGACCTTAAAATTCTTGATCAAATCAGATTCAGCTTGAGCTGTGCTGCAGAGAATGTGCAAAAATTTCAGTCTCTGGGTGTGAAAAGAATAGAGCTCCTATTTAGAAAAGAGGGACTCGATACAAATGTTCGATCGTGTTTTTGAAAAACATTTATTATTTTTTATTTGCCTTCTTAATTAAGCACTAATTTCAATTCAATTTAGTAATAAAAAAGCAATACTTTCACAACTCCTGTCATTAATACATCTTGAAAAGTTGTTGTCTTGCAGTGGATCTAAAGAGACCTCTGACTGAAGACCGTCTGTTTGACAGTTTGACTGCTGTGACATGCTAACAGTTAAATATCCAAACAGCAGAGACAATATTCTACACTAACATGTCCTGGATGACATTATCAGTTGTTGGCAAGGTGTGCTAATCCACCCCATTTGCTTTTGCTGGTCCTCTTTTAAGTCTCTGTCTGGCCATGTAGTTAGAAATACGTTTTTAGTCTGGGGTCTGAAGAGACTATTTGAACATGCTCTTCATCCATGAAGTCTTTTTGGGGTCATAGTTCAGGTATTATTTGAGCAGGGTTTCCCTCAGTGTTTTATAAGCCTGGCGGGCCACCAGGCTTTACTTGTGCCCCCACCAGGCTAGGCGTTGCTTATTTATTCAATTAAAAAAAAATGTTTGCATTTTTTAAGACTTTGTAGTTGGTGTTTAGATATTAATCTTCCAATCCAAAGGACATTTTCAAATTTCCTGTCAACTTTAAACATTTTTTAACTCAAAACATTACAGACCGCTGGATGAATGACTGCCCGAGTGCTCCAACCACCGGGCGTAGCAAGTTTTCTGGGAGAAACCTTGATTTGAGCATTTGAGATGCTAATCAGCAAAATAAATAGAACTAATATAGGATACATGTGTCAAAAATAACTAATATAGAATAGCTACTTCAAATGCTGCCACCACAAAAGATGCAATATTCTGGAATTTATGTTTATCACATTAAACTGAATTAAAATGCACTGAAGTTTGTGGTTGTACTGTGAGAAAATGTTAAAAAGTTCAAGGGGTATTTGAAACAAAAAAAGAGGGGGAGTTAGTGGTTGAAACACGTTAGAAAAAATCGTTTGGGTGTTGTGTGGCATACACAAACCGACCTTTACAGGTGGCTTCCTTTCAGGAAGTTCGATAGTTTGCAGAAGCAAGATGGTCTTTTTATTTTCCATCTGTTAAAAAAAATAATTTCATAGCCAAACCAATTTTCTACCCGTCGATGAGAGTGGAAAATGTATGACTTTTTCCACCCTTTGTTTGTTTCTTCGGGTAACTTTAAGGTCAGGAAGACGCTCATGTAGTAAACACTGGAAAAAAAAAACTGTTGATCTGAGAAAATTCAAACCAACTTACAGTTAAAGGGTGCCTTGTTCTCAAAGCTGCGGCAATAACACTAGTAGGGTGTGTCCAGATTGAAGCGAACAGGAAACCCTCATGTGTTTGAATACAAGTCATCAAGGTTTGTAGAAAACCACAAAAGAGGATCCACCACAACAGTTCAGATGAGCAAGTCAGAAGTTCATCAGAGCAGAAATCGCACTGGCCATTGCAATGTATGACTTTGGATTCTTAGGCTTTTTGGATCAAATTGAGAAAAACGATTTGCTTTTACAACGTAAGCATCTTATTGTCTTCTGCATTATTTTTAAATTAATAAAGACTTGAAAGGATTTAGTTCATTTACTGCAGAATTAAGGCGAAACAAGTGAAAACCTGCCTTTACGGTCAGTCTGTTCATGCAAGTATTTACAAGACGAATAGAGAATTATCGGTAGATCATTGCAGCTCATTCAGCTAACTATAAAAAAATCACAACAATTCACATTACAACTTATCATGCATATCAATTATCTTTGGATTGAGCGTCTTGTTTCCGAGTGGGCTGCATAATAACCACGCAACTTAATAACATTTTACTGAGGAAGATGGGAAATGTGGGGAAGCTGGAAAATGTGACCTTTTGGCTCGTTTAATGATTCATACAGAAAACAGCACTTAAAGTTGGGACATAAACGCAACTCTGTGAGCACGATGAAGGTCCGACATCAGCCTCGAGGTATTAACTGCAGGTTTATTCTAGAACTCATTGCCAAAAATATGTAGCTTGTTATTGAGGCAAGTTTAGAAACTGAATGTTTACATATAATGTGAATGCTTGCTTTGTTACTGGAGCACTCAGCCCTCAAACCAAAATAACCAGAGTTGGTTGGTTACTGACATACAAGCAGCTGATCTGGAGTCAGACTGCTTTCAGTTCATTCATATCTGCTTATGACAAACAGGATTAAACATTTACCAGCAGACAAAGTGCATTTTTTTAATATTACTGACTATTGATCCTCTATGCTGTGTGAGTTCGCGAGATAAACTTAAGTCTTTGTCTAAACTTGATTGTCACATTTACAGAGTTTATTTTACATTAGTTACTGCTCTGACTGTAGATGTGGGTACGTTTAGATAAGTTTTAAAGAGTAACACAAATCAGCTTCAGGCTAATGGTATCTACTGTTGTCCTTCCTATTTTGAAGAGCTGCCATCTCTTGCTAAAACATCAGGGAAGCAGGAAGTCAAACATTATTAAGTAAAAGTTTCTTGTTAAGCTGATCAACATGAAGAAAACGAGTTGTAAGAGGTTGTAACAGGTGTGGAGCTAGTAAAAAATGTTTAAATGTATTTATTTTGTTATTTCAACTATCATTTTCTCCAAGGGAGATTAATAAAGTTATACAATATCTTAATAATATGATTTTGTGTTTGTTGTATTGTCAGATTTCAGTATAGATTATGCTACTGCTACTTATTTTACTGCTTTTTACCGAATTCAGGAAATTGTTCCAATTTATAAATTAGGATTTTTAGCTTTTTATTCTGTTCATGTATGAAATTATGTGATTTACTAGACTGGGAGGACAGTTTTAAACAACAATAATAAAAAGTTTTAAAGCCTGTGATAAGGCACGAAGCATTCCAGACTAAAAGAAATACATCCGACAAACATAAAACTGGGAATGTAATTATCCAGAGGTTCACATACGATATAATATTCTCAAATGACGCCAAGAATCGTTTCCTCCCCTGACCAGGACATGGGAAAGCGTAATTTGGTGTTGTGGTGCCACACGTATAATCACAGGACAACTGTAATCATACAGTAAACGCAACACGTGTGTCAGTCTGTGGTCAGCATGAGGGGAAACCTGAAATATAAACATTAACTTCTCGCTGTTGCATGGAAATTACAATCAAAATCCTATTAATCTACCAACCTGGTTGTAGAAATGACGGTTTATAGTGCTGTCATTATAATCAAACCAGAGGGCCAAGTTCAAGTTGATGAGCACTTGACTTCTCTACAAGTTTACTTTAGCACAGAGACGGCTTAAAAGTGCTCCTGCACTGCCCCCTCTGTTCTAAAACTAGAATGACGCTACCGGACCAGCACTATGTTTGAACCAGCAACAACATGAACAATAAACTCTGTATGGTTGACTGAGCAGATTTAGAGAATGTTTTAAACTTTTCTGCTCAGGTTTAAAAGAAATGTTTGTGGGATTACTGCTCGACAGGGGTCACATGTGTGCTAAGCCTACCTGGATCCCTGAGGTGGTGAAGTACGGGATTTCAAACTTGACACTGATTGGTGGTTTCCCCTCTTTGTCCTCAGCCTCAACGCTCGGCAACCCGAAGTGCGCCCGCATCAAGTACTCCTTTCCTCCCTGCCACAGGGTGCGACAAGCTTTTTAGCACAACGTAATGATGCGCGATTATAACTGGATTATTTTTAATGTTACTTTTCACTGAATAATACTAACACATATTTGTTGTCAATAACAGCAGAGCTACAAATAAATGCATGAAAAAAACAAGGATATTACATAACAAAAGCTGGATTAGGAGCTGAATTTAACAAAAACAGCCTTTAGTTGTTTGTAAACCGTCACTGTGAAACTACTAAGTCACGTTTTGTGCTCACAGGGAAAGACTTGATTGACCAGACGATCTCGCTGTTCTCGGGCACCCACTTCACGCTGCCCACTGTGGTCTTGAACTTGGGTGAGTCAGCGTCCGTTGGCACAGGAATGTGAATCTCTACGTTGTTGGCGGTGGAGCGCCTCTTGAACTGGCTCTTCGCCTGAGAGAGGAAGAACAGGCAGGGCAAGTTTAAAACAACGCGCTGCCTGAGCTGGGTCTTAAATGTAGCTTGACATAAGAATTATACAGTCAGATGTTTCATTCTTTACAATAAGATTCATGAGTCAGTACAGCTCGCAATGCACGTGAACGCACTTTAGACCGACCTTTACAACCAAACCTTTTCTTGTTATTGTTTGTGTTTTTACAGGAACCACGAGACCAGGGTGCAGCAGCAGTGTGAATGACAGCAGTTAATCCATGTGCTGAGAAAGCATCGTACCTTTATCATGTACTCAATCCGGCTGTGAGAGTGCTTCTCGATGACAGACTCGATCCAGATCAGGGGCTTCACCTGCCAGACGATGTAATCAGGATTAAATATTTATAAACAGATGGTTTCAGAGCTTCTCTCAAGGGCTTGATAGTTTAAATAGCGAGTCACGGTCGCCATCTAGTGGGTGTTTCCCATTACTACACCATGAATTACACTAGAAAATAGTCAGAAATTAACTGCTACAGCACACGTGTCAAACTCAAGTTGCTTTTTATGTGGCCCTCTGGTCCCCAAATTACATCAATAAATCCCTCCAGTTTTTCACAAACTTGCAAAATTCACACAAAATCAACAGAGTCCCACATTTTTACTGATTTTTACAGCAAATTGTTCTCAAAAATGGTCAAAAACATTGGGTTTAAGTGACAGCTGCTTCAGCCTTACTTGATATCAAGTTATAGTCCGTGTTCGATACCACAATAATAATTAAAAGTCACATTTAACATCATACATTAGTGCAAATATCAGAAACATTCCTTACAAATATTTCTAAATTAGCACCACAAAACTTTTTTTTTGATTGCAAAAAAAAGGTGAAAAGATGTTAAACATTATTTAATTTTAAGGAACACTTATTGAATGCTGAAACAACTATTTTAACAAATTTTAATGGGTTTTATCTATACATTCTAGCACAACTGGCCCTTTAAGAACATTCAGATTTTTGAGATAGCCCAAAATGAAAATGAGTTTATTATACCTAAGTTTTAGAAAATGAAAGCATCACCAAAAAGTTTATTTCAACATAAGTTAATTTTACATTTTTCAACCAAATATTACAGCTAGAAGCCCATAATACTGAAATATTGCATGTAACCTCGGTTGTCTTAAAGGTTTTTCCCAATCAGGGACACAACAATCCACTTTTTTCACTTCCAATAGAATCGACAGATACAATCTGATACAAAAAAATATTGCTAAATTGACTTAAAGCGTTACTTTTTAAAAAAACACAGACATAAATGTACAGAATTACAAATTTATTTGATAACTCTACACCGATAGCTTCACAAGCTTGGTCGAACATGTAAAAACCATACAACTTTAATTTGCTAGATCTGGCACATTGTCATAAATACCCAATCTAGAATTCTTTTCAATATCAGGATCGATAGAAATATTAATCTCTATTCCCAATCAGTCCTCTACTCATTATTTTACGCCAATGCAAGTTTAACAACAAATAATCTAACTCAAATCTTATGCAGAACATCTGGATCATCGCTTCAACTACCTGAGTTGGATATTAACCACTAATTGTTTTATGATTTAGAAACAGTAATTAAATATTTCTGATTCTCTCTGGTGCTTCTATTCAGGGAAATGAAGATTATTCAAACAAACATGTGAGAAAAAGAGAAAGAGAACACCATGTTAAGTAGTTAATATTTAAGAAACACGTTTTGCATCATAAAAGTCTGAGTCACATGCAATCAAACTGAAGGGTAAGTAGGGGTGAGTTTTAATTTGCTTTTGTCATCTCTTTTTCCGAGAAATTCCTTGAATTGCGACATTCAAGAAATCTCTGAGTTTCCTGTGCAGTGATTTTTTCCGAGGAGTTGCACTACAGATTCTCAACACAATAAACTTTTAACAGAAGGAAAACCTCCTGCAATATGCCTTCATGTGCATATCTAGAAAACATGTATACCTCCAGTAAATTATAGCACAATGATGGTTTCAGTATCGTCCCTACTGACACTTTTACATGTGTAATGAAAAAGTCCAAAATAAAATATCTAAATGTCTTGAAATCAAAACGCCCGGTGCTACAAAAATAAATAAAAATCAGACCAGCGCTCAGCAGATAAAAATCCTGAAAAATTTGGAGATAATGCTTTCTTGTTTGACTTGGTAAAATTTCACAAAAAAACACTTTTGAGGCTTTACTTACATGAGTGTTCAAGCGGTAAGACATGAGCTCAAACTCTCCATCTGGAGGAATGAAGGAGATGGTGCGGTCATTCTCAAAGCGAGAAAGACGGACACACTGGTGAAACTTGACGTCCTCCAGTTCTACCGATTTACTCTTCCCTCCTGGACAAAAGAATATTGATCAAGAGCAATTATGTCTATGTTGAACTGTACTTTGAAACTTTTATGGTACTTCACAGTGGCCAGAAAAATGCTCATCTGAGATTAACTAAAAGCAGATTTGTATAATTTGAATGGATGCATCTTGATAAGTTGAAATCAAAAAGTTTATTTGTGTTTCTCATGCATTGAAGCAGAACTTTGGTTTTTCCATTAGCTGTAAATCACCATCAAAGTTAAAGAGAAATAAAACGATTAAAACATATGATTCAGTGTCTTTTAGACCTGAATTAGTGACATAAATGTACATTTTGATGAGATTTTAATTTATTGAGATGTTGCAGTAAAGAACTTACGTCCGGTGTTTTCAAACAGAACCTTATCGTTCAGACCCAGCCGCAGTTCAGGCATCCCAGACAGGAAAACACGCATCTTAATGGAACCAACAATCTCACTACGCAAAACATTCCCATTGGCACTAACCTGAAAATAAGGAGATTTAAAACTTTAATGAGTCAGAAAGAAAAATTAATTATTATAGAAAGTGTTGCTCACTTCATTAAATCATAAAAACACAAGATCAACTTGGCTGACATTCAGTGTTATGACGCACACAAAGAGGAAATACACAATCAGTGTTACAGGAGTTCCTTAAGCAACTCTGGCCTTTTAAACAAGGAGTTCCTACCAGGAGGTTCACTGACTCAATGACGTCCAGGAAGACTTCATTCTTCCTGTACTTGATGCCCTCTGACCTCCAGGAGACAGCGTTAGTAACAGTAGCTGGGGGTCGCGGTGCGCCGGTGTCTAGCTTGTGTCCCTCTTGGGTTATGTATCTGAGAGGTTAAAAAACACAATGTCAACACAAACGGGAAAAAGGAAATTAGCTTTCTGTGCTGCCGTGTTCCCAGAAGTCAAAGGAGAACAGACTCCCCTGGCTTTTAAAGAAGGACTGTGTGACTTATTACTGTACTCAGCCTGAACAGAGGTGGGAAATCAAGAGTTAGTTTACTACATATATGCTTCATTCACAATCCTGTTAGGCTAGAGTTTGCTAACTCATCATGATGACTGTCTCTGTCATCATGATGCAGAGACAGTAAACTTTGCTTTGCAAGGAAGATTACAGGAAACGGAAAGAAGGTAAAGATATCAGTGTGATTTTAGTGACATCTAGAGGCCAATCTGCAGATTTGGACAGATCTGCTTACTCATCTGTATTTACTGTTTAAAAACAGAACACAAACAATTTAACCTATTTAAAAGAAACACATTTTGAGTTATATGTGGCACTGATTCACAAAAAGAAGACTGAATCAAATCAAGTTTATAACCAGGATATTTTTTAAAGACATCTCTACTATTTTAATCGTGTTTGGTAAAAACAGTTAAGTGTTAATATTTAATATTGTTCAAAACAAGAATATAAGAAGTTTAACTTTTAGGTGAAGTTAATGATGCATTAAGTAATATTAATGATGCATTTATATTTTAAAGTAATTTACTTCCAGCTTATTTTAGTTTCAGTTATTTAAACACAACATTAATTGTTATCTTAGGTTTTATTGATTGCACATCCTTCATGGTTTTATTTTTTTTTATTTGCTTTAAACATTTTTATGGAAGAAGGAATGCATAAAATGCATTAAGATATTACATAAATTGCAATATTTGTGTTTCTCATAAATAATAATAAAAAAAATCACCCAAAACAGAAACATTTTATAAGTTCAAAATGATTTTATGCAATACACTCTGAGCAATCATGAACCAAATGCTGTTTAACTCTTTTATATCTTTTATACCTTTTCCCTTTGTTGTGAAGATGGCATCATAAAGGACATCCATTTTCAGAAACTGATTCAGAAACCTAAAAGGTTTTACAAATCTATTTAGATTAGAAGATGTAAAACGGTCGAGAAGAGAGACGTTGTTCTCCTGGAAGAACTTCAATTTAATTCATTTATTTACCTCCAATTCACAACACAAAAACAAAACATGAGAATCAATTAAGTCAATCAAACAGATTTCAAGTCAAGGACATCCATCAAGTCAAAGTTTTCCATCTAAGGACACCCAGAGGATTGTATCGAGTTGCTGACTTTCCAGCATTCTCTCCTCCTGGATGAACATGTAGCGACACACAGGCACCTGCTTGGTTTCGTTTTGCAAAATGAGCGTTGTGAAATGCAGCACTGGCCTGTTGAAAGACCCAGTCATCACTGCATAGAGGAAGTCCCTCAGTGAAAAGAGATCCCTGCTGCAACATCGCCATATAGTCATCCATAATTTGATACTCCTATACAACCTGAAGCCAGAATCTATTGTTTAATTAGATTAAAATCCTTCTCAGAGCATCATGAAGCTCCTGCAAATGCGCCACAGAGAGAACATTAGAAGCCATCAAGATGTCCAGATCATTTTTGTTTGCTTAAAAATAAAACTCTTCCACCTTTCAATGTTTGTTTGTTTTTATTTTTTAGCAAAATTCAACCAGGCAAATTTGTGGAGTGTGAAGACACACATAAAAACACAAAATACACCGTCTTAAAACACAAAGTTAACAACTTAAACATTATATTTTGCCAAGTGCCATCATTACACATAAAAATATTGGCCAATGTTTCATTTATTATGGTACAAAAGCAACTCTAAACAGGTGAGTTTTTAGTCTAGATTTAAAGGCACTCAGTGTTTCAGCTGTTTTACAATCTTCTAGAAGTTTGTTCCAGATTTGTGGTACATAGAAGCTGAATGCTGCTGAATTTAACTTAAATGTATCATGAGGCCAGGACTCAGTATTAGCAAATGTGTAAAGACGGATAACGAGGACAAAAAAAATCTTTATGGAGGCATCTTGAGCAATGATTTATCGGCATACTGAATGCAATAGCTCTACTTTTAATCAGTGAATCACTAGTTACCTGCTTCAGGAGGAATCAAAGAAATTAAAACTTACTCTTGCAGAATCTTGCTGTCAGTGGTCTGGGGATAACCAAAGTCCATCAGCTCATCCATCAGCTCATATATGATGACAAAGTTATCTCTAATGCTCTCTTCCTCCAACTCTTTGAAATACTCTGAAAACACCTGAAAAACAGAGACGTAGCCTTACAACGCTGCAAAACATTCACCTTTATATTGAAATTTGTATGAAAATGCTGCTATACACCAAACCCAGCAGAGCTTTTCTCATACCTGGATAATTTTGTACAAGAAGGAGAAAACCAGAGAAACGCTGGCGTTTTTCTTGGATGTGGCAACCACTGACGACAAGCGAGTTAAAGACTCGATAAAACCCATGAAACACAATCAGTGTCAACAATGTCCTTGTGCAAAATCAAATATTTAAATCTAAAGGTTTGAACACAAACAGAGCAGTAAATTATTCTTTAGGATACAGTAAAGGTTATTGTGCTTGATCCACATGAAACGGACGCCTCCATGAGCCAGGATGGGAGAGAGTGTCCCCTCCTCCTCTTTGTCCATCAGGAGGGTCATGAAGTGCTCGATCTCAGACATGTCCACATCTCCTCGGTAATTACGGCACACCAGGACCTGAAATAAACCATCAGATGAAGTATTCAGTCTATGACTACCGCACTGATGAGAATTGAATAAAATTATCTACATGCTGAGCTTTGCTTTGTACATTTTCGTCTATATTTAGTCTGCTCTTTTGTTGCTGCTAATAGGAGGCTTATAACATCTTTGCACAACACACAAATGCATTAAAGATGCATCATCAAGCTTTTCCTGGCTGATACCGATTTCTAGTTTTCTTCCAGGTCTGACCTGTCAGATTTTGAACAGATTAAATCAAAAGTAAAACAGATACATTTTAAATCTCAGCTTATTGACCTGTGCTTCTCTAATGAATCAATGTTTTTGTTTTATTTTCATCCTGTTGACATTTGTGTTTTATGAGAGAAAAAAGAGGAGGTTGGTCAAATAGTGATGGGTGTTTAATTGAAGCAGAGAAACAATATCAGTTGTGAGCTGTTTTTTTTTTTTTTAATGGTGTTCAAAGTGTAGGGATATACAGACATAAATAAGATCTGTACATATCGGCCATAACAGCAATATTAATATTGGCCCAATTTTTTCCATCTCTGCACAATTAAGTTAGTGAGGTAGCTTCAGGTTAAATCAGAAGCCTCTTTCAAAAAATGTGAAAGCAACATGTTGACCCTACGACGCATATTCATGCATAATATGTTTTATCAGAGGTGAATATTCTTCTTGTAAGTAAGCTTTATTTTTCATTTAGCCATTGTTGTGCAAAAAACATAAGGTTTCGCCAGTACTAAACGTGTCCTCTATATCAGATGTCCAACATCACTTTAAAAAAAAAGCGGAGCATGTGTGGAAAAATTAATGTATACATATTTGTCATTAGTCCCTAAAGCTTCATCTGAACCGCTGGACACAGAGAAGAAACATCTGTGTCGTATCCTCGCTGCGGCTAACAGCTGGTCACCTGATTCATTGTCAGACAGAATTAAAACAGTTTTTCGCCATAACCGAATTACTTCATAATCATAATTTAGAAATTTAGACCTTTTAATTAGGACTAAAACACATGAAGTCAGAAAAGAGGCACACACTGGCATCTGTCCCCTCTGCTATGAGCCACATTATAAGATGTCAACGGAAAAATGTAGCCTGCTAGCTAGGCTAGTTAGCTTAGCAACAGTGCTCGGTTACACCTTACCTTCCCTTTTAAGTCCAACACGTACACCGCACTGGCCGACATCCTGAACCTGTTTTACACGAGCTCAGCTCAGCTCGTTCTATGACCCTCACTGATCGATAAGTGGTATTATTCGTTTACATAAAACATTTAAAAATCTGTCTTTTCATTCATAATACTGAGAAGAAGACGATCCTTCCCGTTTTTTGGACATCCGCAGTACAGCTTGCGAGCGAGCGCCCCCTACAGAACAAGAAGAACAATCACCAAACATACAAGCGGCTCACATACTGTAAGTTAGTTCAGTAAGTTTCTAAATTATAAATACAAAGTTCTTAATATAATTTTTAAAATGGACTAACAAACATGTTCGAATCATTTTTTTAAATTATTCCTTAGTTTTACTATTAAAACTGAAATCAGTTTTTTTCTTGTTGCTTGTGGCTAATGCATAAACATATCTTTTTTCTCCGATGATCATAATTGGATGTCACCACAAATAATGTCTGTGCAATTTTATTTTTACCAATAATTTCTTTATAATTTTTCACATGACTAATAAAACAAAAAAGTGTGAAAACATAATAGTAAATAAAACAATAAAACATTTAGTGAATTTCTCTCAATGTGTTATTGAGACAGCAATAACACATTGATTTTTGTTTTTTTTTGGTGATTTATGCTTTCATTTTTGTTTACTAGATCCCTTCAGTGAAGCCCTAAAAGCTCAAAATAACTTGCATTTTTTAAATGCAAGTTAAAAAATCCCTGGATTGCTGCTTGAATCACATAATGATTACCACCAGATAGCACCATAACACTAGTTAAAATTAATTTCTCATAACGTGCTATGGTGTATCATAGTTAAACAAATAGATTATTTTTCAAAACTATTATTATTATTATTATTATTATTATTATTATTATTATTATTATTATTATTATTATTATTATTATTATTTACCTAACTCTGCCTTAAACTCGTCCTTTAAACTTCTTTCTTCTCTAATGTTCTCTAACAAACATCCAAAGCCTTCACATGAAAGTGAACTGAAATGAAAGTTAACAAAGCTGGCCTGTGTTTACTGATTGATTTCTTGAGGTTTTAATTATTTAGTGGTATCAGAGTGAAGGGGGTGACAGGCAAAAACATGCTACATTTCAAATTTTTGTGCATAGGAAATATCGAAACCAATTATATGCTACTTTTTGTGTTACTTTATCACATAAACTCCAATGAAATGTTTAATCTTTGTAGTTGATAAAATATGGAGAAGTTTATCAAGACTTTTTGCAAGGTGCTATATGAACCCACCATGTAACAAATAATTATATGAACTTCATTAAAGATGAACTTGATTAAAACAAAGAGTAAAACTTGCAATTTTGCTCCTCATAAATTCTGCTTTTATTAAGCATCTGTTGAGCCCAAAGCAGTTTATCTTCCAGCTATCACTTTCAAAGTGCAAAGCTAAAGTTGCAGCTTATCAGCAAGTTCTGACATCATGAGAAGCAGGATGAAAAGGATTTCTGAAACTCAAGTAGAAGCTAATGGATCTCAAAATATAACACTAAGCATCATATTATAGTACAGTATTATAGATCTAAAAACGACTAGAGTCACTACTGTGGTAGTAAATAAAACACCAGAAATTATTCATAGCTAAAGTTACACCTCATTTGTCTGCTAGTAGATTCTTCATGAACGTGTTTATGCAGAGCTGAAAAAAGTTGGCATGCTAACTTTGATTGACAAATATGCTAGTCTTGTGATATCACACAGGTGTTACACTGGCTTAGTCACACAAGTGGGGATTGCCACAGCACCCTGTGAAAATTAGTCGAGCATGATCTGCCTTCTGACATGGACTGAGTTCAACTGTTCATGTGAGCAGAACTGGACGTGCGGATGTTGCTGCCATTGAAAACAAACTGCAGCAGCTTGTGCTCTTCATAGAGGAACTCTGTTCCAACATCCCCGATGCTTTGTGATTTGTACTTAGCAGGACTGTGAGTCTGCTCCCAAGGCGAAGCTGTGGCGTTTGGGGGAGTTTTTACCATAGAAGGAGAAGAGGGGTTCAGCAATGATTTCCTGTGGGAGGGTTCTGATTTCTCTCACTCCTCTTCTGATTCACTCTGTCTCTATTTGTTTCTCTCTCTGTGCTCTTCCCTTCCGGTTACAAGACGCTTTATGTGTTAGTTTAAAAGACTGAAAAAAGTATTTGCTGCAGTGCATGTCGTTTTCTGATGTATTTGGAAAACCAAGAGGCTGGGATGTCTGTTTTAACTTTTAAAGGCCATCAAACTCATTGTATTAGAGTGATCACATCTCCTATCAAAAAAAGTGAAAACAGTTTCTTTCTTTTGCCAATAAAACATTTCATATAATCTTTCATTTGATGACTATGAAGGTCTAAAACAGGGGTATCAGTCATTTTCATTTTGGGCCATATCAAAAATCTGAATGTTCTTAAAGGGCCGGTTGTGCCACAACACATTAGTAAAACCAATTAAATTGTTAAAATATAAATAAATAGCTGTTCCTTCAGGATTTTGTGATTGCTTTAGTGTTTTTTTTGCAATCAAAATTATACATTTTGTGGTGCCAATTTAGAAATTTTTGTCAGGAATTTTTACGATTGTGCTAATGTTTGATGTTAAATGTGACTTTTTAATTACTCGCAGTATCAATAATGGACTACAGCGTGACGTCAAGTAAGGCTGAGGCAGCAGTCTCTTAAACTCAATGTTTTTGACCAATTTTGAGAAGATTTGCAGTAAAATCAGAAAACAAATATGGAGATTTGTTGATTTGATTTTGAGTGAATTTTGCAGATTTGTGAAAAACTGGAAGGACTTATTGTTGTAATTCGGAGTCTAGGAGGCCACATAAAAAGCTACGGCGGGCCACATTTGGCCCCGGGGCCTTGAGTTTAACAAATGTGGTCTAAAAGAACCACAGTATAATTAATAAATGAATCATCTAACCATCCTCCTGTTGTCTATACCGGCTTATCATCACTGAGTGAGAACTAAATGAATAGTCAAAAGATTTATTTAAATGGGGTTTCATTAATTATTTAAAAATTAAAAAGTGGATTTTTCATGAAAGGCAAACCCTGATTTAGATGTTGAAGCAGCTTATTTTGAACAGCATCTCCTGCATCAATCCAGAGTCAAGACCAACTCCTCTTGAGGAATAAAAAGGGCCAGACTAATGAGAGATGTGAGAGTCTCTCTTCAAATATAATTTGAAATCATTCCTTGGCTTTGTTTCCTTGTAATTTTTACATTCAGCTAGAGCAGACAGGTTTCCAAACAGGCTAGGACCGCCTCTGATTCCCAATAAGTGGAGGTTTGTGTTTATAACGTGCCCTATAAAAAAACAGCTCAAGAGGTGTGAATACTTTGTAAGACAATGTAGTTTTTACTTTGTTTTTCTTTCCAGTTTCTCGTCTGGTCTGATATTAATCTGCAGAAAAAGACAGTGAGTTTAGTTTAAAAAAACATAACACCTGTAAATGTCAGACTCTGTGCAAGCGTGCTAAACTTTCCATGTTTTCTGCATTTGAAATCACAGAACATCAATCTAAATAAAAGCCTGTCATCCTGCTGGTAATTAGCAGGATCCTAATTGCAGAGAATCGATGGTTTGTGTCTCTGCTGCCCGGGTGTAACAGTGTCTGCTCTGGATCACATTCAGACTGCGTTCGCCCCCAGATTTTTTTTGGCTGGCTCATTTTCCATCCAGCTCTTTTTCATTCAACACTAGAATGAAAACTATGTCGTTTTCTAACCAACTCTGGTATTAACATCAATTTGAACATTCCTGAGTTGGAGCACAGGCGTATAGATGCTGTAAAGAGAAAGGGAGAGAGGAAAGAAAGCAGTTCAATACTAATGTGAATAACTTTCTTGATGCGCATTAGCTCATTTCTTATCTGTTGCTCCTCTCCAAACAAGGGCATTGACTGAACATTTACTTCGTCTTTTTTTTCCTCCAAAGACTTCTTAAGAGGTAAAGTTTAGATTAGGGAGTGAGTGGGGGTGGCGGGTGCACAGTAAATTCTGCAGGAGTCAAGTCGGGGAGTGGCAGAAGGGGTGAACGGGTGGGAAAGGGCCGTCACTGGGGACTGGGGCTGCCTCCAAACCTCCAGTCAAGTTTAAATCACACAGAGCTCCACCGACTCTCGCTTTGCATCCCCCACGTCTCTCTCCTCTCCATCTGCAAGCCGCTCTCTGCCGTCAACCTTGCACGAGTTCCTGTGAAGCATCTTCCTCTGGAGGAGAAAACAGTAATAAGTTTCCCTTTTTCTGAGCCCTGCAGGACACAGAGAGCCGACAGCCAACATGGAGGCCATCAAGAAGAAGATGCAGATGCTGAAGTTGGACAAGGAGAACGCCATCGACAGGGCAGAGCAGGCCGAGTCCGACAAGAAGGAGGCGGAAGATAAATCCAAGCAGGTGAGGTGGTCATCTCCTTTACTTATGAACCAAAATACAAAGATTATTTCATTTTGTCTCATTAAATCTCTAAATAATAACAAAACAGAATAGAAATAGAGTGTTTTCAATATTTTAGATAATAAAAAACTGGAAAATAAATGTATAATCGTGGGTTTTTGTACAAATTTATGATATTTTGAATCTGTTGAAATTAAAGAGGTGTGGTTTTAATTCACATATAAAAAGACATTTTCCCTTGTCATAGATTAAATAATCTGCCACGAACTCGTTCTTTATTAATATTAAGGAATTATTTACTTAAGCCAAACTCCTGAAATGTTATTTGTAAGTTAGTTTTAAAGTTCACTAAGATCTTAGTGCTTTACTTAGTAAGATTTTGTGTTTTTGCACTGATAAAATAGATTTTTAAAAAAGGTGAAAAAAAAGTTGATTTATTTGAATTTTAAGTTCTACTGACAAATTAAAGCTTAATTTAAAATTTTAAATATGATTATTATTTTCTTTGGGTTATGAAACAACAAAGTTTGAGAGAAATACTATAAAGATCTGAAAGGAAATAATAATAATAATAATAATAATAATAATAGGGTGGGTTCCATAGCGAGTAGCTGATACTGATTTCCTTTTGGCACATTGAATGTACAAATGCAAATGATATCCCTCTTGAATCCAATGTGCAGCTATATGTGCTGCTCCCTCTTCAGGAGTGAGTGCGTTCTCCTTTTTCATCAAACGGTACTTCAGCACCCTTATCTGAACCGAGGTCAGAAGAGAAAACATCACAGATCCCAAATATCCTTATTTGGTGCTGCAGCACACGAGCCTTGGAGAGCTCGTCGTTTCTAAGCCTCTAACCTAATGACAGCACTCTTATCCCGCTTGACATAAACAAAGCAGAATCTGGACATGTAATGGGGCATTTGAGGTTTCTAAATAGATGCAATTATTGCACAGTTGGAGACGGTGTTGTCTCTGTGGTTCAAGGGGAGGAATGCTGCAGCGTAGAGGTTCGCAAAGCTTTAAAGCAAGTGGAAAGAATCCCTCCATCCCTCTGGAGGCTACTTCCCCTCTTCATACCCTCAGCTAGCTCCAGGCGTGACAGTTATCACTGACACTGCACATATAGACCCTCATCATGTCTTAGACATTAGTGAGCAGTCAGTATGAAATCCAAGAAGATCACACAGATCTCTTGGGTTTGTTTAACATAGCGAGTGGAGCAAAGAGACACTTTCTTTGCTATTCTTGGCAGGACAAGTCGAACTCCAGGGTGCCGTCTGACTGACGGAAAGCACTGAAAATATACAGAGTCCAACATGCAATGTCAACATTCACCACACTGAGGCTCAGGCTCCGTCTCTGGCGGTAATTAGAGGAGCGGGTCACCCAAATTACAGAGGAATTTGGAAAATTTTAGGGGCTCTGGGTGTCTTCAATGGAAATGCCCCAGTTTCTGCTTATAATCCGGAGACATGATGAAGAACTGTTGACAACATGGTAAATCAGCAGCAGCAGCAGCGGAATCGCTTTGATTTTTACTCATGCAATATATGAACTGCAGCTGGAGGAGAATGCCACATGAAAGTTTGCAGGCATTCTTTGTTTGTTTTATTAGGGGATGCATCCTAATGATGGGCTGGCGTTGCATGTTCTGATCCAACTGGAGGTTTGTTCAGATGGTTCTGCTGTAAGCATCAGGAATAAAATTACGACAAAAGTTCATCGCGTGACTCAAAAAAGTATTCACCTTCAACCACTTCAATGTGTTTTTCCAGGATTTTATGTGAAAAAACTGATTCAAATTGTGAAGTAGATTGAAAATTACAGTTTTCAAAATTGTTTTGCAAATAAAAATCTAAAGAATGTGGCAAACATTTGCATTCACCTCCCAGTAGTCAGGTGAACCTTTATAAAGAGTTGTATGGCATCTTTAAAAAGCACTTTTCAAGATTTGCAACATATTCTTGGCCATTCAATCCTGAACATGCTTCAATCTAAACCATTTCATTAGTTTTGTTTCAATCCAATTGTCATTTATTTGGAGCAAACTTTTAAAATCTTACAAAAAATATTTTAAAAGAATGAATTAGACATGTTTCCATCTTCTGGTTTTGAGCAAACCAACCAGGCCACGCAAAGCGTAAGTTAGTCAGATGTTGACTTTATGGATGGCTGTAATAAACAGGAAGTAGAGGTTGGAGATGGACCACACATCTCAGAAAAATGGAGAGAGGTTTTCAGGAATGTGTTTTTATTGGGCAAGTGTAATTCTTCTTGAAATTTAATTTAATTGAGGTTAACTTATTTGGCAAATATGTTTCCATTGTCACTTTTAGTGCATTAGCTCTTTTCAGAAAAGCCTTCTTAATTAATAAGCTATTTCACATTTAGCTATTTCAGCCTTTTCTAATGTGATAACTTCAAAATACGCATAAAAAAACCTTGATGGAAACACAGTTAGAGTAGCTCTGGATGCATGTTTAGGGTCATTATTCTGCTGGAGGGTAAATCTTCAGGGATTTGTCCTTGCAGTTCCATCTTTGGGTGGGTATTTATCAAATCACATTGCTTATCTTTTATCATTTATGGTTTAAAAAATTCTTATCATAATAAGAATTGTGATTTGTTGTCTTCAAACATTTGAATTAATTATGTTATACAGTATAAGAAACAGCTTTATATATTCGCTCAAAACTCTCAGTTTTGAGAGAGTTGCTCTCAAAACTGTTCCATGAGAGCATCAATAAATGTCAGAAAAAGTGAAAATATGATTAAAATTTAGTGATATAAATTACCCATCTTTAAATAAGTGGAGTCCTGAAGAATCTTATTTAGATGGAAATGTTTTTCAAGAGCAGTATTTGTGTTTGTGCCACTATGATTGCTGTGCCATTCAGTTACAACTACCTGTATATGTTTACCTAAAAAAGAAGTAATAGTTTTCATTGTCACTTTTATTATTAATAATACGGTGTCAAAATTTTAAGTCTGTGTCGCTCACCTCTATTTTCTTCCATCTACAGCTTATATGTCCTGAACTTTTCAGTTGGCTGCACATGATTTCATTCAGTAATCAGAGTAAATGTGAAAAAAAGCAAGCCACGCTTTTCAGATTTAAATCACATAAGTCACAATAGTTTTGGGTCTATTCTTTCAGTTATGTGCTACTTTGTGTTGGTTCATTCTATCACATGAAATCTCAATAAAATAAACAAATGTGTGTCGTTGTAATGCATGATTACTACCAGTACATAATTAAAAACCATCCCAAAAAAATAAAAACTGTTGTGGTTGTGCCCCACATTTATTTCAGTCTAGTTTTCTCTGTAACTTTATAAAACATTTCTTGTACCTCAGCTGGAGGACGAGCTGCTCGCCCTGCAGAAGAAGCTGAAAGGAACAGAGGACGAGCTGGACAAGTTCTCCGAGGCGCTGAAGGACGCTCAGGAGAAGCTGGAACTGTCTGAGAAGAAGGCTGCAGATGTGAGTCAGCCACAGCGCCGCTCGCCATCTGAAACACATTAATCACATAACACTACCACCGCAGCCTCTGGGTTTCCTCCCTGTACAGTATCGATATCCACTCTCACAGATGGACTTAACTAAACAACAGCCATTGATTGCTTCAAAACAAAGGAGCAGAAGAGACAGAAGTTCTTGTCTTTCTGAAAACCTGTAAAGATAATTTTGTTAGAGTGACAAAGCAAATAATAATACGTTTAAACTAATGACAGTCAGTTATAAAACTATAAGTAATGAGATCAACAAAGAAAGAAAGAAGAAGAATTATGGTAAACTATTGCCAAAAAAATGACCACTACAATCTAAAACTCTTTACTTTGTGACACTTTAATCTCATATGTTGAGTAATCATCAAATGGCAAAAACGTATCTTCAACGCAGACATTTCTGAGAAGTTACTCGTAGCTCGTCGAGGCCGCTAAATGAGCTGTTTCTCAAGCACAGACAAAACTTGGCCGGCCTGTAGCCGAGCAGGAATGTCAGGAATGCAGCTTAAGCAAACAGAGAACCCCATACTGCAGTGTCTAATGAAATCAATGCTTTGCCCTCTTAGGGGTGGGATTTAAAGCTGGGTCCAGCCTTACTCTGTGCACTGCTTAATGGAGGCTGGATTTTAAAGAGCAACAATGTTTTTCTCTTCTATTCATTGTTGTGTATAAGAAATTGGAATATCAATCAAGAAAAACAGAAGAGTAAAAAAAGCAAAAACTGTAGGGAAACCAGCTTTAGTCTGCCTTTTTAAAGAGAAAATACTAACCTAACCTTTGATTTGCAGAAGAATAAATATGAGGACATTCCCAATAAGCCCCCTTGAACCTGGATGTATTTTCTAAGATTGCACATGATTCAAAATCCACACATTTAATAATAATATTGCTGGGATATTTCTAGTTAGAGCCTAATGTTTCCAACTTGGAAATTGAAGAATAACAGCAGCTTCTAACTCTCAAAAGGGAAGTGAGATAAGGTCTCAAAGGTCAAAAATAATCCAGATCAGGCAAATGGTATCAGATACATTCTGTTAATAGTTTTACTGGGACCTGAAGCATGAAAACTCTCAGAAAGGGAAAGTGAGCTGTGATTTTGACTGAATCAAAACTCAGTGAAAAACTAAAAACACAACTGCTATGCCAACAGATTACACCAAAAAAAAACGACATGTGGGCATCCATTTTTCTACAAAAAGATAAGGTGAATCTATTTGACCAGTAATATTTATTTGCCAGCACTCCGTACGTGTTGGAAAGCAACTGTTTCTCTGTACATAACTACTATCAGCCTCTTCAAATGACTTTATGGTCAGAACATCTAATAGGTCACAACACAAAAATCTGATCTGTCAATGGGGAATTCTTAACCTTTCCACTGAGGATATTTATTTTATTAAATAAAATCAAAATCAAATCAAATTTTATTTGTATAGCACATTTCAGCAACAAGGCATTTCAAAGTGTTTTACATCATAAAAACACAAAAACACTAAGTCATTTTATATCATACTAATGACAAGAAAAAAGCCAGGAAAATTCAATAATTAAAAACATATAGGGAGAAAAGTTATATCTCAAGCAGATATGCAACACTTTTTATTCTATAAATGTTATAATTTGCTGGTATAATAAATATATCATACCAATAAATTAAGTATAATTTACTAATTTATTTTAATCATTAGGAATGAAGGCACAAATTGTGAAAAAAATATGAAAAAAGTAAATGTGACACTTAGGTTTCTAGATGAACAAACTAACCTTTAATAATAGACAAATATAGCAAGAATACCTGCTATAAATAGATGTGAAATACTTATTTCCTTTCTTCAAGTAAAAAAAGAAAAAACATCCAAGTCCATCTGGCGTAATGTGAACAAAAAGTTGCCAACAAAATCTATTAACTGGTTGTGTCAGCACTGGCAGCAGCTGCAGCAAGCAGGAGTTGCAGTATCTGGCAGTCAGTGTTTTACATCACTGTGGAGGAATTTTGGCCCACAGGATAGTGAAACTATGCAGGATAGTTTTAATTCAGCCACACAAGCTTTAACGGCCCGTTTAAGGTCATGCTGCAGAATCTCAAGCAGACTGAAGCTCAGACTGCGTCTAAGCCACCCTAAAAACATCAGTAACATTGATTTAGCTTTTCTAGATTTTAGTATTTTAAACGTCGAAATGGAAATAGTTTATATAAATAACATAATTACGAAATTAGGCAAAAATAAAAAGTTTTCCAAATCAGTTTCTTTCACTATAACTCTTCTGAAACTAAAACTGCAGGTGTTTGTCTGGTGAATTGAAGTTTCTTCTTCATTCAGAGAAGATGAATGAACACAATGAGTATCCAGAAATTTCCCTCAAGTAAGAATAGCAATACTTCATAATAAAGTTACTGAAGCAAAAGTAAAAAGTGAAACATAGTTAAAATACTCCTAGAAGTAATTTTTTACCAGGTAAATGTAGTTACTCTCCAACTAAGCTTTTCAGTGTTTTCACATTAGTGCTCTTCTATGGATTCCAGTTTTCTTTCTTATTGGTGAATTATGATTTTAACTGAGGAAAGTGAGATCTGCAGGGCTCTGTGTTATTTCTCTGTGCTCTCTTAGAGTAATAATTTTGAAAGGCTGTTCACTCCTGGAAACGTTCATTACTTTTCCATGGAGTCCCAAAGCTTTGGAAACGGCTCAGTAACTATTTCCATACTGATAGATGTGCTTAATTTTGCTTTTTTAAAAGGTTTGAATGGCACTAGTGGCTTTTATTTGTGGTTTTAGATAGGAAACAAGCAGACAGAAGGACCAAAAGCCTTCATGCAGAGGTCGAACATGATGTACATTTGAACCACATGCTGCCCCGACTGACTTTGTTTCTACGAATCAGTGGATGATATGTTGAACTTTGAGATATTTTAGTCTACTTCATGTTGTCAGGCAGGTTCTGTTTCTAAGTGGCTAGTGAAAGTTTGTTAATCGTATTCAATTTATGAGCTATAAATGAATTTTATACTTTCACATCAGGCCAGGTTGGTTTGGATTTAATTAACTGAATCATCATTTAGTGAAAACTGTCCTGGTTTATATTTACTTGGGATATTTTTGTCTTCTTTTTTTGCTGATTTGAAACATTTAGGTGATAAAAAAAGCAAACACAGACAAAAGATGTGGTGTGGTGGATACTTTTTCTGTGCATTGCAGTAAAAAGTTGATTAATTAAAATTGAATTTCTATTAAAAGTAAAAAAAAAATAATAACAAAAACATGAACTCTACTTTTTATTAGTTCCCTGAATATTGTGTTTTCTATGGAAGAGGATTAGGGCCACTAAAAAAAAGTCAGAATTCTGATGTTAATCCCAGAATTCAGTATTTTTTCTCAGAATTTTGAGGTTAAAGTCAAAATTCTTTTCTTTTTTTCTGGGGTCTTAATCCTCTCAGCGTTTTATAAGGTCTGCAGTCATTGTTGATTTGGGCAGTTCGGGTTGCGGAAGGAGGCTGACGAGGACGCTGAAGGAATGTCTTGCCCCTCCCGCCCAAATTAATTTACATTCCAAGGCACAGGTCAACAACCCCAGTTGAATGGGATTATCGCAGCCCCACCCCTTTCTCGACCCTCCCTCCTCCACTTTCTGTCGGAAAATGTTTTATTTCAATAAAGTCCTCAGGTATTGTTCTCGCTTTTTACTTCAGTCAGTTTCACTATGAGGCAACCACGTTCAACCGCACCTTAAATCAGGCCTGCTAGTTCTTATCTCACTCTTCCTGTGATCTGAGCAGGAAAATGCACCTTGTTTGCCATATAAGTCCATAATAGAAAAGCCAAACTTCCACTCCTTTTTTTTTTTTTTTTGGTGAGGAAAAAGCTCCGTCCCTTCCCCTCTTGAAACTCTGATGTCATCCCAGACAGGCTTCTTCACCGGGATTGGAGGATCTCGTCATAAATTTCCTGAAAACTCCCGGCCCATTTTTTTCTCACCCATCCCATCGTCCCTGACTTCCTGCCCGAGAAAAAAGCTGAAAACTTCGCTTTGCCATCTATCTTTTAGCCCCTCTTTTAAAAAAGTCCTTTTTGGAGTTTGAGATAACAGCAAATAATCGCAATCATGGAGATGGTAAAGAAGAAAATCCAGGCTCTGCAGCAGCAAGTTGATGAGGCAGAAGATCGCGCACTCGCAGTACAAAGGGAGTTGGATACAGAACGGGAACTGCGCGAAAAAGTGAGATAATTTACCATTTTCACCAGATTACGCCGTATTGTCTTGTTATTTAAACTTAAAGTTCTGTAAAATACATTTTTTTCAAAGAAGTAAGGAATTATACTCCGTCAGACAGAAGCGGTAATGATACTCAAAACACATAAAGTATCCTAAAAAAGCTGCCCAGATGCACATTTGTTTCTTTTTCACTCTGTTTTGTAGTGTTTGAATTCAGATTATAGTCTTTAGTCGGGGACTTTCTTTGCAGAAACTTTCTTTGTAAGGTTGTGTTACCTAACTTCCCACCCGCCCCATATCCACGGAAACACGCTGAAACGCTTCCCCGGTGTGGCTGATAACTAGAGATACACCAATAGGCGTTTTCCGGCCGATGCCAATTTTTAATTGTCCTGGAGGTCTGCTTGATTTCAATTTTGACCAACTTTAATTTTAAGGACTGTAATGAAGAAAATATGCTGCAGGTTGTCTGATAGAGACAGTAGGTTTGAAACTGTAAATAAATTACAACATATCATTTATGTATCATATCCTAACCCCTATCCGACTTATTAATAGACTCAGAACAGTGCATCAAAGTACATGTTGTTAGATAATGCATTTACAGTATTCTCAGTTATCATTAATGTAATTTAGGAAAAAAAATAGTCCAGAATGTGACCTATTGAGATAAAAGGAAAATTGGCTAATTCAGATCTCTGGCCCACTGACTAGCATATTTGATGTGTTGTGCTGAAAGTTTAGTTTTCAGCATTAGCATGAAACAAATTAGTTATAATTATAATTATAGATAATGGGGTGTAAGTATACATCCAACTTTTGTGATAATTGTCTAATATTGGGTTTTGAAGGAATGTGATGATTTTTTAGCTGTATTTTGAGAAATGAAAGCCCTCCTTTTGTCATTTTAGCTAATGTAAATAGAAAAGGCTTTGAAAATCAAAAAACGTGTTTTAAAGAGTATGTAGCCATCTTGTAACTATTTTTCAGATTTTAGAGATGATTAAATAGTCTTTGAAATTGCCCTGCAGTTTAGTATCCACAGGAAGTAGCAGATGCTGACTAGCCTTGTTAGCAGCTAACAGTTAGCCTGTTGTAGTATTTTCACAAAGCTTACAAAATACGTACTTTGACACAAACCAAACAACACTTTAAAACCAGTAAAGTGATACTGGTCATTTTCCACTTTTGCCTTTTCATACCTGTATTGGTTCGTTTTCTTTTCTTTCTTTTTTTTTTGTTCATGCCCAACTTCTCAGATATCAACTGGGCCGGTTCACTGACCAACTGTGGGGTGTTTTGTATCAACCATGTGTCCATTTCTGCCCTGTTTGTAACCAAACAGCAACTCATTCAATCAGATTATGCTCAATCAACTTCAATTATACATTAGATTTGAGTATTTTATGACAATTTACCTACAACATTCATTTAAATACTCAAATGCAATCCAACGCAATACAAAATGCTTTTTCACAGTAACAAACTAAACTCAAGAATGTTTTTTAATAGCCAGCTGTGTTAAAACAACAGGGCAGCAGCTCAAAAACTACATACTTTAATTACTAAGTCTTAAACATAAAAGGTGTCAAGCCTAAAGCACTTTCATAACCAGGGTCTGTAATAACAGTTTAGCATTTTAATGTAGAAAAATCTCATTCCAACCCTAAAGTTTCATAAGTAGGTCAAGCATATTCATCATTACGTCAAGCAAATGTCACTCAAATTGAAAATGCAGTGGAGACTATTTCCAAAAGAAGGAACTGGAGAGTCCACAGTGAACTGAGAAGTGCCACAGACTATTTCTGCTGCATTAATTCACCTCTAAAGTAACTGGATGGTGGAATAACATAAATTTAACCATGTTATGGTTATGAGTAGGATTTATTTTCTTCGCAGTTATCAGACTAATGGCATATTTGATTTGTCTCTTCAGTGACAGCTGGGAATGACTTCACCACCAGTCTAGCACAATTCAGTTGCAAGTTGGTAAAACCAGTCAGAATAGCAAATTATTGCAGTGAGTAACATTTGTGAAGCAGGACATTGATTGTGTATATCCCTAAATTATGAGAATGTTTTCACAAATACAGTGTGCCATAAGCTTAATAATCATTTTTAAAAAAGCATAAATAGTTTATACTAACAACTTTCATCACTTCCTTTAAGCTCAGTAGCTATTTTAGTTGCTGAAGTCAGGTTTGCTTGGAGACTTCTGACTTTTCAGGTTGGAATTTCAACTTCAAGGAGTGTTCTCGTTGACCCAAAAAACACTGAAGAACTCGGAAAACTTGACTTCAGTGCATTAGGAAAACACAACACTGCTACTATCAACGCAAGTACAGCAAATGTGTATTTCCTTCAATATGTTACACTAAAGGACAAACAGAAATGTTACATGCAATTGTGATGTAAAATAAGTATGCTAGACATTTAAAAGTTTATAACTGTAAATTTATCTATGTTTAAAATGCACAGCAGCCATATTGGATGCTAAACACAGAGGAAGCTAATGCCATGGTTCTGCTGAGCAGCATGGCATTAGTTGGTGTGGTTTGGTTCGCCATTTTGTCTGTTTCCATAAGAAAAATGGTCCAAACAATTGTACATCCACAGGACAATGATATGGCCGGACCATGAAATGGAGCCTTACTGCTCAGTTGAAACGAGGCGTTCCCATTTAGAAATCCAACTTTCGATTAAAATTATGTTACAGATCTAGAAAGTCCGACTTTATAGTACAAAGCGAACGCACCATCATAACTTTTTGTAATACAATTCAACATGTTCAAACACTACAAATTGTGTAGCATTGTTTAGTGCAGCAGCCATGTTGGATTTTGAAGTTGGATTGGGAAGAAACAACTATCTTTCTCCTGGAGATTGGACATTTTTTCTTTGATCCTGCAATATAATTAACAAAAAATGTTTAATTTGTATTTTGTGTTTTATGATATATTGGAAAACGTCCAATCTCAAGTAGTACTGTTGTAACACTTCTTCACAGTATATGGAAAACATTGTATTTAGTAGTGTGATATATAAAGACAATAAATCAGTGGTTAAAGACATCAGGCAAAAGTTTTACCCCAGCTTTGTTAGACATCTAGCAAGTCTTTTGTTCCCCTCGTTTCCTTTGAATCTTTTTTTGACTAAATATCATTTGACACAAAGCCTCTCTGGAAATGACGAGCTTGTAATCCTTCCTCCTCCTCTTTAGCCTTTGCACAGGAAAGAGGGGACAGACACGGTTATCTGGGATATCAGGCGGACAGGAAACAGCCTGTAAAGAAGCAGCAGAACCAGCTGGAGGATTTCAGATTTGTTAGGGTTAAATTGTCTCTCTGTTTGCCAGCGTCATCACTTCATTTTTAAAGTGTCTGCTCAGGCAGCAAAGTCCACAGCTTGTTACAGCTGCTAAAGGTGAAACTGATTGCTCATAAGAAAAGCAGAATGGACATAATTCATTATAAAAAAATAGAGCAGCTAACTTGAAACGTTACAAGACATCATGAGATTGTCAAGGTACAATAACCATTAGTTAAAAATACCATAATGTCATGGCTTGTCTGGTTCATATATATCTTGCAAGAGAAGGAAAAAGTAGATCAACCAGCATACATGACGCAATTATATCTGTTACTATTTTGTATTTTAAACTAGGGATGATCAAACTCCTCCACACCCTTTACTAGACACAAAGTTAGGCAAAAGAAAACTTCTCTAGCATCATGGCACCCTGGGCAGAGAGCCACACCCCCAAGACCGTCTTTGACAGGAACAATGTGACGAAAACAGTTTTGAAACTGTAACTTTTAATACCTTGGTATGTTTTGATACTGCTAGCCAGCCTAATCATGTTCCTCATTTTGAATTTCTGCTGAATGCTTGTGATGTAATCTTAAAGCGGAGGAGTTCAGGCCTCTCACACCCCGATGCAAGTCGAGACAGACTGCATTCAGGCTTGTATTTGCGGGAATGGAGACGTCTTCATGCCTGAAATCTTATCAGCACAAATGAAGCTGAGTGTCACTTTTCCAGTACAAAATGTGGCATTAGAGGGAAATTCAGATAAACTGTAACATTTCTATACATATTCTAAAACCCAGCCCGAGCTTTTTACATGTGGATGTTGGCCATTTGTGACCAAATTTCTGCTACAGTGAAATGACACTGAGAGAATGACTCAATATTGACTTGTGGATGTCTTCAGGTTTAGACTCTGGAATGTGAAGTTTGATCGCTTAAGTCAAAACAGCCTCGAGTTTATTGCAAAACACCAATATGTGCTTCTGAATGAAAATCAAAGCCCTAAAGTTTTGTGGAAAACAATTTGACAAATCTAATGGGATTCAGATCTTATGAATTTCTAAAATAGAATATTTTGCTGAAAAAGTAAAAACCTCTTAAGGTTCCATGGAAACAGTGGATATTGTGCTATATTTGTGTTATACATCATTTTGTTCTAAAAACTTAAAATATGACAATTTGCAGCTTTGAAGGAACAAGTTTTCACTCATTTTATGTTTTTATAGCCTGTTTAGCTCCTTAAATCCGTCCAAAATGTTATGTTGCAAAAAACATAAATCAGTTTAACAAGACCACAAAACAATTACCAAATACATCAATGTGCTTTATCATGTCAGTGCAGCTGCATCGTAAATACCCTGCACTGGATGTTGATCCCAGACATCCTTCCAGTTTGTCAGCACCGTACTTCCTGTCTGACCTCAAACCATTAAGTTTTCTCTGTCAATCTGTCTCTGTGTGGCTGCAGGCCGAGGGCGAAGTGGCCTCTCTGAACCGACGCATCCAGCTGGTGGAGGAGGAGCTGGACCGAGCTCAGGAGAGGCTGTCCACGGCCCTGCTGAAGCTGGAGGAGGCCGAGAAGGCTGCGGACGAGAGCGAAAGGTGACAACCGACTCACATCTCAGACTATTTAGAAGTCTTTATTAGCAGGAAGGTTGTGAGAGAGCAAAATGTGAAAAGAAACAAAAGTATGAAAATAAAATGTAGCTTACACAATATTTCTCAATATTAAAGTTAATCAAACTTAATTAATGTCAAACTCTAACCCATTTTGGGAGCAGACTTCAGTAATGTTTGACTGCGGATAAGCTGAGAGGAAGTGTTTAAGCTCACCAGGAAGGGCAGCTCTGTCCTGGGATGCCCCTTGACCCAGTGCAGGTGGTGAGAGACAAACTGGCTAAAATAACATCACTGACAGACTATGAATCCCACCACATGCATGAAACTGTTGCTAAACTGGAGAGCTCCTAAAGGGTGTTTTCACAACTTATAGTCCAGTAGACTCGGCTCAATTGAGGACCAAAATGTTAAAATTTGTTACATTTTTAGATAGTGCAGTTCACTTTCAAACCAAAGTAATTGAAAAATCTGTTCCCCTCCTCACCTGTGGTGGCACTGCACCAAGAACCACTGAAGGAAACAACATGAAAACCTCAGAAGAAGACATGAGTGCAACTTTCTTTTTCACAAAATGTAAACAAAAATTTAGTAGTGTCAGATAATGTGGTTGGATGATTTCTCTTTTGTGTCTAGTGAAAGATCACAAGCCATTTCTCCCACTAGGCTTGGACATGCATGTTTGTTTTAGTTGTATTTACCCAGAATGTCTTGTGCTGTAGTCCGCTTCCTGCTTTAGTACTTGTCTCTGGTCCGGTTGGGATTCACATATACATTTGAACAGTGCCAGAGTTCACGTCAACCGAACTGAGACGAAGGTTTTAGGCGGACCAAAGTTTGCGTCAGAGTTTTAAGTGCACATTCACACCTCCCCAAACGAACTGGACTTTCTAGACAAAAACACGAGAGTCCAATTAAAGTGGATTAAACACAGCTGCTGGTGTGAATTCACCCTTAGTGACAGACTGCTGCATCCAAAGAGCACACAAGAGAGTTTTCACAGATCCGTCCTCCCAGCAGCTAATAGACTCTATCAATATCACTGCTCCCAACAAACTAAATAAGTGTTTACATGCCTACTATTAATTGCACACTTTTATTATTTCTTATAGTCAGGTTTTTATAAGCACAAATATACGTGCAAATTTTTTAATTAATGACCCTATTCAGTTGTGCTTTTCTTTTAATCTGAGTTTGTGTTTTTAAATAACTGTAGTTTTTCTTATGCTGTAAATTTGTCATTACTGTACAGCTTTAGTTTTAGTTTAATTTTAATCTTTGTGTGAACACACATAATTCCACCTGCATTTTGCACCTTAATTCCCTGACTGAGGGGCAATGAGAATTATTTTTATTCCATATGGAGAAAACGTAACACAAGTTCATCTGCGAACATTAATTGTCGTACAATCATTTAATTTTGACTCATTTTATTTCGACTCAATTAGTCCAAACATTCTTTTCTAGCCCATTTATAAACAATAAAAGGTGCAGACACACAGTTACACCCTTTTACTCTATAGACTCACAAGCAAATCCGAATGACAAGATTCTAGGTTTTATAACTTGATCAAATGCAATAAAAAGCTTTAGAGGCATTAGTAAAAGACATAAAAATCTGTTTTACAAATAAATCAAACATCTCCGTTAAGGTAAACATACATATATCTGCACCATGTTTAGATTTAAATCAATACTAGTTATCAGAGGTTAAGACAAAACATTACATCCTTTCTAACACCTTGAAAAAAAAACAAGCCAAGGTTATTGGCTGATCATCATTCCTGCTATTTATTTTGCCAACTTTGTCCTGGCAATTATATTATATTATATTAATATTAAGAACTAAAACAAATAGCACACAGAGGAAATATTTTTGTTCTAATAAAGATTCTTTATTAGAACAAAATTTTATCAATTATATTCAATACAAAGACACTTCTGATACAGTTACAATAAGTAAGTCTGGCTTTTTAATTAAATTTTTAATTAAATTCAAAATTATTCCAATCCCTGGCAGCAAAAAACTAGGTATGAAGTTCATCACAAAAAGCTGGAATAACAGTGGAAACCTGCAAAGAGGTTTGAGGTTTGAGTGGCTCAGACATAAAAAGTCTGATTGCTATATTGGTTACTATATTATTAAGTTTGAAAGGGTATACATTTTCAACATGTTTTTTTTCTTTTTGGTTGAATAAGAAATACTTTGGAATTTAAATCTGCTTGGGGTATAGAGAATTTTGGTCTCAGCTGTATATTGGGAATTGTTTCCTTTACATTTGAATCAGTGTTAAGTATTTAGTGGGATCTGACTCTCTTTTAACACGTTGAATCTTTCTCACCTTCAGAGGCATGAAGGTGATTGAGAACAGAGCCATGAAAGACGAGGAGAAGATGGAGATCCAGGAGCTGCAGCTCAAAGAGGCCAAACACATCGCAGAGGAGGCTGACCGGAAATATGAGGAGGTGCGTGCTCAAACATGAGCTGTTCCCTAAAGTTTTAACAAGCAGATCAGATCTGATTTATCCTCCTGCCTTTTTCTTGTCTTCTTTCTTTTTAATAACAGGTTGCTCGCAAACTGGTGATCCTCGAGGGTGACCTGGAGAGGGCAGAAGAGAGGGCAGAACTTGCTGAACTGTAAGCTCAAGTGGAACGTATAAAATGTTCACATGTAGTTGCTAAAGTGCTTTTGCAAAACAAAATAACCTAAATGTTTTACTCCGCTCCTGCAGAAAGTGTAGTGATTTGGAGGAAGAGCTTAAAAACGTCACCAACAACCTCAAGTCTCTAGAGGCTCAGTCTGATAAGGTAGCAGTATACACATGCTGCTGCTAAACACTTTTAGAAAATAAGCATATTTAACAACTAGCTAATTTAGCAACAGCAATATACAGAATATAGCAGCTAACTGATTAATTTCGTCCTTCTCTGTGCAGTATTCTGTGAAAGAAGACAAATACGAAGAGGAGATTAAAATCCTGAATGACAGACTCAAGGAGGTATGTTCATGTCTTTCTTTCAGCTGTCTGTATATTTGCAGGCTGCGTGAGGATGACCAATATTTATGCTGGGTTTTGTTTTAAAAAGGCGGAAACCCGTGCAGAATTTGCAGAAAGGACGGTGTCAAAGCTTGAAAAGACCATAGACGACCTAGAAGGTACACCTTGTTTCTCTCCCACTCTTTGCTTGCCTTCTTTACTGAGTGCTCTTGTAAATCTTTAGTTAATAATTAATCTGCTCTCTTCCATTTCTCTCCTTTTCCTCCGCCCTGGCCTGCATTCGGCTCTGAACCCCCTCACCCTGCTTTCTTCTCTGCCATTCCCACTTGCAGATGAGTTGTACACTCAGAAACTGAAATACAAGGCTATCAGCGAGGAGCTGGATCATGCCCTCAATGATATGAACACCTTGTGAAGCTGCCACTTTGCTTCTGTTGTTTCCTCATGTTTTGCACTTTTTCTTTTCTCTGTCTGCTCCTTTCACACTTTGCGTCAAACTGAGAAACAATAAAGACATTTTTTTCTCTTACTCCCTTCTTTACTCATAATTTCTGTTTCCCAGACAACATAATTATGTTCCTGAAAGCCGGGATGCTTACAGTATGTCATCATGCTACCTTTTCTATTGCAGAGAACCTGTCGAAGGCAAAGGAGGAAAACCTAGGAATGCACCAGGTTCTGGACCAAACACTGCATGAGCTCAACAGCTTGTAAAAAAAACAAACAAACAAAAAAAAAACCCCAAGAAGAACGAACAGCAATAGAAAACAAAAACACCTTTTTTTTGTAAAAGAATATTTTCTACATGCCATCCATCTTTGTCATTCCACACATCTCATTGTCTGTGACTTTTTAACACATGTAGCCAATTTATGTATTTATGGTTCCTTTGTTTCTTTTACTTTTTTAATTAATGGTTTTGGGTCCAAACGATCTCAGTATTGGTGCTGGAAATTGTGTTTTAGACCAAAATCTGACAACAAATAAAGCCTGTGATGTCAGTTTCCATGCAGCTTCTGATTAGCTTTCTGCTCTTTTTGGCATCCATGTTAAAGAAAATTGTAAAATGACATCAATTTTCTTTTGCTGCTGATTAATTTCACTCTATAAAACGTAAAAAAAAGAAGAAAAAAAACTTTTAATTTTAGAACATTTATTCGCTGTGGAAAAAATACCCCATATTATTGGCAGCCATAAGTATTGATATGAAATAAATACAACTGGAAACATATTTGATTCATACTTTACTTCTTTAAGTTGATCATTGTCTAGTAACCCAGGACTTTCCTGGGGTTATTAGACATAAAAAATTATATTTGGCACTCTTCAACATGGGAAAGAGAAACTCACATGCTATTCTGGTGATTATATAAATTGATTTTTATGCTACAGGAGGCCTAAGATTCCCCTTATGTGAAAGACCATTAGTGAACACAACACATCATAACAACCTAGGAATATAGCAGGTTATTCATCCGGATGACACCATCCCCACTGTGAAACCTAAACTTGCTTACAAAGTGGATGCCTGACTACTTGCTGTTCAGTATTGACAGATTTTTCTGGCGCAGCTTCTGAAGCATTACCAAGGCGTAATGCTACTTGATATGCTATTGGCTGGCGTGTGCAAAGTGGCCAATCCAGGAGTGCCTTTTATTTTCCTTGATAGTGATTGGCTAATTCCGTAGCCGTTAATTTGTGTGGTAGCGCTAAAACTGTTTCCACTGTACGTATTAATCCATATTGTTAAAATAGGTAGTTTACGCGTTTTTACAGAGGCGCTCAAGGAAATTCTAGTGTCCATTGTATCTAAAGTCAGAAATTGTGACATGAGGTTTAAATTTAAAAAGTTTAATGTTGCCTCCACCTACTAGTCAGCTACTTCGGCTCACTATGTCTCCATAGCAACCATCGTCTAGCTCTAGCTAACTGGGGTTGCTGTCATTAACCGAGGATGAATATTTGGGAAAAATACATTCCCATTCTAAGGTATGTTGGAGGATACTGCAGAGTTGTTACTCCTCTAGAGATGTTAAGAACCTTATTTTCTCACTACAGGATGTTTTTAAATAAAAATCATCTGGGTCTACTAGAAACTTGAAAATGGCTTGTCATTGGTTCTTTCTAGGGGATAACAATCCACAACGTCAACATAAAAATGAGCAGAGAGTTAAAGAGACGACACAGGAGTCTGGATGAATGTGCAGAGAGGAGTGGTCAAATATATTTCTCTTTTTGCTCCAACCAAGTGAAATGTTATAGGGATAAGAGCAGTCATGATAGCAAAAGAGCCTTGTGCAATAAATTAACAGCTTGGGTGTGGAGGTTGCTGGAAGTGTTGGTTTCCTGGAGGCAATTTCAGCACTCACTTTTAAAGATTAGTAGAAAAGGGGCAAGCGCAAACATGCTTTGGTTTCATTTTGCTGCATGAAGTCAGTGAATTTATTTTCCCAAACATTTCCATGTCCATAGAATCAGTAAACTCTGATCTTATCGTGGGAAAAACACCATGCCATTGGCAGTTCGACCTTTTTAAATTACTCAGATTACACAAAATCCAATCTCACTAAGTATTGTTGAGGGAAAGGAATCTCAAGACTTTCCAAATACTGATTTAGTGTAGGTTCTCTGTGACACGGAGAACCATAATTTAAATATAATCACTTCGATATCAATTTTTAAAGTGCATGCAGTAATAAAGATGCTGTAAATGAGGAATATTTTCCAAAGACAAGTCTCCACATGTAAACTGAAGTGCTGCAAAAACAAACAAGATACAACATCTATGCAGGTATGTGCTGACTCCCTGCGGTCAGACCTGAAGCTGAATCCTCCTTCCTGTAGATTACAATGAAATCACAATTCAAATCATTTCCTCTGTTAAGTTCCAAATACTAAATAACATAAACTTAAGAGCCTGACACAACTGTCTTTTATTAATTCAGCTAAGAAATATTTTTTAAAAAGATATATAAGTGAGTTACTTCAAAAAGAATTGTTCAATTGTAGGCATTGACGTTGCAGTACAGAAATTTAAGAATTCAAAATGCAAATATTAATGAATGTTAGAATTTCAGACATTTTCAAGATATAAAAACACAATAGATACCTTATTTTAATCAAACTCTCTCCACAGCAGGACTGGTTATGCTGAGGACTTCGACTTCAGGTCGAAGTCGAGGCATGTGGATGTCAATAATCATGAAAAAAGACAAAATGTGAAAACGACTATTCTTTTGTATCAGCTTCACAAAATATTGATTTAATTTAGATTATTTTGTGTGTAAATTATGTGAATTAGTAGGAAGTATGCATGTATGTAAGAGGAATAAAATAAAACTTAAATTTTTGTTGAAACAAAACACGTGGCTAATAACACGTTCCGCATTTCCGGGTAACTTCCCGTCTACTGGCGCTAAAAACACCTGTAAGTGAATTCCGGACCAGCAGGGGGCGTCGTGTCATTTTTTTTTTTTTTTTTTTTTGCTTTGCATCTTCGCCGGGCGGGATTTCCGCAATAATATCAAGTATGGCGAAAACATACGACTATTTGTTTAAATTACTGCTAATCGGGGACTCTGGTGTCGGGAAGACCTGTGTCCTCTTCAGGTTTTCAGAAGACGCCTTCAACTCAACGTTTATCTCAACAATAGGTGAGTCTTGCGGGGGGGTATTTTAGTGTGTTCTGTGTGTTTACACTACGTAGAGGGACTGGCTCTGCGGATACGTCTATTTGCTGGAATGCTTGCAATGCTATATATGGGGATGAGACATTGTCTTTGTTGGTAAATGTAAATTTTTGTGCCGATTTTAGGTGACATGATCGCTTGAATAAATCTCGGTATAGAAAAGCTGTAAATATTTTATGTACAGCTTATTTAGAACTAATTTGATGTTACATTTATTCTGTGCAAGCCCAAGTGTCAACCGTTAGAACCGACTATGTTCTGGAAAGACACCGGAAAACCTGATGTGTTGCACGTTAAATGCTCTTTTTATTTATTTTTTTAATGAGAGCCATTTCCTTTTACATGGGCGGTGCTGTCTTTTTTTGTGTAAATAGTTTGCTTAATTTTTTTTGTGGGTGGTTATTGCATTTTAAAAGTTATCGTTATGATTGGAATTCTAGTTTCCGCTTATCTTCCTGCAGGTATTGATTTCAAGATTAGGACAATAGAGCTTGATGGCAAGAAGATAAAGTTACAGATATGGTAAGAGCACTTAAAAAACCGGTGCATTGTTTTGTTGCTACACTACAAAAGTATTCACGTCCCTTGAATCCTTCTACATTTGATCACTTTTCCAAATACAAGCTTCTGTTTATTTTGTTGGGATTTTCATCTGCTGTCATATCCAATGTTGAAGCTCCCCGCAATGTGAGTTTGACTGTTTTGTTTACTCTTAAAAAATACTCTAATAATACAGTTTTACTTAATTTACTTTCACCTGGGACAACCAAGGGCTCCACCAAAAGGGTATTGATGAAGATGTTCAATGGACAGGTGAAAATACTCAAAATAAATAAAAACTGAAGAAATATTTTTCAGACAAAAATTTCATAAATTTCCTATGATCATCCATAATAAAAAAGATTAATTAGGTTCTGTTCTTTAGATAGTTAGAAGTCATGATTTGACATCTGTTGTCTAGGAAGCATTCACAGTGAACTGATCTGTTAAAAGATAAAACGAAGAATATATTTTCTTTGACACCTGAGGTCTATGGAGCAAGTAAAAAAGTTCTTCTGTTTTATACTCAGTGATGGGATAGTTACTTTGAAAAAGTAACTTTAATTGGATTACCGATTACTCCTTGAAAAAGTAACTTGGTTAGATTACCGATTACTTGATTTGGAAAGTAACTAAGTTACATTAAAAGTAACTTTTTTAAGTTACTTTCAGCAGCTGCTAAAAACAACGCTCTGCCGCCTGTGAAAATTACATTGAGCTTTGCCAAAACTTAATTGCAAATTATTTTATAATGGTAACATCAACAATGTGTCTCCCCTTGTAAGATTGAACTGAAGGGGAAATTGTTTAATGTTTACAACTGTACAAAAAAAAACTTTAGTAATTTGAGCGTATTATTGTGTGTTCCACTATTGTCTGGAAAACTCTAAATGGAGGCCTCCATTACTCGTTACTGAAAAAAGTGATGTCAGTAACGTGTTACTGACATCACTTTTTATACTTCAGTGTTGTTCAGTGTTTTGTAGCACTATAAAACATTTTAATATAAGTCGAAATATTCCTGATAAATCAAAACTGCTTCATCAAATGAACATTTGCTCAAAGATTGTAGGCCACCACAGTCCAGAAGCTGCACGAAACATCTTACTGTAATAATGTGAAGTTAGCAAAAACTTTGTTTCTGACCCTGACCATGCTCTCAACCAGGAATGCAGACTGTTATACACCCTGTGCATGCAAAATGACAATAAAGTCAGTCTAAGTCATTATCAGGTCGAAGATAAAAGGCTCCACAGTTTCATAAGGTTCAACTGAGAAAAGCTTCTGCACACAAATAAATCCTGAAGCAAAACATGGAAGCTTAACAAACGTGGAATGCTATCATTTTACAATCTATACCTCTTGATTCTGTTTGTATATGAATGTCTGTAAATAACAGTGCTGTGATGAAGGACACATTTCAGACTTGTTCTGACAATACACAAGTATTGTATTATGTTTTATGTGATTGAAAAAAACCCAGTGTTTGAAGGTGAAGTTGAGTGAAAATTAGAAATGGTTTCAAAATTCATTAAATAATAAAAGTCTCTAAGGTTTTGTGTGTTTTTCTGTTAGTCTTCTTCACCCTGCTACTCCTAAATAAAACTCATAGCAACTTATTACCTTCAAAATTTGTAAATAGACTCCACCTGAGAATAATTTAATCTCAACATAAATACAGATTATTTTTTGTGAAGCCATGCAAGCTCCATTTACCATACAAGCAGTGCAACACCGGCTGGTGGAATAATATATGGAAGCTTCTGGTTGTATAATGTTTAAGTGGTTTGAATACTTTTGCAAGTAACAGCTCATTTTGTGTTTGCTGTACGTTGTATTTCTGTAAACTCAAGTAAAAAATAAATAAATATCACCCTTGTAATATAGAAAAAAACAAAATATGAGAGAATTATTCAGGTCTATTAAACCCTATTTACATTTATAGTAAACCAGGAAGAGGAAATTTCATGGGCGATATGTGTTCAACCATGTAGTGGATTTTTTTTTTATAACAAAAACTGTTGGCTGTGACTTGGTGCTGCTAAAAACAAAATAAAACTTTTTAATCTGATCCTAAAGATAGAAATGTCCTTCTTTTTATTTAAATTGATGTATTTGACTCCTGCAGGGACACAGCTGGTCAGGAACGTTTCAGAACAATCACAACAGCCTACTACAGAGGAGCAATGGTGCGTAGCCTCACATGCTACTAGTTTCTGTTTCTTAAGCATTAAAAGGGTCTTCAGCTGTATTTATAGCAACGTTTTTCATGTACTGCTCTTTGCAGGGGATCATGCTTGTCTATGACATCACAAATGAGAAATCATTTGACAATATCAAGAACTGGATAAGGAACATAGAGGAAGTATGTACCACTTCAAATTTATCCTTGCTGACACATTTGCGGCTCCATTTTAAAATGTTTCCTTTTCCTCTGTTAATGTAGCATGCGTCATCTGATGTCGAGAAGATGGTTCTTGGCAATAAATGTGACATCAATGACAAGAGGCAGGTTTCCAAAGATAGGGGAGAGAAGGTGAGAATCTCAAGTCAAATATAGATGGAAGGTTATTTATTAATAATATAGTAACACATGTGGTAGCAAGTTCAGCAAAATGTAATTTGGCAAAATGTATTTTTTCTTTCAGCTTGCACTAGAGTATGGGATCAAGTTCATGGAGACCAGTGCAAAGGCCAACATCAATGTGGAAAATGTAAACTGCTATTATCTAAAAATCTTTTCACATATGTGCTTGTTTTGTTTACTTTGTTAGCAGTCTGGCTAGATGTCTGTATGATTACCTTATGAACAATTTCAAATGTGTCAGAAATATGCGAAATGTGGAGTTGTGGAAATGTGATCAATGGTTGGAGTTAAACGTTGTAGGATTGTCATGTCATGGATGACTGATGATCAGCACATCATAAAATGTCAATAAAAGGATGATTTAAAATTGACCCAATACTGATAAAAACACTTGTTAAAACATGTAAAACATTTAAATACTTTTTATTATTTTACATTAATTTGATATTTCTTTATTTTCTCTATATTATGACTATTTTCTAATGTTTCTGGACTTTAGTAGTAAAGTCCTGAAATTTGCCATTATCATTTCATACACTTTAGGCTAATAACTACTGCATTATTTACTTACCTTAACATTTGTTTGGATTCACAGGCATTTTTGACTCTTGCCAGAGACATCAAATCAAAGATGGACACAAAAATGGTAAGAAGCCATTTCATTCATACATTCCTTAAAAAATATACATTTTTTAGTCTTTATATCATTTTATATTTTGTCAAATTACAATCACAAACTTCACAGTGTGTGCTGCTAGTGTGGTGAGCAGTTTTACTATTCTTTCTTCAGTCAATATTTTGGATAGTTTAAAGTCTCCCTGCCTCAAATTTTATAGAAACCATCCATAAACAACAGTTTCACATTCTAATCACAGATTTTCAATTGCATATGGGTCTGGACTTTGACTAGGCCCCTATGATCAGTTATGCACTTTGGTCTAAACCATTTAGTTGGAGCTCTGGTTTTATGTTTATGGTTGTTTTTCTACTGAAGAATGAACCTCCGCTGCAATATCAAGTGTTTTTCTGCCTCTAAAGGTTTTTCCTATTTCTGTTGTTTTGTTTATTTATTTTTGGATATTTAATATGTCTTTCAATTCCAGTTTTAAATGTTCAATAGAATAGAATGTTCAAAGTTTATCAACTTTGAGAATGTGTTCTTGCATTACTGTGCCATTAACATTATTGCTTAACGTTGTTGTTTTGAGACCATTTTCATCGTTTATCGCAATAAATTCTGGGACAATTGATCATTCAGCAAAATTTGTTATTGTGACAGAACTACTTGTTGAACTAGTTTTTTTTAATTGATGTTTTTGTGATTTGCTGCAGGAAGGTAACGCCCCTCAGGGCAGCAGTCATGGAGTCAAGATCTCCGAGCCACAGAAAAAGACCAGTTTCTTCCGCTGCAGCTTGCTCTGAGAACCGAAGCCTTCCACGCTGGTTACAGGCTGGCCGGACACAACATGACTGTGTTTGCTCTCAGCACTTCCTCCTCTTTTTTTCCTTCTTCTTTTTTTTTTTTTTTGTTGCTTATTCTACCCAACCATGGCCTCTCCCGGTTCTCCCGGTCTGCAAAAACCACTATTGTCAGTAAGCGGAGGACTTCCCCTCCACTCTTCCTTTTCTGAAGGCTTCCAGAGGTGCGTCGCTTCCATTATTAGAGGAAAACCTGTCTTTGCTTTTCAAGAGTTTTTAACTGACAAAGGACTCATCACTGATGTGTTTTCTGTTACAAAATCGGGGGCTTCTTGTATTTCTCTCAGTCAGTAGCACAGCCAGCGACAGAAGATACTTGCCTCATTATAATATTTTTGAATTGGAAATCAAATGTGGTATTTTGGTCTACTTTTAATGGCACTCTTTAGGTGTTTGTGTTACATGTTGCCGAGCAGAGACTGATGGTTCTGAACTTCAGTGAAACAGAGTTGCACTTTTTTCATATCAGCAGCTGAAGTCATATCAAGGCATATAAAGTCCATTCGAAATCATTCAGAAAGCTTTGTTTTTATTTGTTCTTCTTTGTTGTTCTTGACAATCATCCGATGAGACTGAAAATGTCCTGATCACTGCCTCCAAACTATTTTTGCAGTAGCATTCAAGTGTAAAATATCATCCTTTGTTTTCTCAGTCCTGCTGTCCAAATTTAGCCAAAAAAAAAGAGGTGGCATATTTTTGTAAAAGGGTCTTTAAGGTGGCAACTTGTATTAGTGGTAGAGATGGACTATGAAGCTTTTCCTGGTTGAAAGGACCTTTTCTTTATGCTAATTTCTTCCTATGAAGGAATAAAAAGGTGAAATGGTTTCTTGATAGATGTTACAGGTTTAATTCTAACAGAAAATGAAGGAATTGCGAGATTATCCCCATCAAAGTATTAGCCATGAACCCTCTGTTGAGTTTTGTTCAACTGAAAATGAATTGTATTGAAGCATATGCTATTGGTTGATGCATTTATACACTGAAAACAGTGAGATTTCACATTTTGTAACACATTTAATCAATAAAATAAGAATTTTAGTTATTTGACATTCTAATGAAAGAAAGATTGGCTTATTCCAGGTCTTGTCAGATTGTTTGCTGTGTTTATATATCATTACATGTTCTTAAATAACCGAAGAGGCCAAGAGTAATAAACTATTATATGATAAATAAACATTCGGTTTTTCAGATTGGATTGCGTTATCATCTGTGTTTGAAAGCCACACAGGCATGTGGGCCTGAGGTTTACCCAAAACCAAGTATTTTCAGAAACTCTTTAAGATTAAGCCCTAAAATGTTATCAATCAGAACAGACTGATTCTGAGGCCCAACATTTAGAAACCAGATTTACTTTTTTACCTCTACAAGTTAAATCTGCCTATATTAAAATGTTTCTCCATAGTGGTTTGGGTGTATGGGAGTAGCTGGTTAAAGGATGGATTGCTGTGAATATGCATGGAAAAATTAAGTATTTAAATTTGTAGAGATACTCTTTAGTTTTTTAAAAACAAATAACAGAAATAGAGTATTTATTCATTAGGTTTTCTAGGAGACGGATAGATATTAACGCTTTATTTACTTCCTGTTTGGAATCAGATGTTTGTGCTTCCTTTGTCCTCGGATGTCAAAACTCTCATTATATTCTACAAAAAAATCTGGAGATGTGTTGAACATTTGCATTAGTTTTTCAGCAATTTTCAAAAAGTTTTTGAAACGGACGTAGGGCATCACACATCCTCCACCGTGCTTAACAGTGAGCATCAGGTGCTTTTCAATGTATTCCTTTTTCACACAGGAAAAATTTCAGTATTTTCCAGATGTGGATAATAAGGGAAGCTTTCATCCCTACCACATGGTCTAAAACTGCTGTCTATTCAGCTGGTTGCCCATGCAATCACTTCTTCCATACTTTAAACATGACTGCAGTAGCAATGGCTGCTGCTAATTCATAGTGAACAAAAATGGAGGGCTAAACTGACGAATAAGTGGGAAATTGGGGGGTTTTGGCATGAAAAATGTGTGGAAAGTCTAATCAGTCCAATTGAAACACACAGTTCCAGCTAAAGTGTAGAGTTGAGCTGGGTGATTAATCTATTTATTACTTAATCCAGTTCTTGGTTTTTGAAAATGTAATTTTTTTTATTTTTTTTTCCGCACCATTTCAGTCCTTGTGTTTCCATAGTTCAGAGTGATGTCATCATGCCCAATGCCGCCATCTTGTTTGACTCGTGTTTTACAGCTTCTGTTTGTTTTGACGTTGAATTCAGTTCAACTCTACGACAAAGTATTAGGGCCAGGCAGAGAATAAAATCATAATATCACAAGAATAACATAGTACGACAATGGAGTCAAAATAATATGAGAATAATATTACCAGAATAAAGTCGTAATATTTGATGTCATTTTTTGAGAACTCTTACCCAAAAATGAACAGTTAAAATGAGGAATGTTGAGCAAATTGTGGAGTTTTTAGTACAAGTTTTACAAATAAGGAAATGCTAAATTTCTTAGCACCTCATCAAATGATCAGTAGCATGACTCTGAAATAATTGTGCAAAGGAATGTTTATTTTGAAGAAAGAGCCACACAAACTGAGCTGATCACGTCAAATCTTGATAACTATATTAAATTCTGGTGAAATAGTCTTATTCTGCTAATATTATGACTATATTTTTGTAATTAAGCAAAATATTTTCATAGCCTGCCCATAATACTATGTTGTATAACTCACAGAAGAGATGACTGAAATATAATTCACTTTTAAAAAATATTTGTAATTTCTCTTCTTTTTTTTTTTTTAGAAAAGAAAGGAAGAAAATTAAATTAGAAAATTGGTTCTGGCATGAAAAAGCAAACTCAACAAACTTCATATCTTCCCGATTGAGATGCAGGCACTTATGTTGCTTATTTGGCGGCTTGGTTTTTAATGGTTACCATGGAGACGGTGAACAAAATACACCAATCTCTCACCAAGAAAATCGTTTCTAGATAAGATCCAAGCTCAAATGACGCCTCTGGTCATGAACTGCAAGTTCCCTTTGAGTTCTCCCAGCACTTTACCATTACGTCGTGTGTTTGTCCGTGCCAAGTGATAGCTTCGTTTTATAACCACTCAGTGTTGATCTGTTGCGTCTGTGATACCAAAATCTAACAGCACCAAGTGATCCGGCATCCTCCTACTGTAATCTGTCACCTAGAAGCGTTTGCTTCCCTGTAATTTCTGTAAACTGATGTAAATCCAATATGTAGGCATAGAATAGAGGAGTTTTAAGCTAAAGCCTGCCACTTTGTTCTTTAAAAGTTTGTGCTCTGCTCACGTCAACGCAGGCTTGAATTAAGCTCTTTTCAGGTGTTTTCCATATTTAGTTGTGATGTTTGATAGCTAGGTGGCGCTGTAGAACCAGTATGCCTCTTTTAGCTAAACCTCCTAAACTCAAATTTGATTCAGTATTTACATAAATTCAGGGGGGAAAGAAGGCCAGAGTTAATTGAAATGCATTTCTCCTGCTTACCTCATGTTGGTATTCTTATGTTAGTCGTTTTTCTGGAAACTCCACAGCGTTCAGAAAGGCATTTTTATGGTTTGGTTGTAGCTTCTTCTTTTTTCTATTTTTTTTTAAGTATCAAAGATTTGGGACCTCATGATTACTAGGACCATTTGTCTTAACCGTCAGATCTCATAGCTGAGCTATGCATTGTGAATCTTGGACCTTTGTATATCATAAACCTTTACAGATGAATTTATTTGCTTTGTTACATTTAATGTGTTTTTTGTCACTCACTGAGCCAGAAACAGGTCAGGCTTATTTAAAAACCGCATGTTAATCTAAACTTTAGCAGCAATTATTTTTGACAGATTTATTATTTTTATTTTGTTATTTTATTTTTTCTTAAAATCCCATCACATGTAATAAAGCAAACACATTTTTAGCAGCCATGTTTTCATTCTGTCTCTTGGGAAATTCACAGGGAGAAGTTTAGAGAGGTGGGGGGGAAATATATAAATATCATTGAACATTGAAAAATAAATCTATATAAACTGTACTGTACTTTCTAAACCCATATGAAATGTATCTACCAACTGTAGATATGTGTACTTTTGATTTAATAAAAAAGGATCTAAAAATGGTTTGACTTCTTCCAGTGTTTTCATTGGCTGAGGCGACCAGGAGTTGACCCCGTGCTGGAGCTGCTTTCAGATAAATGGCTCCCTCCGTCTCTACTGGCCCACTGGGAGCCACTGGAATATTCTGCTCTTTTATATCTAGTGGAACCAAAACCCCTTTAGATACAAAACAAATCTGCAGTTGATGGTCCTAATTAATGATGCCTTTCCTGGCTGGGCTTCCACTGTGCGGGTTCAGTTTTACTTCAAGTAAAAATATCTAAGATGAAATGAAAACAAAAAGTAGGAGTGGTTTCCTGAAGATTGATTTGTGAAGCTCTGTAGTATTTTCAGTCCATCCATTTGGGCTTTTACAAGCGAGAAATAAGCCGCCGGTTTCCTCAGATCCGTATGTGAAAGGTGCTGTGGAGCAAAATAAAAGCGGATTTTTAGATGTAATATTCATGTTTTGTCATGCAACAATCAGAAAGTTCACACATTTTACTGGGATTGTATTTGACCCACAACTTTGCGTGTCCAAAAAGCACAAATCTTACCAAGTAATTCCAGCCTTGTTTCTAATGCAAATATCTTCAGTGTATTATAAGCCTGGCGGGCCACCAAGCTTTACTTACCTGAGGAAATCTGGAGCTCTGTTAATCATGTGCTGGAAATCCTCAAGCGACAGACGTCCGTCGTTGTCCAGATCTGCCTCATCGATCACTTTCTCGCACACCATCTTCACCTCGTCCTCCGTTAGCTCGTTTCGGGTCAGCTTGTTCAGCGTCTTCTCCAGGTCCGATTTGCAGATGAAATCATCGTTGTTGAAATCTGTTGAAAAAACAAAAATACATAATATAACTTATCTACTGCTTAGTTCTGTGTATTAAATGTGATCACTACATTTCAATGTCTTTGGCTCTCAATTGCCTCAAAAAGCAGCAAAAGCGCTTATTTAAAAAAAACAAAAAAAACGCCCCGCCATTTTTTTTTCTCTTTTAGGTTCTGGAAAGTGGGCCGTTTTAAAAATTTCACGGGCACTTCGCCGTTACCTAGCAACTCCAGCCATGCCCAGCCCGTCACCTAGCAACCCAAGCTGAGCTCCAACATTTTAGGTCTATGCATACATGCATCTGTTGTTTTTTTTGACTTACGATTCAGAAACCACTTGCTGCTTTCTTGTTTTTGCTGGGCTGGCCTTGTCAAAAACCATAATTTATTGTCTCACTATCCCTCCCACATAAAGAGAGACTTTTTTGAATAATGTGATCAATCAACCCTTGTAATTAATCTACTCCTATTTAGTATTATATTGGATAAATAAAAACCACAGTAATTTATTCAACCATTGATATCAATGCTGCTATACTTATGGAAATGAACACAGGTTAAAGGAGAAAACACACCACATATTTTAACATAAAATTCACCCTGTGAAGGTTTACCGTATATTTTGAAGGCATAGTAGGCCTTTAGGTCACGAGGCGCCATCTCACTGAGCACTGAGAACATGTCCAAGAAGTTGTCCAACGTCATGTTTCCCTCTCCATCCTCAGAGAAAACCTCAGCGATCCTTTGACGAAATGGGTTGTCCTGAGCACAAAGACCACCAAAACCGTTTGAGTGACGAACTGGAAAATGCCAAAACTTTTACACACAAACTTATTTCTTATGGGTAAATTTTTATATGGAGGAAACGGCTGTCTGCACAGGGTGGCATAACCCGAGGGACCCAATTGTCACTCAAAAAGAGAATAGATATTAGATCAGCCGTAGATTAGCTGTATTTAAACACTAAAATTAATCCTTTTTCTTAACAATCAGCTAGATTACAAACCCGTTTCATTTTGCTTAATTGCGTAACCAGTAAATTAAAGAACAATTTCAGTGTCTTTAAAAATTTTAAAAATGACATAATTAAATATTTGGTATTCCTGACACTATAGATTGGTCTTATACATTAATAATTAAAGCTGCAGTATGTAACTTTAACATACAAAATATGATTTTAACGTATTTCTTGAAATTATCACTCTGTCATGATAGAATAATCTACGACAGATAACCTATGAAAAAAAATCAAGATTCCAACCCTAAACCTAACCCAACCTCCAATCCTGATCCCAACCCTAATCTCAACCCACCTTTCAATCCTAATTCTGACTTTTTCAATAAATACAGAAGACATGATCATATAATATCTTTGTAAATGTTAAATACTGCAGCTTTAAAGACAAATATTGAACAGATTGATATTTTTATGTTTACTACTGTCTCTCATATTTTACGTAAATAGTTACAGTTTTTTACAGAATGTCTTTTCCTGGGGGAATGGTTGGATTTCTGGGTAAACGTGGGGACAGACGAACAAAAGGAGAATTCCACATTTATGCTAGAAGCACCACTGGCTACAAGCTTTAGAGTGAAGCTTTTTTGAGATATTGATTGCTTTAAATTTTTTAAAAAGTTGGAAAGGTCCTTATCTGGACCAAAGTTTAACCTCAATGTTGTCCAGGTCCCTCCTTTTCTCAGCGCCTGCCAGTTAGCAGTAAATATATGTTTACATTGCTTGCCTCTGCATAAAGGAGCATATAATTGACTTATTTCTAACAAGTGAGCCCTCAGGGACCCAGCAGCATTCTTCAAGTTTAAAGGAGTCGGGTAACATATAACCTTTCAATGAATTCTGTCGATTAGTTGGTCATTAATTATGGATGGGGAGTAGAAGGGCAGAGTGGGTCTGTGGGGTTTTTTGCGGACCAGTGGGTCTACCTTCAGCTCCGGCATGCTGCCAATCAGCTCGTATGGTAACTTCACATCTGGGTGGTTGGTGTAGTCAAGAGGAACGAGCTGCGGTGCCAAATCCCGATAGCGGTAGAACAGTCTAGGAAGGACCAAAACATTCGCTTTCAGTGTTGGATTACAAATGATATTTTAAATTAGATGGCATACATTGTTAAACAGTGGTTGCTAATAATAGAAAAGGCTTCTTAAGGAGCATGAAGAATAGAGAACATTCAAGTATAAGCATTTGAAAATCAGAAAGTCAAACTTGAACTTAATCTGATTTGAGAGGAAGTCCGACCCAAAGCTTGACAGGTCAGATCGATGAGAGTTTAGATTTACTGTATAGGAATCGGTAGAAAACAAAGGATTTTGGCAGAAAATCTTCATGTTAAATACATTTGCATTTATTGCAGTGGTATAAAATCTCAATGAAACATTTACTGCAGTTCAGCTCTTCCGGTCTTATTCGTCACAGTCACGTTTGTTTTAAATGTCCCAAGTATTCCTGACTGCAGCTTTGTTCAAATTTAGGTAAATAGTTATTTTGTAGTAAGTATTTCCTGATTCTTTCTTGAATGACAAATGTTCTCATGACATTGTATTAATAGCTGGGATGTCACAGATTTTTAATTAGAGGTTTGCCAACTTTCTGATCAGTGCAATAAATATATAATGAAGTATGCAGGAGGAAAATTCTTCATTAATTTTAGAGAAATCCTCTCAGTTGCTCCAAAATATTTCTTAATCTGGGATTTTTCCCTCCCATTCAAGAGCTTTTCTCAAACTAGTATACTACTTAGTGTAATATTGGATTACTTTGGTAAATGATTAACTTTTACTAAAGTTATTTTAATAGATGAATAAATAGAGATACATAATAAAAGATAAAGGTGCTGTATATATTTTATGCTCTATGCTCACCTGAGAATTTCTTTTCTGGTGAAATATGTACAGTCCTGCAAAGACAAGAAATAACATTGAACTTGCAGAAAGTAGATCACTGTTTTCACATAATGCAACTGTGTTTTATTAAAATTGGGTTTTTTTGTCCCCCTTAAACGTTTCAGATTCCAGTGTTGTATAGTAACGAAGTAAAAATACTTCCCTACTTTACTTAAGTATATTTTGGAGTACTTCATACTTTCCTCGAGTATGAAAATTTTTGATGACTTTCACTTTTACTTCACTATATTTCCGAACTTAATTGCGTACTTTTACTCCGATACATTTTCAATGTGTGGTTTAGTTACTCGTTACAAAAAAGCGAGAGAGAGAAACGCAAGTGTTTTGACCCCACCTACTGATTGACTGCAACAAAGTCGGTATCCTACTTGCCTGGGCTTGTTCATTACCTCCAATAGGATACACCTGTTTCGCTTCTCCCATTAAACACAAAGCAAGTCTCGCAATCAGCAGCAGCCACATGGAGGAGGAGACGGAGACCACAACGACTGCAACTACGTCGGACACGGCTCCAGGGGAACCACCAGCTGGTGATGAGAGCCCATGGCCTTATTTAAACACAATACACTCTTTTGTGGGTGTTAAAGATTCGTCGTACCGCATGCAGTTTATGTTATTCCTGCCCGAAGATGTGGAAATTCTATCTTACAAAAACTCCCCGTCCAACTTGAAGAAACACATCGAGGTAACTTCTTATGAAATGGTTATAATCCTCCTGTTTCAGTAACTATAGCTTGGTCACTAGGCACTACTGTATTGTGAAACGTTGACCATAAATGAACTTTGTTTGGCATTGTTTCAGTTCCACACGTGGTGTATTTAGCTTAGGCCTAATGTTGACTGTAGCAGGCTACCTAGACTCCTCTGTTCAAGGGGGACAGAAGCCATAGCGATAGCAATTTAGACTAAATTTAACGAATATAGGAAAGGCATGCAAGTTCAAAACCACAAACCATTAACATGTGCTACTCTTTAAAACTGGAACAATTTATTAGCAGGTTCAATTTTGCCTGCACTTGGTTGGGTACATTATTTTAAGTGTATTTGACAAGTTTACCAAAATATAAAAAAAGTCATTCAAACTGCATTTGCCTTGTTTTACTTTTTACTTGTACTTTTCATTACATTACTTGAGTACATCCATTTTTACAGTAATTTCCATACTTAAGTACAAGAAGTTTCAGATACTTTAAGACTTTAACTCAAGTAACATTTCAGTCAGTGACTTGGACTTTTACCAAAGTCGTATTTTGGAGAGGTACTTATACTTTTACTTGACTCTGAGATTTCAGTACTTTATACAACACTGTCAGATTCTCTAAACAAATTTTAATATCAAAAAACAGAACTTGAGTAAGTACAAACAGCAGATTTCAAATTGTGATTTCATTTATTACGAGGAAAAGTTATCCATCTTTATCTTCTTAAATTGTGAATAAATTGAGATAAAACCACATTTTTTGGCTTAGTTTCACGAATGACATCATCCCTCAATATTGCATGCCCTGCAAAATCAGATAATCACCTGAACTGAACTTGTCTGGCAGCATGAAGCTGGTTAAAATGCAAAAAAACATTTTATCTGAATAAATGTAAGAAAAGAGAAGAACAGAAAAGCTTTGGAAGAGGTTACAAAGCCAGTTCTGGTGTTTTCAGACTGAGAGACATTATTCACTAAAGGAGAGAATAGTGATGAACCTTCCGAAATGTGGCCACCAAATCAAAAATGACTAATCAGTAATTTGTTTCAGTTAATGTTAGAGGTCATGATTCAAGAGTAAGAAAGCGAGTTGGGTGAAAAATAGGCATCTAGGGAGACTGCTGTCCATAAAAATCACATTTCCTAAAGATAAAAACATCTTGATGATCGAAGAGATTTTGAGAAATCCCCAAAATTTGTAGGCGGATGACAAAAAGAGAAACACTATAAAACTAACACAGCATTTAGGAAGTGTGACAGTCTGGGGATGCTTTCCTGTTTCAGGATCAATGAATTTTGCTCTCTCACAATATATTCTTATAAGAAAAATGTTCAACCATCATTTTAGGGTAAATCAAAACCAAAATAGTTGTGAATAACTAAGGAATAACTTCTCCTTGACTGCTCTGTCATGCATGACGCACTTTATGATCAAAAACTCTCCGATGCAGCTGATTTAGAACGATTATTAGACGAATAAAACATCAGCATGCCAGTTATTATTATATTAAAATCAGTTTGATAATCTGAAACATTTAAGAATTCTGATAAATGTTGTACAAAAATATATAATAATAATAGTAAGTGTTATTATTACTATTATTATCATTATTATAATTAATAATAAAAAATAAAATATGCTTTTTTTTATCATCAACATCTTTTGACTGAATTTATAACTATTTTTAAAATGTAACTACATCCATATACCTTGATACTATTGTTGCTGGGGTTTTTTTTTGTTTGTTTCAGTGGATTAAAGGAAATCAAATCAACAAACACCCTCAGGATACATTTGCGCTACATTTTGTGGCCGTGGCTGGTACTTATTTTCCCAATAAAGAATAAATTAAGAACAAATTTAATCTGTTTTACTACTAAAGTTGCAAACATCGAGCTGATGCTCCAGTTTGTACAGAAAATGGGATTGATACCGACCTGATATGCGTCGAGCTGCTGCGCTGTGAAGATGGTTTGTTTATTCCCCATGTCTGAGCTTTCAAGCTCCGAAAGCACAGATCCATGGCGGCTCCAGCACCGAGCGAATGGTTTTTATTAGGGTGGCCCAGTCAGATATGAAATACCGGGACAAAAGAAGGCCAGAGCCAAAGAGGAGATCGGGTGTCGGGCCGCAGCCGGGCACTTTGCTTGCCACCATAAAGGCAGCATTTCATCGTTTGCTCCATTGTGAATAGCAGCCCCTCTGATAATGAATGAGGGCTGTTGTCCAGCATCATGCCAAGTGGTTTCAACCCCCTTTAGTGCCACTCTATGGCCAACGCCTCGCTCGCTGATCGGGTTACGTTCTTTACAGACAAGGTTTTGTAATGCACTGAAAGAAACTTTGATGGCTGACGACAACATAGTTGATGTTTTGTTTCAGCTGCAAACTCACCTTGAACCTTTTCACATTTCATCACATTGCAGCCTCAAGGTTTTATGTATTTTACTGCGATTTTAGATCATGCAAAGTGGGACAGATTACATATATAGCTCTGGAGAAAATGAAGAGTCCACTGCACTGAAACCCACTGAAAACCTCATAGTTATTCCACTGAATATTGATTTATGAACTCTTCCTGAGTTAAAACATCAATATTGTTATTTGTAAATGAATATGAACTTGTTTTCTTTGCATCTTTTTTGTTATTTTGACCATTTCTCATTTTCTGCAAATAAATACTAGATTTTTGCTAGGAGTGTCGGAGACATGTTGTCAGTAGTTCATAGAATAAAAGAACAATGTACATTTTACTCAAACACATACCTATAAAAAGTAAAATCAGAGAAGCTGGTCATTTTAAGTGGTCTCTTAATTTATTCTAGAGCTGTATATGTATTTTTTTTACAAGTAACAATTTGAAAAGTGTGGAGCTCATTTATATTACAGCCCTCCATGGATCAGTACTTCGCAAATCAACTTTTGGGTGTAATTTGTTGTCTCCACAAGCTTTGCACATCTGAAAAGCATTTTTCCCATTCTTGTTATGGCTTTCTTCTCCCACCTGTATCTCTGCAGCTCCATGAGTCTCTTGACTGCTTCTCCATTGTACATGATGCCGGCTTCGCCCCCATGCTGACGTAGAGCAATCCTCCCCCAATCATTCCAGGGCACTTGTCGGCGACTGACCAATCAGCGTTGCAAGTACAAATACTCCGACAATATTGATAGTATCTATCATAGCAAACATGCTGCAGTCAGAGAGATTTTGAGGAAAATAATAGATAATCACTGTCCAAGTTGTCAGTGGGGAATAAGCAATCCCGACAGCCGTTAGCCAGAACCGTCTAGAGGACGGAAAGTAATTTATTACATTTCCAAAACCAAAAATCAGTCTGGAATAACACAAGAAATGGATCATGGACTTCAGCCCACCTCACGTCCAGTTGAATGAAACTGATGGACGGGAACTACCACGTTAGTCGGTACGAAGGTAACCGGTAGTAAACATCCCATTTTTTGTCATAATGACACTTACTTAATATCAAGTCAAGCCCTGTAGCAGTTAGTTAGGCAAATAACTATTCACTTTTTTTTATAGTGAACAAAAAAAACTATACTTAGGTATCCCCTTTGTCATGAATGCTGTTTTAACCTAATATATTAGTATTGGGGCTGCAGTTGGTAGCACTGTTGCCTTGCAGCAAGAATGTCCTGGGTTTGATTCCCGGCCCGGCCCTGGAAGTAATCTGGCTGATGGTTTAAGGGCTTAAGGACTCCGTGCCATCGGCTCAAAGTTCCGTGCTAACGGTTGACGGCTAAGCATCAAATTGACACAACTCAGTTAAATTAAAATAGCAATGCTAAACATCTAATCATTTCCAGATCAATAAGTGAAGGTAGTTATGCTGAACTTTATGCATACGATTCCAACGGCAGCATTAATGGCAGCATTAAAACCTAAACTGCAGTAACTGCTGTACTGACATTTAAACACCGTTTCAAGCTACTGTTTATTTCTAAGTATTTTCCTGAAGGCAGATTTCCACAAGTCGGTTTTATTTGTAGCTACTGGAGCTATACCACCAACAGATTATGAGCCGTATATCTACAGTATTTGTCCGTGTGTTCTCTACTGGGAAACAGTTTACAGGCTGTTGACGATGGAAAATAAACTAAAATAATAATAATTTTAAAAAAGAGAACAAATGTCATCTTTGCTGGTTAATTCCACTTCCTGCAAACAGCGGTTCCATTGAGGATCTTGACCCCAAGATCCTCAATGGGGTCACGTCGGTGGCTTTGTGGAGGTGGAGGAACATCATTAATCACCGATGGGGCACTTACTGCGTGACGTGGACCTGTGTGGCCACTAGATGGCGTCGGCTTACTTGTACGTAGGTGCTGGTGTAATAGATGTGTCTTCTCTGCGCTTGGACTGTGAGTGAGGCTTTGAGGCCTGTCCAGGAGATTGCTATCTGTAATCTCTCTCTGCGTAGTTGGTCACTTTCCTCTCTCATGCTTTGAATATATCTGACATGTTAGGGCTTTTTACGCAGCTTTACTAATAACTGTAGTTTGTACTCAAATAAGTTTTGCTACTTTAAAACTGAAGGACAATTGATCGGTTTAAGACTTTGGATTTAAAACACACTTAAAATGGTTCAGCTTTTGTTAACATGAAATACGTTTCCGCAGAATAATTAGACAAAAGGTGGAGTAAATAATACAAAATAATTTTAAAAACATAAGACTTACAGGGTTAAATCTCTTGTTATAATAATTTACTATTCTGAGATGGTTCACTGAATGATTTCAGCAGCAAGTTCTTATTTCTTTGAATAAATGGTTGCTAAATTGATGAAAAACATCACTGCTAATGGAAAACTCAATTGCAGTGGAAATTTTTTATTTTTTAATATAGAAATGCTGAAGGAATTTGGGTATATATTTGAAATCTTAATGTTCTGAAATCATCTTGATCAGTCATCCTAAAGTAGAGAAGTTCAAGTAAGATTAAAGTGATACCATTTAAAAAAAAAATAATTTATTCTTCATAAAAAATAAGAAACAGAAAAACATAACATATTCATATTTATACATTTTTGTGGTTACCTCTTCCAATAGAGTCATATATTATGATTTATGTGTCTATTTACATATTACATTATATTTACATATTGCAGTGTTATTTGTAGATCTCAGAACATTTACTCACGAGTGAACACTGAAAGGGCAACAAGATTGGTGAAAGTGAAAATTAAATCTGCGCACCAGAGACGCTGGTTGATGAGACGTCAGTGACAACCGCAGCTTCCAGCCACCATGTCGTTGTACTGCTTCAACACAACATTCTCATCATCATCAAAGTACAGCAGGTTGATGGAAAACAGCTTGTCGGGCACGCAGCACGGCGTCTCGATGCCTCGGATCAGCTTCAGGGCGTTGATGATGGATTGGACGGTGGCGTGGTTGGTCGGACTCATGTTCTGACCCAGGGGGAAGGAGCAGGACCCTTTGCAGTGATAAGCGTTGTAGCCACGGGGAGACACGATCCAGCCCGACCAGCCGATCTCCTCGAAGTCTACATACAGAGGCAGGCGCTGGCAGGGCTTGGACAGGACATCCTCTTTGCTGTAGTCTAGGGAGCGAGCAGTGCGGGAGGATTCGACTAACACTGGGGTTTGGGAGAGGAAGGAGGTGGCGATGGCCTCGTGGGGATCTGGAAGAGAAATAAATGGTTGCTTAGATTAGTAAACAGGATCAGATATTTGTAAAATAGTGACAGTAAACCTTTCCGAGAACCAAATACAATTTAAAAAGGAATTTCGGAAAGTATGCTAGCTATTTCAGTGTCCAAGAAACCAACCATCACATGTCTTAATGACTTTCGACCCGTTGCATTAACATCTATCATCATGAAGTGCTTCGAGAGAGTGGTTAAAGGTCATATAATCTCTGTACTGCCTCCATCATTTGACCCTTTCCAATTTGCATCCAAATCTAACCGCTCGACTGAGGATGCCATCTCCACTGCTCTTCATCTGAGCCTGGTACACCTGGAGAAAAGAAACACACACGTACAGATGCTATTTTTGGACTTCAGCTCAGCATTCAATAGGATCATACCCCAGGACTTGATATACAAACTCCCTGGGTTTCAGTACTCCACTGTGCAACTGGCTGCTGGACTTCCTCACTGACAGAACTCAGTCAGTCCGTGTGGGTAATAACACCTACAATGCCATTTCTTCCAACACTGGCTTCCCACAGGGCTGTGTCCTGAGCCCCCTGCTGTTTACCCTGATGACCCACGACTGTCGTCCCAAGTTTAACACCAACCACATCATGAAATATGCAGATAACACAACAATTATGGGACTCATTCAGGACAACAATGATGTGAACTACAGAAAAGAGGTACAACATCTTGTGGACTGGTTCAGAATAAACAACCTGCACCTGAACGTCGACAAGACAAAAGAGATCATTGTCGACTTCAGGAGGTCTCGATCCACACACCACTCTTCATCAACAATAAAGCAGTGGAGATCGTCAGCACCACTAAGTTTCTGGGGGTTCACATTACCAACAACCTCAACTGGACAACTCACATCACTTCACAGATGAAAAAGGCACAGCAGCGCCTGCACTTTCTGAGACAAATGAGAAGAGCTTCGCTCCCCCCTCCCATTCTCTCCACCTTCTACAGAGGAACCATTGAGAGCCTGCTGACCAGCAGCATCTCCATCTGGTCTGGAAGCTGCAACTTGTCAGACTGGAAGTCTCTGCAAAGAGAACAGCGGCAAGGATCATTTGGGGCTCCACTCCCCCCTATTCGACGCTGCTTAGCTAGAGCAAACCAGATCCTCTCTGATTCCACCCATCCTCTCCATGGTCTGTTCATCCTCTTGCCGTCTGGGAGGAGAGTCCGTAGCATCTGCTGCAGAACAACCAGACTCAGACATAGTTGTCTCCCACTGGCCATCAGATTGCTCAACAATCCCATCATGAAGACTGTCTGAGACTGTTTGAAAATAGTAATTATTATTTGTATATTATTTAATTATAGGCACACTTTGCTCTTGTGTGTGCTCCGGTGTCCAAGCGAGGACATTTCATTGCCAATTTTACTTATGTTTCTTTGTGCAATGACAATAAAAATAAGTCTTAAGTCTAAGATTAGTCTAATGTTAGCTACTTATATTTAATGTTCAATAGTAGTTCAATTCTAATATTTACTATGTTTTTGGTAATAAATCATACTGAAACAAGAATTTAATTGAATATGTAAGTTCAGTCAATTGGTAGCTAATACTCTCAGGTTGTATGAATGAATGTCTCAACTTCGTAGAAGTTTTAAAACTGTTGACTGGTGGTCAAAATTAAGTGTGTATCCAGCGTTTGCTAGCATTGACAGGGCTAAAGCTAAAGTTAAACCTATCAGTTAGTTTAAGTTCTAGCTGGAGATGGGCACCAGCACCCTTCCTGATCCCACTACCCACTAGGGACAAGGGTGTTAGAAAATGGATGGATGGATAGTTCAAGTTCTTAAACTTGAGTCAGTCATTACTAATGAGCGACATATTAAACTGTGGCTTTTGGGGGAACAGTTTATATATCAACATCCCATAATATTTTAAAAGCTTAACCTTTCACTTTAGCAAGTTTAGCAACAGGGCTAAATGTAAGCTTGTCATCCAGCTAATCTTCCTAAGCCAGCGGCTTCATTACTAATGAGCAGCATATTTACATTGTGGTTTTTAGGGAAATAAATTACATATGAGCCTCTTGGAATAGATTTACAATGTTTAAGCTTTAGCTAGCTTAGCAACACAGCTAATGCTAAAGTTGAACCTACAAGTTAGCTTATTCTGAGGCAATCAATACTAATAAAAACCATAAGTATACTGTGGTCTTCAGGGAAACAGTTTAGATGTCAACATATTAGAATGGATTTAAAAAGTTTAAACTTTAGCTTAAACTTGTTGCTAGTTCTGTGCTTAGCAACACAGAACTAATGCTAAAGTTGAACCTACAAACTAGCTAATTTCAAGGCAGCCGATACTAATGAAAAGTATATGTAAACTGTGGTTTTCGGCAAACAGCTCATAAGTCAGTGTCTTAGAATTAAAAAACTTTAACCTTTAGCTATTTTAGCAATACAGCTGATGCTAATCTCAAACTTGCTAGGAACCTTGTGTCGTTTCCTGCTGTTTATTTTTCAGCAGGAAAAATAAACTATTCTATAGTCAACAGAATAGTTAGAATCTAGCTTTATTTGAGTAAGTAAAACCATAATTTTGAGTAGAAATGGCAAATTTTTCATAGTAGGAATATTTAAAACATTTTTTTATATTCAAACTAACAAATTTTAGTGTCCTAACTGCCTAACAAGCAAATTATTTTCAGAGATTTTGATTAAAATACCACCAAATAAAATGTTTTCAAATTGCTACTTCAGTTTTCTCAATGAAAATCTAAGTTTGTTTTATCAGTTTAGGCCACCACTAAACATCCATGATTATATTTCACTGTCACTGGGTGCATTCTGATTTGATAAATGACATTAAAACTGAGGTAAATCTCACTTGTGCTCCCGAGTGCCGCAGAGCGGCGGCCGTCATCGGTGAAAAGCACGAGCATGGGCTGTTTGCTCTGGTGGTGGTGGCGCCCTGAAGCAAAGTGGATCAGTTTCAAGTCCGTCTGGCTTCCTTCCAGTGTCCTAACCACCACATGGAGCCCCAGGTTGCTGCCTTCATCTGCCATCCAGGAGCGGACCTTCAGGACATCACGGTTACAACACGGTTTTTATACACCGTCCAGCTTTTGCTGGGACTCGGATTATTTAGGCATTGGGAGATACTTACAGCTTGTGTGACAGTGAACACTTCCCAACCAGCTGAGTGGACCGGGATGAGTCGAGAAGACAGCAACTTCTTCGTCTGCGTGCTGTTAGTTTTTCTGATGTCCAACAGCTGATAAACACTGACCTGAGTAATACAGAATTAAAGTAGCCACCATTAGAAATTAACTGAGGAGAGACATGTACTTTGGGCCACCACACCACTAGGGGCAACCAAGAGCACCAAGCTAGCATGATAAAAAAATATTTATATTTAAAATGATTATAATAATAATAAATTCTATTTCCATATTATTTACAGAGATACTACAAAATAATCTCTTCCTGATGATGGCTGCTGTCACGTTTACGGAAATATAAGACATCAAACTTGTTATCTTGTTTACTGTAAATTTCGTATTTATCAGCTGATAGTTAAAGTAATATGGCACATTTAAACACCACTCTGCATTTTCTTCTAAATAAAAAACAGACTTGTTGCTTATTATGATTTCTATTTTTATTAAACTAGTTTAATTAAGATAGTTCATGTTTAGTTTTAGGTTAAAAATATCACAAATTGTTTTAGATTTTAATTTTAAAAATTATATATATTTTTTGACCAGTAAGTACTACTGAGCTGACAACTGTGGCCCACGTGACAAAACGTTTGGACACTCCTGACCTAGTCAAAGTCCAGACATAGGTCCAATTGAAAATCTGTGCCAGAAATTGAAAATTGATCTTTACAGATGCTTCTTTACAAGGAAAAGTAAGTCTAGTGTAGATGGCATCATTCAGCGTTGGGTCAACTCTGCATGCAGTTATTATTTAAAAGGCTGAACATACCTGGCAGAAGTGATGTCTGCTGAATGTGAGGGATCCCTGAGGACGCAGCTTGAAAAGATGCAGCTCTGCTGTGAGGACCTTCTCACTCCTTGCCACTGTTGACAAATTGAACTTGAACTCCACCTGTTCACTGCGCACTTCAATTCAAAACACAAATCACTATTAGAGACAACACCTTCTGTTTAATCGCCCCTGGTCTGCACATATAATTTAAAAACATCTTACATTTGTCAAAGAAGCTGCGCACAGTGTTACCCTCCAGCAGGTAGGGATCCTTGGTCACGCCGTCCACGTCAGCCACGGTGTTGTACAGATCGAGCATGTACTGCGGAGGCTGTTTGTGAACGTGGACAGCAGGAGGGTCCTCCATCCCAAAAACCTCCAGAAGCCTCTTGATGGCGGCAGAGCGGACCTCCTCTGATTCGCCCTCGGAGGGGAAATGACTCCCCCGGCCCATGAGCGCAGGCCACGCTGCGGTGACGCACAGCAGAGCGGCAAAACTGAGCGCAAACACGAACATCGTAGGAACTTGAGTAGATTTCGCAACTTGGAGCTGGAGTGACTCTGAAAACTCCGAGGCTTTTATATCAAACGACCCAGTTCCCCTCTGCCTGGGCAAACAGCAGTAAAGATGTTATTTGGCCGCAAATGTAAATCACCAATCAGCGAATGTAAAGGGAGACTAATGGCGGTGCTAGCAAAGTGCGAACCCCGATTGGAGATTTTATTCAAGCCCACTGCCTTCGCGTCTGGCGATGAAAGCCCACATAAACCATAGTCTGCTTTTGCAAAAAGGGGGTTCTTGTTCTTGCAGTCGCTGATGAAAAATATGTTTTTTGACCTCAGAAAAGTGCAAACGAATCAAAGTTTAGGTATAATATGAGCCATAGGTGCGGATGTGCAATCTGTGGGTGGCCAATTGCGCCTAACTGAATCCATTAAGGTAGAATAAAAGCCGCATTGTTTTAGGTGGAAACCAATTACCTGTATAAAGCTACTGGTGTCACTAGTGACACTTGGAAAGATTTACATGACTGCCCACTGAGCTACAGCTGGACGATCACCAGGGTGAAGTTGGCATCTGACTCGTTTCCACACAGGATTATCGGGATATTCCGCTGCATTTCACAACTAGTGAATACTTGAAATGGTCAGATGGATAAAATTATCCTACACTAATGAAATACTGTGAAAAACGTTTAAACCCTTTCTTCGCTGTGTAAAAATGTAAAAAGTTTACTTTTATAGATTTTTTTTCAACTTCTTTGCCACATTTGATGGGATGGAGAGCAAAAACTACACATCCTACAGAGGTCAATCCAGGACATTATTAATCTACACTAATGTCAGATTATGGAAAATACAGTTTGCAAATTGTAAAAGCAATTATTCAGTTTATAAAAAGTCAAAAAGGGCAGATTACAAGTATTTTATTGGCGTGGGGTCACCTTACGTGGAGTCCAGCTTGAAAATTGCACAACATGGATGGAGTTATGTCAAATTGTACGGATGCAGATTGTGAAACCTTTATTTTTTCAAAACAAACATCAATAATTATAGGGTTTTTCTGCAAAAATCATCATCAGAGCAGAATCATTCTGTCTGGGTATGACAGCTGGACCACATCTAATGTTCTTGTTTGAGTTTCTATAACTATAATAAGGATTTCACTAATCAAAGTGTGTGCTTTATATTTTCTTCCATCATTATAAAATAATCCAATTCAATTTTGATCTTTCTAGCCATGTTAGTAATCAAATGCAGCAAAATTGCAGGTTAGTCATCTGCTGAATCGTAAATCCTGGACTCACAAAGGGTTTCTTACAGGGTCTCCATTTAAATTGACTGAGTACAACCCATATCTTAAAAACCAGTTGGGCACAATGTGTAGATCCACATACGGTCCTGAATGGTTTAACACATTTAGGGAGATTATATAGTTTTTACCTTTTTACCTCTCATGCACCAAACCTACATACACATTTAACAAAGTACCATCATGTGCCTCATAACAAATTCCATACTTGTCCCATTTTTCAAACCAAAACCCTTTTCTATTAGTTGAAATAAGAAGTGGGAGCATTTTAGTGTAGAATCAGGTTAAATTGGACAAACTAAAAAAATCAATATATGTTCTATGAAATCATTAAAGACTCTTAAAAACTGAGACTTGGGTCATTCTCTGAATTCGGTGCATTTTGTGTCCCACAGGTTTGTCTCAAAGATTTTCATAAAATGCAAGCAACATTTTTTTTGAGAAAAATCAAGAAATGGAAATATCCATGTATCTTGGTAATGTAACATGCAAATATATTTTAAAAATTATGTTTTGAAAAATTTCATGCGTTGTTGAAGCGTAGAAGTCAGCCAAATGAGCATGTCCCCACTGACCAATGTTAATTTTTCACTGAATATAAAACAAATAAAAATAGCCAGTAACATCAAGTTATTTCTACTATTATAAACATTTTTAGAATACTTTAATCTAAATAATAGAAATATGAGAAAAATACATGAATAATTTATAAAATGGCACTTTATTGTCATGTCCCTTCAGTTTTGTTCAACCCTGTAACAGCAGGCCAATCCCTCCTTTTAATAAATAATGATTCAGTCAATTTTCCTCAGCACTCTGGAAGTGACATCACTAAAGTCTCTTCCCACTCACGCAGTAAAGAGATTTAAGTGTTGGTACAGTCTCTTACCTATATTTGATTATTTTTTATCCATAGATCGTCATCGTCAGGCTCAACCTTTCAACACTGTTAAGTACATAAATGATATTTACTGTTGTTTGGGAAAAAGTAAAGAATGGCCTTTGAAACACATGTTAATTTCTTATTTTCATCATATCAAATGTTGTTCCATACCCTAGTTGATGTGGACTTATGGCAGCTTTTAGTGAAAATCTTCAACCCCTTAACAACAACTGTGGTTTTGTTACAGGGTTGAATGTTGAGCTGTTGTTAAGCCAGCCAGAGTGTTCAACCCCGTTACAGTCTGGTCAACTTTTACTCTGGGTTCAGCCCCGTAACTTGATACATTGTTGTAATAACAGAAAATATTAGACTAATATTTGTTGGATTGTATGTAAAGTTTAAAGAATGAGTCAAAAACATAACAAAACCTGATTTAATGTTTATTTTAAAGTGCATTTTAATAATTTATGAAAAGGGCTTTTGCATCAAGTTGCCATATGCTACTTATCAGTCTGAATCTATTATGATTCAGAAACAAATAAAATATACTTACAATAAGTTATTTTAATTAAGGGACAGATGATTTCAAAGGAACTGGACGAATTAGTTTAATTATGTTATTGAGTTATACTGATAGAGGACTGAAATTGTCCCATTACGGGGTTGAATTTAAAGCAACCTAAGTAACAAAGAAATTCATAACAATGTTTGGGATTTTATGCTTAAAATGGGGAAACATATTTTCTTGGAGGTTCAAAGAGTCCTTCAATAGATGCAGTGTTCAAAAACACATTTTTTTTGTGGTATATTTTTAAGTAACCTGAGACCCCAAAATGTACCGAATTCAGAGAATCACCCAGACATATAGACTATCTAAGTAGAAAATGGGTTTCAGTCACTTTAAAAGTACCTTTTCAAAATAAAACCTTTAGACAGGTAATAAACATGCATTTTTAATTAAGCCTACATTTCTGTATTTAAAATGTTATTATTAGTATACTGTAATATTCTATTCTTAAATGTCATGTTTTCTTTAGCTGTAAGCAGAAAATGTCCTTTGACTTAGTGAACTGAGGAACTGAAAGGAACTTTTCAATAATATTCTAATTTACTGAATATGACTATACAACCTATAAAATGAGATTTGCTCTTAACATGTTTAGAGCAATTTCTAATATTTTAATCCATCAAAGATACACCAGGGTTGGTAAACTGCCTCTGTCCCTGTAACAAACATTTAAGAGATCAAAGGTTTTGTTCACTGCATGACACCTTGTAGACAAGTCATAAAAACCTTTTGCTGTGGTAGAGGCAGAAAACTATGACAGAGGTGTTGTTTCACAAGTCTGTATCAAAATGAGGAGGAATTAATGGTTTGCATGTGTTTTTTCCAGAGAAACACTCACAGTTTAGTCTTTCTTTTTCCTCAGTAACACAATAAATATTCATTAGAAACCATATATTGAAGATTTAGTTTAGTGAAAATGATTTAATTGTTGTTTTTTGATCAAACCTGATGGTCACAGCTGGACTTTCACTAATATTTAAGCTCTATATTTCATAAAATCCTTAAATATAGTCAGAAAAAGAGCTATGCCTTGAACAGTTGCGGTTTAGATACTGAAATATCAGATTTGTTTCTTTTTAGTTAAATGCATAGACATTAACAACTCCTACATCTTTAGCCTACAAACACATCAGCCACATGAATGTTCTTATTGTCTTCATTGTAGAAAAAATTATGAGTAAAAGGTCTTAATCCTGTAATTCTTTCATAAAAAAAATACTGCCTCTACTAAAAAAGCTGCAGCACATTTTTCTCTTTTGTGCTATATAATCCTTAGAATAAAGAGAGAAAAAAATCCTCATTAGCTAAAACATGACTAGGCAAGTCAGAGCTCAAACAAAACCAGGAGCTGATTTTTCAGCCAGAAAAAGCCTGGCTGCTGCATCTCTAAATCAGAATGATTTTTATTTAGTTAGTTTGAATTCTACACATGAAAATATAAAATAAAATTTAAAAAAACCACAAATACAAACTTATACAACCTTTTACATTCCAGATTCAAATAATAACATACAAGTTATCATTTTGTTTTATTAATTTTATTTACAAAATTATCACATATACATATATTACCTATAAAACAAGAAAACCTTAAAGTTTTGATGAGAGTTTGGTCAACCTCCAAAAGTTACTGGTGGCGGTGGAAGCTGCTTTCCAGCAGAGGGCGCTGTGCTCAGTTTTGGCAGCGGCAGGAGGTGATGGAGAGGAAAGTACGAAGCTGCTCATGCTGGTTGATGAAGCTGTGGCTCTCGTATCCCTGAGGAACGCAGGAACTGGACTCTCTGTCTGACCACAGCAGGCAGTTTCCCAGATCAGATGGACTCCTGCAGCAGCAGAAAAAAAGAAAACATTAATGAAAAGATCAAAATGAACATGTAAAGTGGAAGTAAATCCTCACTACAAAAACACAATAGCTTACCAAGTATTTTTTAAAAATCTGGTCTCTAGTGTAAATATAACAGTACATTTGAAATAAGACAATACTAACTTACAAGTAACTTTCCAGCAAGAGATAGGAGCTTGTTTTTGGTAAATACTTCCTTAATATTGATGAAAAATTAAGGAAATAATCTGCCTGTGCAACTAGTACTTTTTCATCAATATTAAGGAATTATTTACTAATAACAAGTTCCCCTATTTTTCTGGAAAGTAACTTGTGAGTAAGTTTTTGTCTTATTTCTAGTATACTAATATTTTATTTGTCTAAAGATAAAGAACACTTAGCAAGATTTTGTGTTTTTGCAGTGCAGTAACAGTCATCGGCAACAGCAACCCATAAGTGATCATAATATAAATTACCTTATAAAATCAATGTCACAAATTGTTTTTGTTTTATTAACGTTTTCCTTTATGTAGGTGCAGAGTATCTTTAAAACAAAATTTCAAAAAATTCACAATCAATGTTTAGACTACGTCATATATTTGCGAAACTAAGCACGTTTTGCAAATAAACGGCATTTCCTCTTATGCAGATGCTAAATAAGATTCAACCATCAGGGAAATATATTTAAGGTCTGTAATCTTATAACAAGACTGGAGAGCTAAAAAGAGCATTTGGTGCAGAGAATCAAAATGCATCCCACTTACAGAAGGTGTCAAAACTTACAGGCTGTTGTTACAACTGGGGGTGGCAGAGAAGGTGTGTGTGTTCATACTGACCTGAGAAGGCATCGGTTTCCTGTTGTGCAACCTCCCGAACATCTGCCCACATCTACTTCCTGCAGAGAATTAGCAACACAGAGAGACAGAGAGAGGGGAAGTCAGTACACAGCTGGCTGCAAATATTGACCCACTTTGAGCCGAGGAGCAGCTGCCGCTTGGAGAGTTAAAGGTGCTTTCATTCGACACCACTTGTGTTTGTTAGCTCCAATCTTACATTTGGTGCAGAGAATCATCAGAAAACCAAAACCAAAACTGAAGAAAACAGAAAACGTAATAAATTATTGCTTTCTGTTTTAGCTAAATGTAGTTGTTTTTGTAGCTTACTTAATAAAATAATTCCTTTTTTGATTTGGATTTTAATGCATAACTTTTGTTTTCAACCCTGTTTTTTCAGGAAGGAGAGCAGATCAGTGTTTGGTAAGATAAACTTAGAAAGTATTCATCAATCAACAAACCAATCGAGATTGGTTTGTTGATTGACCAATTGAGTCAATCAACAAACCATGTAACATCAGTTTAAAATCAGACCCAAACCAAATGACTCTCTAAAATAAAAAACTAATATATATATATTTCTATGTTTTGCTAAAATACATCTAATAATTAAAAAAAAAATGCATTCTATAGTAAAGTTAATTGACCATATTATTGCACAATTTTACATTTCGAAACTAAATTTGCTTAATGGAAACAAGTCAATTAAAAAAAACACACAACTAACAAAAAGTTTCTCAAAATTGGTTTATTTACCAAAACTGCAATGAAAAACAGTTTACGCATAAATCAATTCACATGACAGACAAAGAAGAAGACAACAGGAAGTGTAGGATGATCTTTATGACTTGTTAAGTGAATAAACTTGTTCATGTGTGACTCTAATTGCATTTCTTAATTAATTGAGATACCACAATTGCGAATTCTTTTTTTTTTTGACATTAGTGGAATATTCACAAAGTTTTGCGTAGGTTTGTAATGGAAAGTCTGCTGGGTTTCCTTAGATAGAAACTTTTTAAACCACTTTGAATAATTGAGTTAGATTACTGTATTGTTTGATAACCAGGATCAGTTGGAACGTATATATTTTTGTTTTTTGTAAAGTGTCTCTGTTCTGAATTGTCACTATATAATGTCTCTTTTCCAAATCCAAATCGCTACTAAATGTTATTTGTACTTAAATTCTTTGTCTTTGGGTCTGCCGAGTGCAACACGCTGTGGTGGTTTTCACACCCGGATGTCCGGTGCCAGCTCTCCGAATTGGCCTGACTAAACACCGACTTCCACTTTTGAGTCTGGTGCATAAAGGCACTTCATTATTGTCTGGCACCCAGCTAAGGCCCCGTTTCCTCTGCTCTCGATCACAAAGGAGTGTGAAGCAAGCATCTTAAAGGAATCAGCTGAATACACCATGCTATTCAGAGAAATTAATGGCGTGAAGGAAGTTGTTTTTTTTCTTACTTACTTTGAGCCTTTCTTCTTTGAGTCCATCTGCATGCTGGACTGTTTCATAGTAGTACTCCACATGGGGGACCCTGTAGCAGCTTTCCTTCAGCTCGCAGGCCGACACGGTCTGGACCACATCCACTTTGTTAGGAGTTTCCAGCAGCGCTGAGTCAAACTTTGTGGGGACGCAGGAAAAACCCTCTGGAAACAAACCACGAAGGAAAATGTTAACAGGAAAGAAAAGCAGTAAAACTAAAACAAGTCTGGGTTTCCATATGGAAACACTACAAAAACTTATCTGATTTGAATAATACTAACTAGAAAGGCTGGGCGATATAAGTCATTAATTACTTTTTTGTTTTAGATATCTGAAATACTGCCAAACCTGTGGCGTGACCTTTCCTCTTTCATCCACAGTTTCCGATCGAGTTGTTGAATTCATTTTCTCCTTTCACACCAGGCCATTGTTTTTTGTTTTTAAGCAGTTATGAGGCACGGTTGTGAAACCACATACGGCTACAGAGAGTTACTCAACAGGTTGTTGCTAGGTAACCAAAGAGTGAGTGAGTTAGTGAATGTCTCCAACCTAGCTTAGCTTAGCTGCCAAACAGAATTTGAGATTTCATATCAATTGGTTTTTATATAAACATTTTATCGATGCTAAAACATTTGTGTATATTCTATTTAACATAGTAGATATTACATTATAGAAGCATTAAATCAAGATTTACTAATTACTAATTAATTGGAAGAAATCAGTTTAAATACGCAAAAATCTGATCGTTTTCTTATTGTTAATATTAAATACATCAAAACTGATAACTACCAGTATAATAAGTAGATCAACACATTTTTTGTTTGTTAAAAATGCCAGATAAAGAATAAAAATATGTTATTTGATGGACAACTTGTAATTCTGCTGAATTCAAAGCTACTACCTTCTCGTAGTAGTAGCTACTACCTTCATGTAAGAACATGCACAAGTTTTCCTCTTTGGAGTGTGGAAAAAAATTGTAATCAGTCCAAATCGGAAAAACAGAAGTTGTCATAGCACTGATATAGTGATCAGTATCTACATCTCTGCATCTCTACTAAATATTATATTATTAAAATTCAAGCAGCCGAATCTGAAGAGTTGAGAATTGAGAGGTTTTTTTATGTTTAAAAATGTTACATTTTCCCCAAGAAAGCTTATAAATCTTTTTTTTTTTTTTTGAAAGCTTATAAATCTCCTAAGAAAATATTGGCAAAGCAGAGGAACAAGTTATCATTAGACCTGACTTCAGTTATTCTAGAGCTCTTGAGGGCCCTCTGCTGCTGTGGGGGCCCAACAGCAACTCCTTAGTTTGACTGGCTATTTTTTTTATTTTAAATAGTAATATACTTATATATTAATGAAAAATGACGACCACACGGCAGCTTTGTTAACTAGTCAACCACCAACTTTAGTGGTTTTTATAAAGGCTTAATGTTGTAGATCGACACAACTTAACACAATTTTTTTTAGAAATAAAAATCTGAACACTTTGGTCTAATAATTACAACTATCTCAATTTGTGTTTGGCTGTTTGTAAATTATTCCCAGTATAAATCCAACTCTTGTGTGAAGAACTCAAAAGTTTGTTACAGAACATTAGTGGATAATCACCAAACAGACCAAGGGACACAGAAGATCCCTTATCTCTAGTGGTGCAGTTCGCAACTATGACCTTTACGGTAGAGCAAACTTTGTGTTGACACAAAAGACGTAGAAAAAGTTCAAAAGTAAATTTCATTGAAAAAATATGTATAATTGTTATTCCATTTAATTATTAAGTTGAATTTTTAAATTTTACACAGTTGCTAACTTTTGGCCATGGCGAATGTAATCCACCAGTGCCAGGCTATGAAACGGAAATTGAATTGAATTGAATTGAGAAGAGTTGAGCTGAACATGACGGTTATTAATATTAATTCAATATTTGGAAATGTGGCCAACAGGAATTGAACAGCTTCTTCCCTTCCTCCACAGTCATTGCTAAAACTACAAGCACACTATAATTTTAAAACATTCCAAAAAATCAAGCTCCTTCTACAAGCTCTCCTGCTGTTTGCTGATAGGACAAGTCTGGAACTTCACCAAAGAAATCCTCTTCAATGGGAGGAAGCCCAGAAGGAGAACTGAAGAGATGAGAGTCGAAGGGAATGACCATGCTAGTTACGCCATATCTGTAGCGTTGGTTTATTACATAAAAGTAAACGTGCCGTGGTGGCGTAGGGGTTAGCGCGACCCATATTTGGAGGCCTTGAGTCCTCGACGCGGGTTCGACTCCCGGACCCGACGATATTTGCCACATGTCTTCCTCGTTTACTGTCAGCCTACTGTTACATAAGGGACACTAGAGCCCACAAAAAAGACCCCCTGAAGGGGTACAAAAAAAAAAACCCGCACTGAACTTTGTTGTTTTAACGAAACAAAAACGTGAAAAGACCCAATGACTGAATACCTGGGGTTCCTTTAGAGCGGGAACATCCTCCCACGTCTATTACCGTCTCGTACGGTGTTTCTAAGTAGTAAGTCCTCAGAGCTGGGACTCGGATGCACTGGGTCAGCTTGACCTCGCAGTGGCACTCCTCGATGACCTCCACCTCCCGGGGCCCCTCAAACAGCAGCAGCCGCTCCACCCGCATCCCCGTCGGCTCGCACATCTGGTTCGCCCCGCAGGAGGGCAGCCGGGTCAGCGGCTCTGAGATTTCTGGGGCAGCCGAGTCGTGCGTCCGCATCTTTAAGGAGATCATTGGGGTGAACATGTCAGAACATGTTTCTGTCCTTGTCAGCGTCAAGGTATAAGCTGATTTTAGGCGATTTATAGCCAATGTTATGCAAACGAGAGAAAAAAAAAAAGATCGGTGACATGCGGTGTGATTATCAGATTTTGTTTACAAAAATGTATTTTTACTTTTTCGTCATAAGGTTTTATACATATACGACGGAGTATTAGGGCCATATTAATAAAAAAAAATACGAGAATAAAGTCAGAAAATTACGAGCATAAAGCCGTACGAGAATAGTCGAAAAAGGTCGAGAATAAAGTAATACTTCGAGAAAAAAAATCTAAATAATATGAGAAGAAATCACAATATTAAAATAATAAAGTCATAATATTACAAAAATAAAGTCAAAATAATACGAAAATAAAACCATAATATTACCAGAATATTATGAGGATAAAATGCTAATATTGCGAGGATAAAATCAAAAATAATCTGAGAATAAAGTCGCAATATTTCCATAATAAAATTGTAATGTTACGACTTTATTCTCTTCTTATTTTTGACTTTACTCTCGTCATCCTCGTCCCCTCAGCGTGGCTCTAACACTCCGTATAAAGAAAATAAGCTTATAAATAAATTACAACAAATTCACACTGCCGTCTTGTGGCAGGAGGTGGAACTGCAGCATACCTTCTTGCTCCTTAGAAATTCCAACATGGAGGAATGTTTTGAGTATTCTTGCTGTCTTGCTTCAGGCGATGATCTTATGGCCATCCCACAACGTGACCTACACATTCCCACATCTACGCTGACAGGACTCCCGGAAATGTCTAAATACCCAGAGAGAGTTGCAAAGAAAATAGACAGCAAATATCAATAAATAAATAAATATAAATAATCTACTTATTGTATGTTGGCTTCCTTACCTTGCCCAATGTACACAAAGTGACTCTGCCTCTTGCAGCACACTCGTTGTGTAAACAGGTTTCTGTGAACGATGTGTTTGCTCACTACAAAAACACAAGACAGGCATGTATCTGTCCTGTCATTTGCTGATGGATAGCATTTATTGAAGTTGTTGCAACATGAGATTCTAGTCTAAAGCAGCAGGAAAATAAAGATCATACTCTTCTGCAAGCACTCATTCTTTGTATGTTGAAAGAAAATGTAGTTAGCACCAAAACTGCAATTCCCCTTTCCAGATTATAAGATTATATTATTTTTATGATTATTTACCGTTTTCACAGGTTAGCATGCACTTTGTTTACAGTCTGTGAGATAAATCAGACAGTTGCTCTAGAACAAAGCATTGGCCACCAGTACTTACATGTCATGTGAAGCACAAACAGGAACAGAAGGAAAAGTTGAACATCCATGACTCATCTGAATGTGCTCCTTAGTGCTGTCCTGCTCACTTCTGCCTCAGATATTTATACCCAAAAGTGAATCTTTCAGAGGCCGAAGAAGAGAGAGCTAATCAAATTTCCATGATGAATGCCTTACAATGCAGGGGTCACTTCACAGGGGGGCATCGCTGTTCTTTTGTTTGTTTGTTGTTGTTTTTTTGCTGCAGAGAGACCCAAATATGCTGACCAGATCTGAGCTCCTACTAATGAAGGGACTTAAAAAGGCCCTGAGTCATTCAAAGAGTCACCCTCAAAGGCATCAATCATCTTTTATCTCAGGGGGAAGGTGTTTAGCACCTCTGACTTAAAACAAAACTGTGTCTAAACACATAAACGGGAGCAGCAGGGGGAGCGTGATCCTCACCTTCAGAAAACCCCAGCACCTTTGTGTTTATTCAACATGATACCAAATGGTCAGACACTCTTAAACCTTTCACAAATCTCAACTCTTTACTTTCCTCTAACTCATTTAGGATTCTGACTAAAGCTGTACATATTGTGCATATATTTGAGACAATGTGGAAAGTTAAGCTAGCACATTTAGAGATTGAGCACAACAAGCATCGATCTCATAAATGAAACGGGTCCGAACTTAACCCTAAGCAGATTCCAAGGTCATTTTGTGCTATTTGCCCTTTTTATTTTCCAAATTATTTTGGCTGTTGAATAAATATGTATGTTTCAAATCTGGACTATTGTTTTTTTTTATTATTATTATTTCAGAAATTACATATTAGGTTCTTAAATTAGCCTACAGTGGCTAAGCTTCATTAAAACAAATCCAAATGACAAAAAATACTCTTTGAAAATCTGTCGAGACAAACACTTTTGATCCCACGTTTATTTAACATTAAAAAAAATCTATTCTGTTATATTAAGATTTATTTTTGGATGTGTAGTTATTATTTTTGTTAAATCTTATATATGACCACCAGATGGCGGTAATAATTTACCTCGTTTTGCAACATGCAGGATACTGAAATGATCGGTAGGGATGGTTGGGTATTGTGTTTGTTATAAAAGCGTCCATGTGTAATTACATTTTTATGTTTTTTACATGGTTACAACAAACATTAAACAAACACTGAAGCTATTATTTTAAATTCCCATAATATGATATTTCAGACTCGAGTAGTTTGAAAATAGTAAAAAGGAGAAAAAATTTATTTATAATTAACTTAAGTCATAATAATGAAGACACATGAAAGTAAGTGTTGCTGCCAGTTATTGACACATCTTAGGTCATAATGATATTAGAAAAATAGTAAGAATAAATAAATATTTAGTAATATTATTAATATCTAACAAACATAACAGTATTCAAATAACAAAAATGGAAAAGCGTCCACTGCTTCAGCCACCCAGTCCACACTTTGGACAAAGATTTAGTTCTCTATGTTCAAAGCTGTTATAAACATTGAAAAAAATGTCAACATTAATTGTTAACTTTAAATCTGACTTTTTATCTTTACTCATTCTGGGCCATATCAAAAAACCTGAATGTTCTTAAAGGGCCAGTTGTGCCAGAATGTATTGATAAAACCCATGAAATAGCTAAAATATCAATAAATAGCTGTGTTTCTTGAAATTAAATAATATTAAACATCTTTTCACACTAATCAGTTCATCCAGAATTTTCTGATTATTTTTGTGTTGTTTTTTTTTTTTTTTAATCAAAATCACAGATTTTGTGGTGCTAAGTTAAAAATCTTCATTTTAAAATTTGCACTAATGTAACTTTTTAACTGCTGTATCTGTCCCGGATTATAACATGACATCAAGTAAGGCTGAGGCAGCAGTCACTTTATCCCAATGTTTTTGGCCAAGTTTGAGAAAAACAATTTCAGTAAAATCAGAAAATAAATGATGATCTGTTGATTTTATGTGAATTTTGCATAAATTCTGCAGATTTGTGAAAAACTGGAGGGAATTATAGATGTAATTTGGGATCTAGAGGGCCACATGAAAAGCTACCCGGCCAGATTTGGCCCCCGCGCCTCGAGTTTGACACATGTGCTCTAATATAAAGGTGGGTTTTTCAGCGTGAGATTATTACGGAAGAGGATTAGGGCCACCGAAGAAAAAAAGTGACTTTCTGACTTTAATCTGAGAATTCTAACTTTAATCTCAGAATTCTGACTTTAATCTCAGAATTCTAACTTTAATCTCAGAATTCTGACTTTAATCTCAGAATTCTAACTTTAATCTCAGAATTCTGACTTTAATCTCAGAATTCTAACTTTAATCTCAGAATTCTAACTTTAATCTCAGAATTCTGACTTTAATCTCAGAATTCTAACTTTAATCTCAGAATTCTGACTTTAATCTCAGAATTCTGACTTTAATCTCAGAATTCTAACTTTAATCTCAGAATTCTGACTTTAATCTCAGAATTCTAACTTTAATCTCAGAATTCTTTTTTGTTTTGTTTTTTTCGCTGGCCCTAATCCTCTTCCGTAGATTATCCTACTGCAAGTGTGTCACATATAAAAAGTTGTGGAGTCATTTTCTATTCACATCCACCTCCATGTATTTTCCTTCCAGGCGATCCTCTCCTCATAAGAGCCTTTCCTTCAGCACCGCACGTGCAAAGAGCTTTATTGAGCGCGGCTTATAATGAGTCACCTGTGGCATGAGCAAGCAGTTTATACGCAACGACTTCCCGGGATAATCCCGGGTGTCCAGTCTCGGTGCTGCAGAGGTTGATGAGGAGCAGACATCTGTCTGCTGTCACGGTCAGTGTCTGTCTGGGTCACCGGGTCAGCCACAGAGAGGCCTGCGCTCATCTCAGCTAGAGGTTTTCGCTAAGCTAAAGTTAGCTTGCAGTACCGTTTATGAATTCTTCGTGTCATTTGGAACATGCTGAATTCAATAACGGGTCAGATTTATGTGGGCTGGGTTGAAATTTTAAACACTTTTATATACTTTTAAGTGGACCTAAATGCTTCCCAAGTATGGAGGATTGTTCCTGCTAAAATTGGCAATATAAATACAGTATAAATAAATAAATGTATTGATGAAATAATAAGGTAGCAAATATTGCATCCAAAACATATTTTTAATCTTGTTTGGTTAAATAGTTTCCCTTTTTGTTTTTCATGTTCTGTATTTATTATCATATTTAACATTTATGTAATTTTTTTTTTTGTTCAGTGGCAGTTTTTTCATATGTTGATTTATTGTCTCCTCTAATGTTTTCTCTTTGCATTTTTTCCCCTCTTGTGATGATAAAGACATGTTAGTTTATGTCCCTCTCTATAATCATATAAGTTCTTATTTTTCACTTCTGGATATTATATTTGGCACATTGATGACTTCACCAAGCAATTTATTTATTTAAATTTCATTGCCAATTTTTTCAGGATCAATTCAATCAAACTAAATCCATAACTAGAAAACTTAGCATTTTCTCCTCTGATATAATATGAATTTATTTTGAAGGTATTTTAATAAAGACCAATACTTTTATAAGAAGAAGACTGTTAAATGTTTTGGTAAAAGAAGACCTTTTAGTGGTGTCACACTGTTTCCTACCTTTTTACATATAGTTGCTTATATGTTATGCAGATATGTGAAAAATTAAGTGGATTAGGTGAAACATAAAGTACTGTCATATAGTTCACATATTTATATCATTTTTGATGGGCTCTGGATTAGGAGAGAATGAAATTCACAGGCTTCGAATTCGTCAGAACCAGGTACTTTATGTTACCGTCTAATATGGTTTTGTGTGACTTTTTAAAATATTTTAGGACTTATCTTATATAAATGAAATTTCATGAATGCCCACAGACAATAAATTCTCAAATTAATCAGAAATGTGGGCATCTGATCAGCTTTCCTCTACGATTCAAGGATCCCAGCATCCTAAGGTTAATGAATCTTCATCAGTGCAGACAAAGTGTTTGCATAATGTTTCATGAGATAAGATTGCGCTGTTATTGGATCATTGCTGTGACATTTTAACAGGAGTTGTGCAAATTCTGTAGCAATTCGTTCACATGAGAGCTTCATAATTTTTCTGACGGGCAACAAGATCTGACTTTTGTGATGCTTCAGCGTTAAATGTATATGAAGGAATAAGGAATAATTGTTTAAAAATGAATTATAGAAATAATGGAAGTTCTTAATTGCTATCATGTCCAAAGTAGCAATTTTTTGAATTAGCAAAAATCTTGTAGAGGCGAGAGGATGAATAATTTAGAGCATTCATACAATGACTGTATAGATATACTGTAGATCCACATGTATTTCCAAGACTGAGTGTTAGTCAGGTGGTTTGCTCATCTCCAAGACCTCCAGAGGCTACGAATTGTCTGTCTGCATGGGAGGAGGCCAACACCGGAGGGGATTATAGGGCATTATGTTGTAGTTCTGGATTATAAACCATGAGACAACACTGCTGCACACAGACCAGCAAAGGTGCCAGTGCGTACTAGTGTATAGTCTGGGCGAGAAGACTTTTCAGGAAAGCCTTTTTAAAGATTTTTTTTTTCTTCTAATGCATGCTGCACATTTTTCCAGTCAACCTTTCAATTTGAGTGTTTGGTTACTGAAAAATATATTTCATTTTACTTCAAAATCACTGTATTTATTGAAATTGAGGAAAAGAGTGTGCGCCCATCTGGATTGAAATCATGTATTTGAAGAATCGAAATAATGCAATCAACACAGAGAGGAGCAAGAAGAACATTAAAGGGAAAACATGTAAGTACAGACACAGTTTAATTCCCTCTCCAGTAAGTGTGATATAAATTGCAGAAAGTTTTCATGACATTGCCTCACTTCCTTTTTCTCAATGTCAGGTTCTTATTTACGGTCAGGCACCCATCAAGAAGAAATCCTGACTTTGACATCACCAAAGGAGAAGAACAAAGTGGAGAGAAACAGAAAGGTGACAGAGGATGAAGAGTCGCTGCAGAGGACCGCTTTCGGGAAGGCCGTGTACAACATGACCCATTCGGAGAGGGTGATGGACGACCTGACATTTGGACGGCGGGTGGGATTTTACGAGCTGAAGGGAGAAATCGGTTCTGGTAACTTTTCGCAGGTTAGACTGGGAATACATGACTTGACAAAAGGTGAGATTTTGGATGCTTTGATTTTAATACAACATACAGAATCTTTCACATTTATGGAGAACAATATGTGCACTACAAAAATACAGTATTTTTTGTTTAGTTTTCAATGCAAATATCTTAACATTTTAAATAAGACACAACTAACTTACAAGTTACTTTTCAGCAGGATATAGGAGCTCGGTTTAAGTAAATAATTTCACAAGATTTATTTTAAAAATACTCATTAAACTCACAGATTTCTTCACTTATGACAGGACATTTTTCACATGTTAGAAGTGAAATAATCCGCCAGTGGCGTAAGTACTTTTTCATAAATATTAAGGAATTATTGACCTAAAACAAGCTCCTATATCTTGCTGAAACATTACTTATAATTGAGTTTTGTTTTATTTCAAGTGTACTAAGGTATTTGCACTATAAAATAGACCAAAAATACTTGGTAAGATTTTGTGTCTTTGCATTGTGTGAAAGATAAAAAGAGTTGTTATGGAAACTTCCAACCATCCAGCCTCATTTGTCACTGCTCCAGTTATTCTAAACTTTTAAATTATTATTCCTTGTGTAGACAAGCATCCATTTTCATGCTCTTGTTTACATAAGTGGCATGCTCTCTTGTCTTTCCCATTTTGAAAGAGAGGCTAAGAAAAATGCACCACACTGTCCTACAGCACTGGGAAACAAGTCACAAATGTATTAAATACGTTTCTTTAGTTATTTATTTAGTTAAAGTACATTTGTGTAAGTATGGAACTATCTTTGTGTGACATAAGCTTTAAATAAATTCACACTATATTTAAATTCTCTAGGGTAGCCAGTATTTTTCAAGAGGGGCTTGTGGCCCCCCTCACCCCTCTTTGGGGGCGCCACTGTTTATGATGAACAAACTTAAAGATGTTTTACATCAAAGTACAACAAAGTGTCTGTGCGGTTTGTACAGAGACGATTGTTAATCTTCCATTTCCTCTTCCTGTGACTCGTTTTTTGAGAAATTTTTTCCGCTCCTTCTTAAGTCACGTGTTTGATGTTACGTGTTTCAGCTTTCAGATGAATGCACAGACATCCAGCTGAGCTTAAGGAGACATACTTCCATCAGTCTGGGTCATTCCACATGTGCAAAGACATGACTAATCTCATCACTAACTAATCCATAATGTTTTCATCCTCGTCTGCTTTTGAGTCACATGGCAGCTATGTTGTGAAGGGCTAGAGGGGGGGACAAGTCAGGTCTAACGCGGCATTTTAATAGAAAATTAAATGAGGAGATTATGAAGCTTAAGACAAAATTGTGTTTTTGATTACCTTTCTCTGTGTCACCGTGTGATATAGAGAGAGTAGCAGTGAAAGTCCTGGATAAGGAGCGTCTGAGCAAACACACCCAAGCTCTCTTTGCCTCTGAGATCACCTGCATGGAGAGGCTGTCCCATCCCAACATAGTGCGCCTGTACGAGGTGGTGGAAACCTTCAAGCGGCTTTACCTGGTGATGGAGTATGCCAGCGGAGGGGAGCTGTTCTCCAGGATCACCACCAGGGGGCGCCTGTCGGACCTTGAAAGCAAGCTGGTGTTTTCGCAGGTTCTCTCGGCAGTCAAGCACATGGTGAGTTAGTGAGAAGGAGGCAATTCTCTGGGAAACGGAGTGGGCGTTGGGTTTACCAGGAAAACGAAAGCAAAAAGCTTCAGAGGAAAGCGTCAAAACAGGTCAAACACTGACGGTTCCAGGAACTGACATGATGATGTTTAGGCAAAAATGCAGGATAATTTTTGCCTAAAAAATTATGCAAAATTCACATTTTTGCCCTTCAATTTCGGAAATTAGCAGCTTCTATAAACAATCCAAGTGCTTAAGCAATAAGTTAATGTTTTTTTGGTGTTTGGAAAATGAGCCGTTTCAAAAACCTCCCGATTGTTGAGTCACACTTTGTCGTTACCTGAAAACCCCAGCAAAGCCCAGCCCATCGCCTAGCAACCCAAGCGGAGCTCCAGAACGTTTGTTAAGCTGGTTTTTTCGATATATCCACTGCACAATGACTGCTGGAAAAGTCAACTGTTTTGTTATTGACTTACCAATCAGAAACCACTCACTGAATTCTTGTTGGTTGTGCAGGAGGCTCCACTCATGCTTTTCAAAGATCTACAGTTGTATAGTTGTATATATTATGCAACTATACCTGTGTGTTGTATAGTTGTATACAGTATATTATACAACTATACCCAACTATACAGTGAACGCCAAATCTGTTTATGTTCCCCACCATGAGTTTTTTCAAATTAATGTTTGATCCTCCTATAGTAGCTCATAATGGACTGATTTGATTTTTGCAGTATTGCACACCCAACGTGAGTGAGAGGGAAGAGTTTTTCACTTATACCTCGTTTCCAATGATTGGTACAGCATGAGTCAGTGTTCCCCAACTCTGATCCTCAAGACACACTGCCCTGCATCTCTTAGCTGTTTCCCATCTTTAATGCATCTGATTAACAAGCAGAAGCTTATTAATCAGCCTTCAATTGAATTTATGTGTGTTAAAGCAGGAACACATCTAAAACATACAAGGGAAACAAACAAAGAGCATAACAAACCGCACCAACCGGTACCATACCACTCAGTGGGAACAAGATTTTAGATATAATTAGCAACTTTGCTGCTGGGAGGGTTAAAGCTGCAGTACATAAATATATTTTATTATGTAACTATGTTGTGACAGTATAGTATGAGACAGATAATCTGTGAAAAAATCAAGCTCCTCTGCCTTCTCCCAGTGCTAACCAGAAACAACCAATCAGAGCCAGGAGGCGGGTTTTAGTGCTGTCAATCATGCTACTATATAACATCTTCCAGTCAGCATAGCTTGTTGTGAATGGTAAGGCTAGTTAGCATGGCTACTATTGTCGGCAGTAACGATAAAGTTTTTCTCCACCATTAGCACATTTAGCAGAGAGTACATGAGATTGATTGACAGCACTAATGCCCTCCTGCTGAATCTGACTGGCTGTTTTTGACCGGGAGTGGTGCATTTCTTCAGACAACAATAGCAGCATAGTGAGGAGGTGGAAGAGATTAATTTTTTTACAGATTATTTGTCTCGTATACTGTCCCGACAAATTTAAGGGTATATATTTTTAAATAAAAGTTACGTACTGCAGCTTTAAAAAAGATCTCAACTTTTTAACTTTTATTATCAGCTCTGATTGCTCCAATAACATGTGTTTGTGTTCTCCTTTTCCAGCATGATAATAACATTGTCCACAGGGACCTGAAGGCTGAGAATGTGTTCTACACCCACACCTACTGCATTAAAGTCGGGGATTTTGGTTTTAGCACTTATTGCTGCTCCAGTGATATACTCCACACATTCTGTGGCTCTCCACCTTATGCAGCACCTGAGATTTTCAAAGAGAAAGGCTACATTGGACACTATGCAGATACTTGGGCTCTGGGTATTTTGCTATACTTCATGGTGACCGCCACAATGCCCTTTAAAGCAGCCAACACGACCCGGCTGAAGATTTGCATCCTGCAGGGTTCTTATGCCATTCCCTCATACGTTTCCCGGTCCTGTCAGGAGATCATAAAGGGCCTCCTGAGGCCAGTTCCCATAGACCGCCTCACCTTGACGCAGATCATGATGAGTGACTGGATGACGGGCATCGAGTACCCTCAGGCCTACCCGCCCTCCAGACCGACTCCATCACACCTGGTCGATCAGAACCACGTCCTCACCTCAGATGATCTGAGCGTGAAAGTGGCGATGGAGGATCTTGGCATCAGCGCGGTTCATCTGCTCAACAACAGTCTCGACTTGAGAAGCCCTGTCACCGGGACCTATCGGATCGTGCTTCATCGGATCCAGAAGAGAAGATCGATAGAGGCTGCGGGTTACGGTCGGACACGCACGAGTGAGTCCCTAGACAGACTGAGGTGGAAAGCCGGGTCAGAGGGCCATCTGTACAAGCGCCACTCTGTGGTCTGCGCCATCATGTAGCTCCATTAAGATGTGCTTCCACTCTGAGCTTTAGGGTATGGCCCCAATTCGCATATTTTCTGCGATTGTGAAAAACTTTCTTAGACACACTCACTGTATGTATCTTGATCCTCTTGTTTTTTTTTAAATGTCCACACACTTTGATTTAAGTGCAAGTATTTTGGCAATAGCATAAGGTTTCTGAAGGGACGGAGCATGATTTTATGTATTATGAAGGTTCTGAGAATGTACACAGCAGAATGCTCCATGAACATACTTGGTCTCTTTCTTGTCCACTAAAATAACATCCAGAGTTGTTGCAACTGGAGCTGCACTTAAATCAGCTGAGCGTGAAGGAAATTTGTTGAAGGTTGTCAGTGACCCTCTTCAGATTCCTCTTTCTGTAAGGTTACAGGAATTTAGAAATATAAAAACAAGTCAGGAGAGTTTTTTTATTTGTAGATTAGTGAATGCAACCAGCCGTGCATTTTCCATGCCTGCATCACCCTGTTCAGGGATGCATGAGTCAAATTTGGAGTCCTTTAGCAAATCTAAAAACTCAGTTTAAGAAAAATGCTCCCTCCTCCAAAAGCATTGGAATGGGAAAGAAAAATTCTTTAAATGTTGACATCAAGCCCTGACTATCCAAAAGATTATCAACATTTTTCTTTGCAGAAATGTTGAATAATTTTTTACATATAAGTGGCCTGTTTAAGATCATGTTGCAGCATGTCAGTTGGATTTAAGTCCAGGCTTTGACTGGGCCAGTGAGTTTTGCTCTACCAAGAATGCTGGGTTTTTTGGGGGGTTTTTTACAGCTCTGGTCTCCTGAATGTCATGTTTATGAATGATTCATTAATTGGAGTCTTGGGTCTAAATGGCCGTTTTGGTCTAATTTTGAATTTACCCTTATATTTTCACCATAAAAACTATTTACCTTACTTTGTTTGGTATCATTATTTTCAGAACATCCTAAACTTTGTGATTTTACAGTGTTTGTTTCATTTTGACAAAATTTATTATCACATTGGAGCAAAAAACACACACAGAAACATGACGTCATGCCCGCCACAGGGCGGGCGTCGACCTCAAAAGGTTAAACCCGACCTTAAGTGAGGCAGGCTGTAGAGCTTCAGATGTGATTTTTGGGTTCTCATGTATGTGACCGTGTTTATTTGGTTAGAGACAAAAGAAGAAACTCCATAATTCTTATCAGGCCACTATTTTAAAATAAAAAAAGTACATTTATTCTGTAAAATAATGCTAAAGTCTATGGATTGTGTCAATAACTTTAGTTATCAATACATAAGTTTAATCATTTGGAGAACATTAGCCTTTTAGCTGCCAGGTAGCTTGCGCAAGCTAGTGCTAACTTATTCAACATTCACACCTTGACCAAAAAATTGGCCATAAAGTCAATACAGACAGAAAATATTATAAAAATGTAAAACACCAAGTACAAAGTGTGTCAATAAAAGTGCAAGTATCGTTAATTTGTTGTTGTTTTTTAGTAAAATAATTTTTTATCCAGTTGTAGCTCTGCTGATGCAACAGAAAGAAGGTAACTCTTTTCATCACACTCTTGTTACTCAAAGAAGGTCAAATATTTCACTAAATTATTCTTACATATACAACCTTGCTTTATTTGTACATATAACTACCAGTAAATATTACTTATGAGGATATTAAGCACACTAAAGAGCTTTTTAAAAGCAATAAAATATTACTTTTTTTTAACTTTTGCTCTGTACAGATCAACTCACCCTACTATTACTGAGGAAGGAACAGAATTTTTTCTTATAATGACACAGTAAATTTGATTTGCTGTCTTCAGTTTGGTCTTATGTGACATAAAGTATCTGTTGCGATATGTTGATACTAGTGGAAAATGTAATTCAAAGGAAAAAGGTGTCATTTCCAAACAATGTTGCTTTCTGAAATGTTTTACAGTGGCTTTCATCTTTCATTTTATTCGTTTTAACTTTTATGGGAACCATAATTTACAGCCATGGCACGATTGTTAGTGTCTGACATCCAACTTGCACAGCCATTTCATTAATAAATAAGTCACAGTGTGTCAGATGAGGTCATTATTTCTGTTTACAAAGCCTGCTTTAATAATTTATAACTATAATTTTCACACCTTTCCAGCATATGCCATAACAGCTCAGATTTTATGACATTTGTTTTAATGTAAACTTTTCTTTCCTGTATTCGTTTTCCGACTTTTCTTTCATGTTTTTTCATCCTTCACAAAAGAAGCCGCAGGCTTTGCCCCAGCTTGCATTTTAAACATTTTTTAGCTCTCCTGTGAGCATTGTTGAGATATAGACAAGAAGAAACGAAAGCACCAAAATCCCTTTCAAGTTGCAACACAGTGTTTTTGACCTATGAGGGTGGTACTCCTATTAGTCACTCTCAAAGAAGTATTGGATGTCCACCAATATTCGATATGCAATAACTGTTTTGGTAATTATCTTGCATTTGTCAGGCTATTCATCACTCTTTCTGCCTGTGAGCTAAGTTGGCACCATTTTCAAACAGATACTTGAAGTCTGTGAGGCCTCCTGGCGTTTAAATCTCAAGTCGCACTACATTAAAACTGCCTGAACAGTAACTTTTCTCTCACCGGTGTTTTAAGCAGAGACGATGACAAGCTTAAAGGTGTTCCTACTCATTCTTTAATCAACATACATCACATTTTTAAAGTGGGCCTGTGTGGGCTAATAATTTTTCTATTGAGACACTCATTATCTGTACTTCATCTTGCTCTCTGCAAGATGAAGCCTCTGCAAGGCACCTGTGTGGAAGTCATCAATCTCTGATGGCAGCAAAGTCAAACACACACTGCGTCAGGCATGGGAAGATCTTATCTGCAGCAAGCCCCAGCAGTGCCCATGGAGATGAGGGAGCAAGAAATAAATAACAAATAAAACAAATAAAAAGTTAGTAATTCAAGCTCCACGGCTTATCAGATAGCACTCCTAATCATGCGCTAATACACGAGTCTTGTGCAAGCTTTCTTGCTTGAGCTGCACTTGGAAAGGGAAACTTTGATCCAAATTCCAACCAAACCTGAATAAATGTGCTCAAAGTCCTGATAACTGGACAAAATGAAAGCAGTGATGTAAGAGAAGAAGATCAATTTCATGCTTTATTATGTTAAAACCACCATCCTAAATGTTCTCATTTGGAATTCATGTAAAAATTATTTTCAAATTCTTTTCCGAATGACAATCTTGAACATTGCTCTGATCTAAACCAGCTGTGTCCAAACATAGAGGAGGCATTTGCATCCCTTGTCCACAAGTCAAGAATAACACAGATTTATTTCACCAGACACAACAGATGGTGACACAATTAAAACAAGCTAAAGTGAAAGTTTCACGGTTTATTTGTACAACAAATTTCAGCAACAAGGCAGTTCAAATTGCTTTACACCATAAAAACACAAAATGCAGAAGATACAACACAGTCAACAATTGTGACAACAAACATATTTTGTCAAGTGTAATAACATCAAAATGTTGGTGAATGTTTCATTTATTATGGCTCAAAAGTGACTGTAAAATTTGGATTTTTAAATTCGATTTGAAAGAACAAATTAGATTACAGACAAATTAAAAATAATCATTAAACATAAACCATTAATAGCCACATTTTTACATTTAATTTTAATTTTAGAGTATTTATCACCACAAACATCCAGTAATTTTTTAGAATTTATTAAACTAGGCTAAATCAGATTTTGTTAATGAAAGAAAACAACAAAAAGAGAAACTCATATCATTTTCTTGTGGCAGAATACATCTAAAATGATTTACAGATTTGTATTTTTGTAGAAACATTGTGTATATTTGGTTTCTTTCTACAAAAAATATGTTTTGTATTTTTCATAATAAAATGAATAAAATTTTTGTAGACCAGTCCTGCTTTTAATTGCAAAAAGTTTGAACTCCATTGAATTAAACCATCCCACTGTAGCTCTGGCTGTATGTAGCTCACGTTTTGTGTCACCTCTAACTGACCCTTATTTGGCTCCATCCATCTTCCGATGACCCCGCTGAAGAAAAGCATCCCCACAGCATGATCCTACCACTGCCATGTTTCACAGTAGCGATGGGTCTGTCACGTTTTATGTTAGCTAATAAAAGAAAGTTTGATCCCAAATGGCCAGAGCTGCTTCTTCCAGATGTTAGCTGTGACATCTGGCTTGTGACAACTTCTAAACAAAACTTATTTTAGTTTTATAGGTTTATGTTTGAGTAAAATGAACATTGTTCTTTTATTCTTTGAACTACTGACAACATGTCTCTGAAATGACAAGCAAAAAATTTGTATTTATTAGCAGAAAATGAGAAATGGACAAAATTCTGAAAAAGATGCAGTGATTTCAGACATCAAATAACACAAAGAAAACAAATTTCATGTTAATTTAGAAACAACAATACTAATATTTTAACTCAGGAAGAGTTCAGAAATCTACATTTGGTGGAATAACCAGGAGGTTTTCAATGGGGTTCCATGCAATGGTCTCTTATTTTTTCCAGAACTGTATTTGTAAAAAGTTTTTAAATTATAATTTGTGTTGTTCTATCATATAAAACTCAAATAAAATACAATGAGGTTTGTAGTTATAAAGGTTCAAGGTTCTATGAATCCTTATGCAACGTACTGGAGATGCTGATTTCACAATGAACAAAAGCTCTGCTTCAGCCTGTTGCAGTAGAGTCATAGAGTAAATAATAGAGTAAATATGTTACCTAAACTCAAACTTAAGTGCTTTATTGTATTATTTTATCAATGTAATTCCCTACATTATTGTATTTCAAAACACTTTTATGACTCGACTAGTTACATATTAGTGGATAACGACGTGAAGAGTCTTGTGTTCTGTAAAGTTGATTTAAATCAAACATTCATATCAAGAAATGAAAAGTTTTCAAGACAATGAATCAAACAGTTTAAGAAATATTTCTTTATTTGATCATATTCAACTCAAATGTCGCTGAAATATTTGCACACACTTTCTCATTGTCTGACATTTTAAGAAATGTCAGACAATGACATTTGTTAAAATGTCAAAATTAACAAATAACAAAAAAAACAAAGATTTGTTAAAATAACAAAATTTTAACAAATTTTGTTAAATGTCAAAATAATGAACAAGTTTATTTTATAAACTTTCTTCAAAATAAACTTATGTTTCTTTAGTATTTCTTTACAGCCTACCAAAATAACTCACAGTAGTTTTCTGGAGTTTTGCCCCACTCCTCCTGACAGAACTGGTGTAACTGGGTCAAATTTATAGCCAGCAATTAGTAACCAATTTGCTGGGTTACTCGTCGTCTATTTGGCCCAAGCTTTAACTTCCTGGTTCATGTCTTGAGATATTGCTTTGATATTTCTGCATAATGTTTAAGTTTAAGTTACCAGCCTTTCCTGCAGGAAAAACCCACACTACATAATACTGCCACCTCCGTACTTCACAATTGGGACGGTGTTCTCCAGTATACAGTTTTCTCTTTATGAAGTCGTCACCTTCACCTTTACTCTAAACTGTGGTTAATTTGCGAAATTTGCACCAAAACACACCAGTCTGTGTGTGAGCATCTTTAATCATTTTTGACACATAGACACCACCATGTGAGATGTTATAATTTCATTTTTTATTAGAACACATAATTTGCTATAAAACCTGTACACAAAGGTATGAAATGAAGGACACTTAAAAAAAATCTAAATTAAAGTATGACAAAGCTTCTCATTTTCTATGGCACAAACTTTAAAAAAGCAATTACAGTTCCAGTCATATAATTACTTAAATGAAATGTGTAGACACTGCAGATGTATTAAATATTGTATGAACACTTATAATTTACTCTCCATCACTATTTCTATAATCAAACAGCTTATTTCATGTTTGATGGAATGAAAACGGTTGCCGAAGTAGCCATGCATTGAAATGTGTGGTCTGTGAATATGTTCTGTAGTCACCTATCAGCTTAAAAAGTCCATTTGTTAACAACAAAGTGCAGCTGCAACTCTAGAGTAGCTTTTGACCTGTTATGTTAATGCTGAGCGAAAGCAAAAGCAGAGCTGCAACATTTTCTTGGCCAGCCTCCTGACTTTGACCTCCAGTCAGACTCCATAAAATCGCCGTAAAAGCCGCTCTTTGCTCGGTAATAAAACTGCAAACAGCAGGAAGATTAAAGGTGGTGTCGCTGTGGGGAGCCGTCCTCTTCAGCCTCTTTTCGGATGCTTCAAATGCTGCAAGGACAGAAAAATCTGAACTTTTAGAAATGTTTCTTTACGACATACCTCTTTGCAGATTTCAAGTAGAAGAATATTTCCTATATTTACCTTTTTCTCATTCTTATTCTTCTCATCAATCTTCAGCACAAGCTCCTTGACCCATTTCTCGTTGGGGTCTGTGCAAAACTTGCGTCCCCTCCTCATGATGAAGCTAAAGGAAGGTGAAGAGTTCAGGTGAGGTTCTGGTTCAGGTGATTAGATCTGACTCAAAATAACCGTTTTGTGTTTGGAAAACTGACATTACGGCAGGGATGTTGCAGCCGCCATCTGTCTTCTGGCGTCTGTAGCTCACTGCGTGCTTTTGAACGTTGCTGGCGAGATTCTTCACATACTTCAGGCAGCAGTCCTCGTAGGACACTAAAATATCATAAATCAACTTCAATTCAGAGCCGCCAAATTAGAAAAACATCACAACTTTTATGCTAAATTTGTAGAAACATTATAGTTGATTAATCTTAGTTAATCAACTAAGATTAATTTAGTTAATCTTAGTTAACTAAGTTTAACTTAGTTATCTATAAAATCTACAGATAGATTTTATAGATAGTCAATGCTATCTATAAAATGTGGGGATGTTTAATAAGGTTGTAAAGTCAGCAGTAAAGACACAGGAAGTCACATCTACCCATCCCAGTATTCTAGCAATAAACCAAACTTATTAACCCTGATTACGTCTTTATTGCATGCTAGATATGCAACACTATTTCCAGAAACCAGCTGTTTGTTTGATAAACTCTTTACCTTGTGCCAAAGTGAAGCAGAGACAAGAAAGAATCAGCAGGAAGAACAGCGTGTTGAACCGCATGGTGAAGTCAGTGGAGGCAAATCTGGAAAGAAAAAATCAACGCAATCAGCCTTATCAGTGTTATTACTGCAGCTCTGTTCCACCCACACATTCCCAAATAAACCTTGAACTTTTGACAAATGCAGAAATGTCAGTCTTTGTCTAACACCTGCCAGTCACACCTTGAATCAACAAAGTAATTTATTTTGGATTATGGGGAAAATTTTCTGTTATATAAATGCCTCTAAAAGACAAGTACGTTTGCTTTTTATTCTTTTATAATTATGCATTCTTGATATTCCATTTATGTCAAAACTAACTTTTTACAGTTGCTTTTCAGAACAAATTAGGATGCAAAACATTCACCCAGAATTCCTATTCTCTCCTGTGGATTTGGATAATGAACCTAATGATTTTACTAAACATTTACATCCTGCAAATGATGGCAATTCTTGTTTCCTCTTAGTATAGTGAAATGAACAACCAACTAATCAAAACAAAAACATTGAATATGATTAGAAAAATAAAGACGAACTAACTCTAACCCTAAAATATCTCACCTGTGATGCTATCAGTGTCAGTTGCAGCTCCTTCGTCTTGTGTCTACCAAACCTGTGCAGGCACTTCTCTTTATAAGACGTCTGTGCTGGCAAAACGCCAGCAGTGTCACCTTTGTACTTATCAGGGTTTTTTTTCTTTATATAGGATGGCTTATGAGTTTCAAAGTGTCCCTGGTGTGTTTGTGCATTTTCTCAGACGTGACCTCTGAGAAATATAGAAAAGATTGATTGATTTTTTTTCCAATACGTGCAATAGTTACTTAAAAGATTCATAAACTCATAAATGCATTCAGCTCAATTTAGTTCATTAGTAAATGACAACAAAAGTCATCTTAGGGCAGCATAAAGAGAAAGACAACAACTCACTTTTCCAAAGTTTAAGGGCTGTAAAATAAAAAAGAGAAACATTTGCATCCAAGTACAGAAAGTGAAAAATAAATAACATTTATACAGTATAAGGCAAAAGCCTTAAGACAGAAAAATATCTTTTATTGTCCCATAGTGGGGAAATTCCAGGGCAAAAGCATCAAAGTGACAGGCAATCAAAGTATGAAGATTTACACAAAGATAAGGATGTAAAACATATAAAAACAGGATAAAAAGTAACATTCTGAACAGAAAGGGCAAAGTTTCGTCGTAAATACTACGCAATTTCAAAACATAAAATAAAAAACAACATTCACTGATTTGTTTTACCAGTTCTAAACTATTTACAGCAATGCTTACATTTAAATGTTTTATTTGAGCATTTTTTTGTCTTTAAAGTAGTTTTTGTCCTTTTTTCTGTAAAGTTTTTGAATTTCCTTGTGTATGTTTGTTGCTATAACACAAAGTTTTCCCATTTAAATTCAGACAGAATCAGCAGAATCAGAGTTATTATTTAATTCCCACTGATTCTCATTTGGACTCTCCATGCAACATTTTTTAACCAGTCCGACTTTTCATAAACTAATTTTGTACAACGTAAAAAATAAAGAAATACTTTAGTGCAAAATTAAACTACTTATTTTAGTAGAACTTTAAAGGATTTTTTTTTTGTATTTGATTGTTTCACAGGTATCTATGTTTTTTACTCCAGTTAAAAACAGCATCTGGATGATAAACATCTCATAAATTACAGTAAACGTTGAGGTAATTCCTGACCTGTCACAACTTCGCTCTAGGTTAGGAATCAAAACTTCAACTACTTAACTTCACACCTAACATTATTTAACCTACAACATGAACATTTAATAATTACCTGTAAATCCATACATTTCCAATCAATAACTGAGTCTGTAAACATTAAACTCAGTATACGTAAAATTACTCAAGGTTGCTTTGGATTATTAAAAATGTATTTTATTTATTCCCAGTGCTGGCTCAAGGTTGTATGGGACCTTAAGCAGAATAAGAGTTGTTTCCATTTTAGGCAATCTAAAATATTTTTACTGTATTGTCTATGGTAAAATCAAATCAAATTTAACATCATTCAAATTCTCATGGGCAAATATAAAAATCTTAGATCTATGGTCTGTGTAAAAATGTAAACATTTATGGGAGGCCCCTGGGGTTCTGGGGGCCCTAAATAGCAACTTTTGCAGTTTTATCCAGAGATAAAAACACTGTTAATGTTAAATTTATGATTTATGTCTTTCTTTGTTATTATGTTAACTACTGTATTTGTAGTGGTCAGTGATGTCACGATGAGTTACTCAGTTACTTTTTTACTATAACTTGAATATTTTTTTGACGGCTAGTTTTTACTTGAGTAAAGATTTGTTGAAGTAGTGTTACTCTTACTCGAGAATAGTCTCTGTGGTAATCCACCCACTTCTCGTTGATTGGCATATTGTTTATTGTTTTGAGATTTTCAGATACAACTTCCTTTTAAAGTATTCTTAGAGCTGTAGGCTACAGGTTACTTACATTTTTAATGACATCTTTTGGCAATATCCTCCAGTTCGCATGACTGACCAGGAATGATAAATTTGAATTACTTTTCACTAGAATTTATGACTTAATGTTGAAGGTGTTGTTTTAAATAGCATATACATGTAGCATAGCATTATGCATATGCCCACATAAGATCTAATTCAAGATTTCCAGAGAAATCAAAGTGAATGTTGAGCTGAACGAATCGTACTTTCATTTTTTTACTTTGCTGCGCAAACTTTACCCTGGTAATATGAGTGCCAAGTTTTTACTTTTATTTTAACGAGGTCCTGCAGCTGTTTGTTTTTAGTTTTCTTTTCATTTTTATGAATTTTATTCCCAGAAGTGAGACGCATCAAGTTCCATCGGTCAGAGTTTCAAACATACGGCGAGGCACAGAGAATAGTGCGCAGAGTTTGTGAAAGTTTGTTTGTTACTTATTTACTTTTATTGGTTTGAAGTTCCCAAACGTTGTTGCGCAAATGTTTTATGGGTTCATAAAGGCTGCAGGTTATCTCGTCATTTGATTGTTCAATTGGCCTAATAATAAGAGCCGTCAATTATTCATCGCTAGCGTACAAGAAGTTTCTTCCCTATACGTAAAATTTTGTTTGAACTATAATATTTTGAGTAACAGTTCAGATTTAGATTTACTAGCCTCTATCTGTTATAATAAAAATGCTAGGACAGCTAATCTTAAAGCTCATTTTATGTGTTGTTTTATTATTAAATCATAGCATTCCTACTTGACATTTTGTTCATATTGTAAAGCTTTACAAACCCTTTCTGACAGCTCAGCTTCATTTTGACAAGTAACTGGGTGTAATGTGTTTCTCTGTCACATTTCTAGTGTTGAAAAGCTCGCTGTGTTTCTTCTGGCCTAGTTTTCCACCTTTCCTCACACCTAGATCTCACTCGATTGTCATCACATTTGCCCTGCCTTTGTTATTCAGAAGCTATTGGTGTACAGATGGATCTGAAATGATTCAAGCAACCACTGCAAAGCAGGTTTAGTGGCAAAATATATAAATTAGCAGCTGTTTGGATAAAATAAACTAAACTAAAACAATTGAAATAGCTACATTCAGCAGAGTTTTCCAAATTCAACACAGAATATCACTTCCAGTGACTTCTATAGTCTCAAAATTATTCAAGTCTTTCATGACGAGCATGTTAGAGCGCCCTTGTATAGTAATAAGTTGCTGACAGTGGGATTCAGAGCCAGACACAGACTCTAGCAGCCGGTTCACTAATATTCCTGGATTTGCGTGCTGCAACTGCCTTTCTTTCAAATCCTACTGGAAAGTTTTATGAGTCACAAGACTCTGATGGACACTTTAGTATCTTCCAGGACGTTGAGATATGTCTGGGATTATTGGAGTCCTTTAAAGGAGAGCTATCAAGAAAATATCATAAGATATCAGTATGCACAATATTTACGTCACAAAGGATTGCTTTGAGTTTCCCAATTGTTGGCTAACATAGTCTTGAAGGTTGTATTTTTTTATGCTGATAAAATATTTAGCCAGTAGGGCAGCAAAAGCTCACACCAGCCACAAATGACACTGCCAAAAATGTTAAAGGTCACATGTAGTTGGAAGCACAGATCAGAAAGAGAAGAAAGAAAAAATAAGCATATTTTGAACCTGGTGTTGTCATGGCAACATTTAATAATATTATCCACATCTCAAGATTTTCTAAAGTTTCCTTGAAGGTCCAATGACACCCAAATTTCAGCTTCATGGCAGACAGAATGGGATTTCTTCCAGGATTTCCTGACATCTAACTGAATTCGTCTTGCGGATTTCCAAGGCAAGAGGAGGCAAAGCAGCCCCAGAGCATCACAGAGCCACCACCGTGCTTTCCTGTAGGCATGGTGTTCTTTTTTAGCAAATACTTTCTTTCCTCTTTCAGACATTGCCAGTCCAAAGAAGGAAAAACTTCCAATTTTGATTACAAACCTAAAATCTTTTTACTTTTGGCTTGTTGATTCATGAGCTGATTTTTTCTCACACCTTTGGGTCAGTACCGTAAGTGGTTTATCATTTGGAGATGACGCATGAAGCCCTTCATTGTTTAGGAGCTGAAAGCTGAAACCTCAGCATTTGCTGCCAACAAGTCTTGCTGCAGGTCTTTTGCTGTCAGTTGAGGGTTTTTCACCTCAGGGAACCTGGTGGCAGCTCTTGATAGCTTCCTGCTTCTGCCACCTCCAACTTACCTTTTAACTTGTGAACTAAGCTTCCAGATGTTTCTCCTCATTCATTGCCTTTGTCATTTTTTAGCTTTCCTTCCTTACTTTGATGATCTCTAAACTTTAGGGGAAATTTTTCCTATTTTACCTTATTTCTAACATGCAACGAAACTTCACAGTCAGCAGTCAAAGTGAAAATATTATGCAAAATTCACATTTTGCACGATTTTGTACTTCAACTTGGTCAGATAGAGCAAATTGAAGTTCTGCCTCTAAAATCAGCCCAAGTTAATGTTTTTTGGTGTCTGGAAAATGAGCTCCCAATTGTTAAGTCATATTCAACAGGCACTTCACCTTTACCTACATAGCAACCCCAGTGAAGCCCACCCCGTTACCTAGGAACCTAAAGCTGCGTTCCAGCACATTTGGTCAGCTGGTTTTACCGTTGTGTGCACTGTACAATGGCTGCTGGAAAATAAAAGTGTTTTGTTTTTGACTTACCCTCCAGAAACCACTTGTTGCATTCATGTTGGTTGTGCAGGAGGCTCCACTTCTGCTTTTCAAAGTCACACAGTTGTATAGTTGTGCTTCTGTTTGCATCCAGTTTTACGTGTGACTGAAGACGATGGGTTTGGGGAAGGGGTGACAGCAGCAGCTTATAATTTAAAATGATAAGAGGCCCTAAAATTGCTCATTCTGAAAGGAACCCAAAACTGAGAATTGAGCAGACTAAAATCTCTTCACCTAAAAATGATTTTGTGCAAAAAAAAATGTAATGAATATGTTTTGTATCGCCCATAGACCTATCCTAACCTGTTCAAGGAAGCATAATAGAGCTGTTAAGGTATTAGTATGCCTGAGCTGTGCCTCAGACCACACCTGATTTTCAAAGGTTTGTTTTTATAAAGAATCTTATTCAGGAAGGTTGAACAATTTTGAAGCAAAGTATTTATTCAAAGCAGGACTTCAGGGTTCCGTATGGATAAAACCCCTTCGATATTAGATTTAATCTAACTATTTAAAGTGTTCTTGTGATTTTCTACCAATCAACCAAATTTATAGAGCACATTAACTCATTTTAGGAGCAACTATAATGTATTTCTTCCACATTTTGAATTATGGAAATTTACTTACATTTATTAGCATTTATTTTTTCCATAGTGATTTAATGTTTGCTCTTATTATTCTTAAAAGAATCTGTTGTTATGAACCATCACTTGTGCCGAGTCTGTTATGTTCTGTTATTTTTAGTCAACGGCTGTGGAGAAACATTTCATTAAATCCCATGTCAGCACTCCTATATCACATTTCCACTCAAAGCTTTTCCTGTTCACTCCTGAAAATAGCTCTTTATGTCACTTTCAAAGGAATTTCTGCATTACTGTGTGTGACAGAAGTTAATGAGGCCCTCAGTGCCTGAGTGGACACCTGATCCGGCCACTCACTGTTTTTGTTTCTAACATCATCTGCTGAAACCCAGTAAAGCGATGCATCTTTATTTTCTTTTCACTGCTCTTGCCTGCTGGGTACCGCTGCCTAGTCATAAAAATAAAAACACACCCATAGAGTCAGAAAATTTATATTTCTCCCCAGATGCCACCCAGACTCTTACAGCATTTTATGTAACATTTTCTATGATTTACTGGCAATTTACTTGGCTTTGTTGTGCAATTTTGGCTTGACATGTTTCCTGCTGTCTGTGTACATTTGATCACGTTCATATTTTGTTTACTGGAAAAATAGCTTGTAAGTTATTGAGAAAAGAAAAATGGCCCTGTTGATCTCTGATCTTGGCTTGCATGTTTGAGAAATCCTGATGGATTAATGGGCCCATTTGTCAGGATCTGATGGTCTGATGCCAAGGAGACTTGGACTCGGTCCGGGTAATGATTCACCGTGTTGTCTTCAGCGTTCCTTTCAGACAGCATGATACGCTGCTTTATCCCTTCATCTCTGCTGTCATTTACATACATTTGAAAGGAAGATGTCTCCAAGAAGCCATTCATCAGGATGTGAAACTCTTTATCTTGGCACACAGAATAAGAAAAGCTACAACATGGACAAGAGCAGAACCATTTCAAATGCTGCGGACTGAATAATAACACACATTGAACACTTACTTCTGTTGCAACCATCCATTTTTAAACTGGAATGTGCCTTAAAAAGATTAATTCGAGAAACAGAAAGTAAAATGGTCTATTGTTGTTGTTTGATTTATCTGTTGCCTAAACACAAACATCAGGGGATTAAGTTTTCTCACATTCATTTTCTGCTGGTTTTTATTTTTTATGGTTGGAACTTCTACTTCTTAAATTTGTCAAGATGAAACAGATTCCTACTAACTGACAAAAAAAGAAAAACTAATGTTTGATCATAATAATAATAACAAAGACATTGCTCTTAACATTCTGTTCAGTATGACTTGTGTATTTGAAAAAGCTAATCTCTCACTTAGTTGCAAACATCCATATTCAAACATTGGAAGAATGGAAGAAAGCGGAATACAAGCAACTGCTTGTCCTCAAACAAAAGGTGCCACAAGATGTGTGGAACTTAGTGTGGAAAGAAAAACCTGATCTACAAACACTAGAGCAGTTCAAAAGCAGTCAGAAAACAGCACGACAGAAAGAAAGCCAGGAGAAAGCCCCTTTGAATACAGTTGAAAGTTGCCAAGAGTGGCGGTGTTACATGTGGTCACCTTGACTTCAACGCACAACACAGTGACCACCAAAGACGTTAGTAACGACAGCAACATCTCCAGCTCGGGTTGAGCAAATAAACTAAAGATTTATATGTGAACATGAACAGTAAGGAAGAAAGAATAAGGAGAGATTCTGTCTCAGCTTGGAGACCAAACAAACTGGCACTCTACCGAGGGATTTTGAAGCGCTCAGTGACAGACAGACAAGTCTAGTCTGCCTGTTATTTGTCACAAGAATGAATGACTTCTTTTGGTCAAAAATGTAATAAATAAAAATGTATTTGTTCATTGATCAGGTAAATGATCCACTTCTGACCAGTATTGTTAATCTGATGCACCCCAATTCTTCTAGAATTAGGGTGCAGCTTATGCATAAAACATAGCAGGAGCTGAAAATCCCTCTTCACCACACATAGTTTGCTTCTGTTTCACTCATGAGATGGTTCAGTTATTTAACAGTAATGTCTAAGATGTTTCAAAGACACTGTCTGTCTTGCAACTTAAATTATAAAACCATGCAAAGCTGGTTTTCTCACAATAAGTTATTTTACACTAAAACCTATTTTATGATATACAAATACTTTCTCTTGTCCATTTGGCTCAGACACAATAAACAAAATTGGTCACTCCAGCCTGTGATAAACTGGCGACATATCCAGGGCGTGGCCCGCCTCTCAGCTGATGATCATTGGACAAAGGCACCAGCCCCCATCATGAAGAGTGAGTGTGATCAAATAATGTATGGATGGATGTTTGCTACTGAAGGTAACACAATATAGAACACCTAAAACACAAAACCCATGGTAAAAGACCACATTTTCTCACCTGGAAAACTTTATGCTCACAAACAATACCTCATTGGTCTAGCTGCTGACATCGGAGAAACTCTTTGACTCTCTCTACTGTAGCATGAGCTGATAATGCCTTTCTATTTGAGAAAGCCATTTTTATGGGGAGGGGAGTGTGCTATGGTACTTGTATACTTTGTAAATCATTCAAAAGACTGACCGTGATTTATTTACATTTCCTGCTTTCAAGAGAAACTCCTGTCAGTTAATGAATTATGGAGTACTTATTACTTTAGACCAACATGTAGCTTTATACTTTATACTTTTAATATTGAAGCAAGACTTAGAGAAACTCTTGTTAGTTTATAAATTGTGGAGTACTTATCAACCCAGAACAAGAATAAAACATGGAGAACCAACATTTAGCTACTTACCAACCCAGATCAAATTGAACATTTTTAAGTCTAGTTTTCTTTTGTTGTGCATTTTTCTCTTTCTTTTGGTTTTGTTGTTTAGTTTGTGACTCCTTCTAATTCATGTACAGTATAGCACTTTGAACTGCGGTTCTACTTAAAATGTGCTATATAAATAACATTACCTTACGTTTGACCTTTGATGTTCTAAACTAACTCAACCATGAGTGTTGCTACAACCCTGAAAATATGCTTATACATTTTTAATTTTACATATTTAATTTCTTTAGTTCATGTGAAAGGGTCACGTTAAAAGAATACAAATCACAAATATCATGTTAGAGTTGGAAAATTACAATCTTATAATAACCATGAAGATGATTTATTGGGGCTCCCAGCTGAAGTTTCTACAACCAGGCACAATCAAAAAAGTATTAAGCTCCTATTAAATTAATAAGGTTATATATCACTCCACATGTCGGTGTGACGTCTGATAACTGTATCAAGGTAATACTCCACATAAATGCATTTCCATATTCTTCCAGAGCTGAAAACAGTCCTAAAATTATTTTACAAATTCTGCACAGACTTGTGGAAAGGACTGAGCTGTGTAGTAAAATTTGATTTAGCTATTTTGACCATAATTTATGATCTCTGTGAAATGTTCCAGTTTGTTAAATAACTGTTAATGGGATTCAACCTGCAGGACACAAAGGATATAAATCACAACATAAATTACTGTGTTAGTAACCACATTTTACACATTTTGTATCAAAGACTGACGTTGCTTAAAGCCTGTCTGTTGAAGTACCATGAATGCACCTCTTAGTAAAGCATTTTTCCTTTATATAATTATTCAGCTGCTGGCTTCAAGAGATAAGACAGAACTTGTCTTGTTTTATAATGAAACAAATCTATGTTTGAAGGTTTTGATTACATAATCACACGTACTTTGTGAAATCCCCATTCTCATGTTTTTGGGGTATTAGTTACAAGAATGGGAAAATCAACAAGCTTGTTATGTAAGATTGTCATAAAAACAGCACAAAGCTTTCACCAGTATTAGACCAAACAAGAGGGCAGTGTTTTATATATCTATCTTTTTCTTCTTCTTTTGTTTTTTTTTACCAATGTTTTCACATTGTGGTGCAAGCACCAGTGGTACTTGGGCTGCAGTGAATGTAACTCAAAAGCAACTTTGGTTCAGTTTTGAAGGGCGATGTAGCGCTAATAACCACTGACAGCCATGAAGATGACTTGTTGACACATATTGATTTTTGCTTCATCAGAACCTCTCATACATGATATTACTGGTGCTTACTGGGTTCTGTTACATTTGTAATCTGGACTCTGGTCTACAAATTACACCAAACTCAACTTAACTGGTCTGATTCATGTTTGAAACCCTGCTGGATTTTCTAACTAATGTGTTAGGCTAACTCTTAACAGGATTTATTTGCCACTAGAGCCAAAAAAATACTTTGGAAATATAATATAAAAAAATAGTATACACATGATAATAATGTTTAGGGTGTTTGCAATGAGATCGTAAGAAGGAACCCGGCCTATCTTTGTGATCATGATAAAAAAATAATGATGAAACATGGGTTAATATACATTTTTTTTAAAGTTCTAAACGTTGTCGTTATGGGCAGATACAGTAGTTTTTGGACTAAACTCTCTAAATGTCTCTCTGCCCTTTTTTCTGATCATAAGGCCAGTCATATATTCAAAGAGGAGTGGCAAACGCAAATGAGGTGGATTAGCAGTGCTTGCCAACAGCTAATGGTGTCCTCCAGGAGATTTCTGTGGAATATCATCTTTGCTATTCAAGAAATTGACCTGTTAGCATGTCATGACAGTCATGATACGGTCACACTGCAATACTCTTCAGTCAGAGGCTTCTTCACATTCGTTGCAAGACTGACTGCTATTGGAGATCCTTCCAATCCTCAGACTTTAAAGTATTTTTGAAATGAAGTGAATCAAATTGACCAGTCAGAATCATTTCTTTTCATAAAACTGTTTTGAACTATTTAATGCTTGTTGTGCTTGTTGTAAAATGTTGAAGAACTACTCTTGTATCAAACATGCAAGTTTGCAAGAAGCATTTTTCATTCGCTGCTTCATAGGGTGCTGTATAAAGCCTAATCAAGTTCAATGTGTTCACTATAACGAGCAGAACATATCAGCTACACTAAAGCATGAAAGAAGAATCGAAACTGTTTTAGTCCCAAAGCTGAAGCCAAGCTTATTTTGACAAGTGAAGCCCATCCGTAACAGACAGTTCCAATGCATGCAGTGGCCTGTTTGAGTTTAACCTGAGGATATCTGGAGCTTGACTCTCCAAACTCTTGCTTGACATTGTTCGGTGCAAACTCTCATGAAATGTGCAGCATTCAGCATTTCTCAACCATAGCCCAATGGGCCCGCACTAAACATGTCAATGTTTTCTTTCCCCCTGGAGGTTTTAATTTTCTTTTTCACTAATCCAGATAATCTAACTTTCTTCATCTTGATTGAGTTAGCATGATATCAACTTTTTAAAATGAGTATTTAATACATGTTGAGTTGAAGTGTTTGCTTTGGTTCATTTGGGGAAAATGTCCAGGATTCAGACACAAAAACCCCAGGATTACCATTTTAATTTAATTCTACAAAGATGATAAATTACATCAAAGTAATTTCTGAAGCTTACATATTATGTTACGTAAAATCTATTAATGAAATGTTTAGTTTGATGAATCACTTTAGTTATGTTTCTCGATTTAAGTTTCACAGTGAGGCCTGTTTAAGCTTCCACAGGAGGTGAGGACAGTTCGCCCTCTACTGGCAGGAAATTTGAATTGCATCGCTACAAAAGGAAAAAGAAAAACAAAAAAACAACATAAAAAAACAAAACAGAAAACTGACAAAACAAACAGAAATTTATCATTTGTTTACTTTTTCAATAGGTCTTTGGGTTAAAATGATTAATGTCTTTTATAAACCTACTGTGCTTCAGAAAATGCTTTAAAACTGTCACTGCTAAGCCAACTGCTGTGTAAAACTGGAAATGCTGAAAAAGTAAATGAAGTTTTCCATTTCAAGTTAAATAAAACACATCAGCAAACGTATGCCACATAAGGAATATATTCATTAAGGCAGACAAAAACCAATGCGTTATCCAAGAGTTTCTACAGAAGAATGATTCTAAAGATACAAGGATTTTTTTTTTAGCTCTTTTATGCCATTTAGCAGCAAATTGGCATTTTATTTTAATTTTTTAAATTCAATATTCCAAAGGACTTCCTACTAAAAATAATCTTTCTCCCTGTAAAAGGTTGATATTTTTTCTTTGTTTTAATCCGTAAAAATACAAAAAGATTATTTTTTTATTATTGTTAAAAAAAAATCTATAATATTTTTTATTAAATAATAATACTTTTTTATTCAATAAAAATACAGGACATATTCAAAAGACTTTATCCTTTTCTTCTAGAGGTCTAATAGTTTTTGGCAATTGAAATATTTTTGCTTTATAGAAACGAACTATGATGACTGTGGATGGAAAAGGTTATGACCTTTTCGAGACGAGAGGTAATCATAATCACACAGCACTCTATTATTTTACATTAAGCATATGATTCATATTCAAAAAGCATTATTTTATTTCTATATTAATAATTTCTTTACTCCCCAAATCTTTTTCTTTCAGGTTATTTGGCCTCCAAGTTGCCCCTAGTGTATGTGCGTGTGTGTAGGTGTGTGTGTGTGTGTGTGTGTGTGTGTAGGGGTGTGTGTGCGTGTGTGTGTGTGTGGGGCTGGAGGGTGTGTTCATAGTGGTGTGTTTCTTTATTGCCTTGTTCAGAATTGTGACTTTTTTCTTGGATTTCTGATTTTAAAAAAATGTCAGAATTCCTTTTCTAGTGACCCTAATGCTTTTCTGTATGTATATCCTAGTTATTAACTATATTTTACATTGTAAAAAATAGTAAAAAAGAAAAAACAGAAAACAAGCAAACAAAGATCCTAATCTTGGATATCACCCTAGAAAAGTTACTTTGATTTCTTACTTTGTCTCATGTGGACCTTTCTGTTGCCAGCTTATGTCTCAATTGATATATTTCACTACTTTTTGCAGTTCTTGTCTGTTCTTTTCCCACTGACACGTTGTCTCTTTGTGGTTATTTACATTGAAAGTAGAGTCCCAGATTGTTGAACAGCATAATAATAATTCTGCGACAGGAAGAGGAGACCCCTGACTCGTCGGGCCCCCGGGCCTGACTGAAAACACTTCTGCCTCGGCTTGTGTTATCTGCGCGGTGGGTTGTGGGTGTGAGAGCGTCGAAGTAAAATGGCGGACTTGGCAAACGAAGGTGAGTAAGTAGCAGTGTGAGAAAACCCCCCATCAAGCCTTACCTGCTGATATATATGCTCCTTACAATTGTGTCTGCACATGCGGGAGCTGCAATGAAACATATCGGTCCTATGTTTATTTGTGTCTTCGGGTACCGTGTGGCGTCGCGGTGTTTATAATACCCACAACGTTAGCAAACAGGCTAACAATGCTAACGGTTGGGCTCAGGCTAATACCTGGAATATATCGGGGCTGCCCGGTTTACCTCTCAAAGCTAGCGCCCCGGCTATTTTTAGCTTGTGTGTTTGTCCATTTGTGATTCGTTTTCAGCAAGTTGTATAAAACGTTTATTGTGATGTTATGAGTATGGAACAACGCTGTCCATTTAAGCTCATTTGGTGCTGCATTCCTCTGTTTGACTGTCGTAAGTGGCTATCGCTTGTTTAGGCGCGTAAGGGTGAAAATGGCTATTAAGACGAGGCTCAAGTCGCTTTTGTGAAATTTTGTAATTTATGCCCTTTACTGATTCCCATTGGGTTCATTTTGAAATTAAAGCTAACAGGGTGAGAATCTTAGTTAAACTGTTTTGTTAGCAGAGATGACTCATGCAGGATGAAGCGAATTAGCACGCTAACTATAGCCTACACTCTGCTTCATGGAGGAACCGGTAGCGGCGACTATTTGCTGGAAAGGGTCATAGTAAAAGTGCTAGCTGGTTAACATAAGCCGGGACCACCAATGCCAATTTGAATGCCTGACGTGAACACCAGCATTACACGCAGGAATCCATACGTTTACCATATTGGCTGCTTTGAATGAAATGAAAAATGAAAACAAAGATGGATGATAAATGTAGGTCACTTAGCATTTATTGCGTTGTTGCACCAAACAAAACCAGCATGATCCATCTGTGAAGTGATTGTCAAACAGCTTCGCAGCATATTTCCCAGATGTTTATCTGTTGCAGCATTGCATGTGCACTTTTGTAGGGCAGGCAGCGTTAATAATGCTACCTACACCTGCCCGGGAGCAGGCCCCGCTCAGACACAGGAAAACCTTTGTCTGATACCGTTATAGGATTATACATCTCAGAGGTTACACCGCGAAGATGCTTTAAGTGGCTTGAGGTGACTCCAGATCATTGCCTAGCCTTGTGAGTCCTCTTCTTCACAGGTAGACGGTAATAGCCTGTAGCTGGAATTAAATCTTCAGGCTAAAATTTTCAGGAAAAACTGATATAATGTTGCTGTTTAAAGGCAGATTTTAATATTCAAATAAAAACACTCTTGTTTCTTCAATGAAAAATATTGTTGCTGTTGCTTGTGTTGGCTAGCTTTCATCTACATAATATATTCTCGCTCTTCCCAGAGGTGTTAATGGGATTGTATGATTAAGCCCAGTTTGTATGGGAGCGGATTTCTCTGCCTGTCACCACAGAAACCTTTCTAACTCAAGATGTTTGTCAAACAGATTGCAGCCATCATTAGATCACCTTAACATAAATATTTAAAAGATGGTAAATGTCATTCATAATGCTAAAGTGTTTCTTGCTATATTTGTAATGATTGTGATTTTACTTTGCTCTCTTGATTTGTTATGGATATTGGCTTGTGATCTTTATCAGCTTTTATTCTGTAGCCTTTTTTGTGCAACTTTCATGAAAAGTTAACTGGATAACAATACAAGTAACCTAAAGCTGATGCTTGGATGACCAGCCTACATCTTTTCTTAACAGACAAGCCTGCCATTGCACCTCCTGTGTTTGTTTTCCAAAAAGATAAAGCACAGAAGGTAAGTTTCTGCTTTCTGTCAAAGCACTTTCACTTTATTTGATCTGTAAAAGTAGACATGGGTGGTTTTTGAGATTCTTTCAGTGTGAGTGAAAGTACCACAGGTTTACACTTTAACAAAAAAATGTAAATAAAAATATGTAACATTATGAACTTGCGCCTAGAAACAATTACTCCTTTTGTTGCTAAAATTATATAAAATACGAGTCATTACAATTCTTAAAGTGTTATAACACATTTAACTTGTTTATTTTGTACCTTGGCAAGAGCAGAGATATAATTTAGTTTAGTAGTGGTTATAAGGCAGGGCATTATACAGCTGTTGCTATTTTTCTCTTTTATAGTGTACAACCCATTGGAAGTATCTAGTTAACCCAGCATCTTAGCCTAGAGGATGTACACACAGTATTTTGCAATTATGTGGTGTGTGTAAAATTAAAGCCATTAGGGTTTCTTTGGAATGCAATCATTTTTGACTATTGTATTCCAACTGTCACACTTTATTTGCCAAAAACATATTCATAATGCTTGATGGAGTTTCTTGTTGTATTAATGCCCACACCTGACACCCAGAATGATGCCCTAAAGGTCACAGGGAGAGTTGGAAGAATAGAAATTATGGAGGAGAAACAGAGATTGATCCGATCCAGGCGTTGTGATCCTGTGTTGCTGCAGGTTACATGTTGACTATTTTTGCTCTTAAACTTACAGCCAAGAGAAATGTTGCAAATTTTAGTAATAAAATATAAGGATTTGTCTGTATTCACACAGATGCTTAAAATATATCCATAGATTGGACAGATTGAGTAAAGTTTAATTATATGGAGTCTGCTTAGTTTCAGCTTCCTTGGAGATACTTCATCATAAAAAGGAGGAAGTTTGAGATAAATGATGGCTATTGGTATCATGCAAACATGTAGATCAGTGGAGGTTGGTTTCCAACACGTAGTAACTGGTGCACACTGAGTTTACGATTGTCATATAAAATGTGTTTTTGTAAATAAAGTTGAATTGACTTGAGGAGAGAATTTCTGAAATTTAGAGAGGAGCAACAAGTTTCTTTCTGCAAACAGAAAGTGTCCAACTAAAATACAGAATATTTTATTCTTTTACCTCCATCTGCCATGGATTATAATGGAGTTGGGAGTTTCAGTGGCCTGTAGGAAGAACCTAAAGTCTTAAGGAAATAAATGACAAGGCTGCTGTCACGTAGCGATGCTAATTCCTAATAAGCCACCATATGTTTAAGAATTAGTTTCACTTAAATAGTTAACTTATATTAATTATGTTCTTGTATTTATTGGCATAAGTTAATTCTAAGACATAAAATGCAGTCATGTTGCTGACTGGTTTGTCATTATTTGCTTGCAATAGCAGGACAAAAATGGTTAATATTGTAAAGACATTTTGGATTATGAGCTGTTGGTATCGCCAGATATTTAGAGTCAGATTTTGGGATTCGGTTGAAACCAAAAATCCTGGATTGGGGCATATCTAAAGAGATTCAGAAGGCAAGAAAACATGGTTTTATTGATTATATTAGTATTGCAATATTTAACCATAATGCCACCATCACATGATTTTCTACTGTGGTGCACCCCACTGCTCTGCCAGGCAGTTTGCAGTCACTTGCCCAGCATTGAGCCATAAAGCCAGAGAAAACTGCAATAACTTTGGCATTAAAATGACTATTAACCTTTGTAAGTGTGTAGCAGAAGATGTTGACATTTTTAATGCCGTTACTTTCTACCCAAACTTTTGGTATTATCTTGACACCAAACATTCACCCAAACTTATGTTGAGGCATGTTTGTTTTTCAACAGTTAACAGCTTTTTTTTTTTCTAGGGAAAAAAAACGTAAATGGCTTAATTCGATTCGTATAATTAATGACAAACATTGTTTTGGTTCTAGGTTGCTCCTGTGACTTTTAAAGGTATTTTTGAATGTATAATAACTGGAGCTTTTATTGTCATGTCTGGCAGCGGTCTGCAGAAGGCTCAAGTGCAGAAGATGGCGAGGGTAAACAAAATACTATAATCTCTGTTTTGTGTCATAGATTTTCTCTAAAACTAACAATAAAAATGTTTTACTCCTGTTTTCAGATTCAGATAAAGATGAGGGAAGCTATTGCCCCCCTGTGAAAAGGGAACGGACCTCATCATTCCCACCCCCTCATTCTGGTAAGGACATGTAGTGACTAAGGAGACCATTTTCTCCTCTTTTTGTGCTTTATTCTTTCTTGTGGTATTATTTGTATGCTGAGTGCAGTGTCCTGTCTGGCTTCTTGCAGTTCCCAAGAACAATGTATTCATGCCCTCAAGTTTCTGCCAGTCTCCAACTGGGAACTCTGATTCTGAGCCAGGTGAGGCTATGAGACCTCGTGTTGAAATGTTTTAAGTTTCAACTCAAAGGTGTCTTCAAAGTGATCTTTTTTTAAAAAGAATGTTTAAAAAGGTTTGTCTTGTGACGTTCGGGTTGTCAGCACATTTTTAGTGGCGTCTTGTAAGCTTCCTGCATACACAAAACTCTCTGCCCACTAATCCGTCTTGTGGTTCTTTTACTTCTAAGTTTGGACTAAATTTTAAGTTCAGGGGCTTGGTGTTATTTATAGAAAAAGAAATATATGCAATTTCAGATTGTAGGTTTTTGTTTTTTTGTGTCTGGCTTGTAATAATTTATCACGTTCAAGCTGACTGCCAACCTTAGAGTAACAGGACAGGGTTTCTGTAAATGTTAGATTTAATAGGGTTACATGTTGTGTTTTTCACCTGTTCGTTGCAGATCGTGCTGTACGTTTCACCAGTAGCTGGCTCAAACAGAGCCAATCAGTCGCACTTCTGGTCAGAGCAGCTGCTGCTGTCTGTGGCTGCTGCTGCTGCCTCGGTGTTAGTTTGAGGACAGGGTTGCTAGTAAAAATGTTGACCATTTGCACTCTAGTGAAAACTGATCTGAGGTTACAGAGCATTCATAAACTCTAGATAATTTGTAAAAAAAAAAACATTTCAATCAGAGATAATGAAAACACATTGCTTTAATACTGTTAAACAAGATGAAATGTCAAAAATGATTATGTTGTGTGTGTGTTTTTCCGGTGGGTTGCTCAGCTTTATTAAGTGATCTGTGTTGCTTTCCGTTTGCTGCAACCGGGTCATGCTTTATCCAGAGCAGAGAGAAGTGAAACCTTTAGCTGTTTTAGTTTGGCATGCTTATTTATAAGAACTTCTTAAAACCCTGAGAAATTCAAAACATGTTTTCACTCTGGGAACTATTAGGACCATGTGTAGCCTGTAATTATGCCTGCAAACAATGCACTTTTACTGGCAAATACATTTTTAAGCGTTTGAAAGTGTTTTAGTTTTGTAGTGACTCTGACAGATACTTTGGTATTATTAGATGTTATTCTACTTACAATGCTTTTCTAAAGTATTCACTTCCCTTGAAGCTATTTAACAACTCTTTTTCACTAATAGAAAGCTGAAAAGTTGTGTGTTGTTTTGTATTTGAGTGAATAAATAGTAGTGCCAGCTTACACTGCAGCTACAAGTCTTCCTTGGTGTGTATCTACCAGCTTTACACATCTGAATATTTTTTTTGCCAATTTTTCAATGCAAAATATCCCAAAATCAGTCAGATTGGATGCAGAGCCTCTTTGAGCATACATTTTCACATCTTTGCACGTTAGTTGGATTGGGCCATTCCAGCGCATTGACTGGCTTTGGTCAGCCAAATCCAATCTAACCTTATAAACAAGATTGCTTATTTATAAAAATCAAATAATTTTTGTTTGAAAGTCCAAGCAAAAATATTTTTTCCCAGTAGATAAAATAAAACATCTATCAAGCAGTGCACAATATATAACAAATGAAAAAAAGCAAATGACAATATTAAGCTGTTGCAAAAAATGAAAATACATGGATGTTGAATACATGTTGCATTTTTTTCTGTTATGTTGTAACATATCTTAAGTACAAGTTCATCCAGAGTTGGTGGTGAATTCTGATAAATAAGCTCCATATTAATGTTTGCAATGCTCTCCATGTCAAAATTGCATGGATTACTGAACAATTTCATGTCATTTATTGCTCTAAAAAACAACATAGCTCCCTGTGAAGTCATGGCTCAGTATTTGGGAACACAGTGGTGCTGATTTTTTAGTTTGTCATTTAAGTGCTACACATATCCTCGTTGTCTCTGACTCTGCCACGGGCGACATGCACCCTAGCAGTGGGCCATTACTAACAGGTATATAAAATCATCTCATGGACCAGACAGAATCGGATCCCCGGTCTGATTTGGCCTCATGGGCTTTGAGCCTCAGATGTCTGATCTAAATCATTCTGTGGAAGGTGAATCTCTGCCCCAGTCTCCACCAGGGTTTCTTCCAGGATTCGTCTGTTTTTAGCTCCCTCTGTCTTCCAACTAACTGTAACTAAATTGTCATGATTCATCTTGCCACTGTGTTTTTCTGACAGTTGTTTGTTCAGATTGCGTTTTAAAGCCATAAAGTTTCCTTTTGGTCTTTTCTAACCTGACTACCTTCTTCCATATGATTGCTGTGCCCCTTGCATGGCTTGTGTCAGTCTGAAAATAAGACTTCTTATTCTTTATCATCACTGTGTGTGTTGCTCTGCTGCTCCTCCAGAGTGACCATAGATCCTCTTATATGTTCTTTCCACTAAATCCCCTTCCTGGTCATGTCTTGGTGGTTTGTGAAATACTCTTTCCATGTTCAGATGACTGGTTGAACAGAGCACTGAGACATCCAGAGTTTGGGGTATTGTTTTTGTAGCATAACCCTGCTATACTTTAAATGTTTTTATAACTTTATCTTTTTATGTTTTCTTCTTTGGTCTTCATGATGTTTGTTTGCAAATGTTCTTCTGTAAACCTGAGGCTTCCACAGAGCAACTGGATTTGTACCGAGAATAAAATACCTACACTGAAATCTATTTATTTAGAAAAGTAAAGCTTATTTGTATAGCAAATTTCAGCAACAGGCACTTCAAACTACTTAGTGACCAATACAGTGACCAATTATGAAACGAGTAATATTTCGTTTTGTCAAATGTCATCAAAAATAGTCAAGCAAATATTTTTGGTCAGTGTTCCAGTTATTATGAAACAGGTTTAGGTTTTAACTTTGGTTTAAAGGAACTCAGTTTCAGCTGTTTTGTTTATGTTTGTTCCAAATTAGTGGAGCATGAAAACTAAATGCTGCTTCTCCATGTTTTCAACTAAGTTTCATTTTCACTGCAATTACCAAATTCTACGCTATTTTGTCACACAAAATCCCAATAAGATTGATTGAAATTTGTGGTTATAAAGTGAAAAAGTTTAAGGGGTATAAAAGCTTCTACAGAGTACCGAATGGTAGTAAATGTTGGCACCATTTATCATTTTAGGGATTCAATTATTAGCAGTTATAGATGACTGTCTAATGTATATTGTTTTGTTTTGATAGCTATTAATAGGTGAGGTATATCATGTTTGAACCATTTTTTACCTTCAAGTAGGAATTATAATCAGGGTTTGGGTCTTTCAGAAAAACACTGAGGGACCTTTAGATGTAGACAGACTAGTTTTCCGGTTGAGATCCTGTGTAGTCTGGCAACATTTATGTGTTACTTTTAAGTAATTTTCTGTAAATCTGATTATGAATTTTGTTTTGTTACGGCTTTGCTACTTTGTCTATTTTATTGACAAAGTTACCGTAATATGTCAGGCTGGTACAGAAACATTTAATATGCAATTGTCAAACGACACAATTTTTAGTAAGATCAGATAATTGTAGAAAAGTGAGAATGTTCCCTAAAGGTGAATACACTGAAATACATGCAGGTGAACTTTGACTGGAACGAATGTAAACAAAAAAAACTATACTATAAACCCAGCTCTGTTATTTAACAGCCAGGACAAAGAAAGCCTGTAAACGAGCCTCCTGTGGAAGATTTCCTTTAACCTTCTGCAACTACCCTTGTTTTAGCTGTTTGTTTTTCCTCCTATTAATAAACTTTATAGGTCTGGAATCGCGCTGCTCATGGTGACAGGATGGGGGAGCAGCTCTGTTAGTTCTGATTAGTTCTTTTGGTTAACTTTTGTTAATATTTTTGGTTGAGGCTTATTGTTTATTGGACAATTATTCCCTCTTCTTATAGATTCCATGTAGCTGGAAGCATTTTTACTCTTTTTCTTTTTTACTTTTGGACTGTTGTGATGTGTAACCATGTTTTTTTGTTTAGTTTTTTTTAACTACTGGAAGCAGCTGATTAGCATCTGAAAAGCTCCAGTAATACCTGAACCTTGACCCCAAATCCCAGAGGAGTTGAAAAGCAGTCTTCATGGATGCAGCGAGAGAAGGAGGAAGTTTGAAAGATTTAAATAGGAGTGGCAAAAGCAAATAAGATGGATTAGCATTTCTTGTCAACAACTAATGGCGTCATCCAGGAAATGTTGCTGTGAAGTATGATCTGTTAGCATGTTGTGACGGTTATGAGGCCGTCACATGTCAACAGTCTTCAGTAGCAGACCTCTTCGGATTCGTTGCGAGACTTACTGCTATTATTGATCCTTCCACAAGGACTCTTTAAAGATACTTAATGATATGAGTTAGGGCAACATTTAATTCCTCCTAAATAAACTATTCTTTTATATCAATTGAAACACAATGCCTTTTCAGTGAGGATTCAAACTATTTGATTTAAATGTTCTTTTTCAAACTTTGTACTTTTCAAGGCTGGAAACCATGTGGCTTTTGCCAGCAAGTTTTACCTATATGTAGTATTTGAAAACCTTAAAGGGAATTTTCATGCCATTTTAGACACAAAAGTGAATCATTAAATGCAAAAACCAAATAAAGCAAAAGGTGTGTTTTTATATTGTGCTCAGTCACTGATAAAGACTGATTAAGAAAGCCAGTGAGCTGAAGAAACGGCTTAAAAATGGGTCAGATGACAAAAACTTGCCTTGTCAGACTAGAAGTACTGCATTGTCTCTCAGGTTTTGTAAGCATCATGAGCGTTGCTGTGGTAACACGCTCAGTAGTTAGAGAAGTGGCAGTCAGATTCATATCTATTTGTGTTGCTTTGTAATTTTTAGATATGTTAATATTTGCTGACTTTTCTGCTCTACTTCACCAGAGGAGAAACCTATGGGGTTCCGTTTAAAGCCACCGACTCTCATACATGGGCAAGCACCGAGCTCTGGTAGGTTTCAGTTATTGTCATCATACTGCTGGATTATAATATAATTGTCTTAAAGGCACATACACTATAAAAGCAGACATAATTTCTTACAGTCCTAAGTATTTATATTTGTAATTAAAATAAAAACCTATCAATAATACATTTTCGTCAGACTTGGACACTTCACACATGCCCTCGGTTTCTGAATGTACAGTGACAAAGCAATATAAATGATTTATACAATATGTAAGACAACTTATATGTGTTTTAGGCGTCCCGAGTCAAAAACCCAAGGAACAGCAGCGCAGTGTCCTTCGCCCAGCAGTTCTCCAGGCACCAGCCTCCAAATCACATTTAGAGTCCAGTGAGTACAGCTTCTACTAGGGTTACATCAATCACAACATATTTGGCAGTTTGCTAAGGTACTTCATAGGATTAACAAGTGAAAAAATAGGTTGAGTTTTTGAGTTTGAGAATTGTGTCAGTCTGAGTTACATAAATATGTTGTCTTTTTTTAATTCAGTAACTCTGCAAAACTTATACCATATATATTATGTTTTGTTTTCTTCTCAAATTTGTCTAAGAAATTAAGAGAACCTGTCCAAAAAAGTGACTAGTTGCTCCAACTCTGGAGTCTTTCTAAGAGACAGCTATATTGTCATGTTTGGAATTTTAATTTATCAACAATGTAAGGAAAGTAACAGTTCTATTTCAGCAATTTAAAGTTTATTTTAATCATATTGGTTTAAAAAAAAAACATATTTAAATGAGGGAAATCCATATCTTATTTTGGGTAAGCGCCATTCCCATCAATCATTTAACCCATGAATTTATTTACAGTTTAAAAAAACAGACAAATTTTACAGTAAAATGGAATGCCTATTGTTTCAGCTGCTTTCTGCACTACATTGAGATGTCTACCAATATGACCACAGCATGCAAAGCAAGTCACATGACAATCACACACTACCCAATAAACAAGAAATAATCAGGAGTTGAGTTCCTCACTCTGATCGTTTAACATCCCGAATTGAAACAGTCATTTTCTGAACTCTGCTTATCTTAACTATTGATAGATTTGTTATGAACAGAAACAAAATATGTAAAGTTTTAATTCTATCTGACTAACATTAAGTCGTCATTTTGATTTCTCACACAAGCCAAAAATGAGAGGAAAGAGAAGTTTCTTCTTATTTTAGTTTATTTCTTTATTGAATACTATTGAGCTCTCAATTTGATTAGGGAAAATATCTTCATTTCACATGACATTCTTATGACTTTCTGATGACCTTATGTAATGAAGCAATAAGACATTTATGTCTACAATAAACTAGCCTTGTTGTAGTACTCTGTACCTTTTTTTATGCCAGAAAATTTCAAAAGAGAGAGGGAGGAACCTCCTGCCTGTCACGAAAGACCACAAATCTGTCAGCAAACTTCATCTGTCAGGCTTGTTGCCCAAACTTGTTGCTCAAGAGCCTCTGGTGTGCCATAGCAAACAAGAGTGTGTAGTGACACATTGCCTCAAATAACTGGTTCAGCTGTATAAAAAGGAGGAGTAAATAGTAAGCATTGTAAACTTTCACTTTATTGATCTCTTTGGAGTCCCAAATACCATTTTGACATTTTCTTACATTGGTTTCTTGCTACATGCAGTGACTATTAAAAGTATTTCCACTCTTTTCATTGCTTTAACAAATCAATCACAATCAAAAAGATTTCTGTTTTGGTAAAAGAAAATCTTTCAATGTCAAAGTGAAAACTGATTTCTAATAAATAGATTTATAGCATAAAATGCATTTTATGTTATAAATAAAATATGGGTGAATAAATATTCACCCCAGTCAAGTCAGTATTTAGTAAATACACATTTGGCTGCAATCGCAGCGTGGAGTCTGTCAAATTCGTAAATACTTTATTGATCCCAAAGTGAAATTAAGTATTAATCTAACCTCTTTTCTCCTGAAATCTACAATCAACTCCTTTTTCTTTACCTTCAAAATGAGACAATTGTTCCCAGGTTGCACACCTGAACACAGCAATTTTATTACTTAAATGTGATTTAATGGTTTCCTATTTTTAACAAATAAAAAAAATCTTTTAAATGTCTTTCCTTATTGTTATAATAGGATATTTGTGTGTAGAATTTTGTAGATAGACATTCATTTCTAAATGAAACATTCATTTAATAAAGCTGTAACATAAAATGTAGAAAAAGTGCTGGGAATGGTTTCCAGATATAGTGAAATGTTTTCTGTGTAATTAATGCATTAATTGTGTTTCAGGAAAGGAAGAAAGAAAGAAAGAAAGAAAGAAAGAAAGAAAGAATTAACAATATGTATGTATTTTGTCATGTGTTTAAACTTAGATTCCACTTGTGGAACGAATGGTGTGAAAAAGTCGCCAGAAGGATCACTGGTGAGCCAGTCCTTCTTCCTGAACAACAAAGAGCACTCAACTACACCAGCCAAGTCACTGGTGAGACTTTTATCATCGTTTCTGTTGAATGGATCCATAATCTTAATTTTGTTTCACTGTTTTCAGTTGTTTCTGATTCTGTAAATGGTTTAACTGACAACTTTAATGTCGTGCGCAAGAATTTTAAATCATTCCCAGTTTCTTTGCTTTCTGTATACTTGCAAATTGTTTATTGTTAAAATTACAACGGGGCATGTTTGCCGTTTAGTCTGGACGAGAGGCCTGCACCTTCAGTCCTCAAGTGCCGATTAATGGAAACAACACAACTGAATCAAAAGGTTGAACTACCTCCTTTACATGTCAACAAGTCCTGCAGAGGCCTGCTTATTAAGCATTCACTTGAGTCAGGTGTGTTAGAGCAGGGATGCATCCAAAAGTTGCACAACAGTGGCACAAGTAAATAAAAAGTAGAGCTAACTTGATGCAAGTTTTCCTGTTTTTAAAAAAAGACTGATTATGGAAAAGGCATTTTTAAAAATTTTACCATCTCAAATTAGCATTACTAATTGCAGACAGCAGTACTTGCATGCATCTCCCATAGCAGGGTTCATCAACTTTTACAATCCAGAGAAACATTTCTCATCTAAACCTTTAATAGTAAAAGCCAAAAATATAAAGAATCTTAGCTTTTTCCTAAAATATTATGGTTAAATATGAGAATTGTAATTTGATTTTTAATTCTGTGCTTCACAAAGAAAACCCTCATGTTGTGGAACAACCCTCTCTGCAACTCCCAGGTTCATTTTTACCAGTTATGGGTCCTGACTCCTCAGAGTCATTACCTTGAGGAATAATGGGATTTGGTTAAATATAAAACAGGCTTTTAATTCCACAATTTATAAAATGTTATAAGTCATACAAATGGAACAGATACAGAGTGACATTGACCGTCACAGCACTGGGCCACACTTAACACACCTTACGGATGGTTTTGTAAGCATGTAGCAGTGAGCATGTAAGCAGATAAAAGAAATCATTTTATCCATAAAACTCAATTTGTTTGAATCAATGTATTTTCAATCAATTTAAACCAGGGGCTGACCTGTAGAAAGTGTTATTTACAGACATCGTAGTTTATTAAAGTGAAAAACTGCTTTATTAGAAGTACAGTTAAATCTGTTTGTGTTGTTTCAGAAACATGAAAATGAGGAGGATGGAGCAAACGGCAACAAAGATGGCGGCAGAAGAGACAAGAAGGATTCTGATATCCCTACGTCTTTTGTGTTTGGTCAAAATATCAAAGACAGAGCAAAGGTGAGCTGCGTTAGATTGTTGATATTCTGCAGTGCATTTAGAAAGCATTTACTCTTTTCATAAATGTATTCTGATTTTTGCTTTTTTTTTTCTTCACACTTCAGTGCTTCAGATCATCAAACAAATTTTTAACATGAGACAAGAACTAACTGAATAAATACAAAATGCAGTTTTAAAACAATGATTTCATTAATGAAAGAGAAAACAAAAGCTATCCAGTATTACCTGGTTGTTTGTAGAAAAGTAATTTTCTGCTATGAGCCACTCTCTGATGGCAACAACTGTAATGTATTATTTTCAATCACAAGCAGTGAGTTTTTCGCATCAATGTTGAGCAATTTCTGCAGAATCGTTTTAATTTTTGGGTGTTTTATGCATTAAAGGCTTATTTTAGTTACAGCATCGCAGAACCTCAGTCATTTCAGGACTTCCAGATGTGTTATGCAGTTTTGCCTCCTGCATAACTCTGTGTGCTTGAGTTTATGGTGACAAACTGATGGCTGGAAAATTTCCTTCAGAATTCAAAAGACTGATTTTTTATTTCCATTTATAACAGCAAACTGCCCAGATCATGAAGTGGCAAAGCAGCCCCGGGCTATTTTTTTCTGTTTGCACAGATTTTCACCTTGAAACTCTCCCATGGAGGCTATTTTGCCCCATTTTCTTCATTCTCATGAACTCTGACCTTAACTGTGGCCAGTTGGACATGCAGAGCTTTAGAAGTTGTTCTGGGTTCGTTATTGACCTTCTGGATGAATCATCAATGCATTTTTGAAGTAATTTTGCTTGACCGCGCTTTCCGGAAGATTCACTGGTGTTTCACCTTTTCTCCATTTGGCTCTTTGTGGTTAATTTTTATGAATCAAAGCCTTAGAAACATCTTTGCAACCCTTTCCAGACTCATAAATGTCGATGACTGATATTTCATGCTGTCAGACAGATTCAGTTTAAGTGAATTGAACTGATCTTTCCCAAAAACATGTTTACTCAGTTAATCCATGTCATATAAACTATTAATGAATGAAATAATCATTTAAAAACATTTTGTATTTTCTCAAGTTATCTTTGTTTGATCTGCAAATGCTTTTCTCAACACTGATGTGCTTCAATAATCCAAATTCAAGTCATAACATTTTGCTAGTGAATGTCTTAAATATTTCAGTAAGTCTAATGGTATCATTATGCGCAACACACAGACACACGTTTCTTAAATTAGATTTGAGATGTAATGACTTCTTGTTGGGCATGTTCACTTTAAGATGTACTTTGTTCATATAATTACTCATTTCACTTAAAAATGACAACTATTTTAAAGGAGGCTTTCTCCTGTATGCACTTATTTGTGTGTTTTGGCCCATAGAGCTTCAAGCTATTTAGCTAATTTGCTATGGGAATTTTTTTGTTGTGGTTCTTTATTTAGATTCCTTCTCATGTTTTTGTTGTTTTTGTTCCAGTTGGATGAGAATAGCACAGAAGACAACTCAAAAGACGCGGCGCAACTGGACTCTCAAACAGAGGGCACTAATTATTTCTTACAGTACATCTCTACCCCAAGGTAATGAGATTGTGTCTCAAACATATTTTTAGCATTTCAATTTAATTCATGGGTAACCTCCGTGCACCGACTGAAGCTTTTCTTCACTCCTTTGTTTTACTTTTAAGTTCAAAAAATGCCACAAACAGTACAGACGGTGGAGCAAAGTTTGTCTTTGGGCAGAATATGTCTGAAAGAGTTCTGGTAAGCTGATTAGTTGCTTCCCAGAGATTTACCATGAATTACATTTTAGTCATCTTTTTTTCTATTTTATTTTATTTTTTTTTTACATTTCAGAGTCCCCCAAAAGGCGAGGCCTCAAACGAGGAAAATAAAGAAGTTACAGTTGCTCCTGCTTCAGAGCCCTCATCACAGGAAACGACCCCAGAGAAGGGTAAAAATAAACTCTCTCTTGCTCTTCAAAAATGTTTGCTATTCAGATTCATTACTATGAGAAATGACAGCAAACTTAGCTGGACTTTGATGAAAACCCAAACATGTAAGATCTAAAGAAATGTATGAACACAACCACATGCACGCCTGCAGGTTCCAGGGTCTTTTTTCCAAGGCATGGAAACAGAATCTGATTAAATTCTCCTATGTTCTCTACCTAAACAAACTTGTTTACTACCACAAATGCAATGTTTTTATTGTAATTTTATGTGACAGACCAGCAGAAAGTATCATATGTTAAGTGGAAAGAAAAAAGCAAATATAGATTTTTCTTAGAAATAAAATCTAAAACGTATGGTATGCATTTTTCCCCCAGCTTCAGCCAATACTCTGCAGCGGCACTGTTTGTTTAAGTTACAGCTGCAAGTCTTTTATATCTCTGTTCCAGTTTTGCTCATTTAGAGACTGAATTTGTTTGGCCAGTGTTAGAAAACATCTGGACAGATTCTCAATTAGATTTAGGTGTGTGCTTTGACTGGGCCATTCACTCTGATCTAAGCCTTTCCAGTAGTAGCTTCTGGCTTTGTTGTTCTATTGGAATGTGAACTTTGACCCCATTGTCAAGTCTTTTGACTCCTCCAACAGGGTTTTCTTCCAGAATTGTCCCTTTGGTTAGCTCCATCCAACTTCTCATCAACTCCAGCCTTGCCCCCTGTCTCCACATTATGCTGCCACCACCATCTTCTTTCATTTTTGTGAAAAATGCTGTCAGTGTTTTTCACTAGTTTTTTTTTTTTTTAGGCGAGTGACATTTTGCATGCAGACAAAAACATACAATTTTGGAAGCCTTCTTTTGACTTTCTTTGTTCCACTTTTCCACAAATGCCTGACTTGTGAGATGCACAATTAAAGCGGGAACTGACAAAATTGGCAAAATGTTATAATTATCAATCAATCAATCAATCAAATTTTATTTGTATAGCACATTTCAGCAGCAAGACATTTCAAAGTGCTTTACATCATTACAAACACAGAAACACAATGCAACATAGAATCAATAATCAAAACAAAGCATTAAGTCAAGTTCCATCAATAAATTTGTAATTGATTACATTTCAAATACAATTCTAAACAGAATTCTAAACACAATTCTAAATTAGACAAAGGAAGCTAATTAAAAACAAGAGTGGCGACACTATGTGCGTCATTATTGCGTGTGAATTTGCAACACTTGGTCTCACGTCAGTTTCATTAAAGTTGGAAATAAAATTACCTGAATTGTGCCGTACAGATTGCCATTAAGAAGTCCTATATTGATCGCAGATGGGCCAAAAACGTCAGATTTGGGTTACATTTGCCTGCTGTGTAAAAATGGCCTAATCCTTGCCTTATCTGTCAGGACATCTGGATGTTTTGATAGGTTGACAGTTGTTGCATGCTCTTTGAATTTCTAAGGTATTTGGAATAAAAGGTGTTGTGACAAACATGCATCAGTTTCCTTCCACTTCATGTTTATCTGCTGCGTTCTGTCATTTAAAATCCAAATAAAATAGGTTTAAATTTGTAGCTGTAATATGACTTGTAATATGACTAAACATTTTTGCACTGAATACAGAGTTTGTGAAGGATCAAAGGCAGTCTGTTTTGCTTCCAAGTTAGGGAATGACTACTTTGTCAGATCGGGGGGAAAAGCAAGGCGTAAATGATTTATTCTGCATTTCATTTTAACAGCAAACAGTGTGTCAGAGTCTTTGGCAGAATCTGCAGCAGCTTACACCAAAGCCACAGCCAAGAAGTGCATCTTAGAGAAGGTCGATGTGAAAACCGGGGAGGAGTCGGAAAGCAATGTTTTACAGGTAAAAAGACGAGACGGGCCTTGTGCATTCAACGCGGTTGAAAGTGATGTACATTTTTCCCTTTTTATTTCCCCTCTCCTTGTTTTGCTACAGATGCAGTGCAAGTTGTATGTCTTTGAGAAGACAGCTCAGTCGTGGATAGAGAGAGGTCGAGGATTGCTCAGACTCAATGACATGGCTTCTACTGACGACGGCACGCTACAGTCTCGTCTTGGTAAGCACACCTGCCAAACCTTGAATAGAGAAGAACCTCAACCCTGTTAAAATTAACGAACAAAATGCAAAGTTTAGTTAGCAAATAAAAATGCTTGTATTTTAGGTTGTAAGACCTTAAGAGGTCTTAAAACTGCTTTAAGTGCTTGTTTTTAATCTCTGCTGCAATACTTTATGCTTGGCACAAGGGGGCGCTAAGTCATGCAAATAATTTAATCCCTTATTGATGTAAATTTATAAGGTCTACTTCAAACTTTTTAATAAAAACACCAATAATTTCAAACCTTGTTTTAATTACATTGTTTGTTTTTTTTAGTTTTTATGATAGGAAGTCTTAACAGATAAAAAGTTAAATGATCTTGCAGTAGTTCTATATAGTCATGTGTCTCTGTGTCCCCTAATCTTCGCAGTGATGAGGACGCAGGGCAGTCTGCGGTTGATCCTCAACACAAAACTTTGGCCCCAGATGCAGGTGGACAAGGCCAGTGAGAAGAGTGTGCGAATCACTGCCATGGACACAGAGGACCAGGGGGTCAAGGTCTTCTTAATATCAGTATGTATTGCAAAAAAATTAATTAAGGTTGTTTAATGGATTAAATTATCTTATTTTTAAGTCTTAGATATTTTTAAATATACCCAGATTTATATATTTATGTTCCACATTTAATTTCGGTATGTTCTAATCATGTATGGCTGTTGCTCCTCTCTTTCTTTCCCTTTTTTTAATTTTAGAAATGTTTTGGTCGTGCACTCCACATGTTGTAGTTCTGAAAGAGAAAATAGATTTTATTGCACAATGACAAAAAAACATGGCTCATGTTGCAAGGAGGCACAAAGCTCCATCAGAAGAAAGCTACTTCAGAACATTTTCTGCACCTAAAAATGTCTTTTTGGTGTTTGATTAGGAAAATGTTGTTACCATAACTACTCCCTGCTATTCAACTAAATCATATTTTAAATAGGAGCTGATTGGTTGTAGTCACAAAAGTGGAGATATGGAAGACCATAGATATAAGTTTCTGCAGTAGTGCTAATTTCAATTTCCACTGTGCGTTATAAAGCATATTATGGTATTTTTTGATATATTTGAACTATTAAAATAAGCCATTATACATGTTTCTACAGGAGGTCTCAATTGTTTAAAGATTCTAGCTGTTTGCGAATGGCTGGGGTCGACTGTATGCTTCTCTTGTTGTTAACATATGGAATTAAACACTAAAGGAATATGTTAACAAATGTAGGTTGTTTATGTATTTATGAATGAAAGAAATTAAAGATTCATTCAGATGCAAACCTTCTAGAGATTCAAATAGGCTGTTTATTTCAGAAGATGTTTGTTTTTACATGCATGGCAGCCATGTTGGATTTTGAGTATGGATGCGTGAGAAGACTCCATTGTTTTCTCTTGGACTTCTGACGTCTGGGAACATTTGTTTAGTCACCTGACTTTTAGTTTGGAAATTTTCACTTCATACATGCAGTGCAAGCAAGGAAAGTTATTGATTTCGTGACAAATCTCAACAAACAGAAAATGTCAAACTCTGGTTTTGTGAAAATGTCTTGATGGCACGATAGTTTTTGGAAAACTTTGTATTTAATGAATTATAATAGTCATTTACCTGAATTGCACCATTTTGTCATGGTTTGTTTTTGTTATACAATTCCTTGTTGACAGCTTATTGTTTGTTATTTTAGCCTTAGACATATGAGTTTCCTGATCTGCTTTTACTTAAAATGCTCCAAATATTGTGTTTTTATAATGTGGTGCTTATTTCCAGATGAACACCATTGGGCTTCTTCTAATTAGCCCCATCAAGTCTAACCTTTTGCTCCACACACTTTTATCATATTTTCTGCCTCCACTTACATAATAATGTTTTTTTCCTGCCTACTGAGCACCATAGCGTCTCTTCCCAGATGTTTGACATTAGCCTCCAGTTGCTTAAAGGGCACGAAGCCTACAGACAGACGTTAAATCTGAAACATCTGCATGCAGAAATGTACTTGCAGTATATGTACCTTTAAAGTTCCTTAGATCTAGCTTCCCTTTTTGTCTTTTTGTTTCTTTAGGGTAGCTCGAAAGACATAGGTCAGCTGGCTGCAGCGTTACATCATCGTATTTTAGCTCTGAAGAGCAGGGCGGAGCAGGAAACGGAGACCCCGGCGACAAGTATCCCTGAAGCTGAGGTGCCGCAGTCCAACGAGGACGACAGCGACGAGGAAGACAAGGGTTCTGCCTCCGCTGCAGCCTCCACTCCTGCTACAAGTCAGTTCACTCAATATGTACATTATAAATGTACAGTTGAATGACAATAAAGTCTGTCTGTGTCATTTTGCTGACTTATTCTAAGTTTCTGTTGACAAATCTGATTACAGTGACTCTGAATTGCTTAATCTAGCACCAGGTTGACAGATGAAACTATTTCTGCAATAATTAATGTTTTGTTTTTACAAGAGGGAAAATAATCCTGCGTTTTTCATACATGTTGTGAGCGCCCAGAGAAAAGCAGCATGCAAAGTTGGAGGAGTATTCTAGGTTTTGACTAATGATGACGGCAGACATGAGACAGTCAGGTCCAATTAAGAGAGCTTTATAAATGTGCAACCAGTTTGAATCTGGAGACAGGAGCGCCAGGTACAGGAACAGCTTTTTGAAAGGTAATGTAGATCTGAATTATTTATTATCCGAGGTTGAGATTGAAATTTTACCAAGAAATGGTTCAGTATGATGAGAATTTTTGATATTGTGTATGTGGATTGACTTACAATCAGTGACATTAATTTTCATAAGATTGAGATGTTTACCATTTATTTTTCCATGGAAACAATCTTAAAATGCAAATTTCAGAGATTAAAAACTACGGATAACTGGTCCATAGTGTGACATGCATAAAGGAGCTAGTCAAGCAACACCTTTTTACTTTATATTTACTCATATTTAATTGAGCCTGTTTTAAATCTTTATCCGAAGATGTCAAATAAGACTCAGCCTTATATGAGATTTGTTGATGTCTGAACGTAGATCTTTATTTAGGCCACTGCTTGTACTTTCAGATGTGTAATAATTTAAAGTGCTCATTTGAAGTACCTATCTGAACCAAGTGAGATACAAGTGTGTCTCAGTAAATTAGAATAGATACAAGAAGCAAATTTATTTTGGTTATTCGGTTCAAAAGTTAAATTAATTCTATTAGTGATCTATTGAATAAATGAGGCCTAAAGCTAATAACAATCCTTGCGTGTAGTTTTAGAATGCTACATAAACCAATAAAAAAGAATTTTCTAAACAGGAACGTTTCATACAGCAGACATTTACTGATGCCTTCTATAAGCCACATAATCATAACAAGACAACAACAGAACATTAACAGGTATTGGACTGAGGACAAAGGACAAAACGATCCCATGTAGGCTACCACTGCCACGTTCAGTCTTAAGCCATTCCTGAACCAGAGACCGTGTGAGAAGCATCTTAAAAAGTGACATATGTTGCTCGGTGGTACAAGCTCTTCTTTTCTGATGAAAGTAATGTTTGCATTTCATTTGGAAATAAAAGTCCCAGAGTCTGGTGGAAGAGTTGGAGGGGCCCAGAATCCAAGTTGTTTGAGGTCCAGTGAGAAGTTTTCAGTCAGAGATGATTTTTGAGAAGCTATGTTACTTTTGTTCTAACAAGTTAAAAGTCAGTGCAGCCATTTACCAAGACATATTAAAGCATTTCATGCTTCCTTCTGCTGACAAGCTTTATGGAGATTCTGATTCCATTTCCTAGCAGGACTTGGTACCCATATAAACTGCCAAAGATACCAAAAACTGGTTCAAACACCATTTTGTTACAGTGCTTGATTAATCAGTAATCAGATCTGATCTGAATCCCATATTAAATCCATGGATTATTGTGTCAAGAGGAAGATGAGACACCAGAACCAACAGTGTAGATGACGTGAAGGCTGATATCATTGGGCTTCCTCAATATCTCAGCAGAACCACTGACTCATCTCCATTCCACACTGCATTGATGTAGTTATTTATGTAAAAGGAAGCACAGGCTAGTATCGAGTGTATATGCTAATGCAAACATGGGCTTACTTTTCAGTAGTCGTTATAGGGTTAGGAAATTTCTGTGTTAAAATCCTTTTTTTGTCCTATTCAGTGTTAAATCCTGGGTTTTTATTAGCTGTAAGACTTAATTTAGCTCTCTTAAAATGTATCCAAAAGTGAAACTCCTGTAACAAGTTCCTCTTCTTTTGTAACTCATTAAAGTGAAGTAAATGTTGTTAGTCTAATTTGCTAGTCTGACTTGTTTGCCAAAACATAAAGTTGAAACAGACACAAACCAGCATGTTTGTGTCTGGCCACCTCAAGAGAAAATTACGTTTTTTGCGCTTTCACGCTGGGTTTTTATTTAATATATTGAGGCTGCTTACCCGCAGTGACATTCCCACCAATTTCCTCTCTTTCCCTGCAGGTAATTCAGATGGAGGTGAGAACCAGGCAGCAGGAAGCACATAGCGTCACTCTTGGACATCCTGCTAAGATGCCACTGTTGAGGTATTTTACTGTAGGCATCTCCATGGACAGCCCTTGACCAATATGGGTCCTCCAGACCAGTACTTTTGGATATTAGAAGTCTAGCTCCAGGAAATAACCCCCTGTGCCGGAGTGTCTCACCCAACTCGTGCAGTTCATCTTCTCTGCATTCAGCGTAATATCTGGAGTCGTTTCTTCCCTCCCTCTCCTGTTTTGTGTTTTATTTTTGTTTTCAAGTATTTTTTTCTCTCCTGATAGCAAAAATAAAGACTTCAAAGCTTTGGTTTGGGACTTTTCTGCTCATCATATTGATGAGTGTAAGGGTGTTTTCCTCTATATTTTAAGTATGGCACATGTTAAGACTGCAGTTTCTACTTTGGGACCTTTATACTCACTCTACAGCCGTACCTCTGGACTCAACACATCCAGAGGAGCTTCGTTCACAGTGTGTTTTGACTAGTCATTTAGTCTGTTGGTCCTACATCCAGACCAACTCTCGTCCTAACCCTTCCTTCCACTTCCCTCCAACCAGTCTGTGCGTTAGGTTTTGGCAAATGTAATTTATTTTGGGTAGTGATTTTCATAATGCATCTCAACACATACGTGCTGTTTGTAATGGCTAGCCAAGATCACTCAAGTTGTCATTACTAGCAGTTTCTTATATTTCCTATTGACCTATATTATAGTGAATAAAAGACTCAAAACAATGCAGTTTCCGCTAATGTGATTTAATTATTTGAGGACAAAAGGGCAGAAGGATTCACCTTAAATTGTCATCCGAATTAATGCGTTTTAGTTACTCATGTTTATTTGTTTTGTGGAGTTTTTTTTTTTTCCAGCTTGAGAAAATGAATTCATCAGTCTTCATTTTGCATGTAACTTTTTTTTTTATTAATTTCAGCATCCCAAGGATTAATCGTCTTGATGCTTATTTTTATGTTGAAAATGATATAAACTTTTTATCCATTTACATCTGGAAACCATGTCGGAGAGAAGACTTCATGTGTGTAAAAAGAAAAAGAAGAAAAAAAAAAACAAAATATTGAGTGATGACTGTAATACCCTTTGAATTACATGTACATTTGAATATATCATTTAGTAGCACACCATGTTTTCTCATCTCCTTCACCTGCCCCCCTTTACAAAATAAACCATTTTGGACTGACTGTGATATTTTTCCTTCTGAAACTTAATTTTTCTGCACCTACATGCTCAGTGCCTTGCAAAAATATTAACATTGCGTGAACTTTTTCACCTTTTGTCACATTTTCACAACAAAATTCAATGTATTTAGTTGTAATTTTATTTGTTAGACAAGCACAAAGTAAGTTAGTGAGTTAAAAGGGTGCATGGTAGTTCACCCAACAAGTGTACATTCATTTTGTGGACTTGAAGGCGTTTGACCATGTCCTTTTGGGAAACATGTGAGGGAAACTTCAGGAATAAAATCCTTGTTGTTTCAATGGTAGGACCGGTACCAGAGGTTGGTTTGAGTTGCTGGCAATAATACTCATTTTCAGTGATAACGTTGCCCTTTATCACTGATTTCTAGGTGCAGCCAAGATGCTGATGGGAATCTGTTTTGGTGGCCATCTGGATCAGGTCTTGGCTTTTTGCAGATGATATGGTTCTGTTGGTTTCATCGGACTGTGATCTACACCTTTCACAGAAACACTTTACAAGCCAGGAAGAAAATCAGCACATCAAAATCTGACACCACGGAAAATGTGAAGTAGCCTAACTGGGTCGGGAACGAGGTTCTGAGGAGTTCAAGTATGACGGAATGTTCTTCCTGAATGAGGGAAAGATGAAGTGGGCGATCGGTAGGCGGATTGGTGGGCCACCTGCAGCGATGTGAGCATTGTACTGGTTTGTCGTGGAGACGGTGTGTATCAACATTCCTACTCTCATCTATGGTCACGAGTAGAGGCACAACTTTGTTCTTTCTGATTTGTATTATAGGCACATCTCTTACAGATCACATCATTTATATATTAGCAAACAACTGTTAAATACTGAAAATTATGACTAGAAGTCATTTTTACGCAATTGTTTTGCCGCACTGTTTAGCGCAGCGCACCTATGCGTTGCATACAGTGCATACCCTCTAATTTGCACCACTGGATGGCACGAATAGTAACCTTCAAAAATATTTTAAAGAAGATGCTGTCTTGCACATGTTAAATATTTAATGTCAGTTTTATCATTTGCCTTTGTCTCAGTATTGTTTTTATTGTTTTATGACTTCAACAGTGTTGTTAATGTTTGTTTACTGTAAAAGTGTGCTGATTGATCTGCCTAGGTTTAATTCCCTACCTGCCAGGTAAATAAGAATTTGTTCTTAACTCACTTGGTTAAATAAAGGTTCAATTACATTATAAAGAAAAAGAACAAGGTCATGGTTACAAGAGGCTGAAACGAGTTTCCTCTGCAGGTGCTCAGCAGAGAAGCTTGATTTTTGTTATTTCTTTTATCTGCTTTATACTGTGACAACATAATGATAATTTTAACAAATATGTCAAACAGACTTTTTATATAAACATTACATACTGCACTTTTAAGCGGTATCGTAATTGTTTTTATTGTACTTTTTTTCTGCAGATAAAAATCTGGAAAGTGTGGCATGCATCATCTCTTTGTCCCCTGAAGGTTTTGATTGATTCAGGGGGGTGCAAATACTTTTGCAAGGCACTGTAAATTTGACCTTATGTCAGAGCACTGTTTCATGCCTCAGCACTGTCCTGCATCTGTATCAGAAAGCAGAACAGATTTCAACCTTGGAAATAAGTTAATACATGGTGTGCGGCTGGTTCAACTGATTTGTATTCATGTGCTTGATCTGGCCCGCAATTTGATGTACGCTCCGCTCTGACTGCACCAAGCAGGAGTCAGACTAAATCTTGCTTATATACAGTATTCATCAGGGACAAGGTCATGAATATTTGATGCATGTACCTATCACCCAGCCTATCATATACACCCAAACAAGAAACAAAACTGCCACAGCTTGCAAACTCTTTGCCTTATCAGCTCTTCTACTGTGACCTGGCAGGAAAGCATTTGTCTGCAGCATTTCCTTTGAATTACTGTGACGACGAAGGAGGGGAGAGTCAAAACCAAAGCACATTCTGACCTTAAGTGCTGGGATGGTTTAGTACATGAACTCATCTGTGTAATTAAATTTATGGTAGACTTTTGAATCCTACACACAGTCATATTTTTTACTTTGATCTATCATAAAATAATGCTGTTAACTTGGTAAAGTATCTCCTTTTTCCCAGAATATTACATTTATAAGCAAATGTTTTGCAGGAGTACGTCACTGTCAGAACTAAGCAGTGGAAAGACCTTAAGTTCAGAAACACTAATTTCTCTTAAATATTTGCAGTCAAGTGATTTATGTCGACTTTGGTGTGAAAAACTGCATACTTTCTGTACGGCAAACAAGAAAACCGAGTAAAAATGTCAAGCTAGCTTTGAATTATGAACCATAACCAAGTAAGGCCATGTATATGTAGCAAAGACTAGCTAAAACTGGTGCTGAATTCAGGTATATTTACTTTTCCTGGACTTTCTGTTTTTGCTGGTGTGCAAAAGGACGGTTGAGTTAAGAGCGACGCAATTAAATCAAATGAAGAAAAAGAGAAATGAGTTTGCAGGTTTACATGTTTGTAAAATTCTGATTGAAACATAAATCTAAGGTTTTGTTTCTTTTAGTTGTGCTGTTTCTAGAGGGGTGGGTGATTCTTTTTGTGGGATGCACTCAGCATGTCAAGGTTAAAACTGACTGACAGACCATCACTCATGTTTAGGGCTAGTCAAACGCAGTGACAGAATGAAAAATGGAGGAGCTGATAAGACAACATTCAATGCCGGCTGCACAGATTTATTATTAGCATTTCCAATGCAAATGTGGGGTCTGATTTGTCCTTGTTATAGCAATGAATTATACCCTGCACACAGTGTCTTGTATTTGTAGGAAACCTACTGGTTATTTCTAGTTAACTTTTTATGTGTACTGCTGTTAATATTTAAAAAACTGGGCAGGTTAGCGTTTTGTCTTGTCAATTAAGCATCAATAAAAGCTAATTTTGTAGCTTATTTTACACAAGCAGCTTTTTACATCTATTGTTTTGAACGTTGTTTGGTATGGTGCTTCATTCATCTAATGAATCTGGATTTTCACTAACAATCTGTTTGAAAGCTCTGTAATAAGTCAGAGAAAGAGCAAGACATTGGCTTGTTGAAAACTGGCAGTATGTGTCAAGTCGGAAATATATTAACGAGTGATGAAGCTCTGTTTCAGGTGAAACATTGTTGTAGTTTTCTTAACCTGATCAATCATCTATTGGGGCAACGTAAAAAGGCTGCCCTAGAGAAACTCCAGAAACAAAAGTATTTTCCCCTGTAAAATCCATCCTGTTGTTTTATTTTTTGGTCATATGAAAACGTTTTAGATCATAAAACAAATGTAATTAGAGTAAATACAAATGCAGATAAGTGATATTTCTTTCCCAAAGAAGTCAACCCAAAATTGAAAACAAAGTCGCTGGCACCTTTTATTAGTCATCTGTGTTATTGGTTCAGTTTCCCTGATTAATGTCAGACCTGTAGAATCAAGAAAGGGATTGAACCCTTCTAAGAACTTGAAGTAGGCCAAAATTTTAACAAATTTGTCCAAAAATATTTAAGTTAAATTTTAAAAAAAAATCAGAGAAATTATTTTTCTTTTTTTTAAAAAGAGAGTTTTCCAGATTTCCTCTAAAAAATACGTGCTTATTTAATTTATGTAACGGCTACAAAAAAATAAACCAATCGGAGATCCTTATCTGCGGTTCCTAGGTAGAATTTGTTTCCTCAGGAGATTTTTTCTGGTTCAAGCTAAAAATCAGCCAATCTCGTCTTGTATTGCAGTCAGTGGGCGGGTCCTTCCTCTTCCACAGGCTGTTAGCTAACCTAACGATTTTTCTATAAGTCTGTAGATGTAACAGTTGATAAGTGTTCAATGCGCAGATAATGTAGCCCAAAACTACAGATGTATTGCAGATTTTCTTTTTTCTTTTTGTTGTTGTTGGCCTTTTTAAAACCACGATTAAACCATAAAAGAATCGCGGTGTTAAAGTTTGCTGCTTCGGTCCTGGATGCCGTGTGGAAAAAAAAAAAGAAGCTAATGCTAAAGGTTTAACGGTCACTTTTCAAAACATATCCGTGGAGTGATGACCAAATGGACGGTGTGGGTTTGGTTTCATCTGAGCGTTCATGGTGAGTAAAACCAGTTTTGTTTGTATTTAGTTGCGTTTTTTGTTACTTTGAATCAGACTGTTTTCAATGGCTTTTTGAGTTTTTGTGCTGTTCTGTACGGATCTCTGGGGTCCTTCACATTGATTCTTAATACACTTAACGCGAAATCATAGCAAGTTGTTAAATGTGCTTTAAATATAAAGTTTAAGAGTTTTGACTTTTATTGCAATGCTATTATGGGATGTTGGGAGATAATTTCCCTAGCAGATTAGCATTTAAGGCTGCTAAGAGTGCTCCCTCCCCCACTGCATTTTTCTATAAATGTTGAACATTTTCTTCAAGAAAAAGTCCGTTATTAATGTAAAACGTAAGACAACCAAATCTTACTTGGTAGGTACTGCATTTATAAATCTACTGAAAGCAAATGACTGCATTCCCTTGTAAGGTTGTAGTTCAGTTCTGCCGTTCATTTGGTTCCGGTGTTGTCCAATCAGCAGTGTCATCTCTGTTGAACTTTTTGTTTAAGCTACCGCAAGTTCATCTTTTGGTTCTATTCTGGCAAATAAACTAAACTACAACATTATTCTATGACTGTGGAGACTTTAACCAGAGCAAGTAGGTGTGAAATGAAGATACCCACTTTCTAACGATGCTTTTTATGCAATGTGACTCAATGCGAATTTATCTTCTTATGTCTTTATAGATTACAGTGAGACCTTTACATTTTGGTTCGTGGCCAGAACAGCTGTAACCTGTGCCAAGTATTAAAAAGGTATGTTGTTAAAATAACTTATTTTGACTAACAATTGTAGATTATATATATTTTTTCCTTCTTTCTTTTCATTTTTATAAACTCTGACATCAAAAGGCAGCCCGGCTCCTGTAAACCAGCCAAACTTACTACTGATGTAACTATTTGGCAGCGATAAGAACTGTTGACATGTCTTTGATATGCAGCTAAGGTAAAAATATCCCCTTATACTTGGATCACAAGACAGTGTAAACTCAGTTTTTTTTCGCCATTAGATGCAAATGACACACATGACTTCATCCCAGACGAGGGTCGCCGTAAGGTGATACCTCTCATTTGCAGCAGCTTCTGAATTTCAGTAGACGTGAACAGCGTTCAAGCCAAAACATGCAGCTGTGGTGTCAGAATGAGAAGCAGCTAATGTGCATTGCAATGGAGTTAAACACTTATGCAATTACTCAAGCAACGTTTTCGAGTGAACAGATTTCACCTGCTGACTCTGATCTTCAAACTGTCGGCTTTGGTATTATAACTCAGAGCTTTGAAGGGGTTGCTACATTTTTTAGACCTGTTATTGCATGTAAAGAGGAACATTTTTGCAGTAGAGCCTTGTTTTGGCAGCGCTTTAAGGACAGTTGTACCTGATGAGATTAGTTCAGAAGGGGAAGGCGATAAAAGATTGTGATGAGAATAAGGGGAGTGTTGTTTTGATAGCAGGGAAAAGAGGTAAATATCTGTCAAAGTTGTATTATATCCTTCACTCTGAGCAGTGTAGGTAAACATCAGGTGTGACATAGAAAAACAGTCATGAAAGCCAGAGTACAAGTTATATTCTCCCCCATAAAGAAACCCTGATCATTACCCTCCTCCATTTATTTCCAAAAAAGGCATTGAGGTATTCAGGACAGAGTTTGGAACATAAAATGCTTTTCAACCTGACAATTAAATTCAAAAAGCTGCCCAAGGAGGAAGCCTAGCATAGCGCTCCAGTTGTTTTTTTTCTCCCCCTCATAGTTAACAGTTCAGTTGCTTTGCCATTAAAAAAAATTAAATTTAAAAATAGCTACTTCATAAGTGTAAAGCAATTCAGAGGAACAAGCTAATAATAGGGGTTATTATGTGATTGCTGTAGTTCAGTGTTGTAAAACTTGGACTTTTAGCTGTGAAACAGAAAAGCGATGGATCATTTTGTGTTCCAACTGTGGGTAGGAAGCATGTGAGAATAAAATTGCACATCCAGCAATCAGTTCTGTTTACTGTGGTGTAAACCTTTACAGTAAGAACCCCTTTATGCTTGTAAAAAAAAACAACTTGTTCGACCCGGGGAAAATGTTCTTCCCTCTAAAAAAGTAAGATGTTGGGAAGTTAAGTAGCTCGCTCCATGTTCTAAATCTGGCTCCTCTGAAATAAAATGTAATGTTTGTTTATTTTAGTGCATCCTAAATAAGCTATGGCACAAAGGAGAAAGCAACTCATTCTACAAACTGTCAAACTAAGAAAAAACTTTGGAAGTCATGTTATTCAGCTTCCACTTAATAATATTATATATATTGTTATAATAATATTTTCAGGAGGATTATCAGACAAAATATGAATGAAATACTCATACTTTTTAATACAAAGAAATGTGTTTTATGTTCATATAATTGGGTATTTCTTGTTAAAAAATGGCTGAAAAGTTAATTTGGACACTGAAATATTAGACATGACAAAACACAAGGGGAAGATCCATATTAAACCAGTTGATAAAATTATGTGACACCATAAATTACTCAGCAATGTAATATGAAGCAAAAGGTGCAGAAGCACCATTTGTTCTTCCAGTTTTATTTAAAACACATTCTTATGTCCTTTAATCCCACATGTCTCTCACATTAATATTCAATGTAAATCCAGACATGTAATTTATAGTGAATTTTTTTTTCCCCCTCACTTTGCGGTCATTCCTGCAGTCACCCACTTGGTGGAGCTGTGAGGTGGAAAAGCTACTGTTGCTGAAATGCATAAACACTCTAAATGTCAGGATTTATTCATGATTTATTTGCCACTTAAAGCTCATAAATACTTAACGTACTAAATATATGAGATGGGTAAGGCGCCTGTAAATCCAGGATGTGCTTGAAATGCTTCTTAAAAGATATTTTATGGCATGATCAAAGAGTGCTCAAAAGCCAAAGATGATAAATAAAAGAAGAAATATGAGAGGATTCTATCTGAGCTAACAAACCAAAGCTTTGTTCCTTCCTTTTAATTGATTGTACTGGTAAAATCTTGCTTGGTCTTAGATCAGCATGTAACAATCATAGTTAATTAAAACAAAACGGCAGTTTATACTGGTGTAGCTTTGTGGATTATCACAGAAAAATGACGCATCGGCCCTCCGGAGCCGTTTAGTCAGTCCACACCTAACCCTACTTCTTCTTCTTCCCCTCCCTTTAATCCCCCTATTCCATCAAATCCTGCCACTCCCAATCATCACCCCCTTTCGAAGCCCCAACGAAACACGTGCTGCTCACTACAAACACTGACACACTCACCCCTTCTGAAAATAAACACTCCAGCGCACACCTCCTTTTGTGTTTCTGACTCAAATCAGAAGCATTTTCACTTAAAATTCTTCTTTCCGAGCCGTGCAGCGTTTGAACTGTGACGCCCAGATTTAAAGAAGGCGCTAATGAGCTGCTTGAAGTTCAAAGGTTTTAAGGTGTGGAGCTTATCCTGATCCCGTAACCCAACAGGAATAAAAATACAGAAGGTTTCCCAGAACGCACTGTTGGAAAATCCTGATTTAACTCTCAACCTTTTCTTTTTCTTTTTTACAGTGGCCTGGTGTACTGTAATCGCTTTATGCTATCCAAAACATTAGTGCTGATTGCTAAAAACAATGTGTAGATCGTTGGGGCCGCTTTCCAAGGAAACGACTATCGGTGGCATCTGTGTGGCCACGTTTATGTCGAGAAGAACCGCATAATGAGAGTTTGCAAAGACTAACTGGAGGAAATCACAATGAGGAAACGCAAAACCCCTCTGTTTAAACCAAAAGCACGCCAGCCTGCTTACAGAACGACCACTTACAGCAGACGGTGCCATTCGAGATCTATTTAGAGATTGCTTTACTAAATTGAGCATTGTGTGCCACTCAGGCACCAAGCTTCAGCCACCGCAGAACATATGGTGTCTTGCAAAAGTGCTAACAGTTCTTGAAGTTTTTTGACAGTTACCTAAACCCACAAATTTCACTGTTTGTTAATGAGATTTTAGATGTTAAATTGACACAAAGAGTACATAGTAGGTAACTGAAAGAAACATTTTTTGAATCTTTTATTAGTAAGAATCTGTGCTGTTCGCATTTGTATTCAGCCACCCTTACTCTGATACCCTAAAATAAACCCCAGAGCAAAAATTACCCTTTAAAATTAGTACGTAGAGTCCAATTGGTTGTAATTTAATCTCTGTAAAAATCCAGCTGTTCTGTGGTGTTTTTTTCTGCATTATGAAAACCAACTAACACAGCAGACAAGTCTGGGATAAAGTTGTTAGAAAATAATATCCTAAGCTTTGAAGATATAACGGTATTGGTAATTTCATAATCTGAAAATGGAAAGAAAAACAGCAAAACCACCAAGACACAGTGTTAATCTAAACTCTCAGGCTGAACAGCGAGAACACGTTGGTTGATTGACACATGGGATACATGTCGCCTGGCAAAATCAGTTTCTATACATAACCCAAAAGTAATGCAGAAAAAGGTGTTTCCACAAAGTACTGACTGAAGGCTTCTCAGGGTTTTAGTTGTAAAAATATTTTTAAAATTTTTTTCTGTCCACTTCAGAATTATGCTCCAATTTGTCTCTGAAAAAAAATCTTAGTAAAGTAGAAGTTTTATTGTAGTTGGTGACGCCTTTTCTTTTTAAGGCGTCACCAACTACATTTGCACAACCAAACTTCATCTTCTTGTTTAATGATTTAATCATAGTACATTTAGCCCCAAAAACCACTCTGTATAAATCTCTGCATCTAATTAAAAATGTAACATCCAAGGTCATCCATGTTTTTATGTTGAGAAGAAATTGATTGTGTTATCCATCTTTCAGAGTGTCCAGGGTTAGCTGAGGAAGAGGAGAAACACCTGCTTGTTGCTATTGTTCAGACGGTTTTCTCTAAAAATGTCTGAACTCTCCAACATGCTGCAGCTGGACATGGGAGGGGACTGTGAAACTTTTTGGCCTGTTTATTGTAGATCTTTTCAGTGCTGTTACCGACAGCAGATGTCTTTTATACACTAGCAGCATTTTCCTGCGGTGCTCTGATGTTGACATGAATATTATGGAGCTTTCCTGTAATTCTGCAAACCCAACTAATCTTCAAATTTTGTTGAGAATATGTTTAGCCAAAATGTGGACAGCTGACAACCGAGTTTATGAGCACAAGAATGGGAATGGGGGAAGACTCAAAGGAGTTTTTTTTTTACTTTTCTTCTGGTCTCTTGTAGAACCATAGCTGGTGTTAAAATGACTCTTACTTCTGCTGTTTGTGGTCTAGGATTTTGAAAGCATTTTAGAACTTTAGGCAGCTTTGAAATGATCCATAATTACTTGAATTTCAATGTTTCTTTAATTGAAATGTGACAGATTTATTGAAATATCTGGAACATAGGTTTTTTCATCGTTAAAGGAAAATGTTTTGGAATATATGGTAAATTCTATTTTTGTAAAATAACTTCTCATTTTAATTCAAGTCTGTTTCTGATTGGTTGATCAGTCTCTGATGATGTCTCCTTCCACAAAAGTGCAAAGTCTTGATGTATCGACCTTGTCTCCCAACTCAAAAATGTTTCTCTGAGTCAGAAAGTGGGCTGGTCAAGTTTTAGCAAATCTTTAAAGAATCTGAAATGTGTCTGATTAGTTTTTGAATTTTATTTACGGGATTCCTTCATTCTGAGATTTCGTCACCTGTCACCAAGCAAAATCTTGGTTTAGCAAGTTGTTTACCAGCAACAACAATTATATTTTCACTTAAGGCCAGTTTGGTTAGCATAACCTTTGCACCCTAATAAATAAAATCATATGAAATGTGCGTTTTGCATTTCCACAGTGCGTAATTAAAGTGTGACAGTAAAGTTAATAATTAATTTTTAAGGGAATAAATGCCTCTTTTGACAGCACAACAGGTTTTGTTTTAAGCCACATATGCAAGACATGAAACATTTTTAACCATGATTTGTGGAGCAGTTCTTGTGCTCTTGTGTGCCCCCTGCTGGTCTTGAGCATTTGCTTAGTTTTGTTTCGGACCCACGTTTTAGGGTGGCATTGTTTAATATAATCTTGTCAAGCATCTTTTTCGTTTACTTTAACTTGATTGTCGCTGGAAAGTAGATTTATATATTTTTTTCCAAATTAGACTTCCTTACCTCCTGCTGGCTTTGGGTCTAGCCTGCTATTATCACCCCATGAAAAGTTCATAAGGGAAAATAAATAGCTGTGATGATTATGTCTTTGTACATGTCAAAGCACAGGCCAAAAGTGGCAGAAAATGTGCTTGATGAATCAAATTTTGTCATCCAACACCCCGGGGTTATAATTCAGAGCCAGCTGGTTGAACCACTACCTTATCAATTAGTCGGGTCTCGTTCTTCACTGAGCTTGTGCAAAGTTTTTTCTACTAGGTCCATTTGCTGCAGAAATGCATGTTTATGTCAGAGGTAAAGTGGTTCCTTTTTTCGCTGAACTTATAAACATTTTAGCATGCAATTAAGCATATTTTGAGAACCCAGTGAATGACAAACTATCTGGGACAAGAATGTAAATTCAAAATACTGGAGGAATGCCAACTGCCTCTTTAGTAATAGAGGGAAATTCATCACTTCAGGGGGAAATTCTTAATGCTTTAGATTTGATTACATCCAAATGTTTTGTTGTGTGATCTACCTTTGATGATCGGAATCATGTTCTCCTGTGTTATTTCTGAAGCTGGCTGTAAAACATCACATTGCTGAAAATACAAGCTGCTGAAATCGTTTCCCCCCCACAGCTGTAGTAAACACAAGTCTCAGTCGAGCTGAAACATGTTCTGCAACTTTGCCAAATAAAATCCAATGGGAAAGAGATTTTTTGTTTTTCTTTGCCCTTGAATATACAAAAGTTTCCTGTTACCGTACATTAGCCAGTTTATTCTGTGTGACCCGCTCTAAACTGAACATGACTTCTGTGCTACCTTCAATTGCTGCAGTCACAGTTTACGTTTGGTTTCCAAGAGGTAATGTTGCCTCATTGAAGTTGAGCAGGAAGTCGTCTAAGTAGTGTTGTCTGGAATTTGCTGGAACATGCATCATGTGGGAATGACTAGAACTAAATGCAAATGTCAGTAATGGCTTCTGCAACTTTATTCAACAGAGACCCGGAGGGTAAAAATTGGGTGGTAACATTTAATTGGAGGTGAATTACAGCCTAAAGACTAGCACACATTGTTTGTTTTTAGTTATTTTGTTTTTTCCCAAAAAGCAAGCAGAGCTATAATCCAAAGCCTCATTTTATTGAAAGTTGCATTACACTCCTCATGCGTTTCTCTCTTAAAACAAATCTTGCTCTTAGGTTTTTCCCACTGTATATACAGTAGAGCAGCCTCTACATGAAATAACCTGCTGAGTTTCACTGAATGCCAGATTCCTCCTCGTTTACTTTCATGCTGTTGAGTGGCATTGTCACGAACTGTTGTCAAGAGCTTTTCAGATTAAACCACATTCCCCAAACAGGCCTCATTTGCTTTCCCTTTACTTAGTGCTGTACCACACCAGTTTGTTGAAGTAAAACTTTCATTTTCCCTAACTAGAAAACTGCAAAGATGCTGTATCCATCTCATAAAGCACTTATTGCAGGGCAGAACACTAGTAGTTAGCCTGCGTGCACTAGTCTGCTTTGCAAAATAACTAAGAGTTCTTTAAAACCTCAAAGCCTCTTAAACTTACAGTAGGTGAAGATAAGGCCACAGAGGCGTCTGTACTGTTACCTGTGGGAGCTTAGTAGTCAGAGTGCACCACTGTTTTTAGCAGGTGTACTTGTTATTGTCAGAGAGTGACAAGTTAAAAATGGACCTGTAGGTTTGTTCTGAGTCACATTAAACTATATGTCCTGGCATGATGGACAGAAAAATGTTCTGTCTACCATGATGGATGGAGACTAAAATAAAATTTTGTACGTTTGCAAAACAAAATGTGCTTATACAATGTCCTAAGTGCTTAAGACTTAGGACATTGTATAAGCACTTTTTTGGTGACCTTCACTTTTTGACATTATTCTATACTGTAAACCAAATTTCAGATTATGCTTTCATTTCCTTGAAATGTATGGACAGTCAAATGTTACATTTTAGATTTTTGATCTCTACTTTTAAAGCATTATACATAGCTGTTTTTTTGTTTTTTGTTTAAATACAAATGTTTTTTTCCCGTAATTTATATTAAGGGCTTGCACCAAGGATAAAAAAAATAGATTCCCTACAGCCCTGTCCACATTTTCTACACCTGGTAAAAATAAAATTGGAAACAGAAATGTATTAAAGAAAAATTCAACCTTTAATTTGAACATATTTATCTAGTGGACAAATAATCCACCAAAAATAATTTTTTATTTTATTTTATTTACAAAATCACTATCACAATTGTTTACCAATATCTAATTACCTAAAGTCCCTTCCCCATTGTCAAGTCTCATTTTAGTTGGTTAGTTTGGTTCGGTGTGAGCCAAGTTAGGTCTGTCTCCACTGGCAGTGTATTCCTCAATATTGTGGGTGGGAACACAGGAATGTGGGTGGGGCATCAGCTTGCAGGAGCCATGGCTTCTGTTTGCCTGTACACTGCAGGGTTTGAGTTGTTGTTTGAAGAGTTGGCGAGATTCAGCCTTTTTTAATATAGTGATGTACTGTAAATCAGTGGTCCCCAACCCCCGGGCCGCGTACCAGTCTGTGGACCAATTGGTAACGGGCCGCACAAGAAATAATTAAATATTTCCGTTTTATGTGTTATTTGAGTCTGGAGGGTCTTTTATTTTGAAAATCCTTTAATTGGATTCTCTCGGTTACGTCTTGCGCGCCAACATTGAGCCCACAAGCAGCAAAATGAGTAAGAAATAAATCAGATGTCTTTGGAAAGTTTCTTTGCAAAGGGGAAAAGGCCCAGCGAAGAGACAAGAGAATGGATTTATCCAGACCGGTAGGTGACTCCCACATTCCAAGCCCTCTCTAAATAATTTGCGGCGACCGGCTCGCTGATGAGGCATTGAAGCCTTCAAACCGCTTCGCCACATAGAGACCATGAGCATCCTGTGCATAAGCAACACTTTGGGTGTCATTGTTTCCCAGATGGGACCGTCTCATTGCAGAGAAAGAAACAAGCTCAGGGCTCCCATTAATTTGTCGTTATCGTGAGTAAAAAAATTTCACGGAAGTAAAGTCTTCGTTTTTGTTGCGCATCTGTATCTTATTTTGAAGGGATGTTTAAACGTCACCATAGCGACCAGAGTTAGAGAGCGTTAGGACAGTGGTCGAGATGAGAGGAGTATAGCTTGTGAGTCTCAAGTCTGGTTCACACGGCATGATTTAAGAATTGTCGGTCGATTTTCCAAACCTCTGTGAGCACAAACGAGCCAATAAAAGTATAACAGGTTTGATCGGTTCGTGTGTCCAGCCACACGGCAGGAGCAACACACCACACATAAACCGATTCCACTCACGAACATCCCGATTCCAGAAGAAAATACCTTAAAACCCCAATATACCATATGTGAATTTAGAATAAACGAACACGGATGACTTTGTAGAAGCAGTAGTGATAGTTTGTGGACTAATTTTAAGCGATAAAAGACCAAACAAAAAGAAAAGGCGTTGGATAAAAAACGGAGGGAGCAGCCGCTCTATTTGCTGCACTATGATTTGGAGGTGAGTTATTGTTTTGTAGTGAACAGTTTTAACTGAATAAACATCCATGTTTATTAAGCACATGATAGTTTCCACATATGATTTCCGATGTCCACCGGACTCTTGGTTCCGCCACGTCAGCTGTTTGGGATTCCCCTCCGTGCTTATGTCACCGCGTTTTCTGATTTGCTACCTGTCACATTCAACATTCAACAGGCTGCATTCTCGCTCCCAGTCAGGAAAAACCCCACATGCTTCGATAAAAGGGCCAAGACAATCCAACATGTTGAATATGTCCGATTTTAGATCATCCTGCAGATAATAGTAACTGCAGGATGGTCGGTTACCTAGTCGACAATCTTAGAACTGGGAACGTTCATTAAGGAGAAAATCAGGGCAAAAAAATTAAAATTGTGCCATCTGAACTAGGCTTTAGCAGACATACCAACATGCAGAAGCCTTATCTGACCCCCCAACCCCTGGGCCGCAGTAAAATTGCCAAGTCCTGACCGGTCCGCAGTGATAAAAAGGTTGGGGACCACTGATGTAAATTACTGGCCAATCAATGGACGCCATCTGCTGTCAATCAAATTTCTTACATGCGATATACAGCTTGCATTACCCCTGAAGTTGTTACGTAAGACTCGAAAGAGCCATGCAGAATTTGCAAATGAGACGAATTTGGCTGGGGCGTATTGAGGCAGGACCGGTTAATGCCATGCTCATGGAGAAGCGGCTTAAATGAAGCATTTATAAATATCCACTTCCCTATTTTAATGTTGATGCTGATCATCTCAAATGTTTTATTTAATAATCTGGAATCTTCTGTTTCATTGCTGACTAATTTTGGTATTTCTCTTACACTCATTAGTTCTAAGCCATAATTCGTTGCTATGTCTTTAAGAAGATGCTCGTCGATTTTACCGTAATGGTTTATCGGTATTTCTAATCATTTTTGAGAAGTGTAAACAGAAACATTCTGATTGTAGTTTAGAGAAGTAGTCATTTTCCAAGTCAGGTCTTTGAGAGATGGAGCAGTAAGTGATTTATTTTGATATTTTGAGCTGTAAATATCCTTTTAATGACAGCTCAATAGTGAGAGTGTCTGAGGTAAATTAAGTTTATATTGTTCAGAAATTATCCTAAGCCATTTAGTACAGCATTCAGTTTGAGAGAAATTCATACAGTCATTAATATTAAGTTATAGCTAACATGAACAGATAATGATGCATTGACATCCCATAATCAATGAGCTTCCTTGGCTAATAATCAAAACATCCTTTCACAGGAAAACAGTCAGTAGCTCACATACAGACTTCTTTTCACTCTTCAAACATGACTTGAGTCTCAGACCAGGACTCAAAGTCTTAAACACATGTCAAGTCTTAAGTCTTTTATTCTCCAACTCGAGTCGCCATCTCTGATGTAGGTGCTCTACAACTTTGCGACTAGAATCCATTCATGGTTGGTTTTGATCTTTGAGATTGTAGATCTGACACAAGCAGATCTATATCTTAAAAACTGAGAAAAAGTAAGTTCCAACTCTGTTAAAGATTTAGAATGACAGCCGTCCACTTTCCTGTAACTGCAGACCGTAACTCAAGCCGCCTGGCAACCTGCCATGCGCTTTAAGCTTTTGTCACCAGCGCTGTTTAAGACCCTGGCTGTGGAGCTGTTGAGAAGCACGATTTCAGAAAGTGAATCTTACATTGTGATGCAGTGTTGGGACAATGCTGCTCTGTTTTTAATCTGCTGTATGGTTTATTCATTGAAATCTGATCATTGGTATGGCTGATATCTTAACTTTCTTTACAGATTTTGTTTTTTTTTAATCTTCCGATCAACAACTTGCATCTTTAGCTGTTCATTTGCTTTTCACTATACGTATCAAGTACCTGAGATAAGAAAATGTGCAGCAAAGGAGAAATAATCATTCACATGTTTAAAATTATCTTTATTCAGCAGTCAATATAGAGTGTAAGATAAAACATTTTTGGCACAGTTGCTTGATGATAAAAAGCTGTCCCCTTTATGTGTAATAATCTTAATAAATATGAAAATCTATAATTTATTTCCAAAATAAATACAATATAAACTACAACATAGATGCACCGCATCAGCACCCCTCGCTTTTACCTTCTCATGAGGAAAAACAAATATGCAAAACAATAGCTGTACTTCAGGCAGTTATTTCAAACTACAATAGGACGTCCGAGGGTGAGAAGGATGCATTATTATTCATGTACACAGCTTATTATTCTCCTAAAAGTCTACCAGGCAACACAACACAGAGGCATGTTCAGGGCCAGTTGAAAGGCTGTACAGTACAGTGGGTCATGGGTCAGAAAACGCTTTACAGATGGGTAAAAACTTCAGCTTTCTGCTTCTTGGAGCAAAAAGAAAACATTCCACTACCTCTTCCTAAAACCATTCATCTGGTTCCCACTTTCTCCTTTTTTCATCTTTGCAAATCAGTCAAACCTGGTTCTGGAGAAAAATGTCACAAACTTCACCCTGGGTCACAATTTGAACAAGTTAAATTATCTTAAGCTTGAGGGGAGATGTTTAATGGATTCTGAATTGTTGGCATATTTTTTGGTGAAAATGATTCCAGCGGATGTAGAGATGCAGACATATTGGTCGGCACTCCTGTTAAAGATATGTAAAAAAACAACAAATAAAAATGCTTTATTTCAGTAGCATAATGGCAAGCTAAATAAAAAGTTGGGAAAATATAACATTAAATTTGAATACATTTATCCACTAAGGGAAAATCCCATGCTAAGCAATAGACACCATCTACATCACTGTTTTATTGGGAGCATGTCAGGAAACGCCCTAGCCTAACATCAATATTTAGCGTTTTGGCCACCGACACTCAAAATGAATATGTGGGAAAGCGCATCATCGCCACTGTTAATTACAGTGGAGGATCTATGATCCTTTGGGGCCCGTTTCCCTTTCAGAGGTCCTGAGAATGCTAGACTACATGAGATTAACTCTTCAAAATACCAGGTGGTTTTAATAAACTCTGGTGAACTTTGCCAGAAAACTGAAAATGAGTCCATATAGGATCATTTAACATGATAGTGATCCAAAGCAAAGGGCCAAATCAACACCGACCTGGCCATGACCGTCTCCAGACCTAAATCGAGTCAAAACCTATTGCAAGTACGGGGTTCATAAGACAGGACCCATGACTTTGGATCATTTAGAGACACGGTGCAAAAGGGACTGGTCAGAGATAATCTATCCTGTCATTGTCATCTGCTTATCTGAGATCAGTAACAAGATTAGAAGGCAAATCCTGATATTCTTCTACCCTGCTAAGTTTTATTGGGTTCCCAATGGGCTCTTTGGACTGAAGTGATGCATGGTCCGTTCGAGAGATATGCTGTGGGGTCTCTTCAAAGGAAGATTTACCTGAAAGACTTCCTAAGCACAGCTCTCAGGCAGTATCCTGCCCAAAACCACATCAACTGATATCTTTCAGTGGGGAGGAGCAGGAGTTTTTCCAAACACTGATCTTGTAGACCTGTGTCTAGTGTATATCATGAACCATAGGTGAGGGTGGGATTTAGATGGATAATCAAATTGTAAGCTTTTCTTCTTGACTGTTCTCTTTCCACAAATGACGATCTGGAGAAGTGGTCAAATTACTGCAGACGAGGCTCAATTCCATCCAAACCCAGCTCCAAGATACTTGAATTTCTCCTCTTATTGAGGCAGAGACTGGCCTCCATCTTTTAGTTGACCCTCTTGCAGGCCACAATTTTCAGCCTTATGAGGCTGAAGACAACTGAACCACAACATCTACAATAACCAAAGACGAATTTCTCTATTAACTGGATTGGCGACTGGAGGCAACTCTGGTTGAGTCCAATCCATGCTGGAAATAAACTACACATTGTGCCAAGAATGCAGGCATGACTCTTGCTGTGGGTACACAAGGATCCTTAGATGCACCCATTAAAAACTTGGTGGACTACTATAACCTCTTTAGCACTTCCTTGAACGTAAAGCTCTGTGAAGACCAAGTTCTACATTACAATGCTTTACCAGCAAGTTGCGCCAACAGTGATTTATGTCAAAATAAGTATTTTCCTAGCATGGTCATAAATGCACTCAAGTTGAAAATATTACCTTGAGATTATCCTGTTGCAATAAAGACTTTGTACATATCTGCACCAGGGGTGCCTGGTTGATTATTAGGGGAAAATATAAGATTTGTTCTTCAGAATGCGGATGAGGAAGTTTTTTACAAGAACACGTTGAGAGCCTCTACACTATCAATAAATGCAGTTATTATGGGTCTTGTACCAGGGACGAAAGCAAAAATATTTCTTTCCTTGATAAATTATAAGTAACACTTCTTTTGTTTTCCCTGTGTAATAAAGCTGCAGTTAGTAGCAATAAGAACATAAAACATACAAATCCTCTTAGACTGAAACAATTGAACATCTTTTTGGACACATCTCAAAATATATCTGTGTAAGTTGTGCTGTAGTGACTTTTTTTTAAATTAACATGTATTTTATTTTATGGCTTCAATGGTTTTTTCTTTTTTTATGTGCCTGACTAGTAATTTGTTGGGATGATGCGTCTATAAGCCATAAAGTTTTGATAGGAATTTGAATGAAGAGCAGTAACAGCGATGGTCCGATCCACCCTGGCGCATCGTTCTTAATCTAAACATGTACAAATGACTACAAAGACACAAACCTCATGTTGCTAAACTGCTGTTAACACCATAGCTTACAGTGTCACTACACAGATAGAAAAGATATAAACATGTATTTGTTTGTGCTGTCATTTTCTTTTCATTTTTACGTGGAATCCAAACATGGCTCTCGCCATCCATGTGATCTGCTTCCAACTGGCGATGACAGGCGAATTCATTCAAAGTTACTCTGTCAAAAAGGGTTCCCATGGAAACGCCACAAACATTCCCCCATGGTTTCTTCCTCTCTGCTGGTGTTTATATTCCCTTGTTTGTCTCCCTTTATGGATCTTTCAGCAGAGGCCTGGAGCAGCTTGAAGAAGTGAGAAGTTCATTACTTTAGGTCATACACACCCACAGCTCTTCGCTGATACATTAGATATTATGTTATGGGTCTTATTTCCATAGTAGCCAAGGCTCTTTTCAAATTTAGTGGGTCGGCAGCAGGGTTCTTTGCTAACTCTGTTCTTTCGACCCCTCCCAAGAATGCCTTTTTCGACCATATGCTTCATGACGAGGTCATAGTTCAGCTTTTTTTTATCGCATTGACCACTGCAGTACTGCAGCTGTATCGTCTCGTCGCTCTCGAAGCCAAGACCGAGTTCAGTCACAGTTAGTTCCAGCTTCCTAAGGGAGCAAGGTCTGGATTTGTGAGCTCTCTTAGTCCTTCGAGTCTGGGTCATGCCAAGGGACTGGTCTCTCCTTCTCTTTCTGTCCAGCAAGGTTTCCAGCACGTGCTGAAGCTCTCCCTCTGTAAAGCTCTGCAGCATCACAGAAACTAAAAGAGATGAGAAAGATCAACAGATGTGTTACTGACACAGAGGGAGATTCAGCAGACTTCCTAGTAATTTTAAACCAAACATTCAAAACATCAAATTTGACAGAACCGATGGTTGAGTGAGATAGGGCGTTACAGTCGCTGCAAACAATGAACTACATGTGCCAACAGATGAACTCTTATTTGCTTATTTTTCTTGCATTTGCACTGTGTTTCTGCATCGTATCTCCACCAGCATGACGAAGCAATACATTTCCCTGAAGCCATTTAGCTGATAAACTGGTGTATGAAGCCAAAGTCCAATTTATTCCCTTCTGTTGACGGTTGTGAAGCCCTTATGGAGAGTCGGTGAAGTATGAGGTGCATAGGTTGTTTTATAATGTTACAACCTACTCTATAAACAAACGAGTCAGGCACTAAGTGTTCTGCCTGAACCGTGGCAACCTATTCCCATGACTCCTTATCTTAAACCAGACCAAACAAGATGAAAGAAATGGCGTTTCTCACACTCTGAGAGCAGGGAGTTCATGTTGTTGCCTGTTGAGCGCGTCTTCCGACGAAGATCTTCGGTCTGCCAGGGCAGCACTCGTGGTTCAGTTGAAGATATTGAAGAGGATTTGGGGGAAGGTTCTGACGAAGAAGATGCCCGCGGATGTTTCGCTTGGACTCTGAACTCTCTGATGGAGGCCATGTTTCTAATGAGGAAGGTGGACAGGGCTGCAGCACAGAGCACGAAAGCAAAAGTAGCACCTTTCCATAACTTCATCTTAAAACGTGGGGGAGCATTGAAACTCTGCAGAGAGATGGAGACAACAAAGGGACAAAGTTCAGATAGTTTGTCAAATTTGAAGAACAGATATAAATGTGATAACCCATGTATGCTGTTAGAGTTCTGTAACTTTCTCTATCAGGGCTTTTATTTTAGCATGCATTTACTTTTTTCATTCTATTATCAGCTTGTCTGAAGGAAGAGCAGATACTGTAGATATATAAAATAATGGCGTGACTCTGCATTTAGGGTTCGCTTCCATCAGGGGGCAACACAAGTATTTAAAGAAAAAAAATACTTAAAAAATAAATAAATAAAGTTTATTTGTATAGCACATTTCAGCAACATGGCAGTTAAAATGCTTTACAAACAAGTAAAGCATTATTTTGTAAGAATGGTTGTAATGATGTTGAAAATATCATATTCATTTTGTCTGACTTGTTTGAAATTAAATTAAAATAATATTTTCTGGTCACATTAATGCTTTTGATAATTTCTAAACTATTTTAACTGATCAAGCCAGAGGTTTTAGAACAGGGATGTCAAAAATGTGGCATGGGGAGCCATTTGAGGCCCTTGAAATGATTTTGGTTGTCCCCTGACAACAAGTCAACAATGATTTTAAAAAAAGAAAGAAAAAAAATCTGTCCCGACAAAATAGAAAACAATTGATGACCCCAATAAATTTGGAAATTGTCTGTTTTTCTTTTAATAAAGCAACAGTCCAAAGGCCTTTAAAATGTTATGGATCTTTAGTGACATACAAATTTATTCATATTGATTTATTGTTGAACAGGAAAACTGTCACAAACTATGTTTTTCTTCTTTTTAAAAAAAAAAAAATTATTTTGTGGTCCACCACTAGTTTAAATGTTCACATTTTGGCCCTTAAGGTAAAACGTTTGGACACCAGTGTTGTACATTTTCACATTCAAGAAGCCTTCAATATCATCAACTGTAACTTTATTCAGTAATTCATCTAAAAAGTAAAACTCTTACATAATACAGATTCATTACCAACTGTATGATATATTTCAGTTTTTATGATCAACGCTTACAAATAAGAACTCCAAATTTTCTATCTCAAAATAGTGAATTTTTATACAGAAATGTTAATCTACTGAATAAGTTTTGCAGAGTAAAGGAGCTCAACGCATGATTGGAGCTCATGTTGCATGAATAGCAGCGTAGCATGGAAGAGATCAGGATGTTGTTTTACTCAGGTGTTAAGAAGGCAGATGGCTCTAATAGCTCTGAATCAAATGACTGGTTCGTTAGGTCTTTGCCAAATGTGATGAGATCTTGAAGAGGTAATTGAACCATTTGATTAGCTGTGTTGGATCAGAGATGCATCTAAAACCAGCCAATCAACTGCAGTGATATTGGCAGTGTCTGAAGGGGCAAAGTTCTGCTGAAAAATCAAATAAATTTCCCAAGAGAGCTTGACAGCAGAGGGAAACATAAAATGTTCTAACATTTCCTGGTAGATGTTTGCACTGACATGATAAAAACACAGTTGACAGAGTTTCCCCCACAAAACCTGTCAAGCCTAATGATAGGGACACTAAGGCAATCCACTAGCAGCTTTTTGTGTTTATAAAATGCTTAAAATTACAAAAATACAGAAATGCACAAGCAGCCATCATGATGTGAAGGGACAGTGCAATTGGTGTGCACCCCCTCCCGCCCAGTTCAGTGAGTACACTTTATACCACTTTATACCTAGCTTAATCCGTCTTTACTGTCATTGGTGTATAAAAACCCCATTTAAAATGAACAAACAACACTTAGCCTAATGGGGGGCAAGTAAAGCCTGGTGGCCCGCCAGGTTTATAATGCACTGTGGAAACCCTGGTAGACCAGCGGCATGCAACATTTACTTTCTTCTGATTAGGAGGCTTTGGACCACCAAGCAGCAGTCAAAGTCATGTTCCTGATTTATCTGACTCCATGCCTTGAGAACCTCTCCCAAACTCTCGAAGTGGCTCTTAGGTTGTATTTATCTTTTTTTACTGGTACACCTTTTTCTGTCACTTCAACTGATCTTTCCATTAATATGATTGAATTCATACAGATTCTTTTGCAATTCCTTTTCTATTTTGTGGAGGGTGTCCACAACTATCTGTATAACTCCCGTCAAGTCAGCAGGCTTCCTCATGAGTGAGTCAGAACAAAACATTTCTTTATCATCAGACTTGTTTTGTTGGCCTTCTGTAATGTTGCAGAATCTGAATTTTGAATCTCTTTAATGTGTTTCCCTCAACTTGTTAAAGTTTTTCAGAAACTTTTTGATAATTGAATATGCTGTCTTGTAACTTCCTGGTCTTTGAGAATGAAGTTTGTGTTTAAAGTTTGCCTCGTCAAACTTATGCTGTCTGGGTGGATTTTTCACCGTTTCTCTGCTTCGATGACAATATAAACTTCTTTAATTTATTTGAATGTTTCCTTAAAGAGAGCAAACACATTCCTGCCATTACAAGAATCTCTTGGCCACACCTATTTGCTAAGTAGTGTTTGATGAAGCCCTTACGAACATGTGTTTGCCTAGATCCCATTATCACGGATGGCCCAGCCCTCCCTCCTGCCACAGCCGCCACAAAAACTCAATTTAGAGTAATCCAGCCTAACGTTCCCCCTTCCCTCCTCAAGCCCTCATTCTGGTATTCAAGACATTTTGCTGTATTTTTCATGTCGTGTGACAAGTGAGCAAAGCATTTCCTCGGATTCGGAAATGGTATGCTGGCAGAGACTTAAAAGCAAATCCAGACCAGTCTCGCAAAGCGTTTTGCCAGACTGGAGCCTGTAGCATATACGTACAGGCTGCCGGGTTGTTTACAGTGAAGGGGAGAAAGCCACATATTTCTGCCGCCTGGTTCACTACAGGAATGAAAATACAGCATAAATATGATCTGTAAATCTGAGTACAGTAAAAAGAGGGCTTAATGCATTTCAAGTTGTTTTTTTGTTTTTAACGAGCTGTGGGCAAATTATAGAAACCACTGAATGTTAGGGTTTTGGACGACACACACAAACACACAAACAAACTCCATGCTTGAGCGGCCGAGGGATAAACGATGTGTAAACATGGACCACCAGTCTATCAGTTAAAGCTCAACTCATCAATCATAATTCCATATGGGTCTGAGATGCTGAGGAGTCTCTGCACAATACTATTCATTTGACAGTCAAACGTGTCGCCCAACAACCTCGTTTAATGTCCAGTCTATGTAAATCAGGCGTGGAGCAGCAGCCCTAGGGTACGTCTGACATCTACTCCTTACTGCTCATTCTGATCACCAGACAAGATCAACTGATGTTCCATGTTTCTGCTGGTTTAACACAATTTATTTTCTCACTGTTTTATGATATTTTTCTGTCTTATGCAATTTAATGGGGTTTTTTAACAGGCTGTTGTTGAAAATGAGAATTTGTTCTCAATCAACTCACCTGTTTAAATAAAACTAAAAGTAACAGCAGCAACTTTAAGTAGATATTAAATGAAAAACAAAGCAAGGTTCCTTTGCACTATGAAACTGGATTCCAATATTTTCCCTGCCTGGATAAAGACGGAAATACCCTTTTCCAGACTTTATTCCCTATCAAATTGTGTAAATTATTATCCTCCTTTGTGTGGTTCCTCCATGTACTGCGTTCTCTTTTAATCCTTTCTTGATTTCTCCATCTCCCTTATGTTTTTCTCATTTCTTCCTCCCCCTTTATGTCCTTCATTGTTTTCATCCTTTTTAAACATACTTCCATCCCTCTCCTTTTCTTGATCTTCTAGCTTCCTTCGTTGTGACCTTCCATCTTTCTTTTTTGCTCTTAACTTCCTTCCTTGTCCCTCTTTGCATCATATTTCCCCTCCTTCTGTCCATTTTTCCTACCTTTTTCCTACTTCCTTTACTTTACCATCTCTTTTGTGCTAACTCCCTTCATTTTTTTGTCATGCCCCTTCTTCTTTTCTTTCCTTTGTATTCTAACACCCTTTCCTTCCATCTTTTAATTCATTCTTTTTTTCTTGTGTCCTATCTTTCTTCTCTATTTGTGTTCCTACTTCATTTCGTCTCCTGTACCCTTCTTGTGTTTTTCTTTCCCTCCATCCTCTATTTAATTCCTTGTCCTACAATACATTCTATCTCTATCCATCCATCTTCTGTTTTTGTTTTTTTTCTTTTCTCGGGTTCCTCATTTAAAACCTGCCCACTGTAGAAACGTTCAGAAAAATCCCCTTGCTCCTGTTCAGAGTGATAAATTGTCAATAGTAATAGAGTCAGTTTGTTATGATGAACGGCCCAGGTTGAGATCACTGTTTGTTTCTTCTATTAATAGGTCAGTTTGGGGCGATTACTCATCCCCGGGAGTTAGCCGTTTCACACCGCAGCGATGCGTCAGTGTCCTCAGCTCGTTAACTCGGCGGCTCATCTCGATAAAACAATTACCTCGTCAAGAGGAGATGAGGCCTCCGGCGTGTCAGTGGCTGACACTGGACGAAGCCGAGCCGCCGTACGCTGATCTCACGTCCCCTGAAGACGCTTTGATTGTCATAATTGCTCCACTCAGAAACACATTAGTCACATCTGCAGTCGATTGCCAGCAATAAAAGTGCCAGGGAGCATTCGGCAGCTTGCTCAGATGGTCACGGAAAATTAATCAGCTCAGACATTTAATATCTACCTCTGGCCTTTACTGCTGAGGACATAAATACATGGATACTGATAGGGAGGAAGGAGAAGAGGAGGGGAAGGAGGCACTGGGGTTTTCTTTTGAATTGAAATGGAAAGACACCACCCAAACGGAGAGGAACAGTAACACAGAGGATACAGTGGAACCCCAGAGGACTTTTCACCAGAAGGAAAACCCATCCTCAATAAGAGACATAAAAGTACAGATGAGCTACAAAGACAACTCAACCAGCTCCCACACATCCTCAACATGTCTGGCTCTTCACAAAAGCATCACGTGGCAATGTGTCCCTGCACGCTGCTGTGCTGGAACAGAGGGTGATTTAAGGTGCAAGGCCCAAAACAAGCTGAGAAAATCTTTCATTCACGAACAAAAGACCTGATTCCAGCCAAAGAAGCCTAACGCCTTCAATATCACAACTTTTATGTAAGAAATGGCACCTGAAATGTTGACCTACAGAAAAGTATGCCCATATACGGCACAGTACAGCATGTGGCTTTGCCCAGGGCGCCACACAAGACCGAGGTAAATACTTGCTTTGTGCCATTATCATTTGCTACTTAATTAAGAGCTGTTTCTTTGTTTTTATAAGCAGGATCAATCTACTCCACCAGTCTCATCCTATCTATCTAGTCCATCTTCCCTAGGGTGCCTGTCATACAAGAACCACTTACTCAGTATATGTACTCAATACCTGTTTGTAAGTTGAATCGAGGTTCAACTTACAAACAGGTAAGTTGAACCTTGACACTTTTCTATTAAAACTGTAACCGTTAGTTACTGTTAGTCTTTGGGTGTTTTTAGGCCTCGTCTATGCACCGTCAGCTATCTGAGAAAACAAACACACTTTGTGTTTTGGCCTTTTATCCACACAAAAAGTCTTTAATATCACTAAAAATTATTATTTGTTAAAACTGTGACCAAAGTGAAGATTTGAGTAAACTCTGCATTTGTTGTGTACATTTGAAAATGGAGATCTGGGATCCCACGCATGACAGTCTGTGACAAATAATGCGCCAGTGTGCCTACTTCCTTGCACATGATTCCCAATTGACACTGTATTGTGTTTTATTAACTTTAAAAACTATGTATAAGTAATTCAACCTATAAACATCTCTGCACAAATGAACCTCCTGGTGCCATTTTTAATTCCTAACAAGAGGTTGTGGTTGTTTTCTGATTGGCTGACATGTATTAAATTTGCTCTACACTGCCCCCTATGGGTTTGGCATGTTTAAAACAACGCTCAGAGCTGGATTTGTGCGGGTTCATGTGGATGAAAACTTTTCTGAACCCGATCCTGTGTGTAGAATATTTCTTAAATGGAGTGGCAAGACTATTTATTTCTATAAAGACCCAGCTACAGGCATACTAGGCCTTAGAGTGTAACACTTGAGGTGTAACCCTGTTGCGTAAAGTTACAAAAATGTGGATCACCACCAGCTGAAACAGGAGAGCAAAAGGGTGACAAAAGAAATTGGGGGTTTTAACCAGCATTGACGTGGCATTGGATTAAGACAGGTTACTTTAACATCTACCTGTTGATTCAGGTGTCTCATCTTCCCCTTGACAGATTTTTAATCAGGTTTAAGTCACATGAAAATTAATGTGTTCAAGAATGTTCGAAACCATCCCGGAGGCATTATGCATGCATCAACGCAAACAATATGCAGTTGTAGGCCAGTCCTCAAACATTAACTGAGCTCTTGTTTCTACTCAAAGATTGTATTATCTCAAATGACACAATAAAATTGACGTGTTCAAGAAATAATTGGGTCAGTGGCCGTGGTGCCGCTAAGCCGACAGTAATGTAATTACAGCGCCATGGCAGTAGCATCCTTCCTTCCTGCTGCTGCCAGAGGGAGAAACTCAACACAATGCCACGGCCAATCGAAGATGAAGCAGAGAACTGTCAAAGTGGGCATAGGTTACATCAGTGGTTAACACCAGCAGACAGGGGGGGAGTTTCTTGTCTGCCGGCTTGGATCTGGACCAACACTAGAGAGATCACAGACGAACTGAATGAAGAGCTTCTTTGTGCAGATACCAGCTTTTTGTGCCTCACTACTCTAACATTCTTCCTATAGGCACCCTAAATACAGAATGTTCTGTCTCTCAGTAACTCACACACATTCCATAAACACGCATACACTGCCGTTGCGTGGTTTCACTTTTCTCAGATCATCTGACGCAGACGTGCACAGATAAACTTTCCAACCCTGCGGTGTTCGTCAGAGTTCCCTTCTCTGCTTTCATGTTCCTACAGCAACATCACCCAACACCAGATTATCCAGATTACATAATACCACTGCCTTTTGATAATAAGAATCCCCCTCAGGCCTAACTTTTTGTGTTTGTGTGTACATGTATTTATGCCACTGCACAACCGGGGCATCTACCTACAGAACATGAATGCTTTGCTCCGCCCATGCGACCGGCTGTTTCTGCACTACACTGAACACACCTTGTAAAATACCTGCGTTGGAAAGATAACAGCAGCATAACAAACGGTGGCAAAGGCGCCTACTGGGTTGTTGCAGGGAAACAACTTTCTTATGGAGTACCATAGAGGCCTAGTCTTGTGTTTTCCTCTCTTAAATGAGCATCAGGAGGCTCGGGGACAGTGCCTGGAGAAGGTAATGGGGACATATTCCAAAGATCAGGGCGGGATTAGCACTAATGCCTGCCGGGTTTATCTTCAGTCACGTGGACAAACACCTGGCTGCAGTGTTGGTGGGGGTGTGTGTGTGTCAGTGCTAATCCATCCGACACCTCAAACTCAAGGGGTAGGCCAGCATGCTATGAGAGAGAATCGGCGCCTCTTCCTATAAAACGCCTCGAATATCGGAATAATGAGAAAAGCGACAACCTTTGCGAGTCGGATCTGTCGTTTTGGCGCTCAAAAACAGTTGCGACACAATTTGGGTGAACTGAAGCAGGACTTGTTGTCCTATCAGCATTTGTTCTTCTTGATGAAATTAAAAAAAGTTAGGTAAAAAAAATGCTTTGCAATTTATTTGTGCAGCCACATCAATTGTCTAGAGCTCTGTCACACAGCAACCAAAGGATCATTAAAATAAAGCCTGGAACTTGTTAGTGTGAGAGCTGCTGTTCATTACTTAGGACACATTTTTACACACATTTCACACATTCTTGTGTTTTTCTACTTTGTGACTTAAAAAAACTTACGTTTGTGGATGAATACAGATTAATAGTTGACAAACAGCCTTGTACAGGGCACCACTACTGATCCTGCTGCTGTCCAGGTGGCACTGTGTGCACATTTAATACCTGGCTATTAGAAAAAATGTTGATTACATTTCCATATCTAACAGATTAAGAGAAAGTTTCATGACAGCTGGATTAGAAACAATCTTGCCTCATCACTATTTGTGTTACAGAGATGGATGTTATGTGGGCTACTTTCTAAAGAAGAGTCCCTGAGCTGCTATTCTGGACCTTAATCTGTCCACGCCAGATCCTCTTTTAGCACAACAGCATCGACTCTAAACCCTTGTTAAACAGGTCGATGTTTCTGCCGCGGAAGGTTTGGTGGCCATCTGCCACTGTATGAACTCCACTTTCAAATGTGGAGCACTTTCAATGAAAGAACTGAATATAACGCTATATGTAATGCTGTAAACATTCCAGGATTCAGAAGAGTGGTACTGCATGAGGATTTTTACAAACTAATCATTGACTGGTTATTGAAATTAAGGTGTATGGAGGTTTTAATAATTTTATTTTATTTTATTTATTTATTTATTTTTACAAAACTGCTCAAATATTCTGCCACCACAGTCCTGGTTTAAAGTAGAGGTGCACCAAGAAATTGACTTTTGACTGGAATTCACTGGAAATCAGTTTGATCAGCCGAGATCAATAACCAGCCGATAGAAAACTGAAGGACCGTGTTCTTCACATAAACACTTTGTTGTGGACGGTGTGTCTGCATGAAAAAAAACTCTTTATCAACCTTCACCATAACTGTGGTGGTTAGAACGAGAAATCCAAAAATGCACAGAGATGTAAAAAGTAATTTAAAAGCAAACTATATATCCGGACAGCAAGAGAGAGCAAGACTTTAAGCAGATACCTAATAAGAGTGTGAAAAAGTTTTTATTGTGAAAATGTTGATTTATCTTTTGCAAATCTGAGTTAAGGATTTGCATTCTCTCAGTAATACTTGAAGAAACTTCAATTTTCTTAATACTAACCATGCTAACATTACCTGCTAATATAAGATCCTTAAAATGTAAACCTTTTAATCATTTCCTAAGTTTAATTTTAAAATACTATTAGAATTTTCTTCACATTTAATTATTAAATGAAGACCATAGGAAAAAATATATATGTATTTTGAAAGCTCGTCTTATTTTTGAATTTTAAAAGAGAAAAAGTGATGCCGATTTTCCTCTACCCTTATTGCTGGACACTTGGTCAGCTGGTTGAAAGAAGGCTTCCAGTGTGTCCTTGTCTTGAAATGTAGAGGCAAATTCATCTCTTTTGAAATATACCTACTGGCAAAAAATCAGCAAAGTCATGATACTCGTATAACAATTCCATCTGTTTATTGAATGCCAATTGAGACGTAGAAATTGATCTCATTGCTTTTATTTCAGATATTCCTATTGCTACCATATTGGTTATTTCAGTTGTAATTATGCTATGGATTTATTGATTTGGCTTTGATACAGACTTAATCCAAAATAATAATAAAGTAAAAGCTTTTGAGTGTTCATTGTGCAGAATATTGCATCTTCCTGCTTTTCTGCTCTTTACAAAGTCACAGGTTTAACTAACCCTAACTTTGCAAACCAGCTGCAGTTTTAAAGCAGCATTACTTTAACAGTGATGAATGGGATTCATCTACTTCACTCTCCTGGTAAACAAGGGAAAAGTCTAGAAGCTTCCACAATCTTTATAAAAGGAGCATACAGTAATGATTTAAAAACTGTGATGTATCTTACTGGTAAACGGCTCATGCTTAGTGTTAATATTGTGGTTCCGGACAGAACAACCTCAGATGCTGTTTTTTCTTCTTATCTTGTCTGATTTGTGCTGTGGTTAAAATGTCGTGCTTGTTCTTCCTATAATAGCCGCTTATATTTACTCTTTGAGGACATTTGTTTAATGAGAGCTCTTAGACACCTAATTCAACTTTGGGGTTAAGACGCTACAGTTGCTCTGGAAAGTAGACCTTTGGGGAAGAAGAATCTGTGCTGGTGCGTCGTTGATCTCACGTTTTAGCTCCCTCCTGTCACAATCAGATTTGTCAGGTTATGAAAGTTGAACGCCTCAATTGACTTTAGGCTTAACCTCGATCAGGCCTCTTGGGGCACAGCTAGATACAGCGTAATCTCTACGTATGATATGGGCTTAGTGCAAAGTGGATCAACACTCTGATAAAAATAATCCAAGAGAGGTTTCACTGTTTTTTACAGCACATATAATATTTTATTATCTCAATCCACGTAATAAACTGATAAAGCTGCAGTTCTATAACAGGAAATGAGTGGAGGACTTAATGCCTTTGCAAGGAACAACCAGAAAGCAACTATGCATGAAAATGAGGCACACCACCACATTGGTTGAGTGACAGAAAAAAACAAACTTTTCATTTCTGAAAACAAATGTGTCTGCATAGTGGGAGTGAAATAATTACAATAACTATCTACTTTTTTGTCATTTTTGTGCTTGCTCCAGCTTGGTGGCATGCCCCCTTGTAATCAGTGGCCACTACTCTGCAAACATTTCGTGCCAGCCTGGCTGCTGCGCACCGCTGTCATGTGGTTGCAGTGAGGGCCGCTTGTTGATACAGATAATCCAACGTGTGTTTTCTGCCACTCAGGCACTTAGAGAGGCATCTCTGTCAGCAGCACCTAACGCCTTCCCACTTAAGCTGCCAGCTTAAACTAGCAAAAGAAGATGCGCTGTCCTTACCGTTCGGCCTGCTAATCCAGACTTAGCTGCGTGGCGTCGGCTTCAGCTGACCTCCTCAGGCAAGTGCTGACTGGGTACGTCCATCTTCATCACAGGTGAGGAGCACAGGCAGGAGTCCTTCTTTTTTCCCATGAATTGTGTCAACTCCTTCGCCTCGCGAGTACGGGAGGTGTCCTGACTTGACTCAGGTCCAGGATGTCTTATTCTTCGATCATATTTGCTTTTCCATTGAACTCTTCTGAGTGGTGAAGATCAAAATCAACATTCCTCTGAATGTAAGCATGCTCTTTGTGGCACCAAGATTGATCCATTCAAAAGAAGAAGAAGGGGGGGTGAAAGAGCTTGAAGGGACTGTAGGCTTCGGTTCAGAAAACGCCCGTCAACATGTCTCTTCGCGCAGAACTTCTTGCTCTTCTGTTTTGCAAAAAAGAAAAGCCTTTAACCTAAAACAGAAGGAGAGAGCAGAGCTGAGGTGCAGTGGCATGCAATAAACAGATCCCACAGATGTCTTAACTTTTATCCCATATGTTGAAGGACTCGCGTCCCCTCAGAGCACTTTGTCTTCACTGATGGAAGGACAATGCACATCTTACCCTCTTTTCCAGCAGCAGGTCCTCTGTTGTGCTCCCAGGAGGGGGAACTCTGTGGGTTGAGAGGATGGGTTAGGGTGAGGAGGGAGAGCGTGGTTACTCTAAGTGGAGCAGAGAGCTTCTTTCTGATGCCTCTGCTTGCCTCTCCCCCCCTCAAACTGTTGCTCCTCCTCCTCCATAGTTGTGCTTGTGGGCCGAGTCGGATTACTCCTGATATGTTAATCTTCCTGGCTCTAACTCCAGGAGCACTAAAGGATGCTTTGGCCTGAGCAGGAGCTTACATTCACCTTCTGCCGCAAGGGAGTCTGCCATCTTAAGCAGGCAATTGGTAATAGCCTCAACTGGGCAGATAGGGTCTGCTGAAGCAAGTGCTTTCCAATCATTTAGGGGGAATTAGGAAAGTTCACAATTGGTTTAAAAGGCTCTGAGACAACATTAAAACCCATCTAAACAAAGTTAACACAAAAGAAGTGTTTCATGATTCAATCTGGAGTCGGCTGGAGATAAAACCATGACTCTTGTTGAGGATCTCACATTTCCCTCCTCTCCGGACCCGTGTTTTAGCCCGTGAGCCCTCGAGTGGCAAATGAGGAGCAGATGGTCGTACTTTTGGAAGGTATCAGGCAGTCCAGACTGCAATCTAAATAAATACCCTGTTCCCAGAGGAAATGTGTCAGGTGCGCGGGGTCGGTAACGTCTAAACAGAATCCAACCTGTTTAGAGATGAGCTAACCGATGGATCGGAGATCGGAGGAGACGCCACGAAACTCCACAGGTGTTGCTTTTAGGGAGCGTAAACCTTCTTCATAAATCAGCTCAAGAAGTGTGTTTGAAGCCAGAGATGGATAAATAAATTTTAACATAAACCAGCAACACAACAGGAAGCAAATTATTTGCTAACAATTATCTTATTCTAACAACATGACTCATTTGGACACACTCAGCCCAGTGTCAACACAAATCATAGTTTACAGGCAAAGATGTGGTTCAGTGTTTACGTTCTATGCCTCATAGATACTTTAGAAATGAGTGGGAACAAAATGGAAATACCAGAGGAATTTCCTGCCGGCTTTTAAGTTCAGATGACATAAAACCAAGGACCTAAAACTGGTTGTGCTGTTGGTGCATGTAGTGGTACCCAGAAAAAAGTATTTCTAACCATTCAAGGATAATCACCAGTCACAGAGATGGAGCTTCCCCTCAACATGTTTAAACACATGGATCTTTATTTCAAACTGAATTTCCTGAAGAGCGAAGTGCAATGGAGGAGATTGCTGGTCTTTTTGTCCCTTTGCCACTTCATACATTAAAGGTTTTAGTTTCTTCTGGGCATGAAATGGGGCTGTTCACAGGACAATGTTTCATCAAAATAGAACTACTGGACCATGGATCCAGAAACTGCACCAATTCCACCTTAACCATCTTCCAGATACAATCTAGAAATTACTTTGCACAGTGGCATTCTGACAAAGCAATACTTTCTAAAATGTCTTATCTTTGAATAGATGGATTAATTTGACAAACAGAGGTTGAACTGTGCTAAAAGATGATACAAATCATAACAGGTGCAACTAAACAGTTTACTACTGGAGCTGTTTCTGTTTTCAACAATCAGGAGCCATATTGGATTTTGAAGCTGAAGTTGGTGAAAAACATCAGATTTTAATTATTGTATTTTATACTTTAGATGACCTTTCTGTTTATTTTTCCCAACCTAGAACATGGAAATTTCCACTTCTGAGTACAACTAGATAAATAACACATGCAAATCTGATTAAAATTGACAGTATTTTTAGTTTTGCCTAGGAAGAGACTTAATCCCTCAAGTTGCAAATAGATTTGCATGCTTGTGTAAGAATGTGTGCCTGTGTATGAATGTGGATTCATGAGACTCATAGCAAAACAGTTTCTGCAGTCGGAGGCTTTTTCAAATTTGTTGTAACACAGACTGCTACAGGAGATCTTTCCTGCCCACAGCCAGATAGAGAAGGCTATCTGCTCACTGCCCACATTTACGTTTGTTGTAAATGTTACAACATTTAATTTCTCTTTGGGATCAATAAAATATTTTTAATTGAATTGAATTTGAAAATAACTAGGAAAGTGCTGTAAAGTCCCTTTACTAATTAAAGGGGATAACGTAGAAAACTTCCAACACAGACAAACTTAACTAATGTAAACTGCCTTCTTTTAAGTTGAAATCTATCGGTATATCCTAAGTATTGCTGCAGTATCAATTATACTTGAAACCATTCAGAAATGCTTACAGCTCCCTATTTTAATAATTCAAACACCAAATGTAACTTTGGTGTTTGTTATTAAATACAGTTTAAACTGATCACTATCACAGAAGCTCATATGTACGGTCTTCCTCATTTCTACTGTTTAGGGTGCAGCCAATAGGCACCAAGGAAAATGAATGTTGCTACTGGATTGGATGCTTTACCTAATGTATTTTTTAGATGACAAATATACAGGTATTCCTTTTTTTTCCTTTTTTTTTATATGTAGCAGCCATATTGGATTTTGAGTCTGGTGTTGGTGACAAACCTTCAACTTTCCTACTTAAAATGCAAAATAAAATTCAGGGGATATTTCTGTTTCTGTTTTTTCTCACTAATTGCAGCTTGAACATCCAAACAAAAATGTTTCAACCATATATGTTGTTTTTTCAATATGAAAAAAACACAACTAACTGAAAAAGTCCAAACCTATTGTATTTATCAGTGTTGTGGTTCTTGGACATATAAGTATTTACTGAGATTGTTCCTATTAGAAAGGGAGATTATAAAAAATTATCTGTCTTAATGTTTAAAGTACAACGGTGATCAGCGATGTGCCAAGAAATTAAGAAAGAATTCCTCGTCTTTCTAACACTTGGGGTCTTTTTCTGGGAGTCAGCAGGTGCAAATCCCACTTTGAAAACGCAAAGCAGACATGATTATTCGCGCTAACTTTGACATGAAGTTCAGTTGCGGGCCAGAACAGCACATGTAAACATATAACGACTTCCAGTTAGCAGGAGAGGTCATGCTTTTGTAGCCTTGAAAGGGATCTGTTGGCACAGAAACATTTCCTAACACTAGGCAGGAACATTTCTACTTTATACATATTGTTCACAGATGTGTAAGTATTCAAAGCCCAGCCCCGACTGTTTGCTAAAGCCTAACAGCTGTTAATTGCAAAATCAAGTCAGAGACAGCACGAGTCAAACAACGAGTTTGTATACACTGAAAAGTCTCTCTCAACAGCAAAGATTACATTAGTCAGAAAGACATTTGCGTTTGAACACACAAGAACAAAGAAAAGGAAAACAAAGAATTCTTCCAATCTTTATATGATCAAGATCCATATGCTGGGGATTGAACCTTTTCCACTGGGCGTGGATGAGTGAAGAACCGCTTTCTGTTTAGTTTGGGGCAAGATTTTAAGGAAGCCCTCAATCAGTAACACTATAAACAAACCATTCCAGTTGAGGTGTCATTAAAACGACTGGAAATCAGGCACAACCATTGCTGCTCTCGTCTTGTGCTCTCGTCTTGCACAATCTGCGGTTTGACGATTGGACAAGTGGCCCTTTTGCCAAACTGTCATCTCGGCGAGTGGAAAGCTACTTTCCAAAGACTCTGAGTCTAAACAGACATTTCTGCACAGAAAGCAGAAGGATAATGAGAGCTTTGTCTGACTTTTTTTTATGTTGACAGACAACCACATTTTGTTTGAGAGGCTTGGGAAGGTAAATGGCTCCTGGCTGAGGAACAAATATACAAGGCAATTTGCTACTATGATCAGAAGAGCAGAGGCCAATAGGTGAAGATGCCTCTAACCTTCCCAAAGAACCCTTTTGGCTTTTGGACACTTTAACTTCAGATTCTTCTGCTGCAGCTTAGGCTACACCATCCCCCCCCTTTTTTTTACAGGGGGGAGAGCCCATCCAACTCCATTCAATTACAATCAATCTCAACTGTTTAAAAGCATGATAAACTCAACAAAGTGTCAGGAAACACTATTTAGCACAAGTAAATGCTGCCCTCACCTGTCAGTGGTTCCTAACTACATGCAGAAATGACTGAACATTCATCAGCAGAACTTAATTCTTTAATGGAAACAAATTTTCTGTGTTCTTGTGTCAGATTTTTGAGTATTTTCTTCTCAGCTCAGTCTTCTTTCTGATCTCCTCTAAAGCTATTCATTCAAGAAAGTCATATTTCTGCCTTCTGGCATTAAAACCTTTGGTATCGTCGGGGCCAAAGGGCTGACGCAGGACTTTTAGTATTAAGCCGGTTGTGTTCAGGTGCTCAGCCGTCTCCAGCTTTGCTGCACTGGCTGCGGATTTGCGCTTTAGTACCCATGGGCACTGAGAAAACGGTGTGTTGCGGTCTCCGGAGCACCAGTCTGTCCAGCTGTATCTCTTAGTTAATCCTCGCAATGCCTTTTGACTGCAGCTGGAGTCCTCCTGGCCTGCTGGAGGAGGATATGCTTCTCCAGTTTCTTCAGAAAACCTGATAGGTGAGGGAGGGTCCTGCTGGAGCGAAACCTGAGAGACGTTCTGAGGATCTCCCATAGAACATGTGGCGTCTCCTTTGTTCTCGATTGGATCAAACTTATTGATGCTCTGCACTGACTGCCATCCCAGCGGCACCACACACAGGCCCCTCCCATTAATCTTCTCTTCTTCTCTGAGAGAGCTGTAGGCCCTACGGACCGATTCCAAGCTATTAAACTTCATCACGGCACACAAAATCTGGCCGAGCTCTTTGTGACGTTTGGCGTAGCATTGCAGCTCTTTGGGAAGCTCCTCTCCGGGATGCAGGATCCAGACTGACGCGACGTCACCTGGCGAGTCAAACCTCTGGAGGATGCTCAGTAAGAGCGAAGGCTGCCCTGGGTCAGCTCCGTCCTCTCCGCTCTGCTCCTCTGAAGCGTTCCAGATGAGGAGGAGCCGGCTGGTAGGGGAGCACATCAGCCACTGAGGGAGAGCCTCTTTGCGTCGCACTTTGGTGCATTCCTCGTTCAACTCCAGGAGGTCTGAGCACTCTGCGGCCGCTAGAGTCATGTACCAGTTCGTGGTCAGAGCCTTTATCTGCGGCAAATATTTAACATTTTAGCTTTGTTTACATTTTCGCTGCGTTGTTTCTATTCAAACTGCGACAGAGAGCACACAAACCAGAGAAGTACATTTACCTTTTTCAAACAAGTGAGAAGCTTGAGACTGACATAGCCCTGCTTGTTCTTCTGCATGTGTTTTAGCAGGAAGCCATCCTCCGCCAGGTGACTGTCAGAGAACATTTCCTCCAAGTGGTCTTTAATCTTCAGACAGAGTAACTGTGCTTCATGGTCTTCTGCATCCTGGTTGGATTCTGCACCATTTCTACAACACATTTTACAGTATACTGTAAAAGCCAGCAGCATAGGTTAGTAAAGCCTATGGTTTAATGTTTTCTTACCCATTCAGATCACTCATTGTGCCTCCTAATGGTCCCGTTTCTGGCATTTTCCACGTCAAATACAGATATTCGAAAAGAATAACAAAAACTACTGCAGAGGTATAAAACAGTGTGTGTAAAGTTTGTTTCTCCAGCCACAGTGATGCCAGTTGCTTTGTGTGGTATCCAAAACAACATTTTGTAAAATGCCACAGCCAGAATTCTGCCCAACACAATGCAGCCTCACAAAAACGGAGAGAACTTGCAGTCAAAACAATTTACTCTGCTACAAATGAGCTTCATGTGGGCACACTATTAGCTGTCATGAAGTGAATATTATTAGCGGCAAAGCTAAGCTGCACAGCAGAGATAACAGCAGCGCGCCGACACAAAAGAGCAGCAACACCATTAGAGGTGTGAGTTTCTGCAGTGCAGTTAGAGTCGAGAGCACAATTGAATCAGAAATATGATTCTGCTTAATTCCAACGTACACAATGCTGTGCGGTCTATAGAAGCATTTAAGTGTAAACAAAACCTGTCACTTAAATCCAGCTTTATGTTCTGCTTTGTGTTCTCACGTCCTCAGATATGATTCATCTGAGTCGGCAGGCCAAGAGCAACAAATCTATCACTTAACATTCATTTGCTTTAAGAAAGGTCCTTGTTCTTATGTATGATACATGTATGATACGAACACAAACCAACCATATGAATGCAATCCCCCCGGATGATATGCTGTCAGTCTGTATGGAGGTATGAAATTCTGCTGAAAGGGAGACTGTGAATTTGAAGCATTTAGGGAAGCAGAGATTAAGAGAGAGGAAGGAGTTCTGAACCCAAAATACATTAAATATTTTGCTAAAGTAGATTTTGGTAATTCTATGAAACTCAAAGCTAAGGTGGGTGGGTTTTTATCATGTTTAAATGGCAGTTGGTGTTTTCATAGCAAAATACCAGAGCTGCTTGAAAATCTTATAAAATCTCTTTGTGACTCATTTGTTACACGTCAGCAGCAAACAGAGATTTCAGCCACTTAAGAATCAACAGTGTTCTTCACTGTCTCTGACATGTTTCTCATTCCAGGTTGTTTGCAGAAGGTGGTGCATTTAGCAGAAATCAAGCTCTACTGCTCTGCTGTGGGAACGGTTTGAGAAGGCAGAGACTGGTAAAGGCATTTAGAGCGCAATGGTTCATGTGCTTTAAATGAAGCACATGTTATACATAACAATAAATTCATTGTTATGTATTGAAAACACAAAGAAATGGAGGGGGGGAAAGATTGGATTCATTGTTATTGGACACAAAATAGTAGTGGCTGTGTAAATGAAATAAAGAAATATGATAGTTTTTAAAGAAGAAATTAGCATATTACTTAAGGTTTGATTTCTAGATAAGAAGTCAACTTTATGTGTAGATATCAAAATGTTATATTTTCCATTGTGGAAGAAATACATAATCACTTTTAATATACACTGCTCAAAAAAATAAAGGGAACACTCAAATAACACATCCTAGATCTGAATGAAAGAAATATTCTCATTGAATACTTTGTTCTGTACAAAGTTCCATTTGCACAACAGCAGGTGAAATTGATTGTCAATCAGTGTTGCTTCCTAAGTGGACAGTTTGATTTCACAGAAGTTTGATTTACTTGGAGTTATATTGTGTTGTTTAAGTGTTCCCTTTATTTTTTTGAGCAGTATATTTTTTGACAGTATGTACATTGCTACAGAAGCCTCCATTAGTTGACATATTTACAGTAAGTAAAGTACAAAAGTATAATACTTTTGTACTTTGAAAGTTAAAAAAAGTATCACCTTTTAAATGCTAATGGTAGTTTGCTTATCAATCTGGTTTTTAAGCATGGAGCTGACCTGTTGGGTTTGGTATGATTGAATTTTTACAGCATTTATATACAGTACTATGAAACCTCATTGAGTTTAACATGAGGCTGCTGTAGACACTAAATTAAATGTATATGCTAATAGTAGTTAGCCTAGCATATAAGATACCAAATCCAACCAGTTTTAAAATGTGAAACAGACCTCTTAAATTGAGACCAATGTCCCTGTTTGATGTAATATGTACAGTATTCCCCCGTTAGTTAACATATTGCTTTAAGGTTTGGAAGTAAAAAATGTCTTACTAGATTTGATATGCAAGTAGCCTAGCATAAACGTTAACTCACAATTGTACCTCAGCCAAGGTTTGGAACAGGAGAGTTACGTTGGGTGTGTGAAATTATGAAATGTAGTCATACATTACTATTTTTTACATGGTATTAGTAGTTGGCATATTCAAAGTTAGTCATTGAGCATCAGACCCAGAGGTGATGAATCAGAATAATTAGGCGTCTCCACCTATTTCTGATTTACTGTTTGTAAAGGGAGAGCTCAAGGTTTCCTCATTTATGCTTCTCTTTTGAGTCGTTTCTGAAGGTGCACCACTGTGATTGAGCTGTTTTTAAATGTATTTGCTGTTGTTGCTTATTAGTTTTATATTCTCTTACAAGTAAGCACAGCGACATTTCTGCTAAGTTCCATTAAAGGCAGTCTAAGCGCTGCAATTTGAGAACCAAGGCTATGTACAAAAGATTTCCAGACCTGATTGATTAGTGGAAATACAGGAGGATCTTACTATTTGAAGTTTTCTGAACTCTGTGGATTACTGTAGTATGTGGAAAATATGTCTAAAATAATCTGAATAACAGTGAAATATTAGGAAAACCTACAAAGAAATCGCTTGAGGACCTGTAAATCCTTTTATCTCCTGTTATGAAAATAGTAAGCGGGTTGAGATTTAAAATTGCAATTCTGTCGCTAAGCGTTATCTTGGTTGGCGACTCTGTTCCTCTTGAGCTGAACCAACTTCTGAGTGTGTTTTTAAAATCTCCATGGATAAAACATTTCAAACACTGTCATCAGATTGAGATTTTGGCCACTTCTTACTGGTGTATGGAAACAAATAGCATCACTTTTCCCAAGGACAGCTCACCCCCACCAGACATGTGACGGGAGCAAAGACAAAAACACAAATTATGCTGTCTCTCTGATGTGAAGAGAGACGTTCTTTTAAGAAATGATTAAGCCGTCATGATGACAACTGAACAATCTCAGTTTTGTCGCAGCAGGCTGGTAGATGTGGCTGAAAACTCTGAAAACGTTAAGATGATTTTATCTATTTGGTAAATAATAGCATTTTTCTCCAAGAATGGACTGCTTTCCACACTTATTGGCTTCCCTGTTAACAATATGTTGTTTTTGTTAAAAAAGCCCGAACATAACTTCCCTTTTATTGCAGTGGTAATAATAGTAAAAGTTTGGTCCATTTTAACAAGTTTAAACATTTCCTTACCTCCCTTAATATTCTTACTACAGCAGCACATTATGTCAAGTTTCCATCAGATTATCATTGCATGAAATACATTAATCACAAATGATTATTTGGTAAGGATTTTGAGTGTAATGCCTATAAATACTTAAATATCAAGTATTTACATCCCGCCTATTCTTGATCTTTAGCAACTGAGATGCTACAACTCAAAGCATTTTCCTTGGTACTGGTTAGCTTTACCTCCAAGAGTGGAGATAAGGAAGGATGTTAGCATCTGCAGTAACTCTAAAATGGTTTCCATTGTGTGTATTAATGCATATTAAGATACATTTTTATATTTGAACTGTTAAAATAGGCAGCTATGGCTGTTTTTGGAGGGATTAAGTGTTTGTGGCTGTGGTCTCTAATCTCAGCAAAATGAAGTCATAGTTAAACAGGATATAGTAGACTACTAGTTAAGGTTGTTGACCATTGGTCAACAATCTTTCAGCACAGAACAGTTTTTGCCTTTGCTTCCAACATAACATTTTCCCAGAGCCAAAAAATTATCCTACAGTTTTTTTAAAATATATGCATTGTAAAAATTGAGTTTTAATGTGACATCTTATTTCTTTTTTTTATTTTTTATTTGAGCTTACGATCTAACTTGGCAAGAAACGGTTTCATTGAATGAGGCCACTTGATTTGAGTATTTTACAAAATTTAAAGCCTGTAGTTTAAACAAAATTACACAAAAGAATAGAAAATAATCCCTTATTCTATTAGATTCATTTCATTGTAGGTGGTCCATGCTGAAGAACATCTGAGGCAGCTTTTAATATTGGTACAGTTAGCATTGTTTGAAGTTAAGAGCCGATGTGTAATGGCAAAAATGCTTTAGTTACATTTATGTGTAATTGTTGGTGTGATAATTGTATTATCTAAATTAAGTTTTTTTCTTCTTTTCCCTCTCTAAATAAAAGTACTTGGTTATTCAGTCTGAGAAAACGCTAATGCCATAAAAGATTACACAGAAGCACACTAAAACTCAAAATAGATTTTTGATCAACAAATAAATCAGACAAGCCTTTGGTGGTTTTATGCAGAAGCAAAATTGAAAATCATTACGAGGTGATGATCTAAAAAGTACTTTCACCATGCAGGCATTGTAAAAATTCAAACCAAGAATCAAAGCATTCAAAGCCGGTCTTTGTACAAAAACCCAATTATTTAACTTTATTAACATCAAGGTTTTTCTTTTTCATTTCATCAACAGTTGATTCTTTAGTTCCAGTTCTTTATCAACAGATAGAAAACAGACTGTGTGTACAACAGATTGAACCCCTACAGCACTAAGCATTCACAAGGTAGAAATGAACATTTTTTTTGTTTTTAAGGTCCTCCCCCTCTTTCCTCTCCTCGACCCGGTTGGATCGGACGCTGCTGTTCCCGCGGGTCGTGTAGTAGAAGGTGTGTGCTCGCCCAGTGAAGAGTTGTCAGCTTTGATGATGCTTGAGGGGAGAGGTGGGGTTGTGCTGTTTCCTCACATGGACAACCAGCTGTTGAAGTTACAATGGTAGTACAGTAGATACAATGGTGTCTCCATTAATACACACTCTAGGACAGCAGGCTCTGTCTCTAGGTAGATCAGCAGAAATATTCCTTTTTAACAATATATTTTTGAAGCTGTGTATATATCTATGTGTAATTGTACATATATATAATCAGTCATAATTATATATATGTGTATATATATATATTTAGAGTTCTATTTCTGTATAAAATATCAGGTTTCAGTCCAAAGGGCTGAGTTTCTGTCCCTCTGTAGGAATGGTTGATTCTGTACAAGTACCGATGCTGATGGCTCGGCTCCCCCAACCCATAACGAACCACTTCCGCTTGGCGAACCCGATCGAGCTCGATGGCGAGAAGCGAGGACGTGGGGAGGGACTTGAAGAGCATCTCGACTTTATTCAGAGATCGTGAGTTTTTGTGTTTTCCTGTCGCCTACCCCTTGGGTACAAAAGTCTGCTTTCTTCAGGTAAGTTCTCCGCTGTGGAGCATGAAGGCCTCAATGCCATAGGCTTCTGATGAAAAACAAACTTAAAAAAAGGAAAAATTCAAACAAAAACAGAAGTGATGTGCTTCGCATTTCTGTGCTCCTCGTGTGACTTGTGTTTCAGCGTTCTGCTGCGATTACAGAGGGACGACTACAGCAAGTCTGTGTTCTCGAATCAAATCTCAAAGTTGATTTTCGTAACGGCAAGTGAAAAGGCAATTCGAGTTGTTGAACTGACAACGACCATAAGGAACTATGAGAAAATTAAAACAATGATAAAAGAAACCTGAAAGCAGCTTGGACAACAGTGGTCCTCTTGTATTAGTATCGAGAGGCATGTTAAAAACACATGTCCTCCTGTGCTAACGTATCCTAAAAACGATTATGAATATAATGCTTGCTCCTCTGAGCAGTTTGAAACAACAACAAGAAAAGAAATGTCTGATGTTAAAATGATTAATAAAAACAACATAAAAAAGTATACTGAAACAATAACTTGTCATAATGAATCATATTGACAAATCAACAAAAAGATGAAAACAGAGAGGATGCTCTCTTTGTGCTACCAGTAGCCTTTGACAATCAGGGAGGTTTGGCTTCGACAGGAATCTGCTCTGTCGCGTCTGTACAAGAGTCGTCGCTGTTTCTGTCATCTTTAAAGCAAAACATATTGGGCGGTTGGTGATCTTGACGTATATCTCTGTGATTAGTTGGAAAACCCTTGACGGATGGCGGCGAGCTCGTCCCGTTCTCCGGGAGCTGGGGGTCGAGAGTTGGGACGGGGCGGGATTGGGGGGGTCAAGTGATTGGATGGATGGCGGCTGAAATGGGACACTTGGCACACTCCTGAGAGGTCTGACCGGGGAAAGCTGCTTCGGTGGGAGAGTGGTTACGTTGCATAGTGGTCAAAGCTCCCCAGGTATTCCAGTGCTGCCCTGTAGCACAGCTGGTACTGGTCCTGGTGGGAAGGAGGAGAAAGAAGTGAGTAGGTGTTCTGATTCCCCTCTAAGTCAACTAATAGTTCCCACAATCCCACGATACACTGCCTCGTGATTATTCATAATTATTGAGCTTGTGATAAACCAACAGAAAGTAAAGCAAATAAAAATTATTTGACAGAAAATGCAGCTTGGGAGGCGTAAATACTGCGGCACAATGCTGCTTAACAAGCTATTGGCTGGTGATTGGAAAGCAGCCAATGTAGCAGCACCATTCATTTCCCTTGGTGCTGATTGGCTGTTCCCACAAGAGTGGAAATAAGAAGGATTGGCTGCTAAGACGATTTCCACTGTTTGTTTTGATGCATGTTAAGTTACATACAGAATTTGAACTAATAAAATAGATACTAGCAAGCAATATTAGAGGGGGTCTCAAGTATTCAAATTTCAGGGCAGTGGTGTCCAAACTGTTTGCCTTGGAGGCCAAAACCGGCAAATTTAAACTAAAAATACAAAAATTTGTTTGATATTTATTGTTTTTAGTTTTATCTAGTCCATTTGATTCAGGTGTGTTGGACCATCTAAAAGTTGCAGGATACCTGGAGTTGAAGATGCCTGCTGTAGATAAAAACATGTTCATGTTTTAGGACCCAGATTTGTAGCAAAACCTGAAAATGGGAGTTATCCTAATTTGCCTACATTTCTGTATAAATACTCAGAAAATCATGCATATTTTGATTCACTTTCACAGTATGCTCTGTTTTGTGTTGATCTATCGCATAAAATCCCAGTGAACTCAGTATATCTCCGGGTTTAGAGGTAACAACACGTCTGGAGTCGTTTTGGCAAATCTAAAAACCAAAAACATTTAAATCCTTCCTAAGATTAGTTTTAATATCCTTTGTCTGCTACAGAGTTCATGTATTTGATAAAAAAAAATCTGATAACGCGACATGAGTTTGTTGTGGGATTCCTGCTGCACCACTAAAGCCTCTATTAAAGTGGGATTTGTCACTAAGTCTTTGTTGTTGTGCAACCCATCCTTTAAAGGCGGACACTTTGGACAGCATCAGTCTTGAATCTCGCAGCGATTCCAGCATTAACTTTCAAACAGCATCCTGTCTGAGTACGCATTAAAGTCTGAACAACATCCTGAGCATCAGCGCGTCGTCCTGACCTCAGTCTGCACCATGGCGGGCCGCTGGGTGCGGAGCGTCTTCACCGTCTGGAAGAGATCTACCACACCCTCATACCTCATCCGCTCCAGCACGATGCTGAGGGTGATGAAGACTCCGGTCCTGCCTACCCCAGCACTGTGAAAACACACACACACACACACACATTCATTACTGCATTTGCCATGACATCTCGCATGATGGATGCTGGAAATTTCTCAGAGGGCAAAAAAGAAAAACTCTCTAAAAAGTCATTTTAGTTTTATTGCTTCTGGTTTACTGAATTCCGGAGGGGAGACACTGCAGGTACATTAGCAACGGCTCACAATAAAGCAAATAAAAGTTAGAGTAATTACCACGGAGGCCACGAATATAAATGATGAATTTTGAGTAGGAGACTGTCAGAGATAATGATGACGCTACGAGAGACTGCATGATTAAAGCCCAGATTGCTAACAAATGACTGTATTTAAAAGGTGAAGCAGAGGTTCGCCTTTCTAATCCTTGTCTGATAATCTCGCTGCAGGCTCTCTGAGACTCCACCAGCTTGTTGTGTTTTAATTTTAATTCTGACAGTTTCAGCTGTTCTCCATTTCTTCTCCTCTGCTTTGTTCAGGCCCGGCTCATCAGCATCGTCTAGATTCTGGCTCGTCATGTTCAGGTTTTTGGCTTTTATCAAAGAATCAGTCACTTTGTGTTATTTTACTACACTTCATGCTGTATCTAGCATAACCTTTGCTTTCTCTTTGGCCACTCTTCTTTTTAAAAAGGTTAGAGTTCATTTAAATTGGTTAATTTCATGACACAAACCACACTTTAAGCACACTTCATCAAGCTCCAGATGCATCCTTTGCTGCAAATGATCAAGCGTTCACTAAATGAATGCTGTGTAATTGCATATAAAATAAAATGTTCTTATTTAAACAAGTAACTTATTTATTTGCAGCTTTTAATGTATTTCTAATATTGCATAAAAAGGCTTAAGATGTAAATGAAAATCTGCAGAACGTGTAAATTTTTTTTATCTTATTAATCGACAGAATAATCGATTTCTAAGTTAATCATTAGTTGCGGTCCTACTCTTGAGTTATTTAGTCCGGAAAGTAGAGTTATCAGTTACAAATGTTGCTCCTTTCTTACCTGCAGTGTACAGTGATTGGTCCATCTTGTCCAAACTGCTCCTTAGTTTTGTGCACTTGTCCAATGAAATCGATGAAGCCCTCTCCAGTTTTTGGCACTCCCTGCTCAGGCCAGTCGGTGAACTGGAACTGGCGGATTGTTCTGGATTGTCCATCCTGACGGGCACAGATATGGATTTTCAGTACGGTTGAACCGGGCTGTTATTTGCAGATAGCGCAATAAAAAAAAAACAACCAAAAAACCCCCCCAGCAAGTCAGAGGTCCAAGTTGAGGTCTATGTGAGTGCATCTAATTTCCACCTGGGTTGTGATTTAAATAAAGCCGACATCCAAGATGGGAGACGAAACCAGCAGGCTGCAGCTCAGAGGCATTTTTTTCTCCCGTTTGTCCAGAATTTGCCTTTTTGTTTAAAATATAATCACTTTAAATGGCCTCCATGTTTGTGCTGTGAAAGCATACATTTAGAAGCCAAGACTGTGAGCCACATGTATATAAAAGAAGAAGTGGATGTGGGATTAGAGTGCGGCAGCCGTGGGAGCCTTCAGATGACACTGAGGTGTATTTATAGCACATTGAAACTACTGCATCACAGGGAGTTCCAGTACTGCCCCCCCTCAGGGACCTAAGCATGTGCTTTTCATGTATTTTCACAGCAAATCACACACATCCACACACACCAAAGACAATCTATAGAGCAAGCCTACTGTTTCTAAATCTGGGTAAACACGGCGCATTCACTGGGTGTCAGCCTGTCAGGAAAAATAACACGGGACGCGTTCTGATCACTGCTGCTGTTTCTGATGAGAGCTAAAGTGAGGAGAGATTCTGGTTGGATGCTTGGATTTCTGAGAGTTGCTGGGGATTTTGAAGGAAGCCCACAGACACTTCTTTTTTTTTTTTCTCTCTCAACGTACCCTGGCATCTGTGACTTTGAACTCTCTGAGGATGTACTGAGGCATATTGTACTCAGCCATTGGATCCACCACAAAGTACTGGTACCTGGCGGAACGCTCTGCTGGCCAGTACTGATGACACTTCTCCTGCAAGAAAAAAGAAATTTTCAACAAAATCCTTCTGGATGGAAGAAAAACCCACTTTTTCATTCTCACTTAATGACTGCCTTGTGATCACATGTGGCTTACTGGAAGTTATTAATCATTTTCAGCGATGGAAATGTCTCTGCTCACAAAAGAGAATCCCAAAAGACTAATCTATGGTTTAGAAAAACCGATTCATCTTCGTTGGCAAAATATTTACATAATTTGTTAGTGTTCTTAACTACAATCATGAGGGCTTTTATTTCTATCAGCGCCGCTTATGGTTGAGAGGGTGATAAAAGCCGTAGCTGTGCGGCTGAGTAATGTCAGAATCGCCTAAATCATCAGCAGAAACGGCTCAAATTAATTTGATGGGGGACCAAAACGCTTCTGCAGATTTTGCCTTTAAAGGAGCAGATTGACGTTTAGGTAACTTCTTCTAATTGTCTACTTCTACACATGGGGTGACATAATAGAGCAGCTTGCAAAAGTATTCATACCACTCGTGCTTTGTACAGGTCTGTCCTTTATGGCCTGTTGAATGAAAGTGACACTAAGGGTGTTTTCACACTTGATAGTCTGGTACATTTGGGGATCAAAATTGCAACATTTATTACATTTTCATTTGCTGCGGTTCACTTTTAAGCTGCACCGACAAACCAAACCCTTACAAACTCCTGTTCACCTCCTCGCTTATATAACTACTGAAGGAAATGACCCAAAAACATCAGAAGAAGACCTGAACACAACTTCCTACTTCACAAAATGTAAACAAAAATGGAGTGGAGTCAGATTTTAGCGGTTGTGGGATTTCTCTTTTGTCTTTGGCAGACAACTACAAGCCATTGGTCCCAGTAGAGCTAGACACAGGAGTTTGTTTTGGTTTTACTTACCCAGAATGCTCTGCACTGTTGTCTGCTTCCTACTTTTGGAGCGGTCTCCAGCCCGCTTGGCATTCGAACTGCACCGGAGTTCACTTCAACGGCCCAAAAAAACTCTGGCACGGTTTGAATGCATTTGTGAATGCCAAGCGGACCAGAGACCGTAACACCTAAAGTTCTAATCCAATAAAACTTTGAAAAAGACTCTAGCAAGGCACTGAACATGTCCATGATGAAACAACTAATCTCTTATCTACCTCGGTGAGAATGGGAACAACCATGGAATTCCTAAATATTTCAATCCTAATTATGGAACAGTGTCCAAAGATTGTCCATCAGAATGTTACATTCAAAGCGGCCAAATAAGAACAAACTCTGCCTTCAACAGGTCTCATTTTAAAGCACAGGCTACTGGAGTTATCGGCATGCTTGGAATGGACCCAGATATTGACAAATCTGACACCAAGGCGGCCCGATTTGAACCCTCCGAGCCGCGCTGATAAGGAGGTAAACTTTGAGCCGCAGTTATTGTTCAGGTCTGGAATGAATTAATATTTGAGTAGCCCAGCTCAGCGGCTTAGCCGGGGCGAGCCAGCCTGCTGGAGATGGCTATCGTCTGCCTGAAACGCTTCGCTGCCCTTACAGGGCGGCGTATCTGTGGTGTTTTTGGGTGTGAGAGTTTTTGTATTACCCGGCCCATTTCTCGTAGCTTGGTGAGCATGACCACGATGGTGGAGTTGTGCTCCCACAGCATCCTCCAGAAATCCTCGGTGGTCTCACTCAGGGGTCCCTGTGTGGCGATGTAGGCTTTCTGCTGTCTGAAGGTGAAAATACACAGAGAGAGCAAAACCAATAAACGTTACAGGGAATCAATATCAACTTTACGGCACTTTTACAACAGACATTATGAAGCGTATTACAAAGCAATAACTACAGGAAGAACATTTAAGAGGAGCTGCTGTAAAAAGGTTAGCAAATGTTAACTGAACTATCCTCCACTTTGCCACAGTAGGGTCATCTGACTGGAAACCTTTTACAATTCTTTAAATTTTAAACTTAAGATAATAAATAAAATCCAAGGATTCTCTTTAAAAAAGGGAAATAGTCCTTTATCTTCACATACAGACATCTGCATCATTAGTCAGCCACAGAATTTTCTTATAGCCATATCAAAAATAAACAAACTGTTCAACCTGCATGGAAGATTACAATAATTCATTAGTCAAACTATTTGATGAATGCATCACATATGTATAAAAATGGGGTAATCATAATTTCTCAATATGGATCTAACTTCATTTGAGACCCAGAATAAATTGACTTTGATTGTGGCCTGTAAAACCATGATATAGATTGGTAGAAACACATCAGTTGCAGAAAATTGACTGATCCAGAAATATTTAAAACATTCAGATTTATCTATGTGTATATTTAATTAAGTAGTGACTATCAAAGGTTGTAGCTGCTGCTTTTATATTCTTGTTAAGTCTATAATGTTATTCTAAACCCACAGGGCTACTGAAGCATTTCCTTTATTTATAGAACCACCACTTTTAGATCAAAGCGTTCAATCAGTCTTGTTGTAGAGCAACCTAAGCCCCGTTCACTGGCTTATATATAAATCTGAATTTAGTTTTTGTTGAACTGCAATACATTTGGCCAGTTGGATGGACTCGCTGCTCTTTATCTCCAAAGAAATTTCCGAAACCAAAATAGAGAAGCTGCAAGAGAATAGTGGAGATATAAATATGATGGGGATAAATGCAAGAATGAGAAAGATAAGCGTTCTGTTCATTCTTTAAATGCAAAAGTTTGTAGAACTGAGGATGACAAAGATTTTTCTTGTTCATAATATACATAGTAAATAATTCATGGTCACTCTCCTCTTTGAGCAATTCTAGCTTGTATAGATCGCGCCGTCTCTCTCTCTTTCCCTCTTTGTAACCCAATCCTGTATTAGGGAGGGAGGGCACTCGATATGCTCACCAAACTGGAGATGAGCTCATCCTCTGAGATGCCAGAACAGTGCTGCTGTCCTACGTGACTTTGCTCAGCCTGAGCAGTTCTCTGGTTGACCAGCAGGTGGCAGCAGTGTTCTTATCACCAGCAAGAAGAAAGCCAGTGCAGAAGTGCATGCATAATTGCACGCAGACACACTTGCATATGTTTGCCGCACATGTAAACCTGCATTCAGGTGTAGGTATTTATCAGAGCAGCAGCTCTGCATGTGTATTCAGATGCGCTGCTGCCGCCGAAGCACGCACACACACCCTGAGCCGTGGCTGAACAGCTAATGAAGGTGCTGCAGGCGAGGCACTAATATGGAACCAGGAGATTAGAATATGCTCAGGGCCTCGCTCGTACAAATACAGAGAGAACAGAGAGGAGAGGATACAGGAAGAGACGGAATCAAATTAAAATTAGGAGGGAAAAAAAGATCTGCAAAGCACAGAGAGAAGGAGCTGGAGGAGTGAGCAGTGCTCTTTCCAGCTGGCCATCATAGGGCCATGTAGGTCTCATAGCTGAAGATGGGAGGAAATTACCCCTTCCTAACTGTCACAACTGGTCACTTTGTTGCCTTTGCAACAAAGAGAAATATTTCATTTCCCCCCTTTTTGTAGGGAAATCTGTGTAGAGCAATCAGACCCACGATATGATTTTGCCAAAGCTGAAAAGAAAGGACAAATAAAAAAACAAACTAATTGCAAGCAGTTCTAAAAGGGGACCAAGTCCCCATTATGAAGTCTAACCCCACCCATGCCTCACCCAGCGCACCTCCCTCTTTTTTTCCCCCTCAGGTCGACTTACTAGATCATTGACCAAACAAAACTTAGAAAGAAACGGCTTAAGGGAAGTGGTTTCTGAGCTTTTACCTGATGGCAACTTAATGTTGGTCTGAAAAGAACCTTTTTCAAAATCACTGCAGTTTGAACAGATGTAGTGTACAAGCTGCACAGATTTTTTTATATAAATGCCCTTTTTTTTTACTCCTAAAGAGAAATATGCGCCTTCAAGCTGAAAGGACTCTCCACTTCCTTTCACGGTAGACTTTCATGGGTAGACACTCATTCAGAAATTCTCGAAAATCCCACCATTGATTTGTCTGGTAATAAAAACAAGAAATTTGTAAATAATACCTTTTAATTGTCTTCACTGTGTAATTTAGTGCTCTGTAACACAAGAAAAGCTGACTTAACCAATACTTTACAGTTTAAACAACTAAAATGACTAAACACTGGAAATAAACCAGAAGATAGAGGGCATCAACTTTTCTGGTCCATTTAAAACATTTAACAAGATGTTTTTCATTATATTTCACTTCATCACCACATTTACACTTTTGTTCATAAGCCACACCCACTTTGGGTAACCGTGGTCATGTTGAACATGTTGGGTCATTACCCTCTACTGTAGGATTCTTGCCAAATTTTATGCGCATCCTCAGGATCACTTTTTGTTTTTGGAAACAAATTTTATCTAAATGTATTTCACATTTCCTGAAATCTATCCAACTGTGTTTTTAAAATTTATTTTATTTGGCTCATCTCTACATAAGACACACAAATGTCTTATGTAGGATTAATTGCCATGCTTGTAAGCCTCATTGAAGATTACAAATGTACAAACATTTAGAATTTGTGCCTCTCATGATTAATTTTAGGAATTGTTCAAATCAAAGATGTTCTGTTTTATCTTGCTTAAGGCTTAATTATTTTCAAAATATAGATTTAAATGATCTAAAAAGTCAACTTTAAAGTGCCTCTGTTGCCATTGACATACTTCTTTTCTGAGTAGTGCATGCATATTGGGATCAAGGGTGTGGATCTCATACGGTTATGTTTCTACATATTTAACGACTAACTGGACATCGGTTGTTGAAATTTTAATGCTCTGTGAGCGCCCCCAAGTGGTTGAGACGAGTGAAGCATATTTAGTTCACAACTGAGTTGATTTCATTGCATCTGAGCAATAACGGTAGTATTCCAGGTTGTGTCAGATCCTTGGAAATTGTTGCATCTGCAGGCTTGAATGCTTAAAAAAACAGGACAGAGGAATTTGATAGGACATAAGGAGGATGGGGATGGTCAGGGAAACAATCCAGGCCATATTGGCCAGAGTTCTTACTGAAGGGACGGACTTCTTTCACCTCCTCATAAAATGTCCCCCAGCCAAAACTGAAGCAATACCAATATCATCCAACAATCCTGACTTCTGTGCACGCAGTGTCCCGATGAGCCCTCTCCGCCTCATCCCACATGACTGCAGCGCTTCAGGACATGCTGTTTCATTTCAACCTCATTACAATGCTAAAACTCCAGCCTGCATCAGAGCATATCTGTAGCGCCCTCTGTAGCAGAGCTGGAATCAATGGTTCGCCTCTCATTAGTTTAGTATATTATTGGCTTTTCTTGAAGGCGCCGGGGTGAAGGGCACTGGAGGCCTTCGTTTAGTTTTTATTCATGCCCGCGTTTTAAAAGCGGCTTAATTACACAGTGCTGCTGGTGCACACAACAGGTCCCCGCCCGGATGTCTGTCTCTGCTATGATGTCGGGAAGGGAAATTAGGAAGGGAGAGCAGGAGGATGCATAGGAGATGGAAAGAGAGAGAATAAGGAAGAAATAAGAAGGAAAAGGGGAGAAAGTGAATATGAAGAAAAGCAGGAGAAGGGAAGAAACACTTCAATACAAACACTCCTGCTTCAATTACACTATTTACACAGCAACAAAGGGGGGTGGGCCTCTGCAGAGCACCTTCTTATTAGCAGCAGAAAGAAGAGGGGGAGTTGGGAGGTGGAGAGCGGAGGTGTCATCGCTGTCATGGCCCAATACGAAGCAGAACCCCATATGGATTAAATGGCATTTCACGCTCACTAAATCCATCCCTTCACTTAAACCACAGAAGAGCCAGCTCTGTCTGTCACTCCCCGCACTTATAGAGATATAAAACAGAGTGCTGCCTTTTCATCTTCTTCCCTCTAGGAAGCAATTTGGACTCACAGAGCACACAGGGACATGCACCATGGCGGCGGCTCAGCGGACGAAAAGCCACATCGACAGGGCTGGGAATGACTCTTGCAGCTGGATGCTGCCCGCTGCTGCTTTAATCCGCTCACATACGGCTTTATCTGTCACCTTAGACAATCATTCACACCAGAAAACAGGCACGGTCCAAGCTGAGTTGGGTCTGGATACTTTAGGACATTGGTTTTTAAATTAAAAGGTAAAGGTCATCCCCTTGAAATTAAAACGATGGAACATTTAGAGCAGTGGTATTTCCTGAGTTTTTTCAGAGTTCTCTGTTCTTCAGTTTACAATATAAAATACTAAACTTTTCCAAGAGGAAAGGAAGGAAGGTATGGGAAAAGGAAGGACAAATAAAAGGGAGGAAAACAAGTAGAAAATGTCACAAGGTAGGAAGGTGGGATAATAGAAATTAAAGACTCAAGAGAGAGATTAAGAAACAGTAACAGAATACAAGTCAAAAAAGAAAGGCACAGAAGAAAGATTTGAAAGAAGAAAATACAAAAAGAATAGAGTGATGTAGGACACATGCAAGAAAGACAAGAAGTAGTACATGGAAACAAGGAAGGAAAACAGAAAGATTTTGAATAAGAAATGAAGGTCAGGAGATCGTTTTAGTTTTGAACTCTCATTCTAAAACCAGACCTGGAAAATTCCAGACTTTTCCTGACTGCATTAAACCCTCGTTTCGTCCTCTTCAGATGATGTAAAACCCTGCAGTTTTTCCAGGCTGAGTCTAATTGGAAAGGTTAACGTAAAGCTGACTGTAACAGTAGTTCCAACCTCTGGTCATATATCAAAACTGAATGACATGCCTGCCTTGCAAAACTTTTGCAAATTACTCTGATCCTCAGCAGGCAGAGAGGATTCAGAAAGAAAATTAAGTCCTGCATTACATCCTGTCTGATCATCATAAAGAAGAAGTGCAACTCTGCTGTGAAGATGAGTTTGATCAATGTCCAAATCCTGTTTGGGATTGTCAAAGGAAGCTGTTTCAGCCAGACTGACTCCTGTCAGACATTCCTTAGCACCTTTATCTTAACTTTAAAAACAAAAACCACTTGAAGGAAGGAGCCACAAACTTCACAGCTGACATTTCATCCCTTTGACTGAGGTATGCAGGATGAAGGTAGCCATTTGTTTTGTTATGAGAGGGAAAAGTGTGAGCGATTGTTTCAGATAGGGGCGCCAACAAAGCTCTGGAGATGATTCATGCCTCTGAATCATCAGGGAGGAGGGGGGCCGCTCTGGTTTTGTAGATACGAGGGTAGAAAGTATTTAGTTGCAAGCTCTAATCAGTCAGCATCTGCCTCAAGTTTATGACTCAACAGAAACTTCTTTCCTTTTGAGGTCTGAAAAGCATCAATCACCAGCTTCTTGTTACTGAAACAGGCTTTGTACTCATAAAAAGTGAGTCTGTTTTCTTTTTTTTTAGCTTCTTGTTTGTGCAACAGAATAAAATTATTGCCACAAAACCTCTTAGACCAGTTGCAATAGCAACAATGCTCAGCCTGCAGCTCAGTTTGAGCCAGTCCCTGATGTTAAACCCTGAAACCTGCAGAATGTTTCCACAGGGTCTCTGCACGTTTCCCCAACTCAAATTTAAGACTTCCATAATCCACCTCGCCTCGTATGGGTTGGCAACTGAAGCGCGTCAGTGGCAAAAACTAACATCATTCAGCCAACTGATGATAAATTTACACTTACCCAGGATAAATGCAAAAAAGCTAGCTAGCTTACAAGGATATATTAGCAGCAAGTTACCAGTAGTCTCAACCGTCTCGAGTCAAAGAACATAATGAATATGCCTGACCAAAACATTTCCTTAACAGAAAAGTCCTAGATATAGCCTACGAGAACATATGAAACTAAGTGGTCCTGCCTTGACAAAAAGCCATTTTTAATCTTTGCTGACCTGTAGCCATCAATGAAGCTGGCGTTGATGTAGTCGGAGCCCTCAACACCACGGATGGGCTGCAGGCAGACACGGGTGGACTCAAAAGGCATGATGTTGACCAGCCGGTTCTTGAACTTGTTGCAGGGCAAGTTGGCGCTGATGAAGCGTGATGTGTGGGCTTTGGAGTTGGCCAGTCTCTGTTTGATAAAACATAGGAGAGAGGGAAAATGTCAGACAGGGAAACAAATGAATGACATGAAGAAGACAAACAAGGATAGCATTTGAAACAACATTTTCTGACAGGTGAAAAGCAAACTAATCAGCCCACTTAAATCCACTCTAATCAAAAACTAGTTTGATTGCCTAAAAAGTCTGATTCTTTTGGGTAGATGTGAATCGAACTATGATGCATACCAGAAAAGCGAACTCTGGTCTGGCTACACACATACAGTACGTCTCTGTCCGATTGGAGGAGAACGCTCCAAAAGCAGGAAGTGGTCTTCAGGCGCAGGGCATTCTGGGCAACCACATCCAAAGCAAATGCAAGAGTCTAAGGCTAGTGGGAGAAATGGCTCATGGTTTTTTACTAAAGACAAAAAAGAAATTGTACAACCACTAAAGTCTGACACCACTCAATTTTTTGCCTACATTTTGCAAAGAAGGAAGTTGTGTTCATGTCTTTTTCGGGGGTTTTCACATTGTTTCCTTCAGTGGTTCTTGATGCAGCGCCACCATAGGTGAGAGAGTGAACAAGTTTTTGAAAGGGTTTTGTTCGTTTCACACAGTGCAGCATGCAAGCAAACTGCAGTAGCTGAAAATGTAACAAATGTTGCAATTTTAGTTCCCAATCGAACACAGTCTCCTGGACTATCAGGTGTGAAAACACCCGGTGTGTGCTGTGGATATCGACAGGAAGTGTGGCTGACTTCTCTTCCCATTTAGTCCCAGTTTGCTTGCCGGACTGTAGGCGTCATAAGCACGGTGCTGGCAGTGGACAGAGAGCAGATGGACGGCACAGGAGAGTGTATGGACCGTCATGCTACCGCAGGAGACGGAGTGTGTTGTGGCCAGACTGTGGGTGGGGGATGCAGGCCGTAGACCCACATGTACGCCACAATCATCCTCTCACTCTTTCATTTTCGCTTGTTGGCAGGAGTGTAGATGCTATTATCACTTCAAACAGAATGGATCATGGTCGTAAGAGGGCTAATGGCAGGGACGCGCTGCGAGGAAAGTGTGTAATAACATCACAGTCGATGGCTATTGACAAAAAGGGTATGTGCGCCGTGTTACGCCGACCTTGAGAACCAGCAGGGGTGTATATGCGCGAGTGTCAGTCATTTTGTAATCGTCACCGGGTCGATGTGTTCACAAGTGTTTTGTTCTGGCTTATTTAATCCTAAAAGATGTGCTGAAGATGCTCCTGAAGTATCAGCCCCAATGTCACGGAGATGCCTGAGCATCGGCTCATTTGGTGGATTGTGGAGAAATTATTCACACCCTTATGAATCACAGATCTTATTTTATTATGAGATGTTTTACAAACTAAACTCTGATACCCCTAAATAAATTCCAGACAGGTAAATCCAGCCTTCAACAGGTTTTCTTCTGGGATCGAGTTGAATTTAACTTCATTCATCAGCTTTCATGTCTCTACTGAATGAAGACAACTCCACAGCATGATACGGCCTCGGTGACATTTTCAACTGGTACAGTTCACTTTCACGCTGCACTGCGTCAAATGGACCAAACCCTTTGGAAAACCTACAGTATTAACTCCCTCGCCTGTGGTGGCACTGCACCAAGAACCACTGAATGAACGACACAAAAGCCTCTGAAGAAGAGATGAACACAACTTCCTTTATGAAATATAAACAAAACTGGAGTGACGTGAGATTTTACCAGTTGTAGGACTTGTCTTTGGCAAATGACCACGAGCCATTTCTCCGGCCTGCACCAGACTCGCGCATTTATTTTGGTTGTACTTACCCAGAATGCCCTGTGCTACAGTCCACTTCCTGCTTTTGGAGCAGTCTCCAGTCTGCGTGGCATTCACTATGCTTGTCCTCCTAAAAACCTAGGTTTTTAGTCTGCATCACATCTCCCCAAGCGAACCGGACTTTCTAGGCAAATGGACTAGAGTTAAATTAAAACGGACTAAACTGGTGCGAATGCAACCTAAATGATACACAGGTCTGTAATCCAATCACCATTCAGGTGACTCAAGGCGCTGGGTATTATTTAGGATTAAAATTGTATCCTTTTCCTCCCACTTCACAATTACATACCACTTTGTGTTTGACTAGCACACAGAATCTTATTAAAACAGACCGAACTTCTCAAATTTTATCCCATTACAGCATCTTCAAATGGGAATGAATACTTTTACAAGGCACTTTAAATGCAGCAGCAGGAGAAAATGTGTGTATGCATATTTTAAACACCTTGAACTCCAGCTCCATGGCGGTGACCGTCTCCCCGGGCGGCGGCTGGGTGAGCTTCTGGATGTGGGCGTACAGGTTGCGCGCCGGCACCTCCGTGTTGCCGCAGGTGGCGGCCTCCAGGAGGGATTCGTGGATGAAGATGTACTGGTCCTCGGTCTGGACCATGTAGTTCCTCTGGGCACGCATGCACGTCACATGGCCGTAGATGTCCACGGTCTTCTCATGCTTCATGCGCTCCAACATGGCGTCAATCACGATGAAGCAGCCGGTCCTGCCAACGCCCGCACTGTTGGAGGGAGACAGAGGGTGGCAATTAATGCCATTTTCACTGAAGCTACATAGTGTGGTAGAAAAAGCTGTTCAATCAATAGAAAAGCACCAGATACACTTATAATCCTAATGTGGGGATGAATTTACCAAGTATAATAGTTTTTTTCAATGCTTTGACACTGGATATTGAAGACAGACTGAAAGGTTATGGTTTGTAAATGTAACATTTCCAACTTGGCCTCTCCTCTCCTTCCCTGTTGAGTAATGCTGTTGTCGATGTCTATTGGAAGTGGGATGTCTGCGCTTGAAATTAGGTCATTTTTCACCTTTTTTTGTAGACCTCACCCAAGTTAACAACAACAACAACGACACTTCACCTTCTCTGTGTTCTTTTGCTCCTCTTACTCTAGAAAATCACATATCCAGCAAAGCCAATACAGTAATGCCAAATGGCAGCACATTTTACCAGCGTGCATCATCTCAGAGGATCTAAATGGAGCAAATGCAAAAATATGCAGACCTTCTGGATTGCGGTGCACAGCTCTGTTCCTGTGTGCATTCACAAACAAGTATAAATGAACCTTTACATCAAGCTGGCTGCAAATGCATGCAGCAAAACAAAGTTGAGGCCAGTTAAAGGACAAACACTGAAGTTGAGACGTTAGTGTTTTGCTTTCCAATGTGTTTTTTTAATCATAACATATTTAGTGACATATTTAATAGTTTCAGGATTTTAGTGCTTCATTTCACAACTTTAAACGTTAAAAAAAAAAGTAATGACGCAATTATATTTACAACCACAAAGTGGATTTTATTTTGCACGAGCAGAGTAGAGGGGAATGGATGCACTTTTCAGATGGTGATGGCAGCATCATGCTGTGTGGATGCGTTTTTTCTTATTTTTTTAAAGTCTGCAAATGACTCTCAAAAGGCATGAATCCTTTTACACACTGCTTAAAGTTGGTATGTCACATGAAAATATTCCTGTAAATTACATTAAAGTTTGTGGTTGTAATGTGACAAACTTTGAAAAAGCTTAAGGGATGTGAATACTTTAGCAAGGCACTGTAACAAGATGTAAACTCACTAAACTAGCACTATTGATAAAAGAAAAAGCACTACTTTTTATCACAATACAGAATTCTTTCTTTTTTTTAATGGCTGCTTATGGTACATTTTTTAGGTAATGCATATTTTACCAAAACAAAAAAAACATATGTTGCCATTACTGCTTTATTTATTACTTTAATCTTTAAAATATTATGCAGTGTCTTGCAGACATATTTCTACCCTTTGAGGTTTTTCATATTTCGTCATGTTAGAACCAACAACTGGATTTTATTTGGCGGCATCAGAGTAAACAGGGCTGAACACAAATGGACACCACACTTCTTTCCAGAACTGGAACCAATCATCGGCGGCTTCACCCACCTGCAGTGGACCACCATGGGCCCGGCGTCTGGAGGATTGCAGGCCTTTACTCGCCGTAGGAAGGCCAGGATGGGTGTGGGATACTCGGGCACGCCGTGGTCAGGCCAGGCCATGAACTGGAACTGCCTCACCTCTCTCTTCTCGCTGGAGCCGTTCTGTAGGAGAGCCGAGGTGGGCGGGATTAGGCCGGTGGATATTAATTGGCTGCTTTTTGAGTTTTCATGCCGAGAAGCATTTCTTTTAGCATGAAAAAGGTCATGCTGCTTCCTTGAAAGGAGCTGTACAGTCGAGATTTGAAAAGCACAAGTTGGTCCAAATTCATGTCTTTTCTCTCACACCCTACGAAATTACCCAGCATTGCTGCATGCCATTAACTTTGTCTCTTTCCTGTAGGTTGATTTATTTCTTTCTTCCTTCTGCAGCTATTCTGGGCTCAGACCTCTCATGTACAATTACTGTTCCAGCCAACTTCATGTCTTGTTTACATTTTGTTGGGGGGGGGGGACTCAACAAATTATGTTCTGGACTGACTGAAATGCAGGGTTCACACACTTTCCTACAGTAAAATTCAACCACTTGTCAAGAATTTTCAAGATAAGTTTTCAAACTTTTTCAGAACCACATGTTGGAGATAAAAATAACACAAATGAACTAAAGAAGACAGTTTCAATTCACTATTATATAATACCATTTATTACTGCTAGTAATAATATGTTGTTATAGTATTCTACATTCAACAGCAGAGACAAAGTAAACAAAATATTGGTCTGAGAAAGTTGCAAAAATAAAAGTCTAAAAAGTGTTACTGCTAAGTTTTCTGGAATTTAGCAAATGCAAATAATTTTGATAATTCTCACTGAACTAAAACAAGATAAACTTGATCAGATTTCACTTGAGACAGCGAGAAAATATTATCTTTAAATATCTGGTTTCAACTACAAATAACGCTTTCCAAATTTAGGCTGCACTTTATTACCAAACTGTCCAGTTTGAACATCACACACTCTCAGGGACTTGATGCAGAAATCAAGCACTGATTTAAATCCAATAAGAATCTCCATCCTCATATAGCCTACAGAAATAATGTAGTTTCCCATATAACATGAGACAATTTAAATGTTTCAGTGTTCAAAATGAATAACAGTTTATAGAAAACACTAAATGCTCCAGCCTTCAAAATGTGAGGCAAGAAACATGCAGATTATGCAGGTTTTTTACCTTGTAGAGGGCAAAGGTTCGGACGCTGTAAGTTGCCAGCTCCACAGTGTCCAGCATCGTGACCTGGATCATCCCGTACGTCTCTGTTCCTCGTGACGGCCAGTACTGGTCACACTTCACCTGGCAGGAGCAAGAGAGAGAGAAAAGGCTGCTAACATCCGATACAAGGCGAGACAGAGGCTGTGTGGGATCACGCTGATTAACAAGGAGGAAACATTAAAGAGGTCACATCAAAGGCCCTGTCCACTGTCTAATTAAAAGCTGAAAACTCTGAGTCTGCTCCTGTATCACAGAAACAATGTACACCAGTGAATCAGGCTTTTATACGCACACTCATGTGTGTCTCCATTTGAAGCGGGGTTTCAGATGGGTATTATTAGAAAGGCCCACTTTGTCTCTAACCGGCCTCTGATCATTTTTAATCAGCTAATTGTTTGGTGGTTTGCAGCCCTTTGTCGTGCGTGCTTTAGGGTGGATTTCTGATGGCTGGATTGAATGTGTGGATCTAAATGCCTGGTTCTGCCTGTAATGAAGGGGCAGCACGTTGATTTATTGTACAGCCCTTGATCAACAACAATCCTCAAAGCATTTATTCTGATTTTATGTCAAAATATTACATCATTTTGAAGTGAAAGGAAACTCAGTGTGCCAGTCTTAAATTTATGTACCTAAAATTAAAACCTTAAAATATTATTTTCTTTAAAAGATTAAATTGTCCTGCCAGGACAAAATTTAATACCTGTGATTAACGTATTAAAGGCCAACTTTTTCAATTCTGTGTATGGTATGCTTTTTTTCTAGTGGGACTTTTCTGCCAGGCAAAAGTTTGAGTTGCACGTAAACATCTTCATTGGACAATGTGATTCTAAGGACGAGGCTACTTGTAACCAGCTGCTAATCCTAACTAGCTGGCTAGCTTTTTTGTGTCCACCATGAGTAAGTGCAAATTGTCTGGTTGGCTGGTTTGTACATTTCTGTGGATATATTGGTCTTAAAAAGTCTTATATTTGAGTTGGTGAAACCTGCACCAACTCTAATACCTCTCATACCCCTAAATTAAATCACGTGTAACCAGTTGCCTTCAGAGATCACCTATTTAATAGAGTTTGTGTCTAATTTACACCCCATCCAAACCAGAGGAAAGGACTGTCGTTTTCAAAACACCAGCGTCCACATGGGACTGTTTCCAGAAATGATTTCATTCACATGGAAACACTGAAAACGATCCAAAATGATGTTTTTACCACCTAACGTGTTAAGTGGTGCTAAACATGGAGTATGGGACATGGGCATAAAGCCTCCACATGACGTAAGCGGTAAACACAAGAAAACAAGAATAGTGAACAACTAACCACGAGTGGAGTCCTTTGTAGAACTTTTTAATGAGGTTCTATACTCTCTTCTGACTGCAGCCACAACCTGTATTTTATTTAGGAGCATCGGGGAAGAGAGGATTCAAATGCACTCTGTACTTTTTGGATCTATAGTCGTGGCTCAGGAATAGAGCAGGAACACCAAATATGGAGGCTGTAAGTAAGTCTGCTGGGACCATTAGCTGCTCTTTCTGCCCCCTCTCCAGTCGGGTTACTGTAAATAAAGGCCACCGCTTCCACTGCCCAATTATCCTCCACTTTCTGTTGGTCTACCATATAAAATCCCATTAAAGTTCAAAGGGTGTGAATACTTTTTAAGGGCAACACATGAGCAGAAGTGGACCTTTGATTTGTCTCTCTGCTTTAGCAAGGAGACAGCAGGATTAGAGCAAAGATTGAAGGCTGCTGTGATCTTCACCTTGACATGAACATGACCTCCTCCTCCTCAGATTAATGAACCGCATTACTGCATGTTAGAGGAATGTTGCAGCGGTTTTCAAAAGGCAATGATAAGGCATCTTATGACTCAAAGCAGTGCATGGATCTGCACAATCAATTTCCAGTTAGGTTTTACGGCAATCCACCAATCCAGTTCACCAAAGAGATGAGCCACATCATTATCTCAGCATTTGAAGTTGTTTGATTGGCATTGCCTCTCAGGATGTTTTCAATATGAAACCATTCCTTGTTTATCCTGCCAGATATGTGTTTTTATGACGAAAAACAACTAAATCTTACAGAGTATTTGCTAGTTTCTACTGCAAATATGTTCATACACTTCAAATATGACAAAAACTAACTTACAGAAACACTTCAGCAGGTTTTAAGCCAATAATTCCTTAATATTGGTGAAAAAGTACCAGTTTTAATGGCAGATTATTTCACTTATATCATGGGATAAATGTCTTGTTATAAGTGAAATAATCTGCCATTGGGACCAGCACTTTTTCATCAATTTTAAGAGATTATTGAAGTTTCCACGATGTTTTGTGTTTTTGTAGCACAAGCAGCAGTCACAATTCCCAGCGTTCAAGGCGCTCTGGACGAGATGCTACGAAAACAGGAAACGCTTGTAAATGTGTTAGAATAAGGAGTCATTATAAACAGCTGCAGGAACAAAAAAAACATAAACAAATCAGAAAGCTTTTAATGCCACAACTGCAGGGACTAGAACGTAGAAGGCATTGATTGGGACGCGGCGCGAGGAATGGGATGTGCCGCGGGGTGAACTAATCGTATTGACGCTACAGAGCTGAGCTGACATTTGGAGGCACTTTGGCTGCCTCGGCGAGCTGCTACAAATTGACAAACAAAATGTTCTAAAATTCTTCTGCTCACATTTCACCTCCCCTGGAGACAGCTCCCATTCAGAGGCGGAGGCGGTGCTCGCAGGAGAGAAACTCAATTGAGTGATGGGGAACTGCTTGCACCGCAAACATATGGATTGGCAGTCACCTCTGTAATGAATATCTCTGTGTTGTCTGAGGTTCGGTGGCATGTACTCGCTCATACTGACACACACAGGCTGCGCCATCGTCTACCTTCGCTTTGAACTCTTCTTCTCAGCCTTTTGCAGAAGCCGCAGACCTTTGATCTACACACACGCGCATACAGTGGCTTGTACCTCTGGTCTGATTTCAACCCCTGACCTTTTAAAGTTTTACTCTCTTGTAATGACGGTGCAAGAGGAAGCCAAATCTGCCTGCTGTCAGATCGCATCGTATTTGTTCAGCTCCAGCAGTATTTGGCATAAAGCATTAAGTCTTGCTGGTCGCTGGAGGGTTGACTCATTCGCTCACAGTATGCGTCCGAGGGCATTTTTGCACAGAGAAGTGAGCAAACTATGAGTAATTTATGGAAAGGAAGTTGAAAAATAAACATCTCCTCTGGTAGCTGCTCAAACAACCTTTTGTTAACATTGTGAAGTCAAATAATGGATAACACTGAACTTTTTATGTTTATTTCAACCCTTAAAATAATATTTTGTTTGACTTCAGTTAAAGAACTTCACTCTGAAAAAATTAGAAAAATCCAACCTTTCTTTAATTTTAATCAAGTGATCAAGAGATTTTAAATTAGTAATCTATGCTTTTCTTTTTTTATGGGGCATGAAGCAGATCTTTAAACTTGACTGCTAAGACTAGCAGCTCGTCTAAACTTGCACACATCTACATTCAGAGTAATACAATTTCTTGTAGCCACTGTTCAAAATGGGAAAGACAAGAGAAGGTCTGTAAATTGCTACAAAAATATCTACTCATCTGAAATAGATCATATTTACCGTGAGTAGAATCACTAAAAAGACCAAAACAAGCCTTCATGAGGTAAAAACAGATCTTTAGCAGGAGTGCCAATCATTGTGGAAGGCACCAGATGTGACATAAGCTACAACAAAAATTAAAAGAACTAAGAATGCAACTGCCTGTCTCGTTGTGAAATTATAAGACGTTTAATTTTATTAGCTACTTTCCAAACACTGTTTATTTGCAATGTGATTTGTTAAGACGGTTCCACTTATTAAGTAACGTTTTCTGTGCCGATGCAATTTAATCAGCCTAATCGGCTGTTGGCACAGTGTTGGCGGTCTCACTCTGGAAAGTCTTTAAGGCTCGCAACAAATATTTAATTGTTATTTCACTAAACATTTTCTCTTCATTAGAGTGACGGCTTTAATTGTGATTCATAGGCACAGCTGTTTACAGAGTAACATGATCTAAATAATGTATTAAAAAGCTGAACAATATGGCTTTTTGCAACATCTGTTTGAAACTGGGATTAGCCACAGTCGTGTATTTTGGAAAAGAATCTGATGACTATTTTCAAAATGTGAGACTTTTAGTTTTTGTTTGATGTAGAAAAATTATTTCTATCCATATTTTGTGACTGAAACATTTTATATTTTTGTCTTTCTCATAGCACAGATAATTTCTTTTATTTATCGTATAATATTTAGATATTCCCTTCCTGTAAAAGTGGTATAATTCAATAACTAGTACATATGTAGGAATTTCAATGTATTAAATAAATGTGTTTGCAACTATTAAAATATGTCATTTTAATAAATCCCCAAGTAAATTTTTGATTTTTTTTTAAATAAAATGTTGTAGTTAGATAATTACCAATGCTTTTAACGTATGCTTAAGACAAATTTTAATAAATTATTCTTGTATTTAATTTTTTAGATTCTAATGTTGATTTATTTATTGGATTCATTTTTATTCTTGTGAAATTTTTACATCTAGAAATGTTTTAAGAGTTATTTATGTATTTAATTGTGGCATATTTTGACTTTAATACAGCACAGAACAATAAATTAATTCAATAAAATAAATCCAAACATACAATGAATTCAAGTTCTATCTATTTTTAATCATTTTAACGATGTATTCAATATACCATTTAAAAATTTAGAGAATTATTGATAGAATATTGTTTATTTCATGTATGTGCTTTCAGTTTTACTTACAATATAAATATATTTGTTTGACATGTAATTCAAGCGTTGCATTGTGGGAGATTTGGACCTAAATAGCCAGAGAAGATGATGAAACTCATTTGGTTTAGTTGTTTTGGAGCAGAAACATCTAAAATATGCAGGACTTGTCTCATGTTTGTTTAAATTTGACTAATCCTGGGATCAAAGAGAGACAGCCTGTCTGTAAATTGCCTTTCAGACACACTTCATATATAGAAAGGCATTTGTGAATCCGCCTGTGTGCTCACCATGAAGCCAATGTGTAATAAAAATCTTCTAATCAAACACATCCGCCCCGAAGATATCCTCCAAGGTCCAAATAAAATGAGCTCTGCTCCGCGGAGCTGGAGTGTGGTCATAATTTACCTAAATGATTGATTGCACTGATAGCGCTGAATTAAAACAGATGATGGATTTTTTTTAGGAGGATGAGAAACAATTTAGGTATCTACTTTGACAAAACAATTACTTTCCTGTAGCCTCTGTCTAGACGAACTCCAGGTGATGATACTCTCCTGGAAACCCACATCTAGAGTTTTTCAAAATTAGCTTTTTTTCATTTACATTTTCTGTTACTTGCAGTTATTTTTCTACTCTGGGGACTCCTTCATTAGGGGGCTGTGCACACACTAATAAAGCACCACGTACTGGCAGGACTTCACGCTGTCTGTTTTCCCCCCATGGAATTGGTGAGCATTATTTTCCGATGGTAATTAAATAAATCCGTTCCAGTTTGAAACCTCAAGTTGTCATGCGCTCATTTGTTTTTTGCTTTTATTAGGCGGGGACGTGTTTAACGCTGTGGGGCCACAATCCTCTTTAAGCTTCAACTTTAGAAATCTGATTAGAGCTCTTCGACTTTGGAGGACCAAATTCAGAAAGAGCAACACAAACGAGACTCTGCGACGCCTTCGGTGTACTGTTACAAAAATAAGCAGGCGGCAATCGAGAGTCGAACTCCTGGAGCCGTTTCTAAATAACGACAGAGCCGGTGCTATAATGAAAGTCTAAAAATAACCACAATGTGCTTGTGCGCGCTGTAATTTGGCTGAAAATGTGCTTCCGTTCAGTAGAGAGTGTTGCTCTTATGTACAAAGTTGCATCTCTACCTTCATAAGTGGCAAACAAACAGGAGGGAGAATGGAGCAGCAGCAGTTCAGAGCTGCAGCTCAACGTTTCTTCACATTGAGTGAGATTTTATACAGAAGACTGAGGAGCGACACCGACCAGACAAAGTGGACTTTGAAGTTCTGCTGACTTTGATCTGGTTGACAAATCCAGCCTTAAACAGGGACCGGGTGTCTGTCTGTCTGCCTGCAAACTTTCTCAGGTGTTAAGAGTCCCTCTGCAGAACTGAGTTAGTGTATACCAATATGGCTGGAAAGCTTTCAGGTACTCTGGGGAACAACTGGTTCTGTTGGGCTTTCCCTCTAGTCTCAAATCCAGACTTCATACAAATTTTCTGTTATGAAGTTCAGTTGCTTTGCAGACTGAAATTTCAAAAAGTCAAGGGAGTTTTTGTTTACAGTGGACTGCAGTCTACCCCCCAGTTCAGTAATGGTACTTTTTTCCCCGCTAAATATTCAAAAGGAAATGCTATTTGGAAAACTGCAATACCTGGGCACAATGCTACTTGACATAATATTGGCTGATGTTTACAATGCAACTACTGCAGGTCGATTTAGTCCATTCATTTTCATTGGTGCTGATTGGCTGTGGGCAAAAACAGCAGTAAGCTAGACATATATTAGCTTCTACAGCAGTGAAAACCGCATATTTGGTGTTTGAACTAATACAACAGGCAGTTGTAAGTGTTTTTAAAGGAGTCAAATAAAGAGGGTCCACTGTGATTCTGAAAGTCTGTCCCTTAGTTATGGTTTAGTTATCTGCATGGCTCTACAAACCTTGATTCAACAGAATAGTGAAGCTTGCCTCCGATTAGGTTTTGTGGTCTAAAAGCAGGTTTTCTTTTATCAAGGCCAACTTAAAGGCTTCCTCCACTTCTTTAATGTCAACAAGCTGCATGACTTTTGGAGGTAATTGGCAATTCTGGATTTTATTTAGGAATGTCAGAGTAAACATGGTAGAACTGCAAAAACGCAAAATCTTACCAAGTATATTGTGTCTAGTTTCTAGAGAAAATATTGTAGTAAATAAATAGGACAAAATTAACAAGTAACTTTTCAATAAGATATAAAAGCTCATTTAAGTTATTAACTCTTCACCCTTGCTGAAAAAGTACTGGTTCCACTGGCAGATTATTTCACTCATAAGATGATTTTTTTCCCATGCTACAACTGAAATAATCTGCAGGGGAATCAGTACTTTTTCAGCAATATTAAGAACTCACATATCTTGGTGAAAAGTTACTTCTAAGCTAGCTTTGGCGTATTTCAAGTGTACTAAGATATTTGGTCTAGAAATTAAACTAAAAATACTTGTATTTTTACAGTGTATGGTTAAGATCTGCTTTCTTGTTGGAATACAAAGGGAGATTGCTGTTTATGGATAAAAGTGTCATCTAAACTAAACTGTGAACTGGTGAGCATTTTGTTTAAATGGGTAAAATCAAACCTCTAACCAGTCAGTGTATAACTGAACAATGAGGGAAGTGATGATGCTCTTTACGGTGCTTCTCCTTACCCTCGACTTCTCCTCCAGTCTGGTCATCATGACGATGGTGTTGGACCTCTGCTCCCACACCATTCTCCAGAAGTCGCTCAGTGTCTCCGGCAGAGGCCCCTGAGTGGCGATGTAGGCGTTCTGCTTCCTGTAGCCGTCAATGTAGTTGGCGTTGATGTAGTCGCTGCCTGGAACAGCTGCAGCACAGATGGAAAAAGTGCCAATATAATAAAAAAGTTATGAGAAATCAGACTGAAATACCTCTTAACGCACGTGAAGTAGAGTCTAAATAAACAACCGCCTCGCTCAACAGCAACTGGTGAGGGTTTAAGTGCCTCCACGAGCTCTTACCATCCACAGAGGTGAGGACCACTCTGGAGTGGTCATAAGCGATGACGTTTGCATAGCGATTCTTTGGCTTGTTCACTTCCATGTTGGAGTTCTCCCAGGTAAACTGCTGGCCCGGATCGATGGACTGAGCGAGGACAGGAGAAAGAGGAGCAGAAAGCAAACAGCAGGGAGACAGAGACAGAATGATGATGAGAAAGAGACGGAGAGGTGGGAAGGGGGGCAGAAGCACAAAAGGATACTTGAGTTTTACGTCGGCAGAGAAATGGAGGGAAAATTGCTCTGCTGTCGCTCAGCTAGCAGAGGTGAGCTCCGGACTGCAAAAACCTTTTTACCAGAAAATACTGTTTACCCTCAACATGTCTCTGAAGATTCATCATCTGGCTGGAAAAACCGACATAATGCTGCTTATCCTGCAGCTGCTGCTCCTGGATTATCAGGTTAAAGGCTTGCTTGACATTTGACGTTATTGATGCATGTTAATGAAGAGAAACCTCCAATTGTGCTGATTTAAATCGGTTCCAAAAAGGCCATCACCTACAGCCTGAAATCTAACAATTTCATTGCTTCTTCTCGTCTAATCTTTCTATTTCTGTCGCCTTTCATGTATTGTTGTTCCGCCCGTTCTCCCGTTTCAGGCAATTCTCTCCTTGCGTCATTTGACTCCTGCAGAAGAGGGACGGTGGACTGCATACTTATTGATCCTGGGGAGATATGTGATGGCCTCCAATCCCTTGTTGGATAATGTCACAATGTCTCTCGCTATGCAGCATCGATCCCAACTCTTCCTCCTCACACCACAACCTTGTCTGGTGTTTCCACAGCAAATCCCAACTCCCACCAGCTTTGAACGATGCAGGAGTAAAATATTGCAAAATCATATGCTATGCATGCTGGGAGAACAGGTGAACTTGATGTAAAAAGATTCCAGTTTGATCACATTAACCTCAGAGGTGCATATCTTTGAATTATAATACCACTGAAAGGCTAATTTGTTCAGTATTTCAATACAAAAAAGTTAAACTCATATCATTTAGAGTCATTCCACTCGGAGTGAAATATTTCAAGAACTTTTCTCTCTTTATTGTGGCTTATAGCTTCTAAAACCCTAAAACTCACATTGCCAGAAAATTATGGTGTTATATAAGACCAATAAAATGGGCTTTTAACACTTAATAGTTATGTTATGACCATGTTCTGGTCTAAAGGTCATGAGGAAGACTACTGACATGACAGGTCCAGCAGACAGTTGCTGAAACCCTCTAGACGGACGATAAGCCACAAAATTATTGCTAAAGAAGCTGGCTGCATGCCGAGAGCGATGTATTCAAACATATTCATGGAAAGTTGAGTGGAAGGAAAATATATGGTAGAAAAAAAGGTGAATAAGCAATGGGAATAACTGAAGCCCTTTTTTTCCATGTTAATATATTCCTGATGTGTCTAGAAGCACCACATAATCACACATCAGTAGTCAGTAAGCAACTTGAGGATATGTGCCTCATGTTTTAGATTTCAACCATTCATGCTTTGCTTCACAATCCACAACTTACTTAAGTCTGCAGCCATCTCTGCTTTTCTTTCCACTCAACTTTCCATCAGTTTGCTTACATACAACACTCCAGTCAACAGTATTTCCCACTAAAAGAACCTTTTTGCTGTGAATTTTCATTCGCTGTAAGTTGTGATATTAAAAATGAACTGAAATGACTTGAAATATATCACACTGTGCTTAACAAATCTGTGTAATATACAAATGTTCCTTTTTAAATTGAGGGAAATATTTCTGGCTCTGTTTATTTTTAAAGATGAAGAAGAAGGTAGTCAGCTTCTCTCTGTTGACTTTTGTATTCAAATTGCAGCAACAAATGTAGCAAAATGCCCTGAAAACTGCTTCATCCCTTCTGAAGTCAACGTCTACGTCAACATATAAAATGTGAAGAGTTTATACGCTACAAATCCTTCGTCACATCTACAAATTACTCAGCCGTGTGAGTGGTGGGGGTCGAGACCCGTTGCTGCTGATGAGCTCAGCATTGGCAATTTCTGTGCCTGTGCTCGGCACCATGAAGAAAAAGATTTCATTTGCTGTCAAAATGTGTCATACTCATTTGAGAGCCTGGTGGAGACAGCCGGGCACACAAGAGAGGTTGACAACTAGCAAACAAGTTGGGTAGAAAAGGTGAGGAGCAGATGCCTAAGGTGCTCCCAGTAAAAAACTGAAAATACTTTTAAAGGAACGTAATGATGGCTCTATGACGACTGTGGCGTGAAGTTGCTCCTGGCAATCTAAAAGAGACTGACTGGGAACTTGCACCATGCCTGATTGACAAATTCTGCTCATTACCCAGCATGTTCATTGCTCAGCGTGTTGCGGACTGGAGTCGGCGCCGCGGAAACCAAGTGTCAGGCTGCCTAAAGTGTCGGGGGAGAGGAAGTGGCGAAGCCTCTACAAATTTTGCGCCTTAGGGTACGGCTCGATGGGAGCAGCCGGCGAACGTGACTGTGACAAAGCGCCAGAGTTCTGCCACGGCGCCTCGGTTGGCGCGGAGACGAAGGGCCATCTGCCGGGCCACGGAGGGGGTCTTCCCTTTTTGCAGGGATGGGATGAGAGCCGGGCTGATTGCCCACACGCATTCAGGCTCCTTTCTGTGGTTAGGTTCATTTAAACTAACTCAACGGGCCGGGAGGGCGACGGCCTGGAGAGGCAACACATAAACCGGTTAATTGAGTGCAGAGGTTTACCATGGCCTAATAACCTCTCTAGCTGGCTGTTAAATTTACAGCAGATCACAAGAATGAAAGAAAAAAAAGGGGGGAAAATATACACTAGAATTAAAAATTTAGTTGGTCTAAATAATCTTTGCATAGTTTGCCCCACATTATACACATTAAACCAATAAGGGTTTGGTGTGTGCTTCGGTTTATTTCATATTATTGGGTGTTTTTCTTGTAAAGTGCTTTGAGATGACAGTTTACTGTTAATTGGCGCTACAGAAACAAAATGAATTTCCACTGGAATTCAAAAACAACTAATTATAACAGCAAAGTGACAGATCCAAATTTAGAGTTCTTGCATTAAACAATATCAGTTTTAGTAATGTGTGCTACAAATCCCTTGTTTAGACATGATTGTTTATTGGTTTCACTGCTATCAATACTTTACACAACCAGGTCTGAATTTGTGGTCTCCTCTTTTCAGCTCAAGATAAAAGTTTTCTATGGGTTTTAGAACTGGACACCAGGGTGGCGGTTGATTTTGTGAACCATTTCAAAACCATTATCATTGTGATAAAAGCCTAAATAAGGATCTTTGGCAAGTTTTCCGAGTGGAAATTTGCTTCAATTACATTTATTTCAAAACAAAACAAAACAAAACAGGGACTTAGTTAATAATTAGTTTTTATGTTGGAATTTTTTGCCCAATGAATAAATTAAGTCATATTATTATTAGACTTTATATTAAAGTTTGAATTTTGCATAATTTTGTGTTACTGCAAGAAAAGATGTACATATTTTAACTCTTTTTACACAACTTGACCAGCGGAGCCAAACAAATTTGGCCACATGGCCTGTTTTGGACGATAATTAGTCATTAGTCTTTTGCAATCCTGCTTGAGTGTTTAAGCAAGGACAAGATTCTAAGTTACTGTTGGCAGACAGCATATTTACAGTGATGCAAAAAAACTAAGAAAAACTATTTCTACACACATTTAGGAAACCTTCGATGTTCAGCTGAACAAGTCAACCTAATTAGATTTCTTAGCTTCAACCGTAACAACAGTTTTGGGCTCATTTGGGCAACTTTACAAATTAATTTCTTACTTAATCTTTGTGACAACATGTTTAACAGTTTTATAGTACTGCTACTTTCTTTATACCAAAAGGCAGGAAAACTCTTTCTTGAAAGAGAACTAGGGCTTTGCGAGATGAAATACTAATCAACTGAAAAACAATGTATTAATTTTAAAAAAACCTTTCAGCATTTTGTTGGAAATTACTGCAACAGAAAATATCTGTAGCATATTTGTAGCTTTTTGTAGCTGCGCATGTGTTTTGTAATCAAAATGTGGTATTCAGTGTTCTCCTGGATCAGAATAGACAAGGATTGTCGTCCAATAATATTGTTAGTTTTTTTTAAAGTAATATCTTTAACTAAAATTTATCATGACAGCGATAAATAAAAATTCTTATAAGAAATCTTGGACGGTAAATGATAAACGACACGATAAATACCCATCCTGAAAGGTGAAAGGTGCAGCGATCCTACCTCTGAGTTTTTCGCCTCGTCCAAAGCATCTGCGGCTAACTGGCTAAGCTAGTGACCAGATTTTGTCTGCTTTATTTTTAAATGAGTATTAGCAGTGTGACGAAAGTATGAGCGCAAGTGTACTTAAATTAAAGTCTGGATTTTACCTATGCTTTTCAATTAGATTATGTAATTGCAATAAAACATAAATTTACTCCAATAATACCAATAATTGTGGCCAATGCTGTTAATGTTATTCTTAGAAATATTAGACTGCAGCACAACTTTTCTAGACTTAGAAACATCGGTCACAAGCAGTGATATAGGGAAGAACACGAGCTTCTAGATAAAAGCCAAGATCCACAACCTTTCCGACCGCCTTGTTGGAACCAACATTTGAGCAGCCCTGATTAGAGCAGACAGATCCAACAATCTGAGCAAATAAATAAAAGACAAATCGTGTTTTTCTGTATTCAAGGATGCCTCTCTTCTTCATCTAGCCATGCTCCGAACCCCAAACCAACTATGTACCACTTTAAATGCAAATTTGCTCCCTCCCCCCTCTTCTTCTTCTTTTTTTTATTCTTTCTGGCGAAGAAGAACACTGACAACAGATAATCCCTCACCGAGTTGCAGCAGAGAGACCTCCTGCACACCTCCCCAACCCTCTCAGAAAAATCCCCATTCTTCTGGGATGCAGCAAGACGAACACAGATTGCTTAAGCGACTTGCCACCTGCTAGGTTTGTGAAAAAGCATCTAGCAGCATTTAATGTAAGTGTTGGTTTCCTAGTGGGTTTGGTAATAGAGTTGTGAAAATGACTGAAGAACATCTATGTAAGAAGTCTCCCATAACCCATTAGAATACATGCATATGAGATCAAAAAGGGGGAAAAAAAGGGGCCTTGCTGATCATACAAGGAAATCCATTTATATACTTGAAAGAGGAGGAATCAGGAAAGCTTTGCTCTTACCTCATACTCCTGGGAGAAGCGGAGGCCGTCGTTGGCCTTAAGTCTCTCTATGTGGTCAGCCAGGTCAATGACAGGAATTGGTGGGTGTTCCCTCATTCCTGGAGGAAGGAGCAGAGAGAGAAAGAGTGAGAAATGGCATCCAACCTGCCCAGAAACAAACGGTCAGACCGCAAGGTGAGTGAGGCTGCCGGTGGGACCATGAGGTGGCTGTGACAGTGAGGAGAGTGCAAGATTTTCAACAACGCATGAGGAGACAGGAAAACAGGTTGGTGACATTTTGGTGATGTCGTCATGCCAAACGTGGGGGACAGAAGTGGGACTGGCACGGAGATGCACATGAGTGGAGTGGGTAAGCATGCTTCTTGAAGGAAGCGTGAAGCAGACATCTCTCCGGCCAGTGGTAGAGGTGGTGGTGGAGACGCAGCAGGGACCCACAAGCCTCTACAGATCAGACACACTGTCACTCCGTACCATGAGAAGGGAAGAAACTGACTGGTCACCAGCCAAAACTCATTTCTTTGAAATCCCTTTTCCTACAATAGGCTGTCTTTCGGCCCCGCCTGGAGCGCTTGGGCTGGATTAATTTCAAACAACCCCCCTGCTGCTCTCTAGCTTCCTCATCATTGGGTTATTGGATGATTTATTGCTAATCTACCGACACAAATTCATCCTGTGCTTCTGAACTTGGAGAGGCACTTAAAGGAACTCGCAGTTCATGCCTTACATTTACATGCACTCATCTCCGGCATGGATATTACCAAATTTTGGGCTTTTACTGACAAAATTTGGACAGCTCTTTTTCAGGATGATGATACAACTTTGATTAATTTTAATAACAGAAATTGGGTTCACAAGTTTGAACTTATGCCAGGACTCAAATAGGAGAACAACCCAAACCTCACAAGAACTGTTGTGGAACGAATAAAGATGGATAAAATTAAGCATCTAGAATGACTCTCTGAAAATTCTATTGAAAAGTTAACTCCATAAGTAACAATTCAGAGTAAATTTATATGCTTATGTAACTCAGAATTAGAGAAAAACTTAAATAAAAACTTGTTTTGCCTGTTCATTGAATATATTTGTGATATCATCCTTAAAAGAAGAGCTGCGTAAAACATTGGAATATATAAATGCCCTTCAAGCTGATGATGGCTGTATGTAAACCTCTGACAGGCATTTTGTACCTGTATATTTAAATGAATACAACACATGGACAACCTGTGAGGTTAAACCATGGATTATTGTTAACCTCACACAGTGCAGACACTTTAAAAGGGTCTTTAGCTGAGCGCATCTGTGAGGTCAAGGGTCAGGCTTTCAGGTGACAGACCTTTGCAAGCTTTTTATTGCATTAATGCTAATGGCTGATGGCCACTTTACAAGATGAGGCCCGACCCATTACGCAAATTTAATCTTATCTCACCGAGGGGCCACTGAGCGCATTACCATCAGTGTGTGCGTGGTTGTGCGCGTCTTTTACGGCTACGTTTTGGTTAAATGGAGGGTGAAGCCATTGATAACAAGGCTAATGTACAACAAGTGCAACTGTCCGCACTGCTCAACTATCCATGAAACCATGCAGGCCTCTGCTGCCGCATCATAAAGGTGATGTGGGAAAGTTCACAGCCAGTGGAAGGCCATTGGCGCATCCTTGGAGTGCCAGAGGCAACAAGCTTGTAAGCTTGTGATGTCTGTCAGGATTGCATCAGGGGAATGGGTTCAGGAGCGAGCGAGTGAAGAAGAAAAAGACTGCATGTGTGGGAAGTATGCTTTAGGTGAGAAAACAGACTAACTTGGAGTGTTGGGGCAGCGATGAGTGCTGGGACCTGTTGAGAGAGGAGAGTAAAAGCAGGGAGGAAGTAGAAGACTTGATCAATGGAGGAGGCTCAGGATCACACTCTGGCCAGGCTGGATCTGCACATAACCTATGGAGCTAGTTAACTCGGAACAGCAGATGGTGATGACCCATCTCTGGGCAATTTGGCCAGCTGAATACAAGGGAAACAGGGCTCAACCTAAAGAAACTCTCCTGTGACGTCACGTATAGAGTCATGAACCACTGGCTAAATGGAGATACAGTATTTCTACAAATGTTTAGACCTTTTAAAGCTTTCCACAACTTGCTTTATTTGGATTTTATGTGGTAAACCAACACATAACTGGATGTGTCAGTACTTTCTAGAACCACTTTTTGCTACAACTACAGCTGCAAGTAAGGTTGGATGACATGGCTGAAAAATGTATCACGGTATAAGCATTTTATATTAGTCAATAATAATAATTGTTTTTTATTTTAAGTCTGTGAAATACTGCCAAACTAGTGGCATAACTTTCTTGTTTTATGCTGCAGTTTTCACTCAATGGCGTTGTTTATTTAAGCAGTTATGAGGCAATTGGCAAAACCTGGAATTCAACAGATTGTTGCTAGGTAACCACAAGTTACTTCACAGGATGTTGCTTGGTAACCAAACAGTGAGAAAGTTAGTTGATGCCACCAGGTTTTATTAGCCAACAGTGAGAGGTTGAGCGGCTAGATATTGATCACGTGTCTATCGCAAAATTGTTATAGATTTATTGTCCAGCCCTAGTTGCAGGTCTTTCTGAATGTGTCTCTACCAACTCTCAACATCCAATTTGTCCGCTCTGCTTTGTAAAACAACTCAAGCTCAGACTTCATGGAGAGGAGCCACAATTTCTGCTGCAAACGATTGATATAATTAGGTCTGGACTTTGATCTTATTTTAAACCCACAAAGCAGTCAGAAAAGAACATTTATATTGCATTTGAATAAAAAACACAGACAGGTACGAGTGTTTGCAGTCAGACTAATACTGAAGTTGAAAACTGCAAAAAGGAGGCAAACAATGATAAAAAAGAGGCTAATTTGCTTTATTATAAGAGCTTGAAAACATCCTAAAAGGCATCATTAAAAGAGAAGTCTTTGACTGAGATTTAACAGAAATTGTACCTTTCTGAAAAGACTCAGTGGGTTGTGTTTGTTCTTTTCCAAATTGTGGCAATAAAGCGTGGAACGCTCACCAAAATGACACCTGCTTTGTGCAGAAAAGAGGTAATTTCATAAGCTGAAATTCACCCTCTCTGTTTCTCAACTCGCTGCCTCAATCCTCCTCAATTTGCACCAACTCTAATTTTAACTCTTCCAGCTAAAACAGCCGCTGATGACCAGCCCATGTACACAGGGATTGTTTTTATTTCAACCAGAAAAACACATTTGCTCGCTGTTTTGTGCAAGGACTTTATTACAGATATAATGATCAAGTCAAATTAAAATTATTATGAATCCTTTCAGTTGCAAACATTGCTTTGCAAAACAAAATGTAATCAAATAGCAGATGTTCAGCAGATGCTTCATTTATTAACATCCTAAATGGAAATATGTTTGTGTCGATAAAAAAATATCATCCAAATTTAAGAGACAGGGGGCTTATATTAATCCTCCTTTCTTTTCTTTCCTTTTTAGTGTCCTACCTCCCTACTTTATGTACTGCCTCTCCTTGTACCCTTTTTGTGTTCTCCATCCCTTCCTTGCACTCTTCTTTGAGAACTACTTCTGTCCTTGTATCCTCAGTTTGGCCTACTATCCTCCCTTGCATCCTCCTTTGGGTCCTCCTCTCTTACTTGCATCCTCTTTTGTGTCGTTCCTCCCTTGCATCCTTCTGTATGTCCTTACATCCTTGCCTTGAATCCTTCTTTGTGTCCTTACTCCCTTACATCATTCTTTGTCTCCCCCCCTTTCCTTGCACCCTTCTTTTTGTCCTACATTCCTTCCTTGTATCCTTCTTTGTGCCCTATTTCTCTGGTAGCAAACACCTTTTTGTCCCTCCTCTCTCCTTGCATCCTTCTTTTTGCCCTACATTTCTTCCATGGATCCTTTTTTGTGTCCTCCTTCTCTGGTTGCATCCTTCTGTATGTCCTTACATCCCTTCCTCGCATCCTTTTTTGTGCCCCATTTCTCTGGTTGCATACTTTTATGTGTCTTTCCTTTCTTCATGTCCTACGTCCCTTCCTTCCCTCCTTCTTTGATCACTACCTCTGTTCTTGCATCCTTCTTTGTGTCCTTCATCCCTTCCTTGCAACCTTTTTTTTTTATTGTGCATTACATCCTTTTTCCCTTGCATCCTTTCTTTCTACCACTCTTACTTCCTTTTCATTGTTTTATATTTTGTGAACATAAAGAACTCAGTTCTGGAAAGTTGGGATGGAAAACTTTGGTTTCTTTACATGAAAACCGTGTATGAAATCATTTCCTTAATCTCATTCTACTGTCCCTCTGCAAGTTGTCCCTAAATCCTTCATCAGGCTTTCAAAGGTAGACACTGAACAAGGTTCGTCAATGATGAAGCAGGTCAGTACCTCCTGCTGCACCAAAAGGGGCAGAAGACATCTGTCAGAAATAAGCAACGCCGACCCAACAACAATCAGAATCAGAGAGGGAACGTTCACCTGCTGGGAACGAATTAAAGGCAGGAAGAGAGAGAGAGAGGATGAAGGCTGCGGCTGTTCAATATTCACCCGGCTCCGAGTCTCATACGATTTCACCATCTAGACGGAGCCTCGGTGGTTTTCGATAATCACCACACTTGAAGCTACACATAGAGGCGGTGAGGGAGGAATAGAAGGAAATAAGTGTTGACGTACAGAGAGAGTGAGAGGGGAGAGAACGAGAGGAAAAGAAAAGAGATTACCCTACAGGGGGAAATGGAAGACAAAAGGCGAGAGAGGTGGAGTGGGAGGACGGCAGAACGGGGCTCTTTCAAAGTGGCGGCACTGCTTAATTCCACTGCAGGGGTTCAAAGGGCTGTGTGTGTGTGTGTATGGCAAATGGGATCTTTAATAACCCGTGAGAAAGGACTACACACACACACACACACACCAAGGGACGCACAGTCAGACGCGTGCACCGGGGCTGACATTTTCCCTCAGCTCTATTGTTCCCTGGGCCCAGCTCACCTTGACATCAGAGGCAGCAGGACTCATTACCAGCTGGGGGGAGAGATGAGCGAGCACCAGGGGAGGAGGAGGAGGAAGACCAGGAGGAAACAGGAGGAAGGCTGATGCTGCAGAAGTCTCCCCCACCTTCCTCCTCCATCCTCCACTTCACTGCTGCGTGCGTGTGGACAGAATCTGAATCTCCTCATCCTGACTTGACTCGAACTGTCAGCTAGCCATGATAGCCACAAAAAATTAAGCTCAGCTTCACAAAGAATGAGCTTTCGTTTCTTTTCCCCCCTGAATCTGTGAAACTAACAACCTAAAATCAGCAGGTCATGTCAAGGTCAAAAAATAATCAACAGATGAATGGAAGATATAATAAGAATCCAGTTTGAACGTAAAAAAAGGAGAAATTATATTGACATTGAGGAACAACATGGAAGCTTTGTGTGTATCTTTTTCACAGCTTATGAAGGACTAAATGCAGAACACTGCAAAAATACAAAACCTTACCATGTATTTTTTGACTAGTTTCTACTGCAAATATCTCAGTACACTTGAAATAAGACAAAGCTAACTTACAAGTAACTTTTGAGCAAGGCATACAAGATATATATTCTTTAATGTTAATGAAAAAGTACTAGTTCAACTGGGAGATTATTTCTCTTATAACATGAGAAAAATGTCTTGTTATAAGTGAAAAAAATCAACCAATAGAACTAGTTCTTTTTTTATTAATATTAAAGAATTATTGACTTACAACAAGCTCCTATATCGTTGGTGATGCTCTACTTTGTGTTGACGAAATCCCAATAAAATCCACTGAAGTTTGTAGTTAAAATGTGACAAAATGTAGGAAAGTTTTAGGCTATTAGACGAATTATTTGTAAAACCCAACTTGACTGAGACGGGATTGTTGTGGAGTTATTAATCACCTGGGGTTTGGTAGTTGAGTCGTCTCATCTCTACGGGGTCGGAGGAGTTGCCCAGCAGCGAGTCCTTCACGCCGCCTGAGTGCTCATCTTTCGGTAAAGGTGACGCCCGCTTTCTGCAGAAGCAAAAGGAGAAAACAAGGCGATGAATTCACCCTGCTAGTATTGTCTTGTCTGAAATAAATAAATAGATGAAAAAAGCTCTAATTTAGTCATCTGTTTTGCAGGAAAACTCTTAAGCAGAAATGACAGGATGATTTAAAATGACATTAATAATTACTATATGCACACACTTTGACTCATTTGCACGCTTGATGAGGTTAATGGTGCATTTAATGGCTCTCGAAGCTACTTCTAAGGACAGGAAACTCAAGAGACAGTGGGGGCCAGGGGTCTCATTCCCATTAGTTTGAAAGGAAACTTGAATTTAATATGTTTGAAGAAGCACCATAATTTTGCCGGAGTGGGCTAGGTTGCGTTTGTTGCTGGATCAGTGACAGCTGCTGTGTGGAAACGTGAGTATGTGTTTGCAGAGATTTAAATGTGTGCTGCGGTGGCTGCTGCTGCTTGCAGGCGTGTGCGTGTGTGTGTGCTAACAACACATTGTGTTTACTGGTTTCCCAGATTGAGAGGAAAACAGGCGGCTGCTGTAATTAGCTCATCAGCTGGGTGGCACAACACTGGATAATTAGACCAGTTCTGCAGCACCTGTGCTGCCAGGCCCGGCCGCGCCGCATCCAGCAGAACAGAGCAGCGTCGCTTGGACCGGCTTAGCGCAGCCAACCATAGGTTCGTCCATCAGGCAGAGGAAAGTAACAGCAAACGCAGCCTTGCCTGTATTCAGACACCCAGCATCTGTTGACACGCAAACAGGCAAACAGATGCACACACACACGCTCACGCACACACGTACAGCTGCAGACTCGCAAACCTCCTGACAGCAAATGGAAATGGGCAGAAAGAAGCATCAGGGCGCCCCGTGGAAATTTCACATCTCATTGCACTCCATTTGCAAGTGGCGAGCATGGTTTTAAGAAGGAGCGGGGGCCTTCTGTCGAGGCGCGTCGTGGCGAGAATACACAAAGTCTGCGATGCACGGCAAGCCTTAACCTGGTCCTCTCCTCCTCCACCCCCCTCCGCTCTGCTGCCGGGCCTCGGACCTCACCGCCACCTGTTATCTCTTGCTGCAGGGGCTTAAGCTAATGCTGCAGGCATGACAGCTAATCTCTGACAAGCATCTCCTCCTTTCCAGCCGAGAGCTGAGCCAGACCGTGTCCAGTTTTACCCGGAGATCGCTGCTGGTGCCGTGCAAGGCAGAGGAGCGGGGGTGGGTTGTGAGGGTCTATGAGGTGTCCGAACTTTTTGGCATGGGGGCCAAAAAATGTCAACTATTTTTTGTTTTTTTATAATTGCAAAAACTATTTTACTATTAAGAAGGTTTGTCTGCTAAATAAACAACAAACTAAACAGTATTTATTGGAAATAAGCAAAGCACTTAGATTTCTGTAGACAATCTTTCAGGTTGAATATCTTTTTCTAGATGTGTCTTTTAAGCAAAAAGAATAGGATTTTGCTCGCTCTTGCTTTATTTTGCCAAGCTTATTAAATGTCTCTATTTCACTTAAAGCTCCTGGATGCTTTAGATCACCATTACTAATAAATTGAAATTAAAAGCAAAAACCTTGATGAATATTTTCTGTTGCACCTTACATTTTCTATTTTAAGCTTCTAATTGCATATTTTCCTAAAGGCTTGGCATCAGGGAAAATTTCACCATAACCTTGTTTTTAAATGTGTATCTGCATTAACTGTCTGAACTGGCAAACCAAATTGAGGCTATTCTTGAACTGTGCTCAAGGGCAGTCTAAAATTGACCCAATGGCTACAAATGGCCCCCCGCTCACACTTTAGATACCCTCTATGATGTAACGCAGAGGTCAAACGCAAGGTCCGGGGGCCAAATGTGGCCCACCGTAGCTTTTTATGTGGCGGTTGAGGCTACTGGTGGCTAGCTACTCATAAGCCCTTGTTTAGTTAGAAAAGGTATATTAGCAGCTTTATTAACAAAAACCCTCGGTTCTGACTCCTGCAGTGGAAACGAAGGGAGGGGAAAAACTAGCTAGCTGGCTCAAAAAGTGAGCTAGCTAGCTAGCTTTTTTGCGTCTGTCATGGTTTAAGTGCAAATTTATGGCTAGTTGGCTGGACAATGTTCGCTTTTGCCATTGGATCATTTCTGTTCCATTCATTCTGTGCAAAAATGCTTGGCACTACAGCTGTTAAGGATCTCTCATTTCTGTGGTGATAAAGGTCTTAAATTTTACTCATAATGGTCTTAAAAAGGTCTTAGATTTAATTTAATTTATGTCCATCTGTTCTATAAAATGAAAACCATAAAAAACCATATTTTTATTTCCATTTTTAGGTTTAAGAATGCTGTATGTAAAGTTAAACTTTTAACTTTTGCGTAATGAAAAAAAACCCCAACTAAAATTAGTTATTCTGTTGTGGAATTTCTGCAGGATTTGCTAGAAACAGCAAACCTTCTAACACTAGCTTTTCTAACACCATTTATCTACATAAATACCTATTATTTCTGTATAATTTTGGAGTTCAGGTTTGTACTTATAACGTGACAGAATGTGGAGATATGAATAGTTTTGCAGTGCTCTGCACCCTCTGACCCAGTGATGCTTTGGTGCTGCTGCATAGTAAACATTTCAGAAAATCCATGTGGGGTTTTCCATTTCTGGCTCAAAATGAGACTGAGGACAAGTGAAAACACGAGTACACAGAGTGTGAGGTACCGAGGAGTCTTAATGAGGGTAGAACCGGGCCCTTTGTTGAGTCTCCTGCCACCAGGAAGCAGAGAGATGCAAAAAAAAAGGGCTAAAAGTGGAGGAAAAGTGTCTCAGTGGAAAATGTCAGCCTAAAAAATGAGGACGTGTTTTTTTGAGCAGTCTACCCCCTCCAAAACCCCCACCTCCAATGTCTGGCATTTACTTCACAATGGCCCATTCAGCAGCAGGTGATGCCTTGGCATATTCAGATGGGCCCAATCTTGGAGGGGCACACTGTGACTTGCTGGATAATGAAACACAGCATGGAGACAAACCATGGCAGACAGGACAATCTGAGGAGGAACGCTGGCTCTAGATGTGGAACATGCACTGGTACACGGACGTGACCCGGGGGTTCCCTCAACCTCAGCTGTCAGGGGGTGTAGAGTCAGCTGCTTCGACTTGTAAACCTCACCAAATTGGAGCAGATAACCGCTTGATTTCGTTTTATTCCTGTTCTGCTTAAATGTCCTTTTTTGTGCTTTCAGCAGCTAACTTTGCACCCCTCCTGAGCTCATGAAACAAATAAGAACAAGTAGTGGTGCATGAAGTTATGATGCAACGCTCAGAGTACCCACCTTTCCTGCTTGCTGCATTCACAGGGGCAAGAAACAAAAGATAGAGGGGGAGGAGTTAATGTGTAATAGCTATTCATGAACTAAAAATATCAACAACTTGAAAGCACAAGGAGAGAGAGAGGAGAAAAAAGAGAATAACAGTTGCAGGAGGGAGGCTTTTGTAGAACAGGCTCATCACTGTTTGCTGCTGTGCTCTGCAGGAAGCAATAACAACCAGAGCTAGAGTGTGATTATTCCTATGCACATTTACCGCCAGTCCACAGTGAAAAGGCCACACAGCCACCTCCCCACAGTCCCTGCTGTCAATCAGCATCCACACAGAGAAAGGGACTTCCACACAAGAGGATGTGCTACTCAGCAGCGAGCTGTCTCAAGGCCTATTATTAACCGGCGGCTCTTTAAGTCTGCCGGAGACAGCTGCTGCACAGGCTGCCGATGGCAGCTCGGGGAGGCAGGTATGATGCGAGACGCAGAATCTGTAATGGAGCTGCCAGGACGAGGAAGAACGAGGGACTTAATCAGCAGGAAGGGAAGGGAGGTAAATAAGGAACTGCAGGTTCAAATGGGATCCCTGCAAATGTCCACATCACTATTTTAACTGCATTTTTTATTATGTTAATATTAGGGCCGGAACAATCAATCGTGATTAATCAATTACAGAATAAATCGTTAGCTAATTTAGTAATTGATTAATCGTTAGATGGAGCATAATGACTCTAAAAAAGGCCATTTACTGAAAGAACAACAGACTACAAGACGTAATTAAGCCAAAACTGTATAAAAAATATATACAAATTCTGTACTTAGAATAAAAAGCCTTATTTGTTTGTTAATATTTTCTACTCCAAACACCTCAAGAAGCATAGTTTTAGCTTCACCTGGTTCAAATTCTGTTAAAAAAGAGAAACTGTTGCTAACCACCTTTTGTTATCCAATTATTAATTTGCTAATCTGAAAAACTTTTTATTTAGAAGGTGTGTAGTAAAGGAGGCAAAGTAGAAATGCACACCACACTTTTCAGATTTGTATTTGTTTATAAAATATTAAAACCATCATTCTTTGCCTTCCACTTCACAATAATGTCCCAGTTGGTGTGTGAAATAGCTCAGGTTGTAAAAATATTTCCGCAACTCTTCCTGGACTGCAAAAATACATTTGAAATAAGACAAAACTAACTTTTGAGCTTGTTTTAAGTCAATAATTTCCCAATACCAATAGCAAATTACTGGTCCCACAGGCCGATTATTTCACTAACAACATGGGAAAAATGTCTTATTATGAGTGAAATAATCTACCAGTGGAACTAGTACTTTTAAAATTAATATTAAGAAATCATTGACTTAAAACAGGCTGAAAAGTTGCTTTGTTAGACTTGTCTTGTTTTAAGTATTCTAGAAACTAACTGAAAATACTTAAGAAATCATATATTAACACATGAACGACTGAAAAGGCGCAATTAGAGGTCAAGAAGAAGAACAGAGACAGTGAGAGGAGTACGATTCTCCACAGCACCTGTTTCTAATCATGGTGCTCTGCACAGGGGCAGCTCAAGCGCTTTAAAGAGATATTGACTGAGCTTTTAGCTAAGCCCTCTGCTGCTGCCGTCTGTTTCTTTTTCTGAAGTGACCAATGGTGTTGCCAAAACACATTTTTCACTTCTACCCTAAGTGCGTTTGACAGCCAGGCTGCGATTTTATTAAAGCAGGTATGTCAGCTGCCAGTTCATCTGACACTTAACACGGCATTGTTGACAACTGCCAAGTGGGCCGAAATTTCTTTGTCTGAGACACAAATCAATCTCGTCTCCCTCTCTCCATGTTCGAATTCTACAACAATTTGGGAGAAATTGGATCTTATTGTTTCGCTTGTGAGCAGTTCAAGCATTTTTTTTTATGACCATTACTAATGAATCCAACAGAAACCTTTAATCACCGACTTTGCTGCCGTTTCACTTAAAGAAAAGCACAGGAGTGGAAGCCAAAGGCGTCTTACTTTTTAAACAGAAGGATGGCGATGACGATGATGATGATGACGACCACCGCCAGCACGGGGCCCATGACCCACAACATCTCAGGCTGATCCCCAATTTGGGACAACTGCTTTGGGATCTGGACTGGGTCAGAGTAGGGGCTGGACGAAAAGGTCATCTGTCAGGAGAAAAACAAACAGTGTTTACTTCAGTACTCACCATAGAAAACTGAAGATTTATGAACAACTACCTGTGATCAGGGCAGATGGTCTTATTATTAATACAGATGCCTTCTCAATTAATTATTAATGTGTAATATTATACTACATGGATCCATTAGTTACACATTAGAAAGGATTTTTAATTAACTAAGTTATTTTTCTTCCACACTTTTTCCTTCCACCCAACTTTAAATTCTGTTAACATTCAGCTTCTCAGCAGTGAACCTTTGCGGCTTCCCCTCGTTTAGCAACTGTGAAGTCAGCAGTCTTACTCATATTTGTTTCTTTTATTGGTCTATGTAGAGCTGAACAATATATTGAATCACAATATCAATATGCTTAGAATTGAAACTCAACAGACTGCTGCGATGCAATAGTTGAGATTACCTGCATTCTCTCTGATCCTCTAATCATATATCTGGTGAATTAGTGGACCGTCCCTGCCGTTGGATCCCAGATATTATCTAGATTTCAGCGATCAAGATGCTAAAGTTCAAAAAAAGGGCAATATGCAGCATTAATATTGTTTTTTTTATTTCAAATATTAAGTGGCTCTGATTTTATATGATATTCAAATTTGCTACTACAGATTTCCTTCATTAACAAATAGCTCTGCATACGGTAAGTACTTCATAAAATTAAATAATATTGAATATCTACACAGATCAATCATTCCAGGATTTTGCGATTTGTGGTGCAAATTTATAAATATGTGCAAGGAATTTTGCTATATTTCCGCTTAGGTAAGACGATAAATGTGACTCACTCACTGCATCGATCACAGACTATGACTTTACATCTAGTAAGGCTGAGGCAGCAGAGTTGTAGACGTCAGAAATACTGCGGTGGGAGTTGGCGTCACTTAAATCTGATGTTTTTGATCATTTTTACGCAGAACTTGCTGGAAAACTCACAATTATGTATTAGCTCAAAAAAGCTATGGGGATCTCTTGATTTGGTTGTTCCGGATTGATTGATGCAATTTGGCGTCTGGAGTCACAGCCACATAAAAAGCTATGGCGGTCCAAATTTGGCTCCGGGGCCTCGAGTTTGACACGTGGTTTAGATAAAACCTACATGACACTTTTTCTTGTGAACAAACCAACTGGATTAATTTAATTTCTTTTTATAAGAGTATTTCTGTTTGAACAAACCGAGATGCTGGATGACAGCAGAGGGGGTACGAGGGGAAAGGCAGAGAGGTGGGGATGAGCACGCGCGTCCCTTGGTTCGCTGAGATAAATGGGGGCACAGAGGAGGACTCATCTCTTCTTCATTAGTGATCACACCGTGACGGAGACAGAGGAGGAGGAGGAGGCGGAGGAGGAGGAAGGTGACGGTGAGGGTGCGTTTCCACCTTGCTTGTAAATGAGACATCTTTCCACTTAACGTCTCCAAATTACGGCGTGGGGGAGGGCAAGCGGGGAGGCATGTGGGTGTGTGTGAGAGTGTTTCTGAGGGAGCGCGAGCAGACAAAGCGATGCAGTGTCTAAAGGAGGGAAAAAAGAGAAGAGAGAGAATAACTGAGAAAAACAAGCTGACAGACGAGAAAGAGGGAGGCGTATGTCGTTAGAGCTCAGCGTGCCACCTATTGAGTGTTCCTGGGATGTGCAGGTGGAGGGAGAAGGGGGTGACAGATCGCAGACCTCGGAGGGAATTGGGCTCCCAGCGTGCGGCGGGAGCGGCAGGGCAGCAGGCAGCGGTAATCCGCATCATTAGCCGCGCAGCAGCCCGCTCTTTGGCACACAGGCAGATATTAATTGGAAAGATAAGCTGAGATGAGCGCAAACAGTCTTGCGCCTCTGTCATATAGTTCTGTTATCTCTTACTCTTGGGCAACTGCCGGAAAAATTCACATTATGTGTGTGCGCGCGCTGCAGCATGTCTCAATTGCGCGCCGATGTTCGGCACACACGCGAGATAGCTGAAGCAGGAAAAGTGAAAAGATTCACATTTTCATAAAAATGGCGTCGGATCGCATAGCAACGTCTTTCATTTTTGTCATTTTTCACAAACAGACGCACACACGGTGAGGCGGATTCACTGCGGCTCCGAGCGCCCGTGGGAGCGCCCATTATCTAAAGACGAAGGGAGAACGGAGCCGCTGCGGGACGCTGCCTGTGTGACGACACCTCCGGGCTTCCTGTTGTATGGGGATGGCCCAGAAAGAGGCTTAAGGACGCAGCCCTGCAGGGAATCCTGGGAAAATATCCCCCCTTTTTTGCTGCAGTAACAAATAACTGCAGCTGTGGCTTCAGACAGGAGCAGAACAAAAAGAGAGGGCTTTTTGTCTGTTAGTCACGGCCGTGTAGTGGGATCATCCATTTGAACAGCCCTAATATCTGATAAAAGCTCAGTCACGCAGCTAATAAGGCTCTTGGCCTCTCTGAGCATCACAAAGACAGGATGAGGCTGTGAAGGAATGTGTGAGGCTGACGGTGAGTCAGAGACGGTCAGAGACTTCAGGTTGTCTCTCACAGCTCAGAATAGATGCGTAATTCTGTCTGCAGTCGGACAACGGAGGGTTCAGGGTTCACTGGCTGCATTTCCTCTGAGCATTAAATTCCACAATTAAACATTTTTTAAAACAAACTTGCTTAATGGAAAAATTCATTTTTCCATTAAAAAGAAAAAATGTCAGCTCGAGGATGAGGTGGTTTTTCGGCCTTACAGAATAAATATATTTTTTAAAACTGCAATGGAAACACCTTGTTTACACATCACGAGTCACGTGATCAACAGCCGGACGTTACTCCTGGTGAAAACCATGAAGACGATAACAGGAAGTAGTAGGAGGAAAATGGTTTGTTTTTGTTTCTTTTCAATGTGCAGCTGGCTCCACCACAGCTCTCAAGGTTCATAAAAAGTTTTGTGTCATTCAAACGTGTTGACTACATAGCTCTTCTGTAAAATCGCTGTCTACAATTTCCCCAAAGTGCAGCATAAGTAGCCGCTCCCAAGTAGAAAGGGTTTGTTGCTCCAATGCCTGAATAAGATGCTGAGATGGCAGATAGGTGATGACCGCTACCACAATGGCTGAATTATGAATGCAAATGTAAGCATCTAGAGACAATATATGGATGGAAAAGACCTCACTTTTTGAATCCCAGTTGCCATTCCCAATCACATATTTGGAATTCATGGGAATTACAAACATACTCGCCTCTAAATTGAAGCTTTTCACTCCTCTTCAATGAAGAAATTGATCGACACAGAAACCTTGAACAGGGATTTGTCCCATATTGTAGCGTTATCAAAACCCTATCTGGTGATCCGGAGTCTCCAGCTGTCAATAAGCTTTGTTTGAGTACTTAGGAACTCGAGTGTAAGAAGTAGCAGTAATTTATTTCACTTTGTTAGTCACATTTAATCCCTTTTTCACATTATATGCTTCTCAGAAGTCATTTTCAGCTAATTTAACTCAAGTGCTTACTCTATAAGTCTAAAAGTGATTACAGAGTTGCTCCTAGACTGATGTTATGAGACAAAATTGAGAACGAAAATGAGATATTGGATAAAGATTTAATACGTTTCTGCTAAATCCTATGGCAGAAGGAGCAGCCAGTAGAAAGCATGGATGCGTTAGTCTCTAGAAGGAGTATTTGGTTATTTGTGTGCATCTGTTAGAGTGAGGGTATGTGTAACATCAGTTTTTCAAAGCCTTTTGTCTAACTCCTTTGAGCCTCTACAAGTGAGCGTGTTTGTCTAGGTCGCAGCCGCAGAGAGAGCGAGAGCGCGTGTGATTTCTGAGTTTATCTGAGGCGCAGTGAGTGAACAGGAGAGAGGGATGAGGCGATGAGAGACGGCACGGAAAAATGAGACACACACAGAGGTGTCATGGTGGCTAGCTTGGCCCGTGGGCTACGCGACGCCCTCCTTCGCCACCCCAGACCTTTTGAGGAAGAATTACGTACGGAAGAATATTAGGGCCACCAAAAAAAATTAAATAAAAATCTTAGGTGTATGTCACTTAAGACATACACCAGAATATGTTGTTAGTTCATGAAAAAAAAAAATCATGTAGCTATTTCTTTCTTGTTGTATTAATTGTAAACCTGCATCTCATTTGTACTGAGAGCTTGTCCCAAAATTTGAGTTTTAAGACTAGATTTGCCTGATGGTGCATAAACAATTTTGATTATGAGAAAAAAGTCAAAATCTTGAGATCTAATTCTGTCAATTTATGTCAAAATCCAAATGAATAAACAAATATCCTTAGGTGTGTGTCAAATATGTTGCTAGTGTGTGAAAATAATCACATAACTATTTCTTCTTTGTTATAAGATTCGTAAACCTGCATTTTATCCATACTGAAAGCTCATCCCAAATTTATTTTACAGGTCGGAGTTTTTTGCCTGATGGGACATAAACAATTAAAACAATTCTGATTCTGGGAAAAAGAGTCAAATTATGAAGGGAGTCAGAATTTTGAAGGAAAAAAAGTAAAAATTTTGAGAAATGTCAGAATTCTTAGTTAAAATTCTGAATCTTTTCTTTCTTTTCCAGTGGCCTCAATCTTCTTCCCTAGATCTGCCACACGCAGCATGTGCGCATTTGTTGCGACTCGCTGCTGACCCCCCTGGCTCCCTTGCCTCCCATAAAATGGCTTAAATAAGCTGCAGGGCAAGCGCCAGACAGGACAAACAAACAAACATGCACAGACGCCTGCTATGTATCCACAGCTCCCGCCGCCACCCCAGGGGTCCCGAGGAGCCCACACAGTCCCTTCACACTGCATGACAAAGTGAAAGACATAGAGAGGGCGGGCAACAAGATTTTAGTGACAAAAAGTAGGAGAAATATAAGATATCTGTCTTTATCTGTGAGAAGCAGAAACGTGGCTACAGGGTACCGTCTACCCTTTGTCTTGTCCTGCAGTTTCTCCTTTGTGCTTTTTTCCTTCATTCAGTTTCGTCCTTGCATGTCCCGCCAGTCATTCAGCAGCAGAAAGGGCACTTCTTCCTTGCTCTTGAGCTGTCTGAATGCCAAGCCTTCATTTCAAACACAGTTATAGACAGAGTTTGCAATAAATCCCCTGAAATCCCAAAATATGGGATGGAAAATGCTGAATTACATCTAATAGTTATATAAAAACCCACAAAAGATGTTCGGCGTGGCCCAAGTACGCCGTGGAAAGTCATTTAAGAAATATAGCATCATAATTTCCATGAGTGCTCAGTGTTTTACACTCACTTTACATATAAAATACTGAAGATCACAAATTAACTTAAGGCAGATATTTCTGCAGTGGACAGATTTGAAATATAGAACTTGGAAAAAAGAAGGAAGGATGGAAATTAAATAAGGCAGCAGATTCGACTATATGCAGAAAGGGATAAATACATAGAAGAAAGTGGGACAAAGGAAGAAAGGAACAAATAGATTTAAGACACAAAGAACAGTAAAAAGAGTGGGAGGACACATCAAGGATATAATGGTGGTGAAACACAAAGGACAGAAAGAATGGCAGTGGGACAAAAAGGATGGAAGGAAAGAAAGAAGCAGAGACAACTTTTAGACATCAGGAAAGGGACTTAGATCTGGAATTTTTCCAAATTCTTGTTTTTTTTTTCCAGACTGAGTTAAAGTCCAGAATTAAACCCAAATGAAACTGTGGACTTGCTATTCATCTTTTTCTGACTCCAAATTCCAATAAAACACATCAACATTTGCTCAGAATGAGTCTCTGCAACCCTTTACAACAAGAAGATCAATGTTTCCCTCTTCACCCATCAGGGGCTTCGACTTTAAGCCTGATTGGTGTCTACAAACGTAAAATGCATTGGACGCCACTTGGTAATTCTAGTTATTTTTTTCTTCAGCTTGTCCTTTATAAATAAACTAGAGCATCAATAAATAAAAAGCATCCAGATAACTGGAGGCACCGCCTCTGGGAAAAGATGCTACCCGCTAGATAAACAATGCTAGTTGCCACCCTCAAAAACCTGCACCAGAAGACGCTCAAAACTAGAGATGCACCTAGTGATTATTTTAATAATCGACTCTATAGATTATTTTGAGAATTGATTAATCGGATTAACAAAAGGCCACATTCTGAAGATTTTCAGATAAATACTTAAGCTTTAATGCAAATAAACAAAAGGAAATTCCTTTTTTAAATAAGAAAATGAACATTTTGTTGCCTAAAATACAGTAACATAGGATTCCTTTACTGTATGCTTGATCATCTGTAGCAAAATACGCATCTGCAGCTAAAACAATGATTCTAACATCAACATATTGAAAAGCTTAGCCTTTTCTGCTTGACTTAACATCAGTACAGTGTAGGGCTGATCTGTTGATTGTTTTTTGGGGTAACCAATTAATAGCTGGACAGGAAAAAGTGCTAAATAGTAGATTTATTTTAGTAAATACGAACCAAGTGAAGCTAAAAATGTACTTGAACATATTTACAGACGAAGAAAGTTTTTTTTTATATTACCCATATATGCAAAATGTGTATGTTGTACATTTTTGTGTTGTCCTTTCAGCAAGTTGCAGTTTTTTTATTGTCGGTATACTCAAATTGACAGACAACTGAATTAGTTGATGATAATGCCAGTAATCGATTAATCACAATTAATACGATTAATCTTTTCAGCAATCTGCGAAAAATTACAAAAACACCCCAAATATTGTGTTTTCATAGTTCCCTCGTCGATTCCACTCTTCTTTCTATCCTATAATCGTTTACGAAATTAGTTCCATAATCGATTAAAAACAATAAATATGATTAATTGTTTTAGCCATATTCAAAAATAACAACAAAAACCCCAAAAAGCATCTTGTTTTCATAATTCCCTCTTGATACTGTTCGTTTGAGCCGTTTAAATTTTAAAAGCAGCTTGTCTTCAATGTTCGGGGTGTTTGGAGCTTGAAGCAACAGAATTAGCGCTACAAAGCAAACTCTCCATGAGAGTGAGGAGAATACAAATGCTTGGATAAAACTCCAAAGAGCAAATCTGATCGCTCGGTTTGGGTTCCTCTCTCTGCCAAAACCTGACTTTTCTCTTATCACGAGGACAGCACACGGTGGAACAATCACCTCCTCTGCTGTCGGTTCGCTTCGTCTCATCAGAGCTTCACAGGCTGGACTGGACACAAGGCAGAAATGGGGAAAAAGGAGGAAAACATCCCGTCCTCTCTTTTGCTCTCCAGCACCACCCCTCCTCTCCGCCTCAGATCACACAGTAGTTCATTCTCCTTCCTCCCTCAGTCTCTTTTCACATTAAATGATACTGTTTATACACACCCAGCATCTATCATCTTATTTCACACTTCCCCCGGCTTGTTTATCCGCCTTTGGTGCTGGGGAGACATGAAGGCGTATTCTCCTCTCCTTTCTTTCTCGCGCTCCCCCTCCATTCTCAGACTCTCTTCAACCACTAGCGGCTGCTTGTGGCCATTGATATACGAGGGCTTATTAAACCCTGGCGGTCCCGTTTGATCCACACTAGGGGAGTTTGTGGAAGCCTAGTAAAGACACAAGTCATTTATTCCACTACTTGTTGTTTTATTCTCCTGGGTCTGGTGAAGATCCTGCTCCAGGCAGCGTCTGCCTGCTGCACGCTTCACCTTCTTCTTCTTCTTCTACCCAGCGCCTTTGGTAATAAAACGTCTGCAAATGCCGCGTGGGGGCCAACAAACACAAACACTGCTGCGGCGTCTGACTGACAGGATCCGTGCTGCAATCAGTGACAGACTACACAAACAATGGATGCTCTGGGGTGGGCTCGTTATTTCAAAACTACAGTGTATTGTACCAAAATCTGCATACTCTGTGTAATTGTTCATGTTTAGTGACATTACAAGTGCAAACTTCAATGTATGTTATTAGGATTTTATGTGATAGACAAACACAAAGTAGTGCAACTGGAGATGCAAGTACGTCAACGTCGATCTCAATCAGTTTAGCACACAAAGCTGCCAATTGTTCTTTACAAAATAGTTCCAGCTCGGTCAGATTGGTGAAACTTTAACTTAAACACATAAAATATCCATAAAATTTAATAAAGTGTGTGGTTGAGATGTGAAATGTGTTAAAAATCCATTTTGTATTGGATGATAACCAATTCCCTAGGATGACACGTTTTGAATAGCTGTTGGCAGACAGCATATGTACAGTTCAAACTAAGAAATAATTAGATTTCATTCATTAGTTTTAATTACAGCCACCCTTTTTGGCATATTTGGAGAACTTTAAGTATTTATTCATGATCTGTTACAGCTCAATGCTCTGACAGACTGAAAAAAGCAGAAAAAGGATCTTTTCCAAAATACTGTCAGAAAGGAGCTTGTTTGGCAGAACTCTGGAAATGTTAAGTTCATCTTTGGTGTCAACAAAAACAGAACACATGTTTCAACAATGTATTATTTGGGAAATGACAACATGTAATTAGGGGTTGGCGATATGAACTTGTAGTTTTATCACGATATTATGTGGTGAAATTGTGATAGTGATTGATAAAAATGATGATAAATTAGTTATAGCTTCTTTTCTATGTAACTGTATGGCTGTAAATGTATTCATACTGCCTCAATGTTTTTGCTCTTGAAAAACATTCCTATTTCAGTTAGGTTTCTTCAGAATACCAATTATTCAAAAAGTATGATTTATATCACTGAGTTGCACACAAGAACTGCATTTAATCATATTTTCAAATTGAATTATATTCATTGATGCTCTCGTTTGTATTTTTTGATGATTTCACTGAATAAACAGTGGAGAAAATAGTAAAACTAACAATACGGACGGTTTTGGAGGTTTTTAAACGTTAAATGGAATTTATTGTGTCAACAATAAATAAAAATTTTTATGGTAAGAAATTTATCACAATAAATGATAAAAGACATAATTAATGCTCACCACTACTTGTAATTTGCATTACGTTTATTGCAAATTACTAATTGACCCACCCTGTGAGTGGAGCCCAATAAATCTAAGTGGTCCAGTTTTAAAGGTGAGTAACTTCCTGTCAGTTTGAGGAAAGAAAGCGTTTTTGAGCTGTTCTGATCCAACTTGCTGTGCCGTGCAGGTGTGGCGAGAGTCCTGTGCAACGATGGGATTTGAGGATTTTCTTTGAAGTCAGATATATCATAGCTGGCCAGGACTGCCTCCCTTGCACGTCTGTGGCCTTCTCAGAGTGGAGGGATTACATGGGGCACGCGGGGGGCTTTAGGGACATGTAAAGCAGCGCTTCAAGGGAATCAGGCCTGCCTTACGGACCGTCTCGGCCCTGTGACCGGGTCTTCGTCTCCCTCTTAACTCCAACCGCACTAATCGATCTCCTCTGCCGTCTTCATGGTGGAGAGCGGACGAGAAAAAGAGCTCAAAGGAGGAAGTGGAAGGAAAGAAAGAAAGAAATAGGTAAAAAGTCTGAGATTCAGTTTAAGACATGAAGGACTCTCCCTCTCTGGTCGTCGAGGGCCCAGCTGCTGAATATGCATGTCTGGGGTAGCAGAGGAGCCCAGAGCAATCGCAGACTCTCATTCCTCCTGCAGTGAAGTTTAGCCCAGACCATCCCACAGAGACGCGGGCCTCCGTGTTAGCGCTACTCGACAAGTGCACAGTGCCGCCACTTAGCAAGCCAAGAGGCCTGTATTAGCATTGGTAAGACATCTGGATGGGGCCCCCGCTGGCTGCAGGGAAGGCAGAGCTGGATCTCTGATGTCATTGTCAACCGATAAGGGAGTTATCAGGACAAGCTGTAATTTCTCTTAGAGGCTGCTACAATAAAGGCTAAGTAGAGGAAACAAAACAAACAACCACTTTGTCTGATTGCAGCTGTTTTCCAAATGCTTGAGGCTGGAAAGTGTTGAGAGTTTGATGATGGGTGATAAAGTTAACCTGAAATTAATTAACCTGGATGAGCAAGCAAAAAGAAAATGACAACTTACATTGAAAACTGTTTGTTACTTATTTTAGACAGTGAAGGATAATGCCCACTTTAATTTTAAGAAGGCAATTCATCCTAAACTTGATAATGGTAATTATGATTCATGCCCCAACAAATAAAGTTCATTTCTCTACACACAAGGAGAAATATGTAGAGTAAACCATCATGACACTGTTGAAACAAGTAAGATGAGAGCTAGATGATACCCAGGAATGATTATAACATACAGAAGGAAAAAGTATATTGAATTCTAAAGTTTGTGTACTTCCATTTACTTACTTAGTGCTTCTTAAAACACCCAACACGCTTAAAATCCCACAAAAAATATCCAGCTGGTTTTTGATAATAAATGAATGCTTTTTGGTGTCTGTAAAATAAGCCGTTTCAAAATGTTACAAATCAGCAGGCAGTGCCCGTCACCTAGCAACGCCAGCCAAGCCCAGTCTGTTACCTAGCAACCCAAGCTGAGTTCCAGGACATTTGGTCAGTTGGTTTTATAGCTGTATGTGCTGTACAATGGCTGCTACAGAAGAGAAGTGCTTTGTTGACTAGCCATCCAGAAACCACTGGCTGCATTTTTGTTGGTTGTGCAGGAGGCTCTGCTTCTGCTTTTCAAAGTTATGTAAATGGGGGTTGTTTGCAGCCATTTTCATATGTGAGTGTAAACACTGAGTTGGAGCAGCAGCTTATTTGAAATTAAAGCAGTTCATTCTGAAGGGAGATCAAAGACCTGACCAGACCAAAATCTCATTATCTAAGAATGATTATGTACAATAAATATAATAAACATGTTGTGTACAGGCTTTAGACTTAGCCAAACTTGTTCAAGGAAGCATAATAGGTCACCTTTAATGTCAGAAAGATAATTTGTGTAAATCTATTTGAAAATGTGTTACCTTTTTCTATTCAATTTCACAAGCAACACCAAGTATCTAATTAGTATCGCACCTGCATGATCAAGTCAGATTTCCAGGCCAACCACAATTACTTCCAGAGAGCATCAAAGAACCATCCAGGAAGTCACAAAAGGACCCAGAACAAGATCTAAAGCACCGCATGCCTCACTTGCCTCAATTACGGGTCAGTGTTCATGATTCAACACTAAAAAAGAAGCGAGGCAAAAAATCCCTGGGAGGATACATTTGCTTTACATTACTTTGATGATCTACCAGACTTAATTTGAGGAAAATATTCTGTGGAACATTTTGAAACGTCTGCGTATTGTTACATCTGACATGAAACAACTTTTCAGACAATAATCAAACATGATGGTTTTACGTTGAGTCAACGTAAAACCATCGTTGCTGTATCTTCACTTTTGCAAGAGATTCAAAAGAATAATGTCCAGCTTTGATTTATATGACCTTAACCTCAGGCGCACTTGGCTTATGCAGCCTGTTTTGGTAAAAATCCTTATCTAAATCTGATTTAAATGCTGTGGCATATAATAAACAAACCATTCATGCTCAAAGATCTTCCCTGTGGCTGAATCAAAATTTTGCAAAGAAGAGGGAGCTAAAATTCCACCAAAGTGAACTAAAAGTCTTTATTTTCCCTTATTCATCATTGAAACCGAGTTATGAAATGATCTGAAATTAAAATGTATTCAATAGTGTGAAAAACATAAGTGTGGCCAAAATCCAAAAACCATAACAAATATATAGCAAGGCAAATACTTGCTAACAGCACCATAAATAAATGACGGATGGAAAATCTGGACATATTAAATACTTCTTTAAGGGGTTTAAGCAGAAGCCCCTTTAAATATACACATCTATTATATAGATCTATATGTGTATAGACCTACATTTCCTTTATAAAACATGAAACATCTTTCTCACCCCAGGATATAAGTGCAGCTGCTAGGCTAATGTTAGCTTGCTTAGTTTCCGTTTTGATAGGACTTTTTGATAATTCAGCTCATAAGAGTGTGAGCAAAATTTACAGAAAGTTTTGTCCTCCTACTTCCATAAATAAAGTGCTTTGCTTTTCATATTATTACCAACCACTGCCATAGTAGCTGGGTCTCCTAGAAATATGGTATTAGATAGACGTACTACTCAGTCTGAGTCTGACTTTTGAGAACTGCTGGTCTAGAGAGAACAATGCGAGGTCCAACCATCTGCCCTGGTCCAAGAAGAGAAGAAGGATGTGACTTACATAATTAGCTGCGCCATCCGTCCCCTCGTTTCGTAGTACCGCAACAACAAACCATTGGAACTCCTGCATGTTAGTTAGGGGCTTGTTTTTGAAACCCATGTAGTCCTGGCCATCACCCAGCATAAAGGTTGGCGGCAGATGAGTCAGTTTGGCTGCAACATATGCCCTGGGGGACTCCACGTGGCGTCTGCGCCTCAGCACCGGACCTTCTCTGGACCTGAGCAGCTGGGGGAAAGAGGCAAAGTGGAAAGGTTATGGTTTAAAATTAGCAACGGAGCCCAAGTGAGATGACCCCTGAGACCTGACAACCTGCCAAAGTACAGCATCCAGGCTGTAGCATCAGCTCAGGTTTACGATTTAGCAGAAACTAATGCAGGGTTTGTTAGCCGTGGCTCTCAGAGGTGCACTGTCCTGCAGGTGATTAACAGGTTCCTGCAGGACTTGACAGCATGCCGAAGAGGTAATGCAATCATTTTAATCAGGTGTGATGGAGCAGCGACACATCTAAAAGATGAAAGACTGTGGCTCATCATTAAAAAACCCTAAACTAGAGTATGTGAGACAAATCAAAGCGTCTGAACTCCTGGAATCTCAGAAAAACAAAGCCTTTGCATTGACAGTGTATGTCCAGGTTTGGTTGTGCTGCTCAGTAAAAGATAATGACTCCACAGTGCTGAAATGCCCTTTGCACGCTGGCACAACAGCAAACAATGCAGCCAAGCTACGAAGTGAGCAATTAGCACTTAGTGGAGCACACAATCTCAGCATGACTGCCAGCCTGGTTAATAAATGAGCGGGAGTGTACAGCACTGCGGCATTGTGTTTTTCAGCAGCATTTTGTTTCCTGTCACTGATGTCTCGTGTGCCGCTCCAGATGTAGCTTTATTAAATCATTATGTTGGAGGGAGGAGACAATGGCCTGCTCCGTGTTTAATGACTCAGGGAGTCCCATCTCTTTCCCTCTATGTCTCCTCCATTATTCCTAAGGGGAGACCTTGAGCAATGGTGATTCAGATCTCCAAGTTTACTTAAACCTCATGCCATTATTATTCAGGCATGTAGCCCTAAACTCCCCCATGATTAAATAGCATCATTATTCAACAACAAATAAATAAATTAGAAAGTCATATAAAAGTTTATGAGAAGATAGGAAGCCTCGACCAGAGTGCATCTGCATTATACACCTGTTGCTAAGCCTGTCACAATAGGTAAATTATCAGATGATGAAGTAAAATAAGCTCAATAATTTCTGTTTTCATTTGCTTAGAGACCTCATAATTGATTTTTTATTTATTGTTTCAGTTGTAAGTGGATTTTTATTTCTCTTTTATTTATCATTTTTGTTTTTATTTTGGATATTTTAAGTGTCTTACAGTTCCAATGCTAAGTGCTCTTTCATAAGTTAAAGTTTATTAGTCCTTGAAAAGGTGAACTTACAATGTTATGCCATTACCAATAGATGAATTGAAAATGTCCTCAAAACAACAACGTGATAGTTCATCGCAATAATGACTGGAACAATTTATCGTAAAGCAATATTTGTTATTGTGACAGGCCAATAGGACAACACTAACATTCTGGCTTACACTATTTCCTTTAAGTCATCTTGCACTTTTGTTGTCTTTTTTGTGGACTCTGTACTGATATTTGTGGAAGAAGGTTGATTTTATATCTGGTAAATCATTTCATTGCAGATTGTATTGGATGTTTGGGATCTAAATCCTAACGAAATGACCCAATTGTTTTTAACCATGGGCCACAAGATGTTTACTTGAAATATTTACTTATAATGTGCTCAAAAGCTTAGATTTTTAAAAAAGTTTTCGTCTCAGAATGTTACTGTCATAACATATTAATTAATTTACATATCCTTACAAGAGGTGCCAATAGATGCAAAGGTAGAGAAATTTGTAGTTATTGCTTGCAAAGGGATATAAGAGAGATCAAATTAAGCCCTACATCACTTGTTACACACTAATACTATGATCTGAACGCGCAAACGGTTTTATTCGACAGATGGCTGCTGTTTGCAGACCTGGCATCCAATCAGGAGACTCCCCTCCTACCTGAGTGACTCACAGTTTAATATCTCTTCCTCCCTGAGCTCAGGAGGGTAGAGATAATTGGCTACAACCGGCGACTCCCCACCCAGTTGGAGCGGAAAATGCTATCCGTGACCCCTGCAACCTGGGAACATTAGCCAATCAGCCCCCCGCCTGGCACTCACCTCTTCCAGGTCCACCTCGTCTGGGTTCTTCCACCGCTGCATTGATTGGGTTTGTGGCACCACCACGATGTAAAACCATCTGATGAGGAATAAAAAAAAAAAAGACCTCAGTAAACAAAGCATGACTCAGTCGACACATTTGGAGACTTGGAGATGCTTTTGTTGGAACGACGCCACCGCACAAGTGAGTCCACCCAAGGTCGAACTCCAGCAGATTGGCGCTGCGTTCCCCAATTAATGGCTAAACGCTAAGAACATCTGCCACACGGACCGGAACAAACACCATTCAGTGGAGGGGAGCCTTTAGCTAATGAAGATCCCTGTAGGATTCCTGAGGTTAATAAGAGCAAATATGAGTTTCTGTGCTGCTGTTATCAAGAACCAGATGGATGGAAATGAAGGACATCATTGGGGAGGGTCAAACTGAGGAGGTTAGGTACCAACTCAACGAGCATACATGCGAGAGCACACAAAGCACTCATGTTTCTGTGTTTATATTTGCGTTGGCTCCATCTCGCTGTCAAGCCCCGACTGTTTTCTCTCGGCTCAAAGTTTTCTCTCCACTGCGGCATTTTGTAAAACGAGCTGCTGCTGACAGTGAAAGCAGCTGCCTCTCCTCCTCCTCCTCTTCTCTGCTTCGCATCTGTGATTCAACAGTCACTCAAGTCTGGGAGTGAAAGAAGACGTGTATAACAAGGCGGCTCCTCACCAACACAAGCTAAGACACCCCTCGACTCCTCCATCCCCCCATCGCCAACCCGTTCCGTCCGTCAGCCTGAGCTGGACCTGGCCCGGACTTGACAGCACCGTAATCTTTACACCAATCAACTCGCTGCGCTCCTCTGACATGTCCGTATTTGTGTTAGTGTGTGTACATAAAGGTGAAGGCTTTACCCGGCTCTTAGCAGCTCTTAACAATTTATGTCAAAAGAAAACAGCTCAGCCTGATGTTAAGTCTAAATTATCATCAGCTTTCTGAGAGTAAAAGCTGCAGTTTAAGAGTTGGAGCAGTGCTTCGCTATCGATCAGATGCTGATATTTTTCCTGCTGCTCATCTTGAGAAGCTTACTTCTCAGAGTAACCAACACAGATGGAAATGTTTTATTTTAATTTAGATTAAAACCTTTTTACAATTAAAGTACAAAGTATTGATCCTTTATAAATACACCTTTTCAATTTCCTTTAATATGACCTCGTCTATCCAATGGGTTTTACTCCGAAGCTGACTTTGGTGGATCAAAATCAGCTTTTAATTAATTTACTGAAATTGTCAAAATCTCTCAAAGAAAGACTGACCCAAATCCTGTTCTTACTGCTTAGAAATTAACTGGATGCATTTCTTTTAATACGGCAAATGAGCAAAACCCTTTTTAAGATTTGGATCAGCAAGGATCTGCACAACCCTTCCAAATGGAAAATAAGTTGAGTGGAAGGAAAAATTGTGGTAGAAGATTTCATATTACATTTTCTGTATGACATGATAGTGTAAGATATCATGATTAATGATATATATCATGATTCTGTATGATAATGCATACAGAAGATGCCCTGTCATTATCTGGATTATGGCTGGAGCTTTGAGAATCGGATTATTTTCACATATGTGACAGTCTGACGAGCCCAATTCCTTTTCACACTATACCAGGGTTCATTCACTTTCACCACAGTAAAATTGACTTACTTTAAACTTACTTTTCAAGGTAAGTTTCCAAACTTTTCCAGCGCCACACTTTGGCAATGGTGAACTAAATTAGGCAGTTGCAATTTACTATTACATATAATTTATCACTGTTGTTAATATCTAGTATAATATCTTGTGATACTATTTGACATTCTACAGCAGGGACAAGGTAAACTAAAATATAACAACGTCCCATTAAATACTTTTTGGTAATTCTAACCAGCCAAAACCAAGATAAGTTTAGTCAGACTGTGAAAAAAGCTGTCAGTCTTTCTATTAGTTGTATAAAAATATGTGGTTTCAACTGTAACACTTTCCAAATTTAGGCTTTTAATCAAACATTAAATTGCACTTTATTACAAAACTGTGCAGTTTGAATATCACACACATTCAAATACTTTATACAGAAATCAAGCACTTTCAAAACCTTGAAAATGCCTAACAGAAATTCAAGCATTTTCAAGGATTTCATGCATCTGTGCGAACCTGTCATGTATCAATATTGAGTTAACCTTTTTGAACTGAACTACTGAAATTAGTCAACTTTATGATGCTATTGTAATTTATTAAGATAAACCTGTAATTGATGCCTTTACAGCCAAAATGCTACTATTATTCATGAACCGGATCGTTTATTCTCCAGTTCATTCTAGGGCGTCCGGCGGCATTTCCAGACCAGAATGGACTTAAAGTCCCTAAATTCCCTCCAGTGCGTTCTGGGTGAGCCTCAGGGTCTGGCCCCAGTGGGATGGAAAACCTCTGAATGGAGACATCATGCTCACACCAGCAAACTACAGCAGTTTGAATGTTTTTATTATACTGACAATGATTATGCTATTGAAAGTTTGTGGCATTTGGAGGTGTGAATGGTGCTACATCAATAACTGACCTGACGCGGGTGGTCGTCTGGACTTTTGGCAAGTTGATGGTCATTTTGCCATCCTGAGGCGTTTGTGAGACGGGTTTGGCTTTAATCAGGTCAGGGGCCGTGCGGATGGACACCTGCTGCTGGAGACCGCCGGCAATGATGCCCCTGCTTGTGAGCACAAACGAGTAGTCGGTGTCTGGCTGAAGATGTGTGATCAGCTTCCTCTTTTGGTTTCCCTCCACCTCCACACTCTGTTGGTTGTACAAGATCTGCAAGAACAAAAAGGGAGAAAACTTGAGTTTCCACTCACATGTAAGGAAGTGATAAGAAGCTAAGTTTTCCTGTGATATTTCAGATAATTTTGACTGACACGCACCTTGAATGGAGCCTGGGATTTGTAGTTTTCTGGCAGGTCCCAGGTGAGTAGCACAGAGGTTTTTGTGACTGCCTTGACACCAAAGTTAAGGGTTGGGAAATCTGCAAAGACATTTGTTCAAAATTATTATCTTATTAAAAATATATATCAACAAATATTTGTTGGCTTGGGCATACTATTGGAAAAATACCAGAAGACCAAATATGAACCTAATTTGGGATGTAAATAAATTGGAAAGTGTACAGTACAGACCAAAAGTTTGGACACACCTTCAAATTCAATGGGTTTTCTTTATTTTCATGACTATTTATAAGGCAAGAAATCCCACTTATTAACCTGACAGGGCAACACCTATGAAGTGAAAACCATTTCAGGTGACGACCTCTTGAAGCTCATCAAGAAAATGCAGAGTGTGTGCAAAGCAGTGATCACAGCAAAAGGTTGCTACTTTGAAGAAGCTAGAATATAAGGGGTATTTTCAGTTGTTTTACACTTTTTTGTTTAGTGCATATTTCCACATGTGTTATTCATAGTTTTGATGCCTTCAGTGTGAATCTACAATGTCAATAGTCATGAAAATAAAGGAAACTCATTGAATTAAAAGGTGTGTCCAAACTTTTGGTCTGTACTGTAGTTGAGGAGGAAGGTTTAGGGTTTTGATTTAAAGGGGGATTATTATACAAATTTTACTATTTGCACATTTTTATATTTCCAGCTGTGTCTGAAAGTATAGTCTAAGCATACCTAACCACTTATTGGCAATAAATTAATGATTTTGCCTGGAAAAAGAGCTGTTAGACTATTATGTCACAAACGAGGGGCACTGCATCATCACCTAGCAACCTGATGAGTTCCAGCACGTTTGGTCAGCTGGTTTTACCACTGTATGCACTGTACAATGGCTGCTGGAAAAGACAAGTATTTTGCTGCTGACCCACCATCCTGAAACCATTTTCTGCATTCTTGTTGGTTGTGCAGGAGGCTCTACTTTTGCTTTTCAAAGATGTACGGTTGTATAATTGCGCATCTGTGCTGTCATTTTCACTGCGAGTGTAAACATTGAGCTGGAGGCGTGGTCAGCAGCAGCTGATTTGCATTTAAAGTGACAAGACACCCTAAAGCAGCTCATTCTGAAAGAAGCTCAAAATAAGCAGAACTGACCAGACTAAAATCTCACTATCTAAAAATTATTTTGTGCAAAAATGTAATGAATATGTTTTTTATAGACCATAGACATAATCTATATCATATACAAGGAAGCATAATAGGTCACTAATTTTTGAGTGGGGGGGCTGAGGGGATGATGTAAAAAACATATTTTAAGTGAGGTGTTGCAAAAATGTAATACCATATATTCTTGTCTTTCAACTTTAAAACTTGAAGTGGTATGAATAGTTTTCCGACACACTGAGATCTCAGAGATCACTGGAATATAAGTGATAGTAGAGAAGGCAACCTGTGTCTTAAAATAGGCACCAATCCACTAATTAATAAGAAATCTTAGGTTTATAAGATTATAAAACACACAAGGAGGTATGTGCTTGGTACGCTTTAGATTTATGTGTAATGGGATGGAGGATGAGGATGCGTGGTAATGTGACTGTAGCGTATAATGAGATTAGCACTCTGTAAATCAATAAACAGAGCTGTGGTACACTGAGAAAAAGATGAGACAGACGTGGCACAGATGGAGACAAAACTGGTTCTCTGAAGAAGTTAAGGCGCCAGCTAATGTTATGAAACACATGGACTTGTTGACGGACGAATGACGAAGTATGATCACATGAGGGCTTAAAGCCCTGATGTTGTGTTTTCAAAGCAAACATTGGTGAGGTGTGTATGAATAAATGCCCTACCGTTCGACATGGTCCTGCTCTGGATGCTGGGGCTCAGAGGGCCGCCCCCCTTGCTGGTGAAAGCCTGAACGCGGATATCATAGGTGGTGTCTGGGTTCAGTCCCTCGATGGTCAAGTCTGTTTCCGTGGTGTTGCTGCTGTTGTCTTGGTGATTGTTTATGTCTTTGTACACCACCCTGTAGTAAGTTATCTTGCCGTTCCGTTCCTTCAGGTTCGGAGGCTCCCAGGTGAGCTGCGTGCTCGACTGGGTGAGACCCGTCACCTTGAGGTTGAGCGGGAAGCCTGTGGGCAGGTCTTCAGGCGTGCTGATCTCCTTCACATAAGCCTCACCAGCGCCGGCGCGGTTCCGGGCGCTGAGCCGGAAGATGTAGGTTGCTCCTTTGTGCAGCTCGGTGACGGTGTGGTGGTCTTTAGTTTTGCTCAGCTCCAGTGAGGTGAAGGTCTCTTCGTCGGTGCGCTTGTACTGCAGCTGGTAGCCCATCAGCTCACCCACCATTTCCTTAGGCGGCTGCCACTGGATGAGTGCCGTGTTTCCCATGGTGGTGCTGATCATCATAGTGGGTTTGCCTGGCACTGAAAAGATTTAAAAAAAAAAAATTAAATCCACACTCCAAAATGTTTAAAATCACTGCTAAATTTAGGCTCAGTGACCCCAAAATGAGATTTTATTTACCACCTTCCTTGTTATCCTCTTCAAAACAAACATGGGTTGCTTACATGGTCAACTCTGGTGAGCAGCTATCTTCTTGTAGTCATATTTTTTCTTTTATAATCTCTAAATTGGCATTTAAAATTCCTAGTCCTAAGAATCTTTGTAATAGGACCACAGGATGTGGTGCTTTTCCACAAAGTCATCTTTACACTAACTCTATTTGCATTGATCATGTAATTGTGCAAATTGAAAATATGAAAATAAATTCACTAAATGGAAACACACCAATTTATAAAAACAAACAAACATGGTTTTTGATAAAACGTTTTTGCTCTTCGATGAGTTTGCTATATTTCAACCTTCAATGAATCAGATTAAAGGTTATATTTTTCTAAATTTTAAATTAGGCTGCACTTAAAAGATTTTACTATTTACTATGGGTAAAGGTGAATAAACCAAAGATTTGAATAGTTATTTTATGAATGTACATATGAATCTACAAAAACAGTACTAACAACGCAACAATACTAGCGTTACAAGGCAGTATTATTCTGGACACCTGCATGTTGTCCTTCATACAAGTACAAAAACACAACTAATCAATAGTAACTCAAATTACCACAGAGTTCAAATATTTTATCCCAGCTTTCTAATAAACTGGGCCGGATAAAAATTACACAAAATAACGCATAATGATGTTTTTTCTTTAAATATAAAACTATTTTGACTTACTGAGGTTTATCCACTCCTTCCTTAAATGTATATTCATAAATATTACTGTGGGGTTTCTTTAAATAATCTAACTAATAGGTCCCAGGCAAACACAGAAAGTCCCAAAGTTGTCACTGTAACATCTGATCTGTGCATATTCTCTGTTTTGCATGAAAGTGTTGATAAAACTGCTGCGAACCTGCTCCAGTCGTGGTGACGACCTTAGCTTTGCTCCGAGCTCCGTCGCCCTTGGTGGTGTAAGCAGCCACAGTGACGGAGTAGGTGGTTTCAGCCAGCAGTCCACCAATAACAGCTTCCTGTAATACAGTGAAATAACAGGAAATCAATTAACCTGAGTAAAATAAAACCTTCTTATTAATGAAAATCATAATAAAATCCCCGTCAACAAGCTCACATCCCCTCAAAGAACACACAGCACCAAAAGAAACCGGAATGAGATTAAACCCCCTCCTCCATTTATTTCTATTCCTTGATGAAATTTCCTAAAACAGAAATTAAACATTAAAAAATGCAGACAAACAGGAGCAGAAATTTTTCTTGGGTAAGAAAAACTCCTACGCCCAACTGTAAGGCACACGCTGCACCCATTAACCAACAAACCAAATGAACCAGAACATCACCAGTGTGTCAGTGTTCATGCCTGCCGCATGGATAAGCATGGGATTATACCCAGAGGAGCTTAGGATCATCACTGCACTGCAGTTTCTTAAAACCCAACAAAAATCTTCACTTCTGACAGTCGGAAAACTATGAAATTCAACCCATTTTGGTAAACAAATAGTAGACATTTGATTTATGAAGCTAGAATTTTCGCTCCTCTGGCTGCACGTCCATGCAGTGTTATGCACAAAACACAGACACACTTAAAGTGATTGAACAAATCAGTAACTCAGCAGTCAGGAACAAACAGAGAGAAACAACTGTTATGTGTAACCTGCTGCAGTGCTGGCACTCACTACACCAGTCTGCATCAGTCGGAGTAAAAACACACCCACACTCTGGAATTAAACACGGTGCGCTTGAACGAAGCCAATATGTAAACCAACAAACAAACAGACAAACACACACACCTGACTACACATACTCACCAGCAGAGACAGGCCTGTACAAATGGCTTAGGTCACTTTTGATTTCTTTATATTTTGCTTCCAAAAGTGACAAAAGCTGTTTTTGTGATAATCTTCCTGTTACACTCAACAGTAGTTACAAATTCCCTAAATATGCTGCTTGAAATGTTTGTTTTTTTTTCACTAAGTTGTTTAACATTTGTAGCACAATATACAGAAGTAGGGCTGAATAGATTGGTAAGTGTAATCATCATTCATTGATTCTTGAAATAATCATTAGCTAAACTTACTTGAATATAATGACTCAAAAAAAGCCAATCTGATGAAAACAACTCAGAGCAGAAATTAAGCTAAAACTGATAGATAAGAACACCTATCAAAAACGTCAAGTTGAAAAGTTTTAACTTCACCCAATTTAAACATTGTAAAACAAAATCTATACTACTTGATCAAATACTTGATAATGTAAACTGACTTTAACTTTAATGCCTGTCTTTGTGGAAGATTTTGTTGACTCCGGCTTCATAAAACTGGATTTGTGTTTGTAAAATGTCCTCTAATGGGTTTTGCTGACTGTGAATGAATAAGAAGCAACCAGTGAAAAATTTGAAAGACCTTGGAAAACTAAAATTTAAAATTATAAGCAAATCTCTCTAGTCTAAGAAAAGTATACATATAGAGAGAAAACAGTGCTGATTAGCTCAGACTCAGGAATAAATGAATGCCTGCGGCTTAAGTACACATGCTCGAGTTATCTGGTTCTAGCTGGAGCCACTGAGAGGACAAGTACACAGATGCCTATAAGCCTTCCTGCTGGAACTCCACTTAAACTCCAGATACTTAAAATTTCATATAGCTTCTCCCTATTACTGTTTCTGTAGCTAACGAAATTTTAATTTTCTTAACACAGAAGAATATTTAACAGGCTATATAAGCTAGCTGTGTTCAACTGTTCTTTTTACCATCTTCCTCTTTCAGGGACATTCAGCACTCCTATGCTAACCTTTGAGAGAGATGGGAGAAAAATGCTAAATTACTGTATAATAAAACCATTTTAACTTTATGGAGGAAGTCTCATTACTTTATTCATACAAAATGGCTTTAACAATCTCTGTGATGGCAGCAGCAGAGATGGCCCCTCCTTCTGCACTGACAAGGTCGACCCAGGTCTGGTAACACTTTTGAAACTCAGCACAAAGTAGAGAAAGCAAAGCTTCAAAGTTTTCCTTCAGAGCAAATGCTTAGAGCAGCACCAAAGGGCATTACAAAGATTATCAAGTTATAGAAATTGAGTCTTTTCTATGAAACTCCCTGCCACAATCCTCACAAGAATGGAAAGTGTCAAGAGACAATTAGTGACGCAGATAGAAATAAAATTGCTTCTTTTAGCCAAAAGGCAATATTTGATATTATCTATGATACTCATTTTACAATATTTGTGTCATGATTCACTAACATTTTTAAAAATAGCTTTATAATCTAACTCCTTGCTAAGTGAGGGTCAGACCGACATGTTGATGTTTCTGCTGCTGACATCTGTCTGTGGCGTGTCCCACTGCATTAGCTACCTGGCAAACAGAACGCTAAGCAAACAACAGAGACGTGTGAAACGGGAGACATCCTCTGACGGCATCCGGCTCGCTGTCTGACAGGTGTTAATCAACGCATTAAAGGCAGAGGGACACGAGCCAAGTCTGACTCTGGGCATGTGGCTGCAGGGGGAATCTGTGACCAGGTTTCTGCAGCTTAGCGTTATCGCGTAGAACCAAACAGCTGCACACACCCTGCTGCCTCAGTTATTAAAGGGACAGATTAAAGCGCTGGTGTTGGAGCCTTTTTACCAGTTTGACAGGCTGAAACTGTCGCAGTTGCAGTTTCTAATTAAAGACTGCAGTAATCGTCTCGGGTAGAGCCATGGATGTTCACAGGTCATTTTTTTTTACCCCCAAGCCAAAACTCGAAGTCTCTAATGATATAAATATTCTCTCATCAGTTGCACACCTTCTAGTCTGCCAATGGCACTGCATTGCTGTAGGTTATGAATTCAAATCAGGCACTGTTTTATCCTTGGGCTTAATTTCACTCATGAACATTTAACTTTTCACAAAGCCTTTCATTACAAACTTATGAATTATTCATTTACACTATTGCGAAAACAAATATGCATTTATAGTGAAAATAGGTTACACCTCTTAACATCAAATTTCTGAATAAATAAGACAAAAAGCTATACTGTTATAAAGAAATATAATTGTATTTGTAATGATATAAATAACACCTGTTATGTTCAAAGTGCTCATATTTTTTCTGTATAATATAGTAGTGTAGAGTTTTGAGGCTGTTCTTTTTCACATTCCAAGTCAGAAAATTATGTATACTTTCTTAAATTACTGAGCACCATTATTAAAGAAAATCTGAATTGTTTTGTGTGATGCAAGCAGAAAAAAAAAATACCAACAGAGAAAATACAAAACATTAGGAAGCAATGTGAGATTGGGCTAACTCTTAGCTACTAATGAGGCTAACAGCTCTAAGCTAAAAAGTTATTTTGTTATCTGGTGTCTTTTAAATCACAATTAGTGATTCAGAAGACCTTTACTCACTGTGTGATTAAAAATTGAGCCTTGGTATTTCAAAAAAAAGCTGTTAAAAGCTAATTTCCTTTTGTTCACCGGAAGCCTGTGGGTAATATCGTATTTTGTACGCCAGAAGTATTTTAACACACTTATTCATTTCTAACACAAATTCTGTTAAATCAGTACTTTGCAGTTTTTACTGGTAGGAAATAAAACAAACTTGAACAGACAAGTTACAAATTAATAGTAAGCATTATAAGAATACAGCAACTGGCTAACTGTTTGCGGCTAATGACAATAGGCTACTGTTAAAATGAGCTTTTGTAGCTTCCTATCAGAACTAAACTAAAATGATTTTTTTATTTTACCAATTCTTTACAGCACAATTTGTGATTGAAAAGATCTCCACTTGATTTGTGTAAACAAAAAACATACAATCCTTTGTTTGACCCAAAATATAGCTTAATCCCACTATTTTTTGCAAATACAATATTGAGTATAATCTAATTTTGTGAGCTGAATGCATTCTTATATCTCTCCAAAAGAAATAAAATAACATTTGGGACAGAGTGTGAGATGAGATACAAATCATTTGTAAGCACTGAAAGAATACTGGAAGCAACTAAACTTTTGTCGCCAACTGTGATAAAGTTATTAGCTTCCTATCAGTACTACACTAAAGGGGTATTTAATTTTACATTTCTTCTGATTCTGATTTATGAAATCTTTATTTGTGAGTAGAAACAAAATATTGCTGAAATCTCATTTTCCACCTTCTTGCGTTCCACATATTGTATATCGTCTCATCATATCAGTATCCCCCTTTCCTAACCTTGCACCTTCCCACAATTCTCTTCAATTCCTGACTACGAATAGTAAGTGGCTCTGCATTTACAGTTGTGCCATACGACTTCTAGGAGGTAATAAGCCATAACAAAGAGCTGCATGACAGCCATGGAGCAGAGAGCTGCCATCCGGGCAAATGAAAAGAACTTGAAAGACTGGTGGAAACCTCGGAGATGTGCGGAGCTGATAAAACCCCGCAGCACCTCCCTTCAGATAGACATGTCATCTTGAACGGTGGGGGGAGACAGCAGGTTAGGCGAGCCTGATTAATGTCAGCGTCACACTGAGATGGTGACACCCAGCCTTTTGACTGCAGTGTACACTCAGTGGTTGCTAGCACTTCATGCACACTGCACCACAGGCCTCCACATTTGCAAGTGCACAGCTGTTACTAGTTTGTCTTATTATAAAATGTTGACCTGAACACATTTCTTAGTGGAATAACACTCATGCTCTGCAGTTGCAGTTGTGCTGATAAAAAATAAAAATGAGCATGCAAACACACACACACACACACACGCCAAAACACTTGGGCAGACGTTACTGGCTGCGGTTGTGATGGGGTTATGATCTTTCATGAGGATTCACACTGAGTGGATTACAGGCATGGCTTACACAGAAACAAACACACACATACACCGACTCGTGATCCAAAACACACAAGCACCCCAAACACTGCAGAGGGGAGAAGAACCTGCCCTGAAAGACAAACCCCAGCAGCACACATGAGGGCTACTCACATGCTCGGTGGACTCTTCAATATTCCACTGATGGGAGAGAAGACACAGGACAACAGGGCGGGGAAACAAATGAGTCAGAAACACAACAGGCAAGGGAAAAAAAGCACTCGTCTTTTTTTCACTGGCAGATGAATGTAGGTGTCAATAGAGTCATGCTGCGGAAAAAAAACACTGTGATGGAAGAGATGGAGAGAAGGAAATAAAGAAATGACGGAAAGCTGAGTGGCATGAAATAAATTGGAGAAAAGCGAAGAGGAATGGTTGTGAAATCATTGTTCGCAATGCACTGCCTTGTTTCCCCATTCACCTTTTGAATCCATGGAAATTTAAAGCAACCTCTGTTGGTTATGATGGCTGCCTCATTGTGGACATAAACTATGCAGAGTCTGTGAAGCGTTTCTCTTTCCCCTAACGGAGGCGGAAGGAAGAGCCTTTATTCATTACATTTCAATATATGTTTCCAAAATGTTCTCCCTGCTCGCTGTGCTCGACCGAGTAATTCCCGGGGGGGAAGTGAAAGCCCATTTCGGTGCCGCGGGGCTCCGTCAGCGTCGAGCATGAAATCCTATTACCAGTGCCGCTGTGTTAGCCCTGTGACATCAAACCCCGCTGATGCAGAACGCAACGGCTGGTGTTCACCAGCTCAGTCACTGCAGAGGAGTTCACTGATGGGTGGCCTGGCTGACAACGGGGGCAGGAGAGATGACACTGGTGACACTGATGAGGGACAAAGTAGAGAGGAGAAAACGGGTCGGGGTGGAGGTGAGGATGCGTGGGCGACTATTGTAACAGCACTGGGGGAGAAGTAGCAGAGCAGAGGCAAAAGGAGGAGGGGACTGGTAAGGCCAAAATAGTATCAACACATCAGGAATAAATAACTGTTAAAGGGCCAAACTACCCATTTGTATCACCTAAATTTACAGATACATAATATAGTTTCATGTCTGATTTAATGTATTTGGGTTTAATTAATTGAACTAGAATACATGAGATAAGAAATTTATAGTTTTGCTCTCTCTCGCCCTTTGCAGCCTGAATGAACTGCAATGCCAGTGACATTTTGTTGGAAATACTGATTCTTTTGAATGGTTTTATTATTCACTAATTGCCCAGTCTTCATTGAGTGACAGCTTCCAGACAAAGGACTGTCTGGTATGGTGCAGTCTGGTAGGAAAGAGGTTGGATTTGTGAGTTTTGGATGATTTCAAGGTACATTTCTAGCTGTTTTATATTTCAATTCATCACAACTTTACTGACTAAACTGTCTGGGGTAAAATGTAGAACCTATGCTGTTACATTAATATTACCATATTTCGTAAAGATCAACTCCATCCATCCATCCATTTTCCAACACCCTTGTCCCTAGTGGGGTCGGGAATGAAGATCAACTCACCAGGATAAAACAGAATAAAGTTTTCACAAAATATATGTAAATTAAATTGTATTATGTGATTTTTTTTTTTACTATTTATGTTTATGAAAATATTTGGCTACAGCAGTTTACAGGTACCAAATTGAAGTAGGAAAGGACAAATGTCAAAACAAAGCTACAAAATGCAGATACAAATTGACAAAATGACAATTTGAGCCTTCAAATATATAAATAAAATACAAAAAATACATAAGAACAATATGAAGTAATTTTGAAAAATAGGTTTCCCTTTTGATTTTTATCCAACTTATCTATGTGCCTTGGCTTATCCAAGAGGATCTGGGAGTAAAACACAGACATCTTGTCCCTACCTCTTTTTAAGGGATTCCAAGGTTATCCCAGCCCAGAAAAAATATATAGTTCTGTGAGGCCTATCCCACAGGAACATGCCTGAAGGATCTCCTTAGGGAGCTACTGTAATTCCATATTAACCTCTCTTTAAGGCACATCCCAGCCACCCCTCAGAGGGACCTACCTACCTACAGTCCCTTGTAGCCAAAATCAAGACACAGAACTTTTGTGTATTTCTTGAAAAACTCTTGAGTCATTAACCATCAAGTTTTTGTAAACTAAAGCGAACAACTCATAAAGTTTACTCAGTAGAAATTTAAAGTTCTTGTTTTTCCTGACTTTAACAATAACACACCAGTGAGTCATAAACTGCAGAGACAATGATCATAATTCATATAAAAGACTAAATAGTCTCCACCCGGTTCTCAGCGGATGGTTTTTATTACCAAACTGTTAAGAGACATAAGAGCTAAGTCTGGTTGATGTCCCGGTTGTATCGAGCCCAAACACATGGCACATCAAAATCTGCATCCCTGTGCTCCCCTGACATAGCGGGGCACTAAAAGTAGCATTTAAGAGCAGCTGCTGCTTAACTCCACATCTAACAATTTGCGATGTTCCTAATTGCTTAATTTGTTTGCCGTCAATTCAGCTCAGTATGTCAACAGAACAGCAAACACATTAAGGTTCACAAGTTCCTATTGCATCTTGGGCTTAATCCCCTTTCAGCTGCAACTGCTTTTGCTTTCTGCCTAAATCCACAGGAGAATTATAAATTATCCTCCATTTATATTTTGAATACCAACGCAAGCTGAAAACACATCACTGCTGATAAGCGTCGTTTGTGGAAACGGAGCGGTATAATTTGCAGGCGGGTGAATGCAAATGTGATGACATGGGCTGAGATGTGTGGCTATAAAAATGGGAACGAGGAGAGAACGAGTGATGTGGAAGAGAAGGAGCTGTCATGATTGATGGAGTGAAACGAGCTGAGGTGCTTCTTTTCTCCTGTCCCCCCTCCTCCCATCCAAACCCAACCACCAATTTCCATTCAACTCCAGTCTGGGGCAGCGAAGGCCGTAGAGGCAGTGAAGCATCACCTCGCTCGCATAAACTACAAAAATGCATGAGTGGTCAAACCAAATGAACCTGGAAAGTGGTGCTGAATGGAGGCAAACTCGGGCAGAAAGGGAAACTTGGGTGGAAGAATGGAGTGACGCTAAAGGCTTCAAATATTCAACCATTTCCAGTGAAATTTCCTGTATGTTGTATGTGAGAATGAGCCTGGATGTAGCTGCGAGGGCACTACAATGGAGCTGGCATTGGGTTGCCAGCTCAGGTTTGGGTCACTCCTCCAACAGGAGAGCGGCTGCAAAGGGTTGATAACATCATACTGTTAACTTGGCCTTTGGTTTAAATTTAGCAGGGAAATGAGGGCGATGTGTGGGCTCCTGCTTGAAAAGAAAAGAAGCGCTTAAAGCGCCCACGCTCAGGCGAGCTCTCCCAGCGTTTCAGCTAACCCTGAGAAAGGCTAAAAAGGATCCAGAAACATGGAGACAAAGAGAAGGGCCGAGTAGGGGGAGGTGGTAGTGGTGGTGACAGGATCTGCAATTCAATCACATGGCTTAAGGTTGTGATTGAAGTCTGAGGTGAGGTTGCGGTATGCTTTCAGAGACCTGGAAAATGTGGTATTTGCTTTTCCTCCTGGCAGGCTCGCTGTGCATCAAATCCAGGTGAAAGGGCGGCTATAAAACTGATTTCACAAGACATTAAGGGAATTTCTTTGGAGAAACACTTTGGGATGTGCCAACAGATAGGAAAATTGTTTTCTTCCATTGATTCATGATCAATTACAGGTGTGCGTTTGCAGGATTTGTATGACTCTCAGGATGAGTCACAAACTCTTTCCGACCAGCTGGAACGCCTACTACAGGGCTGATCTTTGCAGGAAGCATGCTGGCTCATGTTATCTATGTTGTTGAGGTACGAAAACGGGAAAATGTGTGAAAAGGGAGGGATTGTTTTAAAACCAGTTGAACGATAAAGGATAAGAGACTGTTGTCTGACTGTGTGGTCTTCTAATGACGTCCGGGCAAGTCCTTGCAGGTTGACTACTCAATGATGAGTCTGTTGAGATGACTCAACCAAGGGTAGCCGACCTGCACGCGAGGACCTGGTAATTACTCAACCAACTTTCATGCAGAACAGGGGTAAAAGGAGGCCAAACTTGGGAAAGAAAGGAGAAAAATGAAGAAAACTCCAAGGTCTGCCACGGAGGGGGCAGATAAAGGTGTCCCAAGCAAGAGACTGGAACACGTGAGCTATAAAGTGCGCCAAATTACAGCGAGCTTTCATATTTATTGTACGCCCCAAATGAGACATGGCAGGGAGTATTGTTTGCATAACAAGTAGGGTCATGTTCAGTTCAGTTTTCACAACTCAAAACAAATTCATGCGGAACGTGCTGCCACGGAGAAAAACACTCTAAAGAAGATGAGCAACCACCACCATGTTTTTCCCAGTTTCCATACCAAACGGAGCTGTCCCGGCTGTCGAGCACTCCCCTACACACAGTCAGATAACAATGAAGTGTCAGCAGCAGCTGCCAGAAACAACTGCTCTTAAACAAAGGCTGCGCTGTTTGGGAGATCAGGGCTCACTTTTTGACCAGGTGTAGAGACACGGACAATATGTTGTGTGCCAGTCAGGTTTTTATCCACATATTCTCTGCTATCTCCAGTCAAACCTAATGGGTTTAACTTCACTGTGTGAAAACTATAGAAAATCTGTTTACACAAGATTGAAATCCAAAGGGTCTGCATTAGCCTGATTACAACAGTCCTGTGGTGAAATTAAATGTTTCTAAAAATGAATAAAAGTTATCAGAATTGAGTAAAGACCGTAACAGTCATTTCCTTTGCAGACAGAGAGCTTATTTTTAGCTTTGCGTACACTTTTGGCTTTTCTTACCCAAAGAAAGTACCACTCGTCTTGCGCGTCTTTGCTTAGCTCTTTATATTTTTAGGCACAGGGTACTAACTGAGCTACTGCTGACATGAACTTTGAATACTCTTTTTGTTTTAACATTTTTCTTTTCTGCAGAAATAACCTCTGGTTCAGAGTTGGGTTTAACCATATCCCATTCTTGGACTCAATGGATGATGGGGCTATTGTGACCATTACTTTTGTGTACTCTATTTTTAAGTACCATATATAGTACTAGTGGACTACTGTTATTGTGTCTAGCTGATTCTTTATCTTGTCAAAAAGAGTGATTGAGATTTTGACACTGAAACAGCATAATCTTTGTTTGTACAAAGAAAGTATCCCTGGCCAGGTACCTTTGTGTTTAGTTGTGTCTCTTTCCTCAATGTAGCAAATAATGGAGGTCTTGCTTCCATTAACTTTGCACAGCCTTTGTTTTTCTTTCCCATAGAAAGCGAAAACAAGGTTAAATGTGTGCTGTTCTGCTAAATAAAAACACTGAGTTACTGCAAACTGGTGTCAAGAACAAACACCAGTAGAGAGGATAACTTCCCATTTATCTGTGTATTTTAATTTTATTTAATGGCACCTCATACTGAACCAGGCTTGTCTGATGCTTTCTTCCCTTTAAGAAGGCAGCATTTTCCTTTCCACTGTCTCCAAATGCTTGATCTGGTTGAAGAATTGCTGCAAGGTATTAGTTTTTTGTCATTAAATGATCACTTGAATTTGATTGTGTTGTGTTATGCTACTATTTGGATCAAATGGAACTTCAAATAATTGGTCCTGAATCTGACAATAAAATTTAAGACTGCATGGGAATCAACTGTATTGAATATATTGGGCTAAATATATTTTAACAGATTAAATAGATCAAGTTGGATTGAATAGGTTGGTGTGAATGCAGTGGATACTAATATTAATCACATGCTTCTGTTAAAGGCGACAGAAGGTTAAAGTACATAAACACTAATGTTATGACTAACAACCAGCAGGAGGTTTATAAGCGGGTTTCTTTTATTTGCAAATTCAGGAGGCTGAGAGTTGGGTTTTCATGGCTTAAGGATATTCATGAATCTCTGAGACCCATTTAAGGATTACAATCTCATCCATCTCATGGTGTTGCGCGGCTTTGGGCGATTCAGTGCACTTTGCATTACCGTGTAAAGGGGCAGTGTCAGGGAAATAACTTTAATTTATAAACATGGTAACAAGGCAGTGCATATGTATTGGTGTTAAAACCGCAAGGGGGGCTGCATTGATTTCACTAAGCCACATCCTGATGTTACGAACAGAAAATATATCCAACAGCTATTACTGTAGAATTTAAGTGGATTTCATTCTGACAGCTAATCCAAAGCTGTGGGAGCTGGGTACCAATTTAGAGTCAAATGTCACATGTGGAAAAAGATTACGAGAACCGAAAAAAGGGAGGATACTGCAGTCGACAGAAAGAAACTTCAATGTGTCTCGCCCGGTGTAGGAGAAGCAAAGTGTGAAGAGGAGAGGACAGTAGAGAGACAGAGTCATGAAATGTGGACAGGAGAATCAAGAAGGGACAAAGAAAAGCTGCACTAGAAAAAAACTATCCATTACCTGCGCCTCTGGCAAAGCAACATCCATGATGTTCGGCTGGCCTCGTGGTTCGCCGTTTTCTAGTCGGGAAAAGATGACTTGGTAGCCCCTGATTTGTCCATGCTGCTTCACCTGTATAGGAGGCTTCCAAGTAACGCGGATGGCGGTGGAGTTTATGGCCTCAACCTCCAGCTTCTTGGGAGGGGCTCCGGGCACTGCAAACCAAACATTGAGGGAGGGAAGTGCAAAACAGTGACATGAAGAGATTAAAGACACCAGGAAGGAAAAGAGATATCACAGTCAAAATATATGTTCCAGTGGTGATCTTCCACACAAATCACAGGCGGAGTCCGTCAAGGCCCCGTTCTTAGTCCAATTTTTATTCAACTTTTCAGTTTAAAGTGTACCACAATATGTCTTACGGTTTGTATGCTGATGACACACAACTTTATAATCCAGCATAACCACAGCATATTACAGTTATTGAATAATGTCAAACTGAAGGGCTGTGGGCCAAATCCAGCCCACTATAACTACTTAAATATAACTAGATAACAGTGAAATATTTCATCAGTCAAATCAAATTAGTTTTTTTCTGTGAGTGCCAAATTATTTCAATGTTAAAGGATCCTAAAATTTTACTTCTAGAAGTACAAGTCAAATTCAGAGAAAGCTATATTTTAACAAAATTAGTAGGCAATATATTCTGCCACAACCAGACATTTATGATCTTGACGTAGCCAAAAATGAAAAGGATTTTGACACATTTGTTGTACATGATGTAAATGAGTGAAAGGGTCAGAATTTCCTCTAACTTCATGGGGAAAAAAGCTTTGTTTAAACCAAAATATGTGCAGAAATTGTTGACACTTAAAGGCTGAAATCATTAGTAGTTACTGCTTTTATCCCGTAAACATCATTGGTTATACTTTTTGCTATTATTCATTTAACAAATTCCTCCTTTTTCTTCTCTTACTTGGGTTATCTTGTCTTGACAAACCAAAAAACTATCAGAAATAACTTTGAGTGATATTAGAAACAGTTATAAATCTAATCACTCACTTCAGATGTTCTAAGGCTCCTGCTTCCCCCAAAACAGCACATACCCAACAGCATGTAGTCTAGTCATGTCTGTAGTGCCCTTAATTCCAGTAAGAAATTAGCCGTGTTGCAGCAAACTTCAAACACATTAATTATAGACGACTCTCTCTTAGGAGAAGCCGCCCTCTATCACACTGCAAACAAAATGAGAAACGTGTTGGAAAAAAAAAAGAGAGAGAGAGAAGAGTGATAGAAAAGAGAGGCGAGATCAGTTCCACTTCTGTTCTTTAGTGTGGGGAGAAAAAGACAGTATTCACACAGCACAAGCAGAGGAAAGTGACACAGCACTGAACCCCAGGGAGTGATGAGCTTCAAGATGGAGACAGGAGGAAAAAGACGGTGATCCCAATCAGCTACCACCGCCAACGAGCAAGAGGAGGGTGAAGGAAATCAGTGACAGGCTGCTTCAAGCAAGCGACACAGAAAACCTACCATCCTCCTTGGTTCTCATCTTGACCGGGGCACTTTCGGGGCCTGGGCCCACATCAGTGTGCGCCCTCACCCACACCTCATACTCAGTCCACTTCTCCAGGTCTACCAGCACATAGCTGGTGGCGTCTGCACCGATGTCGGACACATCGCGCCGCTCCGTGTTCTCTCCCGCCGGAGCCTGGTAGCTGACTGTGTAGCGCACGATGGCACCGTGGCGGCTGTCGGCAGGCGGCGCCACCCAACTCACCTTGAGGCTTGTGGAGGTCAGGCTGACCACGTGAACTTCCTGAGGTGGAGCGGAGGGAGCTGCAGGGGGGGGAGCAAAACCACACGAAGGAAGGCCACGGATCAAGCAAACAAAAAATAAACTAAAAATGCACACAAAACATGACAAAACTAAGGAAGCTTTTTGCTGAGTATTCAACTTGAATCATTTGCATTTCCATTCTGAAAAATGCTAAATTGTGTTAATCATATAATATATAATGTAGGAAATCTATGTATCAGTTTGAAGAGATGTAGGTGTAATGTTTATTTATGACTGTTAATGTGCATTCTCACTCCTGCACTCTTCCAAAACACAAAATTGCTCAAGTTTGAATGCAAAAAGCTTCCATACTAAACAGGATGCTACCTCCAGACTGAGAGATTTGGATGCAAAAAAAAACCTTATCGGTCCAAAGCTTAAGCCGTGTTTGGTGCCACGTTTATGCAGGAGGCAATGAAATCACAGGGTGAGGCGGACAGAATATAAGATGTGCCAAAAAGTTTACATGGCCGTGTGTTTTATGAAGACGTAATTTGTCCCTAACCGCCCCCCGTGCTGCCTCTTGCAGCGCGCGGTGGGAGCAATAAACGGGCCACGGATGTGTGAGATTGTGAACAAGTGCGTGACTTTGTGGACTGGTGTTAACACAGTGATGCAGAAGCTCTGGGCTTCGTTAGAGAGCTTGGCTGCAGCTGAGATGGGCAGTTAAAGACAGCATACGGCCTTGGCTTTTACGATCAATAACACTTAAGATGGCTTCGGCTAACATCTGGTTTGTTACCACTGCAATTTCTGCAGATAAAAAAGGAAATACTGAGGTATAATCCACTATATGATGCTCTGTCATTAACCCACAGATAAACAACTGAACTAAAAGTTAAGTAACTACATTATTAAGGTGTAAAAACTGCACATTTTTACCACTGGAACTGTTACTCATTTTATAATAAACTTGAATGTATTTAGTTTGATTTTCTGTAATAGATGGACAAATAGAAATGTAGAAGAAGTTTCTCTTCTCCCTATAGACAATACTGCACTTTATTGCTAATATACAAAAATCCCACAGCATAATGCTACTACGACCATGTTTGGGCAAATCAAACATGTGGGAGATGGCACAACATGAACACATTATTTTCACTGTGAAACACAGTGGAGGCAGCATCATTGTGTGGGGATACAAAAATAAAAAGTGTGAAAAAGTTCGGGTGGTACGTATTTTAAAATCTTACATTTTAAAGTCCTCCTCACTCTGAGTTAATATTCAACTTCAACAAAATGAAAATAACCAAAATTATCTAAATATAATTAGTTTAATAATCTGCTGAAGTATAAATGTTTAAACTCTCGAGTCTGGAGGAAAAAAACAGAAACCAGACACTTTCAAGAAGCAGAACAAAACTGAAAATAAAATACGACAGCATTCAAATATTTCATGCAGCTAAATGTATCATGAATGTTCAACTTGATAAAAATAAGATCTTTAAACAAAATAGGAGCTTTTTTTGTTCAAGCATGCAGATGAAATCTAACAAACCAATGCCAACACACAAAACTTCACCTTTAAAAATAAAATAAATCATAAACAGATGTGCAGGTGTGTCTGATCCACAAGTGAGAGAGCAGAAGATCTACAAAGACTTTGCAGCAACTTGTGTATTGAGGAAAAAAGTGGCAGACTGATGATTCTGCTATTGAGCTCCAGATCAAAAATCAGGAAGATCAAAGTGAAGGTGGACCTGGGGAGGACAACACCAAAGGGAAACAGAGAAAACTTGCAATTATGGCGACTGACTGCAACTCAAATCGAGATATATTTAAACTTTCAGCAATCAGAATTTGATCTGCTTTTAAAACAAATCAAGTGCGAATATTTGTTCACCATTTTTCCCCAACATTAATGGTGTAAACAAAACTCGAACAACCTACACACTCAGCATCAACCTTTGTACATGAACTGCTGGAAAAATCCTCGGCTTTAATTTTTGGCAAAGCGAGAAAATCTGAACATTCACCGCACCTCGACCTATTGATTTTCACCCATCTTAATCACTCGCACATCAATGCCTTCCCATTCAATTTTAGGTCAAGTATCTTGCAGCAGTGTCAAGCCCTCAGCTGAGCTTGGTGAAGCACAGAAATAAAAGGTAAATGGAGCTTACTTCTGATGCTTGCTCTGACTCCTAAAAAATAGTGCTGAACATTGAAATGCAGCCCTGGAGAAAGGAATAATTTCGAACCGCCTGTTCACTGCAGAACCTTCCCAAGGCTGCTGGCAGGCGTTGAATCGCACCACAGCATGCAACTCAGATTTGTTTCTCTGAGTTTTGTGGACTCACTGTTATTCTGATTCTGTTTGTTTAATTATCATGCCTCAACAACAATATTTATGCATGATTTTGGTAAAACTTAACTCATTTATTAGCTTATTTCCATTAAAATTTACACATTAGAATTTCTAACTGCTGTGAAAATTCGTTATGTTATGTTTTTTGGCCAGACTTTAATGTTTTAAAAAAATTTAATTTCAATGAATCAGAACAAATACAAAATGCAGCTTGCAAGTCACTTTTTTTTTGAGAAATGTGAGCTCTTTGCAGTGGTGAAGGAGCTCCTGTCTCTTTCTTTTGGCTCATTGTTTCTTATTGTTGAATCACGAAGACTGGATCTAACTGAGATGAGGGAGGCCCTGCTGTGCTTTAGATGTTGTTCTGGGATCTTTTATGAGCTTCTTGAGGAGACTACGATGCACTTTTATCGTAAATTTAGTAGACCGGCCACTCCTGGGAAGGTTCACCACCATTTCATGGTTCACTGAAGTCACAAAGCATTAGAAACGGCTTTGTGGCCCTTCCCAGATAGATGCTGTTAACTTTCTTTTTTTTTTCTTCAGTTTTTTTTATCTGTTTGAGATTTGTAGTTCTCTTTTGAGGTATTTAAGCCTACTTTGTGTTGGAGTCAAATGTCACATGTCAGACAGCAATCATCCCTGTGTATGTGAGTGAAATCCAACCAAAAAAATTAATCTAATAACAATTTATGTATGAATGAACAAAGGTGTGGGGAAAGCTTTCCTCAGAAACTGCTTTTTGTATTTACTCTGGTCATCTTTATTTGATGTTATTTGTTTGATGATCTGAGATATTTAGGTATGACAAAAAAAAGCAAAAAGGAAATCTGCAATGTAATCCAGTTACTGTACTCTACAGATGTATAAGATCCTTCAAACCAAACAGCGACTCTAAACGCGGGCACCGGTGCGAATGCACACAAATCAGCTGCCGCTAATTGACACCAACTTCATGATTAACTTTTATTAATCACCACAATTTGATCACGTTCCACAATTAAACAGGTCCGCTTTTGTGTTTGTTTGCTTCCCGGAAGCCGGAGTCTTTGCTCGGACGGCCTTCGTCTTTTGTGAAGAAACAAGCTCCACATTGTAGCATCTCTGTGTTTGTTTCCATTGTTCTACCTCCAACAGAGCGACGTGTCCTCGTTCCGGTCCATCACACTCAGTCAGCTTTTGGAACCACCTCATATGACTCCAAAACGTCCTCTAGTCAGTTTGTTCAGTATCTTACTGAAGCATTTAAAAAACTTTGCAAATGTTTCTCCATTACAAGCCTTTCATGAGAATTTCATGTTAAAGGACGCAAAATAGTGCATCATTTTGAAGTGGAAGCAAAATGACATCTAGTTGGCAACTGTTTTTTTTTTAACAAATAAAAGTCTTAAAGTGTGGTGTCCCTCAGTATTCAGTCCCTGTTACTCTGACACCAAACCACCTACCCACAGATGACATAATAAAGAAACGCAGTCCATCCATGTGAGATTTATTGCCCCTATAAATCACAGCTGCACAACATAGTCAGGGTATCTGCAGGTTTCAGCAAGTCAAATTTAAGACTGTTGAAGACCTTTTCAATGCAACCTTGAATTAAATTTATGACCAAAAAAACTATAAATATAATAGGGGATGGTGGGAGGTTTTTCTTTATTACAATCAAGCATCGCAAACCCCCCATAGTGCCAAGTTTAAAAGGATTTTCTGCACAAAATGAACCTAGCATCGTACGGGTTGGCAACAAAAGTGAGCCAGCTAGCTAGTTAGCTAGAATGTATTAGCACTAGTTAGCTGTAGCCTCAACTGCCTTGAGTCACAGAACGCAATGAATTTGTCTGCGTGTGACTCAAACATTTGCCTGACAGAAAAGTCAGAGAAAAATAAACAACAACAAAAATATACAAGATTAAAAATTTCTACAACAGTAAGATGATTAATGTATTTAAGGCCAACTTTGATTGATTCAAGATATTTAAAGATAAATGAATTTAAAACTATTGAAAGATTAATGGGTAACGTGATCATATAAAATCCCAAAACCACACAAAGTTTGGTGGTAGTAATGCAGCAAAATGGGATATGATCAGTTTTGCAAGACATTGTTATTCAAATGATCACAATAACCAATCATGAGCGTCTATTATTTTCCCCTCACAGCTATGTGCAAAGAAAGCGTGTGGTGAAGCAACCCTTCCGGGTGAGGTGGCACAAGCATTGTGCCTACACAGCAAATAAAAAAATAAAATCAAACGAGTGACATTTTGAATGCTGGCACTGTAAAAGCACATAATGATATGAGGCAAGGCAACACAGCACAGCTCACAAATGTGGGAACAAGACACATTAAACGTACCTTTGACACAGGGCCTGCCCTCTGCTAGACGGACAGGGGGGTTAGTACTGGCGACAGAGGGGAGGTGGTGGAAGCGGGGAAGCTGACCGGGATGGCTGCTCTGTCAGCATTATGTGCTGCTCTCAGATTGATTTGACATTCAAGTTGCTCACACTCTCTGTTTTAAGGTCTATAAAACTCACATTTTGCCCCTCACTCTCTCTCTCTCTCTCTCTCTCTCTCTGTTTCACTCACTGAGGGGAACGACCTGAACCTGCTTCAGCCGCCTGGAGGTGACTCTCTGAAATCACTGGGTTAGTGGCTAACAAGCAGAAAAGACAGAGGACAGAGGCAGCGCTGGGGAAAGAAAAATGGAGCACTTACTGGACTGAGCAGTGCGGGCTTGGATGGGCTGGGTGTAGACACCCAAACCCATTTCAGAGCGGGCTGCCAAGGAGAAATAGTACATGGTGTCAGGCTTTAAACCATCCACAGAGTGGGAGCCCGCCGGGCTGAACGTCACGTGTTTCTGGAGAGAAAAATAATAAAAAAAAGAAAACAACAATCAGTGGTGCTGCCCGAGTTAGTTCATGTGCTCTACAATAACAAAATGATACAATCTTCAACTGCACTGCAAACAGTCATACATGACTGCCAAAGGGAGCAGAAGCAGCTTGTTCCAAAAACAAGTTGGCCTCCAGCTTCCAACTGGTTCGGTCCACCAGAGTTCCAACAAACGGCCACAGCAGAAGAGAGTAACAGAGCAGATTGTGTCCACACTAGGTTATTCTCATCAGCTGGGGAGCCGACTACATTACTACAATAACACAGCCTCCCCACTCAGAGGGGTTGCATCATGAAGAGTAAGAGTCGTCTGCAGTTGCACTGTGGAAAACGAGGCAAATTCAGCAGCAGACGGAGAGAGCGATAGGGCGAGCTGCTGTGCAGGAGAGATAATTTCGACATGAAGCGGTCTGAACGTCGTGTTCTGATGCTAACCTTGCTGTCTGAGCCGGCCTCCCAGTACTGCAGCTCGTACTTGGTGATTTGGTCCTGCACAGGCCACAGCCACGTCAGCGAGATCCGGGTGTCAAGCTCGGCTTCGGCCTCGAAACTGGACGGCTGCGCGGGAACTGGCGCAGGGAGAACACGGGTTAAAGCATGGAGGCAAACAGGCTTACAAAAGATTTCATTTTGTCACATGGAACATTAATTTTTAATGCATTTCACATCGAATTTATGTAACGCACAAGTACAATTAGTGCTAAATCTTGAATGGCAAAGAATAATTAAATATAGTGCTGAAACGATTCATCAGATTAATTTTGATTAATTACTTTGTTAAATAATCATTAACTAATGTGTTAATCGTTAATTGTAGTGTACAGATTCAAAAAAGACTTAATTTGCTAAAAGAACAACATACTCAAGGGAGTAGTTAACTGTGCGATTAATTCATTGATGATTATTTCAAGAATCGATTCATCATGATGAATCTGATTAATTGTTTCAGCCCCATCCCAGGTTTTATTTAGGGACAACAGAATAAAGTGGGGCTCAGCTTGAATACACACCAAAAAAAGAAGAATTGTTTTAATTCTACATAATAATTAAGTGTCTATGTTAGTCTATCACATGAAATCCCAATGAAGTTGGACTAAGACTGAATGTGATATAGTACCAGAGATAAAGCACTGCAATAAGAAAGAACATCAAGTTAAATATCTCTGCTGAATGATTTTATCTCAAACACATACGTGTGTTTATGAGCTGTTGCGCAAACAGTCAGATTAAATGCCTTCCTCTAACAATGCATTCCTACTTCTTACACACATGAAGAACTCCAGAGCCTCTCAGAGTGGCTGCTGCTCACCTCCCTGCTGTGTTTTGACTTGCAGGATGTCAGAGGGTGGTCCGTCACCTACGGAGGTGAAGCCCAGCACCCTGAGGCTGTAGGTGATGTCAGGCGTCAGGCCAGAGATGGTTGTCAGGCTGCTGTCGTCCGTGTTGTGCTTCTGCCAGGCGCTGAGCGGGGCCGTCATGTCGGAGCTGTAGTAAACCCGGTAGCCTCTTATCTGTCCGTTGGGCTCCTCTGGCGGCTCCCACTGGACCAGCATGGTGCTGGCGCTCAGCATGCGAGCCTGAACGTGGAGGGGCGGCGACGAGGGCGCCTGCTCGCCGGTGCGCGTCTCCACGGGGTCGCTGGGCGGCCCGCGGCCGATGTTGTTGATGGCCATGACGCGGAACTCGTACTCAGAGTACGGGCTGAGTCCACCGATGCTGTAGCGCGTGGTTGCCACACCCTCCACCTCCTGGAAGCCGTTGTCCGACGACTTGGCTCGGTATTGGATCATGTAGTAGGAAACGGGTTCTGGGTTTCCGGAGTCCCACGTTAGCGTCACGCTGGTGGCGGTGGTCTCCGTCACAGTCAGGGAGGTCGGGGGTTTCGGTAAGGCTGATGACGGAGAAACAAATCATCAGCTTTGACTTTTTTTGTTTTGCCATCAAGCTGATGCCTGTCGCAATATGTAACAAATCGATTAATCACATGATAAAAAGAAACTGGACAATTTTCATTTACATGATTGTTTTGTTTTTTTCAAGTCTTTCTCTCTAGATGACAAAAGGCCCACTGGATGCATTGATCTCAACCAGCCTTTATTTTGAAAGCCAGTTTTACATCTGTATTCATTTTATTTGTTGCTTGCAAAATGGGATATGATCAGTTTTGCAATAAATAAATTGCTTATTTATTTTGAATATTTAAAATGTCTTCTAGTTCCAGTGTTTAATGTTCCTTAAAATTAAAGTTTATTGATCATTGGGAAGGTGTATTTGCATTAATATTCCCTAGTCATTATATTATATGAAAATGGTCTCAAAATGACATAATTACGGTTTGTTGCAATAACTTCTGGGACAATTTATCATCCAGCAAAATTTGTTATTGTGACAGGACTAGATTGGTAATATGAATATGACGTATGCAACAGATTGTAGCTATTTAGAGACTTCAGGCATATTTTGGCATAAATTGTAAACTAAAATGGTCAGATGCGTTTCATTGATGGGGGTTTGAACAATCTGGACCTCAGAGTACAAATCATAACCCTTTAATGACACCCTATCATTAAGTTAATCAAATCCGGAAACAAAACCATCTTTAACAATGTTTTTTGATTTTTGCAGTATTGTATAGAGACGCAATCTGTGACCTTTGTGACTGTAAATAGGTTTGGTCATAAATAATACAATGCAAAGTAATTAAAATGCTCATTTTTAGTAGTTTTTAGATCTTTTTTTTTTTTAAACAAAAAGACACCTAGTAATAATTTTCTTAAGCCATTTGTTTCTTGGTTAAGACGTTCCAAATAAAGGATTTTTTTTGACGGGTGTCTTTATATTAATAGAAGTAATGTTCCTTTGAAGAAATTGAATGCATAAGCTTATGATTGTTTTATATATATATTTATTTATTTATTTTAAGAAAAAATCAAGATAAAGCCAAATTTTGTAGGAAACAATAAAAAAATATTGCAGCAATATAGATTATACTGGCTGGACAAAAGAACTTCTGGATGTAAAGGTTGCAGATTCATTAAATAGGGTCATTTCTCTGCTCTTTTGGCATCTGGACAAAAAAATGTATATTCTATCACTCTTGCAAACAGTGAATGGAGATGGTTTGTGAACATTGATAGATACAGAGGAATGCAGTTTTAATGTTTTGTTAACCACAGCCAGTTTAAGAACTCCTGCTGAGATTTAACCTGAATTTAAAGTCCAAATAAGCACATGTGGGACGTTTTTTTAATTAATCAGTGTATGTTTTGAAAATAGAAGGAAAACCAAAATACTGCACTTATCGTATAGCTTTAAAATCTGATTGTGACAAGGCACATTTAAATATAAATCAATGTACAATCCTCTGCATTTATCAAGAATAGGAAAAAACATTTTTCAATATTCAATTCTAGTTTTTCCGTACCTACTCAGACCTGGAAATGATCATAAAGTAAATGACATATTTTTCCAGAATCACTGTATAAATTCTGCGCTTTTCAGGTAATTCCAGGAAGAATTGCAAATCTCACAATTTTGATAAAACACTTCTAAAGAGCAGATAAACAAAGCTCATTACAGCTCATGTCACACTAACAGGCCTGAGCTGCTCGCCTGTAAGCCATCCCCTACAATACTGTCAGCAATAATCAACCCAAAAAGAACAGCAAACCTTAAGTGAAGACACACTTTTGCTTAATAGTCCAACAATTACTGACAATACAAGAAAATTGCAAGAGTGGTTGCTGCTGTTGCAAATGCAAGCCAAACAGAGGGTGTGTATTAAGGCCTCCTCAGGGAAACAGGTCTGTAGTGCTGTGGTCCCTCTAATGACTGTGACATTTTGTGTATCGATCAGCTTGAGTGGAAAGCCAAATCAATACGGACAAATACTGATACCAGAGGCCGTGATAGGTAGACAACACCCCGTTAAAGTCACGTACACGCTTGGATGTAGAAGCAGGCAGAGAGAAAAATACAAGCCAGAGAGATCAATGCATCGACAAGGAAACTCCAAACCCTTGATGTTTTTTAATTTGTAACTGTAAAATGTTTAAAATTAGTTTCAAAGGGCATATGAAGGTGTTTTAATTAGATTATTTTTTATGATCTACAGAGCCTTCAAAAGGTATTAACACTCCTTTGAGCTTTTTGTACAGATTGCCATGATAAACACACAAACTTTAATGTGTTTCAGTGGGATTTTAAGTAACAGATCAACACAAAGGTGCAAAACGTTGTGAAAAAGAAAGAATAGTTGTAAAAAATAACATTTAAAGTGCAGAGGACACTACCAAAAACCATGTATTGATAGTTTAAGTTGTGTCCCAATGTTTTTCTTTTCAGATTGTGGATTGAACAGTCCTTCATAAAATGTTGAACTGGATTTTATTTAACGTAAAGGAGTTGAAACTTTTCAAATCCACAATCCTGTACTGCTTTGTGTTGGACTGTCACACAAAGTTTTTGCCTGTATGGTGACAAAAAGGACTATTTCAATTACTTGCATCAACATAGGGGCGGGGATTTATTGTATTGTTTAGCAATTATTGTGAAAAATTTCTCAAGAATTTTGATTTATTGTTGTTACAGTAAATGTCAATTCATGTTCTAAAAAAAACTGACTGAAATGTTATTTTACTAATTTCTGCAAAGCTTTTTTTTTTACGAGAGCAACAATAAATATCAGTTAATTTAAAAATATGATTAAATTAAGTTTCTCTGTACAACTTTTTTATAAACCGATTTCAAATAGGTAGCCAAAGCCATACAATGACCTAAAAAAAAGAAAGTAATAAACAGTTTAATATGATCATTTTTATCATTATCACAACAGTACTACAAAATATCGTGATAAAATTCTAAGTCTACCTCAACATTGTTCTTTTCTCTTAAAATCTGCGCCTCACCTTTGACGGTAACCTGCGCCGTGGCTTCGATCATCCCCAGAGAAGAGATGGCCACACAGGTGTAGTTGGCCGACTCTCGGATGCTGGTGACCTCCAGCACGTTGCGGCCCAGTGGCATCTCCTCCTCCTTGGTCAGCTCCACCTGACCCATGGTCCATTTGACGAAGGGCATCGGTGAGCCCACCGCAACGCACGTCAGGTTGACGCTGCCGCCCGGCATCACCTCTTGGTTGTTGGGTGGAATAGAGAATCTAGGTGGGACTCTTCGCACTGAGAGGAAAAGAAAATGAAAGGAAATGAGTGTAAGGGTACGCAAGGTAAATACAATCCTTCCTTGTGTAAACTCGTGAACGTTGTTTCTCTGTGCAACATCACAAAGAAAAAGAAATTTTCAGAGTTTAATAGAAAAGAGGAGCTGATCGCTTTTGTCCAAATGTGCGGGCGAGCACAAAGGGAATAAAAGGATCGTCACAAAATGGCTCTGGATATTCAGAAGAAATCCTTTTTTTATCCCCTTCCCCACAATAAGAGAGCATATTACCAAAAATAGTCCAGTTTTGCAGGAGACTATGTCCGGACCTCTTTTGTCAAAGTGTCAAACAGTAGCGGTAGTTGCATCATTGAGGGACCCTGTGGAGATGCTATTGTTTGATTTTTCCTCTGTCTCCCTCTCTCTCTTCCTTTCTCTTTCTCTCTGGATCCTTCAGCTCTCTCCCTCTGTCTTTTTCGCTCTCTTTGTGCAGTTCTGATATGCAGATAGGCTGACATTAAATAGAGGTTCCCATGGAGACAAGAAGGGCCCGTTGACGTCGCTTGGGACAAGGCAAACACCAATTCAGAGGGTCTATGGCGTACTGAAAAGCTAGCCCAGGATAAACAGGCAGCCAGCATTTACATATGACTTTCTGTCTCCATGAAGATGCATACCAAATGCCTCTCATATTTAGACATTTTAGATCTCGTCTCTGGGAACTTTTGGCAAGTAAGTTATCCATATAACACTCCGGGGGGGAAAAAAAAAACTGACAACACTTTGTGAACATCCATTAGTGTCACACCTGTTAAATTTATGACATGTTCCAGTAGTGTGCACTCAATCTAAGAGTTAGAGGCTCTAGCTTCTTTATCCTCGACTATGAGGAAAGTGAAGCTTCGCCAAACATTTAGCTTCCCGCTGAGAACCCATTATTTCTATTCCACCTCTGCTGTTCATATGTTTCCAAGACACTAACAGTAAAATAAAAAGAAAATACTCTCCCTGCAGAATTCGCACTGCTTGTCTCCCCTAATGCACTACAGTATCTCCGTGTGTCTCAGAAAAAAAAAACTAACAAAAAAACCCTCGACTATAATTGCTCTTATGCTCGGGTCTACATGAAAATGGATTTTCAAATATGAGTCTGCCTCCAGTCCCCACCGTCAAAACCCTTCACCCCCCTCTCCAGGATCTAATTTGAACCGGAACGTCGTTACAGCCGTGCTTGTTATTCCCCTCATTATGTGGTGAAATGGAAAAACACAAAAGCACCTTTTGAGATTCCAGTCAGGGAAAAAGGCTGATTCTCTGGCCGTAATAAGTGGGGGGGTGGAAACCAGGTTCACATTCATCTGAATTTTCCCATAATAATTGAGGTTCTGCGTGCAGACTTTCTGCCGTTTTAATCAGCAGATTCATGTGGGATGAAGCTACTTGGCTCAGTATCAAAAAATAATTAATATCCCAAGTTTCAGCCGCAGAACATTTTGGCAGCTTTACTTTTGGAATTTGGCTTCATGAGATTCTGTCACACAATTCCCAACAACAGAAACGGCCAAAGTTGGGTAAAACTAAAGTTGATTTTCCTCGACATTTAATTACGTTTTTAAAATGGAGTTTCATGATGAATGGATGTCATGACATGTCAACTTTTATGAAATACATGAAAAATGTTTTTTTGGGTTTTTTTGCCATGTAAAGATTGGATAGTTGAGCTGCCAGCTCTCAAAGCAGATAGAGATACTGGTCTGAACTAAAGCATGCATGGGAGCTGGAGGGTTTGGAGCAAACAAGAGATACCTTAAAAATTGCTGGGCTGAGTTTCAGCTTGTTTGGTCCTGACAGGATTTTTTTTTAGTGTTTTTTTTTCAACTGGCAATCTTTTTTCAATCAGTAAACGCACCTTACCTAAGCACATCCAGGTTATAGTTACAGTACTGTATGGCATCAATGCCATATTCGATTTTGAGAATGGCGTCAAAGAAAGCAGATAAATCTAACAAGCTAAATACCTGTTTTTAAGAAGTCATCAAAAAAGGTTTGAGTTAAATCAGGCTGCAAGACAGAGACTTCAGCAAAACTTTGGTCAACAACAGCAAGGCTGTTTTATTTTTTGAAGTTTTCATCTATCCGTTTCTAATTCGAAATAACGATTTTATTCTTGTTGAAATCTCAAAGTTTGGGTACCGAAGAAAGAAACTTTAAGATACTGCTGTCTCAGCAGCACTAATCACAAACTATGTTGTGAGATGCAATAGACAGTTTAAAAGTCAACACAAAAAGCATTATGAAAGAAAAAAACATGTTTTACAACTACTCTCTAACACACACAGTGTTTCTCTAAATATAATGAATTGGCAACCACTTGCGTCAAGAAGTTAATTCAAGTATTTTGATTACTGTTCTTATTTCCTCTTCTATTATAGTCCTTTAGTAAGTCAAAGCTTAGCTAAAGTTGGAGATCAGAAATAGCTGATTTCAAGACAATGAAAAAGTATGAGTAAGGGGAAGAATATGACCTTTTTGTTCAAATTTCTTTAATAATTGACTGAAGGAATTGAAGCTGAGACACTTTAGAGCTTTTTAGAGTTCATATTGGAAGCCACGTGTGTCTTTTTACAGTAATGTCTCTTTTTTTCATTTTAATTCTCAGAACAAGCAGACAGATGTAGGCCAAATAATACCATGAATCCATTTAGCTCAAAGCAGCAGTTGTTCTTTTGCGATTCCATAGACTTAAGAGTACTATGAGCAGTCAGTCAATGGGGGCTTGTGTATATTGAACACTTAATGTTGTGAATAATTCATGGTGCGCGGTTAAGTTTGGAGAGGTGCTGTGGAACAAAATGACTAGAGGGCAGGTAATTGTTATCGATTCCCCAGAAGCCTCTCCCCTGTCGAGAGCCGCTCGGAGAGATGGGCTCCGGGACTCTATCAAAACCACAAAATAAGCCCTGTCTCCACTCTGCCTGCCTGCTTGCTGGATACCTATAAATTTAACTGCCCTGACAAAGTGCCCAAGGATAGCAGAACCTGTCCAGTCAATCAATATCTGGCACAAACTGGCACAGAGTCAGCAGGCTGCGAGTCTTCTTGGCAGCAGCGTCTCTGGGCAGCCATGATGGCTGATCATCCCCTTGTCAGCACTCTGGCAGCTCATTCTTAAATATTCTACAGGTCAGCTGTTTGTGAGGCAGAGATGTGCAAATGGAAGCCAAGGAGGGAAAAATTCCTGAGAATCACCTCCGTCTTGAATACAGTGAATGGTATAAATTTTAATGCAGAGTTCAGTTTGTTGCATCATGAATCAGCTGTAATTAGGGGTGTAACAACAAAGTCTGATATTTTTTGTCAATTAGGTTAAATGATTTGGGAAGATATTCTTAATTGGTCCAGAAATAAAGATTTTGAAACAATGAAGTCATTATTGACTAGCTCTGTTGTGTTATGACTAAAAGTTGAGTAAAATGGCAAACTGGTAGCCACTTCATAAAACCATTAAAAAATTTGTCAAACGGGGCATTTTTAATGTTTTGTTTTTTGGGTATAGGGACAAACTTAAAATCATAAAAGCATATAAAAATTAACATGTTTGTACATTGATTAGAGCTTATGATTTGTCAAGACCTTATTTTTGAAGATAAACAAGGAGATTCTAATTTTTCCTCAAAACATTGCTGACATCTTGCCTCATTCTCATGAACAGAATCTCATGAGCTAGACTTATCTTTACACTTACACTAGTAAATAAATCCCAGAAAGACTGGAAGATGTTTTTCTCCTTTCATTAGTCCATAATGTGACCACGACATCCTTCAGTCTCCAGGTGGAAGCTGCCCACGCTGGTAAAACAGACGTAATCCCCAGAGAAAGGCTTTGTCAGCTCCAACACCCATGTCCCTCAGTGGGAGAGCCGGGGTGTTGCTGCCTAAATACCTGACAAATCCGGTTGCCACCTGAATACCCAAGTAATCCATCACACACCTCTGATGGCCCTACACAGGCGAATGGAAAGTCTAACAGTGAAAGCTGCTGTAGCTGTTGGTGGATACAGTTAACAGGAAGGACATGGGCGGGCGCGCTGAGGAAGAATGCTAATACAACGGAGGGCTAATAATGACTTAAGCTAACTGCTCGGGGACTCCTTTATATGTTTTGGCAAGACTAATTGAAACACACTTTGGAGGAGTGGCAATGGAAAGCATGCAAGAGCTGAAAAGGGATCCATGCAAATACGTAGACAACAGTACACCATTGAACTGCGAGGATTAGGGAGAGTTATTAATAATGTATTCATCTCTAGGGGAAAAGGATACCTGTGCTTTCACCACAGGAGATGGATAGGGAGGGAGGGAGGGATGGAGTGGACCTTTCTCTGAAAAATCAGCTCTAACGGGGAGGAAGTGACAGAAAGTGAAAATGACCAACCTTTGTACTGACCTGTTTTCGGGTCAAGTGATTTGTTGATGTGGGCTGATGAAATGAAAGATACAAAGTGAGGAGGAAGACAAACAGCGACACAGACAGGTGCTTTCGAGTATCATGTATGAACAAAAGATGTATTTTAGCTTTTTTATAGTTTCTATTTTAACATCTAAAAATACTTTCACTTGTAAAACTTGAGCTGTTGGATTCTACACTGAATACAGATTATTTAATAACATTGTTTTGAATTTAAATTATTTTAGCAACAACATGAAATGGAAGCAATTTCAATGCAAAGTTTCCCTTGTTCTCCAATATATAGATGTATAAATTGAATTGGTGCAAGACAAATATATCATATTAGAATTAAATGTTCGCATTATAAAACTTGCCACTTGTATAATATTGGGCACTCTGTAAAAATAAAAAATGGTGATGTAACAGATCACACCGATTTCTGAGCACTGTGAAAATATTGTGGTTAGCTAACTATTAGCTGTTAATCATGCTAACATTAGCATCTGCTTCACAACGTCATGTCAGCACTTAATGCCTGTTTTTCAGTTTTTTAAAAATGAATTTGGATTGTACTTAATTGTCTCATGTTCAAAATCTACAATAATTTTGTTCAGAAAGCCTTAAATGGATAACTTTATGATGACTGCAAATATCTCTGTTACAATAAATTACCTAGAAATACTATTGTGGCAAAATCGTATTATTTGAAAAATGAAAAGTCTATTTTTGAGTGTAAAAACTGGCAACACTTTTAAATAGTGTTTAAAGAGCAGAAATTCAGAAAAAGAAATAAAACTGTAAAGGATTAATATCCACATTAGGGCCAGGTTGTAATGACTATAACAATACTTGCTAAGAGTTAGCTGCCAATGCTAAAGTTAACATTTTGATTTTTAGCTATGAGAGTTAAACAATGTATTTCAAGGGTTTTCCCCAATGGGAACTACATTTAATTCAATAGCTAAAATTTCGGGGGCGACATGCTACTTTGCATTGCGTAAATAAATCAACATCCTGGGTTAGAAAATCTATAAAACATATTTTGAGTAGATAAAACCACTATTCTACTTATTAAAGAGGCACTTTTCTATGATTTTTGGGTACAGGAACCAACATATATGGACGAGTTAAATCTAAAATAAGATTTTGTACACTGATTAGAGATTCTTGAAAACAGTTTGTGAAGCGTTTAATTGTATACACAAATAAATTGTCATTTTTACAATTCCCAAAGATATTCCTGGAACCTTGCCTCATTCTCATGAACAGAATCTCATGAGCTAGACTTATCTTTACACTTACACTAGTAAGTAAATCCCAGACTGGAAGATGTTTTTCTCCTTTCATTAGTCCATAATGTGACCACGACATCCTTCAGTCTCCAGGTGGAAGCTGCCCACGCTGGTAAAACAGACGTAATCCCCAGAGAAAGGCTTTGTCAGCTCCAACACCCATGTCCCTCAGTGGGAGAGCCGGGGTGTTGCTGCCTAAATACCTGACAAATCCGGTTGCCACCTGAATACCCAAGTAATCCATCACACACCTCTGATGGCCCTACACAGGCGAATGGAAAGTCTAACAGTGAAAGCTGCTGTAGCTGTTGGTGGATACAGTTAACAGGAAGGACATGGGCGGGCGCGCTGAGGAAGAATGCTAATACAACGGAGGGCTAATAATGACTTAAGCTAACTGCTCGGGGACTCCTTTATATGTTTTGGCAAGACTAATTGAAACACACTTTGGAGGAGTGGCAATGGAAAGCATGCAAGAGCTGAAAAGGGATCCATGCAAATACGTAGACAACAGTACACAATTGAACTGCGAGGATTAGGGAGAGTTATTAATAATGTATTCATCTCTAGGGGAAAAGGATACCTGTGCTTTCACCACAGGAGATGGATAGGGAGGGAGGGAGGGATGGAGTGGACCTTTCTCTGAAAAATCTGCTCTAACGGGGAGGAAGTGAAAGAAAGTGAAAATGACCAACCTCCACGCTGATCTTTTTGCGGGTGAAGTGATTTGATGAAGATGACCGATGGAATGAGAAAGATGCAAAGTGAAGAGGAAGACAAACAGTGAAACAGACAGGTGCTTTTAGTACACAGAGGAGGTTAGTGACATGGTACAGAGAGACATCGCTTTGCAAGACAATTCACATCCCTTAAACGCTTTTCCATCTTATCATGTCACAAACACAAACTTGGTGCATGATAGGTAAGTGGATGGAAAAGAGTTTGGCTTTCAAACTTTTACAAATGTAGCAGCATATTCAACACCATTTACTCCGATACCCCATAAATAAAAGAAAAGCATCTACACAGGATAATGCTGCCACCACAATTTTTGACTGGTGTGTTTAGCTTGCAGATGTGAACATGTTTTGCCATGTCTGGATTTGATTCAGGGGATCAGGGTAAAGACTTTTTACATTTTTACTTGTTAAAACTCCTGTTTTATTAACCTTCCACAAACTATGCATTATTTTGTGAAGCTTTGTTAGTTAAAATCCCTATAAAACTCACTGATGTTTGTGGTTATAACATCACAAAATGGGAATAAATTAAGGGGTCTAAATCCAGAATCAAGGAGAAAAACAATCCTTTTAGTAAACCCAGATTTCTTAGCTAAATTGTGATTTGAAATAATACGTTCAGATGTCTTTAATCAAACTTATCAAAAATCCCCCCTTCAAAGTACAATCGTCTTATGATTCACAATGAATTTGTACCTTTTTTTCTTCATGAACATATGCTGATGTCAGTGTTACTAAATATGCTCTTGTTCTTCTTCTCCCCCTCTCATAAATCTGACCTGAATTGATCACATTCCAAGTTTCCCTCCGTGACACACACATACACACACACATAAAACAGCATGGAGATATTTTGGTGAAGAAAAAAAAACCCAGCTGCAGTACTTTATCCTTGGTGACATATTGACATGTCACATGGATATATGAAAGAGTGCCAGCAGACAGAAGCTGACATCCCTCCTCCGTTGTGGGATAAACGCTTGACAAATGAGCGCTCAAGCACGATCACAGCGCGCTGTGTGCTTCAGCCCACGTTGATGGAGTCCTCCCTTTTTAGAGGAGGGTCACAGAGAGTGACCCGCAGCTGCAAACCTTCAAACACAGTCACAGTCCTTAATGGATAACGAGGAAAAGGACATACTGTAAATTGATACAAACACAATGGGAAAAACAATAGAGGAGCACACTCTTCGTCCTCAAACAACCCCCACCGTCGTCGTCTCCTTTAGTCTTACTCCTCCCACACGCTAATATGAGGACATCACTCTCTGATGGCTCTAAAATGTCAAGACAAGGGTGGTGCCGGTGGAGCAGGCGGCGTGTTTGTGTACCCACAGAAAGGAATCGGATCAGGTGGTGACAGAGCAGGAAGGGGGAAAAAACACATCAAGGGATACAAAACACCCTAACGAGAACATTTAATGCATGTCTGACAGGTGTGTGTTTATGTGTGTGTGTGTGGTTGAGTTTCTCTTGTGGTTTGCTGCACGCCACCTTGAAAAATCCCCACTCTGTGTTGTACACAAACATAAAAAAAAAAAAAAGAAAGTTTTTTTTATCTGTAACATGAATTAGTTGATCAAGTCTTAGGTAACAGCACCATGCAGTAAAATGAATGTCAAATGGAGCTGCTTGCAAACGTATACGCAACTCTTCAAGCTTTTTACATTTTGAAATGTTACAACCACAAACTTTAATGTATTTTTAGGATTTAGCGATAAAGACCAACACAGTAACATAGCCTAGCTGTGAGCTACAAGGAAACTAATTTATGGTTCTCAACATTTCTCCTAAACCTCTACCATTAACACTCAGTCACAACTACAAAGGAACGGTGGTGGAGGCAGCATTATGTCGTGGGGATAAATGTGTAAAGAGGGTTAAGGTTTGACCTACCAGGACAACCATCTTAATCATTCCAGCTCCCACAGTATGATACCACCACCACCATGTTTCATGGAAGAACTGACATGTCCAGAATGAAGTGTTAAAATGGTCTAGTCAAAGTCATAGCTGAAAGCCAATAAAGATACTCTCCCTGTATGCGACTTTCTCTTCAAGTTTCTCTGCTGAAGAAAAGCCTCCTCGCAGCATGATACTGCCAACACCATGTTTTACAGCAAGAGTCTTCTGTCCATAGTAAAGCTATTTGTTATCACACAAATACTGTGTATTTCTGTGTATTTGTGTTTACTAACAGTTGGAGTCTGTTAGTTAACAGACTCTGGTGAAGTCTGAAGATGCTTTATTTAGGGGTATCACAGTAAAGGGGAATGAATTCAAACACATGACGCTCTTTTGAAAAGTTCAAAATCATTTACACCTTTGTGTTGATCACATGAAATCCCAAAGAAGTTCATTAAAGTGTGTGGTTGTGTGTAACAAAACAAAATGAACAAAGATAAAGTGGTATGAATACTTTTGCAAGAGCTTGAGAAAAAAACACATAGTAAACAGATGCTAACTGCATCAAAGCTAATGACTTTCAGTGTAAAAAAAACCAAAAAAACAAAAAAAAAAACACCCAAACAAAAACAGCAGCAGAGGAAGACAGGCATGTCAAAGGCCACTCGTCTTAAGTCGCCCAATCTAGCAGCAGAGTGATTGCGCAGCCCCGGGTCTCGTCTCCCCAGCTCCAGCGCCGGCAACAAAGACAAAGCGAAAACACGGCTGTAGCCTTCTGTTCTCCATTCCAGTCGAAAATACGTCTAAAAGGTTACGCTTGGTTTGATTTCTATCTCTCCTCTGGTGTGGCGAGGCTGGCGGAAAAAAAGCCGGGTATTAGGGCCAGTGGGTTGACAGCTACCTGGGTGGTGTTACGGAGCAGAAGGGCCCCCAGGCCCTGCTGGCGCCACGCCACACAACTACTGTAATTACCTCTGAGGGGGGAAAAAAGCCGGTGTCTGCACCTGTGACAGACATGTACTGATTAATAGTCGAGACTTACATCCCTTCCTCGGCTCCGCCGTCTGGCTGACTACCTTCTACCTCTGTTGACATGAAAGATCTGAACTTTTTAAGTGATGTTTAATCTGCAGATGTGATCCTTCTCCAACCTTGATACAGGATTCCACCTTTGATTCAGAGGGAAGTTTTGTGTTCGACCAGACATTTATACTGCTAGTCTGCTCATGTGAGATAATAAATGCAACAAAAATCATTTCCCTCGCTCTCTTTTTCTCTTTTCTGGATATATGGGACACAGTAAGCGGTAATTTACTTACTTTATCTTGATAACAAAAAAGGACACAAAAGACTTACTCATCCATAAAACAGGCTGCATGCTCCAGTTCTGTACGCTTTTAACGAAATTATAAAATGATATCCAAGCGTGTCCCTTTCTTACCGTGACACTTTCGCACACTAACAACTGGAGCAGCTATTGTGTTTCATGTACATCAGCCATGCTGGTGTTATCCACAGGGGCTGACCTCGACTACTCACTCCCCTCCTATAGAAGCTTTTTCCCGCATGGCCCCAACCCTGCGCCTGCATTAGTCTGCTCACGGAGATGTTACAGCATAAACAAACTCGGGAAACCCTAGACCCCCGTCCTCGTCTTTAGAAGCTCCGGGTTTGTGCGGAGGGGAATAATGGCCCCTTTCGATACAGTCGATATAAAAAAAAGAAAGGAGGCCCTGGCGTCGGTGCCAGCAGAGGAAACGATTTCAATGCAGCTGTTTTCTCGGGGGCTGCACCTGGTTGAGTCTGCAGCCAAACTGGAGGCTGAGGTTAGCTCAGTTCATTGGAACAGAAGGAATGAGAAAAGTGCGGTGAAGATGGAGACGAACACAGAAATGGACGCAGAAAAAAAAAAAAAAATGGTGGAAATGTTGGAAGTTGCACAACAGTTAGAGGAAATCCAAATGTTTCCCACAGGGAACAATTCTGAGAAAAAGCATTTGCCCTCCTTTCAGATTGCTTCTATGTTCCCTTTTTTTTTGGTCACTTAAATGTTTCAGATCATCATTCATTTTAACGTCAGACAAAATTAGCCTGGATAAACCCAAAAAAGCACTTTCTTAAGAAGCTATCCAAACCAACTTGGTCCAGTGTGGAAAAGTTATTGCCCCTAAACCTAATAAGCTGGTTGTGTTACTCTTGGCAGTAACAACTGCCATTAAACGTCTTTTTTTTTTTTTTTGTGGCAGAACAGATTTAATGCAGCCACGATGGAGGGTTTTGCAGCACGAATATCTTTCTTAAGGTCATACCACAGAATCACAAATTGAATTTAAGTCCAGACGTTCTCGAGGCCACTGCAAAACCTTCATGTTGGTTTGTTTTAAAGCCTTTCAGAGCTGGATTTGCAAGTGTCCTTTGGATAACTTCTCTCTGCCTTAAAACCCAAGTTATCTTGAGCTGAAGGTTGTAAACGGATGGGCGGAAACTTTTCTCCAGGATTTTCTGGTAGAGAAAAGAATTCATGATTCCATCAATTACAGCAATTCATCCACCACACTACTACTAATTGTTGGTTTATTACCAAGTGTTTTGCTTTGTTTTATTCTTGTTAAGCAGTGGTTTCGCCTCGGTTTCCTTGTTGAAACATGAACATCGGTTGAAGCATTAGAAGCCTGCAGAGTTTTAGATCTTAATGTATTTTGTATTCTGTCTTCTGGGGTTCATGAGACCTCCTGGATGAGTCAGTGAAGCACTTTTTACAGCAGACCCCACCTATTCGTGGTTCAGTGTTCACCTATTCTTCTGTGAAACTCCAAATTACTCAAGGAAAATTAGCCTATTTGTTCATTTTTTCACTGAGCATATCAAAATCAGACAAAAAAGTACCACTTGTGGAGCTGAAATACTTTAGCACAATAGTACTAGACATGCTATTGGTTGTCTCTTATGGAGACGTGCTTTTTAAGACCTTTTTTAATCGTGCCATAAGAGGCCTACTAAATGCTCTTGTCCTTGTAATGTTGCTGGTAGAAACCCTATTCATGTAATATCTTATTTTGTATATTTAGTTTGATGCATATTAATGTATATTTGCTGCCAGCAGTGGGTGGTTGTGATCACTAACCCTCACTTGGGGGCTATGTTTTCTCCATTTGTGGATAATATTTCTCACTGTGGTTTGAGAAAGTCCCAAAGCCTTAGGAATGACTTAATGGATTGGGTGAAAAATGGACTAATAGATCTAATCTCTTTTAGATTTTCCCTATTTGAATAATTTGATTCTACAGGTAAAAATAGAACTCTTTTATTTATTAAATTTACCTCAAAGTTAGCTTTGAACTGAAACATTTATGTGCAACAAAAAGCCAAAAGTAGAGATATTTGTATGCTTTTTCACAGAGCAGTATTTTAAACAGCTGAAATAACATTGATAAATAAAGGTGAGAGACGTTCGACTTTACCTCTGACGTAGAGATTGGCAGGAGCAGAGTAGCGAGTGCCGGCGTCGTTCATGGCTACACATTCGTATTTCCCCTGGTCCGACTCGTCACTGTTCTCAATTTGTAGCGCTCCTAAAAGGAGGATTAGCAAGTTTAGCCTTCTGGACAGACGACAGAACCAATGCACATTAATTTAAACAGAATCATTCAATAGAGAGCCCGAGGTCAGTCAGACTGACCCAGTTCACGCTCAGACATGATGGACGGGGTTTTGCAGTGATGCGACACAAACAATTAGATGTTCTGGTGAGTTTAAGGAAAGCTGGTGATTAAATATTTGGCGCAGTTGTGTTATGAATGAAAGCGTAGCACGTCTGACGGTCCATTTAAATAACATGTTAGAACCGTCACTGCCTGAACAACTCAAGTCAGAAAAATGTGACGGCCCTTCTACATTTATTGGTCCCAAATGGAAGATGAGTAAAAATCCTTAAATAATATTCATATGTTGTTGCTGTAACATAATCTCACACTGAAGATCCAGCCTTTAAATTTTAGTACATTGAATTTGTGAAAAATGTTTTTCATCTTTGGTGTCACAATCACTGGAAATTTCTATAAAATAAATATATTTGGAAAAGTCTTTACTTAACATTTCCACTTAAAGCTGCGGTCTTGAGTTTTTCTCCTTCTAGACTTCATTTCCTGTGCAATGTGTTCAAGTTGCTTACTATTTTCCCTTCATTCCTGCTTCTTAGTGTTTCATCATTTGTTGGTTTGTTATATTCAATCTTTCTGTGGGGTTGTGATTGTTTATTTTTATGGGGTTTTTTTTTATTTCCACACTTGTCTCACCCTGCTTTCACCTGATATTTAGTCTCACCTGTTTCTCATCCCAGTATTTACTTAGCCTAATTAATATTCCTTTCTGATTTAGTCCCTCAATGCAAAATCCTACTTTTTCCATGATAAGCTGAACTTAAACCTTTATTTTCAATGGTTCCTCCAGTCAACAAATGACAATAACGCAGTAAAATGTTGACTGTTGGAGAACTGCAGCCTTTGTTTGTCAGTGTGAGATTTTGTTACTATGACATAAATATGCATTTTACATATCCCTAACACACAGCAATACTCTTAAATCCCAAAGAAGAAATGTTACTGATTTGTAACAACCTGCCCAAAAAAAGTAATCACAGCTCTGTGAGGAAGTGCAGTGCAGTGATCACTATGTTTCAGTTGGCCACCTGCAATTAACTAATGCTTGACGTGAGGTTGATGAATCTACTAAAAATGCCTAAAGACTTGTCCAACACTTTGTTCAAACGTGGGAATGTAATGGTGAAACATATTCCAGAAAACATGTGGAAGGAAAAATATCCAAATGATTAATGGAATAAACTGTGGAAGGATTTGAATATAATGAGAACCTGGTGTATTGGGACCAAACAGCTGTGTTGCCTTAGCAAAAGCACTTATCAGCTCTGCTGAAGGGGGGGGGAGGCAAAAATGGGCTTCCATTTGTTAGGGAGTATAAAGCTAGAGAGCATTGGAAAATCTAAGTGAATGTGGACTTGTCTGACCTCTTTCATCCCACATCAGAATAAAAAGACTGATGGATGAAATGATGCACAAGGCAGCACTTTCTCACATGGATAGTCACAAAGCAGCCCAGACCATAATGCCATTGGGAGTCTTTGGTATGTACAGGAGGAGATACTTTGTGCAGTGGTTTGATTCTCTCATCACGGATGCAACATATTAGCAAAACCAGTACTGCTACTCTAGTTGGAAGTAAACAAGGTTTCATTCTTTTTCAGACTGCAGTACCCAGAACTATTGGGTCTTTTTCAGCTAATCTTACCTGAAAAAGGCTGAAATAATCCTTTTCTAGCTAAAAAAGAGAGATGGATTTCTGGAAGATACTTCAAAAGTGGTTGGACTTAAAAAAATAAATCTGAAAATGGATGAATAAATAGATGGATGGATATTTAGATGGATGGATGGGTGAATGATGGAAGGATATTTATTGTATGTATGGATGGATGGATGGATGGGTGGATGGATGAATAGATGGATGGATATTTAGATGGATGGATGAATGGATGGATGGATATTTAGATGGATGGATAGATGGACTGAGAGATTTATGGAATAGAATCTGAAAGTATTTCCCATTACATAATTGACTTTTCCGTTTTATCTGGACATAACACAAAACTGACAGCTCCTCCAGACTTTCCCATGTGAATGTGAAGGGACGCTGGGTAAATGTATGACATAAGCTTGTAGAAATGAGGCCAGGGTGAAAGACAGGCAGGATCAAGGCTACAAGTGGTGAAACAATATATCAGACCTCTGACTTTCTCTTCTTTTTTTTTGGCCAGGCAACAAAATCACTGAACAGGTTAAAGCAATGATTTGTTTCTCAGCTCCTAGCAGCCGGTAGTGAAACAACTACCAGTTCAGTTAACAGTGAGAAAATTATTGACCACGTTTCACCAAGGGGAGTCTCTCCTCTGCCAGATGACTTTGATTTGTATCCACAAATCCAAGTTGTTGCAGGCAACTGAACGAAGGCCAACATGTTGCTTCAAACAAAGTATGAAAACCCCGGAGACCAGTCCAGGGGAGGGTTTTTCCCACTCCCCATGAACAGCCAACCGTTAATAATTTGCTATTGACTTGCAAATGGAAGACAGATGAAGCAAGTCATTTTTTTTTTTTTGACAAATTAGGAAAAGCAGCAGTGAACTTACCTGCCCCGCCGTTAAAAGTAAATGAATAAAAACACAGAGAAAAGCTGGTTCTCTCAGTAGAATATATGCAGCGGGGTGATAAAAGTTATCATGTCTCCAAAGCAGCATGGTGCTCCCACAAAAGGCAGCGAGCCACCATGCAGCTTGTAATGTGACAAATAAATAAATAAAAAATACTCAGAATACGATGCATTTTCACATCATGAAGCATGAGATGAATGTAACAAACAGGTTCACCAACCATAGGGGATTCGACGCAAGACAAGACCGAAACAACAGAAGTAAAACAGGGGTGGAGCGGTGACATGTCGGGTGTGCGACTTCAGATCTCATGACAACACATCCCTCCGAGGTGTTTGTTTGGCTTGCTGAGCTCATCGGTGTCTGGTTCAGCGCTGACATGAACCTGCATACTAATGTCAGTGTCACCAATCTGTCAATCTGCCAGCTCTCCTGCAGGAGAAAGCAGTTTGAGCCCGGAAAAAAAAAAAAAAAAAAAGGTAGAAGGTTTCTGCATTTTGTTGAGATGCAACACTAGCAAAACGGCTTCCAAGCGCTTGGATATTTGTAGTTTCATTTCTACCTAAAAGGCATCAGCTGCTTTAAAGTCAACCATATGCAGGGATGGACATTTGGAAATTTAATTCAGCTTGTTACAGATTTTCAACATTAAATGCAGCGTTCTTAAGTAGAAATATGGCAAAGGACTTCCAAAAAATTAAAAATTAAAAATTAAACTCCTGTTTCCATTCAAGGGGGGCAACTCAGCTAAGGTTCTATGCAAATGTAGTCACTTCAATCTCCCATTAAGGCTGCATTAATGAGGCAGGTAAGACTCCTTTGAGAGTCTTTGCTCCCTCAGCTAAAAACCCAAAGAGAAGAGGTTCTGTTCATAAGGATCCTTTTCACATTTTGTAATGTTATTTCACTACAATTTTATTTGATAGTCCAGGAGTCTGTGACACCAGTCCTCCAGTAAAACTGCTTAGCATCTTTTGGATCAAACACACCTGAACAAATTGTAAAGGTAATTTAGAATTTGACTCAGCTGTACTAACATATTTGCTTTAGAAACTAGATAAAATATGCTTGGTAAAATGTTGTGTTTTTGCAGTGTTCTACCATGTTTACTCCGACAGTTTGACATAAAATTCAGAGTTGCCAATTGCCTCCAAAAGTCATTTTGCTGCTAAATTGTGAGCAACATATAGGCAAGGACTGACTAGCAGCTTTCATTTCTTGCCACAGATTCCAAGCTTGATTACAGACTGGACTTTGACTAGACCACTCCAAATGTTGTTTTGACTTCTAGCAACATTCTCCTCCAGTCTTTTGCTTCCTCTGACTTTTGTCCAGAATTCCCCTGCATTTATCTACATCAACTCTAATCGGCTTCCCTGCATTCCAGAATTCCCACATCATGATGCTGCCACCACCATGTTTCAGAGTGGTAGCTTTCCACCATATGTGAGCCACAAAAAATTTAATTTTGATTTAATCTGACCATTTGAGCCTACAGAAATTTCTTTTTACCACTCTTGTCAAAATGGCTTTTTTGGGAGCATGATGAACAGTTGACCAGATTTTATTTAGGGGTAGCAGAGTAGACACTACAATCGAAAACTACATTTTAAGTTTCCCTACCACTTTGAAATTATGAACTACTTTTTGCTGGCTTGCGACATAAAACCCCATTAAAATACACTGAAGTTTGTGGATATAATATGACAAAATGTGAAAAAATTCAAGACCTGTAAGAACTTTTTTAAGACTCTGTACCTGATATCTTATTAAAGTGGCTCAGATTTCACACCCTCATGCACAGTGGTTTGGTGCACTTGCCTTCGCACGGCGAGGTTGGTGATAATTTGTTTGTAAAGGATCAGACAGCAGACAGAACATGTTGGGGGTGCGACCAGGACACAGTGGAAACAGGGTGGGCTGATTCGCCAACAGTGAAGATGAACCCGGCGACGTGACGATGGGGGGTGGGAGTATAACGGGGGCAGATGTGGGCGGGAGAGTATGGCGTGGACGTTATGTTTTTCCAATACACCATTTGTCATTCTTACCTCTAATTGGTGTACCACCTATGGGGGAGTAATTTAGATGAAAACAGGGTTGAGAGATTAGTTAGTAATTCACTTATAACAGCGGGAGAAAAAAAACATGTCTTCTGAAAAACAACAAATAAAGAAAATGACAGAGTAGAGGCCACCTAAATGTGATTTAACAAAACTCAACTCACTTAATCAATGCTACAAAATAAAGCAGGTATGAATGTTGGAGAGTACGACAGAAAAACAGCAAAGCCTTTGAGAAGGATCCCTTCTGTCAGACGAACCCCTTGAAATATAATATTCCCCATTTCGCTTAAGCAGGAAACAGCCCTGAGTACACTTACTTCACTCCACAGCAGCTTTAAATTCATACAGAAAATGTTTTAATTATGCTTTCTGATTGAAGATGGCCTTCATTCTCTTTTGCTGTTAGTAAAAAGGACATGGGTAATTACTGAAAAGAAGGCAAAGTAAATAGGGCGATGGACAAGAAGTATTTATGTTGACCTTTTTACAGAAAAAGAATTAGTATCTTTGCAGTATACGATCGGTTAGCCTTAAAAAGAAATAAAAAACAAGTGTTATAATAATAATAATAATAATAATAATAATAATAACAACTTTGTGTGCCATTTTTGTTCAGCCCTGGCAACAAATTAATGTGCTTCTTTTCTGCCAATGCAGAATGGGCCTAATTTTGTGTCATATTCAGTAATGTAAATCCTGATGCAGCAGCAGATGTCAGGAAAACGGTGGTGGATAAAAAGAAATGTTAGTCTGGGGGCATGGCATATCAGCACATTTTCAGGCACTCCAAATGTATGTGGAAAAGAAAACTAATTAAAAGTTGTTGCTGGAAGTGAAAAGGGAAAAAAAAATCTTTTCTCTTTTTCTGCACAATTTTATCCTTGCACTAAAAATATCAAACAATTAAGTCGCTGAGTTAGTATGCAGCTTCAACTATGTTATGATTTTACAGTGCCAATAACATGGACTGCCCTAATACATTTCCAGCTTTTCCTTAAGTGGCTATGTCATCAAATTTTCCTGTATTCTTTTTTGTATTCATCTTCAGCTGTGTAGGATTAACCTTACCCGACTTTTTAGGCCACAAAGGGTTGTTGTAGATGGAGCAGAGACTGAGTGACGTTACAGATGGCGTCCTCAAAATAGTTGCAATTGAAAGATGGATTTATGTGGAGAAAAGTGAGAATTGCATTTCCTTGATTATGTAAAGTAGGTTATCTTGGTGGTAATTATTCAAACTCCTCCCAGGGTTGTTAAGTCACTAAAATACTCTCAGATAACGTTTCTCATCCTTATTTTAGATGTAAATTTTATTTTTCACTCAAACTTGATGGTAAACTTTATCATTACTGTTGTTAAGGTGGATATTGTGTTCTGCCTCGATACAAACATTCATACTAAACATCTCTACCTTTTGGCTTGTTTTTTTTCCCTTTCTCTGCTGCCTTGTGTTTTTTTCTCAACTTTCTCATTTAAATAACTATCTTGAGCTGCAAGTCTCAACATGACTAAAAAAAAGTGGGGGGGAAATAATGATATATGCCCCTTAAGTATCTATTATCTTTGACCTTTTTGCTCCTCAGACCTGCAGTCAAGTCTGACACTTCATAAGCTGCTCTTCCATTACAGAAGCCTCACAAAGTAAAACCTGCCTCTTATACAGTGGGGCTTTTACAACCACACAAAGTAAGGCTAGGCTTAGTGGAAAGTCAATGACTGAACCTGCTCCAAAACCCACTAATCTATCTACCATGCACACTTCCCATCAAACCCAAGTCAAATAAGGCTGTTTATATATCAGTGAGACTGTTAGTGTGAACAAAGAGTACCTCATTAGGTTAAGGTTGAAATCCTAGCTAATACATCATCTGCTGGCCTCATTGTGACCCAGCTGCATGTTTAAAAGGGGATTAGGGATTATTTAATAGGGTGAAATCTTCTCGCGCCATACTTCAAAAGGTTTTAAAAGTTCATGCGTCACTGTCAAAGACTGCAGGAACACGGAGACAGGAGACAGTGTCATTTCAACTTCAGTAACTGTGTAAGTGAGGACTGTGTGGTTGTGAAGAATAAAAGTATAAGAAGTCAGCAAAGTAATCAAGGTGACAATGACGAGCCGAGTAAAACTTTTCTATCCTTTGTGATGAAAGCAATGAATGAAATCATCGGTGACAACAAAGGCCTTTTGTTTTTCTCTCATTGGTCTCATGTCTTAACAGGATGTCTGCAGGTATGCAGTGACATCTCGCACCTTACAGCTCGGCTTTCTTGTGTTTACATTTGCAATAAGTCATGCTGAGCCATGAGATCAGATAAATTTGTACCTGAGCGGAGCTGTTTGATGCGCCCATTGCTGCTGTTGATGTCTACAGGGAGCATGTCCTTGTACCATGAGATCTCCGGGTCCGGGTTCCCACCTGCGGCGCACAGCATCGTGGCGGTTCGGGTCTTTTCCACCACTTTCAGTTGAGGCCCCATGTCAATGGTGGGGAAGCCGGGCGGGATCTGGTTCTCTGAAAACGTGTAAGATACAGATTTCTATTAAAGAACAAATAAGGAGAATAAAGAGGAAAATGTGTGTTTAGAAATAGACACAGTTGTCTTTCAAAGGATGTAAGAGGAGTTCATCAGAGCTCTTCAGCTGGCAAGGTCAGAGATGAAGATGAAAGAAGAGCAAAAACACTTCAGGTGCCACAGGCCAAACAGTAATCTCAGCACATGCTCACGAACAGCTAATATTAGTGTGAGGGCACAAGGCACTACAGAGAAAAAACAGATCTGGGGCTGATTTGGATTAGATAACAACAAAAAAAACCAATCCTGTTAGTAGCTGATTATCATAGCAGGCTTATTACCCAGAGAGGGGAGTCTCAGGTTCAGACAGAGAAGTGATGGTTGCAATCTACCTCTGGGCACTCAAGCATAGACGAGATGCCTCAGGCTTAGAAAACTAAATAAACCAATTTGAATAATCCAGCTCGACATAATGAATGTAATGGAATATCCATGAAGTGATCCTCAATCCAGAATTTGGCATTCTATTAGCAGAAAGTTGTGTTTTTCAGTCTGAACCCTGTTATAGGTGTTAGCTTAACCTCATACATACTTGTTATATCTTTTCCAGGCCTCGGTCTAACTAACGAAAATGTCAAGGAAGTGACGTAAATGTCAAGGAAGTGACCTATTGCCCAAAAAAATCTTTGCCACTGCCTGTCAGAGAAAGTAACTAGTACATTTCATGAAACTTCCAGAAAAGTGCCAAGTCAATACCAGAAAATATTTTATAAGTTCTGGAAGATCTAAAAATGTTGGGCAGCATCTAATTACTTGCAGAAAAGTACACAGTGCGTTCTGGAAAATATCTTTAAATTTCCTCCAGAGTAGCTGGTAAATTCTTGTAAAGTAACCAGTGTGCCTCATAAAAGTCACAAGGTGATTGCTGAAAAGAAATCATTAAGGTCTGTGACAGTGACAAATATGTTCTTGGAAAACATCAGCTGTTTTTTGTATTCTTTGTTGCTCACTATCTAAATCATACAACCAATTTTGAGGTGGCGTAGTAAATACAAAATTGTGTCAGTGATTATCGAAACCACATAACCCTATAATTAAAAGGAACGCAGAACTTTTGAGGAGCTATTAGAAACAAAGACAGAGTTCGGTTTAATAGAACAACAGGATAGAAAGAAAAACTCCGTATTAAGTTGGTTCGGAGAGTAGCGAGGGGAAAGCATTAATATGTTAACAACAAAATGAATCTCTTCAATTATTTCTCTTCATTGATTCAAATGTAGACAAGCTGTCAGCTTAATTGACAATATGCCATGTCAAACAGATGCCCGGCTACAAACAGATCAATGTCAGGCAAAGAGAGTTGGGCTGTGGGTGTGATGATAACTGTCACATTCATTTCTTTGAAGTACTTTCAGATCTGCAGTAGAAAGCCAAACTAAATCAAACAGATTCTAAGGCGAAAAGTTTGATGTTACTTTCATATCTGATTGCATCTGACCAAATTCTGGATTGTGTAACTGCACATCAGAATAAAGCACACATCCATTACAATGCACCCAAACAAACAGCTGAGTCATTGGAGCCAAATCAGCTGCCTGGCATTTTTTAAATTTTGTAATATTAAAGGTGAAAGTTTTCACTTGCCAACCACCAGTGTACAAGTGTGGCTGTGATTAATTGTTTCATTGCATTGTGATCAGATCTTTTCAGTCTGGTAAAACCATCCAAATAATGAATTATTGTGCAAATATTTAGCTTTTTGCTCCTTCTGCATTAAGACAAAAGTATTTTATCTCAATGTGTCGATGTACAAACAATAATCCTAAACTTATCAAAAGAAAAAGAGAATAGTGACATAACCTAATTGAGCTGAAAAACCACAATTATAGCCTCCACTTCAAATAAATAAAACCGTCAAATATGGTATACATGATGGCCTTTGTAAAGACTGATTATGAGGTTGGTCTTTAACAAGAAAAAATGTAGAGCTGTCTCCTCATTTGTTTCACTGGGGCTAAAGTGCCAACATACATCAAGTGTTAATTATTGGGACTTCCGCCTGGGGTTAAAATACACATAGCAAAAGATTACGCAACAACAGACAAATAAAGAGCTGCTCTGGTGGATGACAATATTTATACAATGTGTGAGTAATAGTGTGAAAGTTAAAGCAACAAAGTTGGCTCATGAATTCATCTATCAATCAATTATCTATGCCCACTTATCCTTTAGAGGCATAAGAGTTCCTGGAACCTGTCCGAGGTCACATCAGGTAACAGGAAAGGTGAACGCTGGACAGGTTGCTAATCTGTCATGGAGCAAGAAATTAATGAGCTAAAAGTTATGCTGATGGGCCATTAACAGACTGGTTCACTAAACATGACCTTCAAGGAAAGTAGGTGAAGAGAAAAATCAGAAATAAGCTGCCAGCATGTTATTTCAGGATACAGCTCAATCCTTAACTTTGACATACAAACTGTGATTATAAATATGTAGTGTCAACTGATAATCAACATAACAAATTTTTAAAAAAATCCTTCTTCATTAAAATTTATTGTACTTACATGTAGCACAAAAACTATACTTTAGTTCTGATAAATGTCCTTCTGTATTTAATAATTCCACTAAGGTGTCTTTTTTGGGTGTCTTTCTTTCATAGATGACAATGGTGAGGCATGTTTGTTTTGTCTCCTCTGATGATTTGTTTATTTCAGTGTGAAATAATATTGATTTTGGCCAACTCTACAACAGTAAGGAGTATTCTGCCATCCATCTCCTATGTACATAAATAAACAATTAGCTTAACAGAAAATGAAAGGTCAACACTGCCTTCAGCCTGAACAAGTGTGGTTGAAACGACAAAGTGCAAAAGTCACCTACATGTTAGCCATTTATTTTTTCAAATGGGCTAACAAAGCCTTTCTCTAAACATCTTTATTCAGTCTAAATTTGGAAAGGACCCACAGGCTAGAGAAATTTCATTTTCAAAGCCTTTTTATGGGCTAATTAAAGACAAGGACGGGCCACTGTTAAATAGCCATAAAAAGAAATTCACACACATCCAGTCTTTGCAGGAATGCTTTGAAGACATCATAATCTCTTATATTTTATTAAGTACAGTAGATCCACAAGTCCAGCAATTCCTCCATCTTGTCTGAGCCAGAGATCCATATGTAAACCTATATGACCTGAGCATAAAAGGTGGATGGGTATTGTTTTGTTCTCCTCGCCAGTAGAACAGTTGTTTCTCCTTTCACCCTTGTGTTTGGCCAGTAGCCCAGACCGTCTCATGTTCAGACCCAGGTGAATATGAGAGATCTTTGATCGGAGGCTTACTTCCTTTGCAACTGTACAGAATTAGTTTCCAGACATCCCAAACGATACCTCCACAGAAGAGGATACCGCTATAATATAGTCTACTTGGCCGTACAGTTTGTTATTGAATGAGTAGTGGTAGGAGTATTGATGCTCCCCGTGTTCCTCTGTGGTTTGCTCTCTCTCTCTCTCTCACGTTTGAAAATAAAAAAAGAGAAGGACAACACTGGAGTGAGATGGATGCAGTCAGAAAGGGGAGGAGAGAGCAATACAACTTACATAATCTTATGAATACAATTTTTCGAATCAGAGCATATCCAAGAGGAAACGTTAAAATGCACATTTCTGTGGAAAAGGATAACAGATCCCTGAGCTGTTCTACTTCTGAGAAAAAGAGTGGGAAAACCACTGAATTATGCTAAACCTTGAGGGGGATGAACTCCACTCTCACCTACTTACAAAACGCTTTGAATATTTTCATCATGTATCACCTCGGAGGAAAACCCTCTGAGGCTGGACCCAGTTTCCTCATGTATGCCTTCAGTGGGCAGCGTCAGTGGGGTCTGCTGGTGGTTGTGTTCTTGACAATACTCTAAGATTGATTGTGTAGTGATGCAGCAACTTTATCCCCCACTCAATTTGGGGAGTCTAATGCGTTGATATATTTAAAAGATTGCTTTTGCATGCTATTAGGAGTATTGTACCGCTAATTAATTGATGAAGACTGCAATTTCATATTTTAATAGCCAAGAATAATCCTAATGTGAAATTATCATAATAGGAAGCGAGAAAAAAAAAAAGAAATCTAGAAATTTAACATTAATTGACAGTGCTACAAAAGGTATTTGCACTTCATGGATTTATTCTTTTTGTGCTTTTTTTTGTCACACAGACTATTCAAATCAAACAAAGTTAAATATCAGACAAAAATAAGTGTAGGAAATGCAAAGTGATGTTTTTGGAGAGCAGGTTTTATTTAGAATGTTTTTGTTTAATAACAGGATATAATTATTCTATGCAGAAACATCTACCATCCAGCATTTAGTCTTACACATCACTGTGGAGGAATGTCGGCCTACTCTTCTTTCTTTACAGTATCGTTTAAATTGAATCAAATTGAAGGGCTTTTCAATGGGACTGATTGCTTCAGTTATTGTTACTTTGGCTTCTTTTAGGGCAGAATTATGACACACATTTCACATCCACGCCACAAAGGTCGTATAAAATGTGACATAACCGTTCAGACTGCAGGCGCTTAAACTATCAGACATGTATCCAATTTAGTAACACATGGAAACTGTACAAATCAGATTTTTGGGGATGTGAAATTGGACGGTTCAGACAGCAATAAAAAAAAAGTAAGATATTGGTCAAATATGGGCAAACAAAAAGCCAATTTGGGTTGCCTGCTGTGTGAACATAACCCATGTTTGACTGCAGTTGAATTGTTATGAATTTTTCATCACACTGCTTCCCTGGAAAGATTCAACTCCATTCCATGTTTTCTCTATTTGTGGATAACTATTTTCTTTCACCGGAGTCTCAAAGCTCTAGAACGGCATCATAACCCTTTCCAGACTGATAGATGTTAATGATTTAGTTTCCTGGTTTTTTAAGATCCTCTAGCCTACTTCCTGCTGTCAAACAGGTTCTTTCCAATGGATCTAGTTGATCTATAGAGTCATGCTCGATTATCTGAAGAGCTCAACAGTAAGGGAAGTAAAAACAGAACAAATCCACTTGACACATCAACCTAATTTTAATTCAATCTCAGATGGAAAATTGCTGTCAATTACACCAAGCGTGTTACCTTGGGAGAACTGAAAAGTCTATTATGCCTTCTTTGAAGTGAACTTTCATCTATTCCCTCCTTACGCGCTCATACCTACAGCAGTATTTAAGTTTGCAACACACTTCCCAGATGAAATAAAAGCTTTCCCCTACTGGGAGAAAAAGCTACTTATACTATCGTTATTTGGGGGATGAGGCCTTTTTTCCTCCACAGAATGAAATGGGAAGACACATCCCACCTGACCTACTTGTATTGTTGCATGGAAAAATTTATGATTAACATTATTGGCAAATGTTGGCGAGCTGTGAAAAATGCAAACCGATGTTAAAACGGAGTTAGAGACCCCAAAGGAGTTATTACACGAGTCAGCGGCTCTGTCATATCAGGAAGCACAAACAGGGAATAATTTAAAAGCTGCTGCACAGCTTACACAGTACTGTGTCCTTGACTTCTGCTTAATGTCTGCATCACAGGTGAAACATTAAAAACACAAGTTTTTCTTACAGTGTGTATGATTAGGAGAAGGTGACCGAAGTGTTTCGACCCCTCTAATAAGTTAAACTACAGACTAGAGTATTTATGCCCAAAGGGGAAACAGCATTAATGAGCTTTGCAGTAACCGTAGCAGCAAACACACACCACCCTCCACATCAACTTAAACCTCTGTTAAAAATGTACAAAAAGCCTTAAAATAAAATATTATGATCACCAGGTGACCTCTAGATGCATTGCCCTGCTGCTTTTCTCTAACAGTGTGGTATGAAGATTTCTTCAACTAAAACGTCCTTTGGTTGCTTTCAATATTTTAATCAATATTCTAATTGCAGTTATGAGTTTAGACAAGTAGTTAATTTCTTATGACAATGTCTTGTTTTATCAAGACAAATAATCTTTGTTTAATTTGCAGGTTTTCTTGTTTTTCCCATTTTGAGAGGCTAAGAGAAAAGTTCATCTGTGTCATATTAGAAACATTTAAGCAGAAACTATAAAAATATAACAGCTGCATCCATTTTAAAGGAATGGTTTGATTAGTGTGTTATTTTTACTTCTTAGCAAAATATTGGATTTTCTCCACTCTGAACAAATGATCAAATTAAAGGTTGAAAGATTTTCAGTGTTGGATTACATTTCTACAACACAACCCAAATAAGTGACTATAACTGAATTACACCACAACATATTGAACGTATAGATTAAAAAAAACTCCGGGAATTTTTTTTTATTGTATGCTCAGATGTTTTGCTATAAACTATAATGGGGGTGTCTGTTTTTTATCGCTTTGCCTGCAGGACCTTTGTTCTCCACCAGCAGAACTATACATAATTGGACCACAGATATGGGCTGAGGTTTGGTCAGGAGCCAGATTCTGGTAGCCATCTCCTTTCACATGAAGATAACATATTGCCTTCCCTTGAAAGGTATGTTATGTTACTTTATCTTGCCAAGGTGCCAAAAGTCACATCAGATAACCATTTCTAATTAAAACATTAAAGACGAAGTAAAATAACTAAAGCATAAATTAGCAAAAAGCTTCACTTTTTATTTTATTCTTGTAGGAGGTGTCAATAAATGTGATGTGGGTTGTCATGCTACTCAAATTAAAAGATTTCTTTCATTTATTTTGTGGCACAAAGGAGTTTATGCATATTTGTTTAACTTCTTACAAATGTTGAGGATTAAAAGGAAAATATTGACATGATCTTTGAATCCAACAAAAAACTGTCTAAATGTATAATTTCCACATCTATATCATGAGTTTTTTAAACACCTTATCTGGAGGACCTTTGCTAAAGCAGAAGAAATATACAAATAATCCAACTATAAAGGGAAGTTTTACATTTAGTAAATATTCATAAAAATGTGACTTTTGCAGCTTATTTGCAAATGTTTAGACATTTTTAAATATATTTATCATGTTAAAGTCACAGCAAAAAGTGAGAATCTAAAGGTTTATAGAGACATTGGACAAAGTCTGTGTCCTTGGTTTTTAGTTAAAAAAATAAAATCCAAAGGTTCTTTTGTTTTATTCAAAGATCATGTCAAGTTACCAGGAAATATTTGTGGTGCCCCGTCTGTCTGCGTGTACAACTGGAACTTCTGTGTCTGGTCTTGTCAGCTAATTTTCCATCCTGAGCAGACAAAAACGAGCCTTTGTTCTAAACTCTTACAAGGGAGAAGATAAGGAATGAGTAAAATTTGGAGAGAAAAACAGGAAAGTGCGAGCAATGCGGGTTGATGTTTGGCAAGATAGAGGGAATTTTTGATAAGAGACATCTTAGGGCGAGTGATTTATAAAAAAATAATTAATAATATAAAGCTCCACTTCTTTGTCTACTGCAGGTAAGAAAGACAAAATCATTTGATGTCAAATAAGCTCTTTGTTAAGATACACAATTTCTGCAGCAAAAAATATACCCATTCTTGCAGGTATATTTATAGCAGTCTGGCATGTGTGTAATGATACATTCGGCTCACTAGACGAGATGATACTGTGTCATAAGAAATAAGATTTTAGGAAAGCTAAGAGTACCCAGTTTTTGTCTTTACAAATAGAGAAATGGTTAAAAAATGTTTTAAAGAATATGTAATCAGTGCAGAAGATTTCAGTTTGGCCAAGAAAATGTGATTTCTATTGCTTGTCTCTTTCTAAAAGCTTTAAAACATATTTTAACAAATAGAACAAAAATATAAAAAAGCTGAAGAATATCTGTCCAGTTTAGGTTTGATTATCAAAGTATAGTGCTGTGAAAAAAGTACCTGTTCCCTTCAACCTTTACTTTTTTGTCACAGTCACATGACTTCACATCATCAATTCAATTTGAATATCAGAAAAAGATCATGTGAGTGAAAACAAAAAGTAGTCCTCAAAGAAAAAACAAAGGATTTGGAGTGGCCTAGTCAAATTCCTGGATTAATTCTAGAAGTGGGTAGAGTACCCAAAAATTATACCCAAGTAATAGTAAAAGTAGCCAGCTAAGAAACTACTCAAGTACGAATAGAAACGTGTTTGGTAAAAAGTCTACTTTTTGATCAGTGAGTAACTTATTAAAACATCAGTCATTTAATATTTAATAATGACATCATCAGATGGACCAAAATATTAAATTCTATAGAAATGTTGGTATTTTAAAGACCAAAATGAAAATAGTTCTTATAAATAACAGAGGTACAAAATAACAAAATCAGGTGAAGGGTTTTTTTTTTCTTGTCCAAATCAATTTATGTAAATATAAAACTTATGAAAGTTTAACAAAAACTGCAGGTGTGTGTTTGTGTCTGGTAAATTGCTGCTGTTCTGGGACATTCTTGCAGAATATACAAAAATTTTACTCAAGTGAGAGTAGCGATACTTCATAATAACATTACTCAATTAAAAGTAAAACATAAAGCATAGTAAAAATACTCTTAAGAGTAAATTTTTTCAAAAAGTTACTCAAGTGAATGTAACTAGTTACTACCCAACAGTGTTTAATTCCAACTGAGACGGAGTGGTGTGACCTTAAACAAGTCGTTCATGCTTGACAAAAATCTCCAGCGTGGCTGAATTAAAACATTTCTGGAAAGACGGTGTGAAGTCTGTACAAGGACAAACACTTTTCCACAGAACTGGCAGTGATTTCATTTGTTTTGATGAAAAATATATTGCCGTTTTAACAACCTTACAAACCTACTAACTATCTGCTGCATGGAAACTGCCCAATCCTGCCAATGACCTCATGAAGTGCTGAATATGAGTTTTGGTAACAAGGTTGGCATGTTTTTAACCAGACTCATTTAATAAGTGGCCTGGGTTTGCAAATGAGTAATTCCAGTAGCAGAGTCAGTAAAAAAAACAAAAAAACAACAACCATCAGTTAGGCACACATAAACTGGTTCTTCCATGTCAGGGAAAAATAGGGCCATTGTTCTCTCAGCAGACATGTATCACGCAAAGAGTCATTCTGCAAACTCTGAGTTAACGCTGGTTGTAGCAGAAAAAAAGAAAAGAAAAGGGTCGGGCTTAGTGGGATTTTATTCTAGCGCTGATTAATTAGGGTACCGGTGGCGGGTCTTAATTACACACAGAGGACACGGGGACATTGGCAAAATATTTTATTAGGATAAAAATGTCCTAATGAAACCTTAATTGGGTAAATTTAACAAGTATTCATAAATCGCTGTGTCAAAGCCTCTGTGACAGACACAGGCAGGTAGATTTAGATAAGAGGGGAGAGTAAAACAAGTAAAAAGAAGAGAGGAAGGGAGGAGAAGAGGACGGGTGCATGCCAACCTCCTGCCAGCTCCAATTACCAGTGTGAGTGGAGCGTGGCAACAAGGGCGATGGGTCTAATCAGAGCCCTGCTGAAAGAGACCCATCCCTGCACCTCCTGTCCCAGTGGGAGGCTGCTGGAGCTCAATCCCGCACTAACGTCAGCCAGCGTCCCCCACCCCAGCCACCCACAACCCAAACACACTCATCTGAACGAGGGCAAACACTCCAGACACCCCGCTTCCTCTTTAACAGGGGAGCCCTGACACGGTGGCAGATGATACAACTCTCGCCTGCCTCATCTCCATATCTGCCTTCCTCCTTATAGTCTTGAGTATGAGGATAGGGTGAATGTCATGTGCTGCCATGAATCTTTTAAGTAAGGATGTTGCAGAGAAAATTAAAGTAATGAAACGTGGAGGGGGAGCATATGGCTTGGAATATTAATGAGGAAACGCTGTTACGACTTGATGAGGACTCGCATCGTTGCGCATCAATAGTTAACCTGATATAACGTCATGTTTGGCCTAACATATAAAAGTCATTTGGACTGCTTTATATTTGTCACATTTCTTAAAATGAAACGAAAGATCCCTTATGTAGAGTTGTATTCCAAGTATAAGAGCTACTCCAACATCCTGCCACCATTAGTAGTGCAGTTCTACAAAACACCATCTTCATTTTCATCTCCTCAGTCAATACCTTGCAAAACAACCTATAACTCCAAGTTTTTTGGGGATATGTCTATTAAACTTCTTCACAACGTTTGTCTTCATGATGCTGTTTATTCATTAATATTCTTACAAAACATTCACACTGACATTAAACTGAGAAGGACACGTCACAGGATTTTTTAAAGCTACCAAAACACACTTCAGAGAAAATGTATCCACTACTTTGTGTTGGCCTATCCCATAAAACCCCAAAAGAAACGGCTGCAGTTGTAACAAAACAAAATGTGAAGAAGCTCAGGGTATCTGAATGTTTCCCTCTGAGCTGGTCTCCTTTGATCGTATGAACCAAAAAGACCCACAATGGCAGAACCTCATGAAATATTACTGCTCTAAAATCTACTTTTAAACGTACATCACTGCAGTGCCTATTGAAAACAGCTCTCTCAAAGACTATGAAGGCCATTCTGCTCCTAATGTTTTAAAAATGGATCCATCGTTCTACATTTGTTATGCTTAAGAACTAAAACTACTTCAGCACTTCCAATTTGTTTAACTGATGAATTTTTAATTGTTCTCCTTTATTGAAGTCCAACCTTTGAGGCAAACTAAATATAGCGCATTAAATCTGGTCTGTCTCCGCTGGCCTTGAGTCGAGCTGGCACAGCAAAGCATGGGAGCAGGGTGCATCAAACAAAACACATGGCCTGCAGCTGTTTCTGGGCCAGAACTTTGTCGAGACAGACATTTGCATCTGCCTGAGATGCGGAAGTGTTTGAGAGGTGTCAGTGGGGTGGCAGGAGGTGCAAACAGAACAGCCAAAGCTAACACGAAGCTGAAAAAAGGCCCCTGTAACGGCTGGGCTTACTGGCAGCGTGTCAGCAAGTTCACTAGGACAAGTACAAAAGGCGCTGGAGATGTTACATTAAGTAAAAAACAGTAGCAATTGCAAAAAATCTGGGAACACTTTCAGACACATTAACAGCACACAGTTAAAGCTGTTACTTATCAACCTGTTCTTTAGTTTCTCTCAGCTTTCCCTTGCTACAGTGGAAAAAGGTCCAGCTCTGAGTCAAGGTTTTTCCACCTTTAATATGACAGTGGTCATTAAAGATTCATCAAGTGAAAGCCAAACAAATCTGTTCAAACAAATGTGAGGGCCTGCCACTTTTAGATGCGTCACTGCACTTTAGCCATTTGATTAGTTGTGTTGGACCAGAAACATGTCTAAAGGCTGAAAGGACAACGGTTCTCAAGGACTAGAGTTTGATATCCTTGTGTTAGGAGGAAAAGGAGAAATGGAAGTACAGTAATAACTCGACCCAAGATTGCTACAAAAGCAGAAAGTGGACTATAGCGCAGGGCATTCTGGGTGAATACAACCAAAACAAACCTGTTTGTTAAAGGGAGGAATCAGTTGCTGTGTTTTGCAAAAGACAAAAGAGAAATCCTACAACCGCTAAAATCTGACACCACCCATTTTTGTTTACATTTCATGAAGCAGGTAGTAGAGTTCATGTCATCTTCAGTGGCTTGTGTTGTTCCCTTCAATGGTTTTTGTTGCACTGCCACCACAGGTGAGTGAAGGAACATGTTTTTCAATTGGTTTGGATTGTTTGACACAGTGTAGTGAGAAAGTGAACTGTACCAGCTGAAAATGTAACAAATGTTTTTTTGGTCCCCAGTTGAACCTTGAACCCAGTTGAAATTTTACAGGCCTCAGATCAGTCCAGAGAAGTAAATAAAAACAAATCCTCACCTTTTACACATACCATGATGCAGTTAAGACGCACATCAATAATTCAAGAACCCATGTGAGAGCAGATAGATTACTAAAACTAGACAATTCTCCAACATAAACTAGAAACTGGTCAGTGGGGACACCAAGAGCCTGACAGCAACTCTAGTTAGTACTGGTTATGTTGTATAAATGAACACAATCTGTTGCTTCTTGCATATTTCTGGGCTAAGCACAAGCCTTTTTTTCAAAATGTGTCCCAAATGCAACTAACGCTAAATAAATACCATTCAATCTTGGGTGTAGAAAGTTGAAGGTGAAGATGGATTTCCTTTTTAAGCATGACAGTAGCATTCAAAACAACAACAGAAAGGCTTCATCAAAGAAAAATTAAAGTTCTGGAAAGGCCAGTGTCCAAAATCAGTGAGGTCACTTGAAGAAGATTTCAAAATCTGACAGATGTGGAGAACTTTTACCAAGTAGAACGGGCAAATATCATCAAGTTAAAATGTGATCTTCTGATGGAGTCCTATCAAAGACAACTGAAAGCTGAAACTGAATCAAAGGATGCTTCAACAAAGTATTAGTTCAAGGGTGTGCACTTTTTTATTCTTTATATTTTCCACTCAAACAGATTTGATTGCACAGGAAAAATGTCACATTATGTTAAGATGATGAAAATTTCAGAAATAAGGTATATTTTTTTACACTACAAAAACACAATATTTTACCAGAGATAATTTTGCATGGTTTGCATGGTAGACGTTTTTTATATTTTCTGTATTTGCTTGACAGAGCCCCTGGCTATTTTTTCTGTGCGTGCTTATACAGGCATATGGCCCAAAACACAAAGTAATAGGCTCTTCAGAAAGGCAGACTGACCCTACTGGTAGTCACGTAACTGCCTCTATGCATTTTGACTTGCAAAGCATCAGAGTTTCCTCACATGTTTGCCACGGAGGGCATGTTAGCCGGGCTTCCCGCTGCCGAGGTCTCCTCAGCGGGGACGACGCGGCTCGCCCCGACATCAAAGACCCCAAACGAGGAGATCATTGATGTAATGCTGTTGTAATGACATGGAAAAAGAAAAAGAAAATCCAGACACTCTCTACGGAGAATAAAGTAAAAGACGAGATGCAAATACCGACCGAGATAATTATCTTCACAGCTGAGTCGGTGGGGTGATTAAACGGCAGCCTTATGAGTCTGCTCACAACGGCTGGGATCAGGTAACAGAATGCAACTATACGACGCGCATTCAAATGAACGACGAACATCTTGTCAAGTCGGCTTTGTCTGGCACGCCACCTCTCCGAGGCCGGGGTGTTTTTGCAGTTGCCATGGTGATAGCCGTGATTCAAACAAATAGGCCCCAGGAAATATGAGCTGCATGCACAGACACACCTGCATGCAACGGACCATCACAAAAGACACAGCCATAACAAAAACACTCCTAATGCTGTTGTTAATACAAACCCGCGTGCTTGTGGTGGTATCGCTGCCCGCCGATGCCTCTGTTTATCCAGAAAAAGGGGCTGTAATGCATGCCATGACCTTTGAAATAATATACTCCTTTTGTCTAGATGAGCAGAACATTTGGCCTTGCTTCCTCGCCTACAGGCACATAATCAATAACAGTCATCTAAATCCCCCTCGAAGACACCTCCTTCCATTCCTTTTTTTTATAATTTCTTAGATTTATCTTATCTTCTCCTTCTTTCTCACATCTGATATCACACTTCCTCCATCGTCAGGATGATCTACAGCCCTGCCAGATGCCCCCATGTCTGTTATTTATGCTGCGCCGTGCCCGTTAGTACATCACCCTGGCCTCTAACCCCTTACTGCGACCCAGGGGTGGTCCTCTGAATTTTGCATGGTTATGCTGACGGAGTCACCTTGTGGGACAAGTGCCGCGGCACAGAATCACACCCTCCATTAACTGGCCCTGTATGAGCAGCTCTCACTGTGGATTCGGCTCTCTTGCCTTGTGGTCACGCTAACAGGAGGCTGATTGAAGACCCTTGAGATTATGGTGTTACACGGTACACGCTTGTGGTTTACTGTTCATTTTAATGTTACTGCCTCTATGAAAGGAAATGCTTAATTTCTGAGCAGTTCCTCCAGGATGTTGCAATGTTTTTTTGTTGCTTTTTTTGTGATTGCTGCAGCGTAAAACTACTGATTTTGCATCACCTTTTATAAAAAAAAAAGTTGTAGTAAAAGTTGCATATTTGGTTAAGCTTTAATTCTGTCATAACATGATTTTACAAAATAGTTCAAACTGCTGGATATAACCTTCCCCTGCAAAAACGACAGCACTTTAACATAGCTAATAATTAAAGTGCAATTAATATTTTTGAGAACCGCCTCGATATGGAACTCCAGATAAAAATATACATATAAAAAAATCATGTCGTTAAGTAGTTATCAAAATGCAAAAGAAGAACTCCATGTTGGTCATTCAAGTAAACGTGAAGTATAAACACAGCATAAGCAAATCCTACACCTCAAAATGTCTTTTGCAAAAGACATTTTGAGGTGTTTTTTGCAAATAACTATTAACTACAATTAAAAATTGCAAGTCTGTGCAAAATCGGCGAACAATGAGTGAATTTGCATTAATAGTTGAGATTATAACTGAAAGTTTCTAATCAGACAGGCTACTCCTCCAGGTGTCCTGGGAGAAGGAGCAAGGATTGGGCTAAAAATCAGGGAGCGTGACAGGGAATGAACAGGTAAAAAAAAAACTAGAGAAGGAGTGGTTTGCAAATAAATGAATTAATTGATCCCCTCCACAGCTCAAATTAATCATCGGCAGAGGTTTATTGTGACATGTTTAGTGTAATTACGGCAGATAGGGATGGCTTTTATGAGTTCTGGGAAAGGCAGTCCATGTAGTGGAATGTGGCAGGTTCTGTTAATTAAATCCTCGCTGACTGGGCTCCTGTGACAGCCTTTCCTTATTCTCTCAGTCAGAGATAATGAATAATACACAGAGGCTGCAAGTCAATGTTGACGGGCTCAACTCTGATTACGTGGAGGTTTGCTGAACTGATGGGTGCTCAAACACATCACAGACCCTCTTGCTCACCTCACAGGAGGTAAAATGCAATAATTTCATCAATAGTCATCAGTAGCAGAGAGGGAAGGCAAACAATCATTTGTTGTAAACTGTTTGACATCTGGCAGCTGCGCTGTGAATGTATGGACACTGACTGGACAAACATTACTGTTACCATAGTGAGAACAAATATTATTCTACTTATTATGAGCCAAAGAATTCATTCACCACTTTCTCTTGTTTAAATGGCTTCAATCTGCAGGAAGACTTCTCCTGGAACGGAGTCAAACCAGGCATATAAAACTGAGGTCCTCCTAAAGGTCTGCTACAAGTGCAACCTGATTCTGAAGCCCTTTCTAGATGGAAGAGAAAAACTTCTACTTGAAACGATAGTCGTGTTTACATCTAAATCTCGACAACATTCAGATATGACTACGTCTTTGACAGTGAGAAATGTGAGAGAGATGCGTTGAAACTAAGCCTAATTTGGTTACCTGAGACAACGTGAACCTGAGTTTGAAAAATGGCTAAAAACTTGACTGCTCAACCCACTAACAAATATGGAAAAAAGGAAAGGAAAAATAACTTTCCAATGATTGACTAAACATTATTTCAGCAAAGAGATAATTAACCAGATACCTTTTCATTTCCTTTCACTTTCATGTTAAGTGTAGATAAACATATTGGCTCTTGATCCTCGTGTTGTCATTGTCCTCTTGTACTTTAACCAGCTTGGTGGAAATGTTTGTTTACTCAAACCGTTGTCTGAGTCGCAAGTTTCTTCTATTTCAACATTTCTTCTCTTCAAACAATCTCCTCCATTGATCAAGAGTCAGATCCCAGACGCCAGCTTCTCTCTATCCATACAGCCAGACAGAGGTTTTAAGAGGAGCAGCAAAAATAAATTAGGTGGATTAGCAGAGCTTGCCATCAACTGATGGTGTCATCCAGGAAATGTTGATGTGATATATCATCTCTGCTGCCCGGAGAGCTGCTATTATATCACGACAGTCATAATACAGTTATATGGAATCAGTCTTCAGTCAGAGGCCTCTTCAAGTTTGTTGCAAGACTGACTACCAGAGATCACTGGTGGTCCTGCTCACAGAGTCATGATATGAGTAACAACAACAATTAATTTCTCTTTGGGTAATTTTTTTTAATTCAACTGAACTCAGGCACTCATGGATGAATGGACTTTAAGGCAACTTAATGGAAATTTGGTGAAACAAGTTGAACTAACGTGTGCTTTTGAACTGTAGGAAGATTGAGGAGTACCTTGAGGAAACACCAAGCAGAAAGGCCAGAATTCAAACTCAGAACATTCTTGTTTTCATAAAGGGAATTAGACCAAGTTACATCAGTTTTTGTTTTACATTTTTGAATAAACATCTTGATATCCAGTAATCATGGTATTTCATGTCATGCATAAAACAGAGAGATTGTCATAATGCCCATGGCTGGTAGAAAACAATATTTGTCCCCATATTTGATCAGTCAAGCATGTTACAGGACTCATTTGGGCCTTGTTCTTTTCATTCATTTACAATAGCAAATACAGCTCCATTCAAGCATAAAAAGACCAATTTCATTTGCTTTAACTTGTGTTCACTGTCTACAACACCACCTGTTTCCACAAGAGGCTAAACAAGGTTTTCCGCTTCGTCCAGGGTAATCGGAGTGAAAATTTGCCTAAACCATGAAACAGTATGACAAACCTTACAGCAGAAACATCTGAACAGGACTCTTTATTTCCGATTTGATGTTATGATGAAAACAAGGTTCTACTGTAAATTCAGCATTAATTCCAACTCTCCTTGCCTTTAATGGTAGTTTAAAGTAATCCATTTAAGGTGAAAGTGGCACCAAAAACATGAGATTACTGCGGCGCCTTTTTGTTAAACAGGGCAATTATTCAGATGTCCTATTGACGTGATGACGTCCGCTAATGGAAAAGGAGTGAGGCTCTCTGAAAGGAGCTCATGAGTGTTAGGAAATGCAGACCTGAATTACAGGATGCCTGCTAAGTCACCCGTACGTTGCATGCAGGGGAAAGTATATAGAGACGTGATGCATAGAAACTCAGCTGTAAACAGACCAATCATACAAAGACATTGCTTAGCAGCTTAAAGACAAATGCCTCCATATTTCTTTAACCAGGAGAAAAATGAGAGGCTTAATGGGGACAGGCTGACTGTGAGAAGAGCCGCCCTCCGCTGCCTCGCGTGGCACATGAAACGAACCCGAGAGGTCTTGGTGTGTAAATGTGTGAGCGGAAAAAAGGGGGTCAGGGTGAAAGGACTCCCATTAGCCAGCTCATTGAGTGTAGGTATTAGAAGCCTCCTGACATGCAGCAGGCCCATCCATCCATGGTCAGTCAGGGCCTGGGGAGCTGTTGACTCATTGGTCTCCAAAGCTACGAGGTGGACTTTGTGCTTTTACCTGCAATAAAAAAGCCCCGGGCTGTTGATTTAATAGAAGTTAAAAAATAAGAAACATGTCAAGTATTTGTTTGATGGACTTAGTTTAACTTCATTTGTTCCTTTTTTTCGCCCAAAAAGTTTCTTTTTGTGTAAAATGGTAAAAGAAGGCAGTCAAAACAATAGACCCCCAAAGAATAGAGCCTAAAATGTTCCTAATATTTAAAACTGTTCAGATGTTATATATATATATATATATATATATATATATATATATATATATACAAGACTGTTAATTTTTACCGTTATGTGGGGATTATTTCTCTCTGCTATGGAGGCGCTGACTAAGGCAGCTTTCACTGATACCAACATCAAAGTGTTGAATAAAATCACTCCCACAAAACCAAACCACTAGATTGAGCGAGTGGGAACAGGGATTGCTTCATGCAGCATTTATTAGAAATCTGTCACATAAAAAAAAAGTTATTTTCCTCCAAGGTTTCTGTGATTTATGACAGTCATTAATGTCTATACTGTATTTTCAAATTATACAGTCACTTTGTTCTATGGAGAGGATATAAAGTGTGATAGACTTCTTTAATGACAAGTAATAAATAAAAAAAAGAATAATGGTAACAATGTTTTAAGAAGTGAAACTTAAAGCTGTAACAATGTAGCTGGATGCATGGTGGAGATCCTCATCTCTAGACTGAAGTAAAGTTTAGGCCTCCGAGGTTCAGTTCTTCAAAAGTTTCACTCACATCTCTTTTAACAAAGGTTTTAACTCCTTTAGGGGAGTACCACAAGGCTCCATTTTCAATTCTCTCTGTTTCCACTGTACCTGCTCAGGCATAACTGCATTTTTTTTTTAGTATTGCCTGTAATTTTTATGCACATGACTCTTTGCTTTATGTTGGTAAATTCTTTGACTTTGAGATGAATGACAAAACATTTTTTAAATGAGAAAAAACTGAAGCTGAAGCTAGCTAGACAAAAAGGCACTAGCTTTAGACGACGTTTCAAACGCTTGTCCAACAGAGAGAAAGTCACAGAAAAACATGTTGCAAACCTACAAAGCCAGCCAGAATATGTACGCTTTTTAAACGTGCACAATTTTATTTGGAAGGCAGCACTTGTTCTCCTGAAAGTAGCAGAAAGAGTAACTCTCCTACTTCTGGTACATTTGGCAAAGGTACAAGAATACAAAATAGCCAATGTGATTAATGCCTTTCTCCTGACAAGCAGCAAAAATCCAGTCATCACTAAGTAAAAGGTTTTGACCTGGCTTGGCTGACAGAGGACAAACACTCCCTCTGATTGAGTTTTGTAAAAATAAAAATAAAAAAATACACATGTGACAGTTACAGAGAGAAGATAAAAAAACAGTAGATAGAGACTAAAAACAGAAGCAGATACAAGATGACAGAATGAGTAAGTAATGAAGAGAGACAGATAAACAAGATATGTATAGAAATAAATGTGCGTGACTGCTGTGATCAAGTGCTCTACAGAGTGATTGGAGTTATTAAAAAGAGCAATGGAAACATTATTTGTTTAAACGTTTCTCTTTGCATGATCTGCCCCTCCAAGATGAAATCTTTTGAGGAAACTCTGGGTCCTATTTCTAAACTCAACCGTCATGTAAATGAAAGCAGCGAAAACCTGCTTTTCCAGTTGAGTCATTCGTCAGGTTTAAACTCTAGTCTTTGTAAGTGCTAACTTGAGTATGAATGTGAATCTCTTTGGAAGATGCCAGGCTGCAATTTGTCTCCTATGACTGGTGCCAAAAGCTGCCACTTAACTTTTACCAGGTACAACTCAACAAGCAACCTTCACTTGTTGAATTTAAATTTGGTTGAAAAAAGAAACTTTTACTCTCTAGCACGTTGAAACACCAACACTGATCATAGTGCTTTTTAAATAAAAACTGGTTTGATGTTTGTTATTGTCAAGAGTGATAAAGTAGCTCTGGTCATTCAAAATTGTGATTCAGGGGCACCTGTGTGAGTGACAGTTTTCATCACCGTCTGAGCATCAATTCAATGGGAAGGCTTATATTCCTCACAAATCTGATCATCGGATCTTTTCATTTTGATGCCTCACTCCATCTTCAGGCCTATGCTGGTTGACAGAGACGTGACAACGCAATATCCTTAGACATACAATCTAAGAGAAACTTTCTAAGAATAAGAAAAAGATTTCAAATCAGTCGTGATCTCAAAAACAAGTCGCCTGTCAAATCTGCCACTGAACGATAAAAACCCGTTGCACCTGTTTGTGTCAGATACTTAACAGAAGATGTCGATTCACTGATATCCATCTGTTTCGGACGAGTGAGTGCACAGATATTAACAGATGCACAAGTCTCGCCATATCTCAGCTTTCTGCTTAAATCCAGAGACAATGTCTGGATAGGAAGAGAAATAAAGTTGTGAGTATTAACAGAGGCCATAAGTGCAAGGTTAGGACGCGGACAAGCCTGCAGCTACTGTTTCAGGAAATGTCACAGAAGCCAGAAGCAACAAAGTTTCTCTGCACACGTAATGAACCATCATTCATTAGCTGACAAATGTTACAGTAAAGGAAATTATTTTTATTTTAATGTTATTTAATAATTGTAACTTGGAGATAAGTGTATCCTTAAAACATTTTAGACTTCTGTTTTTGTCCCTCTGTTTCCAAATGAGATTATATTCATTGTAGGAGGTACATTTTAGCTGTGCTACAAAGTTTAATGTGTGTGTTCTTAAATTGTTTGTATATAAATAGAAATTGGAAAAATATTTGGCTTAATTCTCCATTCCCTTGTTTAAATGTGGTACAGTAGACCCCAAACAATATTTGTGAATACTTAAGACATCCCTTAAAAACGCATATAACTTCCTATTTTTCTAGTGCAAACAGCAAGCATACCTTATATTATGCATTAATACACAGTGAAAACCATCTTTGAGCTACCGCAGAAGCTAGTATCTGCAGTTTTCCTCATCTCCGCTCTCGATGGTACAGCCAATCAGCAGCAAGAAAAATAAATAACACTTCTGGATTGGTTGACTTACAAACAAGTCAAGAAATATCTAGGTATCTCAGTTTCCAAGCTCCATTTTATTTCAAATATTTTAGATAAGGTACTCAAATAATTATAACTGGAGCATCTAATGCATCCATCGCTCCACTGGAAGAATAGATTTAACGAATAGGCACAATTTAAAAATTTAATTAGACTTAATCAAAGGCAAACTTCTTACAAAAATAAAACAAAAACATCCATTTAATTAGTTGTTGATAACTCTGATAGCAAGTTGTGGTTCTGAATGAATGCACAACTCAGGGAAACAATGGCTTCAAACTGACTGAACAGCAAAAGAGGAGTAGATGAGTAATTTGGGACATAAATGGCTGATCTGACTAGAGATTGTTACCTAAAGGCATAGTCTTTAGGTAACAATCTCTCCATCCAAAGTCTTGGGTCTTTGCTGGTTATTTATAGTCTGATTTCTCTTTGTTAAAAAAAATCAAATAGTTAAGATCTGCAGAAATTTTTGTTTTAAAATATTAGGACTTAAAGAGGTATTTTGAAATAAAATATAAAGAATGTTGGGGAAAAGTATGATCTTCCTTTTGATCAAGTTCAACTAAACCAATTACTGATAAATAGTAAATAATTGAAACAGAAAGGGATTTAAACAAGTCCCCTGTCTGTGATTTATCTAAAACATCAAAAGACCCTACATTTTTAAAATGGACCCAATCCTTAAAATCTAGAAACCAGTTCTGTTGTGTTCCTCCCTGCCCCTTTTTTCCCTCTCCATCCCTCGAGGCAAAAGACATGATCAGAACTGACGGCGCAGACATACCAGACATTGCACTTACAGCTTGCTCAAAGCACTAAGCTATTGATGGACAAGTACAGATAATAAAATGTTGCCTCAAAGCAAAAATGACTCCATCCGGATATTTTACAGATTATAAATAAAGCGGACTGGTGCCAGATAAATCTAATGAGACACACCAGTAAAAGTAAGTCAATTTCAGACTGTAATGGAAGGTTATTTAATGATCATATTCCAATATTCTGAACTGAAACAGAGTCTTATTGGATTTTCCTTTTTCACATTTCATTCATATGCGCTTAAGGAGTATGCTGACTGCAGATTTAAGTCATTCGATGTAATAGCTATGCGCTGTTAAAATATCTGTGCAAGGATGAAGATTGAGCTTTAGACTTGCTCCAGTTTGCAGAAGTTTTTGCACCACAACCAACATACACACTCTCTCTTCTTGGACAAAAAACATGAGTCTGATTATTTGAGCTGAGAGAAAAGAAAGAACATCATGTTTGGTGCAGATTTATTCAAAACAGACCGGTTCCTCTAATTGCACAGGTAAAAGTTTGATATACTCCCAAAGACTCCAAAAAATCCACCTGTCCTACTTACAATGCCCAAGTCCTTGGAAGCTGGGATACAAGGATGCAGATTGTGTGGCCAGGAGAGCGATTCCACCTCGCCATATTGCCAGAGTCCTTGGGAGAAGCATGCATAGACAGATGCAGTTTGTATCTGTCAGGCTTGGATATGATCTACAACGCTGGGCCTGCAGCCAGCAGATGGTGGGGGAAATTAAATCTGTGACATAGACCGTCACAATGGAGTTTAAAAATACACCTGTGGATGTGTCTGTTTGAGGAAGTTTGTCCCTTAGTTGTTTTGTGCCCACAGTCGGGTTTAAATTACTTCAGCAGGTGCTGAAAAACACGACTGATTAAGAAAATGTCTCAGAACACGAGCATATGTGGAATTATTTACGTTCTTCAGGAATATAAAGAAACAAGCGTGCAACATGATTTGAAGGCCAAGAAAAGAGAAGAAGTAACATTGGGGAAAAGAAGTCAAACTACAAACCTTATTTTGGCCATTATAGCTGATCTGAATAGCACCAAGGAAAGGATAGGATTAAGTTGTCAGAGGAGCGGGCTTTGGTATTAAATCATCCCCATAAAGCTTCTGCATGTATTTATCTTTCCTGGGATGAGGCGCAGTGAGATTTCTATGCTGTTTATCCAGTCAGGTTTGTTGTCCAGACTTGCCTGGGCCCTGAGATATTTATTTCTGGCATTGTGTCACAGTCATTTTCTGCCTCTGCACCAGGGGGACTATAATGCATGGCGAACAAATAAAGGTCTTTTCTTACTGGCGAGGCTGTAATTTGCTTACTGCCACCAAAGCACAGCTCCACTAAACACAGTTAGCACAGTCAAGCTGGAAACGATTCTCACCAGTGAATGCATAATGAGGGCGTTCATCTGCAATCTCTCAAATCAGAGTTTTGATGAATTTTTTCCAAAGATTTAATCTCAAACCTTTCCACACTTGAAATCTCAGAGATATCAAACCATTTTTATCTATTTATGTATCTCTAAGTATAAAAGTTCACCTTAAGTTTACAACTGAAACCAAAGAATGAATGGATGGATAGATGAATAAACATATGGACAGATATATTGCAAACAGATGGGTGGATGAGTAAAGGGATGGATACACAAATGGACAGATGGCTGGATAAACCGACTGATGGATAAGACATTTAGAGACTGTAACTGGGAATAAAGTCTGTTAATATTAGGGCTACAATGAATTATTTCAGTCATTGATTATTCTATTGATTATTTTGACAAACGGATAAAAAAATTGGCACATTTTGCAATTTTTTGAAGATTTTATTTAACGCAATATCAGAAATACATGAAAAGTTGTAAATAAGCAAATAATTACTACTTTTTATAAAGAGAAAAACATTGTATAGCATTCCTTTAACGAAAGCTAAATTGTTTGTAGCAAAAGAAGCATCTGCAGCTAAAAAAACACATTTAATAATCTGACTATTTTTTGGATTAATTGATATTCAGACAAAAGTACTACATTTGAGATTTTCTTTATAAAATATGAACCAGGTGAAGCTAAAAATGCCACTTGAGGAGTTCTGGTTAGAACATGTTTATGGACAAATATGGTTTTTCATCTTATATGCAAATATAAATATATTCTTCGTACAGTTTTCACTCAACAACTGCTCTGACTGTGCTGTACATTCCAAGAATAGTCATATTTAGACTCTGTACACTAGCTAACGATGAGTCTGTTACTAAATTTGTTGACTATTATTTCAAAAAGCGATTAATCATGGTTAATTCGATCAACAAAAGGCAACAGCACTTAACTTAAAACAGCAGTTCTGTTTGGGTTGATTGTTTATCAAAAATCTTGAAAGGATAATGTGGTGCTTCTAAAAAATAAAAAAATTAGAGTGAATTGACATCCTCCTTCCTCTTACAAGCAAATATTGACCCTGTGACCAGATCCAAAGACAACATAGCGATCGACAACGTCATTATGTACCTAGTTATACTAAACCAGGAATAGGTCAAACAACTTTTAGAAATTCAGAGCATCATTACAGCCATGCCTTATTTAAAACAGCTTATTTTATACTTTATGTCTTTAGAAACAGAGTCCTCTATACAGAACAAGGTAAAAAGAAAAGTTGGAGGGAGAGTTCATAATATCTAGTCTTAATATAAAGGAGACATTTTCTCATTCACGCCTTGACAGTGGAGGATCCTGGTAATGAAAGGCCTTTTGATCTGCTACTGTTAGATAAGATTCCTCCTATCTAGAGATAGGTCCGCTGTCTCCCAAGGGACAAGGGAATGTTTTCCATTATATAGCTATAACAAAGCCTGAAAAGTCACTGAGAAGGCCAAAATTCCTTCCCATATTTAGAAAAACTTCTAAGTAATAGGGAGCTACAACTTTGACTTTTTTTTAAATTTTATTTTATTTTTTTTACTAGATTTAGCTTTAATGGAGTGAGAATAAAAAACCCCAGAGAAACTTACTGAAGTGACAGAAATATATGAATATTTTATCTACAAGAATCTGATATTCAATAAATACAAATGAGTACAAGGATATTTGCTGTAGTTAATGTGTCTAACATTCAACACTCCCTTGCAATCTTGGTCTGGAAATTCAGAATATATTAAAACCAAACTTGATTCCCACACCTTAATTCTCACCATTTATTCCCAGGACTGACTACGTTCAGACCTGTAGAGTCAAGAAATCAGTACAATAGAACCTGTCTGACAACATGAAGGAACAACAACACATGCACTACTTTATATAACCATGGATTTGACTCCAAACGGCAAGTGCTGAAGAATAAATGCTAAAAAGTCAGTTATACTAACCAATAAAGCACTAATCAAGCATTAGTTCCGCTAACGCTAAAGCCCTACAACAGCACTGTTTTTAGCAGAAGCTAATGCTAAAGCATTAACTTCAATTCAAATTATATTTGCCCTTGAAAGACTTCAACTTTTTTATTATTATTTTTATTATTCCTTTATTTAATCAGGTAACCCCATTGAGATCTAGATCTCATTTTCAAGGGGGACCTGAAACAAACTTCACTCCCTGTCGGGGAATCGAACCCCGGTCTCCCGCATGACAGGTGGGGATACTCACCACTGTACTAACGAGGAGAACTTTTGAGGACCAATATGATTCTGACTTAATTTACATGTTCTATAATGCTATATTGTATTGTATTTTATATCCTTCTGGAGAGGAAGTGGAACTGCTGCGTCTTCGAAAACGTCAAAACAAGAGTATGAATGAACGTTTAACTGGTTGAAGATTAATTAACAGTTGATAATCAAAACTTCAACACAGATGTTGAACTTCATTCAACTGAAAGTTTACATAACAGCTGTGTAAATTAGTGCTTTAGAATGTACATATTTATAATTTAAGGGGACCTAGGTGCACTAAATGTTTTCAAGGTTAGCAAAAGGCGCTAAACAAAAAGTTAGCTGTGCTATTAGTGCATTAGCTCACCACTGTTGATTAGTTTATAATCTTACACAAACCGTTTCTCTTCTTTTTTTGTTTTTGTTCTCAGATGTAAGGAGCTTCAGTTAAATATTTTTGCTGAATCTTCAGTTCATGCTTATTTAGAATACATACATATTTCTAAGATGCTCTCCACAGATATAGGATTTATTTTTCCTCCAGGTTGCTGATAAAACCCAACTAAACCCACGTACTTTGCTTACGTCACCCAGATGAAATTTTTCTTAGTGGTTTTGGAGTAAACTTGCCTTTATAGCTGAGTCGCATGAGTTTTATTATCACCATTACTGATGTGTGACACGCTTTTGACACCTACCTAAGTCATTTCTAGATCTGACTCATTGCATTTTACATTTTACATGCTCATCAAATGTTAACGCCGTTCATAGTGTGAAATATGGCCGTGACACGGCGCGGTGGCGGTGCACTGCATCGAAGACTGATGTTGTGAGCCGAGATGTCTTTTCTGCACCGCAGTGGTTTACTTCATACATCACAGAGACAAGCACCATTTACCTGGACATTTACTGAGGCAGTTCAATTCAAGGGGGGGTAGCTCAAGGTCAGAACATTGGCATCGTTATCCAGGTAATGAGTCATTGTCCCCCACCCTCCACCACCACCCGGTCATCGCTCCACATGGAGCTACCGCAATGGCAGAAATGCACCACCACACTGTCCACCACCACCAACATGGGGCAGATACAAAGAGATCAACATTCAGAGACAAGAGGGTAGAATCAAAAGAGCGGGTGAGGGAGAAGGGCAGAGAGATTTCTTAATTGCATAAAAATGACTGAAATACAGAACTGACTCAATGAAGTTTCCTTATAGGCTGATAATGACAAAGATGCAAAAATCTTTTCTGTTTGCGTGTGAAGAACGAGGAACGGCTGAGCGGTCTTTAGGGCCCGTATGCAAGTCTCAGTGGTGTGACCTCTCGAGAGGGGGCGTGAGAAAGGCGACGAACAAAGAGTGAGGCTGTTACAGCGTGACAGAATTACAGAATGACTCAGGGCTTGTGTTCACAAAATTGCTAAAGCTCAACTTGACTGGTGTGAAAATGAGGCTTTGGAGCGCCCCGTCAGGTGAGTGGCCATCAAAACGGCAGCGGAGTCGTTCATTTCTGTGAAAAAACGGAAATTCTGCTAAACTCACTCGCTTCAGAAACTGATTTGCATTATAATAAAGTTAAATTAAACTGAGAAAATGCATTAAAATATAAGAAATATTAACACTTAAAACAGGTATTTCAAAATCAACTGTGAAAAATTGCTCCTTTAAGAAAGTTTAAACAAAACACCTATAAGTTTTTATTTTATTTTTTAACAGTATGAGCTAGATTTTCTATAAAAGATCATTAGGACAGATTCAGATTGGCAACAACTAGCACCAGCCAAAAAAATAAATAAGCAAAGTTTTAACTCCTTTGGACATAAATATGCAACTATATGAAATGCTCACATTTATTGAATTATCGGTTTTATGAGTCCTTGCTGTCTGGCCTGTCTGGTTTGTGTTTTTAAAGACTTTTATTTGGAATGGGTGAGTGTTTTTCCGTGTATTTTTATGCTTGCATACAAAAGTTAATGTGCTGAGATGTATATTTGATATGTAGACTGTTCCAGTGAAGGCCGCCCTCTTTTAAGCTTACTGCACAATATGTTCATGCCTATTTGGAGAGGAGGTTAAAGGTTGTAGGTTAAAGGACACGACAAATGATACAAATGTATCTCTGACTGTTCCTGCATTAAGTCAAGTTAGGTTTTATTCAAGATGTTGAATCAATGGTGTTTTAGCTTTCATGTAAATTTGTGACACTGGATTTTATTTTTAATTTTTTGTAAACTTTCATCTATGAACGCAAGAGTGTCTTTAACTAAAAGAAAAATACACATTTTGAGCAAAAATAAATCAATATTGATGACAACTGGATGTTAAAATATAAAAATCAAAATATATTTGTTGATTTTATAAAAATCAAAGGAAAAATTAATTTACAAATCTACAAAAATGAAGTGAAAAAAAAAAGTCACTACAAAAATACTCAAATTTGAAGATATTAATATTCACAGAGGGATATTTAAAAGCAAAAAGCCCAAGGTGAATCAGAACCATTTCAGTTTTAAATAAAAATAAATGAAATCAGAACAAAATCTACAAAATTCCAATTTAAAAAAAAAAATCAAGTAAAATGTTCAAATGCTCTTTTAAATCAATACTGACAGCAATTAAAACAACTTAAGTTTCAAAAGAAACTAAAGTATTTCTTTGGCAGAACTGACCCACAGAATCAGAAAAAGAACCTAACACCACAATCCAGATATGTACTTTTGAACCCTGAACATTTTTACAAAGTAAATCTGCACCAGTGTGACTGTCATAATCCATATTTTGCAGGATTGGCAGAAGAAAATAAAGACCCAGTATAAGAAAAAACCATAATTAATGCTCGACCTTACTCTGCTCTGCTAAAACCTATAATCCAAATCGACTTAGTGCTGTAATGACTTCACCACTCTCGTTGAATCTCTAGTTGACGGCGTTGCCCTGTGTGCAAGGAAAACCTCCTGTGTTTGCAAAATCACATGTACTTACGTCCACATGAGGAGGATCTTAAAGAAAGTAAGACATTTTTGCTTAAAAAAAAAAAAATCATTCTCCCCTCCCCCAACTTTGACCGAGATGTGACGTGATTTTCAGCTGCGCTCGGCTTCCTTTCCTTTCATGCATTCATTTTTGAATAACTGTATGAACTTTTAAAGGATCTGAATCAGTCCTATTGGTCACCATGTTCTATCATCTGGTCCACTGGAGTGAAAAAGCCACATCTGACATGTGACACAAGCTTCTCAGAGCTTCAAGCTAACGCAGGTCCATTAAAGAGCAGCATCATTAGTCTCCATCAGTTGGGTGCTGCCCCGGTGTTTTCCTGCATTGGGCTGGCGGTACGAACTTGATGTATCACCGAGCTACAAACAATGGTCTAAAAATAGAGCCTGGCTGACGTCTTTGCTCCGTAAGACAGTGCATGTTGGTACCGAATGACTGGATATAATATGCATGCCTGTGTGTTGTTAAGTTCATGTGTGGACATAAACTCAGCTCATCCTCTGGGTTTTCACAGAGTAGATTCATGGAGTTGCTTTGATTGAACACGATGTTTGTTGTGTTTCGTCCCCAGCCTCTGCATGTATTAAGTGGAAAGAAAAGATAAATGATGCTGACAGTAAAGGAGCAACACTTTACACTGCTTATCCTTTCACCACATTTATAATCTAACTGAGTCGCATGTTATCAGAGTTAAGAAGGGGCATTACAAATAAACTGGAAACTGATGCTTAAACTCAAGAGATTTGCAAAGCTGGAGGTGGTGGATGACTTTTGAGAAGATGTTGGTCATTTTGACACTTTGGTCCCTTCAGATCCGGCTTTCCAACAAGTTTCACAACAGTCGTTTATTCATCTCTCCATGCCAGTGGGACCCTTTGAGCCTTCTCTGAAATCTCCAAAGTAATATTCTATAATCCACTCATATTTTACTGTAAGGAAAGGTACAGATAGACTCAAAAATAAACTCAATAAGAAAGATATTAGTCAAACTGAAAGCAAAGTAAATGGGAATACAATGTTTTAAACTAAACTACATGTAGGATATCAGGGGTTTTCTGACTATCTTCATAATTTATAATATTTTGTAATTAGTAAAACAATAAAAACTGACATCAAGTGTCAGACACAAAATAATACCTTTACAGATACACAATAGAAGTAGGACTATATGAATTTCCTGTAAGCTTGCAATTATTTCTAGCACTATATGTTTATTGTGTCAGAAATGATGAAAACAGACAAAAATGGTTTAAAACGTACATAATAATAGTATTTAAATGACTTCTTAAAAGAACTGTTTCATTTCAAACAATGAGAGCTGAGCCTAAGCACTTTGGAAACCAACATTTCAAACTCTTAATTTCAGTCCAGAATTATTCAAACCGCTGAATGATTCATATTTCCAGTCGGCTTTTACTTTTTCAACATGTTTCTTCTGAGTGAAAGTGAGATTCATGTTTCAGAGAGGTACAATCAAAGTCCCAGCTTGAATCTGGAAGGAAGTTAAAGAGAAGTTAAATTAGGGTGATGGCAAGGGTGCCTGACCTGAAGACATGCAGAAAACTTTTAGCAGTTACACGAGTTGATCTCTCTTATGCCAATAATCATGTTCCATTGATTTAGAAAGGTATGCATATTCTACGTCATGTCATTTCTAAAACAAGATGTAAATAAAGCCTTTTCCCCCAAAATGTACACTTCTTTTACACATTTTAGTACGGTAAGGTATGTCTTGTTTCCTATCAGAAACAAACTTTAAATCTAAATCTTAGACTATTAATTGTAAATATTAATGGTGACTTTGCACCATCCACAATGACTCTTTGAAGAAATTTGGGTGACATAAGTTACAACAACATTTATAATCTCCATTTGAGATAAATTAAGTTTCTGAATTGTGATGTTTTCACTGAAGATCAACCAATGGTGAGAATTTCACACAGGGCCATTTATTTACCAGAAAGTTTTTCTTGTTTGGATCAAACTAAGTCCAGCTCCAGGTTTATAGGTGAGTAGATGTCTGAAGTCCACATTAGCCAATCATCACAACTGCAGAAGATTTGAGGCATGGCTTGAACACCACATGATCTCACCGGTTCAGATAACAAGCGTGAAACCTCAGAAGCACTCAATAACATCACAGCTACATGCCTTTACATACAGTCATTTGATCACTTCTAAGCTCTCACACACATTCAGTGTAAACAAACAAGCCTGAGATGTCCTATTGTGGACCAGATTCACACACAAATGTGTTTGTGCGTGCACCTTCTCCTCCACAGAGCTGACAAAGACATCATCTTCACCAGTTTACTCTGGCTGTCTGCCACTTTGCTCTGGGCAGGAAACTCAGAAGAAACCTGCCTGAGTTTGTAAGCTGAGAACAGCTGTCCACAGGTTTTATGAGGCTTCACTGTTTTGGTATGTGCGACCAAAACAAAGAGCTGAACGAGCCTCAGGTGTTGAGAAAGAGAAGACCCACCACTTCTAGCAACATCTTTGTTTGGTTTGGAATATAACCATGAGTACGAAACTGAATGCAGCCTGCAGTAGACATTCATACAGCAACTTGCAAAAATGCAACTTTTTCCATGAGGGCTGAAATGGTTAATGAGATTAGTTGATCACCAAAATAATTGTCAACTAATTTATTAATTGATTAACAGTTACCGGGAGTATACAAACTCAGAACACACTCAGAACAAAATACATGCATTTTTCATTTAAAAAAAAGAAAATTTCTGTCTGTAAATGTGTTCTACACAAAACTCCTCAAGTAGAATAATTTTAAATTCACCCAGATCAAATTCTGTGAAAAAAAAATATCAAGCACGTTTTGCTGTCCATTAATCAGTTAATCCAAAAAATAAACAGATCAGCCCTACACTGTATTCATAAATCACATGATAGTTGATGGTGATGGTGTTTTTTCTCTTCAGATTCATCCTTTGCGAAAAATGATCAAGCATACACTAGAGGATTGCTAAGTTGTTACATGGTAGGCAATGAAATGTTTCTTATTTATAAAGGAATTGAATTATTTGATTATATGCATTTTTTATATAAATTTTAAAAATGGTGTAAAAGAGGCTTAAATAAAAAATCTGCAGAACATGCCTGATATTTTTATACAATGTTCAAAATAATCGATAACTAAAATAATCACTAGTTGCAGCGCTATTTTTCAAAATATTTTCACATCACAACTACCGATTTTATTGGGATTTGTGGATAATTATAATATGAAAGAAAAATTATACTTCACTTTCTAAAAAATAGACCAATTCTGGACATGTAGCAAAATAAACAGAATTTAGCATATGTTTTAGTGTTGGGCTGCATGGGGAAGCAGTTGGTGACCATGATGCAAGAAGGTCCTGGGTTCCAATTCCAACCTGGGGTCTTTCTACATGTTGTCCGTGTGCGTGTGTGTAGCTTTTCTCTGGGTGCTCCGGGTTCCTCCCAGAGTCTAAAAACATTACTGCTAGGTTAATTGGTGTCTCTAAATTGCCTTTGGGTGTGAGTGTGAGTCTCTGTGTTGACCTATGATGGATTGGCAATCTGTCCAGGGTGAACAATCGACCATATGCTGTATAGTGACTTTTTAAAGAAATGTAAAAATGTATGCATCCCACACACATAAGCAGACCCCTAGAGTAAAAACATGCAGAATGTTTCTGTTTGCTATGTAAGTGCATGATCAGGGAGAGAACCCAACATGAGAGCAGGGCTGCTGATAAGAACAGTTTCCCCGCTGCCGACTATTAATCTTGACAGTCCGCGTTCCTCTAACAGAGGCAAACCAACCTCGGTGTCCTATTTGGCCCTCCAACACTAAAACTGTGATTAATCTCATCACATTCACAAGAGCTTCAGGTCACGTCAAGCCCTGTTTGCCTTAGCAGCCAAAAACATTCTTTATGATGCTGTAAACAGGGAAGGGGGTAAATGAAAAATAAATAAAAAAAACTTTCTTTGCAGTGAAGAAAAGTTCCTTTAAGGAGGATTATGCAAGCTGAGATGATATCATCAAATCGGCATGGACAGTGCAGAAAAAAGGGAAGTGTGGGTGTAAGAAAGATGAAATTAAAGCAGAGAATGCAAACTCTGTTTGAATGAGAGACGATCTGATTTTAACGTCACTGTAACGCACAGGTGTCAAACTCCAGTCCTCGAGGGCCGCGGTCCTGCAGTTTTTAGATGTACCACAGCTACAAAACTCTGGAATGAAATGGCTTAATTACCTCCTCCTTGTGTAGATAAGTTCTCCAGAGCCTTGCTAATGACCTAATTATTTTATTCAGGTGTGGTGCAGCAGAGGCACATCTAAAAGTTGCAGGACACCGGCCCTTGAGGCCTGGAGTTTGACATCCCTGCTGTAACGGAAATGGACAGAAATAATCCACCCGCTGCACAGCTCCGGAGATTCCTGCTTCCAAACTACTCCATTCCTACTCAAATCACTTTAATAATGTACAGATTAGAGAAAAAGTATTTGCACCCTTGCAAGTTCTTCATATCCAAGTTTTTTGTCACATTTAAACTTTTCAAACTTTATGAGGATTTTGGACTGGCACCGTCAAAGGTCAGGATTAAATTTAATTTAGTGAACAGGCTGGAAAACTCTCCAATGTGGCTAAATTAAAACAAGTTTCCAAAGAAAATGGGACAAATTTCCTCTGCAGAGATGTAAAATAGTCCCACCTCTCAATATTAGGGTTATCACGTATGGACAGGTTGGTTTGTAGCCTTATCCCATTAAAGAACAAAATCATTATTTGAAAACTGCATTTTGTATTTTCCTCAGAATATATTTGTAAAATACTTGGTGATCTGAAACATTTAGATGCATCAAAAAAAAAAAGAAAAACAAGAAATCTGTAACATCCTTGAGCTAAAATCTACATTAAAGATATTTCTTAAAATACAGGTATTATAGAGGAAATTAGTGATCCAAAAAGATAAACAAAGTGAAAAATCTCAATAATTCAGTTGCTTATATTCCCTTAAAGCTATTTAGAAAAAACAATTCTTTAAAATACAACTAACTACCACCCAGTTTATATACCGAATTTATTGAATAGCTGAGCTACGTTTAATTTGTGTTTCCCTTGCAGGTCCTTTCACCTTCTGGACTTTAGATTAAGACATGCTCCTCCATTGCACTGCCAATACCAGGAATCCATAGCTTTAGCATATGCTTATGTATGAATTATTGAGGCAAACACTGCTATTTGCTTTTGGATGTAATATAGAATAAAATCTTCCACAACTACTAGCGGCTGAGGGGAAGAAGGGAGGGAAGAGTTTAAAGAAAAAAAGTGAGAGGAAGAGAAAAACCAAGAGAGGAAAAAGCCTCGTCTTACCTTCCAGCACTGTGAGCTTGGCATTGGCGTTGATCTCGCCAACGCTGTTAGTGGCGGTACACTCGTAAATGGCTTCGTCTCTGTGGGTGCGCAGAGGCTGGATCCGCAGCACGGAGCTCGCGCCGTCATCGAATTCAATCACCTGCGGGTGGAAAAAGCACAAGGAGAGTAAAGTTGGCTTTCTTTTCCAAACATTTATTGCATATATAACCAGTTTGGAGGAGATTGTTTTTTGATCTTTCCACAAACTCTTTCATGCGCTCTCACATGCTGCCCCTCCTGCTAAAGTTTGAAAGTTTTCAGCAGGTGCGATCCAAAAACAGTGAGAACTCCCACCTAAGATGTTCCCCTTGTGTTCATAGGTACTTAAAAGAAGGAGGGGAATACTTTAAGGGAGTGCATGACCAGACTGGGTGAAGCTCAGGAAGAGGAGAAGGAGGATGAAGGAGCAAATACGCAGGAGAGGATGAAGGGCGACTGGGAAAAAAAAAAAAAAATCAAGAAGGAGCCAGATTAAAAGGAAGTGAAGTTTTTAGGTTTTCACTTGGAGAAAAAGAGAGTTGATTTGACTTCCAAAAATTGGATGTGGCACACCAGCCTTGCAAAATTATTCCCACTGCTTGAACTTTTTCACATTAAGTCCGGGTTTTTAGAATCGTGTTTTGCTGTAATTCTGCTGGTGCTCGTCTCTATAAGCTTTGCACATCTAAAGATGGAAATATTTTCTCATTCTTCTTTGCAAAACTGATCAAGCTCAGTGAGACTGGATACAGAGAATCCCCAGATGTAAGTGTTCAATCATTTGGGTCTGAACTTTGACTAGGCCTATCAAACACATCAGTAACTATACTTTGGAAGGTGAAAATCCTCTCCAGGTTTAAGGTGCAAAAATTGACCAGACTAAAATCTCATTATATAATAATGATTTTGTGCAAAAACTGTAATGAAAATATTTAATATTTCCCATAGATCAATCCAAACCTGTACAAGGATAATAATAGGTCATAGCTTGCAGCTGTTTTAGAATTTGCATTCCTCTATTACCCACCTCGAAGCGCTGGGAGCTGACTTTCTTGCCCTTCTTCATCCAGGTGATCCTCGGCCTCGGCTCTCCTGTGGACCGGCACACAAACGATGCAACCCCGCCCGAGATGCCAGTCTGGTCCTCGGGGGTTTTGATAAAACTCGGCTTGCCTGGGAAGGAAAGCAGAACAGAAGGGGGCAAAGGTGAGAGTAGTTGTTTTTTTTTTTCTTCCACCTGCATTTTAAAACATGGCAAAACCTCAGATATCACTTTCCCCTCACAATAGCAGGCATGAGACAACTCACACGGGGATTGTTGCTGTGAACACCTGCAGCTTAGTCATGGGAAAAAAAATCCAGCCTTTTGTGCCTGCCTGTCACTGCATCATGTTGAATTTCTAACATTTATGTGTTTTTCTTTCCTCTTTTAGGATGATACACCTAAACCAGCTGCCATCCCCCACAATCCAAACACGGCAAACTACTGTGTTCAGACTCTGTTCATCCTTCAGACTTCCCAGATTATATGTGTTTACAACAACACTGTGCCCTGCCATGGAGAGCTCCTCCAACTGTTTTCCTCTCTCTGCCTTCAGGGGTTTCTACTGGGCACCACACCCAGAATCATTGTGTCCAAAACAATGAGGACTGCATTTCATTGACAGGCTGTCAAAACTGACATGATGCTACAATGAGCACACCTTGAGCTCCATGATACAGCCTCCCCATGCAGACATGCATAATCCCGGCTTCGAGAACGTGAGCCATTGTCCTCATTAAGGCCTCCGTCAGCTCATGTTTCATCTGTGGAGTCGTTAAAGAGGCAGGTGGGGGCGAGGGGATCACCTGAACCACAGACGGAGGCATGCACAATGGAAGTAAATCATTATGCCGTGTATAAATAGGAGCTGCTAGCTTTCCCTCAGTGAGATTGTGGAAAAATATGGGAAAGGGGCGGGTCAATATCCAGTTTGCATAACTGCACCGCATTCAGACTTGGAGGGAGCCTGCAGTGATCAGCTTCTTCAGGTCCATCTATCAAGTCACCAGTCTCTATCTTTGCATTGTTGAACAAGAAGAAGAAATGTTGCAAACTGTTGTTGCTTGGGATCACTTTCCCACCTCGAGGCATGACACACCGATGATGTAAAGAAAATACATACTGCAGGTCTACAGGCGCTGAAGTGCAAGAAAATGCGTAACACCTTCACGTCCCTCTGGATGGTTTTGTACACCTCTAAATACAGCTGGTCAGAGACAGGGGCCATCATTAGGTGAAACACCAGCCAGGAAATCTGCAGGTTTCAAATATTTCCTGTTTAGCTAAAGGAAATGTACCTATGTTTTTGAACGATGCAAATGTCGTCAATTAAACTATCTGTTTATATATGATGATGCTGAATTGATCAAAAGCAAAAGTATGACAGAAAAAAAGAATTTATTATCCCTGAAACAAACTTAAGGAACACATTTATTTTATTCTGGTCTTTCGTCATTTGATCCATCCATCCATACATTGCATCACTGAGATGGATCCATCCATCCATCATTCATCTGATCCACTCATCCATCCATTTATCCATCCTTTAATCAGCAAACCCATCCATCCATTATTTAATAGGTCAATCAACCCATCCTTTAATTAGTCGATCACCCATCCATCCATCAATCAACCAGTCAATCATCCATCCATCCTGTTAAATTTCATTTTTTATTCCCTCTATCTCTTAGGATTACCGTTTATGGTATCATAGCCCAGCAGTAAATCCTTTTCTATTGCTGCAGAGTGACTTACTGACAAACATGCAGGTAGCAGCGGGTGAGCTATGTTTAAGATTACAACTCGATAAGCATTAAGGACGTATGTCTGAGCATGCATCACTGCGCGCATGGCTGCTGAGCTGGAATCCCAAAGAAGCGATTATCACCAATCTGACTTCCAAGAGCCGCTGCTGACATCTGTCCATAGCGGTTTCATTTAAATTGCCATCTTTCCAGTTTGTGATTTCAAGGGAGGATCAAACAGCTTAAAAAATAAATAAATAAAAGTAAACACTTGCCCCCTTTACTTTAAATAAAGAATGTCAAAAATATATGCTGCTACAAACATTTAAGTCAAGTGTCAGTAAAACGGAGGACCAGAGTAAACTGGCCTCACAGACGTGTTTTTCCTGCATTAATCCTCTCAAACATGCTTCCATGGTTGAGCTATAACTCAAAGGCCAATCTGCTTCAAATTTGGAGCTGTTCATCGTTAATCCAGATCTCAGATTCAGTCACAAAACTCTCGAGAAGCCCTCTGGTGACCCTACATCCCTGACTTACAGCTGGGGTTAATAGTGGTCCAAGCACTCTCCAACAAACAGCCAGGAGCGTTTACTTCTCGACTCAGAGAGATTTTGTGTTCCTCCATCGCTGTTACCACTGCAGGCGAGTGAGAATATAAAACTGGTGGGTTTGTCAGTTCTTTTCTAAAGGAAACAGAATCCAGACTCAACCTTTTCTTCCTTGCCTGTGTCCCATTTTTCTGCCTGTCAGGCAGTTGTCACATGAAAACAATAAAAGGGACAAGGTGGAAAACACACGAACCTACCTATGCAAATCCTTCTCTCAGCCATGACTGCAAGCTCCGAGATGCACTCCTTCAGTTCTTTGATACATCACATTCAAAACTACAATGCACAGAAGTTTCTGGATTAATTGTCCAGAATAGTTTGGAAACAGGTTTGTACATTTATACTGTTTAAGTTTTTCAAGTGAGGAGACTCCCACAACTTAACACAGCAGTTTTGTGGTATTAAAGCCCAACTAAACCCCAAATCAACTCTTTTTTTTTTTTTTACAGATAAGCTGTATAAATTGGTTGTTATGGATGCTATCTATTGTTTCTAAGCCAATTGCAAAATATTTTGTAAATTACTTTAATTCTGAAATATTTTTGCCAAAAACCATCCCAGTGCTGCCCTCTTCGGGTTGAACGGTCGCTGCTGCAGTTGAATTTTCCTACTGGTTAAACTGGCACAGCTTGGTTGATGTCTATTCATCCTGATACTTGGCCACACCCCTTTTTGTCTTTTAACTACGCCCACTTTGGTGGAATGTTTTTAAAAAATCGTCTGTGGGCGGTTTAGTTACACTTTAGATAACTTTTATTATACAAGGAAAGCTACAATTGTTCCAACTTCTGCAAATATTAGATTGGAGAAATTTTGGGGGAGAATTTCTGCAACAAAATATATGTTAAATGATAAGTTGGTCTATTCTCCATTCTGTTTGTCTATGTTGTAGGCTACTTCTAGCTAGCTTACAGTGTCACATTATGCAGAAACAAGCGGGGGACGGGGAGAACTGCATCGCTCTGTATCTAGAGTGGAAGAACACTGGTCGCTTCTTTGGCACTTTGAAAAACATCAAACAGTATTTTACAAAGGGTAACTTAAAAAAATATTTTTATACGTTTCCATGGTAACCATCAAACACCTACAGACACTAAATTAATGAAAGCGGTATCTCTTCAAAACAGAACTGCTGTACTGAAATGGATACGTGACTGGGGCTGGAAAAAAATATTTTACCTTTCCAAGAGCAAAAAAAAACTTTAGTTATATAATAAAATGAATACATGAATTTATAAATTGAAAAAACCCCCACCACATTTAGTGGAAAAACAGTCTGAACAAATTATAGAGTCATTAAGGAAATGAATTTAAAGCTTTTTAGTGCTTTGAGGCCAAAAGCTTAACACAAAGTGCTGGCACTTTCTAATCGTCATCATTATAACTAATTCATTATGTTTAGCTGGTATACTGCAGAGTCCATGTTTAGCAGTGAAAGATTCATATTGGTGCCATGAAGATGTGAAACTTAAACCTGACACAGGTTGCAGGATATTGACAAGTCTACACAGAGATCCTGGTTTTAGGATGGACTGAAGGAATCTAAAAGCTGCTGACTGCTTTGGGTTTTGGGGATTAAAATGCTCCTGTCAGTTAGCTTCATGCCTGCAGCTGTATTTGTGGGGTGTGGGGCATTTAAAAGCTTGAAAGGTGTTGGTGAGAGTGCTACAATTCTCTTATATTTCACTGGATTGATCTCTAGTGGTAAGGGTGGCTGATCAGAGGAGGTACAAGTTCACCAAAGAAAAACACAAAATGAAAGGCTTTAAGTACGGAATAAAAAACCAGATGGGGAAATTGTAAAACAGATAGCAAAAAATAAGATTTTATGCGCAATTGTTCATGATAGTAAAAAGTTTTTTTTCCTCCTCTTCTTGCTGAAAGCCTCCCAGCAAGCTTGTAATAAATGCAGCAGCAGCAGGGAGAGCTGCGTAAATGGCTCTTATGTGGCTAACAATTAGTGTATTCCCTAGCCTGCCAGGGTGCCCAATGAGAGAGCTACTCTGCAGGGTAGAGTATCAGGGATCGATACACACACAGCAGAGAGAAAACCATTAATTCTTATTAATAATGGATTAGCAAGTTATCATTTTCATGGGACAACACTTAGTGGGAATTTGTCTGATGGCATCAGCACTGGTTGTTTTAATGGAACACTTCCATTAAGGCCCTTTTCAGACCATTAGCAGGCAACTTGTTTGCAATTAATTCCATATAAAGCTGTCTTCCCTGCAAGTTATTTACCCTGACAGAGTCAACTGCACTTCGGGCTGTTTGTTTAAACCAATAAACATCATGTTTTCTATCTGCGCTTCTGTTTTATGGGTGAATCTGAAGGAACATTGGGTTATTTGGTATTGAAAATGGCACATGTGCAAAGACCTTTTAACAAATTTCACAAGGATATAAGTCATTGTGGGTCTGTTTGCTCAATGTACGGTTACAAACATCAATTATACCTTAACATGCACTAATAGGCACAGTTAAAACCATCTCTGCTCTACTGCCAAAGCTAACATCTACAGTTTTCCTTGTTTTTGCTCTTGGACTAAATTCCACATTGCTAATAACCTCAGGAACAACTATTAATAATACCAATGTTGATGGCGATATATCAGACAACCCAGTTCTACATCTTTCCTCACTCCAGTATATTCGGACAATGTGACATGAAGCAAATGAGAACCAGCAGGCATTGTCACGTTTATCTTATTGGTATTTCATACTCCAAAGTACCTGAAGAACAAATGCCTTTCCAGGTGCTTGCTGGATGTCTCAGTTTCAATATTCAGCTTGGATTACATTCACTTCTGATAAGACAAAAACCAGAATTTTTTTTTTCTTTTATACAAAGTTCAGTGGCCAAAGAAAGATGGCTCTTCGTAAATGCTACCAGAGCTGTAGTGAAATCACAAGAGTAATGTGCTTTATCTTTACTGAGCTACTGTACTTAAAATGTTTAAACCTAGAGAAGAGAAAAGAAAAACATCAAACTTTCAAAACCCCTGTGGACAGATGAAGACAGGCTTTCTATCAGGCCTTCCAGTTCGACCTGAATTATTCAAGACAGTGGAGAAGAAGGAGAAGTCTGAGTGCAATTACCCTTCACTCATCTCTTTCCAGTGTGAACAACATTACTGTAATGGCTTTCATCTTCTCAAGCTGATTATAAGGCAGGGAGGCATCTCTCAAGTCTGCTCTCTTGCTTTTTCATTGTCAGTGAAACATGCTCAATGACATTTGAAATAAAAAAGGAAAAAAACACTCCAAGTGAGCATTTAAAATGATTGTTTCATAATATGGAACGATAAAAGCTTTGCTATGTACCTAAAGATGGCAAGACAGTAGATGTTACAGGTATTACTCGGCTGGGAGTCTTAGGTGTTACATTACCTGTGGTATTTAAACCGACGCCCCAACATAGAAGATCTAGTCTAAGATGACTCACAATCTCTGACTTCTTTCAACCCACTTGCTACCTTGTGGGAAAAAGACAGGATAAAAGCAGAAATTCCGCATCCGTCTACTTAAGTTAAAACTATTTCTGCTTTTATATTTTTACACCTCTGCAACAGAATTAGGCAATAAATCAGTGCAAGAATAAAGGAGTTTGCAGCTTTTATAACGGCTGATGTATTGTTCACAGCACAATGCAGAAGAAGGGAAACATCACTCCCTTTTTTCCATTAACAGCTTCTAAATGCATGCAGTCCTGACCTATAAGATGAGCTTGCTAATGTGTTGCATGGACCACACAGCTCATTTACACAACCCAGGGGCAACATCACCTCCCATGTTCACAGAGTTCACTCTGTGAAATTTGCTCATTTACAATGAATGTCATAAAAACATTTTTTTCCCCCAATTTGACACGACGAAGGACGTCTGAATGTTTGAAGGCTTGTGTGGGTGTCAACCTGGGGACACATGCATGCAAAACAAAACAGAATGAGGAAAATGGAGCATTGTGTATGCAGCTTGAATATATAATGGTGTATAGATATCTTCAGGGTTCCGACACAGTCTGGAAAAGCAAGAAATTTAAATATATGGACAAGAAAAAGTGTGGGAAAATTTCCAAAGCTTATTTCCCTTTGCCTGATTCTAAAAGTTGTCTCCTTAAATCCATCCACCAATCCATCCATCTACACTTTTGCACATCAATACATCCATCCATCCATGTAAGTTCACATCTACAGTATGTCCACTGTAGAAATATCTTCAAAGGAAATGTCAAAAAAAATTATTGGAAATCTCTAGAAAAATAAGACATTTTAAAAGGGAAACTGTATAGGAACCCAGTATTAATTAAAGCCAGCATCTAGTGCTGCTGTAGTTCCTGAGAGGGAAATTCAGGCACCTTTGTAGGACGCCATGGCTCGGACCTTGACATTAGTAGCCCAAGTGGGAAAAATGCTAAGTGTGTTAAGTAATCCTTGGAGGGATAAGGGCAGGGGGGCTCAGATGATGAGATGGCCACAGGCTTTTTCACAAAACCCCATTTTGGGGGTTAGCTACCAATTCATCACCACAACTGCACTAACCTCATTAATTTGTCAGACTTTGATTGGCCTTCCCTCCGAGACCATAAAGACCTTTGTTCTCATCATCTCATCCACAAGCCCCAGGAGTCTTAAGAGATTCAACTTTCCAGCAGCTGAGTAAAGAGAGGAAATTAAATTATGTAATAAGAGAAAAAAATGACACAACAAGGAGATTCCAGCTCACTCGCCATCCTCCTGATTGTGACACTTTCGATAGCCATTCAACCATGAATGCACACCAAAGATCAGTGTGAAAAACAGGAAGGAAAACAACTGGCAGAAAGGAAGTGAAGCTAGTACTGTCAATGAAATAATAATTGAAACGTCTCCCTGTCTGTCAAAGACTGACACTTCCTGTCATCCTGCGCCAGCGCCAACACTGGGCCACAGCAGAGAGTTTGGGTGACTGCCTCCAGCCCTGCGACTGAGCTCTCTAATTAAACTATTAATCTCACATCATTAACCTTCGATGACACGTTCCTCCCTGAATTCTGACACTGCTGCATCGGCACATGAAAACAACTTCCCTTCAAATCTGCTCCATATTCCCACGTTATCTTCGCTGTTCGTAGCTTTAACATCGCTTTGTTTTTCCCAGCTCCTTTGTACCCAGGTTGCATTTTGGGTATAGCTGTTTGTATATATGTGGACCACAGCTGTGTGCTAACTGCATTACTCTCAGACTGCCTCTCTAAGGTGGATATGGTTACTTTTAATTAAAAGAGAATCAATTGTTGTCCCTGTCAGTGTTTGAACTGGGTGGCCATATGGGCACTTAAAAATACAATCCAATTTGCAGGGCCCCCACCCAAGACCCCATCTGGCCACCCATCTCCTAAACCACTTTGGCATCGCATCACTCCTTTGTCTGAGCATCAGAAATTGCCAATTCAATTTCCAATGGTTACGTTGTAGGTAGAAGTGGTGACAAAACAGGTTAGGGAGTGTTTAAAATCATTCCAAACATGCTTGAACTCATAATAAAATCTGTTAAACCCAATTTGGCATGAAAGTCAGATTCATTTTGGGCTTTTTAATGATGGGCAATGATTGAGTTTTTGACTACAAGCTTTTTGTAATCAGCAACATGCATATTCGACCAGTCCTCTAAGCCAAAACTGGTAGAGTTCATTTAACTTGGTTGTGTTCCTGGCTTTTAATTACAGTCCACAGATTTTCAAATTGTGCTGAGGTCAGGGGCTTTGACAAAGCCAATCTGGAAGTTTAATGCAACCATTCGAAAACCAGGTTGATGTGTGTTTGGATCATTCTCCCTTTTAATGCCCAGCTGTGTCAAAGTCATATTACCCAAAAAAGATTCTAGTATTTTGGAAAAAACCTATTAAAACAGAATGCAACCATCCGTGATGTGGAAACTGATAGAAACCGGTGTCACTTTCACAAAAGAGAGAATCCTCACTGACCGAGAGGACGCTCCAAAATAAAAGAACATTTTCAGATGCCGTAATAAACAAAACAAATTTCTCCTGTTAGGCACAGTGGTGGTAGCATGAGCTCAAGAGTCTGTATCACTGTTCCTGGTACTGATTCAGTCAAGAAGTGCAGAAAATAATAGAAGTACCAACAAATTCTTCAGATTTTTTGGTGGGTGTCCTACAAGAAAAGATCTCAGCAGCCTGCCGATGTTTGGCTCTGCTGTTGTGGCTCTTTAAATCTCTGACTAAAATGATATAAAACTGAGCAGCACTGAATTTACATGGGTGGAGAAATTTAATTTTGCCTTTATTTAGCATAAAACCCCATAACAGACCAGCAGGAAGCATCTATTTTTCACAATGTGTCATTTTCATTCAAAAGAAAATGTTTTTCATTAAATTAAACCCAAAAAGTATGAATAGAAATATCAGTTCTTTCATTAAACCAATACACAACCAAATTTTACACTGAAGGCAGCCATAAAATTCAATGAAATACCTACTCTCAAAGGTGCATGTAGGTTTTGCAACTCCAGAGTGATTTTATTTTGCAGGAGTGAGTTTTAAAGGTTGCCGACTCCTGCAACACGACAATGATCCCAAGCACAAATCAAAACAGGTTTTTGAATAAAGCAAGCTTCAGGAACGGCCCTGACATTCAACCCGTTTGAACAATCGTCTAAAGCAGAAAATCACTTAGATACAACTCCGTGCTCAAATATCCAGCTGAAATCAAGCAAAGAATCTTATTTTCCACAACTTGCAAATAGACATTTATTCAAAATATCAGTGGAGGTGTACGGGTTGAGGGACTAGAGAAAATGCATAATGAATTCAAACTGAATCCACCCCAATCCTGTTTTTAAAATCCTTTAAGTTGTGCATTTAATTAACTTTCCACCCACTAAATGGAATGGCTCAAATAATCATTAAAAGCCCATAATTCATGTGATACTCATGCTGAGTGTAGTTTTATGATTAGCAAAAGCCCCCTCCTGTGAGAACTCTTCTTTATGATCGAGTCATTGGCACAATAACAGCAAAAAAAATGTCGAAAGTGGCAATAAAGTGCAATTACTTTGCCATGGAGCATCAAGGATCACAAACAGGACAATAAAAGAGTTACTGCATGGCATAGTGCCTTGATATAAAAAGTGATTAAACTTGAGTTAATCATTGAGCCTGTCTAATCCGCCGTCAGACTGGGCTGGCCTTCTGGCACCTCATAGAACAGCTCACCCAAGATCAGAACCAGTGAGGAACCACAGGAGACGCCGTGCATCAAAAGCTGATTAAAGTCAGTGAAATAAGTCAGAAAGGCAGCGCCTCTGAAATAGCCGCTATGTTTAAGAGAAGCGTATGTCTGACCTTGAGGATGACCTTCTGGTAACCTATTGTGTTTGAGGAGGCCATTTAGAGACGGACTGAGCTCCCGAGGGATCAATGACCAGCACTCAGAGTAATCACACTGTATTGTTTGGCTGCTCAGTGAGGACATGAGATGAATGATCTCACAAAGCCATAACACTGATAGGACTAACAGGCAGCTTTTATTTATACCTGCAGCGCTGTACTAGCTTTAATTCACACTTAAATATATTTGACATCATACAAAGATAACCACAAAAGCAGGTTGCATCCTATCCAGATTTTATTTCTCTGGAGATTCTTTATATTGGGGCATGATATGCTATTTATTAAAGGGAATTAGAGAACTATTATCTAAAATTGACTTGGCTGAGATCAGTTTAGTGAAACTGATCTCAACAGCCCAAAATGTAGTTAATCACATTTAATTTATGATTTAAAAATCAAAACAAGTATTTCTTCGTGATAAACCAAAACAGTTTGATGACTTTAGTCCCTTCGTAAACTAAATCACCATATAAAAACTCAATTTGGATTTTTCTTGTGGGATTCTCATATTAATTTTCCACAACTTTTGATTTCCGAACGGAGGGAGGTGAGGGGTGTTCTGTATTTATCTATTCTGGCATTAGAATATGAATGAAAGTAAACATATGATGACAACCTTTAAAATGTGTCTGCCTTAGAATAAACACACAGCTATGAAGGAAAAGCTAACATGTTTTCTTCCTGTGGTTTGCTTGGCTGCTTAGCTGTTCAAGGGGGGTGACGGGGGGAACAGACTTAGCCCGTGTAATGAGAAACTTGCCAGGCACCTCGGCCATAATATCTGTCTACAGGCTGCCCTGTAATACAGCAGATCCAAACCAGAAATATCAAGCTCACATAACTAAGTTCCATACAAATTAAAGGCACCAAACGAACACAACCCTGTGATTAGTGGTAGGTGTTATTTTTGACCCCCCCAGCTGTCTTATCTTAATTCTATGTGTTTTTTGCTTTACAGGGTGGATAATAGCAGCTTTGGGCCTCTTTCTGTGACTGCTTACACTACACATAAATAAACCCCGCACCAAGGACAATTTTTCCTAGCAAATCTTTTTTGTCTCAACTTCCTTTTGTTTTTTAACTCCACCTTTTATTCACATAGAAGTGTTTGGGTGCACCCATAATAAATACACATACATATTTATCATGTAGCAACTTGTGGCATCAGACTGTCTTTGTCAGTTAATTAAAATGGCTGACACAGTAGTTTTAATCCGTAAATGATATGATCACTGAAATTAGAGACTAGGGCAGTCTAACTCTCACTGGAGGCACAACGCAAAGAAAAAAAAAACTGTGAGCATCCTAAAAATCCCCAGTGAAGCGTGTTGAAACGGTAAATGGATGCAATAAAGGCAGCAGCTCACAAGAGGAAAAATATTTGCAATCCGGCATTTTGTGCTTATAATTCACTTTTGCTTGTACCTGTCTGCAAAACCGAGATTAAAGACAGCGCAAAAGCAGAACGGCGTAATAATAATCAAGGCCTCATCCTAACTCTACTCTGAGCATCTTAAAGAGTCAGCATATTTAAACAATATCCTTATAATGGTATTGGATGGGATGGGAGTTTTTTAGGTTCTTCAAAAAAAGTGGATGCCATTGAATTTAACTTCTTTTGCTAGTTTTGGGACAGAAAAATCACACAAACACAACAGCAAGATAAACACTCAACCTGTAATTAAATTAACTTCTCTGCAGATGTAATTTACTTAATTCAAGTAGCATTGTACTTTAATATTTTGAGTTGATCATTTATTCCCTAGATGCAGCAATAGGTCAGTGGTTGTTCATCTTATTAGGATTAATTTATTTATTGGGATTAATAAAATATTTGAATTTCACACTATGGCTACAGTCAGGAAGAGAAGCTCAGATCCAGGATCTATTTGGATTGTGATCTGATCATTTCTGTATTTTTTAGATCTGCCTATTGTATTTTTACTGAAATATTTGTTCTCGTTTTAGTCCTTGAAAAAGCCAATACAAATAAACAATACAGGCCCCATCAGTAGTACTACTGCACATTTTTTCAGATTTATTTCAGCATAGAGCGATTTGAGATGAGAGATATTAACCAAATATTTTCACCACAATAGTTTGTTGCATTAATTACAGTACAAGCAATGATAAAAAAATTGAATTTAATGAGTATTTAATAATCCTGTTCAGCAATTACTGTCTTTTTGGTAATACATCTGCATAAATAATTACCTTTTTTATTTTATTTTTTTACTATTTTGACTAGCAGCCTTTATTTGACAGACACAAAACTGAGAGAGGGAAGACATGCGGTAAAAGTCTCGAACCCATGAGGACTAAGGCCTCTCTACCTGGGTTGCACACTTTACCCTTGCGCCACCACTGCGCCCAAGAAGCCTGTTTTGCACCTATGGTATATTTTATTATCTCAGAGAAAAAGAATCAGCCAAAATAATGCATTACTTTGGTCTATTTAAATTATAAGCAGAGGCAAAGGCAGACCCGCAGGACCACAACAAAATTGTCAGGACTGCAAAAACCTCCCTGCAAGGTCAAGTTTACAGTGAAGCTAAAGAAAAGACGACACACCATGAGAACAAGGCCCTGAGAGACAAAAGGCAAAGGCTATGGAAAAAACTAATCCTCTTTGATGCATGTCTGAAAGGACAGATCAGTTGGTCAGAGGGAGGCAGAGGGGTGTCGGGGCGTAATTGAATTACAGTGACCCAATGACAGCACTGTAGGTGAGGTCGTGTGTTGAATTAATTCTGTTCCTGACCTTGTCTTTGGTGGGGGAGCGGCCCCCGGAGACCCAAAAGGTCCGGCGGCAGAGACAGATCTCTCAGAATGTCTTTTCCCAGCCAAAACTGTCACTCAAACAGACAGCGAGGCACAGAGGCGGACGGATCTCAACTGCCTCCACTGTATGCTTATTTTTAGCTCAGGTGCTAATGCTCTACCTATATGAGAGCGCATGCATTAGCCAAACATTTTTGTCTATTTTCTGGAATCTGTTAAGAGTCTGAAGTAGAAAGTCCCTCATGCTTTTAGGATGTCCCAGGAGAACGAGGTTACTTACTGTCTGCCAGAGAGGAGATCACCCAGGAGCCGAGTAGAAGCAGCAACAGCAACGCCCCTCTGGGCCGGAGGGGCCCTGCCAGGTGAACGTTAGGCACCATGTTCCAAGATGGCACTGCTCCCTCCTCAGTCCCCGCTGCTAGACGCGTCCCACTCTGACAGGATCAAAGACTAACACCTGAGAGAGCAAAGAAATGCAGAACAGAGGTGCGGGGACATTAGTATTCAAACTCATTCTGCATTTGCATAGATTTGAATGAGCAGCATAACACAGTTAGGCAGAAATATCAAAAGCAAGTCGCAGAGCAGAACTAAACGTGAAAGAATTTAAGTATACATGTAAAAAAAAACGACACTGGAAGATCTTTGTTCGCGATCAACAAGGCATCTAATACCCAAAACAAATCCTGCTTCAGGAGGGGGACAAAACCGGTGAAATTGATGCAAGTACATCAGAAGAAGAGGGGAGGCAGCAATGCAGAACAGTTCTACAAAAAGGAAAGATATTCAAAGGGAGATGTGGATGTAGGATCAATTTACTCAGCCACCTTCCCTCCAACAGAGGGGGTTCAGTTAAAAACCCAAAGGACCTCCTAAACAGCAGTCCCAGAGGACCACAGCCCACTTAATGCCTCCCATTAGGAAATTGAAACTGAGCCATCCAGATGGTTTCAAATCACAGAAAGTGGAATGATCTCATAGAAAGACAACATGACTACATAAATAAACCTATAGCACAACGGCTTCATGTAAAGTTGCCCTTTTGCCAATTTGTGCCGTTCCTTCCTACTTCCATCCCAAACCTGTAAATTATATCTTATATTCTTATAATGTACAATGTAACTGAGCATTTTGTTGCAGTTAAGTCCAGAAATGTACGGAAATACATATATACAGTAGGCTAATGCACAAATAGTGAAATTCTACATTATTATAACACTATTACCATTTATTTTGGCTCTGGTAACTGTCTTTGCGAATTGGCTCATAAAATAATAAAGATATCCTTGATCCAACCAAAATAACTCCTAAATGACTTCCTGCTGGGGTCATATAACCACATTTCCATTCAACAGTCTGAGTAGATGATAGAAAATGGCTTAAAAACATTGCTTCGCAAAGAGGGTATGAAACGTCCCCCTGGCGGGTGCAAATTGGCTCACTGTTGCTAAGAGACCCCTGGCAGAGGACAGAACCGTTTCATACCCGAAAAGGTCAGGAATGAAAAGACCAAAGCTGCGAAGGCACAAAATGGTGAAGAGCGAAAATGAGAGGCACCCCAGAGGGGAGGGTACTGTCAGGAGTTGGTCAACAACAAATAAAAGTAGATGTATCACTAATTAAACACAGTAGGAGAGGGACTATAGTAACACTGCATTGTGAAGAACTACATTTTTCTGCCAATATGCAAATAATAATGACATAATTGTGCACTTTTCAGACAGATAAAACAGTTTGAGACAGAGGATACTTTAAACATGTGCTAATTAAAGTTAGTAGTTCATAAAAGTTCAAGATTGTTATTTACACAAAACGTTTATGGAAAAATCAATAGCATGACCTAACTTGTTTAATTTAAATGAAAGAAAAGCATCAGTTACTTTAAAAACTTAATAAAAAGGATGCGTGGCTCTCCTTTATTTTTCAACTTAAAGAGAAACAATCTTTTTTTTTTCCTAAACAAGAACAAAGTTGGGGAAAGAGTTAGCACTGATTTATACAATAATCCATACAGCAGGAAGAACTTTGGTCATTCCACTTTCTCTAATATTTCATTGAAAAGACTTGAATACGAAAGATTTAATTGGCCTAAGTGCTCTGTTCCTTTTTTTTTTTCTTTGAACGTTACATTTTTACATGGAAGATCACAATACAGTTATGGTTTTACTGTAAAAAGTATAATTCTAACATGGTAATTTTGCTATACCAGCTACCTGTAAGGACCTCTAATAGTTTGTCTCTTAAGGAATCAAATTTATTGTCAAAAACAACTCAGTAAACTAACGTTAAGTTTGTTACAGCCTCCAGTTTAATTGTCTCTTGCCATTATAAGCAAAGTAAAAGTAATCCCTTTGAATTAACTACATTTCTAATGCCCACACTCTTGCCTGCAGCCATCTCTGAGTAGCTATAATAATGTAAAGAACATCACAGCGTAGCCAGGATAAAAATCTCTCTAAATGGATTTAAAGCCCCCTGTCAAACCGATTTCTGTAGAAGATGACCTAAAATGTCAAACCAACACTTTGATATGTTTAATTTTTAAACCTTACTCCCAACTCTAGAAACAATTTATGTTAAGAAAAAAAATAAAAAAGACAAAAGTTCAAGACGCTGAATATCTTGAGGCTTGCTGGGTGGCCAGTCAGCTTTATTCTATTCAATTCAGCTAAATAAGTTAGAGTGTCAGGAACATAATGCCTCCAGTATCTTGTGAAGAGAAAAAAAAACATTCTTAAGCCTGTGGAGGTCATTACTCATGTGGCTCTTTCAATGCTGGTGAAAACAGAGAAAAATGCGCACAAGGGGCCACATTTACAACTATGACCACCTTCTTTGATAAACATTCTTCCATGCAGGTACTTTAGTACATGAAAATATCAACACATTTCACATCTGTTTTTTTTTTTATTTCTGGACCATTTTTACCTACTTTCTGAAGTTATTTGCAGAGAGAAAAAGACATGCTTGACTTAGTAAGACAATAAGAAGGAATGCAGTGTATAAGCCCAGGCTGGTGCCTGACATGGGCACAGACCCAGACATTTAAAGTTGACAGCCAAGTCTTTGTCGTTGCACAGGTATGCGCCTCGAGGCGTCGATTTCTGCAAGCCCAATATCCGATTCCAAACACGCCTTGCGTCTAAGAAATTTCCAGAGACGATAAAGTCAACATCATCTATCGTACGTGAAGGTTTGAGCTGAAATCGTATCGAACTCTAATACGCTCCTCCCTGGACGTACACTTTGAAGAAATACCCCTAACTGCAGCTGAAGTCATTTTAAACCCCAAGGAAAAAAAATAAAAAGGAGGCTTTCCTCCTCACTGTTACTGGAAAAGAGGTTTAATATTTGAGTGTTAAGCTGTTGAAGTCAGGAAAAGAAAAAAGAAGCACAAATATGCTGCTGAGGATGCCAAAATGCTGGATCACTCCTCCAACTCTGCACAGGGAATTAAAAACATTTAGACCCCGTTTTTATTTTAAGTTAATACCCCAAGTTAGCATTGCAAAGTGAGCGCAACTCACATCAATTTCAGTGGCTGACTAATTTGTTATGACACTCATTTTAATGTACGCCAGTGCCGCTCTTGTTCACGTCGCGGAGAAAGGAAGTGAGTGAGGCCTATAGAGTTGGCTACTCGTCGTGCTCCAAACCCGTGGCGGTGGGGGGATATCTTCTGCAACAGATGCCAGAAAGAGGCAGATGCTTTTCATCTTCAATGAGACAAATTCCTCAAGCGAAGGCTTATTCTCTATATATTTTTTTCAGCTACTTATTTACTACAGAAAAGCACGGTCCCTCCCAGCTGTACAGAAATACTTTGGGACAACTCTTTGCAACTATGCGAGTTTGTGTTGCGGCGTGGAAAAGGACAGGGCGTCAACCTGGAAATGGAGCATGGTGTGATCCAAAATCCAAGCAAAATGGCTCAGCAAACAAGAAGATATTGTTGCTATTGTGTGCAAGCATTTGTGAGAAGCAATGGCAAAACAGTGTGAAGATGTAGGTGTGGATAAATGCGCTTGGGAGAATAAATGAATCCTTCTGTAATGATTTCCCTCCAAAGTCTGGTAAGACTGAGTGAATGAGACAAACAAGTGAGCAAGTGGATAATTATTGCTAAAATGCTCAGCCAGATTTTTTCAATAGTAACTGAGAAACTGCAAAATGTTTAAACAGCTACAGGGGTTATACACAGTGCACAAAATAAGTTTGTGATTTGTAATCCCATAATCAAAATATTCTTAAAACAAATCAAATTACTGTAAATCAGGCTGCAGCAACATATCCTGCTCACAAAAAGACATGATGCATGATATCGTCACAAACATTAAATGAGAGAAGATTCAAATTAGGAAAAGTTAGAATCCCCCCTTCTTTGACAAGGCTTTACAAATCCCAAATCATAATTTGTGTAAATTCAGTTTATTTTATACTTGTCTATATGTCACAAACTTTAAGTTTTTAATTCCAAAAATAAATAAATAAATCACTGAAGCTGCTTCCTTGCTATACTTGTATTAATAAAGGATTCTCTTCTCATTGTAAAATTATCCAGTTCAGATTTGATCACTAAGAATTTTACATAATTAAATGTACCCCGATTAAGTTAAAATTTGTTGGGGACAATTGAACCAGAAACTTTAGTATCATTCAAGGTAAAAGATTAGCCAGTTGTGTTTTTTTTTAGTAATGTCTACAAATCATTTATATATCATTTATAGTCTCTTGAATAATTAACCATCATCCCGCTCACTGGATAAACCTAAACACAATAGTCTATTCATGAATCCAAACAGTACAAGATGAGATTTGAGAAATGTTTTGCTTTGTTTTGTTGAACTGCATTCAAAAAATCTGAAGTGGGCGTAAAATATTCAAATCCAAGTTTGATAAAAAGCAGTCTAAGCTTATCTAAAAGAACTGTTAACCCTGTTTAGCCCTGATGGGAATTTCTGAAGCAGATGCTATCTAGCATCATTAGCGGCTAGCGGTTTTTGTCATGGTACTAGTAAGTCATCTGTATTCGTCTTTTGACAGCATTTCTTTTTTTCTAACTACCTTAAGTTGTTTTTAAAAACTCATGGTTTTAACAATAATGTTACAGAAAGCTGTTGATGACCAATGAAAAGTTTTACTTTCTTAATTTTAAGGATTGTTAGCCAAGTAAACAAAAAAGTTACCTCTTACAATGGAAAGTCCAGATAAGCTGCAAAAACAAAATGGCATTATTCTGTTCTTGCACCATTTTCTGGGCAGAAAGTTGTTTTTTTTGGTTTTGTGTGGTGTCTAAAAAAATATTAAGATTGTATGCTGCAGTAGGGGATTTCCCAGGAGATCTATGCTAGCTCTTTTAAAGCGGGGGGGGTGCATGTGCGCACTACTCTGATGTTGTTTTGTTACTCATTCTGCTGCAAGTTGGCTCAATTTTGACGCGCAAGACGTAACCGGTAAAATCCGGTTTAGGATTTTCATTGGCCCGGTACCAATTGGTCCGCGGCCCGGTCCGGTGGTTGTGGACCACTGTTTTAAAGTATGAAATTTCCTGGCCAGAATGAACTTGGTTTTTGTAGCCTTGGGTTAAAGAACAAATTTCTCTGTTCCTGTGGAGTTTTGGCCAAAGGAGTCAAACATTGATGCAGGGTTACACAACCAGTACTAACAAAATGACCCATTTAATATATCAACTGACTGTACCATTGATCGGTATTTGTAGACTCCTTGCATTTAGGCTCTCTGCAAAACCAACCTGCACCTAACTTTCGTCACAGGAAATATTTTGGAAGATTTCCCAGTTCATAGCAGCTGTTAAGAGGGTAAAAAAAATCCTAATCATAAAGCGGAAAGGAACTGTCTGTACACTTATGAGACAATTAAGCCTCATATCTTGAAAGCGATTGAGGACAAAAAAAACCTTTGCAGCAATTAAAGCAATAAAAGTTTCAGCAGCTCCCATCACTCTAAAATAAAAGAAGACTGTAACAGCCAACAGATATCCCAGATATGGCTGCCCAGTCAGATTGAGTAATGAAGAACAAGGCACATTGATCGGACAGATAAGTAACCAGTCAATGGTCACAATGAGTGAAAATGAAAAAGATGGAAAGAAGAATAGAACGAAATCTTTTTTAAAGGATTTTAAATTCCTGTGATGCACATAAGGTTTATGTTTCTTAAGATGACTTGTAAGTTTCATGAAAACAGTTTAGTTTTAATGAAAAAGTAAGAATTTTGGAGCAATATGGAAAAAAGCAATTAGGTCATGTAACGCATCAATTTTTCACCTATAGTTATACTACATGAATGTGATATCAGTCCATACTACCATTAATACGATGCAGCAGTCTGCAATCATATTAAACGGGCTTAAAGACATAAGGGTTTCCACAGAAAGTGTTCTTTGGGAAATATTAAATAAAGCACAGCCAAAAAAACTAATTATTAACTAAAACAAGGGCATGCTTCAGATAATTGCAGCTTAGGGGGGTGACGTGTTTATTCAAGTCTGAAACTTGGTAGGCTGTGAGAGTTCCTGTGCCAGAACAACCTTTTCCAGACTTTTTTTTGCAACTCACTCAACAAATTCAAGATGTGGGCGGTGATTCAGAGGCTGAACACAATTTATCGTGCAGCACTGGGTCCCCAATTTGTCAATATGTCAAGATTGCGTGGCCTATTAGGGAGAGATGATTCTGTTGTGGTAACATTATGTCTAAACACACAGAGAAGACGAGGTTGCTGAATTGAGCCTGTCTGAACCTTCAATCACTTGCCAGGGCATCGGCTCTTAATTCTTAACAAAGATGCTTCGGATTCTTAAGTGTTTGGGGACTTCTTGAGAATATAGAGCGTGACAAACAGAGTATACGGTATATAAAGTGTGCAATAGGTGGAGGACTAAGGGATTTAGAGAGGTAATTAACAAGGCAACAATTGGAACATCTAAACCGGGAAACTGTGGAGGACAATAGGGCATTTGAGTCAGCTCACTTGGGAGGTTTAGCACACACCTGAAGCACACCTATCCTGTTTGCCTCCCACATCAGGGAGGCAAACAACTTATTACCCCCCTGTAAATGTGTGTGGCAAGGGAGTGGCCACCCGTATAGAAATGGCCGTCGACAGACAAGCAATGCAAGACGCAGCTGCGCAGAGGGAGACAGAGGGACAGAAAGGCGGCGGCTGAGTAAACACCACCATTACGCTAACTACAGGTAGCGTTTCTGCTCTCTGTCGTTTCCCCCACCCTCCCACTCATGTTCCCTCCATTTCTGCGTCTCTTATTTAATGGGTAATACCAGGCGCGAGGAGGTGGGACAGCTGAGATATATGGGCCAACGGCATGGAGAGCTAATCACGGCCGTCTCTGGGGGTGATAAACCCAGACCAGAGAGGTTTGAATTTGTGAAGCCTGCAACAGCTCCATAAACACGGTTACAAGCTGAATTTCAACAGCAGTGTTTTTGGCTCTTGATTAGTTTTCCATGCCTCAGAAGTCTCACCCTCACCTTCTTTTTTTTTTCCTCAGCGGTGATCACCGACCACAAGATCCCAGGAGTATTACTGCAAGCCAGCAAGCCAGCACTGTAAAATGAAAGTGTAAAATAACCAAATGGAGTTCTCTCCTCCAAATTAGAAAACCTTGCTATGTCCAAAGACTTGACAATGCGTGTCTTTCTTAGATCTTTTTAAGGGGCCCAACAAGACCCTGCATTGAATTTCACCCAACAAAGGGTAATGTCCTGTGACCTTTTGAGTTTTACAGCTCCTCTGTTTACAAGCTGATTCCACAAAGTTAATTGTTAACACTTTACTGCCGGCCGGGACACTGAGACTGACAGGCACCTCTAACAGATGTGCACATTTTCTTGAGTTGAGCAATAGAAAGTAGGCGGCACTGGTTATGCTGAACTCCAGTAATAATTAAACATGAGTGAAGTTTCTGTCTGTGTGGATGGCCTTAAGGAATGCCGTGATGTCACACAGTATCTTAATTACCAGACAGGTCAAATATATGCAATGGATTGCACAGACAATAGTGCCATGCAAAAGTAAGGCTCCTCAAACATTTTTTTTTTCCACATATTATGGTATTGAGATTTTATCTGAGTAGTGCATAATTTCTAAGCGGAAGGAAAATGAATTTTATCAAAAATCCCAAATTTGTATTTTGCCCCCTTTACTCTGATTGCTCAATGTAAAAAAAATAAAATAAAATAAAAATGATGATTAATAGATTAATCTGATAAAATATTTGACAAATTTTCCATTTAACCACTTGATCTTATTTTACACAATATTATAAATACATAAAAAAATGCAAACAAGTAATTCAGTTCCTTTTTTAAATAAGGAAATGCACATTTTCTTGCCTAAAGTGTCTTTAAATAGCATTCCTTTAGTGAATGCTTGACCATTTCTAACAAAGGATACATTTGCAGCTAAAACATACTTCTAACATCAAAAGTTAAGAGAAAAGTGTTTTCCTCCAGGATTGTTTTGTATTTAGTTCCATCCTGTTAACTATAACCAACTTTCCAGTCTCCTTAAGAAAATTCTCCCCACAGCATAATGGAGCCACCACCATGTTTCACTGTTGCTAGGTAGTCATTAGCATACAGATTCCGATTCTGATGTAGAAATAAAATGTTTGACAACCTTGTATCCCTTGCCCTCCACTTCACAAATATGCCTTGCTTTGACCTGGTCTGTCGCATAAAACTCCAGTAATATTCACTCAGGTTTATTGTTGTCACTCAACAAAACATATAAAAAATAAAACAAATGGTCTTGAATGCAAAACATATAGGATGTAATCTCTAATGGCCCTCTGCCTACTTCCCACAGAACAGGCTGGAAAGACAACTGTGTATTGGGTTCATTATACAGTGTCAATCAACATTTAGTATGGCTGAATGATCATTTAACAAAATTTAAGCATCACCATAAATTTCCACAAGTCTGTTAGGAGGGGAGGGGTCCTTAATACGAGGCCAGCAATCTTCTCAGCATCAAATCATTCTAGAATGAAGGGCGATATGTTTTACACCAATATGTATTACAAGGACTCGAAGAGACACACCAGAGTGCCACTTCCATTTGAATTTATCGAGGAGTGATTATTGACGATGTTGCATGGCAGAGCGAGGTAAAAGATGGCTTGCAGTGCAAAGTGCTGTGAAAAAGGGGGCTTGCAAATAAATCAAAAAGCAGGCCCAATGTAAAACAGACATCCATCAAACGAGAGAAACGCTGTGTATACCTGAACCAATAAAGAGTCGGAAGCAGTTTTCTTTATTTTATTTTTCCCCCCAGTGTTTACTGAGTATAGAAAAGTATAGTTGGGTGTCCAGTGGACTATTTAAAATTTTAGATTTTCAAGCCAAATTTATACAAATCATATTCACCAAAAAGGGAATTTTCCATGTTCAAAGCACAATTAACTTTGGTATGTGGAAATTTCCCTCTACGTATTTAAATCTATTCAAACTTTCAAAACAAACCAGGTCTAAAAATCAATTTTAAGCATCTCTTGTCAACTGACAGAATTACATGGCATCGAGTCTGACCTTGCACTAAATTCTGAATCAGTTGCTTCACTTTAGTCTTAGAATTTGTGGTATAAAATTGCATAGTTCAAGTAATAAGCATTTAAAATGTATTTTCCCAATGACTTAGACTATTATTCCCCCAAAATTGGCTGATTCTACTAATTCTCCTAAAATTTGATCTGATCTCATCATAATTTCAGATTTTATTATGTAGTCATTATGCTCCTATTAGTTTTCTACTGCTTTTTATGTCTGTTGTCCATATGACATTTAACAATCTCCCACATGTTGAGGCCTAAACAATGGAAACAAAATTACACAATTATTACTCAATTTTAAAGCATAAATAGAATTTGACTGTGAAGATATTTCTGCAGAAATAAGGTTTCAGAGATGGAATCAGCGATATCATTACTGTGAGGAAATAGATATATAGCCAGCTGGTTGGATGGATAGAAACTTTTAGAGAATGGGACTGGGACTAAAGTCTGAAAATCTATTAAGTCAACAGCCTTCCTGCAGCATAAAGATTTAAAGAAGATTATTTCTTTGTGTCATAATTTTACCACCGAAAATGAATAAATAAGCTTGTTTCTGAGTTATAGTTAAACATTAATTTAGCCCAATAAACTTAGATCTATTCTCAACAACAGATGCCTGGAAACATCAAAAAAGAAATTCAAGCTGCCAAGCAAGAGAGATGAGCTGAGACGTCACCACTTGACGGTTTGCTTGTGGACAGATGGTGCCGTAAAATGACTAGGCAGACAGCACAGAAGGCACGGACAACCCCGCACCCCCCATTCTCACCACGCAGAGGACTTGGTCTCCTCTGCCCCCCACCACCTCTGAGGCAGAAAGCCTTGCCTCCACCAGTAAAAGACAAACAGAGTGAAGGCATGTGAGCAAAAAGACTGGCAAACACACAGCTCCGTAGATCAATAGCTCGCCAAACGGAGGCAGTTGTTCCGGCTGAGCTCAGTCCATGGATATTTCATGGATGGATTTTAGGAACCAGAGAGAGAAATACAAACGAAAGCGGGGATATTTAAAGAATGATCTCTGGGTTTGAGTTCGGGCTGCATTGCATTCATTCACAACAACTGGCTCTGAGGTGGTAATTCTGCACAGAAGTTTGTAAGAGAAGGGTTCTTAAGGGCCCCATGCCTTTCAGCCAGTGCCCCCACTGTTCTAAATCAATTACCTCCAGTCAGTCAATGCTTAGAGTGAGGGGGGGTATTGTAAATCAGCTTGGTGTCAGGCCAGATTAGTAACTGTAAAGAGCGAGGAGTGTTGTGGACCCCTCAGAGGCGGACATGAGAAAGAAGCTACGGCCTCCATGTTCTGCTGTAGGGAACCAATTCTGCTCATTGTTTGCAACAATCTATTATTAATTATTAACCAAGTTCAATCTATTAATCTATTCCTCTCATACATCAAGAACCTAGTTGGAGAAAGAATAATTTTCTGTACAATAGTTTGCCTTGATTTACAGATGTTTAACTCAAATATTCTAACAGTTAAATGTTTATGCTCTTACACTAGAAATGTACGATACATCAGACTCACAAGACAAATCCCTATATGGTTGTGGGTTCGCAAGAACAAGACAAAATAGACTGAAGTTATCAAAAATTACAAACTGCTTCAAGAAGAATCCAATTCAAGCTTAGATAAGTCTATAAAATTAAAGATTTTGAACTAGAGATGATCAAATATGGGCCAGTCTCATTAAACAAACACAAACACTGACAGCAAGCAATAGATACTAACTTTAGCATCATTAGCCGCTAATCATTAGCCAGCCACAAGGTCTCATTGAGCAATAAAATTGTTGTCTATTTTTAAGCTTTATAAACATCAAGATGTGTTTTAAGTAATTTGTGTGCAGTTATGACATTTATTCAGATAATAAGAATCAAAGTCACTATTGTGATATTTAAAATAGTGAAACTTACTCGCATTACTCTTAAAAACAGACACGCTCATCTATGACGGTCTGTGGTTGTCGGACTGCAATCCAACAAGCAGTTTCTTATCTCACTGCATCTGTTAAATGCAAATTTGCTCCTGAGAAATCCGCTTTGTCAGCCACAATATTCTCTCAGGTAATAAAAAAACACATACACAGATGCGAGGAGAGTTAGCTGTGGACTATGTTCAGTTTATGACACAGGATATACAATACGTCTCACGCCATATTGAATGCTTGTCTTTAGTCGGTGCCGGAGCTCAGAAGAAGCAGTATGTTGACACAACGAGTTATTTCACTTTGCAACAGGGCATGTAAAATGCACATGGAAAAGAAGTCCATTGTGGTCTGAGCTACAGAGGAACAAGCTTAATATTGACTGAAGGAAGGGTTAGACAAACTCAGGGAGGGCTGGGAAAAGCCCCTCCTGTAAAACCTGGCATTTGAGGTGGGAAACAGAAACATCATACCTTATGGTGTGTGGCGCAATGCATAAGGCTCTGTTTAAAAAGGATGACCTCCTCAAGAGAAACGGGCTTGTGGAAATTTAAAACAGCACATGCCACAGAGAGATCCATCTTTTTCCCCAAAAGGTCTATTATTTGCACAAAGAAAACCAAGACTGCTTGTCCTTGTGGAAACAGTTAAAACCTAACATATTCAGCATGCATTAGCTGTTATTGCAAAGAGGATCCCAGAGGTCCTAATCCAACTCCTGTCCATGTCTGTGGCTTCTATTCCAGACGGATGCCCTCTCAGTCCCTGTCTAACTAGTGAAAAGAGGCAGATCCTAATAAGCTACTCTGTCTTTCTGTCAGTCTGTGTTTCCCTCCATCGTCTGGCTTCTTCCCTTCTCTCTTTTCCTCCCTGACCAAGCCTCCTCCTCTGTCTTTTACCCTGTCTAAGCCATGAGCGAGCCTGTTGGAGCAGATGGAAGCATATATCCCCTCTGCTCTCCAGAGGACTACGGATTTAAAATGTAAAAGAGATGAGTTTGAATTTGGCAAAGGCCAGAGGATGAAAAAAGCAAGAAAAGTAGGAACTTTGAGCTTAGGCCATGTTCATAAAACTAGATCAATCTCACTGTAACAGGGCAATAAATTATAAAGATCCCAGCTTTAAACTAACCCGGTGAGTGTCTCTATGGTGTTAAATCAGGCCTTTTATTGTGCCCTTTGATAAACAATGTAGGTGGATAAGTCAGAAAGCATCATAATATGACGTTTTACTTTTTCTATCATGAAGTTTTAAGCTGAAGATTTAGGCCTTGTGCCTATAATAGGCTAATTAAGGCGTTCAATCCTAATGCCAAAATACCCACTTGATGAGATGGAAACAAACACATTTGAAGCCAGGTAGAAAAAAAATCCATAAAGTCATTGGACGCTTTAAGTCAGGTTCAAATTTTACCCTATACATCATGTGACAAGGTGGTTCAGTTTGTGTTCACCACTTGTCCCTTATTTTTATTTCTGATACATTTACTTTCTGTAGCTGGTCATAATGCTTAAATTTAAACATTAGTTTGCAACTTTGCTTCACTTACTATCCCGGGTTTGCTTGTGTTAGCATTATGTTGCAGTTTCCATCTATTTATATGTTTAGTTTAAAGCTACTACTTCTGAACTATTGGTTGAACTTGTTTATTTTGTTTCAAAGTATATTCATGGTATTTGTGTTTCTTTTTACTTACCATTGTTTGTCCCTTGTAGATCTGCAGCAGGTCAGGAGTATGGGAGGGGCCGGCCCAGTATTTCCTGCTTAAATGGCTGGATGATGTCACTGATTACGTTGCTGGGTTCTACCAATTACAGGGTTTTCTTTATAGTATTGCTTTGTTTGTTTTTCTTCAAAGTAACTTTTGAGTTATCTTGTATTACAGGGTTTATTTTGCAGACTCTTTCATTATGTTGATGAATTTGTAAATTAGATTAATAATATTATTCTTGTTTCAGTTTAGACTTTGTTTTTGTTTTTTTACCTGTTTAATTGTGGCTTGGTCCACTCATGTGCAGGTGTGTTGCCTATTGGCTATAAAAACAGTGTTTATTGGAAGCTCAAGGGGGAAGGATGGTTGTCAGAGTTAAGAAGCAAATAAAATTCATCGGAAGAGTCTGGAACTGGTGCTGTTTGTTTTTGTTCACCTTGTGGATCCTTGACCACACTATCTTATACATCAGCTCTGTCTCCTTAAACTGAAGCTCCTAAAAGTCAGCTACTAGAAGTTTCAATTATTAGGGCTGTAGCAACAAATTCAGAACAAACAAGATTTAGTTTTTGTGTAACAAATAAAATAAAGGCTTCATGAATGTAACAATGTTTTAAAGAATCTCTGTTCAGTCTGGAACATTCCAGTTCAGTTTTGTCCACTCCAAGGATTTTTGGTTTTAAAATACAACTAAATGAACTAAACTTACACTGTACTTTTCAAGCCATATCAACCACTCAAAGTGAACTATGAGTCACATTCCCCTGCTGCACTCCTAGAGCTTATGTATTCACTCAACTAATGGTCAGATAAGCAGAAAACTTGGGTTGAAGTGCCAGGTACATGGGCATATTCACAAATTTAAAGGGAGAATGGAATTAAACTGACAACTTTATGATGACTAACATTCCCACTTAGATTAAATCTGCTAAAATGCCTCAAAATACTGTGACCTTAAGTGAACTTAAGTAGTAGGTAACAGTCAACCTATTGCAGTATTCCCACAATAAGATAGCAATCTCTCTCTTTAGTATTGCTATTGATGATTAGTTCATCAGTTGCTCTATTCTTGCTATAAAATAGTGCTTTGCTCAGACCCCATATGTATGACACAACTCTGTTAAAACCATGGAGTAAAACTTACTTTCATGTTGATAGGAAGTTCTTCAACAGATGTTACATTTGATGCTATTGCAAATAAGGGTTAAGTATCCATAATATTCCAAGAGTGCTTACAAATCAGTCTTACATCAACTTGTCACCTCAACAGTATGTGAGTCTGCGACAGTGAATGGAAATATATTCTTACATTACTTACAAATCATCTGTCATCTACTTTTCTATTAGCTATATGAAATGCTGCCGCACAAGTGATTTAAAAGTATTTGGGACTTCTTCATTGCAAATGTTGCTGGATATTGTCAGCCATTAGTCAAATCCCTTTAATACAGCAGGTTAAGTCAAGCACAGTCAATGTCAAAAGTAGAGGTTCCAGCATAGATGTAAACAGGTGTCAAACCTAAAGCACTGGATGTGACTACATCATGCTTTTCTTGAGATCTTGCCCCTCAAGATATAGATATATCCCCAATAATAGCCTCATACCACATTGACAAACATACATAACCCACTGAATGCTTACTTGTGTTGAACTACCACAGGCAAGAGTAAATTGGATAAGTCCGGATGTCTCTTGAGCTTACGTTAGCAGAAATTGTGAAGTCAGACCCACGTTTTTCTCAACACCTCACCTTAGTCCACCTCTCAGGTAATGAGAAAGTATCTGGACAGTGCATCTGTCGTCTGAAGGAAGATTCTGCTTTGTCCTCAATCTCTGCATGGCAGCATGACAGACAGGAGGACTGCAGAACAACGGGCCGACGAGGTTGTGAGCGGTGCAATCGATTGCCAACTGACTGGCAAGGTCCATTATACTGACAGGCTGGAGCCACAACACACTGACCTGCACATCACCAACGTCCTCATTACTACCTATGAATCTCTCTCTGGGACCAATCTCTCTGGCCCTCTCCCCACTCTTGCTCTATCCTCTCTATGGTCTCTCTGGCCAAGGCATACAACTGAAATTCACTCCATCAATCTGATAGACGAGCTTAAAAAGAGGCAAAAGCAGCACTATATTTAATGCACTAGCCTTGTAACAGAAACAGACTAAAGACAAGGACTGGTTTTCTAAAAGAAACGGCAGCAGAACTGTACATTTAATCGAATTATCGGAAAGAAACTTAATTTTTTTTCACAAAGGCCTCTACCTCTTTTAAAGTCGCCAACATGTTCAACAGCTCACCCACTTTCTTTCCTCCTTGTTATGCTAGTCCTCTGTATACCTATTTATATTTATTCAGATAAATCATATCTGCCCACAGACTATCAATTACCACCCACAAAGAGGCATTATTCAGTGCCTTCACTAACCAGACACATACATTTCTTAGACACACATGTTCAAAAATATACCCAAAGAAAATCTGGGTTAATTTTGAGTTCTTGAGATTTGAATGACTCATCAAATACTTTGCTTGACAAATCACTTCATAAAAAAAAATCTTGGCAAGAGCTCTTCCAGATATTCAGCGCAAACACGTCCAATCAAGCAAAGCCGGCATTTAGATCTGAGTGAGCCTTCTTAATTTTTTAATTTATTATTATAAAAGAGACACCAAGGATGTAATTTTTATTAAATTAATCATCACAATTCATGAAAAGACTGTTACAAAAATGTTACTTTAGATGTGGCAAAAGCCCATATTAATTAAGATAAAACTTTAAAATAAAAGCAGATTTGCAAAAACCTTGGGCAAGTTGAATATATTGATAGAATAGCACAAACATGGGAGCAATAGTGCCTCATCAAAGTTTCCAAACCTGTTAAAAGATTTCACTTATTGTCCTCTTGCAACCTCAAGCTTCAATTAACTTTATTGTTTTTTTAAAGGAAAGACTACCACAACATAGTGTATAATTGTGACTCACTTCCCCACACTAACAACATAAAGAATACAAACCATTCCATTGTAGCTTTAGCTGCATGTCTATGGCTGTTGTCTTAATGGACAGTCAACCTCCACTGCGGTCAAGATTTTTGGAGCCTATAACAGATTCTCTACCAGGAGTGTCCAGTATGCAAGTTAACACTGAATATTGATGCCCATCTCTTACCTCACTCTCTGGTTGAAATACATTAGATACAGGAGGGCTCTATTTAATACATAAATAACTTCTGAAAGCCATTGTTTCAACTGGATTTATTTCAGGGTATTGTATTAAAACAGGGTGCATATATCTGCATGCAACACAGGTTTTAATTTGTAAACAAAAGTCAAAAGCCAAATTCAATCCTCTTCATTTAAAAATTACAAACCATTTTGTATTGGATTGCATTTTGACATGTTACAGCCCCGGACCTCAGTGTGTTTTATTTCAATTCTATATGATAGATGAGTTTTTCAACGCACTCAAAAAGAAAGGCTTGTTCAAACTCCTCCTGACATGTCGTCTTAGTTTCTGAGACCGATTAGACTGAACACCAGGCTGTTCCACACACAGGAAGACAAGTCGGTACAGGAGCCCGTCGCTCACCTCATCAGATCCACCCTGATGTGGAAAGTGTCTCTGTCAGGTCAACAATTGACAACCCATTGCAGTCATTCCACAGGCTGGTTAAATGCCGTCTTTCAAGGGTCTGTTAAACTTGGCTGAGCTAGTTTTTTACGGATTTTACAACTTCAGGCTTAGCTCTTAGTCAATCACAGGAGGTGAACCGCCAACCAAGAGGCAGAAATTATGCAGATGGCCTAAGCTAATAACCTCCTAAAGCTCCCATGAGGACTGCAGCCTACTTTCTTGTCATGCTTGGTCTCTTTAGCAGTTTTCCATACAGCACACAGAATCAGCTTGCAAAGGAAGATCTGAGAAAGCAAATTCCTTTTAAGTGAGGCATCATGTCTAGTCATAGAAATCATTAGAATAACTTATTTGGGTCAGAAAGCTAATAAATGTAAATTAACAATGAACTGGGATCTCCCTTTAATGCATGACACTCTGAGGCAGTAACAGCCTCAACATCAAACCATAAAACTGCTAACCCCATGAGACACTGAGCCAGGGGAATTAGGAATCTCCTTACCAATAAGTGCAAAAAAAAAGCATGACACATAATTTAAGCAAATTTAAAGGCATTTCAATGGCATAAATAAACGCTGAATGTGACAACACAAAATGCTAAGTCTGTAAAAGAGACTGGTTAGCTGTCTTCCCAAACTGGTTCTCTTGTCTTATTTTAAGCCAGGGAAGCCAAGACTCCCATGTTTACTAATGCAGAAGCAACCCCTTTATCAGGGAAGAGATTTGTAGGGAAGAGGCAGGGGATTAGCTATTAAATTACCAGGCAGACAGCATCCCTGCTCTAGGGTTGTGAAGCAGTAATCTCCAAGGCTGGAGCGCCTTGGAAAGGGTGGAGGGGGGTCTCCAGATAAAGGTTTGGGATTGCTGCAGCAGAACTCAAAACAGTGCACAAGTTATGCACTAAAAAGCGAGTTTAAGGGTGACTTTCTCCAAAGGGTGGCTTACCTTTTATTGCAAATGCTTTAATAGGGCCTGACCGCATTGTGTGGTTCCGCTTAACAGCCGAGCGCCAAGCAGTGCAAGACTTTAAAGGCTTTAAAAGAGGACTCCTGTAGCTAGGCAGAGCTAGTGGAATTAGATTCTGGTGGCCTTGTCCGTGGTTCTTGTTCTGTCACCTCTCCGCCCTCCCTTCAACAAGCAGCGCTTCCCTTGGAGAAACACCCCCATCCTCTCACACCCCCACCCCTGGACACAGGAATGTTTCATCAACGCCACAGCCCCCAGCATCTTTACCAGGCCACAGTGGGCCAAGAGGCGCTGCACAGGCAGGCCATAAATAAGTCAGGCGTTATAATGAAACCAAATGAATCTCCATCCATCTTCACAAAACAAGTCGGGGAATTGAGAATTCTGCAGGAAGAAGAGACATTGCCCTATGTTTGAGGATAAAGCACACAGTCGAGAATACAAAAGCTACATGCTCAGATGCAAGCCTAGGAATGAGTTTGAAGGCTTATTATTCCATTAGAAGTGACATGTGTGGGCTGATAAAGGAAGGGACAGGAGGGCTGGTGAAGTAATGAAGTGGAATGTCAGGTTTAAGCATGGCATTTTTTTTTTAAATTGGGAGTCTGAGCAAACAAGGGTGCTGGTGAAAGTGGTGAGATATATCAGATACTTGATTATACTTTTGAGTACAGATCTATGAATAAATCCAGCAAAGCTTCAGTTGTATTTGTTTCACTGCTGCTAAGCATTACAGTTACCCATCATGCGCCACAAAGCAAAGCTGCAAGCTTAAATTCTCAATGAAAGTAAGCCTGAATCAACCAAATTCACAGTGTTTAATCATTAAAGGGTAAATATCATCACACTCTGAAGCAATACACTACATAGTTACAAGGACAGTTTGATGGTTATAAGAACATTTTTGACAGGGACATGTTGAATACATGTGATGTTGCGTATTTGTAACACAGCCTGTTAAAACACTTTCACCCTATGATTTTTATACAAGTGGAACATTAAACTTAACCTAAATGCTTAAGGAAAAGTTTAGTAGGTAAGAAAATGTTTAACATTGCTTATTTATATTTTATGTTTCTTTTGTCAGAACAAAATGCTGATTGCATTAAATCAATAACCGATCACTAAATATTCCTCCTTCATGCATTAGCTCTTTAGCTTTAGCTGCAACTTAATTTTTTCTGCATCAGACCCAAATAAAGGAGAGAATCTCTGAGTGCAGTTTAAGCTGAAGTCTGTTTGTGTATCATTATCTTAACTTTTCTCCCATCCAGTTCATATGCAGCTTTAGCTTGATGTTACTCTGAGGGTTTGAAGGGGTTACTGAAACAATATTTTAACTATAACACAGCAGCACAGCGAACCCCCGGGTTAGGGATGACAGTTACTTGTGAATAGCTAAAATCCGCAAATACTTGAGATGCACTCTCAAGTATTTGCGAGAACTGCCTATTTTTCTGCAAATAATTTGGAATCATGTTCCACAGAAAAATGTGCGAATACTAAACTGCTAACAGGTGGGGGTCCACTGTAGTGCATTCAAGCTCTTGGAAGTAAACAGTGGACAGATTATATGGAGGAAAGTGTCACTTGCACTACAGTTGCATAATATAAGCTATTCTGCTGCCTGTGAACATCAAGATAAAAAAGCTGGTCAGAACTGGTGCAGTAATCCCTTTAATCTGAATACTAATAGTATCACACTAGTTATTGTTTCAAGCTACAGTTTTTGTCACAACTGGTTGTTCAACGCTGTATTACATTATTGGAAGCTTTCAACAACGCTTTGAAGTAACTTTATAGGATGCCAGTTTGCTAGATCTCCAAGATACTGAACTCAGACATTTATTATTACTTTATAATAAAGTTTCTCTTTAAAAGATAATTAATATTATTTTATTAAAAGTTATTCAAAAAGGTACCCAGAAACAAAGAAAGAGATTTATCATTTCAGTTTTCACAGAATAGAATAATTTACAGCAACATCCTTTTTTCATAGCCAATATATTCCCAGTTGGCACCAAGGCACAGGTCATATATAAAGAAACACAAGTCCAGACTTATCACATATGAAGCGTATCCAAACAAATTCAGCTGCCCTTGGAAATAGAGGCATTTCAATCAACATGGAGGTATAATTGGATGATGTGGAATTTAAATGTGTTTTCTGCAAAGAGGGAAATGTCCTGACTGACAAAGTGCGTTTGTTTTCCCCCTTTGGGAAACTCAGAGTTACGGTTTAAATGAAATGTGCAAGTCCACGAGCAAAAAAACCCCAAAAAACACTGGCCACAAAGGATGCAATTGGAACAAAACACACAATATATAATGCAAAACACAAGGCATAGAAAAAAGACGTGAAGTCGCTTTAAAGAGACATTGAGCTAAAGCTCCTCTGCTCATAAGCAACAAAAATAACACCACTTTACCTAAAATAAACATGTTTTCTAACTTAGATCTGATCTTTCATCAAAACCCTAATACAGTGTTTATCAAACTTATCCAGAAGTCAAAGAAGAGGTGCAGACCTAGTTCTTTCAAATGAGCTCAATGCTAGGGGCAGCTGAGAAAAGAAGTCTTGTCAAAACATCAATGACTGCAGTGGTAAAGATGGCCTTTTTTTTCTAAACCTTCCCGTCAGCACCTGTCGAAATGAATGAAAGGCCGGAAGAAAGAAAGAAGTGTCACAACTGAAACCAGAAAGTGACTTTCAGCAACCACCGACACATCACACGTCGGTGGCCGCTGATTGACAACACACATTATGCTCGTGTATACGACAGTCTTGCAAAAGTAGAGCTGTGTAAACATGTTATTTGGTACCCAACGCTGGATTGACAATTAGGCGTTGTCATCATGAAACAACAACCCATGACCCTGTCAGCATCGAGGAACAATCTCTGACACATGAATGAAAAAAAAAAAAAAACACCCACTGCTGACATTTTAAAGTTGACACCTCGAAATCTGCATCAAAGCTGAGCTTTAATAATTCAATAAAAGCAAGCAGGTTTTTACTTACAGCATGTGTCATGGATAACTGACAGAGTCGCCGCCACTGGCAATGATCTATGATCGTGAGCATCTTGCATGTTCAGACTCGAAAGGGAGTTACTGAGAAGATTCATTATGCGTCAATGGCCCATTACACATCATCCAGCTCACTGAAGAAATCAAGTTCTTTGGAAATATCTATATGCTCGGACCAATAAATACTTTTGAAAAGTAAGTGTAAGGCAGTTGACTGACTGACTGTTCCTTTTAGGATAAACTTTTCAGAGACAATGTTGTTGTATTTTACTGGGACTTTATGCAGCATAAAAACACTTGTTATGCTTGTGAGGTGGGAGAAAAATTATGCATTTTTAAATAATGCTTTTGTACTCTGCCTTCTTTACATGCCTAAATAAAAAAAACAACATTTGCTATTAGTGAGTTAAGTCCTCTGTGAAGGCCATCTGTGAACAAACAGCATGATGAAGACCAACGAACACAGCAGACAAGTCAAAGACAAAACAAATCCCAAGGTTTTAACATCTCCAGTAGCTCATCTGAAAACGGGAACAAAATACATTCCAACTGCAAAATATACCACCTAAACTGAGAACAGCATGGTGTTTAGGGAGTCAGGGTACGGGAATGCTTGTCTTCAGACAAGAGACTGAAGGATGAGAAGAAAACTAACATTGCACATCATAACTGTGAAACATGGAGGAGTTTTATCATGAAAACAATCCTAAATATACAGCCAGAGGTACAATGAAAGGATTTATATCAGTTCATTTGCTGAAATGGCATTGTGAAAGTTGATACCAGATTAAATGGCAAGGTTTATGACTAAAAATTTGTTTTCATTACTTACATTTTTTTGTGTTCGTCTATCACATAAAATGCCAGTACACTACAGAGGTTTATGGTTGTAACATGACTAAAAGTCAGGGTGTGTGAATGTGCTGCACATTTAGTCGTTTAATCCAAAGTGCTTCCTGAATTTCAATCCAAATCACATATTTGACGGGAACCTGACTACTGAAAAGTGGCCAAGGCCCTGTCTGGAACTGGAATGATGGTTCAGCGGACGGCATGGTTGAGCTGAAGGAAGACACACTTCAGGTCATAACATGCAGACTCGGATTGGCTCCGTTTGCACAAATGGTCACAGCGGACAGCTTTTAGCCATGTTCGTTTTTGCTGCCCAGCAGCTGAACAGACATTTCAACCATCTTGAGTTTCAAACTAGGTTTTCAGGGGGTTTATGCCACTCTGTGTTTAAACAAACGAGGGGTGAGAAAGGGTTGCTCTGTTGAATCTTTAACTAAAAGAGAACAATAACCAAAAAACAGTCTCACAAGATCGAAGAAAAAGGTTCTTATTGCAGAACAACCGACCTACAGGGAAGAATATGTCTCTTAAAGGCCAAACAAAACAGAAAACATGTCAGAATTGTGTTTTTGGAAAGCTTGAGGCAGCTTTTGTGGGAAAGGGCAAGACACAAAAAGGGTATTTTCTCACAGATATCCAGGGCTTGTGTTGAGCAACAGTATTCCTGTGCAACAATTGGCAAATTACTTGTGAACAAGTAAAGTTTTTCAAAAAGTGCCAACAATGATAGAAAATAAACCTGTAAATCACACAAACATTCATTACAGGATATAGTTAGTCGAGACAAAGTCATAATTTATGACTTCCAAAAGTTCTCCTCTACAATTATCTGGGATTTCAAAGCTTTTCAGTGTCTCCACCTCACTGGAATTTGTGTCGCTGAAATGTTACCCCCAAAGATTGCCCATGGAGGTAAAGGCAACTGGAAAAACAGGTTCTTTGACCTCAGAGTGCAGGGCGTAATGCGGTGGAAATGGCAGGGTGTCTCACCTTTAGCAGTGGTAGCTAGGGGACGGTCTATGGCCCTCCTATTCAAAGTCCTCTGAATACATAGGGGAGGGCTCGCACCAGACAGGGCAATTTGCCAGAGAACCAGCCAATAGAGCTAAGCCAAGACGAGGTTAAACTATTGTTTTGGCTTCACAAGCAAGAATGAGCAGGGACAAAAAGTAAAGGAGACAAAAGAGCGGTAAGAAAATACCTGACCACTCAAGTGGAACACATCAACTTATTTTGCTACTTTTATCATAAAAAAGGCAATCTGTGAACGGCATGTTAGGGATTTCTTGAGGATAAAGTTCAATCCACCACAAAGAGGTCAGCATGTTTCACAAAATGCACCTGTGCCTCATTTATCTCCAAGTGCAAAAACTTCATCTCAAAATGCTGAAAACTCCCAACTCACCCATGCATGTCCAGTACGTCCACTTATTAAAAAATCCTTTTCATTCCTCCTTATTCTGAGGAACTTATTCCAGCAAGAGAGCGAAGGAAAGTCGGAATCCAAATCCAGCAAAAGAAACTCCAGCAGTATCCACAAAAAGAAAAAGATTATCCCTGAGTGATGTCTTTAGAAAAACAAAGAAAGAGAGAGAAAGTAGTCCCCAGTTCCTCCTCAGTTATTCCGTTCACAGCATTTTCATTAGACCGGAGGAACTCAGCTCCTCGGCTTCCCCGGCAATAGGTTTCCAGCTGTGGCTGCAAGGAGAGATCCTTCAGAGTCAAAGCTTGTTCACACACTGAGCTGGGCGTTCAGGGACTGCCCAGGACAAGCCAAACCCACCCGTGTGATGTCACCAGTGTCAGATTTCAGGCATTAGGAGGGAGGAGGCTGCAAGAGGGGCTTACCTTTTCTAAGGACTGACCAATGGGATGCAAAGCTGAGCTACACCTGAATGTAGAGAAAAAAAAAGTCTGGAAGAGCACATGTTCTTATGTGTATCTTAGAGACTCCATTATCTATTGTTCGCCTTAGAAACAGAGTTTAATGATGAACAGAGGTTAATCATAAACTCACGGTTGATCTTAAACAAAACTCTGCAATTTGTAATTCCAATCCATATTGTTTTGTTTTCGCTATTTTTTTTTTAAAAATCACACTTGATAAAAAAAAAAAACTGACATAGATAATCGAAATAAATATGAAAAACATTTTCAAATGATGATTTCTTTTATTAAGGGAAAAACTATCCAGACCATCCTTGCTCTATTTTAAAAAGTAATTACCCCTAAATCTAATCAAGTGCATCAAGTGCAAGTGCGATAATGGACTGAGAGACTTAATTCACCTTGGAGGGGCTCCAGGTCTAAATAGCCTTTAAGTCATAAGAGAGCATCTCAATCACATTTAAATTCAGACTTTGACTAGACCACTAGAAAACCTTTAATGTCCTGCTGCATAACCCAAGTACATCACAAACAGATGGACAGACATTCTCCTTCAGCACTCTCTGATAGAAAATATACAAGTTGGTATTATGTTTTACACCATATGTAATATAATAAGAATACATATCTTCCAAAAACATCTACAGTTTTAATATTTTTCCCCAAAGTCTTGTGGATCATCAAGATGTTTTATTGGGGGATAAATAGGAGTTGGGTCTTTCTGTCTTGTTTTTTAACTCAGTATTCTCCCATGGAGAATTCAGTCTCTTTCTTATTGTTTAATTAAGAAGATGGATGTTGGCTGAAGTACTTGAATATTCCATTACTTTAGATATTGTACAGTGCTAATCTATGACCTCCTGGATCAGTCATTGATGGACTTGATGGCTTTGATTTTACTGTTGCCATCTTTGTCTAAAACAATGTATTTGATGAGGTGAAAAGTACATTTGAAAATTAGACATTTTGTTTTTCAGTGTAACCTATCCATTAGTTTTGATTCAGACTTTGGTATACATATAAAATAGTAGTCATTTTAAAATAGTTATTGGGTTGAATATCATTTTTCTTTAACTTTCAAGGTGGGTTTGCTCTTGCAGGTTAATAAACCATAAATAATTCCCACTGGCTGTTTTAAATGGAATTCCAGGACGCATTTCCAATTCGATAAGCTGCTAAAACTTAGAGGACTAACAAAGCATAACCTTGAAATATACAAACATCCCCAGGAGACTCTGATAATATATGTCCACTTACATGTTTGTTGGATAATAAAACAGCTTCGAAAATAATTCGCCCTTCTTTCTTTATCATAAGAAGGGAGGAAAAAATAATGTTACGGGAGGATAAATATGCAAAATCCCCATTCTTAAATCTGCAAGGCTTCGAGTACACACATGCATAATTTTCACAAACACACAGTTTCCCCATTCCCTTTGGTCAAACTCCGCTAGCCATGGAGCTAATCATCCACAACAGATGTTCAGAAATGTTCAGTCGGATTTATGACGGAGCTCAGAGGAACAGCCAAGTCAGCCCCTGGTGCCGTTTTTCTTTCCCGTCCTACAAGGACAAGGGATTGCACCAAGAGAGGATGTCAGCACAACAATTCTCTCCCCCCGCCAAAACTACCATCCGAGACGAGTGCGCCTTAATAGATCACAGAGACTCGGGACCTCGGGGGGAGTTTTGCTCATTTATCCCCAATAATACTTGGTGCGATGTTACTCATCCAGCGATGCTTCAACTGTGTTTCACCCTCCACGTAATGATGTTTGTTATATAAGTCTGTGACACTGCTGATACTGCAAGCAGGACTGTGATAAATATTTTTAGATGAAGCAATGCATAACATTGCGTTGCCTTGATGATAAAACAACACATCTACATCACCAGGTGCAAACAAGATGTAGTGAATAAATATCAGTTTAAGAATTTCATTGCTCTTGACTATTGCAATTCATAATGACTGTGAAATGGAACTGATTTCAATACATTAGCACAACAAAAGATATTTAAAAAAAGATATGAATATAAAAGTATAAAATAAAAATCCTTCAGGTTTGTTGAATATATTCAGATTTTTTAATTTCTCTTGTTTAGGAATAAAATCCTATTCAAGGTTGAATGGACCTTCAAGCAGAACTGCAATAAAAAACTACCCACAATTGAGCACAATGTCTAAACTTATATCTGTATTTCTTTTGAAAATAAATTTGATGAGTTTGCTTGTGCAATGCTCAAAGCTTTTTTTAAACAGACCTCTCTGTCCACATGTATGTATGTATGTATGTATGTATGTATGTATGTATGTATGTATCAAGGCTGTGAGAGTGAGGGAGAGCAAGAATTTCATCAAATGATGAAAAGGTTGAACTGAGCTTTTCACCTGTTTGTTGTGGAACATAAAGGTTTCTGAAACATTGATAGCCTTCTAGAAATCTCAAAGTTCAGGTAAGAATTTTCATTTTCTTGCTAAAATGAAAGAGAATCTCTTTCCGACACTTAGAAAGTCGGACAGAGATACGTTGGAATTGGGGATTTTATAATCGATGGAAGAGATGGTTTGAATTTTCTCCTTCTCTCTCGGTTCATTTGGTCCTGTTCTACATCAATTCAGCCTCTTTTGTAACTCCTCTTGGATTTGGGATTGGAGTTCAGGTATTATTTGAGCTTTTGAGATGCTAATCAGCAGTTTCCAATTGTAAAAACAATACCTTGTCAACATTTCTATGCACAATAACTGTCCTAAAGCAAAAAAAAAAAAAAAAAACTGAACTCCATTAAGCTGCACAGCATCCAAACCAGTTTATTATTCATAATAGTGTGGGTAATATATTTTATGTGCCTGACATTACCAAACAGCAGACTTTGTCTTTCTTATAAATGAGGGAAAAGTGAAGAAACCTTCTTTCAGCCTACTGATTTGCAGTGTTCAGCAAAAGGTGGAGATCAGGCAGTCCAGCGTGGCTGCTCTGGACACTGCATGTCTGTAAATGCAACTCCAAAAAAGAAAGATGTTTTCTGTCCTAAATAATGATTCAAATCTGCATCTCATGGAAACTTAGGTTACCTTATTAAAACGTAATTATATTTCAACTGTAAAAATAAACAATATGTTTCAGCTTCCCATGCTGCAACAATAGTACATAAATTTGTGAAATGAGCCATGCACAGTGAACAGAAACTTGTCAAAATCTACTCCATAACTATCTGCAGGAGAAAGAACAGCCAATCTGGACAGCCTGTAAACATCTCATTTCATTACAAGCTCGCAAGAGTTTGAGGGGAATCTTCTGGAGGATAATGAGTCCACCCACACATCCATAAGGAGAGGGAAAAAGTAGTATATTTGTGGGTGTAAAATGTTTGTGCCAAATCAAATGTCACATGAATCTGAAATGAAAATCGCCGGAACAAACTGAACCTCGGAGTGGGAGGTAAATTTTATTAAATGCACGACATAAGCCATTTCATTTTGAGTGTAATCCCATTTGGGTGCAATGTAAAAGCACACAGATGGCTCTTGAGTTGTAACCCTCAATGAAAGTTTTAAACTGTTGCCCAAAGGGACGTTTGGTAGTTCAAGCAGTTTAAAGGCTTCTATCGAGCCCCACCCCCCTCTCTCAAGAGCTTGAATAGAGTTGGAAACCCCCCCACTTTACCAAGACAGACAATTTATAACACTACAACAACCATCCATCCCCCCACTTGTTTCATCAGACTTAAGGGAAGTTGACAACCTTTCAAAACTGAAGCAGCCAGCCTCTCTTTACTACCAAACCCCACTTAACAATTGAAGAGTAGTTTAGTATGTATTTTTTTCTGGTAAGGTTGTGCAAAGCTTGTTGTGTGGCTCAAGGGTTGAAGCATTCATGAATCAACCTACCAAAAACTCAGGCTACTGCAGGATGGGATGAATCACACTAGCCCTGGGTTTTATCAATTTTCCTGTCTATAACAAGTCTACAGAAACACTTAACAAGGTTAAGCTTGGAGGTAGGGAAACAAGTTTCTCGCTGCCAGTTCAGCAGAGATTTACGGAGTGATCTGAATGAATGACACTCGCACCGCAGAAATAAACTCGGCTTCATTGTTGGAACTGATAATCATCTATAAGTCAAGCAGTGTCGCACTAAGCCTTCTGCTCCCCTTCAGCTTTTTCACATTTGGTTATATTACAACCACAAAATTCTGTATATTTATTTTTAATTGCGTGTATTAAACTAACATAAAGCACTAAATAATAGTGAATTGGAAGAAAATTTATATTTTCTATCGTTTTTAGAGATTTTATGGTGTTTCCGTACACTGTTATGATGACGGTCAGATTTATGTCCCACTCAAAATAGACAATTATGTATTTCGTCACATAACTACTTAGGGGTTATGATGTGATAAAAGACTGGATGGCAATGAATTTTGTAAATTTGAACAAGATAGTGGTGATGGTTTTAGGTGGTACCACTGAGTCCCCTCCTGTAGATCTGGGCTTCACAGTTCCCCTATTTTAGTCTCACTTCCCCGACTCCCAACACATTTTGGGCTAAGTTTTAAAATTCTTTTATTTACTTCTAAATTTCTAAATAGTTCCAAGTTACTTCTCTGTGCTACTGCAGCCTTTTACACTTTGTTTTATTGAGTTCTAACTATTGTAAATACATATCTGCTTTATATCTTTTAATGCATTCTTTTATTCTTTTCTCTTTTTTGTGCTTACCTTTCTATACAGTACTGTGGCTCCACTGTGGCTGTAGTGCTTTATAAAAAGTTGGCTTGGACTGAATACACTGAAGTTTGTTCAAACAGCATGAATTCCTCTGCAAGTCGCTGTAGCTATAAATCTGCTGCATTATCTAAAGTAATCCAATTCTGTTAATCTTTTAAAAGGAATGCAAACAGTTGTGCATAACTTCCTCATTCACCAGGGGACGTTGTCAAACACAATACTGGCTGCACGCCAGTGAAAAAATGCTGACCCGTGTCATAAACACTGAGCTGTGAAAGTCAGTGTGCTGCTGCTGATGGGCTCTTTAGACTAGCACTATGTCATCATGTCCAGAAGCACAGCTGGGCAGCACCTGTTAGTTTAACATTCCCAGGCAATTTGCAATGTACTCAGGGTTGGCTACTGCCACTGGTTTTGTTGGCTAATTTGCTTCCAGGCTGAAACTGGGGGGGATTTATATAGAATGCACAGACCACACTGTTGCTTACAAATATGAGTTGGGCATATTTGCAGTTTGTTAGTGTAACATTTAACCTCACTCTGAGATGCAGAATGAGATGGGTTAGTGGGCTAGTTCAGGCAAAGCAGCAAGCATGAGTAAATATCTAATTATGTCTAATCATATGTAATTTTCTTGATGCAAGGCACCAAATTAGAATTCATTAATTCACATTAAAACATGTAGAATCTGCATAGAGGAGCTAGTTGAATATAAAATGGTCTACAAGAATGCAAAACTGAATTCTTTCGCAATGGGAAAAAAAGCTTTTGAACATTGTACTTTTGCTCAACATTTGTCAAGGACACGATTATGGCTGTGATTTGTTTTTTCTTCCCAGGACTGTCTGCAGATAACACTGGCTCCTGCATTGAGGGGGAAGGTGATGGTACAAAGCGACAGGAGGCATAAAAAATACAAAGGACATGGGAAAAAAAGAGCACATAAAAACACAGATAAGATAGTGATTTAATGGTTCTGACCTTCAGTGGGAGCAGGCATGCGTACTGGCCTGTAAAGATGCTGTATGTATCAACATATGTGGAGGTAGCAAATATAAAGCCCAAAGGCCATATTTCAGAGCCAAAATCCTTGAAAGTAAAAATAATTTCAAAAGGCAATTTCTGAAGCATAAAGAGGTAAATCTTTAAAACTAGATATTCACTACCAAATATGGACAATGATCTACAATCTGTACAGGTACTATCTCAAAGTCTCCTCCTCATGAGATAATTCACAAATTTATTAACTCAATTTGGATCCGGATACTTAGCTTTAGTTACTTTTTTGGGGTGGTAGCCATTATACTATGTGCTCCAAATGTAGTTATTTTTTTAGCTACCTTTGTCTGGATTTTTGGGCTGTTCTTTGCTCACATTTCTAGAGACTTTGATTTAGGTCATTGAAATTTATATAGATTATTCGGAATTAGTTTATTAATTGTCCTTTGAAGCCCCAGTACCTTGCTTTCTAGACGTTCCTGCAATGTCTATATGGACGTATGGTTACAGGCAGCATGAGAAGAGAAAAAAAGAGGCCACAACAACATAGGTTGAAGGGATAGAGGAAGGGACCTCTATTCCTGGTTCTCATTGAAAATCAAAAACAATGAGCGCTCTCCATTACACTCTGTTGCTGTCAACTGGCAGGGCACGCTCTCGAAGGGGAACAGCCGAGCATGCCGCCGAATGCAAGGGACAAATCATTTTTATCTGGGAACCCGGCGGGTATTGACAAACCGAGGATGCATTTAGATAGCCCAATTAAAATGGGGAAATGAAGCAACATCGAAGCACTTTACAATATCTTGCCCCCTTCCTGCCCTCGAGGGGGTGGGTGGCGGGACACCCTACGAGTTTTTTTTTTCCTTTGCGAACTAAACTAAGTGATACCATGTTGTGGTGGGTTTTGGGGTGACAGAGGAAGTAAAGAAGCAGGTGGCTCAGAGAAGTTGCTTTGAGGTGAAATATGGAATATGGAAGGCGGTAATGTTTGTGGGAGGCAATAATGAGCCCAAGTGACATATGTCTTCAAATGGAATGGCCAAATTTTGCACAATGCTCTTTGGGAGTAAAACTGACTGCTTTAGTAACAAGACGCTCAAAGCTATATTACAAGGTCAGGACCTGCAAGCAAGAAAAGGAGCTCAATACATCTCTCCAAGTTCAAGGGGAAGCTGACAATCGATATGGAAATACCCTCCACGTATTCAGATATACTTTAGCTGGTGACCTTTAATGTCATCCACTTCCTCATACTCCTCTCCCCACTTGTGTATGACTCCCACCGGTTTAATTTTCAGTCCACTATTTGTCTTCTTGATCAATGATCATCCCGCTGAGATTACAGTCAAGAGCATTTTTCAAAAAGATATCTCTGTGCTGGCAGACACACAAAAATCCCATTCATCAGACTCCTTCAAGTATGTTAAAAGGTTACAAGACTAGGATATCTCATGATGTCTCACCTTCTGTGTAGGAGGAATGAGAGTTCTAGCCAAAGCAGCCCATTTCATTCTCAGAAGCAGGCGAAAAAGGCAGAGCAACAATGTGGTATGCTCCGAGCAGCTGTTCAGTAGTGTTACATTTCACAGGCTGTAGTCAACAGAAACGCAAAGATGCAAGGCCTTTCTACAATGCCTCCTGTTTCTATGGCTATTGTCAGAGAAAAAACTCCATCTCTAGATATAAAGGTCTGTTTCTAGAGAATATTTCCTCTACATATAAGTACTACATATATCATTTCGTCTATTAAATGCCTAAAGCATTTGTTGGAATGGGTTTATTATGCAAAGTAAATAATTTACATTTTATGTTACTAGAATGTAGAAATGTTTATACCAGAAGGAGGGGTAAAAGTACACTTAAGTCACTGGGTGTTTCCAAATTCAGTGTCTGGTTGAGTTCTTGGTTTACCATGAAGACCGGAAGATAAGCAGCTATGAAACTGGACGCTCTGGCCTTCACTTTTATTCCCGCCATTACTGCTGTGTACGTTCTGTCACCTAGCAACCGTAACGTCAACAAATCAAGCTGGTAAAAAAAAAAAAAGCTCAAAGTCTTCCTGGATTTTTTATTACTTTTATGCCCTTTTTATTCAATTGCACGAGAGAATGAATCAAATTAATATATTTCTAACATCTATTTAAAAAATATGCTGGTCTGACAACACAACAACTTTAAGCTTTTAGTTTTCATACAGCCAAATTTGAATACTTATATTTAAAACCATATTTCTCTCCATTAAAGAACATTAATTTGTTGGTAGAGCAGTTGTTAGTTGTTTTTATATCTCGTCTTTCACTCTCTTTTGCTGTTTCTTATTTCAACACAGAACACCAAATTCTCTCAGATAACTTAACCGAACTGAGCTTTTTTAGGGCTATTACACTAGCGTGTTGCCAGCCAGCCTAAAAACAAGTCTATTAACCAAATTTTTTAGCAAAACATGGCAACCAATCATAGTAGTATGCTCTTGCTTCATCACACTAAGTCAGATTCTGATAACTAGATTGCTCTTAGCAATACAAACCTCATTTTGACAAGAAATAATGTTGCATTTCAATATAATGAGATCTTGTATCATAACACCTATAAATGTCATATAAAACACTGATCAGTATCCAATTCTTCAGTATCACCAGAAATCTAAACTCTGAACAATGGATTTAGAAGAACTACTCGTGTTTTCACCATTCTATGACACATTTTTACTTCCCATCCTTGCATTAATTTTGTGTGGAGTGCTTTAGATAATTAATCTGATTAATTTATTTATTTTTGAAGAGACTACAAAAAGTAACATGTCTTTTGTATTCTTTGTCTGTATGCACAAGTGAGTGACATTAGTTCCTGACATTTTAATCTACATACATGTTATGAGACTTCAAGCAAATAGTAATTGAGTGTTGGGTTTAAATTACATAAAGCTCATATTCCTTTCAAAATAAAATACTGAAATACAATGATAATCAAAACAAGCACTGAAGATACGTGGTGTATGAAAAGTGTACCTTCAGTCCCCCTGATGGAGCAGGTATAACATGTATGAGAATGACGATGACAAATCTAAAAAGCTTTCTGAGTTTTCTCATAAAAGCCCCACAGAGCAGTCTCTCATAACCAGGGGAGGCTACACTTTGTCTCTGACAGGACAAGCTTCCAGATGCTTTTCCTCAATCCATTTCTGTTCCAGGTGAAAGGAAGAAAAAGGTGTTACAGTGGCACTCAGGAAAATAAGTAGCTTCACTGGATAAAGGGAAAAGTGTCAATTACTTTTCTTGTGCACTCAAAGGTTTTGTGGGTGTATGTGTCAATATGTACCAATGGTTCTGCATGGTTCATCATTTTATAGGATTTCAAACAGCAGATTTGAAATAAAACATTTTAGTAATAATTTTCTTTTGGTCCAATACACTTATTGAATAGAAAGGGCTGAGTAAATACAAAATGCAGATTTCAAATGAGGATTTCACTTATTAAAGGAAAAATAGCTTTCCAAGCCAACTTGGCCCAAAGGAAAATATAACAATCCCCTAGATCTAATAACTTGTTCAGCCCTTGGCAGCAACAACTCCTGTTTGAGATAACTGGCAATACGTTTTACATCCCAGGGGAGTAATGTTGGATAACTCTTATTTGTAGAAGTGTTTTAATTTAATCACATTTGTTTTTGAACATGAGCAGTATGTTTAAGGTTATGTCACTCAATATAAATCAGATAGACGTCTGGACTTTAACTAGATCATTCCAAAACCTTTGTTTTGAGTTTTTTGAGCAACTTAGGGGAAGACTTACTGGTGCACATTAGATCATTAGCCCAAGGCCAGTTGAGCTTAAAAGTCACAAACCAATGGCCAGACATTCTCTTTCAGGTACTTTTGCTAGAGAGTAGAGTTCACAATCAATCAATCACATGAAATTATTGTAGCCTTGAAGCAACTCCAGTTCCTCAGGTTACCACTTTATCTCTTCATCTGAAATGAGCTAGTATTCCACCAGATGTGATGGGAATCACAGTTTCCAAAAAGTTCATATTTGTTTTATACAATATTTTTTCCAAATTCTTGGAGATAAGATCATTAAAGGGATCTTTGTGTTCTTTGTTTTAGCCTTGAAACTCTCCCATCGATGCAGTTTGGCTGTTTTTGTTGGAACATGAATCCTTCCATTAGGTGAAGCAAGAGAAACCTGCAGTGTTCTGGATCAGTCAATGAGCTCTTGGAGTTATTTTGATAGGTGCACTCTTCCACATTTACCCAGTTTTTAATATGTCTCACTAAGGTTAATTTTACTCAAAGCCTTAAACATGGCTTTGTAATCCCTTACAAATTGTAATGCAGTGCATCCTTTGTATATAAGGGGGTTATACACTACAACCACCCACGAATAGCTATAATGCGACAGTGCTTGATAACCCCACCCCCCAAAAAACCACTCCTAACTGCATATTTTAATAGTTCAAAGGAAAAACATATCTACCTACCTATCTATCTTCAGTGCCAATGAAAATAAATTGCACTTCTAGATTGGCTGCTCTGCAAACATCAACCAATAGTGTGAGGACTGGATATGAGTATAGAAACTGAACCCAAATGAGTGTGCTATTATATTTTTATATAAGGCCAGGTTGGTGCAGCTGAAAATTGCTTTTTGTATTTACTACGGTGATCTTTTTATGATTTTATGGTTTGTTTGACATCTAATTGGCATTTAAAATGTGTAAAAAATATTTTTTTTAAATTATAAAAGGGGCCAATTCTTTTTCATGGTACTGAGTATTAAAGTCTACTTTTGCTTGCGTATAAAGAGACAAGAAGGTTTTCCTATTTGTTGTAAATAGGAAAGATGTAATGTAAAATGTAATGTATGTAAAGTACAACCTATAGAGTGAGAGATGTAGGTCTTGGCTAAGTCAACACTAGATGTTCTCTTCTAACTCTACTAAAAACCAGAAAGATGCACATCAAAAATACCCTAAAACTGATACATAACAGGCATGAGAACACTCCTTTCCGTCAGCACCACACACACATACGCACCCCCTTTCAACAGATGAAAAGGCTGTCAAATGAAAGCGTAATCCATCACTTGTGCCATTTTGCATTTGCAGGGTCTCCTCTCTTTAACAATGGTTTGACTGACAAGGAAAGATAAGGGCCCACTGTTGACCAAAACAATGGCAACATCATCACTCTATAGCTTCCAGACACAAAATATATGTTGGTCTTTTGTGTTAAAATTAGTCTCTGGCATCTAGAACTTCATCTGGAGGTGGAAAGGGATGGGAAAAACACCTTTCTCACACCAATAGTGTCAAATTTGGCATTATAAATTAATTATACTTAACTTCCAAAACCTAGATTCCACAAAAACCTATAGCGTAGTTTTCAAGAAATTTCAGTGCTTTGCTCTTCATTATCCATTCAAATCAGGGAGAAACAAATGGACTTCCACTGGCTAAAACGCCATCTCAAAATAATTAATGCAATGAAATATTCAACATAAAACTCCCTATTATAGCACCAGCACTTCATAAATTTGCAGAGAACAAATGAGTGGATTAATCTGAGTGCTAATGGAGAAGAAAGGCACTCTCTATGTTCCAATTTAACTTTATTTCTAAGAGCCATACCTTCCAATGCTCATCTGTGAGATTTCTGGTGTTTGGCACACAAGCTGGACAGTTTACAGCATTGGTCTGTTTCATCATAAAATACGACTTAATGTCCTAAAGGAGGCAGCTTGTACTGACAAAGATCTTAGCTTAAGTGCTCCAGGGAGAGGGTGCAATTTTATAAATGTCGAAAAAACTTTGCTTTTACCTCTGGAGGGGGTATTTTTTGCCAAGCAATCAAGTATTAAAGTGCAAGGGAAAAGTCAAGGAGAAAGTCAAACAACAACAAAAAATCTTTTAGTTGTACATATTCTTTAAAAAAAGCACACAAATTATTAGAGGTAATAATGCACAAACTAACTTTTAGTCATTTTTGAAGATTTCAAAAAGTATGTGAGCTGTTTGAAAGATGAAATAACAACCCAAAAATTGTTGCTTTTGTGACGTCAAAGCTTTGTAGGACCTCTGAGATGCTTGCAGTTGAATCAACAGACAAATGTTCATGTGGGAAAAGGGATCAGACAGCAGCGCAAAGCAGAGATAAAAAGGACAGCAACACATTTCTTTTATTCTGCATCCAAAGCAAGAGATGCAAAACCATTTATTTATACTTTTGAAGCTTTTGTTTCCCTTTAGCTTTAGCTAAACGTGGATTGATTAATCTCACAAATAACACAAAGTTCACAACAGCTACTTAAAACGCTTTTTATGTATAGCTCAAAAACAAAAGGAAAAAACTGTATCATAAGTCCTAATTGGCTTTCACTTACAGTGCCTTGATAAAGAATTCATACTGCTTCAACGTTTTCAAATTTTGTTGCTGCTCTTGTGTAAATGAATCTTTCACCCAGTCGCACGTCTTTTAAAGCCTCTAACAGGTTTTTAGCTCCAACTCCAACCAGATTTACAGAGCGCAAGGTTCATGCTGTCAACAGATGTTCCCACTTGAGCTGTGGATTTCTGCTGCTTCTCCACAGCTAACTTGGGCATCTTGACAGCCTTGTCCAGCTTATTTTTGGCATGCAACCATGTTTAGTTAAGACTGCTGTGATATTGCTTAAAAATGTTAGATAATCAAAGGTTAGGTTGTAATTTTTTAAGCATAACTTTTGCCCTTCCTGCCTGACCTGTCTGCTGTGTTCGTTGGTCTTCATAAATGCTATTTGATCCCTAATATTCTATAGCAAACATCAGAGAACAGATGAATATATACAAATTAAATTACCCCCAAGTAGAGTCTAATTAGAAGACTTTTGAATGTGGTTTGCTGCAACGGATTTTATTTAGGGGATCTTAGTAAAACTGAGCTGAATTTAAATTCAAAGTATAGCTTACAAAGCATAGGATTCCCCCAAAGGAGCTGGAACAAGTGGATGGGGAGAGGGAAGTCTGGGCCTCCCTTCTGAAGCTGCTACCCCCGCGACCCAACCCCAGATAAAGCGGAAAAAAATGGATGGAAGGATGGATGGATGGAGCATAGTTTTCAGATTTATATTCGTTTAAAAAGTGTTTCGCTTCCACTTCATTCTTTTTTAGTAGTAGGAGCTTTTCTGTCACATTGAATTGATTGTTTATGGCTGCAACACACATTTGAAAAGAATTTAAGAGGAATTAGACATTAATGGTGTAACCCTAACCCCATAATAGCATTTTAGAGGGTTACTGGAGGTCAAGATCAGATACTTCTACTATTTTATTTGACAGCTCTTTGTTTATTAAGAGGTTTCCCATCATGGTGTTCATAATAGGTCTGGCAAATGGAGCCGCATTCCTAGAGGTACTGAGTTCCTTTACGGCTCCCAACTGTCTGACACACCAGCATGGTATATAGTGGGCCACCATGTTGGTCACACTGAAGGACCCTCTTCCTCCTGCGTGAAATCAAATATTTCAGCAAGAAGGTCAAATCCATGCCGAAGGTCACACGCCGTGCCTTGCTTCCCAGTAAACACAGCGTGCCATCACAGCCTCAGATCAGAGAGGTGCAGTGTGGTTTAAGGTTTGCCTGCTGTAAGGGTTATAGAAGAGACTTTTACATGTTCTGATCTTTTAACTGATCCCATTTTCTTTTTCCCTGCCATCTCCTGATGTACTGTGCCCAAATTGAACTTCAAGAGTTGTTTCCCAGCAGAAAGATCTTCAGATTCTTTGGATCTCCATTCGAAGTTTCGCTACATCTCTGACAACAGTGATGCACAAACAGCGTCTCTTTGTCACCGTGACAAAGACCCGGGTTTCACTTGTCTTGTCGATGCGACCTTTATTGCTGAGCTTAAAACACCTGACCGAGCGGATGCTTCCTCATTTCACTTTTAAATTTCATCTCTGCGTACGGATCTATAGCAAGGTTTGCATTTTTAACATGTTCTTTACATATAAATCACAGCCAACATATGAAATGTAATCAGTTTATTCCAGCTGTTAATAAGATCAGACGGGATGAAAAGTTCTACATGAGCAGAGTGTGATTTCCAGCGATAATGTCTGCATATTTCTAAAGATTTATTTAATACTAGAAAACTAGCAATTCAAGAATTAGTAAGTCAAATAGGACGTAACACAGTAGTAATAGAAACATTAAAACTGAATTAACATTTCTATTTGGGTTTTTTGTGATAAACAGGCAGTTTATTTTTTTACAACAGTAGTTATAGATGATAATGGTATCCCTGTGGAAAAAGCCTTGAATTAAATGAATCTTTTTTGAATATTGTAATCTTAGAGTGAAAGTTTTAGAAAACATTTATTTTTAATTAGCGTATATTTATGCAATTGGGAAAAATACCTGTGAAACACTTAATTCATAATAAAAATCACTGGTGAAAACACACAAAAAATCCCCAATTTTTGTTGTTTTTTATTCATACTCAACTTTTGTAAGGTGATCAAAGCATGCAGGAACATTAAATTAATTTTATTTCTCTGGGGTGTAAATTAGACATGACTGAGTAAGGACCAAAGTTTATCCATCTACCACAAAATAGAGAGCAGAATGATGAGAGTTGTAATTAAAATTAGCATCTTAAGTTCACTGTTGTATTTCATCCTACCATCACATAAACATGTGGAGTTTAATACTATAGTGACATAGCCACAGGCCACCGTCAGAACCAACAATGCTTGATCGCCTAGGTGTAAATAAAAGGACGAAAAAATGGAGAAGTCCTTCATGTTCACTGTTAAATACACCAGAATGTCTGTCATGTTGTGGTTCTGTTTTACTACCCGAGTTCCCAGAAAAGAGCATAATATCACAATCTCTTAAAAAAATAAATAAATGCCTTCAATATCCAGAGCCTTAAAGCTGCAGTATAAACAATCATGTTCTTTTTTTTTTACATACTTCTTTAAACGGACTTGAGACTATGTCTCAACAGTAAACCATGAGACAGATAACTGAGCTCCTCTGCCTCTTCCCTGTGATCTTACTGCCATCTGAAAAAACTTGACCGTTTGATCAGAAACAACCAATCAGAGCCAGGAGGAGTGTCTTGCATTGCAGTGTCAATCATGCTTGCATTCACACTCCTCTCTTGCTCTCTGCTACATTATGACCGGTTCACCCCAACAGAGTCCATCATGAATACTTAGGCTGGTTAGTCCTGAGAATTCTCCACCATCAGCACATTGAGAAGCGCAAGTGTGACTGACAGAACTCATACACATGCTGTGTACTTCTTACAAATATGTAGATGTCAGTCCAGTCAACAGTCTGTAATATATAGTAACTCCTGAATATTGTGTCCAAACACTCCATGATGTTGCACACATTGATATTGTGGTGATGACTGTGATTTGATTTATGTACTTCTAATAAAAAGTAACTTCAATGTTTATAAAAAAGGGTATGAAAGAAATGCGTCATATTCAGGTCGTCAGTAAATTTGCAGTTTGAGTTCTCCTTGACATACGAGGAATGCACTCAGATGCGCAAATTTGAAAAGCCGCAGTAAAAAAAAAAACCTCATACAGACTGCATTCATGTCGGATTTACCGTTACACTACACAGGTGTTTCTGCATGTTTCGTCTACCTTGTGCATTCGAATGGCAATAAAATCCTCTTAGGGGACAAATAAGCATTCAGAAAAATCCTCATACAAATTTTCCCGAGGAGCAAATTTGTCAGCAGATGGCCAGGACTAGTGGGCGGACAAGCTACCGTGCACCTAAATATGTTCACTGCTGAATTAAACCATCCCCTGTCCCTTAGGTGACTATGAAAATTAGTCTACATGTCAAAAAGCCTAAACTAAATTGCCAATTTAAATCAAGTAGCTACACACTAACCAACAAGCCAGGGAGCAAAGTTAGTCCCTGAGGCAAAATATGACTAAAATTTCCAGCAGCAACTTAGTTTGCCATGTCACATCTTAACAATTAGATCCGACAGGGGCTCAACATCTTCCACAAGCCAGACAGCTGAGATTTATTAACAAATTTGGAAAGTTGTTTGATTGTACACTTGCTCAGAAATGCTTTTAGCTCATGTTTTCTCTTATCTCATCTAATGGAGCTAATTAACTTTACAAATCGCAAGAGTTATTGTGGGGTTTTTTGTCTTTTTTTTTTTAGATCGAATAACAATGGCATCCATTAGCAAACACAGCAGTAAAATCCAATCAATACACATGATTGGCTCAGTGAGGGCCGGGATTTAAAAGGAAACAAAGAACCCGTCTTAAGGGAAAATCCTTTGAACTCTTTGAGATGTGAAGCGAACATTTCCTGTTAACTCCACTTCAAACCCTTTATTCATAATTCATGTCAAATGGAGAGTACGCTGTAATTTCCAGCAGAAAAGGCTAAATGACATCAGTTTTCCATGGACACCCCCCCCCACCACCACCGCCACAAACCACCACCAACAGTTAAGATGAAAGTAATCAGAGCAGACAAGAAATTACAAAAACATGCTGTGACCTTTCATGTATGAAGGGGAAAGGCTCTGTGTACATTTACAAAATGTGAGAAGACAGTAAAAAAAATTCCCATCACAGAAATTGGAGTGTGACTAATGGGTTGTGAAAGAGCTGGTCTGTAACCTGAACTCCAAAATAATCTTGCTCAAGTCTCCATGGCCAGCAGTGGGGGAGCTGACAAGGGGAATGGAGGGACCACCTGCACATCCTGCAGAGCCAGGCCTGTACTGGCACCACCATTTGTTACGCTCCAGATTCCCATTACTTCAGAGCCAGGCTGGCTGGGAAATCTATCTCCTGGTGTCACGTTTGTCAAACCTCTATGCAAACGGCAAAAGGTGCGAAGAAGACTGAAGGATCACACCCATAAGGATGGCAATGAAGAAATAATGTTCCCCTGTTGCAAGAGGGTAAAGTTCACCAAGATGTCGGTAACTGACAATAACAACAAAAAGGGTATTTTTTTTTCTGTAATTCAATTAGAAAAGTTAATCTTGTATATTTTGTAGCTTCACTACACAAAGCCACTGACACCCTCAATGAGTGAGGGTGAGCCACAAAAGGTAATTATTATTTAAATTGGATGCTAACAGAGAGCTGCAGCCAAGCAATTTAATAGAAAGTTGAGAGGAAGGAAAACCTGTGACATAAAATTGTGCTAAAGCAACAGCAGAGTTGAGAGGATTGTGACGTAGAGCACGTTTACGAGTTTGGTGCAGATTTACAATGTGTGGATTTCTAACAGATGGATTGTTAGATAGATGGGTGGATAAGAAAGAGATGGACGGATGGACAGACAGATGGAGTCAATCAAACTGCAGTTACTTTGTCTAGAAAGGCAGGTTCATTTGGAAAGGTATGAATGTGGTATCAAACTCTGATGTTCGGGCCAATAGAACAAAAAAAAAAACGCATGCGTGTGGAACTACAGGGAGAAATGACTTGTGTGAATTAAAATCTGATGCTACTTCTTTGTCTGCTTAACAACTTGAATCCATCAATGTTGCATTACTCTCTTGGATTTAATACTCATCATTTCCTTTCAGCAAATTCTCATGAATCCAGTATTTTTCAAAAAATTTAATTTCTTTCTTTTCCCTTCATTACTAACTGAAACTGAGCAACCCAATTATTTGACACTACTCCATTTTTATTAACATTTTGTGAAGAAGGAAGCTGAGCTGGTCTTTTTCTGAAATTTCCATGTTGTTTCCTTCAGCAGTTCTTAGAGTAGCGCCATCAAGAACCTGTTTACCTCACTTGTAGGCAAAAATAATAATTCACAACGTGTATGAACCATGTAGTACTTATACTACATGTATAATAAAAAGACAATTCAAAAAATGTCAGAAATCCAAAGTCCAAGTATGAATCTGGTTCCAAAATCTGTTTTCTGACCTTAAGATAAATCCCATCTGTCAACCAGGGTATGATAGATACCCATCTATCTATCATATACAGTACAGACCAAAAGTTTGGACACACCTTCCAATTCAATGGGTTTTCTTTATTTTCATGACTATTTATAAGGCATGAAATCCCACTTATTAACCTGACAGGGCACACCTATGAAGTGAAAACCATTTCAGGTGACTACCTCTTGAAGCTCATCAAGAAAATGTAGAGTGTGTGCAAAGCAGTAATCACAGCAAAAGGTTGCTACTTTGAAGAAACTAGAATATAAGGGGTATTTTCAGTTGTTTTACACTTTTTTGTTTAGTGCATATTTCCACATGTGTTATTCATAGTTTTGATGCCTTCAGTGTGAATCTACAATGTCAATAGTCATGAAAATAAAGGAAACTCATTGAATAAAAGGTGTGTCCAAACCTTTGGTCTGTACTGTATATATATATATATATATATATATATATATATATATATATATATATATATATATATATAGAGAGAGAGAGAGAGAGAGAGAGAGAGAGAGAGAGAGAGAGAGAGAGAGAGAGATCAGTCTGTACTGTAAAATGAGCAAAACTTGAAAATCTTTCTGATAGGCCATGCATCATGATGAAAACGATACAGCCTCCCCCGGCCTCTGTGGGTTTTATGCAGAATCTAGGTGGCTTTGTTTTGCTCAACAAAAGATGTTAACTGGGAGACAAAAGGACCACCTCCCAAAAGGCATGCAAAAAAGCCCACAGTTAATTGAAAGTTCTTTCAATATTAAAAAAGAAGGAGATCAAGTGACAGCAGGGAGAGAAAGAAAGAAAGAAAGAAGAAAAAAAAGCAGCTTTGAAACCCAGATCAGATCCACGGAGCATCTGGGAGCGGGAGCACCGACATCATGAACCAGGAAAATGTCTGTCAGGAGCTGAAACAGACCTTGAAGAGCGTAGAAATTCTATTAGCTGCAACAGCGTACGAGACTCGGTGGGATTTCATAAGAGACGTGACGAAAAGAACAATGAATGATAGAAATTAACTTAACTATAATGATAATCAAATTTGTATGACATTTTTCCATTGAAAGCTTAAACAAGGACCTGGTTTATTGCCAAACCGCCATGATATTAACCATATCAAATATCCCAGTAGTAGGACGGGAGTTCATCTGGGAGGCAGGAATACAAACTGCTTAGTTTTGCTTGTTGAACATGTGCAGCTAAAATGGAAGTTCTGAGAAAAGGAAAGAAAGAAAGTTAGTCATATGATGTATTTCTACAGCTTTCCTCAACAGCTCCTAATTAGTTGAGACATTTTGCTTAGTGGCTTGGCATTTTCGCCACAGGGGGCTGAAACAGTAGATTGTATTGGACATGCAAGCAGGAGGGCACAACCTAAAAGGCTGAGTCAGGAGTCCACATCCTTTGCCCGACTGAAACTGTGTAAAGCATCGCCTAACAATCCGCAACATATCAGAAATCTAGGCGAAATGTGAATTTAATGTCATGCTATTTTAGGCAAGGTGAGGAAAATCGGTGTTAATTTAACAACATACGGACAAGAGAAATGTGCAGAAACAAGCGTTCTTTTAATATTTTATTATTTTATGCCTGCTTCTTTTTTACATCACCCCACCATCACAAGACTCATTCATCAGTGGCAAAGGCCTAAATAGAAATGTTTCATTAGCCCATTGCTGAGACAAACACATTTGATGGATTAAACAGTCAAATATAACAAGATGCTTGAACTGCTGTCCTGGTTGTTAAGGGAGATCAAAGTGGGGCCTCAGGGTTTGGTAAGTGTGGGGAGTGGGATTGGTTCGACAGAGCTCCAAAAGAACAAGTGCTGGACCAGGAAGATATGACATCAGACGTGAGCGCTGCATTCCCTTAGGCCTGTTCTTTCAAAACCGTCAGCCGTGTCTGCACCAAACGAGCTGCAAGGAGAGGAAGGCGCAAACATTCCTTAGGAGAGCGGTTTTAATCGAACAATGAAGAGAAACCCAATCCGGTAATGTTGCGTGGTCTTACAGTGGCTGGCTGATCTGTTCATTTAGTCTGCACATTTTCTGCTTAGTGTGAAAAATGTTGCATGTTATATGCAAATTAAGACTCCTACATAAGACTAGCAGTTACTGTCACTTTTATCAAAAATATATATGCGTTACTAAAATCACAAACCTATTTAAAAATGTTAAACAGCAGTTTCACTAAAAACCCTGCATTAAAGCTGCAGTATGTAACTTTTATTATTAAAAAAACGTGTTTTTACATATTTGCTAAAATTATCATGACAATTGTCATGACAGTATAGTTTAAGACAAATTATCTGTCACAAAAATACAATTCCTCTTGCCTTCTACAGCTAAAAACAAAACCATATAGCTCGGTCAGAAACAACTATCAGAGCCAGAAGGAGGGTCTTCGCGCTGTCAGTCACTCCTATGTACATGCTGGTCTCACACTCCCCCTTGCTCTCTGCTACGCTGCAGCTGCTTCACCATAACATATCCTGCCACAAATGCTAAGACTAGTTAGCATGACCACCGACGAAGGTGGATAAATGTTTTTCCTTTAATGGTAAATTGTTTTCCTGCCATTAGCACATTTAGCAGCGCATACATGAGTTTACTGACAGCGCTAAGACCTTCCTTCTGGTTCGCTGTTTTTGGTCAGAAGCAGTGACGTTCTTCAAACGGCAATAGCAGCTCAGGGAGAGGGTAGACAAGCTCAATATTTTCACAAATTATCTGTTTCATATTACATTGTCATGATGTAATACAAATATTACTGACAGTTTTAACAAATATGGGAAAAACATTCTTTGTCAAAGTTACATACTGCACCATTAAACCCTTGCGTGTTATATTTTGAAAGAGACTCCTCTATCCAAAAATTCTAGGCAGTGAAGAGCTTAAAGTGTAACTCAACCCCAAATCAACTTTTTTTTTGAAGATGAACTGTATAAATTGGTCTTTACGGGTGCTATGTTTATGTTTCTGTCCAAATGGTGACATCTGGCCTAAAACCATTTATGTGTTGCTCTCTTTGAGTTGAATGGTTGCTACTGCAGTCAGATTTTCCAACTGGCTACAACCAGCACCGTTATTAGCCATTTTGGTGCCCTAAGCACAAATGGTTTGTCATTCTTGAAGCAGGGCAGATTTAACAGATATAGAAGTTGAACAAGTGATAATATCTCATGGTCTTTATTGCTTTTGTATTGATCATTTTTCATATTTTTCATTTGTTCAAAGCATTATACGGTCGTAATCAAATCTAAGTGTAAAAGTATGCTTAGCCATGTTATTACAAACGTAGCTTGTCTCATTCAGAAAGGGGCTTCTCAAAAACAGGGCAAATACTAATAGGAAAAAAAACTGTAGCAGCCCATCAAGGCTGAGGTTTTTAATTTTTCTGAATGCCACCTTGCACTGAGGACAATGTTTGGTAGATTACCTAGCAGTGTTTTGTAAATAAAAATTTTAAGTTTGATTTAAACACTACACAAAAGTAAGATAGAACAAATACATAAAATTAAGCAAGTATTACAATAACTTAAGGGTTTTTCCAACTATATTTCTTCCTCAAAGTCGATGGTTTTCCACTCTATTTCCAGTTTTTAATCATGTGGTAGAAGGTTTTAAAGGTGAGTTTAGTAATTTCAACAGTCTCCACAGAGGTTTTCTCTGCTCGATGCCAATGATCTGACCTTTCTTAAATAGGCTAGCATCGTTTCCACAATCACAGGATGTGTGTTTTGACATGGTTGTTTAAGAAATGAGAATCTCCTCATTGCATTGGCTGGGTTAAATAATTTGTTGCCAACTGAAGGTTACTGCACTGCAGTAATTATCTAATAGGAGGCTCAATCCCATTTACTTAGTTAAATCAAAGTGGTGACACTTTTTTTGGCCAGTCAATAATATGTAAGACAGATTAATATGGAACTAGTGCAAAGGATAGCAGGAGTGTGAAGTGCCTTTATACCTCAGTAAACATATAGTTTTTCAAAATAAGATGGACAACTTAAATCTCAATAGTTTAAGACAGTATTCAAAAAGAGCAAATTCTTATTTGGCCCTTTTTATTATTATTATTTTAAAACTGGAATGATGTTGACATTCTTTGTCCACATTTTTTATTTTTTTTGTGGAGTTTTCCCAAAATACTCATCTTAGGTAAAAGAACATCTTGTTCGGTAATCTTCTGCCAACTCGTAAAAATTGTTGCAAAATTTCACTCTATTACAAACCCTTCAGGAAAATTTTTGTCCAAAAAAGTCATTTTATGACAAAGAGCAACTTTGGGATATTGCACCAATTCTGCTGCAGGGAAGGGGAAAATGAGGCCTACTGCATGACGTAAAGATAATTACATGACTGCTCAAAATATAAAGGCTTTTACTTGGTAGAAATTGCAACAGCCCTAACTGCAGTATGTTAAGGAGGTGCAGCAGTCTGACAGCTGACAAAGACACAAAAGTGAATGAGACGGAGAATAAGAAAGCATTCTGCTGCTTATGTAATGATGTGCAATATTATACAATTATAACGCTACATGCATATAAATAAACTTGGCTTTAGTATTACCAAAATTTGTGCTCACGGGCACACTAGCAATATTAAATTAACTCATGTTGTGACTAATAAGAATTATGCTGCATTCAGCATATCCTAGAGGTCAAAGCTCAGCTCTAGGAATGATGTCAAACCTGAGTAGAGCACATCTTCAACCAAATTGGACAAACAGTGGGATTACCTGTTACTAGCAATAAAACCAGACAATGCATTCCTCTGCATTTTAGGCATAAAGGGGTGTGCTCACACAGAAAGACTTGTATGGGGCACGATGACACATTCAGTAAATCAGACGAGACACTATACACGATATTTGGCTCATAAAAACAATAACAGATTTTCGAAGTAATTTTTGGGTTTCACAAAATGTATTTTGAATAATCTATAATCAGTGAGATTAAGTCAGTTCAGCTCTGAATTTTTAATATATTTAAGTTTTGTAAACATTACCATCTTCAGCAGCTAATAGCCATTCGTGGTATGGACAAATGGTTTCAACAGTGCTTTAAAAATGATGGGCAACAGTTTTCTGTTTTTCATGATGAACCCATCAACAGTCCAAACAAATGTGCACACAATGTTACATGCACCAAAGTTATATTGAAACTGAACTTGGGTACTCTTATTTTGAAGAAGAAAAGGAAGTAATTCTAACAAAAGGCCTATTACATCATATTTATCAAGACTTCATTTGATCATCTCTATTTCAAAATCTAAGCTAAACAAGAAAATGCGAGAAGAATGTGTGGCATAAGGTATTGGAATATTAAAATGCCAAACTATTTCTTGTGGAAGTGTTATGAGTCTAAAAAATCCAAATAAATTCAAGCGCTTTAGGGAGTCTTTTATTTTGAAGTTAGATGGGAAGTAGTTCTTCGGGTACCAGCACAATATCATGCATCTTTTTTTGTATACCTTTATACAACTGACCTGCTTATGTCTAATAAATACTGAGCAGAGAATCTATAAAATACACTTTGGGTGTTTTGTGAAGTCACAAAAAGGGAAAATTTTCAGTTATTTTTCAGTGTTTGGACCACTTTAGAAATAAATGAGCATAGAAACCACAACAGTCTAGTCAAACTTGAGCAAAATGATTCTACATCTATTATAGAATCTTCAAAACAAAGTTTGTGATCTGTCAAATATTTGCTTTATTGGTGAAAAAGATTTTGATTTTCAAAATAGTGCCATCTCTTCTCATGAGATACATTGTTATGTATGCTTTTATCAATATGGAAATTTAAGTTTATCTTGCCCTATTCTCTTTTAGCAGAAACACCTCCACTAAATATGTTACAAAAACATAAGCTGTAGTGGAAATATCAGCTGTGAATTTGGCTGCAAACTTGACCTTCTAGACATTTTCTGCAATGTCCTTAAATCCACAAAGGAATGCATGAACATACTATGTCTGAGAAAAAAATATTACCACCAACCTTGTGCAAAGTGTGACCAATCCATTCAACTTCCTCTTGAAAAACAAGACTGGAGTGGAGAGAATTAGCATCTGCTGTATCCCACCCTTTTGTTATATGTGTGGACCACTCGGAGGACATATGATATCACACGCGCTCCGTTTCTGAGAGACACAAACAAGGGAGGCAAAAAAAGAGAGGAAGTCGTGAGAGAGGGGAGGAGACGGAGGCTTTTGTCCCCGCATTTCTCACGGTTGGCATCGGAAACAGTCAGATGCCGTCAATCAAAAGTGAAGCCTAGAGAATGGGCTGGCCTATTTGTCTAATGCAAAGGTCAAAGGGTGGGAGGTGGAAGTACAGGGGGGGGATAAGCAAAGCAGAGCATTGCTCAGACTGCCATGAGGGACCACCAAAGGGACCATATAATGTTTTAATTTAAGCTGAGCGAAGAATTATTTTGATTACACATAGTGACACCCGCTTTCATGTAATGATCTGTGCTTTCATCTGGCCACTCATTGCCATTACTTTGCCTGATTGCTGCCTTTTGTCATGCATATGTGCACTTGTAAGCGATTAGAAAGGCAGACAAAGGCAGAGAAATTTATGTTCCCCTGGAGTGTTGTACCTGGGGAAATCAAGGTTCTCTAATCCACCACATCAAATTACAGAAACAATGTTTCTCTTTTCCGACACAGTGAAGAAATCAGCTTAGTGGAGACGGCTGAGTATAACCGCTTTACCTGCAATCCTAACTATGGTTACAAACATCGCACAGATGTCGTTTGTTCTTGCTTTTTGTTTTTTTGGGTCACACTTCCATATGTCAGATCAAATAAAGTTTATTCTTAAAAATGAATTGAGTAAATACAAAACGGTTTTCAAGTAATTTTTTTTATTTATTGGGAGGGAAAGCCTGTCCAAACCAACTTGTCTGTATCTGACCAAATAACCGGTGTTGCTACCATCAAGTGTTTGCAAAAATTTCTTTGGGCAAATTTCAGCTAAATGTGAATGCCTTTTTATGCTCCTAGTTTTCTTTTTGTAATTGAATTATGACCCCTAACATGTGAGGCCTTTGGTGCATTAAGATCTCCTAGATGAGTTGTGAGTGGACTCTTGGAGTAATTTTGGTCGGCCAGTCACTGCTGGGATGGTTCATTACTGTTGTATGTTGTTTCTACCCCCATTTGTGGATAATGGCTCTCACTGTGATTGACAGGATTCCTCAATCCTTGGAAACAATAGGCAAGCCATTTCCAGACTGACTACGTTCACTTGTACTGCAAGTTATTTAAACTGGTGCATAAGGTGTTGCTTTTTTAGTTTTTTCATTGTACTTCTAGTTGTCAGACTGGTTCTATATAAGTAATTTCTTTCTTTCTAGCGATTAGGTTTGGGTGTGACTGTAGCTAAACAGACGTCAACGTTCATGAATCAGAGTTAAATCATTATTTAACAAAACGAGCATCATTTCAACTTATGGCAAAAGTTGTTTTTGTGACAATTTTAAGTTATTGGTGACTTTAATGCAGTGCTTCTCAATTCCGGTCCTCAGGCCTTCCTGCCCTGCATGTTTTAGGTGTTTCCCTGCTGCCACACACCTGGATTTAATCTATGAGTGATTAACAGGCTTCTGCAGTACTTGATGGCTGCAGAACAGGTAATGCAATCATTTGGATCAGCTGTTCTGAAATATGGGTACAGCTAAAACATGCAGAGCAGGGGGGCCTGAAGAGTGGAATTGAGAAGCACTGCTTTAATGCAACAAAGAAGACTAGGACGATATATTTTATATGTGAAATAAAGTGAAGACCCACCAAGCTTTTTTTTTTTTTTTTTTACATTTCTTGTGTTTTATTGGAAGGTGTTACGGGCATTTGCCACTACTTAGGGTCTTTTTATATTAATTGCCAGAGGATTATAAATTATTCATGTAGAATATTACTTTTACTTGCAACAGCTCACTAAGAGACTGCTCTTAAATGCATAGACAGAAAAGCTTGACTAGTTCAACTTTAATTGAGGACAAAAATAAAGACTTGTCAAAAAATAGACTGTGGTTGGGCAAAATTGGCAGAAAAATAAGTCAAAAGAGGTTTATGAAATCTGTTACAGTCCGCTTTTCAGATTGATTTTCTTACGTCCAAATATCTTTGAAAAATAAATAGATTACAAGGGATTACAAAGGAAGCAAGAAAAGGTCAAGTTTTTCAGCACTGAAAATTGTAAGAAAGAAGGTGATAAGTTATTGTAGATTTTGTTGCTTTGTGTGCCAATTAAAATATTTCTCTAGGTAAAAAGTGAAAAACAAAAACTTTGCTCACTTTTGGTAAAGTGATATGAGGAATGGATGGAAGACACAGAGAGTCATGTAATTCAGTGTAGTGAAAAAATTTTAATTTTGGATATGTCCCTTTAACTTCTGCTGACATCAGACCAGAAAACCTTTTTCCACTGTGCCCTGTTTTCTTAAAAACAAGAACAGTTTTTAACAGTTTTTGTTAAAAACTGGCAGTAGTTCAAATGACTTCTGATTTCTTGCCATTCATAAAACCTAAATTTGTGGAATCACAGCAAATAGTGTTCATGTAAACATTATCCTCTCAACCTGAGCTGTGAATCTCTGAAGCTCCTCCCCAAGTTTGCAAGGCAATCACATTTGAATAATAAACAGCAGAGTAAATTTTTTCCAACATCTTCCTGCTGATGAAAAATAGACTTGCAGCTGTAAATCACTGCAGTAAAACCATGCATTTTGGAGAGCCATAACCTTCATAGAAAAAATCTGCCATGTTGATTTCAGCAGATGAAACCAGATCATCCTGCCACTGATCTCTGTTTATAGTGGCTGCAGCCATTTACTCTGGTAAAACGTATACGTTACTTGAAGCGACCGTGTCAGATTTCTGTCATAAAATGTTGTAGAAAGCATCTGGGGGGTAATTCACATATGACACCAAAATATTCAGCTGCCAGTGGATAAACAGAATGCTGTCCATGTGTGAAAATGGCTTTGGGAAAAAGAAAGTGGCTTGTGTCGCTTTCTGTAATTGTGTAAATGCATGATGTGGCGTCAACATCTTTGTATTCTGACACAAAACCTCTTTTTTTTTTTTTTTTTTTACATAAACCCCGTGAAGTAATTCTAACTAGATAAGTAGGTGTTTCTGGGTAAACCAAATTAAACAAAGGGTAAAATCTCAGCAGTCAAAACTAAACTCAAGTCCACTGGGGGAAAGTCCCGCAGTCTGGTTCAGCCACCGCTGGCGCCTCGGCTTCTATCACTGAAGAGATGCTGGGTAATTGAAGGCTAAGTGGTTGAAGTGAATCAGATGACTGGCCTTATAGTAAAAGGCAGAAGTTACTCAAAAGTATGAGACTCTGAAATTGCTTGAGATTTCAGGAAGTTTCAATAAAGAGGAAATTGAATGACTCAAGTATGACAATTACAATTTGGTTTTCCTAAACCAGCTTAATCAGATGCTCTCTTGACTATACTTTGTGAAAAAACCTTGTAATGTTAAAAGGGTGTGTTGAAAAAAAAACATTTATGAGAAAGATTGAAGACAATGATCGTTTCTTTGAAAGACATTTCTTTGGTTGGAAAGCAACTACAGAATAGTGAAAGTAAAAAAAATATCTGCACTCAAAAGCTCTTAGTTCAGAACATAGCTGGATTCAGAAATATGATGGTTGCATGACGGTAGAAATTCAGAGATCACAGTTACTGAGCCTCTAAAATGACTGGCATTCTCAGCTTGCATTGGTATACTGTAAGTTGTACCTCTGGATGCACAGAACTGGAACCTTCAGCTATTTCCCGTTCATTCTCAGATTTGGGCACCATTTAGGATTTGAGCCAATCCATATTTGTCTTCAAATGTCCTCAAGGTTCTGATATTATACTACAAAGACTCTAAGACATACAAAATAACAAAGTGTGCTGCAGGCCTGCTTATAGACACAGCTGTTCTGAATTAAATAGAAAATTAGGAACTGTATGAAAACGTATGTTCCTATGACTGCATTTGTAAAATGAAAATAGCAAAATTTGATTCTTATTTCCACAGTAACAACTTGCACACAAAAGTCAGCAAAATTAAATTTCTCAATGCAGTATTTTTCACAACAATTAGACCTTAGAAGTCCTCCAAAAACACAAAGTATAATTCATTCAGCCTTCCTATTATCTGCTCTCAACTTATAAGTGTGACCTACAGGTTCTTGCGTTTAAAAAACAAAGATTTATGAGTTTCCGTCTTGGCAAGCTAAAAATCAACCGAAGACACTTGCACTTCTCGGTGCATCTCTGATTTTCACCACTGTGGGAGTTCTTTACTAAAGATGCGACTCATTTTATCACCTACTATGCAACATGGATGCACTCATGGATGTGTTCTGCATTGCAATGTTTGATTTAATTAATCTTCAAGACCGGAGGAAAACATTCAAATCTAGTACTTTTCAAGCAACTCATGAAGACCAAAAATAAGTCCAAGGTTTAAGCAGCTCTGATTATAATAACTTGCCCACTCTACAGAAAAACAGATGATTGAACTTTCCCTGATTGCTCCACGGCCTGAGTAAATTTTCATAAAATGAAGAATGGAGAGAGGGAGGTAGAAAAAAAACCTAATTTCCATAAGACTATAAATAGAACCAACAGAATATGTGCTAGGTTTGCATAACCCCCATTTTCTTTACAAAACTCATAAAGGCCGACTTCAGCAGGTAGAGGAACTTCCACGCGCCGCGCGTGCGATCTTACTTGGCGTCACAATTGATTACAACATCTGTGCAATGACTAATGCTGTTGCCGTAGCAACACCTGTGATTGATGGCTTTGTTAAGAGGAATAGTTACACATCATTAAACTTTTGTAATAGTGCATGGCAGTCATCTCAATAACTGGGGACAAAGCAATTACCAAGTCATTAAAAAGGGAATAGACTAATACAACACAGTGCACACTATTATGAGTGACATGCCTCCAGATCAGGGTGTGTGACAGTTTTCCTAACATAAAAACCATATCTTTGTGTTCCCATCCAGGGTCACATTAAGGTAGATTTAGATTTAGCTTCAATATATTCTCACATTAGGCATCCGATTTAAAGTTATTCTGTTTCTCATGAATGGGGAAGAAAAGTACAGTCATTTCCTCATCCTGTATCACCTTCATTTTACATCACAGATGCTCTAATAGTGTCAACTTGAATTTAAATTTCCATCGGGGCTACATTTGGTTGCATCTTGATGATAATTTGATGTCTAAATCAAGAAACTTTGTTCAAAGGAAAACCATGCCGCTCTGTACCAGTAAGCCAGAGGCAGTGCAAAGCAGTGCTGGCAATGATTGAGAGAACTCGAAATTCAAATGAGAGAGCGAGAGGAGATGGAGCGAAACAGATGTGCTGTTGTTTCGGAGAGGGTAGCATGGTGCACACGGTAAGCACACGCAACACACACACCGCGGCACACACAAAGCTATATACACGTGCATACACAGGAGTGCCACTCAATCATCCCAGTTGAGGGCCAATCCATCTATTGCTGGTTGACTGAGATCCAATCACCATTCCCAACAGCGCCACAATGAAAGAACGGCAGACAGCCTGTGAAGAAGCCCACTCTCTCACAGCAGATTGATGGGACAAATCTTGGGGCAGTTCATGAGGCATTCCATATCAAGGCAAACATACTGATAAAAACATAAAAAACAGGCTTCTGCCCTTACCTCGCTGCGTAAGCTTTGCAAACAAAGTATTTCAACAGTTTAAGTATAAGAAGCTTATCGAAATGCATCAACTATTTTATGTTTTGCTTCTCCCCTGTGCTTAACATCAACCTGAGTGTTTCCTAGTGATAAAACATCAAATCCAGAATGTTCTCTAACACCCAAACAATTTTAAATGTGCCTTTAAAAAAGAAAGACAAGTGAAAAAGTCTAGGATCAATCTGTTAAAAGATAAGCAAAGGTTTAAAATGAGTGTATTTTTTGAGTATGTTTTTCTTATGTTTGTGTTATAGTCCTAAGAAGTAAAACAACAGAATCTGTCTTAGTGCCATGAAATCAGATCATAGAAAATGGCAATTAGTACTGACCAGGAAAACCCTAATTTTGACATCTACTTGGAAATTCACATGTTTAGCATTTCTAACTGTAAACATAAATGTCTGAGATACATCGCCAGAGAACATTTGCCAATCAGCACATTCCAAGACAGACAAAGGTGTGCAGATTTGAAAAAATTAATCTTAGAAACTTTGTTGTAATTCATCTAGACTGTTATTTGTTTGGGTCTTGCACGTTCCTTAAATAGCATTGTGAATGGATCAAGTTTTCTTCCCTGAATAGCAACATCCACATTGAACAGTGTAGTGCCTGATGACATGCTTTAGTATGGTGAGGTAATTAAAAAAAAACACCATTTCTTTAAGACTAATTATGATGGACAGATGTCTTAATGAATAAAATTCTCACGACAGAAGCTGAAGTAATGTTTCAGCTTAGACAAACTATCAGACCAAATCATTTTTGACTTGCCAGATTGATACTTTCATGAATTAATCAGATTGGTTACATTGGCTGTTTTACTGAGCAAGATGGAGCCTGTAGGGGAAAGTCCTCAGGAAAATCCCAAAGTGTTACTCTAACAGGCCCTGAATTATTTAAAATGCACTATTTTTAACACCAAGATTTTAATTGCGCCTTGCTGCAAATTTTGTAGTTATGACTCGGCCACATAACTTAACCAAAAGCATTTCTGTAAGTCTAATCATCAGCAAGATGGGAAAATACAGAAAATGGCTATTCTTACACATTCATGTTGCCAGTGCATTAATGAGTCCTAATGTGGGAGTGCGAGAAAGCTGCTAAGCAGACAAATATACGAGGTGCTGCTGGCTCAGCGTACAGTATACAGTCTGTGTTTGCTGTCATTTTCCTTCAAAATTTCAACCAGATACATCTGCTGCACACACTAATTGCTGGCACAAGGTGCAGCAATCTCTGGCTTTAATTTCGCTTTTGGTTACGAAGTGAAACAAGAGCCACACAGTTTTCCTTTGTGTCAAATTTGATTAACGGTATGATATTAAATCTGCTCATACCAACGCCCTGACAAAATTCTGAGGTGGCACACGGTGAGGCTGTCAGAACAAATTTCAATATTCAAATTTGAGCCTACTGCGAAAAATGTCTTCGAAATTAAACCATCTCACGAAACCCATTAGATCGCTTGTGTTTTTTCGTGAACACGAGAGTCCCAATCCGCTCTACCGCGATCTGGCAGCCATTTCTGACAAGTGATGGGAAACTTCAATTCCCATGTGTGACAAGCAAAGATTAAAAGTAAAAACTCAAACCCTTGAAGAAAATGAACACTGAAAGGCACACTTATTAAATGGTGTCCATTAGGAAAAGACTAAACAGTGAGTCTTCCAGCAGAATTCCTACATATATTTATGTAAAAACTTTAAGGTATTCCACAATCAAATTCCCTGAGTTTGCTTTCTTTACATTAATTTTTACGATATAAAATAAGATTCAACTGAAGATTCAACTGTTAATTTATCATAATTTATAGTAGGCTTCATGTTTGGAACCTGGACCATTAGAAACTGCAAGAATGGAGGGAAAGGAACAAAGAAAGACAAAAAAGAAGGGGAACATAAAGAAGAAAAATTGTTGGACACAAGAACGTAAAGAAACAACAAAATGATGGAAGAAAGGCAACAAAAATGGGAAAGGTGGAAAAATATGAGACCAGGAAGGGAGGAAAGACAAACAGTGGAAAAATAAAAGCAAAACAAGGACAAGAAAAGGGAGGAACAAAAGAGGAAATGATGCAAAGAAGAAAACAAAGCAGAGCAGGTGGGAGGGGGGAAGAAATTAAGGACAAAGAAAGAAGAATAGATGAACACAATAGAGAAAAAGAAACAAATGAAAACAGGAAGAAGAAAAAAAGAAGTAAAAACAGAACAAATTCAATTATGGAGAGAATGAAAAAAAGAAAAAAAAGGACACAAGGAAGAAAGGATATGAGGGACAAGAAAGTAAAAGAGAAAGGAAAGATACTGAAGGACAGGAGGAAGGAAAAAAGTCTGGAAATGTGAGTACTTTCTTTATACTCATTTAAATTTATTTATACTCATCCAGTCCAGGACAATATAAAATTCAAAAGGAGACCCTGAACATGTAAAATCTAACATAATCAACAACTTGTTCCAAGGACGTATCATCTACAAGAAGTGCAAATTATGGCATAAACTTCATTAGCAAAACATTTATGAACAGAATATGATAAAAGACCTGTACAGTGCAGTTTAAGATCCCATCTTCCTTTTTCATTTACCTTCCTATAAGGTCCTATGTTTCAGTAATTAAGCTTATTAAATTTCTGTATAAATTCAATTACTGCCTCAATGGCTGACAAACAGTGATTGATACAATGCTTGATGCAATTTTATGAGCAGTTTGAACAAAAGATTCCCTTCCCCTTGAACTCACTGTTGCTTCAGGCTTGAGAGAAAATGGAGGTTAAGTCTGAGAGATGACTTTCAGGCAGCAGCAGCAAAAAGCATCATGCCAAGCAGCTCTTTTGATCAGGATGGAGGTAAGTTATAAATGACAGCCAAAGCATTTGCTTTGGCAATGCATGTGTTCCAACAACAAAGTGAGCTTCCATCAGACAGCATTTGTGTAATTTGAGATAATGCTCTAATCACATTAATTTAGAAACAAAAAGGCTAAATTTGCTCTACAGTCTTATTGAGTTGTATGAGAACCTACATATAGAATTTGCTGGTACTCTTCCAGGAGACAACCATCTCTGAAATTACTTTAACCCGTAGTTCAGTAGTATATCTAAAACAATGCAAAGAAAGTAAATGCAGCTTCAAAAGCTCAAATACCTAGGTGCAATGGTTCTTGAAATGCTACTCGTTGGTTTGCAAAGCAGCCAATCCAGACACAGATTTAAGGAAGACTGAAAATGTTAGCTTCTGCGTGCAAAGACGTTTTCCCACTGTGCAAATTAATACATACTAAGGCATTTTTGGTGTTTGAGTTACTAATATAAGCAGCTGTAAGTATTCTGAGAAAGACTCTGGCCCATTGTATGCTGAGCATAATGACATCCTTTAATGCAGGGGTGTCAAACTCAAATACACAGTGGGCCAAAATTTTAAATTGAATAAAGCCGCGGGCCAAGGTTGAACAAATGAATCTTTTAATATGGACCCAAACAAGTTTTGATTTAACAATAAATATTGAACAAGCAAGGCTTACATAACTTAAAAGTGCAGGCTTGCATAACTGAGTTGCTAAAAATAATAATAAAACATATAAATGGCATATTAAATAAAATTTAAATAAAAATTGAATGCCTCCTTTCTGAGGTAAATGTCAAAATTAGCTTTGTACACAGGCTAATAAATTTGAAAATAAAATAACATAACTATGAATAAATCATTAAATAAACTATGAATAAACCATTCAGGCCTTGGAGTAACAAGAAAAGGTGCATAGAAAACTTATTTATTGCTCATTTTGCGACACACTGATCTACTCTGATGAGGCCAAGTCAGATATTTGGCATCTTTTCTTGGATGCCAGTTCATTAATGTCAGGGCTCAGGGTTTGAGCTGAGGAAACCGTCATTATCGAACAAAGATGTTCATAAGATAAGATAAGATAAGATTTATTGTCATTGTCATCAAAGATGTTCGTCAGTCAGAGGTCTCCTGTCAGACGTTTTCATCATCTTCACTGAGGAGAAAAGTTGCTCACATACATATGTGAACAGATATTCTGTCTCCCACCTGTCCAGAAAAGTTCTATTTTCTGTCTTTCTTTTCGCCATTTTTTGGTGGGGTAACACAGTGAGAGCTGTAGTTTGAGGTCGCAGTGTGGTTTGGGGGAGAGGCACGGGGATGCGGGGTGCGCCGGGGCTTTCACCGAAGGAGTGCGCAAGAAGACGGATCACCACCTTCCTAATACATCCATGTCCGCTACCATAAGTACTACTGACACAGAGGAGAATGCGTGTCTGCCTCTGTCCTGATTGACGCACCAAAAAACAGCAGAGCATTATGGGATTTGTAGTATAAGCGGTGAATGCGGCGTCACAGCGTTGCCACCGTTTAATACCGGCGGGCTGGCTCTAATATTAATTTGAAATTGAATCGTGGGCCAAATATAATTACACTGCGGGCCAAATTTGGCCCGTGGGCCAGAGTTTGACACCTATGCTTTAATGTTTAACACAAATCAGAATCTGTTTTATTGATATAACCAAGCAAATAATCATGGCACAAAACAAATATGACGGTCATCTTGTTCAGAAATATCTCTTAGGGCAATCACTGTACAGGGCAATCAGCTGGTGACCAGAAATAAGCAAGTTTTTTGCTTTATCAACCCTGACAGGCAATAAGCCCATTGGAAGCAAAAATCCAATCATTTTTCATTTGCAGTACACCTTAGTTACCATGTCACACTGACAACACTCTTCGGTGTGGACACATTGACTAAGTTTTGAAAATGAAGTTAGATTACGGACAAAAAGGCATAAGACATTACCAAAATAGCAAACTATTTTCTAACACGGAGGCAGTGAGAAATAGAGCAACAATTTCAGATGAGAACAGGAAGGCTGTGCAGAAAACGGTTTTACCTTTTTGAGATTTCATCCTTAGAATATTCTGGAACATGAAATCTCAGAGTTAAACAGAGGGAATACACCCCGAAACTGCTGTTTTAGTAATGCTAGCCATGCTAATTATGCTAATTTCAGGTGGGAAAAAAACTGTTCAAAATGTAAACTCTGTAATCACTTTGTCTTGTTTGAAATAAGTTAAACTGTGTTTTAGAGTACCTGCTCCCTGCGGCATACATTGTGACGTTGCCTCTATTATTAATGTTAAGGAGTCACCGCCCAAGGCAGGGAGGCTAAGAAAGATTTGCTTTAATGCTGTTCTCATCAGAATCCCTAATTAAAAGTCTCTTAATAGGGTATCAACAACTCAATAAATACTATTTCAGCACATTTTTGCAAAATAATTCATTTATTTCCACCATTTTACTTGTTAACTCTTTGACTTAGTAAAGGCCTTCATGTATACAACTGCTTTTATCTGAATGACTTTTCAGGAGATATAAAGCAGTTTCAAGGAGCTCTAAGTGTAACAACAACAATGTCTGTAACTAGCTGTCAATATTTAGAAAGAAAAGGACTAAATAGGTGATTTAAAGCAAGCAAAAGAAAGCCCAGAACACTGAGAAAATATTAAGACCATAAAGTTTATCTGGCCAACTGGCCTTGGGTGAAAGGACAATAGTTATTGTCATACCCTGCCGGTGGGTCTTATCCTTATAATGAAGATTAATAACATCTACAGAGGCTGGGACACTATATTATTTGCCCCACTCCTCAGGCAAAACTGCCATTTACTGTACCTTTCCTGGTTTCCTAGACTGGCAGTGGCAATATAACTCCCCATCTTCCCTGGCTGTTTATTGACATTTGCTAGAGGATCCAATCTTGTGCATACACGCTCACTGCCCCTACTGTGTGTCAGCCTCAGACACAAACATCTCGTAGGCCTGTTAAACAGCACAGTCAAATGGCAGACGTACTGTTGCTCTTGATAATGCGAGGCAGCACGTTCCCACATTAGAGTGGTGCACCAGAGGGAAGCGGAGCCTTAGGATAGGCTCCCCTGCAGAGCTCCGGTCCTGCGGCTGCCGTGCCGCTCTTTAGGATTCAACACGAACCCTGAAGAGTCAGTTGGCGCCTTTGCTTAATGTTGGCAAAAATCTTGATGTGTTCTAAAAAAAACAACAAAAAAACCCCACAAAAAGACTGAAGATGATGATAAATGTAATCTAATAGGAAAAGAATAAAACTTGTTTTTTTTCCCCCCACTGACTGTCCACTGCTTCTCCTAGATATTGTTTCTTCTGTGTATTTTATATCTTTTTTATTTTTGGCATGTAGAACATTTGCAGACATGCATAATCCTCTTGCCCCGATTTACCTATAACACCTCCAACCTGTTCTTTTGTTTGCCAGTTGCAAGCTAAACCAGTCATGGATAACATAAGAATTACTACCCTAGCACTATTTTGGTTCCTCTTTGCTGCCAAAACAGCTCTGGCCTGTCAAGACTTGGGCGCTGTTGGACCTCCGGAGGTGTTAGCGGCAAATCCTTTACATTGGTGGTACCTAGGTTTTAGCTATATAAAATTAAACATACAAAAAATGGATTTTCCCCCCGCTAAACATATATGTAAATAATGTATATGCATAAAATAATTTAAATATTTTTTTAAATAGATTTTAAATAAAAAATGAGTTGGTGAATCATAAATGTATTTGAGCTATTAACAGAACAGCATACAATTTTCATATATTATTTTGGGTCAATTATTCTGGATTTTTTTGGTTAAGAATTTTTTTGTGTGTATTCTCAGCAACAAGAACCAGATACAGGTCACTATTTGGTCAAACATGCTTGCTGTATTAAGCAATGTTTAAAGAAACAGTCACAACAGGCTTCTGAGCCACACCTCAGGCTCCTTCTGCTTTAGATTCTGTAAGTTATGAGGTGTGATATCCATGGATCGAACATGTTTGTAAAGCACATCTCACGGATGCTCGATGGTTTGAGATCTTGGGTATTTGGCGGTCAAGTCAACAACTCAAACTCACTGCTGTGCTCCTAAAGCCATTTCTAGATCATCTATAAGTTATCTAAATCAGGTAATTATTTCTGTTTGCTAAATACCAGAATCAGAGAATCAACCTCTATTGTCATTGCACAGAATCACAAGAAAATTTGTTTTAGTACAGCCCATCCAAAAGACAAAAAACACAACATAAGACATGTGTAGACAGGTGCTTGGAGCATCATAGAAATCCAAATTATGTGCAAATGAACTTGTGGACAAAAACTTTTCTTTTTGGAGACTGGGATCTGATATACTGATAGGATTATGAGGATAGAACAATATGTGGAAATACTGAAGCTCAATGCTAAGATATCAGCCAGGAAGTTAAAGCTTGGGTACAAGTAGCTCCTCTAAATGGACAACACTATGTATACTGTAAAGTGTTTTACAAAGAGGCTTAAAGAAAAATTATTGTTCATGTCACCTGCCAGGCGTCATAATATTATGCCTTGAATTCAGCTGCCAGAAAAACAATCTCCTTTCTGCTCTGGTTTGTCCTTATCAGCCAAAAACATCAATCCAATGACTAAATTTCCTCTCCGGGATGCAAACACAGAACAGATTCGCTTCTCTGTATCCTTGAAATTCAGCCCCAGATTTTGAACTGGCTAAATGCCAAAGATGACGCAGCATCATCACCCAGCCGAGACATTTTGCAATTCAAACCAGTCACACTTGTTGTTGATATTTAGGTTGTCACACATCTATAGCCAGATAGCTGCTATTTATCAGCCCAGATGGACTGACATATTATTGACAAACATTTACTTGCACTTACGCACATCTCTGGGCGTAATAAAAATTCTTACAGATGAAAAGCCTGAGGGAAGGGAGATAATTAGAACCCCGCAAATGAGAAGTTGAAAGGCTTGCCTTTCCTTAAAGCTTCACAGTAAAAAAACAAATCCATTGATCTGACAAACCCAATTAAGATAGGAATGCATATTACAGCATGATTACAAAATAAACGCAAGAGGTTTGTTCGCCTAATTTAGTCTGATCAAGGTCAATCAATGGTGTGATCCCTCGCAGATTTCAAATTGAGGGACTGCTCATCTGCTACCAACACAGGTCAAGCCGTCTCTAATCAATAGGCACATCTCTCTGCTTAAAGACAAACTCATTGCAATGCTCCAGAGGTTCGCAGGAGGAAGTACACACAGTCCTTGACCATGATATGCTGCTTAAAATGTAAATGAGCCTCTGAATAATGGCACAAGTCAGCAATGAATATGCAGACGACCACAAATTATTTTTGCTCATCTTATAAATCATCCTCCGTTTGCTGGCATTTCAGAAAAGCTCCTATTGTTTATTCTGAACTAAAATCACTTTAAAGCTTTTTGCTCCACTGCCGAGAAAATTTATCAATTAGGGTGTTTCGTTTAAATTGGGGCTTGAATTTTGCTTGGGCAAATTAAACACAAATGCAACAGAGTATTTATTTCTTGTTTGGAGAGATAAGTACATTTTTCAAAGGTAACATGAACTAGTCCGCACATTTACAGAGCCTTCTAATGACTACAAGATTATTTCCTTTGCTCAAATTTTAAAAACACAACTCGAAGCAGAGTTTATTTGCAAGATAATGCAGAGCTGGACTCCTTTGAAATGCTTAAATATCAAATCAGTCCAGCTTTAACAACCTCACAATAGAGACATCTGTCCAGATGAAGGACTTGTTGGCTAAACACTGGAGCTTTTTGAGCACCTGTTCCCAGCTGCTGTAAGGTAACAAAAAACATCTGTTTCTGCCAGATTCAGGTCTGATCCACCTCTAGGGCTCACAGAATCAGAAAACCGACCTACATCCTTATGATGGCCAGCAAATTCTACCACCTAACCTGAAGCCTTATAAACAATAATAATTATAAAGATTAATAGACTGATATCAGTACAATAAACAATCCAGTTCAGTGTGTTTGTTTCCACCCAGCCCAATTGGTCTACAATGCACCAACAATGAGAGTTTATTTTTCAAAAGAAGTATTTAAGCATAGCATTAGACATAAATCCTCAGCCAATTTAATCCAACAGAAAAGAAGGGTTATACATTTGTGTTGTATTAACTGCTACAGTAACATTACAATCAATAGTTTTCAAATCGAGGGTGTCACACTACTGGATATCTGCCTTAAATTTTAGTGACAAATACTTTGCTGATTACGATGCAGCAGTGACTTGGTAATCACACAATTTAATTTCATTCTATACTATGCAGACTCTCTGTCTGCATTGATGAAGATTTACTCACTTCACATTCTACATGGTAAAATTACTTCTAGTCAGAAGAAAGAAACATCATGGTTGAGCCCCAGATTATTAGTGGATTTTTAAATATATAAAAATGATTCAGTGACATTACAACATAAGTAACATACCCGGTATTTACACAGCAGAATACTGGGAGATCCCAAAAGACATCTACTATCTGTAGAAGGAGGAGATAAAAAGAGACACAGACACTGAAAATAAACAACAGGGCTTGATAAGTCACAAAAACATGCACTGCTAACTTTAAATAAGACTTACTTAAAGTCATGAGTGTACTGTAGAGCTGTATTAGATTAGATTTTCTTAACAGATTCAATTCAACTCAACATCAAAGAACCAGTCCAAGATCAAAATGACCTGCACTAGATCAGAGCATCTCCGAAAATTGCCCACCATCAAGTCTTTCAAATCTATTCATGATACACTTTCCCACCAACTTACTGTGTAAAAGAGCATTTCAGCTATGCATTATGGGACCATCAACATCTGCATCCACTTTCTTTACACATTTACATTCGATATTTGCGATTATTGGCTATCATCCAAAGGTACACCTCAAGATTAAACAATCAGAATGTCAGTTATTGTTTCAACTAAAATCATTGCAACTATTTTCCCACAGGCTGAACGTGTCTTTGATATACGTTTAGTTTTGCTGCTTTGGCAGATAAATTATGCCAGAACATTACTTTCAGATCAAAGTGAATCAGTTCTGTGCAAGCATAAAAAAGCTCAAATATATGACCTAAAAAATGAAATTTCATTTCATTTTCTGCCTAGTAATAAAGTCATTGCTACTGCCTAACTCTATTTTATACATAAAGCATAGTATGAAACAACACCACAGTGAAAAGAAAATCCTAAAGTGCTTAAAAGAGCTGTAGAGGCTGCTGAAATATTGCATTAGGCTTTCTTGAATCAAAGATGGATGATCTTTTTAAGCCTGTATAAAAAAAGAAAAGAGCGAAAACTTAGACAGCTCCCTTCATTATCACTGGATCAGACTCCCAGTAGGTCCTGCTTTTCCCTTCAAACCCCATCCAAAAGGCTTTGTATGGATGGCTATGTGTTAGCTCTTCCATCTATTTCATAACAAGTAATCTAAAGTACAATTATTAAACTATTTAACCCAATTACATGTTTAGCAAAATTACATGATATTTTTCAGGCATTTGATTACAAAATAACGAATCAACTGGACCCTTTCCTTCTAGTTACTACCCCGACATCGATTTTTCTCTAGTAGACGTCACTTGAGGGTGAAGCTGTCAACAGTTTCTACAAGTGAAAATGAGCAAGTCAAAAAATATTTGGAAAAAGACTGTCAACAGCAAGTGCTCTCAAGGGAAAATGTTTGAATCTGAAACCTGTTTGTAATTGATTTTGTTTTTATATTCAAGCAGCGTCACGACTTTGCAAGTCCTAATTAGTGGTCTGTGTAGAAAAACCCCAGCAGCAATAAGGGAATGAACAGCGCTCCAGCTGGAAGAGGTACAAAGCAATCCACAAATCTGGCCTTCATGGAAAAGACGAAAGTCACTGTTGGAAGTCATACGGGGGAAAAAGCAAGATCTACAGGAAGAGGCTCTGGTCAAGTGAAAGCAAATTTTAATTTCATAGTCTAAATGTAAAATACCATTGTGGCAATAAAACAAAATATCATATCACCCAAGAAAACACCATATGTGCTGTGAAATCATGGTAATGGCAGTATCATGCTGTAGGGAGATTTTTCCTCAGCAGAGTTGAGGGAAGACGGTCAGAGTTCCTGGGAAACTGAATCTAAAGAAATGCAGTCCTAGAAGAAAACTTGTTGGAACTTGCAAAAAACTTTAGACCAGGAACTTCAAGCAGGACAACAACCTTACAACCAGAACTTCAGCTAGGATGGCCTAGTCATAGTCTAAACTAAACCTAATTCAGAATATTTTTAAAGCCTTAAAAATTGCTTTTCACTGATGTTCTTTATCAAATCAGGCTGATCTCGACCCACTTTCAAAGTATGAGTGTGTAGATGTAGAAAGCTAGTAGAGACATACATCCCCAAAGTATTGAATGCTGATAAAATTTGCAAGGCAAAGACGTTTGGTGTGAACATAACTGAATGCTAAACACCTTCCATATTTTTACACTTAGAAAGTTTTGAAAACCATCTATCCTTTTTTTCCTACTGCACAAAATTAAAATTAAATGCATTGAAGTTTGTGGCAACATAACAAAATGCACAGAAAATTCTTGTGGCCTGGCAAAAATGACCAATCATAATCAGGAATTGACCAGTCAATCCCCCTCCTATTGACTGAAAACACCACCAACATTTTCTTTGAGGAAAGCTAACCTTTGCCCATCTTGATCTACTTCCTCACAACAAAGTAAATAAAAGGATTAACAAGTCCCTGAGATCTCCAACTTGACCAATATCACATGAGGTGAGTTAGTGCAGAAGACTGCACAACAAAGCAAAGAAAAAAGGGGGGTGAATAAGCTAATCAATGCACGACAGGAAGCAGAGTGAGTCTAAGTCAAGCTGCCAAGCGACCAAATAAGGATCTGTCTGACACGGGGTCTTTTAAATAATCCACTTGGAAACATCCTTTTTAAAGTAATTAACTATCAGGTAAAAGGGTCTTTTTCTGTTATGGCAAAAGAGGTTTGGATCACGTGAAGATCCCTATAGCATACAGTCATTAAACATCTCTCATTAAAACCTACTGCTGATCCTCTATGGAGTTCCTAAGGCTCATTGGAGTGTCTAGGCATGTACTCCTTAAGATTGTACACCACAATGTTGAGACAGAGCTGGAAAGTCTCTTAGTAGGGGGGGAACTTTTAAAAAACTGGAAACAGGTGATGTTTGCTAAAGTCTTCCCTGTCAGTTTGCATTCTGGACGCTTCACAAAGTAAGTCAAATATACTTTGTGCAACCCTAGTTTGCAATCTGACTTTCCTGGCCTCAAGGTTTTTCCAGACACTGCAATTCTGATAGAAAAAAGGCAAAACAGTCACAGGAAAGGACGTGCTTGATGTGAAAACACAACGGTTGTGGTGTCATAACTATCCCGTACTGTCTGTCTGTACGCAACTACTGCTGACTTAACATTGAGATTGGTGCCCATATGCGGGTGAAGGATAAGTTCATCTTTTAGTTTAATGTTGGAATCAAACTCGAGTTTGTCAAACAGAAAAAAATGAGAACATTTTAATTTCCTGAGACAATTTTTTGATTTCGTTAGCTGAAAGTCGAAGGTTTTCGATTTCAAATATTTTCCTTGTTCTATGTCATTTAATGATCTGAAATCCTGTCAGTTTTATTATTTTGCTGACAGAAATTCTCAACTGCTGGGAGCCTCCAGAAAACATGTCTAAGAATATAAAATTGTAGGAAGCCATTTTATTTCTTGGATAACACTTTCTACTCTAAAGCATGAATAAGGTTCATATCTGTATAGAGGACTAGACAAAGACAGATAAAGGTGAAAAACTGCTCATCTCTCTGCTGACATATTACTACCTGCGGCTACTTCTTCAGCACTACAATGTTTGTGTCACACATTTACCTCCCTCATGTTGTCTCTTCTAAATGCATCCATTACTCTGACATAAATACAAAACACACGACAGCATAAATTACAGCAGGAAGACTTGTGAGTTTTCATGCATGTTGAGGCATGAAGGAAACCTGAAGGAGTGAAAGGACCTCATACCAATATGTTGGGAAAGAGAGTCTAACCATTCAGCTCATCTTGAGCTATAAATCAGGGTCTGGTCAACCTGGCCAAGAGCATTTTCAGACCCATTTGCAGAAGATAATGCCAGCTATTCCTCCCCAGCCCCAGGGACAGGAGAGCCAGCCTCATGAATCATTGCCCTTTTAAAGGAGCTGCAGCATGGCTCACATCGTGCTGTTTCCATAGGGTCCTCCCCACTCTCCCCCCCAGGCAAAAACAACGGATAGCAAAGAAGGGGGAAAAAAAATCTCAACTGTGGCCATAAACATTCAAAAACCAAGTTATGAAAACATAAAGGCATAGTGATGATGTCGGTTTTAGAGTTAAAAATCTCTAGTGTCTCCCGTGCGAAATTAGATTTTCGCTGAACTTAAAAAAGTGCATCAAAGATCATCTTTGCTGTTTGGTGCATTCTGAAAGCCTTGCTCTCTCGCACTTTATTGCAGCCAGAATCAACATATCTCAATATATCATGCATAGACCAGGAAAAAAACAAAAGAAGTTTTTAGTTTTAATGTACGCAGGCTTAGTTCACACATAGCACAATATCTGAGAAAATTAATATACTTTTATTGCGTTTTGGCTTTTCATCCACACCAAACTCTGTGTAAGATCACTAAAAATGCTAATTTACAAAAATCTCAACCAAAGTGGAGATTTTTAAAAATCTCAGTATTTGTGTTTGCGTGTGTACATGACAAAACTGAGATTTAGGGTCTAGTGCAATGCAGTCTAGGAAATAATGTATCAATATATCCACATACTTGCTTTGACATGGTTCCCAATCGTCATCATCTTGTGTCTTCTAATGTGCTGTTTAAAAGTAGTTCAAAACCAATGAACCTCCTGGTGCCATGCTTAATTCCTAAGAGGAAGTTGTGGTTGTTTTGAAGCAATCTGATTGGCTTACCCTTTTTGGCTTTGTACTATGCTGCCCCCTATGTGTGTGGCATGTTTAAAACGACACTCGAAGTTGAATTTGTGTGGGTTCAGGTGGATTAAATTTTCTGAAACCGATCCGATGTGTACGACATTTTTCTTTAAACAATGTTGTGGAGATATGCATTTCACACAACAAAATTTGCACATCTTTCCCATAAATCCCCATTAGACCTTTACGAAGGTGTTGCCACTGGATGCTGAAAGTCATCTACACGCTGTAATTATTTGGGAAATTTAATAGTCATCCCTTCAACTCAAGCAAACTTTCTTCTTTCATTGGTTACCAGCAAAATAGGAAACAAAGCAGCCATTTAGTTTGACAAGGGGGTTGATGACGCACCTTCCCACTACCTTGGATGCAAGCAGAGTTAGCTTAGCTTTTATCTCAGTCACTGGTGTAACCTGAGCTCAGACACCATGATTGACAAAAGGTGGCAAGACGAATGTTAAAGGGAGACACTTCTTTGTGCAGTCACACACTAGTAGAGATCCCACAAGACATTTCAAAAGCCTGAGCCACGCACACAGGTGCAGCTTGGTGGCGCTTTTAAACTGGAGACAGGCGAACTCATGGGGACATAATTTAACAAACTACCTTTTGTCTGCACTGTGAGTTGTGGTAGATTTCCATCTTCTCATTACAATGCAGGGTGCCAAGAGCTCCCGCTGGTTGATTGAGTCACTACCGCTTGGTGCTGCATTTTAGCATATGATGTGTTGTGTACTGCATATAGAAGTGGCATTAATGTCAGAGGACAAACTAATTCTGGTTTTGGTGTCTACTTTTAGAAACACCAGTAAAATAAGTTGAGCTTTGAGACAGAAATCCAATTTAAAACCCATAACCTTATTTTTATTTATGCTAAGTTTGTGACTATAGGATTTTATGACATTATCAGTCTAGAATAAACTTCAACATTCACTTCCCCACATGTAAAATATTTAATGCCCAAAAATAAATGCATTATTTGTTGCAGAAGAATATTTTTTAAAATTACAACCTTTAAATTTGAGTAAATTTAGTAAATAGGTTAAATCCAATGCTGCACTGATAAGGTTTTTGTCTGGTTGATGCTGATCTCTGATTTCCTTCAATTAAACTGCCTGTTCTGACCCTGACCAACACATAAAAGACAAAAAACAAACTTGGGTGGTGCTTCTTTGACAAAGCCAGTGGTTTTGAATCTAACAGAAAATAAAGAAAAAACAAGATTATTGAAATTTGTGCCTCAAACCATTTGCCCTTAACCTTATTTTTACTTTAGCTAACTCAAACTGAGTGCACCAAAGTTAATGTTATCTACTGTTAACTGATTCTTTGATCTTCCAAAATATTTGGAGCACTTAGTATTGATAAATATAGTGAACAGAGAGAACTACTCAAAATGAAAAAAAAGAGAACATGCCATTCAAGCAAGACAATGGCTTCTTGTGTATACTTTCCCATATTTACTGTAGAGTAATAATTAAAGGCTTAAAACAACTGTTACTGGAAGAAACAAGGCTGGGTCCAAGTTTATGTTTCCACCAAGCAAAGGGAAGAAGATGGTAGGTCAGGGGCAAACCAAAGCAAAAAAAAAAGTTTCTTTTTACAAAATATTCATGAGTTTTAAGGCTTTGTGCATCTTTACCAGGTGACCAGTAAATGTGGATAGCAGAAATGCACCCATAAATGGACCTGCGATGAGCTAATTTTCTTTTGATTCGGTCAAACAAAGCAAATTTAAATGTTTTTCCTTGTCATTAAATCAAAACTAAGAGATTGTGAACACATCAACTAACAGCTTTTGATGCCATTTTTAAAGTCTAATAAAAACCAGATAAAAATCATTGACAGAAGAGTAACCTTGTAATTTTCCTGTTTGACTGTTATATGCTGTTACTGCCAAATACTCTAAAGCACAATAATTTTTTTGTAGAACATCTTTCCCATGTTATAATCCTTTGAGTGGAACAGATAAAATGGATCAGAGTCAGCAGGTAAATATCAAAGGAAACCAAGAAATTATATTGGCATGGAAAACCTTAATTGGTGGATCTTATGCACATTGTTCCACCAAAGCGTGTTATGTTACAGCCGGTAGCGGAGGTTGTGTTGACAACTTCAATTCATCACCTTACATAACATCCAACATATGTGATCTTTTAAAAAAAAAAAAAAAAAAAAAAAAAAAAAAAAAGCTCTGTTTCCATCTCAGTGTTGCTCTCTGACAAAAACAGTGATTTACAGTCAAACTGAGGCCTGGAAAACAGTCAAAGTTGGTTTTAAAAATTCGCTGATCTTCTTTAACATTAAAACTTATATTTACTTGACAGCGTGTCTTTCATGAATATTTGAAGCCATGTCTGTTACATAGAAATCTGCATGCACCCTATCGCCCTACTTTACATTGCAGTGAACCCCAGTTAATGGTGCAGCTATCACAGAAAGAACATAAAGGCTTTTTTGGCTGTTGTTTTGGAGAGGAATGGTGTCGCTGAATTTCCTTTGCATTGATTGTTTTCAAGAATTTTTCTCATCCGTTTGTGCCTCCCATGACATTTGACTTCTGCTTGATCTGGTTTCATCCTCATGGATTCTCAGCGCCTTTTATAGCACATTTATTTTAATGTCTAATTTATATTTATGTTGTTCATTTTATATTGGAATCTGCATGAAACCTACAAGTGCTTTTTTTTAAGTTTCATTCTTTTTCCAATAAGCACAGCAAAGGCTACAAAAGGCATTTCTACTTCATGCAGAAATGTTTTTTTATTTTCTATATTGGTTATTGTGAAGCATTGCGTTGGAATGTGCAGATAAATATAAAAGTATTGCAATATTAGGGAGGATAAAGCGCATCCCTAAATGTGTTGCCATAGAAAATAACCTTCAAACTCTGTTGAAATTGAAAACAGCCTTTTATCCCCATGTCCTCAGTCATTAAATATATAATAAATACCATTTAGCACAAATAGAGTCAAATGAGTCTCTCTTCCTCCACCACCTAAACTGCTCTGCAGCCTCATGCTGTGATATTCTATTGCTTCCTCCCAGCAGTTAGGAAATTTGACATGATTTTAGCTCTGCACTGCAGCGTGTAACCTTGAAATGCACTTATAGCGAGTCTGATGAATGTTGGTAATGTGCATCTAGCTACTGGGTCATTTATATGATCACAGCCCATATTTATATATAAACAGGACACAGGAAGCAACTTATCATGTTGGTCACTGTGGAGACATTTCATTAAAAGCCAGTTCAAAAGTCCCAGTGCCTCCCCTCATTCGCTGTGACTTTATAGCAGAAAAATGGGAACGGGACAAAACGACACGTCCCTGATGAAAAACTATGTAGTCTGGCGTTATCTGATGGTAATTTTCAACCCACTAACAAAAGGTGATTATTTCTAATAACATACAAAAGAGAGGCACTGTGAGGCAAAACTCTATCAAAGAACGCATACCTTATTAAAAGAGCTGAGAACATTTATTGAAACATGTGGTACAGATATGTAAAAAGCCTTTAATATTTTATTGGGGAAGCATAATAATCTGAGAAAGGTTCTTCCCAAAATTCACACCTATAATTTGGGTACAATTGGTTAAAAGGTAAAAACTCCATCTAGAACTAAACTGCCCACAGCAACGCCCAGGGTATCACTCTGTTCGGGGCAGCAGAAGCACATGTCCGTTGTGCCTTGAAACAGTTTCCTACTCCTTATTTTCAGATGGGGAAGCAAAAATAATCTTGAAACTCTTAATGTCTGGCTACTGATGCGGAAGTCGGCTTCTGATTTATTTGGCAATTATTAAATTAATTGCAGTACAGATTCCCTTTCTTCAGGTCTTGTTTAAGCTCTAAAATGCTTAAACAGAACAAATCTAACCTGGTTTATTCGACACTGAGCAGGGATTTTTTCCCCCATACACTTCAAATTTATGAGACCTTAATTTTAATTGAGCCCAACGCATTTTTGACAGTAAGACGACCTCAAATTGAGACGTCATGCAAGAACACCCACTGATCACTGGGTATGATTACTGATGTCTTAAACAAGCGCTTTAGACTTCATGTAGGTGAAACAAGTTCTCATTAAATGCAGTAATGCATGATTTTTTTGGTCTCTGTGGGGATACAAATATATTATCTCTCTAGGCCACTGAGCTGAACAAGGAACTAGGTTTATCTTGCCACTGTGTGCAGTGAGCAGGATAAAAAGGGAGGCAGAGAAATGTCATTGTAGATACCATTTTATCTACATATCATCTTGTTTGGGGCTAATCCCTGATTTTTTCTGTCCTACCTTAAGAAATATGAAGACTTTTTTACGCATATATGGGACAGCATTTGATTTTTCTGGGAACAAACATTAACATGGAAATAAAAAAAGAATGAATATGTCTAGCACATTTAAGAACTTGTAATTCTGAACTGAAATTGTGCAATTCTCTGGCCTTTCAGCAGAAACAAATGCATACTATATATATCATGAAATTATTCACCAGCCACAAAATATAGTATCTGTGAAATAACAATTGTGTGATTTGATATTTTTTCTTCACATGGGATTTCTTATCATCACAAGTGAATTAATACACTTAAATTAAAGGTTTGAATTTTTCATGCAAAAAAAAAATCTGTAAGATTATATTACCTCAATAAAACATTATTTTATTTTATTGCTTTTTCCACATCTTTATCACCCAGAGTGCCTACAAACGTATTAATCCTGCTGGCCTTAGTCTGCAATTTTTATTATCACGACCTCAGCGTTGGCAGTCAAAATCTAATCCAGTTCACAGTTTATTTTCCTGACAACATAAACATCAGAAATGCAAACGATGTTTCTTTCAGTCTGATCGAATAAAAAAAACATTCTTCACACATTTCAGCATTTCTCAAGCACCAAGCAGAGCCCCAGGGTTAAATTATTTACACAACGTAGACTCACATTTTAGCATTTAAAGTTTTTGTGCAATTAAAGCCTAGCAGTGGGAGCAGTGTCTTTTAAGCGATTCTCAGTCTGTAATTCACTGGCTGAATTATTGCATTACATGGTTTTATTAGAGTCACTTGTCTTCACTTGTGTCACAACAGTGGCAGTGGAGGCTTTCTAGGCAGTCTCTGCTCCAAGCAAAGGCCAGGAGTCACGGAAAAAAATTGGACAGCGTATAACTCACGCCTAATAGCATTTTGTACCTGGCTCATTGTTTTGTGTGTTTTCAAATTCATGTGAAGTGGCGTTAATTCTGCATCCTATTTAATTAACTGCTGCAAATGAGGCATCATCTGTGCCGCTTAGCTCTGATGAACAGTAATGTAAAAATCTTCAGGCTGACATTAGCAAAATGCTATTTATTTCCAAATTTGCCATCTTTATTTACTCCTCTTACTTGTATACTCTGCATCACCACCAGCTCCCATCTGACACAATGACACACTGTCAGCGCTAATGGTCTCTGATGGCATCGAGGCTGTCAAGGGGACACAGTAGGCGCTCAGAGCCAAGGCCCCTAGTAGCCTTCTGCAGATGAAAAGCTGTCATGTCTGCCCCTCACTGCCAAAAAGCTCCGCCTTCGCTCCTTACAATCCTATCCATTTCCTATATCAGTGGGCTAGATGGAGTGCAGGGCATGAACTTTTTTTAACAAAAAGATGTGATTTAGCGACCAAGCTGGTAGCAATGAGTGTGTCACCTCACCACAATCTAAGGCCGTTTCACATGCTATCTTATTAAGTGGGCTTATTGAAAAAACAGCTTGATGGGTGTGAGGAAATTAAGGGTATTTTGTGAAACATTAAGTCCATTAAGAGACACACACACACTCCTAATTGAAGTGTGTGTTTGTGTCACTTTGTAAGTGCTCCTGTTCAGAATAGTGTGCGTTCATTGGAATGAAAGGTGTGGAATCCCTAATCAAAAGGAATTATATTTCCTTTGCCCTGTCACCATCCTTTTTAAAAATATATTTGAGGCTCAACTGAATTAAATCTCAATGCTATGTAAGAGCTGTCCAACTGGTCGGGTAATTGTTTGCTGAATTAAGCCAAAAGTAGGTCAAGCCGTTAAATTGACTTTTATTTTACAACACCAACAGGCGACTACATGTCACATAGTAAGACTAAACAATGGTATCACCACTTGTTGCTGTGATATATTAGTTCAGGTCCATCAGCTCTTAAGAAGTAATGCACATGTATACATAGAAAGTGAAAACTGGCTTATCCAACTGTGCATGCTTCAGTCTTAAATGCATAGTCAGGCAATTCTTATTCCATCATGTATTTTCACACCATAGAAAATAATGACAGACATGCAACAGTTTCACAGAGGTACAAGTTACTGAATATGTTTCAGCATGTAATAAATATTTTTTAAACTATTTTTGCACAATTTTAACTTTTCAAATATGAAACAATGTTTATGACATCTATACTTTTCCCAATATAATTTTCTTGCATTTTCTAACCTTTAGTTAAAAAAAACCACCCTTCAAGTTTTCAGCAAATACTAATTTTCGCTCCAACAGACTATGATGTCACTCATTCCACCACAAGTCCAACATCTTACAATCAACTTTTTTTAAATAAACTCTTTCATCAGCTACGCCTTTTAATAATATATTAACAAATCATATTGAGATCTTTTTTACACAAATGTATCCTAAAGAATTTTAACTATATTCATCAAGAGCAAGAAAATTTCTTCTTTGAGGTGGATGGGATTCCTATTAGCTAGCAGGCTAACAGCTAATATACATTTTAGCTAATGGTTGCATATAAGCTGCTGTTTTTACTTTGCTTTTTGTCAATAGATTTAAACTCCTAATCTTTGTTTACAAGCTGTTTTTCTGCTTTCATCTTTCATGCCGGTTTGCTGATTATAAAACTACTAAAAGGCTAGAGTACAGGTGGTCGGTCTGTACTCCTCAATAAACATATTCTGCCTCACGTTCTCCTTCTTCAGCCGCTCAACTGGCACACTGCATTTGTGGAGCAAATGAAATATTTTTTCCCTGTTATAATTGTCTCACATCCAACTGACTAACACTATTTTTACAACAACTATAAGGGAAAAAAGCAGTTTGGCGAGTTGTACTGACAGACTATCTCAGTGCTGATTTCTAAACAGTCAGCGTGATTTTTGCACCTTAAAAGTGCACAGAAAGGCTGTATGCTTGCGTAACTGTATTCTCGCCAAAACTGGTAATGGCTTAGACAGAAATTCCCCTGAGCAAAGGGAGCTTTTAGAGAAAAGAGCAGAGTGAAAAAGTTACAGCGTGCTGACGTCCTCCTGGAGAAAGACGAACATGCAAGATGAAACCTGCAAAGTCATGATTTTGAACAAAAACAGAAAATTGCATTATGCCTGTCAAAATGTTTTCTGTCAACACTTGTGTAACTGTGTTGAAGCATGTTCCCTTGAAACAGGGCATAAAAAACTAACAGTGTGGCCTGTTTTCTATTTCAAAGAGGACAACACTGCAATGTGCTGCAAACTAAACGGCTATTTATGAAAATTAAAATCCAGGCCATGCTCAGGGTGAGAAACTGAGTCACAGTTAACTGCAGTCACTCCTTAATCTATGTATGTGACATTTCTCGCAGCTAGATAAGACAGCTGACTGTTTGACCTTCATGTAATGTTCTGCATCAATTGAGGCAGCGACCTGTGTGTTTGTGCGAATATGCCGGTGTCTGTGGTGCTCCAATTAGATAAGAAAGTGAAACGAATTGGAAGATGGTGGCAGGTTGAGATGAATGACACCAGCTGGTGAGCCATTGGCTTATTTGTACAACGTCCAGCATTTGTTCAAAATGAAACAGAGCATCATCCAAGCTTCTGCTGACTCTGCAGATGAACAGCCAAGGCAATGAAGTCTTACAGTCATGTTATGCGTTTCTGTCAACTCGTTTGTACATTTACCAAAGGACCAGGTAAGATAACACGTCCACTGTGCCACACCCTACCCACGTTCTGCACAAGTTTCTCAAATATAAGAAGCAATAACCATCAACTTTAAACAGTAGGTGGTGTGCAGCTATTAAGACTTCTAACAAATTATGAAATTCACTGCAGGATTTGATGCATGATAGTGGTACAATTTCATATGATATAATTTCATATACTTTCAAAGCTAAGGACTGCCTGACGGTGTGACTCATGCGCTCATTTTCGATTTACAATGGCACTCAACTTTATGAAACCATAAAAGTCTAACATTTCGGAGACTATTTCAGAGCCACGTGAAACAATTTAATTGTTTTTTCCAATTTTGGGTTTGATGACACAAAACCAAAGCAGCACTGTACAATACGAAAAACCCATATTTAATGTCAAACCATAATATTGGAATAAAATGAACTGTACAGATTGCATACATAATTTCAGTTCAGTGATAAACATGAGGAGTAATTGTTATCCATCCAAATATAATCAGCTTCAATGATCAATTTCATCTTTAAACATGTGCTCACAATATTTTAATGATTTGACCTACATTCGAGGCTTGGGATCTTACAAGATCTTGTAAAATATGATTATGATTGGGCATTAAGTTGATGTGGGTTTCTCAAAATAATAGTGTAAAGATACTACATTTCACAGATTCATGGTATTTAAACAACATTAAGTTATTCAGCTAAGTTACATAATCATTGATCACTTTCTTTTACAACACTGTGTACATTACTGTGACAGTATTTTGAGTCATTAATGAGACAAAAATATACACTGCTCAAAAAAATAAAGGGAACACTCAAATAACATCCTAGACCTGAATGAAAGAAATATTCTCATTGAATACTTTGTTCTGTACAAAGTTGAATGTGCTGACAACAAAATCACACAAAAATCATCAATGGAAATCAAATTTATTAACCAATGGAGGCCTGGATTTGGAGCCACACACAAAATTAAAATGAAATAACACTACACGCTGATCCAACTTTAATGTAATGTCCTTAAAACAAGTCAAAATGAGGCTCAGTATTGTGTGTGGCCTCCACGTGCCTGCATGACCTCCCTACAACGCCTGGGCATGCTCCTGATGAGGTGGCGGATGGTCTCCTGAGGGATCTCCTTCCAGACCTGGACTAAAGCATCCGCCAACTCCTGGACAGTCTGTGGTGCAACGTGACGTTGGTGGATGGAGCGAGACATGATGTCCCAGATGTGCTCAATCGGATTCAGGTCTGGGGAACGGGCTGGCCAGTCCATAGCTTCAATGCCTTCATCTTGCAGGAACTGCTGACACACTCCAGCCACATGAGATCTAGCATTGTCCTGCATTAGGAGGAACCCAGGGCCAACCGCACCAGCATATGGTCTCACAAGGGGTCTGAGGATCTCATCTCGGTACCTAATGGCAGTCAGGCTACCTCTGGTGAGCACATGGAGGGCTGTGTGGCCCTCCAAAGAAATGCCACCCCACACCATTACTGACCCACTGCCAAACCGGTCATGCTGAAGGATGTTGCAGGCAGCAGACCGCTCTCCACGGCGTCTCCAGACTCTGTCACGTCTGTCACATGTGCTCAGTGTGAACCTGCTTTCATCTGTGAAGAGCACAAGGCGCCAGTGGCGAATTTGCCAATCCTGGTGTTCTCTGGTAAATGCCAAGCGTCCTGCACGGTGTTGGGCTGTGAGCACAACCCCCATCTGTGGACGTCGGGCCCTCATACCATCCTCATGGAGTCGGTTTCTAACCGTTTGTGCAGACACATGCACATTTATGGCCTGCTGGAGGTCATTTTGCAGGGCTCTGGCAGTGCTCCTCCTGTTCCTTCTTGCACAAAGGCGGAGGTAGCGGTCCTGCTGCTGGGTTGTTGCCCTCCTACGGCCTCCTCCACGTCTCCTGGTATACTGGCCTGTCTCCTGGTAGCGCCTCCAGCCTCTGGACACTACGCTGACAGACACAGCAAACCTCCTTGCCACAGCTCGCATTGATGTGCCATCCTGGATGAGCTGCACTACCTGAGCCACTTGTGTGGGTTGTGGAGTCCGTCTCATGCTACCACGAGTGTGAAAGCACCACCAACATTCAAAACTGACCAAAACATCAGCCAGACAGCATAGGTACTAAGAAGTGGTCTGTGGTCCCAACTGCAGAACCACTCCTTTATTGAGTGTGTCTTGCTAATTGCCAATAATTTCCACCTGTTGTCTATTCCATTTGCACAACAGCAGGTGAAATTGATTGTTAATCAGTGTTGCTTCCTAAGTGGACAGTTTGATTTCACAGAAGTTTGATTTACTTGGAGTTATATTGTGTTGTTTAAGTGTTCCCTTTATTTTTTTGAGCAGTGTATATTGACAGATGTTTTGATACAAACGAATTGTAAGCTGTTTTTTCTCAGTCTTCCTTAAACACACACTGCGTAACTTTGCTTCTGTCCATAAGTAATTATTGACGATTAACAACAGAACGGTATATATAAAGTTGCATAAAAGTAAACCAACATTGTCGAACTGAAACGGTAAAAAAAATAGCAGTGTTTTTCCCCTAAATTGACGTTGCATACTGGTAAATTGTGCTGTCCCTCCCATACCATCCCTCTCAGCAATATGTAGTTTCTATTTGACAGCAAACAAAACTGTCAACATATAAATGAAAAAAATATTCTGACTCTCATTAAGAATTTAAAAAGTTAGAAACATTTATGTAATTACATTATGGATCAGAAAATATCAGTATTGGCAGGTAACAAGATCAAACCAGAACCTAAGAACACTGGGTCAGCTTTTGATTTATAACATGTTTTCTAATTAACATTTCTCCATACAACCATTGCAGCTAATTCTTCATCCTTCTAAATGGAATATGTTCTCATACACTTTTAGCAGAAGCTGAGTAAAAACTTAGATCCTCATATATGAATAACCCTATAATTACTTTATTTAGACACAAACAATGCAATATTTTCACCAACACACATCAAAGATGTGTGTTGGGTTTAAACACACATCTCTGTAGATCTTTTGATACCTAACCCTTTCTAATCTCATTCACATAATCCATGAAAAATAACTATTACAGACAAACAGCAAACAGTAATGTCAGCTTCCTAATCTGGGAAACAATCACAAACTCTTTAACAGTTACAACTTTGGGGAAAAAATAAGCCACTTTTATGTGTTTGGTCGTTACAGGTTTTAATTAGATGTGTGGTGAAATTCCAAAGCCATCTGGGACCATCTGAGATCACAGGGACGGCAGATGAATCGCAACAGTTTCTACGTTTCACTGCAGACTTTGTTATGCATACCAATTGGCAGCTCACTGCACATTGTGTCTACGATATTTCACAGTTGTCTGCGAGTTGCATTTCCTCACTTCAGAAAAATCTCTTAACAACAAAACGGAGCAGTATTTTTTTCTAGGGCTGTCGGCAGAGCAGCAAGTTTGGGGCTTCAAATCTTCAGCCCTTGATGATTAGGATTTTGAAATTTGCATCAAAACCTAATTCAATTAGGCAAAGATGAATTAAATATTCAACAAAAATAACTGCTCTAGTCATGCTTGTATTCTTACCACTTACATAACAACTTCTGGACAAAAAGTTGAATTCTTTCATGAAGTTTGATACAAAACCTCCAAAAAGTTATTCATGCATCCCTTCATTCAGCTTAACTGTGACTGGGGATTTTAATGTTTTTTTCTTCCATTAAATCTGAAATCAGTCAACTTATCCAACAGAGAGAATCAGCTGCACCAGTTGAGCTTTGATCATCAACAGTAGAATACGCAGACCCCTAAAGGTTTAGACTTCATGCCCTAGTTCGTCTTTTACTTTTTATTTAGAGAAATGCTTTCTTTTTCATCTTGAGAAGCATATCCAGTCTTTAATTTGTTATGCTTAGAAAAAGAAAACTGAATTGAGGCTGATTCGTCCGAAAAAAAAATCCAACAGCGATTGGTGTGAACAAGTATGTGGCTGTTTTCTAGGAATACATACGGTAGGTTTCAACTATCACAACTTTCTCTGACGTATAAAAAAAAAAAAGTAAATGTCTACAGTTTAGAAATACTTTGCACAAAACAAGTACAGTCATGATATGGAAGCTACAGTAACACTGGTTTAGATCTACATTGTTGCGTAGTGGATGGAGAGATGTTAACTGACATCTCCACCCACATTTCTAACCATGAGTAGCAACAGCAAATGATGGGGATTAGCAGTGCTAGCCAGCAACTGATGCTGTCATCCAGAACACGTTACTGTGAATTATTGTCTCTGCTGCCCGGATACTGAAATTGTCATATGGCAACATTGTCTTCAGTCAGAGGCCTCTTCTGAATCATTGTAAGACTGACTGCTACCGAGATCCATCCTGCCCACAGCATCACCATCCACAACAACTTAAAAAAATACATTGATGGCATGAATTATGACAATATTTTATTTCCCTTTGGGATAAATGAATTATTAAACAGACCTTTTTGTATTGTTGTTGCATTTGTTCTTCAAATACTCTACAGTACGTTCTTATGTTAAATATATATTTTCTCAAGGATATAAATTATACCGGTCAATGTCTAGTCCTAGATACACTAATGTAGATAGATGGTTTCACTCATATGCAAAGTTGATGGCTAAAGAAAAAAGTGAAACCACTTCCAGAAAAAGCTGAATAATCAAAACCAGACACAGATCTAAAATGTTGGAGGTCCTTCGGCCTAAATGAAAAACAGACTGAGCTAATTAACCTAACATTTGGCCTTTCAATATCATTCATGTTCACCACCACACTCAGCAGCCCTTGCACTCTTTGAAGCAAAAAGAAAAAGAAAAAACAAATCACACAAGGAGAGGCTAAAAATAGGGCTCCTGCGGTAAGCACAGGCCATTTTTAGGCCCTGCGTCTGTTTCCACTTTACCAAACGCAGGGGTGCTCTGTAACACATTGGTGTAAATGGTTTATAATGTCACCAGTGGACTCTGAAATGGGAGACCTGGTTTCAATCAGCAGTCAAATTGCTCCTACATTACCCTCAAAGACAAGAGTAGTAAATCACTTTTTGCCTTTCCGCTGCTGATGTTCAACAAAAGACATTGTTTCAAAATTCACCACGCATGCTACCAAGAGCGCTGTATCTTTATGTAGGTTTGGGTTTCTGAACAGGGCAATATCAGCTGACTGCAGCACCCCAATGGATGCTGGAGTACAATATTCTTATCACACAGACAAAAGAAAATCTGTATCCTAGAACGGAAACATTTGCTGATTACCCCATGCGCAAGATCCATCAGAACCAGTTGGAACCAGCTTGCTGGATTGCTTTTTTTGTGCCAATGCCCTGACAGTGGGCCAGCAAGGCACCTCAGAGTACTTATAAACTACTATAAACGCGAGAAACGCTGAACCCACCCACCACAGACCAACACACTATGGGTAAAACCTCTCATTAAAGCTCAAGAGCCCTGAAATTACTAAGTTTTTACCCACATGGAGAGTATGAGAAATCCCAACGGGCGTAGAGTTGCGCCGCGTGGTTTCTTCAGCATACGACCGCAGACAAGCTGGAGCGGATGCCAATCAGTGCGGCCAGTGTCAGAAAATACCAATATATGAGGGAAATGGGGCAGCTGCTCTGTCTGTGAGGAAATACTCAACGCAAGATCTTACAAATACTCTCACAAGACAGAAAGGTATCCAAGCCAACAAACGCCACATTTATGACAGGGCAATCTGTCAATCAAATCACAGAAGATTTTACAACAATATTTAAACCATTTACCTCAAGAACTGGAAAGACTGTGCTATCCATGGAAAGTGCCGTGAAAATACATTTCCACCCTTAACAGTTTCCCTTTTGCTGACGATACATTTTGAACTACTCCTCCCAGCAGAATTTTGTTCATAGGCTCTTTGAAGCATGACTGGCCTGTTTAACACAACATGCCACAGTATGTCGATCAGAAATGAGACCAGTCTTTGACTAGGCTACTCCAGAACTTCTACTTATTTATTATTCAGAGGTGGTTGTGCCAATATGTTTATGATCATTATCCTGCTGAATACTTTATTATTTCCTCCATTTTGTGGACAATTGCTGAAACTTTGGTCCACTGGAGTCCCAAAGTTTTCAAAAGACTCTGTAATTCATAAATGATAGTGACTTTATTTCTCTTTTCAATTTAAGCGGTACATCTGGTAATAATGAGGCTTGTAAGTAGGTAGCAAAGGTGTTAAGATTTATAATAATCTATTTAATCAGCTTATTTTTGAACTTGCAATGGTGTGGCGAGGGTAATATTTTCACATAGGACCAGTCTCCTTTGAACAATTTTTCTACTATAATTAATTAAATCATCATTCAAAATTTTCATTTTGTATTTCCCTAGTTTCTTTTTGGATAAATGTTTTTGGTTCTCTGAAATATTTAAGTAAGACAAAAATCCAAAAACTGTAATCCAAGATCTGTAAAGTCTTAATATTTTTTCACAGATATGTTTTGCATGTGTTTCTACTCCCATTTGGGTCTCTCCTGCTTCTAAAAACCGCTAGTGCACTTAAAAAAAAACATCCGTCTATTTTTTGCCAATTAGTTAATTTTTTTGGTGTCTTGAAAATAAATCATTTTAAAGACCTTCAAAATGTAATGTTACAAATAAGCAGCAACTGATCGCACATAGAAACCCCAGCATAGACCAGCCCGATTCCTAGCAACCCCCAGCTGAGCTCCAGCATGTATGTTCAGCTGGTTGTACCACAGTATGTGCTGTGCAATGGCTACTGGATGACAAGAGTTTTGTTGTTGACTTACCATCCAGAAACCACTTGTTGCTTTCTTGTTGTATTCAACTTCTGTTGTTTTCGACTTCAATTATACAACAGATTACTCAGCTGTATAACTGAGTAATCTGTTTTTTCATTTTAGTCATTTTAACGTGAGAGTGTAGACGTTGAATTGGGGAGTGTGGCCAGTAGCAGCAGCTTATTTTGATTAGGCCTATTTTGACAGGCCCTAAAACAGCTCATTCTGAAAGGAAACTCAACATAGGCAGAACTGAGCAGACTAAAACCTTATTATTTAGGAACAATTTTGTGCAAAAAGTGTAATTAACTTGTTTTGTATAGGCCGTAGACCTATCCTAACCTGTTCAAGGAAGTATAATAGGCCACCTATAAAAGACACTGTTTCAGCTAACCAATAAAACCAACCAAAATCTCCCAATGTTCTATGTGCAGGGAAGTCTGGATGACATTTAGCTGTTTTTTATCCCCCAATTCCACCCTTTTGGACTACAGTGGGTGACAGTACTCTTCAAGAGGCCTATTGTAAGCTGAATGGCCACTTCATCTAGATCACAGCAGGTACACAACTCTTTCCTGGGCTGCTACACCAACTTCTCAACATAGCAAAACAGAACTAGGGCACCACATGGGTTGCTACTGGTGAGATATCTGACAACAATTGGTGCCTTCTGTGGAGTCTAAGATTCCTGGCAGAATGAGAGATACTCCCAGGAGGGTGAATAATCTTCAGACCTGCCAGAATAGGCACCCTATAACTTGTAACAGATGACAACATGAAGGGCAAATAACAGCAGCATGTAGCTCCATTTCAAAGCAGAAGGGTAAAGGTGCTACAACCCAAATCCGACCTGCTATTGTCAGATTTTGAATAAAATCCCACCCAAAAATTATGGTATGGGAAAGATATTACCATATTTTTTTTGTATGACAATATTATGACAACATTAACATTAAACCAGTAAACTAACATTGCATGCAACAATGTTAGTTTACTGCACGTCTTGAAATTTATTGGGCTAGTTTATTAATTTTATTTTGGTGATTTGTAATGGTGTTTTATATTTTTTTACCAATACGTTTATTAATCAACACTCTGGTTAACAGAGGTTTATTTTTTAATGAGCTACTTAAAAACATTTTTATTGATTCATATTGAAATTGACTCTGTTTTCATGTTAAAATTTCAGTCTTCAATCAAATGTTAGAGGTCCCACAGGACCCATCTTGCTCGAAGACTCACTTTTTAAAAGATAAAAAAAGAAAAAAATCAAGGATTCCATTAAGAGACAGTTTCATTACTTTTAGCAAACAAATGTTTTTTATTAATTAAAGGATTTAAAAAATATTGTTCTGATCTGTAAACCTCTGAAGAGAACCCCTCTTAAAATAATTTCAATCAACTAAATTAGAAATCAAAAGAGAAAAAGATCAGTAAATCCATTTACCATTACATTAAACATAACGTCTCCCTAGGGTTTACTTTTTCTTTTGATGGTATGCATTTTATGATATATGTCTAACCGATGATGTCATCAGCTGTGGTGCCTTGCCTTGTTTAGAAACTCCCAGAAGAAATGCTGTTCTGAAAAGGGAACAAAAGCAGAAAGCAATGTAGCATAACAGAGCGGGCCACTCGATAATCCCTCGAGAATAACGGTCATCTAAGTCACATGTCTTCCTTTGACTCACCTTTGGTTTAGAGTAAATTAAGTCAAATACCCTAGGGAATTTGTTGCCATTTCCATTCAAGATATACATACTTGTGTATGAAATGATGTCCTGACTTAGAGAAACTGTGAAAAGGAGACAGAATCAGTCACAGCCAACAAATAAGGAGCTAGGTTAGACACTGAAAGAAAACCTAACAGCTCCCCTGCTGTCCCTATCTAGTCAACATGATGGAGGAAAACCTTAATGCTTTAGCAGCATGTTCACCTAGCAGACCTGTCAACACAAGTTTGAATGATAACTCATCTATCCTTAAGATAACAAAATGTAATTCCTCACTCCCTCATCCAAATTGTTGCAAACACCAGTTCACTTTTTGAAATCAATTATAATTTACACTAACAATAATGAGTATGCTAAGAAAATGCAGCCTGGTTACCCCAAAACTTCAAATAAACATGCACCTTGCTACTGTCTACTCAGTTGTCATGACCCGAGGGTGAAAAACCCAAACATGCACTAAGGCCGTGGTTTCCTTTCCAGAGATCTACTGATGCAACAGAGAGAAACTAACTCACCCTGCGCCATCTTGATATGCTCTGGCTAATGGCTAAGCCTCTTCATTGTGTCTCTGACAGTTTTAATTAAAACAGAGTTATATTTTGATTAAGGACAGCAATAAGGCAATTTCATAGTGATGCTCTGCAAGCAAAATTGCTTCCTAGCCTTTCCAAAAAAAAAAACAAGAATACATTTATGAATAAATGAGAGTGGAATTGTACCGATAAGGTTCTTTTTGGCCAAGGATGATTTCCAGTTTTGTTTGCATTCTGACTGACCTCGATTCCAGCTTTGACAGATACTTGTTCAGAGGATTATGTAAGAAAAGAAAAAACATTCTAGAGGTTCTTTAATAGAGACCGTAGCTCTGAGTCCAGATGACAAAATTTTCAGTTTGTGTCTTTCACCTTTAAAAGTGCATTAAAGCACATATTGTCTGAAGTGTTTACATACTATTTATAGGAAGAGTTCTTAGTTTTGATTGATTTAATCAACAGGGAAAAACCCCTTTTTCAGTATTTGACCTGCCAATCACCTTTCAAAACTGATTTAGAGAAGACTGTCGTAATTATAAGTGTAAAATAAATAAAAATAGGAAAATGGGCTGTATGTTATTAATCAGATGGTACACCTAATAGATATTAAGGGTAATAGATATTAAATATGCAATTCTATCACAGATGATTGTTCACTTTTTTGGCCACACCCACATAAAGCAGATCAGAGTCAACTCAAGGAACAAGCAAACTGCAACCATTAGGGGGCGCTACTGACAGAAATGAGATCTTGAAATTTAAAACCTGTAATTGTGTTTATCAAGAATTACTTTTGAATTCAGATTGAAGGCTTCTGAACCTGGGATTGTTAAATGTCCAACGCGCAAACATCAAGGCTGAGTAATTTAAAAGAGATATTAGCATTGCTACGGTCAGTGACTGGCTAAACTGGAAAAGCTCCAGGTAAGCTGTTCCTTTTCCCAGTTTGTCAGTTCCTGCTTCATTTTCATAATAAAACTATTTCATGCCAAGGTACTTCAACTATTGCGTATCACTTTATTTTTCTACATAGTGAAGTATTTAATTGAATTACAAGTATGAAATTGTCATTTTTACCAGTTCTAAGCATTATTTCCTCCTGACTTATCAAATAGGACAGTTGGGTATAACAGTTGATCAAATTATAAGAAGTCCAAGCAACCTTTGATATTATTTACAGAAGCCGAACAATAAACATTTACTTACAATAGAGTTAGCAGATTACAGAAAATTTTCAATTATTGAAGTCAATATAGAACATCCCAACGAAAATTAATGTCAACATTTACCAGATAAGAATTTTATAAAACCTGTGTTCAGCCAAGATTTGTGAATAAATATGCCAGTCATTATATATGTTTTAAGATATTGTCTTAACTGGCCAGTGTTCAGCACAATGAGCATGGAAAGTATTTGTACTAAACAGTATCAGTATTTTATTGCCCATAAAATATATTGAAACCTATATTTTAAAACTAATCACATTTGGACGACAATGATATGATTTTCTTGTCTACCAGATATGCTTTCATCAAGACGATAGACATCATAAAGAGAAAGTATACTCACTGTTACATCTAGTGTCTTGATGCATAAATGATATGGTCTTTAATAATTAAAATTATTTGTCTAACCTCAAATGTTTGAAACTCCACCAGTTTTCCACCACTTCATCATTTATTTAAAAAAATAAAGCCAAAATGAATAAGTTTTAAAAGAAAAGCAAACTCCTAAGATGCATACAAAGTATGTGGAAGCGTAGAAATTTATAGGGTATACTCTCTTGTTGCTGTTATTGTAAAAGTTAAGACTCCAACAATTTCTTCTTTTCTTTTAAATGCTCATTCAAACTATTCCGTTATAACCATTTCACCAAATCAGAAGAACTGGTTATTATTTTATAATTGTGACAATGACTGCCATCTGAAATATTTAACATTATAAATGGTTCACCATGGTTGCTGCATTTGAAAGGGTTCCTGACCAATATTGGCTAATGCCCCTCCAGCCTCCGTGCCTAATGCAAAGCCAGGGAGAGTGTTCATTTTGCTTTGACCAACACCCACTGACATGTGGGCCCCAATTCAAATCCTGCCCAGGGCCCCCCAAAAATCTGGGATTGGTCCTGCATCGGAATGAAATCTGTCTGCACACATAGTGATGGAAAACAGTCTGGGGGAGAAAGAAAAAAGCAACAATAGAGCGTGGCAGGTGCTTTTGCACTTGATGGCCACAGGAAAACTCAAAGACCTCTGTCAGATGACGATGAAGCAAAGCAATGATGCAAGTGAACCAGCCAGATTCTTTCAGGTTTCTTTGACGAATCAACATTAATGTGACGGGTCAAATCATTACAATGCAACTGCATATTAAAGCACAGGGTGACGACATGCTCAATCCCTACAGACCACCACTTCTCTCCCCACCTCTCTTCCCCCCTTTTATCTCCCTCCTTATTTTATTAGTGATTCTCGGCAGATTTTCTGCTTCACTGAAAATTTCATCCCTGCAAAGACAACTGCGACGCCAAGCTGTCCACGGAGAGGTTCATGCGGCCAGCCATGCAGGTGTTATTTGCATTGGGGGGGATGACTTGTGAAGTGAATGAGGAATAATTCTGTGCCCCATCGTTATCACAGTAACGCTCTTATAATTAGAAGAACTGGCAGCAGACCAATATAATATGCATCTGGTCCAGTCATAAAAGTTGCTGCTGGCTATACATTGGGTTTGAATAAACAGAGGCGCAACAAACTGCATGCGTGGCTGTCTGCAAACCAATGAGATAATTTGCTATATTTATTTTTAAAATTAAGTTCCAGCTTAAATTTAAAGTGGAGACATGCATGCTGTCAGTAGAAATCTGTGCAAGTTAGGCAACTTAACAGGAATCTTACCCGACTCAAGTTCAATGGAGAATATTCATATGCACTTACTGAATCTCCTCTTTGTCGCCGCCGTTTGCATTTCTCTCCTTATCTGAAGAAGCGCCGCGTTTAGTCCCGTCTTCACTAGTTTGAACCAATCCACTTCATGTAATTAACAACCACCAAACAGAGGAGTTAGAACCGAGCGTGTGAGAAGACAGAAATTGAAAAGAAAAAAAAAAAAAAACACAGGTGGGAAAGATAGAGGAGTCCACCTCCGGAGAAGCACGAGGTCCTATCCCGGTCAGCCGACACCGGGGTGGGGGGTCGTGGATCTGCTGTGGATCTATTCGTGGCAGCTCCGGTTCGCTGCTGCCGCTAACGGGTTAACGTCCGCCTCGCTCAAGTGTTCGGCGTCGCTGCCAACAAAATAAAAGAGAGAGAGGAAAAATGACGGAGAGAAGAAATGTTGTTTCCCTCCTTGTCTGTAAAATGCGCCGCTTTTAAGTTAATTTACGAGCATAAGAAGGAGAAGGAGCCGTGGCAGGCATGGAGTTGTTGCGTCTCTCTCCCCTTCGCAGTCACGCTTCTTTCTGCCTCCGTGGTGAAAACACACACACAGGTCGGTTGGTCAGTAGGATTTTAAAAAAAATTATTTCGGTTTCACTCGGGTTTACTCGCCTCTGAGTGTCCATTCATTGCCGCTCTCCTCCTAAAACGTGCACCAAACGTGAAAATCTCACGGAAATAAAATCCTTCCCTGTTTACCACAGAGCATAAACTTAAAAACAAACAAGGTGAATTTCTGAGGAGATTATGCCAGGGACGGATCGCGAAACAATGGACTCCCAGCTGGGCACAGACCGAAAAGCTCCCCCTAACCACACTACAGTTAAAAAAGCACTTGTGGCAACCACACATAAAACCCCACAAAATAATATGTTGGTGTGGGTGCGTCTTAAGCTCCATATAGCAATCGCTATATCGCTGCATAAATGAATTTTTATTTTAAATAAATAAATAAATAATAATAATAATGTGATTTTCGTTATTCTTACCTCCTTAGCAGTAAGCTACTTTTTTTATTATTAAACAAGCTAAGTTTAAAAAAATATTTGGGGTTGAATATTGTCTAGGTCTTTAAATGCTCCTGTAAATCACTGAAGGGCCTGTTATTATTATATCAACCTTCCAGGTCACTCAGGTCTTCTGGTTCTGGTCTACTTTGCACTCCCAGAATCAGAACCAAACATGGAGAAGCAGAATCCAGTTTTTATGCTCCTCTAATCTGGAATAAACTTCCAAAAACCTGCAAAAATGCTGAAACTCTGAGTTTCTTTAAATCAAGACGTTAAGAGCTGCCTTTGATTAATTTATTCAAGTAAACTTGCCTTGCTTAACTTATATGAATGATATTCAGATATACAATGATATACAAAAGACTGCTTAAACAAATAAAATCAGCTGGGTTAGGTAAAAATAAACTTGTCCAGTTAGGGTCCAGAGCTTGGATATGACCCACTTGCTTTTAAACATAAGTGTCCTTTAGGCTCATTCATTAATCTCTCTATTGTTTTAGGTCAAAGAGAAAACTCAGGGCTAAGACAAACATTTCCTAACGACCTTGTTCTTGGTAGCAGTTAAGTTAAACTGCACTTTCTGTTCTTCCTAAGGAACCCCTCTGGCTATTGGCTCTCAGATCTCACTCAGGGAGCTTCTGAAAGGAGCAGAATCATGAATCATCACTGGGAAGAGAACATTTATAAATATTGCCCTATTATCCTTATTTTCTTCTTCACCAAATAAATTTCATCTGGTAGCCTTCTCACCACCTCTGCTCTCTTTGTGTAGACTCAGGACAAGATTATAATTCATAATTCATAGGTGTTTGCCAGCTCTCTGGCTCTTTCACCAGGAGGTAATATAGTTTCTTTTAAGGCAGGAGACTGAGAGGGAGATGGGACATATTCCCCAAGGTTTGATGACACAGAGGTAGATTATCATGCATCTTTAATTATCATAAGGGAAAAAAACACATGCTAGATAGCATGTGTTTGCTAGTTTTTAAACTAGCATATTTAAACATGAAGTTTAGTAATAGAGACAGGGAACGGGCTGTGCTTACAGTGCAGTCTGGTTGTTAATGCTTGGGCACTCGAGTGATTCGGCTGAATGCGCAGGGCAAGGATGATATGACCCCCAGTAATGAGGACCTGAATATCTTCAGGATTTTGACACTTTGCTCCCTCGCTTCCTAACCTTAGTGTGATCAATCGTTAGTTTGGCAGAACCCCCTACCGAACTGCAGCCTGGCTACCTCCTCACCTTATCTAATAACCGGTGCAAATTATGTTTACACAAGGTTTCACCCTGCAATAAATGTCCCTGCAATTGGGCCATCCTCCGTTCACCCCACACAAACACAGAGACACACAGACACACACATGGACCTGTGTATTTGTACTTCATTTAGCAATAATGAGTTGCTATGCGACCTCAACGTGATTGAAAAGGATTTCTGTTCCTTTTGGCGTACAAATGATAACCCTAGTCAAAGCACGATGTTCCTGGAGCAGGATCTTGTCAGACAAATAAGAGACCAAGCCAGCATTATTACACTCAGAGGGAGGCCATTGTTTTGATACAGCAACCATCAATATGTAGGTGCCAGACAGAGAAATTGGTACATGTGCTCAATACTGCTGCAGCGAATCTCTGGTGGCCGACAACAGGCTTGCTTTTCAGCTAAAGACCTCTCCTGTGGACAGTGTGGAGACTCATAAACAACCTTTCTGTCTGAAGGTCAGAGACAATGTTTAGTGTAGGTTTTTTTTTCCTACAGAAGTTGCTAAAAACTCCTCCGAGGGCAACTATGCTTTTTCATTGCCAGATTTTCTAAACTGAACACCAGACATCACCACAGGTTTAGTCAATATAAAACCAGATAAAAAGCATTTTATCTACTGTGATGTAGAAAATCTCAGTATTTACGAACAAATGATTTGCAACAACAAGGCTTGATATACACAGATAAGGCATAACATTATGACCACTTACCTAATAGAGTGATGGTAACCCCCTTTGGACACTTAAATATTTGCTTTAGAATCTTGCATCAAGAAGTTAGCAGTAGATCCTTTCTGTCTTGTAAGTTTTGATGTGGAGCCAACAACTTTTTACAACAAATAAAACAATTGAAATAGCTCAACTAACATGATTTTCCTTCATATTCAATATGAAGTGGCACTTTTAATTGCTACTACAGTCTCAAATGTATTCAATTCTTTCATGAAAAGCATTTTCAGTCCTTGGTGAAGCACCTTTTAGCTGGTACAATCTGGTGCAAATTGGAGTTATTGCCAGGCACAAGATTCTGGCTGCGTTCCTGACGAATCTCAGCCCACTCTTCACAGCCAAAGGCCATCAATTCATTAATATTCTAAAATTTGGCTTTTTAAAATCTCACCAGAGAGCCTAAGTTCAATTCAGGCAACTCTAGGATCATCCAGGAATTCTTCTGAAACTAAGCCTTGTTGGAATTTGAGTTATGCCTGGAGTTGCTGTCTTTTTTCAAGCCCCAGTGACATTTTAGTTTCAGCATCTTTACAGACAGAATGAGAGATTTACTGATAATTAATTTAATTCCTCTTGCAGGTTTCCAAAGCCAGAGGAGGTAAAGCAGCCCCAGGGCATTACTGAGCCACCATCCATGTTTTATGGTAGGCATGGTGTTTCAGCATGTGCTTCGGCCGTCCTCTTCCAAACATATTGCTGATCCAAAACCCTAAAAAGTCAAAAGATCAGAATTCTAAAAGCATTTTGTGTTTTTATTCAGCCATGAACAAACTGGAGCTAACTTTTCTATTGTTTTTGGGTTAGTTGTGATGCATGTTTTAAAGTTATAGCGGCATGCCGTGGTGGCGTAAGGGATAGTGCGACCCATATTTGGAGGCCTTGAGTCCTCGACGTGGCCGTCGAGGGTTTGACTCCCGGACCCGACGATATTTGCCGCATGTCTTCCCCCCTCTCCTTCCCCGTTTCCTGTCAGCCTACTGTTACATAAGGGACACTAGAGCCCACAAAAGACCCCCTGAAGGGGTAAAAAAAAAAAAAGTTATAGCATGGCACTCTTCAACATTTTCTATTTGCTTTACTATGGAGATTGAAACATCAGTGGTTTCTACCACTAAATCTTGCTGTTGTTCTTTTTTAGCCAGTGGAGCATTTTGACCATGTTTCCTCCTCAGAAGTCTGGTGGAAGCTGTTCATAATTTCCTTTTCCTGCTACACCCAAGCTGCTTTTACTTGTGCACTATGCTTCCAGCTTTATCTCAGTGAACATTCAGTTCATTTGCTAACTTTTTGTACTCTTTCCCTTGTTTGTGTGTAAAACAATGATCTTGCAATGAAACATTACCATTAACTGTTCTGGTATCTGAGCCATTCCATCTCAAACAGCATGGATGCATCAGGTGTGTCTGAAACCACACTGGATTTGCAAACATGTGAATCTGATCAGAGGCTGAATCATTCTGAGACTGCAGTAGTCATTGAACACATTCATTTGGGTGAAATCTTTCCAAAAATTCTTCATTCTGATGTACATTGTTTATGGCTAACATCAGAAAAAATTTTTAATTCTACCTGTAAATCTAATCTGTAGTGGTGGTTGAATAATTTTCAATACAATTGCATGGACTAATGATTGAGTAAAAAGAAACAAACAAAGATGAAAGATGCCAACTCTAACTACTCCACAAACTACTTCATAAAAGCTAAAAGGTTAAGTACATGGATGGGGAATTCAGAATTGAGAATACTAATTAAAACTGATTAGAAATCCCACTTTTTTCAAACATTTACTTGTCTCTCAAGACCCTAAGCAAAAGGGTTTTTAAGCCTCATATTACATTCTAATTTCTAATATTAACCTTAAAAAGGAAAGATTAAACAAAAAAAGCATTAAAACAAAGCTTTGAACCAACTTTGAACCTACACCTTCCAACTTCAAATCACCAGAGAGAATTAGAAAGAAAGAGTCTCAGTATGGGGCTGCTCTAACTTCATTTCTATTTTGACAAAAAAAATTACATTTGTACCAAGAAGAATTCAGTCTGCAACATGTCAGTTTAAAACAACAGACAATGCTTGTCTGTCTTTGCACAAGCTTTTGGATGTCTGTTGGTTTCTCATTGGGAATAAGCAGCTCTCGTAAAGAATTTTAAAAAGATGACCTGAAGTAAACTCTTCAGAAATGAAGGGAAAACAAAACGAAACTTTGCAAGAACCTGAGAATATCAGACAATGTGTTGTGTGAAATTCAAAGAAGACAATTTGCCACAATTAAGTTAGAGGGCGATAAGCTCCTGCTTGTATCCTGTTGCTCAGTAAGGCTTTTGTGGAGTTCCTTGGTTCTCTCTTCACGGAGTATTCCTGAAGTTAGGTTCATTCTTGGTAATGTAAATTTCAGGGAATAGGAGTCGTCAAGTGGGACTGATCAGCCAATCAGAAGAGGGCTTTGGTTAACTTAAGCGATGCAACAAGTTAGACAGAAAAATTTCAAAATGGGTTCTTGTTTTTTTAAACAAAGGGTTGTAGGAGTTTTCAGAACTCCTTCATTCCTACTCCTGTTGGATCTCCTGCTGCCTCCCCACAAGCTGCCCCCATATCAGGAACCGCCACTGTGTATACAACACCCAGTAACAGGTGCCTAGATGGAAAAACGACCTGTCAATCATCATATTGCTATGCCAGATCACTGTACATACTCTTATACCGTTAACATTTTTTGTTAGGGAATTTACATTTAATAGAGGAGTTAAGTACGAATTCCACTCAAGACTGCTTCTTGTTCATAATGCATGACTGACTAAATTAGTGCAAATGGAAAAGTGTCTGAGGTTCCATATCAGCCTCAAACCAAAACACTGTTAGGATTAAACTTCATACATGGATCCCTTTATCAGCTACTCACTTTTTAAACTGAACTCTCTGGGGAAATTAGGTAGAAGAAATGACTTGTAAAGCAGATCCCTCTAATTGGAAGGCTCTTTGCATGGTACTTGATGGTGTAAAGGCAGATTCTATGGAATATAAAGTTGATTAAACTTTATATTGCATAGGAATCCTTACATATATATTATAGATTGTTTACATTTATAGACTGACTACCAATGAAAATTACCTTATCTTAGCCAACTCGAGCACATTTCCATCATATGATGTAATTAATCTGCACTGTCCCTGACAGACAAATAAATTCAAAAGTCTAAATAACCAGTAATAATTAATTGCATACACACTTTCTTAGCAGCTCCATTCCTTAATGCAGTGAATTTTCAGGATGAATGGTGAGAACAAAAAAAGAACCAAACCAGATTAGATCTATCCTACTAAATCTGAACTATTTTTCATGAATTTGATTTTTGTGACTTCCAAGGCCACGACAGTCACGCTTGTAGCCCCCATTGTTCCCTACCTGGAAGTGTAATTATAATGTTGGGAATCCATTAACCATCTGAAAAACTTTAGTAACATTCAGATGTAATTTTCACACTCCAATTGGCCAGATGCCTTTATTCAGAGTGATCTGTGAAGAAGATCCGTAAGCTTCAGATCTAAAAGAGTCTGTGCTTCGCAATTAATAGTATTTATTAAAGGAAGGATTGACAAAACTTATACTGCAGTGCAGAAGTATTTACCCCAGCTTGAAAATTTATACATTTTGTCATACTAACAAATGTTTTTTTTTTTTTACTTAATTGGGATTTTATGTGACAAACCTGCACAAGATAGTAGGATTGCACAATACACTGCAAATGTATCAGTATTGCAACAATGTTGTTTTGCTGGAAGATGAATCTCTAACCTCAGTTACAACGTTTTTGCAACTGCAATTTTTTTTTTGCAATACTAAATTTCCTTTAGTATTAACTTTAGCATTAAATAACTGACTGAGGTCTTATGGTTGTATTTCAGCAAAGCAATGTAAGCAAAGCTAGTAGCATACTGGAATTTCCATACAGGAAATCAGTCAGTGTATTTTCCAAACCTTGCCACACTGTGATGCCACTACTGGTGCAATATTATTTTTCTGTCACATATAGTGTTTTGCTTGTAGCTCAAAATGCTTAGTATTTATCTCATCTATCCAGATGAACTATTTTCACAAAGATCCCCTTGCAGATCCTCCGGCAGCATCTTTACCTGAGTTTATCTTCTTTATTTTATCCCCACCTTGTAAGTATAGGTGGATGTCCATGTCTTGATAGGATTGGAGTTATGCCACAATCTTTCCAATTTCAAATTATTAATTGATCAGAGCTCTGAAACGTTAAAAGCTTGGGTTGTTGGTTTATAACCTGTATCTTCTACGTAATCCCTTACTTGTCTGGTCTTTAATCTTCATGGTTACCATGCTTTATTTTTTTTACTCAAATAAAAAAATTGATAAAGATGATTCATTTTCACTTTAACATTGTGCACTACTTTGTGTTGTTTTCTAACATGAGGGGGCTTTTGTTCCCCTTGTTAACATTAGATGTGTTTAATCCTGTGGGTGCCATTTCATTCAGTGATAAAATAATTCAACAAATCCTAAAATAAACAAAATTAATTGATGCAATTCAGTCAGGACCACTTTTGCTAGAATAATAATCATAACCATGTGCAATAATAGCAGCAATTAATACCATTTTATATGCTGTGGGTTGATTCACCGACCTCCCTGCTCCTCTGTGCACAAACATGGAAAGCCAGAGGCAGGAGAAGCAGGAAAGAGCTAAATAAATAACAAGTATTAAATTGATTAGGTCAGACACAATATAAACAAGATGAGTTAGGGTAAAAGTGAGCTGGAAAGCAGCTCAAGAAGGAAGAGACACAAATTTTCAGGTAGTTAACAGTTTAAGTAAATGGCAATAGTAGTTTGGATGTTCAGAACCAAAACAGCAGATGAGCTAGTGAGGAATGCTAACATGCTAACATGACTCACTATTGCGTTTTGCTACTAGACTAGCAAAAACATTGAAAGAATGATTTATCATGGTCCTATATGGGTCAATAAGATCACTTCTTTTGTTTTTTTAACTTTAGTATTAAATGACTGATTCAGGTACCGTACTCTTTTGGTTCTGTTTCAGGAAAAACAATGTAAGCAAAGCATGCTGGAATCAGTAAGCACTCCTTAGCGATGAAGAAGCATCACGTTGTAACTGATCTACATTTTCTTGTCCGACAAAGCCACCTAAAAGTGAAGCACTGGGTTTGTTTGTGTGAAGAGGCTGCAAACTGTGCGTAGGCACCATTCTAGGCGTGTTTATTAACGCTGAGTATAAATTTAAGCCTCTGTTGCCTGCAATTTAACTCTGTAGCACTCAGACATAATGGTCACTTCCCTCCAGTATTCAAACTCTTCTGAGCTAAAAGCCTGTCATCAAGTCATTCTTTGCAATAACCATTATAGACTCCTTTATTTTTCTTATTGGTAAGTTGCTCTGTATAAAAGGCTTTGCTAAATAAATTAAAGGTATCAAACACACACAGAAAAGGAAGTTGTGGTTCGGCTGTAAGGCAACCTGCTACACTCATGTCGAGAAAATAGTATCTGTGGCAGAAAATGAAACGGATAAGGGTTGTGTCACATGGTTTCAGATTATCATACGCAACTATATTGCAGTACAGAGTATCGTGTAATGGAAACAGAGTCCAGAGTTATTATGAAGCCTCTAAGATGTTCCTCTCCATTTAGACGCATAAATCACATCAAACTTCGATGTCTGTAACCCCTAACTCATTAAATAATTTGAAATAACTCCGAAATTATAGACCAGTTCCCTCATTTGATGGGATTACAATATGAACTAAGGTGACTTGGCTGATCTGGTGGCAGGAAATGAGCAACAAATGGTTGTTATTTTGTAGTAAAGAATAAAATAAAATGCACACTTCCTTTTCAAACCGGAAATAAAGAATTATTATTACACTTCTTCTTTTCTTTTTTTTTTCAAAATAAAAGAGTGCAAGTGCATTGATGTGACTAAAAGGAGAGGAAAAGAGGAAGTTTTCCCTTCTAGGTTATAAGTGGATCAAAAAAGAGAACTATTGTCTACCTAGAAAACTAGTTCTCATTTCGGTTGAAGTGAAAAATGTTCAAAAGCTCAACTGTTCAAAATATGAATGCCAAGCAGACACTGCTCTAAAAGTCACATGTACAAATCTAACATCCAATACAGAAGCTTATGTTTCAAATTTAACCATAACTGATTAAAACTTTAACTTGTGCTTAAATTAATTCAACAATATAATAGCAAGAAAAATAACAGTTAATACAAGGTATTTTTTTATTTGAATGTTTTCTTTGACTAAATCATGTAGGATCTTATTTTTATATGAAGTATTCTTCTCCATGAATATCTCTGTCACTCTGTAAGAAGACGTCCTTGTTATCTCATTTCCTCATTTGAAAAAAAAGAAATAAATCAGGCAACTTTAATAAAGATAACCGCCAAGGAGTTGAGTGACCTGTAAAGATTTTATTTTGTATAATATTTTCTTATTTTTCAGACTGTCTTCAATCTTTTCAATAAGTAGAAGCACAACACGTTTTGCCTGTTGACCCCATGGGACTCAACACTGCCCCCTGTTAGTGAGACACAGTGCTTTCTCTCACCCTGCACATTTTCACTGCGCATTTATGGGAAATCAGAAAGGATAAATATGCCACTCAATGTTCAAACTGTTGAACATCAGTCTATATAGAACATGTACAATTAAACAAATATACTAGGAGGATAAAGATAACAGCAACCGGCATGCACCAATTGCCTGCTTCATTGACAACGTGTCACAGCGCCACCACAGGTGAGGCACAGCAATGCACTCACTCGCCTCAGACTTCTTCCATGTATTTGAACAGGTAAATGGCAAATTGTGACTTTGACCAAAATAATGTTGATATCACCAAAAAAAATGTAATTTATATAAAAGCCAGGAGGAAATTTTGATTTTCTGTCATCTATTTTACTTCTCATGTATCTATTTTACTTGTCAGGTGTCAGGTCTCACCAGTAATCTTGATTGCATGACAAAGGTCATGAACCATTTTTGCCTTAAGGATAAAAGATGCTTCCTCCCACGTTGGCTTTCTCCCACAATCCAAAATCATGACTGTCAGGTTAATTGGTCTGTCTAAATTAGAGCTGAATGAGTGTAGAAAATCTTGCGATGTCAGTTGCGATACACCTCTATTGTCTTTTCCTCTCTGTCTTATCTGTGCTTGCATCACTGTGTGACTGTTAGCATCTTGGTGTGAAAGATACTTTGCCCTGTATGTCTTTGTTCCCTCTTTTCCTTTCTGCTTCTGGAAACAAACTTATTTATATAAAATACTGTTTAGGTTTTTAACTAGTTTAATTAGTGTCATTTAAAAACTTTACTCCCCTTTACTATCAACTGGGATTGGTTGTTACATTTCAGTTGTCATTGTGTCTTTAACAAAGGATGTGTTATTTAAGTGCTGTCAATTCATGGATTTGCCACTCAAACAGAGAATGATATGTTCGTGCAGTGAGCTGTGTGAATGTTCATGTTTCACTTTCATAGATACATAGACACTTCTTCAGAATTATGTCATCATTTGTGTGTTTTGTGAGTTCATATCTGACAGGTCCACTGGAAGTAATAGAGAGAGATCAAAATGTGAAAAGTGTAAACTGCTTCCATAAATCATCATAAACACCTGGTATCATTTCTAAAATAATTGCTTTCCTATTTGGAAAAGAAAAATCCATTAGAAAATCTCTGATGAATATTCTTTGGCAAAGACTGCTGCAGGGTTTCGAAGCAAGGGGAGATATCAGCTTTTGTAAATTGGAGAAAGGAGCATTGGTGCTTGGGGGTGAGAGGATAAGGTTTTTTAAAATTAGTTTAATTTGCTATTTTAATGCTCATTTATACATATATTTTCACAAATGTTCAGTGAAAATGTCATCTTCCTTCAGCGAGCTGCATCCCCCCCCCCAGTAAAATTTATAAATAGTTTTACTCAGTTTTGCTTTTATCTTTTCAAAATCAATGATTAACAAATGAAACACATCATTTAACTTTTACAAAAGAGACCTATAACCTAGATTTATTAGAATTAATTTAATGATTTTGCAAAGCAGCACCAAAACAGCGTAGGGATGACTTTTATCGTCCCCTGAAATCTGGTATGTGATGTCTTTATGGTTCTTCATTTCTCTTATTTACTCCATAATGTCCAAAAACCTATTTAGAGTGTCCTAATGAGGTTAACCAAACATGATTAAATACTGATACAACCATCAGATTGTACCAACACTGATTAAAATAATATTTTATTGCCAGATTGGATAACATCTATGCAATATGTGATTAATTTGAAAAGGGGAGAATTATATTTTCCAGAAAACCTTCCTTTTTAAACACATTTCTCTTTATTTTCATGTGCTTTGCTTTAAATTGTAATAGCTCCCTGCAGTTACTGGTGAACAAGTAAGATGTACAACTCGCAGCAGTAAGGCAGTCATGTCGAAATCCAGAAATATTCATGTGCATTTTGTTTTGTGTTTAAATGTAAATGAGAGAATTAATTAAATGACAGAATCTGTTGACATTTTTCGATCAGGTAAATTAGTTTTACTCTCATCCCTAATTACAAATTTGAACCAAGCCTGCATGCACGTCTTGAGCATTGGGTTTAAATATCAAGCACGGAGTCTGTTATGAACACATGGCAGGGGATTTCGAGTGCATTGGTTGTTAAAACAAAAACCCACCAGTGTAATTATCCACTAATTTACACCTGCAGAGTTCTGCCAGCAACAACAAAATACACTCTTTATGCTGTATTTGCAGACTTGCAAATAAGGTGTTGCTTTCTGCCGTGATACCGCTATATTATTTGAAGTTTTCAGTTTAAACAAGCCGTTCATCACGACTGCATTAAGTGGCAGGTATGGTGTGCATGCTAAGGAAGCATCAAATGACATCTGATGGCAAGTGAGCCAATGGCCTATTGGGAATGCAGATAAAGCCTGAGGAGACAAGCCTGCCTTAATGAAGGAAGGTGATAACCGCCATCATGGCATTTATTCTATCTGACTTAAAACATTTAGCTGCCTCTGTCACCATTGATCCTCAGCTATAAGCTGCCATGAATGAGTCTGTTTTTTTTTTGTTGTTTTTTAACAAATGTTTTGCATGTTGAAAACCAGACTGGAACCTCAGATTACAAGTAGAGTTGGACCCTATCAATCTACAGCCACTTGTAATGAGAAAGATGAAGGAGCCTCAGTGTCTTTGAAGCCGCTGGCCCCGCTGTGTTGGCATGTATACAAAGTTATCAACATACATTTTATTTCCATCCAACGGCAGAAACACATTTCTTCCTCTGCTCTTTGAAAGTTATTTAATTCATGCCACTTTGTGGGTTTACTTTTTCTTTCTCCTCCTCGTTGTGATTTTTTAGCTTTAATTAGGGCTGTAAAACCAGATAGATTCTGCCGATAATTTGACTTCAAATTTGATTTTTTTTTTTTAACCAAGAAAACGTTGCTCATTAGACTTATAAGTGTCATTACTGCAGCAGAGCGCATGTGCATCTGATCAAAAGATTTTACATCTGGACATTTTTTTTTTTTTTTAACATGCAGAGTACTTATTTTGCTAATGAAGTCAGCCTTCACTGTGTACAAGACATCTTGATATGTCAGCAGTTTTTTCAGTGATAGTTCAATGTAATACAATGTATTAAAAAGCGTTGAAAAGGTCAGCCACAGGAAAACAAAGTGATCTTGACGCATGCAGTGACCAGGACATCTTGAGCTCATTCGGTTGCAGGATGCTCTCGTCTTGTGTCTGTCACACAATTAGTGCAGGGACTCAATGAGGCAGGAAAAACAGTTAATGAAAGTTAATGACGAGAACACACAGAGCACTTGTATCATTAACCAACATGCAGTCAAACATGCTAATGATTGCGGTTATCTACTCTGCAGTGGGTCAGAGTCAGGCTCCAAATTGAGTCAGGTTTTCGCTTGGATACAAACCCACTGTGGTCTAATTCAAACTGCAAATGCTTATCTAACAGACAGGAAAATCATAATTCTTTGTAAAGCAATTATCGGTACAGTCATGTGTCTGAGTAACGCATGCAGTGCTTCAGTGCTTCATTCACAGAACTCATTGAAGTGTTTCACATTAGTCACACTACAACTTCGAACTAGACTGACGTATTAAGGTATTATGTGCGAAACGAATATATAGAATTCAAAAGTGTAAGAAAAAATGTATTGTGCAGTTTCAAGCTAAAGTGTGGAATTTATTTGAATTCAGCCTCCCACAGTCACTAACATTACCACAGTTGGATCCAATTACAACCTAATTTTCTACTAGCACCACCTATCTAGAGACTGAAACTTCAGGTCTTCATTGCAAAAATAACTCTGAGTCAGAATTTGTTGGCTTTAGTGACGTGTTTTGTATCATTGTCATGTTGCAGGGTCAAGCTTCAATGTTTTTACAGATGTCCTCACATTTTTCTCAAGTGTCCACTGCTACCTCGTCTATGATGATGAATAAGACCTTAGCATTCCCAGAGCATGACACTTCTACCTCTATGCCTCACAGTTGGTAGAAGGTAGTTTTCCTGTAATGATGTATTTGGTTTACGCCAAACATTTAATCTGTTCTGATATCCAAATGCTTAAATTTTAGACTAATCAGTCCAAAGAACATTACTCCAGAAGACAATGGTCTTTGTTCTTGTTCTTTGTGGTAAATACTACCACAGAGAGCTTCTGATCTTCTGCTGTATCATCTTTCTCCCAGTACTTAAATATCAACAGCAGCAAGAGAGAGATGAAATTTTAGGGTTTTTAGAGACTTGCTTTAGTATCTTTCAGTCTGCCTTCAGGGTGAATTTAATACTAAGCATGCTTTTAAACATTTTCAATGAAAATAAATGAGGTTACATCATAATTTACCCCTCTGGATTCTGATGAAGGCCACATGGCCAAACTCTTTGGACTGCATATAAAGATGTTTCTTAGTACTTCAATTGTTGTTAGTCAAGTGGTTGAATACAAATGAATGCCACACTTTTCAGATTTTCATTTGTGAAAACTTACAAAACCATGAATCCTCTTACAACTTACAACACAATTATGCATCGCTCTTTGTCGTCTATCATATAAAATCCCCCACGATACACTGAATCTGTTATTATATGGTTCAATGGGTATAAATGCATCTGCCAGTCACTCTATGAACACCTACAAATATTAATAACATTTCAAGGACGCTTGAGTTGCTTTAAAGAATATAATTGTATTTTTTATGTGAACAACTAAACGCAATTTTTCACTATCACAAGCAGACCACTTAAGCCACAAGAGAGAGACATGAATGATCTGAAATGCTTCCCTCCTTCAAAGGCTGGAACCACAAGAAACACATAAACACCATTTCCACAGAAGCTATATTTAAAAGGCAGAATGCAAAGGGGAAAAAAATGAAGAGGAAGAGACATCCCCAGCAAGAGACAGAGAAAAGACAGAGTGGTGGGTTGGAATTGGATGAAGGATGCATAAGCTCTCATTGAGCTGGCAACAGTGAAAAGAGTCCTTGGTTATTGAAAAAAAGGAAAAAATCAAAGGCAGAAAATTCCTGCAGAGGGATGGGGGCAGAGAAACAAGCTTGTCCTCCTCTTCATTGTTTTTCTCCCTCCACTGTGGTTGGAGTAGTTGGCCACTCAGTGTTAGAGGAAAGATGCATAGCAGCCAGCAGGTTGACGAAGACCGTAAGCATGAGGATCTGAGAGCGAATAGGAGGCGACAAAGCATAAATTGTTTTCTGTTCTTCAATGTGCTGGATTGTGCTAAGTGTTTAGAGGTGCTTCTCCAAGAATGAAAACAGTACAGCACTTTTCTTTTACAATACAGAAGAACAAGCGTGCCAGAATGCATGATGACAAACTAATTAAACATGGAATGTTAAAAACCTACAACGGTGCATGACAGAAATGTCAATATTTCATACAGAGTGTGTAACAGAGCGAGCGCTGCAAATGTTGCGGACGAAAGGACACTGGCAGCAAGGTCACGATGTAGTGCAGGATATGGTGTGCAGTGTCGTCACGGTTACTACATAGAAAGAAAGGAACAAAAAAGGAAGGAAGAAAACAAGGAAGAAATGAAGGAAGTAAAGTTGTGAAAATGGGACAAAAGAGAATAAAGACACAAGGAATAAAGAAAAAAGGAAAGTTGGAAGGAAGTGAGGGAGGATAGATGCTTGGATATTAAACTGAGAAGAAGGGACACAGAAAAGATGGAAGGATACATAAACACAAATAAAAAAAAGGAGGAAGGAACAGGAAAAAGAAGTTAACAAGAAAATAAAGAAGGAAGGACATGAGAAAGAAACAGGACAAAAAAGAAAGAAGGAAAGAAGGGTACATGGAGGATAGGAAAGACAGGAGCGGCAGAAAATAAAGAATGGTTACATAAAGATGGAAGGACAGAATAAAAAAAGGAAGGACAGACAAGTGGAATATTGAAGGAAAGATGACAAAGGAAGGGGTAAGAAAGGAACTGAGTGAAGAATAATGGGAGGAAACAGCTATGTGAAGAAAGGAGGAAAAACAAGGACAAAAGGGAGGATGCATACATAGAAACAGGATTTACAGATGGAGAGAGACATGAGGAAGTAAGGAAATATTTTAGAAAGGAAGAGAGTTGAGAGAAGGGAAAAAAGAAAGAAAGATAGAAAGAAGGAAGCAAAGGAATAAAAAGAGAAAGGAAAAAAGACAAAAAGAAAAAAGAGAAAAGAGGAACGGATGGAGAAGAGAAAGGAGGGAAGTCACAATGAAGGAAGTAAGAAAGGAGGTGAACAATACAAGGATGACAGGACACAAACAAAAAGGCATGGATGTAAAATAAAACAGCAAAGGGTAAATTCGGAAAGATATAAAAAGGAAAAAGAGGAAACAAGAAACACGTGAGTGAAAAAGACAGGCAGATGAAAAAACAAAGGAGTGACATTGAAAGGACACAAGGGTTGAAATTCATGTGGAAACATCATGATTGGACATAATGACTGTAAATGCAACTATTTGTTTTTTTGATATATTTTCCCTACTCATATGCAGACCTGAAAAATACCAAACAAATCTGAATGTCGTGACTTTTAACACTGTAGGAATGCTGTAATGTGTGCCGCAGGAACAGGCTGCAGCTTCTGTCTGCAGCCAGCTGTTGCAGACTTAAAGTCAGCCATGACGGATGTGATGGACAGACAGAATGTCCTCTATTTCTTCCTGTCATCTCGGTCAGCGTTTTCCCTCAAGCAGATTGGGTTCCTCGAGCCGTTCCTCACAGATCATCGCAGGGGGATTCTGATGTTTCAACTGTGCACAGGGTATCCATCAGACAAGTGGATATTAGCTGGTTAATTTTTAATTCCTGGGATGCAAGAGAGCCATGCTCTTTTGGGGCAGCATGGAGCGAGCGCTAATGGGTGTGGATTAGGTATCACGAGCGGATATCTGGGAATACCCCCCCAGGGAATGTCGAGTGGGTCTCTGCATTGCAAGCCAGCCAGAAAGCCTCTCAAAACTGTCCAACTATTGACCTTTTGGCAGCGCAAAGGAGGTCCACCGAAAAGATATTGAGTAGATGCTGGCGCGGTTCATTAAGCCAGAGTGGGAGTTTAACATGGCTTCTGATAAGGTCTGTAGCCAGTCTGACACATTCAGACATAGATTTCTGTTTCCCACAGAAAAACCACCGAGAGAGATCAAAATGCACACACTGCAGGCTCAAACAAATGGCAGCTGGCTCTGAGGGCGCGGTAACTTCTCTCTGAAAACCCTGCTGATAGCGCCGATGCATTCGCACCAGACTAATACAGAAGATCTGGCTGCCGGGCTAAGTGCACGTCAATCCACTCTCGGGACAAATAGAATCAAAAACCTCAGCCATGTTTTCTTGATGCTCTGGAATAATTTCCTTACTTTCAGGCGGATTGGCAGTGATGATTGTTTTTATTGACTCAGATGTTCCATTAGGAGAGGAGCTGCTTGGGCTAAATGGCTCATGACAGCAGCACAGAGCCAGCTGATGATGACCCGTCACTAGACCTCACACTAGGGTTATTAACTGGACGCCGATGCAGCAGAAGCGCCAGCGCTCCTCTGACAGTGATGCATACATGGACAAAATATTCTACCATCTTCAGTTTCCTCAAACAGCCTGCAGAGGAGAGCTGGTGAACAGAGATGGGGGGATGATTGTGTCTTAGTTTTGTAGCTAGAACAGGTATGTGGTGAGTCAAAATCTAAGTGATTGAGGTATTAAATGTTAATAAAATTGCACCATCATTCAAAACTTAATTTGTTTTTCGTGCAAAGCAGAGGTTACATGTTAATAAGCTTTTCAGTGTCAAAAAGACGGTTCAGTTTTTACTGAGGTGTTCGATCAATGCAAAGTTGACGTGCCTCTGAGCTGGTTGTATTTAAAAACAGAAGATCCAGACAGGACTACTAAAATTCCTGCACTGGCACAAATCGATTCTAAATTAAAATAATTTCCATAAATATATATTTTATCAGATAAAAAAACTTGATTAGAATAAAGAGTTTTGGTATTTGTAGCAGTAGGTCTAAAGCTACATTCACAGCATGCAAATGTGACTCAAATACAATTATTTTCACCCATGTGACCCATATCTGATTTTTTCATGACAGTCTTTTCTTTTGTTAAAGATTTTGTTGGCTTTAGTGGCCTTTATTTGAAAGTAGTCTGACAGGAAAGAGGGTAATGAGAGAGGAGGAAGACATGCGGCAAATGTCGCAAGGCCGGGAATCGAACCTGCGACTACCGCCACGAGGACTAAGATCTCCATACTTGGGTGTTGCTTTGCCCCTACGCCACCACAGCACCCCATGACAGTCTTTTCTGATCTTTTCACGCCGAAAAAACCCCCCAGTTTGTGCCACCTCCATATGTGGTACTAAATCAAATCCAATAGTTTTCAATGTGTTTGCAGTCAGAATGGTCATGTTGTATTTGATCCAATATTTACATCTTTGACATGAGACATTCATCATAATTCAGCACCCGAAGAAGCCTCGATGCTGTAAATCTGGCAAAAGCAATGTTTGAAGCAAACAGTGTCGACATCCTAACTTTAACTTCTTTCATCTTGTTATGATCTTGTGACAGTACTGCTGCATTTCTTCTGGCAGCATGCTAATGGCTGGAGCTTGTGGAGCTGCCAATCTGGGAGTACCTTTAGTTTTCCATGGCACTGATTGGCTGTATGCCTAAGAGCAGAAATAACGAAAACTGTATGTATTAGTTTCTGCAGAAATACCAAGATGGGTTCCACTGTGTATTCGGTGTTTAAATTATTAAAATAGGCAGCTATAAAAATTTTTTAGAGGGAGTGTTAGAGTAACTGTAACTCTAACAAATACCAGGAGACAACACTACTTTATGTTAGTGATGTGCTGAAGTAGCCAATTTGATTATGGGTACATTTTACATTTTCACTTAATTTTTAAGGTTGTTTTTGTATTTTTATGGCTCTGCCTGTACACAGAGCATCCGTACTGTGAATGCCAATTCACAGCACTGTACACAGTCTGCGCTAAGCTCTAATTTCTGTACCTCACCAGATAAAGACAGAGCAAGGACAAGCCAAATAATCCTTTCCCTGAGTTTTTTCTTTATTTGTTTTGGTCGTTTCTGGAAGGCAAAAACATACAAATGAGACTTTGATGAAGTGAGGAATTTGCTGCCTCTTGTTAGTGGACAGTGACGCCGGTACATGTGTAGAATCTGGTTGGTGAAGGAGAGCCATCATTGTTCAGCTCCTACAAATTACAGATGATTTATCACATGTACTTACTAAGGCACGTCTTTACAAATGAAAACAAGAAGACATTAAAACCTGTAGATGTAAGACTTTACCCCGAGGCATCGCAGAGCTTCTGTTAACATGGCGAATAAAGGATTACAAATATAAGATGTTGTCTGATCACCAGCGTACAGAAAAGAAATCCCTTGTTTTTATGGGGAAGACTCAGGAGCAAAGGAGATGAAGTCTGACAGACAGATGGGACAACATAAGATCTGGACAGGTGAAGAAGAACAGGGTGTCAGACAGATAAGACGCGGGTGAAGAAGAGGCGGGTACCTGATAGGTAAGACACAGAGTTATTACAGTTTGTCATAGAACTAGAGCACACAGTGATGAGTGGTAAATGTTTTCAAGTTGTAGCAGAGACCAATTCATCCTGTGACTTTTGGGGATGGTTCAGACTCTAAATTGTTGGCATCCCTGTTACAAATGTGTGGAAAGACGTAAAGGTTTTATTGCAGTAGTGTAATCTCACACTAAAACCCAGGGTTTCTGAAAGTTTGAGAGAGTTAAATTTAAGACATCTTAAGACTTTTTTAAACATCACTAAGATTTAAATTTAACTCCAACATAATTAAAAGAGGATAAGCTAAAAACTTTATAACTTTGTTTTGGTTTACTGATGAGTCATGCACTTTTATCACATTACACCTACTCTACATTAAAAATAAACTACAATAAGGCAATTGCTTAATTTTTTTTATTTTAGCAAAAATAATCACCCTACTTGGTGATGTTAGCATCTTGACCCATTCCATAAAGCTCTCTCTCTCTCTATGCAACACTCTTGAGCTCCTCTGTAGACCACATCATTGTTGACCCTCATCTGGCTAAACCTCACCTCTCACTTTACTGCCATTTCCAATCACTTCCACTTTATTAATAAACCAGTTGCCTGTGAAACAATTAGTTGCGAGGAAAATTCCATGAATGAGTTTACCACATATATAGTATCCCCTGAGATCCATTCATTCTTTCACAAACATTCGTAACAGCAGTCTGCATGCCTTTTTTAAAATTTTTTACTCTTGTTTCCATGGACGTGGCTGGAACATCCGGATTCATTGATTCGCTTTTGGTAATGAAGTGCATATAATTTATAGAATTTTGTGATTAATTAATTTTACCATTTCCACTTTCATCACATTTCATATTTATCACCTTAATGCAACCTTGCAGGGTTGCTTAAAGCTGGAAATTAGCTTCAAAAGTGCATTAACAAATATTAACATTTACACACCTAAACTCTGCAGTCTTAAACACACCTCGCGTTGCTCTAACCTATTTATTTTCATTGCCAGAGTTCAGTGTGATACATTATGTTATTTAGTGACACAACAGGCTTGGAAACATCTAATTAAGTGTGCATTTTCCTTGAAGAAATTATGTTGTAATTACATAATGTGGTGTTATGTGGTAATGGAAGGATAAGGAAAAATTGCCTCAGACTTTTCGGCAGCTAACAATTATTTCTTAAGATGATAATTACGAAAATATGCCTGTCAAAGGGCCATGGAGAAAATGCTTGTTTTGTCCAGAAGTCACACACCTTCAATTTACAGCATTGTAAAAAAAAAGCAGTTCAGATTTAAGAGACTTTTTTCTCAGTTTTTCAAATACAAAATGCAACAGACAATAGGAGTTTGGAGTTATTTTTTTTAAGGGGTTGCCACTCAGTTCGGTTTCAACCGAAAAGGTATAAACCGGGGTGACAAGAGCGTGGAAGTTCACGGTTACATCTGCTGCCATTTTATCTCTGGTTTCAGGTTCTTCTGTTAGAAATGGATGTTTGAAATTGAATGTTTACCACAGTGTCACCTCATCCTGTCAACAGAGCACCTCTCCTGGAAGCAGACATGAAGGTGCAGCGGGGTGACTGACAAAAGGGGCAAAGTTGTTCGAAACTAGAGAACATGCATGCACAACAAATCCTCCCTGAGCATTTTTATGAGTTGCTTGCTTGGTGGGGGGCGGGGCATCGCTCCGGGAACACCTGGGTAGCAAATATCTGCGACTGCAATTTACTTTAATTTCCTATGCAAAACAATCTCCTTGGTTATCAAAGTCAAAGTATAATTTAATTTCAAGCTTAATTTAATTTCCCATCACGTTCTTCAAAAATTGCAGCAGCAAATACAAAAGATTGAAGAGAAATTGCATCTAATATTAACGCAACAATCTCTACCTGTTGCATTAAAATGCAACAGGTAGAAACAAGGCAAACAACAGATAAGAACAGCAGCTTATTTTAAACTGCACATTACTTGTTGACTTAAAGGCTGAACAGAACAAATGCTCTTCAAGAGTGAGATTATTTTTCTTTGACTAATCAAGAGTTTTGTGGCCTGGTGCTGTTTAAAGGAGTAAGAGAAAATAAAATTGTGTTTTAAAAACCACCGTCTACCAAACTGGTCCAATTTTTCATTAACAGAGCTGGACAAAGGCCATGTCTTCTGCTGGTCAGGCATATAACCAATAATCTTTGCTTAAAATTGAATTATTATGCTTCCTTCAACAGGTTAGGATAGGTCTATTGGCTTTACAAAATATGTTCATTTAATTTTCTTTTTGCACAAAATCATTTCTGAGATAATGAAATTTCAGTCTGACCAGTTCTGCCTTTGACCCAGTTTTATAGCCTCTGTTGTAAAAAATGGTGGCAAATAGAGGCACAATTGTAGAATCATACATCTTTGAAAAGCTGAAGTAGAGCTTCCTTCACAATCAACAAGAATTCAGCAAGTCGTTTCTGGATTGTAAGTTAACAGCAGAACACTTGTCTTTTCCAGCAGCCATTGTACAGCTGTTAAAACAGCTGATCAAAAGTACTAGAGCTCACTTGGTTCCAAGGTGATGGGCTGGGCTTGCCTGGGGTTGCAAAGTAACGCAAAGTACCAAAATATTAACTTATTGCCAAAACCTGCTGGGTGTTAGTTTTTAAGCAGTTGGGTTGTTTGTAGAAGAACAAAAATGTGCAAACTGTGAACTTTACAAAATAGTCCCCCTTTAAGATTTTAGATATTTACAGTACAGTAATAACAATTTAGCTAGTTTGCTGAAGTTGGCAGGAAGGCAAAAAGTCTCTGGTGTTGATGGGTCAAAATTGAAGGCTGGACCAGGCTACACCATAATGAGGCGGAACGGTTGTCTGTGGCACCAGATAGAGCTGCGCTGCCACGCAGGAGTGATTAGAAACTCCCTTTATAATCTCTCTCCCTCTGTCCTTTCTCCACACATCATTACAGTAATACGCCAGGCTCTATTACCCCCCAGCATCTAGTCGATGCCCCCCACCCCTCCAGCCTGTGAGCAGACCTCAGAGGGGTGATGACGATGGTGGGTTAAGGCATGGCCCGTGGTCCCTGCAGCCTGGCAGCTTTAATTTCACGCTTTGTTAATGTTCCTATTGCGAGTGCTCGTCCTGCCTGACGCCCCGAGCGGCCCCAGCCAGGCCTGCATCTGTCCTGGCTGCCCTCTGCTTTGGCTCAAGGACTGCGCCAAGGAAGGGAGATGGGAACTCGCCTTTCCTTTTCAGTTTTTCTTTGCATTTGTCACCCATTTGTTGGATATCTGTCCCCTCACAACCTGCCCGCCCCCTGCTCACCTTTATCTCATTCTCTGGCCGTTGTGCACTCCGTCACTGTCTGTTTCATTCTCAGTCCACCCCAGCCCCCCTCTCCTCCTTCCATCCCCTTTCACCCACGTCGATTATCTATCTCTGTTCTGTTGCAGTCTTTCTCATCCACTGACTCTCCTCTCTCCAGTAAACAGCTTCTTTTTCTCCGCTTTCCCAGTGGCTGCACCGTCTTCCAGTTTTCCCGCTCCACCTCAATTGTTGCTCTTCATCTCTTTTCCTCCCTCGCTCCCATTATCGTCCCCCTCTAATTCAGGCACTCGTTTCGTTTTCATTTGCTCCGGCTTGCAGGCTCAATTCGGATGAACACGTCTCATTGCATCTTCCCCTGTGCGTCTCCGTCTTTAAATCTCCATTTACACACTGTACCATCTGTATTTGCAAAGCAACGGGAGGCTGAGGATCATCATTCTGTCAACCTGCTCCTTCTGCATGAGTTGGCAGCCACTTTCAGGCATCCCTAAAAACGCCAGCGTAAGCACAAACTTGTTGAACCATAGTTTTTTAGAGTCAGCTTGAATATTTTACTGACGGGGGTGAAACAAAGGCCTAACCTGCTCCTCTGTTCTGCTGAAATACAATGCTTTAAATATCTTTTTCTGTTTTATTTTTCTCTTTGTCTGCACACTCACCTTTACAATAATTATGTGTTGGCACTCTTTCAGAAGTGAAAGTTTCTCTTGGGTGGATTTTACACAGATCTCAAATTTTGAGTAATTTGTTTTATGCAGATCCCTAATTTCAGAGAGAAATAATATAAACTGCTCAAAAAAAATAAAGGGAACACTTAAACAACACAATATAACTCCAAGTAAATCAAACTTCTGTGAAATCAAACTGTCCACTTAGGAAGCAACACTGATTGACAATCAATTTCACCTGCTGTTGTGCAAATGGAATAGACAACAGGTGGAAATTATTGGCAATTAGCAAGACACACTCAATAAAGGAGTGGTTCTGCAGTTGGGACCACAGACCACTTCTCAGTACCTATGCTGTCTGGCTGATGTTTTGGTCAGTTTTGAATGTTGGTGGTGCTTTCACACTCGTGGTAGCATGAGACGGACTCCACAACCCACACAAGTGGCTCAGGTAGTGCAGCTCATCCAGGATAGCACATCAATGCGAGCTGTGGCAAGAAGGTTTGCTGTGTCTGTCAGCGTAGTGTCCAGAGGCTGGAGGCGCTACCAGGAGACAGGCCAGTACACCAGGAGACGTGGCGGAGGCCGTAGGAGGGCAACAACCCAGCAGCAGGACCGCTACCTCCGCCTTTGTGCAAGAAAGAACAGGAGGAGCACTGCCAGAGCCCTGCAAAATGACCTCCAGCAGGCCACAAATGTGCATGTGTCTGCACAAACGGTTAGAAACCGACTCCATGAGGATGGTATGAGGGCCCGACGTCCACAGATGGGGGTTGTGCTCACAGCCCAACACCGTGCAGGACGCTTGGCATTTACCAGAGAACACCAGGATTGGCAAATTTGCCACTGGCGCCTTGTGCTCTTCACAGATGAAAGCAGGTTCACACTGAGCACATGTGACAGACGTGACAGAGTCTGGAGACGCCGTGGAGAGCGGTCTGCTGCCTGCAACATCCTTCAGCATGACCGGTTTGGCAGTGGGTCAGTAATGGTGTGGGGTGGCATTTCTTTGGAGGGCCGCACAGCCCTCCATGTGCTCACCAGAGGTAGCCTGACTGCCATTAGGTACCGAGATGAGATCCTCAGACCCCTTGTGAGACCATATGCTGGTGCGGTTGGCCCTGGGTTCCTCCTAATGCAGGACAATGCTAGGACTCATGTGGCTGGAGTGTGTCAGCAGTTCCTGCAAGATGAAGGCATTGAAGCTATGGACTGGCCAGCCCGTTCCCCAGACCTGAATCCGATTGAGCACATCTGGGACATCATGTCTCGCTCCATCCACCAACGTCACGTTGCACCACAGACTGTCCAGGAGTTGGCGGATGCTTTAGTCCAGGTCTGGGAGGAGATCCCTCAGGAGACCATCCGCCACCTCATCAGGAGCATGCCCAGGCGTTGTAGGGAGGTCATGCAGGCACGTGGAGGCCACACACAATACTGAGCCTCATTTTGACTTGTTTTAAGGACATTACATTAAAGTTGGATCAGCGTGTAGTGTTATTTCACTTTAATTTTGTGTGTGGCTCCAAATCCAGGCCTCCATTGGTTAATAAATTTGATTTCCATTGATGATTTTTGTGTGATTTTGTTGTCAGCACATTCAACTTTGTACAGAACAAAGTATTCAATGAGAATATTTCTTTCATTCAGATCTAGGATGTGTTATTTGAGTGTTCCCGTTATTTTTATGAGCAGTGTATTTTTTCCACTAGATTCCTCTGAAATTTTATCATTAGTTTTCAAAATCCTTTTGTCAGCCGATCCCACTTGTTGCTGGAGGTGAGAGACAGGGTACGGCACAAAAGGATCAGCAGTTTAATTTAACGTTTTTGGACCGAGGATGGAAGCTAGAGTACTTGGAGAAAACCCTTTCAAGCACTCGGAGTACAGACAAACTCCACACATAAAAAATAAAGATTCAGAATGAGAACATGTCTTAAAACCTTCAGGTCAACTCAGTTAAAAGAAGCAAGAAATGAAAACACATTAAAATATAGAGAAAATGTTCCCTCTTTGTTCTGTTATTGACTTCATACTTTTGTAAAAAAAAAAAAAAAAACTTTGACAGAAAAATCACTGCCATTAACTCTGTTTTCTCTTCTCTTTCTCAGAATGCAGAGACATTGCTGCCTCCAATTTCTGAACTTCTGAAACAATGTTTCTGTTTTAAACTGTGTGTCTTTCCTGGACGGGTCAATTAATGGAGTTTTCTCTGCTGCCAACTTTGCATACAGTTTTAGTCCTCCGAGAAAGTACACCTGACTTACCTCTGGAAAATACCTTCGGATTTTATTATAAATCTATCTTGAAAGAAGCAACTGGCGAACCTATTGTCATTAAATTTGTTTTGTTGCTTTTGTTGCTAACCCATTTCCCCACAGAAAGCACTCCTGACAAAGTGAGTCTGCTTTTTCAGTGTCTCCTTCCTGTCGTTCCACCGTCAATTCACCTGGTTCTGCTGAAAGTTTCTGTCAGTTAGAGAGTCATTACTTACCACTGTCAGCACATGCTTGCTCAGGATAAGCAATAGTTGTAAAGACAATAAGGCGATGCAATCAGTTTCCTTAGAGTGATGACTTTTAACCAGTTAGGGTTAAATATATAAAATACCGAATTAGTCTGTATGTAGTTGGACCTGATTCTGACTGTGTGACTCGTATGAATTGAATTTGAACCATTTAAAATTAAAATTTCATTGTATCATCATGGCGTGCTTTCATACACAATAATAATAGTAACAGTATAACTCCATGTCAGTTAAAATTCAGGCTTAACTCTTGACAAAAAAACAAAAGATTTAGAATTTATAATGTATTTTTTAAAATGTAATTAACTGAATTAATTCTTATTCTGTATAAATCCAATTTTGACTGTTTGTGCATGCAAATATGAAAGCCCCATGACTATTCATATATCTGGGCATTGCAGTAGAGTGAATAATGAAGTGGGGTCTCCTAAGTGGAAAAATGGTGAGAAAAGTGAGTTTTTTCCTCTAAAGAGGCTCCTGTTTCCCAAAACAAGGGGAAGGGGACGTAACAGGATCTCTAGGAGAGTGAAGTCATCGAGTCTCCTGTGGGAGGGCATTGATCGGCGGTGAAATGCTGAGAAAAAGGGGAGCACTGATCAGATTCTACCTACTCACGCACAAACACACAGCAGAAGCACACAGGCACAAAGTTTACTGATAAAAACTTTACACACCAGCGTTTTATTTAACACCTTGTCGCTCAGCCCCACAAATATATCCAGACAATAAAAATACACTACAACACTAATGATGAATTTAAAAATGTAAATTTTTAGAAATTTAATTGAAAGTTGAGTGGAAGGAACAAGTTTGATAGAAAAAGGTGCACAAGCATCAGGAGTAGCTGCAATGTAAGACAGAGAGGCAAATTTCATTCAACAGTTTGAGAGATTCACAAGTGGCCGACTGTGGCTTGAGTCGATGCTGCAAGAGCTACTAGAGTACAACTACTGCACTTTTCATTGTGTTGTGAAGGCATGTTTTCGATGTCATTTGAAAATCAAAGTCTCAGAGTCAGGAGGAAAAGTGGAGTGGAACAGAAGCCTTGTCAGCCACTGTCTTTTCTCGTCCAAAGTCAGCAGTCATCTAAAGGAAATTTTCCAGCACTTCCTGCTTCTTTCTGCTGACAAACTTTACAGAGATTCTGATTTTATTTTCCAGCAGGACTTGGTACCTTTCCCCACTGCCAAAATACCACTACCTGCTTCAATCACCTTCCCTCCACCCAGGAGTTGTACAAGTCAGTGACTGACAGGCCAGCACTCTAACCAGAACAAAAATCATATTATTTCTATGTGCAATACTGTCAAAAGGAAGATGACAACGCAGAGGAGCTAAAGGTCACTCTTAAAGCAAGCTGGGCATCCCTCAACAACTCAGCAGAACCATAGGTAATTAATGGCAAAGGAGTCCCAACCAAATGCTGAATGTAGACAAAACTGTTTAGAAAAACTCAATTTTTCATGTTTTTATAACAATACAAGTCATTCAAGACCAATGAATACCTTAAAATGTTACAAAGGTAAGAGGTGAGTTGTCAGAGGATAAAAAAAATGTAAAGTTACTCTAAACTAAAAAATAATATACAGAATTATTTAAAATCATTCCCCCCTGCTCCCTCTGCCATTTTAAAGCTATTCAGCAGCAATGGATGTTGATCCAGCTTTTGAAGTTGATGCTGCTAATTCCTAAAGGTGCTACAAATTTTCTGGGTTACTTACAAGCCCCTTTGTCTAAATAAGAGCAGTGTTAGAGAACACTGTGGCACCATGCCCACGTGAACATTTAATAATGGAAGAGATGCAGACCATGATAACTTTTAAAAATATAGGTCCTTCCTGCAGAAAAATTGTAAAGAAAGTCAAGGTGTCACAGTTTCCTTCACTATCAAAAGGCACACAGAAACTGGAGCACACTCTGACGGGAAGAGGTCTGGCAGATCCGACGCCACAAATGAAGCAGAAGACAAGACAGTTAAGAGCTTGTGTGATAGGTGGGTCACAGGACAACAACTTCAAGCACAGCTTAATAGTGGTTGTTGTAAGTGAAACTCAGTTTGAACTGTGGAGAGAAGACTTTGAGCTGCAGGTTTGTCAGGACGAGTTGCAGTAAGAAAGCCACTGCTAAGACATCAGAATAAGACAAAGAGGCGTGCCTGGGACATAAAACATTGCCACTGAACTTCAGAAGACTGGAAGAAGATATTATTGTCTGATGGAGCAAAATTTGAAATCTTCAGCTCATCATGGAGGATTTTTGTACACCGGGGGTGTCAAACTCCCGGTGTAAAGGGCCAGTGTCCTGCAACGTTTAGATGTGCCTCTGCTGCACCACACCTGAATAGAATAATTAAGTCATTAGCAAGGCTCTGGAGAACTTATCTACACAAGGAGGAGGTAATTAAAGCATTTTATTCCAGTGTTTTGTACCTGTGGCACATCTAAAAACTGCAGGACAGTGGCCCTTGAGGACACGTGAGTTTGACACCTGTGTTGTACACCGTCAGGTGGGCAAAAGAGATGGTGTCACAGTGTGTGGTATTAACTGTCAAACATGGAGGAGGCAGAGTGATAGTCTGATCCTGTTTTGCTGGATCCAGGATTGGCGACTTGTAGAGAGTAAGAGGGACCCTGAACCAAAATGGTGACCATAGCATTCTTCAGCACCATGCAGCACCCTCTGGCATGTGGCTAATTGTTCAGGGGTTCATCTTACAGCAAGATATTGACCCAAAACACAATACCAAGAATGACATCAGAAAAAATGAAGAAGGTGGTAAGATTGAAAACATAAAGTGGCAAACACAGTCTCCAGATTTAATCCCCATTAAGCTCGTTGTTTTACAAGTTGGTTTATCTGTCTAAGGATACTACTTTCATGAGTCAAAATGTTGCAATTAATTTTGATCTACCAATTGATTCTATGAATTTTTTAAAACTCCAATATCTTATTTGTACAATGCTCTAATTTAAAAGTGTAGTGAAACATTAAACTGCATAATTTTCAATAAACTTCAAAGAAATGGGGTGATCTAAAACTTTTAATTCTATAATACTCTACAGTACATGGATATGTTTTTCAATGGGCTGTAGACATTTCAGTATTATGTTTTTTACTTCTTCCCATATTCAAATTTTATTAGACTTGTGTTTTTCATTAGATTGGTTAAAGCCATAATCCTATATATATATATATATATATATATATATATATATATATATATATATATATATATATATATATATATATATATATATATATATATATACACAGTGTATATACAATATATATACGGTATATACTGTATATATATATATGTATATATATATATATATATATATAAGTCCCACAGTTTAAATTCAATTACTGAACTACACATTTGAAGGGTATTCTACCGTAGATCTTAAATGATAAATCTGAATTAACCTATGGAAACCTGTGGAAATGCTGCAATAATTAGCACAGCAGAAATCTTAACCCTCCCAAGCCTGTGGAGATGACAGCTGACTACAGGAGGAGTCCGTCCATCGCTGTGTGGTTTGACTCATCCACAAAACAGGACAGGTCCAGAATGCAACCAACAATTAGGTCTGCAGAGAGGATCAACAAGGCTGACCTTCCCTCCACCCTGGACTTGTACAGGTCAAACTATTTAAACTTTTACCTTCAGGTTGGCAATACAGAGGTATTTGCAAAAACCAGCTGCCACAGAAACACTTTCTACCCCCAGGCTGTCTCTATTATGACCACAATGAACACCTTATTGCCAGAGTGGTCAGATACTCTGCTGTAAAGCAAGACAAGTATAATTGCACTATTCTAAAAAAATTATATTGGTTTATATATGTACAGAGTATTTTTTAGTTTTTTTTAAATCTCTCCTTAGGCATTTCTGTTTAATGTCTATGCACTGTGAGCATGTAAAATTACAGTCAGATTCCTAAATTACATACATTAACTTGGCAATTACAGCAGATTCTGATTTTCAACAAAGTCTTTTCCAACACTCAAAATGAGTTCCTTTCCCTACTGCTAGAGTTTTGGAAAGACACTCCATCCAAAGCAACAATTCATCACATTTTCAGACTTAAAAAGGTGCCCCCCAGAAACAATAGCTCAAAGTTTTAGTCAGCTAATGATTTGCTAGTAGCAGTCAAGCCATTAACACCACGGTGATTGTTTGTCTCTGTATTTGACTTGCCTCCCTGAGCTTAATCATGAAGAATAGTCTGACAGTTTCCCACAGATTGAGAACCATTGTACTTGCGCTTGTTGCTGGGTTACAGACAACCATCGAGTCCCTTTCACTGTTTTTGTCTCGTACTTTTTCAACACTTACTGCGTGTCTTAGGCTTGTTACGTCTCACGGTTGCTGTGAGGCTTGTTCCACATTTAGAAAATGGTTTTTGTAACTTCTGCAACACTCCAGACGCAACCCTGTTCCTCGGGCCATGGTACTGTGACACATCAAGGCCTTAGCTTGCATTGTTTTAGCTGATGCTCAGTATTGCTGTTTTTGTGTCTGTTTGCATGCCTGGCTGTGTGTATGTGTGTGTACAAAGACAATGTCCAATCCCTCATGTGAAAGAGAAAGCAGGCGGTTTTAATCTGCAGAAAATATTATTGTTTTCTGCAGAACACTGAAAAGAACTACAAAGAGTTTATCAGGTTTCTACTATTTATATTGATACACCTGGAGATGCTCCTGCAGGTAAAGATATATGGCAGCATGAAGTATAGCCTTGTCTACAGTTAGACGGTACCAAACAATTCTTTTTATTTGTGATGAGATGGGGAACGGGCCAAGGTGACCCGTCGGTAATATATGTGCTGCTGCTGCCAAGGCCTCCCAGGAAGGTATTTGTCATCAGTGTCCCCCAAAGTATAAGGTTAGCAGAAAATCAGGTTATCAGTTTGCTGTTTTCGTCAGAAATGGCACAAAAATGCCGATTATCTCTTCAATGCAGCTCAGAAAGAGACACAGCTCTTCACACACACAGAAGCAAAGCCACACACACACCCGCTATGCTGTATTGGCATTCCTTGACCCCCAGCGTGAGCAGTTTGAAGCCTAACCTTGACCCCTCCATCTAAAGTAATTTAGTTTGTGGTGCCCTACAAAAGTATTATGTACCCCTTGAACTATTTCATACATAAAGACACAAATTTCAAAGTATTTTATTAGAATGCAATGTTATATATCATACAAAGTAGTCTCTAACTTAAGTTTAAAGTCAATATTAGGGGCAACAAAAAGGTCAGAAGAGCAAACTTAAACAGATCAATATAAGAGAGGTGTGGTCAGTAATGAAGATCACAGGCTTCCAGGATCCACTCGATGGAAGTCTGGACAGAGCAATTGAACGGAATAAATTCTTCAATAGGTTCAACTTTAGAAACAAGCTCAGCATCCTGCCCCCAGGCAAACCGACATCCCACCCCGCTTTGACCCACCACTTTCTTGTCAAACCTCAGATGTTCTTTTCTTCCACCTTAGTTATGGGCTCTTCTCCTGTTCCACTTGCCTCCCCCTCCTACCTTTCTGTATCTAAGACTCTGTGTGCTTCTGCACCCAGATGAACGTACCCGTGTCAGCGAAAACATCTTGTCTGGTTCCAGTGCCAAACAAAACTCACCTTTCAGTCATCAATGACAATAGACCTGTTGCCCTGACATCTCATATAATGAAGATCCTGGAGAAACTCTTGCTGGCCCACTCGAGTAAGTAAACAAGCTCATATCAGGGCCTCCTGCAGTTTGCTTATCACTGTGAAGTTGGAGTTGAAGTGGTCATCATGCACCTGCGTCAACAAACCCGCAAAGCAGGCAGCACTGTGAGGATTATGTTCTTTGATTTCTCCAGTGGATTCAGCACAATTCAGTCTGATCTGCGTTGTCAAAAACTCAAGAAGACACAGCTGGAGGCCGCAACAATTGCCTGGATCTATGTCTACCTCACAGATCTCAGTTTGTGAGAATGAAGGACTGTGTGTCTGACCAGATGGTCAGCAGCACCGGAGCACCACAGGGGAGTGTACTCTCACCATTCATTTTCACCCTGTACACTTGAGACTTCCAGCACAAGTGCAACCTCTGTCATCTACAGAAATACTCAGATGATTCTGCAGTTGTTGGGTGTATCAGAGACGGACAAGAAGCTGGGTACAGAGAGCTTAGTGACATGGTGTGGGAACAATCATTTCATCTTGAATGTGAACAAAACAAAGGAGTTGATTGTAGATTTCAAAAGAAACCAGGTCAGGTCAAACCCTACTTCCATCATGGGAGAGGAAGTGGAGGTGGGTTAGGAATAAAAATACTTCAGTGTTCATCCTGACAACAAACTGGACTAGTGACTCTCAAGTGAAGAAGGGACAGAGCAGACTGTACTTCTTGTGGAAGTTCAGGTCCTTCTGTGTTTGCAGCAAGATTGCAACAACTCTTTGAAGAGCCTTGAATTAGAATCACAACAACATTCAATTTCCCTTTGGGATCAATAAAGTAGTTTTGAATTTTAATTTGAATTCAGGACCCTCCACAGTTTGCTTCTCACCGTGGAGTTGGAATTGTAAAGACACTGTCATACACCCACTTCAAAAAACCCACTATGATTTGGACAAAGGAGCCTGAGTTGTGAGGCTCATGTCCTTTGATTTCTCCAGAGCACTTAAACACTCTGTCAGAAACTCAACAATTGACAGCATCAGTGAACATCTAACAAGCAGACCACAGTTTTAGCGGTGGGCAAGAAGCTGAGTACAGAGAGCATCTCCTCCATGTGTCGACTACAGTAGACTTGATTTGATTCAGAAAGTTGCACATGTGACCTCACCCAGGTAACAGTTTCATGAGATAGCAACGAGTATTTCCTGCTCGTGCTACAACTATTTGGTCCGGTGCTGCAAAACTATCAACCACCCACCCGTGCTATGAACTAGAAAGGAACAACATTGATCACTGATCATTAGTATGCCAAGTTTATCTCTTCTTCTAGCCCGGGGCATACACCCACATAAGATAATCACATCAATACATAACCCCGCTTTCATAACGAGATGTATGCAGAAGTGTTTATTAAATAATGAATACGTCCACCGCTGAGGCAGTTCGCGCAGCATCACCTTGCTGCTATATGGGATACCACTCCAAAGAGCGTGAACTCTCCTGCACAGCAGAAGCATCGGGCGGTGTAGGCGGAAACCAGAGAGAGAGGAACAGAGAGAGCGAGAAAGTGGGGGTGACAAATGTGCAGCATTATGTGAGAGGAGGCAGGAAGCGGCACAACATGTCAGGATCCAGATGCCTGCATCTCCCTCACATCCCCTCTATTGATGTACTTCAACCCACAGCTTTAATTGTGTTTGGGTTGGAAATGTCTATCTTGCTGCAGGCAGAAGTGGTGCAAGAGCAGGGGTTAATGCAGGGGTCAGGCGCCTCTACAGTAAGTGCTGTATGGAGCTGCTCAGGACTGTGCAAATAGCAAGTTACCAACTGCTGCAAACATTCCTTTAGGCACTTTATATGTTTATTTCACTCTTCTGTAGCTATTAAAATCAAACTGAAAACCAAGGCAGAGTGTGAATCTCTACAAAATCATACACTTTCTTATGATCCTTAAAGGGCTTCTCACACACCCTTGTCACATTTTGTCGAACTACTACAGACCTTAATGTGGGTTATGGAAATTGTATATGATATACAAACACAGAGAAGTGCATAGCTGCAAAGTGGAAGAACAATATTGCATGTTACACATTTTTATTCAGCTCCTTTACTATAATATCCCTTAAATATTATAGTAAACAAGCAACAACCTACCTTCAGAAGTCAGGTTAGTAGTGAAAAGATATCACTTTTCATGAAAACTAGATATAAAATCAGTTAGACCCTATAAAGTACATCAGTTTTGAGTCTTATATATTACTTTACTCCAAAAATTTATTTTTCTGGATTTTAAGAAAAAAGTATATAAAAAAACAATAATTGATTCTGCAAACAGCAAAGTTAAGTTATATATATATAAAAAAATCTCAGGTTTTAGACATCCAGCAGAGCTCAGCTCAATCCATCATCTGGAAATGGAAATTGCAAACCTGCCAAGTCTCAACCATCTACCTAAACAAACAAAAACATTTGTTTAAACTGAGCTGCAGCAAGCAGTCTGCAGATGAAGCCCTTAAGACTAAGATAGACCTTTTCTCACTGCAGGTGTGAGCCGGGGTAACCGGAGCAGAGAAATAAGCCCTTTTGCAAGTAAGAGCTGACCCGCATCCAGTTAGGTGAGAGACCTAAATAAAGGCAAAGCTGTGAAGAGGCTTTGAGTTGAGCAGCTGACCATACATTGGGCAGACGGTTCAGTGTGCCAGGGAGTCTGAGCAGGTCAGGAACTCGACCAGGAGGTGCTCGATTTTGAACCTTGCATATGTGAGCTGCATGCTTTTTTGTTTTGCTTTATTAAAAAAAAAATCCTTAAGCAGACGTAGCAGCCTTTATGTCCTTTAATATACTAGATCTTTATTTAAATCTGATCTCATCTAAAACAGTATGTAGGGAAATCCTTCTCTTCATTTTTTTTCCCCACAGAAGCAGAGCTTCAGAGCCTAATATTTCTCTACAGCAAATGTGCTCTCCACAGGTAATAGTAAGTGCAATGCCATTAGAGGAAATTAAAAGCGACAGACATGACAGTTTGCCGTGGCTGCCTGGTTCATTTACCACCTAGCAACACAGCAGACGGGCTAAAGATATGAGGAATAATATGAACCAGGAAAGTGGGACAAAGCTCTGGAGTCGTGGAACACAACTAAGAGGCTTGGCGAGATCCTATTAAACACGGCTTCGTGACACCTGCTCCTCTCGGCTCTGCTGACCTGCATCTTGATCATAGCAAGAACCGGAATCGCCTCGCTTTGCATCAGACGAAGGAAAAACTGGAGCGCTGTTGCAAGAAGAGAACAGAGAGGAGGGTGAAAGCAGCGTTTTATAAGGGGCACTTTTGTGATCCAACATCAGAGCCCTTTCTGTCTCTCCCGCTAAATGATGAAATTGAAAAATATAATGGGGTAATGTAAAGCCCTTTTGAAATGGTTCTTTATATAACTGGCCTGAAACGGCTGCGCTGTGAGAAAAGCAAAAGGCAAAAAAAAGGAAAACCTTTGAAACTGTCCAAACGCTTTGACAGAAAGATCAGCCTGTTATTGTGATTTTTACCTTAAACCACAATAAGAAGTCATCTTAGACTCTTATGCAACAGTTCTGTTAAAGCCACCTTTAACAAGTAAACAAATGACTCAATCTCAGTATTTAGTTTTGCTTCAGTACAAAGGTTTTTTTCTGGGTTATGAATTAGCATGAAATGAAAGCAGTTGAAGCAGCAAGTGACAGAGTTTAGGGCTGCACGGCCTTTTGCCTCGCAGTAAGAAGGTTCCTGGGTTCAACTCCCAGCTGGGGGCTTTTTCAGTGGATTTTTCATGTACTCCACATCCTTGTGTGTTTTCTTCCAACAGGCGAAATAGATTAATATTAGGTTAATTGGAGATTCTACATTGCCTTTAGGTGTGACTGTGTCCATGAATGAATATATGATTTGTTTGTCCCCTTGTGGTGGAGCCGGCTCAGGGCGGTACCCTGCCTCTCACCCACTAAGAAATACAGATAGTAATGCACACACAACCAATTAATGGAAGGTTTTACATCAGAAGTTCAACGTTTTTCAACTCTGATAAAGCTCCAGACAGAGAACTTGGAGCTGGGTCAAGTGGACCCAGCCAATAACTTTTTGATTCAGTTTCAATGGTTTGCTAGAGAACATTTTTCTAGATTTATTTTCGAACACGTTTATAAAAGAATGAGACCCTGACTCAGACTTTCTCATTCAATGTCTATCTGACCTCACAAATGTGCTCCTGGAAGACCGGTCAAAAATCCAAATACACTCCTAAAAAATCCATATATTCACAAGATTAGATACTTTGTTCAGATAAATGAAATATCTGAATTTATATGACATTGAATTCTCATAAATAATAACACAATAAGCTGAATTAAAAAAAAAAATTACATGACATTTCACACTAGATTGCTATGTATTCTGTCTCTGGGTATCCAAGTGTGTGTGGGTGCATATGCGGGTGTGCTAATGATTAAGTCTGTACATTTGTGCATTGTGTATTGTGATTAGAAAGCATTTTATATATTTTCTGTCTTATTTTATTATTGTATTGTAAATACATTTTCTTGCTGATTAAAAGACTGGATGTGCTAATTTGTTTTTGCTATAATTGGTTACAGAGCATCAAATGGTGACATTTATGTTTAAGTTTTATATTGTCCCTTTTTAAATAAAGTTCATTATCATCAAGTTTCAGGTCAGCTACTTTGATGTTACAGTGTCTTCATGCACTTTAGGTTGAATTTATATGTTTTGTTATTCTTTTGTATAAAGAAAATGATGATCAAAATGTATAAAAACCCGTTAAGTATATGATGTTTAGGTTGTATTGCTTTTGTAAATGAGAATTTATGCTTTTCCATCACACAAACATCTGTAGGAGTAAAGTTCCATGTCCTTTTCTCACAAGATCTTTGTAATTGTCATGAACCTAGAAAATAAGATTATTTTACCAGTTGCAAAGGTTTTAAATTCACTTCATAATTTCTGGCAGTTTTAAATGTTCAAGTTGACATTGTAGCATCTCTTTATCTCAATTAGCCGACTACTGTCACAGGAGTGCATAAGATTTGCACACATAATCACGGTAAATACTGTTTACTCTGCAAACATTATTATACAGATCTTCTTGCAGGAGACAATGCCTAAAAACAGCTGCAGACGCAGGAATTAGTAAATAAATATCCAGCGCAGCAATAAGGTTAAGGGTGGGATGGAGAGGCCCAGGACAAACAGGATGGTGGGCTCAATGTCATCAGTGTCTGTCTTAATTGAGCCGATGACATATTGATCTGTGGGTTAATGAAGATAAAGCACACGAGAAATGGGGGGCTTAATTCCTCCACGGTTAATTCTTCAGAATGCTAACATGAATCTTAATCAAACGGATGAACGAGAAGCGGAAAAATACATTTCTGTCTGAGGAGGAAAAGACTGCAAATGAGAAGCAGCTGGCACACAAATGGGTGATCACGATCTCACCCACAAGTGGAGTTGAACTTAACGAATGAATATCATTTGCTGCTTCTGCTCCACTTATTTCTTTGTAATTTTGGCTTCTTTTATTATCGGCAGAAACAGTAACACCACACTTGACAGGAAGGAGGTTATCACCGAGACCTGGAAGGGTTGTTACGCTGCTTCAAGCTAGATTGCAGAAAGAAATGAAAACCATGGAGCACTCAGAGGAGGCTGTGAGGAAATAAGGAACAGCTTGAAATTTATTTTGGTTGTCAACAAACCACAAAGTTAGATCAATTGAATTAACATTCAGTAGCTTTCAAAATTATTCATACACCTGTAAGTTTTCCGAATTTTGTCACATAACAATAAACTTTAGTGTGTTTTTGTGCGATAACGAATGAAAAAACAAGACAGACTAGTGACACTTCATCCTATTTATTGCAGCATAGCTAAGGCTCTTTCAGATCAAATGGAGGGAATATGTAAACAGAAATTTTTTAAGTCTTGCACACAGATCCTCAATTTGACTTTAAATAGGCCACTTTAACACATGAATATGCATTGTTTTAAACCAGGGGTCTCAAACCCAAGTTTTCCAGTGTTGCACAATGGAATCAAATTAGGTAATTAGTTGGGTTCTGTAGAACTTTAAGACATGCTGAGTTGGCAATCTAGCAGTTTGATTTGGGTGTGTTTGGCCTCCGCTAGATTAAGGTTAGCTAGCTAAAGTTAAAATTAGAAATGCTGAATCACAAGGACACTTGATAATGGCAAAGCAAATTCCATGTTGAAATAAAAAAACACACACACACACACAACCCCCCCCCCCCCCCCCCCCCCCCAAAAGAACAACAGAAGCAGGGGATCAGCAGACAGAACAGAAAGGGAGTCAGTGAATCAGGACAATCGCTGGATTTTACAAACACTCTAATGGAAGTGCTTTATAATGGTCCATCAGAATATTTTGTTAATGTCAGTGTGCTGCTCGGGACTCCTGTAAACCTGCAGGAGTCTGCATGGGATCTGGTGAAACTTTTGACATCCACAAACCAAATAAAAGCAAAACTGAAAGCTTTGTTGGCATCTCCACAAATTTGACTTTTGAAATACATCGTGTTCCAAATTATTATGCAAATTAGATTTAAGTGTCATAAAGATTAAATTTTTTGTTGTGCTATTAAATTTATAGATGGTTTTGTGTGTCAGGGCTCTTTGAATCACTATTATTAATTTCGGAGAGCTGGGTTGATTAGTTTGTCTGACGAGCTCAATTAAAGGAAATCTACGTAAGAAGGATGTTCCACATTATTAAACAGGCCACAGGTTTCAAGCAATATGGGAAAGAGAAAGGATCTCTGCTGACAAAAATCATCAGGTAGAGTAGTGCCGTATGACAAGGTATGAAAACATTAGATATTTAATAAAAACTGAAGCGTTATCGTACTGTGAAGTGATTTGTGGCTGATTCAGCAACAAAGATGGGTTTGTACAGATAAAGGCATAATGAGGAAGGTTTCTGTTAGACAATTCATCGGATTAAGAGAGCAGCTGTTAAAATGCCCTTACAAAGCAGCAAACAGTTATTTGAAGCTGCTGGTGCCTCTGGAACCTCAAGGTGGAGGATCCTCCAGAGGCTTGCGGTGCATGAACCTGCTATTCGGCCACCCCTAACCAGAGCTCACAAGCAGAAACGGTCACAGTGGAAACAGCCGGACATGAAGATTAATTTTCAAACAGACTTGTTCACTGATGACTGCTGTGTAACCCTGGATGGTCCAGATGGATGCAGTAGTGGATTGGTGGTGGATCCACTACCACCAATGTTGGCTGTGACTTGTCACAGCCAACATGTCACATGGCTGTGACATGTTGGGACGTCACAGCCATGTTGGGACATGGCTGTGGCGTCAGCAAGGAGGTGGTGGAGTCATTTTTTTGGGCCGAAATCATGTGGGGAGAGAATCATTGATCGGCCCCTTCAGAGTCCCCGTAGGTGTGAAAATGACCTCAGCAAAGTATATGGACTTTCTGACTAATCACTTTCTTTCATGATTCAAAAACAAGAGCCATATCTCCAGAAGCAAAATCATCTTCATCCATGACAATGCACCATCTCATGCTGCAAGGAATACCACTGTGTCATTGGCTGCTATGGGCATAAAAGCAAGAAACTCATGGTGTGGTCACCATCTTCCTCTGACCTCTGACCTCAACCCTATTGAGAACCTTTGGAGTTTCCTCAAGCAGAAGATCTGAGGTTGGAATGCAGTTCATATCAAAACAGCAGCTCTGGGAAGGTTTTCTGACATCCTGCAAAGAAATTCAAGCAGAAACTTTCCACAAACTCACAAGTTCAATGGATCAAGAATTGTGCTGTGATATCAAAGAAGGGGTCCGATGTTAACATGTAACTCGGTCTGTTAAGATCTAAATCTGCCAGGGATATGAATAAGTTTGGGTTTAACTGTGTCTCACATTAATTTAAATACACAGATTCTTGATCACAACAGTTCTGGTTCATAAACATTGCATTGTTTTGACCATCGTCGTCTGTCAGACAAATGATGATTTAGCTCTATTTAATGTCATGATGAATGATCCTTTAACCAGAGAAGTATCTTAAAAAAAATTGATTCCTGACATTTTAATTTACTACAAGAGCTGACAAATATCGGCTGTTTTTTGTTTCATTGTGGACCGAGTTTCTGAGAAGTACCTAAATGTGCATGGAAGGGGGACTGTTTGACAGAAAACACTGTGTTAATGTTGATAAATTACGGGTATCTGCTGTTATTGGTTTAAAGACTGCATTAACTTTTAAATTACACGAGAGGGATGCACATTAAACTGTCGTTTGCAATTATTACGCCATGCAGCAAGGCACTGTTGTAAATCCACAGTAGTTTTGCAGCAGTTCATTAAAGTTCGCCATGTGCACGCTTGAGCACTTTTAGCCACACTCTTGTCCAGCTCCTGTCACCAGCTGGGAGCTGGCCAGTGAAGAAAGTGCAGCAGAGAGCAGCCGTCCATGGAATCAGCCGGCAGCAGGAGTGATGAGACAGAGATGAATCACACCAACGTCCATTCCTACAGCTTTCAGCTAGGATCGGCCCACGACTTATATCCCTCCTCGCGTGGATTCAGCAGGGGCCGTGACCTTCAAAGATCACAAATCTTGCAAGTGTCACCAGTCATTAACCGAAGCAATATGTCCCGGTTCCTCTCTCCTCAGCCAAGTCTGTCGCAGTTTGCAGGCAGGACCCTTATAGCCCATGTCCAGCTCACTCATCACACATCTATCTTTCCCCAGTCATATCGTGGCAGTAAAATAGTGTGTAAAATATGACCTCAAACAGCCACAGGACCAAGCAGCCCAGATGAAAAATCATGTTGTATAACTTGCATCTGTCTCCTTTTAATTGGATGAATTTCTCTGCACACAGTTGAGATATTTAAATTTTTTTCATATAATCATTTTTCAAGCCATTCCTGTAGCAAGTATGAACACCGCTTTAAATACACCTCATTAATAATTCATAACATATATGTCTAATCAATGCATAGGATTGCGCACCACAGCATCCTGCAGATGTGAGTAAGTGCATGCAATAAAACTGAAAAAAAAGACATATTGTGGAAAAGTCAAACTATTTCTTTTGGTTGCTACCCCTTTTGTACTTTTTAATGATCTGTTTTGGGAAAAGAGTGAAGAATAGTACAGGGTTGGGAAGAGGAAGCAAAGGTTTGCCAATTCTCCCAGTTTTTGTTCCAAGGAAAACACAAAAGAAGATGACTTCTCACATTATTACTACAATGATTAAATAGATAACATTAATGGCGCACAAAAGGGCAGCTGAAATATTCACCACTTCTTTAGCTTGAAGAATCCAGAGACAGTTTCTGACTATTGATCGTCTCCTCCTACTTTGTGTAAGATATGCATTTTAGAGGCATTTCTAATCAGGGGAACATTAGCTGAGGGATGCATAAAAGACGAGAGGGAAGAAGAGAGGTCAAGAAGTTGGATGCACTTCACCGAGCTGAGCTGTGGGTTGATTCAGATAGCCACAGAGATCCAGCCCACAGACGCTGCACAGTTAAGGCTGCAGCAGATGGAGAGGTGTTCAGAGCTCAACAGGCATTTTTGCTCAGTTTAAAATATAGCCTAGAACTGAGATATTAGTCAGAAAAAGCATTATGTAAATCACGTGCCTTGTGTTGTACGCGTTTCTAATAAAATTATAAGGGATACTCAGAATTTTATTTCACATGCTTACTTCATAAAGGTTTTCGTCAACTGATTCTTACACAGCTGAACATGTTTTTTTATTTTAAAACTGCACCATGCTTTCTGCAGGTTTTGTAGGTAGATCCACAAATATCTTCTTTCTTATTAAATATTCAAAAGAAATTCCTCAGGGTTCCATATTGAGCACCCTGCTCTTAATCTTTGTGACGATTTTTTTTGTTGCTGCATTTAATTTTTATGATGATCAAATTTTTCACTTTCATTAAAGGTTCAAATCCTTGAATTTATGCAGTCAGCTTTTGTTGGTCTGTTCTACTCAACGCAACTGATGTTTGTTTTACATGCAGAAAAAAACAAAGTCCATGACATTCTCAAAGGTCAGAGTCATTGTTTAAACAGCTAGGCTCATAACTTCTCAAGGAGATTAAAATCAAACTGCAAAATCCAAAACATACTTAGGCATAATTATTCATATAAAACTGACATTTAAATACCAATACATTAAACATAAGAATCAGCCACTGCCCTCTACTGCCCTGCTGTCAAGAGAGGATTGACTGACAGACCCTGCTGCCAGGTTGTCTGCACGTTTGCAGTTAACAATAGTCACTCCACCGGGGCGTGCCGTGGTGGAGCAGGGGGTTAGCACGCCCCGCGTTTGGAGGCTTTAGTCCTCGACGCGGACGTTGCGGGTTCGACTCCCGGTCCCGACGACCTTTGCCGCATGTCTTCCCCCCTCTCCTCACCCTCCTTCCTGTCTGCCTACTGTGGAAAAAATACGAGCCACTAGCGCCGCAAAAACTCTTCGGAGGAAAAAAATAAATAAATAAATAAAAAATAAAAAAACAATAGCCAACTCTGTGACTTTCTTGCTATATTTAGCGACATTTCAGACTCAAAAATTTGGTTTCGGCCAAAAATGGAATCGGCAGGTCAGGCGTTTCAAAGATCAGTAATCAGAGATCGGCTAAAAAACTGCAATTGGTGCTCCCCTATTTCAAAACATCTGTCTCCTACAGCTGTAAGAACAAATTGACATCGTTCTATTCTTGCTTCTCCTGTTCGGGAGTTCTTGAAACACATTCGTTTTTGATTGGCAGCCAACAAACAAAGTGGGTGTGCTGCTGTGGGAGGGACCTATGAAAACATCCTAGGAGTTTCGGACTTGAATTTTTGTAATGTACAAACTGTTCTGACCAGAAAAATTCTAATCGTTGTTCTTGCAGCTTTGAGTAGAAGAACAAATGTCTCTGTTCCTGTAGAGTATGTATGGGTGTGGTATATTACATTGTAAGGCATTTAATTCATTTCATGCATATATTTGTAAATGCTTATTATTGAATGTCAGCGAATGTAGGAAAACTAAACATTAAAGCACCAATTCGCTTTAGTAATTTTAACTTGAGTGTGCTATTACTCTGAATGGTACAGTATAAGTGACTGAACTGTGTCTCTAACATTCAAAATGACATGTCATTTTAAGTTAAATGCAGCAATATTTCTTTAACTGCTAGACCTGTATTACAGTTACTACAGTCATTTTTGTTGTAATGAACTGAGACACTCTTTGACTTTTTGTTCTCACTTATAAAACTTTCATTTTTATATTTTCTCCTCCAGCAAGCAGCATTTTAATGTGTAGAAAGTGAGATTTTCTCTTTACAAGGTTTCTGACATGCTTTGTAGCATATTATCGCTTACATTATTCAGTTACTTAGTAGGGGGGCAAGGAGCAAGCTACAGAATATACGTTTTTGAATTACACCTACTTTAAACATTAATATTTTTAGCTACATCAGTGACTCATTTGCAAGCGAATTACATAATTTGTCCCACTTCAGTAGTACTTCTCGTGCAAAATGGAAGATTTATCTGTGGGGTATAACCTTCTACCACATATATGCCTGTGGTACAGAAACAGTTGATTACAATAAAAAATGTGAAAATCCAGTTGGAGGAGGCATGTAAAAGTAAGAAAAAAACGTTTAAAGCAATGCTTCCCAAACTTTCCAGCTCCCAAAATGAAAATGTTAGCGGGTCTTGAGCCCAGTTTTTGGTTGAGCATACAGGTGGTGTTGTAACAACACAATCCAGGACCAACAGTCAGAACATGTTGATTTGAATTGTTCCAAGTTCAAAGTCAAAAACCTCTAAAGATACCGTAAACAATAAAATAATATGTAAAATGTTAACAAGTATTTACTTTTTTCTTTGGTAAAAGACAACAAGCCATTTCTCCTGCTCAGATGTTTGCTTTGGTTGTATTTACCCAGAATGCCCTGCAATAAAGGCTGCTTCCTGGTTTAAGAGCAGTTAAGCTTGAGAGTTAAGCTATGTTCACACTGATCTCCTGTGTGAACCGCAAACAACCTGAAAGTCTCCTGCATGTGCAGCAGAAGATGCAATAATGTCACATGTAGTGGGAGTCGTCAGTGTTTGCGGTAGTAACCATGAATGGTAACAGTGGAGCATATATTCTGATTTTAAAGTTGATATCCAACCGGAGCCAGCACATTAGCAAATTAATCCGAGTAATCGTCTTCCATGGTTATTGTTTTTCTTCCGTGTTTCTGGACACAGAATACTGCCGTTTGTTGAGTATAAATTATGTACCGGTCAGACAAATGCGATCTGGCAGTACAGACGCAGGTCACATTTGAAAAGATCAGATACATAACAGATTAAGGGCCACATATTCAAAAAGCCTGGGTCGCATTTGTAAAACTCTGACCTGTTGTTTAGACTGTCATGAAAAGATTAGATGTAGGTTGCAAAAGAGCAAAAAATTGGATTTGGGTCACTGCAGGCTGTAGTGAGAATGCAGCCTTATACTGGACATTCACACCCTCCCAAATGAACTGGACAATCTAGGAAAGCAAACTAGAGTTTGACTAAAGTGGACTCAACAGGGTAGGTGTCAATATACACACTCGGTGACTTGAGAATAAAATTAAAAAATACATATATATATATTTTATAATTTTGATTTAATTTTTTCCATCCTCAGAGCATCCTCAACTCTTTTAGGCTATCATTAGGCAAGCTTTGTAATGAATAATTTGCCACTTTTACTCCCTTTAACTTAACAAATCACACTGGTTTTTAAATTAAAAAAACTCTAGTGACTTACCAATGACTTTGTTAATCTTTACAGCATGACTTGTAGTAACTGAATTGATGATTGCATTAATTATGAAATTGGGTTACAGCAGTGTGGTGCCTGATTTGTGGGGTCCACTTCCTGATGACTTTGCTATGTTTTTTTTATTTTCCCATGATGTAACAAAACGGAGCTATGTGTTTGAGGTGTTGCCTTAAAATACAGCCAAACTCAACTCAAATGTTGTGGATAAACTTATCCAAAACTTACAAAGCCAGGTTTTAGCTGAATATTAGCTCATAGATGATGAATCCTGATAGATTTTTAGTTTTCTTGACCTGCTTTTTAACAGATTTCAAGGTTCTCTGTGATGTTAAACTGGCACTTGAGTGGAAAGACTTTTCATCATCTTTCAGTGCGCTTTTGGTGCTATACGCATCACTGTCTGCATCTTTTGCTATGGTGATTGGAAAAAACATTCTCTCATTACATGACCATCTAAAATTCTCTGAGCTTTTAAGCGATATAAAAAACCTTAATTTTCTCACCTTTTATATCCGCAGCATAGGAAAACTCTTTCTTTTTAGTGCCCAGTGCCATCAAACTGAGATTATCTGAGTCTTTGTTGAAGAGAAGCCACAGGGGGGAGAGAAAAGGATATGAGTGTTCATAAAGAGACGGTAAAAAGCCTGAGAGACAAAAAGGCGCAGGGATCAGGTCTCTGACAATGACAACGAGAGCATTTCTGATGGCAACTAGGTTGTCAAAAGTCCCACTGTTGTTCTGATGTAAGATCAGTCAGGTCACCAGCTGGTTCCTCTCTGGCAAAGCTGGATTTCATTTTACAGGCCAGTGGTGAGAGTGGCATGACAGGTCTGTTTCCATGGGAACACATTTGTCACTTCTCCGGAGCACGGCCAAAGGCTCAGAGGGGAATCACAAACGAGGTTGTATTACTGGAGGGGAAATTAATCACTAATGACGATTCAAACAATGGGCTTGGGCAGAATCTGAAAGTTGATTCCGCTCCCGCAGTTCTTCGGTTCTCCCCCTTCAAACTGAAAACTGGCAGAGAGCAACAGGGTTTTCTTCTTTTTTTTTCTTCAAGTGGCTCTTTGCAGGCAGAATCATCCAAAAGAGAAATACAGCCGGCAGACGAGGGGATGCCAGCAGTTAGAGCATTGTGGTAGTCGTCTGGCTTTGAATTAGAGAGAAAAACCGGAAAGCAAAGGGATGTTAAATTCCTGGCATTGACTGATGCGTGTCTTCCAGCTGCAAAGCAGCAAGGACGACTGCTGTGCTGTGGCAAAGCATGTTTTCATGCCTCTGGAACTAGATGGAGCATGTGTTGAGTGTTGTGCATCGCTAAGTCTGAAATGGGTAATTACTTTTTGGTGCCAGAAGAATATTAACAGATGAAAAGTGGCAACTGAAAAATATTGATCGGGCAGAACTGCTTCTGAAGCCCCTTTTGCAACCACCACCACCCCAGTAGCTTAATACAAGAAGGCAATGATGCTACTGTTCAAGAATCAAATATTAAGGCGAACCACCCCAAAACATCTGCCCACACTGTGGTACAGCTTGGTACAACTTGCTGTACCACAGTGTGTGATGAAATGTCAAAGATCCCCAGATGTTTGGAGCAGAAGGTACTGAGTTGGTGGTGGCAGCATGGAGGAGCGTTGTAGCTCTATTAGCAGCTTACGAATCAGTGTGGATTTTTCAGAAAATTTGGAGGAGCGGCTGTACTGGCTTTATTCCAAAGCAACAAACAATTCATGCCCACACCTGGTGATTGCTAAAAAGTATTTCAGCACAAAAACATCTATGTGAAAAATGAAGAAATGATGTATAATGTAGGTGCAGATCATTATTCTATTGACCCTTTTTCTTCACAAGATTGGTGCTGATCTGTGCCACATTCAAGCCTCCCGTGGGGATTCTCTAGGGTTTTCTTTCCAGAGAGCAATGCATAATCCCTCCAGTACATTCTGGGTCTACTCCAAGGTGTAGTCCTAGTAGGAAGAGCCAAAAAAAAAACAACACCTTCTGCCAATGGGGGCAACCAGAAAGAATGCTATTCAGCTAAATGAACCATGTCAGCCAAGTGTTAAAGTCTTTCTTATTTTTATCAGTTTTGAGAAAGAATCTCCATGGCCACCCTAACAATATTCTCCACTCAAGAATATTTCATGTTTATGCATGTTCAGAGTAGTTCTCCAGCATTTCTAGTAAAAAAAAAAAGAAAAAAGCTCCCTGCATGACTTTGATGAAGATCACACAACAAACCAAAACGAAAAGTATCACACTTAAAAAAAAAAAAAAAACGTTTTAAAAAAAGCGCATCATGACCTTTGTATTTAGAAGGTGGTTAGATCTACTTTTTTATTTTGTGTGAATGATTCCTGCCATTTACACTATTGATGTTGGTCCCTGAAGAGGTGCAGAAACCTCCCAAATTTAATGGCAAATTTTATGGACTGAAGAAACAACCTAATGTAGATGGGATATCTGTTTCTGTTTGATTTTGACAAGCGCCAGCAGAAAGCAGTGGGGAGGCAAGTATTAAAAGTGCAGTAAACCAATGCTAAGCATTACCCTGAAATTAGGGTCTCCAAATTTGCTGCAATTTTGTAATGTTCAAAGCTTCCTGATATTTACCCCCAACATTTTTTTAGCTTCAAACAGTGCTGTCAGAAGCTGTATGTTTAGTGTAAGAAACAAACATAACTAGTTTTAGAAGTGAACTTTGGATGCTATTTACTAATCCATTTTCATCTGAAATTGGTTCTTCCTGGAAATATAATGAATACGCCCTCTTGGTTGAGAATAGAAAATTGAATTGTTTGAAAAAAGCCTTTTTACAAGAAAACAAAGAAAAAGACAAAAAGTTTGCGATAAGTTTGCAATAAGAAAAAGCACACAGATGATGAAAAGCAAACCTACAGTAACTAGTTAATAATTATTGAAAGAAACTTCTGTGGCCTACATTGAAGTCGTTATGCAGAACGTCAACTTTCCGACTTCTCATGACAACCTTTGCAATATTCAAGGCCATTTGCTAGTCATATGCATCCATCACATAATTATCTTCCAGCAGCACTCCAATCAGCACAGAGAAGCCCACTGTCATTGTCAACCTGCATTACAGTACACAATCCCTCTGCTTTCAGAGCATATGTGGATTCATTATGTAGTTACCTCTAATTTATGCTAACTCTGTGTGTTAATGAGCTGCATTTGTGACTAAACAAGTGTTCATTTGAATACTCATTCCTCAAATTTGATGGAACAAACACCAAATAAAGAAAAGAATTTCACGCTTCACTTATCATGAGATAAAAACAAATGTATGAATAATTTAGTGAGAAATTCTGCGCTGACCATCTGGATGGTCTCTATCCTCTTCCCTGGCTCTTTCACTGAATTATTTCAGTCGTCCTACCGTCACCATCAGCTTCTTCTCCGTGTCCCGGAGTTGAGCTTGGCATCCTGCACTTCGGCGCTCCTGGTTCTCGTGGTGAAGAAAGTCCTGGCATCACTCCTGCAATTTCTCCGCCTCACTCAGAGTCCTTGCCCCCCTTTCCATTTTCCCAGAAGCCTGTTCCTTTCATGGCACAGCTGAGGCTTCCCACATTCCTCCATTTGGTCTTAGTGAGAACAAACTTGGAGCTGCGCTTGAGAAGGCGGCGCTGTGGCCTGTCTCCAGTCGCCGGGCCTGCCAGGATCTACAAGTCCTTCCAGTGAACACACCGGTGCCAGGCCGGAGGACTGTAGGACAGGGAAAAGGAAGAAAGAGTGGAAAGTAAGCGCTGGATTCTGGGATAAATTCACTGTGACCCACATCCCTCCATTCTGCTCTGAACGTTTCAATAACAACAAAAAAACAACAACAACCCAATTACTGATGACCCCTGCACCGCCTCCAAACGGAGCAGTGGTGACTAATTAAAACTGAAAGGGTTCTCTCTCCCTGCTTTGTTCTTGCTCAGTGTGGAGGTTTGATTGTGTATGTACATGTATTTAGCTCAAAATCATGTTTTGAATATTAGCATGTTTTGCACTGAGAAGGCAGGAATGCACACAGAGTGGAACTGTGGTCGTCTTTTATAAACCACTTGATGTGAGCCAGGCACTTTGAAGGAAGAATCGCATCAGCAAGTCATCCAAACGGGCCGTCTCCTTTTCACCAGCCAGTACCTGAGACCCCGGGGCGTCGAATCATCAACCTGCCGCCATGTCTGGCACTGACAGGAGCTTCCCATCCAATCTCTACTTCATTCAATTATTATCTCCTGAAACAGGCTCCTGTGTTGTTTGCCCTCAAGAGGATCTTATGCTACACCTATAGTTACTATTTGAACACCTTTCCTAACCAATTTCCATTCATTTTTAAACACAGTAACAATGTTAGAAACCCTCTCTCTTTCTCATCAATACATTTTGCCTGCTTGTTTAAAATATTAAATCTCAACAAATAGTTCTTGCTTTAGCAACACTAAATCCCGTTTTATCAAGTGAAGGTAAGTGCACTAAAGTTAAATTATTTTTTGTCGGCTAAATGCCAGAATGAGAGAAAAGTTTGTTATTTCTGTAGAAAGTAACAAAGCAGACGATAATATGACTTTAATAGGTTCAATCTCAACATTTGAATTAGATGGAGAAAAACCTGAGTGGTATCTTAAGGTAGCAGCTCAAAAAACTGCCAGTTTTTATATGATTAATCAGCAGAATAAATAATAGACTAATCAATGGAGACAATAATTGCATACACATATATAGATGATATACTGTATGTGTATTTGATATGCATAAGTCGTCACTGAAGCAGTTCTCCAGTTCTGCAACACTTTCATACCTGGGTTGGGATATACAGCATTTCAACTTTGTTCAGAAAGCTAAACATTTTTTTAAACCATCAGTTTTAACTTTTAACTAAAGAGTTTATATGGATGTTTTAATTATTATTTTTTTCTTTAAAATACTTGCATAATGTTCTGTGCTGGGTTACATAATTGCAATAGAAGATTTATTTATTTGAAGGGTTTTTCCACATCTTTGATAAGGATCCAATACAGATCCAATGTGGAACAAACTGTATATTTTCACTTTTTTCCCAATTTAAAAGCAAATATCAGCTCTATCAGACATGCCAATATTGTAACTCCATTATTGAAACACTCACTTGTGATTGATATGAGTAGCATAACTTTAATATGCCTTATGATGATGCTAATTGATATGAAGCAGTTAACCAAAACACAAGTTGGCTCAGTTCATCCCGATCTTCTGTAGTACCCTCAGTAATGTATTTATGGGCTCGTCAAATGTGAGGCATTACTGCCAGCCTCAGCATTTAAACAACAAAATAAAGAACAGAAATATCTTTTGACATTAAATAGTTCCCCATGGTGCCATTAATGGTTAAAGATTTTACAGTTTCTCTAAAATCATAAAACAACTCTAAATGTCAGCCTGTATATATAAGGATGTTTATTAAGATGCGTGCTAGCTGTTTGGTTCCAAATGCTGCACACATTTCATTTGCACTTTATTACTTGTGGTGACAGCAGTGCTGGAACTGCTCCCACCTTATGAATCTCTCTGTCAAGTCCGTAAATGTGTACATTTTTTATTTTTTTACAACACCGCATTCATGAGGTCTGAAACCAAGGACTATTCCATACTTTCAGTGTCCAACAGCTTTGTGGAGACAATAAAGCTTCCAAGTGGAGTAGTTTCTGTTATGGAAATAAAGATTACAAAATGTCAGTGGAGAATCACAACACACAAATTTTAGCATTTGTTATGGTTAACTCTAATCTTTGGATCTGTAGACCAACAACCTTCTCAAATAAGAGAAAAGTGGACAGATAAAAAATGATACATACTATGGCCAATATTGCTGTTTTTTCACAAATTAATTTTTTTTAAATTTATGTTTAAAAATGTCTTAAGACTACGATGCGAAACTGACATATACCCTTGCCAGTTCAGCAGGTGGCAGTAGTGCAGGATAAAATGTCAGATTTTAAAGTAAGCTTGATTCTCCTAAAAGAATGGTATAAGACTGAGAGTATAACCATTTCCAGATATTAATTTCTATACCATTTCATAGAAGATAAACGCTGATAATCTGGATAAAGCTTGTTGGACAAAAGAAGATTGTAAAAACAGTGTCACTGTTGTAGAGTCTCTCCACTCTATTATGTCAAAATTCTGTTTACATCGCCACACTCAAATTTTCAGTCCTCATTGGCCAATGTCGATAACAGAAACACATAATTCAAAATGAGAATATTTCTGACTTTAAATACAGTATGGAATCTGCAAAACCCAAAGACTGCATTGAAGATAAAAGAATAGAGAAATGGACAAACATTTCCTATTCCATTTAGACAATGGAGTAGTAATCTCTTGAAATCTTAATTTTTTTCTATGTTGCAGTTTGAAAAACCATCAAGTTCTACACTTGCCCATACTGTGTAGAAACCCAGCTATTTTTATTATTTTTCTGGAACATATTCAACACAGAAACAGCTTGTGCCAAGTAGGCTGCAGCAGCACTAAATCCCCCTTTTGTCAAACTAAGATAAATGCACTAAAAACTGAGATTTCATAAATGCTCCCTTTGGAGAGATGTTAGCATTTTCCTTTTTCCCCAATGAACACCATGTGTGTGTAAATGACAGGAGCACATTCAACATAGGAAACATATTTTCCAAAACGCCTTTGTTAGTGTAGACCTCCCATAGGATCGTCTCTCCACAATGGATGAAAAACTAATGGAAATATGGGGTGTCTGAACCCAATAAACAAACAAACAAAAAGCATAAAAAAGCCTACAGAAGATGACACATTTCAGATGACATTACATTTCATAAAACATGAAGGGAAAAGAAATCAATGACTTCTTCCGTTCTCCTTGTCAGTCAGATCAGTGTCAGTTTCTCCTTCACCCTCAGCAGCTCCATGTCTCTCCTCAGGGACACTTCACCCGCTCTCCCACCTAGCAGATGGTCAGGGTTGAGAACTTAACAAGATTCAGCTGCACATAAAACTCTCCATGTTTTTTAAACAAGAAACACTCTAAAATATAGATCTCCTTCAGGATTTCCTGTCTGGTACTCTAAACATGTATTTTAATCTTTATCGCTGCTCGTTTGCAATGCTTTGGGGTAAGTATGAATTTATTTTTCTTTAACATTTTCTGACAAACAATATTGTAAGGCAGCATATTATTAAAAACAAGGAAACTCAGGTTCTACTTACTTTTATTTCTGTTTTGTTTCTTGTTTTTTGTTTTGCTGCTCATGTTTATTCACCACAAACAAAATCTAAAACTTTCAAGATTTCCCAACAGCAGATGGTGGGATCAGACAAAAAGTAAAGTGTGGAGAAAGAAAAGCAGTGAAAAACAAGAAGAAAAAAACCCTAACTCATCAACGTACTTATCATTTTCCATCCACACAAACAAATAGATTTTTCTTGAAGAAACAGCAGCATCATTCATCGCAAATTAGGGTTCTGGGAAATATCAGAGCTGACAACACCAGCGTCTGCGGCGGGGAGGGCGACCTTTATTCGGTCATCGACAATCCGAGCAGGGAAATTAAATTGTTGCATAGGCTCAACAGCAACCTGTTGCTCGTTACACATACTCCTTTTTCCCCCACGGTGCACAGAGGTGAAGGAGAGCCCGAGTCCGTGTGTTTGATCTGGTCCAGGCCCTCAGGAGCAGAGGGCGTTCAGAGCGCGGTGAGGACAGCCACATCAGGGCAGCCCACAGACAGCTGGCTCCCTCAGATGATGCATTGGCCTTGGCATCCTAATTGGCCCCAGTGCCTCAGCCAGGGGGATGTGGTGCTTCTCAGTGTGTCTGCTCCATGTGTGCTTTCTGCATGTGCCTGCCTGTCCCTATGTGGCATCCAGCATACAGCGCTGATTATATTCTCCAGAACCTCTCTTGTGCACATCCACATCCAATAACTGTTTTGTTTATGAAGATGTCTGTGTGTGTGTGTGTGTGGTCTTCCTTTTCAAATGTAAACCACATACAGACTCGGATGAACTTTCCAGTGACCTTTTATCTCCCACATTGGAATCAAATTCACATCCGCAGCAATGGTGAAGTCTTTGTGTTGAGGACCCGGTTGTGTTTTTCTGTAAAAGCAAGTAGTTGTGCAGGAACTGCTTCGCTATCTTCATTTACTATCAATTGTGTTTATATCCCATTGAGGCTTCACTGAAAGTAGTAGCTTGGTAAAGTATAAATACTTAGATATTTTTTTTAATTTTATTACAAAACATCACAAATTCGCATATAATAAAGAAATAGACTGAAAAATATACATGATGCACATTTATGTTTACCTCCCTGAGTCGATGCTTTTTAAAATCACCTAAAGTTGCAATTACAACTTTCAGTCTTTTAGATTATTTCTCTAACAGCATTTTATATAGAGACACTATTTATTTATTTATTTGACAAAGTATTACTTTCTAAACAGCCCAGTTCAGTCCACTTAGTGGTCAAAATCTTGCCACACATTCTCAATAGTGGTTAGATCTATACTTTGACTGGGTCATTCTAACATATGAATATAAACAACAGAGGCTTTTGTCTTCAGAGGTTTGTTCAGAGTTGCAGAAACACTGCAACAGCGTCTGCCCATAGCCATCATCATCTATGACTCTGAAGAAACCTGAAAAAATGTCTTTTGTTACTATTATGTTTCTCACTTGCTTTCAAGTTTTCTTCATTGTCTTATTGAATCACCCCTGTCTGTTTTATATAAAAAAAAATCTTCACAGAACAATTGCATTAATACTGAGATTAAATTACACATAAGTGGACTCTTGTTACTAGTTAATCAAAGAAAATCTGTTGCACTGAATTTTATTAGGGGGCACTTGAGCAAAGGAGAATAAAGCAAACATACTTTCATTTTTTAGATTTGTTTTCAGATTTTTTTCTTTTTCTTTCACATTACAGTCACGCAACACTTCATGTTGGTTTCCTAAGTAACACTTTCACTGTAAGTTTGTGTTTATATTCCATTGAGGCTTCACCGAAAGCAGTAACTCGGTAAATAAGGCATGTAGTTGTATTAGCCCAGCTTCATCACATTTTTATCTAATGCTTGTCATGCGAGTAAAGTTCGACTGGATTAAGGTTTTGAAAAAATACAGTTGGCTGCATTGTAAACGATGCTTTCATGACCCATTGTTGTCATGACCAATATAAATTGACCTACAAGACAATAAACGGAAGCGACTTGAGACATTTACATTATCTTGGACGCTCACAAATGGAGTTAATTATTGTTGTCATCCTCACTGTGCCAAAACTGGTCGGTGACCTTAAGAGGGAACCATGAGCTGGTGGTGAGGGAAAACTAAATGAAAAGGTCACAGGTCCAATTCTAACAACAGTTTACGTGTGCCTCACTGGAGAGGAGGACATTTAAGTCATTCTCGCTGCAGGGGCGCAGGGAGCATCATGCATGGGTGGCTGTTTCTGAGAAATATGCTAAGAAACCTTCTCAGTCCTATGCTGTGACACTGTCAATGAAAGGTGGTCGGTGTGCCAAAACCTGAATGCATATATTACTAATGGCTTATTAGTGCTGTTACTGCTGCTATCTTATTTTACCCCTCCCGACCTTCTTGTCCAATCTCAGGACCCCACAGAGAAGCTACAGGCCATTACAGCGATTTTAACATGACCAATGTCGACTGACTGAAAAAACAGGCTGGGACTTGCTTGGAATTGGAAGTATATAGTGGCCCAATTACCCCTGCGGTGATGGCAATATACTAGAGTAGCTATAGGCTGGAGCTGCAGTGGGTGTAATTGATGTTGTTTGGTGGCTGCCAGTGAGGTTGAAGGCATGTAGACCACTGAGACATTTCTTCTAATAGGCCCTGCCAGGGGTCATGGCGCGACGCGCACACCAAAGCACTTACAACCCGACTGCCTTTCCGGTGTCTCCTCCAATACACACCGTATCACAAGGCAGGAGGAATGCTGTTGTAATGGGGACGTGAACCTAGAGAATGGTTGTCTGACCCACCTTTAAAACTAAAAAACAAAGTTTATGAACCTCTTGAAGTTGATAAAACATGATTTATCAATAGAAACAGTTTATTTGCCTTGCTTCCCCCCCTCAGGAAGAATCATCCTTATCAAATGGTTCTGCTGTGTAGATGTTAGAAATAGTTGCTTAGCAAAGTTAGCAACGAGCCTTACAGCTGTTGAACAGGTGGTGAGTTTATCAGAGCATGAAGGCTTCAAAGAAAACACAAAAATAATGTGAAGTTAATAACCGGAGAGGAATTATGTAGTGCACAACTAAAAATGTAAATTGAAAAAGTTTGATAGCTTGCAAAGTTGGAGCATATTAGTTACATGTTTACATCACATCATTATGGACATATATTTACAACATTGTTAGACCTTGAAATTGTTTTACAATAAATAACTTCAAAGAATTATAAATACAAAAACTAAATGGACAAGTAAAATCCCAAATTTTCAAAAAATTGTACTGTACCAGAGGCAAATACATTCATACACTCCATATAATATTGGGGACAGTGTTTCTTAGCAAACAGTGCCTCAACCACCCATTTTACTTTGCTATCAAAAACCTTTGTTATAAAGGATGCTGGACATTTTACTGCTTATCTCATGTCATTTGAATAGTTTGATTTCCTGGTATGAATCTAGCTTTTAAGGGGAATGCAGTTTAAGCATAATGTTAGCCCACTTTTCGTAGTGTCTGTTTTAAAGTCAGTAGGACTGTAGAGTTCACAATGTGCATAGTGTAGCTCCAAATTCTTTCCTACTTCACCCGAAATCAACAGCTTGATTGTTAAAACTTGGATATAATTGGGTGTTACAACAAGACAATGGGTGTGCCCAAATTCAGGGGCTGCATCCTTTGCAGGGTGCATTTGAAGGTCGATTATGTCACAGTGATGCAACAAAAGCTGTCTATATTCAAAGGATCTTCCAGATGCGGCCAACAAATATGTCTGTTTTTTTAGATGTGAAGAATGGGTATCGTGAAGATTATCCCAAGATTCGTTGAGAGTTAAGTGGAAGACTTTTGTTCCCACTGGTGGACGATTTCCTAGAACCCTAACAATGGTGGTCAAAGTGGAAGACAGAGCATCAAACACTAAAACTAGATAGGGACTAAAAGAAAGTAGTCTGACCTTAAGTCTTACCTCAGCCCTATTAAAAATGGATGGATTATGCTGAAATCCCAGGTTTGTGCAGGAAAGTCAACCAATTTAGATGAAGCACATCAGTGGATAGCATAGCAATATGAGAGCGGTCAAATATTCAGCCAGAATTCTGTTGAAAGCTTGTTGATGGCAACAAAAGACAACATTCTGAGATGCAACTTGTTCATGTGCACTTTTCCAAATTCTAAAAAGGACTTTTCTGTATTTATTGGAGAGTAAATATATAATTTCAACCAGTTTTAGATACTAATCTGCTAAATATTCAAACTTGTGCCCCATTCTCCTACTTTCAAAAGTAGTTGAGCATTTTAATGAACTTCTCACTGTAACAGTATCCTTTTTCAAAATATACATACAAAAGCAAAAGCTGAAAAGTTCTGCTAAAATAGTTAGAAAAGCACTAAATGTATTTTCTTATCAATAGATCATGATAACAACTACAAGTGATTAAATTTGCTTTCTCCTCTAAAAAAAGACAAAGATTGTTTGTGGGGTTTTATCATCATCGCTGTGTTCCTTTTTGATAAATGTTTTAGTCCTTTTGCTGTGGCAGAAAATAGGATATACTGAGATGTTAAGCGGGGCGTCCAAACACTTTTATATAATTAGGGCTCGTAATATCATTTGTGCTCCAATGTATAAAAAACTATACAGCAGAGATAATGATGCACTCCCCATTTCAGGAGGATATGAATCATCCCAATACAAGTGCATGATGGACTGTGCTTATGTGGAACCTAATGAGCCACAGATGATAGATATCACGTTCATTACGAACAAGCACGTCGGAATAACTCACTTTAGGAAAATGATTGATTTTGCTCTGAGAACCTCCACCTTAAGGTTTTACTGTTAACATGTTGTGTTATTTTGGGGAACATTTCACCATTGATTGTGACTTTCAGTGAAACTTTTCCAGCAAAGTTTGAAACGGAGTGTAATTTCCCCAACAGGAATTGTGCCAAAACGTTGACATTAGGACACATATTTGTTATTTTACTGATTCAATTTCCGCCAAACCTAATACTTGATGCTTTTGACTCATCTTTTTGGGATTAATAAGGTAGTTTTGCTTCTTTTAGTGGCTTTTTTCCCCACACACCTCACAGGCCTGCATAGTGTTACATTAATGCATCACCTTTTCAGGTGCTCTAACCTCGGGTTACCAAGGCAACCACCTGTGGGTTAAGTGCAGCAAGGTTTTAGTTTGAAGTTCAGCAGCCTCTTCAGAAAACGGACAGAATATCAGCCAAGCTACAGAGGAATGCAGAAATGCATTGTCATTATGGTATTATCCTGGTTAATGTAATGGTGAAGATGCAGTTTTTGAACATGAATGCAACACAATGAAAATAAAAGGTGATATGAGAAATGAGAAAAAATAACCCCTTCTATATATTTCTTCTGTTTATTGGTTTTCTTCACCATTAAATGTTTCAGCTCAATAAATAAAATCTAAAGAACATTGTAAGATAACCTTTGTAAAAAGACAAAAGATCACTTTATTTATTGGAGAGAAAAAAACCCTCAATCAAAATCACTGCTAAGAAATTATCTCCTCTCTAAAATTATAAAATAAAGGTAATGACCACATTTTTTGGAGAACTGAATTCAATTTCACAGGTCATGCTAAGGCCAGATCACTGTCTGATCTGTAGATTCAAGGAAAGAAACTGTGTTAATATGAAGTAGGGAAACAGATCTAGACAGAAATTGTGAAACAGTGGTGAATCTTACCATGAGTCGATGGCCAAGCAAATTTACTTCAGGGAGACAAGGACGACTCATCTAAGAAGTCATAAAATCCCAGAACAACACCTAAAGCTCGGCAGACTTCACTTCAATTAAGGCGGGTGTTTATGATTCAGCTCACAAAGAGAACAGGCAAAAACGGCCTCCAAGGATAAGTCTCAAGGTCAAACTCTCTGTCCAATAATAACACAGAGGTTAGATTGATATCTGATCAAAAAACATCATAATGTTCCCCAAGAGTTTTAAAAAAATACTCCATGACATGACAAAAGGTGGAACGTTCCAACCATCATATTGAGTCAAACATGCTGACAGTAGTGGGATGTTCTGTTGCTACTCTGCTGCTTCCGGACCTAGATGGCAAGTCATCCAACTTGCCATAAATGACAAAATATGAAATAGAAAATCTTGCATCTGTCATGGTTAATTCATAATTTAGCTTGATTTCTCTCTGCTTTGATATGATTTGTTGCTAATTCAGCTCATTTGATTTATTTGCAATGTGTGCGGAATAAACCCACAAACAATAAATTGTATGTTGTAGTCAAAAATAACTATTGCTATAGCAATGATTCTTCTAATTGTCTTTCAAGTAAGTCAAATCAATGTGTGATGTAGTTCAACAATTTAGTAGTTGCATTCTCAGTCCCATTAAACAGCTTGATTTCAATCTAAAAGATCACCCAAAAGGCTTTTTATAAAACATTTAGAAACTCTTCTGAAGGCTGTTATTTTCACCCAGAAAACTTTCTCTTACATCCTTGCAAATACCTTTTGTAGTGAAACAGCTAAGAGAATCTGTTTAGTGATGGCAAGTTCATGCCATGCTTTCTTCTGAAAGTGTAAAAGCGTGCATTACAGTTTTACTGGTGACTTTAAACTGCCCTTATGTGTGAGTGTGAGTAATCTGGAGATGAATCCAACAATTTTGTGAGTTAAAGCTTTACTGGATCAATCATCTATTGAAAATCTAAAGAAGAAAAATGTTGGTCCATCGTTGAGGCAACTCTCCTTTGTCTCTTTCCTTTTTCCTTTCTACAGTCTGACTCTAACATTTCTTTGCCATGTCTTAAATAAGCTCGGAAATTCAGTACCTATAAAAGGTTGTAAAAAAGGTAGTACATTTGTGTCTGTATTAACTCACTTGCCGCTGACAATCCAAAGGCTTAAGTTTTAGTTTTTATTGAAAGCAACAACTGTTTTATCCCATCTGGAGTTAAAAAGATATACTTTAACACATAGCAACATAAATTTGTGTCTTTCTCTTTTTGACAGTACTTTCGTAGAGTTAGAAAATTAACTCTATATTAGAAGGAGGGGCCCAGACACACAGCATGAATACTTTTATCTGGGAGATTCTACAGGTCAGAACAGGGCACAGTGGCACAGGTGGTAGCACTGTTGCCTTGCGACAAGAAGGTCCTGTTGTTGAATCCCGGCCCTTTCTACTTTTGTACTTTCTAGATAAAGTTTACATGTTCTCCCTGGCATTGCTTGGGTTCTTTCTGGGTACTCGGCTTCCTCCCACAGTCCAAAAACATGAGTGTCAGGTTGATTTATATCTAAATCTCCTTGGATGTTGGCGTGCGTGCATGATCGTTTGTCCTGTATGTCTCTGTGCTACCATGTGATGGACTGTGCAGGGTGTAACCCGCCTCTCGCCTGTTGACCGCTGGAGATAGGCACCAGCACCCCTCACAACCTCGCAAGAGATAAGCATGTAAGATAATGGATGGATGGATGGATATGCACTGGAAGATGATAGTAAGATAGCAAGGTCATTTGGCTGATAACACACACAGCCGAAGCTTAAACATCTCATGTGGACACAGACATAGAGTATTATTATCTCAGTGTATGTATCCAGACAATCCTCATTGATAATGTAAAGCATCAATGTAGTAACTAGGACAGGAACCTCTTATTTCATCTTATGGACTAACCAACCACTGTGATCTTGTTGACATATCATTGTATGGTATAAATCATATCCTCAGTGTGAAATTAATGCATTTTCTCCCCTTGAGTGATCGTATTTTGACCTGTTGTCATTCTTCTAATAAATTACGTAGAGAATAAGTTGGCTCGCATCTTATTTACATAAATCAATGTGCAAAGATTATATAACCTCACAATAGAAAGCAGATTATTGGAGCTGACGCTAGCATGTGTTTGTTTTGATAGGACTTGCTGATAATCCGGATACATTTCAATGTCATTTCAATAACTAGTCTGCAGACTAATCTTAACAAAAACAGTTCTGTTCATGCTACACCTGGCCCTTTGATTGGAACATTGTGAATTTCAAGGTTTCAGCTCGTCTTGTCCTCACTGAGAACTGCATAGAGCATGTTACTCCACACAGAAAGGGAGCTGCAGGATACGACTACTAATACTTTGTTTTAGAAAAAAGGTCGATTTGTTAGGTTAACAAAATAATGTCCATGGCCTATAATGTAGTTTTGAAATGTGTCCTCAGAAAAATGGGCAGTGATTTAAAATAATTTGCAGGGCAAATTGCAACAGCTCACTGAAAGAGCAGCTCATAAAATCACAGACAGCACACAATCAAATGGTATCAAGAGTTTAGTGTAGTCAGGGACTTTGTTACTAGTGATTTAAAATTCAAAAGATCGGCATTACTTTTAATCGTTCATTAAGAAATTCTCTTACAAGACTAATTCTCTCCAATAAAGCGTTTCGTCTTTTTTTAATAGTGACTACTTAAGCAGAACATTTGAGACTTTCTGTATTTTGGCTCGACACTGCGGTTAGTGACGGTGTAAAATTAATGAATGTGCGTTTACAGTAACACCAAACACACTGGGGAAAAAGACTGTTATATTACTGTGCCATTATTTATGCATATTGAGCCAAAGAGCCACACGATAAAACTGTTGATAATCATGAAGAGTGATTGCTTTTCAAGCCAAATTACTTTTTACAAATATGTTTTGAATGTTATTATATAAACTGTATGCATGGTATAAGCATCTGTTTATCTGCCAGCAAAATAGACATATAAAAACAAATTAAGATTCAAGTCTGCTACAAAATGGTGTACAAATGCATGTGGTAAAATGCATGTTTTGCTGACATTGTGATTTACTGAGATATACTTATAACTTACTAATGTGGGGGGAAAAAAACTTTCACATGGAACAATAAAATGTGTCTCTAATGTTAAAGTTTTCTGTTGGCAGGTGATCTCTGATGGATTAAAAGGAAAATTACATGAGTACCAGGTTTTTCAGAAGTGTGTCATTATAATTGCTCAATTATTTTTCTTCGTTTTTATGACTGATGTTGATTCTTTAAACATCCTTTTTCCTAACAACTGTCACAAAAGAGCGACTAAGTAGAACACTAAATGATTGAACCCGAAATGTAAAACATCTAAAGGCAAGAAGGCTTCAGAATTACATGACGTCAACACAGACTGTGTGAATTTGTGCATCTCTGCTGTGTACCACATCCACAAACTGCTGATAGAAGCAAAACCTGCAGAAAGGTCACGCTGCTCCTAAAACGTGTCCGTCAACTGCAGATCAAACGACTCGCACTGACACTTTCTTACCTGTACTGCGCTTTGAGGCAGATGTGACATGACATTTTAGTGAATTTGTCCTTCAGAATCAACAACTGCCGCATGAAAACTTTATATCGTGTAGAGTTGGCTAGTGCAATTTCACCGAAGACATATCAAATGATCGAATCTAAGTCTTATTTCCACAGAGGGATTCCCACCTGATTGTTACCCCCACGGTGTCCCATCCCTCCAACATGTGAATGCTGTGGCTATATACCCCAGAATGTCGTTTTGTGTCTGTTACAGGAACATTTTACTTTTGAGCCCTGTTGCATAAAGTCATCTTGCATTTAAAGGGAAAATATTATCATAATTTAGAACTATAAATTATAATTATATTTCTTTTCTATTCTATCAAGGTGAAATTACAGTAAATCAACAACTGCTCTCTAAACGCTTGAGAATAGACATTGGCAGGTTTTAAACTGTTTATATTGTTATTTGAACATAAATGCACATTTGTATTTCTAACAGCCTAAATATCTGTAAAATATTTGATTTTATCAAATAGTTTTACAGAAGTTCATAAGTTTTTTGTGTTGAATTGCCTGCTAAATGATCAAAAGTTATTTGCTCACATAGGGTTGGACAATAAATCAATAATAATATATATTGCGATAGCCACAAAATCAATATCAATAGTTGATTAATCTGATAGAATATTCAATAAATAGAAAATTCACTGAACACCAAGCAAGAAACGCACAGCAATCTGGGAGATATAGGCAGAGGGAAGGCTTTACCTGCAAGATGGGTGTGAGTGAGTTTGTGTCAAATAACAAACTCTTTGGTTACTTAGCAAATCTCTCTCTCTTTGGTTACCTAGCAACAACCTGTAAGGAAAAGCAGCAGTTTCAGGTTTTGCCACTGTGCCTCATAACTGCTTAAAAATAAACGATGACATTGAGTAAAAAATGTGGAAAAAACAGGAAAGTCATGCCACCAGTTTGTCAGTATTTCAGAAATTTAAAACAAAAAAACTAATCAATAATCGTCAATATTGACAATTATCAATATCGATTGATATGAAACGCTTATAATGCGATACGTTTTTCAGCCATGTGCTCACATAATTACTAAGGCCTAAAGACAAACACTAGAAATTTTACTAACCTACTCAAACTCAAAACCTACTCAATTGCCAAGTCATAGGCAGACAGCAGTAATTTGTATAAAAAATATTTCGTAGAGACTAAAATTGGACTACTTCTTAAAGCTACTAGCCATTCTTCTTTTAAAGCTACTATGCTTAAGACAAAGCGTTCTAATAAATTATCATTAATAAGCTGGTAACTTTGCTTTTTACTTTAATTGTTGTTATGGTTTGCCAGTGTGGTATTAAACGTTCCCTTCTTTCTGAATGTAACATCATTCTTCTGCAACTTTCAAGCCTGAAAATTAAGTTGTAAAAACAAAACAAAAACACTAAAACTATATGCCTTTTTAGGTTTTTCAGTGAAAGCCTTCTGAAATGTCCTCCAGATGAGAGTGAAAGTATAATTTGCAACCATAAATGCTTGTTTTACTGACATGTGAGCTTGCTTATAGAAGCGGCTTCTGAAGGAAAACAGTTGCAAACTGTGGCCACACTGACGCATGTTTCTGTCAGTTTGGTTTCAGCTGCAGAGGAAGGGATAGTACGCATCTGACTACTGCGGTGCGCACAGCACCCGAGCCTTTCCCGCTCAATCCCCCCTGCGTTCTGAGCCGGAGTACTGTTCCTCATTAACATTTCACTGTGGTGGGTGACCCTGCAATTCATTTACAGACAATTGCTTCCTGACGATGTTTTTCTTTCTTCCTCTCAAAGGAGAGCAGGCGATTTCTCTCCAGAATGTTAATGCCTTGTAAATCTACAAGTCAGGATGAGTTTACGGGGAGTTTGCTTTTGCTTTGGTGAGTGTTATTAGGAAAATCAATTAGAGTGCTGAACCATAGACAGAATGGGAGGTGAATGGGTTGAAGGGTGAAAACATCCCCCTTAGTGTTGCTGTGTTTTTTTATCTCAGGACACAAAAGGCGTTTTCTCTTAGCTGAAAGGGAGACATTTGCCAGGTTTGTAGTTGGCAGAAGATCTGGGCGACACAAAGAGGGATCAATACTCAGTCGTCTGGAGGGTGAATTTACAATCAATGCCTGTTCAGGGGCAGATGCAACAATTGAAAAGTTGCACACATCAATAAAGATGTCTGCTTGTGGATTCCTTTGAATTCAGCCCCCATCAATTTTTTTAAGGTTGTCTTAATGTGTGAAAAATGACTTGATATTGATTGGGACTGTGTCGACACTGTAAAGATACTCTGAAAGTCACAGCTAAAACATGTGCAATCAAGTAGAGGTGCAATATAAGCAGGTAGGTTCCTCTGGGCATTTCTGTGATACCCTGATTTAATGAACGCTTTTAAAATCCAGCCTACATGTTATTTTACTGATTCCAATCTGATTAAATACAAATCCAATTTACAAATGTTGAACATTATAGTTTAGTCTGTTTGAGAACACTGAATACTACTTAATAATATATATAAAGTGTTGTTACAGTCTAAGTCAGGGGTCCCCAAACTTTCTCCTGTGAGGGCCACATAACTTGTCCCTTCTCTGATGGGGGGCCGGGGTCAGTTTGTAACAGAAAAAGTGTGACGATTGTAAGAGTGCTAAACATAAAAATGTATTGTTTTTCAGAAAGCACAATCAAATAACCTTTTCTGGATTCTTCAGAGAACAAAAGTCAGGAAATAACACTATTTATGAAATAAATAATAACCAAATAACACTGGGTTCTCCACATAAAAAAAAGGGTTAGGGTCAATTATATGCATGTATAAAATAGTTACTAACTAGTAGTTAATAATAAATAAAGTTCATTACTAAGGAACATTTATTTTATTGCAAAAGTCCAACTTATCAAATAAAAATGCACATATATGAAAATACTCTGGTATTGTTCAGGGGGCCGGACCAAATGTGGAGGCGGGCCGCATCTGGCCGGCGGGCCGTAGTTTGGGGACCACTGGTCTAAGTGGTCATGGGGAAGAAACTGTTGACAATTGTTTAGCGGACAGTCAGTGACCCCCAAAAGTTCAGTACTAAAGAAGCTGGTTGTTAGAAAACCAGTTAAACCAGGCTACAGGTTGCATTTCAATTACAGCATAGAGCAATGTGCTCTATTTTGCCCTGTGCTAATGTTTTGTGAATATGAACAGGCGGATGTGGTTTTAAGCCTAAATACAATTTAAATGGTACACAACCCTTCAAATAGAACTGATTACAGCTGATTTACCAATTTTTTAAATTGGTAAATCAGATTTTTTAAAGACAAAAAAAAGATGGGACAATTCAACAACTAGAGATTTCTGCTGTCTGTTTCCTGTCACACTTAAATGTTTCAGATCCACAAACTAATGTCAGACAAAAATAACCGATTTCAACACACAGTGCAATTTTTAAGATGATTTATTTTACTATAAAGCTATAAAGCTACTCAAACTCACTTGACCATATGTCAGATGTTTTTATAATATTCTGTCTTGTCCTGCAGATTTTAGAAAGGTCAGTGGTTCAACGGTCCCTGTTTCTGTACCTCATGTAGTTTTTTCAAACATGTCAAACTGTGTTCACAGCTCACTGATGAACTGAAAATGTTCTTTAAGTTGATGTCAAAGACAGATATCAACTTAAACAGCCCTCTTTGTAATGTTGCATAATATATAGGAACTCCTGAGTGTCGTTAATGGTATATCCGTGCCCTTATTTGCTTTGCACCATCTTGCCTACTTGCTGGATCTCTCTCCTAGTTCTCTTTGCTGACTCCATAGTGATGCAACATAAGCATAATGCTATTTTCAATAACTTTTCCTGAAACTTCTCTGTTGAGCCTCATAAAAATATGATGGATACTTTGCAGAATTGGTCTTTCTACCTGTATGCTATTATCAAGCAGTCCAGCTCTATTTCCCGTTGTTGTTATCTATTAATTCATAACCATATCCATATTTGAATGTCGATTTTGGATTCTTTTTGCATTTAGGTTAAATACAATCACAGTAGAAATTCATAAAATACTTCATCATATAAAAAATCCCAAAATTTATTCTGTTTTAAGTTTTTCCTAGCCCCCTCACTGGTCAGATTATGACGATTTGAGTATTTCTGAATAGAAAAGACTGCTGTTATTCACGGGGTTTACAGAACCCAGCCGCCAGTGAATGGTGAAAACTAATGAATAAATAAGAAAGCCACAAATTACCCATATTAATAGTGCAAACAATAAAGACACCTTAAAATGCATTAATATGAACAGCTGAAGCAGTCTTTGCATTATTGTTTTTTGTACTTACTCCCCTTAATATTTGATATCAATGTTTGTGTGATGATATGAAACATTTACGAATGACAAAATACAACAAAAAAGAAATCTGTAAGGAGGCAAATATTTTTGACAGCAGTGGACTGCGCAGAAATAAACAAAGACATAATTAAAAATAAACAATGATTCATCACCAAACAATTGGCAAGTGGAGAAAATGGAAACATTAGTGACTGAAGAAAAAAGGGATACAATGGCTATACAACACTGGCATCATTCCTGTGATGTTTGTCATTACTTACTCATTTGTATAAAGGCTTAAAAACATGACAATATCACAAAAGAGTCGACAATCTGCTGAAAACATCTAATCTTCATTAGGCTGCAATGCAATCTGATTTCTACATTGTTTGTATGCTCCTAAAATAAGTGCAGCAAGAGTGAGCAAGACCAGCATCACAATTATTGAGGAAACACCAGCATTTTAGATGAAGGAAAGAATCTATTCCATTTCTCCATTCAAAGTTTAAACTATATTCAATATTTGATTTGGGGAAAAAGTTGTGAATAATAGACTTGACATTTCTTATCTTCCATCACTGCTTGCTGCTTTTCTGAATCAGACACAACACAAAAGAGTGTCCCTCTGCGTGCGTAGCCCCGTAACATGACAGGCTTTTTTTTTTCTGCTGAGACACCCACAACGAGAGCCGGACTAACAAACTCCTCCAATCGATTTGATGCTGCGCTGTTCTCATAGGACTGAATTTAGCGGTGCGGTGGCATGTTGTTCACAAGTATGTAGGAACCGTCCTGTGTTTTCAGATTTATTTTCTGGTGTTGGATTTACTTAGAAAATTGTCTTGAGAGTAAAGAAGAATTTCTTGTGGATAAAAAAGTTGTTTTTTTTCTTAACATTATAAAATTCTTAAACAAAGAATATTGAGCTGTGGCTGTTTGCGCTTGTTGCCGAAGGCCATGCGCAGCCCCCCTTGCCAACATCTCTGCTGTTTTCTCAGAAAATCTTCTTGTGCTTTCTTTTTTATTTCCTTTCTGTGTGACCGGTAGACATCCTGCGGCACCTGTGCTTGATAAAGTTGGAATAACAGCAGCAGCTGGTTGGCTCATATAGACATGCTTGATAGGCGATAACATCTTTCTCTCAGTGTGCTGCCCATGGGTCGGCCTCCCCCTGGTTTCTTTCCTTCCTAAACCAAATCACCCTCCTGGGGGACAGAGTCAGGCAGTTGCTGGGTAACCAAACAGAATTGTGGGTCAGCGAAATTATTGGCTGAATATCAACAACTCCTCCTCTGTCTTTTGGAGCAAATAATTTTAAGTCCTGATGATACAGTTTGATGTACACATGCGTTTTATTTTTTTTTTAAAAATATTTCCAGACTATTTTTCAGCTGAAAAAAAAACATTTTCTATTATATCTATGATACAAAACTGAAAATTATTGAGTAAATTAAGAACGAAGCAACACCACGAACACATAAATATCTTGATAAAGAAGAGTGTCATACAAAACATTGTGTGGTTGATGGATACATTTCAAGCATTTAGTTCGCTCAATATTGCTTAACTACTGAAAACACATAGTTCAATTTTGTACAAAATCAAGGTAAAGACGACTCACTTTACCGCAGTCCAGAAGACATTCACTGATACTCTTCACAAGGACAGTGGGACACAAGTGTACACTGCTTCAGAAGCTGGATTTTCACAGAAAGCTGCAATCAAGTGTATTAATGGAAAGGCAAGTGGAAGGAAAAAGTTTTGCTGTTAATTTTTTGTATCTTAAAAGTTGCTAAAGATAGCAAGAATGCTACTAAATTTGGGAGACTGTTAAATGGGCATGAGTAGATGTGACCTGGTGGGCGGGTCTATCAGCCAGCCCTCTTTCATGCAGAGTGGAAAGGGGAAAGTGGTTGATTTTCAGACCTCTGCAAAGGAGATAAGATCGATGGATAAGATCGGTTTCTCATGCAAGTATCATACAATCTCCCAAAATTAAGGAAATTGGGTCTGATTTATTAGTGCACCCCTAAGTACAGATAAGGTGTTCCTTTTCCTAAGCTTCTCCTTCATAGAGATAACATCAGAAAGGTCTTACTTAACCTGGTCATTACACTCAATTTTCATCTTCTTCTGTGCTCCTTCTGGGATTTCTCACATTCAGATCTATCTGGTTCAATTTCAACCGGGCCGTCAGCAAGCAGAAAGAGAAGTTGTGAACGACTGGTGTTGATTTTCTGTGCTGGTTTAGAATTGTTGTCTGCCCATAGGATTGTAGATCATGTGCTAACTTTTCACGTGTTTATTCAAAATCCCTTTTGATGGTCTTAGGAAATACTTTCATATTCTAAAAAACAGAATTTTGTGTTTTATTATTTGTAGAATGTATAATCACAATTATTTGGAAAAAACTGTGGATGTACCATTTCATAAGCATTTCAATCTCTATTGCATGTATCATTTTCTTTAATTAAATTTAAAAAAAGAGCTTCTCAGTTGTCTCCTAATTTACTGAGATTGACCTGTATGTTTTACATAGCCAACGAAAAGAAAATAATCAGCGGCCTTTCTGATTCTGAAATTAGAATAATTATGTGTTTCATTTAAGTTTACAAACATCAGCACAGCAGCAGTGAACCAGTTTCCAATCAGCACTATTCAGCTGAGATTTGAAGCAACCTTGGCAGGGATCCATGTGCGAGCTGGTTAACACATGTTGCACTATTTCAGAGAGGGAAATCAAAAATTAATACTGTAAATAGATAAATTTGGATAGCACATCCTTCTGTGTCGGTGAGTATTTTAATTCTAGCTGTGCCTAAAGGTATCAATTATTGATGAGCCATCTTTTGTGGATGGGTCATGATCACATGAATGAATGCCAGTTATTATAGGCCTGAACTGGAAATGACTGACAAAACAGAAGTGGATGTACATTTCACAGCTCTGAGCTTTGACAACATTTCTTGTACTGCCTCTCAGCTCACTGGGCTAAAAAAAAACCCAAACATTTAGGCCATGATCTGCACCTATATTCAAGCGATGCTCTGCAAATTCAGTTGATTATTTCATACAAATTCTTGATTTTTTCTTTCTCGCAAAACTTAACTAGATTGAGTCCAGCCTCGGTTAAGTACTTCCCTTGGAAGGAACTTTTGGCCAACTCAGCATACTCTGAATCGATACCAAAGCTAATAAAGAGAGTCAGTAAAATCTTCTTAGTCCCTATAAATATACAGTTTCTTCTGGGATTTCACCTTTCTTTCTCTCTTTCTTGAATTAAAAAAATACAACCTGGAGAAGTTTATAAAGTCAGCACAAGTACATAAATGTTATTTGATCACAACCCATTTTTACTGTTTACTCACAAAACCAATTAGGACAATTTAAAGCTGCAAAGTTAAGGCTGTACACTGTTAAAACTCCCAGAGTCTCACAATGAGTACAGAGGATGTACCATTAGTGTCCATAATGGTTGCTGTATCTTTTACTGGTAATAAAAGGCTGAATCATTTAAGACATCCCTAGTGTTATCTGGCTCATTGGTACAGTTTAGACAAAGTCAGTGTTCATAAAAGCATAGACATGAACTAAACAGTGGAAAACAGATGCTTGATAAACACTATTTTGTCCTTCCAATAGATTAATAGCTCAATTTGAGTTAAATAGAGGAACAAATGTGGATGCATTTTAAGCAAACATCTCAAACACATAGCTCCCTTGTGTGACAACATGAGACAGTCAAAGGAAATCAGCCAAGATATCAAAAAGAGAAATGTAGAGAATTGTAACTGTTTCAACAATTTTCAGATGTTGTAAAATGCTGCTAAGTTAATCTCTTCAGACAGTTAAATGCAAGCCCAAACAGTATGGGCATGTCCAGCCATCATAATGTTCAGGAGACAGACTCTGACAGAAACACACACACCTTGAGAAGAAGCTGGTTGACAGTGAGAGGGAGGAAGCTTGCAAGCATAAGAATCTTATGCAAATTGTGAAGCATGAGGGTATAACGTGTAGATGTTTTACTACAGGAGGGACTGTTGTTTCACTTTGCAAACTAGATGGCACAATGAGGAAAGAACATTACAGGAAAGAATGCAGCCTCAGTAGGAAGGGGTTAGTCCTGTAACCAGTGGATTGCTGCTTTCAACCACCACCTGGGTCAGACACTTAACTCACATGGCTTATTGGTCAGGCGGCTTGGTGGCGGCAAATGTATGGCAACCTTGTTTCTGTCCGTCTGTCCCACGGCAGCTGTAGAAACAATGTAGCTCACCACCTTCTGTGTGTGAATGTGTGTATGAATGGTTCAATGACTGATTGTACTGTAAAGTGCTTTTGAACCCTCAGACTTGATAAAGTGCTATACAAATGCAAGCCATTTACCATTATGTGATCATTTAAGTATAATTTGAAATAATTTTCCTAATAGAGCATTCTACAAAAGTAGGCCCATTTGAAACAGTCAACTGATATATCCAGATGCATGAGAGCATGCTATAAGTTAGAAAAGGCGGTTGAGCGGGGAATGTCTAACAATATTCAATAGTTCCCGTCTGATATTTTACCCTGAATTTCTTCTCTCTATGCACATTAGGACATTAGGACTGATTTATTGGATCATTTCCTCAAAGATTTTGAGCTATATCAACTTTGTTGTTTAAAATTTGCATATTAGTACTGAGCATTGAGCTCACTGGTTTGAAAGGTCCAAAAAATTAATGTTGGAGCTATAATGAAGCAAATCACCTGCTGATCTGCTACAGGATTCTAATTGGGGGTCCTGTAGTGATGATCCAATTCAAAGTCTAGTGTAAACAGCCTGAAACATGTCGGTTATATTCTCTTTGAACAGAAGTGGTCCAGTGCTACAACCTTCAGCATTCATGTGCTGGAAATCACTTTCCATCACAAGATCCACTTTGTTCCCTTTCAAATAATGCTTCAGTCAGGCACATTTGGGTCAGCCGTTTAAGTGCACCCCCTCTGTGAATGAGCTTATTAACAAAGCATCTGTTTGTTCCAGCACTGAATCCAGGGAAGCAGTAAGTGCAACTTCTTACCAAACCCCCCTTCTAAAAAATCTCCCAAGGCCGTTTGAATGCTTTAGTATGCAGGACAGTTACAACACAAGGATAACGACATTAGTTTGAGCACTAAATGCTGCTTTGGTGCTTTTCTTCCAGCTTGACGTTCACAGTCCAGAAGATTAATGGGGTTCACTGGAGGTTTTTTTGTAATTCTGACCAAACCACAAATCCACATACTAAACCTCTACCTGTTAATGTTTGACTGCACAGCTCATTGTGTGCATGCTTTTATGCTGGTTGGCTGCACGGACATGTGCAAAAGCAGCAAAGGAGAGCGAGCAAAAGAGAAAATGTGCTAATATTTGTCTGAGTCAATGACTGAGTCACCAGAGTTAGTAAAAGCCTCACAGCTAAAGTGAGGGAGGCTTTGCTTGTGTGTGTTTGGTATGTACAGTATGTGGAGATGAGGGTATGGTTGTGGCCTGTGTGTTATGTGTGTGCTGGCGTGCGTGTGTTTGTGTATTAGAAGGGTGAGAGAAGGCCACTGCTCGGTGAAGCTGAAAGAGGAGAGATGACATGCTGTCAGTCTGAGTTGACGGTCACCGCTCAGTGCCTTAGCGCCTCCTGACATTTTCTATTCAGACGAGGCAGCGCGCCCGCAGCCTGCCGAGGGATCCCGCCTTTTTAATTGAGCCTTTACCCAAGATTCATTTCAGCCAGCACCTTTCGGCTTCACTGGGAGCAGATAAAACCATGAGAGTGACAAAACTGGGACTCATTTTGCTCGGGCTGGAACCCAAGCCTATATAAATATGTTAACCTTTGTAGACATTATCCCAGTTTCCCAGGCGCTGAGATGTCACTAATCTAAACCTTCAGTAGATGAAAGTCATATTATATTCCGAGCTCCCCATATTAACATCTCTATTAGTCGATACAATACATGGATCCCACGAGTGAGAAAATGTTCTTGATAAAACACAAATTAACGCAGGATTCAATGACCTTATTCTAGGCAGCTGAGTTCAGAGAGAACACAGTCATTCTGCAGAGCTGAAGCAAGAAGCTGATTAACAAAAACTGTTATCTAGAGTAATCAACTTGGTTATTTCCAGCATATCAGAACACTTTGTGAAACAATGTAATTTGATGCTAAGTACACTAAAAACAGTCAGTGTGAAATTAAATTACTTTTCAGGTACTATAGAAATTTAATCACTGTCATATATTATTTATTAAAGCAGGATCAATTGAATTTGATTTAGAAGATTGAGAAGGAAAACTAAACATAAAGGAAAGTACTTCATTTATTAAAAATCTAACAGTTTCAGGGCTGCAGGATATTTGCAAATCGTGTGATAATATTAGTAAGTTCATGTATGCAGATATCATGTTTTTCTCTTTCTCATCTGAGCTTCCATCAGTCTGTAACCCTTAGCATTTTGTGTTATGCCATTTGTGTGTGCTGTGAAGATCTGCAGCTCCACTCGACTAAATATTACATTACCATGTAAAAGGCAATTTCATAGCAAACTGATATTATGACGATATAGTCACAAAATGTTGCACAGCCTTACACAGTTTTTATTTCTAGGTTGTTAGAAAGCAACAACTCATATTTTACTAAATTTTTAGAAAAACTAGAGACCCAAATGCAACATTATTTTAAAAAACTCTACCCACTACTCTTGCAAGGCACTGCATGTCCTCTGCTGGAAAATCCTTCACTACCCATTCTGTGATCTTTTATCATATTTCTGTGGGATTTTTAAAATAGTAATACATAATTGTGAAGTGGAAGGATAATGATTCAAAATATTTTAAAAATAATAAACTAAAAAGAGCACATTTGTACCATTTCTTTTAATACCCCTAATTAAAACTACAATTACATGTCATCCGAAGTCACCTAAAGCTAAGGTTCATGGGTCTGACCAGGTGGTCAGCAGCTTCCAGTTCAAAATGAACTCTTGTCATCTGCAGAAATACTCTGCAGCCATCGCTGTATCAGAGATGGTGAAGAAGCAGAGAAAAGACAGTGTCATGACAACCAAGGAACAGAGTTAAATTACAAAAATATATTCTAAGCTTTGAAAATCTCACAAAGCTCTGTTCAAATCCATCACAAAAAAAGAGTACACAACTGCAAACTTAAGACATTTCTATCCACCTAATCTGACAGGCAGGTTAAGGAGAGCATTTATCAAAGAAGGAGGCAAGATGCGTATGGTAACTCTGGATGTACTGCAGAGATTTACTGCTCAGGTGGGAGAATTTGTGGATGGAGCAGCTAATAGTGAGGGGCACTACAAATATAAGATGTATTGAAAAATAACGAGAAGAACTCCATTTTTGGAAGAAAGACATAACCAGTGGTGGTTTTCTTAAGGTGATAATATTTACTGAGTCAAACAATGTTTGTTTAGCTTAGATGTTTTAAAAAGTAGGAATATGCTGAGCTTCCAAACTTCAAATTCTTTCATTATCTTTACTGCAACTCATGAAGAACAAGTCTTGTCAAGCTAGAGTCCACTTCTGAAGGTTTTCCGATAAAAGCCTGTAAACCTGAAACAGCCTGTGAGTAGAACGGTTGGATGAGTGCTTCTTCTCTCTCTGTCTTACGTAAGCTTGCTTCAGAATGAGAACTGGATCTCTATGTGACTTAATCTCTAAAGCCTGCTCTGACAGCTGAAACGAGAAACCAGAGAGAGCACTTGCAGGCTTCATTAGCGCCAGCTGGATAGGAAGGGTCTCACCTGCTGTGACAGATCTGCTCAGTCCTCTCGGAGTAAACAATGTGCTTCATTATTCTCCTCCTGCAGAGGCTGTGTTTGTCCAGTGTGACGACTGCCTGCCGAAAAATAAAACACATTCAGTGCTGCATGAACTTCAGTCACGTGGACGACTCAGAAGTGCTGCGAAAGGAGATCAAAGAAGGTGACAAAAACACTAATTAACTCCTATCTCGATTTGCTCGTTTTTATTTCAAACTGCAAAGTAGTCTTGGTTTGGAGTGTACCAATCTGTTTTAAGATGTTTAAAGTTAAAAGTGATAAATTGTAATTAGCAGGTGTTAAGAGCTGGAGCATTTAAAACACAGTACTTTTTTTCCCCTCTTCAGGTTAGACTAATAAAAAAAAATCTGCTAAAGCTGTATAAACTAACATTTAATTCACCTTAAAATAGGTGAGATTCAGTTCAATTGCACTCAAGTTATTTTGTATAACAAACAGATGGCTTGAAAAAAACACTTGTATTCCTTTAAACAGAAACTGGCGTTCCGAGTTGACAGGTGACACAGGTGGATTTCTTTTCAGACTATTTATGAGATATGTAAGCCAACTACTGAAAAGGACTACAATATAACATTATTTATAGTACATGGACAGGAGAAGTGTCCCTGGTGACGGACACCTCGTCTCTGCATCTCAGTGTGTGTTTTGACTCCCTGCCTCTTAATAAGCAAAGCTCACTAAAGGCACAGCTGGTTGTTCTGTTAGCCCTGTAGCCAAGGCCTGCCTTATTAATCTTAAATTCAATACAGCGGCCATGATAAAAAACACAGAGCTACTTAAACATTCAATACCTGGGAAATGCACTATCCTCTATTTATTGAGACCAGTGGTGGTCATGGATGAAAAGCCTTAAAATAAATGACCTTTTATTGCAAAAATATAATCTTGCATTGAAAAAATACAAAAAATCAAATGAATCTATGTGAATTTGGCAAATTGGTTTATGAACGGGTTACTGGTTTAGCCGTAATATGGCCCATTTCCTTTTTTTGTATTCCTCTTAAATCAAAATTTATGACTAGTTTTAACAGAAATGTTCATCTATCCATTTTTCAAACCGAGCAGCCAATCTACGGTCTGCAAGTTTAATGTTTAAAAATCAGCTTTTACTGTAGGATGATACATACAATGGCAAAATATGTTGTTTTCGTCCTGCTCAAAAGAGGGTCCAAGTTTTACTAAGCAAGAGAATTGGACAACATTACAGTAATGAAAAAAGAACTTAATGTGGGTGATAAATGTGTATCACAATAAATCCAAATATACAGTAATATTGATTTAAGGGTCATATTGCCCAGCCATGTGACCTATTTAGATTTTTCTGACAGTCTATGTAGAGCATAGTAATTTTTTCTACTAGACCCAGGCCACAGTCAGATGTGGTCCTAACTGGGTAAAATTGGTTATAATTAATCATCCAGCTGGTAGATTTAAGTTGAGATTAACTCATTTTACATTTCTTCTGATTGACTGGGTCACTTTAAAAGATTAATATTTCACAAGAGTCCAGACTTGGATCCGATAGGAAATCTATGAAGGAAGGTAAAAGTTAGGGTGACGTCAAAGGGCCTTCTAACTTTGAGTTCATCACCAGGAATAAACAGACATAATACCAGTGGAAACATGAAACAGCTGGACGGATGGCTGATTGTTGTAAAGCTAATAAAATTTTTCTTGTCCAATAGTCATTTAGAAAGGTTTAAATATTTTTTTTTATTATTTCAGCACAATAATTTTGTTTTTTTATTTCAGAATTGTTCTTTTACATTATTTTTGTTCTTTAAAGATGCAAGGTTGAATGAAAAAAAAACATTTAAAATCTAATTCTACCAGTGGTACAAGAACTTTTGGGCTCTGTACTCTACACTATATGTAAAACATGAAAGGCTTTTGGCTTCTAGATAAAGTCTACTGCTTGCCATAGAGGCTTGGACTCCCCAGGATGCCACTCTTTGTTGCTGCTCTCCAACAGTGAGCTTTTGAGATGTTTTACACCTCCCCTGCCATCCTCCTCACAGTGGCTAGATTAATACAAGGTAAACTTATGTATTTTAGAGACTGGCAAATAGAAAAGGACCTCTGTTTCACACATTATACTCCAGGTTAATTAAAAGTTTCTGGACAATGATTAAATGAAAAAGTACAAATTAAAAGTCACATTTATTTTTATTGAAACTATTAGGCATGCAATTACTTGAGGCATCTGATATTTTGGTCACTTTTTTTCTTTCTTAGTTTTCTTACACCTAAGTAATTAAATATGTATTTTGTTGGGGTTTTTTAAATTGTGAGATTTTGGTTTTGAAGTAAAACTTGACCTTGTTTTGACATTTTCAGTCCTTCTTACAAGGTGTGTCAATAGATGATGAGTCATAATCAATAAAGTGACATATACAACATCATGATTAATCTCAAACTAAAAGTACCTTTTCAACAACCAGAAGGCAGCTATTAAATATACTTTCCATTAAGTCCTGATTTCTGCTTCTGACAATAGGTTTTCATTTTTATGATGTAGTATTATAATTATAAACAGCATGTTTTTATTAACTGTAAGGTGAAAATATCATGATTAACAAAAATAAATACTTTCAAACATCCATCTTTGTGTAATTGATCTAAACAATGTGTATTTATGTAATAATAAAGTCCCTAAAATAAATTCTGACAATCTGTACAATATTCTGATGAATGGGTTTGTATATACATACAGTGGACCAAAGAGAGCTGCAATAAAAATACTTATATTGGTCAATTTTAATAGCGCTAACATAAGATATACCATTTCATATATTTGAAATTCCACTGTGCATTGAAAAGGACAGCGGAAACAGTCGTAGCACTATATTGCCATTGCAATGTAATGTTTTGGTTTGTTTGTTGTATTTCCACAAATCCACAACAGTATGTAGGAACACAGCGATGCTTGCTTTGACCAAATACTTATGGTAGTCAGCTAGCATAGTGCTACTGTAGGTGTGCTAAGGTTTACTCAAAATTTATGTTCTCTCATTAGGTGAAATCAGAAACATTTTAAACCTTCATGAATTTCCCTTTGCTTCATTTATGAAGCAAAAGATTTCTAATCTGTGTTTTTAGTCGGATTTATATATATGTTCCTGTCCTTTGTTTACTTAGTTTTTAATGTTCTGTTCCAGTGTAGTTTTCTCTCAGCTTAAGAATGTAACACTTTCACAAACTGGCTGTATATATGTAAAAATGCATTAGAATAAAAAATGGATGCAGTACTTAAGTCAGAATGATTCATCCATCAAACTTCTATGGAAGCTATGACAAGTCTACTGAGAAGGCAACTCACACAACCCCCCACTGTTTATGAAGGATATCAAATTAATTTCCATCATTATTTGTATACCTCAGTTAAATTATAACTTGAGGTTTGTGCAACAGCATCATATTTCAGTGCATTAGCATCTCTTTGTATTACATCTCTGCTTGAGTAATTTCTGCAATTTCTTCCAAAAGAGCTGATTGAGAACCAACATTTTTTACCCAAACTAATAACTATGACAGTTAAGTTCTCTTCGACTTTGCTAGGAAACCATGACAATGTGGTCGCTATCAACTTACATAACAGCAGGGGTCTCCCCTGAAAGAAATGTTAGCCATTATTAATCTACCTTGTAAGTTTCCTGCTAAGTATGAAGATACCAGCTGTGCAAAATGTCCATTTTATGCACTATCAGGAATGTGCAGCTGCTCAGTTATAAATTAAAAAAATAATAATTCTTTCCTCCCGTATGGAAGTCACCACACACGCATGCAAAACAAATGAGTCCAGGAGAAATTTAGTCTTCACAATACCAATAAGCTGTCAATTGACTTTATTGCCCTTTAGATGATGGGATTTAGACCACATGACAATATACTGTAAGTGTGACATTTAGATCAAGCTATTTTTAGTTTTATTTGTTGACAGTGACATGAAACCAAGAAAATGTTCCAACAGCCGTGAAAAGGACATCAAAAAGCCAGAGTAAATCCCAAGTAAAATCGAAAGCTGTCATTAGTAGAAAGGCTTTTCATTTGAATTTCTTGACTAAAACATTGTGTATATTTTAGTAAAAATTGGTCATTGTCAGCAAGGGGGAAATGAGCTTCAACTTTCAGCTGAAGCTGTTTATTAAACAATGTTAACCTTCAGGACTGCTGGTGTGTGTTCCCAAATATAAATAAAAAAGTTCTCAATTTATGGTGTAGAGCTACAACAGACTCCTGCCTGCTGACTTCTGTGCTCTTCTTCCTCTTCAAATGCTTTGAATTAGATCTCCAGTTGCCTTCACTACCTGGAGTACAGGTTCAAACTCAGGTGAAAGTAATATTTATTTATTTTTACACTGTATGGTTAAGAAATTGGGACATTCAAGTCAGTTGACGTAAATACCTATAACACATTGTGAGATAAACCAGTGGATTGAGTGAGAGGATTTTCTCTGATATTGTGATCCTCACCTTCCTTCCTGTTTGGGGGCTGTTTTTTTAATGCAGTTTTTTTTTTGCAACATCTCGTTTTTACTTCACTGGATTTCTTAAAAAGTAAGACTTTTTAATCAGAATTTTTTTTAAAGTAGTTAATGCTTTGCAGCAGTGAATTGAGCACTTAAATTAGTTATAGTAGTGAAAAAAATTAGGATATCCAAGTTATTTTTAAAGAATTGTTCACATTTCACTGTCCAATATTGATTTAATTGCACAAAAGACAAAAAACTATGTTTTCCAGCTCCAACTTTCCCTTTTAGCTGTGAGATGTTTGAGAGGTTCTTGGATGAAAACCTCGTTTCAAGGTATGCTCAGCATCTCGATTTCACTCTGCCCAGTATTTTCCATCTCCTAATTTTTGGGTAAGTTTGGATGGATCTACTGGTATGCTTTGAGTCACTGTCAGTCACCCCACAGCATCTCAATGTAATCAAGATCTGGGCCTTGACTCAGTGCTGGTATTTCTAATTTTCAGACAGTCCTTGGTGGATTTACTGATGTTTTAGGATGGTCTCATGTAGAAACTGAACTGATTTTTGTCAAGGAAAGGGTTTGAAAATGGTTTATAGGATAAAATATTTTCATTTATAAGCATGGTGTTCAATTTAAGGGTGGCAGGACTGAACCGTTTTCAAATGTTTGCTGTTTCTCTGTCAAAGCTACTTGCTGTTTGTATTCATCATCATTTCATAATGTTGAAAATACAGTGAAAATATATTGAAGAAATACTTTCTTCAGTTGTGTGTTATTTCTCCCTGCTGTTGACACTGATATTAAATATTCACATGTCCAAATATGTTAGAAAAATACAGAGGGAGAATTGAGCTGTAAAGACAGTAGTTGTACTTGTATCCTTGCATTTTGACAATAACATATCAAACGTTATTATGATCTGAAGAAATTGTCAGCCTGTGACAAAGGAGAAAATGTGCATTATGTAGCAGTTCTAGTTGCTGTGGTAAATTGTCTAGCAGTGGGTTCCAATGAATTGTGTCAAAAAGAGGGAATAAAGTAACTCCAGGCATTTTAGTTGAAAGTAACTTTTTTTCTTTCAAAAACTTCCTTTTTGTTTCTACAGTGTCTATCTCATGTGTCTACAGTTTCTTGCTTGTGTGGTCTGTTAGTTCCTAAAAGTGTCCAGCTTGCACAGTTAAACCTCTGGGTCTTGTTAAATTCCTCAGCAAGCATTTGCTGTTATCTTTGTTAAAGAAATGTGCAAATGAAACAGGAATAAAGAAACAGCCTCTCAGCATGTAATGTTGTTGAAGGCTGGGAAATCAAGAAATAAAACATCATATCTGATGAGCTCTCTGTGGTAAGGAAAAAAAAGAAACAAAAACACAACAAAAGGCCCAGAGCTGGAAAATTAATTAAAATGAAGTTTGTCTTACATAATATTCTTGATTTACTGTATTTCATATGTGCCACCCAACTGAGTTGTGCAAACTTTATCTCAAGATGTATTCAGATGGAGAGCAGATTTACAGTTCTAAGTTTGTGTTCTCTAAAACATTTCTTTCGTTTTTTTTGTGCCTAAATGTCTCAGGACAAGTTTAACTAACAGAGTAAAATGCAGTTTTTAAATCATTTCAATTTATGCAAGTGAAAGAAATGCTCCAAATCAAGCAGCCTCTACATGAAAAACTACCTAGTGACATATAATATGTCAATTTGGACGTAAATTCCTGTCCAGTCTGTGTGAAAAACTAGCTGGTTTTTCATATAGAGTCCAGTTTGTCTAATTTTAATAATTTGTCACGCCACCCTTGCAGCAACGAATACTAATCGGCAATGAGTTTTGGCCTGCCTTTTTTTTTCATACAGACAACGGTTGTACAGAGAGAATACAATGTTTAGGGTCATGGAAATTCTTCACGCTCATTCTTTCGAGTTCAACACTGTTCCATATTTTTTCCATTTTTTGATAATGACTCACTGTGGTTCCCTAGAGTCCCAAAGCCTTACAAATGGCTCTGCAACACTGGTCTTGAATACTTTTTTTTGATAGGAATTTCTAGCCTACTTCTTTTTGTCAAACAAGTTTTTCTTTAAAGAAATTTGATAGGTGATATAATATTTACATATTGTATTCCCTTTTTTAATAATCTGAAACAAATGTGACAAGGAACATTACCAGAAAACACTGGATGTGGGTGAATACTTTTTCATACTGCATGTGCTTTGTTTGGTGTGGTTCTATCATGCTTTTTGTTTATTTTTCTGTCTATGTTTTTTTTCTTTTGTATTTTGTAGTTTGTTGTTGACAAGATCACTTTGGTGCTCTGTTGCCTTTCTTCTTCTTCACTTTCTTAGTCTGCATCCTTGTTTGTTCCCGTCAGTCCAGCACACCTGCTCTTTTGTTGCCTGTTGCATTTAAATTTGCTTTCAGGTCTCTCAATAAGGCAGAACTGACAGCGGCCTCATTTCTGGCATTTGTTGAAAGTACAGTTAAACATCCAGTTTCATTTTGAGATTAAATTGTACAGTTTTCTCAATGTTAGGAAACTGTAAAATTATCTAATTTTAAGTTTTATGAAACGTCATTAATGTTACAATATGCCTACACTGTGCAGTAAAGATGACTTTGATTTACAAAGACAGTACTTTACTAGATGACCTTAACTGCAAAATGCAGAATTTTACTACTTTGGAGACTTATTATTTTTCAATCAGCATTTATTCAGAATAATTCAATCATTTGTACGTCTCACTGAAAAATTGGCTCACACAAATTCCAAAAAAAAAAAAGACAAATTGAGTACTTTCACCATAAACCTGAGCTTGAGAAATATGTAACTTCAAAATGAGTTCTGTGTTCAATTTTGATGACATTTGTTATACAGACACCTAAACGTACGTGATTTTCATTGCTTGCCTCATTTAACTCAAAAGAAGAAGTCACATGTGTTTTGTTGTCATGTATGCTGGAATGTGTAAAATCACAATTAAGTAGAAGGAAATAAAGGAAGGAAATAAAACATCAATTCCGGTCATGTGTATGTATATTGTGTGTATTATTTATGTGTCACTACTTTACATAGTGCATGTAATGAAATGAAGGGTGTAGAAACTAAAGTGTGCCACTGCATAAGAAAATAGTAAGGTACTCCTACCATGATGTCGCTGTCCCGTATTTTTTTGTTGTCATTTTAATCATTTAACCATCTTGGGTTGAAAGTTCGATGCTCTATATGGATGCGTGGGGTGACCCAATTAGTGAAATTGTTTGGTTAGTTAAGAAGAAATACATTCCAAATCTCCAACTATGTGTGCTATTAAGGATGTGACATGCTGAGCTGAGAGAATCTTCAGCAGGACATACAAAATGAGATTAAGTGGCATAGTTAATAGGACATTCCTGCCACATATGTAAATGAAATATGTGGTGGTGGTACCTATGTGCAGTACATCTTGCATTTCACGTTTCTACGTGTCTAAGACACCAAAATAGGTAAGATGGGTACACTGCGGTCAATAAAAGGGATGGACATTGCCAGTCAGAATTATTCAGGTATTCCATAATGATGTTGTATTGAAACAATTCTCAATTTGTACTGAGGGGCTTAAGAGTTCCAAGAAAATCTTCCCCCACAGCCAATCTGAACCATGAGGTAGGATGGATTCATGCATTCAGGTTGTTTACACTACGCTAAGAATCTGTCTTGTCAGACCAGGAGACGTTTTGGCAAGCTGTGTAAATTGCAGCATTAGTTTTCTGTTCTTCAATGACAAGAGGCCTTCTGCTGTTGCAGCTAAAGGTGGGCATCAATTCAAAACTGATTCAAAATGTTATTTCTGTGTTGTACTGTAGTTTCTCAACTCTACTGTAACTTTACTGTTGCATACTTTACTTATGGTCATAAATCAGAGTAATCTGTTACTAGCCTTACCCTTTGACGACATTATTCAGTATTAAAAGTTTAATCTGAGCATAAATATAGGACAATTATCTGTATTATAGCTATAGGTAGTGATGTTCTCACATTCAAAGCCTGAGGAATACTTCTTTAATGGGAACTAGTGTATGCTGCAACTTTTACTTTTGTAGTCATTTTGTAGAAGAGTGTCAGTCCTCTAAATGGAGTTTTACTCATAAAACTTCTCTCTTTTCAATACCACAGATTTTCCACTGTGAGGATTTTTTTATTATGATGAGTCATGAGGAAGGTTGATTCTGGCAGCCTGAGGTGCTAAAACAATGCATGGGGATTGAGAGATTTTTTTTCCCTTCTAACTGAAACAGCAAGTGTAGCAAAATGTCTTATTTCAAAAAAGCTGTCCCAACTATTCTTTCCCCATTGCTTAGGCAAACACAAAATGAGACGCACCAGATGCAGCAAAACTCACTTCCAGGAGCATTCCTGTTTACTTGTAAAGTCTAATTGGTAGGCTCGCTCCTTGGCTTGAGAACTACTTTCCTAAGTGCAACTCGCTTTCTTTACAGTTATTACAAGACGCCTATGGAACGGCTACACACTGCAGTGTTAATGTTTACTGCGATGGCGTAGACATGATGATGATCTCTGTTGAGCTCTCTTGTCTCTGGAGTGATCTCTAACGTCCTCAGATGACAGCTGTGTGAAGCCACCAGTTTACATCGAGACAGTGCAGGTCTCTGTGGCCTCTTATGCCAGTGGACGTTAGTATCGGCTGCATCCCTCTGTTTGAGATTTATACCCATTAATAATTCATTCTCTGCTGCTGACTTAGGAGGCCCTGTTTCTCCCTACTGCATCACGCTGGCCCCTTTTATATGCTCCAAAGTGACGCATGGTGGAGTAATGTGCAGAGCCGCTTTAGTGGCCCCTGCATTAATGCTGAAAGAGAGGCAGGACAAAAAGAAAGACCGTGACAGAAAGCTCCATTTTTACTCACTCTCTATTCTCTGTTTCTCTCTCTTAAACCCGGTTGCTAAGCTACACCACAACTAATCACCAGGAAAATCATCCTTATTCAAAACCATATATCCAGCCTGTGTGAGGACACACTGTATTCTGCCCTTCTAATTAAAGATATTACTGAAAAAAACAAGCACAGTTGCACTTAGAAATACAGATTCATCCTGGTTTTGCTTTGTTCCCCTCATATTTAAATGTCAGCTCGACAAACACATTTTAATATTTGAGTAAATACAAATAGCAGTTTTCAGATAAATATTTCACTTATTTATAAAGGGAATAACACTATCTAAACCAGCCTGACTCAATATGGAAATGTAAATACTCCTTCTATTAAGCAACAAATTAATGGTGGTTAACTGTTACCACATTTTACAAATTCAGTTTCACAAGCCACATTCAGATTTAATTATAGTTAAACTTGTAGAATGAAGACATCTCTTAAAGGAGAACTAAAGTCACATATCAAAATATGAACATTTTTAATGAAAATTATTTAGTGAAAAGCTTCCACAAAGCATTCCAGAAACCAGTTTCTCTTACCTAAAACTTAAACATCTTGTTTTTTGGACGTTTGTCAATAAATGGTGAAATTAGGTGATTTCTTTGGGGCGGAGTTACCGTTCTCTATCACCCTTGGTTCATGACTTGCACTGTGACTTTGTTTTTTTGGTAATGAGTATTGAAGAAGAAGAATCAATATGAGAAATTATATTATTATACTAAAAAATATATATGTTATAAGCATATTGTATGATTTTCTTTCACTCTATATTAGTTTAAAATTCCTCTTTCAAATACGTCTCCTTTAAACAGAACCTGTTTTACAGCTCGAAGTGAGCTAAAAACTCTCAACAAGCAGCAAATGCATAAATGTCAGTGACTTCATTTGAGTCTGGAAAGTGCTAAAGGTTCTGGAACTCCAGTGAACCACGGTAAGAACTTTTATCCACAAATGGAGAAAACGAGGAACAGTAGCAAACCTTCCCAAAAGAGACCAGTTGGAAATTAATCCAAGAGTCCATTGAGGACTCATCAAGCAGGTGACAAAAGAACAAAACACTTGGTTCAGTGTCCATGATCTGTGTTCAACAAGAAAGAGAGTTCCAAGTGAAAAACACTGCTGATCAAAAGACAAGTCAGAGATTTTCTAAAAACAAAAACATTGTGATTATCACCAAGACTTTTGGGAAAATATTTTGTGGGCTAATGAGACAGTGTGTATCCTGTTATATCCAGCTCCAACTAACACAGCATTTCAGTAAAATAACTTTTTATCCACAGAAATGGTGGTGGTAGTGTCAAAGGATGAGGCGGCGTTGCTTCTCCACCGTTGTATTTATACAAGTAACTGATGGAACCATAGATTCTGCTCTCCTGCAGAAAATCCTGAGAAAGAAGGCCTGGATGTCACATAGTGATGAAAAGCTAAAGCACACTTTGGTTTTGCAGCAGGACAATGATCTGAAACACCCCAGCAACTCTGTGTCAGAATAGACTCCATAAATTACTGAGGCTGCTCATGTTGAAAAATCCTCAAATGTAAGTGAATGAAAACAATTCTGCAAAGAAGAGCTGACCAAAATTCCTCCATAGGGATAAGTAAGACATATTGCTCATGTTTGTAACAACACCATACAGATGGCACAATGAGTTATTAGTTTGAGAGGGCGCTTACTTTTTCATTTAGGATCAAGCTTTTTCAGAGCTATTTTCCAATATTAAATGAAATCCTAATTTGAAAACTATTTATTGAATTAACTTTAGTTATCAATTCTTTAATAGCCTGAAACGTTTACCTATGTCCAAAAAGCAACACAGAAGAAATCTCTAACAGGGATTGTGAAAAGTACTTTTCACAGGCACAGTATGTCCAGTGGTTAAGGATGATTTAGTTGACAGCATGCCTAAATAAGTCAACAGTTCGTTGCTTGTCAGTGTTCCTAAATTGAAGTTTAATATCCTCTGCTCCTGGCAATTTCCTACATCCTCAAGGCCTTCATGTTTCCAACCAGTCACCCAGGACCTGGATGGAAATCTTTCCCCATCACCGTTCACCACCTCTGAGGGGAAAGATTATGAAGATTAGATTTGCCCTAAATAGATTTTTTTATGGCAGCCAGAAACAATGCTATCTCAGAGTCACTCTATATGCAATTCACTCTGCAGAATGCCTGGCAAAGAGCACTTGCCTTTCATTTGCGCGCGAAGCATGGCTTTGTGTGCTCTTGATTGAATTTTGCAAGGAAAGTAATGGCGAATGTTATGACTGGTGACGTAAGGGGATAGAGACTAATATTGCTCCCTGCCTTCCTCAGCAAACCACAAGTCTATGCAATCTGTCTCCAGGTCATAAAGATGCTACACCTGCACTGATTTACTGTAGGAGCTGCCTCACCTAGACCACTGGGAGTTTGTGTATATGATTATTATTATTATGGTTGAAAATGTCAACATGATCATTACAACAACATTCTTTCCTTCTTTCTTGACACACTACCGCCTGCTCAAAATAAAACAGTTTTATTCACTCCCACAATTCCTTGGTACACTCCAGAACTTTGTAAAATGAAATTCTAAAAACTTCAGTTTGAGAGACTGCACAAAAGTCTGGTTTAGCTTTACATCTGCAAGCCTACACAGAATCCCTTCAACAACAGCAGGTTCCAGCAATAAACAAGCTCCTCAAACCCCCTGACAATACTTTATTATCCTTTAACCTTGACAAATGTGAAACCTTTTTATTTCAAAAGTCAACACCAAATACAGCTCTTTCTCTCCCTCCACAGACCCAACATGAACCCAAATTGAATCATTTTCCCCTAGCTCTACTCAGCCCACTCGCCAACTCCACCCTTACCTCAACTTCTTCAGTTGACCTGTCTGATAACTTGAAACTTTTACCTATGTCCAAAAAGCAACACAGAAGAAATCTCTAACGGGGATTGCGAAAAATACTTTTCACAGGCACAGTATGTCCAGTATGTCTGCTTTCATTACACGCCATCTTCCAACTCTCTCACCTCTGGTTCTGTACCACAGTCTCTCAAGGAGACTGTCACCAGCCCCATTCTAAAGAAATCCAGTCTTGATATTGAGAATCTCATATTCAGGTCCATATCTACCCTTCCCTTTCTGTCCAACATCCTCGAATGTGTTGTGCCTGTCCAACACAAAACCCATCTTTAACAGTTTGTTCAAACCATTTCAATCCAGCGTCCACACTCACCACTGCACAGAAACTCTCCTCTAAGTCACCAATGATCTCTTTTCCTCGGTCTCTAGCCAATCCAGTATCCTCATCTTCCTGGACCTCACTGCAGCATTTGAGACTATCAGCCACTCCGACATCATCTCCTGCCTCCAGAACTCACTCTACAACACTGACTCTGTTGTAGCCTGGTTGAAGTCATCAACAGTTCATCTGCATCAATACGTGCTTCTCCATAACTACCCCCAGCCTCGTCAAAAGGAATCCCCCGAGGCACCAGCAGATTCTCCATTTTCATTGCCAAACTGATGACATTCAACTTTACATTTCCACCAAACCCGTCAACATGCAAATCACCCCACACACACCCACTGTGGCACTGTAATAAAAACCTGGATGAAGCAAAACTTTAAGCTGATGTATGACAAACCTGACATCATCAGGTGATGTTCCAAAAACATCATTAAGTCCACTGAAGATTTCTCTTAGTCCAGAGACACTACCGCCGTCTTTCCATCACTACTCATCCACTATCTTGGCATTTAAATTGACTCCTTCAAACACCATATCAAAAGAATAACTAAGACTGATTGTTTGCTAAAGTAAGATCAGAAGAAAAATATATATATTGGAATGAATGCAACAGCAGAGGGAATAACAAGCAGCAGAAACTAAGTTGCTCAGCAACTTTATAGTAAGCAATACACTAGAAGTGAAACATCTGAATTTGGCTAAAAGACCTGTATTATAAAATGAATCATCGCAGAAGGTAGTTCAGCAGCATTTGACAGAAAAAAATTCTAACATTTTTACATAATTATTCAACGGTCATGTTGACTTAACCACTGTACAAAATCCCATTGCCATTTGCACTAATGCACTGGTATTACCGCTATGTTTCTACACATTTATCTGGGTTGATAACAAGCTGGATATTCCTGGTCCTTTTTCATTCAGAGAATGCTCTTACCATTTGAATTTCAAATTTGGATTAATCAGACTACTGGTTATTCTACTGTTTTTTTTCTGTCATTTTCAGTAAGCTATGACTCAGATGAGGCAGAAGCTTCTGGATGTTGGTTAAACATGCAATGATAGATACTTGATTTTCAATTTGTGACAAAAATGTATAACATTTGATATATAATTTTCAATAAATATGTAATTAGAAACTGGAATCAGTATTTATCCCAGTAACACGCTGACATTGTTTATGTTATTGTAACAAGAACTAATAACCCAAAATGTCTACACCCCCACTGGGAAAGTCTTAATAATTATTATTTATGTGCTATAGTGGTGAGGGAACTATTTTCTTCTACTAACATGGGTCTCTGGACCCGTGTTAGTAAAAGAATTGACTGACAACACACCAATTTTCTATTTGGATGCTCCTGTGCTGGTTGGTTCACAGGAGGCAGCTGGGTTTGTTAGTGTCCTGTGGAGGCAGAGACAGGTAGACAAGAGACAGCTAGATGTAATGACCCCCACCATCAATGACTAAGCAGCAGCAGCTCTGGATGGCTGAGAAAGTAAACCTGATATTAATGACAGCATAGCTATAATAACCACGGCTGCCTCACTCTCCTCTGTGGTGCAGAAAAAGTCAGCTGGAAAGGGCTGCTGGTGGGAGTAAGGATTTGTAGAAATGTATGCCGGCAACAACATATGCATTTCTGCCACGCAATTATTTATATTCAAAATTTTACCTCTAGTAGGAGGGATAGCTTAAAAAAAAGTTTAACACTGGTTTAGCATTACCAATGGATCTGGCCACATCAAATTAACAGATGTTTATTAAATTGTTTATTTTTGATTTTCTACACACCTACATCTAATTGTTTTAAGTGCAATTCTAATGCAGCTGTATTTATCTCTTGCAAAACAGGACAATACTGAGATTATTTAGTGAAATAGACATATAAAGCACATTTGACTGTTTAAAATTGTTTGAAAGATGATGTTGCCCAAGGTGGAATAACAGGAGGTCGCTCACCAACTGAGATATAAGCCTGCATAAAGCTTAAAAAAATAAATAAATAAAAAATAAACTTTTCTCATTAATAAGAATCAACATCTTGCTTTACATACAGGTAAAAGCTGTTTCATTTGCTTAAAGCCTTTGATTAGAGTTTAGGGAGGTCTCTGAAAAACAGTTTTGTTTGTCCATTTAAGTTTTATATACTGCTTCCAATTTCACCTTCACTTGTAGATTTAATTAAAGAATTAAATGAAAGACGAGTGTTGAACTAGGAGATTACAGGAGTGCATGACTGGACAAGTAATATCAAAGTGGTAAATAATTGTTCTCTATTCCAACTATATGTATACATCAGCCAGTTGTTTAGGAGGCATGCAAGGATTTTTACATAGTATATTTAGATGTTGACCTCCCCTCCACATCTGAGAGGGCAGCGCCTTACCATCCCCTACAGACCAGCTGCCAAAACATGGATTTCTTTCTTCACCAAGACAGACCAGAGTAACACCAGCATTAATCCAAATGAAGCCCCAATCTGCTATTCCATCTTCTGCCCTATTTTCTGGAATTACTCGTCAACAAAGATACACCTTTTTCCATGGCTTCAACCTCAAACTGCTCATTTGTGAACTACAGCTACAGGACCCTAATGCTTTGAGATGCTTCCCATGAAAACCATAAACAGGATTAGGCAAAAGGAGAAAGCCATGGTGGATTGTTAGCTAATTACTTTATATTTATAAAGATAAGATTTATCTGTAAGAAAACAAAAACAGTTCTCAGAAGTTATCTGAATGAAATGGACCTAAGTTAAAAATTATTCAAGCTATGAGGACAAAAAAACATCTTGAGCCTGCAACATTGGCAGTAAACAGGCAAAATAAAGGCTGCTAATGATTTTTCACACGTTTCTACTCAGAGATGCCTGGGAAAAATAGAAAAAAAGTTTAAAATCTTAGCTTTTGTTTACTTTTAAAAAGGGGTTTTGGAATAGCACACTGCACTGCACAGTACTGAGTGTTCTTACAACGTCTAGGTGAAAGATTGAGCTTTCAACTTAAGGTTGTCAAGAAACAGAGAAAAACTAGATTGCGTCCCTCTACATATTTTACAGTTCTGTCTTTCTCCTAGATAAAGTGAATAAAGCCCAGAGGCCTCTGATTACCCTAAACCCAGAGAGTTCATTACTTCAAAGCAGAACCTCATTAGTTTAGATTTGCCTTTCAAGTTCACTTTCTCTCAGGATCTCAACTTTACTGTTAATTACTGTTCAATTAATTTAAGAACTGGTAACCTCAGAGGCAGGTGCTGATAGCACATATAACTGATCAAGTTTGGCTTATTTCCATAATTTTTAGTAACATCACTGTGGGGACTTAGGACAAATAGTAGATAGGGCAGTCTATAATCGAACCGATAGGGCACAGTACGAGCAAATATTCATGCAGCATTCATGCTGTTTGATGTAAATCTTGATTAAACATCACAGTTATTAATTTCTAGGCAGAGCCTGAGTGGATAGTTAATTACACAAGCTCTGTTTCTACAAGACTAATACCCTACCACAATTAATCAAGGCAGTTATAAACGAAGACATGCTGCATAGGAACACCAGCCCACCACCTATTAGCTAAAAAACAAAGAATTTTGTTTTATTTCACTCCATTTTAAAAGAAACCTGTTCTAAACAAACAAACAAACAAGATACAACTGCTGAAACTGACTGCAGGCATTAAAATACATATAGAAAATGACCAAATGTTTTAGACAAAAGCAGCAGAAGTCAATATTAAAACATTAAAATCAGGAACAACTATCTATCTAAGCTATCTTTACATCTTATATAAGATCGGTTTCAAATGCAAACATCGGCCTATAACCCGTCTCTCAAAATTAGTAATCGTGTAGTAGTAATTATGCTGGAAATATCAGAGGGTTGTATCCTTTCCTTTGGCTATTGAATCCTGGATACAGGAGGCAGCTAAAATGAGAGGATTAAATAGGTGTCCAAAACAGATGGAATAATTAATCCAAAATTATAAATTTGTTGGACTCAATACACAGCCTCGAGGGAGACCTACAGTGTCCAAATACAGTCATATGATGGAAGGAAAAAGCATCCGTCCAAACAGATGATTTGAAAACCAGTGGATTGCTTAGTGTGAAAGGCCCATTTCTGAAAACCTGACATAAGATATCATGATCTGCAGCATGAAATGCTTTTGACAAATCAATCAAAAGTGCAGCACAGCAGTTTGCATCCAATCCCTCCATTAAAATCAAAAATAAGAAGCAAAGAATTGACCTCCTTAAGGAAGTGGGTGTAAAGCTGAAGGAAGAGAAGTGTTCCTGAACGCTGAGCCAAAACAGCACTCGTCAGCTAAATTCAACTGTGTCATTATGCTACATGTGTAACAGAATTCAAATGAGCTTCACCAGCCAGTCAACAAAGAGCCATTTGCTCTTTTGCTTCAGCAACATTTGTGCTCTGTGAGTTTGTATTGGTTTAAAAGAAGGATGCGAGCCACACTGAGAAAGAGATGAATATGTGAATGTTCATGCCTACCCGGGTGTACAGGGCGTTTGTGCACACAAGTGAGCTGCAAGCTGTCATGATGATTTTACCTCCTCGTTTTTCATGTACAGTGTTGTTGGATGTGCTGTTGCGCAGCGGGTAGAGTGATTACGTGCAGAGATTAGGGCAAGAAAGAGATATAGACCTCAAGGAAAGCTTGTCTTTTCCCTGCATCCTAAGCTTCCTCATACAAAGCACAGGCCTGACTGCTGATTAAAAATCTCCAACAGTAGACATTTTCATCAAATCTAGACTCGGTCGTTTTTCATCCTTGTGGTGATTTTATGTCATGAGTGGATCCAGCAAGGCAGAAGGGAAAGTTTTTCATCTACAAGTTCTGTAGATATTCATAGATTGGCTCAGTTCATCTGATGGAAAAGTGTGCAGCACAAATGTGTCATGCTGTATTGGTTCTGCCACAATCATTGCGCTCCACTGATAATCACAGTGACATGTCACAGATTTGAGGCTGCAGAGGTGAACATGAAGTGAGATAACACAGGTGCAAAGCAATGCCACTGTGTTTTTCTGCCTTTAGCCACTTTGGCATTGATATTTCCCTCTGACTCAAAACAAATGGCATAATATGTTGCTTAGTCATTGTTTTCGCCCGGGTTTAAAGAAAATCTCTGTAAACTGCAACTATGCAGGATGTTTTAATCACTCACAAATCCAGGAATTGACTGTAGTTGCTACAACACTGCAGATGCAAGCACATTTTAAAGGAGACGTTGTGCCAGGATTTTGTTTTCCACAATTGAATGAGAAATGTTTTTGCTAATATAATTGCAAATCAGTAAGGTTGTATCATATTTTGGTCTGTTTAAGCACACAATATTTCACTGACATTTTTAAAAAGTTTGGGTCACTAATTGGTGGCCTGGAGTATCACATATGTTTTAATACCAGTTTAGTTAAATGATCTTGAAATCATTACTTTAGTTGCAGAAAAATCCCTCATTTTATAACAGAGTTTTAAAGTTACTTTTTGTCTGTCCTTAGTTTGGAAGTTGCCACAAAACAATCTGTGGATGAGCACAATGTAATGCTAAGCGGGTTATATGAGGCAACATATTCAAAATTGCGAAATACATTTCAGCATTATAGAAGAATAAAGAGTGTGGGACAGTAGCCCAACAATATGAATCAAACAAAATGTCATTTTACAAGAGGATTTATCTCCTGTCGACATTGCCCAAAAGGTACCAAATGCTGGTTCAATGCTGTGGTGTGAACCTAAAAACATTACTTATACTTAAAATATCTCCAATGTGTCATGCTGTAAAACAATGGAGGGACAAATTCTTCCAAAGCGATGTACAAAGACTCACTGCTGGTTAGTGCATATGATTGACTCTTGTTGTCACTGAAGGTGACAACTGGGTTTTAGGTTCAGGGGGTAATTAGTTTTTAATATTGGCTCAGGTTGGTTGGGATAGCTTTCCCCTGAAAAAAAATTATCTAAAATCTGCTTTTTGTAGTTATGCAGGTTATCTGTGACATCCCAGTTTGAAAATATTGGGATGTCACACATAAGTGTGACAAAAAAGCAAAAACTGAAGAAATCTGTAAGTATATAAATTTTTTACTGAAGTTCAAGAACATTTAGCAATAACAGCATATGTACGAAAAATAAATCAGTGACAGACAGTGTTAGCTTACTATGCCCTTGAAATGCAAGGCACATAAACAGTACGATAGGGTAGGACGTTTTCTCTTCAAAGCTAATTATGCATGTGTTTGTTTTCAACATTTATTGCACAGAAATTTCAATGCATGAAGGATTAAAATGGTTTCAAATTTGAACAAAACTACAGGTTTTCACCAAAATCCAAAAATGTTTTACATTCAGGTAAAGGATAATAATAAAGATAATAAAAGGTTATCAGTCTGGAGCTGCCTCAGAAATAGATGCCTCAACAGCGTAATAATCCAAGGAAGTAAGGGTTTAACAAGAAAAACAGCACAAAACTGTCAAAACAAAGCCCTAAATTCCCACCAGATGCATAATTTTAATCCAAAAGCAAAATAAGCATATTCATATACGTTTTCTGTCAAATAAAACAAGTCTTAAAAGCCATAAAATCATCTTAAATCCCCCTTTTATAGTCAAAATCATTTTCATGCTTAGTTTGTCAAATTCATAGAATGTATGGAAAACCTGAAGTGTTTTGACACGTGATAAAATTGGGTGTTTCATATGGCAGACTGTCAAAATGACTGCTAAAATCATATGTCTTTATATGGTGATTACAGATGAAAATCAGCAGAAGTCCATTGAGAAGCTGAAAATGAAACATTCACTATTTGTTGTCTATAGAAGAGAATGTTTTATTATTAATATATTCTGTTTAAATTCATCAGCATTTTAAGTAGGCGGTTTATAATGTTTTCTCTAAGATAAACTGCGATGCGGTTAACAATGAAATCTTTAACGACCCGTTGCTTCCTGACTCAAGCTACAGTTTATCATTATTCCCCTGATTCAGGTGTTAGAGTGATGATACTGCAGCGATGCAGCGGCTTCATTTTTAACCTAACTAATGACACCAGGCGTCACCTAATAGGCTTCAGACTTTTAGCTGATGTTTTTATTCGAGTCAGCTTGAGTGGATTGGAGCGCAATTAACACAACTTTGCAGAGAAACCCAAATACTGGCGTCCAGCAAATATGAATGTGCAAAGATCATGACCACAATCCTGACTATTATGGTGAACAGATCCTCTTAAGTCTCATTTTTACACACACGTTTAACTGCTTTCTTCAAGGACCTTTAAAGGATTCTTGATCGACCTCTTAGATGAGCCAAAGCAGAATCTTATCCTACAGGGATGTGGATTAGACTATAATCTAATGAAGGTGATTGCCTCTTCTAAACTTACTGTATGGCTCGATTCACAGAATTTAGATTCCTTATCGGTCCTCAACCTTTTGACGACCCTATGCGCGGACCACACAGTTCGCAGCTTTGGCCACCTTGAGCCAATGACCTCATCAACGCACAACACAAAAGAACAGGAATGACAGACTTTTCATTATTGCCCAGCTATTGTGCTAGAGGGGGAAATCAATTATAAAAACACGACTAACAGCAAAGATAACACCAATGTCCTCTATTGTGTCAGAACGAGCTGACTTTTTTTCCCCTTCTCTTTCCTCAAGGGTCTCTTGACCAGTCCGGCATCACCTTGGTGCAATTTGCTCTCCATCTCAAATCCCATTGCCTTTTGGAATTGGATTTACCTGACTCATTCACACAGTGAATGGACTCTCCTTCCAGTGCAGGAAAAAAGAGAGACCCATTCTATGTGAAATTGCCTGAGGAGTCACGAGGTTTTGGATTTGTCAGGTACCTCTCTGTCTACCATTAACCTTCCAATAGTAAGAATGTCCTCATTACAAGGAAGCATCAAGGGCTCCTGGAGGGGGCGTACACAGAGCTGGACACTGAAACAAAGGAGCGGTATGCAGATGAGAAAAAAGAGGGAGAGACGTTGTGCACAATATGTCCTCAAAGAAGAAGCACCAACTTATTGAAGACATAGGAAAATGAGACAAGAGTGTGGAACTATCGTTAAAAGTACACAGTTTTCAGGTACATCTCTGAAACTTCTGTCTTTTCTTCTTTGCCAAAAAAAAATCAAGATGATTTAGTTATGTAGTAATTGATTAATCGTTAATTGGAGTATACAGACCCCACAAAAGGCCATTTGCTAATGAATAACACACTCAGAGCAGCAACTGAGTAAAAACTGTCCAAAAAAATATACATTTTACATTTTTGATTACAAAAAAATTTGTAAATATGTTCTACCCAAACATCTCAAGTGCCATAGCTTTAACTTCACCTGGTTCAAATTCTGTAAAAAATAAAAAAATAAAAATCTATCAAGCACTAATTGCTTTCCAATTAATCAGTTGATTAAAAAAAATCATCAACAGATCTGTTTTACATTGTATTCATGTTAAGTCGAGCAGAGAAGGCAATATATCATTCATGGTGATGTTAGAAAGATATTTGTTTAGCTGCAGATGCATCCTGTGTTAGAAATAATCCAGCGTGCACTAACGATGAAATAAAATGTGTAGTTTCCTTTTTAAAATTGAATAGCTGGTTTTATTTGCATGGTTAGAGGATTTTTAATAATGTATAAAAAGCTTAAGTGGTTAAATGAAAATCTGCAAAATGTATGAATGAATAATCAATAGAATAATTGATTACTAAATTAATTGGTAGTTGCAGCCCTACTAAAGTGTTTGTATCCAACAGGTTTTCCTTTACGATTGTCCTGTGTTTTGCTCCTACCAACTTTCGATCATCACAGTGGTAAGTTTCCCCCACAGGGTTTTGCATTTTGGAGTTCCTTCTAGCCATTTCTCAGTGTTGGTATTTATTTAAATCTTTTCATTCACACCGCCACATTTACTTATAATTTCACTTTTTCTGAATTATTGGTTGAAGATTTTTGCTGATGTGAGTGCACACACTTGGTAAACAGTTTGTTTAAATCATTAACTGTCTTTTTTATTTACTGAGATTTAAAGAACTGGTTTGGGGAGAGGATTTTTAATGATGCAACATCAGGAAGTGGAGGAATCCATCAGGCTGATGGAGGTAGGGGACTTGACTCTGGGGGAGCCACCAAGCTCTCCAAGTTCAGCTGGTTGGAAACTGAACAGCGTGTGGAAGGTTCAATATTTCTGGTGCCATTTATTAATCTAACTCTGCTGTAAGCGTCTCCGCAGCTTTAGTCTGACCTAACTGTTGAGTTTCTTGGTCTTCATGTTTGTTCGCTAATGTTCTCCAACAAACCTCTGAGGACTTTACAGAACAGCTGAATTTGTACTGAGATTAAATGACACAAGGGTAGGCTGGCTCTTAATAACTGGGTGACTGCTGCAGGTACATTTTTGCAAGAGAGTTTATTTAGAGGTCACAGAGTAAATGTGGCTGAAAAATGTCTTAAATCTATGCATTTTTAAAAAAATTTTACATTACGTTGTGTTGGCATATCACATATTCCCAATAAAACACATATAGGTTTATGGTTGTGGACAAAATGTAAAGTTTCATAAATATATTTGCAAAGCACTATGAAAAGGAACAAAGAAGATAGTTTTCTTACAGCTATAAAAGTTTAGTTTAAAAAGTCATAACAGAGTTGTCCTTTGAAGGATCATCAAAAATGAAAATGAGAAAGGCACCCCTAAGGCTTTTGGCAAGCTCAGGGACTTCCTTCTCCCCCAAATGAGCTGCTTCTATATAAGGAAATGACATCTACTCACAGCAGGACAGTAAGCAGAATCAGCATGAAATCAGACTGGCACACATACAATTCTCTAACAACAAACTCTTATTCTGTCACAGTGATTCCTAAACTAGGGGATGAACAGGAGAGGAGAACAATATGAATCTCAAAGACAGTTAGACACGACTTTAAATGACCAAGTTTACAGTAAAAAAAAGCAACAAAAGTGACTTTTTCAGCATCATGTGCCACATGTTCGGATTTCACTACAGTCTAGTCTGATTTCTCAGCTTAAATCAGGGTGTTAACTATTTCACTAAATTATTGCTTTCATCTTACATTTAATACAACAAACAAAACAATCAACCATGGCACTAATTGACAGGAACCGGTATTGGCAGTCAGTTAAAAATAATAACAAGGAACTTTCCATCTACTCAGTCCAAAAACCATACATAATTTCCTCATTATGGATCAAAACCAGTTTAGACATGGGATCCAATCAGGATTATGTGTATTCATAGCTGATCCAAGTCGAGATTAGACATTTGCTGATAACCATCTGATATTTGACGTTGATTACATGTGTATATTGGAAATTAGTCAGATAACAAAGTAAACTTAAGTTTTATGGTGCCTATAAAAAGTATTCACCCACTTGGATGCTTTATTGTTTTTGCAGCCGTTACAAATCAATCCTTATCAACATATTAAAAATAATTATTGTCTCAGTGAAAACTAATTTCTACAAAGCACAAATAAAAATGTCACACAAAAGAAGTGCAGAAATATTCAACCCCTTTAAAGTGAGTGACCTAATTCAACAGAGGTCCAGCAAACTGGTGCTAATACTCTCACAATGAGTGGAATGAGGATATTCATTCACCGGTTATTCGGTAGTCCTTGCTACCATTACAGCATGAAGACAAATCAGAGAAAAGGCTATTGAAATGTATATGTCAGGGGATGGATACAAAAAAACATCTCTAAGGCAATGAACATCCCCTGGAGTTCAGTTAAATCCATCATCAAGAAATAGAAAAATGTGTAAATCTGACCAGATCAGGCTGTCCTCACAAACTGAATGACTAAGCAAGAAGTAGACTAGTGAGAGAAGCCACCAACTGTTGCCCGGATTCTTCAGTCAAATGTTTATTGGACAGTGGGACTAAGAAAGCCACTGTTGAAAAAAAATCATAAAAAACTTGCCTAGATTTTGACAAAAGGCATATGGGAGACTCTGATCGAAAGAAAAAGTTATTTGTTCTGATAAAGCTGACATTGAGCATTTTTGGCCATTAGACAAATTTAATGGAAATCAAACACTGCATATCACCACAAACACAACATTTCCATTGTGAGGCACGTTAAATGTAGAAGACTGAATGTAGCAAAAGACAGGGAAACCCTGCAAGAGAACTACAGCTTCAGGGCTAGAATGTTTAATCTACTTTGATATAAGCTGTTAATAATTTAGTTGACTAGAAAAAAAGCAAATAACCCAACAGACAGAACAATAACTGCATGCTTATAACGGCTGGAACAGTAACTGTTGGGGCTGAACAAGTTTATGCAGCTACCATGTACAGAGGTTAGAAATTATTCAAATCTCAAATAAGAGAACTGCAGCAATCGGTGACCTCTTGAGGTCAAGTCTCCACAACAAAAATTCACCTTGAGGCATTGGTACACATCTTTGACAGGAGTGCTAATAATCATGGTGGATGCTTTAGCTCTTCCATTAAAAGCAAGTTCTTTATATCTGACAGGATCCTGTGTAGCTGTTAAAGCCAAAATGACTAATTACCTTGTAAAACTGACAACTTTTTTTTAGTTGCAGCCATGTTTAATCATTTCAACAAGTATGGCCTGTGGCCCATATTTATCAACTCAACACCATTTCAGATATATTTTAGTTTCTGCTCCGACTCCTGTTGGCAGAATATTCAACTGTTGAGACTATCAGGGGTCATTTTTCAGAGAAAATTGCAACGTAAGGTACTTGCTGATAATTTTATAATCTTCTCAGAGAATCCCTGCTATGATCCTACCAAGAAAGTCCTGTCGGATTAATCAAAACATCGCCCATCAGCTGTGGGTGTATGAGAGGCAAACAGCCTGAAAACAAAAGCTGCTAACCAGCTGCTTTTGAGTTAGATCCGGATTGAAACCCATCGTCAAGTTTAGGGCTAATCCAGCCTGACAAAATGCGACTGAATTAAACAACAACAAAAACAAAACGAAGAGTTCAATATCACTTTGGGGGAAAAGGAACCCATAAAAAGTCATTTGTTGAAGCCTCAGTCATTGTTCTTTTACAAGAAAATCTAACGGCACGTCACTTTCATTTCTCAGAAAATTTTATTTTACTGCAGCACAATCAAGTACAGCGAGAGGAAAAAAGAATCAATGTGATTTTCAACGTAGACCATTTCATTTAGGTGGCAAGTGAGGCATTATATTGTTATGTTGTGCGGGGGTCTCATTTCAGTTTGCTGTGTTTCTGAGAGAGTCTGAGGTAGAATAGTGAGTAGAATATTGTTTGTTTCTGTTCCTTCTGAGATCTATTAGAAGAGATTTTCCTCAACACTTTGTTTTTGATCACCAAAAAGTGAAAAACAAGGGAGGAAGGTTTTATTAGAGCCTTGTTATCTAAGAGTGCACGACTCTTTAATCTCTGTTTAGGAAAAGTAATGTAAATCTGACAGCCTCAATACCCCTAGAACTTATCCCATTTCGACAAACCACAGCAACAAACTTCAGTGTACTTCATTGGGATTTTAAGTGACACAATAGCACAAAGTAGCTCTCTACTATCAATAGGGAGGAAAATATATGGTTTTCAACCTTTTGTTTACAAACAAATCTTAAAAATGTGTACCACTGACTACATGTAGCTATAATTAACCACAAGGATTATAGTACTGTGGACAGGGCCTTGGGTGCTTTTATTCATGGCTTTCCAGTGCAACTCATTCCCAAGAGCTACAACTTCAGATTTTTACTTCAAATATATATATTTTTTTCTTTTAGTGCTGGTGTTTATATTACAGGAATTAATTCAATACTAAACCTTACACCAGGGATGCAAACATCCAGTCCTCAAGAGTACCATTGTTCAACTTTTATATGCATCTCTTCCCAAAGCGCACCTGAATCAAACAGCTAAATAACCTCATCAGGAAGTCATTCAGGCCTGCAGAGGATTGCTAACGAACCATTAATTTGATTCAGGTGTGTTGGAGATGCTGGATCATAGCTCTGGGGGACTGGACTTGAAATCCTTGTTCATTTTCAACTTGTATCAAACACACATAATGTTAATTAAGTTTTAGTTTAAGTAAATTCTAAGTAAATTGTGCAGTTTGGTGGTGGCAGCATCATGATGTGGGTTTATATACTTATGCTAGAGTTTGTGGTCGTAATGTGAGAAAGTGCGAAAAAGTTCAAGGAACAGGAGTACTTCTTTAAGGCTATAAATCTAATATTTTTACTACCCTAATCAAAATTATTGTAAATTCACGCTTCTGATATTTTGGAAAGGGTTTTCAAGCACAGTTTGACGATGTTAAACAGAAAACCCTTACTGCATTTAATGTCTCTTTTATTTGCGTCATCTTGGTGAGAGTATGGCAGACAAATTAGCTCTGTTGTACGTGTTTGTGCAGTGCTGCCGTTTTCAGTCTGTTCAGACCATCGCAGACACCAACAGGCCAACACTCGCACACAGCCCACAGGCGTGGCACAAAACAAAACAGATGTAGGACTAATGACCCACTCACAGAGTAAATGACAGCTGAAATAGGTTTAGAGCTATCTGAAATCAGATAAATGGACCTAATCTTGTTCTGGTCGGGACCCTGGCCGGGAAATGGCTTCTGACACCTGAGACCCTGCAACACGTCAAGCCTCAATCGAGGCTGGCGGCACAAGCCCATACATCTCCATTTTAGATGACAAGACAAAAATCTGAATCCTCCAAACAGAGAAAAGCCTCGAAGGGTCTGTTGTTGTTTAGTGGGAGATTAAAAGGGGGAGGAAAAAGCAGTTGTGATCAACAGAGATGTAATGTTTACATTTCGCTAGATAAAGGCGACAAGAGAAATGGACCTGGTTTGGGCCTCATTAAGGCAACCGAAACTGTGACTCAGCTGGAGTCTTTAAAGCATGAGCTGTGCTTTCTTTCCTCCTGTAACTCCATGGTTGAAAAACTCTGTTTAGGAGGCAGAAAAAGAACTGTTACATAGTTATTTATACGTTTTAAATAGGTAAGAACAATTTCCCCACACTTTCTTAAATTCCTTTTTCAATATTTACAGTAGCTTGCAAAAGTATTCAAACCCCTTGCACTTTTTCACATTTTGTCAAGCAACAGCTACAAACTTCATTGAGTCTTTTATGTATAAAAGACACCCACACATACACCCACATATATATATAATCACATACCCCCCCCCCCATATATATATATATATATATATATATATATATATATATATATATATATATATATATATATATATATATATATACACACACACATAAGGGCAACGAAAGAGTAAAAGAGGTTAAATATAAGTACACACTGTATTGTTCTGCTTTTATTTTTGATTTTTATTAGTAAAAAGTTTGAAAACCATGAGTTTTTTTCTTACATGTCACAATTATACATTACTCTGTGTTGATTTATTACATACAGTTGAACTAGAACATACCTAAATGTTTGGTTGCAATGTGCCAGAACGTGAGGAAATTCAAGGATTATGAATTCTTTGAGAAGGCACTGTAGACCGAGCAGTTGATCCAATAATCATTAAATTCTTCCCATTAAATAAAAGTCATTTTCAGAAATCGTCCTAGGTTTTAAATTAAAGGTCGGTATTGAATAATCCAAAGCTTGAGGTATGCCACCTTTACTGGCAACATTAAAATGACCACCAATTATATCAGAGGACAGTGACATTTCTGTCTCTAATATTCACCCCATCACCTTCAACCATTCTCAAAAGATGGGAGGCAGATAGCAAAGATCAAAGTTGGGAATGTCTGGCAAATGATATAATGGCGAGGCAGTTGGCAAAGCGAGACTGTCTACCGACATCAAATGGTCAGGTCATTTGCTATTCTGAGATTACATATAACTGTGCTACACAATTTTGACACTACTAATTATAGAAACAGCCTATGAACTCCCTGTAAATGAAATCAGGGTGAATGTGACTTTTAATTTGATGTTGCCAATAGACACCCTAAAAAAGTCATTTAGATTTATATGCCAAAGAAAGAAAGGGGTCTTGGAAAATTCACTAGTGAAATAGATAAGTATACTTTGTTTTCTTCAAATCTTGTGTGAATTTGCCAGGTTTACTGAAACATATACATGTGAACAAATGTGGACTCAAAAAAACAAGGATCGTGAATTCTTCACATTAACAACAAAACATCCATGTTTGTAGTTTTTCTTTAGCTCAGGTTTTCTTAATGGTCTAATTAATGCCTAAAAACAGAATTAACTAAATATTAATGAATAAACATTAATAATGAGTCTCAATTCTACAACCACAGGAAAGCTTTGTTTTCCCTTTTCCTTTCAACAAAACACAATTGCTGACCAACTCATATTCAAGATTGATGTTAGTATTTAAAAATCAACATAAATTTTTCAGTTTTCTTCCTTAATTTATAATTATAGATTTTTCCAGCCGTTCTGATCTATATCCTGTAGAATTGGATAGTAATTTTTCATTGCTGTGGTTCTATGTTTGACCCTGTATCCTCCCACAGGCAAAACACAGGGAGGTTAGGTTGAATAAATGTTCTACATTTTCTGAGTTAGAGTGTGTGTGCATTCCCTGGTTTGACACTGAATGAGAAGAAATGAGCATAACAATGGCAAAACTCAGGATTATAATTGCTAATGGCTGGAAGTGTAATAATCTGATAAGCAAAACGTTCTCAGTAGGTTATTGGTTGAAGGTTGGTTGAAGGTTATGGTTGAAGGTTATGTAGTGTAAGTGATTTATGAAGTTGGTTAGACTCTCAATATACAATATAAATTTGGTGAGGAAACAGGATGAGAGGCGATAAATAGTGGACTTTTAACAATGAAGTCCAAAAATGTGCAAAAACAAAGAACTATTGTTTTCTGAATCTGAAACAATGCACAGATTAAAAGCATGATGCATCAAGTGAAACAAGCAGACATGACGATGGGAGGATCTGACAAAAGGTCTGAAGAAAAGAAGGAAGGTGTTTACTGCCACCAGTATCAGGTGAGTCTGATCAACAAAGGGTACTAAAGCTCAGTCGAGAGATAAGGTGAGGTAATTGAGTTTGCTTTAACAAACTGTGGTGTCACAAGGCAATCTGTTATCCAGGAAATCAGATTTTGGTCCACCTACATTTTCCAGAGCTTGTCTCTCAGTAGGGGGGAGTGGATAGTGTTGAAGGCACCACGGAGATAAAAGAAAATGGTTCTCACTGCACCACTCCCCTTCTCAAGTTAAAGCATGCACTGCACAGCAGGTAAGTGACAGCATTTCCCACCTCTGACTCTTCTTGTATGCAAAGTGCAACGGATGGAGTAGAGGGCTGTCCGGAACTGAGATTTTGAAGTAGGTTCTTTGTAACCTTCTGATTCTGAAGTGGTAAGCCTGAATCAAGAGCTTTACAGCAGCTCTTCTTTCTACCTTTAATCGTTGTCGTACCTTATTTTCATGCCAGTTTTCCTTTACCTCATTCAGCTCCGTCTTAGAGTGCCCTCTGCACAGACATTAGCTCTGTCTGGTATCTATTCTGAACCTGATCTGGCAGAAAAGCATAAAATATGGATGGCTGTGCAACTGGTTGTCATTCTCATGAGAATTAAGTTCACAGATGATAACAGTTGACTTTTAGTCTTGTAGAGATTTTGGGGTCAAGACAAAAACTAAATTGTGAGTGGATCTGTACCTTTGTCATTCAGTAGCTTATCCTTACAGGGCTTTTAAATATAATATGATGTGCTGCAAAATGTCGAAATAGGTTCCAAGTTTTATTTACAGAAACATTTTCACTTCTGAGGCTGCTTGTGTAAAACACAAAGATCACTGGGCATTATGAAGATGTTAGATTTTGTTCATAACTTGTCAAAAAAACATGTCAAAAAATAGCTCTTTGTGCATTAATCAGTAGTAACATATAACATTTATGGAAAAAAATATTTTACACATTAAACATACATTATTTGGAAATATATAAAATGTACTTTTATTTATTCCTTTTAATGAAAAATATTTATGATTTGTCATTTTTATGAGATTTTGTCATTTTCCCATGTACTGAGAAATTTTGAAGCATCACATTCCGTGTCATGTCTGTGTTTAAAAGGTTGCTTTCTTTCTGCTGTGAACATTTTGAATTGTGCTAATGATGTGAGACAGGAAATTTCGCAAAGCCTCTCAATATCAAACAAAAATTCAGAGAAAACAAACATGTTCGACAAGGAAGAAGCAATGGCTATAGTTCATTGACTATTTTTAATAGAACACCCCCCACCCAATAGATTTCTCCTGCATCCAAAGGACTTTCTGGTGCATCAGGGCGGTTGCTTTGTCTCCAGAATTTTGGATTCTCCTCAAGGGTTCTGTCACCTTGCTTTCTGATTGGCTACATGTCACATTTAACAGGCTGTGTTGTCGTTTGTCCTCAGGGAACACCGCACACGCCATGAAATGGGGCCTAGACAATCTAACTTGTTGAATATCCCTGATTTTACATTGAAGCGTTCTTGACATCCTTCTGAGCAGACTAGATCACTCTAAGCAAACCAGACACAGCAGGAATATCTCATCAGACTATCTTTAGGGCCATCACAATAATTGGGGCGTCCTTAAGACCGTTGGAAGAGGAAGATTGGATCAAAAATCGACATAATTATCTTGCTGTGTGAACCAGGCTTAAGCTGTGGAATGAGCTCCATCTCTTGCTATTTTTAAGTCCCGTTTTAAAACTCACTTTTACTTGGTGGCATAAGACACCGTTTGATTTTCATGTGATTTTATTCATTACTGATTTTTCTTTGTTTGTTTTCTTTTGCTTTAAGCTATAGATGTTTTTTTTTCCCCCACCGGTCTTCCCCTATTTTAGTTTCATTATCCAGTGCATTGGTCAGCTATAATTACTGTTTTTAAATGTGTTTTTTGAATAAATGGTATTACTTGTGATGGGACGTTTTCTTATGAAAATGCATACTTTAGAATTTAACACTATAAAAAATTCAGCTGCATACTCCAAGAGCTTATTAGAGTATGTAGCTCTAATAAACCTAATGAACTCTAATAAACAGAGTAAAATGTTGGCACTCCATTGGAACCTCTTTAACCCCCAAACTGGAAAACACCAGAAACAAACATCAAGAGAAAAAAAGAAACTCTCAGTTGTCCTATAAACATTTAGGTTTTGTGACTGAAAATTGGTGAAGAGCCTGTAAGTCTAGGTTTAATTCCTCAAACTGATTTGAATGTCAGGTGATGAAATAAACATCTGTTCCTTTACTGATAAAGGTAAATCTCAAAAGTTTAACAGCATTGGAAATACAGAAGGTACGCCAATTAATGAAACCATAAATCAAAGATTAAACCACTGTTCTTATCAGCTAGACAAACCCAAGTGTATTGCACCAACACCACACCTCCTCCATAACAACACATTCTCACTCCCAACTCGTCATATATTGACGAGTTAGGACAATTTCTGACCATGCGTCACATATTGACGCGAAGGGTACCCCCTTCGCGTCAAAAGTTGACGACTTGGGCAGGGTCCTTCAGCGTCACATGTTGACGATTTGGGCAGGCCACATGTTTTACGTGGATTTTTGACGCGAAGGGTTCTCGTAACCGCTGCCGAACCTTCAAAACCCAACGATTTGGTTAGGTTTAGGGCAAAAATTACAGCAAGGCATAGTGTAAAACACCTCGCGTCACATATTGACGCGAAAGGGGTACCCTGCGCGTCAACATGTGACGAGGACGGACCATCCCATGCGTCAATATATGATGAGTTGGGAGTGAGAATGGGCTGTCCATAACACACTTAAAGCAGAGACATCTGAAGACCTGCTTTTTGTTCTTACATAGAAAAAGCTTCAGGCAGAACACAGGCCTATTTTGATTGCTTGTATGGCAACCATGTCTGAGGCACTTTCCATTAAGGGGGCCGTGCCAATACAGATGTACATTTAGCAGCTGTCCACTGAAAGATACAGATCAAAATTGGTCTCATTCAACAGTGGGATGCAGTCCAATGTATTTTCATTAGCCCTGTTGGCTTTGTGATTTGTAAGCTGATTGGTGATTTTAACACAGGGGGATATTATGATTTATTACTTTAATCAGGATTCTGAATACAACAGATCAGTCAAGGCAATTACATGCTTCTCTTAACCTAAGTAAAGATGGCAGACTGGTCTAAAGAGTCGTGCTCATATATGGACATCTTGGGAAATAATTGCACACTGCAAACAGTGTTAACTGAGAAGCCAATTAACAATTTCTCACTTTTTCAGCACAAACAACGCTGAGACAGTAATATTTGCAGATCTCAGCGGCTCATTAGCTCATGTTTATGAAAAGAAGGAAATGGCATCCTCTTCCATTTTGCTTCAGCTTTACTTTTATTGTCTGGATGGCCTAATGTACGGTAAAAGTATCACATTCAAAGACAAACAACTGCATATTTTCCAGTCAGTCATTAGAGCTAAACAGCACCGGGACGATGAGTCAAGGCCGGCATTGCCCTCCGAGCTAATTGCAGCAGAACGCTGAGCTGTCTGGAAGAAATGGACGTTGAGTGGCACATCAGACCTCCCCTTGCCAAACCAGATGTGAAATCACCAACTCAGGATAAGACGTGTGACAATCATAACAAGTCAGTGCTGTTTCCTCTGATTTCATGGCCATGGCTTTTGCACAAAGTTTAGGGTGAGAGAATACACAGTGATGTGAATGTCACTATTTCCCCCATTCCTTTTATTATAATTAATCACATACCTCGAGGGCAAAAGGGAGAGCACAAGGGAGGTGAGCTGAAGCCAGGACGGCTGTAATCTGACATTGATGTACAGCAAAAATGGAAGTCCTCGTTCACCTTCCCTTTGTTCCAGCAAAAGGGAAGTGGTGTGTGAAAGGGTGTAATTAATGAACCTACAAATAGCTCCAGTTTCGTTTAATGACAATCTATGTGTTAAGAGGCAACACCCTTTGTTACTGTGGCTTTGGGAGCGCTGGCAACACTGGCTCCCAATGGAGCCCTGACAGGTAATTCTGCATTTTTGAAATGGTAATGAAGCAGAAATGCATCCCTAGATTAGCCCTAAAGGACCAACATGTTGAGCGCCCTTCAGGGTGCAAAAAAAAGAATGCCACAAAGCTCTTGATCATGAATGAGGCCGCTGGCAGGCCGCTGGCAGAGTTTCCGGCCGGCAAGGAGGTCAAGAACTGTATCTGAGCGTCTTACCCCAGGGCTTAGCTTTTGCAGCTTTGCAACCAGGTTCTAATTGCCACTTTAAATGGTGCAAATGAAGCTGGCATGACAAATTGCGTCAAAACAAGTCTGTAGGCTTGAGCGCACTTAATTTCCAAGACGCTGAAATGCAGTCGGTGCCAGGAAGAGCTCGCTGGTAATAAATATTCTTTCCCAGGTAGCGGCTCGCAGATGATGTGTTTTACTGCCTGCTGCGCGCCGTGCATTGAAGGATCGACATGCTGCTGCTCATTTACCAGAGCCTGGACATTGTTGTTCGAGTTACTTACTGCTAATGCACATAAAGAAAAAAAAATATTGCCTTCCACTGTAATGACTGAAACAGTGACTTTGATGTTGGATCAGATTGTTAGCCTAAATTAGATGTTTTCTTCTTCAGAGGGATTCTACACGTTCTGTGTTTAATTAATTTTTCACTTCATTTTCTAAGACCATATCTTAGTCTCTTATCCATTGGTCCAGATAAAAAAGAAAATAAAAAAAAACAAAGAAAAAAAAAGTTTCTGGCACCAGTGCTGCCCATCTCTTTTCACAATATGCTTATCTTAGTCCCTGAAAGATTCTCATTGTTCTACCTCTAATCCTTCAAATCTGCAGCCTGACTCAGAACTTAACCACACTCTCTTGTGCCAATACTATTCTGTTCAGTTTTGTCCCCTAACAGAAGCCACACGTCGTTTTTCCCTATGAGACAAAGCCCTCAAAATGGCTCCTTGTCTTCCCAACAGCTGATAAAATGCCCTGCTGTGAGTTTTAATGATGCTAACTGGCAAGCAGGAGTCAAGGGATCACTGAGATATATAATAATGCACTTTGTGATAATGAAGCCAATATTTAGTGACCTTACATAGGAAGGTTTTGGCTTATACTGCTAGTGTTTCTTTAAACCTTTATATCTCTATTCCATAAACTATTACTGTGTAGATCTGTGGTTCTCATATTTTAATGCCAATTATATACTGTAGATACATAAATCTCTAGTCATATCTTGTAGGTGGATACATTTAAAAAGGATACCACTGAAAATAATCTAAAATAGGAGCAATATAATCTTTCTCTCTACTTCAGAACCCACACAGAAGCATTATGGATCAGCTGGAGCTTTAGCACATCACAATAATAAGGAGAAGAAAAAAAAAAGTGTTTTGCTGCATTCTTCCAAGACAGGATGTTCCTAATTTTGGCAATATTACAAAGGTGAAAGAAGGCAGGTCTAGGAGAATGCTGTTTTCTATGCAGACTAAAAGACTTAGTGGTAAAAAATAACTCCAAGGTTTCTCACAGTCATAGCACAGGCCAAGGTAATGGCATCCTGAGTAAACAAACAGCTACAGCATTAGTCTGAGGCATTTAAGCTCAAAGAACATAACTGTAATTTTATCTTTATTTAGAGGCAGAATCTTAAAAATCATCCCGCCCGCTATGTCTTTAAGACATGATTATAGTCTAACTGATTGGTTCCATCTGGCTTCATAGATAAGTATAGCTGAGAGTCATTTGCATAGCAACGGACAATTATGCTGTCCTGCCAAATAACGAGAGAATAAATAAAGCGAGGATTATTAATTCAAGCAAGGATTTATAAAACTTTGCAAAGAACTCTAAGAAAGAGAAATCTTAGCAACAAAAATTCACCCAAACAAAATGGGTGATCTAGTCTTTTTATTTAGAATATTGTAACTGATTGGATGAATTGCAGCACTAACAGTAACCAATTGTTTCTCTGAATTTTTCATTAATGTAGTAGGTGTGTTTTAAAGTATATGACCAAGTAAACATTCGATTTGTTAGCATAACAAACCAGATGTTTGTTATGCTAACATTCACAGGATTAGAAATCCTGGAAACACTGAAAACAAATATACGATTTTCAAAAAGATTATTTGGTTTGAAGCCTAAATGTGATGATAGAAACCTTAAAGCGTAACCCTACCATCTGAATAAAGGTAAGATGATTATTTATTATAGAAGTTAAGAGAAAAGGCTGTCTGGGTTTGCTTCAAAAAGACAGAAAACAAATAATTTGAATTATGCTATTCTTGATCTTTACAGAGTTTAACAGTGACAATGGTGGAAAGGATTGTATTTATTTTACATCTTATGATTTGATTCGTAAGGATTCTGTTTGAAGAAAAGCTCCTGAATATGCCACTAAGAAATGAAGAATATTCATATAAATGTGACAACAGACACTGAAAGCAACATTCTGGATGTTTTTGTTCCCATATGCTGGTTCAATTTGGGATGACTAAAGATGCCTTTTCAATGTACAGTTCGGTCCCATTCCATCAATGTTAAAGTAATCTGGTATTCCTGACCTAAAACAAGAAAAGTTTAGCCTAATTTGATTTCAGAGAGACAAAAAGTCCCCTGTTTCACCAGTGTACTTGACAACTGTTGCCTCTGATGGGGTGTTGCTCTTCAAAAGAACACTATGTCAAGCCAATGCTTAATTTCCACTTCAACTTTAGTCATTTTTCATAATCAGTTTGGGGTTGTTCTATTCAAATGTTTAAAAATCGGTTGCACAAAACTGTAAGCATTGGCACAAATTACAGAGAGGACACCAACAGCAGGGATCGCCAGTTGATTTGTTTAGTAATGAACGAATCAAGGATTTCAACTGGACTTACGAAGAAAAGAAGAAAAGGTTATGTTAAATTTAGGGATGAACTCATACAAAACTTGGGCCAATCTAGATACCCGATATTAATATTGTTGTTATGGCCGATAATATTTACCGGTATTTTTTCTGTTGTAAATATTTTACTACCCTTTCTACACCTTGAAAAAAATGACCACAACACTGACTTCACCACTGCTTCTCTGCTTCAATTAAACTCCCCAAAATCCCGTGCTGTCAGTCACATGATCAAGAAAATACCACATGACCAACTTCCTTTCCCCTTCCTCCAGAAACAATTGGCCCAGTTTTATTTATTGGATGAAAGCAGATATCTTAAAAAAATTAAGAACATTGGTTGATACCAATATTAGTGTCATGCATCCCACTTCTTTTTTTTTGTTGTTTAATTTAACGGATATTTCCTTGTTTTATTTTTAGGACTAAAAGGAAAATAAGGCTGGTATTCTGAAAAAATAAAAACAGAGAGAACATCTGACCCCTCCAACTTAGTTACATAAAATGTATGTTGCTGACAACTGTCAGGCATGTTATTCTTGATCCTTGACCAGGGAAAGTCATTCAAAACCTTCAAAGCTAGTTGATACGAGAGTTGATACAAGTCCATAGGAATGCTCAGTATGTTATGGGAAGGGCTGACTGGTGAGAGACGGCTTTTAACCCTCATGCTCACAGGAATTTTCTCATTATGGAAAATAATGCTGGCAGTCTTAATAGAAAAATTATGTCAAGCTGTGACATTCTTGCACAAGTGATGGGACATTTTAGAAGCCCCCCCCCACCACTTAATCGCAAAGGTCTATTTTGACTTCAGATTGGTCCCAGAGGTCCTCTTGCCCCTGTGACATACTCCATCTCCATCAGAGCAACTGCACATTGTCATATAATACACCCTCTGTCTTTAATTACGGCGTGGAAGTATGAGGGTTAGAGGCCACACATTCTACTTGGAGCCTCCATGTACATTTGTGTGAGGAATGTATGCCTCCGTGACGGGGTACACTCAACAAACCGACGCCTGGAGTATTAGGGAAAGTGCTGAATACCACGGTGACTTTCCTCCCCCTGCACATCATGTAACCCCCTTGCATAACCTGACAAGATCACCCTCTAGACCAGTTTTAGGGGTGCAAATGGCTTGCTTGGAGCCATAGGCACACTCAGGAAAAGTGCGAGAGCTGAGATTACAAGTGTCTATTTTAAAGGATATTGAAGACAATTTAATCCGCCATGATATGGAAGCCAAACTCTCTGTGAAAAGACTCCATATTGCTGAGGCTCAGTTTCAACTTTTTCCTGACAAGAGACAAGATTAGGCAGCTGTACTTAAGACCACTCACGTTGAAAACCAATGATTAGAGCTTTATCTTTAGATAGAGCTGGGAAAAGAGTTCCTTGTGCTGTTAAAAAAAAAGAACATTTTAATATCCTGTTAGTTCTAAAAGAAAATTTTAGAGGCAATAGCCATTACATTTTAATTGAGCTTATAAGTTTGTTCATGTAATGTTCAATAATGGTTTAATTTTAATAACAAAAACTGTTTTTGGGTAACAAATCCTACGTAAACCTTATCTTCATCACTTGAATTACAAATTCAAGCAATGAAGTTTGAAGCGATGATGAGTGGTTCACTCATTCATCATGTGCATTGTCCTGCAGAAAATCGGCAGGAAGGAAGCGAATCCATCCTCTGGGTTAAATGTTTTAACACCTACACAATTTACCTTGAGATTTTCCCACAGTTTTGCTCAAAAATTGCATTGGCATAGCTTTATATTTTTACCACCAATCCGAGCGATCAGTGAAACTGATGTGAGCGCTTACATCTATCCAAACATGCTCTACTCTGACGCTCCTCCTCCTTGTTTATGGAATAACAACACAGCCAAAAATGCACCAAATTTCGTGCATATTTTACATGCAAATTACATTGTAAGCAAACAATCCACTGTGTACTAAGCTTAAATTCTATATAAATGGACCACACCACCATCCAACAACAGGCAGACAATTCCCATCCAATCTGAGTATTTCTTATATGGAAAAGAACCAATTATTACAAATCAAAATATTGCACAAAGTGGCAGACATGTACTCATGTTTTAACAAAAAAACGTACTAAACTTGAATTTTGTAGCCTTTGAATATGTATTTAAGCAAACAAATGTGCTTAATTTATGTCCTTTGGGTAATATTTCTACATTTAGTTTCCACATATAGCTTTACAGTGCATTTTTATAAATAGTCCCAGTCAAAATAGCTAAACTCACATTCCCCACTATTCAGAAAAAACTTTCTATGCCACTGGGTTTACAGAAATTGGTCCGAAACAGAAAAAATGCCCATTGAGAGCCAGTTGTGTGGATGAAAATACCTTGGTTTTGTCACAATAAAATGAGCAGACTCTATTGCCTTTCTCTAAGGCTACTAATGGCTACTAATGCTTTATAGAAAGGCATCAATAGCCCAAATAGCTGCTCCTTAATCCCAAAGTATTTGGAATACCGTCTTGAAGCAGATAGGCTACAGCAGAAGAGAACACCGGATGCCACTCCTGTCAGGTAACACCAGGTAACTGAGGCTACAGTTCACATGGGCTCATCAAAAGTGAACAAAAGTCAGAATTTTACTTAAACAACATGAAAGCTTAGAGAAGTAGTAATATCTAGCTATTAAAAATGTATGCAAGCTTTTAGACCAACTTCATAAGTTAAATAACTTTTAAATTTACCATTGAAACCTTTAAAGCTATAATATAAACAGAATGGTAAAGGAAAAAAAATAAATAAAAACAAGAGGGTGTTTAAGAATACAAAGGAATTTCTGTTTTTGGTCTCACTCCTCTGCCATCAGTTCAGCCAGACCATAAACTAAAGCAAACAAACTCCAGACTTAGGCTGCAGTAATTGGATTTTTTGTCTGTTATAATTTTTTTCTGGTGAGTTGTGTCAGCATAATCATAAAATTTAATGAGACTACACATAAGTGTTTTTATGAGAGGAAAACAGGCAAGTAAAAAACAGAGTGGCAAAGAGTTGGCTGTAATGCTGTTGCTATGACCGTCGTTATTTTCAGTGGAGTTTTTATGAAATGTTAAGAAGAGATAGAGCAGTTCTGGAAAGATGGGAATAACATACTGGTATGACCCAAAAAGAACAATGTTGCAAATTGGCATTTCACTGTTGGATCTATTGACCAAATGTTGCAGGCCATTAATCAGTTTCCCAAGATGCTGATTATTATGGGGACAAGAACTCATAATGCAAATGCTAAGCTTGACTAAAGAGCAAACCTTGTTGCACATTTCATATAATAATAGGAGATAACTACACAATCACACAGTAATGGACGTTTTTCTGTCCACAGTGAAGAGGACATATCTAAAACAGACATCATTGGATACTCAATACAATATGCATAAAGTCCCTGAATAATAAATGATGTACTTAAAGTGAGAGCATGACGACATCTATTGATTAGGCATTCTTTACATCAGTCATATGACCCACAAATTATCACATGATCTGCACAGATTTCCTTACTGGCGCTGGTCTACTGGCAATGTGGAGTAATCTTCTACTGGAAAGAGATGTGTGTGTATTGACTGTGACCCTAAACACTAACTGGGTAGGTTAGTCACTCAAGCATTAAACATGCAATGCCTTATTATAGTAGCTTTTAAACATTTGCATGTATTGACATGTCACAACTACAAACCTCAGTGTATTTTATTGTAGAAAAACAACAAAGAGCACATAATTGTGGAGTGGAAAGGAAATTGTGCTTCTTTTTATACACATAAAAATCTGAAAATGTTTGAATTTGTATTCAGCCCCAAAAGTCAATTTGTAAAACTAGCTTTTTTCTGCATTTACAGATGCAAGTCTGTGTATTATGCGTATACCAGGTCATGCAGTAAATGGTCCAGAGCTTGGAATCAAACCAGAATAACTGTTAATGACTATAACCTCTGTATACACTGCATCTGCTCTACCACAGAGCAATGTGGTGCTATGTTAAAAGTTCAGATGCCAACTTTGCCTCATGATGAAATAATAGACACAGTAGAAAGAGTTGTGAATCTGCATGGTTCATCATTTGGTGTTTTTGTTTCAAATAAAAAGATAAATGAATAATTGGGTGTTTTTACCAGAGTTTTTTTGTTTTGAAACTATATTAGAAAAATAGTTGCAAGACTAAAAAAATGCTACTTTTTTATTTTAATGTTTAAAGCAAAGGCAAGCTTTTTATTTTATTCGTACACCATTTGGGACTTTGTGGCAGAACAGGAAATCATGGGCTGAACTGCAAGCGCATTGAATTTTTACTTAGCACTTTAGAAATTGCCCACGTTGCACACCGTTTTCTTATTTAGATGATCTTACTGTGAACAAATCTTCTTGAGCGACTGTCATTTCCAGCATTGCTTCATATTAAAACAAGGACTTAAGATTTAGATAGCTGAAGCAAAATTCAAACATTGTGAAATTTTAATTTGTCTGATGTTACATTTTTAAATTTAAATTTGAAAAATAGTAAAACGAAATAACACCTCATTTATTTTATGATTTTGTTTTGAAACAGAAAAACCACCAAGTGAACCATACATGGAATGTTTTAGCACTACTACAGAAAAAAGACGAGGGATCATATTTATAATTTTTTTGCTCTTGGGGATACAGTCAATCAGTGATGAAGAAAATGAATTTTGCTTCTGGATTGGCTGCTGAAAACAGCATCTTAAGTATTGGGTATTGATATTTTAGCTTTATGATTTCCTTTATAATATTTTAGATATCTGCAAAAAAAATCTGCAAATAGGCAGATATCCACTTCACTAAGCTCTTATCCTGTAGCTCTGTCTATATATAAAAGTTGATTGTCCCTTTAGGAAATTATCCAATAAGTCAGCCTCTGGAAAGATTTCTCCAAGGATTGCTCCTTATTTAGGTCGGTTAATGAACTTTGTCCCAATGTCCCTTTTCCTGCTTACAAGTATCCCGATAGAATGATACTGCCGCTACCATGTCCCATTTTAGGAATGGTGTATTCAGGGTAATATTAGTTTTTCAGCACACCTATCTCATTGTAGACCAAATAGTATCTTTTTGGTATCATCTGACCATAGTACCTTCTGATTTTTCGTTCCTCTCTACACTACTTGTAGAAAACAATAGATGGAAAGACTTGGTTTTCTTCAGTTGTCTTGTCACTCTCCCATACAGACCTGATTTGTGGAGTGTAGACCTCTATAGTTACTATGGGCTTCTAGAGGTCTGCTTCTCTGATTATCACTCTCTTTACCTGACTTGTCAGTTTATTTGGGCTGGCATGTCTTAGTAGGTTTTAAAGGCACTATCCCTTCTTCCCAGTCGCTGACCCTGAGGACAGAAAGCCCATTTTCCCAGATCACTGAAAACGTATGTCTTTGTTTTGTGTTTTGGTAGCACCCTGAAGTACGTTGGTGTATCAGTCTGACACCTGAGAATGACCTCCATCTCCTCTATGTAAAAGAGTTGATGTTTTAATTTATCCTTAGCATACTCATACATCAAAAATGAGATTATAACGATTAAATCAACAAACATTTCCCCCATAAAGTCTCATCCAGGAGATAAAGTACTCAGCAACACCACCACCTTTTCTCCTTATCTGAGTGAGGCATAGGTGACTTCTCTCCCACAGAGTTACCTTATCCTCCTCAAGCATCTGTTTTTGAAGTCAGGCAGCTTAAGCTTAGATTAATGGAGAGTCCTAAAGCTTCTGCCATGAGGGCACAAAACAGAAGTCTTGGCTTGAATTTTGGCTTGATGCCCTGCATGAAGTGACACCCAAACATCAGTAACACACCCAGACTGCTGAGGCAGCAGGTTTGCCAATAGCACAGGCTTCGCTTGTATTTTCACTGATCAGTGGTCCATCAGAATGTTTTCATTTGGAGAAGGAAACAAATTCAAATATTTTTATGTATTTAAGCCTTGTCGTAACACAATAATGATTTTATGCTTATTTCCCCAAACATAGTTGATGTTCAAAAAAGAAAGGAAAATTGGGTTGGTTTTTACTTGGAACATATCTGCTTTGGTTGTAAAAAAAAATTGCTAAAAAAGAAACCTTTAAAATCAAGAATCTGAAGGAGAGAAAATCAATTGTAAGCGAAAAGTAGCAAAAACATATTCTAAGTCCTTCTTCACACTAGTATAAAAATGCAAAAGTATCCAGAGTGTTTATCGTCTTTGCAGGGACTTGGAAAGGTCTTCTGTGCTGCACTCCAATACACAGTGATGACTGTTTGTATTGGAGATCGACAGGTTTTTCACAGCTTTGAGCGCCCTCCAAACTTCTGTGGTGAGACTGTGGTGGTCCTTGATGTTGCTTGGAGGAGCCTGGTAGCAGCAGGGGTAGTTTATCCATGACATAATGCTAGTATAGGCTACTTTCACACCACAGGCAAATGTGACCCATATCCAACTTTTTCATGGCAGTCTGAATGTCTCAATTCCGATCATTACACCCCCCAAACCTGATTTGTGCCACCTCTATTATGTGGTATTAAGTCAGATTTTTTCAAAGCGTCTACAGCCTGAACGGTCGTTTTGCATTTCATCTGACTTTTACATCATTAACTTGAGACATGCATCATAATTCTGCATCAAAAGGAGCCAAACACTCTCACTCTGGATGTATAAAATGGGTGAAAGTTATAATTATGAAATTAAGAAAGAAGTCACTGAAGTGCATCACATCACAATCCCACCACTCCTGGTCCGACATCCAAACACAAGTTGCAGTCGGTTCTCCACAAAAGGCCATTGCTATTAGTTTTGGTTACTTTTTCTTAACTTACCTAGTCTTATGGTCTCATGACAATTGACTCCCCTTGCTGTGTGAACTTTAAAATCGATCCATAGATGCCAGTGTCCATTATTAGTTTTATAAGCAGTGCGCTGCTATGTGACGTCTACATTCTTCCTCTATGCATACTGGCCACTTGGGTTTGTAAACCGTTCACACAGAAGTCTTATAGTAAGATTGATCAAATAAAAAACTAATCAGATTCCAATTCTAAATTGGAATTAGAATTGAGCATCAACTGTGAACGAGGCCATGTGTTTAGATGACCTTTAAAAACATTTTATTGAACATTTTTAAAAATGTAGTTTGAGAACATGAGAATTAACAAATAGCTTATTTGTAACATATTCTGTGTATATGAAAAAGAGTAAGAGTACAACCTACACAAGCATTTGCACATATAGTCACAGTTTATTGCCTTATTATGTTTTCATGGTGTGTGATACATCTTATAAAATATGCTCTTATATGATAGTAGTTCTTTTTTTTCATTATCACCGTCAATATGGTCAAGAAATGCTGAAACGGCTTCTTCTACAGATAGTGTTATAGTACGGGGCTCACTAGTTTTCATTTCTACATCAATATTCTCCTAATCTAATTAAGTGGGAAGTAGTGGACTCTCACTATATCCCTTTTGCTCTCTCTCACACTGAGCTGGGTCCTGGAGAAAACGCCTCTCATTCTTTCATTCCATTGCAAGGTTTTTCATCCTGCAGGCAGATACAAGTTTGTTCCTGAAACCCCGCAGTGACTGTTCTCACGCTTTCTCGCTAACTGTTAAAAAGAGAGAAGATGAAAAAGGTCTTTTCTCGCCTTTTCAAGCCCTTCCTCTTTCTTTCCCCCCCCCCGAGGAAAAAAAGGGCTTGAGGAGGTGGATATGAATCAGGATCGGAGGGGTGGCTTTGGCAGCGATCCAGATTTACCCCTCCCCATCTTTAAGTGTAGCTGCGACTGTGAGAGGAGCATGCTTAGTAATTTACACTGTCAATGCAAAAAGTGTTGAATGAAACTGTTCTGTGACTCAAAGTGAGCAGAGTATGAATGAATGTGCTTGGAATACCATCTAAGAACTTTAATCTGAGATTAAACCCACACTTCCTTACATCTCGTTTACCAATATTACTGAGAAATTGAGGCATCAGGTCAATTTCTGCTACAGTTAAAGCTGTTAATTCTCTCTTCCGCTTGTTTCTTACACTGACTGATTTAATCCAATACGGTACCTGGAACCTTCAGCCATAACCCCAGAACGTTTTCCCAGTGTCTATTTGTGAAGCATTCAACAAATGCAAATCTGAAAAGTATGACGTGCATTTACACTCAAACCCCATGAAGCAAAGCTTTTCAGAAACACCCTTTGTGACGAAATCACAGGAGCAAGTGTTTTATTCCATTTCTCTATTCTAGGTCTTGCACACTTCAAAGAATAATGCCCATTCTTTGCACAGAGGCTCAACCTAATATTGGCTGAATCTAGAGTAAGTTAAAATAAGTTTGATGGACTAGGCCATCATAAACATTAATATGTGATCTAACCCACATATGTCAAATTCAAGGTCCTGGGGCTAAATTTGGCCCTCCATAGCTTTTTAAAATTACATTAACTAGTCCGTCCAGTTTTTCACGATTCCACAATTAGATATATATATATATATATATATTCACGCAAAATCAACAGAGCCTTGCATTTTTTCATGCTAATGCAAAGGATGCAAATTTTCTGCAAAAATAGTCAAACCCATTAGGTTTCAGTGATGCTAACTCTCACTGGAAGGTGGCAATATTTCTTACTTCTACTACACCGCTACCTCAGCATCGGTTGATGTCAAGTTATAGTCCATGATTGATCTATAAGGCGAGTAACAAAAAGTCACATTTTACATTGTAAATAAGTGCAAATATTGCAAATTGCCTTGTAAATATTTTTAAATTAGCTCTTGGTTTCTTTCTTTCGAGATTTCCATGTATTAACTCCATCCATCCTCCCAGTCTGATCACCAGCTTCTCTCAGAAAAGCATCCCTATATTCACCACCATTGCAGAGCAAACAACAATATATTTATATATATTGCTTCATGCTGCGTTTCTGAATTGACAACTAAAATAGACAACAGGAGTGATGAAAAAGGAGAAGATGAATAAATAAGTGTAACCATTCATATTTCTTCCGCTTAATCCATGGTTGGATCCAGAAGGCCGCAGCCTAAGCAGAGAAGCCCAGACTTCCCTCTCTCCAGCCAACTGGGACAGTTTCTTCAGGGAAACCCCAAGGCATACCAGGCCAATCGAGAAACATCGTCCCTCCAGCTTGTCCTGGGCCTTTCTCTGGGTCTCCCCTTTGGCAGGACTTGAAGAGAATACCTCACCAGGGATTCTAACCCGAAGCCTTGATGATCTTGCTTAAATACAGTCTCTGCCTTGAGCATGAGGGAAAGGTGAGTGTTTTCACAGCCCTGCACCTGGAAACGATGGTTTCTCATCTGACAGACAGACAGTCTTATAAGCTTGAAATTAACTTGTGAACTTAGTTTTCTGAAGACTATAAATATTATAATGTGTAAGTTGTACATCAACCATCAAATGTCATGCTGCTAGATTTTCTGGAAACATAAGGTTAAATGGACATAAGGAGAAATGAGCAACAAATGAGCAAATGATAAATAAAAACAGCCAAGGAATGCAACTGACAATCATAACATCAAGATAATCTGGAGAAGGAAAATGAAAAATGAAGATTTTTGTGACTCCTTCAATACTTTCTGCAGTTGAGGAACACATAAACCTGGAGCCCAATGTTTTTCTTTTTGAGGAAATTTAAAAGAAAGTTATAGTTTTTCTTCAACCGGTTTGGGGCTTTACTGACACTGTTCAAAAATGATAATGCCTTTATTCAAAGTAAACCCAATAGAATTAATGTACTGGAAAATTTCAAACAGCAAACACCAATATCTCGTCAGTTTGATTGTTAGGCTTAACAACAGACAATCAATGAAGTTTCACAGCTATTAATCCGTAACAGCAGACATCCAAAGACTTTCAGTTCATGGGGATGAGTGGCTCCATTGTTCTGGCTCCATGTTTTTCCCTCTGTGTGTTTGTTAGCGAGTGTATACTCAGCACGGATATAAACCCCTTCACTAAGAACAGCCGGCCTGAACAAAGTCTACCTCCCAGCAATGCCTAATTTAGCTTCCAGTTTCCTCCCATGTCTTCATATGTGGCAATTTGCATTCAGGGCGGAAGCATGTGGACGTCTAACTTGGTCTGATTTGCACTGATTTTGTTCCCAACTGCAGCTCTTTGTGGATGCTGATTGCAGCTCAAATTACCTCTATGCCCCGTCATTAGAAATCTCTGTGACCATTCAGGGAGATTTTTTTTTTGGAAAGTTTAATTGGACAACATAAAAGTACATATGCATGTCAGAATTTTTAGCTATCCACTTCAATCTCCAGTAAATTACTGTCCTAGTTGTTGGAGCGGCTGTGAAGCAGCTGACGGGTAAATCAATAGATTCATGTCAGTGGAGAGAGATGAATTGAGAAACAACACTTTGCCCCATATTTCTGGGTTTACATTTAAGGCAGACTGGGCTTCATGGGTAGTTTATGAAATGTGACATTCACATTTGACAGCTGGCCTTTGTGCTTTCTGAAAGCCAATTAGACAATAGAGTAGCTAGTCGCGAGGAGCTAATTCTTATCTGATCTTTATAAACTGCTTTGTCCGTTTAAAATCCTACAAAAAATTCAGATCAAGCATTCACAAGTATACTTCTGAAATGAGATTTTTGTGGAAGCACTTTGCTTTCCTTTTGTACCATGAATTTACCACTGCATAACCATCAATTTCTTGAGGCAGTTGATTAACTTTTTAGATTAATCCTTTATTTCAAGATTAAGTAATAGCTTTCATTTGAATCCAAAAAAAAGAGGATGCAACCCTCCTATCTGTGTGGGACTATAGTGATGTGTTGAATGCCTAACAGTTGGCAGGGAGAGGGATCTAGTTTTAGATTCCTCTCTGATTAGTCTGTTATATAAACATGTTGGCTGGTCCTCCGTATCAATACAGGCTAAGAAACTGGTATACTCTTGTTGAAGAGGTTGTTCTTGGTGAATTTCAGTCTTACCTCTCAAACTATCTCCTTCTAAAGAGTCCAGGGCCTTCCAGGCTTCGTTTAAAGACACATTTTATCCTCAGTTCCAAGGGTATGAACTCAGATGTGGAAAAAAGCCTTCACAAGCTGCCATCTGTGCCTGGAACAAACTGATAAAGAACAGAAAAAATACATCATGAAATGATCTCAATGGAGCCAACTTAGAAAACACTGACTGACTTGGAGTCAGACAAAACTCTGCTGACTTTTTCAATGAATTTCATATATTAGTCAGTTTAAATGACTAATATATGGTTTGCTGATACATCTGCCTGTAATATTTTTCATTTTTGGTCTTTTCTTCGTCAGAATATTCTTGTAAAACAGACTTGTAATGTCAATGTGGTTTTTCCTGGTTAAAGAAGGTCAGATAAACTAAACAAATTGCAGGGATATATAATCATGATATATTAAACTATGTAAAATAATTAATTTATACATTTTTATTACACCCAATTTCCATGGATTGTGACTCTGAAGGCTATTAGCCTGCACTGACTCTCAAAACCAATATGACAGATAATGAACCTCTAAACATAGTTGTTTATGAGGCTGCTCATAAACAACTATAAGCAACTTCGTTTTTGACTGTAATCTCAAGACATCACTTAAATAGAACCTATGTGACTACATGAAGTAGGATAAAAAGATTTCAAAAAGCAACATGCTATGACTAAAGATTTTCAAGAAAATCACGGGAAACAAAGTAAATTATATTTATCAATCTAGAAAGAGTTACAGACAGTGCACAGACTGAAGTCAGTTACGCAAACCCCAAAGGACTAATCATAAACTAGCTTCACTGGCTTCTTGTTTGTTATAAGATTCATTTTTAAAAAATGTTACTTTTAAGTTTTAAGGGTCTTAATAATCTTTCCTCATCATATTTAAAGGATTTTCCAAAATGGCATGCACCAACAAGAATACTAAGGTCAAAGAATCCGTTGGTGAAACCAGAAAATTTGAGTTAATCTCAGTTGCAGCCCCAAAATTGTTTAACAATCTATAGAAAGACCCACCTCTATACCTTGGCTTTGAATTAAATAGAGCTTCATATCTCAACTATTTTTAAACAATTTTCTTTTTCAGGCCTTATGTCTGTTTTTTCTTTTAAACTACTCTTACTAACTATTTTGTTCTCCCTGTGCAGCACTTTGGTGAAACATGTTTCTTGTAAAATGCTAACATTGACAAAATGTCAAAGGATCATTGCCATAACAAACGGCTACACCAATCCTGCAGTCATATGAAAACAAAAAACAGTTATTCTAAATCACAGTAAAAAACAAACAAAAAAATGATACTGCAATCCTGAACACAGATGTGTACCGACTGCAGTGTGGATTTTGAAGCACCTGGCATGTTAAGGCATCTAGATCAAAATGCCCCAGAGATGAAACGAGAGCACATCCACCTGTGCCGTATACTGTACTCTGTAATGGAGCAGCTGCAACACCCTCCCCGTTCTGTCTCTATTGAAATGCAAACATCTGCTTCCTCTCTTTACGAGGTGTGAATTTTAGGTTTCCTCAGCAGCATCTGCAAGCGAACGGTGGCCAGTTGGGGCTGTGCTTGCTAAACGTTTCCCAGCTGCTGACCCTACAGATGAATGCTGTCTGCAGCAGAGTGCCATAAGAAGTGACAAGCGTTACTGCTTTGGTCCACTGAATTTAGTTCCACAGGACCCTCTTTATCTTTTTCACTGTCTTAAGCAGATTAGTCACTGAAAGGATTTTCTCTAAAGTGCAAATCTTGCTTCAAAACACTTTGAAGGAGACATTAAGAACTTCCCCGACACATTCTAATTCCAAAGTCTTTAAAAAGTTAAGTTGTATTTAGATGCTTTATCTCCAGGCACAACCTGAAACTGTTTTTGTCAAGGTGACACAGACACAACCACAGTTTGACAATTTCGCTCCAGCTTGATGAATGATTGCATTCCTGACAAATGACAAGAATTATAAAAAGAAAAATAAAAGAACCTTTGTGTTGTCCTCGTGCTGAAAGCAAAAATGTAAAAGTACAACAAAGAGCTTTTTTTCATTGACCAGAGACAGAAGCCCCTGTTCTTTCTCAACCTGGAGAGAGAAATCAATAGTGTTTGAATTTAGTCCTCTGTCCTTCCACCTGCCCACCGCTCTGTCCTGTAAATTCTTCTCTCACTACTTGGAAAGACTTCTGTTTACACTCAGATAAAATCCACCAATATCGGACTACCACCACGGCCTTTAGTAAAGGTCCACACCTCTTTGCCCCGTGTGTCACACTCAAACTAGAGCCATCATTCAAGCAGAAACAGCAGACCTTCTGTCAAAGGAATGCTTGGTGTTTTGGGTAAATCAATAAGTAATGTTATTGCAGTGCTCCACTAAATAATTTTGTAGTTTTCCAGACTCAGATTAGAGGAGTTCACTCTTCTTTGTTGTCCAATTTCTTAAGGAAAGCTTAATGTAAGAGAACTGAAGGCTTTTCTGTTGGGGCAATCTTAAAACAACTAGATAAATCTAATAGTTTGTTGGCCAGAGGGATGAAGAGACAATTTGACAACTCAAAGGAATAATTGGATGGGTTAAGGCAGGTTGGATGTCTTTCCAGTGATTTATCGTTTCCCATGAATCAATGTACAGTATGTATTTACAGTACATTTTTGATTATGTTGCAAGCACCAGCAGCTGATGCTGGGAATTAGTCTGATTAATTAATTTAATCCAATGGTTAGGAGTTTAAAACCTTTTAGAGACATAAACATGGTTAGAGGTAAATGTTTGCATTTACAGATCTTACTTGTATTAGTCTATCTATCTGAAAGCACCAGAGGTTAAAGGCAGAATCCACCATGAGAGGAAGTTTGAAATGCACTCTGTGATTTTCAGTACTTTAGACAGTTTCAGTCTGTTTCTAGTAGTTTGTGATAAAATTCACAGTTACACTAATGAAGCTTGACACTTCTTGCAGATGAGTTGCTTCACAATAAAAGCCTCACAGGGCAGGCATAAAATCATGTGCCTTGGGCCAATAAACAATGTTTTTTTTCTGAAAAACACTTCACCCAAACACAAATAAGGATAAACTCTTTGTAAAATATAACATCATGTTTTAAAACAGACAAATCAAACAAAGAGGTCTATTTTTTGTGTCAGATTTTTACATGTCTTTGTGATGCATTAAGGCAGTCTGTCCCAAAGCCAAAAGAGGGCTGCCAGAAATAGGATGAGGCTGGATTTTACTCCAAAACATATACAGATTTTTGATACAGTACAGTTGGTATTTGGTAGCAGCGTCATAAAACTGATGAAATTGGTTTTAAAAAGGAGAGGTCTTCAGAGAAATATTCTACCTTTTTTATTTCTGTAATTTTTTGCATGTTGTCTTAAAATTAACTTTGAAATTGTCTTCAGGATTCTAAACTAGACTTATTGACTTTAATCCCAAAGGCAATCATGTGACGTTTGCTCAGTGGGATGAATTTTATTTGAACCAAAGGGAGATGAAGATCGGTTGGTCAGTCTAGTACTCCTCTCCTTATATATTGAGCAATAAATCCCTTTTCCTTAAAATCTTTTTCAGTTTGAAAGGCACATATTTTAGCCTTTTGGCAGCTGAAACCCACCAGATGATAAGTCTGAATAAGGTCTCAGTCTCATGAATATCATCTTCCTCCATTTATTAAGATGTCGGCTGGATCGACACATGTTGTAGCAATTATGTTTTCTGTTGTGTCTTCTGCCTTGAGGAACCTCTTCAAATCTGTGTGGCGTCTATTAACAGAAGCACTTAAAATGATCATTTCTGAAAAATATCCGACAGCTGTGGAGACTTCGGAGGTCCTCAAAGGAAAACATATGTTCATGTCCTTTTTTTCTGGTTGCATTCAGCTCACAGCCGGAGGGATGCAATAGTCCACCAGCGGGTGGTGTTTGAGTGAGAACAACCATAAGTCCTCTGTCACATACAAAGAACAGAAACCAACTCTATTGGTAACAAGAACTATAAAAATGACCCCTGCAGTCATTAAGCACATCAAGTTAATGAGGAATTCATTATAAGATTTTTTTTTTAATTCTGTTTTGAACAGTTGCAAATAGTTGCAAAAAAATAGTTGCAAAAAAAAAAAAAAAAAATAGAAAACTTTCAACTGACATGACTGAAGCTCACCCCATAAAATAACAGAACAATTTAACAAATAACTACAACTGAGATTTTGACCATATGGCTTAGAGAAAATTGATTGAACCATTTAGAAAACAAAGAAAACTCTTTATCAGCTCACCTGGTTGTGTACAGCAGCTTACGTCTACTCATTTTATTTTTACTTGTATGTGCAAAAAATATAAGCAAGCAGCATGAAACTTTCAAACTGCTTGTAACCGTAGACCAATTTGGGTTAAAAGGGTTATTGGAGTAAAAATTTAACACAATTATTGAAATATTAACAGTCTGACATGAACACAGGTATTTTTATTAGGGTACCAATAAAACTATGCATGCAATAATCGGATGGATCGACTGGCCCACTGCTGCGGTCAGAACCGTGTGCATCTTAAACCCCTCAGGACAGTGTAGACGAAATTTGACTTCTGGAGAACAACCACAACACTGCCTCTCCCTCTCCATTCTCGACAACACCGTCTACTGATGATCACTTCCAGTTCTTAGCGATGCTCCGCACACATAGATAATTGTTCATAAGAAGGCCCAGCAGTAACTCAAGAAGTAAAACCTTCCACAGGCACTTATTCTGCATCATTCAGTCTGTAATGTGGTCGTTCATCACTGTGTGGATTGACTCATCCTCAAAACAGAAGAGGTTCAGATTACAACAAGCAAATAGGTCTGCACAATCAACTGGGCTGGCCTTTCAGCGCTTGTACAGGACTTGTACAAGTCCATTGTCAGCAAAAGGAGCAGCCAACATCTCTGAAGACCCCACACATCCTGGACACAAATGGTCCACACTAAAGAGCAAAATGTCCAAAAAGCAGTCGAAGTGGGAACAATAAATTAATAATTTAATGTCTAAACAATTACATTTTTATAACAAAATACAACTAATCTTGGCAAAGTTAGGAGTCCATTTCTATATCACTGATATCTAAAAATACAATAAGGTCCTGCAGAATATAGGACAAAGGTGTCAGCAGAAACAAAGAACACATCTGACTGTGTGTGAGCCTTATGTTTTTGGAGAATAGGCTCAGTTGGGTAGAAGGCGCCAGAAGGAGGGCTTTGTCCAGGGCACCATTTACACAGGAACCATTATTGTTTCTAAGTATCTGTTTTCAAGGTACATTCTACTCATTCTTCTGAAACCCCCTAGTGGAAAAATCTGCTTTGAGTACAAGTTAAAGTGTATTTGAATCACAATAATAAAAGGACAAGCATACGTTTAATGTCATCTGAGTCTTTAGCAAACCACCTTTGAATGGATTTCACTTCCCCTCCTGACGCACACGCAAATTACAGCAACATCTTAGGCGAACTGTTTTTGCACCATGGGGTACTTCCATTAAATGCCATCATATTCCTTGGCTGTTATATGACCATGTAGAGCAATCATCACACCTAATGTTTCCCCCGGCTGCTTATGTGACTGCAGAACTGCCACCTTGTTTAATAGCTGGCAACACACTTTGTGAGCCGTTTGTGTCCTCAGGCTTTCTCCTATCTCAAAACTGCGTGTAGCAGAAAAAGAATACATGCTTAGACTATGTAATGCTATTTTTCACATCATAGGGGTTTATAATTTAAAGTCGCATGCAAAAAAAGATGAAAAATAGCTGTGGGGGTAGAATATGACATGGAATATAAAAGCGACAATGTTAACATGGTAAGGATGCTGGTGTCGCTGGTATTGTAAAGTCTCAACAAGATAGTCATGGTACAACTTTTGGAAGAGAGCTTCCGTTTGAGGAGTTTCTGTTGGTTGCATAATCCAGTTTTAAACATTTAGTATTCACATTTGAGTCCAAAGTCCCTGCGAGCAATTTTCAAATAAACATCAACAGTGTTTCCTAAAAATAGTTTATTTGGACATAACTAGAAAAAGTTAAGTGTTTTTAGTATGTTAGTATGGTTTTCGTTTCTAGACCATATATTAAGTAAGCTCTGTAACTTCTCCAGTTTTTAGCTTTTGTTTAACATCTTCCAGCTCCTTTTTGTTTCTCCTTGTAACTGGTGAGTCAAGAGGAAATCATCTGGGATGAGTGATTGTTAAGGAAGCAGGGCAGGGATGCATGCACATTTATTGTGCATTGTGCTTGTCACAGTCTAACTTCTGCACCTTTCTTTCTTTGCTGAACTGGGTGAGATGCCAACTCCTCTGTTTAGGCTATAATAAGTAGATAGAAACTACTTTTTATTGTACATTCTCGGTTGGTTTTCTCTGGTGTTTGATGTTGATCTTTACTGACGGTTTTGAAACCAGTGTTCTTCATAAAATGTTGCTACATAAAAGTTAAATTCCTCCCACAACCTGTTCCAAGAAGTGCATTCATATTAAAAAAATTAAATCTTGCATGCAAATGGTGAGACCACAGCCATAAGAGACAACATGCAGTGTTTAGTAAACTTTATAATTCTGATTCAATGCCTTTCTTCTGTTTCCTGGTATGAATCATGTTTTAGATATTAGATTCGTGTCTGTCCTTTTTGTGACCTGTTTCATGTCTGCCTTGTAATTATGGGATAAGATTTTCTTTTTTAGAACTTCATTCCAACTCTCAGAGGAAGCCAATAACCACCAAGGGAGTTTCCTTCTCAAGACACCACTGATCAGTAACCACATCAGATCTCATCAAATTTCACTGAAACACAGAATAACAGAGAACCTAAAATTACCCTCTGAAGCACAAACAATCTGGGGACAGAAATAAGTTTTGCATGACTTTCTCTACTTCCTCTAAACCCTGATTTACACCGATAGTGGGTTGGATGTAATCAGAAGAACTATTGTGAAATGCTTGTTTGTTTGCAGTGAGAAGTCTGCCCTAACAAAGCTTTTCTTGTACAGAAAATAAACAATTAATTCTCAAGAAGGTAAATTTAAAAAGCAAGCTATTATCTCTTAAGATATTGTCATTCTTAAAATAATGTTATTGTGATAAAATTGAGGATAAAACTTCTTGCAAAGTAGGTTTTCGTTTGGTTTTCTGTGATAGAATTGCACAAAGAAGAACATAATGGTTAAAAAAAGGAGGTACAATGAAAAACAATGTTTCCAATTTTTAAAAGAAATACATAAAAATCTCCACTTTCCCTGTACTGTGATGCCCCTACATTAAACTTAGACCAACCACATGTCTTCAGAAATGATGTTGGTAAAGAGCCCATTTGTAATCAATTTAATCTCAGAATGAATTCAGCTGTGCTACGAAGGCCTGGTGGAAACTGTTTGTGATTACATTTTAAAAAATTAATTAAATGACAAAGCTGACTCAGTCTACAAAGCGAGTCATTGATGTTTAGGAGCTTGCACAATTCAAAGTTGTTGCGTTCGACCACTGATAAACAGTTTTTATGAATTAATTTTCCAGGATTAGAAAACTGTGATAATTAAATGTGTTGCAACTGCGATGAAGAGATTATGCAAGAAAACATGTAACAAAGTCTGTCTAAGACCAAAGAGGCTGATTAATGAGCTAATAAAGCTAAAGTTCTTCTTCACCACTGTTACACATTAACTTCTCAATCATACAGACATGGTAATTTTGTCAAAATAACATTTTAATTGCTGGTTTAAGACGGCAGTGAACTCTAAACTGCTTTGTATACTGTAAATTAAAACATCCTTGCAAAACTAAACTGTTTTGTATTTTGCCCCCAGTACAATCACAAACTTCTCTTATTTCTTGCGATTTTGTGTGTGACGGAGGAGTCGTCACGAGCTGGGACGTAGTCCTACAGTAAAGTCCGTGTCGACATTGAAGCACACACGTCTACACACACCGGACATAACTTACTTTTTTGGTTTCAGCACAAACAGGCGCGGTTCGTCGTGGGTGCACACGTGGTGTTCCTGCATCAGTTATCATATCCATCCTAGCTCGTAATTTTCAGTGTCGATTCTGTCAAACATTTTCCCAGTCCTGATATTCAAATAAAGCTATTTTCAGACTAAAGCGCGCCGGGAAGGAGTCAGGTGACAACGTAATGACATCATCAGGACCAAGACTAGGTTGTATTAATATTGTAATATTCTTGAAGTTTATTCATAAAGATTTATTGATTCTTTGTATGTATTATTTATTCTAGGACAACACACACACAGTTATCTGTTTAAGTGTGAGTAAAATAAAGTACTGAAGCAATCAAAAAAAAGTAATTATATATATATATATATATATATATATATATATATATATATATATATATATAGTATTATTGGGCACAGGTTTCTTTCTGGTAATATGATTAAACAATTTATTTTGTAAAATTTGATATGAGTTTACTTGAGTTAGAAGGATTTTGTTTTTGTCTTGTGGGTGGAGCCTGTGGCTATAAAAGAGGACTCTGCACCACAGGGAGTCAGTCTGAGTTTATACTCCCAACAGGTCATGCTGAAGGTAATGGACTTTTGAGATGCAATAGTATTTTAACCTGCCTGGGCGTCCAATTCAAATATGCTGCACAGCTTCTCCAGCTTTTTTCACCTAAATATGAGCACAATAAACACGATCTGAAGTAAACTACAGCATTGACCAATAATGTTTTTTGTCCAAGTCATAACAGAGCCCTGCCACAATGTGGTAGAAAGATAGCAAAGTAGCACATGAACTGAGAAAAGGGAATGCAATTATTTTACATGTTTGGTAAAGTGTGATGTCCTTCATTCAAAACTGGGTATAATTTTCAGCAACAGGTGACTCCACATTTTTAAATATTTTACCCTATTCTTCTCTGAAACTCTAGTCTTGTGTCAGATTTTTAATTAATTTTACAAATGGACTTTGACATCTTAGCACAAATATGATGGAGTTTTTGTTGGTTTTCTTACTATAAATTGTGGCTGAAAGTTTGTTCATCTGACCAGAAAACCTTCTTCCACATGTTTCCTGTCTGTCCTGGATGGCTTTTCATCAACCTGTAAACAGAATTTCATGTGGCTTTCCTTCAACGTTGGCTTGCTTGCTGCTTTTCTTCCATAAAGCCCAGATTTGCAGAATACACAGCTGATAGTTGTCCCGTTATTAGATTTTTCCAAATGAGCTGTGGATCTCTGCAGATGCTCCAGAGTTATCATTTGGCCTCTGGATGCTTTTTCAGCTAATTCTGAGGCCATCATGCAAGAATGGACTACTTTTGTATTGTTCATTTTCAGGGGGCAAAAATATGATTTTGATTAGGATTCTGATTTAGTTGGTCCAAGAATAAACTTTGATTTATGATGCAAACAAATCCAAAACTAATGAGAAAACCTGACTGTGGTTGCTGCTTTGCCAGTTCAACTTTTCCCCACTGCTGGCTCCAAAAGGTATCAATAAACATGAATATATTTGAAAATAGAATGAGATGTAGCTATTAGGATTGCGTGCTGTCTTGCTTTATGATTGCTCTACTTAAAGTACTGGCAGAGTATCATTTGTGTTTTTAAATTCTATTTAGAAATACTTTGATTATAAAAACGGAAATTAAATGATTTAGCTCATTAGTTCAAGGTTCTTCAAAGAGTTTTTGTCGATGGCGATGGCTGTGAAAAGGAAGAATCTCCTATAGCGATTTGTATTACAGAAAATGTAAAAAAGCTTCTGACTGAAGACAGTTTTTTGACGACAGTCTCATGAAGAGAATGCTCAGGGAAAATACCTTTCTATCATAATGTTGACATTTTAAGCTAAAATTATACATCACAACTTTCACAAATAAAATGCACTGAAGTAGGAAAGTCACAAAATATGGACAAATTCCAGGGCTGTGAATACTTTTGCAGGGAGAGTTTTACTGAGAGTTCCTATAAACTTTAAGCTTTATGAAGAGCACAAGAGGATGATGAAACCTCACTGCTTTAGCAATCCCTCTATCCTCATTAATTTGGAGCTTTCGTTTAAATTGCCACCCCCTCATATACTCTGAACAAAGTCCGGGGCTGTTTTGAAAAGAAAGTTATGATTGTGATTATCAAAATGAGCAACACTCTAATCAGACTGTCTGAAATTCTTATGAACTTGGCTTATAAGACTTTAATTTACATCATGACACAAGGATCATCAATTTTGAATAATAGTCTCAGTGGGTATAGAAACAACAGCCTGAAGTTAAACAGTGGCATCTTGTTCTGCACTGATTGACAGCTTTGCCCTGCACACAGCACAAACAGAAGAGTGTCACAGACCCATTTAGAAGACATATAGCACTCTAATAATGTTCAATTTTCCAGTCGCTATGCGGAGGCCAATGAGCATTTTCCTATTTATACCCTCATGTTTTCTGATTTGAGTGGATGTGTGAAGTATTCTCCTGCAGAGGTAATGGGTTCTGTCAGTGCATTCTTACTTCAGCTACGGTACTTATTACCCTTCACACACCTGTCCATCACTATCAAAGGCTTCAGTGGTGAGCAAAAATATACGAGTGAACTTTCTCAAATGTCCCTCAAACAGCTTCGATCAAAACAAGTCAATATACATTATATCCCTTCTTGCTGAGAAAGACGCTATACCCTGCAATTTTATGTACAAATTGCGCGTTGTGCAGCCACACTGCACTTATCCAGTCAGCACATATGGGTAGAGCATGTTGACGGCACTATGGAGATGGAGCCTGGGAGGAAATTGGATACAATTTTTAAAATAGTTCCAACAAAGCATTCTCAGTTAGTAGAGGTGTACGTTGGTGCATTAGAAGATAATTCAAAAGTTACTTTATTTCAGTAGTTCAATTTTAAAAAAATAATTCTGTGAACTTAAGATAATGTTGATCATCTTTTCACATTGATGTAATTTGATAGTACGAATTTTACTTAATAAATTAATATTTGAGAACTGTTATTTAGAAATTTCTATTTATGTGTACCCACAGAGTCTCGAGGACTTCATAAAACGTTAGGGTGGAACAGATTTGGCCCTGAGGACTCAAGTTTGACACACAAGTTAGAACAACAAAATAGAAAACATTCAAGCAAAAATTTTGGAAACCGTGCACCAATTTTTAAAATTAGCCTGAGACCCTTTTTGTACAATTATTTGTTCTTTTCTACTTTATTTTACTACATGGCTGCATTTTTATTTTTGAGCAGGTGAAAAGAAAATAATTCACAATAGTTTTTAATTGAGGAAGAAAAAACACCCGGCCCGAGTGCTTTAAATGTTTCTTGGTCATCTACATCAAATCCTGAAAAAATATCTAAGACAGATATCCAGTTATCACAAACTAGGGCTGCACAACATACCAAGTCACAGCAGTCATCACAACATCAGTGTGCGCAATTTTGTAATCGCAAAGGACTGCATAGATGCAAAATTTAGTAGAATTCATTATTTACAGTATGATGTGTTCACACTCTGCATATCTATAGCATATTTGGCCAGTTGGATGAACTCTAACTTCCCCTGTTGCTCACAGGGGAACTAAGGTGCATTAGAGAGTGGTAGGGTCATTGTGCTATGGTAAAAGAAGAAAAGTGTCCCAAACATCAGGGTTAATCATAATAATTATATTGTTATCTCAATTTTCACTTGTGGTATCACAATTAAATATTTTCTTGTAATTGTGGACCCCTTTCACAAGCTCTGCTGTTCCTACCAACAGTGACGCAACCAGTTATGTTTAGAGAGAAAACATATTTTCCCTTTGTATCATTTTTTCTTAAATAAAACCACATTTCTGTCTGATCATCTACTGTGTTTCATGATCTGAAATTGTTCGACAGTAAGAAGTGAAACCATTAGGGAGGCAAATACTTTTTCACAGCACTGTGGTCACTGAAATAAATCACTTTTTTGAGATGCATATGTATTGCTAATATTATGGGGAAAAAAATATGTCCTTGTCTCTCCCTGTTGCCTTGTGATTGAGACTGAGCCACTTCTCATTAGGTCTTATTTCATATGCCGGCACACAGCAAATTGATTCACTGACGTGACGACCCGGAGGCCCACCAGTGGTGTTTGGGCCACTTATACAACTGTGGTTAATCAGCTGCTTTTCATTGCTTGACAGACAACACAGCATATTCCCCGTAGAAGGAAAAAAAATGCTTTCATGAACACCAAATCACATTTTTACAAGAATAATGAAAACACCGCTGGTGGTTTCAATGCTGAAAAATTCTTTTCCTTTTTTGTCACTATAGCACTCCTGCAGGGAAATAACATCACAGGTAATTTATGAAAAAATATTCTGCCTATTCTTTGAATGCCTCTACCAGCACCAAATCCTTACTTCAACAGTAAACTTCAACTTCAACAGAGAAGTTGGCTGCAGGAAAAACTAAAAATCAAGGGAACTTGTAACAGCCAATCTGCCAACATGAGTTGCTCTGTCCAAATAAATTGTATTTCTGTGCCACAGAAGCGTGTAGGACCCCTGCCTAATGTGGCGTAAAAAGTCTCCTATGTGGAACCTCCAATTCATTGTAACGAGCCTGTCAGGGCTAAACTAGGGAAATAACAGTGATCAATTGAAACAGAAGGTAAAAGCAGGTCGCGGAGGAGAGCTTTTTCCAGAAAACATGTACTCTTTTCAAAAGATGACAATCAGAGCTATTTTTGTGTTTCTATTGATTATCAGACTTGTCCTTAAAAGATATAATCTAGGAGATGTTGAAAGGAGCCTGTTCTGAAAGTAGTTTTGTGAATAACACTGTTTGCTGTGTTTATAAAATATATGACTAAAGCTAGGTTTCAGGACATCAAAGAGTAAAAGGGTTTCCATGACAAAGTCCCCTATTATTTAAAATATAAATAAACTGTAGTTAAACAGGGTCCATTCCTGCTAGAGCTTAAAAGCAGACTTCAGAAACTCAGAAATGTTTGAAATTGTAGATACTTTTTTTCTGTATGGAAACCTATAAACCTACAAACACACTATAGAAAATTAGAAAAAGGAGGATTTTGAGGTGGTATGTGCTGCAGCAATAGAGCAGGTGCCTCATATTCAGAGGCCATTAGTCTTCGATGCAGCTGTCCAGGGTTAGATTCCAGACCTTGAGACTTTTGCTGTACATCCCCCCTTCGCTTATTTCATCTCATTTCTGTCTAAATTGTTCAATTTCAGGCCTAACAAAAATATTTGATGTGAATTAATTTTAGGTTTAAAACTAGCCTTGTTTTGGGTCTTGTTTAAATACCAAACTAAGCAATGAGTCAGCTAATGTCAATAAAAGTTTTTCTATTTATTTTTTAGAAAGGCATTCAGTTATTAGCTTCCACTTACTTTTCACAAAAATGTAATATTTTCTCCCCCCAAAACTCATCTTTCACATTGTTTTAGTAGATGGCCATTTTATTTCTTAACAAAAATAAACTTCATGCTTTAATGAATTATTCTGAATCTGAAAGGGGTCTGCAGAATGAGAGCTTTAAATGTGTAAACAATATTTTTACAACATTTTGGAAAAGTTAAGAAAATCTCAAAACGTGAATTAAAATTACAGAATTTTAAAATCGAAAATTTATGAATAAAAAAAGTTAATTTTACAGATTCACTTCCAATTGAAAAACTCAAATTTAATGCACACATTTGAAGTGTTTATCTGTGTTAAATTGTACAAATACAGATAAATTGAATAAGCCATATCCTGTATTTCAGAAAATTTGCATGACATGTTAAATAAAATAGATCTTTAAGACAGAAATGTTTGGCGTGCCCTTTGGCGAGGGCTCTTTTGCATTAAATGTTATATCAATAAGGTGTTGCAGAGTGTGCTGTGGTGGTGCAGGGGTCAAGCACATATGGACCGTAGTTCTCAACGTGGCTGTCGCAGGTTTGATTCCCAGCCTGGGGACCTTTGCTGCATGTCTTCCCCTTCTCTCATTACCCACTTTTCTGTCAATTAACTATCAAATAAAGGCAACTAGAGCCAATAAAATCTATACAAAAAAATAAAGTGTTGCATGTAGGCAATCAGCTTGTAATATTGCTGAGATGCAATTTCTAAATCAATACACAATTTGCTTTTATCTAATAAGATGACTTTGGACCGCTGAGCAACAGTTCAGTCTTGTGGTTCTTAGTCCAGTAAAAAAAAATTCTGACATTGTTTACAGTTCAATTGTGGATTAACACAAGGAATGTGACATTTGACCATTATAGATGTTTGTGGCTCTTGAAGTGCTGACTCCATCCTCACTCTGAGCCTTCTGAATCTCAACCAAGCACTTAAGTAGGCTTTGCTTCACAATGCTTTCAAGGCTTTTCCATGTCGCTTCTTAACCTTTCCCTTCTCTCAGCTTTCCATTCATATGTTTGGTAACAGCACACTGGGCAGCCAGCTTCTTTAGCAATGACCTTTTAGGCCTGATCCTCCTCATGGATGGTGACTGTCAAAAGAGCTATGAAGTCAGCAGTCTTCACCATGATTTTGTGAACCATAATACCACATTTCTGTGTAACCCCCCTCCCCCCCCTTCCCCAAATCAATTGTACATCAGTTGTGTAATATTCAACATTTCTGAAGAACTAAATTTTGAGGTTTAATTAAAATTATTAGAAATAAATGCTTGCTATCTCTAATGAATGTATTTTGTTGAATTTCAGAAATTAATGAACATCTAAAATATTCAAATGTATTGAGAAACACCTGCAAGAGAGGGCTGGAGCGCAAAGATTAATGCTGGAGCCTCTATTTCACAAACAGCCCATCAGCTCACCATGATTGAGTCTTCCTCTGAGTCCCAGGTGGAGGCAGGCATTTATAACCAATTTAAACAGGTGTGCATAAGTCATTGGAGGGTAATTACAGCAAGTTTCCAGGCTATTAGACAGTCAATATGAGGGTAATGCATATCGGAATGCCCACAGATCATCCAGCTATTTCAGATATTACTCCATTTTTTTTTTTTTTAAATCAATGTTTACAAAATACTGTAAAAAATACTGACAGTTACAAATTCATTTATAATTTGTACACAATTGGTTCTTTTCACACTAAAGTGCCTTACAGAAACAACAACTTATACCATTACAGTCAATGAAGCTAATCTTGCATAGAACATAAGATTAGCGAATATTTCATTAAATAGTTTTAGAAACAAAAAAAAAGTACTACAATGAGTAGATTTACTACACCAGGCTTTTTGTTTCTACTTGAATAGTACTTTGAAATATAACTGCTCCTGGATTACAATTCCTGGTTACTTTACCCACCTTAAGATTCTTCACTAAGCAAAGAAAAACCTGGTTTTAACAAAAAATATACTAAGTACAGACACATACTAAAGAGTACTTTATTTCTACTTGATTAAAACTATTGACCCGATGGTTACTTCAGTATAACTTTTGGCAACTCTACTCACTTCCGCTTGAGATTCAATTTCATTCACCCTGATTTGTGGTTGAATCATAGATCGGGGATTGAAGCACTATTATGTATTCAAGGTTCATGTGAAAGCCACCTTAATAAACCTTGGATCCTTTCATTCATTGCTTTATCCTCTGTTGCTACCAGTTTCTTTCCTCATGGTTTCTGTTTCTTTTGCCTCAGACTCTGTTTGAGTGGGTCTGGATTTTGTTTTATTAAAATTATGCTGCCCCTGAACCAACCAGCCTCCAGTCTAAAGTTTAGGATCACTGCACACCTAAAAAGTGGAAATATACACACAAATGTTTATTTGGGCTCAGAGATTTATTATCCCACTTTTTTTTTTGACAATTATGTTTAAATGATCTCTTTTTTCTCTTTATATATACACAAAGATCCCCCCCACCTCCCCCAGTTAAATTAGATCATCCCTTTTCTGTTTTACAACTCAAATTATCCATATTTCCTAAATACCAGCATAATTAGAGGGATTTTTACTTTCTTTAAAACCTGAAGCTTACAAACAGATGATGATTTGAAACTAAAAAGGTCCAAATGAAATTGTTTTTTTTCTTTGCATGGACAGGATAATCTACAACATTTGAGTTAAATGGAGGCATGTGTAAAAAGGTATTTTAAAGCAACACCTTAAACACCCTGCAGGCTTTTGTGTTGCATAACTGGAGAACAGCAGTAACAGACTGCTGCATCATAGGTGCACAAAGGCATGTCATCACATATCCTTCCTCCCAGCAGCTATTGAACTTTATAAACAATAAACTAATAGTTTTTATACACATCTGCTGTTATTTGCACATCCCAGCTGATTTTTGATGAGTATGTTTTTATTTCATGTGAATAGTCTCTTGCAGCTGTCTATATACAAAGAGACACATACTGTACAATTTTTACATGACCCCACTCAGTTGTATCTCGGTTCAACAAAGACCTATTTTTAAATTATTTTGTTTGGCATCAGAAAAAATAAGATCTTAATTAGAACCTCTATACTAAATACTAAAATTATTTCCACAAATATATATAAATTTACAGGTGTTGCACAGACTGACTCCTAAATTAGGGTTCTGGAAAGCTAATTATCCAGGCACCACAATGACATCTGCAAAGTGATAATGAGGGTATAAATATTCCCAAATCACATGGTGAGCCTGTATGATGATGCCTTCTTAATGTTGTCAAGAAACATTTTGATCATAGGGCCATTCAGTGAATCTTTCCACAGATACTGGCACATATGCTAGAAAGAGTTAAAATATATTAATTTAGGATTAAAAGTATTTGTGCCTCTTAAACGTTTTCACATTTTGTCACATTATAGCCACAAACTTTAATGTACTCTACTTGATTTTAGTGGTAGATCAACATAAAGCAGGGAATAACTGAAGTGCAAGGAAATTTATTCATGGTTTTCATTATTTTAGCAAACAACATTCTGAAGCATAGTGTGCACCTGTATTCATTCCCTTTTAATCTTCCTTTTAAACCTAATTAAAATCCAGCAAAACCGAGTGCCTTTGCAACTCACCTTGATTTGTAAAATTTCCAGCTGTTCTGAGAAGACCTCAGAAGTTCATGGAGACCAAGAGACACAGGAGTCCGTTCAGAAAAAGTTACAACTTACAAACAAGAGAAAGAGTATGACACAACTGAAACCTAACAAAATATGGCTGACCACCTGAACTGACAGGGAAGCCACTGAGGGTCAATAACTCTAGAGGAGCTACAGATACATAGAGTTTAGGTGAATACATTTGTTGACACAACTACTATTAGTTGGATATTCCCTTAAGAGAAATGGCAACAAGAAGGTCGAAGTTGAAAGAAAGTCATAAAAAGCCATAGAAGTGCAGTCTCCTATGAGTCATGTAGGGTACAAGCAAAATGTGAAAGATTGAACTGAACTCTGTCCAATTTAAACCAAAATTGAGCAGTTGAACTTCTCTAAAGATTTTGTGACACTGGCGGCCTTTACTTAAAGTAATCGCAAAGGAAATGAGCAGAGAGGATCAGGAAAGGCATCCAGAGAAAGTCCTGATTGGCCTCAGCATATAGAGTGTTTGCTCCAATGCTTTGCCATGTACTGGCCAAAAATGAACAATTGTACTTTTCAAACTTAATGCAAAATGCTAGTTTTGTTGGACCTAACACTGCAGCATAGCTTCTGTATGGGTGCTTTTCCTCAGCACACTACAGATAATGGGGAAAGCCTATTCAGATATTATAATGGTCCAGTCAAAGTTCAGACATGAATCCAACTGAGAATCATATTCTGAATGACTGGCAGCTGTAATTGCAGCAAAAGGTGGCTTTTCAATCTATTGATTTGCATGCTACACTTTCTGTATTTGTGCTTGAGGGTAATTTCCAATTCCAAATAATACATATTGTCCACATTTCTAAAAGCTTTTTTTCCCCAGTTAGTTTTCAAGGCAAATGTATAGCACTGGGGGGCAAAAATGGCCCTGAATGAAAAGTTTGCGAACCACTGGTCTAACATATATAAGTAACAATAAAATACATTGAAGTTTGAGTTTGTAATGTGACAAAATGATAAAAAAGTTTCCACAGTGGTAATACTTTTGCAAAGCATTGTCTTAACGCTGTACATCCCAGAATTATCAAAAGTCTGTAAAATGTATGCCTGCATTAGTTATTTGAATAAATATATAAGCAAACTGAATCTTGTCTAACACGACCTCCATTACAAGTCCAATTTATTTTCTAACCCTCAAACTGAATCAAATTGAACCTATTGACCAGGCAGACAGAAAAGGACTGGTAAACAAAGCAAGATGTTATGCACTTACCGCTCATTAAATACAGAGAGGCCACTGAAAATCAACAATGTATTGACAGAAACGTTGTGTTGCCAAAGAGCCGGATAAAAATAATTCAACTTGAAATGCTGAACATCTCTTTGAGTTAGAAACATTTCTAATATGAGATCAGACATAAACCATGAATCTAGCCACCGTATATCCATGTACACGGAGGCTTATGATACCATGATGTAGAAAGCAATCCCTTGATGCTGGTGGTGTTTTTTTTTTCTGTCCCGTCCTCATTATTTGAATATAAAACCCATCAGCTTAGCTCAGCATGCAAGACACTGCTCTTTGTTGTGGGCGATTGCCGCCATGCTTGGGACTGATATGGTTGTGCGCTTTTATTTTGCCCAGCACTCCAGTGGGTATGCTGTGATTCAACCAGTCATTATCAATTCCTAACACATGTCAGCTTGCCTCTTACTGTCCTAGTAGCACACTGACCACAACGGGGGACCAAACGCACTAATCCGGCACTGTCTCACAATGCATCATGAATAAATGCCTGACATTTGGGGCTCTCCAATGAATACGTCTTATTATATTTGCTGGAAAATAGCAATACAGACAATATATTTATCGTCTTCTGAGTGCAGCGTGGCTTGTATTGATGACGTACAGTGCTTTGAAAACGTATTGTCACAGCTTTCTACTGTCTTTTTTTTGTCATGCTTCAGGTCAAACAAATTTTAATATTCTACCAAAGATATCATGGCTAAAAGATACAAGAAAACCTGTTTTGAAATGATAATTTTATTTTCTTTAAGGAAGAAAATGGCTGGAGGTTAAAATAAATTGCCCCCAAAACTTTGTTCCTGTTTGAACCAGCCTTGGCAACAACAACTACCATCAAACATTTGTGAAAAACTGTCAATGAGTCTTTTACATCGCTGTGGGAGCTTTGGCGCTCTCTTTGTATGATTGTTTTAATTCAGTCACATTGGATGGTTTTGCAGCATGAGTTACCTTTAATCACTTACCCCACAACACCTCAAATAGATTTAGTTGAGGTGTTGTGACTTTGACTAAGCCACTGTGAAACCTTAGCTTTTCCTTTTATTTTGGGGATGGGTTTGTTGGTGTACATTGGACAATACCCTCCCTGTCCTTCACTTGATGTCAAACTGATGGTCGGACATTGTCCTGTGGCATAATGAGCAAATTTCATAGCACCAGTGATCAGGATGGTACTGCTTCAGCATCATCAGGATGCTGAAGCAGTAAAGTAGCCATCATTTAGCTGTTTATATAAAGTTCTTTTCCTAAAAATGCTGTTGGTTTTATGTCAGATATGAGATGCAAGCCTTCCAGGAAGTTACATTTCTGTCTCATGAGTTCACAGAGTATATTTCCACAAATCTCAGTCAATATGTTTTCAGGTAAATGTAAAATGGAATTTTGTGAAATTTTTGGCCTGCAGTGATTTGCCTGCAGTGATTTTGGCCTTGCAACTCTCTCATGGATGTGATTTTAGCTCAGTCTCGTTTTTATTTATTTTTTTAATTGTTTTTTTGTGCTAAATTAGGATCACTAAATTTTATGGATTCTTAAAACCTTGGAAATGACTCCGACTGATAGAAATTAAGGACCATATTTTGATCAGTTTTAGAATTGGTGTCACTTTGGTGATCTTTTAGCCAAGTTCATGTAAGTCTGATCCTGTTTACTGATTTATCGATTTTACTTTTATTAGCTTTCAGACAAATGTGTTTAAATTCCATGATTGTTTAACAAGGGGGGGATTACTTTTTTCATTCTCAGCCAGATCGGTTTTGATAGACATTCGAACATAAATGCAACAGAGAAAGCATAAAGCTGTCCTTCACGATTCATTTGTTCCACTCTTCTCTTCCTGTTTACACATTAGGGTGTCAAATATGAGCCGATTATTACACAAGAAAATCAAAGCTTCTGACGCGCCGATCAATTGCCGCCTTGACTGATGGCTCTCCTATCTAGATGAATGACTCCCCAGAGGTGGGCTCTGGTAAACAGATAGCGGATGCAGCTGCACTGATCATCAAGGTCACCTCGTGGGCACGGCAATTATGAAATGTGTCAGACTAGTTTGAGGGAGATCATACAGAAATTTTACAGCATAAGGACTAGGTGAGGGAAGCTCGGAAAAAGGAACTCATTTTCTTTCACAGATGTATGGCTACACTACAGCACACGATGAAAACATCAAAAGAGGCCCATGAGAGATGAGGCAAATGTCCTTGTGGTTTCTTGAAGACCTCAAATCCCTCAGGCCACATGGCTCATTGTGATGCCCTCCAGCAGCAGCAGCAGCAGCCAGCTGTCTCTTTTCCAGAGGAGGAGGTAGATGTGTGGCGCGTTTGACATTAAATGCAGCCTAAAGATGTTTCAGTGGAAGGCTAATAAAGCTGGTCATCTGCTGAACTACACCAGAGATGTCACATCAATCTACTCATAGCCGAGCAAAGTTTGAGCAATGCAAAATGCATATATATGCACTGCTAAATGTGATAATAGCAGAGAAACAACTTACCATTCCAATAAAACCGGTTATCTTCTGTCACCAGTTGCCATGCTAACTAGCCTGAGCATTCATGTTAGCCTCTGTTGTGGTGGAATAGGGTGAACTAATAGTAGAATAGCAAAGAGAAAAGGGGATATTGTGGTGATTGACTGCCCTAACATCCTCCTCCGACTGGTTGCTTCTGACCAAGCGGTGCATTTCTTCAGATGACAGAAGGACCATATTGAGAAGACAAAGAAGCTAAAAAAAAATTCACAGATTGCCCGTTTAATACCATACTGTCACTACATATTGGTAGTTTTAACAAATAAGTAAAAAACACATTTTCAAAAAATGTTTCATACTGCTGCTTTAAAGAATGAAGGCAAATGTTAAACATTTATAAACTTTTATATTTTATTGATTCACTACACACAGTATTGCATATTGAGAAGCGTTTTGATGACGTGCTGAAGGTGTTGTCGCAAAGATAGGAACTTCTTAACCCCATAACCATCATCCCCAAGATGCTTACATGGGGTCCATGTGTCCGCATGGAAGTTGAGGATCAAAGGAACAGAAACCCAAATTACAGGAGCCAAATTCAGAAGTTACATTTTTTCAAAGTTTTTATATATATATATATATATATATATATATATACTGCATTTTTATAACAACTGAAGGTATTTTTCCAGACACCATGTGCCTGAAAACTACATAATGCCCCCTATAGATCAGCTGTCAAAGTGGGTACAACACATTCCCTTTGTGAGTTGAAATCAGCTCATGGTTTGTAAGAAACGTCTTACAGTCAGAGACAAAAAAAAATAAGTCAAGTTCAAAATGACCTAAAGTAAAAAGATACAAAGTCCCAAAGCAGTGAAATGACCAGCACACATATTTATAACTTACACACGCAAATGACGGTTGCATCTGTTTCTGTGCAATGAATTTGTGTACCCTGATGACATGTTCCTTCTGAACCGAGAATCACTTTTCATAGTGAAATATTTTAACTTCTTCTGTAATTAGGTGCCAAGAGACAAGCAGTAGTGTAGACATATGGGTAACAATGGGAATAAATATCCTGTATATCACTGTACACATACAATGACCAGCTAACTTTTTCTAGAAATGTAGCACTCAAAAGCCAGCTGAAGCTGATATTTAACTCTGAAACTTTAATCTTCATCAAAATAAAGGGTCTTTTGACTTTCTCAGTCAAGTAAATGACTATGTAAAATTGTACAAGCATTGTAATTAATTTCATTAACCAGTCTTGTCGTCCTAGTTTATTGTTGCCAATGTAGAAACAACAAGTAACTGTGGAGCAGCAAAGACTGCAACAGTATATTCTTCCATCCTTGCAAATCTGTAGCTTGACTGAAGCCCAAATGTTCATGTCCAGTCATGAAACAGGTAAATTAATTTTATTAAACTACTTTTTGGTCACTTTTGTGTCCTTTACAAATAGCTTTGATTAAAAAGGAAGAAAATTGTGTTGCATGAATCATAGGAATTTGTTTCTGCTTAATGAAAGTACCCTACTGGAAATGGTAGCAAGTATTGTAGGTTTTCTTTTTCTTTTTTTTTTTTGAAAAGTTTGAATGAGAGCAAAGAAATTTCTTTTAGACACTGTATATCTTATGTGGCTTAATTCAGCTAGGCTGGTTCGACTGGTATAAACGCCCAGCATTCAGGCATTAAAACAACTGCCAGGACTAATTGATTTATATTTTTCGGCTAATTATTGTGTTAACTCTGAGTTCAGTTTAAAGGTTTGTTAATCCTGCAGCTATTCAGCTGTAGTCTTTGCAATTGGGTTGACAGGGATTGTGCTGCTTGACTGAAGAATCACTAAACTGAAATGCAATCAAGGTTTGATAAATTTGAAACTATTGTATCACCCATTGCTGCCTAAATGCATGTATAATTTCATGAAAAATACATTTTTATATTTGCTGTCTAAGAGAGCCCTTTAAAAACACAATTGTCTATGTTATAGTTCAAACACCATATGTACTCTTAAAATGCACAGTGAGAATCATCTTATTGATTTTTCCAGATTTATATAGTTTGTGTCATGTGAACGGAAAAGAACATTTCTCTTGTTCTTTGTTAGCTTTGATGGTAGAAATTTCACTATTATGGGTGGATATGCATCCAAAAGCTCCCTGATGCCAAACTAAAATATGTATGAAAAGAACACAGGAGATGGATAGGAGGCTCCTCCAGTATGCCAGTGAGTATTTAATGCTTAGTATAAATGGGTTTTAAAAGTGGCTGACAGAGTATTCTAGTTTACAAGATTTCAGTTAGAAGTATGCAAAAATATGATCAGATTATTCATTTACCTTATCTGCTAGCAAGGTTGCAGAATTGTAGTCCTTTTAATACGTGTTATGACTAAGAGAAATCCAGAGATGTGTTTCTATGTGCTTCAGCCTCTCAGGATCAACAAACAAATATTCTAAACCAGGACAGAAACCTCAGAGTCTGCTGAGTATTGCTGCATTGATCTAACTGCATGACTGACAGGAGAAGTGTTAACGGGGTGGAGAAGTGAGCGCACACTGTTTGAAGAGTTCTGGTTTGGGAGTCCCTCTGTTCATCTTGTTACATGCGCTTCTTGGTAATTGACACAACATGAATTATACCTCATAGGATTCCTACATGTTCAAAGCATTCATCTTGGTAGAAAACACAAGTCCCTTCACAAATGCATACAGACACCACAGTCCGCGCTCCGCTCGTCTGTATTTAAAGTAACTGGGCTCTTCGGTCTTTTACAGTTGTTCATCCTGGTCTACAGCACTGCAGACCATGTTCTTTGTCTGCCCCTTCCCTTTCATTCTCCCAACAGAATAAATACAATTATCTTATAATGGGATCCCCTTTGATAAAAAGCAGTCTTCTGTCATTCTGCTGGAGGTGCCAGAGTGTTGGATGGTGAGAAACTCCAGGTTAAGTATTTTCTTTTATCATTGCTCCTTTTTATATGCAAATCATCCTTCCCGCCCATCTATTTACTGCTGCAGGTATTCAGACAGGGCCTCAAACCGTGCCAGCCGCAGACCGCAGCCCGCTATCCTGCACCGACGAGGGACTCCAAATAGATTTGATTAGGATTCAAAAACGCGCCTTTGATCTCACGTTTGTTAGGCAAATGCAGCCACATGACAATATGCTGGAGAGGACGGAATGATTCTGCTGGCGTTTACAAAATAATGGACAATCTAATTGCGTTGTAATGCAGGGTGTGTGTGGTTATTAATTCGTGGAGTGCAGTGAGCCAGAAACTGGTTCATTTGCATCAGGTTTTTGACAGGTTCACAGCGAAGCAGTGGTGTGGCTTCAAAAACAAATACGCTGTTGCCTATAGATAATCAGTAACTCTGTTACTGTGGGGCACAAACTCACTACCTGCTGTCTGTATGAATAGGCTGTCAATAAATATGAAATACAGGACAGGGGGCTTTCAATTATTAAATTTACCATTACTCGATTCAGCTCTGATTTGTCCTTTCTTCCGTTTTTCCTTCGGAAAGAAACAACTCGCTTCCAGCTGCTGTCATCTAAATGAGGCGAGAATGCTGTCAAGCCTGAGCACAGAAAAGGCCAAAATACAAAAGAGTTATCAACACAGTAATCTTACTGCTTCCGCTCCACCATTAAAATGTGACACTTCCTCTCTCCTTCCAATAACTTTGGAAAGCGTGCGACGGATATAGTTAAATGAGCCCTTGTCATTCGCAACGTTGAGTCGATCACACTCCAAAGACCTCAATGACCCAGATCAAGATCAACGCATACATTATTTAAAGAATGTGGCATGTGTGAGATTCGAGTTAGCCTACTTCTAAAAATATATAAAAGATGTGAAACATGTAGTGCAAATAAAGCTGGAGATTTAGATTTCAAAGATTATATATTTACACAGTATCAAACCCTCGAATGCAGCACTGAAGCCTGTCAGTGGTTAGACCAAATGACACTATATTCATCATTAAACACATTCCACACCATTTTCTGCATCTACCGTCTTCAAATCTCTTGAATGTTTTCATATTTTATCATATTTAAACCACAAAGTGGCACATAATTATGATGACTCCTTTATTCTGATATCCCTAAATAAAATACAATGCAATCATATGCCTTCATAAGTTGCCGACCAGTTCAGAATTTAATTTCTGAATAAATTCTGAGGTTCTGTGAAAGCCTCATTAATACATTTAATAAAATAATCTGGACGTGTTATTTACATGGACACAAAATTAATTCATTCAGTTTTGCCTCTCTGACATAGCGTACACATGATCCGTCAGGTCAGTTGGCTACTATCAGAATATCTGAACAAGTATTTAAACACATCAGATTATCAATTAGCATAAACCACCACTCACATTCAGATTATGAATTCCTGCCACTCGAGCTGAATCCAATCAGAATACTCTGATGGGAGCGTTTATGTGACATTTCTATTCTGGTTGGCTGTTTATTCCAATTACTTACAGTATGTGCAGACAAATGACTTCTCTGAAAAGAAAAGAAAGATATTTCGCTTAGAAGACTGTACTGCAGTGTCCATTAAGTGAATATATTCAAGGTTAATTCATTTGCAAGTGACTGAATAAAAATGCATGATACCTGTTGCCATTTATTTAAAAAAAACAACAAAAAAAACCGTGTCATTTCCCCAATTAACTAAGGTATATTCTGCCTCATAAAATTCCATTGTTATGCATTGAGGATGTGATGTGACAAAATGTAGGAGAGCTGAAGAGATGTGAAAACTATTGGAGAGCAAAATAGAGGGAGCAGGAGGGGCAGCAAAATTGCTTTACCATTTTCCATTTCATTCTAATCACAATTTACAAGGTAAACCTATTAAAACACGTCTTCTACATTGGTAAACATGCTGAAATTAGAATTAGTTGGCCAATTTACTTAATTAAGTTGTTGTTGTACCACATTGACGGTAAATGTACTTGTTCCGCTCTCAGAGATCCACAGGAGACTTTTTATTCTCTTGTGCATGCACTAAAACTGGTTTCTCTTTTTCTTTAAGCTTTTTCAAGCTATAATTGACAGCACTTGATGCTGGAGCTTTGGAAAAGAATGTGGATTTCCTAGGATTAGAGCAAGATAGCCAAGGCTACTTCCTTCCTTTGCAACTGGATTAAATCTCTTGATTGGCACCGGGAGGCTAAGGAGAGGTCTGCCAACCGAACACGCCTGCTCTGCATCCAGGGTGAAAGGTTAACCGGTCTGTCTAAAACATCTTCAAAATGTTTGGCCTTGACCATGCAAGTCAGAGGATAGCAGTCATAAATCGAACACCAATGAAGTGTGATCAAAGTGCACCACCCGACCACTTCACATCCTATTTTCTCTGAAGGGTGATAAAGATTTTTCTATCTTTTATTTTTTGGGGGTGGGGGCAGATAATACTTCAGGTACAGATAAAATAGCCTCCACACTCACATATTCAAAGCACACACAGAGGGTATATTCAAAAACGGCTAAGCCTCTCATCATTTCATAACGGTTCTCACTCAGCAGTCACAAAACCTCGAGTTGTTTCTTCCACATCACTTCACGGTGTCAGATGGCCTCTCTCACTCTTGCTCTTGCCTTTTTCCCTCCTGCATCATCCAGTGCACCACAGCTTCCCCCCCCAGGCTGAGAGCTTCCAGTGGCTCTGGTGCAAAAGTGGATCTGCTTCAAATCTCATTTCATGATTTATAATGCAGTGTCTCCCTTATACTCCAGATCCATGACTGGTTTACAGGACCCTCTCCAGTAAAAGTCTATGACAAAAAACAAATTTAAATGAAAATTTGGGTAAACTATTTAAGATTCATGTAAAAAAACATAATGCTAAATAATTAACTTTGAAACTATTTTGTATACCAATCATTTAAGATATTGTATTTTTAACTTTCACTGTAAACCTTCAATGAAAAAGTATAATTTTATAGTAACTGATCATTTGTGTATTTTTGTATCCTAGTCAATACAAAAATATAGTGAATCCATAATTTTAGTGGTGATGCAAAGTGATTACACATTACAAATCATAAATATGCAAGTAGTTTACATGCAACTGTGTTTCGCTGACTTATGAAAAATATTCAAGCCCTCTTTTCCATGTTTTTCACATTATAACCACATGCATTTTTTAATGTTTATATTGTAGGCCAGATTTAGATATTTTTTGCGTGTTTTCCATTTGTGTTTGGTATTCTTATTAAAACAGTTAGTTATGAAAATAAAATTAAAGAAAACCTAAAAATGACCTTAAATAAAATGGAGTCTTTAGAAATCTTCTTAATACCAAATGGTGCTAATGTGTTTTTAATTTATTCTCAGTACATGTACAGTAGAATGCACATATAGTTTCACCCAGCAGTGAAAAAGTCCAACCATGTTTCAGGCATTTCTGCAGGACGTTTGAATGTTTCCTCAGGTTATTTGTTGCTTGGTGGTTGCTTGTGATGGACTATGTTGCCATGTGATTAACTACTGACCTGTCCACGGTGGACCCACCTCTCGCCCTGAGACACCCCCCACAACAAGGACGCACAAAGAATAATAGGGAATAGACAATGGATGGATGGATATAAATATAGCTGCTTTAACCCAGGGGTGCCCAGTCCTGAAATGGCTGAATTCCCTCATGTTATTCAGCTCTGCAGAGGCCTGGAAACAATACACTCATTTTATTTGGGTGTGTAGGAGAAAGGGTGCATCTAAAAGTTTCAGGAAAGTAACTCTCAAAGGACTGTACTTGGGCATCCCAGATTTAACCTAATTTTAATGCAATATGAAACATTTGCATATCTTACAAAACGGCGTTTCCCCCAATCTGTGACAAAATTGAAAATTACTGTTTACTAAAGTTCCACATCCAATCTGAGGGAACTAGTACAATTTTGCAGAGAAGAGCGATTCAAGTGTTTAAGGTCAGAGTGTGCAAAGCTGATAGACATAATCTAAATGGCTTCTGTGACTGCAGGTGTAGTTCTAAACACAACATGTATTGTGCATCAAAATCAAGTAACTGTGTTACCTTGAGTTGTTATAGCATGTTTTATGTATCAAACATAACAAAGGAAATATGACTTTACAATTTGGAGTCTTGAATTTGGCCTCTGTCTCTTTAAAAAGCTCCTGCTTTTTTCTACACTCCACCCTCAGCATGTTATCAGAACAATGCTTATCCTTTATGCCGTCTTCAACCATTCTTAGGACCAGTTGAACTGAGAAGTAGTTTGTATGAATGAGCAATTCTACAGAGTGTTTACTAATTGCTGCTGGTGCTAGTCTGATGGAGCCGAGTCAGGAAGGTGTGGGGGAGGAGTGCAAAGTACTGCAGCTCTTTGGAGAAGTTTTGTGAAAATAGGTGGCACTTTGTAGGGGCAAATGTTTAGGCACCCTGAATGCCTGCCAGAGGAAATTCAAGGATTTATCAAACATGCATGAAAGAATCAAAGCAAAACTCCAGGTAAAAAGGGGACAATTTTTTACGATGATATAAAGCTCAAAAAAGTTCATACTACATAATCTCTCCCCCCATAACTCTGAAAAGTAAGCAATATATTTTACGCAGAAATAAGCAAATTTTGCAAACCTGAATAAGACCCATACTCTCAAGGTTAAGTACACTGAATGTGTCCCGTCTGTGCTTTTTGTATTACCGTAACTTGTTTCTGAATAATTTCCAAATCATGCTCAAAATATGTTAGCTTCTTTCTCCTTTATCAAAAACTCTAGTTATTTTGTGTTTTTAAGGTGAGTGCCATCAAAAAAAGTTAAATAAATGGTCTGACAAAAAAAACAAAAGTAAAATGTAACACGTAAAGGTCAGTTTGTCTATTAATAATTCCTTCACATACATGAAAACTCCTCTCAGACATGTTCACATCGTAACCTGTTGTCGAATACGGAGCACAGACAATCAATAGATTTAGGTGGGAATTCACAGCAGCTCATAAGACAAGCAGCAACCAGTGGCGCAGCTACAAATATAGCTTTGTTATTTTCAGCTTTGGCTGAAGTGTGTATTCTCTAGTTGGTTCTGCTTGTTTTAGTTGTGCCTCCTGGGTTTTTCTTTGACAGGGAATCGTTACATGTTGCTGCTGAAGAGTTTCAGAGTCGCAGCACTGTCTACCCCATTCACACAGAACATGAAATATTTTCCTGCTCTGTCGTAAATAAAGTGCTCCCCCCCACCACCGATGACCTTGTGTCTGAGCTAATATACTGTATTGTTAATTTGTCACTAGGCATGAAGACACATGGTGGTGCACATGCCAGAATGGAAGTGACAGGTAACCCTCACAATGCTCTGGAAAGCTATTTCACCCTCTAAAGCTGCAACAAAAGAAAGCAATTACGCAGCCCTGTTTTGCCAGCTCTTATGCAATCATTGTCCTGTGGGTGAAAAACGGCCTCTATCATGCCACAGCCCAAACTAATTACTGGACTGGCAGGTGCTGAATGTGTCCCTCAATCATGAAATGGTCATTACCACAAAGCTCGCAGAATCAGGTGAAAGAGAAATCATGTAGAGTGATGTTCCCCTAACTACACAAACACAAATTCCTGACATCTTTAGAGCAGCCTGTATTTTCTTATCATCTAGTTAGGGAATGCCATCAAATTTTAAACCCATAAACCTTTAAATCTTAAGAACCTGAAACATAAATAAAGCATAAATTGACTTCTCCATTGCTTTTCAACGCAGATTATATAACACATCAAAGTTTGTGATACGGCAAGGGAAAATAGCTGACACAGGGAGTGAACAGCCAGACCAATGACAATGAGTCCACTGATAATAAGTAATCATTTAAGATAAAGGTCTTCTTTAACTATGTCTTTTTATTTCTATATGTACTCTGTCAATATAGAACATCTACTGATGACTTTCAATAACCCTCTCCAAACTTTCCTGCTTCATTCAGAAACAATAAGTAACTCCAGTTGTGAGTGTTTTCTCAATGTCTGAGCCACAAGGGGGTGTACGTGTTTGATTAATTAGGTAAAGAGACATTTTGGGCCCAAAGCCATGTTGTCAGAAATCTAATTGTTGATAAAATTAAAGAGTTTGAATGATATACTGCTATTCTGAACATCACCTATTCTGTGACGTTCTGCATCCCCCCCTTTTGGTTTTATTGATTTTGTTTTGTGCGTTATGTTTTTTTGGGAACATTGTCATATATCTACATATGACAACTTCCCTTGGCAAGCTGTTAACATCAACTTGCCAAGGGACATTTAGAAGGAAATTAGGCATGGGCTATTTTCATGTGGTCACATGTACAAATGCTGTCTATTTTTTTCAGTAATATACACTATTGTATTATACCGTGGTATCTGAATTATGCATTAAGAATTATGCACTCCAAAAGATATTACTTTTCATTGACTTTCAGCTGCATTCTGAACTTGCGTTTTTTTTCACATATGTAGTGATTTCAGTCATGGAAATAAATAACACAACTGAAGAAAATGTACCCTTTAACAGATGGGGGGTGGGTTGATTTTCCACAAAAAGTCCAACCTGCTGCCACCCATCATTGCCTGTTTATGCACAACAAAGCTAGCTCAAGGTGGAAACCTTCAATGGGCCTGACTCCTTCCATCACCAAGCAAGCTCATACATTTTGCTATAAAAAGATATTTCACTGACATTTAAATACCATTCCACCCACATGATGCTGCACAATGCAGAGGAAATCCTTAAACTGCACCTCTTCTTTTGCTTCAAGCTTCCAGTTATATCAAATGCTCGCCGATTTTAACAGCTCGCTCCTTCCTTTTTTCTTTGAGTCACAAACCTCTGAAAGTCCCATTTAAGTTTATCTTCTACGGTCAATCTATTTAACACTGTAAGCATGCCAAAAGGGCTGGACTGAAAGTGTCTGGGGAAATATCAGAGGCAAGGAAGACGTCCAATGATGCTGTGATTTATGGTTTCATTACTGCCTCCACCAGGAGTGATCCCTGTGTGAAGCTCTGCTCCAAACAAACTGTAGATTAAAATTACTTACACATAAAAAAGCAGTTGTCAGCTACAGAGGAGTACAACATATACCAACCCTCTGTTAGTCAACCTTGCGATTTGGCACATTGTAAAAGGGATCTAATTGGAATATATTTTTCAATTATACAGGCAAATACTGATTTAACAGAGCTATTAACACAGGAAACCATGTCTTTGGTGCCCTGCTAAGCTGTCAAGGTTGCACTCAATCATATATCACTTCAAACTTTGCAGGGAGTAAAAGAAATATGCCAACTCCACAAGAGGCAGCCATATCTCATTTAGCGTGGTTTTCTGCACATAAAAAATTCATGTTAAGAATCACTTTTAATACTGAAATACACACAGGGACTATATAGGTAAAAAGAACAGAGGTCTTTTTCTGCATCTCTAAAAAACAAGAACATAAACTTTAGAAAATTAAGGCAGAGATAGGGAGTACTTAATGTATCTGCAATGGGTGGCTAAACAGAAGCTACATATTCTGGAGATTGTGGTTTCTAAGTGATGTACGTGTTAAACAATTCTTTTGAGGGCTAACAGATACTGCCATTATTCTTATATACTGACTCACATGTTGATCAGCTAACAAACCTGGTTTTGGTCTTACAAACAAAGATGAACTGTCTTATCTTTGTCCTATTTTAAATCCAGAGAACTCAAATAGGGCAATGTTAAGTTTTAATGCTGTGTTTTCAGAAAATTGATTCCCTCAAAAATTCTCTTCATAGAGTTCAACTTAGAAATTTTAAAATCAAGATCCCACTTTGGCTGAATGAGGAGTCCTCATGTCATCAAGGCTTTTAAGGCATTCAAAGAAGGCTCTAAATAGACTGAGAAAAAAAAAAGTATGTCAGTCATTTTAAAAATAAATCTGAAAATGATTAGAGAGATGCTTCTCTTTAATAAAGTTGTGTTAAATAAGCTTTATTTAGAGTTTACAGTGCTTATGCTGTCATTTACAATTAAGGAATAGGCCAATAAACATATCTGTCTGAGGTCATTAACAAGAGTTGACTATATTCTGTGTCTGAATTTTCTATAGTGTGAAGTTACATATTGAATAAAGGGGTCTTCTCCTGAAAAATAGAGTGGTAGCTACTATTACGCCTCTAACTTTATCTGGGGAAAAACAAATTACTACTGTAGAAATTCACCCCAGTCAATGCCTAAGTAGAATTGTATCATTTTTAACATTTTTCAGCAGCCATGAAATTTTGTTGTGAATTTATGTAATTTTTCAGCATTTCACTGTAGCTCAGTCATAGTTTAAGCTAATCTATTGTACTCATTTACAGCTGCCTGTGGCAAAAGAGGGAATAAGTGAACAAAATATTTTGAGGTTTTAAATGATTTTTTTCCCGTTTGTATCAGTAACCTTTGCAATTTTAAGGCACTGCTGCTGTGTGTGGCTCTATTTAATATCTTTGAATAGTAAAACATTCCTTGGACTGTGAGGTAATTATATTTCATTTTAAAGTGTAAAACCTGTGAAATGATCATCAGTTATGGCTAGAAAACAGAGCCTTACCTCCATATGGAGCTTCCTCTCCCCTTCTTGATGCATCAATGAAATCATGCAGCAAAATCCCTGAAAAAAGTTTGAAACAGTTATGACTTTATGTAGACTACATATTGACTCTACAGTAGTTAGAAAATGTAAACACAGGAATGGAGTAATTGAAGTTTCAGTAGGAGTCACTTGCTGATTTAATGTTTCAGTTTTGGCCTCCATATAGGCAATACAAAATTGCCATAATGAAGTGGTTCTGAAAGTGTGGGGCGCGCCCCCTATGGGGTGGGGAGCGCCACTGCAGGAGGGACGGAAAATGGGGAAAAAAACAACAAAACAGTTACACAAAATGTTTCACTATAAAGATGGTTTGTAATGTGTTTTGTTGAAACCTGAAGTGTGAAATAAACTTCAGTGGAGTTTGAAAACAAAATACAGTATGTGTATAGGTTTATGTCTGGTTGAACAATGTGTGTGCCCAGTTGATTTTTTTTTTTTCTTTTAGGGGGGGATTTTATTGTAATACATACTGGCGCCCAGAAAATCTTTGGGAACCACTGCCATAATGGATTAAAGGTTCAGGTATGTTGATTTTAAAAGAAAACATTCCAGGTCTCATTGTTTAATCTTCAGTTTATACTTAAAATAAAAAGCATATCTTGACAAAATTTTGATCTGCCAATCAAATGTTTGTTTGGCAAATTAACCGTTTCAAAGGATTGTATCTAACCTAAGGGGGACTTTAATAGGAGACAGAGATATGCCAGCTATGATTAGGTTTGGTGCACAAACTTTAAAAGGTTTCTTAGTAGAATTAATTCCTTTTGTTTCAGCTTATTTTACCACCTTGACTTACATTCAAATCATGTGGAGTGTTGATATTTTGGAGGTTTATCTCCCATGTGGCGTTATGTTTTTTTATTGTTTGGAGTTAAGAGCTTATTTGGTGATATTCCCTTTGTTGCACCCACTCAAAAGCTGAACATTTAAAATTTACCTTTTTTTATTTACTTTGTTTTTTCAAGGAATCAGAAACCCATTACTCCTTTAAAATAGTTGAAAATCATCTCAAAACTGGGTTGTATGGGAACTAGAAAAACTTAATATGTCATGTTTACGGTGTTGGACCCAAATGCAGAGCAGACTCAGGTGAAAGATAAGTATTGACTTTTTCATTAAGTCCTCACTAAACAAGAACTAACAAACTGGGAGATCACAGGGAGCAAGAACCAGGTACATGGAGCTGAGCTGTATGACAGTAGAAAGGAGTGAGAGGAGGAGAGGTGTATAAATACTGAGAGTGAAACTGCAACAATACACCGGGGCGGATTAGCTAACAACTTGCAGGTGTGAGGGGAGAGAACAGAAGACAGACTGAGTGAAGAAAGACGAGAGAGAGCAAGAGAGAGTGAGAGAGAGAGAGTTAGAGAAGACACAAACTAGGGATCTGAGTAATCAAATCCAAATGAATCAAAAAGTAAGGACAAGAAATAAGTAATAAACATAAATTAAAAATAATAAGGCTGATCTCATGAAGTAATAAGAGACAAAGAAACACAGAATGACAAATGAACAAAACTACAAACCCAGAAAAGTCCTAGAACAACCCAGAATTCTGACAAATTATCACAAGATTTTATATCCATAATTTAATCTGTTTAAAATAGAAACTCCATTATTCATCATTTTAATTTTTTTTTTTTGCAATGACATTTGACTAGACATTCAAAGCTAATTGGCCTAAGATAATAAGTTTGAGCAAACATAATATAGTATAATGGTCTATTTATAGCTGAAAATCAATATTGATGGTTAAGAAGCATTGCATTCCTCATCAAATATTGCACATCGTTGCTTCATTATCCTTCATGTAGAAGTATGTTTTGTAGATACAGTAGCAACATGCCACAAAGTGTCTTGTTCCTCATTAAAATTTCAGTCATCACAGTTGATGACACTAATAGAACTAGTAGAATGAGATATTATAGTTTTGCCACTTTCTGTATCTACAAAAGATGCACCGCTTGCAGTTCTGTTATAATCAGCTTCAGATGAACAAAGCGGATTGATCTGCAATAGTTATTCTAAAGCACGTTGTGTTGTCATGAAATAAACATTACACTTTTGTCATCAAAGTGGAAATCCTGCTTTGCAGAAAAAACTAATTTTTTTCAGAGAACTGCTCATTAAGTGGGTAAAAACACCAGACTGTCTCAACAGGGCCCAGTGAATGTGCTGCTGTGAAACAAAAAGCTTTCCTGAGTTCTTTTATTTATCTTTTCATTACGCTAAAGTGTCAGATCTTCAGGCAATTTATACACACAAAAAAATGATAACTTTAGTGATAAAAAAGACACTTGTTTTAAATCACAGTGATACTGAAGAATAAAAAGTGTTTATTTACTTATCAGATCCCCTTTGCATTAAATTGATGTCAAAGTTCTTATACATTTTGGTGTTTAAAGTCACAGATTCTAAGACATATTAGAAAAGTTCTCAGTCAGTTCTGGTCCATTTTTAAAGCCTAACTGCAAAAGTTTAGTGATTATTATAGATAATCAGTTACAGTCAGGTTCTACATCACCTACAAAACCAAAACAGCGCAAAGTTTTTAAAGTTTTCTCACATTCACCTTCCTGCTCATGCTGCCTTGGACCTTTTCATTGGATTCAGAATGAAGCTTTGATTAGGCCCCTTCTAATGTTTATGTTCAAAAACGTGATGTGATAATGAATTCTTATTGAGAGTTATCTCATAGTCTGATGCAAATCATTCATCTCCAGCTTCAAATTTTGATCTGTGAAATAGCCTGAACAAGCCATAATGTTTTTTTGGGCTAAAAGATTTTCCCCCAACTTTATTTACACAACTCAAAGCTACCTCCTGGACTGACACATTTCAATCATTTCCTTATCTTCTATTGAACAACTTTGTTTCATCCTGCTACTTACTTTTGTTCTTTCAGCAGTTGCAGAGAACTTTCTCCTTCCATCACATTTCTCCTTGCTTTGGAAAATGGCTCATTTAGAAAGTGATCCTTTTACACAGCAGTTAGCAATCAGGCCCGGGTGTGTCAAGGTGCAATCTTCCTCATGACATTCCAAGCAAATAACTTGTTATTTTTGGAAAATCTTGTTTTTCTTTCTTGGGCTTTTCAGTTGTCAATTATATATTAAATTGAGATGCTAAATGGTAATGGCAAAGATAACATTCCAAGTGAAGGTGAGGTTCTTGCACGGTACAAGGCATGCAATGACAAGCTAAACAGACAAATTATCATAACACACAGCACGATTTAGCAATGTGCTGCTCTGCTTCATGAGATTAAACTGATCAAGTACGACCCCTTAAATTTTTTGCTGTTTGTTTTAATTAAGATAAAGGTTCACAAAGTATCGCACTATATATTTATTACTACAGTACATGCAGTGGTTCGTTGAACATTTTAAAGCCAGACACAAAAAAATGTTACCCTGCAACCTCGGATGGCTGAGGGTAATGTAGCAGATGATCTTCCCTCAGCGTGTGATGCTGCGATATAGAAAAGATGAGACACCCACGCTGAGCTCCTTATACCTTCAACAGGAAGATTTATTCTTCTTGTGATGACCGTACTCCATATACAACACTACATATGCAATACTTCATATCAAATATTTCAGGTATCACTGTATAACTTCAACAAATAACCCTTCGATTCAGTACATTACAAATGACTGCAATATCCCTTTAAACCGAACGAGAATTATTTTAACATGCTCCATCATGAATTTTATTGAATGACAAAATATTTTAGATAGCTTTTAATTCTCCAAACCAATTAGTTTTGTTTTAACTCAAATATCTTGTCCCTTTTCCTCAGACCTTTTGTATTTTTAACTGTCAAAATAAAAATATATGGATTTGCTTTTAACTATTTTAATAGCTTTTACAATTTTTATTCTGCACAACATATACTTTAATATTTAAGCAATGTAGCTTTTAACTGTATCCACTGTTTTGACAACATTACAGTATTTTATCTCTTACACAAAAAACTACAAACTGCTCCGTTAATACTGTCTCTTCATGCAACCATTTACTCATTGAGTTTGACAACATTGTTTCTGTGTTATTGAAATAACCCATAAAGAAAAGACACCAGAAAAATATATTTTACCGTTTCAAAAGTGAAAAATACAATAAGTTCAAAATGAACTCAATCTCTAGTCCTTCAACTGTTTCTCAGCTAGCTCAACACATGCACAATGTTCGCTCGCATTAGCATTAGTTAGCCTCCAGAAATCCCGTTTTCTACACAATGTCCATCAAAAGCTGTACAAAGTGACCCACCAGTTGGCTCTCGAGTCTATAACCTCTTAACTCTTAAAGGACAACACATTTATGCATCAAAATAAATGTTTACTGACCTGCGATATAGAAAAGACGAGACACACACGTTGAGCTCCTTTTACCTTCAACAGGAAGATTTATTCTTCTGGTGTGCTCAATCTTTTCTTAGTCACTAACGCGTCAGCGCCCCTGGCGGTCATGTGTAGAATTGCACGGACTAACTGAAATAACGCTGCAGAACTTATTACGATGAGAAATTAAAAATACAAAATGAAATATTATGTAGGGGTGCCTATTTTCTTACTTCTTGGTTTTGTTCACTAACAACTTGTTTTTCACCCCTCTACAAAAACAACCATCAGAATTTTTATTTATTTATCTTTTTCAAGCAAGTCTTTATTGGTTCATTTTTATTCATTGGTTTTCTATTTTTTGTATCATTAATGTGTCAATGGCATTTTTCTTTCTTTAGAGAATGTGTAAATATTCTTGGAAAGATATTTACTTGGTACAGCAGGTTTTTGAGGAAATTCTTATTCTACAAGGTCCCACATGTAAAGTTGAAACCAGAAGTTTGCATACACCTAATAAAAAGACTTATAAACCTTTTTTCTCACACTTATTTTAGATCTTGACAATAGAATTTCAAAAAACAAATCTGTTTGCTATATGCCACCATAATAAAACAAATATCTCAGAAATTTATTTATTGTCTTCAAAATCAGAAGCTTGCATACATTACTATAACTATCTCTTCCAACAGTGGGAGAACACCCAGATTCTTCATAAATGAATACTAGATAGGTCAATAATCTACAAAGACCAATGAGAGGTCACTGTAAAGTTAGCTGTTTGGGACCACGATTGGACTATGTATTATTTTATTATTAACAATTACAAACTGTCGGAGGAATAAGGTCAAGGCATTAATATCAGATTACAGTGATATTAATACTGCAGTTCACTCCACAGCCTTGTTTTACAACGGTGCAAAGTCTTCTGTGGAAAGAAAAACTGATACAACATAACAGACGATAATAATGTCTGACATTCGTGCAAAACAAATCCCATCATGCCCTTTGAATGATATGACATCATACCATGTACAGTTTATGCTATCTGTTACTCATGTAGATATTGAATTACAGCTATACTTTAAAAAAATGTCAAAGCAGTTACTTGTTTGATCACATCCTATGAGTCAGATGAGTTTCACAATGTGATCAAGTCGTCTGGCTTGGGAGGCCATTATTACACAGCCAGCAGCAACAGAGATGTTCATCTGATGGGGAATGGCACTCGGCTGGGGCTGTATGCATAAGTACTTTCTGTCTGACTTCAGAAGGTCAGTGTTTGCTGCAATAAGACGCTCATTCTTTCAGAGTGGGAAAACCTTCAACGCAAGGTTATGTTGGTTTTCCATCCCCCTCCATTTAGCCCAGAGCAACAGATCCCACAGACACAGAGGGCGCATGTAGGCATGCCTCGCCGTGACAGCTCCATCTGGACTCGGCACACGGATCCTCTAATGATCACAGAGCAGGATTCCCTCTCAAGAACCCAGCACTCCTTTAGTGAACACTGACCAGTGTCTTCTGTGCTAGGACTTTAATCATGATTTCTTTTTTTCTTCTTTGACACATACCTTTAAAGTTTTCCACCATGAGGTGGAGGATGTTAGAGCCCAGACATCTGTGGTGGTCCAGCATTTGATCTTCATCTCTTTCACATGTACACGACAGGATATTTTCTCCCCAGACTCTGTACGTGTAGGCAGCAGCGGCTGTGTGGTTTGATTGAGATATGTGACAGTACTACTGACAATGCTGGACCATTAGATGAGTGTCCTTGGGCTCTACAGGTTCCTTTCATCACTCCTGGGTGGCTGGCTATCCCTGGGTAATGTGGGCCCATCTTGGTTCCATTATTTATGACAATATCAGTCTGACATGAGGTGGCTCTACCTGTAGTATTCAGCCCACAATGCTGAATGTCAGATAAATTTGGAGCGCAGGATAACAACGGCATTTGTTGACAGAAAACTCGAAATTCACTTGACCGCCCGTGCCTGGGGAATCCGATGAATTGCAGAGAGGTGAAAACTCCTGTCGTCAACTTTAGCAAACCTGGAAAATAGTTGACTTGCATTGATAATTATTCAGCTGCTAAGTAAAAAAAAAAAAAAACCATGACTAAGATTCAAGATCAATGTAAACAATGAGATACCAAGACAAATCCTTTCGAACTTCTTCCCACCTTTAATGTGACATGAATCTTGATTTCTTCAACTAAAAAACAAACACATCTGTTAAGGGCAAAAAATATAGAAAACAAACAATGGGCAATAGTCTGGTTGCATGATTCTATACACTGCTAAGTTCATGGACTCTTAGGGTCACCTTAGGCACCAATTCTAGACAAACTGATTAAACTTAAAGAAAGTGGGCTGATTTTGACATTTACTTATTTGGATCTATGGCCTACGTAAAGACTGAAGCCATAGTTTTTAGAATGGCTACAAAGGTTTGCACAAAGGTTAGGAGAAAGGCCAAAACACATTGATAACATTAAATAAATATTTGTCACTCAAAATTACATAACTGATGGTATTCATGTGAAATGCTTTTAATTTGAAGAAATTAGCTATTTCACTGCATGACTGTCTAGAAGCAGCCATGCATTTTGCATCTTTAGGGATATTTTTGGATGGTCAAGCATCAATGTCCCAAACAGGCCCGTGCAGAGACCACTGAAAGGGCAGGTGCTCAAAAAAAAAAAAAAGGGCACATCTAACCGCATTCTAGGAAAGACTATTAACAAAACCACACAGCTTTCAGAGCTTAATAAAAATGATAAATTACAAAATTGTGAGACATACAATATAAGCTAAGGAAAAACTCTATATGGAGCATAACACTATGCATATGTTAGATATTTTATTAGTAATTTCTTTCTGCAGGTCTATTTTGTTATAGGAAAGTATTGCAATATTCAAACCCGCAATTTAGCAAAATATGTAAATCGGAGCTGATGGTTTAGCTCCGATTTACATATTTTGTCTTTACAGAATTACACTATTAAAAATATAATAATAACCTCAATTAAATAAAATACAATTGTGATCAATACATTTTGAATTGAAACAATTTTTAAACAAAAGTTTTGCTTAAAAAAATTTTTTTTTTAAATTAAAATCAGAGATTTATGTCTCAAAGTGAGAAAAATTATTTGTGAACAAACTTATTTGCTCATGTCATAAATCTTTTCTTGCTATTGTAAGTTTTTGTTTGTGATTCAAAGTTTTGCTTGCTTCTCACATGATGTCGTGGGCAGGGCCGAAAATTGCAACAAAAGAATTCTGATGTGTGCAAATAAAAGTTTGTTTTGCAAAGAACTTTTTAAGTTAACAAGACAAAATTTTGTTATTTAATTAAAAAAATTAAAATAAAACTTTTTGTTTAAAAAAAATAAATCATTATAATTCAAGCAGTTTTGTAAATTCTATTCCCCTTCAAGATACATTAACCTAATGCCAGAATAAATGCAATTAATATACATTATGCAGCAAAGGAAATTAGATAATCGGACATATATTCATTATAGAGAGATGATCGGTTTTGGATCGTTGATGTGGCCCCATCAGCAATAATGAAGAATGACCGCTATCATTAGCGATACAGGGAAGAAGCTTTTTAGTTATCTTGCTTTGCTACCAAACTCGTTAGCTAACAGCTAGCTAATAGGACAACAACAACAGCCTAATGTCTGTATGATAAAATACTGAATCGATAGATAAGAACAGTTTTTCCTTACTTTTCCTTCCTTCCTCCTCCACGTTGAGCTCCGCAGTAAGCTACTGCGCAGTCTCACTGACTGAGCGGGAGGCAGCTGCGTCATGCGTCACGGACAAAAGGTCAAAGGTAACAAGGTGACCCGAAGGGCTTATTATGTTGTTTTTCTTTAAATAAAAACAACAACAACAAAAAAAATAATAATTTTAGTACATATCAGAGGAGGGCTTGGGAAATTAACTTAAAAAAAAAAAAAAAAAAAAAAAAAAATTGGACCAAAAGGGCACTTTAGGGCAAGGAGCAAAAAGGGCAGGTGCTCAAGCACCCCCAGCCCCCCCCTCTGTACGTGCCTGGTCCCAAACATTGAAATAAATAGCAAATAAGTAACATGTCCTAACTATCTCATAAAGACCTTATTGAATGTATTAGTGTGTTCTATTTATTGTCTTATGTATTGACAATAATAAGAAGCAAGGATGTTTCTAAATAAAGGGAAAAATAAGACAAAATTTCAAAAAAAAGTCTTGTATATTTCAGCGTATGCTCAGCTTGTTATGTCCAGCCATGATCATAACTGAAAAAAACTTTTGAATCAGATGTGAAACGTCTTCAGGAAGCAAGGGAAGAAGTCCAGTTGCCTTTTAATTACACACTTAGGATAATTAGTTACATTATATGGTCTTAAACTTTTAAAATCATTATTATTTCAGTTCACTTGTTATTAAAAACATTTAGTTTTGTTTTGTGGAAGAACTACATTGGATTTGTTTTCCAATTTAAATCATCTAAGTCCATGCCTAGCATGGACTTAGATGATTCGTTCAACCAGACGAGGAACAAGGCAAGAATGTGATTAATAGATTATGCTGATTATGCTCCAGCAGGCCTACAGCCAAACAACACAATCTGAGTAATTGTTCTGACCCATTCACCCACTTGGAGCCTCCTTCCAGAGAGAAACAACCCTGATCTGGACAAAAGGAGTCCATCCTCTCTGTCAGTGACCTCATACGCATTCACATCTCTGTGCCAATAGGAACAGGGGACAACCCATCTCAGCTGAAAGAATAGGTGTCCCAGCTGGATTCCAATTATAAATTTCCATGGAGCTGTGGATAAAGGATGCTCTCACAACTGAAAGCGCATTTTGTGTGAAGGATGTGGCAGCCAGCTAATTTGACAACCAGAGAGCAAACAAAACTGACATTGTCTATGTTTGGTAATATATTCATGTCTCCCCTAAAAACAACTTTGTAATACTGATGCATTTATTTCAATGATGAATCACGGGACCATCAGCTCAAAGGATCCAGCGGAATTGCATCTGCAAAAGTCAAGACGCAGTAGTTGGCAGGCAAATAAAACAGGGAATATTAATCAATGCCGAGTTTTCCCCTCCTACTAAGTGAAGCGTTAACTATTGCACTATTTCAGAAACATGGCATTTGAATAAATATTTTATTATGCTGGAACAGAATACATGCATGTTTGACAAGAAAAATCCATCACAATTTTTTGTTAATGCAGATGGCATTTACTGTGCTATTTACATGGGAGCTTTTTGCTGTATAAAATGCCCACAGAGAGACCTTATGTCAGTTCAAGGAAAACTTAGAATGCACAATATAAGAAGAGTCAAGGAATGTTTAAAGTCAAAGAGGTGAAGATTAGGCTTTGCTTTGGTTGTTGTGGTACTTACAGAGTTCATGTAGATATCATGAACTCTGCTATTATATTCACTAAATTATTATTTAGGCAATGCTGTAAATGAGAATGTCTCAATGTTAATTGAGCTAAACAAGAGATGTGATATAAATATAAATAAATATAAACATAGATACAATGCCTCACAAAAGCATTCCTACCCCTTCAACTTTTTCACATTTTGCAACATTACAATTTTGGGTTTTCATAAATAAAAAAAAAAACAAAAAAAACAACGCACAGTTAAATGTACAAAATGAACGCTCTATAAATAGCAATTCCCATCAAATTTCCAGCTGCCAAAACATCTTCTGGGGTGTATCTTCAAAAGCTTCACTCAGCTTCCTGTCCTTATTATACCCTATTATACCTCAAGCCCTTATCTCCTAAACATAAATTTTCAGGTCTTTCTACAGATTCTCAGTATTGTTTAGGTCTGCACTTTGACTGGGCCATTTTAAAACATAACTGGTAAGTGAGGCTGCCAGCTCTGTTCTTTGCTCTACATGATGATGTTTTTTCACCAGTGGCCTCCGACAATCGTCTTAAGTTTTCACAGAACAGCTGGATTTATACTGAGATGAATGCAGATACACAATATTTGATAATTAGGTAACTTCTTTGCAGGAAATTCCATTGCACTTTATTTTATTTGGTCGTCTCGCAGTTAATGACGCATTTCATAAGCTATACTTACGGTTTTGGATGGATGGAAGTATTTTAAGATGACATGTCCACCTTGTTTTGACTATTTTCTTGAGTTCAGTCTTTAAAAGTCATTGCAACCATGTACAATACATTGTGATTTTGGTGGAATAAACTGTAGTGCATAAATTACCAGCTGTTTAACATAGCATTTGAAGTGAGACAGGGATATGCTTGTTACAAATACAGAATAAACTAAATAAATTAAAAAGCATGTTGGCAAAGTCAGCACAAGCTCAGAAAGGCAGTTAAATACATGGCATAAAGAAAACTACAGTGTTCAGATGCCTGTCAGACATTTGTTATTTATGGTGCTTTTCATTCATAATTGATGAGGTGATGAAAACGAAAATGTCAGCCAGAGACACAAGCCTATGCGTAATATAAAAAAAAGAAAACAGGTAAAATAGCTCCTAAAGAAACATACAGTCATTATAAATCAGATTATGTGTGTATCTGCATGTGTGCACATGTCAAAACAAGTAAGAAATCCTTATCTTAAGGGGCTTCACAGTTATTAGGTACAGCTCTTGTTAGATGAAACATGTGAGTAAATTGACAAGACAAAGCCTTAAAAGAGTGTACTGCTCTAGGTATAATGTGAGTTAGCAGTAAATTGCAGACATTGAATACATTGTCACTGTTGTAAATTGCAAAGACAGTGAAATGTTTAGCTTAGTGCTAAAATAAAAAGGGTCTTTAAAGTTTGATCAAGTTTTTCAGATGGATACACAATATCAAATAGCTCTTAATCCAATTTCACTAAGGCCTGAAATGTTGCAGTGCAAGAATTTAATGTCCTTCAGTTTGTGTGATTTCCTTATGCTTGTCTGATTCTTCCTCCCACACATCCATGAAAACATGGATGTTTGCTGTGTTTCTGATGTTAAATGAACAGTAATAGTGAATGTGTGCATGCATGACTGGGTGTCTTTCTGTTTGCTGTGACTGGTGACCTGTTCAAAGAGGTTCCTGCCACTCAGCTGATGGCAGCTGGTGCAGCCTGCAGCCTCCCACGGCCCCAGTGAGCGCTTTTCTGCTGAAATGGTACTGGTGCTGAAGTCATTCTGGTGCTAGACTGTAGGCTTCTAACTGTTTTATTTTTTCATAGAAATTAAATGGTAATAATAATGAAGAGCTGCCTTTGAGAGATGCTATGCCACCTAAAATTATTTTTCTGGACATATTTAGCCTTCCCTTTTGTTTTCTGTGGAGAATTACTGTTCAGAGCAACAATTTACCCACAAATATCATGGAGTGTGAAAGCTCTTTAACAAGACGTCAGAAACTTTCATCAAGAGATTTTGATCCATGTTACAGAACAGCATCACACAGTTGCTGCAGACTTCTATATTTTGCCAGAACAACTTTACAAAGTGATTGCCAGTGGTTTTATGAAATTCTTGACGCATCTTTTTTAATCACCATCTTGAGAAATGACAGCGGCAGTATTATAAACAAGTGAAATATGTGGTCAAAACACGTTTGACGTTCTGTTAAAATGACAAAAAAGCTGAAGTAAATCAGACATCTTCCTTCACAGACTGCATCCATCAAGGACTCTTAGTCTTTCTCCCCTTATTTTACCCGAGTTTTTTTTTTTTCTTTCTGTGTAGCAATGCAAACTCATCACACAATAGAGTGTTTGAAAAACCTGCTTATTAGGTTTTGGGAGAGTTAGTCTTTCATATACAGGCAGGTCAGTTTGGAAAGAGATAGAATAAATTCAATCTGCCTGTTCTATTTACTAGTTATCTCTGTCTGAAACTTTTAAGTGTGAGAAAAGAAGAAACAGAATAAATACTTTTTTGCAACACTGTATACAGTATACTCTGAATGTGAATTTTTTAAAAATAAAACATGTTTATCAAGAGAATAACTGTACATTGATCAGTTATAAACACTATGTGACTGTGCACTTAGTGTCATCTTTGTTCAGTGTAAAAAGCACTGATGTAACTATCTGTTAGAGCCCAAAACTGTGCTGCTGCAAACCTCAAATTAACTCATGTAATATGGATAAAGGCCAGGTTACTCAAGATGAGAAGTACAGTACCACACTCACAGAAACATAAAAGTTTCTTCATTTCCCAAACATGTAGGAGCAGAAAGTACAAAATAACACTTATGTAACATGGTTTCCACACTTAGCCATATTCTTCTAACTACAAATGCAACTCTGCAGTTAGAGTAATCGGGATTGATGGTACAGCACATTGGGTCTAAATTTAGTCTCCCCAAGAACTGTCCTGTTCTTTCTGTTGCTGTTGGGCGAAGCAGAGGTTTTTCAGTTCCTCCACAGTCACACGCACAGGATGGGAGTCAGCCGAGCTGAAATGCACGGCTATGTCACACTCTACTGCACCTCCCACCTCACCCACTCCAGCCTAACTTTCTGTTTTTATTCTCTTGCTCTCTCATTTCTCTGTGCACTGGAATTTTGTGGATCATTGCTCAGAGAAGACTCTCAGAAGGGAACTGGATCCAGAGACAAAAAAAAAAAAAAAAAAGAAGAAACAGCAACGGTCCAATTTGAAGAATGCAGCACAAAGCGAATCTGCTCAAATGAGGCGTTCAAGTTCAACAGAATCATTAATGCTGGAAGAAAACTCAGTTTTAATCTTCGACACATCAGATCGTTGGAGAAAGTAACACATTTAAGAATCTTTACATTACATTGTAAAGACCTAAATAAAGAAAATATTGACTGAATGAATAAATTAAAGACTTGAATGAATGATTGTTTCGATAAATAAATTATTCAACTAATAAATACATAGATTAAATGAATGAATGAATTGATGAATAAGTATTTAAATCACAAATAGGAATGAAAAATAAACAAGTGGCAAAACTGGGAACAACTTAAATGATTAAATAACTAAATTACTGAATTGAAGAATGAATGAAAAAAATAAATAAAAAATACATACAATTGAAGGGATTAATTAATACACAGTTGAATAAGTCATAAATTGAATAAATTTCCATCATAAATAAATAATCAAATGACTGATTGACTGAAGGAATGACTGAACGAAGAAGTAATTAAATGATTGAACAAGTGAATAGAAAACAACTGAAAAACATAAATAATAGATCAATAAATAAAACTATACTGGCAGATTAAAAATCTCTTTTAAAGTAAGGATTTCATTGTTAGGTATATTTTTTCTATAAACTGAGACAGCATACATCAATTAATATTTAAACTTTAATTGTAGACAGAACAAGTTTTTAACCATTGCTTCTTCCTGCCTTGAGGCAGTTAATCCTCCTGTTTCAGCAGGTACAGTATATTTATTTAAATAGTTGCCTTTATAAATCTCTCAGCCTATACACTCATGAAAGGTTGGTGTTTCAATGTCAGTGCTGACCATTTGTTGAAGAAAATCTTGCACCAGTACCACTTCTATCTGTCAAAATAGTACAGCCTTTTCTCAGATTTACTCTCCATTTATATGCATCTCTTAGAAAACTGCACTAAGTAATGTTAATTACACATTGCACAGCTTTTATATTTTCACACATGTGAACCCTTCTTTCATATCAAATCAGAAATTATGACACATTTAATACAGAATGTTGGGCTGAAGAACACAAAAAGAAAACAGCTTTCACAGAAAATTATAACAGTCAAAGACGGTACAAGCATGAAATACCAAAATGACATCCTGTTACTGGCCTTTTTAGCTGCTTCATCAACTCCACTGCTACACATGGAAAGACACCCAAAAAGTTTAGAGGAATAAAGTTGGTCCCAGAATTTTTGTCAGAAGGAGGTCATGCAAAACCTTGTGCACCTCAAAGCAGACTTAGAGCCCAGTCAGAGACTTAACACATCATCAGGGTCGGATTCTGGTGTCATCGCTTGTAGGAATGTAGACGACAGGCTGGTAATGGGCTTCAGAACCAGGTTGGTCTTACAGTCACACATGAGAATTATTATGTATGTAAAATTATAGCTTATTTCAACAGTAATATGGAATTTTCTATGGTTTTAGGTTTTCTGAAAGTGCATTAAATTCTATATTAGACTACTTTAGATCACTAATTAAGTGCTTCTTAAAAGAAAATATGCAACACTACCACCAAATTGTTAGTGATTGGCCATATAGTGGACACACCAGTATTTGCAGAGTTTAGGAATCACAACTGTGGATGAATAGCTACAATCTGTGAATACTTGGGACTCCATCTAAAAACATTAAAAACTGCCTATTTTAATTGTTCTATCACCAAATATACCTTGATATGCATTGATATGCACAGTGAAAATCGCCTTAGCGGTACAACTGACCAAACTGCCTTATTTCCACTTTTGTTGGAAAAACCAGTCAGTGGCAAGAAAAATGAATTATGATCCTCGATTGGCTGTTTTTCAAATGACAGCCAATGGCGTGTCAAGTAGAATTGCATCTAGGTATTTCAAAATCCCAAGCCCCATTTTCTTTCTAGTATTCTGAAAAATGCTATACAAAAAATCAGTAAATATCGAGGAGTATTTCCTCTTTTTCGGTGGTGGGATATTTCTTTTTGTGATAAAAATTGGATCTATTAAGATAATATACTGTAATTGATCATGCTTGCAGCAGTTTTGCTACAAACAGTACTAAATACAATCACTGTGTGGAATATAGCAATACAATTTCTCTATGTAATGTCAATCCTGTACTGAAGTAACCTATTTGATCACCATCCACATCAGGGATTCCGTTAAATTTATTTTCAGTGCTGAACTCACCTTTGTGCATCCTTTGTGGTCCAGTTTCTTTTGTTCCACAGGTGCAGGTTCCTCCTCCAACAAACATGTTCTCTGTCAGAGTTCGACTTTGATCCTGGTCAGATGAAAGAACCATTTTCCTCAGGAGCTGTAGAGGATTTATGCAGAACAACAACCAATCAAAACACTGCAAGTGTCAAGTTTCTTTTTTGATCTGTCTAATTTAAGGCAAAACACCAGCAAAAACATGGATCGATAATAAGATATTGAACCAGCTTACACAAGCTCACTGTTCCCAATTCTTCCAAAACTGTTTATTTTGATATCTATAGTCACGGAGGTTAAGCAGATCGATGCACTCATATCTAATGTTTGTTTTGAACCTATAAATGCCATTTTTATAACAGATTTTTTTTGTAGCATTTGTAGAATGTATTCACAGTTATCAGACAGAAAATGGGCAGATAGAAGAGAGATGGATCAAAAACATAATCTGTCTTCTAATATCATCAGCTAGTGATAATTAATGCTGCGTTAAATGCTGTGTTTAACTGTTACAGCATTTATCTGCCAAAAATCACCGGTTTTCGGCTATAAAAATAAAGTTTTTTGAAACGGTGTTAACATATAAAGCTGGTGATCGTAGGTCATCTGTTTGTAGATGTACCAATTAAGAACCACCAATGGCACTAACGCTGGCTCAGCACCGGAACTGCTTTGGTGGAAAATCTCTCCTTTACACATGCTGGCAGGTGAAAAGAATAATTTCTTTTCAGTCTTCCAGGTATAAAAGTGTTTATCCAGTTTTTTTTTTTTACAAGATTTGTTTTTCCCTTCTCATTCTTTGCCCCTTATGGATGTCCTTGGTCTTTCCTCCTCGTTGGTTCTGTAGTCTAGGCCTCCAGATTCTCAACAGTCTACTTGATACTCCCAGCGCTCTTCTCTGAGTTGAATGTCTTCTCCAGGTTATTTGTGCTATTTTTTATTTTTTTGCCAGATCTTTGTATTTGCCAATTCAAAATCTTGCTACAGGAAAATGTCCTTGTTGATTGCGTTTCTGAAACCTTCTCTCATTGTGTATCTGTCTACCTCTCATTCTGCAAACAACTCTGTTTGCAGTGAAATTCAACTGATGCTTGTCTGGATTCTTATGCAGAACAAGAGACAGAGACTCATCCATTCCTGGAACTGACAGTGAATAAATCTTTCATCACACTCATCTATTCTGATGACTCCTTTTGGCTTCATTCCTTATAAAATCTTTACTGTGCAATGAGTATTCTAAGAAAGATCTGCTCTATCACTTTTCAATATGTGCTTGTATTTATCTATTATTTATCATTAAGCGGATTGCGTTATGTTGAACAAGACTTATTCTCCACAAGTGAATCAGACTGGAAAGATTACTAAAGTAAACTGGGCAGAGATGTTGAATAAAGTATACAAGTTATATCTTAACATTTAGCAATGTGTTGTATTGATAATTAAATTAGTCTTTCACCTTTAAAATCAGTTTTTTAAACCTTCATTTTCCTTTACATTACAGATTTCTCATGATTTACACAGTGGTTGTTGAGAAAACAGGATAGAGATACAGAAGAACAAAACACACATTGTGCTAGGAATACTTTCTATGATGGAGAAATAAAAGGTTTCACCAAGTTAAAAGTCCACAAGTCTAATGAAAAATATTTAACTTTGAGTAGAAAAGAAACATGTCTAAACACTGAAAAAGATACTCGGGTGTATCTGTTTCAGTGTTTTTGTGGTGAAGAAATACAGATTCCAGGTTAAAGAAGGTGGTCGCTCTGTTAATGCTTTTGTCCAGGAGGTATACACAACACAAAGTACTTTAATGTGAGAAGGAAGTACACAAAACTCAATAGTCAGCAGTTTTGTCCAAGAAAGACACAGCTAAACACAGAATCCCTGACTTATGTGTACTTTCTAAGGAAAGTAAACAGAGAGAGAACCCAAAGTTATTGGCAGTAATTGAAAAAAATAATGCTAAATTGTTCCATCCATGCCAAATGTTTTTTTCTTTTTCTTTTTCTGTTTTTTTTACATTATAGTGGTAGTAGATGAACAGATAGTGGTTCAATAAAGTAATTTTCCACATGAAGGAGGCTGAAATGTCTGTGCCAAGTGTGCGCACATATACATTTGTAAGGACATTCTTCTGAAAAATAAAATGTCACTCCTGGGGTAGCGGAAAGGAAAACTGCAGCAGTCTTATCCTCTGAAGGATCTATTGGTTCAATAAGGTCCAGCAGAGCAATATTTGGTAATGTGGTGTGATGTTTATTGCTGTACTTGCTCATGAGTAACAGAACAATAGATAAGGAACATAAACTGTAACAATGTAACACTATGCGGCACAAATCTATTAAATGTTATGTATGCTTGGAATAAAGGCAGTCAGAATTGTACTCTTTCAGCCTTAATGATGCACAAGAGGCATTCTGCTGTGAGATACTGAATGTAAATAAATCCATTTTGTTTGCACAGAACTCCACAGGGTTCCTTTAGAAGAATAAAACTCCAGAATCCAGTGAAGACAGTGACAGCTGCAGCGGAACAGTTAAAAATAAACCCATGGTGTTGTGTTCTGTTCTAATGGGTGATATATTAATCTATATTTAAATTCGATTACCAAAAAATAACTAAATAATGGAGCTACGTGTGAGAGAAAACTCATTACTTTATATAATGAGGTTAAGAAAAAACAGGATATTTGTTCTTGATTCACTCAATTAAGTTAAGGTTTTCTTTCTACAAAAAAAAGGCCACAGTGAATAATTTTGGAATACTAAAAATAAATGTTAATTATTCCTGCTTCAAAATTTTATCTTGCAGCTAATTACACCAGACTACTACACTTGAATGTAAATTTTAACACAACTTCTCATTAACTAATTTAATGATAATTTCCAGAGGGTTATAAGGTCAGTGTTTCTAATCTCCTTGTGAATATAAATACCAGCCAAGGTGCTAATCAGTGGTAAATTCATACAAAAACAACTTGATTGCTCACTTTGAATCTGAAATTTATTCTGGTGTGCTGTTGTGTATATGACCTAATAAAAAAAGAAAGAAAGGGGAAAAAAAAACCCAGACTACACAACACATAAGTGACGTTCTATTATATGGTGCTTTCCAGAAGCTGTTAGTCAAGGTTATTGATCAGAACTCACCTCTGTAATTGCATTGACTTCAATTTAATTTCCTTTTTAGATTCTCATTAATTATATTTTTTTCCTTCATTGTGGTGCTACTATTAATCTCATAGTGTTTGATCTGTTTCCTAAAGCTACATTTCAGCAAATTAGAATCAAATCAAAAAAGTGAATTTATTACAGTATTACATCTCACATCAAGAGGTGCAACTCATCCATTTATTATAGAGTAATTTATGTTAATGTTCATACTTAGGGTTTAGAAAATCTCCAAATTCACTTTCTAGGAACGTCAGAAAGTTACATGAAATAATTATAAAAAATTTTAATAAATATGAGGAGCATCCTCATATTTATTAAAATTTGTTGTAATTATGTCATGATACAAAAATGTCAAATTCCATACTAATACAAAGACAAATCTGCTCTAATTTGCACCTTCAGACTGGATCAATTTTCTAACATTTACCTCCTATAGCATTAGCAAAATTAGCAACTAATTTCTTTAAAAATCAATGTATATGAGTTGGTGCAGAATTCACACTGAGGGAAACATCTCGATGGCGGAACTCGCAGTGGAATGGCTAACATCAAGTTGTTAATATTTAAACAGCTAACAATGAGCTTATCTTGTCTGCCATGTTTGTTGCTTCAATGTTGCAGATAGAGGAGCTTACAAAACTTTTAAAATTTCCCTCTAGAATTAGAGTGTCTGTCTTTTTCACGGTTGCAGAGCTAGTAAAACAAGCATTGTAGCTTTTCAGATTAAGCTTTTCCTGTTTGTGTGCAATGTTGGCAAAGTATCTCAGTACAACATTTTTTCCTGTTCCCTTTTGACAAAAAAAAAGAGGGTTGCATGGCTCCTCTCTGGAGATATATGGCATGGTACCACCCATACCTTCATTTTCCATCTACTTTCCTTGTCTCCTTCCTTTTTTATTTCCTATTTCCTACGTTCCTTATTGTGTGTCCTACTTTCTCCATTTCCTTATTTCCTTTCTATCAGTCGTTTCTTGTGCCCTAATACCTTTTCTTAGTACCAGTTCTTCCTCTCCTCCAAATACAATTTCACACACAAAAAATTATCTTTAAGAATTCTCTAATTCCTGACAGCCAAAAAACACCTCTGAGTTTATCTGTAAGTTTGCATTTACTAAACAAAGGTTCAAACAGGCAAAGTTCATATAAAATTTATGTTTTACATTTGAGGGAAAAGGAAAAAGAACAAAAATTAGTCTGGTTTCTGTTTAAGTTTTCTCCTGCCAAATCTGAAGGCATCTGCACATCATTTTGAAAGCTAATCTTGAGCGACTTATCCAATGTGAAAACCGACTTTCAGACTCAATCTCTGCAGCAATCAATCTTCTGCTGTCAGGGTAAGTCTGTCGAAACCTGGAGCTGTGCTTGCTATGAAGAGAAGAAAAAGCAATTCTTGAATTCCTCACCTCAACTCTTACTGGCAGCCAGCATATGTTAGCCAGGGTACGGGATGAAACCATCATGAATAGGTGACGGGGCGTTCTTGTAGTGGAAAATGGAGAAATGAAATAATTAATCTGGGTTCCTTTCAACCAGGCAGGTGAGAGATCAGTGGGGGTTGCAGCTGCCATTACACAAAGGATTTTTGATTAAAGTTGTTACCCCACTGGCCTGTGAAATTATTGAGAACTGAGATCTTTACTGTTTTACTTGTTTGAATGAATTGGTCTTTTTTTTGGTGCTCTTTATTCTCGCTGTTCAGCTTCATTCAGTTGAGATTTGTGGCGCTGCAGGCCGGAGAACCTGAGACTGTCGACTAAATTGATAAAAATGTCAGGCTAACCTGAGAACCGTCAGCTTATGTGACAAGGTCCGCTGATATGCAGTATTACTTTCTAGGAATGGATAGAGATTTTTTCTTTTTCAAAGGCAGCAGTAGTATAAATCAAGAGAAATTATTATACTGCTTTTCAACTGTAATTGTAAATTTTAAACGAGACTTGAAAGCAAATACGTAAAAATTTAAAATAGGTCATGTACATTAATAAGAGGATTCTATGTATATGTGAAAGGTTGATTAGACGGATAGATTAATTAAGACCACCACCTTCTGAGTTGTTCTGTACAAATCCTCCAAATAGGCAAGAAGAAAACCTTTCAGTAAAACAGTCAAGAGGGCCGTGGTAGATCAGGAGGAGCTGCAGTCCTCCATAGCTCAAGTGGGGGAATCTGTTGACAGTATAATTACCTTTGGTGCACTCCATAACTTTGCCAGTATTGTTGTGTTTTTTTTTTTTTTACAGAAAACCATAACAATGACATGTAGGGTGACATAAAATGTAAACACGATGCGTCTGGTCAGATGAGACCAAAATTGAACTTTCGGCACACATGCAATACTTAAAAAAAAGCTTTGACAATGATATGAAACATGATGGTGGTGGCGGTATCATGGTATGTGGGTACTTTTCTTCAGCAGGAGGGTTGATAGTTTATAGTCATAGCGGAAAACCTGTAAGCGGCTGCAGTAAATTTATTAGTTGCATGTCATAAATATTTTTTGTCTGTAAAGAAACACTTCCCGACAGCTACAATTTTGAATGATGTTGGTTGGTGGTATGGCCTCATTTACCTATTTTTTTTTCACAAGAAATTGCTATTTATGCCAGAAATGTCAGCTCACATTGACTCCCTTGTGTAATCGGACAAATGTCAAGAGAAAGAGCTGGAGAAAACTCCACCCAGTATATCCATCTCAAAGAAGTGACAAAAATCAATGGGTGAGATGCTTATCAGGGGCATGTTAATAATTCATCCCAAGCCCATGGCAGGTGTATAATTGATCAAGGGGCTGATAAGTTCTGGTGATAAATATTTCAGGGGAGTCTGAGAGAGAAAAGAGCTCTGACTTGTTGACGAGCCCACCTTCGAGTTTTCTCACTGGGAGGCTTGGTTTATTGAGTCTACCCAGTTGTGCAGTCATTTTCTCTGAATGCTTGTGAGTTGTGGTGATAATTCTCTCTAAGAGGTGATGGCCACAGCTCCTAGGGTGAAAATCAAAGTGCTTGAACATAACCAGGCTAGATAACTGTAGTGCACACTTTTATGGATGAACTGTGACCTCTAAAAAGCCAGATCATTATAAAACTGGACAGAGCTACATGGACTCCATGTGTAAAGTCAATAGCAGTCCACAGTAGAGAACAGCATCTACTGGTGAGAGATGCATTTTCTTTTCACTGTAGGGAATTCAGAATAGGTTGCAAACAGGAAAGCGGTTTGGTCATCTGAGACTCATTAAAAGGATCAAAAGATTTGAACTCTACACCTAAATGGGACAGAAAATTTTCTTACTTTTGAAATATATGCAGAAGGTGATACCTAAATTCCATCTTCATTAAGACATGGTAGTTCAGACATCAATGGTTCTGTAAGTAAGAGTGCTGAGCAGAACTAGAGCAGAAATTCTGACGTATTACTGAAGGCAGACAAAATCTTGAATTGTTTTAAAGATCACCACCACTTAAGCTTGCAGTCACATTTAAACTGCAGCTTTTACTGTCTCTCGCTTTTAGGTAGCCATTGCATTTTTTACTAATACCCAAATTTAGCCTTCCACATATAACCCCAAACCTCTTCTGCAACTCTTGTATGTTTTATTTTGTTTGTACTATTTGAAAACATAATTAGCAATATATCTTGTGATCTACAAGCCTGAATACTATTGACAAGGAATATTCATTGAAAGAAAACAATATATTGCCCACAATTTTTACCAATTAAAACAGCTGTCAGATTCTATGGAGTGATTGTGCAACTGTGATTTGTTTTTCTTCATAATTAGTGCAAATCTTACTTGTGTGAGTTTAACCATAACAAATCAAGAAAGTCTATCAGTTCACAGCAAGGTTTTGGTCCTTAAAACATGCTACACAAACCACATACAGCATCAGAAACAAAATGTTCTCTCCTTCATTTTGATCAAACAAAGAGAAAAAAAATATGTCAAAGCTGAAGCTAATTATCATGGCTAAACATGTAGCTGGATTGCTTGGAGGTAGCTGTTGTTGATTCAACGCAATCTGTGGACATTGGCAGGTGTTTTGTACTAACAGAAGACACATTAAAAGTAAAAGCAACAGAAAAAAGTGTTTTAACTTGCTAAACTTAAAGATCACAAAAAATACCCATCACTCACTTCTGTTCTAGCTGTGGCATGATTCCTTAGCTTTGAGATATCCCTTCTCCTAAATCCAGTTGTTTTAGAGTCGTATGGCAAGAAGTACACTAAATGCTTTATTTCATGGAGCTCACCCATGTTTCCTGATGGTCTTTGCAGCAAAAGTCCTCACTGCATCACTGTAAGGTGGAGATAATAAGCTGCCAAAGATCCATTGAACATATTCCCATTAGAAAGGCTTTATTTTGTCATGAAAACAATCTATTTTCTATCACTTTAGAGAATGACAGGCTTCAAAACAGTGCCATCATAGACACTGTCATCCATATATGAAAGTGCTTCCTGTCTTAATAGGCATGACACAAAAGGATTTTTTCATGTCAGAAAAGTTTGTTTTGAAATAATGTGTCTGCTTTGAAAACAACAGAAAAGCTGGCCATGATTTATTTTTGGTTTATACTTTCAAAGTTTTTAGCTTCACTAGCTCTAAAAATACTGATATTTGCCATTTTTACTCAAAATCTGTACAAAATGGCTAAAAAGTCTTGAAAATAGAGGATAAACAAGTTAGTAGGATTAGGTGACACTGGGGTGATGTTTTCCCCTCTTAAATCTGTACACAGAGAGGATATGTTTTTCTCACTACTTTTAGTAAAATGTTATTAAAACTTCAATACATTAACAAACAATAAGAATAATATAACAATCAGAGACAGAAAGAGGGGTGTGTGTTTTGAGTCATGGTGTTTCTGTAATAATCTGGCACAGAACCGTATACATTATTAACCCAGAAGTAACAAACTGTTTGACACAGAACATTATGTAAGTTATATAAACAAATTGATACAGAAGACCATCTGGTGATATGCACATAATTAGAGATGGACAAAGGGAGATTCACTCACCTCTGTGAGGGAGGGGACGATGTGCACCATCAAAGAGGAGTCTCAAACAGTGTTCTAGTCAGGAAGTTTGAATTTCAACATGGCAGCAGCCATAGACATAGTTTGCAGGACCTCTCACTAACCTTACATTCCATAAGCAAACATTACTTGTCAGCTTATAGTTATAGGCACTACATGTAATATTGATTTTAGATGCACTGTTGCATGCGTCTTGTAAAATACAATTTTTTCCACCACTTCTTGCTACTGTTGATGCCATATTTAAATGCAAAGCCCATCTACCAAGTCAGAACTGTGGGTAGTTTGAGTTGCTCCCAGTTTCCCAGTGGGAAATCTGACTACTGAGACCACTTCTGTTGATTTTTCAAACTGGGAAGAAAGAATTTTCCAGTTCCGAGTACAGCTGGAACACAGCATGAGTACATTACACTAAACTGCAGAATCCTCCCACCTTTTCTTCTTATAACAAATTATTGTACTTTTTGTATTTATTGTATTTTCCATTGTGTCTGCATTGTATGGTAGTTGCTCAGTGCAGTGAGCTGCCTTGAAAAAGCAAACCTTGAGTCTTCACAAAATTTTAAACAGAGGAGTGGGTTTGTGATCTTTTTTCACATAAATGGACATGCACTTTTTTCAACTCAGCAGTAAAAACACTAAAACAAATTGGATAAGAACTGTCTCAACTGATAAGAGGCTTCTGAGTAATTTAACACATTCATAACATCAATACAGCAAGAAACTTACAGCAGGTATGCTGAAGCTGTGATACCTCATAATCTCTCATATTCAATATTTCTAATAACACCTACAATCTGTTGTAAAAAAAACAACAAAAAAAACCCAAAAGTGGTTCTTATTGAAAGCAGAAAAATTAAATCTTCATCTTTGATTTTTAAACAGTTATATCACATATCATTGTTGGTCTTACCTTGGCTCATAAAGCTCATAGTAAATAAGAGCTGTCTGCCTTCGCTCTACTGGGTATAAAAATCTGAATTTTGAAGTATGTGCATGTTTGTGGTTCCAGATGCTGTCACAATGTTTCTTATCTTGCTATGTATGTTGGCATATCTAACAGAGCTTTTTCATGTGAATCCAAATGAAGTGCATTATGTGAAATGTAAATGTCCTGTCATATTTTTGAAGGAGGCCCATGTGTGTCGTCGATAAGTTTTTTGTGAGGTACTCCGCAGACATTCTGGTATTTGCCTCTGTGCTGGGACCAACCGTTGACTTTTCTTCTGATGTTTTCTTTTTTTAAAACTTAGAAGGATATTTCTTAATGGTAATTTCTACCAGGGTTTACATGCTGTACTGGCAGAAAGATTTATTACTATTTTTTGTTTATCATCAAGTGTTACAACAAAATATTAACAAGAACAGAATATGCAGTGTTGTCTATGTTATTAGCTTAAATAGTGCTCTGTTTAGAGTGTGAATAAAAAGATACAGCTGAAACATCTGAGCTACCACATGAGCATGGAAGGTTTAAATAGAGCATCGGTCACATCAGTGCAGAATCTGTGTCCTTTTGTGCGACTGAATAAGCCAGTACAATAATATGAGACAAAATTATATGTAATGGGATTTTTGAAATGTTAATCATTACAGACTAGAGGGCACCTAGTCTTTTTTCAACAACAAGTATTGTGGAAGGCCACAATACCTGCTGGAGCTAGACTAGACCTTTAACTAGAGCTAGACATGTAAAATCTGATTATTTTTTTTATAAACTTGACTGAACATGCACCATCTTGTCAAACTTATTCACTCACGCCTCAAGATCAATAAATTCAGGTGTTCCAACAACTTTTACGTACACCGATGTATAAAATCCAGCTAATGGGCAAACAGATAGCATCTACAAACATTTGTAAATTAATGTGTCTCCTCCACCTGCACAGTAAGTCTAGTTGTAGAAAAAAATGTCTACATAGCTAAAATCCTTAGACCCTCTCTAAAAACACTAACAAATTTACAGTGTGTAAAAAAATACATCATGATGAAAAATGTGTTCTGAAATTTGTTCTACAATAACTAACTAAATAAATAAATGATGCATTGCACAGAGTCTTATTTGCTTGTTCCACTCTGCTTAATTGTTACCAATAAGAAACATGACACATCCCATAATAGATGATTAATTTCCTTCAGACAGTGAACTGTGTTATACGTGTGAGAGACAAATTTGGAAATAATCATCATAGCACCTTTGAGAGCCTTTGTTTAATGTGGGAGTGTATAAATGAAACACAACCCCACAATTCATCACTAGTTATCGTCAACAGGAAAAAGTGTTGAATATTCATCATGGTGTTCTATGACTAAATAGAATTTTATTTCTGAAATTTCCATCTTGATTAGTTCACAGTAGACTAAACAGGGAGGACAGAGATGGTGTTTTTCATCAGCACAAAAATTAAATTAAATGAGTATCATATCAAGGCGTTTTTGTCTTAATATTTGATGCAATGCAGTGCTTCTGTTGCTTTAGAAAAAAAAGCCAGAGCTAGTATAAGTATTTCTTTTAAAGAGGAAAGTATTTTGAAAAAGGTCAGACTGGGTCAAAGCATCAATGAATGTACAAATTATTCTCAAAAGACTTGAAGGTCAGTCGCCTTTCCTTTAACTGCAACCTTCAATGAGAGACTCTGCCGGGATGAATTAAACAAATATAAATCAATCAGTTAAGGATTTAGATTATAAGATAACTTGAGAAAAACATCATTGTGATTCTTTTGTTACAAAACAAAAGAACAAAAAAGGGCATTTTGCTGTCACACTGGAGTTGTCTTATTTAGTTCATACTTTCCTAGAAATACCATTTAACTGGTAAATTGAGCACAAGTTGTGTAGCGACTGTCTTTCTAGGTGAAAGAGATCTCCTTGGCATAGACTCTGTTAAATGATACCGTGACCCTAACACATTATTTCTAAGCGTGTCTATAGAAAGCTTGTGAATACCATCAAAAGGCCTCAAGGTCACTTTTATACAGTAAACACAACAGAGCTTTGAGTTGTGAGAGGGAGACCCAACTGACATCAAGGATCTTTAATAGTCTGACAACAGCTTATAAAATGTCTATTATCATGTGCAGTCACACCTTGTCCTCATCAGCAGACTTTAAGTTGGGTAAAAGAAGGAGTGAGATTGCTTCTCCTTTTACAAGACAGAATCTACAGTATTTAGAGGTCATTGGTATCTAATGACATGCAATCTATTTCAGTTCAATCAACAACATAGTAAACATAGTAACATCATACATCTGATTGGAATGTATGTACATTTGGATTGAAATTACTTTTTGGTAAAGTGCATTGAGATGACGTGTTGTGAATTGTCTCTAAATAAATAAGCTGAATTTAAGACAATTAAAACAGAACAAAGTTTAATGAATGTATTGTCTGTCCAATATTTAGAAACTTGGAACTCTAATGTTATAATTCTATAGAGCTTCACTGGTGATCTTATTTTGAAAGGCAGTTCTGCTTTATACATGCTTCAGGAGGCCAACTTAAAGAAAATAAATTAAAATAATCTTTCTTTGTAAGGCTTTGAGTTTTTGTAGCATTCAAGTTCTCAGTAGCATCTCTTACTGCATATCCTTCGGAGGAAAGTTGTTCTTTGGTTTTTGTCATGTAGGAAAGGATAATATTCGATAACGCCTTAAAAATAATAGATAACATATAATAAAGGAACTACATAGCCAACTGCAAGGCAGGCAGCTAGCTGACCGAGTGAAGACGTTTCAAAGCAATAGCGCTAGCAAACGTTGCAAAGCTTAGACCTAATCTAAACAATATAATTTTATTAATGCATAAGTCATGTTCAGTAATCATGTTTACTGAAGATGAGACTTTTAAATGTAGGTGTTGATTGTCGATTTTTTTCTTTCAAAGAAGCATGCAAAAAATAATCATGATAAAAAGCCAAATCTTCTGAAAAGACATATTCTTTTATCTGACACCAGATTTAAATTTAGCTCACTAGTTACAACTGAAGTGCAATTTAATTCCTGAATCTATATCAGTGTCATGAGTTCATGAGATGTAACTGGTTACCATGGAAACTCTTGAATGGAGGCTGGCAGAGAGATGTTGCAAACTAAGAAGTCATATTGAATTATGAGGCAACGTTTTTTCTAAGCTACTCTGGCATAATAGTTTGTGACCAGACCCTACCTCATTAATATCCACTATTGTCATTATTAAATAAATAAAAATTGTAATTGCTTTGTTTTAATAAATTGAAATTATAAATACACTCAAACTTGCTCAGGCTGTACTGAACTAAATTAGATTGTTTTCAATTTGATGAAGATGGATTTGATTTAAAATTGTAAAGACTAAACAGAACTGAACCAAGTCATAAGTGGATAAATGACTTTTGAAAGATAGAAAATTTGTGACCACACTAAAAGGAGACATATTACACCTTTTGAATTAGTTGTTAAAAAAACAATATTTTCTTTCACTGATGAAGTGGGCAAATTACGGAATGACAAAGCCAATTTTCAGAGTTCCAGTTGCACACTAGTAAGCCACCGCTAAATCCATTTTATGAACTCACCATGAACTGGTCAGAATGGCGGGAGGGCTGGTGTCAGCAGCCATTGGGCCGAGGGGCGGAGGAAACTCCGCTCAGGTCGACAGTCCATTGCAGGGTTCAGAGAGCATAAGACACAATTTTCACATAAGGATTTGTCAGCAGAGAGCTCAGACCTCAACCCCTTTTGAGAACTTTGATGCTGCACACAACAGTGTACATATATACAGTTGCTAAATTCCTAATATTTCACAATTGATCACATAATTAAAGCTATTATTTTTTCCGGGTGGACAGGTGTGGTATAATGCAGTCCTTCAGACCATAACCTTGTAATATAGTATCTTGTATAAATCTCACGTGAAACACACTGTTGGTGAATAGGATCTGCATGATCCAACTTGACACCTATAGAGACTTCCCTTTTTGAATTGAATTATTACTTTGCCATTTCTGCCTGGGATCCCATTTTCTAGAGCCATGGGCCATATGTTAATAGATTACTTCAATTACAAATTTCAAAGTTTAAACTTGACAAAGACTTTATATAACTTCAGCAGCGACAGGGTGAGTAATATTTTTCACTGCTGTTGGTGAGATATCTGAACCACTGGCATCCGTCTGGGCAGGAGAATCAATTTCTGTCTAATGGGGGCATGTAATACGATAATACTGGTCAATTATCAGTGAAAGGGTATGATTAGCATCCTCATTGTTAACCTCTCAGCTTTCAGCAGGGGGGGAAAAAATCAGGCATCACATTAAATATTTCAATAGAGTGTCACAGAAATGCAAGGAGAAAAACTCATTTAAAATGGTTACAAAAGAGCCATATCTCACTTTCTCTGACAGTGGATTTGATGCTCTAATTAAATATTGAGAGCACATTACACAGCTCACACATTACAGTGGAGCACCTGAATATGGTTATTGCGCCAATGCTGATAATATGTATATTAGCAATAGCTTTTCATTTTGCAAAGATATTATTATTTAGCATAATGGCATAAACACAACTCTGGTAATAATAAAATGGCAACAATTATTATTTTTTATGTAAATATACCAGGCCAGCGCTTTGCATAGTCGCTCCACAGCAGAAATGACCCAGGTTCAGGTGTCAGCATTTTTGTGTTGACTTTGCGTGTTCTCCCTGGGATGACTGGGATTCCCTGATGCTCTGATTTAGTCTTACAGTTCAAAGAAGCGCATATTATGCTCACTGCCCATATCAACCTGCCTTTACCTTTGAGTAAGTCCATGTTTGTTTATGGATGGTTTAATTTGAGTTTTTGCTGCCTGGGAGTAATATTAACATTTTGGAGTCATGACTTTAATCAGAGGGGAAGCTAATGGTTATGGTAATGGAAAAAAGCCTTTATTGTTCCAGAACACTTAACAGGACATTTAAATCTCAATTTATATATTCATGATTGCAAATATTTCTGTAATGTAGAAGAAAAGAAATGGCTTATTTAAATATTTTCATCTCTTTATCAAAAAAATAAAATAAGCTTACTTAGTTTTAATTGTCTGAACTAGCTGAGTATGGATAAAAGTGAATAAAGTTTTATTGATCATTTTCAAAAACAAGAGGAAATCACAAACAACGCTCTTTTCTAGTACACTGATGACATAAATGCTTTCCAAACAAGCTCCACAGAAAGCTCTTCCTGCCAAGAAGACAATATCACAAAGTGATTTTCATTCTTTTTGAGATGAGTGATCACTAGGTTCAGCTTCCTGGATCAGCCATGACTGGATAAGAAGTGGAGAATCCGATAGGTTGCCTCTCTCTACCAGCAATTTCACAGTGAAAGAAAAAGAATCACAGGTTGAACCATGCCTGTGATAAACTGCAGCCATAAAAGACTCTCTCACCGGGTTTCTCATCTTATAGGAGTGGATAAATTTCATACCAGTGTTTAAGCTCAAGACGGAGAATTGAGTGAAATTTTTGATATCAGCAAGTTTTGTACAACAGCGATTTTCTTTGTCTTTTGTCCAGAGTTTGGTGCAATAAAGTAAAGGAACTTGACAATGTAAAAGAAAAAAAGAAATAAAAATGGCAAATAAGTTGTTTTGCTGACTGAAAGGCTTCTTGAGTTACCTCAAGTTGAAAAAAATCAACACTGTTTCTCGCGCAACAAAAGGACTGAACATCATCCTGCAAATGAAGTTGTGCTGAGCTTCTAACCTTTTTTTTGCTGTTCCCTTCATTCATTATTCACTAAGGGCATAAAAGTGTAAAATGACTGCTCCCCAACACGTTTCACGCAGCCATACTCATTCTTTTACCTTTCTCTGACCCCGGCTCTGCTGTCAACTTTGAAATAGTCCTGGTCTGAGCTGTGTTAGAGGTGCTAAATTTTCTATGTGGCATATCACTGAAGGTGTCTGGTGCCACTTAAATGTTCACACCTTCTCTCAATGTCATGGTACGCTTCATTCCCTTCCCACCTAAGGGAGAAGACAAGAGGTCACAGGAAAACATTGTTCTGTTTACGCTGGAGTTATGCTACCACTGTGCAGCCCTAAACTCTTAAGCGCAATGTTGAGACCCAGAATAAAGTCAATACAAAGTCACTCACCTGAGAAGCAGGCTTATCAGAAATGTTTGTCATGCTGCTACGCTTTGATGCTTGTAAAAGCAATTTTTAGCTCACAAATAAATCAAAGGTCTAGTCATTCATTGTACACCTTCATTTATGCTTCTTTGGGTTCATTAGCATATTTCACAACACATCTAATGAATCATGGATATTCATATATAAATTCCAGGAGTTGCTAAATATCACAAGTCCTCTTGGTGGATTGAAATTAAAGACTTTTTAATGGGAGCTAAATGTCAAGTAATCGGCTAAGCATGACTGGTTAATGAAGGAGAAGTTCTCCCATGGGGAAAACTTTATGGAAGGATAACAGCAAATCTAATGAAAAAAAGAGGAGTGAAGCACCTTAAAGACATAGTCAAGATTGTTAAAAACAAAAATGGTGCTGTTAAGAGGTGAAGGCTATGGTCAATATTATCTATCCATCCAATGACTGAACGCATTTATTGTTGCTTGATCTCCTCAGTCAATGGCCAATATGCAGGCTACACACAAATGGCCAATTGCATTATTGCACAATGTTCGTCTCATCATGTTCAGTGAAAAACAAGTCACTCTAAAAAAGACCTCAGCCCTCAGTGAGTTTTACCTGTACAGATAAATGTGAAACTAAAAAAACTTGTTATAACTGTGACAGATAATGATGGTGCCAGTCACAGCACAGTAAGTAAAAGTGACCTGCTGGTTAAATTTTATGTGTTGGACTCAGACTGTACTGTAAGTAAAATATAGAACATAACTTAAATTGTCAGGGTGAGGAGCACGAGCAAAACATTCACCAAATCATATGAAATAGCAAAAGGGATATAATGACCTGCGGCTAAATTATACAATAGAAGTAATTAGCTATGAGTCATGCTTATTATCTTTTCTTGACCAGCAATGATTAGAGCAATAACAAAGGGGGTATTTCTATGCAACATGGGATGTGAGAAGCTATCTGTGAATTTACAACAATCAACATCATACTGCACAAAACTATTCGTACCCTGAAAGAGGCTCATTTTAAACCTCTAGGATTTAAAATAATTTTAATTCAACCAAGAAGTTTGTTTCTTTTTCTTCTCTTCTAAAACTTGTCTTCAGGACTGGATGCCACATTTATTTGTAAAGTAATATTTTCGAAGCATGAACTGAGGAATAATTTCTACAAGTTATGATTTTAGTCACGTTTTTTGCTTGTGGATGTCTACATAGCTCTAGACTTTCTGAAGAAACATAAATGAAAAATATTTGGACTCAAAGCCTGAAGTGGCAAAAAAAAAAGGTTTAGCACCAAATGATGAACAATGGACCCCTCCTTCCAGGTAATACAACACACAACTGAAGTAATCCTCGATAGAGGGGAATCTATCCATCTAAAGGAATCAATTATTCATTGTACTCTGTCTTCCTGCTGGTCGGTTAGAAGGCAGAAGCTTTCTCTTGGAATAGTGGTTGAAACAGGAGAAAAGTTCCTCCCTTCAGTCTGACAGCTTCCAGCTAGAGAGGTCTCTTTCTCAGCAGCAGGCTCCTCAGCGCGAGCCTGACCCGAGCTACCAGAATAGACTGAACATCTATTAATCAAGTTAATGACTTGAAAGGAAAATATGCTCAACTTTGCAAAGTGCACTTAATGATAGCAAGTTCAATATAAAGCCCATATCTTTACATCAGCAGCAGCAGAAACTCAGGAGCTTAAAATGAGGAGCTCAAGCAAATCTCTTTCAAAACAGATCAATACAGCCCACAGTGGGTGAAGAATTGGTATATTATTCATGAGCGATAATGACTGCTCAGCCTTATCATGTCAAGCTTGCGAAATATGAATTTATGTTACTGTATGCATCCCATCAACCCAGCAAAAATAATGATGCACAATACTACTGTACGCTCGTATCTGACACAAGCGCTTTCATTTACTCCAGTCAAAAGCCAGTGGTCATTATCTAATCATTGCTGAGCCCCTCATCAGGCTGATCCCGTTGTTGCTGCAGACATAATTAACACACTCTTGCTGGATAATCCTTAATTATTTGCCTGTGAACTAGATGACACTCTTTTATTGTTGTTAGGTGAGAGCTGTTGAGTCCAATCTGAGGTCTAAGAACTCTGTGATAGTTTAATTCCAAATTTAATTGCCGTTTCAGACAGAGAGAAATTAATCCATTTTAACGTATCCCATGCTGGGGAACTTTATAGAGGTTTTCCAAGGTCACTGTCTTCCAGAAATAAGCCACGCTTCAAGTTGCTCGCATACTCATAACTGGTCTCAACTTAAAATCCTCTCATTAAAGCTGGCAGAGGTTCTTAACTGGACTGTTTACTCTGCATGTAAAATTTGTCATCAACCTGAATGTACTTCTGAACAATAAACCAACAGTACAGGGGCTTGCAAATAAATGTCATATTCTGCATCTAAAGAGGATCATGGACTTCGGATGCTTCCTGTGAGACCTTCTCTAATTTCTTCATGCCTGAAACAGACAGCATAAAGAACATGATCTGCTTTTTCAGACGGAGTCAGTGGTGAATTTTAATGTAGGTAAAACGGCAACACGGGTGGCATAGCATAGCCTCGGGGCATCAGGAATGTTTTTTTTTTTTTTTTTAAAAAGTCAGTCAGTTACACCCAACAGTGTGCATGCCACTTCAATAGGAAGCCCCACTGTAAGCTCTGTGTGAAAATATTGCTGAACACTGCAACTGATCAGAAAGCTGGAAGTCGAATCAGATTCACAGCTTCAGTTTGAGAGCTCACTTAATCCTGAAAGACCCGGCCATAGAAAAACAGGGAAAAAAAGCTCAACCTTTAAGATGATTTTATAGGAGTACTTTGGAGATAAAAATATGACATTCTTGAATTATTTTCGTAACGTTTTAGGAAAATGTTAGTTTTACAACGCTGGGTGATTTGGATGGCAGAATTTCCAGTGAGCTGTTGACAGTCATTGTCAGAATAACTTAGAAGAATTTACCTCAGTAAAAACATCAGAATTTGCCTAATTGATTGCTTATCTTTTTACCAATAAAACATTATAAATAGCAACATAATTGCGAAGCATGCAACTTTTGGAACACATCAAAGTCAAGCATAGTGCCAGACATGCCAGTTCTCATCCATACTTTGAAGCCCCATGGGTGTTGCTTGTGTCTCGGGTATTGTTTGAAGTCGCAAAAACAAATTTAGGACATTGGGAGTGGAGCAATGGGTTATGTTTCACTGCTGGCACCTGTTCATACTTTCTAGCCAACATATTGTGCTCTGATTATCACCCTAAATGGAAAGCTGGTGGTAGCAAATGGACAGCCTGGTCTTGGGCCACACCTTGCTTTGAAGAGCCATTTCAACTTTTCCACAAAATGCCTATGCTAGAATCTGAGCTTTAACAAACAATTGGGGTAGCATTGCATGACTGTACAATAGAATGTAATCTCTAAGTCTGTGTAAAAACCCTGAAGAAAAGTCAATATGTGTACATTTTAATTTTTGTTTGAAATAGATATGTTGAGCATTACAACACTGGGCCTTAGAGGGGATAAAAGGCCAATGGAGCAGTTTTAAGGTGCTATGTTCCATCCACCCAAGGTCTATTTTGATAATCTGTGCCAGATAACATGAAGGTGTCTCCAGTGGTCATTGGGTATGTGGAGGGGTAAAGCCCAGCTGTTAGTACATTCCAGAGCAACAAAGTCAAAAGTTAAAAGACTTACTTTCCACTAGACAGAAATTATTAAAAAGGAGTTTTGTTAATAGCATTGGTGCAGCAAGATTATCCTGGATGCTTCTAGACGGAGTTTGTCTCTTCTTCTCATGCATAAGTTGATTCTTTCCGGGTACTCTGGCTTCCTGCCCAAAAACATGACTATTTGGGTAAATTGATCTCTATAAACTTGACGTTAGTCATGAGTGCATGCATGGCTGTTTGTCCTCTGTATCTGGGTTACTCCATGATAGACTCTTCCCTGCCTTTTGCTGGAGATGGGATCCAGTCTCCTCCACAAACAACTCCGCAGGGATAAGTGTGTACAGAAATCCTTCCAACACCACCCAGGCGCTTCAGAAATGATTCTGAAGAAAAAAATGTTGGTTGCTTCAATAGGAAGGGTACTTTTCAGTGCATGTGTCAAAATTCACACTTGTGACATTTTACTCACGCATTGAAGCACAATGTTTAATGTATTCATGGCTTGTTACCACAGTGAATGAGATAAGAGCTATAATGTGTTCAACTGATTCAATCACAAATAGTACATACATGTGAATTAAATGGTGAAAGATATTTTGAAAAGGTTTCAAAAGTAAACAGTTAAGTGAACAAGTAAAACATGCATAACTACTTAAAACAAAATGATGACTACCTTTATCCATTCATGCTTATGTAAAAGCTTGAGTTAAAGACTGCTGACTTGACAGTTGTTCAGCAGACAGTCAGTTTCCCCCTCTGCAAGGAGAACATGAAAAAAGGGTTTGCTAATTAGGGAATTAGCTGTGTAGAATGCTGTATCCCAGCATATTAATGGAAGGTTGAGTGAGAGTAAAAAGTGTGGTTTAAAAAAAAAAAAAGGTACTTAAGCAACTTGGGTAACTGCAGCCCTGAGAGGACGGAAAAACAAAGCCCATTCACAAGTGTGGGAGAGATCAGAGGCCACTGCTAAAAAGAACAGAACTTCCCAACATCTCAGTAGAGCCAGAAGCAGCAAGAGTCCAGTTTTTGATGAGGTAATAACTTTATATAAATCTCGTAATGTCTATATTACACAGAACTTTAGTTCTATTTTAAAATGTCTTTTTACGGTATAAACAAAGTTGTGAAAATGAATTTTTTTTATGAAGATGCAGTCACTCAAAGTAAACACCAATGAGTTTTTGAACACAATTAAAGCTGAAAAAGTACAATAGTCTGACTATAAAATGGCAAAATGACTAAATTTATTGAAATCAACATTTCTATCCTTTAGATATTGAAATAATGGATCCCCTTTAAAAAAAAAAGAAACACATTCCCTTCCAAACTTTTTAAGGCATCAGAATCACCACCAATATCTATGAATGCTTGATTTTTTTTTAAGTCCGTTTCCTTTATTTAATCTTTAACTAGGGAAAAGCTCACTGATATTAAAATCTTTTCTCAAGAATGCCCTGCAACAGTTTTGAAATGCATTGCCAATTGAGTAATGAATATATGAAAGATATGGGCTTCTATTTTTCTTGTAAACAGCTGAAATAAATGAACGTTGCAAAGATATTCCAGTTTATTAAGATTGGCTTTTATGAGGCAGCAGGAGTTCAGGGAGATGCAGCAGCTTGTCCATGAGGTACCCGTCAGGAATGACATTTAAAATCGAATATAAAAGAAACAGACCCAAGCAGGAGAAACAAGCACAAGGGAAATGTAAGCAATCTGTATTGACTGTAGCTGTGAAAGACAAGGCTGACTAACACCAGCGTACAAAGTGTTACAGTAGTCAAACTAAAAGCGTGGATCCCCTTTCCGTATAACTCAAAGACAAAGGATTTCACCTTCAATTAAAACCTTAATTTTAAGTGAAAGTTTGATGCTGAACCAACATATTTTAAAATTAAAATCAATAGTTTTATGCTAGACTGAACGCCTCCCAGATCTTTACCACCGAATACAATCCAAAAAAAGTAACTTATTCCCTATTTGAAATCAAGCAGGTTGAAATTCGTTCAAAATGAAGTGTTGGCAGGATAATTCAAAGGTTGTTTTAGTTAAAAGGCATGACTGTGGTTTAATGATACATATGCATGTCATCTACATAGAGGATTTTAAACGAGTGCATTGCAAATGAAACACAGAATCCATTACTGAAGATGCATGAACAGGCTGAAACCATTTGACTATGTAAGGCTTTAGAAAGCATCTAAGATTTTGAAACTGTTTGTTTGGCAACATTTTGGCAAAGACAGAGTAACATACAGGATAAAAGTGACTTGCAAAAAAACTAAATGCAGTTGCATGCCATAACATAGCTGATTGGTCAACCCATTCTCACTCCCAACTCGTCATATATTGACGCATGGGACGGTCCGTCCTCATCACATGTTGACGCGCAGGGTACCCCTTTCGCGTCAATATGTGACGCGAGGTGTTTTACACTATGCCTTACCGTAATTTTTGCCCTAAACCTAACCAAATCGTTGGGTTTTGAAGGTTCGGCAGCGGTTACGAGAACCCTTCGCGTGAAAAATCCACGTAAAACATGTGACCTGCCCAAGTCGTCAACTTTTGACGCAAAGGGGGTACCCTTCACGTCAATATGTGACGCATGGTCAGAAATTGTCCTAACTCGTCAATATATGACGAGTTGGGAGTGAGAATTTGTTGGATTGGTAGCTTTGTATCTGTGCTGAAAGCCTAATTCAAAGTTTTCTAAAGGAACCCGTTATGACTATATATATACTGTATATTTTTATATAGTATGATTTGAGACTCATTTTACTTCACTTGATAAAAAATGTTGTTTTTTTCCCAAGAATATTGCTAAACCCTTGTTTTGTCTCTATTAATTAAATATCATGTATCATGTCACCATGTATGGCACCCAATGTACCTGTGATAAGAAAGATATTTTCTTATATTTAATGTGTAAATGGAAAGCTTATATTTCTCCACTTAGGGCAGTCTTTGTCTAATGTGTCATTGTGTCACTTCGCAGCATTTATCTGGAACTGCAAAATTGAAACAGAAACAACATAGAAATAAGTATTCTGAAAAATATGCTTGGTGACAAAATAAATATTCTTCCATTTGGAATTAGTTGATTTGAAATCTTGAAGTATCTTTTTGTTCATATCACAACTGTATTTTTTTCAGTGTCCAGGGATTTGTGCTAAGCAATAACAAAATAAACAAACAAAAAAAAAGAAATCGGAAAGTAAAGAAATGTTTTTCTTTCTTAATGTGGACAAACCCCTGGCAACAGAAGGATTGTATTTCAGCCTTCTATTATGATGGTGTGTGAACGGGAAGCTGTTAATTTGGCACTTACATTAGTTGAGGAACATTAATCCAGATGGATTTACATGCAGTGGCTATTACAAATGGATTGTCGTTGATTTAACAGTAAATCCACCAACCCTAGACATTGGTTTTTGCCCTTGATGGAACATTAACAATAGTCTTTAAGATTCTCGAGTGGAATATTAAAAATGTTTTACTCTGCTCTGTGCACAGATACTTTACATGCACATTGGCTCAGATGCATAGAGAGAAATGCTTATTTCAGGATTCATCAACACTTCTCTGGGATCCTGGTTACAGGATCACACTTTCTGTAGACTCCCAACCCTCTTCAATTAGTGACCTCCACAGGCTCTCCGAGAAGAGTGCTGAGATCCCCTTCACATCCGTGTGATCAGAAAGTATGATTAATGCTCGCTATCCATTGGAGCTCGGACTAATCATCCAAATATTCACAAAGCTATTAATACCTCTCAAAATACTGGCTGGAAAATCCGCTTTACACAGCATTTTGGGATAGCCTGTCTGCTGCATAGCCTTATTGAAAAGTGAGTCATTAAAAACACGCACTTCTGCACATATAGATTTAGAGAGATGGATATATAGATATCCATCCATCCATACTGAAAATGTTATATAACAGACTAAACCTACATAAGGTGGAAGAAAAATTCTTACTTTATTGTTAAACGGTTTTACCAATAAAAGATCTGAAAATAGTGGTGTTCATTTCATTTCCACACTCTTTACTCTATGGACTTTATAATAAAGATACAAGAAAATAAGTAATCTGTAACAGTCAAGAGATCCATAATAATTGAAGCAGCTGCTGCTAAAATTCACAGTTCATGCAGTTAAATACATTGATCAACCCGCAATAAAAAAAAGTCAAAAACGACTTTTCTTCTACTTCACTGTTAACTTTGTGTTTATCTATCATTTAAAAAAAACGTTGAAGTTTATGATTACAATGCAACACAATACGAAAAACTTCAAAGTAGCACAAACTAAGCTTTCCCAATGTAGAATATATCATATTTGTGGATTAATCGCCATTTTAGAAATGAGATTTTAAGCGGTTACACTGAGATTACGTCCTGAAAGCTCGAAAGGTTTTCTGATTGCAGCTCTTATTTTTGTTCGCTGGCCTAATGCTCAATTTCAGTTGGTCAAATAAAAGAGTCGCCTTTAGAGCACTTCAACTAATCACCCATCTGTGGCCATTGTCTACAAGAAGCATATGTGACTGAGATTTCTGTTTAATATAATGAGGATGGAGATAAGTAGTATTTGATTACTTCCTGACAAACAATGTAGGCAGAATTCGAGTATGAGGCACATAGAGATTGGTCCATGCACAGATATCATGTTAATAACACTACTTAGCTCCACCACCCACATAAAAAAAAACAACTTATGAATTTTAACTAGCCAGATATTCCTGCACTATTTGTTCCATGGTGTATCAAGCACACTAACACAGAATGGACAAGAAATCACTTTTCACTATCTGGTTTTTGCTGAAGTGATTAGATCATTTGATAGCACCATTCCGCCGCCTCTATTTTCTCCACTATAGGATGTTCCCCAAGGGAGAACACAGACCATAATGATTTTCCAGAAATATTATCGACCTGGGCTGATGCCGAAGGTGGCTATTACTGTAATAATGCTCTTAACTCATGTGTAGATAAGGTCCAGCCTAAAAATCTAGCAGTTCATCATTTGAAAATATAGCCAGGTGTGGTTTTCTGCTCTGACAGAAACACTCACCCAAAGGCTTCTCTTTGATTCTGTAATCAACCTTAAGTTTCTTGTTTTGTATATTAGTGTCAAAGAATTTTTTAACCACAATATATTTCATGTTTTAATAAAAAATAAAAAGTTAGAGAAATCTGAACTAATTTTCTTTTTTCAAACAAGAGCAAGCATAAATAAATACAGGAGTACCCAAACCAGACTGGTTAATGTCTAGTTCATATGACAAGACAATTATGCCGATTTCTGACTCAATTTTCCGCTTTTGACAATCTTAAAGATGCTACAATTATTGTGACGGCTCTAAAGATAATCTAATGAGACATTTCTCTCATGTGTGGCATGTTAAGAGTGATCTAGTCTGATATTACTTTATGAAGCACATATATGAGCATATTTTAGACAAGAACTCATGATTACTGTAAAAGCTACTGTATGTGGTGTTACTCAGACCTCAGTTTGAAATTACAGCATACCACAAGTACTTATCTGTGATTGTTGAACATCGGCGGTACTTGGAAGAATTTTAGACATAACGCAGGACTGCACAGATTTACAATAGAGCAGAATGAAGTAAGATGGCACTCTTCATCACTGCAAGCTCAGTAGGCAGCTAGCTGGGAAAAAAAAGACTAACATTTCTTCTTGAGATGATTAAAACCGAATGTCACTGCTGCTACACTGCAGATCCGAGGATAGCCATTAAGAATAACCATTAGGGCCTATTTTCATTTCATCTTGAAAATGCTTTTATCGGCAGAGATTTGAAAGTGAAGGCACAGAGAGAAGTCTCATATGTCAGCAGCAAGTTTAGGGCAAACAATACACCAAGTGTCAGACTAATAGTGGTAAAGAAATAATATTTACTCCCCCCACCACCTATCTAAGAGCACCTCTTAGAAAATCTCTGTCCTCCTGAACTCAAGTGGCTATTGACTTGTTTTTCATGGAACAGTACAATGTGAGTCTATTCAGCAACTACAAAGGTGGGATGATGGGAGATCAGTCTTTGTTAAGGAGCACCACAGTGTGAAATTGAGCGTTGCTGTTGGATGCGACAGCATTTATTAATGTTCATGCTTGCTAATCTCTGTTAGCTTATCAGGCCATGATAAACATCCCATTTCCCCCACGGATGAAATAATAATACAGACCTATGAATATTCATGTGCTGAAACTGCAAAGAGTGGATGGTGATTGAAAGATATTGCAAACCATTGCCGTGTGATGCTGAATTTAGTTTTGATTAAAAACAAAAACAGAGCCTTGCAAAACTATTCATACCTCACAAGCTTTTTTTTTTTTTTTTTGTGGTTTTAGCATTTTTACAACCAGAACTTTCTATGTGTTTTATAAGGATTCTACTGCAAGTAACAGACCAACACAAATCAGTGCATAACTGAAGTGGAATGAAAATAAAATATTCCCAAAATATTAACAATTAAAAATCTGAAATTGTAGAGCCCATTTGTATTTAGTCCTGGTGTCCAAGAAGATGATTGATGATGAATTAGATTAACAGTAGGTTTGGACTTTGACTTGACCAAGCTTAGATTGAATGGAGCCAAAGCTGAACCTTGGTTCTAGTTTCAAATCCTTTGCAGCCTCTAACAGGTCTTCTAATGTTGTATTTTTAACCCTCCTTTGGTCCTGTGACATCATTACGTTGGGCTGGGCCAGAGCCTTTTTAGAAAAGATTTCAATTAGACTGTAACCAGATTCAAAAAGTAAAGCTACAGTTAGATTCTGAGAAAAAAATTTTCATCCAGATTTTCTCTGCATCTTATTCAAGTTTGTCAAGCAAGAAACTTCATAAGCATACAGGCGTAAAATACATGCATAAAACAATATATGAAAATAATGTTTCAGCAATAAAATACAGAAGTGTTACAGAGAATTGACCACCCTCAAAGATGATAAAATTCTCTAAGAGGAAAATGTAATTTTAAGGATCAGAGCTGTCAGTAAACAATTCCCCATCCATGTCTAAACTTCAAACACTTCTCCTGGGAAAAGTTCTGTTTTTCCAGTCCACGGATAAAACATACCTCATTGTATGATTTGAAGACAGGTTTATTTTTGCTGTGTTACAAGGGCCAGAGTCACCTCACCCCTTCAGTGTGTGCGCTACATGTGTTTAAAACATCCTGCAGAAATCGTAACGGCTCGCTGATGACCTGTAGTACCTGAAATTTATAGAGCTTTTAATATTACAGAACAATGAAAAATCCTGTTACAGATTTCATCTGTTTCGATTCTGAATTATTCAGTCAGACTCGCTCATTGGGGATTTTATGAATTAGTGTCAGGAATGTACATTAGCTTAACACATGGTCCCATTTCGGCAAAAGTTTCCAGCTAGTTATTGCACTATTTTGGGAGGACTGCACATTGAAGGAAAAACTCCATGAACATGCATGAATGGAAATTCCAGCTGGAGTGGATAGAAGATGAGAAAGATTTTGTAGTGAATGCTTTTGAGATCACACGTGCAGAAAAACAAAGTCTGTCCAGTTACTTTTCTGTAGCTAACAAGAGCGTCTTTGGCTACAACTTAGATCGTCACAAACAGCGCCACTACAGTGACCACCACGTGCAATAGACCCGTGAACAAGAGAAAATCAAGCGATCTTTGCTTGTCCTTTTTGCCTCTGCTGGAGACTGAGGCATCTGATATGCTTCTTATTCTTCTTCTTTGATATAGGTTTTATATTTTGCCATTTGAGCTGAATAGAAGAGGAGTGGAAATGGCTGAAAACATGGCTAAAAAGCCTTCTGTGGTAGGAAAGGGAGAATTAGCTGGTAAGGGGAATGCTTCAGAGGAAGAGGATCTTAATGGTAATGTGCATCATCCTTGAAATGCTGATCAACTAGCTGAGCAAAACAAACCAGCACAACAATGGCTCAAATAACAAAATCTGACAGTATGAGGAAAAGATACTGGGACGCAATTAACTGAGAAATGTTGAGATAGAACTGGAAGGAAAAATTTGCAAACTAAGGCACATGACTTGATCTTTTGTTGAAACAACACAAACATTTTCAATGTTCATGTATTTACAGTTAGTGCATAAAATAGCATTGAAATCACTTAAAATACTCATGCACTTTGTGTTCACTGTTGGTGGAATTATAAAGGTTAAACATGTCATTAAATTGGTATTAAAAAGCACAGAATTTGATTAGCTGATTTCTGCTGAAAGCCTGTTTCAGCTTAAGCTGCCTGTTTAATGTAATGCCTCAGCATCTCATCTGGATCTATGATCAGACTTCTTATAAGTCACATCAAAATCTTCATTATGTGTTTTTTAAGCAGTGGATTGAACTACAGTGCTTCAGGTTAAATGTGACAAAAGAGCAAAAACATGATAACTGCAAGCAGGAAAATGCTTTTCAGCAGCATTTCACAAACATGATGCATCTAGACAACAGTACATAAACAACAAAAATTCAGTAAGATAATAAATGTGTAAAAAAAATACTGACATTTCCCTGACATCATGTCTGTCTCTTACACACATCAACTTATCATTTTTTTCCCCACCACCTGACAGGAATGATTGTGACAGCAGTGCATCTGCCTGCCATAACAGAATTACAAAAAATCTCAACATAGACAGAAAATAAATATAAGCAGGTAATGGTCATATCAGATATAAAAAAAATACTGACACACTGGCCATCTAAGCATAAATAATATCTTAATGGGCTCCTCTTCGACTGAGAAGAAGAAAAATTCAAAATGATAGCATACAATGTGTCTCAAAAATTAAAACATGATGTTTAGATGATGTTTCAAACTGTATGGCAGTGAGGTTAATCAATGATTTTGAATGGACTTTGTCAATGTTTCTGTTTACAATTTCTTAGTAATCTTTTTAGCAATTTTTTTAGGGATCTCTAGAATTTCAGCTATTTACATGTGGTTGTAGTTATTTATGTTCTCGAATGGCTCAAAGTCCAGACTAATTGCAAATGAGAAGCAATATTAGGATTTGAAGGCTGATGTTCACAGAAGCTCATCGTCCAGCCAGACTGATCTTGAGCTACTTTGCAAAGATATGCAAAGCTGACAGCCAGGTGCCACAAAATACCTGTAGCTGCAGTGATAAAAATATTCTACACAGAAGTGATTTCTTTTTTTTTTTTTTTTTTTTTTTTTTTTTACCCCTCCAGGGGGTATTTTTGTGGGCTCTAGTGTCCCTTATGTGATAGTAGGCTGACAGGAAATGGGGGAGGAGAGGGGGGAAGACATGCGGCAAATATCGTCGGGTCCGGGAGTCGAACCCGCGACGGCCGCGTCGAGGACTGAAGGCCTCCAAATATGGGTCGCGCTAACCGCTACGCCACCACGGCATGCCCCAGAAGTGATTTCTAAAACTGCTACACATTTCAGATTTTTATTTTTTAAAACTGAGGTTGTCAAGATTCCTGTTTTGCTTTTTTTTTTTTTTTTTTTTTTTTTTTTGCAAAGATACCAACTGTTCATAACCTCCCCACAAATCCTGCCAAATGAAATCCACACTCTCAGGACAGTTTAGCTCTGACATGAATTTTAGATTTGTGATACTTTCAAAGGGAACTTTGTGAATGAACCTACCACACAGTGCTTTTGTGTGTGTGTGCTTGAATTGTTTTCCTTCACAGCTGTCCTATTTTTCAACTTTGTTTGGATGCAGCTAAATACTTCAGTGGATGACCATGCACCACGCTGGCACCAACTGCTGCCAAAAGATTAACTTCAAAGGCTCTGCATATCTTCAAGAATGCATTTTTGTTTTTAAGGAGGAAACAAAAATGAGCTGTTTTCTCCACCCTTAGTAGCAAGCGTCCATCTGCGGCACACAGACCGTGGAATGAGATCCTGTTGGGTGTATTTCAATCTGTTCTGTCGCACAGCACCTAATCTGAGTCTTGGATGAAAGATACGTTTTGATGAGGGTTGTATGAGAATTTAATGAGGCAAGATAGGAGTGAGCCTGGAGCTACTGCAGCCCATTGATGTGAGATGTTTTAAGGGGATTCCTACTTCTTTGCCTTTATGTTGGATGCGTTTGTGTGCGAGTCTAAAACAAAGCAAGTGTATTGCAAATATGATTTATTTATTTTTTTTAACTAGCTGCTTGTGAAGCTCGCTGTGACCTTGATTTGAACTGCTTCAAAGCCATCGTTTGACCTGAAAGGACACATCGCATATAACATTTACCTAAAACTGTCTTTGTCAGATAACACCGTTGCACCCTCGCAAAATCCCCTGATCCATCTTTAGTTGAAAGGCGAGCCTTATTCAAAGGCATGCCTTGGGCAACATACATCTGAAGTAAAGGAAGATCAGCTTCTTCAGCTACCCTTTGATATCAGGACACCCCACTGTAAGTCTTGATTTTTTAGTGTGTTTATTAGCTGCTACAACAGATTTTTGATGGTCTCTGTTCAGAGGTGGAGAGCGCTGGAATCGTCCTCAGGGATGAATATGTGTGCATTCAACGAGGTAATGTGTTCTAATGGGCTTTCCATTCACTTCCTTGCAGTCTTCTCAACATAGCCCTTTAATGTTTCTGTCTGAATACAGGCATCTTCTCTAGTGTTCCCGTAACAGGTCTCCTAGAGGTCAATTAGCGATAATGAGGCAATAATGTGGTTTACTGCAAACCTAATTAGATTTGGTTTAGCCAGTGGGCTCTCTGATGTCCCCTCTAAGAGGCTAAACTATGCATATCATTTTCTGGGTGTTTGTTTCATTTTCCTTCATGTGGACAGGAAGCAGTTTTCACACAGAAAGCTGTAACACTTGATTCAAATGTTTACCTTTTAAGCCTCCATCACTATCATCTAATTAGTGGGAATCCGCTCTTTCACACAACAAGTCATAATATGGAGGCTCTTTATTTAAAACAGTAACAGGCAGAAGAAGCCAAACATTTCCCTAAGTACAGTGCAAACATACTTACACTCCTTGAACTTGTTCAAATGTTGCCACATTTGAACAAATGTACCACCAGACGTCTCTGCTGCAGTGCTTCTACTGTTTTTGGCAATAAGTTAAAGTTTTTTGGTGCCAGCAAAACGAGCCATTTCAAAACCTACAGTAAGTAGTATCACAAATCAGCAGGCACTGCCCCTCACCTAGCAACCCTAGCAAAGCCCATTATGTTCCCATACAACAAGCAGAGTTTGAGCATGTTTGTTCAGCTGGTTTTACTGCAGTATGTGCTTTAAAATGGCTGCTGGAAAAAACATGTGTTTTGTTGTTAACTTACCATTCAGACACCACTTTCTTGTTTGTTCAGCAGGATATTCTTCAGCTATGGTTGTATAATTGCTCATCTGTTTGCAGCCATTTTCACTTGCAAGTGCAAATGTTGAGTTGGGGGCGTGGCCATCAGCAGCTTATTTGGATTTAAAGTAACAAGAGGCCCTAAAACCGATCATTCTGAAAGGAGTTCAAAATAACTAATCGGATCAAAATCTCATTATCAAAGGATGACTTTGTGAAAAAAAATGTATTGGACATGTTTTGTATGGCCCATAGACCTATCCTAACCTGTTCAAGCCAACATAAGTCACATTTCAGTGTTTTACAGAAATATCACATGATAGACTAAAACAAATTATTGCAATATGGTGAAGTTGAAAGAAATTGTACTTTTTAATGTTTTTTTTTTGCCATCTGACTCAAACAGTATTCTTCACAGGTTTGCTGTGTTCCCCACATAGCTGAATGCAAACTGTAAAGAGGTCTTTTCATGCCTTTCTTCTTGCCTCTCATACTTAAAGGGCAAAATTGCTGAGTTCACAACTAATAGTAATGCTTTAAGCAGTTTCTCCCACTTCATCTGTGAATTTCTGCAGCTCCGCCAGAGTTACCATGGACTTTTTGGTCTTCATCTCTGCCTGATGCTCTCCTGGCCTGTCAGTTTAGGTGGAACACCATGTCTCAGAGTATAAATAATGGGGTCTTCCAGAAAAAAAAAACACAAATTAATTTAGATTAAATAAAAGAATATTTAAAAGTAAGATAAATAATTTGTGTGTCGTTTCTGGCAGCATGATATTGACTTTTAGTCTGAGTAAGAGAGGTCGCGTGATGTGTTATGATGACATGATGTGGATTTTTGGTTCAGCTTGTTGAATATTAATTAAACTGAATGAAAATGAAACTTGATGGATAAATATAGATTCTGATTGTAATTTTTTTGACCCTGTCAGTCATTTCTTAAGGTTGAAGCAAAGGATTTACATTATGAGCGATGAAATAATAATCAGTAAGCAGGAGCAGGAAGAGTCACAACTCCCAAATGCGTATGAAGCAAAAGACCAAATCACGAGTTCTATTCTCATGGCTTATTTCAAATAAATCCCTGGCTGGCTTATTAAACTTGTGATTTAATGTAAATAGTCTTTGAGGTCAACTGACTAAAGCAGTGGTGCTGAGATGTGAGGAGGGCAGTGTCCATATTTCTGCCACAATGAAGCTTGTAAGATACTAACACCAGAGGCAAATGTCTTCTCTGTGACCCATTGGCCCAAAGTAAAGGTTTAAATTCTGCATTCGTCTTCCATCAGAGCAGGCATTCAAGTCTTTTCTTGGCAATTTGTGCCACATTGTTGCAGGAAATTATGGGGGGGACTCTCGGTTCCCTACTGAACATAACAAAAGCGCAGATGAATATAGATATTAACTGAATTTACTATGAAAAGTTTAGAGCCAATATTGCGAGACAGGAAATTGCACGGTTTGAGTTCACAGAAGGTGGACTAAAAATGTTTCCTAAACTCAAAGAGAAAGTTGACCATATTCTTTGTTGATTATTAGTTGGCTCTTCTCCCTACCCACCCCTATTGCAACGTTTCCCTCCCAAAAAGATGAAAGGACAATTTCCATGTTAAGTGGACCGCTTCTCTGAGTTTTGTTGACGTAGCGAAGTGCATCTAGACATGCTCATGTGTGAGCGAGGAGCTTTTTCCAACAGCTAAGATTTGATAAGGTTTTGCTGCTGCTTCCATCTATTGGATTTCTCTCTCTCTTAATGTAATTCCTCTAACTGTATGGAAACCAAAATTGCATTACCCTCCCCGCATTAGGAGATAAAGAGAATACAGTAATCTGTGTGCATTGTTTATCACAATACATATGTATGTTTTGTTTCGCTCAGAATATCCTGAGAAAGCAAACAGATTGCTTGGTGCATCTGTGTATAACTTGATTCTTGTCATAGCCCAACTTTTTTAGATGAGTACTGCACCTCACCATCCTCTGCACATTGACAAATATTCCACATTCCTTTTATATATTTATTTATTAAAATTGTTTAGAGAAAGGTCGTCCATCTGTTCCAGCAAAGTCATGAAAGAATTAACATTCTTGAATGTGACGAAAATGAGTAGAAAGGGATCTAAAACTCTCTAAAGCATTAAAAAGATCCTCTTTTAATGCAGGTTTTGTTCCTCTCAACAGGACGTCTGTTTACAACACAAGGAGTAATTTTCTCTCCCTTTTATTGCAACACCTACCACAGCTTCTTAAGTGAACAGTGGAAAAAAAAGTTTAAAAAAACAACTCCTCCTGCTGCTGCTCCTCCCAAGAAAAATGGTTTTCCTTATCTCCCCCACTTCCAATCTGGTGAGGATAACTGTAATCCAAACTATTTCATCTGTTACTCCTATAACCTTTCCTGGCGCTGTAATGACTGGTGCTAGCCTCTAGAATCCCATAACAAATCAATCACTCATATTGACAGCTTTATCTTCTTTTCTGTTACAGCTTCCAGATTTTCAGCTGCTCTATCTCTGGTCTCCAAACTATATCTGCAATGTTTCAAAAATCAAATGAATGGTGTTCAGAACACAGAAGCAGACATTCACAAACATATATGATTTACATTCATAATCATGATTTATATATATATATATATATATATATATATATATATATATATATATATATATATATATATATATATATATATATATATATATATATATATATATACCCTATATATAACCCTAACCCTAACCCTAACCCTACCCTAATACAGACCAAAAGTTTGGACACACCTTCTAATTCAATGGGTTTTCTTTATTTTCATGACTATTTATAAGGCAAGAAATCCCACTTATTAACCTGACAGGGCAACACCTATGAAGTGAAAACCATTTCAGGTGACGACCTCTTGAAGCTCATCAAGAAAATGCAGAGTGTGTGCAAAGCAGTGATCACAGCAAAAGGTTGCTACTTTGAAGAAACTAGAATATAAGGGGTATTTTCAGTTGTTTTACACTTTTTTGTTTAGTGCATATTTCCACATGTGTTATTCATAGTTTTGATGCCTTCAGTGTGAATCTACAATGTCAATAGTCATGAAAATAAAGGAAACTCATTGAATTAAAAGGTGTGTCCAATCTTTTGGTCTGTACTGTATATTTAATCAGAAGAGAAAATATCAATGAACATAGCTGTGCCTTCCTAAATTATTCACACCCCATGGATGGTTTATATGTTTCTTCAGTGTATGTTATGGCGTTCTATGTGACAAACAAACAGAATGAGATGATGAAGGAAAAGAATAAATGTTTCATAAAAATAAATATTAAGACCCTCAAAACTTTGTAGAACAACAATGTACTGCAATACAGCTGCAGTTCTGATGCACTATGTAACTATCAGTTTTGAACAACTAGTGGTTAAAACTTTTGCCCATTCTTTTTTGTAAGATAGTCTCACTTAACATCACACCACAGACCCACATTTAATTAAGACTTTTATTAGGCTAATTTTTTATTTCATGTTTGATGCTTTTAGTCCATTTTCTCATCAACTTTGACCAGTTTCCCCACCCTTGCTGAAGATGAGCATTCCCACTACATGATGCAGCCACCACAATGTTTCATTGTAGAAACTGTGTATTCAGGGTGATGGTTAGTGTTAGTTAAACACTCCCCGTGCAATGTTTCCTCTATACACACAAGAAATGCCTGCTTGTTTTCACATTCCTCCTCATTATAATGTCTTCTACATGGCACTAATTCCTGAATGAAAGCCATAGAGATTTCTTTCAGCAATGATTTTCTTCTTGTCACTCTTCCAAAAAAATGTCAGATGTGTGGAGTGTATAGCTAAAAGTAATTCTGTCAACAGAGTAGTTCACCAGAGCTATGGGTAACTCAGCTGCTCCAGAGTTCCCATAGACTTCTGGGATGCTTTTATGGATAATGGTCATCGTGCATGGCCTGACGGTTTATGTGATCTGCCATGTCTTGTTATAAGTTGTGCCGTAGTGTTTTCATTTTCAGACTATAAACTAAACAGTCTGAAACAGCAGTCTGCCAATATTGTTTAATAAACCAACTCTGCTTTGAACCTCTCCAAACTGTTCTCCCCGACCTGTCTGCTATGTTCCTTGGCTTCATGATGGTCTTTGTTCTCTAATAAACCTCAGAATCCTTCACAGGACAGCTGGATTTATTCTGAGCTTAAATTACATACAGATGAACTGCATTCAGCATTAAGACATGTCTGAAGGCATCGGATTTTGCTGCACCAGAGTAAAGAACAGTTTATACAAACACACTCAAATTATGCACTTTGTTGTGGTCAGATAAAATTCTGAGTAAAATACTTTGAGGGTGCAGCATTTATATTAGCCTCTTGCCTAAAATGACTGGCAAAGGTAAAGGGAAGTTTCTTAGTTTAAGCATTTTACCTTTTGACCTTTGAATTTTGTCTTACTGACAATTCATTAATCACCTCTAGGAGCCATTGACACAAAGAGCATAATTCATACAGCATAGGCCTAAAGCAAACTCAGTCTTCAAAGGAAGTGTAACTCTGGCTCATACACAACAGCCGTGTGCCAAAGAAAGGACTCTCACCGGAAAACAGCAGCACTTTGAATATCAGTCACAGTCCAACTACATAAACACTAAAACATGGTTACTTAGCAGAAGATAAAAAAGCGTATTTTTTGTTAGAGTAAAAGTCCACCTTAAGGAATATATTTGACACAAAATTAATAGTGCTGCTTTCATAGTTTTCACATATTGCAATCATAATGTTAGTAATATATTCCACATCTTTCCTGCAGCTCCCAGTTTTGCATTTTTTCATCTAATTAGAAATAAGTTGTCGCTCGATATATGCTGCTCTACTGACTCAGTCATAACAGGCAATGTGTTGAGCATTAAACATGATTATTGTGTCCCGTCATGAATGTGCTACACCAGTTTAGTCAAGACGTGCAATCAGCTCCTGTGCTGCAGGCATGAACGTTTTGCAAATGACACATTTTTCATCATTTAGGAACCCACATAATCCCAGTTTACTGAGAGACTGGACAGACAGGAAATGTTAGTCTGTCCATTTTGCCCTTAGATGGACATGAGAGCAAGCATTTATTTTATATGCTTCACAAACATTTAGAATAAAAAAAATCTAAAGAACCCAATGTTTTTTTCATCATATGCTTACTGAAATTGGTAATTTAAACTGGGAATGTCATTTTTATTAGTTGGTTTTTGTGTTTAGAGTTTGAATAAATGTCTTCCTGAACTGCTGTTGAGTTTACTTATCTTATAGATTTTCTTTTTACTTTAATTGTGTCTAGTTTCAATAGACTGATCTTCTTTACTGTCAGTTTTATTTATTTGAGCTTGTACTCAGTTACACGTTTTTAACTCTTGCTTGCTGATTGCCCCTCACATCTTACTCTTCACCTGTTGCAACTTTCAGGTCAGATCTTCCTTTGTGTCCTATATCCTGTTTTCATGAGACTTACAAATGGAAGATGTTAGCCCTGCATTGAGATGATGACCCTAATCAATGATTATTTCCATCCACCTCAGGGATGGAACAAAATATGCCCTGTTGGAGACAGTAGATGAGATGAAAGTATGAGGGCATGTTTGCAAGTACAGTAAAATATTTTGCTTTGCACTATTTGAATAGGATTTGATGACCTTATAAAAGTATCTGCTGTTATTCTGCTTTAAGAATTATATTTCTTAATTGATAGGGTTTGAACTTGTTCACATGGGTCAGGCTTAGTTTGACCTTGCCATTCCCATGAGTAAACTTATAAAAAGATGAGAGCACAGGATGTAGCCAAAGTTTGTGAAAGTGTGTCCTTTATTGCTCATTATAATGAAGATACCATATTCATTAAGAGTACATACTGTATGTCATTCATAAAAAATAGAAATAAAAGCTGTGATGCTTTGTGAATATGGTGCACCAGGGTGAGGGTTCATTTTACAAAGTGTGGCATTAAGGTTTGTTATGAGTCATAGTAGACAGGATGACTCTTTCTTATGTACTGCCTAACAGAAAGATGTGTTTATGTATTCTGAAAAGACCACAGGTACTCCTTAATTTAATCAATGAGCGTAACATTTTCATTTCAGTTGAAGGTGATTGTTGACTCAAAACAAAGAAAATAAGAAGCCACAGATTCTGAAGGTTGCAGCTAAAAGCCTCAATTCTTTTATGTGGACTTCTGCACATCCGTGCCCACCTGGTCGTCATCTGCCACTATCTGGATGAAAGCAAACATAAATTGGTCACAATTCTCCTTGCTGTAAGTCGGTTCCCATGAGGCTGATAGAGCTCAAAACATAGCTGGAGTAAAGGCATCCTTCCTGACAGAATGGGGCATCTTCAATAAAGTAAGATGTATAGTTACAGATGCTGCTAGAAACATGAAAGTCAGTGTCAGGGAACTATGTCTAAGACGTCCTATTATTGTCCCACTGTATGAACTAGATTGCAAAAACAAAAAGGGCTCTGGATGAAATCCCTGGACTACATGACACAAGAGGCCACAGCAAAGAAATCTATGACTTTCCACGAGGAAAGTTTCTGCATGACATTTTGTTCCTAAGTTCTGCACATCCTGTGTGGCTTTCTTAGGAGATCAGGATATACGCACCTCTTCTTAAGCATTTACAGAAGGGAATAATTGATTAGAAATCTGTGGCTAATCACTATTTTCATTGTTTTGACATGCTCATACAGATTTGAACTAATTAAATTTATGTTTCAGCAGTTTAAGAAGATTAACAAAGCAAAGAAAAAATGCAGTAAGTGGTTATTAAAACAGGTGAAATCACATTGTGAAGATAAAAAAGCAGATGTAAGTGGTTTTTAGAGAGAGTATCAGCAACCATGAATTACTGTACTTCAAAAAGACCTGTTGGAACAGATTTTTTTTTTTTTTATGTCTTCAACACTCCTGCGTCAGAATTTTGCTTTTCTGCAAATTAAAATGTTTTGTCCCAAATGTTGAAGATTTTCTCTCCTGTAACACGATTTGGTGAAAGCATGTATACCACTCTTAAAAATGAAACAAGAGATCTATCAGCACCACTCCACTGAGATGACAGCTGTGTAATTTGCTTCCAACTGCATAAATAAAGGCTCAAACTATCAAAGCGAGTTTTATGTAAATATAAACACCGCTGGACCCAGCGTTTAAATGCAGGGATTGAAAAATCAGCAAAACAACAGAGGCAATAAAAATCAGCTTAATGTACTCTAATAAAATCCTGTGGATGTTAGAAGCCACACCTATGTTATCTATAACCTTGGAATGCATATACAACAGTGATGGGATTTTCGGCTCCTTTTTGAGATGCTGCTCTAATGGCTCTTCTTACTGTGGAGAGCCGGCTCTTTCGGCTCCCAAACGGCTCCCAAACGGCTCCCAAACGGCTCCCAAACGGCTCCCCATATATATTTTTGACATTATTAATTAATTAATAGCTTAAACCTAATTTTATAATATTTTGTTTCATTATTGACATTGTTAAGCACTTATGATGAGTAAAAATGCCGCATAACAATGCTTTATAAATAAACCTTTTGTTATAACCAATTAAATTATCACAAAACAGCACCACTTCCACAAAAATAACTTAAAATAAATTAAACAGTTAAATATAAATACAAACACCCACCACAATACGAAAAAGTATCAAAGCAGCTTCATAACAGAAAAGGTGCCACAAACCAAATATCAAATAATATTCAGTGTTATGTGTGATTGGTCAGATGTGTGGAGCACACGCTTGACATGAGGGCAGTGGACCGACCGAGGGAAAAAAAACTATCCGCTCTAGTACTGGCAGAAGAGCAAAACGCGCAAGGAGAGAGAGAAGGGGGGGAGAGACAGCGAGGCACCGCAGGACCAAAAAAAACGATGTGGGGAAAAACTATCGGCTCTGGCACTTGCAGAGCACAAGCACAACGACAGGGAGGCGGAGAGACAGCGATATACTGTAGAAAAAAACCCGGCTCCCAAATAGGATCCTAAAACGGCTCCCATTGTGGAGCCGGTTCCAATCGTTCACTTCAAAGAGCCGGCTCTTAGAGCCGGATCGTTAGCGACCGACACATCACTAATATACAATGCCACAGCTTCCGTATTCCTATTGTTTTTATAAAGTTGAAAAATTACCTTCATCCTTTAAAAGACACTGGCACCACTTAGACAAAGGTGTCGAGCACAGCCTGACATTTCAAAACATAATTTTCAATACCACCTCTAAGGAGCAACAAATGAGACAAATATCCCCAGGTCTGGGGATTTTCTCCAGTGCTGGACAGATTACAAAGCTGTTGGCCTCCATTTCTGTCCTAGCCCCCTGAAGGCAGGAGAAATTGTGTCAAAATAAGTCTTCTTTCTGGTAAAAATGATGAACTGCTTCCTATTTACAGCATTGGAAGCCTATTTGTTGAGTTGTGCAATAACAAAGCCTATGAACTGCAAGTTTATCTTTATACTATTTATAAATTTACAGATGCAATAGAAAAAAAAACATTTTCTATGTCAATTTACTTTTGCAACAAGAGAAACAACAAAACAAAACAAAACAAAACCAAAAATGAGGGACAATATTGGAATGTAGCAGCTCAAATGTTAAATAAAATATAAGAAGAAATGGACCAATCAGATTTATGGTAATTTTCCTGTTGAAACCAATTTTACTACTTTTAAATTAATCTAACATAAATATACGTAGATGTTTTCTCAATACAGAATGTGATAGAACTACGTTGTAGAATAGGTTTTGTTCTGCCATCTCAAGTAGAAAAAATTTTTTTCTCGGTGTAAATCAGCACAAACAGAGAAATGGAAAAAAAAAACTGTACCTCTCCTCTGTAAATACTGCCTTTTTTTTTTTTTACACATAACAAAGGGTTACATTTATTAAACATAGCAACCAAAATCAGGCGAAAAAGAACCTGGAAAATAAAATACCCCTGAGCAACAAGGTTTTGTTTAAAAAAAAAAAAATAAAAACGAAAAACTTTTTAACAATGTTATAATTGATCAGATTGCTCTTACAGGGTCAGATTAGTCTCCATTGGCCTAAATGGATGGCTCAAACTGAATTTATCTAATATCATCATATAGCCAGGGGTACAAAGACATATCCAGCAGCAGAACAATTGGTGTGCTGTGTTTACTTAATCAGACAGATTGCATCTGCTACACTGAACTGATTGTTGAAAAAATATGTATGGGTAAAAATGGGATTTCCATTTTTCCTGCAAAAAAAGAAAAACATATTAAATATAATGCTACATCAAATAGAAAGAATTAATCACTGTGAAAATTTTTTATGTATTTAATTGAGGCATAAATCAAGGCATTCTGAAAATGTTTCTATATAAAAAGCTATTTACAGCAATAGGCAATGAAACAGATGTCACATTTAATACAATTAATTTATTACCATAAGGTAATAAAATAAAATCCAAACATTTTTTTGCTGTAGAGCAGAAATTAGATTGAAACCTATTGAACTGTGTTTTATAGTCTGTCACAGCTCAGTGTTCAGATACTTTTGGCATACCTCAAACCTGTGGATCTTCTACAACAGATTTAGATATTCAATTCAGCTCTGTATTTTTACATTTAATGCCCTGCAAATGTCACCTCAAGGTACTTTAAGAGATGAATCATGTCATGGTTTTGTCAGGGATTTGGTGTGTTATGTGTGTGTGGCGTTCTCCTTTCCTTTTAGCTGCAGGTTTCCTCTGAAGGCCAGGACTGACCAGTGTGCTCTTGCACACCTGTTCCTAATCAGCCCATCAACAGTATCTGGCTGTTGGTCATTCGACACCTTAGTGTCAACCAAAGTGTTACCTCAAGCCCTGTGGCAAATCTTTGTAGATTTGCCTTGTGTTTTCCCAGCCAATGTTTAAGCTCTTTCTCTGTCCGTGCTTCTAGGGTTTCCTCCGAAATGACTTCCGACGCCTCCCAGCCCTCTTAACACCCTTGGTGGTTTGAGTGTGCTGGATTCCTTGTCTGATTGATACACCAGAATGCAATCTCTTCATCACCTCCTAATATCCCTCGATAATGGAGGACATTAAGAGCTCCCTGACAACCATTTCACAACGGATGGTCAACAATACCAGTTTCATCTAGCTCACTGTTTCCCAGCCCTGGTCCTCAAGGCACACTGCCTTGCATATTGTATTGTAAGTATTTCCGCGCTTCAGCCCAGCTCATTTCCATTGATGGTTGATAAATAGGCATTTGCTGAACTGCAATCATCTGAATTAGGTGCATTAAAGCACGGAAACAGCTAAAACATGCCGAACAGTATACGTTGAGGACCAGGGTTGGGAAACACTGATTTAGCTTAACTTTTGTTCAGAGATCTCAATGCTCAGCCTGCTGCCACTTCTTAGGACAGTGGTGGCGAGGAGTTTATCCTGCAATCAGTAGATTGACAGTTTGGTCCATGCTCCATCCACCTCTCTTGTTCACCTGTCTTGCCTGCTGCTGGTGGTCAGAGGGTACCACCTACAATCAATTTTAACAACAGTATTATCTCTGACCCGGACACCAAACTCAATGCATCTTGCTATCTGGGAGATGAGCGCATTGAAGAGTTATATAGACTTAGGAGTGCATCTGCTGCAGCTGAACCGACCAGGCCACTTGTTCATACATGTAATACGTTTTTACACAGTTTAAAACTCGACTGGAGGACGTTGAGGGTCAGATTTTAACTGAACTGTTTGGTTGACAGCTCCAAGAACAAAGTGAATGAAATCTGAAATCCATATTAAATGTTGACTGAGGGCAGGGTGAAAAAGGGACGGGTGGGGGTTTGTACACTTAATATATTTTTGTTGGGCTTAGTTGCTTTTAGAATTCTCGTCAGGTTTGGGTTTCAACAATTTGTGGGAGTTTCTTCTCACTGAGTGTTTGCGATCAGGTTGCCCCTCGTTCAGACAGTCTTGGCGACTTCTGATCGCTTCACTTCGAAAAATATTCACTGATTTCAAAACTTGTCACTGCAGAGAAAATGTTTAATATATTCATCTCCTCAATGTGTGAGGACACATCATCGGTTCAGATTGTTGAATATTAATTAAACCAAATTTAATTAAATGCAATTGAATGTCATTATCATTTTAAAAACTGACATTTAAATATAGGTTATGACCGTGTCAGTCAAGATGACAACAACAAAAAAGTCTATTGCAGTGTTCCCCTTGGACCCATCTTGCACCTGAATCTTATTGCATCTAAGACACGTAGAGATTTGGTATTGAGGTGGGTGAGACTCCACTGCCAGCAGTGGGTTCTCTGAAATATCACCTCCAGCCTTAGTTTTAATGCATTTTGGATGTACACACCTGCAATCACACCAACATTACTCCACCACTCTTTCTCTCTCAACCCCCACACACACCAGTGCACCTTAAATAAACTGAGTTGAATTGATTTCATAATGTCAACCAACCAATTAAGATACCATTTCCATCCATGTATAGCAAAACTGCCTGATATGCCATGACAGGACACATGGGAAAAGTAAAGATCTCATTCCAGAAATGTTACATTCTGCATCTTTCTAGTTTGCCCAGAGTTACCCACCTAATCAGTATCCTGGCTCAGTACTTGAATTCTGGAGATTTTCAGACTCTGAAGCATCCCTCTTCCTCAAGGCGTCTGGTCTTTCAAGTGCACCACATTCACCTGGAATCAAGCCAAACTCCACAGTTGTCATCCGCAGCTCTGATCGCCTTCTCCACTCTGTCTGCCTGCTCTCAGACGCTCCTTCACGATCTCGTCCTTTCTCCGAGCTGCATCGAACCTCTCACCTCCTACCCAGAAAACATAAGGCAGATGCCTTATGTTTTCTAATCAAATTCATAATCATTCATACTTTCTCAAGACATGATTTCAGTTAAATCAGAAGTGATGCATCACTTAGCAAGTGTTAATTGTTGGCAATAATAGGCCCTGACACTAGTTGGCTTCCTCACACAAAGCAACTTAGACTGGATTAAAATAAAATGAACATTTTATTAAACACATGCTGGAAATATTAGAGCCATATTTCAAAGTTTCCTCTATGCACTCTTGTCGCCAGAAATTGACTCCGGCTTCATGACAACAAGCTACAGTTTCTGACTATTTATATAATGCTTCTGCTGTAGCTCCCAGTATCAACCTTAATCCTAAAAAATATTATTTCTTCAAAATAAACACATTTCCCTCATTTTATATAATACATTGTTTATGTAAATATTTTAAGTCTTCACACAAGGCTGTTTAATACACCCAATTAAGAAGTTGTAGACATGACTGCATTTGCCGAAGTAAAGTGCAGACCTTTGTTAAATCAGACAATCTGCTTGGTTTTCTTCATACGAATGACCCCCTGTTCCACAAAGAGAACTGCCTAAATTGGAGGGTGTCTCATTTACGCTTCAAACTTTCATTCAGCTGCAAAGGAAAGAGACAGGAATTAATTTGCAGCGAGTGAATGGGTTCTGACAAGGAGGCGATTTCTCCAGTCAGTGTTATCCTATCTGTGCCACAACACAAAGAGGAAAACAATCAAAGAGTTAGCAGCAAAATATCTAAGCTCAGATGCTGTTTTCTTACAGAACCACATCGTGTTGAAGACTTACCCCAGACTCTGTGTTCTGCCGATTTCTTGAAAGAAGTTAGAGTGAAGGGCAGCGCCAGAGGCATGGTTATTTTCATACGGCTTTTGTTGCAAGATCAGGCACAATGTCTGCAACATGGAAAGCGAGGACCTTTGATACACACAAATAAACCTTTATGTAAGATGGTTTCCTATTTCTTGCTTCTCTCTCTCCAACAACAACTCAGAAACTTTTAAAATAAAACACACTGACAAATGAGTGTAAATCAGCATGTTTTTATCTGCTGGAAAATACAAAAGAACTATCAGTCTTTTACCACAAGATCAGAATAAAATTAGACTATTTGTCTACAAGACTAACAAATAGTCTTCCGAGAACCTAATTTGAAATAATTTCTTCAAAAATAAGTGGCACTGGAGAAATTGTACTTCTGAAAGTGGATTATGTTTAGCCATGTAGCAGCCCCTCTCTGTCCTCTTCATTTCCTGTCTTAATCCAATCATGTCCCAATTACAAAAAGCGAAGATGAAGTCAGGCAAAGACAGAAGAGGGATGCTCTAAATGCAAACATGCTCTTCCATTTTTAAACTGAACAGTTCATGACCTTTGTTTTTTGGATATTTATTGAAATCCTCAAAAACAGAAAACAAAGTCAACAAACCAGCTTCTGTAAATTTCTTCAGAGGTGATATGAAATGATTCTGACCACTAAATCCGTATCTGACTAAACAGAAAGAGAAACTGTTTTTCTGCATAGACAAAACCTCCTGTACTAGGCAATCATATCAGTGTGAAATTCACCCCAATATCTGGAGAACACTTAAATAAAACTGCGGCTGTTTTAGCTGTAGCTTGGCACCATTCACTCTAATTGCAAAATTGCAAATAGTTGAAATGGGTGAAGATGTGAATCAAATAGGAAGGGCTTTTATTCTGACAAATCAACTTTATCTCCCATGATGTAACACCTGTTAATACATGTTTGTGTTATCAAGATATTGCACTATGGAGAGCTTAGAGGGTTTTCTTCTCCCTGGCTAGTCTAACAATTTGCTAAATCATTAGGGAACCACATTCTAAATTTGCATTTAAAGCATTTTCTGTCAAAAGCAAACTGCAGATATGTTACAGGGTGGCACAGCAGTGTTTGGATAACTGAGAGAGTGTAATTTCTGAATGAACAGAGCAGGAAGTAAATTTATTTTAAATATCAAGTTAAGCTTTTTTTATGTATCACATTTTGGCAATAAGGCAATTCAAAGTGCTTTACATGATAAAAACATAACACACAAAAAAAAAACACTAAACCTTACATACAACAATAATGTATGCCTTACAATAATATTATGCCAGGTTCAGTTGTGTGGACAACATTATGACGTTATATTATAGCTAAGAGTAACAGATTCAAGTCAGGATTCTGACAGGGACTCTCTTAAATATACATATTGTTTAATGTACTTACCAACATTACTTTACATATTAACTTATCATGAATGAATTTTGGGCTTTACTAAAAAATGTTCAGACTCAATTTCCAGACCTCCAGTCTGAGTCAGGTCTTGTATCTTCACAGTAATGTTCTTAGTCAAGTCTGAAGTCTACATTTTTGAGACCGACTTCAATCCAAATTCCAGACTTAAGTCACTATCTTTGTCAAGAACATGTTAAAGATGAGGTGAAGTTCTAAGTTCTTGGAAGCATCGTATAAAGAAATGTAGGATGACATGAGGCTTTTCTTCAGTTCTGTATATTTTAGAAATTTTAAATACACATCTTGATTTTACAGGCTAGTAGTGTTCACATACAGTACAGACCAAAAGTTTGGACACACCTAATTCAATGGGTTTTTTTTATTTTCATGACTATTTATAAGGCAAGAAATCCCACTTATTAACCTGACAGGGCACACCTATGCAGTGAAAACCATTTCAGGTGACGACCTCTTGAAGTTCATCAAGAAAATGCAGAGTGTGTGCAAAGCAGTGATCACAGCAAAAGGTTGCTACTTTGAAGAAACTAGAATATAAGGGGTATTTTCAGTTGTTTTACACTTTTTTGTTTAGTGCATATTTCCACATGTGTTATTCATAGTTTTGATGCCTTCAGTGTGAATCTACAATATCAATAGTCATGAAAATAAAGGAAACTCATTGAATTAAAAGGTGTGTCCAAACTTTTGGTCCGTACTGTATATTGCTTATTCAAAGCAAACACGTGCATAAATGTTGTACTTGCTAAGTAGAATTAATTTGATAATTATTCACAGAGGATGCCCAGCTCTTCGCACCAACAGTTTTTGTTTAAAATTGCCGACATACTTTGGTCTCTCTGTACAACGGAGCCATTATTCTTCACAAATTAAGTCGTGAAAGAAAGGAAGCTTTGGTGCCTGAAGCCTCCTGTTGACCTGGAATCATAAAATCATTCTGCTGCAGCAACAACATTATATGGTATGTACCTGTTTGTGTCTACGATGTGTGTGTGGATCTAGATGTGGGAGCCTTCGGGTAACACAAGACGCAGGCCAGTAATTACGTTTAGCTCAACCGAGCAATGCTGTTAATCTGTATGTCACTGTTAATCTGTTGCGGTCAATATATGGATGCTGCTTCTTCACACCTTAAGGCATAACAATTGCTCCTTTCCTTTACCTTTAAACTGGGTCATTAAGCACAAGAGGATGAGTGTTTATTTCTTCATATTCTCCCTGTCAAGACAAAGAATAGACCAGTTAGCAGTATCAAGGTATTTTATTTTTTATTTGACTTTATATTATTTAACCCATAAGGACTTGAGGCTTAAAATTTCATGTACATTTTGAAAGTTAATTTAAAGTCCTTAACTGAGACACCTTCCTTTAGGAAAGTTACATTTGTAAAACTACATGGTGATGTAACAGTGTTACAAGTTGAAGACCGGAATAAGTATTGAAAAGATAAATGTTTCTGTTAGTAGAGATGTTTCTGATGTGACTATTGAGGACAAGTCAATACTTGATGTTAGTGAAACCCAAGTTATTCATCCATACAAAGTTATGTGCAATGCTGCAGTATAGCACATGGAGTAAGTATTGAAAACAAAGGCCTATAAAAAAGATTTATAATGATCAAGATAGCACAAAGGAAGCATTTTATAATGAGTATCATCATATAGATGTGTCAAAGCCTCCACGCTTGTAAAGCGTGGTGATGACATCTGTGACAGCTTTATGTCTTTGCTTCAGAACGCGTGAGTAAGCACATCATTTCACCACAAACCACTTCTGAGATAAGAGTAAAATAAAATAGTTATCATATTTGTTCAAGAAAAAAGAAGCAGTAACAGAGACTTGAAAAAAGACCTGGCGTTAGCAGAAACATTTTGTTTAGTGAAAACAAGACTTGGCACATTCAACTGCAATCGACTCTCAGCACAACACTCCACTGCTGAAGGTAAGGCATGTTGAAGCTGGTTTAAAGTTTACTGCTGAACATTTGGACAAAGCAACCAAATTCTGAGAGAATAGAGTCTCGAAAGATCAGTCTAAAATCTAATTCTTGTGATGTGCGGCATATTTTTAAACCAGATATTGTGTGTACAACAATGTCTAGTAAGTCTAGTGTAGGGTTGTTTTTCAGTATGTAACAACAGTACATTTCCTATTACTAAAGAAAGAATGGATGGAGAAATTTACTGAGATATTATTTATAAAACCTTAAATATAAAACTTCTTTTTAGGCCAGTAAGACCAGCATCAAAGAATTGAGTCTAATTTGAAATTTATGAAAAGAGCTTAAGATCAGGGGGCGAAAAGATGCTCTAATCAATGTGATAGGTCATTTTGGCAAAATTAGAAATAATTACTGCTTGTCTGTTTTAAATAAAATCAATCTATGTATCATATTAAAAGTATGTGTATTAGTTCAGTAAAATTGTGGTATTTTTACTCAAGGTCATCATATTTTAAGAACCTCACACTGGACCATGGTTAATTAAGAGGGAACCCTTTTACTCTGAAACAGGAAAGCGAAGATTCAATTCACCACTACCCAGCTTTGACAGTGGCATCTCTAAAAAGACTAATTGTACGACCGTATCTTTTCAAAGCAGCACTGGATAATCAGATTTAGAGCTAACATCCCTGGCAGTGCTCTTCATTCACCCCCCCTCGTGCTGCCACCCCTTTGTCTTTGACATCACCTCTTTAAAGATTCATAAGTCGAAGCTATTTACATAAAAGTTAAAGCGTCTGATTATTCGCATTACAACCCTCTCTGACCGACACGAGCCCTGCAGGGACCGGAGGTTTGGCGAAGGTTAGAACAGAGACATGTGTTCAATAGTCTGCGATGGGGCCCACCATGATGCGAGGCATGATGTGGATGTGGAAATTCTGAGAAGAAATATTCAATAGCCTTTTAGAGTCCTTTTTATAACCTTTATGCCAGACGCAATTATAGTTGGCATGATAGGGGGACAATTTAATAACACTATTATGTTGACACTTATTACGCTGAATTAATTTCACAATCAATTCACAAAAGGACTTTTTGTATTGATGTCAATCTGATATTTTCAGTGAATAATAAACTGTGGGTGTGATTGCCACAATACACACAAAGCTGTTTTCTTCTACTGCTTTTTTCGTTTACTAAAGTGAGTGACCAGTATCCACAGCTGAAACAATATCGACACATGAAAAACACGTAAACATCAAAATTGAAACTATTCATCGCATTTCAATTGGGGTCATTAAGTCAAAATTTGCATTTAAATAGCAACATTAAAACATTACATAGCACCATCGAATAATGTGTTCATTCATATTAAGGCTTCATAATTAATGAATGTTTCCAAGGAAAACTAAGAAAGCTAATTGCTCTCTGGGAGGTCTCATTACTGCAACACCATGCCCGTGTGTCTAGATGCAGATGAACAAAAAAAAAATTATTTTTTTTAAACGCACGTTTTGACTGAAGAAATACTAGATATGTGCTTACATGTATTGATAATGACCATACTTTTTTTTTACATCTTAAGAGCTGTCACTGTCTATGGCAGTAAAGAGAGAAAATAAGACTTTTTACCTGGAGTATGTCAGATGGATGTGCTGCTTATTTGCAGCACAGAAAAAGGATGATCTCAGCACTTGCTGCAGTGATAACCTACGCAGGAAACGTAGAAGAGCTCTGTGGAAATCAACTGGTGAAGAGGAAAGATTTCTCCCCCAATTAGTGTGAAATATTTCAGCCAAGGATTATGAAACAATTGGGATCTTGATTAAAGGGAAGACACAACCTGAAGGTGGAGGAAGAGAACACAACACAGAGTAACTAATGGCTAACACAGGTAGCTACAGCAGGATGTCAACAGCTAGATTATCTATGTGACAACAGCCGTTGTTTGTTAAACTTCATTTAAGAATCGGTATCAGTACAAAACTTCAACTTTTGTCTAAAAAATATATCAATAAAAGGTGTCTCTAAATTCTCCTGCTGCATGCTTAGCCACAATATTTTTTTTTTGTTTATAAAAATGTATCATGCTAGTTGCCTCTTTGACATATTACTGAACTTTAAGCATGATGTGTGCATCTGTGAATTCAGCAGAAGACCCTCAAGCTAATTTCTGCCAAGCCAAGATCCCCAAGGCTGAACAGAAATGCCTTAGGACTTATAACTGCCCACGCTTGTTTTCCAGACATGCCAGCAGCATGTTCTGCAGGGCTTAAGACAACGTCTCTGTGGGCCATTGCAGACCTCTTATGGACTACGAGGATTCTTGTGTCATGTTATGAAGTGAAACAGCTGTGCCTAAAGGAAATGACCATATGTAAAATATTAGATGTGAAAACCACAGAATACTGCCTGGAAAAGATTTTATTTTCTAAAGTGTGCTTTAAAAATAAGACAAACCATACCAGTGGTATTCATTTTCATTTTCAAGTACTCCAGCAAGGGCAGCGGTGCACCAATTTGTCTGTCATCTCCTCCATTAACTGCAGTAATGCAGGCTATTATGGGTAGGTGGGGGAGGATTGCGGGGTGGGGGATTGGAAGGGATATTGTGCTTATGGGAGGATGGGTTGGCACCATTGCTGTTGCATTGACATTTAGTTGTTTGTTTTTCAGCACAGAGCAAGAGGTGAGGAAGGTAGCCATATGGTGGGTATTTATCAGGCAAAGGCTGCCAGAGTGATTGAATGTGAGCTGAAGGTGAAGCTGCAGACAGCTGAGAGGGAGAGCGGGGCCTGATGCCTGGGGTCTGATACCAGGTTATTCATCATCTCCCTTAAAGGAAGGTCAACAGTCCAATGAATCACACTCACCAACAAACTTACAGCTTGTTCTCTGTCAGCTTTACTGCATTTCTGCTGCAGTTCTCAGTGTTTAGCGGACAACCTAATCCAATCCCCGTGTCCCTGAATAAGCATCTGTACTAGAGTTTGGAGCAGGGGAGACACCATAGTCATTTAATTCTATTAATCTTTAATGATGTTCCCATAAACCCTTGTCCAAAAGAGTTGAGGGAGTTTAAAATCTTAACAAGCGCAGACTTTTGTGGTTCACAAATAATTTATAACATTTAAAACAGCTGAAAAATATCACAAAACACCATGCAAATTTATTTTACATGTTTTCACAACTAGAACATCAATTTTAATCTAGATTGCGGCTTTTCATTACTTCTCTTTATTTTGCCACTGAAAAATAATGTTTCTATTGCTTGTTTACTGTGTTATGTTTTCATCATGTAAAGCACTTTGAATTGCCTTGTTGCTGAAATGTACAATATAAATGAATTTGACCTCTTTCAGAATTTTATATATATCACAATATATTTAAAATATATACATAACGTATGTATATAAACATGACAGTTTCTGCATAAAACACATGAAAAACCAAGATCTTTTTCATATATTTTCCTTAGCAGTGCACCGTTTTGGTGGACAACAAATGCAAACTACAGGAAAACTTTAACTTGCATGCTTTTCAAAAGACTGTTTGACTTTTTAAAGTGGGTTTCCGTTAATTGTTTGAGTAGTCACCATTTCCCCTGCAGTGGTTAAGCCTGGTAAGCTGCTATTATGCTGTTTCTTGTCTGGCCTTGTTTGTTGATGCATCTAAAAAATGTTTTTTATGCAGGCCTAAATGGAAGGAAAAAAATAGACTTAAATTGTACAACATCTCTGAATCCATTGTGTCCTGTATGATACAGCCTCATTATATGTTATTTGTCTGTATAGGAAAAAATAATGATAATCTAATGAAAGTTCCTTTTGATAGTGTCACCATCTAATTTTTTTAAAGATTTTTTTTGTCACTAGTGACCTTTATTGAACAATAAGAAGAAATGAAATAGAAAGGAGAGAAAAGGGGAAGACTAAACAGCTGGAGATCAGAAATCAAACCTAGGACAACTGCATTGAGGACAACGGACACATGTTCTACCAACTGAGCCACCCACTGTCCCTTATATTTTGTTCTTTTTTAATACTGAAGCGACAATCTGAAAACCTAATTGTCTATGCTTAAGCTTTGAGCGCCATTCAAGAGGTCAGAAAATCTTTCTGTCCAAGAAAATAATAACTAAAGTTTTTCTCATCTTTGCTTTTTGGGGTATAGACTGTACCACATAGCTAATCAGCGGCACAGAGGTCCACTTTTCAAAAGCCATCCAATAGATTTTCAAGCAACAAAATACTAAATATTACAACTTTACAAGTTGATTGTTCTATAGAATATCTTAGAAATGTTGTACAAAAAAACCCAACATTTTCAAATATGCAGATTTTGTTGAAAACTTTGCAGTTGTGTTCCACAGTTCCACAGCAAAATTTGTGAATACTGAGCCATGAATAGACAGGGTTCCACTGCATAATGGGGGTTCATCATTTTTGACACAAACACATAGGCATGACATCCATTCATCTATCCATTTTATAGAGTTTTAGGAAGATAGAGTCATCCATCTCCTCAGTGAGACTCCAGCTGTGCATCCCACAGGGTCTAGTACCAGTGGGATGCACCCAGAAAACCTCCCAAAGGTGAAAGCGGAATCCAAATTTGAAATCTCACCTTAAAGGCAGAAAAGGTTTTAGTACCCCTCTGATCTGGCGGCTTTGTTTTCCAGAGCTTTGACTGCTAGCAAACTTTCCATGAGAGCATAGTGTCTAAGCTTTGGCTCTTGCGGTTTGGACGGGCTCAGAGTGAGAAAGTATATGGAATGCTCTTTTCACTTGACCTTTAATTGTACCACCCTGAAGGAGGAACATCATGGTTTGGTGCAATTTAACCCGGAGTTGCAGCCAAAGGCAGAGGCCTGGCCAGGCTAATTCATAACATCATAAACTGATTTTGTCTGACATTTAAAAACAAAAGGCAGTAGCTGACACCCTCTGTCGGGAGAAAATTAAATAAAGAATGACACCCAGAATATATTAATAAGGTTGTATTTGGATTTCCCCAATGTCAGTTGTAAAATTACACACACATTGTAGATTTTTTAGAAAGACAATTGTTTCTTCAATTCGCCATGGCCTCAGAATGACTTAGAATGTATGTGAGGAATTCAGATTTAATGCATTTAATTCAAGGTGAATATTTTTTTCCCCTCAAACCTTACAAGATTACACAGGGAGGAACCCATACGAGGCAGAGCAAGCAGAAATTTGGGCCAGGATACTGCACACTATGCTGAATTTGACAAGACCAGTCATGTTTAAAGGGAAAGTAATCTTCTTCCCTGTAAAATCAGACTGTCAGTGAGAAGGGGAAAAAAAAAACATGTTACAGAAATTTTCTCTCAGTACGTGGTGATAGAGCTTTTATAAGGTGGCTGAAATGATGAAAGATACAAAAGTGGAATCCTTTCTCTTTGATTCATCTTATTGTTGAGAGTACCCAAGGCAGCTTTGGGGCACGGCAGGGGGTCAGTGTGTGATGTGCATCCAGTTACTGCTGCAGAGCCAGACATTTCAGAGTAGCAGCATGGCTGCATAGAAAATAAAAACAAGTGGAATAAAGACAGAATATTTTAGGAGTTTTGAGGGTTTGGACTTAATTTCTTAAATGATTCAGTTATCTTAATTGATTTAGGAGAATGCTGTCAACTTATTTCCAACTAAATTTAGGTTCTGATCAGGTATATTTGAAGAAACAGAAGTAGCTCAGTTAGTTGTCATGCATTGATACCAAAACCTGGATATCAGCCGAGTCTACATGCTGCATGAATGGAAATATCACAGAGAGCCAGCAACTTGTCAGAAAGAAATGAACATGACAATTGTTGCCTGTCAACCCCACTCTGCCTCCTCTCGTTGCCTCCCCACTCACCACTTGTACGCAATCTAATAAAAGTAGGAATGCCACGAAAAGATTAGTCTAAAAACAGGAGCCATTGAAATGCACAGCCATCGCTTTCATTTCACTTCACATGACACTATCACAGTTGCACAGAAGGCTTATTTCAAAGCAGGTGGTAAATACTGCAGCACCTCTCCCATGCAGCTCAGCCGTCAGTCCCTCAGGGTGTAACAAGAAGCCTCGCGCTTTACAAGCAAATGGACACCCCCCCCCCCCCACCCCCCCCCCACACACACACAACCCGATCAGACATCTTGATTGTTGGCATTTCAAAGAATTATTCTCCACAATTAGTGCACTTTGTTTTTCAAAAATAAAGTACAGTTAATTTCTATTAACTGTGCCTTCAGTTCTTAAGATGTTACTCTGGGGTCTTTTGTGACCTCCTGGTTGTGTCATCGATGAACTCTGAATATCTTGGTTGACTGGTAGACTCCTGGGAAGCTTCTTCATTCCTCCATGTTTTTGCTGTTTGTATTTCATGAGTCTGGAAATCCCTTAGGCAAGGTTTTGTAACTCTTTCCAGATAGATTTTTCATTTGTTCTTAAATTTCTTTAAATTAGGGGATAATGTGTTGCTTTTTGAGATCTTGTAGACTGCTTCATGTTGTCACACAGGTTCTATTTAAGAAACGTCTTCATTCAACAAGTCTGACGTAATCATGTGTGACTATAGTGAAACTATACACACATTTAGGAGGAACACATTGAGTCTCAAATATGTGATGTTTTGCAAACTGTTTTTTTATTCTCTTTAGTCATTTCAAAGACCAAATGAATAAAACTTGTCAATTTTTTTAGATTTAAATTTAACATTTCATACCCTGTTTTGCACAATGTATAGAATTAGAGATTTACATATATGCTCTAGGTGCTGATTTAGTCCCACTGAATCCCAATATAGCTACATACTTTGATATGCTGAACTCCTCATATACATCTTCCATGAATACCTGCATGCATGAAAGGTGCTCTCTAAAATTAATTTGCACAAATTGTTCCCTCAGATTGCTATGTAGCTAAAGTTTAGATGCATACATTTTAAAAAGAAGAAATTTCTGCTGGGATGTAAGTACACGTTAAAAGTGACAAGATGTGCAAAGTGACCACAAATATGTTACAACTGCTGATGCGTCCATTCTCAACAATTCAAAAGCAATAAAAAGGTGGCCAGAAATGTCTTCCCGCTGGACATCAGAGAAGGTTTGCCAAAATTTCAGTCTGTGTTGGTGCTGTGTGCTGAAATGGGTTCATTGATTGAAGATGGAGGGGAGAAAAACAAAAGTCAACGTTAGTCACACACAGAGAATGATAAAAATAGGAGTTCTTTGCAATGAGGCTGTGAAGAAGAGCCTCTCTGTACACACAAACTCATCCAGGATTGAAGTGGGACAAGACAGCAGGAGATCAGCACAAGCTAAGAATGTAAAGAGGGTGGGTTGATCGTCAAAATAAAGATGGGGAAAAAAACGCCAGCTGACCCTGTGATGACAGTAAATATGCAAGGCTGATTGCAGGGTCAGACGTCTGTTCACAACGTCTGCAGCCAAGCAGGATCTGGAAAATCAATTGTAAACTTAGTTTTGCCTTCTTCAGAAGAAAAAAGAGAACAGAACAAAGGGCTCAGTGTCAGCAGCCTTGCTCCTCTGTCAGAAAAACCAGACTAGTAACAAGAAGTACAGCATTGTCATTAAAGGGAAAGGATAGCTAGCATATCATACATTAAAAATGCTGCTCTTCCCACCAATGGCTGTCAAGTGTTGTAAATCAGAGCCTTCCACGGCGGATGAATGCACTACTGCACACGAATGCAAAAGAGTACAGGATACTCAGCATGCAGGGAACTGTCCCTACAAAATCAGAGGAACTAATGTGTAAACAATTTTGGCTGGGTGTGTGCAGCAGAGGGTCAGGGGTAAAACACAACCCATGTATGGAGGCCTTAGTCCTTGACGTGACCGTCACAGGTTCAAGTCCCAGCCTGATGACCCTTTGCCACATGTCTTCCCCCTCTCTCATTACCCAATTTGTGGTCTGACCACTCTCAATTACAAGCCACTAAACCCAATAAAACCTAAAATATATAAATTGGCTTGATGTATTATTAATCAGGAGATTTTTCTGCATTTGTTTTAGCTTCTCTATGCTTTATCTGAGTTTTTAGTAATAGGACCAAGAAAAAAGTAGAGCACAATTGTGAGATGACAGGAAAATTATATTTTCAGGTGTGGGTATGTTTGGACTCGTGACATACTCATTCCAGTCTGGGATGATGTATTGAATAACATACTAAGATGTTTAAAGTTCAAGCTTTTTTATTCTAATTCTGCTTTGTTCACTAATGTGCTCTGAAAAATTTCAAGTATTCACAGATTAACAGTACTAGATTTAATTACATACAGGTGAACATACTAACAAGGTGACATGAAGGGCATTCAGTTTTACTTGGAGGAATCACCATAAAAGGGTGATTCCTCTAAGTAAAGCTGGAGGAAAATGTCAAAACACTATTGACATTTTTATTGTAACTTCCTATAATAATGTTCTTCATTATTATCTGCACAGTATTAAAGACCCTGCTGTATTAATTTCAAAAATTTAAATAAAATGTAGTAAAGTATGTCGCTGTAATGTGACAAAATGTGACAATGTTCATTTTGTAAGGCACCATGAATTAAAGTGATTTTACTTTTTATACATTCAATGCAACTTGTTACTTTAACAATGTCAGTGGACGAAGGCCCAAAGACCATCCAGCAACTCAGCACAAAATACAGCAAAAATGATTGCATTCCTTTTGTTTATTTTCTTTTTTGCTTAAGAATTTTTCCATATGAATAAGTTAAAGATTCAAAGAGTCTTGCTGAAAAAAAAACAAGAATCCAATCTGGCACTGGCCAACTATCCTCGATAAAAAGGCTATGGAGTGTAAAATGTTTTGTGCTTTCTACCTAAATACTGAACCATGTCGCAGGGATCAGTGCTTTGTGCCAAAGAAAGGAAATTACTCTCTCCACTCGGTTGGATATATGCAAAGCTTCTATTTTCCTTACATGCACACACACTCTCTAGTAGGTTATTGATTCTCCACCGCCCATTGTATTGCACACTGAATGTGACGCTTAACTTACAACAGATTATGCAGGAGTCTCTGCAACCGCTTTGCGAAAGCATTTGCAGAAAGAGACGACAGCAGGCTACTCTTCCTCACCATGACCCTCCCTCGCTAAATACAGAGATGGAAAAGTGATTTAAAGATTCCTTTTATTTGCTTTTAGAAGAAGCAGCTTTTTTTCCCCATTGCAAAATGCTTGGCTCATTACAGATCTAGGTCAGAGATCTTGCACCCTGAGGTGCACCACACAAGACTTGACAAAACAGAGCAACAGCATAAAATCTCAGCATTTCAAAAAGCACAGAAAACACTTCTAAAAACAAAACTGCATCATTTCCTGGAACACTTCATTCTAAGCTTTCTGGGCTAGATCACGCTTTAAAATGCAGTTTGTGTTTTTGTGTTCATGACTTATACTTGATGTATCTTGCTCTCCACCATTTTTTTGCTCCATTATTAAATGACTTCCCTTTGGTTTGACTTAATTGGATATGAAATGTATTGGATTACACATAATTTCATATGAATTGCATATACTGGTACTGTTGGTCTTGTGAAAAAGTGCCTTGAAATGACTTTGTGAATTTGTGCTAAAATAAACAGAACTGAACTATCGCTTATTTCATTCTATGAAAATGTTTTAGGATTAAAAAAACTATTAATTAGATAAATTACAGAGCTAAAATCTAAGAGATCAGCCACATTAACTTCTTTAGGTTTTGTACAATTTTTAAATACTTGTATACTCCACTCACACAAATTGTACATTAACATTCAAATACACAAGATGATATGATGCGATATATGAAAAATCCCCAGAGTACAGAAATGTGTTCAATAATTTTAAATGCTTCTTTAATATGAAAATCATGTCGGTTAGTCCAGTAGCCTCACTCAGTCTCCATGGTAACCAACAATTGTACTGGGTGATAGGTGGTGGTAGTTTACTACTTTCATAACTTTACGGGGTTTCCTGAATTTAGAGAATTACCAAAGCACCAGCATGTAGTTTTTATTGTCTTGATAGATGGTTGGTCGTTGCCTCCACCACTGGTGGATCTAGCTAGTCCGACATGTTGCTATAGAGAAGGTGAAGAACGAAAACCACATTCTCACTGTTGTGATTTAATATGTTTACCTGCAAATAAAACGATGGCATTTATTATTAAAGACCCTGGTGTATTCATAGTAAACAGAACATGATAAAGGAGTGTTGTAGGAAAAAATGCAAAGCATTTTAAGAGCATTTATATGAAGTCACACCTGAGATTTAAGTCTCTATACGTGCCTTTGGTTTCACTTGTGTTTAGTTGTGCTCTACACAGTTATATGCTGTGTCTGTTTTCTGTCATCTTAACCTCAGTTGCCCCGATTCATGTGGAAACCAACTGTAACGCATCAGAGTTAAAAATGCACCGTTTTTTCATTTCACTAATCACCCTCCTCTACCTAGCCATTCATTGTAGCCATCATCTGCTCCAGTCTGCATGTCATGTCCAGTGTCTTTTGTTCTTCTGTTTCGTAGTATGTAAATATTTTTAGTTTTGTTGAAAACATAGAAATAAAAAAAAATCCCGCCTGCCTCCTGTCTGTGGTTGCAACTTATATATATAAAAATCCATTTCATCCCCATTTCCTGAGGAGACCTGGGGCATATATTATAGAAAATGTCTCCTAAAGGCTTATTACAGCTATAGAGTGATACATCAAGAGAGAAATCCACAAAAGTGGAGACAAGTGAAAATTAGTACATAATTTTTCATTAGGATGAAAATAAACTAGAGAAAGATGTGCTTGGTGTGAAGATAATGTGAAATTTCTGGTTTAGCTAGAGCTGTCTGTACTAAGGTAATTTCTTTCCTGTCATGAAATGTTGTGAAATTTTATAGGAGAATGAAACACAAACTAAATGTAGAAATGGATCACTGAACAAATGACATTTTAAAATGAAAAAAGGTAATTGCTATAAGAAAAATATCCCCATTGCCATAATAAAAGTGAGCTCACTGTATCACAAATACACACACCGAGACAAAAAATTAGATTAGAAAATGTACAAAGTAAAAGAATAAGGTACTGTGTCCATCAGTTGTAAGATGTAATCTCTGCAGAAGCCACAAATTAGACCAAACAGAAATGAAGATGAATTTCACAACTTCTGTGCTCCTGTGGGTGGACCCTGTTATTTATCTAGCAGGTACCTTTTCATTCCTTACAATCTTTCACCAGAATAAGCATCTGTTATCACGCAAGGTTATGCATACGTGCTTCCACATGTTTGTCTTTTTCTTCCTCTCCCCTGCATCATCTGGGCTCTGAAAATCAGAGGACTTTTGAACAACATGAGAGCTTTCCCATGTGAAGCGCTCCACTGTTAGAGAGTGTGCCTAAATAGCAAAAACATTTACTGTGAGACCCTATAGAAAGGGTAGGCGTTTGGCAGTGAAAAAAAGGCAGAGCAGCTAGAACTCAACTATTACATCAGGTTGCTTATAAAATCAGGAGTTTAAATTAGTAAAGAGTTTACTAGTTCAAGAGCACAGGGAAACACAGAGCATTTTATACATAACAGATGATGTAACACTCATATCTCAAAAAAATACTATGAAAACATATTGCTAAGATGATTAAAGTTGAGTCATTGATAAATCTTCGTGAATACTTAAACTGTTTCACGGAAAATAATTATATCGAGTCCTTGTCCCTGAAATGTTCTTTGTAATAGGTCTGGGTCAGTTCTGAATAAGAACAGCGAGTGCCCAGAAAGAATCATCTTCCTCATTTAGTTCTGCATGTGTGGGCGGATCTGATGAGTCGCAGTTCAAGCGTTCAAATTCCTGCCTGTATGAAACGGTAGCCTTGCCTCAGGGCGTGTCTACAATTCTCCCACACATATATCGTGGATCTGCGGACAGTAGTCGCAGACCCACAGTGACAGTGCAGAGAAGTGAAGCCCACCTCTGGAACCAGTGCTGAGATGACACAGTAGGTTACATATTGCCCCCTAGTGGTCTGTTGCCAATGGATTATACAAACTTGTGTGCAGGTTGTGTGCCAGTGAGCAAAGCTGAATCAGTTTTTAGAGCTTCATTCCTCTTTAGTCGGAATATTCTATAAAATCAAATATCCAAAGTCATATTGATCCTAAAATGCCTTTCATCAGTGGTCTTCTGACCAAATTTAGAGTTTCATTTTTGTGACAGACTGGTGACCTGTCTAGGGTGAACCCCACCTCTCGCCCAGATAGGCACCAGCACCCCTCCTCTAAGGGACAAGGGTGTACAGAAAATGGATGGATGGATGGATTTTTGAGATAGTGGATCACATCTCAAAATATTTGTAAAAAGTATAGATTTAAGAACTATAAAAATTGTAAAAAAAACCTACAGTTACATTGAGAACTTTAATTAAACATCAGGGACATGGACATAATTATCTGTTTTTTTCTTTGTTATGTTTAGAGAGCACTAAAAAATAAATCGAACATAAACTGGAATCTACTTGAATACCAGTATTACTAAATAAGGTGCTGACCAAGAAAAAAGCCCCCAACACTACCACATTGAAGTGCAACTGAAATTTGCCCAAACAGACAAGCTAAATGACTTGTTGATGAAAACAGGGGAAAGACTGAGCTGCTCAATCACAATGACAATATGTTTGGAGTAGTGAGCATGAGCAAAATAAGACTGTACCCACTGTAAAGACAGAAACAATAGAAAAACAAAACAAATTTATATGCATTTTGTCCTCAATAAAGTGTAAAAGATATATAATTTGGTGCCATCATGCCAAAAAATTCACATGCCACAAATGGGATAAACTTTACCCTAAATTGCACAATTTTAATAAAATCATCAAATGATGTTGGGTTACCGAGATCAGACAACACAACATTTTTCTCAGTGTGCCCATGTAAATTCCAGGTAGCTGTGTTCATTTTCTATTTGAAGTCAATAAGTTTGGGGCCTGAGCTGTTCAGAGCAGAAAGTTAAATAGAGACATATTTCATAGGCCAACTGACACAAAGTGTTATTCTGAGGTGGAGGATTTTTCCCTGCAGAATCCCCTGAAGCAGACATTAGTATCGGGGTGAACTACATCGGTCCTGCCTCGCATCAGTTTGAGCTGTTACTGGCTCAATAATGCCTGAAGCTGGAGCTCTGGAGCAGAGACTGTCTTAAAGTGGTAACGTAACATTAGTTAGAGTGGCAGTATGAAGTCAGGTGGTCTTTCTGTTGCTCTTTTACTGCCATGGCACATCTGTTGCTGTTACTTTTTACTTAGGTACAGTTTGTAATGTAGGAAACTCGTTGACTCTGCCAAGTCCATTGACAACAAAATCAGAATTTATTGGCCAAGATTGTGAAACAAGGAATTTCACATTGGGGTTGAGTACTCAGAGTGCCAAGGTATTCAAATGTTAATTATTAAATTCATAAAGGGATTATTTTGAAGCATCACACCTTTGGATTTGTGTAGAAATCGAAACATAAATAGCAAAAATTTTAAAAAATAAATTGCTGATATATTCAGATCAATCTCATTAGAGCAAACACAAACTGACCTGATGTTGCACTATTCTGTAAAGCCGTCAATTTTGTTGGTTAGTTACATTTTCCATCACCTCAGTGAAAGCTAAATTACAAGTGACAATTGTCTCAATCTCCTGGAAACCCTGAGATCAGCTGATAATTGGATGCTTCTTTACAAGAAAAGAATAAGCCATGGTAACATCTCATATAATTGGTCTTGGTTTCAAGCTGGAGATGTATTAATGTCAACCGTCCTCTCCCTCACTCTGCTGATGGTTTTGCTCTGTTATTAAAGAAGCTTGGGGATCACAGGAATATTTCCAATACTAGAGCGAGAGCAACCACAAAGGGACTGGGATTCTGGGAGTGCTTTTAAAGTTTCTCTGGCAAACAGACAAACTCTGCTTGAGGACCTGAATAGCACTGCACGGCTTTAAGTTAATTTAACTGAAATAAAACCTCTCACCAAACCATCAGTGGCAGAAACTGTGCCGCTTCTCCAGTGTAGCGGGTACAATTGCATAAAAGAATGATTCTTTAAAGTGCTTTAGCTCAACAACTGCTTGTGTAATGTAGCATGAATAGAACAAATTGCTACACGAAACCATCTCTTATCCTCTCAATATTCAGCTGGTGCTCCTCTAAGCAGTCATGGTGCTTAAATCTCCTGCTCTCTTTAGCAGTAAATGTGGTCCACACTGCCGGTCAACAGAATACCTTAAATTCATTTATGAAGAAAAAATACAATAAAAAAACAAAAAAGCACCACCAGTGGACTCCATAGTCAAGGCAACTTCTGGTGTGCAAAAAGCCTAAAAATACATTCTCCTGTCATTGCAGCAGCAACATCTCACACGTTTATTCTGGACACATTTATTCTTTAAAGAGAATTAATAAGCTTTTTTATTATCTCCATCCATCCACACAGTACAAAGCCACTAGTGGAAAATTATTGGACATATTGCAAATCAAACAAAATAAATGTCACTGAATCTTTTTTACAGTTAAACTTTAATATGCATTTCTTCTGATGATTCATTTTTCCCTTAGGTTATTACATGCTGGCTCATTTACTGCACCCACTGACCATTAGTGGAAGGTTTTTTTTCCACCCGGCACAGTGAAGAAGATGGTAAAGGATGTGAATCGACCCTCAAATTTTATTGTGGGGAATTACAGTAAAAGGTGGCACCACAGGATCAACAAGTCTCCACAACAATGAGACGTCATCTACATGTCAATTAGTTGTTTTCAGCGGTGTGCAGCAGAAAAATGCAAACACTGTAAAGTCCACTAGAATTACTGGAACTGTGTGAGTCTGTAAAATGAGACCAAATTAAAATTTTTGGCAACCAATATTCCAGTTGGCTCTGATGTAAAGGATAAATATAACGTAATCTAAAGACCACTGTTCAGTATAGTGAAGGATCTGTGATACTGAGGGCCTGTTTCTCTTTCAAAGGTGCAATCATTGCATCATGATCTCTTTGAAATGCCAGAAACTTTGAACAGAAACCTGGTCAAAAATGTCATAACTGGGTCTCATGATATAATTATACAAAACATAGACATAAAAATACAAAGAATTTCTACACATGTTTATGTAAAATGTTCAACTTCTTTCACACTCAATTTTTCAGTTCTCAGTCATCTATGTTCAGATTAAACTTTGAAACACCACAAGTCTACTGTATATCTGGTATTGTATTTCTACTGTGAGCATGTATTAAGTATTGGACCTGCAAAATCCAGAAAGTGGAAGGAAGACTAGGGGGGGAAAAGAGACAGGACTCAAGAAAGGGCAGACTTTAGGGAGGACAAAAAAGGACAAAACATTTAGACAAAAGGTTATAGAATTAAGTCAAGAAATAGAGTGGTTTAATTCCATTTCCACTTTTCTCCATACTTCTCCAGACCTTCAAAATCAAATGTCAAACTCTGTCAGACAGTTTAAGAACACTCCACTCAGAGATTTGCCCGATGACAATCTGCATGCTTTTTGGCGCTGTCCACTTATCAGTGGCTTTTGGCTACAAGTCTTTGAAGACGTATCAACATGCCTAAAGTACACAGTCCCAGGCTGCCCATCAATCTACATTCTTGTTGACATCAAAGAAGTGGATTTGGAAGGAAATAGATGATCACAGACTTCTTCCCTGTGAAATTAAACAATTTTTATGAACAGGAAGAATAAGAAATTAATGCTTTTGAAAATTTTCTTTAGTTTCTGTGGGGAGAATGTCTGCTTGTGGAAAATAGCAATAGAAAAACATTTAATTAATTTGGTTTCCAATAAATAATTGCTACTTCGGGAGCAGGAACCAGGAGGTCTGAGGGGTTTTTGGAATGAGGGCAGTGATGTCCGCAGGTGGACTGAGCTCTTGGTTGTCTTCCTTGGGAAATAGTGAGTCTCTGTTAATGTGAAAACAGAGATTAAACTGATATGTCCAGAATCTGTCCGTCCCCTCAGTCAGTAGACAGCGGTGAGGAGAGTACATTGCAAAAACTCGTAACTGTGACTGACACGTAAATGAAGCAGGATATGGCTGCAGCTTAAAGATATCATAAGCTATAATAATTATTATTGTGGTTCTGGCCAGTAGATTTGTTTGCAGTGTTTTGTTAATTTGTTTTTGTGTTGAATAAAAATGAAAAGTTTAAAATATAACAAAAGTAATAATGCCTGCTTTTGTAACAGAACAGATACATAAAATTAGGTAAATTTAAGAATTTTCATAAAAGCGCTGAATGTGAAAGGGTTTATTTAAATACAAAACATTCATATTGCCAAGTTTAGTTTAAATATGAGGCTATAGATGATAATAAATTAAGAGACATTTGGGAGCCAGATGTGTGGCATGGTTTACCACAGCCATGCCTGCTCTTTTGGTCCCCAAATAGCTCTTAATTTATTATGATCTGTAGCCTCATATTTCAACTAAACTTGGTAATATGAATGTTTTTGTTTGTAAATTTAAAAAGAAAGAGCCAAACTTCTCACCACTAATGAGGATATTTCGTATTATGCTGTTGGACATGCAGGAATCTGATGAAATATCAATGTGATAAGATCTTTTTGTAAGGATGGGTTAGTTCAAAAACCTACTAAATATTAAACTATTTTGAAAAACCAGAGACGCAACCAATATGGTTCGTTTTACCAGAGTCCCACTTTAAGATCTGCTTCTGTTATTAGTCTTTTATTGGACCACAGCATTTACTCTGATGACTATAGGTACACATCTGAAAACAGCCTCCAGCAAATTAAACAGTTTACTCTGGACTGAACAATGTTTGTGATCAATTCCCTCAGTCAAGCTAAATTAACACAGGCTGAAATACAAAGAACAATGTAGAAGCACAAGAAACACATGGTGGATCAAGCTGTTTTAGGGGATTGTATTCAAACATTTCATAAGTAATAAAATATGCAATTTTTAAATATCTATGGTAGAAAAGGTTTTTGGACACGAGGCACAATGGGCAAGCTCCTTTTTCTGCTGCCCCATAACCAATCAAATTGCAGGAAATAATCAAAATTCTTAAGCAGGAAATATCCAGAGTAGTTCCTAGTTCATAAATTGCAAACTGTGATTTAAAAACAACCTCCAGCATCTGTCAACAGAAAAGACTATGCTCATCCTAAACGATCAACACTTTCCCTCCCTTTCCACATGCAGAAGCTGCTGCCTGTTAGAGCCACTGTACATATTCACCACATACTTCCAGCTTCCAGTGTAATTGAGAGTTTGCTCTGTAACTCCAGCATCAAGAGGAGCCTAACAGCGCAAAGCTCTTTGTACAACATAGCAGGAATTCCCAACAGATCACCTGGAATTATAATATGGGCTGTAGCCAAGACTGTGGAAAGCATCTTTTATTTACTGCAGCTAAAAAGCTGCTGCTTTTGCAAAGTTAAAAAAGGAAAAGAAATAAATTCATTCTAGATGAGCTTTTTGGGAAACCTCTAATTTAATGGTTCTTCTGCTACCTAAAATGTAAAACACTAATGAAAGAGGGAGAATAATAAATGGACCATGATAAGCTGGGGAAATTGCTGATAAAGAGAAAACTGTTATAGAGACTAATGTGCTAGAACGCTGCCCGATTATTTTGTACACTACCATCTCGTCTCATTAGACAACTATTTGCTGTTTTGGCTGATGCTTGAATGCATACCCAGGAAGGGGTTTAGGCTGAATCAAAAAAATCAAAAATGAAAGAGACACGGAACTGGTGTAAGCCAGGCAAACGGCTGGACAGAGGCAGGATTCACATTTCTCCAACTCTCTCCCTCTAGAAACCCTGGCTTGATAGAGCGCTGATGAGTAGTGAATGCTGCAGCACATAAGAGGAAGACAGAGGAACCCACCGAGAGGTCAATAGTTCTGCACTGACCTGTGAAGAACTCCATTATACCTCGATTACATTTCTGGCTCTCTCCCTTTTTCCAACCAGCCAATACCGGCCCATAACAATATCATTGTTGCCAACTGGACTACAGTTGTGATTCAATCACAGTCCCTGTACAGAACAGCAATACACTGTCATCTCCTGCTCTTGGCACTTGTAAGGACCTTGGATCTCATATAAAATTCCAATATGATGGCCTCTCGGTCAATAAGTTACCATGCTTTTGATCCCAAAGCTTGTGATCCCAAAGCAGAAAAAAAGCAGTGTTGAAATAACGATCTTTGAAAGACCATTGCGGAGATAATTTATATGACAGGCAAACTGCCTTGCTTCACTTTCATAAAACAAATAAAGAGAATATTAGGGACTGAATTTCATTACATAACATCAGTGCCTGTACTTGAGAGCAGCAATCTGTCAATGCTGAAGCTACGCTTTGTCAATGCCATTATGACCAAAGAATTACACGCCTGATTGTATTCACTTTGCCCTTACACACTCCTGATGCAATTCTTTATGCTCTTACAAGTGACGAAATTGCTCTCACTGGAAACAAGTGCTCATTTGCATGAGTCCATTTACATGATGGAGTACAGCAAAAATTTAAGAGAATAAAATCCATCAAAAAAAATTAATCTTAAGTGGATGTCCTACCTTTTGTCAGGATTAGCACTTTAGGTATTTGTAGTAAAAGTTGGTCAACCACTTTAAGCGCCGACAATATATTCCAAGAAAAAATGGTCCTTAGACAAAAACAATCCATTAGTTATCTCTGATATTTCTGGGTAGTAAAAAACATTCAGGACAAAAACAGATTGCATGATCTTGGGAGGAAACAAGAAGCAATTTTGCTTTCATGTAGAAAGTAAAGGTTTCCCAAATCACAAGGTTTTGTAAGATGCTCTGTTGCTCTGAGTGTAATAAGTCTGCAACTTGCATTTCTTTTATGCTTATCCAATTTGTTGGCAGTTCTAATGCCACAAGGCAGTGAAAATATTCCCTTTTTATGTTTTCATGAATAGTAAAAAGGCTTTCTAATTCTCAGAGAATCTCTGGATAATTGTGTAGTTCATGTTTCAAAATTAATGGCAGCTTATATTTTGAAAAATAACAATTTTATGTAGTCCAGAATAAACAAGGAAAACCTTAAATAAAATAAAATTACTTTATTGTAGTGCAGATGGGAGCGGTCAAATCAGATTCATTCTTTACATTCTCTTCATCTAACTCCCAGGATGAGACGATACAGGTTATCAGTTTTATGAAAAATGTACAGGAGATAACAAGATCCAAGTATTACTTATGGGAAAACTAACTCCCCATTTTTCCTTCTCACATAGAGATTAGAAGTAAAACAAATCACAGGTTGTCATTTAAATTGCTTAAACTGAATGCATCGAGTTCATAAATTATCTGAGAAAAACTCAGAGGAGTCTCTAGTCCGAGAAAAACATGAGGACGTCCTATACCAGTTTTTACAAATGGTAAAAAAGGTTTCGTGAATCTCAATCTCTGTTCAGTGTAGCATCACACTATTCTAAGATGGTCTTAAATATCTTATTTATTTAAATAGAGATGGTGAAGGCTGTCCAAATCCAAGGGCTCCTCCAAGTGCAGCTCACATGCATCCTACTCTTCTCCAGATGACTCTGGTGGACAGTTGGGCAAAACAAAAGTTAAAAGTTTAAAGCAGTTGTGTTGTTAGGCTTTTGTCATTTGTATTGAACATTTTTTTTTATTTTTGTACAAAAATAATCAATTAATGAAAGAGGATTAAATAACAATACTAAAATCTGCAAGATTTGAAACCTCATTTCTATCAGCTTGTTATTAGCACCATCGCGGTTGCTGGGCAACAGAACATGCCCAGCAGTAAGGGCAGGAATGAATCTGCAGGCTAGACTGTTTGGTTTCAGTGCCACTCATTTCCAGGTCTTAATGGCCAAATCCAAAGACACACTTTTATATGTGAGTCTTGTAAAACATGTTTCCACTTCATCATATTACTGTTAATGCAAAGAGAGGCCATAATGAAACACGAAGTCGCTTTTACAAGTCGTAACTGGGGATAGTCAAAGTTTCTCACACTTTCCCAGTGCAAAATCTAACTTCAGAGATTTCTCTGACTACAACTGATTTCTCTGAGTACAACTGGAAGGCTGCTTTTGACAGATGTGTTCACAGGGCGAACAGTTTGGTTTCATTAAAAGTTAGATATTCCTCAAAATAATAATAATGACAATAATCATTTGTCGTTTAGCAGAAGTGGTTTTCTTACAAAAAGAAAAACCAATCAATGTTCACTGCCAGGTCTCTTCTCAAATCTCCGTCCTGGTTTGCACTCTCCACCCCACTGGTGAAGATCATCAGCCTACTCAGGACAGTGTGTGCCTCTCACAGTGGTCTGTTTGCTGCTTCAGGACATTTTAGCTCCAAAAAGAGCACAGCTACACCACACACAGTTTCTTAGCAAAGACGAGTTGAAAATGTAAGGGAACTTTCCTTTGCTTTTAACAGCTGATTGCAGATGTATTTCTGCTCTTGAATTATGTAATATTAATCTTCTTCACCCTCCTTTACCTGGTCCACTCCACATCTACTGTCCATAGCCTTGACACCTTCTGCAACAACGACTGCAACTCTCCTGTGTTTGGTCTTCTTTAAAAGTTCCTTCATAAGCTTCAAGTGGTACAGAATTCAGCAGCTCACATCATTACTAAACCCCTGTCTTTTCATCACATCAACCCAGTCTTCTCTGGTTCCCTGTCAAATTCAGAATTCTATGTACATTCAAGGTTATTCGTAACCTTACTCCTCCCTGCCTTTCTGATCTCTTTCATATTTTGCTTCCTGCCACAGCCTTAGGTCTTCCTCCTCTCTGTATTTTACTGTTCCCTCTGCTCGTCTCAGCACAATGGAGAGCTGAGCTTTCTCCCACTGCATTCTCCCAAACTCTGGCATTCTCTCCCTGCAAACATATGCAACACAGATACTCCACCTCTGTTCTAATCCAAACTCAAAGTGTATCTGTTTAAGATTGTTTACTTACTGTGATTGCCTATTGCTTTGCAATTGTTAATGTGTAGTTTTTAATTTGTTTCTTATATTCTGCTTGAGCTGTACATTGCTTTGAAAAGCGCTTCTACGTATAATGTATTATTTTTGGATGTTGGGGTCTGTTTTATTGACTGTTTTATACCAAAATAGTTTATGAGTGGCTGCTGGCTGCAAAGATTAATGTGTGGTTTGTGTCCTATGAGCAGCGTCGACTGGAAGTTATTTATTAGAAACTATTTTAATTGTAGACACTGCATTAAAAAAAAAGCATAATAATCAGTTGTAAGATGAAAAGACTTCAGTGGACTGAAGTACACTGTTCTGGTATGAATGAAACTTGTGATGTTCTGGTATCTTTTTTCTTTTTGCAACATTAGAAACATTAAGGAAGCAAAATATGGGTAGAACTGCATAGTAAACAGCTAATAACTGCTCTCAAGTGTTAAGATGTTAAAAACAGATTTTCTTATTTGTGTCATTCTGCTACATAAAGTGTCAAATGGAGTCTGCAGAGATGTGAATTACAAAACAGTTTACATATGAATTTTGCGACTGAAATTAGTGAATAAGTCTGTGAAGTTAAATATGAGTCTGTGAAGATTACGCAAGCACTTGTTATTTCTGTTTAAATGTTGACACGGTTTCCCAACCGGAATTGATTTTTAAAAGCATATCCTATACGTGCAATCCTATACGTGTAGGGAAAGGGTGGGGAAGGGGATTTCTGTAGTGCGGCAGCTCGGTTAGGAACTGAAGCTCCAACGTGGAGCGATGTGGAAATACGCAGCACATTGTATGAGAAGGCATTAAAGCCCCGAAAGGTTGCCACAATGCAGTCAGAGATTTAAGGATTTGTCAAAGATGCTTGAATGAGTCTAAGCAAAACTTTGTGTTTGTGCTTGACGAGGGACTGAGTTTAATAAAAAAAAGCTCTAGTAAATGTGAAGCTAAGTGAACTTCAGGATTGTGCAAGAATTTATTTTCATTTAGTTTTGATGTTCATAACATTGAATCAGCTTTTAAGTTTTTATCCTCTATATTGATATAACTTAATGTGCACATGAAAGCCAACAAATTATTTTGCTCAGGTTCCCTAAAATGTAACTAAGCATAAAATATAAATAAGAACAAAACTTTTCTGTGCCATTTATGGGGCAGAAAAAAAGGATATATCTTTTTGTGACAGGTGTTGCGTCATTGCTCTGCAGGAAAACAAACATTCCTTTTGTGTCAGATCACACAGATGTGGCAATTTTGTTTTCTTTTTTTAATTTCACTAATGACAAAAAAGGCACCTGCAACTCTGCCATCACAACAGTTATCTTCCTGTGAGTCTTTGTGAAAAGGAAATTACAAACAGTAAACTGATCCAGAGATGTCCAGAGAGCCGTGTGGCACGTCTGCACAGTGATTCATGACGTTATATTCAGCTGCAAGTAGATGAGCCTGAGGTAATGAATGAGCCTTAAACAGGGCTTTGCCCCCATCATTAATCTTACAGGTCTGGGCCACGAATAAATACAGAGTCACTCTATTAACACAAAAGAAGACATCCATCTGACTAAGCTTTCTTATATTTACGTGCAAAGTATGCATATTGCTTTAAAACAAATATATAATTACAGAGTAGGCTCTATTAACAACTAAGATAGCTGCAACCAGCCCCAAATGGATAAATAACAAACCTCTCTGTAAATAAGAAAAAAAAAAGATTTGCTGTTGCACCGGAAAAGACTGAATGAAGCTGAAATTTGGAATCGAGCTTGTATAGACTGAGCAGGCACTGAGCTGTTGCAGCTGCCGGAGCAGTGGAGCTCCTGATTTATGTCACCAGGTGATTGATGCAACCGTCATTACACACCTAAGCTTTTTTTGATGAAACCGCTGTCTTTGAAAGTATGTCAGTTTCATGACACAGTGTGCAAGCTTTTTCAAGTCTTGCTCTTCTCGGAGCGTGATAAGAAAACACCGACAAGGATGTGACAATGTTCTTCACGCTAAGAGACGAAGGGATTGGTCGTGTATTTCCCCCCACATTCAGTTTTACAGAACAAGCCTCAGAAATGGTTGGAAACCTCCCGAGGGTTTTTTGATGTGTTGAAAAGGAGGTTTCTGTTGTGAGGAACTTTTGAACATCTTGTTCAAATCCCTTTCTGTACTTCTTTTATCAATTTTATTTTTATTTGCATTTTTTGACAGGCCTTTGTCTAAGTTTCTTGAGGAATTTTCTAATAAGTCAAATATTTTAATGTGATTAAAAAGTGCAAGTAAAAAAGTATAACAGTTGGTCCTAAATAAAATTAATTTAAATATATTTTCAGTCTACTGTCTACTTCCGTCTGTGAATGTCAGTTAATTAAGCCAGTGTCTACAAAATATGGAGACTTGAAAAACCCCTTTACCAAGAACTTCACTCCTAATGTGTTGTGTAGTGTTATATGCTTGCTGTAGGTATGCTACACTGCCCTCTAGAGTCTAGGAGAATATTGGCTGCAGTGAGGACGAGCCACAAAGAACAAAGGCTGTATCGTGCTGACTCAGCTCTCATTTCCAGTATGTACATGCATCAAGCAAAAACCAAGCTTAACATTGAGCTATTTCAGCAACAAGCACTCAACGTGCGTAGGGAGTAAAAAGGATGATGAATAAATGAAAACGTACCCCATAATCACAGATCAGTATGGTGGAGGATTTGCGGCACTGAGGGTGTGTTTTGAAAAGCAGAAATGCCTAATGCTCTAACCTTGTGAAAAATTGTAAAAGATAAATATGAACATAAAAAAGCTGTATTTAGCTTCATGATTTGTTGGACTTGAAATGTGTATTATTCGATTTGCCTGTATTAAATAAATTGCTGTGTTTTGTTATTTTTGGTCTATTCTGTGATTTTCTTCTCTAGTCTGGTCCCCTTGACCATAACCTGTTTCCATGAGCTCCATCATGTTCTCTGCACACCTACTCCTCATTAAGTAATCAGACTCATCTGTTTCTTCCTCTAGTATTTCGTCATTCTATGTTTGGGCATCTACTTTTCACTCATTCCTTGCTACATCATTCTTTTCTTCCCTGCCATGGTTCTCTTGTACCCTGATCCTGCTGGTTCTCCTCTGTCTTAGGCTTTCAATAATTAATTCCCCTCCACATGATTCTGTCTGTTTGTGCTCGGGTCCTCTGGCACTGCAAATATCACATAACGGGGTTGCACAAAGTATTACCAGCAGGAGTGGCAATAATTGAGGCACCAGTGATTTTGATAAAAGCAGTTTTCAATGCAAGACTTTTTACCATACTGAACATATACACTCAAATTAAATGATAGCGTTCGGACAATTTTTCAAAGTGAGATTATGCTGCTGCAATCAAATCTAAAAATATTGTGGGGCTTTTTACACATTATTACCAGGGGTGCCAATAAGCACTGAGGGAGCTGTTTATTACAACAACTTGTGAACACACACAGTGTTTGGTGCTAATAAATTACTTAGATGACTATACAAATATATTAGTGTGAATGCTTCATTACAGAAATTATCACCACATTGCCTGATATTCTGAAAGGCATGCATTAATGCTTGTCAGCATCATTATCTTAGGGTGATGTTGGCTGATGCCCTCAGACATAAAATGTTATTCAGTGTTTTGTTTTCTCCAATAAATCCCTTGAGGGTTATTCTTTTTTTATTTTTCTCTTTTTTTTCAGTAATTGCCGTTTCCCTCCGGTGGATAATTGCTTGAGTTTGACTCATTTCAAAGCGGTCTAGCCAGACTGCCTTCACCTTTTTCCCAGTTTTTATCTTTCACCTGAGCCAGTGTACCTGCCATTAGTTATGTCTAGCCTCATTTCCATCAGGAATTGACAATGAAGCCAAACAAGCTCAGAAACTTTAATACTTACATTTAAACCTTCCAAAGGATGGCTTAGTGAAAGGTGCTGCCTGGGGAATTAATCACACCACAATTTGAGCATTTCACCTGTTTAACAAGCAGCTTAATTACTCTTCTTCTGAAGTTCAACACTCCAAAAAGATATGAGCAATTGATTTCAATAAGTAAGAGGGCTTTAATTTAGCTAGCTATGTATTAGGTGTGTACTTGGGTGTATGCCTGCTATGATTTACTTCTTGACATCAAGATGAGAGCAACCTACTGCAATACAGCAGTGTCCTCTTCAGCCCTTTAGTTTCAATGAAATAGTTACAGAAGAGCTATCAAAAGTATCTTTTATGTGAAATTTATTTATCTGCCATCTAATACTTATGTACTTCTTCAGTAACTCCTTGTATCCCACAAACTGTTTATCCTCATGTGACTTCAAAGGTTTAACATTCAAACCAGGAACAACTCTAAAAAAAACACTTTTCAAGGACGATGGCACACTTACAACAAGCCTAATTGAGAATTTGATCTAGTCGCTCTAGGGAGTGGACAAAGTGCTGCTGTGAATGTTAAAGATTGAGCTATCAAGATTTGATCAGAGGTAATCAAAATGCTGGCCTACTTTTAAGTCACTTCCATCTTTACCACCAAACTGTGAAGGAATGCAGTAAAAGTATAATTTATACGCTATTCAAATGGCCACTTTTCTGAAGCACAGACAGCATTAAAAAGTCTTGTGTGTGGGGTAGAAAACAATTAGCTTATAAAACAAAGCATAAGAGACACCTAAACAATAAGACAAATTTTTGATTATGAGTTTAATGATAATCACATTTAAATATAATCCCTCAATTGCACTAAAATTGTCAATATAACTATTTTCAGAGATGGCTTTTACTTGAAATTATGGTAATATTTGAATTTTAACTGCTGCCATATTTGTTTAATTACTTTATTCTCTTCAGTGATGTTAGCAGCAATACTGAAATTGATGTTTATGATTCTGAGACAGTTACTTGGGGCTTGAGGGGCTAACACCTTACAGGACAGGACAGGACAGGACAGACAGAGATCTGGGTTAATCATCAAGCAGAGAAAGAAGGTTCTGCAGCTTCTTAAATCATGTTTCCTGATGAGCTGATAAACACCAGGGTGTGTAGACTGCAGAGCTCCAAAAGCACACTCCAACAAAGATCCTCTCTAAAAGACACAAAAATCACACCCACACCCCAGAATCCTGACACCTTTTCTCCCTGAGCCTCCACTGACCTCTGGCTTCTGCTGACCCAGTTGAGGAAAACATAGGAAAATGTGGAATAGCTAGCATTGAGCCATTTAATCTATTACAATAATGACAAAAATATTGCCAAAAAAACCTAATTTATGTCACTCCCTCCCTACTGTATGTTCCTGAACCTGTTCATGTAGTAGTACTCTTCTTTACCATAATTGGCCACATTTGTAGTGCATTTACACACGACTAGGCACCAATCTAAAACTGTATTAAATAATCAGCTAAATTGCTACAAGCCAATGATTTACCTCTGTGTCTCCTGACTCTCTACCCGCATCTCCGTTTGGCCAGTTTGCTTCTGTCTCCTGACAAATACACAGCTAGAAGTGTATGGATATAGCAACACGGATTTTTAAATCTGTAACATGGCAGAAAAATTGTTACAGATTATTATCTCCCTAATATTTGCCACAATACTCAACCTCATGACTAATTTATCTTTATTCTCTCAATCTTTCCTGTGAGCCACTTGGGAAAATGAGTTGATATATGAAAAAAAGAACAGTGGGACAATTTGAGATGCAAGAATCCCAAATTTTGATAACATAGTAATTGTCTGAGTATAAACAGCTCATTAGCTTATTACATCTATTAAATTTGCCATAAATATGGATGGATAAAATCATATAATCTGGGCATTGTTGTATTTTTCCCAGCAATTTTTTAAATTGTTTTTTTAACAGTTATTGCATAATTAATGATAACTGAAAATAATGACAAAGTGTATGTCTTTGGAATTAGGCTATTTTTTTTATCTCTGTTGTTGAGACTCTACAGTTATGACAACAATAATGACAATTATTTTGTCAAGATTTTTAATAAAACTCTGACACTTAAGAAGAATAAAACAGTTGCAGAATATGATCAAATCAATTGGAATACATGCATTGTCAAAAAGTAAAATAAGAAATAGCATAAGTCATGTGAGTGCTAGTAAGTGGAAGATTTCTGAAGTAGTGGTCAGTTTGCAAAGTTGGATTTTGTTTTGTAAGGGTGCAGTGTATTCCTTTTATTAACACATATGACTTGTAGAGAAGTCTATTACTCCCAGTTCTCTCTTTTTAAACATCCAACTTTTAAGACATGCAACTTGGTTACACCTAATTACCCAGTGCAGCATTAGAATCCAACAATAAAAATCAGATCGTTTAAATCTTGTGTAGGTGTGATTAGTGACCCTAGGTGAGCACAATCAACATAATGTATGGCAGCTGAGTGAGGGGAATGGCGGGCAAATCCCAAAACTGAAACATTGAATAATTAGAGCTACAGCTAAGCACTAAGGAAACAGAGCTAGGTATACAAAATAACTCAAAATACAAGAACAAGAATACCAAACTCCACCAACAGTAAACACAAAGCCTATGGGATCATGGAAGCAACCCGGTAGCCTTGAAAATAAATTCACAGAAGCAGGTCTATCTTTTGTGGGAAGAATGAATTGCAATTCATCCAGTTACTGTTGAAATATTTCAGCCTGAACAAGAAGTGGCAAACTGACCAAGCATGACCACTGCTGTAGCCCTTGAGTCAAAGATTTATATCTATTGAAAGCTTCACTCTCGAGCCATTTATAAGGTTGTATTTGTGGCCTCACACAAGAATTTGAAGGATAAGGCATTAGAGCAAGCAACTTGATAACATAGCAGGGAATTACACAGGTAATTCTTAATGATTTTAATTGTAAGAAAATTAAACACTGTAACATATCTATTCCAGCCAGGCTCTCCTTTAATATTCCTTGAGAATCGTCCTTAAGACAAAAGAAAGAACTGTGACATAAAATAACTCGCAGTGACAGGTAGCTTGTTTCCAGGTAAACAAACTGCTTGCAGAAAAGACTGTTACCAAGCACTGATTAAAGACAGAAAGCACTGGATCTTTCATTGCGACTTCAAAATGAATTTCTGTTGTGAGCAGCTTTGATGCAAACTCACAGTTTCAACCTTTGGTGGTTCTTCTGACAGGCAGCACTCATGCACAGTGACGAAAAGCCCCAATTGAAGCGGGAGGAATGCAACCTCTTTTCTACAAGCTTTCAGAGCAGTAATGATTAGCTCTCTGGCGGTTTCCTCCTAAGGCGAGTGATTACGACATGCTCTGCAAACTATGACACCTTTTACCTGGAGCCCAAACAAAAAGAGCACCCTAAAATGTTTCCCAAGCACTACTTAGAAGAGTTGGAGCTGGATTGTTGCTTTTACTGTCTCTCCCCAGCAAGAGCTTGTGTTTATTATTCCAGTTGAGGACTTGTGGGGAAATTGGTTTTACTAATGAAAATTACCTCCTGGGAAAACAAATGAACTGTAACGCCGCCAACAAAGAGCTGCGTACCTGCTATTTCCATCTGGGGGTCTGAGTTGGATGAGAGCTGTTGAGTATGAATCATTTGTCCCAGTATTTCGCCTCCCTTTGCCCCTTGCCCAGGCTGCGAGTGCTGCTAAGCCTCTATAAGAGGAATAACCTGAAATGGAGGAACACTTCAATGTCGCCCTTTCCTCCTCTCTTCTACGAGTGATTATACAATTGATTTTTTTTTTCCCACCAGTGGTTCCTGCTACAGGAACAGTAATAACAATTTATCTTGGCTCCTTGTTCCATTACAGTTGAGCTGCAGTGAAACCAGAGGAAAAGTGCTGTGTTTTATGATTTATGGAGGCTATTTGACCTGTGTTTATTAGAGAGATCTACAGAACGTGATTCAGACTTAGAAAATAGACTATGAGCTTTGCCCTGTAATGGCAGCGCGAACAAGATGGAATGGGTGTCCCTGATGATTGGAAAACAAACATGACCAGCAGTACTGGCGATGTAGATAGATAGATCAACTCTAATGCTTTGCTAAAGTCTGAAAACTTTTCTTTAAAAAAACAATGCATGACTACAGCATTTTTTAATATAAACAGGCTGGTCCAACTTATTGCATACCATGCTTTGGCAGTACCATAGAATCTCAGACATTAAGATTTTTGCTGAATCCTTTTTATAGTCCTTCTGGGGTCAAAACCTGAATAAAAGAATTCTCCAAACAAAGAGCAGTATGGACATATTTTCAGCCTGTTTCTTTTAGTTTGACAAGTACTTACTCTTATTTAGCTCCCCCTGCCCTCCAAAAAGTACTGCATATGTAACTCTTTTTTTAAGCTTAGATGTCTATACCCTAAGCAAAAATGTCAGGCTTAGGTAGTCAACTAATTTAACCTTTTTAACATTTACAGTTAAATGTCAAAGGATGTTCAAATGGGCTGGTTTTCAAATTGTATTTCAACACTTTATTCAATATCCTAATTTGTGAAAGTTTCATTTAGAGCCACTTGTATTCTATTCCTTCCTTCCTTCCTTCCTTCCTTCCTTCCTTCCTTCCTTCCTTCCTTCCTTCCTTCCTTCCTTCCTTCCTTCCTTCCTTCCTTCCTTACCATATTTGAAACTGGACCGCTGTAAATATATCTGCCATAATTGCCATAATTGTGAGGTTTCTGGTTTATGCTTGAAAATTGCCCTGAAGTACGGATTTCTCTGAAAAAACTGTTGAAACCTTCCTGCACTTTTAAATTACCTTAACTTTAAGCTGTTAAGAATTAACAGCTTAAATTGAGCTGTCAGATTTTTTCTACAGTCTTCAGGTTTTGTAAATATTTTCCTTACTGATACAGATTTTAATTTATTCAGATTTACTGTATGAATTATAAATTGAGAAGATTGAAGCGGCATTGAAAATATTTTCTTGTGCATTTCTGCCTTAGGGGCTCAGTAATTATTTATATTGGGAGCAAAGTTGACATTGTGTTGCTGTGCAAAGTCGTACAACACGGTTTTCCTTTTAAGAAACTCTCCAAAATGATTGGAGAGTTTAAATTTTCGACTGGTTTTAGCAACTAATACTAGCAATTAGCAGGGTTAACTCAGCTTACTAACCTGTGTGAGAATTTAATTCTTGAGAATTTAATTTTTTACTTTATATTTCTGATTTATGAAAGGTTGCCAGTATGTAAAAAAATGCAATATCTTCAAAACAAAGCAACTTCATTCACCTTCATGTTTTATTCATAAGATCTTGTTCTCTCTTGCAGCCTGAATGAACCACAGACAGAAAATTGTGTCCTTTTAAATTGTTTCTCCTTAGTAACAATATCATAAGTTGAGCTCATTTTTTTAAGCTGAACTCAGCTTAGTTTATTTTCCAACAAGCTAGCCAGCAACTCAGGAAGAGCAAGTTAACAAATAAGCCAATCCAAGCGACCGCAGTGCCAGGTATCACAGTTGGATGATAGTTATATTTCTAAATAAAGTTTTAAATTTATTACTGTCAACTTTAACTCTGACAGAGGAATTAAATACTTGAATTTGTATTTAATGCTTGAGAAAGTGCAAAATGACAGAACTTAGTATTTGTTACATTCTACATTTTCATATTTGCCCCAATGAATAAAGCATAATAGTCATGTTTTAGAACAGACTAAAACATCAAGTCAAATATATGATAAATCGTACTTGTAAGCATGTCTTTGTTCTTCCTATCACTAATCTAAAACATTTCGACTTATTTAGGAATCCATGATAACTTTTCTTAATGGAGTGTTTTAAAACACTCTATCTTCCAATCCACCTTCACCGAATTTGGTCGTCTCTCCTGTGGTTAGTGATAATATTTAACTGCAGACGTTATCTCCTCTCTCTCACATCTATCTGACAGTAAGGGGGAGCATGTTAATGTCCCACATGGTTCTGCATGCAGCATGTTAATTCATCCGCAGCCCACTTGATTAATGAAGAATTGCAGTGGAAGAGTAAACACAGCCAGCCTCGGGACACTTCACTGATGACTACATCTGCACAGTACCTTATAAGCACTATCATGCCCTATGGATTCCACTCATTTTTTTATATGATCTTCTGTTCTTACGTTTACTTTCCCTGGTACATTGCGTAATTTGTTTTTTGTAGATCTGTTTTTACATTTCTGGGGTTTTACTACACCTTAGCAAATATTGCTCATTATTCATCATGGCAAAAGAACTTGCGTGCTTTTGAATCATTCATTAGTAGAATGTAGCAGTACATGTATTAGCAGCAAAAATATCTGGTACAGGCCTGTTGAATTGGTTTGCATATGTACCAAATAAATGCATTGTTGTTATATAGCCAAATGTGTGTAAAATGCAACTTTCTGTTGTGCAAATGTAATAAGTGACACTAAAAGGAAAAACAAAAACAAAGAGGAAGCACCTGCTTACAAAAAAGCTAAAATCTTCCAGATTTTTCATCTTCTGTTTGGTGTTGTAGGATGTTTAAAGAACAAAGTAATTTGTGACATCAGCAGACTTGATTGTCCTCCCCTCCATCTGAAATCACACCATGTTTGCATGTCATCATAGTCATGTGACTGAAACCTGGCTATTGACGAGTGGAAATGAAGACTATATAATACTTTTAGTTACCTGACAGAAATCAGACAGGCACTGACAAAATAATAGATTAAGACCCATTTTGATTGATGATATCATTAAAGAATTGTTCCCACATTTATAAGCATTTTCATTACTATAGTTCTCAGCTGAAATCAGTTCTCTCTATATATGTTGATGTGGTAATAGTAACCGAAACAAATGACTCCACAGTAAGTCTCTTGTTATTTTCTTTTTTGTAAAACATGTGCAGTCTCAAATCAGATGTGCTCCAGAGCCCCTAAAGGCTTCTTTACATCTTGTTACAAATGTCCACTTGAGCTGATAAAGATAGAAGATGTGCCGCCATTCCCTGATCGATAGTGGACCACCTGAGAGTTGTGCCCTTTCATCTCCAGACCGAATTGTCACCATTAGCTGGATGACGAGGCAGGCATGTCTTCAGGACAACAAACAACCCCAAACTGTAAAACCAGACATTAAAAACAAGAGCAAGATGCAAAAATATAAATTATCTATTAAAAGTTATGGTTTTATATTGTATAACAAATATCTTCAGTATCAACCATTATGTCTGTGCTACCAGCAGGGAGAATAGCACTCTGCATCATATCAAGTGCAGCTCTCTTCTCAGACAAGCCATGGGGAGGCTAGACAGAGAAACATAGTCTTACTCAGCTTGACTACTAATGAATGTGTGGAGCCCTCTGCCATTATCTGTAAAACTAGATCTTGCTCACGCTGTCCTCCAAAAAACGAACACAATACTTTCCTCTGCTGGAATGATAAATTTCACACATGTGACAGCAGAAATAAACCTAAAAGTTTGAGGTGAACTTGCAAAAACAAGTCAAATATATTAGCTAATATTAATTTTAAAAATATACAATAAGAAAGATTTTCGCTAAAGTATGCAATGCATGCAATTTGGCAGGGCGCTGAATGTTCACACGTAAACTGATCTGTTTGTGTCTTTAGAGATTGCAGGTATGCAGTCAAGTGTAGTTTGCTCATTTCGCATTCAAGGGCAAAGCATTTTTTTACTGGCATCTCCTCCTACCACAGATTCAGCAGTTTGGGACTTTTTCCAGTTGAACATGTCCACAGCAGACTACACACCTAATTACAATTGTTAATTTTTTAAAAAGTAGACTGTAAAATGCAGAATTATCCAAATGTGAGAAAAGGAATCACTCCTTAACCAATGTTTCATTTGAATAAAATCTGCATTAATTTGAATTTACAGCAGCACAGATTTCTTTTCCATGTTGTTTTGTTTCAGACTTGCTCAAAAGAATACAGATGTGTAAAAATATGTGTATGTTGTAATATTATTTTAAAATATGAGTAAAATACATGCTCATAATGAGTATTAGTGGCCATTTGAGACACTGGTATTTTCCACAGGTTTGAAAAACTGCGTTTATAGAGGTAATGGTGTCAATTGCTTCAACTATACAAAAAAGAAACAAACTTAAATATATCATCACTTAAGATGGAAGTACTTTTTATTAAAAAGAAAAACAAGGAGGGTACACATAGTTAATGGAAGCAATACAATACAGTCAAAAAAACTCTTACACATTTCTTCTGGGTTTTTTGCGTTTTTGTCACACACTAAAGTTCTAGATCAGAGACAACTGGAGTAAATACATAACATTTTTATATGATGACTTCATTTAAGAAATTCAATTATCTAACCAAATCAATTTGACCCTGTGTGAAATTGGCAAATTGTGTATTAACCATGATAAATCACTAAACCCAGGCGTGATTCCTGCCTGACCAGCAAATGTGTGACCTTAAGCTCAAGCATATTTTGAGGATGCATCAGTAACTTTGGAGATCAATCTCACTGAGATGCTGAGGAATTACAATAAACAACCATTTTGTGCTTGCAAGTCATCCAATAAGACTATTGTGTAAGTAGTGGGTCAAAATACCTCCTCAGTTGCATAAAAGGCTTGTGCCAAATGCAGTCAGAGAAGATGGCAAAACCAGTCTTTAGGAAACGTCTTTTTCCACGTAGGATCAAGTTAATTTGGACAGTGTTTTCCTCCAATAAAAATGATGATTTGAAAACTCAATTTTGTATCTATTTAGGTTATCTTTGTCATATATTAAAATTTATTGTTAATCTACTCTGCCATGGGTGCATTAAAAAGCTGAATGGAACAATGTACACTATAAAAATAAAAGCATCTCTAATTTACAGTAAAATACCGGCAGCTGTGGTTGCCAGAATTTTATAGTATTCATACAGTAAAAGTAGTATAATTAATACGAATTTTACCATATTTTATGCTATTGTGAATATACGATTTTGTGTTTATAAATTTGTATGAATTCAATAACACTTCACATACATTACAGTGTAAAATTTCACTATAATTTACACTAATTACATATGTTATTATGAAATTTTACTGTAATTATATGGTAACATTCTGGCAACCAGCTGCTAGTATTAAGCCATAAATTATAGCATTTTTATTAAGTGTAGGCATCAAGATACAAAATCTAAAAAAGAAAATATCCTTTTTTTAATTAACTACCTTTCTATTTTTCTCTCTAAGCATATCTATTAGCTGTTCTTATCAAGTTCTCTGACATTATAAAATTAACTTCCAAAGTTTTATGCTTCCACAGCTATTTTCTTTTGCAACAGTTATTCAGCTGTGTCAGACCAAATCTGAGCAAAACTTGCATATTGTGAAGTTTAATATTTTTCAATCAGACTGTGTTGTTTCTTTGTCATCCTGCTATATTGTTTTCAAAAGAAAGCGCCAAGAGGGATTGTAATTTTCTTTATTCTTTCATGGACACTGCACACTAATCAATAAAAGAGAGAAAATATGCCTCAGTTTAACTAATATTCACTAATTTTCATCAGCTCCCAATTTCACTGCGACTCTGCACCTACAAAGGAAGAATAGCGTTTTGCATATAAATGGAATAGGAGACGGATATTAATTTTACTGAACAAGAATGTTTGTTGCCAGAAATAAATGCAGAATTTGACTCAAAGGCATGCCAAGGAACCAGCAGTTTGTAATTAAACTAGCACATTAATTTACTAAATTTATTTTTATTTGCTCCCTGAGGGGAATATTTTGGCATTTGTTCTTTTCTACTTAAGTCCAAGTGTTTCCACTTCTAATTTTGACAGTTCCAAATATGTTTCTGTTTTCCAGAGAGGCTCTTCTGATTTTAAATGTTGCAAAATGTGTGTGTGTGTGTGGGGGGTGGGGGGGGGGGGGGGGGGGGGGGGGGGGGGGGGGGGGGGGGGATAGCACTCCCTTTGCAGAAGCTGAACACCACAATAAAAGCCTGGTTTTTAATCCGTTAGATGATGTACATTCATGGATAATTTATGAACAGCATTAAGCATTGATGTTTATATCAAGTTTAACAGAAAATTTAATATTAAATGTGTGGAACAAAAATGATCAGTATGAATTGCAGGGAAAATCTGACATGGAAAACATCTTTAATCAGAACTAATCAATTATTATTCCTTTACATAAAGCTAACTTTCAGTAGTACTAAGAAACTTACATCACACTAAATCACAACAACAATGATGAAAACATGTTTTTTTTTTAAATAAATACTGATATTTAATAACATTTGTAGCTTTGATGTCATATGTGTGCGTTATTGGTGCGATTAATTGTAACTTGAACTGCTTGATGCAGTCAACATGGCTGCAAGGAAAACAAAAGGTTTTTTCTGAAGATAGTTTGCTTTATGAGGAAGAAGAGATTGTTTCGGTTGGCTTGCCATGACTGTTAGCAATGTAAGAAAATTGATGCCATATTTTACTTCTGCTTTGTCAACAATCTCTGGACAGCTGGCAAAAGCATTTCTGTTTGCAGCTATGATTTGAGTTCTTTCACCATAAAAGCTGCACCACGTTTTTTATGTAAGAGGCTGACAAAAACAGAATGCCTTGCATGCCTATGGGGACTCGACTTCTGCACATACATAAATCCATAGTAAGTCACAGGGAAAATGTTTTTTATTAAAACACTGCAATGCTAAGAGTACTTGTGCTAATAAATGTAGGAATAAGGGAATGTGTCATTTATATTCAGGACACAGGGGAATGTCTTTTTACCTTGCAAAGCAACTAGAGTCTCATGAGATTTGTGAGTTGTTGATCTTAAAAGAATCCTTTTTGTAGGCACCAGGCTGTAAGTTTGTGGCCACAACAGAAACCTCAGAGTGTTTTGCCTCTACTGGTTCAGAGGACTCTGCTGTGACACTGCTTTATTCACATGTTTCAAAAACATGCTTATTTTACTTACTGCTTTTTGAAACTGCCTCCATGTTTCAACAAAAAGACTTAAGGAAATTCGATGTTAGACATGCAATGTTGCATCAATGGATCAATGTTATTACAACAAAACAAAGGCCAGTTAAATTAAATGTCTATTCAAGTTTTTTTCTCTCTATCTCTCTCGTTTGCTTCAATGGTGTTTAAAAAGTTTTAACACCAAGAAAAGATTAAGGAAATTCAAAAAACGTAGCTGGTTCAATGACTTATGACTGATTGAACTCAGCCAATATTGTCATATAAACACATTCTAATTAAATTTGATCAATACAGAAGTTATGTTAGAATAGAATTATTTGTCTACGCTAAACTTAAAAATATTCCTTGAATGTTAGGAGAGTAAATTTTGACACTGGTGAGTTAATATCCAAGATGATTTCCTGCATTTGTCATTTCAATTCCAGGGTGCTCAATGCTGAGAAATGGCCTGTGGTATCTCCACAGCAGCTGCATGGTATGCAGGTTACACATTATTTCCTGAACTGCTGCGTGTGGATATTCACATTGTTGACCTTTGTGTTATTGCCATGCTGCAGCACAGCACGCACCTGCACAGTCCTTTGGCATGTGACATATAGCATTTTTTTCGAAGTGACCATGAATATGGAGTGACTTTATTTTTAAATCAGTTGCATACACATGGAACCATTAGCAGCACCAAAATATCAACAATTTGAAAGGTTTAAAACTACAAATATTTTTCATCATGTTTTTGCTACGGTCATTTTAATGAGATACCAGTGAGAGTGTATAGTAATGCAGCATGTTTGAGTACTAAACATGCAATAAAAAAACTCAAGCATAAATTGAACTAACCACCACTTGTTATTTCAGATTAGGAAAAATGTTTAATTATCTCTGCAATAAGCACATGAATGCCAATCCTAAGACTCGCTGATTTATTCTATGTTTTTGTATTAAACTGCTATGGTTTATTCTACATTTTCACTTAAGTCTTAAAATGAAAATTAGAACAAATAGTCTTATATGGCCTGTTATTGTGCTGTACTTTGTAAAGTACAGTACATGAACTGCACAGTACAGTTCATGTACTGTACTGAATGACTACATTCAGTCATGCACACATTTTTACACAGTGATGTCATCTTACCTGTAATAATCAATATGTTCCATTATTTTAGCAGTAGTAGGGATAGTTGTTAGCTTGCTGATTTGAATATGAAAGCAATTATATGACTGCATAACTATCATGTAAACCTTTACATAAATACTGTAAAACTGTGGTACTAAATGTTCTTGAGAATCTGGTGGCTCAACTTAATTACATAAACGTCTTAAAAATCTTTGTAAAACTGATACATTTATGTTAACAACACATAGCAATAACTGCTTATTACATTATTTTGTATATTTTTAACTGAGAATTACTTCATTGACAGTATTGTTACCACTGATTAATTAACCTAGAAGATGAAGAGAAAATATTATGATGTTCCAAAAATGCCTCACAGTGAGGTGAGATGAAGCTGTCTTTGGTATACAGCATGATTCTACGAGTCTGCTCTGCTAAGATGTCATCTTTTTTAGAAGGTTCTTCAATCTGTTCAGCGAATTTGCAAAGCCTTTCCAGTATGATTGAATGTCAAGTTATGTTTTTGGTTATCATTTCATCACCCCCACCTCATCAAAAAAATTATGCAAACCTAAGCATCTTTATCGAGGTGACTTAGTGGCCAGGAAGCATCAGTTTTTGCCTCCCCAATATTATGAATTCCCCGTTAATCTATAAGCAGCTTCCCTCCTGATAGCAGCTGGTATCTAGAACATGCCCTTCTGTTGATGTTGGCAGGCTTTTTTTCAGTTAATTAGCCTCTCCACCACAAGGCCAATGAGCAGAATCTGTGGCAGAGCATTTATGCACTCAGAACGAAAGATCACACTGGTCCATTTTCATTTTATACTTCGCAACCTCACAAACTACACACATAAACATACACAGTTGCATGCATACACACATCCAAACCAAAAGATGCCAATATCCTCTGAGCCTCCGTGAGGGAGAGGAGGAAAAGGAGCGGCACATTAGCATAAATTGGGATTACCATGCATGACTGTCACTTCAAAGATAATCAAACAAATTAGAAAATTCTTCAAGTGCTCACAAATGTTGGAATGAGTCACAGATAATCCACTTTGCTTTTACTTATTTATTTATTTGTTGGGGGTTTTTGCCAGTTAGGAGTAGTTAATATGTTTATGTAATTGAGAAGAAGGTGGTGCTGCATAGCAATGGGAAATATACAACAAAGCAGGAGCTAAAGGGGACCAGAGAGACAGGAAAACGCAGACAAAAGTCTAGACAATGTAACGGATATAAGTTAAACCCAGTAATCAATGTGCTTTCACTGCCATTTGATCAGTATTTGCTTCCCAGATGGAGATTTCTTCTTTTGTTGTATGCAAATAAGAAGCAATGACAGCTGGTTTGTCAAGCATTAACATTGTCGTGTTTGTATTCATAGACACTCTATTTATGTCCTGATTTAAAGTTTTCAGTAGCATCACCACAACACAATTTCAGTGTTTTACATATTCATGCAGATTTGACTTAATGCAAGAATTAGAGACACAGCTCTGCAGTCCAGTGTAACAATTGGACACAACTAGTAAGACTTTAATACACATTAATGTTTTACTTGCTGTTCTGGACTTGTATAGCTACACCTGGACTGCATTCTGTAAATGCTGCATCTTCTCTATTAAATGGGGGTTATTTTATAAAATTGAGCTTCTTGAGTTTTGTATCATGTTATAATGTTATTGTTTCATCAAAAACATATCCACAGTGTTGCTATCATTCTTCCATGTATGTTTGAGGAATCCTACAAGCCATCAATTTGCTTCCAAGCAAGTTACCTAGACTGAGGAGAAACTTTAGTTTCTAAAGCATATAGTCTCTGGAGACTTCTCACTAGTCTGAATTTTGTCCTTTTTTTTTTTTATTCCCGTACATGCACACCTGACAAATACCAATTTAACCCTTGCTGATCCCTGAATCAATAACAATTAACCACATGCCCTACTGCCAAAGTAAAGCTGTTCACTCTGCTGTACAGCTCAAAACTGCAGGGATCCTTGCTTCATGTGAGTTTAACAGCTAAAACTTGTGTAAAAAAAAAGCTCCTCTTGGCTGATGTAATTGTCAGCCTGCCCAGTTAAATGCTTATACGTTCTGTTTAAAAAAGAAAAAAGATCTACTAAGACTGTAAAGTAACCACATCGTATCTAAGGGCCTGGGGCCTCATCAGGCAGCCGTAAAGTTTAATAAAGCACAATGAAATGTGATTCTCACATGGTGCCATTCATTTCCATAAGTTCTGTCTTTACTACCCTCATGTGTCACCTCAGAGTCTCTTTGGGGTTGTAGAAGCTGGAGCACACGCGGAACGCTTTCACAGCTCCAATTTCATTTAGCGTCATTAGAAATCCAATTCCCAGCAAATGACTTTTCAGAATTTCACAGCAGTCCCCTAAGATGTTCTTCCATGACCCACTTTTGTCTCAAACAGCAATGGCTTCCTATTATTGCTGCAGTGCACAGCGAACAAGCATATTCTTGAACAGTTCATATTCCTAAACATGCTCCACTGGCATTTTTGATCAAGGGCAAGGCTTCTTCGCAATGATGGTGAAACTATCAGCATATTGAAAACTGGTTATTTGTTTGAACTCCCATGTTCATTAAAAAATGCTGCAGCAGCTTATTGTATTAGACTCCAACCCATTTGATTTCTCATGCCACTAAAGGTACAAGTGGCATATTGCATATGCCATTGTGACATACGCAATGGGATTCTGAAAAAAATTACATACAGTCATGCTTAAAAGAAAGTACACAAAAAGGATTCTAAAATTTCTTTGACAAAGGACTATTGTAGTGACTGAGATTTTGTTGTCCCTGATACTAAGTCAGTAAAGTGCTTACCATAACTTGAATATCAATGTAATACCTGCATTCTTTGTAAATATTTACACATAGTAGCAGTTTTAATATGGGCAGTTACCCAAGGTGGCACTAAATAGGGTGTTGCACAGGCATCAGATAAATCAATATAACTTACCCGTTATAAGTTATTTTTTTTGCATCTTAATGGATTGTTGGACCCTCATACTTACCTTTTAGAATAGGGAGACTGTGATATGCAGAAGATGGCACTTGCCCAGGGTGCTATCAAAGCAGGGTACAAATATTAGCAGGTATGTACCCTGCTTTGTACCTGGTACAAACATTACATTACTGTTTGAGTTTTATTGAAAAAACTGACACTGATTCTTTCAGGATATGATCACCAGTCAACTGCACACAGCAAAGTCTTCTCAACATATTATGATGTCACTTGTCACCAAAAGTGTTTTCTGCTTTCACCACAAAATTATGGCTGCATGACACACTCAAGCACTGTCACAAAATTGGTACTATGTGTTTCATTGAATCATAAAATATCATATTTGATATTTACCCAGTAAAGTATAAATATTTGTTTTTAATGGCATATCTATTGCTCTGCTTTGTTTTATACAAGTTAACAAACTATAACTACAATTTAAACATAAGTACTTACTGTATGTTTAAATTACAAACATAAATACTTTATGTTTAAATTGAAATAAAATTACAAATAAAGTTTGTAATTTGAAAATCAAAGCAACAAATGAGCTGCTTTGATTTTGTAATTACATTATGGAACACCATTACATGTAACAAGTTATTCCCAAGAGAACTATGTATAATAATTTCAAAGGCTGCTTTGACTTAAATAATAAATGATAATATAAAACTAACTCTCTTGAACCTAGACGACACTTTGCTTCGCAGAAGTCCTGTCTGCATTGAAGAAGACTCACTGACCTCATTGTGCCGAATGCTTGGAGTGAAACCAACTGATGACAGTTTGACCAATTTTCTCAAAAAATCAGTTTATAATTATCTCACCACTTTGGGAAGTGAATGTAATTTTCAGACATCATGAGAATGTTATGTATGATAAAAGAAACAAGACAGTGATGTGACAGGAAAAAATAACTGTTCTGATACAGTTGAAAATGAGGACTTTTATATCCTTCTGCTAAGAAAATATGCTATGTTCTTAAGTGACATAGTTCTTCATTTAAAGAAAGATGAAACAGTAACGCAGTGCTATGTGGAACCTGAAACATCAAAAACTGTAGTAAAAACAGGTAAAAGTCTTTAAAAAGTTTTTTCCTGAGGAAAACAGCCCTAATCATGCAGCAAAGGTTGATTCAGCAGGATAACAGACTAATTTCCCTCCAGTGTTTACGCTTAAATTTGTCTTTGATTCTGTTGACTTGTCTGTTCAGGTGTATCTACACATGCTGAGATAATGTTCTGTGATGTCCCCATCTGTTAAATGGCTGGTGGCAAAAACAGCTGATCTGTCTCGGCTCCACTCTGAAGATAAGCAGGAAGAGGGTACAGCGAACACTTCAAACTTTAGGCGTGAAATGAACACAGTTGCGTTTCTGTCTGTGCAAACAAGCCTTAATAAAGATGATGGGCTATAAACCCAGTGCTCCACCTTTTTCAATTTCCTGCTTCACTGAGCATCCCATGGAAGCAGGGGACCACCTATCCCTGGGAAAATCCTGTTCAAAGTGGCATCACCTGCATAAAGGGACACATATGAAAAGTGCAGGGATTTCACACTAGGGAATGTCAGACACATACCAAAAGTAAATTAAAGGTCATCAAAAAAGCAGATATAGACCATCAGCTAAAAAGACAGTTGACGAGTGGGACTCCAGAGGAAAGATCTGTCAGCAGAATGTTAAAATGAATGATTATTCCAAAAGAAATTGCTCTACTCAGGTCAATTACACTGTTCCCCTTTTAAAATTTAGTGCTAATGGGTTTAATGAATGCATGACAATTGAGTTTATGGTGCATATATCCTTGAAGTGAAGTCCACTGCCCCCACATTGATCCAAAACATCAGCAGTTGTGAACCTGCCGGCTCTGACAGGTGGGCCTGCATTGTGGAGCAGGTGATCTCCCCTCACTTCCCTCAATGCCGTCAGTCAAAGTGACAAAGGTGACATTAGGTGCAAATCCTGCCATAATGGGAAGGGCATCTACACAGCGTGTAAGTTTTCAAAATCGTCAACCCGAAATCAAACATGCAAATATGGTCATGCAAATTTAACCACTTCTGCGAGAGTCAATTCATGGTGTGAAGGAGACACTTTATGGTCTCAGTGCACTCATTAAAACCAGATACGTTGCAACAAATAAGCAGAAGTGATACCAGTATCAAGTGTAGATTAAATAATGATTGAAAGTTTTTGAATGTACGATGGTATTCAAATTTGATCTATTATTATTTATACAATGATTGTTTGACTCTCAAAACACAGGATGTTTTTAATGAAGAACATGCAGAGTTCTTCCTTTAAATTCAAACACGGGTTTTTGCTGCAGAGACAGACATTGTTTTAACCAAAGATAACAAAGAGCCTCATCATTGACAGACTGCAACTTTTAACAATACAACCTGATTAAATCTCACTGAACAGCTTTCACAGGATGAAATAAGAAATTATAAAATGATAAAATTATGGTGTGTAAAATTTAATGTTATGGATTTGGTTTACTATAACTGATCTGACAGTCTGAACAACACAGATCTGATTTTTACAAATGCAACCCAAGCCACTTGGATATGTGCTCCTAACTTCGATATATATCTGATCTTTTCAAATGTGACCTGCATCTGTACGACCAGGTCACATTCATCCAACTTGGACGTCATTGACACTCGACAAATATCACTGTTCTGAGTCCTGGTTCGCAGAAGCCAGAAGAAAAACAACAACAATACCGGATGATAATGCAGATTAAATTGTAAATGTGCTGGACAACTTTAAAATTGCAAGATATGCCCCACCCTTACCATCCATGTTTACTTCCTCAAACAGAGCATGCTCACTACGTGAGGTGTTATTGAGCTCTCTACTGCACATTTGGAACATTTTTAATTTGCAGATCACACAGGAGTTCATATGCAAGTCGCATATATTTGGAAATGTGAGCAACCATGTAAAAAGAGCGGATTTCACAAAAAATCAAAATTGAGCACTAAGGTCTGCAGTGTGAACATAGCCTTTTTTTTTTTTCTTTTACCGGCACCTAGCAGCATGACTCAAATCAGCACACTCTACACAGTTCAGGTGGTTTTCCATTGCAGTTGTGTAACAATGGGTGGGCACATGGGCATCACACTGGTGGGGGATCCTGGATCACAATTTTTTCCTTCTCACTGCAATGACAGACTACTTGTTGTATGTGACCATGTGGGTCAGTTTCTGTGTAAATTTGAATCTTAGTTTTCAATCTAAACTTTTGTAGAATCTGTTTATCTGTTGTTAATTGTGCATTATATACAAGGTGTGTATTTGGGGATTAAGGTTGTGAGAATGAAAATCAAGCTGAAAATAGCACTGCGATGCTTTGTGAAAGGGAAGCCGAAGTCATCCCCACCTGCTAAAGTAAGCTGAAGTTCTTTGGAGTTTGTGGAGTACTGCTAAAAGCAATTTTTGACACTGAGGCATTATTTTCAATTTTCAGCTCACTGGTCTTTCAGTGCTGTGGCAGCACTAAGAGTCAGGGATATATTCAGCTCTTTCCTGGACTGTCCTCTGGACTCCATGGAGGAAGTGAGTGGGTGGGTGATGTTAGCTTAGCAGATGTTACTCATAAGAACTCCTCTCAGCTCTTGCATGACACAGAGGATGCATTAATAAGCTACTTCAGCAAGCAAACACTGCACTCACTGTGCAAGAAGAAACTCATCTTACACTACAAGTACATCATCCTAACAGCTGTCAGACTGTTTACTGCCAGCATCTGTTCATATATCACTGCATTAAAAGCTGTCTTTCAGGCAGAACATGAAAATATGTATGAAATTAGGCTCTCAAATACTTATATTTGTTAGTAAATTTACATCCTTTTATGTCTTTGTGTATTTATTTTTGTTGTTTATGTCTTGTTTTTTAGTCCTTACTTTATTGGTCTATATGTTAATTTCCAAAAGATGCGATTCTTTTCTTTCCATCGATGAATCTCCTAATCTCTAATAGTTATCGGTGAGGGTCGGAACATGAAAAGACTGGTAAACTGAGACCTACTCATAATTCTCAATCCAAACTTTGAGTAGGCCACTACAAAACACCATCCAAAAAGTTCCTCTTTAATCCTGTTTATCCAAAGTCCACATTTTGCCAATGGCCATGAAACTCTTTCATGGATGATGTTTTTCTCAGTCCCTTTTTTTCTGTTAAATCTAGCCTAGCCTTACCTGAGGCAGTTGACACCTGCAGTGCTTTAGATTGTTCTGGGATCTCATGAATGAGTCGATGTGCTGTTGAAGTAATTGTGGTTGGTCAGCTACTCCTGGGAGGGCTCACCACTGTTCCATTATTTCTTAATTTGTGGATAATGGCTCTTGCTGTTGTTTGCTGGAGTTCCAAAGCCTTAGAAATGGTTTTCTAGCACTTTCTAGATTGTTAGTTGTCAATCACTTTGTTTCTCATCTGTTCTTGAATTTGATGATGATTGATTTTAAGGCATTTCTTAATTACACAGATTGGACAGTATTCAGGCCTGGGTGTGGTTAGTGAAACCAAAAGATTTAAAAAGTGTGGTTATTTACAGTTAATTCATAGATTTAAAAGGAGGACATTTATTTTTCTACATAAGACCGTATGGCTTTTATGCCTTAATAAATAAAATCTTTTAAAAATAGTTTTTGTATTTTTTTCCTTCAATATTGAAATTTTCTAGATGATCTGAAAACATGACAGAAGAGCAAAAACAAATCTTTAAAAGGGAAATGCTATTTCATACCACTGTAAATATTATTCCACACTCAAGGACATTATGTTGATGATTATATGTGTTTTTTACAGTTTCCCACTCTTCAGTCATTATCTAGCTTTACAATATATAAATTCTAAGCTCAGTATGTTTTGGATGTTATGTATTATTTATATGTCTTCAAAATCTTATACAACAATCTGAAAAATCACATTATTTCTCTTCTATTGGGTTTTGTTAAAATAATTTTCAGCCAGAATTATTCTTTAAAAACAAAATATGCTCTAGTTGTCTTCTCACCATTGTCTTTTTCCTAATTGAAACTGAGTCTGTGGATAAATTGGTCCATTCGGTCAGGCCAGGCTCAAGTTAATGCATGGGCCTTTTTGTCCAAGCAGATTCCTGTCAGTGTTGTCTGTTTCTCAAGAGAAGTAAGCTTGTTTCAGGGATAGATAGTTAGGATTCTTCTTAGAAACATTGCAAAATAAACCACTGAAGGCCTCTTCTTTTTATGTAAACAGATGACAAGCAAATATTATGAAAGCTACACTCAAAAAAGATATTTTCAAGGAAACAGATTCCAGATACTGTCATTTAAAAAAAAATCTAATCAGTCACTAGTTGCTAAAAAACAGTTTGCGCACATATTTTTCTCTGTTACTTCAGAGAGATGATGCTTTTCAAGCCGAAATAACAAATTCAACTGATTATGAATTTTTATCAATATTTTATGAGAGCAGAGCTGTTTCAGTTGTTCATGGTTAGTCTAACGACATCTTAACATGAAAGCCTTAGCAAACAAGCCAAAGCAAATCCAAATAAAATGATTTTCTTCCACTTAAAGACAATTTAAGAGGGATGGGTAAGAGGTAAAATCGACTTTTATTGAGCTTTACATCATGTTATGATGTTATTCCCTTTTATTCTTTTATGCAGGTTTGATAAATCATAGGTACTATTCACCCAAAGCTCCTCAGACCTGCATTCCCCAAGTTTTGGGCTCACAGAGAACCCCTCCGCCGCGACTTTCCAGTAATTCCAAACTAGCGGAGCAGTAGCAATTAGCAAACACCTGGTGGAACTGCAAGTCTGCTGAACTAATCATACGAATGACTTCTCAGTTCCAAGGCTCCATAAGAATGGTTGTAAACGGCATCCGGGAGGAGCACTGTTGTGATAACATGCTGAAGGCAGTGTTGGAAACAGTAGGAGCTTCTTAAAGAGACATAGGCCAAATTTCCAGCGTCGCATCGCAAAGTGTTTTTTTTTTTGATATCTACTGAACTTTTATAACAATTGAAGGAAACATAGTTACTTGATTGTGCTATGAAATGGCACTATGTGCAAGGAAAATACATAGTTCCGCCCCTTAAGTTAACAATAGTAACCGAACATAAGCCCTCCCACAATACTGCATGGATAAGAAAGTTGTGGCTAAGCTTTATGCAAGGCGCTATATCCAAGTATTGGTATTTATGGGGGCCTCCTGCCCAAAGACTTTGGAGATAGGCTCCAGCCTCATGTGACCTTACATGGAGCAATGCAAACTACACTTAAAAGAGAGAAGGTAACAAATACCAAATACCCAGAGTTAAAAGCACAATTATGAAAAGGAAACTGTAATGACACACATTTACTGGAACTGAATAAACAAATGTCCAGAATATCAAACCCATTATAACTAAATAAGGCTAAGAATGGATCAAAAGAAAATCATGACATGCATTGTAAAGGCAACACCAAAAAAAATTACCAAGTTATTTTCTGTTACAATTTGTAGTTTTGTGTCATTTTGTGATTTTTGAGCTTTACTTTGGGACAAACAGCCACACAAATACACATAATTCCTCCATATTACCTTGGCTTCAAAAGGTGTTGGTGATTAATAATGGCTTCGAGTAATATATGTCGTAATTCTTAGCATATTCTGTATAATAAAAATCATTCATCCATACATTTTCATCTGCTTTATTCAAGGTCAGAAAGGAAGGAGATGAAGGTGAGAAGGCAAAACATATCCCTCCTGAGCAGCACTATTCCTGGGGAATTCAGAGTGTTTCCAGGTTATAGTGTAATATTCCTCCAGTGAGTTATGGGTTTTCCTCCAGGTCTACCCCCAGTAACATGATCTAACACCCATAGGTGCCCACAAACTCCCCATTAAAGTGAACTCAGCTACTTTTTAAAGGAAAATTATCTCCGCCGGTATCTGATATCTTGATCTTCTGCTTATTATCCATACTATAAGATTAAAAAGGAGGTTTCAGGTGTGCAGGAGAACAGTTAGGAAAACAGAGTAAGTTTGTACATTTAATTCAACATTGTGTTCATTATGTTTATCACATTTGGAGGTTTCTGAGGATGTAGATGGTAAGAAGACTTTGTCAGACAACCCACAGAAGAATAAACTAACATTGGGAGACTCTTAAAAACAATAACACTAAAATTACGGCTAAAAATCCATTTGTTTAGAGTTGCCTAAAATTAAATGAAACATCATTAATTTTAGTCTGAGTTCCACCTTTTTGTTACTTTCCATTACCCTGCCACAAAATTATATTCTTTGTTGTTAGATGTTTTGTCATGTAAAGCACTTTAAATCGTCTTGTTGCAGAAATATGCTACAAAAATAAACTTACCTTGCCTAAATCGTAGAGTACCATGAAACATGCTTCACATGTGGAAATTGTATCCTGTGGTAAAAACTTGTGGGAAAACTTCCATGTGAAAGTTTATCCCAAATGAGGAAGTTTTCACAAGTGAAGCCCTTTTTTGTGCACTTTTTTGCTACAATTATTCTCACTTGTAATCAACATGTAAACTTCATGCCTTTATTTCATAGTAATAAATGCATAATAATAATAATGATAATTTTCTAAAGCTTGTCTGTTAAACCATCTGACAATATCTCAGAATAAAAGACATGACTCTAGAACCTTTGCATACAGATTGAAAGCCCCTAACACACATGCACAAACTACTATTTTTCCTCATTTAATGAGCATTAGTAATGCTTCACAAATTGCACAAATTATATTGGAAGGCACTGCAGTCTCAGATAGGCCATCATAAACAACAAATGAAGTGTTTTTGTTTATTTGACTCTGATATATGTCACAGCAAACATGTCAGTTTATCAGAAGCAGAGCTTTGTAAATCATCTCTGACTAAGCAGTGTAGACGGCAGCGTTGTTTTGGGCTAAATGTGACAGCAGTTTAATTAGATATTCACACAGTGTTGCTGCAGAGTAAATACTTCAGACAACACAAACTCACATGGGCAGAGAGGAGCACCCTGGCACATGAACAGAGTACAGTTGTGGCCTTCAGCAAGAACACTTGATTAGGCTGTCTTATTACCCTTCACTCACTGCATATCCAATATCTCAGTCATACAGCGTCAGATCTATCAAAGGTCTGTTTATACGGGGGTCCTATAGGCGTATTAATATATGAGATACAAAGCCAGAATGAAGAAGGGAAATGTGGAAGCATTTGAAGAACATGAAGGAGCTGTAACTAACAGCATTGACTTTATAAGTGATCTTATGATGCGGGAACACAAAATTAACAAATCATCAAGTACAGTAAAGTAGCAGAAGTAAGGAAATAAGCTTAGTCTTCAAAAATAAATCTGTCCTTTTTTAACTTTTATTTGTGTTAGACTTATTATCTTTGTTGTGTTGGTTTATTAACATAATTTCTCAATACAGAACACTATAGGTTAAAAATGAAATAAAGATTACCCTAAAATACTAAACTCCTAATATTTTGATGATACTTGGATTTTATAGTTCCTGATAAAATCATGGTTGAGTGATTCACTACAGTAATATTTCCAATACTTATTCATAAAGACGGCCATATGTTTCTGCTATTGACAGCGCTTACACCTCAGTGCGCCTTTAATTTAATTTGTTTAATTCAATTATTTTTCTTTCCGATAGGAAATGTCTTTCCTGTCCCTTCAAATAAAATCTTTATGGCTTGTAAAATCATTTGTTGAAATTTAGTTTTACAGGCTTTAAAATCATATTTTATAATGCAGCAGAACACATTTTGTCAATGGATTGCCACAGTGTTGTTCTCATGTTTTACTTTAAATAACTATTATGATCAGTTAAAATTAAATTTAGAATAATAAGTCATAAATGCATTATTTTTACAGATGCTTGCTGCCTGTTGGGCACTTTAAATTGTTACCTGCAAAACAAATGTCATGTTGAATCAATTCTTTGTCTTTTTTCATATTTTACTGAAATCAGTTTTTTCTTCTAATGCAAATGTTTAAATGTAAACCGGCAAAGCCTCTTTGAGAAAGTTGCATTTCCACAGTTCCTGATGATTAACTGCTTTAAATTTGTCATTGTTCTACTTTCAATGTTACTATATACTTACTCTGTTTATCTAAAGTTTGTCTGCTCTGTAAATAAAGTTTGATTGATTGATTTCACTTGACTTTGTTCAATAACCTCTCGCCCACTGACTGGTGCAGAAAGGCAGCAGTTCCTGCGGCGACTCTGTAAGAATTAATTGTATATGAACAACAGACCGATTATTGGTGGGAAAAATGTCTACAAGATCTTATATTTCCATGTGTTCTTTTTTATTCCTTAGTGATGTTTCTGTAAGGTTGGAGCAATGTTATTTGAAAGTGATTTAAACTGTTAGTGGTTTTGCAGCCAGACTGTGTAACTTCTTGCACAATCTGGCAAGAACTTACACAAAACTTACACAGAACTTATACAGAGTATCATGTTGTCTCTCCAGCATGATACTCATTTCACATTGGAGATCAACAAATTATTTGACAACTATTACATTAAAGTCTGGGAAGTAATTACAATGTTGATTAAAGTGCCTCGGACATTTTTAAAATACGTATTTAATGCAATGGAGGAACACAAAATAGTGCAGAATTGCAAAATGGAACATAACTATTATATGTTTTTTTTTTCTTTTACATTTTTTCTGAATAAAAATCAGAAGTGTATTGTATGTCATTTAATTTCAGTATAAACAATTGTTTGCATTTATATTGAGATTAAATCATACAAATGTGGATTCTAGTTACTAATTTGGTGACTTCTGAAGGAAACGTTTGCACTGGAGTTTTATTACGGGTATCAGAATGAAGAGGGCTAAATATAGATGAGTCATACTCCTTTTAAAATTATATTTATAAAAGAAATATGCATCATTTTACTTCCACTTTTGAAAAAGTGGAATAATATTAACCTCTTCTTATCTTTTCTCTAATATAAAACTAAAGAGGTGAAAATAACAACAAAGACCACATGGTTCAGCTTACTTCCATATTGCAATTTAGCTGATATGGACAGAAACACCACACATAAAATGAGTTCATATAGTACAGTAAACATTGTTTGAATAATAGAGCATCTTTCTGATTTGTCCTTGTCCCTGCTGCTGACCCTTTTGGCCTCAGTAACATTTTGGATCAGAAAGAGCTCTTTGCTTCCTGACAGATGGTCAAGTGCAGCAGTCATTTCCCCAACAACAGGGGGGCACCATCTGAATCTACAGACAGGGGGAAAAGCAGATTATCCTTGGTATAACTCTCATGCACTATCCAAGTATTTGTTTAGAGACAGTATGAAATATTATGTTTTTACAATGTCAAAACCAAATCCAAGGTTGTGCACCTAATGCACCAGTAGTTCATATTCTTGAGAAAACAGAATGGTTCGAAAAGCAAACTTTTATTTATGTGACATCTCACTCCCCCATGCTGCATGGTGGCTCAGCAAGCAAATTGCAATTTATGAGACACTGAACTCAATGCACACCAAACTTGGACTGTTTGTCTGAGATACAAATTCAAAATACTCCCGAGGAATAATCTGACTCGCATGAATAAACAGTTGGAGATAATCAGCCCCTTATTGAGAACCAATGAAAACATTCCCTGGAGTCGTTCCAACATGATCCCCACCAGTATATTAATAGTTCTGGGGACAACAGCACTGATGGAGACAGAAGGTTAACAGCTATTGGCCCAGTGTGTCTCCTGGGAGGCAGAATGACCAATTTCTGTGTTTAATAGGGTCTAATTAAATTTAAGTCTTGCTCCAAAACATTGGTAGTAATGGGGCTTTTTGTAATAAAACTGCAAGAGGTTGTTTGCTCTCATATTTTATTACATTTACGTTGCTTACATTTGAAAATATAAATGTTGTTTCCCGATTTCCAGTATCTCCACACTGTAGCATATTATCATCGCTTATATGTCCTCTGATGTTTGTGTCTTTTCTCACAAGAACACAGATGATGTTTTTGCTCTGTTCCTTCATCTATCAGTGGGCTGTCCATCTATGATGACCACTGAAGCTCCATTAGTAACCACAGTCCTGATTGATGTTCCCCAGTACTATGATGGAAGGCAGCTACATGCTTATTACAACAACAGTTCACACCACAGAAAAGGGAAATTGCTTTGCTGATGTCCTGAGGCTTAGATTTGAATCAGTGGTGAGCTCAGGAAATGTCAGAAACTTATCTTTTTTTTTTCTGAAATTTGCTTACAAATGTGCCATATCTCTTGAGGACAATGTTTTTGAAAACATGGCTGTTAAGATAATGAGTGAATGTATGGAATCACAATGAGTTATTTCATTTACAACCTTCAGATGCTTTGGACTGGTGAATTTTTAAACACAAACCAGATGGTTATTCCTCAAAATATATAAATGAGTGTAAAGTTCAGTTGATGAAACTCCAAATGTGAACTGAACCACAACCATGTCCACTTAGTTTAAATAACCTGTAACATCCCTTTACAACTTGAAATTTTCAATTGTCCTCAAGCTCTTGATAGCTTTATGTGTTGGTGGCTAAATTCAAGAAGTATTTAAAAAGGTTAAACCAATTTTTCCAGTGAGGAGGATGTAGTCAGGAGAAATGTTCCATGACAGCTGTAGCCTGGAGATTTAACAACTCCATTCCCTAAACAGGGATATAAAAGCTCTCTAACAGGGAACCTTCTTGTAATTCATAACAAGTTATGGGAACTACTAACTAAAAAGACAATTGTACTGACCTTAAAACACTAATCATAAACATAGTTTTGCTAATGCACTATGATACTTAGCAGAAGCAAACACTGCTGTTGAGCTATCCTAATTAAGCATGGTAGGACTTCAGTCAGAAACCAGGACACAAGCAGATTTTAATGTTTTAACTGTAGAACCTTCTACAGCTATGCATAAAGAATAAAGGTTATTCATTGCACAGATTCACTATTGTAGAACCTGAGGAGCAGAAATGGAAATGGAACAGTCTTCACCCACTTCATCATGAGAGCATGAATATAAACGTCTGACTACTTAGAGACTTCTTAACAGATGTTGAACTTTATTCAACTGAAAGTTTACAAAACAGATGAGTAAATTAGTGCTTTAGAATTTATGTGACAATTTTTACTTAGTGGAAGCCAAGTTTGTTAAACACTTTGGCAAAAATATAATGCTAAAGCTTTAAACAAAAGATCAGCATTCCCATTTCTCAAAACAACTTTGCGAAAAATTAAGGGGTTGCATTAAAGTGGCAGTGAATGGAAGCAGATGAAAATCTAATATTTGTAAATGTAATCAGTCTAAGGTTACACATGTGGGTTTAATTTTCCTACACTAGAGTAGCTGTCAAAACATTCTTTTTGCAAAAGCACCATCATTTACGCTACTCAAACTACATAAATCTGCTATTGTTTTTTTCTCATCACCTTGTTTGTCCCCTAAAAAGTCATAACACGGATATACAGTACAAGCTGTTGTTGATTTAGCTCAGACACTGAGAACAAAAGATTTGATGCTGAAGGTAATTATTGTGGGTAAACATGGAAAAGGGACATCTGGAAGGCCTGGCTATTGATTTATTTACTGAAATAATTTAAGGACATCCGCAGATGTTTTGTGAACAGATGACACAAAATGTAAAGACCAGGGTAAATTAAAGCATTTTACTGAAAAAATATTTTGCATTGCTTTGATAGCCTGACCACTGGCTCCCTGCCATACCTGGTTTGAACTGTCATGAACTGTGCTGCCCTCTTTCCTTGAAGGAGAGATTTTATAAAATACTTGCATCATAATCTTGGGATAAGAAGTGTGCTGAGTGGAGAGTGTTTTATGTGGCCATGGATAAATTTGTCCTTTTCATCTGTTTGTTTTCACAAATCTGTTGTGAAGAACACACACAGCTCAGACACGACGGTCACTTCAAATGGTCTCACTGGATTGTAGATTTAGTCAAAGCAAACTCTCACCCTGACAGATGGTAATAGTTTTAATTTACAGTCACACACAGTTCACATGGAGGATATTTGAAGAAAGCAAGAGTGCTCTCTCCATGCTTTTCTGTGTTGCCAATAAACGCCCAAACATCTGTTTAACATGCTGATGATTCCATTTTAAAAAGATGTGCCACTAGGATTTTTCTAAATCATTTGAAAAACGACAAAAAGACAATTTGTGGTTTATGTTTCAAATGTTTAAGATTTCACAGGTTTTCACAAAATATGATGTTTTGTGTATGCAGCATAAAGTAGCATATGTTTTCAATTAAGGAGATCTGCTGAAAATAACAAAACTGAGCATGAAAATGACTACTTTTTTCATTTAAAATATTCATTGCTATTCATTTCAGAGGTAGGGTTGTTGTCTTCATTTATTTTTAAAATTACTTTAGAATCAGACAGCTCATAAATATGAAAGATTAATTTGTTAAGAAACAAATGAAAGAAAAAATATTTTCTATAATTCCTGCAAATAAACATAAATCAATGTCAGTCTACTGGGCATTATTCAATATTACTATCTACTGTGATTAAGGTGAACTGGTTAAAGTGAAACAAATACAACGGAGAACAGAGCAGCAAAAGGTGTAGTTGGACTACATACAAGGAGAAATTCTATCTTCATGCATAGTCAACACCCCAACCCCAACATACACATGCACACCCCCACAACACCTGTGCGTCAGGCAGCAGTTCAGTTGTCACATCAAGCGCAAAAGTTAATATCTTCATCTGTTGTAAGAAAAATATTCTCTTAACTAGTCACCACACAGTAAATTGATTAGCAACAATGTCAGCATGGTTTATTTAAACAATTCCCAATTAGATTTTTGCACAGTGAAAAAATAAATATTTATAACACAGGAGCATCAAGGTCAGTCACAAGAAAAAAAAAAAGGTTGCCACAGCAAATGAAGAATAAGAGGCTTTGAGGAAGCAGCTAAAGGAGAAGCGAAAGCTGTTTAATATCAAAAGGTGAGGCATCCTGGACACTGAACAGATGCAAAAACATAAAAAGCTCGAGGTTAAGCAAACAAAAACAAAGTCAGGGAGCAATAACTGAGCCAACACTGAGCACAGTAGCTAGATATGAAATTCACTTTCACAGAAAGAAAAATTCAGCTTTTAGTTTATGCTTTCTGTTATTTACTTAAAATAAGCTGAAATTAAATGTGGTTTAGTAACTAATACATATTATCTACCAACTGGGGGTGGCTCAAGACTAATTAGGTTTAAACAGTGGTCATAATCTTTGCTATTTTATGAGAGTGCATATACCCAAAAACAAATCAAATACAAAATTAATGGACAGAGTAAAATCAATGAAAAATTATATAGTGTACATTTTAATGTTGCAGGACACCTCAGCATGAAAAATTAGGCCAGTTATTTTTATTAAACCAATGAGACAAACATTTTTCTAAGACCATAAAACAATAGTACTGATTTTCAAAAAAAGAACAGTTCAGCTTGTTCATTTAGTTCAGGAGCAAACTCTACATAATTTTCTCCTGTTCCAATCCCAGCCGAACAGAAATCCCACCTTCCTTTCACCCACAGCTTCCCCGTCACACCTCAGATGTTTTATCTTTCGTTTCAGTCATGGACTCTTCTGCTTCTACAAGTTTGTCTTCAACCAAATAAGGAGATGCTACTGCTCTCTTTGCCTCTCTCTCCTACTCTTCTATCAAGAATTCAGGTGAAGAGGCAGCTAGAGAGACTGAACCACAGCAAGGCTGCAGTCCAGCTGTCCTGAATGCCTCTGTAGAGCAGCTCTGTGGGATTCTGTAACACCTCTTCAACCTTAGCTTGACCCAAGAGAAGGTTATGGAAAACATCCTGCCTTGTTCCGGTCCCAAAGAAAACTCACCCAGAAGTCATCAGCAACTACAGCCCTGTTGCCTCAATATCCCACATCATGAGAGTCCTATAGAGATTCCTGTTGGTCAACCTGAGTAGGCCAAGCAGATATCAAGACATATCAGGGCACCCTGCTCTTACAAAGCATCAGAGTCAGGGCTTAAAGAGGCTCAACAACCTGATAAAGAAGGCTGTCTCTGTTCTGGAGATGACTGTGGAAACACTGGAGTTGATGGTGCAAAGAAGGATTCTTCATAAAATCAAGAAAATTGTGGAATACTCTGAGTATCCTCTTCATGAGGCTGCTTTACAAGAACAGTGTGTCTTCAGCCCAAGGTTTCTTTAGATTCACTGTAATACAGACCGCTAGTGGAAATCCTTCCTGCCCACAGCCATCAGCATCAACAAGCACTCTTTGAAGAACCTTGGACAATGAGTTACAACATGTCATGTTGAAAAAAAAAATCACAGAAACTGAAACATCTGGCCATCTTCTTTAAAGATTTTGATGATAAGCTATCTGAGATGCCATCTACAGATAAAGTGAAGGAAAAAGGAAGCTTGGCATGGTTTTCCTAAAAATGCTTTTTGTATCAGACAGAGAAAAGGGCAATTGGAACAATGCCATTCTATGTTGTTTTAAGTATGTTTTTATGTCTGTGAAACAAAGATGGCCATTCTTAAATAATATCTTCCTTGTGTTGCTTTGTATTAATGTAGCCTTTGAATTTATGTGTGTATTTATTAACAAGAGGCAAAGGCACCACAGACACAGAGGCCAGCTGCCAAGGCATTCATGCCCCAAGACAAATAGGAAGATCACTGGCTCTGCAGCCTGCTGATGAGTACACAGTCTCTTTGATTTTGCATTTGAAACAGAGATGTAAAGCTTGTACCCCGCTGGCCTGTCACTGAACAGTATCCCTCAAATTAGGACTTTTGCTGTCTTAGTCCCTCTTATCAATATAACAGTCGCAAAGATTCAGAAACAGAACTGAGAATGATTAATACTTGGTTTTATCTTTAACTGAAAAGGTTTTGTTAGAGTTTATGTGCCTAAAGAGGGGGATGTTGATGCTGATTAGGATAATGTTGGAGATTATTTGTGTGTACAGTGATGCAGGCTAACTAAAAGAGAGCAGAATGTCATGCAGGAAAGGCTGAGTCAGATTTAAACTGACATTCCTAACCAGCTGAGCTTCCCACATACAAACAGTTTAGGTTTATTGTTGAAATCATGCTGTTTGGCAGATGGCGTACATTTTTTTCATCATATTTTCTTGCCATTGCTTTATGTACAATGACACGTGACAAAGTGCATGATAGCTTTGCTGCACCATTTTAGTATTCCAATGCTGCACATTATTAAACCCATTTCCACACATTAACCTTTTCTGAGTTCTTTTCTTACTGTTGTGCCCAGACTATGATTAATATGCCTTTGGTCTTGTGTGATAAAATCTTGCCAATCTCCCTCCACGCCTGCCTACAACTCCAGTCACCTTATTATTTTTGAAAGGTTGCATGGTCACCAAGCTTAGATTGTTCCATTTCCCTGCTCTACATCTTATGCTGCACATGTCCCTCCCTCATTCAAATGTGTTTTGTCTGAAAGGAATGGAATATGGAAATGCTTCTTTTAGCATGTGTGTGTGTGTGTGTGTGTGTGGGGTGGGGAGTAGAGGGGTTGTTTCACTATATCATGTAACCATTTCATCAACTTCCCACAAGGGCAGCTCGCATGAAATCCCTTGGCAGGCTGCAGTTTTCTCCAATGATCTTCTGTAGCAAATATGAGAATTCAGCTAAACTCCACAATTGTTATGCAAAAATTTGAAAAAAACAACACTTTTAATTTGTGTCTTTGGAGACTTAAAGACTTAAAGTCTTTGGATTATAAGTCCCAAATTTAATTTAGATGTCTATATATTTGTCTTCCATCCATCCATCCATCCATCCATCCATCCATCCATCCATCCATCCATCCATCCATCCATCCATCCCTTTTTCCTTTCTGTATTTTGTTTTGAATGTTCGATATTTAAAGCCTTGCCACTGTAAAAACAAATATCTGCTGTTTGTATTTATATGTGAAAAATGGGCTGAAAAGGTCTTCAAACTCTTCCATGAAAACAGAAACCATGGTTAGAAGAACCCCTACTAAGTCATTTGCTTTACTCATCAACACACTCGTGTAAAGTTATTATTTTTTTCTTATAATCTCTTAAAAATACATTTTAAATCAACCCAACCAATATGGTATGGTCTGTCTGAAAATATGGCTACTGTATAGCTAGGTGTTCCTTCAGATTGAGTTATTTATTGATCTATGACTGCTTGCAGGAGCCATATTTAAATCACATTTGTCAATAATTATATTATAGCAGAAATGTTGTTTAGAGATGTTCTTATTTAAGCAAACGGACAAGTACAAACTTTCTCCCCCAAAAACATGATATTCCATTGAGTCATAGACATAGACTTCCCAAATGAATAACTCATGAGGAAACCCAAAAAGAAAACAATGTACAGGCTAATTTTCATCATGAGCCATTATGTAACCTACACAAACAACAACGGTCTTTGTTGCTGGTTTAATGTCCTTGCAAGCAGAAATTATGATAATGATTCCATATTGCAGCATTTTAAACAGCTTAAGTGGAAGTCCCCTGAAAGCTTAGACTTCATGGATGATAACAGATTTGAATGTAAAAAACATAATTTAGTTGCTAATGGACAGCAAAAAAAAAAACATAAAAAAAACAACAAATGCATTCAGACATACTGTAAGTGGTTTAACAAGCCAGAGATCTTCCATTAGATTATTGTGTATTGGGTTTGGTTGGTCTTGTAGCAAACTGAAGGAGATGGTAACACATGCAAATAAACTAAAATGTTACTGTGTTAAATTCCTATTATTATTGTTTTAGAATGAGAGGACCCTCGAGGTATAAAGAAGTGTGCTGGTGCCAATTATCATGAATAGGGATAATGTACAGAGTTATGTTAACTCCATAAGGAAAAGAATTATTTAAAAAAAATACTATGAAGACATTGGAAAGTTTTGCTGAAGCTAGATTAACAAGAGAGATGAAGACCAGGAGGCAACAATTTGGTTTCATGATAAGAAATACTGATGGACAAGTCAGGTTTTCCAAAAGATCTCTATGGATCTAGACAACACATTTGACAGGGTGCCATGATAGGAAATGTCACACTGTCTGAGACAGTCAAATACATGACAAATATCCCTCAAAATGCATTAATACAGTGGGAGTTTACCGCAGAAGCTAATGTCTATATTCTTCCTTTTAACCACTCTTGGGTAGACAGCCAATCAGCTCCAAGGAAAAGTAATAGCACTCCTGGTTTGGATGCTTTGTAAATGCCAGTCAGTGGCATGTCAGGTAGCATGAAGACCCATGCTACCTGTCTGACTTATCTACCCATGCTGCATTTTCTTTTGAATATTTTGGTTATGCTGAATAAAAAAATCCACATGTAGCTGGATTGTTTGCAAATAATTTGGATTCAAAAACATCCGCAAATAAATAAATCCGCAAATACTCAACGGCAAATAGGCAGGGGTCCACTGTATTGACGGACAGATTGACGGAACACGTTAGCTGACAATTCCCATAAACTTTATGAACTACAAAGTGATCTGTAGTTTGAGACAAAAGCAGTTTAAAGAGAGCCTGCATAGGCAGTGCAAGGCTCTGGAAAGTTTGCAAATCAGTAGAAGGAAGATGAAATGAATTTGAGTGAATGAACCTGAAAGAAGAAAAGTAGCTAAAAATGTGTGAGTTTAGATATCTGGAGTAGGGAACGAGAAGTGAAGAAGAGCATGGAGATCGGATGAAGTGGATTGCAAAAAGTAGATAGTAGAAGTTGACTAGCGATCTGTCCAGGGTGCACCCGACCTCTGACCCAATGACCACTGGAGATAAATATCAGCCCCCTGTGACCATGCAAAGATAGGTGGGTACAGACAATAGATGTATGAATGGTAAGAGTGGGCCTGTCTAGTTTTCAGAAGAAATGTTCACCTTAGAAGTACAGTAAACATATATGGCAAGAAGAACAATAAATCTTACTGTTACACTATAAATTAGATGAATGTAGTATAAATCAGCAAGGTTAAGAAAATCAAAACAGAAATCAAAAGACAAACTCATAAGCTAGAATTTGTAAACAGTGACAGCTTGGGATACATTGGGATGCTGGTCCTGGAGACAGCACAACTGATGACATCAGATGCAAGAATGAACACAATGACAATAACATCAGGAAGGTTTACTGATAATATAGATGCATGTCTACAGAATCTCAAAGACAGGAGGGGAGGTTATGGGATGTGCCATATGCTCTTTTCTGTGCATTTTATTAGCAAAAATAATATTGCATAACTGATACTATTATGTTGTCTGTATTGTAGACCAAACTGCTTCAGGAAGAGATAAAGCTCACGTTTTGATTGCTATTCTTTTCCCCTAATTTCTGACAACTCTACATAACCCTACTGAGGATTTGTTGTCTCAAACTCATTTACCTCATTACATATGTATATTATTCTTCCTCTTCTCTTCTAAAATTTCTCTCTACAAGAGGTTTTATCAAAAGTACAAGCAAATGTATTACTGTTAGCTAAAATTCAAAACAGCATGGAGAAATGTAATGAAACAATGTTTTGAAGAGAAAAAGTTTAGCAGAAATGCTCAAGAAAACATAAAGAAAACACAATGTGACAAGAGCTGCTGCACTGGGAGACGAGAAAGCTAATTAACCCACCAACATCCCACAGTGCAGTTGGCAAACACTGGCATGTTTCTTTTTCCATGATTCAATTTGTATAACCAACAGAAAAGCTACCATAACAATGTTATTTCATCTGAAGGAAGACAGTACAGCAGCAGTTGCCAATGGAAGTCTGTCCTTTCTCCTCTTTGCTCCTTAACTCGGATAACAGATTTCATTACGCTCATAACTATAGAAGGAGGCTGAGCTCATTATGGCCCATAATCCAATCTGAGCTCCCTGAATTGGCAGTGCAATGACATAACAATATCGTCCTTGGGATAGAGAAGGTAGAAATGTTAACAAAATTCCAGCATTGCAGGGAAAAAAACATTTCTGGCTGTTAGGCAGCATTGAATGGAATCACAAGGTTGTAGAATAAGAGCTACATTCATAAAAATAAAAGTAAACAAAAGAAAGTAAAATAAAACTAATAAATAGGCTAGTTGATAAAAAAAACAAACTTCTGGATTATTTATCCAATCCAAATACTGGGTTCAAGTTGCTAGGACAGAAGTTGGGTAATTTTAACCAAACATTAGTGGGAAAATTGCCACCCAGTGTTGGACATCAGTTCTTCACAAACTAACATTTTGACCAGATTTGCTCTACAGTAATGTAAATGTCAATGAGTTGTTGTAATGATTTTAGTTCACACTTGGAAATGAGTTTGTTCACTCAAATTAACAGTAGCATTTTACCTGCTAGCACATGCTACTGCTAACTATGTTCAGCATTCACACATTAACAAAAGAGTTGGTCATTAGGTCAATACAGACAGGCAATGTGTTATACATTGTTAAATGGTATGTATTAGTTTTGAAAATCTTGAAATTGCTGCTTTTAAAATTAAAATCTTAACCAAAATCTTGGTCAAAATGGCCACCCAGTTTGGGTTGAAAGATATTAAAAGGATAGCCATTTTCAATTAAATGCAATAACTTGCAGGCATCACTGAACACCTTCATAAGATGAAATAAGAAATGTAAGCTAATAAAAGTATGCTATATAATGATGCAGACTAAATGTCTGTGAGTTGTGTTAATAATCTCAGTTAACTCTCAAGAACAGGTTTGTTCATTTAAGCTAATATTTGTATTTTACCTGTTGAGTGGGTAGCACAAACTAAAGCAAGCTATGTTTAACATTCACACTTTGACAAAAGAACTGGTCATACAATCAATGGACCTGCAGACAAATAATATTTTATACAATGGTGTTTATGAAGAACACATTTTGTTATCCAAATTGTTTGTGTGCTAAAAGGTTTTGATAGGGAGGCTGAGTCAATTTGTCTCTTCACTAATTTATATTAATATTTGAAACTATGTTTTCATTTAATCCCTTTTCCTCATAATTTTCTTCAAGGAGAATGTACCTGTATGAAATGTTATATTAGTAGCACTCATGCTGCAGTCTCAAAGGAGATTCTAATCTGTCTTGATGTGGAATAAATTCAATGACATAGTTTCCCTAAAGCATAAAGACATCAACACACACTTTTGATTAAAACCTGCCATACACAGTAGCCCTCCAGCTTTTACATTCAGAGCACACATCAGACATGCAAAACAGCACAAAACCCTTTTTGGCAAAGCAATTGTAATTAATAAGACAAAGTTTTTGCCCTCATTTACTTTATGTGCTTAATGTAGATATCCCAGATCAGTTGCTTGCTAAATGTTTCCCTTTCCTCTTCTAGAAATTTCCAGCATTTCCAACCTTCATTTGTGTTTTTCTGAGCATTTTCGTTTCCCAATAGGTGATTAAATTGCTCCAAATGCACAATATCTTCCTGAAACACATTGCAGCATTGCCCAGCACCCACATCCTTGAACAATGACGAGCTTTAGGAGAGGACAGAATTAAAATTCAAAGACAAGGCAAGTTCATTTCAGTCTCACAGACCTCTGTGCAAAAAGCACTTGACTGATTTTAATCACATTCTTATTTATTTCAGCTTAGAGCTCGGCATTACTATTTGGGAAGCCTGCAGCACCTTCATCATTTTGTTGGTATGGTGCAACAGCGCCATCTAGTAGTCTCATGCGAGTATTAAAGGAGACCCACCAAAGCTATTAGATGTCAGTCTAAAAGCTCTGCCTTCACAGCACTGCTGAACAGCAAACATTAATTTGCAGAGTATGGTTTCACTAAGAGCGCTTTATCTCCCTGTTCGTTATCCACCCCATTCAGTCAGTGTTATTGTATACATCTATCTGCACTTTTGAGCTATAAGACTGCCAAACAGGGGGAGTGAGTCATGGAATAAAATTGGCATTTGGCAAATACAGGAAAATATCCATCTGAGAGACTCTGCATTATTTTTCTTACAATGAGAAATGAAAATGTAAACAAAATTTGCATTGAAAAGGGTGGTTTCTTTCTGAGAGATGACCTTTCTTATTTACTGCTGTGAGTCCTATAAAGAGCTAAAATCAAAACAAGGAATAATTCACACGCAATACCTTTAAAAAGTATTTGTACCCTTTGACCTTTTCGAGCTGTGTCAAATTTCAAAAGCAAATTTTGATGTACTTATTAGGATTGCATGTGATAAATAAAAAAAATAGTGCATAATTGTGGACAGAAAATTATACATGAATTCCAAAGTAGATTTTGTTAAATGTTACATGCAAGTAAATTATTTTCTTTTTATTCTGATACCCTAAAATAAAATCCAGTACAATCAACGGCCTTGAAACATCTCACAGAGCACTGTTTATGATCTGAAAATAGGGTGCTTTTCTATAGCATGACTGGAAAATTAGAGTTGATGTTATGTTGAATAGATCTGAATTCAGGGCAGTCCTGGACAGAAATCTGTTAGAGAAGGGATGTCCAGTTCTGCAACTTTTGGATGAATTCCTTCTACAAACCACATGAATCAAATGAATTGCTCATTGCCAGGCGCTCTGCAGACCTGAGTGGCATACTGATGAGGGAGTTTAACCATTGGATTCAGGTGTTTTGGAGCAGAAATGCATCTAAAAGATGTAGGATAATATCTCCAGCATCCCGTGATGGAGGCTGCAGAAGATCTGAGTCTATGGCAGCAGTGTGCCCTCCAGCAGTACAACAAGTCTATACTTAAAGTGAAATAGTTTGTATAATATCCATGTACTACAATGACCCTTTCACAGACCAGATCCAAGATTCAATTAAAATCTGTGGGAAGACTTGAAAATTGATGTATGCAATTGAGCTTCATCTAATCTGATAGAGCATGAGGTGTTTGAGAATGGGAAAACAATCATTCTCTTCATGTGCAAAACTTGGAGGGACACTCTAATGAACCTGCATTAATAACAATATTGACTGGTGAAATAAATTTTTCTGAGAAAAGTTCTAAAAACCACATTCTTTCTGTATGCACTGCTTTGTATTGATCTACCATATAAAGTCAAAGTAAAATACTTGATAAAATATAAAAACATTAAAGGGATATGCATACTTTTGCAACCCTTTATGTAACAAGAAACGCCTTTTTCACAAGCACAGCTGTAATTATGCTGTATTATTAGCACAATAATACAGCATCTCCAAACTATTTTCTTTAGAAACTGAATTGGTTTGTGGGGAAGCTCCATGAGCTCATTGTGGTTGTGCTATAAAAGCAGACTATTAAAACTGGATTAAATGTGTGGGCTAATCTTTATTGTGGTTGTTTCCCTCATCTGAAACACTTTTTTGATGTTTAAATGGGGAGGGGAGTATCATGTAAAACCGACTTTTTTAAACTTTATATAATGTTATAATGTTGTTCCCTCATCAAAAACATACCTGGAGTATAGCTTTAGATCTTCCATGCAAGTTTGAGAAATCCTTCAATCTCCTGCGAGAGTTTAAAGAGGTGCCTAAACACTTGCTCCCATAAAGCTTACCCCGTCTCTGCACCTTCTCCTCTCAGCACCACCAGACTAGTGACAGCAACAATTAGCAAACACCTGTTGGAACTGCACATCTGCTGAGCTCATCATACAAGCTACTTCTCAATCCAACACACCTCAGAATAGTTGTTAACAGCATAATAGAGGAGCATTGCTATGATGTTATCATATCATGATGTTGGGCTAAATGTAGTGTGTCGGAAAGACTAGGACCTTCTTAAAGAGACAGAAGCCCATTTTCAGGGCATCCAATAAGGTCATTTTTTTAAAGCTATGTTTGACATTTTTACAGCAACTTCAGGTAACATACTTGATTGTGCTATAAAATGCCTGGCAAATACATAATACCATCACTTTAAGAACATCTTAGCCCAGTTCACACATTCTTATTATTTTTCACATAACTCTGACAGAAGTATTTGTTATTATAAAATGCATTTTCTCTGTCTATATCAAGGCCCCTCCCAGCTGGTTGTCCAACAGTGTTTGTGTGCACTCTGCCATCATTAAAAATGCATAACCTCTCTGCAAACAGTGTCCTGACAAGCATCTAGAGCTCATTGGATATCAGTCATTAAAATTTAGCAAAGAGGCCAAAGCACCGCCTGTAGGTGGATAGGCATCAGGTTCCCCCATTCAGGCAATGGATAAATTTTTCAAAGTCCTATTACCTCAAGGCGGTGCACTGTGACATTACAGTTGTGTGTCTCGGCTGGAAAAGCCGAATCCACAATAACAATATGAGTCTCGGGGTGGCTATACTGATTCATTTACTACTGTTGGTTGACAGGGCTTATACTAAAAAAGGTGAGTTGTCATTTTTTATCCTGATGGAATACTATTTAGACTTAATAGGAGTGTTTTATTTTGTAGAGGCTATATATACAGATAAAGCTGGGCCTCCATTGTTCAAAGTCAGAGTGTAATACAATTTCAAGGATTGTATCAGCTGGCAAGAAAACAGTGATATCAGTCAGGGATAAGCAGTAAGCCTTTTCCTATCTTTTCCTCTGAGCTAAAATAAAACATTGCTTTTGAAATTTCTAGGTGTCAAATGTGGAGGCATCCTCTCTGCTCCGTCAGGTAACATTTCCAGTCCAAACTTTCCGGGCCTGTATCCCTACAACATTGACTGCTCCTGGCTGATTGTAGTGGCTGAAGGCTCCTCAGTCCTCCTCACCTTTCACCACTTTGAGCTGGAGTACCACACCAGCTGTGCTTACGACTATATCAAAATATACAATGGCATATCTGAGGACGAGGGGAACCTCCTTGGGACATTTTGTGGTGACATTTCCCCACCTCAGTTCACCTCTTCTTGGAATGTCATGTCCATTATTTTCCATTCAGACCGCCATGTGGCCCACAGGGGCTTCAGTGTTGGCTACAGGAAAGGTAACTGGCTAGATTTAATGTAATATGACAGATATATTGAGGCTAAACTCTGAAAAACTTCTGCTGATTTTGTAACTCATGAATTGTACCTAAACATCCTGGCCTTGTATGCAAGTCTAGAATTCACATACAACAATCTTAGACTGTTTTTAAAGTTTTCTATTGAGTTTAAACATTTTTACTCTTAATGTGTGTAAAATATTGCCCTTTGTAGACTATTGTCAAAGAATTTCACCTCAAACTACCTCAAAGGCAGGGTGGTTTAGTTGAGCCCAAAATTATACAGACCTGGCAGATTTAGGTTTAAAGTAATCTTTTAATTTTGTCAACTTGCTTTTCCTCCCAAGGGGTAATTTTAACCTTTTTGTGTGGCCCAGGCAATGTCCCAACTTTATTTGCTAGAAAATCTTTGGAGGGAGCCAAAGATAAGAGTGATAGCAATTAACCTCCAACATGCAATGATTCTATTCAGCCAAAAGTATTTATTGTATATTTTAGAAGGATAATAAAGAATCATCACCAAGAATAAATCATCAAACTATCAGTGGGAATGCAGAAAAAGCTAGTCAGCCATTATAACAAATGGGAGTGGAGTATAATAGACGCACAGTGTTCGCATATGTTAGGGACCACAATCGCCAGCAAATATATTAAATCCGTGAATATTTAAGACCCCCTCTTATAATGCTTGTAGCTGCATATTCTAATGGTTCAAACACCAAATATCTCTTAGCACACACCACAGAGACTGTCTTGGCACTACTGAAGAGGGTGGCATTAACAGCCTTCTCTTGGGGGTATAGAATCAGCGCCAATAATAGGCCTGACGCCGCCTATCAATCATTTTAGGGGGGGTTGTCAGCAATTGACCAATCAGTAGTCGCTATTTGTCTCAAAGTACATGCCCTTAAGCCTCCAACAACGTAACCCACTAATTGAACTATTAATTCTGATAACTTTGGTTAAATGCTGCTGAAGTTCAAATTTGTTCTCAAGCAAAATATTTCTAGTTCCTGTTTCTTTTAAAATTCATCCTAGATCCAAGGTTCATGACAAAGGCAAGGAGATTTTGCTATGACAATGATGACGGTGCTGTGGACATTGTGTACAAAGCTGGTTCCCATCTCTTTCAAGCAAGGGCAACTCTTCCTCACAGATAAAGCCTATCAAAAAAGCTTTCTTATTTTCTGAAAGCCTTTGGGGAAAAGATGAAAGAGTAGTTTTGAAATGAGAATGCGGATTTTAAATTTCAGAATTCAAAATTGACAATCAGAGCATGTCACGTTTCTGTATTTTTCAAAACTTTTAAAGATTAAAAAGAACCACATGAAAAGAGAATGACCCAATTCTGGAGAAAAACATGAGTGAGATTGTGGACAACTGGAGAATTCACAGCAGTTAATCCTCCAACAGGGGAACACTGCCAATGTGTTCATTGTGTGTTTTACAATGACAATAAAGAATTTAATCTAATATAATGTACTTAGCAAAAAATCAACATAAACGTTTTTGGAAAGGTTAAAGTTTAGACTTAAATCAGATCCTGAGATTTTTGTGGGCCTAACATTTTTGACCAGACCAAGAAAAGCAAAAGTAAACAATGGAGAGCTGACTTTTGTTTATTGCTTGCCAAAATGGATCAGCAAGCAGTCAAACACAACTTTCAACTTTGGACATTAGACTTCTTTTGCCTTCAACATATGCCTAAGGTGCTTCAGTGGTTCTTTGATCTTTTGTTGCTGGATGTTTGGTTTGACACAAAATGGAAATGCAACAACACTGAAGAACCAGCATCCACTTCATATTAACCTTATTGCATTAAGGATTTGCTTTAATACCACTACCAGCACATTTGTAAACTGTGTACTCGCAGAGGTATGCATATTTCTACAGATTCTATTTTCTTTACAGGCAAAATGCAGGCAAATGGGTAAAGGAAAACACCAGTGTATGGGAAACTTAATTTACAATAACCTGACAATAAAACTAGACCGGAACAAAAAAACCCTATGCAAAACCAGATCCAGAATAAATAACTTTTCCCTCTCTTCCCAAACGGAAGATGTTTGGGAAGAGACATTGCTCAGATACTTTGACATTTCACATTTCAACTGAAAAAACCTCCAAAAAATGTCTCATCTTTACTGCGAATGCTGCTTATGTGTTCAGAAATCTTTTTTCTTATTCCATACTGAACAATCTACTCAGATTACAACAGCATTTTAAAATATATCCTTCACATTTCAACAACCAATTTTTTTTACAATGTTTGATCAGTGTGAGAGTGTCAAGAAGTGAAGGTTTTAACTATAAACAAGGGAAATTTTACCTCCACACAGGTAAAATCTGAGAAGGTAAAGAAAAATGCTGAATAAAAAAATAAGAATTAGAATTAATTTGCATCTAAAGAAAGTATTCATCGTGCCTTAGTTTTTCAGCATTTTAGTTTTAAACCCTTGATCAGAAATGGATCAAAATATTCTTTTCCTCAAAATTTAAAAAACAGTGCCTTATAACAACAAAGTGAAAAAAGTTTAAATTGGTGCAATTTTATTGAAAATTAAAAAAGAAAACAGCAAATACTGTGTACTATGTACAGTAAGCATTCACAGCCTTTAGTCTATACTTGTCTGAGCACCTTCAGCAGCAATCACTTCCTCAAGTCTTTTGTATGCCTCTACAAACTTGGCCTCTTGTTTTGGGTATTTTCTGCTGTTTTTCTCTGGAGATGTTGTCTGGCTCAGTCAGACTTAATGTGAAGAGTCAGTACAAAGGTCTTTGTCTTTACAGAGATGTTCAATTAAATCAAAGTCCATTCTCTGACTGGGCTGCTCAAAGATATTTGCCAACGGCTCCTGATGCCAGTGTTTGTGAGCTTGGCTATGGGCTTTGGGTCACAGTAGTATAAATCTCCCAAATTCTTGCTTGCTTAAGTATATAAATAAGGGAGATGTTTGATGACATGATCCACATTGAGTGATGGTTTCTGGTTACCCAATATTCAGTCATGGTAAACAGAAACACTGACAAGGATTATATGCCTTGAAATATATGTTTGTGTTTTGCTTATATTCTTTTACCAACTTTTTTATTTTACCTTATCTTTGTTTAACAAATTATTATATAACAGAAAAAATACAGTTTGTTTTCATAAGCTCGATGTTCTTCAAGTTTCTCCTTTTAAAAGGCATTTTTCTTACCATATAAGAGTTATTTTCCCTTTTTGCCTCCTATCCTCGCTAGACATGTGTGGTGGAGTGTTGACTGGACTATCAGGTGTCATTTCCAGCCCAGGCTACCCTCAGGAGTACAGCAACAATGCAGACTGTTCCTGGACAATACACGTGTCCAATACAAGTGTTGTCACCTTGGTCTTCCTGGACTTCCAGCTGGAGAACAACGAGGGATGTAACTTTGACTTTGTTGCCCTGTTCGATGGGCCAACAGTCACCCACCGCCATCTCGGCAAATACTGTGGAACAGATAAACCCCCCAACACAGTCACTACTGCTAACCAACTCCTGGTAGTCTTCAAGTCAGATTTCAATATTGGTGGGCGAGGCTTCAAGGCTTACTATTACTCAGGTAAGAACATTTTCTAGACTAACTGTTAGTAGAGTGAAAAATAAAGAAAGCATCAAGTTAACAAATCTCACTGATGATGCTATGCTGAATGTCTAAAACAAGTCACTTGAAGGACTAAAAAGATAATTAAAATCGAATCTTTTGAATTTCATAAAATATTCTGCAACATTGCGAAAATCCATTAGTGGTCCAGTCAAAGTCCAAACTGGAACCCATGTGAGTGTGACTTTGCTGAGTGTAGATCTACAGGTATGGACAATGTGCACAAATGTTATGTCTGACTTAAATATTTCATTTTTTGTCTCCATTACAGCTATAAGTTTTTTATCAATACCAGTTTGTCACGGCAGAAGTTATTTTGCCCATTCTTCTCTGCAAAATAGATCAAATTATGTCAGATTTGATGGAGAGCATCTGCGAACATCAATTTTTAAACCTTGCCATAGATTCTCAATTGAATTTACAGCTGTACTTTGACTGGGCTGTTGAATCATTCAATTAAATTAATCTAAGTTATTTTATTTAAAACAATTCCATTGGCTGCATGTTTAGTGTTGATGGAAGGTGAACCTTCACTCTGTCTTTCTTCCAGACAGAACACCTTCATTTTCTCAGCAGAAGACAAATACTCCCAACAGCATGATACTGCCACCAACACCTTTCACTGTGGAAACCGTGTCTCCTGGTTTTATGCCATACATGGAGTTTTGCACATAGGCCCAAATGTTATTTTTTGTCTCACTGGACCAAAGCACCTTTTCCCACGTCTGTACTGTGTTCCTCAGATAGCTAAATTACATGAAAAATTATGGTTGCACTGTGATGCACATACAACCTTACATCAATCTCCAGTTTTTACCCCTTGAGCTTTAACTACTTGCTGCTGGATTCCAAGTGGACGAGTTAGACTTTAGAATGCATAACCTACTCATTAAGTTTGTGCAATGCAAGTAAACAAATGAGTCAGATTCCCAAAACTGGAAACATATAAACTTAAAGGGGGGTCCTCATAAACTTCAATTACCTGCTATAAACTTTAGCTTTTAATTTTAAGACTGTTTTAAATAGCATCCTTGAAAGGAAGTAATGAAGTAAACACAGAAAAGAAACCTTAATGAAGATGGCTAACTAATGTAATTTACTTAAAATAGGTGAATGCCAACAAGTTCTATCCACTGTGAGCGGCAACTTCAGCAGCCCACATTTCCCCAACATCTACCCGAACAACATCAACTGCCACTGGAGCATCACCCTGCAAGCCGGGTACCGCATCAAGCTCTTCTTTCCTGTCATGGATCTGGAAGGCCGCAACAGTCTGTCAGACGAGTGCGACTACGACTCGGTGTCAATGTATGACGGGGACAGTCAGGCGGACACGCTGATGGGACGCTGGTGTGGCAGGGAGCAGCCTTCTTCCCTCGTTTCCAAGGGGAACAAGTTGCTGGTTGTCCTCAGCACAGACAGAAATGAAGCTCACAGAGGGTTCACCGCTTCTTATCTAGGAGGTAAATGTGTTTGTGTTTGTCTTTTATCAGGAGCTAATGGGACTATTAATTGAGTGTATCCTGTGGGGACTGCAGGTTAAAGATATGTACTCCCCACTGAGTACACTGTTTGAGGTATTAATCCCAACTAAATTTGCTCTTTAAATTCTAAACATTCATCCCAGCAAACAGCTCTCCTCCATGTCATTCCTATTCTGCTCATGAAATGTTTGAATATGTTTTCCGCAGTGGTGCCTGTGAACGTTAGCTGCACCAGATCAGAGTTTACCATCCTGATCCCTCAACGGTCGTTACCTCAGCTGGACCGTGAGAGCATCTACCTTGGAAACCCAACATGTACAGCTCAGCTAACAACCACCTCATATAAAATACTGGCCCAGTTTGTCAACTGTGGTACAGCCAGCCAGGTAACTGGCTCCCATACTCTATTACACCATGAAATTATTTTTTTGTTTAAAAATAATTTACTTTTACAAAGATCTGTAAAAAAGAAAGTGGAATATAAAAAATGGTTAAATATTTTAGTCTCATTGTTGTGGATTTAAAAGCAGACTTAAAAAAGTAACAACTGCAACCAGTTATCAATGGGTTTCAAGCCCGACCCAACAAGTCGGTCCCTGGCACTCCCCCGCCCTACAAACCCTGCTCTCCACATTCCCACCAGGCATCACTTAGCATGTGGACAGGACAGAGATTACTTCTTCTTGTCATTATAATGTGTTTATTATATGGTTGGTAGAGTACAAGTAACTCTTTCCCTATGAATATATATTTTACAAATAAATCGGGGTGTGCTGTGGTGGCGCAGGGGGTTAGCACATCCCATGTTTGGAGGCCTTAGTCCTCGACGCGGACGTCGTGGGTTCGACTCCCGGTCCTGACGACCTTTGCCGCATGTCTTCCCCCCTCTCCTCGCCCTCCTTCCTGTCTGCCTACTGTGGAAAAAATATGAGCCACTATTTTACAAATAAATTACCAAAATATTTCACAAAAGTCATGTATACACATGAAGCTTTTTATCATGTCCAAGGATTCAATGCCTTTTAAACCAGTGCCATGATTTATAGAACATACAGCTGATAAAACGTGACTGAACTTATTTTGTACCCATTTTGTGACTAATAATCCTTCACAGAAACACCGCAACATCACCATGCTGGTGAACAAGCTCTACATTGATTTCTCTGATGGGAAGCAGCAGAATGTGCAGGAATACAAGGTGCAGTGCGACGCCTTACGGAAGGTCGCATCTGTGTCAATCATTTCTGCGGAGGAGCGACGGCTGGAGGAGCAGGCCCAGCAGGCGGAAAGCGACAACAGCGGATACGTGGCAGAACCAGAGGCAGAACCTCATGACTTGAGTGATATTGTCTTCATCAGCATCTGTGTTCTGGCTGTCATCCTCATGGTGATAGCAATTGTTTGGTTGGTGCTTCTTTAGTGAATTACGCAGAAATCATCAACAAGTTCTTAGTCTCAATTAATTTTTATACAAAAAAAACATGCAAAATTGAAAAGAAAATATAATTTTATTATGTTGACACTGCTCTCTAAATACAGTATGTTACCTGCAATGCTTTGCACACAGAAGTGTGCAAAGCATTGCAGGTAATGTGCACCAGTAAACTGTTCTGAATGTGAAAAGTTCTAAGTTCTACTAACAAAACTTTTAACTTCAAACTCAGTGCAGATTAATTTACAAACATTTTGTACTTTTGATTGTTTTGTACATAAATTTTTCAAATTTACATAGAGGAATTGCCAGCTATGTGAGGTTTTCTATACATCTTGCATCAATGAATGTGATTCACGTTGTGCTGGGGATGCTACTTAAGTGCTTTGGCAACCAAATATTTAATGTGGCTTTCTAGAAGATAACTAGTTAATTTATAAAATGTGGTTGTTGAACTATGTGTATCATATTTTAGCAGTGTGATAACTCTGAAGACAATTTTTATAGCTACTTTCTGACTTAGACATTGTAAAACATTAGATGGTTTTGTAGGAGTACTTTGGGGGATGAAAATATGATGTTTTTAGTTTATTTTTGTTTTTGTAAGGTGTTATGAAAATGTTTTGCTATTAAATACAATATAAAACATTGTCTATTTTGCATGTGTAAGACATTGTAATAATAGCCAAAAAAAATCTGAGAAGACATTTTACTAACTACTTTTTAATTATTCTGGTACAGTGAATCACAGAGACCTTGCCCAGTCAGGCCTTTCCAAAAGTTCAGGTTCAAACTTTGTTTAGCTTGACACATTTTTCCACAAGGTTTGAGGAGATTGTAAACTTTCATACTAAGGTCTTGCAAACCAACTGAACTCAAGATTAAATGCTGAAACTAAATTAAAAGGTGGCTTACCAAAAAATACTGGTTAAAGGGGATTTATGCAACCAGCTTTTTTACTGTGTGTTTTCCCCTCTGATAAATTTGTTTTTCCAACTGAATGGCACAAAATATATCATGCTAGAAAATGATATATTCTGTAATTATTTATTACAGTCCTATTTTTACACCTTATTTTAGCAGGGGTGTGTGTGTGTGTGTGTTTGAGCCACAGTGTTTTTGTTTTTTTTGTTATTTTCAAGATTTTTAATTTTCAGACAAAGTTAAACTGGCAAGAGGTGAATCCACCAAGAAGTTTGATCTGTTCTTCTCCACTTGTCATGATAAAGTGTCTTTGGGAAACTTATTGAACTCGTATAAAGGGTCACTATTGTTAGACACAATTTATCTTCCAGAAATAGAGTTGCAGCGTTGTTAATGTGCTACACCAGCGGTGACCAAGTCAAGAGCTACTATCCTGCAACTTTAAGATGCATTCTTTCTCACACCTGACTCAAATGACTGAAATACCTCATATTCGGTTATTCTGCTCTGCATATGCCCCTTAATGAGCCATTCATTTAATTCAGGTGTGTTTGAGAAGGGATGTATATAAAAGTTGCAGGATAGCCGTCAAGGACTACATTTGGGCACCGCTGTGCTAAATAATTGGTGAATAAACCTTTACTGCAAAAACCTCTAAGACAACACTAAAAAAAACAACTAAATATTCAAAATTATGAAACATGTATATTTACAATCCAAATTTCATCACTGAATTTTGTATTTAATTGACATTTTTTTCATTCCGTTTTAAAACAAAATTAATGACATATGGTACAGTATCGTGTAAGTGGAGGTATGCTTTAAATATTAAAAAACATTAGAGCATTCACTCTTAAAACAGTGTACATTTACTGATGTGCCTCAAAATACAAGAATGTTTTGTATTTTCTCAGCCAACAGAGAACACAATTAAAGACTAAAAATTAATTTAAAAAAATTCACAGGTATTAAAATTTCTTCCATAAGAGGTCCGAGTCACAGTCCACCTTGTATTCACTTATTTTTTGTATTTAGAAACCAGCTGGCTGACTGATATTTTGCCGTCCTTTACTTCACTCCTGACGTCAGGGTTGTGTTTGAAGCCGAACACCAGCGCCCTGATTGTCCGTCTGTATGAGCTGCTGACTAACCGGGAGCTCTGGTGAAAAACTTCTCTCTCTATGTTGTCTATCAGATTAGAGTCCTCCTGTATCACATATAGACCAACAGACAAAAATACTTTTCAATTCATTTAGTTCAACAATCTGTAGGAATGAAATACAAAATGACCAAAGTGTTAGGAAATAAACCAGCAAATAATAAAAAGACGATGATCGCAGAATATGAAACCAACAAAACCGATTTTAACAAATAGCTCAATTTTGTTACAATTTCAACTAAAAAGTACAGCATTTGGTGAGAGTCTCAATAGTTCCTACTAAATCTCCAAGAAGTATAATGAAATGAAACAAACAAGAGGCCTGTAAGGATTATAATCTATCCAATTTTTTTATTGTTTTTGTGAAAGATTTCTTATTCTTACCTGCATTTATCACTTAATGATCATGATAAATCCAAATTATTATGTCTGAAATCCATTTAAATCTGTCTGTATTGTCAAAATTGCAATTTACATGTTTTACTCCACCATTTATTCCATGAAAGCATAAATAAATATCAATAAATTCACAATTATTTAATAAAGTACATGTACTCTGTGCAGTTTAGTGATAAAAATCTAATTTCTTTATGGGCTGGGAGTCCTGAAGAAGACTATTTAAAAATGTGTAGTCTTGTTTTAAAGCAGAATTGGTTTTTGTGGGTTTATGATTACTATGCCATGCAGCCAAAGCAGATACCCAAAAAGATGGCAAACGTGTGAAATGCCATTGTCCTGTTTCTCACCTTGACCTCCAGTGCTTCAGACAGCAGTCTCCTAGCGTTGCTCCTGAGCCCTTCAGACTGTTTGTCGGAGCGTACTTCAATAGACGGCTTATTTGAATTCTCCTCAATGAAAGTCCTCCAGTCAGTGTAAACCTTTGCTGCCAAAGAACTCACCTCAGGGTCTGGATGCTTCCGTACTTTGTTGACAGTGTGACCTAGAAAAAAAACCCAGAAGGATTTATTTAACCTCAAGTTTGTAAGCAATAAGCTTGTGACAAACTGGACTTTCACTATTAAACAGTAAGTAATATTTAAGCAGACAGAGTTTTGAACTTTCTCCAAAAAGAAGACGTATGGTAAATCTGCTAAAAGTGCAGCACAAATGTATTTTAACCTCTACAGATATCTTCTGCTTTTACTTTTTCATCTTACTTAAATGTTTCATATTCTTAAACAACTTTAAACATTAGACAAGCTGAATAAAGACAAAAAATAACTGGCAATTAATCAAAGTTTTTCACACTAATTACCCCACTAGATTCTTTTTCCTTTATTGTTTCTTTCAAGCATAATCAAAATGGTTTAACTAGTTAGCAAATGGCACCACTTAAGGATGATCAAAGCATCAACTTGCAGCAAGAGTGTTCAAATCCCTTTCTGGGGTCTTTCTGCAATGAGTTTGCATGTTTCCCAGGATCCTCAAAGAAGGACCCATGAGTCGCTGAAGGGATTATATGTTTCTCAGCTGGACTGGGAACACCTAGGGGAGAGGGAAGTCTGGCCTTTCCTGCTTAGGCTGCCAGATTTGGCCAACAACATTAGATTGATTACTTATAACATGACTGCATAACTTTGGGCTATATTTTTTTTATATAGTAATAGAAAATTACCAGTGCTTTAGAGCCAAAATTAATTATCTTGTTTTTATTTTGACCGTTTAATAACAAACCTGTTTTGTGTGGTATTTCAAACCAGCAAAAAGCAGAAAATTATGACTTAAAGGTTTCTCCTGTATGTACCTATTTTAGTGGATCTGAGCACTTCCTCGGATGGCATCTTCTTGCTCAGCTCAGTCAGGGTGTTCATCAAGTTCTCCTTGCTCTGATCTGGCAGTTCTAGCGTCGACTTGTAACGTAGGATGTCCTCAATCACAACTACCCTCTAGAAGAAACATTATGAATGGCATATCATCAGTTTTAAATGTAGAGACGTATGTTGTTTTTATTCACACTACGCTTAATTTCTCACCCGTAGAGACTCAATTGTAGCTTGTTTGTAAACTCTCTCGTCGCTCTTCGGTTGTTTGGGTGTTTCTCCCTTGGGAAGCCGAACGACAAACTTGTCCATCTTCAAATAAAGTACGTTTCTTCAACTACAGCTTGTTAGCGTTAGCTGAAGTAGGCTAACCACTGCTAACGGATACAGTTTGCTAGATAAAAAAACTATATAAATAATTTGCAATTAATATTAAAAGAGAGATTTTCTAAATTTGATCATGCCAGTTGTCTGCACTCTCTAACCATGTTTACGTGTGGGAAAATAATGTCAATAATGAAGTTAAAATACCGACGGAAGCCTGTTTGTAGCAGAAATTATGTTACCTTCAAGTACTTGAGGAAAAAATGTCTCTTGGTTAAAATAATAGGAAAAATATCTTTTTGAAAAAAATGTCAGATATGTATGAGATAAAACGTAACAGAAAATAAAATTACATAAACAATAAAATGCAGTTCACATTACATCTCTAGGTAGAAATTGTGTATAAATTACCGCTGTTAAAAATATGAACACTTATTTCGGAGTCCTTAAACGCAACCTTAAAGCTAAACCTTAAAGCTATAAAGTCTCGCGAGATTTACGGTTCCGCTTAGGGTGGATGGGGAAGAGGAGTGGAGTTGTTTGTTTGGATTTGCACAGGCAAAATGGGAACCTTTTCTTTCGTTGGTAGTATTTTGGGACTTAATGTCCTACTTGCTTGCACATTGGCGTCTTCAGACGTGTTTGACAGCGTTCTGGGAAGCACAGCGTCCTGCCACAAGTCCTGCGGAATGACATACAGTTTGCACACTTATCCACGGGTGAGTGCTTTTATCTTGATTATGTCAGCTAGCTTGCGCTAACGTTATGCAATTTAGCTAGAGAAGATCATTTAGGTTTATTTATTTAAGTGCAGTTATATTGTTTGATGCATTGTTGTATATAAATCGTCGAAAAGTGCGTCATTTTTCGCAGAGGTATTCAACTGGTCCTTTTGGTTTGTTTTTGTTGTCAGGAGGAGGAACTGTACGCCTGCCAGCGAGGCTGTCGTCTGTTCTCCATTTGTCATTTTGTCCGTGACAGCGACGATTTAAATCAGACCAGAAGTGAATGTGAATCAAGTAAGTATATGCAAACTTTCATCTTCCATCCACAAGGTTCAGGCCCGTATAATGAGACTGGTCAGCACCAAAAGTATTGAAAGCTCCACCTGACACACATCGAGTCGCATTTGAGTAGTTTTTTGGTCCAAATAAATTTAGAAAAATAATGTGCACCTGCTGTCATTGTGTAAACGTAATTGACTGTACATACTCAGTACGCCCACCCCCTTTGTTTTCACGTTGAAAATACAAACTTTAATGTGTTGTATTGGGATTTTAGACCTGCATAAAGTAGTGCATAAGTGTGAAGTGAAACTAAATGGATACATCGTTTTCATAAAACATAATAAATATCACAACACACTTTAAGAATTTCTATTTAAAAATAAAAACTTCCACTTCACCATGATGCACTACTTGTGTGTGATCTCCCATCATATAAAATCTCAAATACATTGAAGTTTGTGGTTGTAATACAAAATATTGACACTTTTGGTTGATTCACCATATTGATGACAAAAAATGTACTTCAAAATTCAGAAAAGTTTTAATCAGGAAAAGTTTAGAGGTTGGACATGAAATATGAGCAGGCACCTTGCATAACAATTAAACAATAAAACATTTCTCTTGATACATTTTGTTGCATTCTTCTAAACCTGTCTTGCTGTCTGTTACTCCAAACTCATGCAGCCTGTCGGGAAGCCTACACCCAGTCTGATGAGCAGTATGCGTGCAACATGGGCTGTCACAATCAGCTTCCATTTGCTGAGCAGCGTCAGGATCAGGTATACCGGTAGTTGAATCAATGCAGAATTTCTCTCAAGAAATAATGGCATGCTCAGTGTCTCTGTTTTCTAAACAGTTGGAGGCCATGATGCCTAGGATTCATCTTCTGTATCCCCTGACTTTGGTCAGAGGATTTTGGGATGATGTAATGAGTCAAGCCCACAGCTTCATCACTTCCACCTGGACGTTCTACCTTCAAGCTGATGATGGAAAAGTTGTTATTTTCCAGGTATTGCTCTGATTAGGTCTAAAGACCTGACAGTGGTAAGGCCATTCTATACAACAAGTTTCAAAAATCCAGTTATCTCCTCTGCTTCTCAGTCTGAACCACAGATTAGGATTTTCTCCCAAATTGAACTGGACAAAGATTCAAAGGAGGAGCCTCAGAAAAGCTGTAAGCACATAAAATTTTATTCTTTTTATGCAATGGTCTTCAATTTAGAACAAATGTAAAACATTGTGACATGTAGGCTCACCATCCACATGTATGTCAAACATTTTGTGTCCAGTTTTGGATCTTGTTAAATGTTTGTTATCCTGACACAGACATGGTACTGAAGCATAATTTATACTTTAACAGTTGAATTCTGGGCCGCCCTGAGCTTAACATTTAGCATACTTTTCCCATCCCAACAACAGTTTTGTGATCATTGTTTCCTTCCTTCTAAGAACACCAAACTGTGTCTAAAATTCAGCTGACAGTCTGGGTAGAATTACTGCTTTTTGCTATTTAAAGATTTTTTTCTTCTGAGACGATCAACAAATGTTTTTAAAAAAGGTTTCTAACACTACAAGAGTGTTTTTTCTTTTTGTACGTTTTCTACTTATTGCAAAATGTAGTACAAAAAGTTATTGCAAATTTTAGGTCCTTAATATTTATCTCTGGAACCCATAACACTGCCCCCACCCAATCATGATGCTATAGTTTTAAACAGCTGATGCAGCATTCTCAGGTTTTGGTTGTTGTTTCACATTTCAACCTGCCTCATTTCATCAAATGGATACATCTTGGGTCAGATCCTTATTATTAAACTTTTGATACAACATGACAATATTTAGCAAGCTAACACAGTGTATCTTAAAATCTCATTCTAATGTCCTTGACCTCAATTTCATGTAAAATATCTGAATTAATTTATAACTTGAGAATCTGCCTGGAAAGCAACCATGATTTGGAAATGCAGCAAAGGAACTGTAAAGATGAAACATAAAGGTGCATCCCTTATTTTTGTAATTGTCTTTTTTTTTTATGAAAGTCCCCCGGCTGAGCAGTCCTATTTACAAAGAATACCATCGGACTTTAATCCAAGAAAGAGACAGAGAGCTGAGTGATGAGCGCAGCTATGACGACGGCTACAATCTTTTCAGCTGCCTGTCAAGGTTTGCACATTTCTGTTGCCTAAGCAACTTTAGTAACACCACGGTTCCGCATACTGTGCAGCTACACAGACCAACTGTAATTTTCTCCACAGGAATCCCTGGCTGCCTGGGTGGATTCTAACAACTACTTTAATACTGTCTGTATTGGTCCTGATCTGGATCTGCTGTGCTACTGTGGCAACTGCTGTGGATCAATATGTACCGGCTGAGGTAAGCCCCGGGTTATTTTCTTTGCCGTGGCTTCTAGGTTATTTGTCTAACCTTGAGACCTGTTGCGGCCATTTTCTTTTTAAAAGGTTCCAGAAACCTGAAGGTTTTCTGGAACATCAAACTGTTAACAAAAAACTGTCTTCTGGAAACATTTGAAGATGAACATGAAGTAAAACCTACAGTATTCAAGAGCAGTTCAACATTCAGGTGTTACTGTAAATTATGGGCTTATATTTACTACTTAAATGTTTCTGTGACACATTACTTAAAAACATGTACGTTGCCTTGCAAATGTATTTATACCCCTTAAACAGTTCACATTTTGTCCTTTTAAAGTAATAAACATCAGTCTACATAACAAAATGTGAAATAGGTTTAAGGAGTATGGCTACATGTCGAGATGTCTTTGTAAAACCTGCAGCTATTCTGACTAGCTTACCATGCAAACTGAATACATAAAGACTGTTTTACTTTCCTCTTCCTATAGAAACTGAGCATCTATGGGGACAAGGACTACATCAAAGAGCAGAAACTGACTCCTTACCCAGCATCCTCTCTGATTATCATCACCTCCAAAGGGACAGAGGAAGAGGCAGGGCCACTTCCTTCCAAGGTGAACCTGGGACAGTCCAACATCTAGAAAACAAGACTGCCCTCCTAAAGGAAACTTTCCTATTGATCATTGGTATTCTGGGGTTTTTTTTCTTTAATCTCCAATTTAAGGCCTAAGCTGGTTGTGATCTCAGCAGAACTTTCAGATCATTTAATTTTAACTGGTTTGTCCCTGCTTTATTTAAACCTGACATTTGGGTAATTGAAACTTTTTTCTGTATATTGGTATAATTGTCTCAAAGTATAATGAGGGTAATAAAGGAATAACATGTTTTAGGGGGGTGGGGGGTTTCCTGCAAGTGTGCATTAGTTCTGTGTGTTTTTATTGAATGTAATGAACTGACTTGAAGTGATGCAAGTTTTTACCTGAATCCACAATGCTTGGTAAAACAGATTGTGTGGATACTGCCGACTCCCCCTTTGTTAATGTTTGTATTGCTGCATTATCCTGATCCATTTTACAGTAAGAGTCTGTGCTTATTAAATGAAATGGTACATGCAGTTAAGTCTTTCCTGCTCTGTTTGTTTCCTTGGTAATAAATACAAATAAAATATACAACTGTGATATTGAGTCGGAGTCATGATATTTTGCTTAACCCTTTGGTAAATTAGGGAAGAGAAAACATGCCAATATTAACTTGACAGTTAAAAGCAGAACTGGTGAATTGGTGGGGAATGTATGAATTTGTACTTTACAAATTGGCCAAAACATGGACTGAGAGCTCAGGAAATGTAGGTCTGACATAAAATATGTGTAAGAATACTGGGGGTAAAACATTAATCCTACAAAAGTTTTGATCATGTTATAGACAATGTCCATTATTTGTATAGAAAATGTCAACAAGGAATTTTATAAATATGAGTTTTGTCCCTGTGTGAGTTACAGAAAACTTGATACACTCTGTTTTATGATTATTAAAGTTCACTGTGCAGTAAGTTAAAAGCTGCAGAAAGAAAAAAAGGCACTCTGGCAAAATACAAAATTTTATTAATCTTAAAAAAAAAAAAAAAAACAAAGCCAACACTTCCTTTGCTAAGTATATGTGAACCGCTAATAGTTTGTGTGAACGCAGCATGCTGACTGCCGCTCCCATGTCTGATTATTTTGTAGTGCTGCCCAGATGGATTCCATTATTCAATAGCTGTTCAACAACTCTGTGTCCTCTGCTGTGAGTACTAATGAGGATGAGCGTTTTGTCTTAGTCGGAGGGCTTTGATGAGAACCGTCACACTTGCTTGACTCTTGCTTCGTCTTTCTAACATTACAGGTGGGATTCCTAACTTGGAGACATTTTGTTGTGGATGGATCCATTTTCCCACATAGATGATTGTTTCCTGTTGATTTGTAGAAGTGTAATTTCTCCATATTGGTCTGCTTGCCGTTCTCACTTATCAGTGGTGCCGCATTCAGTACCTCTCTGACAACCTTCTGTCTGCCAACTACAAAAAAAAAAACACACATCTCAGCACTTAATTTGTAAATTGATTAACAAATTAAAAATGTAACGGACTTACAGAAGCGGAGTGCTGAGGCCCTTGACTCTTCCATTTTCTTCGGTTTGGGCATCTGGCAGCCACTTGTTTCCCACTGATTTACAACCTGGAAAGAAGAAGAATGTGGATAAATGATTCTTATTGAAACAGATTATCTACACTCCTGGTATTGCCTAAAATTGATTACCTGTTCTGCCCATCCTTCCGTTTTACATCCCGAGTGATCGAAGGTGTTCAGTGGTTTCTCCGAATGAATTAGCCCCAATAAGTTCCACACGGTTGTCTTCAATCCTGTGCCAAGCTCATATATAAATAATAAATTATTCTCAGGCCCAAAACAAAAAAAAATACCCAGATAAGCATAATACACCACAAATAGTGCCTGTTAAGCCAGATGTATTGGTTTTGACATTTTCAGCTTCTTGATAATTGAAAAAGTTATATTTCAAGGAATTACTTGAATTTATAGTAGTAGTGAAAGGTGCTTTAAGAGAAAGTAGGCCACAGTTGTCCAACTTCATTTGTAAAATAAATGTAAAACTAGGTATCCATTTCCTTGAGCTTTGCAGGTACATTCTACTTTGTGTTGGTCTGTCACATAACATCCAAATCAAATACACTGTTTGTGGTTATAACATGACACAATGTGGTATGAATCATGAATCTTTCATAATACACTCTTGTCTTACTTTCATGTTGGTCCCAGATGCATCAAGCTTCACCAGCTTTGGGAGGCAGGTAAGGTATCTCAAAGCCATCTCTGAGAGGGGATTGCCTGTATAAGAAAGAAAAAAATATATAATATTATACAGTCTATGTTTGCAGTCGGTGCTCACCAGACTCCATTGAAATTACGGACAGGAAACATCCAGGAGTTCCAGGGAGTCCAGTCCTTTCTGCATCATCCGGATAGGCGCGGTCAATCTTTGCAGGCCAACATCTGACAGATGGTTGCCACCAATAAACAGCTGAGTCAGGCTGCTATGGAAGACAGGATTCAGAGTTAATACTATCCTTTCTGCTTAGTGCATCCTAAAAAGCCAAGCCTTACCTCGCCAGTGACGTGGAAGTGAGGTGACCAAACAGCTCATGATCATCTCCTAGTCTACAGCCAAACAAATCCAGAGACTTTAAACTATGAAATGCTTTTATCTCGGTGATCCTCTCATGCAGGAGTGGAAACCTGCAGAATAAGAAAAGCAGACATGAATGGCAACTATCTATGGCAAAAAGAGGCAGAGAGGCATGGAGGTGAGGAGATAACAATATACCCCAACCTGTTTCTAAGACAGAGTGAGCCCAGCACTAAATCTCCATATGCGTCACTGAATAATTTCAAGGCTTTCTGAGAAATATCTGGGTTTAAAAACACGCGGTTCTCTTCTGCTGCTACAAAAAGTCTGTCGCCTATTTGTTCTGGGAAGCCAACCAAAGAGTCCACATGCTGGATGTTGTCAGCAACGAACAGCAGAGTGATGTCAAAGAGGGATTTAGTGGTGTATCTCAGACTTCCTTCCTCGTTGTAGGTGAAAATAAAATGCTCCTTTTTCAGCACAAACGGATTCGTCCTCCTGCATGATGATGATGTTGGTGGTTTTGGTTGTGCCAGAATAATGTCACTCACACGACGAAGGCTGCCTCTTTCTCGAACATAAATGGTGCTGCTGTCCATTACAAACACGCAAAAACTTCTCTTAACTGAACAGCAGATTTGAATACAGACTCTAAGGAGATCACAAATTCACACCAGAGGGTCATTAGCTTAAGCTATAAACAAAGAAGCGCCTTTGTGTTCGCGGTATTCCCAGCTACACCTATTCATCACTCTCAGTATTGTTAGATTCCTCACGACCAGTATGCAGCTTTCACAGGCATGAGCAGATCCCTTTGCTATCATAGAGCATAGACCCATTAGAAGAGCAAACGCATAAGAGGCTTCTACGTCGCTTCGCCGCCATATTTATATGGGGTTCCATTTGTGTCAAAAATAAGTAGAAGTCATATGTGTAGATTGTTGTTGGTCTGTGTCACAGATGGCAAACTCCAGTCCTCAAGGGCCGGTGTCCTGCAGGTTTTAGATGTGCCACAGGTACAAAACACTGGAATGAAATGGCTTAATTACCTCCTCCTTGTGTAGATACGTTCTCCAGAGCCTTGCTAATGACCTAATTATTCTATTCAGGTGTGGTGCAGCAGAGGCACAAAGTTGCCTCTGCTGCACCACTAGCCCTTGAGGACTGGAGTTTGACACCCCTGGTCTATGTCATTGCTATGTGTCTTTGGTTGATGTCTATGGTCTTAGTGCTTTATGGATATGTCGATGTTACATGTAGATGTTGCATATGTCTATGTTGCATATGTAGGTGATGCATATGTTAGATGTTGCATATGTCAACACCTGCAACACATATGTTGCATATGTGTTCGCTGCATATGTAGATGTCGCATATGTCTTTGTTGCATATGTGTTCGCTGCATATGTCTATATGCAACATAGACATATGCAGCGAATATACTGCATGTTGCATATGTTATGTCTCTAGTTGTGTGGTGGTTATTACTCACTGTCATCTTGTCAATTCATCTGCAGTAAGGCAGTGAAGCCTTTGCAGTAGTTTTTTATGTAACTTCTGTGATTGGTCAATGTCGTTGGTCCATGCTGTTAGTTCATGTCATTGGTCAGTGTTGCTGTTGCCTGTTCTCTTCATCATTAATAAGTGTTACAAGGTAGAAATCTAAGCATTTTGAAAACACTAATATTGGAAGACCTATATTTTTGTAATATCTAATAAACTCTTTGATCAGACATGACCTACTTCAACACTTATTAATGGTGAAGAGAACAGGCAACAGCAACACTTATCAATGACATGAACTAACAGCATGGACCAACAACATTGACCAATCACAGAAGTTAGAGACATTCAGACAACTACTTGAACCAACAACAGGGGGGAGTAAAATAATTTTTTAAAAACATCTGCAAGGGGTTCACTGCTTTACTGGAGATGAATTGACAAGATGACAGTGAGTGATAACCACCACGCAACTAGAGACATAACATATGCAACAACTACTGTACATATGCAGCAAACACATATACAACATAGACATATGCAACATCTACTTATGAAGCGAACGCATATGCAACATAGACATATGCAACATAGGCATATGCAACATCTACATGCAACATCGACATATCCATAAAGCACTAAGACCATAGACATTTATCAAAGACACATAGCAACAACATAGACCAACAACATCTACACATATGACGTCTACTTATTTTTGACACAAATGGAACCCCATATAATGGCAGTTTACAATCTCAGTATATTACTGCCGTCAACCGGCCTGAGGTGTAATTCGCCAAATTTAACTCATCCTAGCTTTCAAATGCTCTCACTTAATAAAAATTAGTAAATAAAAATAAATAAATTCTCTCAGCTAATTTTGTGCCCTTTAAATAATAAGTTTAATAAGTTATTAATTATACAATGTCATTGAAGTTTCTGTAACCATAGTTATTGCAGTTCCTGTGGCCCTTTCCATTTCCTCTCTTTCTCTTGCATTCTTTCTACATTTTATGAAAATATGTTTTAACCCCTTCTATTTCGCCACAGTGAAACCCATCCCTGATTTTCCTATAATATTTAAACCACTATTTAGGCTTGTACTGAACCTATTATTCATACCTCCTCTTGCTACTTCATTACCCCTTCTTACAATTACTTCATTTTATATTTTGTATAGATGTTTTCTCTCCTGCCAAGGCTACTTGCCACCTACAATATGGCGGACTCTGTGACCTACACTGTAACGTACCAGCTGTTTATTTCAAACTTCACAGTAAGAGTCAACTAATAGCAGTCCTTCTGTAGATCTGGAGATATGCCAAAAACACACCTCAGTTTACATTACCATTTTACAATGAAATATTTTACAGTTATGATCACTTTTATTTCACCATGTCCTGTAAATATATAGCCAAATTCATGTATCTAAACTCTTATTTTGAAAATATCTCGCAACAGGAACGAATCATGTTTACCTCGTTGGCATATCCTGCTTCGGGTTTCCCTAGCTAATAGCGATGACATAATTTTAACGAATTTTTCCACAGAATTTGGTAAGCATGGGTTTAAGAAAGTTGACACCTTTATACTGTATTTCACAGTTACAATAGGAGTTAATTTTTTATTTTTTTTACTGATATATTGAAGTTTACCAGTCGAAGTTGGTTCCTAAGTAAGCTAGCTTCCTAAGTTATTTTGTACCTAGTTTTAAAAATGCTTTTAATCTGGAGTCAACAGATGTAAACGTCAACAGCCGTGTTCTTTTTTTCATTCACAGCTTTTGGGATTAATTTGTTGCCTCTTTGCCAGCCTGCCAGCAGATTCTCAAAGAACAAACATTTCTACTGAAAAGGGAATGGCGTCGAAAAATGATCCATTTCAATTTCAAGGTGAACGTTCTCCCTGAACTCTGTCTTTCAAATTTTAATGTCGTATAGGTATAACACATTAGTACGTAGGTGTTCACTTTTACATAGACTTGATAGCTAAATTCATAAGATTTTTTTTGTCAAAATAAATAAATATTTAAAGTGCTACCCACAATTTTTCACATTTTGTGATGCAATCACAAACTGTAGTGTATTTCTGTAAGGAGTGTGTGACTGAGCAGCAAAAGTTGGGCTTAATTTTGAAGTGGAAGGATACGTGGTTCTTTGAATTTGGCAATTCAAACTTGATTTCTTTACAAAAATCACAAAAGTGTGGTCTGCATTGATATATTAATTAAGTCTAACTTTACCTGAGTACAACCACACACTTTCCTGAAAGGACAAACACGTTGATCTAGATGCTTAACATCTGTCCCTTCTAACAGAATTTGAGGAAGCTGGGAATCTTCTGGAATCTAACAGAGATGCAGTCACCATTAGCATTGAGGATGAGGATTTAAAATCCAAGAGGCAAAGAAGTGCTGTTGGTTTTGCTCAAGATGTTGGTGATGAAGAACCACTCATCAATGAGGACAGAGAAGAGGTCAGACCACGACCCTGTTAATGGAAAATTATTTGCTTCTTGAAATGTGTATAAATCAGATATTTAGATGATTACTATCTTGTTTTTTTATTCAAGCTTCTGTCTGGGCAAAAGAAAAATGCTCCTTTCTGGACATTTGAATACTACCAGAAATTCTTTGACATTGAAACCCATCATGTAAGTCATTTTGTTTTGTCCCTGTCTCAGTTTATCTCATCAGATTAATTGCTTCAGAGCAAATGTATCTCAAACTTGGTTGAAATCTGATGTGTTTTTAACTCTTACTTTAGGTAAAGGAGAGGATCCTTGGCTCACTGATGCCGTGGCCTGGAAAAAACTTCATTCAAGTTCACCTTCGTAAAAACCCAGATCTTTATGGTTAGTTCTGACTTAGTTTGCACAGTTGTTGTCACAGATTATTTGTGGTGGCAGGCTGATTTATTTCCTTTTACTGTTCATAAAACATTGAAGTTGTAAATAATGATGATATAAATATAAATATGTTTGTGTTTGTAGGACCATTCTGGATTTGTACCACTCTTGTGTTTGCCATTGCTATCAGTGGAAACCTATCTACTTTCTTGCGATACTTTGGCAATTCAAACTATAAATATACCGCAGAGTTTGGAAAAGGTACGTTCAGTTCGACTGATGCTAAACATGCTTAATAAACGTCCAGTTTACCTCTTGCACCATGTGTGTTTTCCAGTGAGCATAGCTGCCACAGCCATCTTCAGCTATGCATGGCTTGTGCCTCTTGGACTCTGGGGTTTGCTGCTGTGGAGGAGCAATAAAATCTTGAACCTGGTGTCATACTCGTTTATGGAGATTGTCTGTGTCTACGGATATTCACTGGCAGTTTACATTCCAGCTGTGGTAAGTCCTATAAATATGTTAACTATGCTACTGACATTGTTCTGCGAGCCTTGTAATACTTTAGTGAACCATATTATTTAAAAAAATATATTATTGTCTATGCAACGCTTTGAAAAAGTTTTCTCAAGCTTCATGTCACATTTCAACAATAAACCTCAAGGGATTGAGGTGATAAATTTACACAAAGTTTTAAGAATTGTTTTTCTATTTTCAGTGACAGCTTCTTTCTTGGATTTTGATCTGTTTACTGGCTTGGCCACATCAACATGCTCAAATCAATTGAATACAGATAAACCTTCCTGATGGTTTGAAAAGGTTTTTCTTTTCTGAAACTGTCCAATATAGGCCCAAATCACTCCTTGCTTTTACATAAACTGTTACTTTGAAGGGGTGTGGATATTTTTGTAAGGCACTATAGCTGCATATGTTTTAAACAGAATGCAGAGGGAATGAGAAGGTTAGGGGTGAATATTTAGAAACTGTATTGTTAACAATAGACTTGTAGTAATTAGAAAATTAATACTTTTCAGTGATGCCATGACAGCTTTTGAAGAAATATATTTCTGTATGTCATTACTCTGACAGATTGTTTCAATAACAGGTTCTGTGGATTCCACATGTTGAGTGGCTGAGGTGGCTCTCCATCGTGGTGGCGCTCTGCCTGTCTAGCTCAGTACTGGTGATGACTTTCTGGCCTGCACTCAGAGACGACCACCCCAAAGTCATCATAGCAACCGTAGTAGGCATTGTGCTGCTGAACGGGCTGCTGGCTGTAGGCTGTAAGGTAATAATGCTGGCTTCCGATGCTGGATATGAGAGCAAACAAATATGGTCTAAGGTTTATTATCTTGATCTGGCTCTCTGCCTTAACAGCATTTCTAATTTAGTTCCTTCTTTATAACCAGTCCGCGTTGGCGTAGATAACAATGATTGCATACGTCTCAATTGTTTTCAGTGATCTCAACATAACCCAGCTTTGACCCAGCTTGTTGTGTCAGTCACATACAAAGCTGTGCCATATTTGCGCAGCTCCTACCTGTGTGATTCTGGGAAACAAATGTACTTGGTAGTGTCAGGTTGTTCTCCTCTTGTCAATGGAAACTTTGACCATGCTGGCTAACTGCTGGGACAATGGGCTGTTTGATGACTTCTTAATGTGAATACTGTCAGGTCTGCAGCCATATCCAATGTCTTGTAACATCCATGTAATTGCTCTACAAAGTACAGTAACCCTATGTCTGAAGAGGTAATAAGATAATAGGATTTTAAGACTCTTGCCTTCTTTTCTCCATTAGTTCATATTTTCCTTGCACCTAAATTATAGTCTGACATTGATTGTTGTTTTAACTAATGGATTCAGTTGATTTTCTTGACATCTTTTAGCATTCAGCTTTCAACAGTTAATTGCAGAAATCAGACATTGGGAAGAAACTCAAGGTCCAGTATCTTAACATTTTTGACCTAAGAATTTAGAAAAGGTAGTTACTCAGTGCAGTGAAAAATTTTCTCCTTTTTTCCGTGATGCATCTAAAACGTCTTTGTTTGTATCACTGTATTCAGTTCTGTGTCTGACACAGTTGATCACTTTATTCTAAAGGTGATGCCTGGTACTGTGCTATGCTAAAATGGTTCGGAACATATTTGACAGACTTTGTCAAATGTTAATTAAAATTCTAAAAGAACAAGAATCACATGTGAGGTTCCTCAAGACTTAATTTTTGGGTCAATTGTATTCTCTGCGCTACCAGGACCCAAGCTGAACAAGAATAGGCAGCATTTGGTTTTTCTCTGAAAACTTGAGGTGTCTAGAAACTGTTGACTCATTTTAAGAAGGTTTGAAAACCTTATTGTTCAGTGCATATTTCCTATTGAAGAATACCTCATCAGTTTGTTTTTAACATTTCTTACTTTTTTGGTTCATATTATAATATTGCCGTTTTTTTCTTTTTAAATTATGCTTTAATGTTTTGTATTTAAATTTTTCTTGTTTTCAATGTCTAATTGCTTCACACCTTTCCTTTGTTTTCACATACAGTTCTGTAAGTTATTTTGTATATGCTAAACTTGCCCTGCCTTTGCCTACAGATGTACTTCTTCAACGAACCAAAGCTCGGACCACTACATGTCAGTCCCCCTGAAGCAAAGACCAATAGAACATCTTCATGAAGGACCTGCTTTCATTGGGTGAAGGTAAACAACAGAGCTAAACAGGCTTAGTTCTTAAGTATGTTTACTTTAACATTAATGTCACAATTACTTTTTTTGTTATCAACTATATTAAAAGCTTTGGGTAAAGGATCAAGTGTCTCTTTCTGATCTACTTGAGTCAAAAACCAGACCACAAACTTTTGTCTCCCCTAAAGTGTCCATTATTCTGTATTTTTAAATTACAGGTTCTCCAGTTGCATTATTAGAGAGACTCAAGTTCCTGCGTTGATGAAGTCATGGGTGTACTGGATTTCACCGGCACCTCGGCCCTTCCAGATTAAGGCCTTAAAGGCCGACTTGTAACTTCGGTGCAGCGTCATGACCTCTGAAAATGAAAACTGTTCTTGAGTATGTTACTTCTAATGGGATGGCTTCTAAACTTACTTAAGTTAATTGGGGTGTAGTATTACACAGCAAACACAATGTTATTGTGGTGGTGATGTTGTTTCCAGCTTTATAGCACTAATGTTAAAATGTAAAAGAAAAAAGTGGTTGGTGATTGCAGGATCAGTGATATTTCATTGATCTATTTCTTTTTATCATTTTTATAGTTGTTTCATACATACCCTCTGAAGGTAAAGGTGTTGTATTTTCTTAATATCAAGTGCCCTTAACTATTGCCAAAGCCTGGCAAGATGTCAAAGTAATGTTTGTAAATATTCTATAAATAATTTGTTGTCATTATGGCTAATTATAGTAAAATCTATTAAAATCCATGTTAATTTGTGTGTACAATGTTAATGTAGAGGCAAAACATTTATGATTTGAGAGTAGAAGGGATGATGGTGGCAGCAGTGGTAGGAGTTCGCCCCGCAATCGGCAATCTCCACTCCACTTGCACCTTTTCTTGCCTATCGTTTGGCAAGACACTTCACCCGCCTTGCCTTCTGGTGGTGGTCAGAGTGGCGCTGGTACATGGTAGCCTCGCTATGAAAAAAAGTAGATATTTCACAGCAATGTGTGTTTCTTGTTTAATAAGACACAAAGTGCAAGATTTGCTTGGTTTAGTCTCAACGAATACATTACTCAGGTTTTTGCAGTTGGGAAAGAATGTTCTTGCAGTATCAGTGTGGGGTTATTTTCCCACTGCATACAGGGCAATTCTAGAAGAAAAGCTGATGGCGGTTACTAAAAACCTAAGAATCAGATCTACCTTCAACAACGATAAACATACAGCCAGGAAATATGATTAAAATGATTGAAGCATATTAAAAATCTTGACTCATTCAAATGGCCATATGGAAATTGCTGTTTACATTCACTGAACATTCAATTTGACAGATGTTGGACTGCCTGGTAATGGTGGTAGGAGTTTGAAACTCCTACCATTTGATCTCTGCTCCACTGCCTTTGTCATTGTTTCCTTGGGCAAAACACTTCATCTACCTTGTCTGTTGGTGACGGTCAGAAGGGCCGATGCCATGATACAGCAGCCTCGCTTCTATCAGACTTCCCCAGGGAGGCAGTGGCTACAATACAGTTGCTTGCCATCATCAGTGTGTGAATGGGAATGACTTGATCTCATGTAAAGTGTCATGTAAGTTCAATGTCATTTCATTTTACCTTTCTACTTCAGAATGTGCTCTACTTTGTATGGATTCTTAAAATCTATTGAGGGTTATGTGTTATGTGACAAAATGTATAAAGGTTCAAAGTTATTTTTCAAGGCACTGAAGAAGAACTGAAGAGTCGCATTAAAATGTCAACATTTGCAATTACTTGAGCTCTTTGCCGTTTTGGTGCACTTTAAGGATTTTAGACTTGAGAACCTTAAGTCACCCCAGCTGTCATCGGGTAGCAACGTGACCCTTCTACCAGTGTTAGAAGTTGCCTGTACACTTCCACAGTTGGACATTTTAAATATTTAAAGGTGAGATTGTAACCAATAGGTATAGATTCAACATTTACAAGAATGTGTCTGACTTTAAAAGCGAACACAGGTCTTTAGTCGCCATCTAGCATCTGACTCATCCATCTTAGCTGTTGCATGGAGGGCTAAACCGATAAAATCTACTGTGACAGTTTGAATGACCTGCGGTGGAAAATCTTGAGCCCTGCAATGGACCACATCCAGGCATACAGCATAGTTCTATTACGGGGAAGAGATTGTCATTAAGACTTTGCCCATTGTTGGCACTGATTAACAAGGGCCGACGTTTTTAGATTAATTAACAAAATAGGAAAAAAATTGGGTCACTTGACACGGTGTCAAAGGGATAGTGGCGCCATAATTAATGGTCATTCTAGCCTCAGCTTTGAGTTACACTGGAGCCTACTTGTCTAACTGATAACCCTCTTAGACGAATGTCACCTACCCGAGTCGCAGACATGCTTGTGGATTCATTAACACCCCACTAAAGGACTCTGTTTTTCCCTAAAGATATGCAGTAAGAATTTTTCCTCAGTTCTTGATTTGGAAACCTCTCCACAGGATGGCTTCTGCAAGTGGTAAAGCTGAAAAAGCCTCAAAATTTGAGATGCTGAAACTTTTGGAAAACTGCCGGAAGGAAAGAGATGATGCTTTACAACGGGAAAGTGCTCTCAGGGAAAAACTCAGGCAGAATGAGACAAGGTTGCGTTCAACTGAGGGCCTGAAACAAAAACTGAAGAGCTTGACTGTGGACAACAAAGAGCTTAGAAAGCAAGTGAAGGCTCTTCGGACTGATATCGGATTGGAGAGAAGCCCCAACTTTTCAGGGAAGACCACCAAAGACATAGTCAATGATTTTGAAGAAAAGGAGCGCGAGTGCAACTCCTTAATAGACAAGACCGGGAAACTTAGAGTGACCATTGATGACTTGACGGCAGAGCTGTCCAATGTAACCACCTCCAAGATGCTCTTAGAGGACCAAGTGCAGTCTTTACAGCAAAATCTCAAGGATATGACAAATAATCAGCGGCGTCTGCTGAAGCTGTGGGACGACAAGAAGACCCAGAGGGAGCAGCTCGCTCTTCCTGCAATTGTTCAGAAACCCTTCACCCACAAAGAAATTCAAACTGACATGTCCATAAGCTCATACCAGAAGCTCCCACCTAATGCTTTTGAGACCAAGCAGATTAGACAGGATGGAGACAAGGACAATTTATCTTCCTTTGGTAATGGCTTTCATTATAGCAGAAAGAGTTCTGTGGACAATGAAACCTAATGACTTCAGTTCTGGCAGTTCATGCAAGGATGGTAACAGTAACACTAAAATGAATGATTCAATGAATTTCTGAATTACTATGCTTGAAACATATCTGTAACAAAGAGGCAAATCCTATAAACTCAAATATGACATGTCAGTTGAAACTGAGCAGGCTCAAAGAGCAAATTTGTTTTGCGAACAATGACTTGTTTTTTTTTTATAAGTTGTTGCTGTGTTGTCTTTTCTTTCTTTTTTATAAAAGAAATATATTGACGTTTATGGTGTAAACAATAGAATATTTTTAGTACACCGTGCAATGAAATTCCATAATGGTAGATATGATCATACCTGCTGAGAAGCCAATGGGACAGTAGACATAGAAGACCATCTGAACATGATATTCTGTTTAGATGACATAAACTATCATATGACTGTATATCTACTGTATATATTGTGTATATAGATAAAATACATAAAATATAAAGCCAATTTAATAGGCTGCAAGAATGTATAACTTTAAATTGATTAATTTTGAATATTGATGGCATTAAAAACATTTATGATGTTGAACATATTCTAATTTAATATATACACATTTCATTGACATAGAAAATCATCTAAAAGTGCATTTATTTCAGTAACATGAAAGTAACATTATTCAGACCATTACCTAAAGACTAATATTTTTCAAGTGTTTATTTTAGCTAACTGATGCCTGGGCTTGCAGCTATTGAAATGTGTGATGTGATAACTGGAGAAGCTGAGCAACAGTTCAGCCTTTTGTTCTCATTAGTCCAGGTAAGGTGATTCTGGCAATGTCTCTATTTCATGAGTAGCTTAACACAAGGAATAATATAGTTGTAGCCCATTTGGATGCCTTTGGAGGCAATGACTCAAGCTGCACCACACTTTATGAATTTTCCCAAATGGTCTTTAAATTAATGTGTGCTATCCCTGTTGCTTGCACACCTTTCTCAAGCACATTTTTTTCTTCCACTCAACTACTAACATACTCTGTGAAGAGCCATCGTCTTTAGTAATGGCTTTCTGTGACCTTCCCTTCTTGTGGAGTGTGCCATTTTTACCACGACTGTGCAGGTAATAACATGACAATATAAAGCTTTTCCATATTAAAATATTTTTATTGGTTTTATTTGATATCCCAATTTTCCAGGATATTTTATGAGCTGTAAACCATGATCATAAAAATGACCGTAAATAAACAGTGTATAGAATCTATATTAAAAATCAGTTTCACCTTTTGAAAAGAATTACTGAAATAAATTACAATTTATATTAAATGTTATGTACTGTTGTACTTTATCAAGCTGGTCTTGCCGAAGCTTGAAGTGAACAAAGGACGACTATGGGAACCAAAAGAGACATTTTTTGCCGAGCTATCCAAACGATTCTGATCCCAGAAAGTTGTAGGAATTCCCATTGAGCCATTATTTTCGTGTTGATTTGTCTTGATGCCTTGAGTTGAGTTTTATTAATGTTATTTTACTGCATTTTCTGTGGACTAAAACTAAAACCATTTTAACAATTATTGAAGTGTCTCATTAGGTGTTACCAACTCAGCACTGCATTTATGTAGAAAAATATATTTGAAATAAAAAATTTAACAGGCAGTAAAACGGGCAACTTTTAATCGGGGTCCTTCAGAGGTATCTTGAATGCATGTGGCGCGATGTAGAGGATGTGGATACCGGAGGCTAAAATAATTTGACAGCCGAGAGCTGAAGACAACTTCATCGCAGAGTGGAGTAATTTTCAAACAAGCATCATGTTTCCTTCAGAAACAAGCTGCTGGTTTATCCGCAAGGTGAGTTCTTTTTGATAAGAGTTCACTTATAGAACTACAAAACTGGGTCGCTAAGCTAAGAGGCTAACCTCTACCCCATTTGTTTATGCTAGCTTCCTTGAGTTCAGTTTTATAACTTGCTGTTTTTAATTTAATTTTGAGTTAACTTAATTTATGTAAAGAAAATTTAAAAATCAGGAGAAATACGTTATGAATTTTATTTTTAAAGAAATGCAAGAGTTGGAAGACAAAGTTTGTGAATGTAATATTAGCATTGAAATATTGTACGAATATTTCCTTTTATACTAGCGGACATTAGCAAAGACTTATATGTTTACTAGTGCCTTTCTCGGTTTGGTAAACATAAAATGTCAGCCACAAAATAAAACGATCTAATTTCGGGAGTTGGAGCTTTTCCAGATAGTTTTCAGGAGGTACAAGAAAAACCGGCGTGCTGTGTAGTTTGTAAGTTTTTGATGATGCTTATCTGTACAACATACAATCAGCAGGGTTCCTCTAAATGTAGACTTTAAACAGCACCTTTTTAGTAAGCAGAGCATTTGAAAACTAATTGAGAAGTTGGGTAATTTTGTCACAAAATGCGCTCTTGCATTGCAGATTTTAACATTCAGTAATGGGTGGTAGGTTGATTTATAATAGAGAACAGAAATGACCTTCATTGTTTTTCAGTGTGGAAATTCAGGTTGACCAGCAGCAAAATGGCAAGTCAAAGCATTCAGATTTACACAGAAATAAAAATATTAGAAACAGAACTGAAAATAACTTAATATAAAGTGAGGGTAAATTTACAACATAAGAATAAACTGTGGAGTTATTGAAAATGGCATAAAAATAGACTAAATGTATGTGTATCTTTGTACATAAAAAAACAATAGAATATTTACAAGACGTGGAACAAACCTAACAGTAGGGATGTTATTTAGAAAATAAATATGACAAGCTAGTATTTATTTTGCTTACAAATGCTTGAGAAAATTATCAGCTACGTTTTGTAGCATAAATGTTTTTCTTTTGTTGGTGTAATACTACTGCCTTCTCTGTTCAGGTCATTTGGTGGAGAGCTGCTGCCAGCATTGCCTGGTCTGTCCTGTTGTTGCCGCCCACCACGGCAGTTTTTGTGTTTCTCAGCAAGTTCAGTTTTCTTCACCCCATTCAGACTATTTCAGGTCAGTCGCCATGTTGGTTGTGCTCTTTGACCTGTTTATCTGACCCAGTTGAAAGTGTGCGTTAAACAACAACAAAAAACCTTTTCTTGTGATACCAGAATGCCTGTCTCTGCTGATGAGTTCCTGTTTGATTTTCTCCTTCATCCTGCTTGGTGGAGTGGTCATCATGGTTGGGTTCTTGAATTTAGAGTACTATACAGGTGAGTGGCAGAGAGCAGTAATTTTTAAAAAAAAATTTGGTAATTGGCAGTGGGGCTTTTTGAAGCTTGGTTTTAAGAGAAAATAAAGAACTTCTTTGCATCTCAAATGGCATTTTTATGCTTGGTTATTGAATGCTTTGATTGAAAATACACAGTAAAAACATTTATTTGCCATTTCTATCTTTTTTTCTGTTACTGGATCATTTAAGGGCAATTAAAGAACTGGCATGTTAAAATAATTATCACTTCATTACTTTCAGTTTTTTGCCAGTGGATTCTGTCCAGTTGTTGACATATCTTGTATTTCTCTGTATCTTTAGTTATCCCAACTATTGCCTGCTCTAAAATTGCATTGCTGGGTCAGCTGCTTCACCCTCGCCAGGTTGTCAACTCCCTTGCCCACTGCCTGATGGGAGTGATTGTAGGTTGGTGTTGTGCAGTCACTGTTGGCAACAGATATGAGACACTCGGGTGCCCGTGTAAAAGTAGCGATGGGTAAGTCGATGCCAGGCCAAATTCAGTTTTAGTTTTCAGTACTTTTATATAACTTTAATTTCTTCTGTGTCTTTCCATCCTCGGCAGTGTTCCTCAGATGGGGCTCAATGAGTACCACCTTGTCTTTTTGCTTGCTGGAGCATTTGTTGGTTTCTCTCACAGCCTCCTGGGAGTTATCCATAACATAAATTATGTCTCCTTCCATGCTGTTCAGGTAGGGGACACGAGTGCTGCTTAACCATTCTGTTCAGTTTTCATACACTCATCATTAACATAATCTGATCTTATTTATTGCTTTTTAATCATTTATTTGAAGCGTTTTGCATAAAGCAAAAAATGATGGAATAGTAAACAACTGAGTTATTTTTTTCTTTCTTTATGTTGTGGATTGTTTCCAACTCCAGCAGGTTACTGGAGTTGAAGATATTTTTCTTCTTGGCAGAAGCGGCAAAACTCTTTTTAGCAAAAGAAAAGCTCCATATCTAATTTAGATTTATGTGCAAAGTTAAACAACAAACATGTTTAACTTGTTTGTTGCAAGATGCTTTATATGCATTCACATATGAAGAAAGTATGAAATATCACAAGATTATGATGGGTATAAACATCTTACCTGACTTAAAGCCTTAACTCAAATAGCCAACATTAATCCCAAGCTAAACTGATTTCTACTTCTATGCTAACGGTTCACCTGTTACTGTTTCCTCAGCAATACAAATATCTCCACTTCAAAGGGTCCCTGCCCTTAGTGCTGAAGTGCAGCGCCATTCAAGCATTTTACTCTATCAGGAACTTCACTGTTGCTTATTTCTTTCTGGGTGAGTGACTTGTTTCTTAAAGAATTCTTAAAAAGTCATCTTAATCATATAGTTTAGTTTCGTACTGTTATTCATTGCACATTATCACAATTGTTATCAGTTTTTTTCCCCACATTTTGATGTAAAATGTTTTTTTCAGGTTATATCCCAAAAACATGGATCTGCAAAACTCTGAATCTTCATTTGGACAGGTATACCTTTTATACATAAGTTTCATAAATGTTTTGGGCATTCAGAGCATTGTGAGGAGTTGGATTAGCATTGTTGTGTTTGAATGTCCTTTTCTTCCTCCAGCTCTGTCCATCGTCTGGACAGCATAACTGGATTTGTGGACCTGTCCCTCCTCTACCACCTCTGGATCAGCGCCACCTTCCTCCTCTTCACCTGGTACATCACCTTGCTGCTCTTTAGGATCTTTGTCACAGAGGTATGTGAACTGATTGAAATCCTTTGTCAAGTCAAACCCAGTAGAAGTGACTTTATTGCAATGGTTTGTTCTGTGATATAATTTTACTTTTTAGTAGACTTAGCTTTGACCCAGTTGTCTTGGCTTGCTCCCTTCGTGCAAAATACAAATGCACGCCATACATTTCAGTTATTTGTAAAAATAAATAAATCTCAGTAAATCAGAGGAAAGTTTGTGCTTGTAAAGTGTCGATGTTGAAAAATTCAAGTGGTATCAATATTTTGCAAGCCTCTGGCAGACATGTAAAAACATTGTGGATAATGTGTATATATTTGTATATTTTTTGCAGGTGTACAGTTTTCCTGTGCAACCAACTTTTACTGAAGATTCTTACCAGTGTCTTCCCAGAGTTCTCATTGACCAACAACCAATGATCTTGAAGGTATAAAAATTGACACGCAGGTTGTTGCGCAGTCATATTTTTATTGTTTGTTTTCTGACTCTTGTCTTCTTCTAAATGTTAGTTCCTAGCCCTGCAGGACTTGGCTCTGCTGTCCAAACATTCTCCATCCAGACGCGGTGAAGTCTTCAGTCTCAGCCAACCAGGTCTGCCACATTTTCCACACGTAGAATAATTCTTTGTGATATTTTGTTCTTTTATTTAAGTGCATCTTGATATCCAGTTTGGCTTTCAGCAGTATTTTTTACGTCTTTTCTAGGTGGGCATGCTCATAACTGGAACACTGTCAGTAGAGCGTGTCTGACTCTGCTAGCTGATCTGACGCAGAGACTTGTGGCTTATCATGAAACCGTAGCAACCAATGGGAGGGCTAAATCTCTGTCCAGTGGCAGTGAAAGGAAGATTTCATCTGACACATCATGTAAGTTGCTCACAAGCGTTTGATACAGGTGAAGCCTTTCAGATCACTAAAGCTTAATATTTTTTCTTTACCTTAAAGTTACCTCTGGTACAGAAGACCTGTTTAGCCCAAGACCAACTTTCCTAACCAAGACTCCTACTTCAGTTTTTGCCCGCTCTTTTGCCGGAGGTCCACACAGCCCTCTGACGGCACCGTTCACGCCCGACCTGGACAGCCCCTTTTCCTCACCCACCTTGCGGCGGCTCACTGGTCCGGTGGATCAGTGCTCGCCGTGGCACGGCTCGGTGCAGAGCCCACACATCATGAGGCGGGTGCCCAAACTCTGGTCCACCTCCGCAGGTTAGAGGAGCGTTAAACAAAGGCCACACTCTACCTTTTAATTTCTTAATGTTTAGCAGCAAAGCAAGCCATACTTATTTACTTCTGATGTTTACCTACTTTGGACTGTATAGTAGTAAGTAATGAGAATATCTGTCTTTCCAGAGTCACAGGTCAGCAGCAGCCCACCACGCTCTCCAGCCTCGGTTCCCAGTCCCAAACAGGAATCCACCAAACCAAGTTTTCTGGCCCAGTTCCTTCAAAACAGAAAAGAACAGGTACTAAAATGTCACAGTTATAAGTTTGTTACAATGCCTTTCAAAAATATTCACCTAATAATTTGATATTTTGTTGTTTAAAACCACACATTTCAATTTATTTGATCAGATTTGTATGTGTTATACCAACACAAAGTATTGCACGAATTAAAAGAGAATAGTGCTTCCAATGTCACATCAACTACAACCAGTTAAAACCACCAAAAATTAACATAAGCAACACTTAATCAGAGAATACATATTTATTAACTTCAATAACCTGATTAACCATTAATATTCCTAAATAAAAAATGTTTGCTGAAAATTAACTTAATTTTAAATATGTTGTTTTTGCTTAAAATATTCTTGAAATATCCTATAGAGAATATAAAAGAACAACTTAGATTTGGATTAAACTTCACTGAAGTCACATTGTTGCATTGAACTGAGTCTTTTTGCTCTTTCATTAAAGTGAGAAATGTTTTGTGCTGTATTACCAGCAGGGTGGTTATTGGGGTGAATCACTATTTTTTTTTAACTTTTCTATAGTGCCTTTTACATAAGATCCCATTTAAAGCACATTGACGTTTTAAACAATCAAGGGTTGTGAATACTTTAACAAGGCATTGTATGAGTCTGTCAAGCTCTGCACTTCAGATTTAAGGCTTTCCTCACTCAAACTCTTTACAGAGATCATAACTATGAAATGATTTCATGAGCTTTCTCAATTAGTAAAAGTGTTGACACCAAATATACAAACACCACATTGTCAGTAACGGGTTTGAAAATCTTGTTTGGTTTTTATTTTTTCTGGAAATATGCCTTCACATAAAAAAAAATGGTCTTAGTTGAGTGTGATCACTTGATTTAAGCTTTTTTGTGTTTGAAATCAAAACATTTCTGCACTTAATTGTTTCTCCCAGGTTAAAAATTTCATGGCAAAGCGGGTGCTGATAATGTATTTGTTTAACAAGGTAAGGATGTGTGAAGCATGTGCATGAACACCGAGGGGCGGCTGCATGCTCTTATCTGACATCACAGATCTTCATTTGTCTCTAACAAATCACTAATCTACCTTCTGGTTCTGGGCCTAATCTTGCCGGCATTACTAATGTAGCTCTTTTCCATCTAGCTGTTACACTGAGCCTGGCTAATTACCTTGAAAGCTTGGATTAAGGAGTCATGTAACACATGCTTTGAAACTCTTGCTTGATGATGAAACCTGTGTTATTTGTGCTTATCAATTATTGACGAAACTTTGCTTTTCTAATCACGCCGGGACTTTTGTAGCGTCAGATATCTGTCAACATCACACAATTGGTGGTGCTTTGTCTCCTGAGATTTATGCTTCTTCCTCTAATTACTGCAGCATGTAATGTAGCCCATAGACATGTGTTCAACTAACAACTCTTGAATTTACAGCTGTGAACATTTAAAAGAAACCCGACTGAGACGGCTTATGCTCTTAGATTCTCTAGAGACTTTTGCGCTGCTAAAATACAATGTTCATAAAATATTTAAATGATTTAAAATATGCAGTTTGTCATATTTTGAACCAAAGAACCCAAAATTATATTATCTTAATAGATTCGAATTTCATCAAAAAGCATATTTATTTTAATTAACATTTACCCTTAAAAGGGTATTATTTTGTATTTAGAAGTGTTTATTTTAAAAACTAAAGTTACATTACTCTGAAAATGATAATGCATTAAACAAAATTTAAACTTTGTAGGCCTATGTTGTGGACTACACAGTTTTGAAAGAATGATGTAAAAAGTTAGCTAAAATGTTATTTATTTCTTGGAGAATGCCTTTTGAGATGTTATTTTTTAACTGGTAAGTACTGATGAATAATTGGCTTAAGACTTTAATCAGTTATTGAAAAACTTTGCAGTTTTGAAACCATAATGTTTTAAAACTGTGCTACCTGCCCATGCTTCATCCATACAGGTGTTTAAAACTCAGCCCTTTAATGACAGAAATGACACAGCAAAATGTAATTAAGACTTAAAACAATTAGCTTTTTAGCGATAATCAAATTTATTGGGATACACCTGTAGTCTTCAGAGAATCTTCCAAAACATAATAAGACTTATCTAATCTTCAAAATCATAATCGATAACACTTGAATTGCCACCTTAGCTAATCTGTGAAGCCGTATGGGTCTCATTAGTTGGTGTTGCATCTTAAAGACAACTCTCACTGACTGACATTTTGTTCTGCAGCTTCCAGAAGCCTCTAGTCAGGCCCTCTTCGCCGACAGCCAGGCTCACATCTGGGCGTTAGAAGGTAGGACGACATGTCTGTGTTTCCATCTCGATCAGATGGAACTCATTAGTCCAGCATGTTCATCGTTTTCTCATGCATCCACCCTGCAGCGCTGTCATACCTGGTTCAGGCCTCCTTCACAGAGGACCAGTTTGGGGTTGTTCAGACTACATTACCCAGCATTCTCAGCTCCATGCTGCACTTACAAGAGGTACGTTGACATGGTTTAACGTGGCTCACTACAAGGTAAATTCACTGAATGGTGGAAATTCATGGAAAGATTTCTTGATGCAAAATGTTGGTCAGGCTCATTACTTTGTAATCAGGAAGGGTTTTTTGTTTCACCTCAGCTTTGTCATTTATTAGTACACTAGGTCTTTGAAGGTTTAAAAAGATATATATATATATATATATATATATAAGCAGACATGGCTGTTTTAAATTTTTGGCCTACGTCCCATATGATTAGTGTGTGAAGAAAGCAGCTGAGATATGGTTTTCTTCGTTGCATCCCTTATATTTTTTTCACTGGAAGTGTGTATCCAGCTTAATCATGGTGTTAGACTCAGACTAATTATTTATGTTGATTCATTTCTAATTTTTGATGTAAAAATTGATCCCATATGAGACAACAGCTTTCAATAATTAAAATGTTTAGGATTAGTAAAAAGTACTGTAACTCAATATATAATTTGTGTAATGTAAATGTAAATATTCATGAACTTTAGTATCATAGAGCAAGTTTATAAACTGTTTCTAACTGATCAAAATCACCAATCTGACAGTAAATATTTTTAATTCTTGCATGTGGTTCATTTGAATGACCTACATGTGATGAGCCCCAATTTGCATTATTTTTAAAATGCCGGCGGTGGCGCCAGTAATTCCTTCCCAAATGCTTCCCGCGCCGCAAGTTGGAAGCCATCTGGTGTGGAGAAATGACGACTTTTGTACAAAACTAAAAGTCAACCACATGAACGTTCAGATTAATGTGGATATTCATATTACTTTAAGTAGAGATTTTAAGCTAACTTTCTTGACTATATCACTATTTCAATGAAAGGTTAACAGCTTCTGTAGCAGCCAGATTGCAGCTTCATATGTTGCACAAACTAACATTTGTTGTTGCCTTTTCACTTCTAGGCTGTGGATCGACACTTTAAGCTGCCTCATGCTTCCAGTAAGCCGGTCAGGTCCGCCAACAGCATGGAGGACTTTACCTACAAAACACTGCGCTTTGCTCTTAGAGCCACGCTCAAGACTGCCATTTACAGGATAACCACCACCTTTGGAAGTCATTTAAAGTAAGCTGTCCTTGATTTTTTTTTTAAAAATACAGTAATAGATGGATTTATCCTCCTGCACACTCTGATGAAATAATTTTTTTCTAAATTTCAGTGCTGTCCAGATGTCTGCAGAGCACCGAAAAAGACTGCAGCAGTTTCTGGAGTTTAAAGAGTAAGACTCTGCTCTGGTTTCTGCTGCTAATGTTTGTCGTTGTGGGGATTTTTGCTTGTTTGAACACAGACTTAAAAGAAGTCAGTGAAAGCCTGATGGTGCATCCTGGAGTATTTTTTCAGCAAAACATACAGACTGTATTGGACATTTGATCCCGACTCCTACATGCAGAAGCAAGCAAACTGTAAACGATGGACTTCAAAAACCTTTGTACACTCAGATCCTTCAACAAAAGGATTGTTTGTGAAGAAAAAAAAAAGATTGGTTTTGAAGCCCGTCTTTGCCAAAGTTCTTTCTGTGTTCATCTTTCAGTAACCCGCTTTCTTTTTGGAGTGAGTGAAACTGCAATGATTGACAGAACCTGTTTTAAAATTAAATGTCTAGTTGTCTAAAACTTGTTTAGTTCTGATTTTGGAGTTTCCTTCCAGTTTTTTACATCTTCTCAGTTAACACAGATCAGATCTCTGGGTTCATACATGTTTAATGTGTGTGTGTTTATCAAGATTTTTGCTAGATGAGGATGTCCTGTTGGATTACAGTCACATTTGATGCAGCTCTTTGAATGAATGTTTGTCACTGCTATTATGAGTTTGATTTTCCACTCAGACTTGAATAAAAAAATAAAAAACTTAAGATTTATGATGAAATTAATTTTGAAATCTTAAAATGAAAACGTACAGACCTTCCTCACTTGGGATCTATGATTCTAGGGTGAAACTAATTTGATGCTCACCCATGTTAACCAGATATTATATTTTAGATGTAAAAACAGGCTATTTCAATCGAGAACTTTAACATTGCTAAAGTTTTTTTCTCTCTCAATTACTGGCATCTTCAGATGTTTATAAAGCCTTCAGAAAAAAATCCCATGTAAACATTTACTCCAATTTCTCAAAAATCTGTAATTAGTGTCTTATAACTTTTGTCATCCATAATTTGTGCTGTCCATAGAATACAAATATTTGATTCTCTCAGCCACACTTCAAAATGGGAAATACAGGAGAACATGCCTTTCAAGTTAAATCTTAAGAAATTGTAAGAAAACGGGTGACAAAAAATCTCACTGGAGGAAAAACTTCAAATTTCTAACATGAAAAGAACCTAAATCTGAATTTATTTTAAGGTATATATTTATCAATATACATCTGTACCAGTACTGATCATTTTTGTTCTAGAACCAGAGCAATGACATACCACTAAATGACGACATCAAGAGCATCATCTTTTTCTTTATTGCACAAATTGTACATATTTCCAAATAAACCAGTAGAATGCAATATTAGACAGTGGTGGGAAAAATAGTTGAATCAAAGCCTTTTCTTTTATATGTATGCAAGATGTCAAAAAATAGCACGTGGGAAAATCTGGATAGAACTGTTTGAAGTTATGGAACAATTATCTGAACAAGAAGAATCAAAGTTGTAATATTTGTAATGACAGCTGTCAAGAAACAGGGAAAGAAAAATGAACACGTCAACATTTTCTCCTGTGGATTTTGAAAGTATTTTGTCCTCATACAGTATAGAATATAAATCTCTGCATCAATACCAATCAAATGTTTTGACTTTTTTTTCTCCTTTTTTTTCTGAAGTCAAACAGCATTGGCTAAAGTTTTTTTGTTTCCTTTTTTATTTTACAGTTCTAATATATATTTATATATATATGTACATATAAATTCAACTAACTACGGTTCTCATACAAAATGAGAAAAGCTCAACTTTATCGGTCTCAAACAGCAACTGACTGGCAAGCAGACTGACCCAGCCGCTCCCTCCGTCCTCATCTTTCAGCCAGTGTTAACAGCGCAGACAGGACTTATGTGCTGAGTGCATAACCAAAAGCCCTCCAACCTGGGTCAAGTGTTCGTCTCAAGAGTTCAGTTTAGACTTTCTTGCCAAAAGCTTGAGGGATTCACTTTTAATGCTCAAGCAGGATGCTTCAACACAAAACTTGCTCTTTACAGTCATGGCAAGAAAGGATACGGTGTGAAGGAACCACTGAAATAACTGCTACCTAGATTATTCCGTTCTTTCTTCACTCATAGGCAGTGTTTACATTTTGACTGGTCCAGGTTGGGTCTGGCGCTTTAAAATAGAAAAAAAAAAAAAAAAAGGGAAAAAGCAATCACAAACCCCCCTGAGAGGGTAAACTCCCCTCTGATTTATCATATTTATCAAGAGCTGAGTTGAAGCTTTTCGGTCATAAATGAGTTTCAGCTTGGAGAGAGAGGGAGAAAGAAGAAAACAAAGGAAACAACCTCTTCTCGGTCAAGAATCACTCAAGTGCAAAATATCCCATCTCAAAAGGGACAAGGAAAAATTTTTACTTCGCTGCTGCGTTTCCTATGACAAATTCAAGATGATAGCTCCTCCCACATCATCAAGATCACTAAATCATCCCTGATTCAAAGTACAACCAGTAGTGATGAAAAGAACAGGAAAGCACAAAGATAATTATGTAAAAAAAAAACAAAAAAAAAAAAAAAACTTCTGTCTCAAGCTGCTCCAAATTAAAAACAAACAAGCAATTATGAGACTGGGGTTAAAGCGGAACTCGCCCCTACGCAGTCTAAATCTTAAAGGGAGTCACATTTAGGGGATAGTTGAAGGTGTACGCCTAAATCCTTTCCTTTCTGCTGAACGCTTCCTTGAGAGCAGGAGTCGTTCAACCCAGATTGAGGTTATGGGTCTGCTGGTGACGTAAAGCTCACTTCACATCGCTCGCCTTTCGCCACACACAACTTTCAAAGTCTACGTCAACAGCACGTGGAGAAACAGGGGGCCTCCAAGTGGTTCAGAAGGTCGTAAGCGCTCACTAAGCCTCTGTGCACAAATTCCCACTAAAGAAACAGGATTGTGGAAGTGTCGCAGTCTACAGTCGGCTTGTGCACACATCGTCGTCGCTCTGCTTCAACAGTATAGTACGTTAAGGTAAATGTGTCTGCTTGGTTGCGTTTGTATGCGTCTGTGGCTCGTGCCAGTGTGTCAATAGTGCTTGCCTATGTGCATCGAGTCATGGGCAATAAATTGTGAGTATCAGTTTATGTATGTGGGTGTACGTCTGTTTGTCCGTGGCTCAGGACGACATGCACTGGACGTGGTCGGGACCACCGTCCTCTTCGTCAGAGGAATCCGGAGAGCTCCAGGACTCGTCGGTGTCTGCGTCTGCTCCCTCACGTCGAGCCTGCGTTGAGACGGGATTATTTTCACTGAAAACAATGCTGCTGCCGCTAAACATTAGGCTTTAACTCTATTTTGTAGAACCAGTGCTCTTTCGGACAGAAAAGAGCACTGGATGTCCTCCAGCAGAGATCTCACTGTTAGGGCGCCCACTTTAATCCTACATCCTTATTTGACTGAAGTTTACTTGAATAAACTTCAGTTTGTTTGTTTTTTTAATATTTTTTTGTAATAGCCAAGTTTGACATTTGCAACCTAACACTAAATAAAATGTTATCAAAGATATCAAAAGCAATTTCATTGACGTGTTTTACCTTTAACAAAAAATTTGCAATTAGGGCTCAAAACAACCTAAAATGTGAACCAAGCAGCCACTAATTATCTATTATCAATTTAACATAGGCATCCGATTTTTCTCCAATAACAAATGCCATTTTATTTTATATTTCTTAAATTTACATTTATGAGGAATCAATACATTTTTGATTAAGATCTGTGCCTCAAAAATGTAATTTTTTTTTGATTAATACAGTTTTTACTTTAATCTAAATGAGAAATATAAGACCAAATTTAATTTGATCTTTTTTATCATCCATCCATCTATATATATATTGTATACTTTAAAGTGCAAATCTTTGTTTATATTTCATTTTATAGTTTGCAATAAATTGAAAAAGTTATATTAAAAAAAGAAATGGCTTTTAAGGAAAGTTATTGGGTTTCAAAAATCATTGTTGAAAAATAATTCTGATTTTTTTCGTAGCAGCAGCCATAATTAATTCACCTGGTAAACCAGTATTTTTTCTGTTAAACGTATATTTTTAACATTAGTTTTTTTTGTTGTTTTTTTTAAACTGAAATGTGGCATTCTAAGGGAATATTGGTAATTAATTTTATTTAAAGCACCTTTGTTTTATGTAATTAGTTCATGCCAATATTCCAAACTGAAAAATAGATAATATAATGAAATCTTTGAAAATGCAGGAATATTTGACTCACCCTTTGAGGTCGTCTGTTTCTCATGTGTCTCATCAGGAACCACAGCAGCTGGGTGTCATACTGGTCGCCATGACGCTTGCTGTCTTCATCGCGCTCCCTCTTGTTTTTCTTCATCACCTTTCAGAACACCAGAAGCGATGGGTAAAATATGAAGATGAACATCACAATGCCCCAATTTCTTGGACTGTAAAAGTGTATGAACAATATCAGCCTTTAAGCAATTAAGAAAATAATTTAGTTTAAATTAATCTGACAAAAGATTTTACAAAATAAAGATGCAAGAACTCACTTGAAGCCTTTTGTACCCTATTAAATAAAACCCTTCCATAATTTCTCATAATGGAGGCTCTTTGAACAGGGATTTTATTGTGAAAACCAGACAGAAACTTACCAAACCCATTTGAAGTGATTATTTTGATTCCAATCAAGCAGCATTTATCATATAAAACATATGATTGAGAGTATATGATTGTTTACTCTCCAAACAATCATATAAAACATGTGTTTTATATGATAAATACTTTATCTAGTGCACCAAAATCATTTTTTTTTTAAATGGGATTGAGCAGGAGTCATACCTCTTTCAGACCCTTGAGTCCAGTGGGGTTTTCAGCAGTGGGTGCCCACAGTTTGATATCATGGTCCAACCCACTGGTCGCCATTCCTGGCAGATGGGGGTGCGGCTCCAGACAATTCACCTGGAGTTACCAAACAATCACTGAACATCACAAATCCTAAACTTAAAAGCAAAAGTGAACGGAAGAAAAATGTGTTTAGATTTACACAAACTGACTCCTTGAAGTTTAAGCTACAGTTTAACTAACTAATGTAATATTTTAAAACATAAATTTTGAACTCTCCTGAGCAAACTCACCACTCCTCCTCTGTCTCCCTCCATGAACTGGACGATGCGAGCAGAGTTTTTGTCCCACAGGTAAATATGACCACAGTCACTACCGCTGACCACAAACTCACTGCAGGGACCGTAGAAGTTCACACCCTTCACTGTGAAACAGAAGAGATGCAGAGTCAGTGTGAGAGCTGGAGGGAAACTCAAAATGGCTGCTTCGTTTTACAAACCAAAGGATCTGAGAAGCAGAGAGACGTACTGACCCAACCATACAGATTTTAATTTCTTTAGAACTTATAAAGAAAACCTCATTATGGGATGAGTAAAGTGACAAAAATTAGTTTGAATTAATTTTCACTAAACTTTAAAATGGCAAACTACGAATAATCAATAGTAAATTCCAAACAGCAGAGTGCTGCTGTTAGTGTAACAATTATGTATAGTGTGTTCAGACTTTAAGTTTTTCCAATCATTATTGAGACTAAGATCATCTGTTTCCAGTCAGATGATTTCTTCTTCTATTTGAAGCTGCTGCTTTATTCGCAAAAAATAAATACCTGTGGCGTTATTACGGTGCCCCTTATATCTCCTGCGATAGTCTGCCCCATCACTGTGGTTGGAGTCAAATAGGTAGATGTCTTCATCGTTGTAACTTGCCAGGAGTTCTTAAATGTCAAAAAGTAATTTAAATGTTGCAACACTTTATACATTCATTACTTTCCCAGGCTTGAATTAACTATTTATTTCCATTTTAAAATATAAAAATTCACAATGAAATCATGGCATATATATTTTTTGCAGAGGTCTTCAATTTGTGTCACTTCATTACTTAAAAAAAAAACTAAACAAAGAGAAGAAGGACAAAAAGGAGGACAAAGTCAAGCACAGAAGCTATAAAGGACAGAAGGAAGGAGGACAGAAAGGAGAAAAGAATGACAAACGTAAGCTGAGGAAGGACACAAGCATGGACCGGAGGAAGGACAGAAACAAGAAAGAACAAATGATACAAGAGAGGGATGGAGGAAAGAGAAGGGTGGAAGAAAATAATATTGAAAAAGATAGACAAAGACAAAACAAGATGGAAAATTGAAAAAAATAAATAATAAAATAAATTTTTTCCAGATCTAGAAAATACTCTAATTTAAAAGTTCCTATATTTCCTGTTGATTCTAGAATATTGTATATGAGCTTGAGATAATTAAATCTTTAACTATTGTTCAAAGCTCATCCAAATAACTGATACATTTATGCAGCTGATGCTAAATCTAATCTTAGTATCCCTCTGCACAATTATTGAGAGACACAACAGGTCAGACTGTTGTAATCAGACAGACATATTCGTACTTTAAATTGACATTAAGTAAAAAAGATGAAAAATGATGTAGTTCTACCTGTGCCATCATGACTGTACACAAGACAGGTTATGTTGGTTTTAGACTCGCTGGAGACCAGATGTGAAGGACAAAACTTTTTCAGAACGCCGTTGTTTTCATTTTCATTAATCTTCCTCTGATCATAAATTCTAATAAGAAAAAAAAAACAGCAGAAAATAAAACAAAGAAGAAAAAACATGTAAAAAAGAAAGTCACATTAAATTCAGAGGTCTTCTAATAAATCAGGCAGGATAACCAACACAGGAGTACCTTATATACTGATCCCTCCCACCAACTGCAAACTGGTGCGTCTTTGCTGGGTTGACAAAGATGGTATACAGTCCCACTTTTTTATCGCCCTCCTTTACAACCACCAGTTTACTGCCAAAGAAAATATAAGGAGACAAAGAAGAAAAATGTCAGCTTCAGCAATATAACACGCAAACAAAGCATAGTTGGAAATCCTAAATATACGTAAATGTATTAACCTTTTATGGCAGTGACATACTCACTCACACTGGACCTTACTAAACACCATATGTGATGTTAAATAAACTTGAATCATGCAACAAATTTATACAGAGATTTGTGAAGTGTGTGAAGCTCAAGATCATTTTAAGAAGCAGTTTTTATTCTTTTTTTGCTTTAACACGTTTCATTCCAACACCAAATGAATAGAACTTACTTGGCAGGACGATCCAGGCGCAGATCGATGCCAAACACCACGGCGTCCTCTCCAGCTGACAGAAACGAACAAGGCGAGTCCGGCTCCAGGGCCAGCTGATGGAACAAAAAAAAAAACAAATGTGAAAACGCATAAGAGTTGGCATGTTATCTCAGAAGTCTTTCACTTTCTGGTTTACAACAGCCTTTGTCAGCATGCTCACCTTGTGTGCTGCTCCTTTATGCTGTGCTACCCGCTTTGTGTTCTTGCAGCGCTGCGTGACCGAGAGCTCAGCGACTCTGATCTGACCGTCACGAGCGCACATGGCCAAGGTGGAGTCTCCGCTGTGAGGCAGGAACTTTGCCTGTTAGAACCCAAGAGCAAGAAGAAAATTCATATCAGTCACATGCAGATTATAATTTTACTTTAATCATTTGTATTTATTTCAGTAACTTTTTACATTTTTCTATGAGATTATTCTGTATTTCAATCAGCAAAATGTCCTTTGGTTTGTGATCTCCTAAATACCATCAGTGCTAAACAATTTGTAATTGGTTTTTTTGTTGTTGTTTTTCCTAAACACAAACATCACAAGAATTTACAAAGTTCTTATATTTGTTTCAGGTCAAAATAATTTGTTTCCTCTCATAGTTTAAACCTGATTTTTAAAAGAGCTTGAGGAAGTGTTTACTGAAGACATTTCTGCAGTTGCTAGGCATTAAATTTGAAGCTACAACAAGAAAAACTGTAAAAAGGATGGATTGACAAAACAAGAGAGAATGCATGGATGGCACAAAAGTGGATAGATATATGGACAAAGAGAGACGATGGGTGAATGATGGATGGACAAACAGAGGTTGGACGAATGGACATTTCTACATATTCAGCCGCTGATAAATTTTAAACAACTCTAGAATGAACTGACTGCAGATTCTGATCCGTTCCTCTCGTAACCACACCTCACCTGAAACACATTACTCTTATGTCCACTGTCAAACTCCAGCTCTGCCCGGCGGATGGCCCAGTCCCAGATCACCACCCGCAGGTCGTCGCTGCCTGACGCCAGACGCGTCCCAGAGGGGTTGAAGTGCAACGTGTTGACACAGCCAGTGTGGCGCTCCAAGCGTCCCTGGAGCTCCAGCCTCTGCACGAGGCCGCGAGCTCCACACACACGCCGGACAAACTGGTGCGAGTTCCTGCCGATCTCTCTGGAGCGAAGAGAGGGCACCGCCTGCCACGTCGGCCCACGGAGGTCGTGGAGCTCGGCGCCCAGCCATGACTCCATGGCCTCATCATCATCATCATCGTCGTCATCATCATCGTCCTCCTCCTCCTTTGGCTCATCATCGTCGTCGTCGTCATCATCATCTGAGCTGGAGGAGTGATTAGTGCCCGCTCCAGGTCGGATTCTCTTTCTAGGGGCCCTTTTCCCTCGATCCTTCTCTTTGCCCCTCTCTCGTCTCCCACCCTCACTCTCCCTCTCTCCATCCTCCGTGAAAGAAAACAGTCCACTGCCATCCATGCTGTCCGTGTCTTCCTCTTCCTCCTCCTCTCCTTCTCTGCTTGCAGCTGTCTCTCCTTCTGCCTCTGATATGCCTTTGTCTCCAGACGCTTCTACTGTTTCTTTGGGAGCTGTGGAAACAGGAAAGGGCCAACATGTCAAGGCAACGCAGTCTCCGTGGGAGATTCAAGAAGAAATGGTGCACAAATTTAAAAGGCTTTTGTATTAATTGACTAAAACAAACAATGATGGAACGTAGATTTTTGCAGATGAAGCTGAACATCTTGTGGCAGAGTCTTTTCAACAAAACCAATTGCATCCCTGCATCATGGCTGTTGTAGTTTAGTAACAACCAAGTCAATCAGCCAGAACTACAAATGACATCAAACAAATGCTGCCACATTACTTGTATAAAAAAATGACAGAAGAAGCAATTAATGAACAAATGTAGAGATTCAATACTTACTGAAGCATCCTTGAAAAGCTGGACATATTTCAGATTTTTCAAGGCCTATAATTAAGATTATAAAATATAATACTGTTTATGATTCTTTAAAACCTTGGAAAAATGTTCTTTAACACTGCAAATTTAGAAAAAAAACTAATATGAGCAAGTTAATCAGTTAGTAGAGCATGCAGGTGGCCGTTTCTACTGCATATTACTAACTGTAGCTTCAGTACATTGTTGCATTAACAAATGGAGCAGCGCTCATTTCATTTCCAGTCCAGGACTGTCTGTATATTCGAAGACCAGAAATATTTCTGAACAACCAATTACGACTGATGATATAAACATTGCAGTAAAGATGGGCAGTAACGGTAAATGCTACTCTCAGTTTAATTTTTTCTTACCTTCTGTGACCTTTAGCATCTTATGAATATTCATACTTCTGTAGTTTTGTGAGTTTTAAATGAAGGCTAGAGAAGTCCAGCTGACTTCATGTAAAACTCGTGATGATCAAGTCCTGAACGACTGATTATCTCTACACTAACGGCTCTTCTGCAGCGACACTCCTGAGACTTGGAATTAAATTGTCAATATAGCAATATTATTATTTTTGAATGGTTATAGTGCAGTGTTAATATTTTTAAACATATGGTGTCATTCTAATATATTTTCAAAATTCCTAATTTAATTACAAAACAAGCTGAGAAGCATTGGATTAAGCACACATGTGCAAATTGGTTTGTTTGGAAGTAGTAACAGACAACAAGGGAACAAGAGGGTACACAATGGTGAAGTAAACTGACTTGGAGCACACTGTGGCTCCTAACTTTTTCAAAGAAACAGAAAAAGAATACAAAGGTGACTTTACCGTCTTCAGAGGAAGATTGTGTCTGACTGTCTTTACTTCCAGAGGCGTCCCCGTCCTTGTGCTGCTCTTCTCCGGGCTTTTTTTCCTCTGAACCACCTGATAAACACAAGCATTTTTTTCTGATAAGCTCGCAGGTTCAATAGGCACAGAAACATACGTGGCTATGATTAAGTCTACAAAACTGTGCATTATTATATATTGCACCATCAAGCACAGGGGCTTTTCCGTCAGCTTCAGCCATTCTGTCTCCTCTAGGTCCTGCGTCGTCCTGAGGTAGAAACTGTAAGACGTCAAGCAAGTAAGAAGCATTAAATATGTTTGCTGACCAAACATGAGGATAAAGTAAGAAAAGAAAGCGAAAACAACCAGAAATTAAATCATCTCCGTCGCAGCTTAGCCGTATAACTTTAAAACTTACTATCAGCCTACTTTTACCAGGTCTGCATTGCTGCACCTAATATGACACAACTGACTTCCCAGCTAACCGACACAGAGGCCCAACTAAAGCCGTGTTTGCTTTGTGCTGTCAGTCTTCTGCGACTGTTCCTCAACCTGACACTCGTTTCATCGAAAGTAAAAGCTACATAGTATGTGTAAGGCGAACAAACATTGAAGCTAAGATAAGGCATTCAAGTTGTACTCAACAAGCTAGCTGTCGAAATGCGGGTACTTTAAATTGCTAACTTAGCATTGCTAGCGTTACCTCTACTCGAAGGCCCGACGAGGCGCACTTCTTAGTTTAGTCCTAATCTTTATTGCAGATTTGTTTTCTCCACCTCGCTACTTGGCAAACGAGCTAGGTGCCCTGACTAGGAGTTCTCTGACGGGAAATACACGACATTAGGAGAGCCTGCATTTAGCTGTCTCTTGCTAAAAAAGAAAAAAAAAAGTCAGACAACAATACGAGCTAGCTGCGTTCACACAAGGTTGTCTTCTGCTCTGTTTATGTTTTGACGATCCAGCTTCTTTTTTTTTTTTCTTGCACAGCTCCATTTCCGGTGTCGGACGTTCCTCTTCTATTTATAATTTTTTCAAAACCGGAAGTTAAAAAAAATAGTAACCATTGTCATCATCATTATTATTATTATTATTATTATTATTATTATTATTATTATTATTATTATTATTATTATTATTATTATTATTATTAATAATAATAATAATAATAATAATAGTAGTAGTAGTAGTAGTAGTTGAAGTAGTAGCAATATTAGTAGTAGTATTTGCTGTACTGGGTTTTCTGTCTGCACTTATGCTTAATATCTGAATTATGATTATAGTAGTGGAGGTATACCCTATCAGAGCTGCTTAGAGAAGCTAATAAATTGTACTCAAGATTTTTTTTACACAAGTAGAATTAAAGTCACACCCCAAAAATTACTCAAGTATGCCCAAAAAGTATTTTTGGTAAAATGGTTACTCGAACACTAGCTGTTTTATCATAACATGTGATTTTATTTGTGAAAAAATATGGAATGAGATAGACAAAATGTATTATTTTGTGCAAATTCTTGTATTTAAAAAAACAAAATACTAAAATAGTAATAACAAAAAACAAATAAAAACAGGTTACATCAATTCAAAATGACAACTTCAGGAAAAAGAGAAAAAACATATCCAAATCAGTTGTTTTCATAATGTAAATCTAAGCACTCAGTAGGTCATTTTGCTCTGTTTTATATGTGAAAACGGAGCAAAATAATTCCAGTGACAGTGTCTACTATTCAGTGTATCTTCATTTTACCTCCAAGTGGCACAACAGACTTAGCAGATACAAAATACCAGGAATAATGAAGCTTGTATACAAACAAGACATTTGACTTTAATATAAATTGGAAGTAAGCGTCTGATGCAGTTTGCCTTGTTATTCATTCAGAAAGTAACTGGAAGTGGCTAAAGTAGCCAGAAAGAGGCTGTGATGTTTCTGTTTTATTGCAGTCAGACGTAAATAGAAAAATATCAGGGGTTCAACAGTGGCAAAGAGAGAATTTGTCCTGTTGGGGGTGTGCTGTGGTCAACTCCTGCTATCAAACCTTTGACATAAACACAGGAAGGAAGGAGATCCCACGTTTCATCCTGAGTTAGGGAGCCAGATGTTTCTGAAGTTTCACATTATGAGGTAGACAGAAAAACAAACAAAAAATTCAGTATACTTCAGTGTGATAAATTTAACATAAAGTCACACAAGTTTACATATTATGTCATAACTGATGAAGTGAGTTTTGGACAGTTGTAACTGACATATTTGAAATATCTAGTTGATTGAACCACTGATACAGTTGTAAACCACATACTACGTATATCTGACGTGATTCTGGAATGACAGTGCCTTACAAGAGTATTCATAGCCGCTGAGCTTTTTCAAGATTTCTCACATAAAACCACAAATATATGTACACACATGTACATATAAAATTTACTTTTTAGCTTCATAAATCTTCATAAAGTCTTTAAAAAATATCAAAATTTGCACATTACATTTTTTTGGGCTGTCTGATTGTAAAAATCTAAAGTCTGATGTGATCAAGCAAAATACGTTTTTACTCTTGATTAATTTCTTAATTGGCTACTTCCCATAACCTTTTCCTTTTACTTGTCTATAAATATATTTGAGTAGTGCTCTTTTTAACGTGAGTAAAATTTTTGGTTGCTGAACCCACCTGGTATCATAGGGAAGATGTTTTTTTCCCCATTAACAGGCAAGCTTAATTAATTAATGCATTTATTGATTATATGAGAAACATCTGTCACAGCCTTAAGCAGGCAGTCGACATTTCCTCTTACGTAGCAAAAAAAATAAACAAAAACAAAACGACAACAAAAGATAAATAAATAAATAAAATGTGACGAATTTATGGTATTAAGTAGCATCGAAAGTTATAGCTACACTTGCTAAAGGAGAGGTAACGGCGAGTCCTGTGCAGGAAGGGGAAGTTTAGACAGTTTGAGGGGGGTTTCACATCAGCCAGCCGCCCCCGTGAGTCGCAGAAAAAAGCTGCAGCGACAAGGTGGTCCCTCCAGAGGCGATGCTGGAGTTCACGGACACGCGTGAAGGGCTCGAGGAGCAGCTTCTGTTATGACGCGCGCTGATTTAAAGCAAGATCGAAGTTTTTAATTTCATTTTTGCGTTGGCCCGCTGTTCACATACAGCGGAGATGGAGTACTGGAGGCAGTGTGCGATGTGGCTGATCGGCTGCAATGTTCTGCCGGCGAACCACCGGGTCACGGCGGACACAGCGCAGGTGTTCGACCTGGCGCAGACCCTGCGGGACGGGGTGCTGCTGTGCCAGCTGCTCAACAACCTGAAGCCCCACACCATCAACCTGAAGGAGATCAACCTGAGGCCGCAAATGTCACAGGTACGTTCAAACTCGACTAGTCTGCTTGTTCTCGTTACGCGTGCAGGGGAAATGTGAAATTGGCCATGAAAACGATTTAAAGTGAAACTAATCATACCCAAAAACACGATTCAGACTGTTAACTTTTCGTGTTAAATGATTCGATTCATTTAGTCTGGATCAAACTGTTCGATAAACACACCATACAGGCAGCAGGAGTGAACCTGAAGTCTTGTAAATGATGGCCAGATGGGGCCCAGAAATAATTTGCAACACCAAAACCAAAACCGACAACAGAATTTCATTCACCCTTTTCCTTCTTCCCCATTTATTTCTTCATTGCCCCCCCACCCCCAAAATTAACATTATGCCCCTCAATTAATTAGATTATCATTACAAAGTTAATCTACTTTAAGAATGAAATTTTAAAAAATGAAACTCATTATATCATTATATACAGATCTATATAAACCTTTTCCTCTTCTAATTTTTAAGACTATGACATAACAACTTGTGAAAATCCAAAATTCAGTTTCTTAGAAAATTTGAATATTACAAACGAACAATGGTAAAATTATACTTAATACAGAAATGCTAGCATGCAGAATAATATGAAAGAATGTTGATCGAACTGTTGTTCAGCAGAAAGTTACTGGCATCCTCCAGATGGTGGTGGTTGTTGTACAAACAACTTAGCTAAAGATGTTTGTTTGTTAAGATAGTAATAGTATTAAAGCATATTCATGGAAAGTAAAGTGGAAGGAAAAAGTGTGGAAAGAGCGTTTTCAAGCAGTTGAGACAGACAGGAGTGGTCTGATCAAAAGCAGCTGGATAAAAGCAACTGCAGTAACTAGGCGGCGGCTCCTGCATGTTTTATGAGACCTGTCCAAAATTTTTGAGTTTATTTTGTAAAAGTTTGTTACTATGACAGAATTTGATGTTTAATCCCATTTAAGCAAGCCTGTAAATTAAGGTTTTAAGAATTTATATCCCAAAAAACAGTTGAGCTGATAATCTAAATATGTAACCATCTTGTTAACTGAGGGAGGCGATGGGAGCCACACACATTATAAAAGGTAACACAAAAGAGAAAGCATCCTAGCATAATATTAGCATTGCAATTAATTACAAATGATGCCTGTAAAAGTCTTGTATGCATAAAAAATGTGCACAGAGGACAATAAAGCAACACATAGATTACAGACAAGCAGTTTTTAAGAAGGTTAACACACCAGACTCACAAATTTTAAACACAATTTATATTGGCACACTGTAATATAGTTTTGCATAGTTATGAACCAACATTTAGCCTTAATGCACTGCAAAAAAAAAAGAAGAAAAAACCCATATCAGATCGGTGTGAGTTTTTTTCTCTCTAACTTTTGGCTTGATTTTAAAATAGATCTTCTAATAATAAAGACTTGCAGCTTCAGGCAAACATCTGGAACAAACTAATTTGCAGCATCCAGATTTCTTTGGTGTTTTGCCAAACTGATTGGTATGAATGCATTCTTTGAGTTATTGTCGATGGCTTTTTTTAGTGGCTTAATTTGTTTAAAACTAATTAATTTGTTGGAGTTTTTTTTTTTTTTTGCAGAAGCAAGTTAGAATAAAAATGTCCTTAGAGTATTAAAGTCATTGCAGCCACTGGAGAGGGCTGATAAAATCCTAACTTTGATCCGCCCGTTAGACAGGAAACATGTGCAGTTTTTGCAGCAGGAGCATGTTTGCCTGAGGAGGAGTTTGAAGCCCAGTAGCAAACACTTTTAGACATAAAGGGTGTTAAATAAGAATTAAAAACAAACATTTTTCTCAGGAAATTTAAAAACAAGAGCTTTCTTGTCTATGTGTTTGTGATCACTGTCTTGTTATTAAGAATGCCCCAATAAATTTCTCCCGTGCTGAATGTTCTACTGACTAATTTCAATTCAGTTTAAATTCAGTTTATTTACACAGCATCGATTCACAATGTCATCTTGAGAAGTAATACAAAGAAGTAATTTCAGTTAAATCAAACATACCTTCCACTTTATCCTATTTATCAAACAGTACAAAAAAATTCAGCTCGTTATTCAAGTTAAAGAAGTTTTTTTTTATCTAATGGAACCCGGCAGATTTGACTTTGAATCATTGATTTGCACCAACTTTAATTTTGATCTCAACTGACTGGGTTAAAAATGAATTATTTGATGCATCAAGATGCACACATGAATGATGTTAGCTTTATCAAAAAAAGAAAAAAGCAAAAACAATGTCAAAACTTGATCATTGTAATTTTCATTTACAACCTAAATGAGGAAAATAGGAACTGGGAAGCACCTAAATGCAGCACCTAGACAATTTATGGTAAATATAGCATGCTGGGAAAAAAAATCCCATGACAAGATCCATGCCACATGCGGGATGTTTGAAGTTTTCAAATTTCAACAAGGAGGTGGAAGTAAAACACTGTAAACTGGAAGCCTGTCAAACTGTGGATGCTAAAATTCCCACTAACTCAGGAAAGCTGAAGATAATTGCAAAGATTGTTCCCACTATTACCATTATTGCGACTTTGTAACAGCCTTTGGATGTATCATCCTCCCTTGAAGATACTTCACAGAAATTGCATACCTTACAATGAGACTAAAACATTGGCGATTACAAGCATGTTGTGGCGAGACATAGTTTCTAGAGGCATGCGCGTCTGGGGAGGGATGTGGGTAATTGTCAATTGATTATGATTGCATCTTAACCTTCTGAATTGTAATCACATCAATTCAGAGTCCACGAAGATTCCCAGCCCCAATTCAGAATCTTAGAATTAAGTCTGTAACCAATTTTATCAATATGTTTCAGAACATGTAAGGTGTGTGAAGGTCATCATAGAGCATTTTAGTTTTACACATCATGAGCAGCTTCTCGTGTGACACCTTGGCAGCAAGAGACCTATTTATAGGCTGTCAGTTGATATTCATTTTTCATTAATGTGGCTGGATTGTACTCTAGACAACGGTCAATTTCACAAACACTTTAACATGTTCGGTATTTGTTTTCCCTGCTGGACAGGTTGTGTTTTCTAATTTTTATTTAAGCCGTATATATTCTGAGAAGACAAAAGGCATTGCAAGAATGTGCATTAGCTGAACATGAACAAAGCCCGGTAGGTTAATTCGGTTCTAACGAAGGCAAACATGTCACCGGATGAGTTGTTGTGGTTTCCATAATGTTTACGGATAGTTTATAGGTCACTCTTTGAACCATGCTTCCTGTGCAGTCACAAACACAGGCAACATCAGAATGATAATAGCTTCTAAAAGCTATGAGCTAGAGATCATAAAAGGAAACACAAGGAAGTCGATCTAACAATAACTTTGGAAAATGTATTACTGCAAAAAGAAGAGAACGTACACAAGCAATCACAATTTAAAGACTCACTAATTGAACTTGAAATCCTTTCTGAGTATATACATTTTCATGACCTAATTATGATTTGGGGTAGTTGGTATATGCTCTGGCTGTTCCATCTTTGTCCTTTATTCCCTTCATTTAAAGACACTCAAAGTGAACTTAAAGTACAAGAACCCAAACAAAAGAATCTTGTGGCCTGCAGCTGTAGGCCATATGAGTATACGGTTAAGAGATGCATGTGTGTCAGTGAGCTCCAGATTTGTAAATGGCATTTTCATTGTTCTCCACCCTCCCAAGCTATAATTTTTAGAAATGAAAATGGGGACTTGAAGTGGATGAAGACAATGAAGAGGGAAGCATGCTATGAAGTCAATGTGTTACGTTCAGCTAAACATTTTGGCTTCAATGCAAAATGATGGATACTTAATAAATCTTCTCCAATTTTTTAGTACAATATGCCTCACCTCTTCATAAAAAGCAAATCGCAAACAAAATATAATTTGACTGCACACAGAAACATGAATAAACAAAGCAAAACCTGAAATTAAGGCTGCATAATACAGGTCTATAAGAAATGTATTGCTTTTGCAGAATCACTGTATGCATTACATGCATAATATGAACTGCTGAAATTGGCTTTTGATGATTATTTCCATACAATTCTTCAGTCATAATATAGTACTAAGAACATCAACCCACAATAGCATTTTAAAGATAAACCACAAAATAGTCTGTAGCTTTTCTGTTTCATTCTGCCTGAAAGAAACAGAACAGCTATGGTACAACGGACTGTGCACAACAGCTCTGACTCTAGATTTAGAAGCATGAGGCTTCTGGTGCTGCAAAGCCATCATGTTCAAGCACTTCCTCTGCAGAGTACCAGGGCCCCAGGGGGCGGTGGAGTGATTACAGGCGTCTCAACGATGAGCCGGTGAGATAAAAAGGAGCCTATCTGTTCTCAAGAATCTTCAAAAAACCTTCTCAGGTTTCATTTTTAGCGATTGCATAATCACATGGTTAGAAATATTTAGTATACGTTATATTATGTTTGCTGTGTTCTTATGTTTACTGTATTTGATGTGTGAAGTTGTTGTGCTGTTGACACACATTTTAGATTAATCACAGTTTCATGAGGGTTTAGAAAAATTAATTGCATTAGTAATTTTGTTTATTCATTATTTTCAATTTTGATTTATTAGAAGAAAGAAAAATTCTTGTATGACACAAACGGTGCACATGAATTTCCAAACTCTTTAAATTTTCAGTCATAACCATATAGGCTCATTGTATATCTGACACCTGGCTTTCCACTGACGCATAGATCCTGATAGGAAGTGACACTAAAAGCGGGCATACTTTGGGGTTTCATTTGTACTGATAAACGTTTAGTTTTCACTTTCAGTTCTCAGAACATGTGGATCACATTCACTATGATGGGAGTAACTTCATACTCCTTGTGCTGCCACTATATTGTGTATGCCAGATTTTATATATCTGGCATATACTGTATATATATATATATATATATATATATATATATATATATATATATATATATATATATATATATATATATATATATACAGTATATGCCAGATTTTATATATCTGGCATATACTGTATATATATATATATATATATATATATATATATACACATTGTACATGTGTACACACACATTATTCTAGATTTTTGCACTAGAACTCCTGTAATTACTTGAAGTATACTTAAGTGTATAAGCACATAAATTTAGAGTGACCAGATCACCTGATGCGGAAATTATAGAGGGAAATGTGGTTTTCACACTGAGTGATGAGAGTCAAGAAGCTGAAGTTGTAGCCTAACTAATTGCTTCTCTGATTCATGTTGTGGAAACCAAACACTTTCTTTGCAGGTCCAATGTGAAGAAAGTTTTCAAATCACGTCATTAAATAGAGGAATACTAAAAATCTGTGCATATCAACTTATTGTTAAGAAATATGCTTTCATATTGTCATTAAGTTTATTTTTGTTCCTAAACAGAAATGGCTAATTAACATAAGGATTGTTACGGTAATTATTTGTATTCACCTGTAACTAATTACCTTTATTGTAAATGATTATGTTAATTTTCTTGATTTCTCAGTGTGATGGTCTTGTGGAAGTACAGAACTGAGAAGAGATCTTTGAACGCAAGGTCACTCATAAAGCAACCGAAACTGTGAGATAAATGTAGAGTATATGGTGAATAATTTCCCAGGAAACGTCTGTTGAATGAAATGAAACAAAGCTCAACTTTCTTCAGAATTCAAAATTTACAGTTTAATTAAACATCTACAGTAAACGACTGCTCGTATTTGTAAGCATGCATTTTTAAGAAATTAATTTCAGATAAATGCAAAACAGAAAAATACAGTATATTCAAAACTGTTTATTTCTTTTGCTGAATGTGATTGTTTTCTCTTTTTAGTTCTTGTGCTTGAAGAACATCAGGACGTTCCTGTCTTCCTGCTGTGATGTGTTTGGCATGAAGAAAAGTGACTTATTTGAATCCTTTGACCTTTTTGATGTCAGAGATTTTGGAAAGGTGAGCCTACCACCCATTCTATCTGTTTATTGCTGCATCCCGAAGGAAACATGAGGAGGAGTTCAACTTTACCCTATTTTATATTTACAACTACTCTCCAGTGATTTTTAGATATCGCTCTAGTCTTTAGTTGTCTCAGATTAGATGTTGATATCCTACACGGGGTTGGCAGGATCTTTTAAAAATGTTGACTTTAGATAATTATATTTTCTAGTTCACGTTTTAAAATACAAATGGGCTAAGAAATGTAAAACTGCTTTGGGTTGTTCCTCATTGATCATACATTAAAAATATTACAAACATATCACTGTTTGAGAAAAAGAAGGCAAAATGTATATTATTTTCCTATGGAAATGGCATATTTATATCCTCTATCTCTAACTCTCACACATTTGTATAATTATCTTATAATACATATAATGCAAGAACTGTTCTGTGCTGAAAAGTGCTACACAAATAAAATTTTACTGGATTTGATTTGAAGAAAATGGACAAGCGGCCGACATAAATCATTTTTTCACACCTGATCACATCTGATATGATATTACACTTGAGCTGAATTGTCTTATATATTTGCTTTTGTATTTCCATTTTCCTATTCACTTTTAAATAAATTAATACAGTCTGAAGATCTTATTATATGAGAAGCAGTTTGAGATACCCATTTAAAGAGCATGGCTAATGATAGATAATAATAGTATTTTTCTTGTGCTTTAGTTTGTCATATTTTATTTATATTCAGATATTCTTTGCTGACCTTCGGTAGACAGTTCAGCTTATAGATTAAAATATTTTATTCATCCTACATATTGAAGTGTAGGATGTTTAGGACATGTTAGAGAAGATTTTGTGCAACAATCAGGTGTAAATATAAATTAATGGGCAAATTAAGCTTAGTCTGTCACCTGAGGGAAAAACCTGAAGGTTTTGCACCTGATGATTTTTAAGGAACCACAGAATATAAGTAGTTTGGAGGATGTAGAACAAAGTAAAGAAATACTGAAACCAGTTTTACACCGAAGACTTGACATGTTTTTAACCTGTCGATTAAGATTTATTAAAGAAATGTGCTTTCATAATTCATAGCTTTTCTTATCTCATTTGTAGTAATAGCATTTGCATTTTGGAAAACTATATCCAGTGTCACAGAGAGTAAAAATATATATTTTTGTAGGCTCTAACGCAGCAGCTTCATTCAATCGTTCAGATGTGCCGATATGAGGATTTATTTTCTGTAAACATTGCCATGTGTTTAATTGACTTGCCATAATCTTGTGCATGTATCCATATGAGACTAAAAGGATTTAGTTGTGCAGCCATTGGCTGCTTATTAGTCAGACACACTTCTGAAGGATTATTTGCCTTTTCTGCTTCTGCTTTATTGTGGTAGCTGGTTCAGAGTGTAAGTTAATGACCAGGTCAGCATGTCAGTGTTGCTCTCTGCCTTATTACCAGGTTGACTCCTGTTCACAGTTGAGAAGCCAAGTATAACCCCTCTGAAGAAACCACACAGACTGCGAGTCTTCTTGTTCTCTTCATTTCCTTAGCTGAGAGCACCTGAGAGCAACTTTTACCCCTAGTTATTGCATAAGACTAGGCAAAAAATCTCAATATATTGAATAAGCTAAAAAATATTTTTCCATTCACTATTTACACCTAAAACATGGTCGAGGATCCCTATACATTCATTATTGGGTTGTGGCATGAAAGTGATCAGCCTTGTGGTGCTGTTGAGACAATAAGGAAATCCAGGTTAATTTTAGTTTGGGTTTCAACTCATGAGCGTTGTCGGACAAACACATCTTCTTTTTAATAATTCAAAACAGATTCTGTGTGGGACATTTTGAAGAGGTTATTAAACCAGTTCATGGTAGTTTTACTAGTGTGGACAGATCACATTGCTTCTGAAAACATCAATGACTGCAAATTTCACTGTGGAACTCATAAATTTGGATTCTGTGCCTCTCTGATTTTATTTCAGTTTGCAGGACCATAATTTCAAAAGACAGGCAAAATCCACTTTAGACCAATAAGCAACAATCCAGTCCTTTGGTTCAGGAGTGGCTCAAGACCAGGAATGAGGCATTACAGCCCATGTTCTGGATACCTCTCTGTGTAAAGATCTGACACCACCTGTGGTCCAGGTTTTGTGAATCTCCCCAAGCTCTTGAATATGGCTTGCTTCATAATTTTTTGATGGCTGCAGTTATCCATGTTGCTTGTGCATTTTTTTTGTATCAGCGTTTGTTTTTCTTCCACTAAACGTTTTGCATGAAATGCTTGGATGGAGCACTCTATAAACAGCAAGCATTTTTTTTTGCAGCAGTCTTCCTCATGATTCTGTATGTCACAGCAAAACTATGATGTAATGTTTCTGTATTAAAATTACAGTTTCGTTGATATCAATTAGTTGTCCCACATTTTCCTAAATTTTATTTACCAATGCCCCCACTAATCTCTATAGCTTTAGCCTCTCAGTCTCATAATATCAACATCAGGTGGAAGCATTGAGGACAGCTGGTGTCCATACTGGCCAAATATATTATCCTTATGTAGAGCATGGACTGTTGGAATATATCTAACCAAATACTGCATTCAAAGTCTTTGGTGATTGAAGTGTTGCACACTGTATGGTGCAGTTTTTGTCTTCTGTATTATTGTTAGCGATAAGCTGAAGTCTTCAAAAATGCAAGGAATTTTACACTTGAAATACTTTTTAATCTTAAAACTGTTGATATTTTTTAGATTCTATTTTAAATTTTGGAGGGTATAATGTAGCTCATGACTGCACCTGAATCTGAATAATTTAGTTTGAGCTGTGTGCATTCCTGTTACTTTCCTTTCTTCAGTCCAGTGTGTTGTGACCTAAAGAAGCTTCGAGTTAATCTGGCTGCTGATAATCCCACAGGGGAGGTGCTGCCTGCAAATATGTACAGTACATGCACTCCGGGCTGCATAATCTCAGTCATGTTCAAGGGTTATCCATCAAGTGGACATGCTTGTGGTGGGAAAAGGATTGCTCTGTAGCATAGAAATATGGGTTTCCGTAGGTTGGACTGTGTGATTGAGTTGGATTTGCCCCAGAAAGGGCTGTACAGCTAAACAAGAAGTGGTCAATCTCTTCCTTATTTTGAACATTCACAAGAGAACATCGTAAATCTCAGGCAGTCTAATCCACTCTGGTTTGAGTTGTGCCAACTGTGCCCATAGACTGAGCATTAGTCTGCTGAATATCTAATGAGAGCTCTCTAACCTACATTCCTCAGAGTTACTACAGGCTGCACTGCAGGCTGCTTCAATGAGTTTATGTAGCAAAATGAAGGCTCAAGGCTAGGGAGGAGAAGTGAGGAAGCAAAAAGAATTTCCTTCTTTCTTCACTATGAAATAAAGTAGCCCCTTCTTTGAGTTTTTAATATTAAGTGACATATTTTGGTGTTGGAGAGTTTGAGGAAATTACAGACTGTAAATATCTTCAATGGGAATTCTGAGAGACCGTTAGCTTGTTCAGTTAGGCCGTCTAATCAGTTAGCCTGTTCATCTTAAAGGTGACAGAGAGAAGTCTTTGCTCTCGCTCAGTGTTGTCCAATTTTATTCCTAAAGTAACCAAAATAGTAAAATGATTAAGTTTGAAATAAACAAATTTCATTCTTAATTGGAAATCTTTCTTAATACTTATTTTAACATAAGAAATATATATGTATTCTTCTTTAGGGTTAGCATAAATTTCTAACGCTTATTCAAAATCTGGACTTGACTCGGTTAATTTTGGTCTTACTAGATTCTAACATTTTTTCTAACTTACTTTCATTTTAAGACATGGTTAAAGACCTGTTTGTGCATAGCACTTTATCCACAAAGCAGTTCACAATACACTTAGTCACTCATGTAAGCATTCTCACAATGATGGTGGCAAACTACTGGATTGTAGCCACAGCTGAATTTGTGGTGCTGATGATCTTAAATACAGTAAATTTGCGGATTCAGAAATTTAACAGGTAAGACCAGACAAATTTATTATTATTCACATTGTGTGTAAAAACACAATTCAAAGTGCTTTACAGAAAAAGAGTAAGAGTTTAAAAGCAGAGATTAAAAACACAAACTAATTAAACAAGACAAAATAAATGAAATACAAGGAAAAAGCATTAAACTAAATTAGAAATAAAAAAATGTAGATAAAATGCTTCCTGCTGCCACATGCACAGCTAAAGGAAGTGTTTTCCGCCTGGATTTAAACATTGTCAGGGTCAAGGCATGTCCCACTTTTTCAAACTGTTCCAGATTTTAGGAGCATAACACTGAAATGCAGCATCACCAGCCGGAGATGGTGACATTGAGTCTGAACTGGTTCATATGGCTCTCACATATCAAAGATGTACTTTGGCGCTAGACCACAAAGGCACTTATACACAAGCAGTGCTGTTTTAAAGTCTATTCTCTGTGCATCAGGAAGTCTATGCAGAGACCTGAGTGCTGGACTAATATGGTTGTATTTCCTGGTTCTAGTAAGAACTCTTGCAGCAGCATTCTGAGTTTTCTGTAGCCGTATCAGAGCTCATTTAGAGAGCTAAGTGAAAGCCTCCTGCTGGAGACAAAACCATAGATTAATCTTTCTATGTCTGGTTTAAACACTATTCCTTTTATTCGAGCAATGTTTTTTAGAAGATAAAAATCTGTCTATCTTATCGATTTAATATGGCTGTTAAAATTTTTTTCTGAATTCAATATTATCCCTGATTATTAGGTTCAAGAGAGAGAGTCCCAAATTGATTGATTTGGAAATGTTCCAGTCTGAAGTGAGATGTTGACAGATGAGCGAGTTGTAGTAACAAGCTGTTCATTACGGATTTTAGGAATCTGGTCGGTAACTCATCAAGGCAGCATGTTGATGGAGTCAGACTGCAAACATTATTTTTGACTGTTTTAACAGCGACAGATGTGAAATGTGTCAAAGTTAGATGTCCAAGGTATTTGTGTTGTGGAGACGACTGCATTTTTGATGCTTTGGACTTTACCATTAAAGAATATTGCAAACTCATTAAACTTCAATAAAGAAATAAGTTTAAAGGGCAGGAAAAAACTGTTGGGTTTGTTAATTTCTGTGTGGTAGCAATTAGGACACAAGAGTTGTTCCAACAGTTTTTATGGTTTCAGAAAAGTAAATCTCCCTCATACTCCTCAAAGTCTGGCCTGATCTACAAGGTTTTCTTTGTAGATCTCAAAGTGAACCAGGAGATTTGATTTGCGGCATTTCCATTATTCTGCTCTTAGTCGCTTTCTGTGCCATAACAGAATCTTAGTTTTCTCCATGGTGCCTTTTGTCTATCCATTTGGTTTTAGTAGCCACAGAAGAACTTTGTGAAGGGACTTAAATTCCATTTGTTTTCTGCCATTTTCATGTCTCTACCAGGTCAGTGTCTGGTAGACCAACATTTTTGTTTTTCTGCATGACAACAAATACTTCCACATTATCCTCATTTCATGTTTTATGCACCAGTTACATGTGAAGAGATAATATTTTAGACGAAATATCAATTGGATCATGTTGCAATTCAGCGAAGTAAAATACAATAAATAAACTTTCTATTTTCAGTTAAACTGTCAGCATTTGCCTTCCTGTTGTTATTTTATAAATTAAAGCGGCAAATTTTTAAGGTTGCTTAGAAAACAACCTTGCAGAGACAAACTTTGAATACAACTGAAAATACAATTAACTAATTGGGACAACAAACCATCTAAAATGTGGGTACTCAAAAACAAAATGCAAGTTTTTGATTGTTTTAAGAATCATACTACTCCACTTACTAAAATTGAGGAGGTACAATGTCCAAATACACCAAAAACCAAGCATTCTTTACTTATTAGCACTTTTAAAACAACAAAACTGACCAAAGCTTAATGAACACTTCATAGTGGAGACAAGTGCTAAACTGTACAGTTAACCGAAATGACTCTCTGGAGGTAGGTTTATGGGAGAAAAAAATGTATTTAATAAAATAACCTTTTTCACATTGCCCTCAGGGTAGAAGATGCATTTGCTAAATAGGCCACAGTCACCGAGGTGGTTGGATGTCAGCTAACTTTGTGGGTTTGCATTGCAAGTCACATGTGACTTAACCAGACGAACTTGGTGTGAGAGCAGCTTGTTTTTAAGACTTAAAATCAGTCAGAAAAAAGTTTTCATCATTCATGATCAGATCAAAGTTCATCATGATCAGATCAAAGTTTGTAATGCTAAAAAACTTGCAGCAGTTTTCTTCAATAAGCACTTATTTTGACCTTCAAGAGCAGAGTTGGATAGAGTACCCGAAAAATTTACTCACGTAGGAATAGCACTGTTCCTACGTGTGTATCCAGTAAAAAGCATGTGGTATTTATCAAAACATCTGATTTAAAATTTTAAAATGATGTCAATAGAGAGACAAACAGTATAAAGTTATGTTCAGAGTTTTACAGACCAAAAAAAAGATTAGAAACAAATAAATTACAAAATAATAAATTAAGGCAGAAGAAACACATTTCAATGTACATTTTTTAGATATAAAACGTATGAAACAAACACAGTGGTTAATGTATGTGTTTGTTATCTTTTTCACTATCAAATGCCTCAGCAAGCTCAGCATCTACAAACTAACATCAGGAGAACAAATCTTGTGTTGAAACACGAATTTTCGTTTAGACATAAACTATAGCTGTATGTTTATATCTGGTTCATCTTTGGTTGAAATTTCTTTTTCTTCATTTATTTAACTTAATAATAGTGTGCAGAGTATCCAGAAATATTACTCAAGTAAGAGTTGTGATACCTCATCGTAATATTACTTACGTAATAGTAAAAAGTACAGCACAGTAAAACTACTCCTAAAAGTAAAACGTTTTAGCTCCTATGTTTAGGAGCTACGTCGGTGTAATAAAAGTCACGTTAGGGCTGGAAATACTTAAAAACAACAATACTGATGTTTAAAACCATTTTGCATGCATAGGAAATGTTTATTTTGCTTTAGTTTGAAAAAGATCTTAGTTGCTTTTAATAATCTGTTGTGATACAAATGTTCTCTTTTAAGGTGGTTTTCAAGCTGGTCTCAAGAGTCTTTCAAGTTTCAAGTACACCTGTGTGCTCCAGAGCTGCAGCATTTATTCACACAGGAAGAGGACATAAACTGCGGCTAGACAGGCTGTTAGTTCTAACCTGTCAGATGTCTGTTTATGTTTTTATAAAACACGTTTGCAAATCCAAACCCCTTGAATAAAGCAAATAGTAATGCAGATTATTGACATTTAATACTATTCTATGAAAGAGACTTCTGGAAAAAGTCATAATAATAGTAATATTGGCTAAACTTGACTATTTCTCATGCAGTGTCTAAGTTGGAGTTGGAGAAAATGTGAATAATAGCACTGAGACATAATTGTAGGAGAGCTGCATAGGTGGATTTTATTATTAGTTTCTTTTGTCCAATGAAAAACGTTTTTATTTCTATTTTTTATTTTTATTGATGACTGCCATGCACTTGTTGAATGAAGTAAACTTTGAAGGAAAATAATTGGTTTTATCACTGTCACTTTTTGTACATTTTAAAATGTCCATAACAGCTATTTTTAGACACACTGAAATTAATATAAAGGGTTTCATATCTAAGACCGATATGTTTGCACCAGAGAAAACTACGAACTACTGTAAAAACGGGGAGAATGCGACAAAATTACTCTAACACAGGAAGGTTTCCAGGCCAAAATGAGAGCCTTGACATGAGCAAAATATTTCACTGTGGTCATTGTGTTATCTCTCTGTATACCAGATTAGGTTGTTTTTCTTTCAGTTCTCTCTGTTATGTGCCTGAGCTCAGCTAAGACAGATGTTCAACACATGCAGGTTGGCTGTTCTTTGGCAGGGTGGTAGAAGCTGCCATTCTCTTGCCAAGAATCCCAAAGTTTTCTTTTACATAATTTCCCAGTTTAAATCCCTCCTGTACTAAATCAAATACACAAAAAACCCTTAAAAACAAAATAAAAATTTGTAGGGATTTTACTGAAAATTTTACTGAAATCACAAAAATATAACAAGCTAAATTAAACTTTATTTAAGGAGCACTTTAATACAGCCAGGCAGAGGCGGGTCCTAGCCTGTTTGGCACCCTGGGCAAAAATCTTGTAAGTCAGTCTGACCTGACTTATTCCATTTGGGCTTTTTATGTTGGTTATGGGTATTTTTTCTTTTTGGATTCTTCTCTCTCTGTGTTACATAAACCAAGACTAAAGACGTCTTAGACTCATTCCTTATAGCCTCGTGAATTGACTTCATCTGAGACTCAAGTTTTGTTTCTATCATCAGCAGTGAAAGCAAACCAGTATTTTAGCTGTAGACCACAGAAGTTCCGACAGTTGATGTGCTGTACTAATCTTAAATAGGCTACAAGTGTCTCATAGCAATCTGTAAATGCTCACTGTGGCTTCATAATTTAGACTTTGGGGCATTCTCTAATTATTACGCTATTGTTTCATCACAATTACAGTTACTGTTAAGAATTATCAAAACAAAAGTACTTCCTGTCCAGTTTATTGAGATTATTTTGTATTATTTACACAAGTGATAAAAACAATGATAATGAGATCAAGATATTTCACACACAAATATGATTGTTTTTGTTTCACCAGGTCATGGACACTCTGTCTAAGCTCTCCCACACAGCAGTCGCACAGCAAGGAGGATTCAAGTAAGTCTTCAAACATATATACATACTGTATATTTCTTATATACATTTAAAATAGTTTCTGCTTGCACCTCTGTTTCATTTCCATCCAGCACCTCCGCCTCCACCTTCCCTCTTTACCGACACTGCAGCACACTACAATCGCAAGTCGCCCACCAATTTCCAGTTAACTTCATCGCAAGAAATATTGAAAAAAACACATTTCTTAATAAACAATTTGATTATCCAACAGTAAAAAAACCAAAACAACCACCCCCCAGCAAGAACCACAAGAGAGAACCAGACGTTAAAAAAACCTAAGTTTCATTTAGGTTTTCGAATTTAGGTTAAACTATTTCATCTCTTGTTCAGGTTTTGAGAAATCTCATCTAACACATAACTACATTTAAAGATAAAAATTCACTTTTGCTTTTCCTTTCACCTTTGTTCACTAAAGTCTCCCTGCTTTCCCTTCTCTTCCAGGCCGTTTCCACTGGAGGAGAGCCTGAAAGACGAGGAGATTTACAACAACCTAGAGGACCTGATTGAGTACGTATGAGGGTTGTCTCTGTGGGCCCTTTGAGTGTGTTGATGGAGCGTGATTATTTCATTCAGAAGAAGATTTAGCTTCTTGCATCCAGGCTCTCCAGGGGGTCTGCAAACACCCACATGTTTGGTAATGGGCTTTGTTTTGTTTCCCTCTTTCTGTCAGAGAAAACAAATGAGTAATTTGGCATGTTTTTGCTGAGTCTAGATGTACCATCCCTATTAAGATTCTCAATGGGAGCTGTTGACAGTGTGATGGATAGAAAAGAATAAAATTTTGAGAACAGATGGGGCGACTGCAATATTTGTATTTGTTTCTTGCCACATCAATGCTACAGACTGGTTTATTTGAATCATGAGCTGTCCTGCTGAGGAATTTCATTCTTTTATATCTGCATGTGGGCATGATGAGAAAGAAAATGATAAGCAACTTTATGAAAAGAAACCTTTGTTGCATCTTTACTGTAGCTGCAAAACCCTTTTACAATTTACACAAATTTTGGTTTGTGCAACAAGGTACCCTACTTGTGACAGATGGTTTGCATGGTTCTGATTCGTTAATGTTTGTGCGTATGTGTGTGTGTGATAGTGAGAATGTTCCTGAGGACGAAGATGACTTGTATGCAGCAGTATACGGGCTGGAAGATGAGTATGCGGGTGGAGAGATCTATGAAGACCTCATGAGGACTGAACAGCATGCACCACTGGTACCACAATGAGTCAGACTCACACAAACACACACATGCACTCTACATTACTGGCATTATGAAACTGCAACTTCTCTCCAGGTGTACCGCTATCTAGTGTACATCAACATTACAGTATTTTCTTGTAATGAGAGTCTTTAAAGGACTTATTTGTTTTTTTTTTGTTTTTTTTGAAGATGTGAGAAGAAATTTCCCTCTTAGCAGTTAATGTGCATTTCCACTACTTGTTGCTCAAGTTTTTTGGGGGGTTTTATTTTTTTTTTACCAGAAATTAATTTCCTGGAAAATTTTCAACTACGCTTTGTGTGAATTTTTGACTGAGGGTCTGAAACCAAAGCCCTTCACCTAAAGATTCATGTCATTTATGATAATTTTCTAGTCATTAGATTCTGAAGTTCAAATAAAACAAACTTCAACTCAGAATCAGTTTGTTAACTTTGATAATTAAGGTCAGGGAGATGTGTCCCATAGGAACGGTAACCACACATGCACACTAATGCCGAGCAGTTGTGATCGCTTCAGTCTGCATCTCAGAACATTAACATTTTAAAATATTTTAAGTTGACCTTCTAAATTCTCTTTAAAAAGCTTTGACAACAATGTTTGTCTCTCTCCCTCTATGTATCCATGGACACACTAAGTGGGAAGACCATGCTTTCTTTAATTAAATATTTCCTCTAACATTGACAGAGTATATAATGTATGTTAATGCAAACTTTGTAAAATACTGCCACATTCAGCACGTAATGTAATTTAAAGCCATGTAATTTAAAGTTAACAAAACATATCTACTACAGTGGAGGACAAACATTCAGATCACTTAAATAAAAAGCAAAGATTGTCAACCCTTAAGAAATGTTTTTAATATGAAGTACCACCCAAATTCCAGGTTGATCCAAATGTCTTACTTCTCTACTTGCTCTGTTTTCAGGATAGACTTTAACTGCTTTCGTCTGATTCATGCCCTGACTGGTGCAAACCTACTCCAGAAAACTAACATGGTTACTGAAAAATCTCTTGCAGTGAAAATGCATTTGTTGTCATTAGACATTTTCCATACCGTTTTTGAATAATTCAAACTTTCTGTTGGTCTGTTTCACACCTAATCCTCACAAAATATGTTGTGTTTGTGTGGTTGTAACGTGTCAAAATGTTAAAATGAACAAAAAAACGGCTTATCTAAAGGTTGTGTGATGAATGTTGATGGAATTGTTTAGTCACTTGCCAACATTTTGAATTTCCTTTCCTTCAGATACCCTAAAGAAACAATGTCTCCCCATCAGATGATGACATTCAAACAGCATTTCCTCTTGTGTATCTTCCTAGAAACAGGCAGAGGTTGATGTGCGCAGCTGCTGCCTTTCAGAGATTAAGCAGACGGAAGAGCGATACACAGAAACACTGGAGTCCATTGAAAAGGTGCTGAACCAGTTTTATGTGAAATGTCTAGATTTAATTCATCACAACTGGGATTACTTATTTTCGTACCACATTAACACAACTAGCTTTCACTTGCTGTTTGTCAGAAGTAGAAATTCTTATAATCACAAAGTCAGACTCGTAAATCTTAATCTGATTGCATGATGATCATTCTGCATGAAGACTTTTCTAGATGTTTGGGGCTATTGGGGGAAATTCCCAGTTAGCAGTTCTGCATTTCACCTTCCACCAACACTAGCATCATTCATCAAATGATACATCTGTGTGGTTTCAGTATGGATGTGTGATTATTTCAAATTATTGTAAAAAAAAGTGTTAAGAAGGAGTTTCAAAGTATTTTTCGGATGTTCTTGTTTCATTTCTTTCTAGTATTTCCTAAATCCATTGAAGAAATTCTTCTCTGCAGCTGAGATTGACAAAGTTTTTGTCAATATTCCTGTAAGTCAAATTGCCTTTTTCATCTCTTAATAGCAAAATATGCCAGTAAAACCATCTGTTCTGATGCTCATGGCTTTCTACTACAATACAGGATTTGGTTAAAGTTCACAAGAGCCTAATGGGAGATCTGCAAGACTCCATCCTGAACAAAAATGCCCTCAATCTCTACCAAATCTTCATCAGCTATAAGGAAAGGTACTAAACAAGTCCGACACAAGATATAAAGTTGCTTTGTTTTAATTATTGGTTCAAATGTGGGTGTCAGATTAATGTTATTGTCAAAGACTTGGAGATTTTTTATATTTTTTTTCATTATTATTTTCTTTGTTGGTGAATTTCCTAGTCAAAGTGCAAATCTTTCTCCTTTATCAGTAAATTTTTTAGAACCATTCAAATGACTGAAGTGTTTGCGTTATAAGTGTCTTTTTAAACTTTTGCTCACAGCAGACACATTTATAAATACCACAAACGTCTGTATTTTTTTTGCTATGGTTTTAGTGATGATAAAATCTGAAACGTGTTTCTTTTTTAATCTCCTAATCACTTCCATCGAGCAACACTTCTTGAAGCCATTTCACAGCTGCAACACTTTAGGGGAATGTTTCTATTATCGCATCTTATCTAGAGACATGAAATTGTAGCCAGTTGCTCTTAAAAAACTACCCCAGTTCATCCAGATCAGATGGAGAGAATCTGTAACAAGTTAACAGTCTGACAACCAGATTTAGGTTTTGCACTTTGACTTGACCATTTTCACACATAAATTTGTTTGCTCTGAATCATTTCTTTGTACCTCTGGTTGTACGTTTGCTAGAAGGTATTTTGGTAGGCTTGCAGCTGTGCTTTATTCGTTCCATTATCTGGTGGACTGAGCAGTGCTGAAAGCTGGGATACAGTTTAATGACCTCAGCTTGTTTTAAACTTCTTCTTTTTAAACCTTTTCTCCCTGACTCGTCTAGTTCCTTAGTCTTCATGACGCTGATTTGTGCTCTCATGTTCCCTAATGAGCCCCCAGGGCCTTCACATAACAGCTTCATTTATACAAAGGTTGAATCACTCACAGATGGGCCTCTGTTTTCTAATTAGAAACCCTTTGAAGGGAATTTTTTTGCATTCGATTTTATATAGTGGTAAAACGAGTACCAGTGGCTAAATCTAACTGTACACCGCACTTTTCAAAATTTTATTTGCAAAAATTGTTAAAATCAATTTCACTAGAAGTAGAAGGAAAGTTAGTCACTTTCCTTCTACTTCACAATCATTATCTTCTTTGTTTTGTTCTATCACATAAAATTCCATTAAAATACATTGAAGTTTGTGTTTGTAAGGTGAAAAAATGTGAAAATGTTCAAGGGCATGGATATTTTTGCAAAATACTGTATGCTTTTATGGTTGTCAGGAAGTTTTGGATGCCTTGAAGTATGTTTTAATTTAGTAAACCATCCTTTCATTCGCTCTGATAGACTTCTCATTTATGGGATATACTGCAGTCGGGTGGAGATTGCCATTGCTGTTTTAGACCTCATCTGCAAAGAGAAAGAAGATGTTCGCTTGAAACTAGAGGTAAAACTTTTGAAAACCACTTTTCTTTTCTAAAACTCCTCATGCCGACATACTACACAAATGATATTTATTAACCTCTACTGACCCCTACTGTGTATTTTTTGCATTACATATTCTAAGGCTTTACTCTTCTGAAAATGTTAAACCAATGAAATTGAAGAAAAATATTTCAACTAGTATAAAACACTTATGTTTTAACAAATCATAAGCTTATTCCAGACCAAAAATATTAAAACCTTTTAACACAAACACATACAGACTCTGTCATGGTGCAAAGTGACGTGCACAGATCTTAATATGCCTGTTGTGTATTTTATAGGAATGTTCCAAAAGGGCCAACAATGGGAAGTTCACACTGAGGGACCTGCTGGTTGTTCCCATGCAAAGAGTCCTAAAGTACCATCTCTTGCTACAGGTAAACTCGGTAAAATGACCAAATAGAAAAACTCATAAACATTTTATGAAAACTAGAATTTTATATTTAGAAGAGCTTGTTTTATGTTGAGTCCATTCATGCTACTGTTTATGCTTCATAAATACACAAATCCAAACCTTTAGAATATGGAGAAGTTTTGTCGTTCTTCTTTTCATTAAGAATCTGCAAGTAAACACTAGAGGGCGACATCCTCCACATGTTTGTTCAAGAATTTTTCTTTAAGAGTCAATGAAAAACACTATATTGGATGAATAAACACCCTTTGTTTTACTCTTGGAATCTGAGCTGGCGTACCAAAATTAAGAAAAAAAAATCTAAGTCATAGTCTAAATATTTTAAGGAGAAAATCTCCTTTTATGTGACCCAACTGAATATCATTTATACATTTAAAAAACTATTTTATTTTTTGGTTTTTGTTAGAGGAATAATGATTATTTCCAGTCATAAAAACAGAGATTAGTTTTGCACATCCTCTGTCAGATGCTTTTATTCTCTCGGATGAAAGTGGACTTCCTGCCTTTCAGACTTGCACCGGTTCTTCTACCTACTGATAAACTGTATGACATTGTCTCCTCTGGTTTATATGAATCTGAGGTCAGATTACAGCTGGCAGGGCAGAAAAGGCCAATGCCTACAGAGTGGTTTTAAATCGTTGTGGAGGGTAAAGGCCTCTGTGGTAAATGGTGTTGAATCAGGGAGTTCTTAGCCATTCCCTGAGGAGAAAAGGAGAAACGGTGATGGAGGGGGAAAAAGGAGAAGAGGGGCAAGAGGAAAAAGTGACTCAGATATGGTTGATCTTTTCATTACTCATAATGTTCTGAGAAATGTTATTGCAGCTTAAATTATTCCACACCCTTTTTTTTATATATATTTTTCCATATAATAGGCATACTCAGTGCATAATGGTGTGAAAATGATTCAATTATCATAATTATTTTCTGTTATAGGAACACACACATACAGTTAAAACAATGTTGGCAGCTTGTGTGGTTAACAGGCAGCATCTGCCACTTTAGAAATTAAAACTTGGCTTCAACACAAAGCGATGTTGGGATGTGCTGTGAGGTTTCCAGTGGAAGTGAGCATCTTCCATCACACTTGGTTTGCACAGCACCAACTACAGTAATGTGTCAAAAAAAAGGAAAGATATATATTCCTGTGGTTGTTACTTAGGTATATTTTATTTAGCACAATCTGGAGATTAAATATTTTGAACTAAAATACAACAGAATAGTGAAAACAACAACAGCAAAACTCACATTGCCAAAATGTTAAAATGCTAAACTGTTTAACGGTTCACAAATCACAGTGTGTCAGTATAAATTTAATAGTCCCATAACATATTAAATTAAACTCTTTTTATGACAAATTAAAGAGGGCATCTACATATGTTGATATAAAAAACACTGACTTTTTCAAAAGATAACATTGAAAATCAAAAACCGCTAATTACTAAAATTAAAAGCTGAATTTATTATTAATGAAACTTATATGCACTCACATAATGTGTAACTATACTGTACTGTAGAGATGTACTGATGCTTAATAGACTTCTTTAAGAAAGCATACATCCAAGGCTAAGAAATATTTTAGCATTTCTGATGATCTCAAAATATAAAGTAATTAATCAACTGATTTCCTGGGCTGAAATAAATAGAATAACCTAATAATGGCATATAAAACAAGGAGAAGCGGTTAAATCTGGTCTATTTAAAATCCTGTCTGAGGAACTACTGCAGCTAACTTATCTCGTTAGCTGCTCTAAAATCAGAGTAAATAAAGAAAAGCACAATCTTTTAAATGAAAACCACTCCTCGCCTTTGTCAAATCAATACTTCAGGTTCTGATTTTGAATGTACTTGTCCATGCAGTTGTGTCTGTGTGAGAGTTCAGCTAGCAGAAGCAGTATGTAATCATTTTTCTGTCCTTTTTCTCTGTCAGGAACTCGTCAAACACACTCATGATGCTGCTGATAAGAGCAACCTGAAGATTGCTCTTGATGCCATGAAGGCAAGTGCCTGTTTTGAATAGTATGTAATCACAGATATATAGCAGATAATTTCATGTTACATGTGATTATTTGGTTTAAAAAAAAAAGGTTAAATAAGCTTTACATTTAGTGTGCAAAGAGAACTTTATTTGCTCCACACTAATCCTGAGATTATGTTGAGTTGCTTTTGCAGCTAATCTGTAAACCTACAAACATTACACCTTTAATCATGAAAAAAAATATATATTATTTTGATTTTCAACTAATGAAAAGCAGAGTATTACACTAATTAAACCATTTTTAATACAGAAATGTCAGGTCCTGAAAGGTATGTCCATGCAATGATTGCTAGTTTTGTTGACAATTGTCACTTGCATACATGAATCCAGTAGGATGTTTTTTTTGTGTGTTTCATATTTAGGACCTTGCTCAGTATGTCAATGAAGTGAAGAGAGATAACGAGACTCTGAGGGAGATCGACCAGTACCAGAGATCTATCGAAAACCTGGTAAATCAATAAAATCTCTTTCTGGAACTATAACCAGCTGTTTGTGTAGGATGTGTTAAGATATATTTTTTATGTTAAGCAAAAGGAACTAAATGTTACAAACTCAAATACCTTCATTATTGTTTAGAAACAGGAGGCCCAGGTGTATTTTAAGATTTTAGCTGTTTTTTTTGGTTTTTACCCTTCTTAGCATCTGTCAAATACCAGTAGCTAAAAACTAGATTTTCTCATCACTGTAAACCTTTCCAAAATGGTCAACTGTCTAAAAGTTTTGGAATTTGATGATTTTAGTGAAACCACTCTGGAAATGCAGGTTTACATGTTCTTATGTGCAGAAAGTAGGACAAAAATATTTTATTGGTTTTTATTCTTCTTCTGTATTAGCTAAGCTTGGTATTAACATACTAAGCTTTTTTTCTTTAATTAGTGTCTTGAATTTTTTTTATTCAAGTAATTGCTAAAAATATGATCAGTGCACATCTTGGAATAATCATAGTGCCCTGTCTTATCATCAGTAATAAAAGCAGCTCCTTTTAAACAGCTCAAAATCTTCTATGTTTTAATGGGTATTTGCTTTACTTTTAACTTTGAAGGACATTCTTCTGAAGATTGTGCAATGGTTAGTAAAAAATACATAGTATTTGATCCTCATTACACAGAAAATAACGTAATTGGGTATTATGTGGAGGTTCTGAGTGAGGAATCGAAAGGTTTTTAAAATTGGACCATCAGATGCAGACACACTTGCACAGTGATGGAATAATATATAGCTCATGCATAATTAGGGCATAAAATAACCTATAGACCACAAAAACATCAGACTCTTCATTGCTTTACATACAATACACCAAAAAATACCTGGGATCACCTGTTGTAGTTCTAGTATTCAAGATCTCGAGCACGTTTCAGCCTCAAGGCATTTCAAACCATGTAACATAATATAGTAATCAATTATGAAACAAGCAATAAACATTACAAAATCATCAAGCATATATTCATCAAATATATTGATCAGTGTCATAGTTATTAATAATCAAAGGCAGCTCTAAACAGGTGGGTTTCTGTTTTCTAGTAATTAAAATACAGGACGTAGAAAGCAATGTGCTACAGGTTGTTTGATTGAGGTAGTCGTGTAGTTGAGTTACAACAATATCCTCATTTATATGTCAAAGCATATTTTGAAAATACATCAGTGCTCAGCTCCTGTGTATTTTGCCTGCAGAATCAGCCACTTGTCACTTTTGGTCGACCAAAAGGCGACGGAGAGGTGCGCTTGGTCTCCAATGTTGACAAGAGGAAACAGGACAGGTTGGTATGCTTCAGGATCATTGCCCTTAAGAGAAAAATAAATCTGTAGACAGTAAAATTACTCGTTGAAAGCTGGATGAATTAAATTAGTCCAAGGATCAAGCTTATTTTGAGTAAAATGTCAAGTAAATCTTATTGGTATAGAATAAAGACAAATAAATAAAATAATATGCTCTTGTTTTATAGGCACATATTTTTATTCGATGTGGCAGCCATTGTTTGCAAGAGAAGGGGAGACAACTATGAGATGAAGGACATACTCGATCTTAACTTCTTCAAAATTACAAACAATCCCACATCTGACAGAGAAGGCAAAAAGGTCAGTTTACCCTCTATTTAGTCTCGCATTTCAAAACTGTGGATATATATAAAACTGACTTTCTCTGTTGTGTAAAATCTTCATTTAGGAGCAATCTGCATAGTTCCATGCAAAAGTATTAAAGCCCACCAAAATTTCCCTAATTTTGTCATGTCACAGCCATAAACCTCTATTTATTTTATTAGGATTTTCTGTGACAGTCTAAGAATGGGCAACTTAAATGGTGGAATGGGCCACGTTTTTTGTTGACAAGTTTATTAAACCAACATACAGAGCAATAACTTAACATATTTCATGTTCAAATGCATATATAGCAGTTAGACTCTTGTTTAATGATATGAGTGCAACATTTTTGGAGTAAACAAAGAATAACCAGTAAGTCATATTTCTCTTTTTTCAGTACAAATGGCTCTGATGTGTAAAACATACAAAACCACATCCATCTCATGGATAACAGAAAGCTGCAGAACAGCAGACAAACAGTAATTGAAGGAACTAATTGTATGCATTTTTACACAACATTTTTACAGATTTTAACATTTTCCCTGTTTGTCCACTCCACCTAACCACTATAGGTTGTAGGCCTACTAGGTCTACAATAATGAGAAATGTGACTTTGCCTGCTGGTTTACAATTGATAGGATGTCAGAGTCAATCTCTGTGCATCCAATTTGCATCCCCCGACTCCTCCTCCAGACCTCTGTGTGCATTTGTACGTTCTCATACATAGCGCCCACTTCAACCAAAAATGTTGTAGCTCTGTGACTGAATGATTTGTTGCTTGGTTTTTTCATTTGTCCAGTCCATAACTTTGACTGAAGCTCAGTGTCTTGGCGCAGGGACAAATGAAATATGCATTAAAATTAATCTATATTTGTCCTGCATCTCACTTAAAGCCCAGTTTTATGGACTGCACTTCTAATAGCTTCCCTATTGACAGATTTTCCCAACTGAGTGGTGGATCTCTGCAGGTCTTCCAGATTTACCATGTGCCTCTTGGCTGCTTTTCTTATTGATGCTCTCCTTACACGGCTTGTTAGTTTAGATCAGTGGTCTCAAACTGCATACCTTGAGGGTCCTGCAACTTATAGATGTGTTTCTTGTTCCTATGCACTTGAATTACATGCTGAAACTTCCTCACTAGCATGTAGTCAAGCTCTGCAGAGCCTTGTTAATGAGCTAGTATTGGTGCCAGGTGTGCAGAAGAAAAGAGGAACACAGTTTGAGAGTCTTTTTTTAGATGAACAACAGCAAACCTGTTGTGTCATAGTCTTTCCATTTTAAAACAATGGCTTGGACAAAAATCCACGAGACCCACAAGGCTTTAAAAATTGTTTTATATCCCCACCCCACTTTATAATTCTCCACAATTTTATCTTTGATGTGTCTGTCTTCTAAAACACTTTAGATATGAATGAGAAATTGAAGGACAATAGAGCAATAAGGGGAACTGAATTATTTCAATAATATTTGAATAATATGTTTTTATTAGTTCCCTTGCACTTCAGAGTTACGCACTGCTTTGTGTTCATCTGTAAATAAAATCTCAACAATATAGACAAAAGTTTGACATGGTGTTGTGACAAAATGTGAAATAGTTGAAAGAATTGCAAGGTTCTGGTTAGTGTTTTTTTTTTTTAACCAAATTTTTGGCAGGCAGCATTGTTGTATCAGAGACTTGCTGATGTTGTGTTGATGGATTCCCACAGATGGTGTCTTCCCACTCTGGTGCTGATTGCTAACATGAAAGCGACAGCTCGCCAAAATATGATGTGGTTTTCATAAAAGTGAGCCTATTATCATAATCATTTACTCTATTAAGCCATTGTGAGATGTGTGTTGGGATGGTGTTTGTGCAGCACAGTGACTGGTATTTAACATCTCTTTGCCTAAACGTGCTTTTCGGGGGTTTTGTCTTTTTTTTTTTTTTTTTGCCAGTTCTTTTAAATTAAATATGAATTTAGTTTTTAGACCCTTCTCAACCTTGAGCTGTGTGTCTTATACATTTCCTGTTAGTTGCACAAAGCCACACAACAACACCTCTGGAGATGTTTGGGCTTAATTTTAACCTGTGCCTGGAACCACCACACACTGCAGGACCGAGATGCTAATATCAGGTGATGAATGTGTGTACTCTTCCAAGGCTGCTTAACTCTATACATCATTTTCTGCTAAATAAAACTTCAACCTTTGAATGCGGTGCTACTGAACAGCACCCACATAGTCATCAATGATTTAAGACCCAGCAGAGCTCTAAAGGACTTAGGGCTCTGCAGGTCAGCCTAATCACTGTCAGGGAAACTCAACTATTTTTCTCATTACTGTATATGACACAACCGGCAGAAGCAGATTGTTGGCAAGAGCAAGGACCTTAATTTAGAAATGGATAAATCTAACGTGCTACTTTGAAGCTACTTAGTGGTCAACAGGTTAAAGAAATCATTTCTTACCTGAAAAGTATGAAATGCTTTAGACTCCCTTATGCTTTCTTAGTAGCTGTGTAAGCCCTGCTGGGGTCTAAATCATTGGCAGGGATTAAGTTTTTAGAGGTAATACTTACGAATTTCTAAATTTAAAAGGAAGTTGGTTCCTCTAAAGGTGCATTTTTACAGCTTGAACCCTTCAGTGCTCTTCAGGCTGAACTCTGGTTAAACTCATATTGCAGTTGCAGCTCTGTTGAAAAAATTCAGCTGCCAACATATTTTTCTTGATCTGTGCAGCTGGTGACCTCACTGGCACTAAAACCAGAGAGGATTGCTGACAGCATTATGTCAGAGAGCTGCCACTTATTCACCCGCCATACTTACCTTGTCATTATTAGAACCGGGTAACTGGCAAGGTTACAACTTAAAGGCTGGCTTAGAGTGATTCACATTTTTTTTAGATAAATATATTTTTTATGCTATTAATTTCTTATTAAGTGACTCAACTCTAGAGCGGTGTTCATAATCAGTGTTGTTATTCATCTCTAGAACCAAGAGAAATGTCTGTTGCACTATATTTTATTTAGGGGTAACAGAATTGTACAACAGAATTTTTACATTATTATTTGTAAAATGATTTAAAAACCTTTTCCTTCCACGCAACTCGATTATGTGCAATATTGTGCTGGTCTTACATGAAATAAAATTGTAGTTTATGGCTGTAATGTCAGAAATTGTAAAAAGATTTTACCTAAAGTTTATGAACACTGTATGTGTCTTTATGTACTTTGCCGTATTTACTTTATTTTGAAAAAAACAAAATCCCTTTTATATTTGACATCAGGCATCTTTGCAGTTTGTCTTTCCCTGTCTTATTTCTCTGCCCATTGTAATAATGCAAAGAAAGGCCACTAATGGTACAAAAGTCTTTAAAAAATTGAAAGGCCATTTGTATGGTTGCTAAGAGACATCTGTCAGGATGTGCATTGGAGGGTAAGCCAGGGTCAGTTGACACCCTTTTGGCTTTTTCCATAACTACACAAGAAATAATTGCATCGAAGAAATATTGAATACCTTTTAAAGGATGCATCACAAATTTCTCCTTTTTTCTGGATTTTGAAAAAGGTAAAAAAAAACAAAAAAACGACCTACTAAAACACTACATCAACCTGTCCTGAAAATAAAACCTAACCCAATTTTTGAAATCCAAAATTAGGTCATTGTAATTATTCTGATGCATACATATGTGGTGTCAGGAAATTTTATTTCCATTTTGTCTTCTTGATATCTACAGTGGTGCTACGGCTTCTTCGTGACTCACCAGCAGGGACATATGGGCTTTGAGCTTTGCTTTAAGACCAAAGAGCTGAAGAAGAAGTGGTTGGATCAGTTTGAAATGGCAATGTAAGTACACAAAGGCAAAAACACCTCAGTTGTGAATGGTAACGGTTTGCTTGACACAGGTCAGTGTATGCATGTCTATACATAGAGCTTATTTACTTTTGTTTGCAACTGTGTTGTTTCAATGTGGAGAGAGCTGTTGACTTTTTCATGTGTGCTGTTTGATCAGGTCTTAGTTGTAATCAAGCACACACGGCTGACAAAAGTACAAAAATACACATATACACACACTTACACAGCTACGTGTTTATATAAAGTGAGCTGCAGAGCTACAGTAAACTCACTCTGCTGTGATGATTCTGCAGTTCAGTGTTCTGTGGAGATAAACTGTTGTATTTGTGTTGTTCTGTAACATTTGGAGGAGTTTATCGCTTGATATCCTCTTTGTCTTCTTTTGTTGATTGGACAATGCTATTTCGGTTTGAGATTGCCTTGTCGGACTGGAGCATCATGTTTTGACACTCTCCCTTTATAAACACTTGAAGCTTTGACCTTGCTGAATACATTAGAGTTTTGAAATTGTCATGATGTTCTGAAATGTTTTGTGGTAATGTAAACTGCACTCTCCCTGGACCATAAAACCCCAGATACTTGCCCAAAACATAATGTGCATTTCACAAACATTACAAAAATGATTTTTTTTCTCTCTCTCTGGGCTCCAAACAGTTTTTTCTACTGGGTTTTAGTCAGAAATAAGCTATGCGTGCTTCTGTGCATTGGGTAATGACACCAGAAGGTCCAATTCTGGAAGTGAAAATTGTACCATCTGAAGAAGATGTGAGCTCATGATGGAAGACTCACTTAGGGGAGCACTCAGCTGGTCTCTGGATTGTGCCTAAGCGCTGAAAACATATTTGTTTATTTTTGTCATGCATGTTGCTCCTTCTATACTTCAGCTCGTACAGAACTGCAATTATCTGCTCTCAATTACGCTCTTTATTGCACTAAGGACTATACTTGTCTCAGCAAATCTGTTTTATTAACTTTATAAAGACATTCACTCACACTAAAACAATATGTGCTTATTTCTTTCGCCAGAGATGCACCAATTATTATTCTTTTGGCCAAAGCCAATTTTCAATGACTATGTTACATAGAAAATAATAAAACAAATTAATGTAACAAATACTGAGTATAAGAAGAAAACAATGTGCTGCGGGTCCCTTGAGCTACAGTGAGGTTAGAAAAAGTATTTGCCTTTGTCACAAATAAATGCTTAAAATTATAGAACAAATGTTAAAATCGGACATAAGATAATCCCAATAAATACAAAATCCATGATATTGTTTATAAAGGAAAAAAAATCTTTCCAGGACCAACTTTTTTCATTGATAGATATTATCGACCACTCAGGAACCATCATTTTATTATTTTGAGTCAAAACGTTTACACCTTTTGAAGTTCATGCCCTAGGTGTGTGGTCTGCCAACAGTGTATTTTCCAAAAAGTCATAAGAGTCATCAGTATGTTCTTTTGGAAAATGTGAGACAGGTCTTTGTGTTCTTTTTGAGCATCTGGTTTTCTCATTGTTCCATTGATGACATTCTTTCTGTCTGTCTTTTATTGCCGAGTCAAATGAAGCATGAACTGAAACATTTCCATTTTACAAAAGGCTAAGTTGGTTTGTATATCTGTTTTCTCTTAATAAATGAGATCATCAGTCGAAAACTGGTGTGGTACTAACATTTTTGATGATCTGAAACATTTAAGTTTGACAGAAAAACATAAACTCTGTAGTTGGCAGAACTGTAAAAATGAGATAAACACCAGCCTTCAGAAACCTCAGGCAATAACAGAGTGGTCTCTGAGTTAATTAGTTTCTTAGGAAAACAGACAACACAAAAACCAAAAATTCTCTTGTTCCAGGGGGACATAAAACATCATCTTACCCACTCAAGACTTCACTGGTTTTGAAAATAAATTGCCTACTTTTAGAGTATGATTTTGAAGCAAACCTGGAACTCTTTCCATCTGACTGTTCAGATATTAGATGGTTAAACTGAGAGGGTTTTTTTGGTTCATTTGGTCCTTGCTATTGACTGGATACCAGCAGCCAGCCCTGAGTTTGTTCCTAACAGTGGGGGAAGTAGATGTGAGTGCAGATTATTTGTCAGTTTGTTTTTAAAGTGAAGTTTCTGAAGTTATTGAACTTTTTTTAAATGAAAATTCTTCTCTGAGCATCTTCAGACACTAGTTTTTAAAATGTCAGCTGAGAAAGTTGCAGCCTTGTTGAGATCAAATCTCAGATATCATTGGTGAAATTAAATATAAAAGACTAGCAAGTGTCAGATTTACCTCCCATCAGACAAGAACTTCACATCAAATTCTTCATATAAACTCTAGATTCCTCAAGTTTTATCTCCAAATACTGTAAATTATTTACACAAAGTAATTTTATATTTGTCAATTTTGCTGATTTTTCATCTACGGGTATTCGTTTTGCAATACCTGCTGATATATAATTTATGACACAATCTTTTGTTTTATTTTTGCTTTTAGCTCAAATATCCGACCAGAAAAGGCTAACCACAACTCCCACCAGTTCAAGATGCACACATTTGAAAGAATCACTTCCTGTAGTTACTGTCACCTTTTGCTCAGGTAAGATGTAGAGAACATTAAGACTAAGACTAATCTGAAAATAATTGTGCATTCCTGAGGAAGAGACCTTATGATAGATTGTCTTTAGGATGTGCAGAAGCTTTAAGTTCTCTGCTGGAGAACTATCGTTTAAGTCTGTTAAATCTAACAACATTTTAAAATTCAGTCTTTTAACTTGTTGAAGTCCGAATGAAGTATATACTGTCATGTTAGCTGTCTCTGTTTCCTGTGTCATTTCATCTATCTTGACAATGGGACAGAAGCCAGAAATCTCTAAATGTCACTTGTTTTGTTTTTTTATTATTTTTAACTGTCTGCAGGGGCATCTTTAACCAGGGCTATCGGTGTCAAAAATGTGGCCTGGGGGCTCATAAAGAGTGTCTGGGTCGACTGGGAGCCTGTGGGAGAACAGGTAAGACTTAACACTAAATTAGCCAATCATTTGTTTAATTACCACTCAGACTTTAGATTTAAGCGAGTTGAGCAAGTATCTATTTTCTTGTAGCCATTTTCTGATTTATGAATGTCTGCACATTTCTGTCATTATATGACCATATAATCTGTAGAGCAGAGTTATGCTTTTTGGAGTAAAATGTTTTGAGAACTTTATTGTAATTCCATGCATTTTCTTTCTGAATTGCAGAAGGCAGAAATGCAAATGTTTTATTCTCACCATTTTCAAATTAATATATGTAAATGTAACATTAACCTTGAACCTTCCTTTCTCTCCTAATGTCATATTTCCCTTCGCATTCTGTTTAAGGAAAGTGCCAAATAAAACACATATTCTCCCTGTTTTTGCAGCTTAAGACTAACAAAAAAAAGTATTTGCTGAATTTTAATGCTGTTCCTGGAACAGCCTCATGTGTGTGTCTCCAGACTGGTGTTTTTAGGTACATTATCCTCACCCAGTTCACACACAGCTAAAGCCAGCTCAGGAGTCTGACAAGCTTCCTCTCTTTCACAACCACTGCGGTTTTTATGCATTCAGAAGCATGATAAGGGCCACCAGAGGTTGACAGTTGAGGTTGGATGTCAAGAAGCCACCATAGACTAATATTGTATTCCTCTCACAGTGTCTGTTTCCCACCTGCCTGCAGATCCTGTCAAGCTGAGGCCCAAGGTAAGACCTGATCTGTTTCTCTTCTTCGACTTAAGACATCTTAGCTAACGTAACGATTCAGGCATGAAGCAGCAGCTGGACTCTTATTTTGCCTGTGGTTGGAAAGATCATGAAGGCTTTTGTTAATAACATCAACAAAGCTACAGGTGACCTTGTTATTACAGTTTTAACTTCACTCCTTTTGTGGAAGGAAGTTGATAGGAGATGTGTTTTTTAAATAACAACTGTCTCATTTCATGTTTAAATTTAGGGCGTTTTTTTCCTATTTTTTTTTAGGAGCTTCTAGTTTTTGTTTTTCCAGATTTGGTAAATAAAGTGCTGCTAAAATAAAATACTGCTATTAAAAAATTAATTTTTCTCATAAACCAAACAGGCATTGTGAATTTTGAAAACAAAATGCAGCTATTTGTATTAAACGTATAGTGAATGGTCTGTTTATCCATCTATCTGTTCATTCACTATATTCCATTTATACTTAATGAAGAGAGTTACCTGAGAAGAGCTACTGCTTTTAACATTTTCAATTCAATTCAGTTTTATTTATATATGGCCATTTCACAACACATGTCATCTGATGCCTTAATCAGAGTGATTAAAAAACAGTTTCCCATCATTGGTGCTAAACTGGTTAAATCACTTAAACAGTGTAAACCATCAACATGATTGTGTGACTCATTTCTCATGTCAATCTGATCCTGTACAGGCACAACGAATATTTTACCTTTTGCTATTTTCTTCTCTTTCTTTCTCTGTTTCTTTCCTTCTTTCACAATTTACAGGAGAACACAGCACCGCCAGGCCCAGGTCAGCATGATTTGACCACTTGAGCAAGTTTGTTAACCTGCAGAGGTCTTCACAGACTTTTTTAAAAATTATTTCATCTCGGCCTTGTAGCAGAGAGTTAAGAAAGATTGAAATAACTGATACAGTTTCAGTCATAGAACTCGTGCACTCATGAAATATATTCAGAATGCTATTTTCTCATAAGTCAGGCCATGAATCAGCTCTATTTTGGAGCAGAATATCCAATTGACTTAGGCATTTAACAAATTTTAATGACCAGATAAAAGTATGAGCAAGGGATCGTTAACCAGAGCCAGAAAGAAAGCCTCTTTCCTTTTGCTCGCCATGGTGCCTAAACCCTTGATCGCATTGAGATGAATTGGAGTGGGTGGAATGATTATGAGAAGCACGCGGGAGAAATACTGGAAAAGAAATGCAGAATCGCTCCCCGAGCAATCCGTGGTGCCTCAGCCTCGGCTGCTGAGCCGAGCGAGCCTTTGTGATAAATCAATTTCCATAAGGGGGTTTATGAGGAAGACAGCCGTGCTTATTGTTCTTATTAAAAACATGAATGCGAGCTATTCCATTCATCTGAGGTCACAGTCAGCTAATAGTTTCCTCAGGCTGGTTTGCAGGGGAGCGGGAGCTGGAAGGGTGATCTGTCTGAGGCGGGTTAGATGTGTGAGTCAGCGGAGAGTAAGTAGCTGTGTCTTTTAAGTTGGCAGGGGTGTTTAGTCTTTGCCTCAGCCTCATGCTTGTGGCTGTGTTGGCTCTGCCGTGCAGAGGAAAGATTGGTGCGCCACCTTTCAGGATTCAAAGAGATGGATTTCCTGTGATGGTAAATTGGTGCTTTTAGGGTTGAACCTTTTAAGTGCTTTAGATCTTAAAAGACCTGGGAAAGAGTCGAGAATGAAACCAGTCAATTAAAAGCAATGGAATAATTTGTGCTGGAGAAAGAATAGAAAGAATTTACTAAGTGATCATCTCAATAGCTTTTGATATGTTATCTTTGTTCTGCTGAGTATCGATAGGCACAGTCAGTTAAATTTTGTCGACCATCAACACATTTTTTGTTTTAAACAAACAAATAGAGTTTTGTATCAAAATGTTGAAGAATTCTCATTTGAGGGATGTCCTGACTAGGATTTTAGTTTTGGTCCAGATACAGATCCAAGTCATTTAAAAATAGCCATTTTCAGATCAGTGTCAGTCTGATGTTTTATCAAAACCTACATTTAAAGTCCAGTAAAACAAGACACTGCATTTCATCAGTATAACTGCTGAAACAGGTGGTTATAAGTGATTTATAAGGGGTTCCAAATGTTCACAGATTTTGCTATTTGAGCGCGTGTTTGCTCCTAATCCCCCCTCAGATATTGGGAATCTTGACAAAGGGGAAAAAATACTGGCAGGCTGCCTCTTCTCTCCATGGCCTGATTACTTACAGATTATTAGAGACCAAGAAATCACTTTAGTAGAACATGCTGAACAACACGAAGTAGGCTGAGAAATTTAAATAAATAAACACATCACATCCTAATCTAAAAAATTTACAAATGTTTTAGGATTTTTTAATTTTCAGGACTTCTGAATTGCGAGGATTTCATATTTTGAAATATTTTGTAATTTATCTTTTTTTTTTTAATGTTTTTCAATATTTATTTTATCTTAGTAGTTCTCTTTATAATATGTACTAACTTACTCACATTATTTAACTGGAATTGTTCTGATTTTGTACAGAAAAGTAGCCTTTATTTCACATTGTAGTATTCCTCTACTTTGCTTTCACAATACTCTGAACTAAAAGCAGAGAAAGTGGAATTTGACTGTTTGTGCTCCCTGTCTGCCAGGTTTACCGAGGATGATTGTGATCAGAGACTACAGCGGCATCCCCAGCCCCCAGTGTGGGCCCCCACTAAGCATTCAGGCAGGGGATGTAATTGAGTTGATGTTTGCTGACCTGCACAGCTCCTGGTGGCAGGTGTGTGCCACAGTCTACTCATTCCTGTTTTATGTCCACATCTGTGACTTTATGAAAAAATAATATGTTCAGAGTCATTTGACCGGTAAGACACATGAAATATCTTTCCACTAACACTGGTTTAAATGCGTTTTGCATTTTAACTCCATCGTTCCACTTTGTGACAAGCAAAATTGGAAGACTATTAGCAAGATATCAGCGTACCAACAGCAATGGTTTATCTTCCTGGCAGCTTTCTTCCTGATGAATTGCTGATTCTGTTGTGGTTGTTCATCAGACTCTCTGTGCTGCCTTATGAGGTCAGCTACCATCAGAACTATCACATGAACTCCACTGGACTCCAGCCACCTTACAGATGGGATATCTGTCCTTTCTGTCACTGCTTAGATTGAATCAGAGCCATCGGATGATCTAACCAATTAGTGACTTCGGTTGATTAATTAGGTGACACAATGAAACGATAAAATTACAAACCCTTTTGCCCCCCCTCAGGATGTTTTACTGCTTATTTGCCATTTTGTGTTCCGGCAAATTGTGCAAACCTCTCACGACGTCAGCCAGAAGTTCAGGGTCTTTGACCGTATCTATTTTTGAAAAGATAGTGTTATTTGTGGTCTGTTGGCAGCCCTACCTCACTGCTTCCAGCTCTGTTTTATGGTGACATCAAAGCCTCATTCTCCTTCTGGTGCTGCTCCAATCAGAGCAACCTTTGCCAGCAGCCCGGCTGGGAGTGGGCAGTTAGCCCGATTTCTGATGCCCTATGATTCTCTCTGTTGTGTCACTGCACAAGTTGGAGGACGAGGACATGAGTGCCAGGAGACTTGTTGTAAGCTGGATGAGTAGCAACCAGAATGTCATGCCCTAGAACTGATGGCACTGCATTGTTTGCTACCATAGCAACAGTGCATGCTGTAAGAGCATAATCGGAGCAATAAGGTGGTGAAACTCATTTCTGCATATATGCCTGCTGCATAATGATACCGAGAGCTTCCTAACTAAAGGTTAGCAGTGGTAGATGTGTGTTCTTCTAGAATCGTTCCCAGACAGACTTATTACCACAGACAATAATGTTTTTATTTTTCTAAATAAATATTTACGAATTAAATTTAGTCTTGCCACAAATTTTCAATCAGATTTAGGTCTGGACTTGAGCTGGGTGTAAACCATTTGTCAAATTGTTGTTGAGAAGGAGACAAGAGGTACACAGGTGAAAATAAACAGTCCTTATTAAAATCAAGAAAATTGTAGCTGTAAAGACAAAGACACATAAACTGGAAACTGGTAACATTTTCTTAATTTCATAAATATTCTTTGAAAATCAAAGAAGATGATTGCTTAGCCTTTGGCATGTTTGTGCAAAGGGAGACTTAAGATAGAAATAATGAAACTATATAAATGCCTTCTTGTTTTAAAAGAAGGATGATTCTAAGGGGCTACTTTTAACTTCGGAGATGATAAATAATTTATCCAGCCATGAGTGAGCTCACGATAACTCGTGTCATATGACACAGTGTTGCAGTGTTTACCAGGATCACATGTTTAACAGCTGAAGGTTTGCACATGACTAATAAGTCCACAAGATCGTAATCAGCATTGGAAAGCAAATTCAAACCGTCTGCGGCTGAGAATGTTTAATGTGAAATTACACTTAGATTTACATAGAGCAATATATAAAGTTAATTTTGTTCTCCATTCATTTCATCATGAAGTTTTGTTGTGATTTTGAAACACAATTCAAGCTGGGAAACCCAGCATTCTAGTGCAGGCACTTTCCCTGCTAAGTGTTTTTTACACCAGGACCTTTCAGTAGGAGATCAGTGACATATGAAGTTAAGCATAGCCAATAGTGAAGTGCCACTTCAGAAATACCAAAGGGAAGATGGGCTTGCCATATGTCAGCTGAAGGAATTCTGTAACACGGGCTTGTTAAAAGTTTACAAAATTTGACACAGATGCACCATTTTGAACTAAAAAGGGAGAAAAGGTTGGATCCAGCACTGCTAAAATATGTCTGTTAAGTATTATATTTGAAAAACATTAAATTTTAATAGCAGGTCAGAGACAGGTCAGAGACTATTTGAGACAGCAATGACATTTCAAGATTTGCCTTTGTCCCCCATCTATTCATGAATGCTAAAACTTTTGTGGGGAAGGTAAGATAAGATCATTTTATTACTCTCCCATAGGAGAAATCTGTCTTGGGAGCAGGGGCAAAACTGCAATACAACAATAAAAGCTCATCCAAAAGGACAGTAACCATAAATAAATACATAAAAACAAAGGTATGTAAATAGTGATAATTTCCAGCTGATGGAATTGTTCAGTCCAGAATGGTAACACTGGGATTGGCAAACATGCATGTACACAGACTTGTGCCAGTGTTTCATAAAATGAATTCATATAAATTAAAGATTGTTTGCTTTTACATATTTTTATATAAAAAAATACACAGTTATTTAAAAAGCAAAAATTGATTTTGACAAAATAATCAAAATATGTTTATGTAGCCTGCAAATTCAAACTGCTTTATTATACTTTATATCTGTGGTGATGGATCCCAGCTACTAGCAGCGGCAATGAACTCAAAAAGTGTACAAAGATTAATAAAACAAAAGATTTTCTAAACAATTTCACATAAACAAGTTTAAAAGGTCTTATAGTTGCACACAATACAATTTGGGGAAAAACACTGAATCTGAACAGAACCTTGTTTGTTTACAATGAAAACTCCACAGGGTGCCTTTAATCTTTAGCGTCCCCGGTGGCGCCAGAGGATGGAATTACAGAACACTGAGAATTCATATCCCCTGTTACCCAGAAGGCAATTATCCCCCATCCCCCTGGCAGAACAATACAATCAATCACTGTAATTTCATTTGATCCTCTGGCTGCTGCCTGTTTATGCCAACAGAGTAATAAGTTTAATCTGTATCATACGCTTATCGAAAGCATAACAAATAGAGAAGGGCTCTCTTAAAAACCTTTGATGAAATGTTATTACACAGAATGAATCATAGAGATGGGTAAAGATTCGCTATCCAATTTAGTTACTGCCAGGGCTTGGATGGCTCCAAAAAGCATTTCATACCCTAATAAAGAGGAGTGAGGAGGAAAGCATAAACAGGGCAGGAAGCTGAATGAGAAGCTTAACGTCTCCCCACCATTTCTTGTCTTCTCATGTTCGCTCAATGGACTTCAAATTGACCTCGAATTTGAACTTGTAAGCCCATATTATCAGGTTAATGCTGACAGATGTTCTTATTGTTTTCGAAAACATGAGATACATGTTAGTGGATTAAAGCTGTATTAAAAGCTAAACCTAAACTTAAAGTGGATATTTAAGTTTAGGTTTAGCATACTCCTGTTAAAATGCTAGGTTTGTTTGATAGATAACCCCCCCCCTCCAAAAAAACGACAAGGAGAATTCATCTTAGAACTTTTGTTTCACATTTTATAGTGACCTGTAACCTTTAACCTGTAAAACAAACTGAAATCTTTAAAGATTTAGCAAAAATAGGTTGTGGCATAAGTTTGCTCACACTGTTGAATCAGCACAGGTTATAATTTAGCTTAAAATCTGTCTAATTTTATGGGCTCCATTTCGGATCACCATACAGGGTTTTGACCAGATTCGCAGGTCTGGACTCTGACCAGGTGACTACAAAACTGTAATCTTCTGTTAAAGCCATTATTTTGACGATATTGATGTGTTCTTTGCATTGTTGTGATGAAAGATGAAGTTCCTTTTAAATTTGAACTTTCTAGCACAAACAGGTCTGAAGATTTATTTCCCCCCCAAGTTGCCCACAACTGTTTGAAATTATGACCCAAAATTTCAGCCTTGGTTTGTTCATACAATGAAATGTATTTCTTTTTACACCATAAGTCAAGACTTACAATGATCACAAGAGGAGTTTGAATGTGGTGGTTAATTCTGAACACAGCAACATCCTCAATTATGTGAGGTTGTGTAAATATTTCATCTTGTTTTTCTGTTGAGTTGCACATTTTTAAAGGTGGAAAAGACGCTTTAACAGGTCTTTTTTTTTATATGTGGTGAAATACAGAGGTTATTCTTAGCAGTAGGTTTTATTTGATGCAGACAACAGTTTCTGTTGTTTGTTTTAAAGAATTATAGATGAGCACATATAACTTGCGATTGCCTTGGGCAGGTTTCCTGAAAAGCAGCCGCGTGTCTTTGGCGTGAGCCTGCACTCACACTATTTAGATATTAAAAGACTAGAATACGATCTATTATTTAGTGTTAAAACGAGGCTCTTGTTTTGATGCAGTACAAATCTAACTGCCAGCAGACTTTGAACCATAATTAACTCAGGCTGCAAATTAGATGCACTGCTTGTTGTGTGCTAATTGCTGAGGATTTACTGAACCGAGGGTGGGGGGAGGAGAGTTGAAAAGGGGAGGAAAAAACGAGGGAGAAAGTTCATCTTAACCCAGACAAATATAATGCGATTAACAAACTGCTGCCATTGCAGGGCAAAATTCTGGCGACAAGCAAGACTGGCTTCTTTCCAAGTGATGCTGTGAGGCCTTGCCCATGTGTAAGTGTTTGTATTTATTCAAATCAATAACAAAATCTAGTGTGATTACAACGCATTCAGTAGATAATGGCTACTATTGATGTCTGAGCAATGAGATGTAGGACTTAGAATTGCCTTTTTTCACTGAAGAAGACTTATTTTAGCCATCAGATGTGGCTTGAATATCACATTACCTCTAATGACCTCCACCCTTTGTATCGATCGTATTAAAACACAAAATAACCACAATTCCTCTCTCCGCCAGGTTCCAAAACCTGTCGATTATTCTTCCCAGCTTTGGTAAGAAAAAAGAGATTGTGTATGATAACCATAATTCATTTCTGCACTATGTTATTGATTGCTATTCACTGTTTTCATTGTTATGTCATGAATGGGCCGCGGTGTAAGTGCAGTAGTTGTTCATTGATTGTTCAGGTTTGCAGGGCTAATGGAGAGATACCAGGCTGAGGAGGAGCTCATCGACAGAGGGAACAGCACTTATCTGGTTCGACACCGGAGCAAAGACTGCAACGAATATGCCATCAGCATAAAGTGAGTCATATGACGGCATTCTAAGTCTTCCGTACTGCATTTAAAATGAATAACAGAACAGCAGAAGAGAATCATCCTGTGAAGTTCATCTCAATAAAACCTAATTATTGGATTGAATTAAATTAGATTGGAAACTTTATTAATCACTAGAATAACATGATTTTATAACACGAAGCAGCACATACAGCTATCAACCTGATGTACAGTATTTAAAACAACATACAGTAGAAGTAATAAGAATGTATTTGGACTAATAAAATTCAATATCTAAGCCTCACATCTAAATGCATTGATCAATAGAACAAACAGAGGTAGCTGTATGGAAAGCAGTGCAAATGAAAACGGCATAGTGGTCTCTATCTCAGGCCCACTTAACAACAAACTCATGAGTTGATGCACAGAAGAAAAAACTTCTTAGTGATTAGTAAGAACCCAGTAGCATCATGAATGCCTTCACATAATGAAATAGATGAAGGCCTGATCCAACTGATCCAAACAATGATTGAGATTCTGGAGACCGTGGCGCATTCTTCACATCTTGTGCAGAGACATCATTGAAAAAAGCTGTATGTTTATCTGGGTTGTTGGTGTTACTAGTTAAACTGAGGGTGAAACTGAGATAGTACATGACACAATACACATTTCTGTGCTAATTGCCATTTACACAGAAATGCAAATGGTAATTTGCAAATGGTAATTTTAAAATCCCCAAAATTTCATCTGTTTCCCTGTGACATTTACCAGTGTTTGTCTGGATCTCATTAAAAATGGATTCCACTGCTAAAAAACAATCATCATGAAACATGAAGCTGTTTCAGAATTGACTCAATAAAAATTCTTAAAACCAAACGTCTTAGCCAAACGTCCTCACATAACATTTTTCTGAATAAAACTAATAAAATTGCCACCTCAATAAAAGTAAACCACATTTTTCTCTTTCTAAAGTGTCTTTCATTGAATAAATATGAACATTAATGCTTACAGGTTACTGATTCATTTGAATGTAAGATGCGCCCCAAAACCAAAAATTACCAGGGGGTCTTATTATCCTGCCATTCTAGGTCAGTCTACCCTTTTGGATTTAGAAGCAGCAACAGTGGATAAATGAAAAACGCTGACAAAGCCCAATTTGTTATAGTCTCATATGAAAGCTTTTACAGAGCAGCAGGTCTTACGACTGTTCTACCCACAAAATAAGGTCCAAGAACGAAGATTCAGTGAACCACTACAGGATCCCTACTGTTGCCCATTGTTCATTGATGTGTAGGAAGGTGGTGAGATCTTGTAGATCCCATTATATAGTCATTAAATTGCTGTGAACCTTTACGCCGACTGTAATAGAAAGGTGGTAGATCACACAGTATGTTGCTGCTTGCTTTTTGGGCTGTACAGCTGTAGACCAGTAAGGACACCCAAGCTGAGCTTTTTTTCCTTGCTCAAAGTGTCTTTGATGGACAGACGAGTGTCAGAACTGGATGAAGCAATGGAACATCAGTGATCTGACCTGATGAATCGCCTTCTTCTTTTACATTGTGTGGAAAGCAGGAGAAAAGATGTCAAAGGAATGGATAGCAGGAAAATGGCAAACTGACAGAGGCACTGTGTTAGGCTGAGTGATGATCATCTAGAAATATCTCACATCCTGGAGGATGTAGAGGTAGGAGGTAGAAAGTAGGAGGTAGGAGGTAGGACGACATCTACATAGATGTAGATGTCGTCAAAATATCCTGTATATTTTGTATATTTGGACAAGTCCTACATTGTTCTTATATTGCTGCACTCTCTCAACTTTATTTTTTTCTGATAGTATCATTATACTGTGGCAATACTTCCCATCAACAGAGACAGAGAGACTGACTTGAGTTAATGGGAAGATGGATGGAGCTTAAAATCATAACTGATCAAAAGAAAATTATAAAATATAAAAATGCTTCTATTTTTCTGGTCACTATGTTGTGACAGTATAACATGAGACAGTTAATCAATGAAAAAAATCTAACTCCTTTGCTTCCTCCCTGTGGTCCCACTACCATCTGCAGAAATACATCTGTCAGAAACAAGCAATCAATCAGGCTCATATAAGCGCTGCTCACACTTTTCCCCCATGCAGTGAATGAGCATGTTAGTTAGCATGCCCTCTGGTGGTGGCAGATAAACAGTTTACCTCTAATGGTAAGTTGTTTTCCACCATTTCAACAGCTGCAGCAAACTTGTAATCCAGAGCAGCATGTACACGAGTGTGATTGACAATACTAAGACCCTCCTCCTGACTCTGATTGTTTCTGATTTGTAGTGGTATATTTCTGCAAATGGCAGTAGCACTGCTGGGTGAAGACAAAGGAGCACGATTTTTTTTCACTGATTATCTGTCTCTTGTTTTACTGTCATGGACAAATATGTAAAATACATATTTTTATGAAATTTACCTCCTGCAGCTTTGAATCACACTCTTCAAAAAATCTGATTGAGCAAAAACTGCCCTGGAAAAAAAATGGGTGGCATTTTCTTTGATCTGTAAAGATTCTGCAGAAATATTTTTAGCTGCAGTTGGAGTGATGCATGCATGGCATATGTATTACATTGTAATGTTGAAGAGTTTAAAAATAAGTTGCCTTCCAGTTCCCACTTATTGCCTTGGTCTATCACATAAAATAGACCAAGGCAAAGATGTACATTTGTAACGTGGCTATTTTTTTACAGTTTTCATGTAAGCATACAAGACTCTGATTTTGTGTAAACATTATCGTAGTTGGCTTAGTTCATGCATATCGGGCAAATGTGGCTTAGAGAAAAAGTGGAAATGGATTGTCATTTTATTATCCAGCTATGCGTCTCAGACATAAGGAACACTCGATAGCTTTTGATGGCACCACTTGATGCACTTTTGTTACAACTCTTAGAAATGCATTTCAAAAGAGGGTTAACAATACCTTTGAATTGTAGATACCACATACAATCTCACAAAGCCCCAATAAAAGGCTGCCTTATCTAGAAGCAAAGTGGCTTCTTGTCTCTCTTTTGAAAAGCAACTTTGTCTGTTTAACTGGTGAACATCTTTCAAGCCACATCAAAGCGTGTACGGTCTTTTAAAAGAAATAAAGGCCCACCGAGTCCTCCTGACCTGGCATGACAATTGTGGGAGATTATAACGATGGAGAGAGCACTTTGAAATAGTGTTTGGATGTTAAGACTATTTAGCCAGTGACACACCATTCCAGCCCATTTATTTTTGGTCGGCTCATGCAGTTACTCATTCCTTGCTTTGATCTAGTGGGCCAGTTTCTGAACAGTCCAATCCTAATTGCCCGTCTCAGTGCTTAAGATCATTATCAGGATGGCTGTTTGAGATAATGGAGCTTTACGCAGCGAGCTCTTACCGATCAACTAGAGCTGTTTAATGTCAAACTACACCACAAGTGGCTGGCCTATGAGCATATCTCTGTGTTAAATGCAATATCTCTGTAGTTTCCAGTCCTGCGATTATAAGAGAGACTCTTTTCAGAAAACATACCTTATATGTCTCTGCATTATATTACAACACATACTGTATAAATAATATATTACCCCTCATATATCTATAATGTATCAAGGAAAACATCAGACACAATGAAACTCTTTTTAATGTTTTGCCCTAGATCTTACATGCCAGTCTGTTTCTCTTTGTTTCCCACTTTTGGGCTTAGGCTGTCACCCTTTCCTTAACTGAACACATTTGACTGTGTGTGCCAGTATATTTAGAGTCTTGTACGTATGTTTTTCAGATAGCGTTTGTTATGATTTACAATATCTGTACTATGATTTTTTTTTTTTACATAACTCTGTAAATAATAAGTCCTTTAACATATTTAACTGTGAACATTATTTACAATGTTCGTTCTAAGTAAAACATCAAACTAATAGAGGATATAATTGGAACATTATTGTAGTTTTAATCCTGAACTCTTTTTAAGTTTTAATGTATAAGAAGTTTTGCCAAAAATACCATAGGTAAAATTATGTTTCTGCAAGACTTTTCACAGACATACAGTACAGACCAAAAGTTTGGACACACCTTTTAATCCAATGAGTTTCCTTTATATTCATGACTATTGACATTGTAGATTCACACTGAAGGCATCAAAACTATGAATAACACATGTGGAAATATGCACTAAACAAAAAAGTGTAAAACAACTGAAAATACCCCTTATATTCTAGTTTCTTCAAAGTAGCAACCTTTTGCTGTGATTACTGCTTTGCACACACTCTGCATTTTCTTGATGAGCTTCAAGAGGTCGTCACCTGAAATGGTTTTCACTTTATAGGTGTGCCCTGTCAGGTTAATAAGTGGGATTTCTTGCCTTATAAATAGTCATGAAAATAAAGAAAACCCATTGAATTAGAAGGTGTGTCCAAACTTTTGGTCTGTACTGTACATCACAAAGGCAAAGTAATAAAACAAGACATACATAAAGGCCTGTCTAAATAAAAACATCTTCGGTTGTGCAGTCTGTGAATCGTAGGGACATTGGGACGATGTTTCAAACTTCACAGCCACATAGGAAGCAAAGAAACACACACCTGGAAATTCAGCACCAAATGAGATAAAAGAATGTTATCATTCACTATATAGGAAGCAATTAGCTGTTGCAACTCCATTGTGTTGGTTCTTGCATTGTTCACATAAAAAAAAATATGATTATGATCACAATTATTTGAGATCAACCATTTAATTTAGCTTGAATGGTTTAATTAAACCATTCAACCCAACATTAAACTGCTTGCTGTTTGAACTGCTTCCCAGCATTATTCTGTAAATCTTATGGAACTACTTTTACTTATTAGAGACAAGAAAGGGAAAAAGAGAGAGTTTGATTATCATGAACTTCCCCCGGCTGTAAAGCACATGATTATACTGCGCAACACTCCATTTCAGCTCCTGGCTGTTGGATTGTTTACAAGGCTGTGACTAAGTAATTGCATTAATTAGATTTTTTGTTGTTGTGACAAATGTGTTATAATAACAACATATTCTATACTGTGGTGATGAATGCCAAATAAATAAACATTATTAATTGAATTGTAAGATATTGCTTTGTAATCCAGCAAGGTAAAAATGTATTCACTTCTTAGAATATGGTCTTCGGGTAATTGGTTTATTATATAGAATTTTGTTAATACCTCCTAAATGGTATAAAGTCTTATGAATAAAGTACCAGTTTCTAAATATTACATTAAAAATATAGCTTAAAATACATAATTACTAGGTAAAATTGATGAGGCCTACAACACTTTACATATTTATTTAAAGAAAAAAAAACTTTTTTCTATTCAGTTTGTTACACAAACATACTTTCTTGCATGACAACCAACTAATCTCTCAGACCGCCACTCTTTATGGTTCACCTTAGAGACCAAACGGAGGTAAAAGCATGTATAGTTGATTATCAGTCTATGTCCTTTTCACCCTCCACAGGTTCAACGATAAAGTGAAGCACATTAAGATTCTGACCAAGGATGGATGCTTTTACATCGCTGAGAGTCGCCTGTTCAAGACTGTGCTGGTAACGGTTTTGACTTTGTATGGATTTTTTTTAATTTGGTCCCACAGAACTCCGTAGCATTAATGGACAGGGTTGTTATAACAATACTTTTGCTATTCAGCAAAAGTATTGTTGCTGAACAACAATAACAATTGGCTTTTTGTCCCTTTAATAGACAAAAAGCCAATGAATACAAAAATATCTTTTTCTATTCTTGCTGGAAAATGAGCAGCTAAAATATGTAATTAGCAAATACTTGCAGCATCTGCCAGTAATAAGATTTTACATAAAAAAATATAAATATATCATCATGAGTCAACATCAAGATATTTCAAAATCAAAGGTGCAAAGGTATATAGTTCATACTACCTAAACTTTGGTGCAAATATAACCCAGACTTGCCTCCTTATTTCATTGAGGTATTTTCTTGTGCTCATCTCACACAGGACTTGGTGGAGTACTATAAACAACACTCACTGAAAGAGGGATTCAGCAGCCTTGACACCACTCTGCAGGTTCCTTACCGAGAACTGTCCAATGGAATCATGCCTAAGGCCATTACCAAGGTTGGCAACGGTGAGTCTGCTTCACAAACATCCAGGTTTCTTCCCTGACACTTTCTGCTTGATAGGTGGAAACACTACATGCTCAGATCATATCTTGAGCCGGTTATATCTGAAAGACATTCTAAGCAAAGCTTTTGTTTTGACCTGTGTCCAAGACCAGCATTTGTGGCTTTTGCTATGAAAAAAAAAGAGATCAGATAAAAAGGAAAAAGGTGATTTTTGTTCTTTTTTTTTCTTGGAAGGCTGCTTACCTGCCATCTGTGTATAACAGACACAGCCTGTGCTGTATCCTTTCTATGTTATCACATAGAATAGATAGCAGAAATTGTTTTATGAAACAGTTTGCTCGAATCTCAAACCACAATCTTAACTTTTTTCTACAATCAAACCATTTCGTTCTTGGGAAGATGAGATCATATCTGTCACAATGTGTAAAACACTGTAACTTATAAAGTAATGATTCTGTCATGAATAGCACTCTGGCTGAACCCTTTCGCCTGTGTCCCCTACGCGTCCCACTCTACTTAGACTCCCCATTTTTCAGACTAAGCCAAGTCTACTCACCTTTTGATCAGTTAAGTTTTAAAATCTGATATGCCAACTAATTTGTCCAGCTCTGGCCATGTTTTTGAGCAAGATAAGATGAAATTGGATCCAGAGTATTTAAATCTTAAAATGATGACTTCCCTTTAATAGATTTCAAATGTATTCTCTTGAGTAGCCTTTCTTATTTTCTTGCTTGTTTTCCTATAATATTTACTCTATAACTGTGGGACAATGTACAGTCATGTTCAGAATTTTAGCAGTGTAGACTAAAAAGGGAGTCAAATTCATAAAATTCCTTTAATTTAGCTGTAGCTCAATGGGAAGATTAATTATCTCACCATTAAAAAGTTGTTGATTTTATTTCACCTGTCATGTCAAGGCAAGGCATAAGCAAGGCATTTAACCCCAACTTGCTTACTGAACCGCATTTTTCTTAGTGAATGTTGTGAGTCTGGTTGAGTGAATGTTATTCTAAGTTTAAGCACTTTGAGTGTTCAATATGAGTAGAAAAATGCTATACCAGATCAGGCCATTTATAAAACATTCAGCAGATGAAATACACTGGGAACACTGCACATTATTTTCCAAATCAAAGAATGAAGAAAAAAATTATCGAATTTGTTCTTACTTTGGAAAAAGTGAAGAAAAGTGAGTTCTGGAATGTTCAAAAAAATTGTAGTGTCTGCATTTTTCATTCAAACTCAAACATTCACCGTATAAATGAAAACAAAAAGCTTCATAAGAATTATTTTTACTCCATACATTTGTTGCTTGGAGTTGACCAATTTCTGAAAACTATGAACAAATATAGCTTTCTGCATCCATAACTTTAAATTTCTTGGTTTTGTCTAAGAAACAGCATGTTTGGTTTTCTTTTGTATTCAGATTTGGGGATTATACTCCATAACGTTTTTTTGGTGTGAACCAATCATTCTACACACATACTGGTGTGGTTGGGTTCATTGCCCTGTAACAAAAAAGAATTTCAAGGGTGTTTCTTCTTCAACATAAGGCAACATGACCTCTTCAAGTTTTTGATGCATTCAAACTGAGCCATCATCTTTGGTATGTGATAAATGTCCCTGAAACCCTAGTGTGAAAAACATCCTCTGTCATAAGTGGTGGGTTTGAGAGGACACAAATACAGACAAGGAGAGGAGCAAAAAATGAAAGTTTTAATAACTGAAACAGAACTTAAAGAAATCCAAGGGACAAAGTCTAAAGAAAGTCCAAAAGGAAACATGAAACAAACATATTTGAGAGCTGAGAAGAGAAACCTGGAACACAGAGGGTTGACAATCGAGCAACCAGAGTGAGAGCAGCTAAAAGAGAAAAACAGATAACAGAGGGGATAGAAATGCTATGAATGGCAGAACATAAAATAAACACAGAGACCTGAAACTAGAAAACAATACGAAAACAGAACACAGCTTCACAAGAAAGGCCTCAAAGCCAATAGGAGAAAGGAAAACTCAAACAGCAGGGAAAGTAAGGAGAACAGAAAACAGAAAGATCCAGAATACATCAGGAAACTACAAACCAGAAACTCAGGACTACATCTCTAGAAGCATGAAATTTAAGTATATAAAATAATGAATAGAAAGTTTGACATATCATTATGCCTCAGCCACCATGCTTCATAAAGTACTCTGGATTAAATTCAGTGTTTCATTCCATCTGACAGACAGTGTGTCTATAAAATGTTGCACTGTTTCTCTTTAGCCCAGTTAATGGATTTGTAACCCATTCAGAATGTCCTTTTAAAAAATGGGACCATAGGAGGGTTTCTTGCCAATATTATTTTTTTATATATGTATCTATTTGCTACCATACTCACTGGCAAGGCTTGAGTTGGAACTGTACCAATGCCCATGACCATGTATGTTTATCTCTGTTAGCTCCTATAACTCCTTACTCTAGCTAGTCCTCCCTACTAAGTGTCTCTTTGAGTAGATTTTATTTTAGAAACCATTTAAGTGAAAACACTCATTAAAGGTTCTAAACCATTCCTAAGAATAAAATTGGTTTTGATAAATACTTTTTCAAGTTTCTGGAAATTCTCAAAATTTCTCTTTCAAGTTGGGCCTCAGGATTATTTATTTGTGAAGTTCATCTGTGACCTATGAATTACTGAGGCAGAAGAGTTTTTAAAACGGCAACTTATTGATACGTTCTAAAAAGAAAATACCAAAAAGGAAAAAACAGAACATAATGTCTGAGCTTCAATGAGCTAGTACCTCTACAATCATGACTCGGATACTCTATCTGCTGGATAGGCTAATAAATAGAAGTAAAATATCGGTTTATCATTTTCTGTGCTACTTTATGTTTCCTTTCCCAATTTTTCCAAACAATGTTTGAAACAACCCAATTTCACTCAGTTTCAGAGAATAATGCACGATAACCAACATGTTACAGTGCTGCCTCACCTGTTTGCTGTATGAAAGCGAACAAATGACCTCACTGAATGCCAGTTGGATCTACTCATTACCTGTTACTCTACTACACCTGAGCAGCGGTCGGACTCTCACTTCATCAAAAACTAATCCAACACTTATACATTATAATTTCTACCAAAAAGTGATCGATCTGGTTCGTCTTGGACTGCTATTATTTCAATATCCCTTTGTTTCTGCTGCCAATTTCTTTGTTAATAAAAGGGAATAGCTATAAAGATGCATAGAAGAGTAAGGTGATATGGAAAATAAGGGACTGAGCTAAAAACAATAGAGAGATTTGGAAGCTTACTGATGTATAAATAAAAAGGAGCCTGAGCAGCTCACCAGTCTTGGCAGGGAGGTCCCAGTTAGGGCTAAGCGCCTTAGGCAACCACCAAGAGCCTGCTACTCCAAAACGTCACACTCCGAACACTGCTTAGCTGCGAGATGGCTTCACAATCTTACTGACAGGACATGACATTTCACTTGGGCTGGCTCCAGCAACGGGAAAAAAAAACAGTGTGACAGCCGCCTGTTGACATACACCTGGGGGAATACCCCGGGTCCAACGGAGGGACCACAACGCCTTCCACAAAACTGGGAAAAGTTTGCAAATGTGATCTAATCTAGATGAGCGGGAGGCAGCTGGAGGTAAACTGTCTTAACTTAAAAAGAGATGCATGTGTAAACAACCAGGAGCCAGGGCGAGCAGATGAACGCTAGAACAAAGTCAGAGTTGGGCCTTTGTGTCTGTTTGGATGTAAAATTCTGCTGCATCCTTGTCCCTTTGCTTCTTTTGGCAGAGTCGGTCTCAGAGCGCATGGAGCTTCAAAGCATCTCTGTAAGAGGTGCTTTTGTTTTCTGCTGCCACTCACAGCACTACCTTCTCTCATGATACCTTGACAGAGCCACGGCTGCCTCTGTGCTTTGCGGGGTAGATTATTATTGCCTTAAGTCGTACACCCCCGTCGACGCAGTAGTGTGGGCACTGTATTCTCTGTCAGGTAAACAGCCTCTGTGGAGAGATAGATGTCATGCAAAAGCAAAAATGATAATAAAAAAGGTTTGAATCTCAAAACAAGGTGCTGAATAGCAATGAATAGAGAAAATGTGTGACTGAGCAAACATTCACAAAGATTCAGAACTACAGAAACGCTATAAGTTATTAAGAAAAGTTGTTGGGAAATCTCCTTCAAAAAGTTTTAATTGTGACTGACTTTGTGCTTGTCATTGTCTGTTTGTGTTACTGCTGGGATCAGAAAATGATCTGCTGTGTAATGATAATTAAATATCTGCCTGGAGAAGAGACGTCTTATCCATAGGGTTTTCTGGTTGTATTTCTTTGATGA